>NC_143438.1:27317500-30080000 GCF_987193195.1 Phasianus colchicus | reverse complement strand
GGAACCGAGGTAGGTCGGGATGGGGGTCGCCTGCATCGCCGAGCTGGGACCTGATGCCATTCCTCCTCTGCCCTCAAATTAGCTCTCTCATTTCGATCGTGGCAAGGGAGAGGGTCCACTGCTGTTTGGGGGGTGCAATCTCTCTGTCTTTCACGCAGAGAGTCACACCACCAGTCTATCTCCCGCTCGCACTCTCTGATGGCTCTTAATCTCCCTACCTCCTCCCTAAGCTCCACCACCAGGCTGAGAAGCTCGTCCACCTGCTCGCACCTTGCACAAGTGGCATCCTTCCCATTCTCCCCTGGCAACAGCAGGCTCAGGCACTCCCTACAGCCAGAGACCTGAACTGCTACATTTCTTGGCAGGCCCTCTGTCTGGGTCGCCACAGTCCTCTTGGGGGAAGCACGCCGCCTGGTAGAGACCATGTTTGAACCTGCGGTCTCGAGGTCTGTCAGTAGGAGAGCTGATCACCTGAACGAAGACAAGGACAAAGCACTGATGTGTCCTGCCACAAGTCACAACTCCCACTCCAGCTACTGCAGTAATGTATGAGCAGTGTGGGCTGCATTCACACTCTGACCACCCTCTCCGGTGTCAAAGGCGGGTAACACCTCGTTCTCACCTGGAGCGATATGTGGGCAGGAGCCGGCTCCTGCCCTCCCAAGAGCTGCTTTTAAATTCCCAATGAGCAGTCAAGGTCAGGTACAAGAGATAAGGGCCAGCTGTTTAAATTATACCGCGATTTGGGCCAGCTCCACCCCTGCTGCCTCAGCAGCCCGCCCACAAGCTGCCAGCTCCCGGCGCCGACCACGTGCTTTTTGCTGCCTTCAAAACCAGCCCTAAAAAGAGCTTTTTCGTCGGCTTCTTTGCTATAGATCCCTTCCCCAGCGCAGTCTTACCTGCTCTGAAGCTGGTCTCCTCAGCAATGGTGAGGAGAAAACTCATGGTGAGTATTGATGTTGGATTGCTATCTTTAATGACAGAAAGTGCTTGAATTTCAGATGATAAAGACTTGAACTCCTTTACAATATACTATATAATAATCACAGAAAACATTTCTGAAAGCAAACGCAATTCTAAATATGTTGTGTTGATAAAAAATAAATCACTCTTATAAGACTTATATGATTGTTAGGAAAAAAAAAAAAAACAGAATGATTGCCATTATGTCAAGTTCTTGAAGAAATCAGCATGCACTACAGTGGTGGAGAGCAGATGGTCCACTGCTTCTCTTTGGTCAGAGAAAGTGTTCCTTTATTGGGACACTTGAAGGACATAAGCCTTTCTTAACATTAATGTTAATTCTTTCATTATTCAATTCTTAACATTAATGTTAGAATCGACCAATACTCTTTAGCTTCTCAAGTTATTCCTATGATATAAAATGAGGATTTGTAGGTGGATGTTTTTTAATACTTCGAAAATGAGACTCCTTATGTAGTGATGGCACAGAATGTTCGATGATGGCCCTTACACTTTGGATGGTAGCAAAGAAAGCAGAGCTGCCCTAATGCCTGAAGGATGATCAAAATTCTGAAAGGAGCTATCTTCTGGATGAATGCTTTTTATAAATACTTCCCTTGTTATGTTGCTGTGCAACCCAGTTTCCAGATGGGATGTGTCATAGCAGCAAAAATATGTGGCTGTGGACTCCAAATGTTGACATTCTAACTCTTCTGCTAGTGATATTGCTAGGGAAAGAGTACATACATATGGTTGAGTTCCAAAGCAAGCTACTGTGTTTGAATAATTTGCTTCTGCAGAATGAAAACATTGCTCTGTTGTACAGTCTTAATTAATTCTACAGTAATTACAATTCTTCAAGGCCAAGCCAGACATCACTAGTGTCTTTCTTCTTCTTGGCCTAACAGCCTACTAAGTGGTTTCTAGTACTGATCTACACTGCATATTTACTTTGGAGAAAAGTACACTGATAATCTCTGAAAATATTTTCAATGTTACTGTAACTCAGAAGTGGATGTAAAGGAGTAACATTTTTTAAATGTGAAATTTCTTGTGTAGTATCCCACATTATTTACTTTTATCTCTTCAGCTACAGCCTGTATTAAAAAAGGGAAGACTTATTTATCTGTTTCACTTACGGACTCTGGCATGTCTTAGTTTTCAAGAATCCATCATTGAGAGAAACAAAAGGAATTTAAACTATTGGAAGAAAACAAAAATAGAAAGTTGTGTTACTATGGAGTTTGACTCCTAACAGAAGCAAGGAAATTAGAGGTGAGACTTTATATCAGTTCTTTAACCTTAAGTATAAGAAATAGGAGCCAGTGTCAGTTGTGATTTGGCACTAATAGCATTCTGCAGAATCTACCTTGATTCTTCCACATGCAGTTTGTACTCTGGGATGAATGTGTTCTCATCTGAAGTACTGTCTAGGAGACAGTCAGTTTGGAAGGTGAGTTTTCTGTGTGCATTTTGTAGCCTTTCAATTATTTGAATTCTATTATTATTCTATTGTCTAATTGACTTAATTTTGTAAAGTAGCATTCAAAAGAAAAAAGTTTTGAAACAGTTGAATCTGATTTTTTTTTGCACCTATCATCATACCACTATATATATGAAATCTCAGTACTAGAATATGGCACAGAATCAATGAAACATTTACAGTGCTTGCTCTATCTTTGGAGATTTGAGACACATACAGAGCCATATGTACTCCATCTTTTTTTTTTTTTTTTTTTGGATAAGCATAAGTCTGCCTTTCTTCTAACCATATCCTAATAAAATCTCCTGTAGACATAAAGCTTATCTGTACACTAGGATATAAGCCTGTTTAAGGACATTTACATACAGAAGCAAGGCGTACCAGATAGCATGTGAGACAGACTTCAAATGAGTCTTCACCTCATCAAGTCCAACATATGGCTGATTTGCAGCACAAAAATTTGCAGCCGGTCCAAATTTGGGAAGTTTAGCTTTCCAGAGCTTCCACCATCTCTGCCACTTACATGCTTCCCCTTGATGACATCGCCACAGGAAAAAATATTAAGGTTTCTTAGCATGAAAAGAATAGTCTTCAAATACTTAGTGGAATACATCTTCATCTCTGCAGTAAAAAAGAATAATAAAGTATTTCATTTGTAGGAATCAAGGTAAGTCAGTTATTAGCACAACACCACAAGCTAGGCCATCAAAGCTCCAGGAAAACTTTTTTAGAAGACTCTAAAATATGGGGAGACATGAGAACAGGTTAGAAGGTGCTGTTCCAGGAATGGTTTTGAAAATTAAGTCGAGCTTTGGGGATCTGGTGTCTACAGTTCTACAGAATAGTGTTTCTGGTGCATTTTAAATTACATCTCCAACTTTTTTCTCCCCACTTACAATTAATTCTCCCCAGTTACAATTAATTAGTGCACCTCTCATTTGTGATAAAAGTATCAACAAAATGAGAGACTGACAACTATTTATGTCTGCTTTCTCAAGATCTTCTAGGAAAGATAACCTTGGTCTGTCTTTGAACTCAGTACAAAACTTATAGCAGGTTTAAATGGGAGTGATATTTTGTCTGTTTTTCAGAATTTCATTTACTTTAAAGAAACAGTGCAAATGATTGAGAGAATAAGTTTGCTGAGGTATGTCTGGTCAACCCCACTCCAAGAGCTTCCATCACAGCTTTAAAGATATAATGTGCAAGTGCAGAGCAAGTTTCTAGAAAGTGCTGGCAAAGGGCTGTAGTGTATTTTTTTCTTTTACATGGGCTTGTTATGAATTTTGCACATAACTTGTGACCTGCTGTTTCCCTCCATGGCAAGCAACCAAAGGGAATGTAGGCCCTTAATGAAAAACAATCCATTTTGCAAATGGATTTCAGAGCAACTTTGACAGACAGCAGGATTCTAAGTGTTAATGCTGTGAAGATGCCCAGGAAACATACCCTGCTACATATTTTGGGGTGTTAAATACTTTAAAAAGGAGATGTTTTGGCTATCATTAGGTATGAACCATAATGAGGTTGTTCCTGTGATTTGTTGCTAGACAGCACACTAAAGCTGTTCAGTGAGATTATCTGAATAACTGTGTCGTTAGGAAGCAGCTGCTGACCAGATGTTCTACAGCCATTACAGCATACTTACAGGTAGTTAAACTTCTTTTTCAGCCACAAAAATACAGAGTACAGATAGGTTTGAAATCTGGATTCAGCTAGCCTCTTACAATTGCCCTCTATAACAACAAAAAAAGTAAAAAGAAAAAGAAGTTCTACATCATAGTATTTACAAATGATCACATTCAAACTTGTATGTATGCTAATACTTTTGAATATGTTATGAAGATACCTCTCATGATGTACTTGCCACTGTGAATATAGAAGTGCTCATCCTATGATCACTCTCCTGTGATTCTGGAAATATCTGACTGCAACACTAGGATTCGTTCTCTTTATTTTGTGGAAAACAAAACAAAAAAAAAAAGAGCGCAAATGAACAAACAAACAAAAACAAGCAAGTTAAATCAAAACCAAATAAAAACAACTAGGAAAATATTGAAGATGTACTGAACAGGTTGCCCAGAGATGTGGTTGATACCCCATCCCCGGAAACTTTGAAGGCGAGGTTGGATCAGGCTATAGGCACCCTGATCTAGCTGTGCCTGCCCCTTTTCATTGCACAGGAGCTGGACTAGATGACCTTTAAAGATCCCTTCCAGCTCTAAGGATTCTATAATTCTATGATACAAGTTACCTTGATACAGCAGAACTAACATTAGGAAATTACTTTGTTACCTCTTTATCCTTACAGAAGCCTAGAAATACAAAATTAACAATCAGATTGGGAAGTTCCAGGATTAGGGATAGATTTTTAAAAATCCATTTCAGAAGTAACTCCCTTTACTTAATATGAAAAAGAAAAATAGCTAGAAGGGTAAGAATTCTTTGTGAGAAATAGTTTTGAATGCTCACTGTGGTGTCCCACTGCAACTGTTGCACCAGAGATGGGTCCATGGGGCAGATCCACTTCCATGGGCTTGATGTCTTTGTGGGGAGGGTTACCACAGCTGTCTTCCTCTGGAGGACCAATCTCCAGCAGTTCTTGGTAATCATTGGACATACAGAATTTTCACAGAAAATGTATGCATTGGTAAATAACATTATCACCGTTTTCATACTGCCAGGAAAAAAGAAAACAACATAAAGTGAATGAACTGTAAAATGTAATGGGAAATCATGAACCTCATTCATATAGAGCTTTATTTCTACAAATGCAAGAAAACAGGCACATACTCCCATTCACAACTTTGGTTCCATAGAAGTCTGTTTTGCAACTAGTCACGGAGTAAGGATGTGCCTTTCTGCTGCTGAAGTTTCATTCTAGTCTAAAAACAAACAAGCAAGCAAGCAAGCAAACAAAAAACCAAACCCCACCCAAAACCTTCAAAAAAAAAAAAAAGCAAACTCTATATAATGTATTAATTTTTTGTCACACTGTATTAAGCCAGCAGGATTATCTGTGGATCTGCCTCAACTACCTTGTCTTCTTCAATGCATACTTACTTGCAAAGCTGTAGCCTTTTGTAATTAGTGTTCGTATGTTAGCATGATAAGGAATCCATCTTTTAGCTAACACAAAATTCAACTCATATGCTTGTCATTGGTTACTGCCATCCAAAGAGTTAAAATAAAATTAGACATTGGCATCATGGACAATCCTACTAAAAGTAGGTGCTTCTGTTTTAAAACTGACAGATTACAGCAGAATACTTCAGAGGACATGTATCTGTTTACATGCTGAGGACATTTCACTGAGAACATTCATCTGTTGACTGGGAAAATTACAAGGACGTCTTTCAATGCAGTTACACAAACCTTGGAAAGCTACACATATATATATTTTTTAACCTTCATTTTCTTACATTGCTATCAAAATAACAGAAGAAGAACATTATATCTGTACATATCTGTACAGAAGAAGGACATTATAATATATCTGTACATTTGGAAGTTTTAATAACAGATTAGAAAGACACAACAAAGTTTTCTGAAGATCAACAATCCCCAGTCAGAGAATATCACAGTACATCTGTAATTAAAAAGGATTCCTGAATAGCTTTCAGGCACATGCTATGCCCCATAAGTCAGGGACCTGAGGTTCCCTATATACCTACCACAAAAAGAGAAGACAGTGGAAGGACTTGTCCTCTGCTCTGAATAGCATCAGATAGAATGACTGTTTCTGAAGTCCCTGCTTACTTTCACAGTGATTACTGCTGCAGAAATGCTTGGTATTTTCCTCTCCAGCTAGCTTGGGATACAAACAGAGTTCTTTTAGTCTTCTGCATCGCTACTAATGGAATTGGTATATTGCATTTCAGAAGAGACTGCAGATGAGAACATTGAGGCAAGTCTATGAACAGGTGCATGGTGTTGGTTAGGGACCAGTTACTGGCATTTCTCCCAGCAATGGGCAAAAGCTGCAACTCCACTTAAGCCTGATTTGAAATTGTCAAAGAAGTGCAGATGCAAGCTGAAACTTTAGAACCTCTTTAGACATTACCATCAGCATGATGAAGTCTACCTCACAGCTTGTAAAGAGTACATATCTATATTAAGGGAAGCTATTGATTGTCAAGCTTTAATGTAAGGAGTGCATATACACAAAATGTCTTTATACTACAAGTAAGTAACAGTAAAAACTAATTAAAGGTTTGTGTAATCTGAACAGGTTTTCAGTAGTAACTAAAGAAAATTGTCAGAGGAATTATCATATAAAAGGTGTAATCAAGTAAAATAATTCAACTTCAAAATCTTTCATAGAAGTTGTATTTTAGGTGGACTTCCAAAGGAGTTTGAGGTGAGTACTTTCAAGGCTACAAAGGCAAAAATGCATCCTCCTAGTAGTTTTTCAAAGTGAAATCTCATGTCACTAAGTATTGATGCAAACATGCTCAATGGACAGCCACAGCTCAGAAACACATGGTGAAGTTAACTTTGGAGTTAGGTTCCCTAATTCCTGAGAAACTTGAGTTTACAAATAATGAATGTGGGTAATTTTAAGATCCATAGCTGAGCAATTGTGACAATGAGTGACAAATTTCCTGAAAAACACCTTCAGTAACAGGAGAGGAAGTGAATCATACAACTAGTGTGGCCAAAAGTCACCAAATGGGAGTTACATCCCAGCATTGTTCCAGAAACTCCTTCCATTTCTTGGTGTACTGCGGTTAGTAACACCAGTGGCTTCATTACAGACAAGGTTTTCTAAAGGGATAGCAAAAGATATTAAAACAAAGAATCTGCTTAGAGGGCACAGCAATTTACATCAACAATCTGCAAGAAGCTCCCTTAGCTATGACACAATGAAAAGAAACTCAGCAAGATGCTTTAAAAACATCAAAAAAGGCACATGCATTTATACTTAACATTAACCTAACTCTCACTATATTTATGTTTACCTCATCATCTGCTTGTAACAGTCCTTTTTTCTACATATGGGCCCCTGCAGGTCTTGAAATCGGCATGACTTCCTGCTCCAACAACCAGCTCCTCTCTGGAATGAGGGAGTCCTTTTGTTTTTGTCAGTTCTTGGGCTTTTGCCCTTCTAGACAAAACCAATCCAACAGTATCAGCAGGAAACCATGCCAGTACTCTCAGAGCCAGTTGGTCTTCTATTATCCTATTCCTGTGGAATGACTTATCTTGAGTCATTGTTTCCTTATAGCCTCTTTTTAGACTAGATCAGAATACTCATACAAGTGACTTCCCTATAATAAGGTCACCAGTTTATTTGTACGTTAGTATGGCCCACTCAATATCCATCACAATCGTTAACAGCTTGTCTGATTTCTGTTGTTGCAGAAATGGCAGAAGTTCATTTAATAGTTTTTGCCTTAGGCTCATAACTTCTTGGCTGAACTAAAAAATTTCTTTTAGAGAGATACTAAAGAAAGCTTAAAAAAAATGGAAAATATGATCAAATACTTAATAAAAATAACATATAGTGAAACAAAGAAATGCAACCAGAAGAAGATGAAAGACTGGGCAGCCATTCTCTTCAAGAGATGGGAATGTGACATTTGAGACAATAAATAATATCAGAAAACAATTTGAACAACAAAGTAATAAAAAGGATCAGGAAGAATACCCTGGAGATCATCTTGGTCATATCTGGTTTCAACATCAATTAATGAATGCACTCGCATTACTCAGTGCTGTCCTAAAGCTGCCCCCTCCAAATAATACACAGTTCTGTGTAATCGAGTAATCCACCACACCCCCTCGTCTGCCCATTAAGCAGCTTAGAGTTTATTTAGTCTGTTAAGCCTTCAAGATAAAAGGACTTTTCCTTAAATACTCAAAGCTTTTAGATACTGAAGGTCCAAGTGTTGTCCATATACTAAGCCTAGAATATTCTTGGCCAAGGACACCCTCAGAATAAAGTCAGGGTAATGGGAAGTTTTAGAAGGACAGGATGAGGCTGCTTACGTTATACTGAAGGGTCTCTAGTTCAGGTTCACTGGGCATTGTCCTTACAATACAGGCCTGCAAGATAATGAAGAAAGAGGAGAGGAAGGCAAAAGATAATAACTTTTTGGTCTACCAGCTTCATTCAGAGGGAATAAATAAAGAATGTCTGGGGGCAGACTCCATTCTCAGGTATGGTTAAATATACTAAATCAGAGTTGGTCAGTAGTTCAATGAAATTAAAATAATATGGATCCAAGAACCAAAGACGATCTTAAAAATAGGAAATTCCCATTGTTGTGCTTGGATATCTCTCCAGCATTATGCTTTCTGGAGAGTTATTTTTTGCCTTTAACAGCAGAGTGCTTTCAATCCATGGTGGCAATACAGTGAGAAGAAGCAGCCTCCTAGCTGAGAAATATTCCTCAGGTCATATGAAGGAGATGGCTACCACATCTGAGAGCCATGAACTGAAAAGCACAATCCTAAACTTAATGGATGCCAAGACAGTTCAAAAGCATGTTATCATCAACAGAATAATAATGTTTTGGACAGTCATGGTGGTCAAGAGTAGGTGAGACACTGTCAGAATTCCCTGACAAACTGGTCAGGAGAAGGGGGGGCAGACACCACTGACCATTGCAATAGCAGGTCCCCAGCTGGGAAACGATTCCACCATTTCACATTTTCTGGACATTTCAGGGTATATTAATATATTTTCTTAAGGTTTTCTTATGTGATTGCAAAAGTAGAACATCCAAAGAGTTTTCTAGGTCACTAGGAAAAGAATTTCTAGTAGAAAGAGATTTTGCTATACTTACTATACTATAGCCTATACAAAACTGCAAATTCTCTACGCCATGAGAGAAAACCTTCCAAAAGGTTTGTCTCACCCCTTATCTCTTCACAAATAAAGAGATTGCCAGTGAAATAAGAATATTAATAGACACTGTCATTGAAGTACTGCTATGAGCAAACAATAAAAACATTTTGTATTCAATGTGAAATATCATAAGCTAGACTCTAGTAGTTGAATCAGGAAAATATGGAGATTAAACATAAGGACTTTGAGAGCAAGAGTTCCCTAGGTAGAAGAATCAGATCAAGGCCTTTGCTGGATCTGTGCATGTGTACAGTGCTTTATTTTTTTTTTTTTTTGTTTGTTTGTTTGTTTTAATTGGCATTCTTAAAATTAGTTTTTTTTTGTAGTGGGTTTCTGCATGGAAAGACCTCTTGCTGCAACAAGTTAGACCCAGGATGTATCCAACAGGATGCTTTCTCATTCTGAGTGGGGAAGCAAAAGCTCTAGCTCAGTGATAAGCTCTGCAATGGCATTTTCAAGCCAAGAGGGTAAAGTTTTAGTTGGCTCCATCACCACTGTGCAGCTCTAATATAAGACTGGTAAGCAGAAACAGAAACTTGCTTTCAGCATGTGAGATTTTAACCCTGCTTTTTGCTGTTAGCAAGCAATTGCCATTAAAACAATTCTTCAATTATGTGAGGACACTCCGATACTCCATGCATCTTTTAAGCTTTTACTTCTCTCTGATTTATGTCCTCCTCAAAACAACAGAGTCACAAAATGTATAAATTTAACTGGCAGGCCTGCAAACTGATTGGACTGAAGAGTAGGTATTGATAGTGTTTATGATAGACAGTATGTATGGGGAGCTGTATTTGGAAAAAGTACACTGTGACTGCTGACATTTTTACAATTTCACATTTTGTCCCATAAATCTCTCAGTACTTAAGTTCAAAGAATTTGTTTTAAAATCTTGCTGTGTTCATTATTTACAACCATGATTTTTTTTTTTTTTTTGGGGGGGGGGGGGGGGGGGAAGTGATCTCTGTAACTGAATCCCTACATGCTCCTGTAAGCCTATAACACTTTCCAACATTTGCTTCTTAATTCTGAACATTCTAATGGCAGATAAAAACATATGAAATCACTATGATCACAAACAAATTATAACTGCAGGTATAACAGTTCTGTGTAATACTATTTTTGGTGTTTAAACCAGAAAAATTTGAGACAAATGAGAGACAAATTTGAAACAAAATTTAGAGAGAAAACAGTCAATGAAAACTTAGAGAGCCATGAGAGTTGCTGGTTAGATAGTCAAATTTACCAATTTTCCCATGAGGAAAAAACAAAACTTTGGATAAAAGCACATTTTTTTTTTTACTGGTAAAGTGAAAGGTGATATATGATAAATGAGGAAAAACTGATGGAAGAAACAGAAAGGATGACTGGCAGAGCTAAGGACAATAAGAAATTCACATATACCAGGCATCAGTCTTTGCAAAGACGACAGCTCATTAGGTAAAATGTATTAGTGCAGGAGTTCATAAGGAGAAAAGAAAAAAGCATTACACTAACTTTTATTTTCTGCTTTGGGAAAGAAGCAGAATAAGGTATTCTGCTAAGGAGTATTCAATAAGAGTAGCTAGGAAGTCAGAATATCTTGTACACACGAGTCCTTAAAGTTTTGCTGGGGGATCTCTAGTCCAGGGCTACGAATTTTTAATAACATGCTGAAAACTTGCAAGAATGCAGGATGCAAATGTTGTGCTGGAGTCAGGGAGGGTGAGTGGGATAATACAGGAGACTGCTGCAGGCTTCTGCTAATCCCCTACGAAATGAATGGAAAAATTAATATGGTATGGCCCCAACTGGAGCTATTCACAGACAGCGGTATAATTAATGTCCTATTTCTTTTCCTCCAAGGAAATAAGTTCATTTAAACAAATTTCAGATCACTACTTGATGAGAAAACAAAATTGGTTTATTCAAGTAACTAAATAGATGCATTAGGCACTCTAGAAGCTGTTTAACTCTTTAGAATACATTCAATTTCATTTTAATACAAATGGATGGTATAGAGCAACAGTAGAACACTTAATACTCATTAAGAACTTTTCTGATATGCTGGATTACAACAGATTAAGATATCAAAGCAGCAATGGCTGCCATATTTATGGCAAAGCAAACTAAGTACTCTTCTGCAACAATGACAGTGGATGCAATGGCTTAGTTTCCATCTTACCATGCAAAGCAAATGCTTTGTCACTTTTTTTTTTTTTTTTTTTAACTCCAGAAGTTACAGCCTTCCTTCAGACATGTTTTTTTGCTTTCCTAAATTTTTTTTTTTACTTGAGTTTTTGGGAGTCACATATACCCACAGCAAAATTCAGTCACCTGCTTGCTCCTGGCCAAAATATGATCTGCAGACTAGCAGGGGTGATAATATTTGCTGTTGGATGACTCTCAGCTTCATAAAACCTCACCTAAGTCCTCCATCTTGTCTCTACTAGATGCTCCAAGAGATGGTGATGATCTGAGATGTCCTGTTTTTCAGAAGCCTCTTTAAGAGGTTAACCGAAAGTGCAGTATAGTACAGTGTGAAATCACTTCTTTTAAAACTACTAGGTTTGGTCAGGTTGGAGTTGGATTAGTTTTTGGTTTTGGTTGTTTTTTTTGTTTGTTTGTTTTGTTTTTCCCTTTTTCCTCCATTTCAGCTTTGCTGTGTAAACATCTGGGCAATCAAGCATCTCAATACAATATGCCCATGATTGCAAGTAGCATTCATGCAAACGCTAAAACCCTTGTTTATGTGCCTAATCAAATTGTGGCAGTTGTGATTACTGCCAGATCAGTGGTAAAAAAAAAAAAACAAAAACAAAAAAAACAAAAAACAAAAAACAAAAAAAAACCAAAAAACCACCCAAAACATTGTAATCTAGAATAAATGCACTTAAAAACTTAAAATGGCAGGGATATTCACAGCCTCATATGCAAATTTAAAAACTTCAGAAGTGACAGATAGAGAATGCTATCATCATCATATTAAAAAAAAAAAAGTCTCCAAAGTATTGCAGTCTACTTCAACTCCAATTACCCTCTGGGCATAAACATATTCATGAGGTCTTTCATAGCCAGAAACTTCAGCCAAAAGTTCTTTCCAAAGTTGTGGATAATGTCACTTCTGCCAAGTTTAAGTAAAGACTTTGAAAACCTATGCCACAAGGCAATCGTCCTACCTCAATTAAGAGATCTGTATTGGTCAGTTGCAACATTTGAAATGTTGACAGAGCTGCTTTTAAGGATCATGTCTTTCTTAAGAAGTCATTTGCTATGCCAAAACATTTCGGAAAAGGATCTTTAGTGGAAAATCCTCTTAAGAATAATGTAGGCTTTAAGGACAGATAGAATTTTCTGACAATCATGCAGTCAGACTGCATTCCCATTTTATGGGAGCAAACAAAGGTTGCCTCTTTTCCTTCATGATTTAGCAAAGTACCATTTTATACTGTAGTCATCCTGAGCACAAGCATTCTTTGGTCTGATTCAACACTGGGCTCTAGGTAAGTAACTGGGACTAAGTGTTACGTAAACAGCTGGGTATCTAATGGTAATACAGCCTACTCTGAAGTGCACCTAATTATCCAATATCTAAACTGCAAATAGGTCCAGTGTGATTCAAAGCAGAAGGAAGAAATTTTGTTTGTGCTGTGAGGTCCATTTTCAACTTAAACATCTAGCTCATTAAAGTTTAAGAAAATCTTAAGATATCAAAACAAATAAGTAGTAATTGACACTTAAATTTTGTTTTCTATTTATCTGCCAACAGAGCTGAGTAGATATAATTGCCTAAAAATTTAATCCATCAACTATTCAAAAATTATACATCCAATTATGTTGTCCAAAAACATGTCAAAACAATCTGTTTTAAAATCAAATTTTTCTGTAAGACTTCTTAAACTCTCATTATGAGCATGGGTATTAGTGGCAGTATCTTACACTCCTTTTCAAGTTCTACCATTACCTATAATTTTCCATATTGTAGCAGTCTAAATGAAGAGATCACTTATGACAGTGTTTGGCTCACTTAATTTAGCTGCTGGGTTTCAACAGCCACAGTCTACAGAAACAGACTTTTACATTTCACTTTTTTTTTTTTTTTTCCCAAGTTCAGTTTTTCTGGATCATAAATTCCCAGAGTAGATACGTCAATAAACATAATGTATATAATAAGTAACTATTAAAAAATATTACAATAAACATGAGAAATTCACACTATATAGAATGATAGAATCACAGCATCACCAAGGTTGGAAAAGACCTCCAAGATCATCCAGTTCAACTGTCCACCTGCCACCAATATAACCCATTAAACCATGCCCTTTAGTATCACATCCACACATTTCATGAACACCTCCAAGGACTGTGACTCAACCACCTGCCTAGGCAGCTCACTCTAAAAGCCTGACTACTCTTAAGGAGAATAAGTTTTTCCTGATGTTCCTGATACGCTTTTACCTCAAGATTGGCCTAGTTTTCCAGGCCAAGCTCTTACTTCTGTAATCTGACACGAAGTGAATTTTTTGTCCCATTAACACCCCTGAGACATTGGACATGCTACAGGATCTCAACAAAGAAAAACAAAATACAAGATTCCAAACTATTTGAAAATGAAAATCTCAGATTTGATTTTTTTTTCCCCGATTCTCAAAACTTCCTTCTGTATTTATCAGAATTTTTAAGCAAATGCATGTTTTGAACTTTGAAAATATTTGAAAACAGAAATAGATTCTTTAAAAAGAAAAAAAATTGATTCTTTTTTCTCCCCAGGACTTAAGTAAACAATGCTCCTTTTAGTTTTCTCCTAAAAAAAAAAAGTACTTAGTCAGTTTGGTTACTTCAAATTCTGAAACGTGATGCCATAATGAGCTCCTTTCAATTTTTTTTTCTGCACGTTCATATTCTGAGTTTTCTGAAGGTAAAAGATTACTTTTACCTTCAAGTTCCCCTTTTCATTTGTCTGTGCCAGTAACAATAGAACCTCATCTGAAAATTTTCAATGTGAAATAGAAAAACACTACAGCATAGTCATCTTACTCACTAGCTACCTATAATGTCTGTATTGGACAGTAGGTTGACATTAGAAAATTGGTATTTTAGCCCAATAGGCCTGTATGCAACTACTCAATTTCGGAGCCGAGATGTATGCAGTGGTATGTGTTAGGAAGTTGTGTCTCATTAGACATTCTAATGACCCCATGCTCACTACTGGGTCAGCACTTGCACGTCAGAGACCACAAAAAGAAATGTATAGACCATGCACAATGAATTTATGGAAACTATTGCCAAAAAAAGTTAATGGAAGCACAAGACAGCCTCGTCTAATATTAGATGTAGAGGTTGGTGGCCCTGCTTGCAGGGGGTGTTGGAGCTTGATGATCATTGGGGTTTCTTCCAACCCAAGCCATTCTATAATGGATAATAAGCAGAGCCTTTACCATGATAAAAAAATTTAAGGAAGATTTTAGAAACTCATCTTCAGATATGCCAGTCATCAGCTACCTGACCTTAGACATTTCTCTAAGGAACATTTTTTCTCTTTGTATTCTGACTTTGCAAGAAAGGTGGCCCAGAGTACCGTAAAGATGACAATTTTTATCAGAAATAACATGGCTTCTGGAAAGCTCTTCAGAGTTTCTTGTTAACTGTGATATTTATGTGCAGAAAACACACATTTGCTGCATTGCAGTAAGCCAGATTTCCCTCCAAAATTACACCCCTTTCACTGCCAAGGAGAAAGTTAAACTAACGGTCTGACTGTAGCGACCACAGTGCTATTTGACCCTCATCTTCCTATTTCCTCTGATCAGTTTTGGCAGTTGGAGGTGAGTGGCATTAAATTTAGCCTGGATCTGCTGACACAAACAGTTTATTAAAAGAGAATAATTTCACTGGGGTGGACAAAGACTGAAAAAGGAAAAAATAATCCCGAGTTTAACTGAGGTGATGCTTGTGAGATACATAACTACAAGGAAGTGACAAACACTATGCTTCTTTGAGAATTGACTGACACAATCCTACTCCAATTTCTGCTTGCTTAGTGGAGATGCATCTCAGAGGCAAATCTCAAATTTGCAAACTTTTCTCAGCTGATAACTGTAATACCTCTTAACAAGGTCTTGCACAACATAAAACAGAGCACAGCCATCTCCATGACATTCAATACCCCTTGAGCAGAGAGGACTCTCTGCAAACACCCCAAATCTGACAGTCCTTACCCCAGAAGGAGTTCTACAGCTGGTCGGGGAGGCCAAGGAACCCAGGATCTTCCAGCTCAAAACAGCAGCACAACAGCAAGTGAACCACAGCTTTGCTGCTAGTTGTGATTTAATCACAGCCCAGCTGAAGGTCATCCCCTGTTGCCACACACTGCAGACGTTTGTGGTTATCTGAAGGCAGTGAAGCAGAGGAGACCCATGGAATGATACCTTTCTCTTGCTTTTATATTTGTGGTGCTTACTGCAAAAAGAAACAAACAGACAACAACAACAAAAACAAACAAACAAACACAACAAATCCGAGATACATCAAACTCTCTAAAAACAGATTTTAGATAAACTGCTTAAAGGCAATCTATGTAACACTTAGAAAATATTTGGTGTCTCCCTTCTTATCCTCTTTCATTGTGTATGGCTGCCCTTCTCTTCTTATTGTCACATAGGCTATAATCCATCCCCTTATAATTATACACAATTTCCCTAGAAATTATCCTTGCACGTTCACTCCTTCAAGCCTTCTACCCTACAATTGCACCTGAGTTCATTGAGTCATTTGAAGTACTGAATGATCTTTTGCACACTTAGCATATCTCTTTGCTTTTTCTTCACTGGCTTCACCTGTGTACCAAAACAAGCAGCTTGTCTTTTTTGTTTTATTGACTTTTTATCCCTTTTTCTTTTCCCATGCTGCTGATTTGGGTGTAAATGCTGCTTTTTCTTAAGTAGCATTTTTTTCCCCCCTCTGTTACACAAATTAGTTCCTTCTTTCTCCTCTGTGATGGAGTCTGAGTTTTCACACCTGCCTCAGCTTTCCCTTTTACTTTGTAATTTAATGATGTATCAATATATAAGAAGCTGTGTTTGTAGAAGTGGGGTCTAAGAATGTGCAAGAAGCTGTAACTTCCTTCTTAAGATCTACTTCCTGGTGCTTCCAGTCTTCTGCCTCATAACTGGTTGCAGAGCTCGCACTCAGAAAGACAACCAGAGCACTGAGTATTGCTGTTCAGATACTACCCATCTCCTTTACCAATAAATACTTTGTGCAAGTTAAGTAACTCATCTAGCCTTCATTAATTTTCCCCCTTGCAAAGGGGGAAGGCAAAATAACACTTCATGACAAAATCCAATTGCGTATTCAAAACTCCAATTGTGATGTACCTAAAGCACAAATATGCACACAAACATATTCCCTGTAAATAATGTATTGCTGAGAGGAAACTGAAAATACAAATTATTAGATTTTATCTACATTAAAGCACATCCCTAACGCACACTAACAGATTATCTAATATCAAGTAATCAGAAGTTCAAGAATACCCTCGTTACCTTTAGAAAGAGGTATAACATATTATTGAATAATAAGCAAATAAGACACACATTCTGTGTGCCAATCCGCTCATTTCCACCATAGAAAAAAAATACTTATAGGTGTTGTAATTTAACATTGTCTGTCAGTAACAGGTTTGGATGAGGCCTTCTTACTTCAACTACAAGAAGTATCACATTCACAGGCTCTCATCTTCATGGGAGATTTCAACCACCCAGGTGTCTGCTGGGAAAGCAACACAGTGAGCTGCATGTGATCCACGAGTGCATTGAGAATAACTTCCCGATTCAATTATTACACAAACTGAGCAGAGGAGAAGAATTACTGGACTTGGTGCTCACCAGTGCAGATAAGCCCACTAAAGAGCTTAAGACTGGAAGCACTTTGGGCTGTAGCAACCGTGTTCTTGTTGAGTTCATGGTCTCAAGGAATATGGGCATGGCAAAGAGCAAAGTCAGGACCCTGAACTTCAGGAAAGTGAACTTCAGGCTGTTTAAGGAACTGTTGGATGAGATCCCCTGGGAACCCGTCCTTATGTTCAAATGAATGGTACAGAGCTGGCAGCACTTTAAGAATCCTGTTCTGAGTGCACAAGAGCTCTCTGCCACCCAGTATAAGAAATCAGGTAGATGAGGCAGGAAAGCAGCATGGCTGAGCAAGGACCAGCTGGTCAAACAGGGTAAAGAAGGAAAAGCACAGGCAGTGGAAGCAGGGAGGTGTGACCTGGGCAGAATACGGAAATGCCATCCAGACGTGCAGAGGTGGAATCAGGAAAGCCAAGGTCCAGATGGAACTGCATTTGGTGAGGGATTTGAAAAACACAAGAAAGTAACAAGAAGGGATTCTACAGGTACATTGGTGCCAAGAGTCAAAGGGAGTGTGCTCCCTTTGACAAACTTGGGGTATTGGCAGCAACAAATATGGAGAAGGCTGTACTCAACAAGTTCTATGCCTCTTCAAAGGCCAGGCTTCCCACTTTTCTTGCATCCCTGAACCTCTAGGTGGGGGTTGGAGGAGCAAAGTCCTTCCCACTGCAAGAGAAGAGTGAGATTGAAGTCACCTCATGAAACTGAATGTCTGCAGGTCTATGGGGCTCAATGGCATGCATCCCAGTGTCCTGAAGGAACTGGCTGATGTGGTTATGAAGACTCTCTCCCTCATATTCAAGAAGTCATGGCTGAAAGGTGAAGCCCCAGTGACTAGAAAAAGGAAAAGATGCTTCCTATTTTTTAAGAAAGGTAGAAAGGAAGAATGTGTTGGAACTAGATGATCTTTGAGGTTGCTCACAACACAATCATTATATGATTCTATGAAGGAACTAGCACATTAAGCGAAATTGCGTGAAAGGAAACTTGTTACATCAGTAGTTCTTAAGACTGACTTCTCACTAACTTCTAGTAAACCATCTACCACTTTACCATTGTTTGTAAAGATGTGGCAAAGAACTTTGTCAAAGTACCAGCGTTCCTGTTAGAATGTTGTTAAAAACCAAAGATTGCATTTGACCTCTTCATGTTGTTTTGTATCCCTTCATCACAATGTTTTGGTTTCTAAGAATATGTAGAATTTCCAGATTATATACTTTTGGATACTGTGTTTCATCCTACATGCTTGTAATATGAAGACATTTGTGACAAAATTTTCTGAAAATGAGGATTTGCTGTTATTTTTCAGGCTATATGGTATGCTGTCCATTTTTGAAGGGGAATTCCCCAGTGAAACTGGTGAAGTTAAAAAGATTTAGGGCCTTTCCGTCAGTGAAACAATTCAATTTTTCCATCAAGTTTTATGTCCTAATAGTTATCTTTGGGGCCTTGATTCAACATCACTGAAGTCCATCAGGCTCTTTCCATTGCTCACAGAGCCAATGGCATCAAATTTTCATTTGGCTTTGGTCACTACTGCCTGACATTCGATATACCTTCTTTATCATCATACTGCCAGCTAGCTTTATACAGACCATAACTGTTGACATTTTTATCATTTAGATTTTTATTTATTAACCTGCTCAGCTATTGTTCCTTATATTAATACTGCATACTTTTGAGGTGTTCCAGACAAGACTATATGAAGGTAGTCTAGCTTGTATTCAAATATTGATAGGTATCTTAGCATTTTGCAAGAAGAGGTTTCTTTCTTGACTCTGGTATGAGGTCAATAATTTTCCGTAAGTTTATGTGGGGAAAAAGTTTGTTGAAACGATATCCAGGGCCTCTTTTTAACAATAATTTTCCTTTGCTGTATCTTGCCAAGATTATTTAAGCCTCCCAGTGCATATTTATAGGAAGTTTGGACGAGGATGGAAGGAGGATTCATTTTCTGAGAGTCTGAGTATTTCATTGCTTTATTAAAAAGAGAATTTTCACCCTGCTGTAGTTTTTGGATACCTGCATGAAATGTGTTTTCACAGGTTACTGCAAGGGTTTTAGTGCAAACATTTTTATCCAATGTGCAGTCATGACACATGCCAAACTAATTCCTGTGCCTCTGTGGTGATGGATAAACTCCAGAGCCTTTTCCACCTACTGGGCACAGATACATGCTGCCCAATTCTGGATGCCTCTGAGCACCCTGTACCAGGCAGATGACTTTGCTGCACTGCTGGCGGGCAGAAATGGAGCTCTTCAGGGCAGGCTTGGTAACGTGGCCCTGAGTCACGTCCTGCATGCTTTTTACTGGAGACTCTGAAATGGCTTTCACCTGAACTCTGTCCAGTTTTAACTACCATTGGATTTCACTTCTCTTCTTTGGGACTGCTGCTCTTCTTAGAATCATAGAATCATGGAATCATAGAATGGTTTGGGTTGGGAGGCACCTTTAAGATCATCTAGTTCCAACCCCCCTGCTACAGGTAAGGACACCTCCCTCCAGACCAGGTTGCTCTTGCATTACCTTAAGTATGGATCAAATTGGAGGAGAATATATAAAACTTAAGCCTGGTCATTTTGTCTGCTGTCTAGGCAGAGAGATTTGAACACACACCAAGAGAGGGGCTATAAATTTATTTGTTGGATTTTAACATATGCTTGAAGAATTCTTGGTCATCATCACAGATCATAGGATGGCTTGAGGTGGAAGGGACCTTATAGCCCATCCAGTTCCAACCCCCTGCCGTGGAGAGGGCTGCCCGCCAGATTAGACTGTTCATCCAACCTGGCCTTGAATGCCTTCAGGGGATGGGGCATCCACAGCTTTTCCAGGCAACCTGTGCCAGTGCTTCACCGCTCTCTGAATAAAGAATTTCTGCTTATCATCTAACCTAAATCTCCTCTCTTTTAAAGCCATTCCCCCTGTCCTATTGCTATCTGACCATATCAGAAGTCAGTCTTTCTCCTGTTTATAAGCTCAAGTATTGGAAGGCTGCCATGAGGTCTCCTCAGAACTGGTAATATTAAGATAAAATGTCATGGGATGTGTTCAGTGATCCTGAAAGGTTCTCGTCCTTCATAGTGCTGGTACATACCATTTGGAAATGGAAATGTTCCATTGTGTTTTCCAGATAGACCCAGACAAATAAATGAAAAGCTCTTGTCTCAGCTCAAGCAGCAAAGCAAGAGGTTGGTAGAACAGCAGGAAGAAAGGTGCCCCATGAATCCTGGGTACAGAGAAGCACTGCTCAGTAGAACAACTCCACTGATGAACGTGACCTCCCAAAACCAATTGGTGAGGAGCACAAGCCCTGGCTGGCATGGCACGGCACCTCGCACAGCCTGTGTTCCATTCACGATTTCCCAGCAGAGGTCTGTCTCATCAGATAGCTGACTAATGGAATGCAGCTGTCATTCTTCATTTCCTGTGAAGAAACTTCCAAGAGGTGAAGATTCAAGCACAGCTCTCTCCCTTTTCCAAATTGCATTCCTATCACAAAACTTGGAGAAATTATGATAGGGGAAAAAAAGAAAAAGAAAAAAAAAAGATTTTGTGTGTTCTCAGAGTCAGACTGTTGCATAGGGTCTATATAGCAGGGGATGCCGCTGTGCACTGGATAAGCTGTGTACTTATTTGTTCCTCAACTGCAGTGCAGAGGCTCCTATGCATCAATATATGAATTCTGACTGGGCACAGGGTCTGAAAAATATATGTACACATTGCTGTTGCACATCTGGAATTCAGAATTGCTAATGGATATACTGTGATAGAAAAGAAAAGTGTCTGGCCAATAAAATAGTTTTATATATTTATTTTAAAAAGCATTACCACATTTCTGGCTAGTAGCCTTTCATCCTCTAGACTTTACACCAGTGCATCTGGAATGCTAAGCAGCTCTGTCAGGGATGCAGCCATGTTCCAAAAGGTACCCTGCGTATCTGAAAGAACTTGAAAAACTAATTAAAAAGAAGGAAGGTGGTGGTTTTCCCCAGGGAAACCGTTTTATATCAACTTCTACTTCCTCAGAAACCACACGTGAAAATTCTCTCAGGTTCTCAGTTAACCCACTGTATCTTCCAGGATGCTACTATAAACACATATATCTGTCTCAGAGTAATACATCTTGACCAGTTTACATGCACAGTGCCAGAGAATAATGGATTGTGAATGGTGCACTGTGGGACAAGCAGTGGAAAATGAAGCCCTTTTTGTTTCTATGTGCTGGTTTGACACCTGTCATCTCCCCACAGCCACAGAACCTGCAGGCAGGGCCGATGCCCGAATCACCATGCATCTTCTAGTAGAGGCTGAGATCTGATTACCAACTTGGTCTCTCGGAAGCATTGGGAAATTGCAGGGAAGATTTGGACCCCAGCAAATGGAGAAAACAGCAAGCACACCATCTGTCCACACACACTCTGAGGTGGCACCAGAAAATTATATACCCTGGTGATGCACGCAGCATACTTCAGCCAAGGTAACGGCACGCTTCGTCCTACTGCTCACCTTTACAGACTGTGACTGAAGCACTGTCAGCCATGGCAAGTATTTCACGTTCTGATGCAGAGGGAATCTGAAATGCTTCTCCACACAGAGGTAGTCATCCATATTATTTATATTTGCTTCTGTAAATCTCCTACCTTACATACAAAGTGCTCTGTGCACATATTTTTAAGACAGGAAGCAGCCCAGAGCCAACGGCAGCACACAGTAACACTCTATATTTAGTGAAGATTTGTAGGGTTAGATTATGGAAACCCTTGAGAACCAGAGACACGTTTTCATTTTCTTCACTCCTGATTAGGAATTGGATTCAAACTGTGAAAGAAGGGGTAAAAGATCCATTCTTCATGCTCAGACCACCCAGGTGATTTAATAAGAGCTGTTTTGCAGTCTATGTGTTGGCTTTGCAAGTACTTAAAGGATATGAAGAAACCAACCCACGAGCTTCCTTCCCACCCATTTCTCACCAAAGCTCCCACCATTGGCTTCACCAAGAAAAACAGAACTAGTACAGCCACTGCTTTACAAAGCTTTATTGCATGATGTGTTTACATAATGCTGTAGAAGTGAGCTCTTCAACTACTTATATCAAGAAATTTTGGACACAGGTCTGTGGTCAGTTTTCCAAATCGACCCTGCATGGCACAGAAAAAAAAAAAAAAAAAAAAAAAAAGTGATCGCATCTTTCCAGACAGTAAAGAGAAAAGAGTGTGGAGAGAAGAGGAAGCCAAGGGGTGTGTTAAAAAGAAAACTCTCCCAGTTTATACTACATGTGACAAAGCTTCTGAACGATGAATACAAACTGTAGGTGAGCTTTGTGTGTAGTAAAATATTAAAGAGTAATTCAAGTTCTTTATGAAATAAAACTGAGAAACAAAAATGCAGTTTCATGGACAATTAAATTTAACATAAAACAAATTTACCTAAAATGAGGAAACAACAAACAAAAACAAAAACCCAACAAAACGGAAGGACCTGTTGATAATATCTCTGACCATGCATGGCTTGTTTTTTAAATTACAATTCACAGAGTAACACTGCTGGAAAGCCTATTTTACACTATGCTACACAGAACACAAAAACATGAGTAGTGACATTTACACAATTTTACAGTATTTCTCCTTCGTCTAAGAAACACGTCCTTTTCTACTTTACATTTTTTTACAACTCCCAGCTCACAGAAAGGACACAATACGCGCAAAGACAGTCTTTAAAAAGGTGAAATGCACCCGATGCTACAAATAAACCTTTTCTTTCACAGAAGCCTCTGTGTTAGTGATTAAACAAAATATATCTCTATCTGCCACTCAATGTGAAATGAACTAATTAGAAATAACTTTTTTTTTTTTTTTTTTTTTTTTTTTGCATAAACATAAAACTATACAACATCTCAGAAACTCCTTTTGACGTACTTGCTATGGAATTACTAAGCTGCTCGCCAAAAACCTCCTGCTATTGCATCTGTGATGCCAGTTCCGCCAGCTGCTGCCCCGGCCTCACGTGTTGTTCAAGCATTTGCAAATCAGATTCAATAGTTTTCCATAACCAGACATTTTTTCCCTTATTAAAAAGCTTCAGTTTATTTTCTTTCAGAGCCTGTAAGTACCTGGCAGTTTTCCCTGCAGAAAAAACATCAACAGTCACAGCCCTTACACCCTAGACAGTATTTCCAGAGTCCAGATGCTGGAACCCCAGGGCCACATGAATGCTGCTCAGGGTTATGCTCTCTGTCTACACCCGCATGCAACACCCATCCCAAAGGCTGTGAGAGGAGCGGTGTGTGTGCAGTGAGAGAAAGGGAGAGAGGATGAGAACTCGGGGACACCATGCCCTCTGCTCATCCATGAGCTACAGGCAGGCTATGTGCCCGCTGCCTGTGTGGACAACAGGAGTGAAGTTGCAGGGCTGCTTCCTTGTCCCCCATTGCATCCGAGTGAAGTCAAAGTGTTGTGAAAACAACCACCATGCAGCATTCTGAGAGCATTTTTGGATGGACACTTGTTTTTGCTGTGCCACCAGGGGCAGCAGTGTAGAGGGGACACCTGGCAGAAGGAATGCTGCAGCTCATGTGGAAGGAAGGGAGCACCTCGCAACAGGCCCTACTGACAGCCACGCTCTCACTCCAAATTTCTGTTACACTGGGACATGAGAGCCTATCTAGACACTCCATGTAACTTTCTATTAAGTGAAAAACAAAGGCTTGTCTGCCCACAAATCTGATGCTTTACTTTGCTGCCAGAGTCAATTAGAGATCTGCAATAAAAGGAGATCAAAAGAGAAAAAAAAATCATATTTCAAACACTGCCTTTGACACTGTTTCCAGTATTTACAAGAGCAAGAAAGACCCTCATTTTATAATTATGGTTTTAGATTATGAGTAGTGGTTTATCAAGCAGACAGCTCACACGTGGCAGGCAATGGGTTATAAAACAACTGCAATCCATGAGGAGGGTGCCTAGACTCACCAAAAGGTGAGGAGTGATGCTTTTCATTGTTGTCAGGGGTCTTTCTTCCCCAGCAGTGGAACACAGCATTCCCTGGGGAGTTTCTTCATCACAGCCCCATCACTGCTACTTGAAGCCATCCCTTGGTTGGGACTGAGGGACTACAAAGTATTTATGCACATTCTGCTTTTAAACACCAAGGGAGACAAGGAAATTAGGACAGCTTCCCTCTGGCACCCATTTCAGATGCTGAAGTTTAACTTGGCATCCAAATCAGGAAGATATTAGGGTGGTAGACAGGCAGACAAGTTACTAACAGCAGATGGGTGCTGAAATGAACACCATCGGCAACCCTGAGAACTCCGAGGACAGTCAAAACTCTGGGCACTAAATTTGCAACTGACTGGTTCTGTATAAAAGGTGAGTATGGGAGTTACTATGGTTGCAAGTGTTGTAAACTAGCCTTAATGGATGTCTAAGTGAGAAACAGCTACATCAGGTTTCTAAGACCTTTCTATTTGTCACAAAACCAATCCTCATCTCATATGCATTTTAAAACAACTGCTGTATCCTTATGGTGATCTTGATGGTGAAGGGACGGGCAGTAACTCAAACTCTGAAGGCTACAAGATGATCAGACAGAAAGAGGCACACAAACAACGCCAATTCCTCCATTTCATCTGGAATCCACTGGTTAGATGATGGGGAACAAATGTTATTCCCAGAACCAGGATGTGCTAGCAGACACAAGAGGAAATAATGCCACCTTCAGTATTAGCACACTGGGCTCCTGGCCATTTTAAACTGAAAAAGAAAACTTTCCTGTAGTTACTATATTGCTCCTGCTTTTGATCACCTAATTGCAGTAAACATTGACAAACACAGTTTAACCTTACTGCATATTACTGCATAAACAAGACCAAGTTATCCTTCAGAAAAACTGGTATCAGTTTTACAAGTAGAGAGCAGAAGATCGGGCAAAAAACACAGAAAACCAATCATAATGAAAAAATGGATAAGCAATAGTACGCTTCACATGTACAGACTTGCATCCAAAGAATCTGAATAAATGAGTACTTTTTCCTGACCATATTCTAACCCTGTTCACCATATTTAAATTTTTCCTTGGTAAGCAGCATATGAAATTTTGCACATTTTTTTTCAATATTTCTGGAAAATACCTAAGTCCAACTATTAATAATTCATGAGCAATATTATTCTTTCAGGCACAACTATTGTGCTGTATCTAAATGACACAAACCTATTTCCAGCTAGCAAGTGGTCACAAATAGCTAAGCACTTTGCACATTGAGCAAATTTTAGCTGAAATACTGACTTCTAAAGATGTGTGATTCTCTTCAATAATATACAGAACCTCTGCCAATGTAAATACATTTTGTTGCATTTGGGCTGCTTTTATTACTAAACAGGTATAACAGCTCGACATAACGATTACATTCAAGGTGTCTTCCTCATTTCAGACCTCAAAGACCTCCACAAACCCCCATTACCTTCATTTCTTTGTTTAAAACATCCTCACAAGAAATTTCTAAAGTTCATAGTAGAAAGCAGCACATAAAGATCCACTTTAAACTCCAGATGCTAGCAGGTCTTGCTTATTTTATAGTAAGATAATTATATGCCACTTCTTTCTCCTAACCTTCCTTTTCATAGCTTTCCAACACACAACACATTTTATTAATTACAAAACTGCTGCCTTCTGCCTGCATATAAAATTGACTTTTTAACAGAGGGGAAAATCACATCCAACTCAATGTCATCCTTAAGAAACTTTACTCACAAGTGATTCTTTACTTCACAGACTTTGACATGTGAAGATCTAAGGCAACAGCAAATAAAAACTGAAATGTTACTACTGAGAATGGAGACAGCACAGATAGGATGCTCCACCACAGATCTTATTGTAGAGCTGTCAGCTACTTGATTCTCTTACCACTTGGATGCTCCATTCAGCGTGACACCATGAATGATCAAAGTTTCAGAGGCTTATTCTGTTTGGTGCCACTAACTCTAACAATTTGGGATTATCCTGTCCTTAAGGAGAGTGGAGTAACTTTCAGATGTACTTGACCTAACTAGAGTACAAGAAACAACACAGCTATGACACTACAAGTCCAGCACAAACTAATTAGCCCTACTTTTCTAGTGTGTTTTGCAATCAGAATTAGTTCCTGCTACCATGACTAAACTGCTGTTCCCCAGCCATCTGGTTTGAAGGAAGCCTCAACTGCTACTGCTAGGCACACATTTCCTCGATCTTAGAATCTAAGGCAATGGAAAGAGATAATCTTGTGCATCCTTGAGGATAGTCATTTACAGACTTTGGCTTAAAAAGTTCCCTTTTATGTTACTGTTAACTGCAGTTCTCTTCAAAATGCTTCAGTACTGGTTAGGGTGACTGTGTTCAATTCATCTTCACTGATGCGTTTGTCCTCCACTTAAAGGCAGATGAGCTGACTAAAAGTTCTCCAAATACACATGCTGAGGGCAGGTACAGAAAGTCCATTATCAAACAGTGAGATAAAGGCAAGCATACTGGAGTGTTCACTGTGGTACCCTCTCCACTTGCATCAAGGATAATCACAAAAAAAAACACAAAAAACCCAAAGAGTAAAGAACAGCAAAACCACAGCAGGCTTTTAGCAGGGCCATTTCACGTTCAGATCAATTACTTTGAAATAAATCACCACCTTATCTTGCAGCAGAGAAAAGCAGCATGAAGGGCACAGGCAAGTAAACGAAACTTCCTGATGTTACTATCTGAATGCATTTGCTGAGTGTGTAAATTGTAGGCGCAGATTTCTTTGAAACTGTACAAATGGACAGCATAGCCAAAGCTCATCAAGAGAGAAGTATTCTGTGACCTCTCCTCTGTGTCCATGGTGCTATATACAGTATGAGAATGTATTAATACACATGAATTCAGGATCCTACTCTCTCTGCTTGTATTGCAGGCCATTTTCTACCCCACAGGATGAATCCCATTGAATAACATTGAGTTTCTACAAAAAGACATTCTTTTCCTCCTATCCTGGTGGAGGGGTAAGGCCCCAGTGTGACAGTCATGGTCCAGCTAGCTTCAGCAGGAGCATGACTTCACACCATGACTGTGTATAGATACACGCACATATATCCACACATTCATTCTGTACAAATACAAAGGTACACATACATTTTTACATTCTTTGGTGGCAAAATAAAACAAACCACAGGGTTGCACAGACCGTGCATCTTTGCTTAATGAAACAGCTTCAGGAAAATCGGGGTTGCTGTAACAGGAGTTATTTTGCTTCTTTAAGGACTGTTCATTGCATTGACAAAATGCCATACATTTACCATGACTAAAACGGGGCACAAGGAAAGCCAACGCAAACACAGCTCACAGAATGACAGATAACTCAGCGAAAGGCCCCTCCTACCCACATCAATGCACCATGAGAAAAGCAGCCACATGCTTTCACCTACAAGCACTCATGTGCTTCCCTAGCTACTGTCAGGATGCTGTGCTGAGCCGCGGCACACCCTTTTCCTGCCTTGGCTGTGGGTTTCCACTTTTTGTTGCTTATTAAAATTGAACTAACAGAAGATGGGATGTCGGAAGCAGCAGACGAGGCTGGCACGACGATGCCACACCGAAGGGTTGTCAGCCCATGTGTTTCGGATGACGGCTCTTCTCGTCGCTGCCTCTGGGATGTCAAACCTGCATCTCAGAGGTACTGATGAGGCCCAATGCTTTGGCTTCTTCTGGTGTCAGTCCGCTCTTTAGTGTCCTTCTCACTGCATGGCCGTAAATTCCAAAAGGAGGGAAAATAAAAAACAAAACAAAAAGAAAATGCAAACGATTAAAAGTGGTAATTACTGGAGAATTTCAGCTGAAAAACACTTAATGTACTGAATCAGATCAAGAGTTGCTACGCAACTCCAGAAAGTCAGGGGAAAGCCATTTGTCACTGTCAGTTAGTCAATAAAAAATTCTCAGGATAAATATCACAGCATTTTAAGATTGTTTTTTTTTCTCTACAACTTCATGAGTGGATTCTCAGTCTACAGAAGGTATCGTGTGCCCCATTATCTCATAAAGAATTTTTAAAAGAGCTTCTGGATCTTCATAGGGCTCAACTGAAATCATCACTATTAAATTCTTTGTGACCATTCTAAGGTGTAAAAATAAACTCCCCACAGTTAAAAGATTTAAAATGTAATAATTCTATAGTCAATTCAAATCATTACAAATTATGTGCTCATACACACTCCCTTTTCTTCTGTCACATTCCCTCATTGAAGACCCCATCTGATCATCTTTGTCACTATTAGAGTACATAATTTTATATGAATTTGAGTGATAAATCTTGGTCAAATTTTCATTTCTTACTTTCCTATGAAGTGTTCTGAATGGTAGCTATAACATAAAACTTTTAAAATTCGCATTTGCATTCTTTACTCAGAAATCTAAGTGACTATGTGACTGCACACAGTGTTTTCCTTGGTTTCCTACTGCCATGATTTTCAGATAAATACACTTAGCTCAAGATGCAAGCAAGGTGTTCACTCTGAACTTTGATGTTCTTTAAGTAGAAGATGCACATTTAAAAGTTTAAACTGCATGCATAACATAAACAATGACTATGTTGAACAAAATATATTCAGTGTCAAAATAATTAAGTCTAGAGGAAAAGCTAAAGAAAGGAATTAACAGTGGTGGTTAAGAACTTCTTGCATTGCTATCATCTAGCGTAATTCAGACATCTAACTTCCAAGGATATTGACTCCATGTAACTGAAACTGGGTGGTCACGTTCAAGGGTCTGGTGGGAGTGAGAGAAATGGATAGATCAGTATCAAAAACAAGGAGATAACAGAAGGGCAAAAGATGGCATATCTGTACATCTGACACAATACAGGTAGGACAAACATGACCTATGTTTAATAGACAAACCATTTCCATCAGTTACTGAGTTTAATTAGCTGAGATGTGAGTACCAAATATACAATTGTTCCACCATTACCAAACTGTTGCTTGAAAGTTTCTTTTCAAGATTAAATCCTAACTACTGCAGTGTCTGAAAAACAACTAAAGGTCACCAGAGGTCTGCATGGCAGCCTTTCTTGACAGCCTTTTTTTCCTATAATAGGGATCAGCAATATCTTCCAAGTTTAACGATGCTTAGGTTAAAGCAACAAAGGGTTAAATGCAACTCATAAGGTCAAAGTGAGTTAAAACTAAACAAGTGCTATCAGAAGAGCAAAACACTTTGAAAATGCTCTGGTCTCCAAGATTCAGAACACCCAGCACAGTGTTTTGTGTCACTCCTCATCGCTGGCGCTGTTTTATGTTTCTCAGATCAGATATTTGAATATCTAATAAGAAACGTTCAATTCCAGATATAAGTGTAAGACCTTTGGACTCCATGGCCTCAGTGAATCCTAAACGTGTATTTCTTTATCAAATTAAATACACCAGTAGCAGAAGAACAAATACAAGAAAGCTGCAGCAGAAATTTTTCTGTCATTACAAGTAAAGATTATCCTGAATTGCTGGCCTGGCTTAGCAACCTGCTCAGATCAGTTTTTTTCTGTACACTCAATAGTACATGAGCAAAGAAGGTATCACAGCTAGCTTAGCCATCAACACTGCAGAGGTGTTAAGAGACCCACACACACTGATTTAAAGAAAAGCTTTTAAGGTACCAGCCAAGCCCAAGTTATGGAATTACTAGCTTACTAGAAAAAGCCAAATGGATTTACAATATCATATCAGTCTCTTAAAAAAAACCTTGCACAAGCTTCCTCTGAAAAGCCATAATCAGGAGCTAAAATTCCACAGCAGAAACCATCTTCATGAAAAACAAACAAGGGCAGAAACAACGTTTTCTTCTTTAAATAAACAAGAATTCTGTGAATCTCCAGATGCAGATCTATTGAATGTATTATGCCCTTGTAAGAGAGCCTTGCATATGACCCTTGGATGACTAAAAATTCCTGTAAGGCAGCATGTGACATGGGCCAGTGCCTTGTCCTGGGTCTGTCACACACACCTCACGCAACAGATGCCAACCCCTGGTTTATACTTTTTGTGTCACTGCTAAGCAAATCAGAATGACAACACTCAATGAATTGCTGAGACACATGTAGCTGTAATTAAACAAAACAGTCTCTTTGCATCGCTCAGTTGATTGCTCTTACTTATCCAGGTCTCTCTTATGATACAGAGAAAGATAACTTGGATTTAAGACATCTCAGTGACCTGAGCTTTTAAGGGCAGCAGTTCTGAGGAAACAGCTCCAAATGATGCAAGAGTTTGGCAGTCCTAACAAGACTGTCAAGCAAATAGTTAATGAAAAGCAAAGAGGTGAAGAAACTTGCCAGTGACAGAATGGTTCCCATAAACACAGTCAGCTGCTGACTTGTATAAACTAAGCATGTGGGGCCAAGCGCTGCAAAGTACTGTGACGATTTGCAAGATTCAAGCTGTCCACCATCAGCAGGCAACCTGAAGGATAACAGCTGACAGAATCACAGTCCAGACTCAAATGACTGAATTCTCGCTTTCAGCCAACCAGACATAGATGAATCCACTTGTAGTTTGCAGGAGTTTGCACTTAGGAAGATGCAAGTGGCCTGATAACAGGTATCGGTATCTTTGTATGAAAATTACATGCAGTATGTGCAATTTACTCACAGTGCTTTTCCTCACTGGACAATACAGCTGATGGATGCACATCAGAAGTAGCACAGGAGAGTTATTCACTGCTTTCTGCACTTGGCTTGTTGGCAAGGAGGCCATAAGGCAGCTGAGCTATCTACAGGAGCAGGGACCACTCAGGGAGGTGGGTGAACCCTGTGACATATTGTTATATAGATGTCCTTGGACTTTTTTCTTTTTTCTCATGTATTTTGTAAGGCTCCTTCACACTGGGAGAGGTCATGGACACATTCAGTCATCGGAATTGAATGCAGGGAGATATTTTCCTTCCGTGTTTTATAGGCATTGCAAAATTACATTTCTCAAACTAGATCTTCACTCTCCCCTCTGCAGTGAACTCTGTCGTGTCTCTGACTGGACTAGACATAATATCTTGGCTTGTAAAACTCTTGGCCTGCTGCAGATCACATTAAACTGAGTTATGGAATGTATTTTCGAGGCAGTGACAATAAAAATAAGGCTTTCAAATGACCTTTTAGGTTCTTTAAGCAATTTTTAAAATATTTGCTAAAGAAACATAACAGAGAGAGAAAATAACTTCTACTCTTGCCACAATCAAGGCCTGCTGAGATTCTATAACCAAGAAACCAAACGTTGTTTTTATGGGGTCAGAGGGTATGATATTCTTTGTTAATCAGGAAATCTAGAATTTTATTTTATATCTTGGCAGAATGCAGTGTGCTTATGAGGAACTTGATGAATTTGACTATGCCCGCTGGGTCAGAATCTGCACAGACATACGGCCCTCAAAGAACATGGGGATGTTTTTAAAAAGGCAATTCCCTAAGTGTAGCTTTGTCAGATACTACAATTGAGGGGCTGACGGCTCTTTAAAAGGCAAACGGTGCTCCTGATTTCCCCTCCTACTTTGTTGCTGCTGTTTAATTTATTATTTTCAAGATGCAACAAACAGTCGAGATTAATCTGCCTGGTGACATTTATTCTTACATTTGCAATGGATTCTGGAATGTGTAAGTAACACTTGTATGGCAAAGCCATTTGCAATGCAGAATATTCTCTGCATAGATAGGACCATTTTCCTCCTTGAGAAGTTGCAGAGTTTGTGTCCCTCTTACTATAAAAAGATGTGGCAGCCACAGAACTTTCCTCCAGGCCCAGATGCAAAGGTAATGCAGCCGCTACTCGCTATTTGGCACAAAGAAAATTGTAGGTGGCTGCAAATTACACAGCAAGGACAGCAGGAAAGCAGATTATAAGAGGCAATACAGACTAGTTTCACCATATCATTTCATTTCATGTATCCTAATTTTATTTTCTGTTACCCTTTGAAAATGCAGCCTGCACACTCAGACTATTTTCTCATCTATTCAATATATTGCCTTGGACTTTACTGCAGTGAGTTTGCCATCGGCAATTTGCAACACAAAAGCACAATCTGAACACTCTTGATCATGTTTGTTCCTTTTTATCTTTTTCTGCATTTGTGTATTATTATATCAATGTCTACGTAAGCCATACTTACTAACACGTATATCATTGCACAATATGAGTAGGCCTAGACTTGTAAAAAAAAACCAAAACAGATGTGTAGAGATTTTCTTATAGTGATTTGTAGGTGAGTTTTTGCAGGAACCTCTCTGAAGAAGTAAAGCCAACTGCTACATGGTCTTTGCCTGGGAGAGCCGCACTTGGAGCTCCAGGAGACAATGTATGACTGCCCTGCAGTTCTGCTTCATTGATGGCACAAGTCTCTCCTTACAAGAAACAGTAGTGCAGCCACCCCCAGGCTACCTGTGACATAAAGAGGAGTCTGGCATTGTTGATGGACTCTCTGGGTGGCTTATGATTTAAGGAACAAAAAGTAATATTGCTTTAAACACCATGAAGATACTGTTTTTAAAGTAATATTGACACATAGTTAAAACTGGAATTTCCAGCTTATTCACATATAATCATTTATAAGTCCTAAAAGTGAAGAAAAAAGAATGACATGACTCCTTTTTGAAAACTTCCCATGACAAAAAATGGACTCTAATTTTTAGGAATTCTGTGAACTAAAGTAAAAGCAATCTTGCTGCCGCAGCTTTCATCATTTCTCCCACTTAAATCCATCAATCAGGAGTGATTCCACTATTAATAGGTGAAGTATCAAGAATGAAGAGCTCAGTAACAACTGAGTCTGAATGTAAGCACTATCTAAGACTACACCATACATTAACAATGCACAGGACAAAAAAGGCAGGAAATAGGATACAGAAAGCAAGCTACCTAACACAAGTGCTTTGGACACGTAGCCTTTAAATTCCATTTTCAAAGTTTAAAATGACTTGAAGTCTATTTGAAAGTGATGTATGACTAAGTAACAGACTTTCACTAAGGGGGTAGCTCAGGCTTATAAACAAAGTGCTCAGGAGTGACTTGGCAGGAAAGTGTGACCATGTTTGAATACACTGTTCTGGGCAACTCAAATCAATTATCTCCATCAGGAATTTGTGCTGGAAAATACAACAGCAGAAGGAATCAGCTCCGCAGGCCCATCAGATTAAAAACAGCTACAATCACAACAACCCTGTAGTTATGCTGATCAGGTGGCGTTGTTCTGCCTAGAGAAAGCCATAAATATACACACACACATATGCACACTTTTTGACTGAGGCAAGATAAATGTATAGTAGCTTTGTGTGAAGCATTTTTTTTTTGTTTATTCTCCTAACAAAGATGCATTTGACACTTGCATTCAAGTGCAAATTCCTGCTTACAGAGATCCTCGTGTTACACTTCTTCGTGGCAGCAGAGGGCTCTCTTTGGCAGCTATGGTATCGCAATAGTCTTCTAGAAAACTGCATGAGACACCATGTCTGTTACTGCACTTCTTTTATATGGAGGCTTGTAAAGCAACCTTCTATCTCCTTATCTTTTCTTGATCCCAGATGAAGTGCTTTCCATAACAGTGTAAAACTTGAAAGCTTTACAGAAAGAAAGAAAAAAAGTTTACAGAAGAAAAAAACTTACAGAAAGAAACAAAACAAAATGTACATCCTATCAACAGAAGGCTAACAGTGTGTAACTCAACCACTTACTAGTTTTTTAATTTTGGGAATAAATCTTGTAACAAAAATTCAAAAGCCTTGAAGTATATCTTAAATTATGCAACCTAAAAAGAAATAGAGTACTATACATGCATTCACTGACACAGTGAATAGCAAACTGACCTAAGTGAAATTAACTATTTGTATCCCTTGGAAAATGCAAACTGATGATGTAAAATCAGCTTTCTTTTCTACAGAACTACATTTGAATAAGCATCAAAAGCATAAATTACATTAAAAAAATTAAATGAAAAAGTTAATACAAAAATTCTGGGAACATGAACAGCTTGATCTCCTATGTATACTGACATAATTTGCTTTTTACCAGCTGCCCATCACTTGTCAGTTTCTCTGTGTTGCCTTTGGCTCTTTCTCATAACACAGAAAGTGCCATTTGGGTAAGAAGAGATGGCCAGAACAATTCCAGCACCTATAAATCTTTGTCTAGGAGTGCAGGAAAAGTTGCAGATCTCTCTTATTTTTGGTTCTCCCAATGCTGAGACACAGCAGAAGGATGTGGCAATGGTCTGTCTCAGCTGTGGGATTCTGCTGAGCAATGGGCTTCATTTGCCAACGTTTTGTTCTGTGCTAAAACCAAAATCCAAGCTGGCCACCTCTTCCTCCATGAAGCAGCATGTCTGGACAAGATGTGATCATACAAAGGGGTGGTCACCCTAAAATCACTAGGGACAAGTCACTGCAGCAGCAGTTTTCTCCTTATACCTACATCATCTCCTTTGTGCTTGTGTTCATAATGTAACATATATGAATGTCTGTATGGTGCTCAACACCTTTGTCTTCTCTCTACAGGGACAAATTGTTGTAAAAATTGCATTTTTAATTCTGACTTCCCAGATCTATGCAATGTTTTCTCACTATTCATTTTCACCTGCTGTATCAAAATAAAGCTGCTGAATGTTGAACAAATACTATACTGCACAGGATCTCTGAACACTGGTAATAGAATTCAAAGCAAAATTTAGGAGATTTTAATGATACAGGTTTGTTGCTTTTCAATCTTACTTTCCCAATATAAGAAAAATAAAGCTGCTTCAAGCAGTAAGTACGAGCCCCATATAAAAAAATTTGCAGCAGAATAAAATTCATTACAGAAATGACTCATAGATTCCTCTAAAACAGTGACTGGAAAATGAATTTAAGCTTGTCTTACAAGTAATTTTTTATTAGACTTTTAGAGCAGGCTTTCATGAAATCTTTTGTTCTGAAAGATACCTCATGTGGAACTGTACAGAATTATTCTACCTGTCCATTTCTTTCTCCTATAGCTGTTGATATTGGCCTCTGGCATGGTGAGACAATGGACTACACAGGCCTCACCCTGACGGGATACATCCATTTCTACCATTTACTGTGGTCAGCTGTAAGCCCATTAATTAATTATTATTAATATATATTTTTAAATTACTGTTATTATTTTACTGTAGGCCATTCAGCACAGTTTTGTCACTCTTGCAAAGATCGTGCCATCATGAAAGAATGTACTACTTAAAAGGCATCCAAAAGACACAAGCTATCTTGGCATCTCGGGGAGATAACCTCCCAGCTGCCAGATCTTTAAGAGTTTCATCTCACATTCTGCTTTCATTCAATAATTAGATTTTTATTAACCATGTGTTGATCTTCTGAAGGCTCAATACTGAGGACAAACAGACTTAATACAATCAGTGAAATATTTACTTTTTCTAAAAACAATGAATTGTTGATAAATGTGCATTGCTAACTAGATTACTCTAACTCTCTTCTAACTTCTGATAGTGTCGTCTTACTCAAATCCTAAATAATTCATTGCAAATTCTAAGTAAAGTTGCTATTCTTTAAAGTGTTTTATATAGACCTTCTTCTTGTAAGGTTTCTGTTGTGTTTTTTTTTTAAGCATAATTTCCATTAACTCCTGCTTTTAGTCTGGCCGTAAATACCAGAACAGTCTCCCTCCTGGTATTTTGGCACTTCTGTATCTTTTCATAGCCAGAAAAAGTAAGTGAAGTGACATGAAAATAAAAAATAATGAAAAAAAAAAAAGAAGAAGAAAAGAAAAGAAGTTAACCAAAGCACACTGTGATTTCCAAACAAAAATTACACACTTCCGGATTCAAATAGACTCCCACCTATTATTTTGTTTGCTTATAAACATGTCTATTCCAAAGCAGCAGTTCACGTGTTATTAAAACTTGCCTAAAACCTGTTTCCAAGCCTGGTCCTTTGGCAGAGTTCTTTCCCTTATTTTGGCACATGATGACAGCATGCTTATTCCCATTTCACTTTTACTGAAGGTGGAATTTAGCAGAAATACCTGACCTGGGATGTTCTGCAGTTAAACTTAATCCATCAGCCCTGAGCTTATTTGTCTAGGATTCAGATAATCTTGATTCAACTCCTATCTCCTCCACAGTCCCCTTGTACAAATCTGATTACCTGAGTCATGTCTCAGATCCATTTCACCAAAAAGACTGTAAGAATGTTTTACTCTCCACAAGTCATTATGCAAATAAATGATTAAATCTTTACGAGATATATCTATATCCCAGAGGTCAGTTAGCAGGTATATTTTGGGGCTAGCATATGATTCCAACATCTAACAAAAGAATAAGATGTCATGGAGTTGTTCAAGGCCGGGTTGGACGCAGCACTGGGCAGTCTGGTCTAGTATTAGATAGGAAAGTCAGTGGCCCTGCCAGTGGCAGGGGGTTGGAACTTGATGATCCTTGGTGTCCCTTCCAACCCAAGCCATTCTATGATTCTATGTCTCTTTTCTAAACATCACAAATAATTTCGATCAAGTCATTTCATTCAAATATTGGATTAAATTCCAATTCAATTATCTGCTCCAAACTGATTTCTCCAACACAAATCTAAGCAGATTTTTAGTTTTAATAAAATCTAGGAGAAACCAAAGTGCACACACAGAGAGATGCTATGAGATGAAAGCAATGTTGGGGAAGAACAAACCCCCAGCAGAATACAGTGTAAACACCATGAGAATACCTGGTGCTTGCTGTCAGATATTAGTCACACCTGGGTCCTGCATTATGACCATTCAGGGTAAGATGAAGATCCAAATGGATGTAATGTTGTATAGTTATCTTTAAAGATCTGCCTCCTTGGAGCAGATACCTGAAATTATTTGGTGGAAAGAACACAATAGGATCCTCACTCTTTGTCAACTGCCTTGACTTTAGGGAGCCAGGAAACATATTTGAGCAGGTGTGAAATACCTGGTGATACTAATAATACTAATACTAATAAAGGAAGAATATAGAGATATAAAGAGATATAAAAAAATACAAAGAAGAATATATAGGTTTGTGTTTCAGTCTAGTTGCCTTAAGGGAAATGCATGCTGGATGGTCTCTTTATGATAAAGTGTGGCTTAGTCAGCATTTGAGCAAGGTAATGAATCCACGGGACTTTTTCTTTGTCCTTTTTCAGAGCTCTGACATAGTCTTTCACAGAGGTCAGAAATCCACCCTGTCTGGCTCAGCATTTCCAAGTATTGCACTGCATAAGCTAAAATTAGTTTGAATACCTTCTGAACACTGACTCACTCTTAAAAAAATGGAGTATGATCTTTGTGATGCTGAGTCATGGGAGTTATATCATACTCCTGAGACAGATCCATCCAGTTAATTGGGACAAACAAAAAGATGTCCAGGCTACTCCACAAAAAAGCTAATTCTGAGAGAATGATTTTATGCTAGGAGATGGATGTTGTAAATGAACAGCCAGGACTAGAAGGAAAACAGCATCAACTTCCTACTTGTCCAGCACTCGTGTTTTTTTCCCAGTTCTTTTAAGTTAAGTCTTTTATGGATGATACTTTGTCTTTACATGTCTTCTGTCGTATCAAAGCTGCCATGGCTAGAATAATTTTGTTTTTTTTTTCTCCCCCAGATAGCAACAAGTCACACAGGCTGTTCACGAATTTCCATTTAGGAACAGCCCTAGCCTTTGTACAATTTGTTTCTTACCTCACTGCTTGTAATCTGCACAGCAAATTCTGCCTATACACTCTGCATTCATCTTTTTTTTTTTCTTCTTTTTTTCCAATTCAGATCCATTTGAATTAAACGAATAAGCTCCATTCTTTAAAGTTGCTTTTTGAAATATCAGTGGTATCTCATATAGAGGATTTCATTTTTGGCCTCCCAGTCCCACTGGTGCAATGTCTGTAATAACATTTTGTAAGTTGCTAAAATTAACTTTATCAAGTATATTAATTGGAATTTAGATTACCAAATAGACTGATTCTTAAAATTTCCTTATTCCATTTTTCCTTTGCACTCATTGTTTGCTATGGCATCATTTGTAAAGGTCATCTTAACTTTACAGAAGATTTAGACAATCTACATTATATTATTTTTTTTATTTATTTACTGAGTTGAACAGCTCCCTGTTGCCATAAAAACCTCTCCCACAGAAAGCTGCCCTCAGTCTTCAAGAATGGGAGCAGTATATTTTGCAACCTAATTTTTATTTCACTCTTTTAAAACAAAACTGAACTGATATCTCTAGAGGTTGGAATCTGTTGCTGACACATCAGAGCAAAAAACCAGAAGAATCTTCCCATGGCAACTTGCCTTGAAGCTGTCTTTAAGTGACCACCTCCAGGGGTGAAAGAGCATTTCAACTTCTGTGGCTCATTCACTCCCGCAGCTCTCTGTTGAGGCTTCTAATGAAATAATACAACTGTAATGCTGTTTTTGCAAATATAACACCACTCGAGTACAGTAGACAGGTCACTGAACACCCATCATGAGGCAATGACTTCCAGTTGGCTATTGTATTTCTAAATGTCAGATTTTATGTCTAAAAACCTTCACTGTGTAGAGGTCCAGAATAGAATAAATTCTCTCTCTGTGGATCACCACAGGAACTCAGACATCATGTATTTACCATGTACATTAGCTTTCATTAGTTCATTTCAGCCCCTGCTGAACACATCCCTTCCTACTGGTTCTCAGTCAGATTCAGTTATGTCTGGTTTTATCAGTGACCCTTCGTATCTTCAGCTAACAGATAAAGACATTTCCATCTGTCTTTGGATTACTCACTGCCTTATTCCTCCTCCCGATTTAAGGCTCTGCTGATTGCCTTGAGTGTTCAAATTTTTTCACATCGTTAAGATCTAACTAAGCTTTCTGCATAGTAGATACAGTCAGAATGCTCAACAAAGACAAAAGGTAAAACTGTTAAATGAATGTTACCAAAACATTTTTCCCACCACAATCACTTACTGAATATAACTTAACCTTTTCCACTTTCCTATTTTTATTTCTAATTGACTATGATTTGACTATCATTTGCTTTTACTTCATATTTTTGTGTCTTTGTCTATAGCAAGAAGGACCCTTGCCCAACCAAAAGTTTTATCTAAACTACAGCAAACATATGCAGAGCACATAAATCTTCTGGTCTGATTTTGCTGAAGGCATAAAATTAATCTCAGTTTCACTGAGCTGAATCTTAAGTGAGCCTCAAAGATTTTCTGTTATGCACTGAAAACAATTAGATACATGGTATATAACGCACAGCAAAAAGCTTTCAACTGAGTTTCACTTTGATGACTAAATACTAATCTCATGGCAAAAAGATGTATATGGGAACCTAAAGATTGAACCTGGTGAACCAAACTGAACAGAAATTTGAGTCTCTTCGCTCTGCCAATAACAAATACCATAGCATCTGCAAATGTAAATAGTGAAACTATGCCTGAAATTTACTTTCTTACATACAGGACTTGTGTTATATTTCTATTAGGGAGATTTTCTGCTTGTTTAACTCACATTCTGCATTGACAAGGGCTGATCTCTGCTCTTTTTCTAAAGCTGTCATATTATCAGTCTAGTTGAGTGTATTTTAGAGTTTAAGTACCCAACTTTTAGTTACTCAGGTACACCAGCTACTAACACAGTGAAATAGTTCATTTATGAAAAGAGATAAATTTTCTAAACTGCTGAATTTCATGTTTGTTTTGAAACTGTCTTTTAATCCATTTTAAAGCCTCATCCAGATCCTGAAGAACAAACAAGCAAAAGAGCTGGAGTCTATCATGATTAATTACTGCGGAAATCAGTCACAGCCTAAACATTTAGTGAATGCTTAATCTCTTTTATTGTTTGCACTGAATAAGCATAAAAGCCAGCTCTGTGGATAAATAGATACTATTTTTATTATCATTATCTTTTCTTTTTTTCTTCAGCAAGTGCTTTCTTGGAAAACAGATACACGGTAAAAAGCAGAAAACAGACTTTTTGGTGCGTGTGCACAAGAATAGGGTTGCTAACAGATGAAACAGCATAGGAAAAAACATAGAGATAGGCAAACACACAGGAGGTCTATTTCATATGCACAAGCCAACTAGGACAGTCAGCACGTGCAGAGCACCAGAACCATGTGGGGAAGTGGGTAGCAGCAGCAGGTGATGCCACGAGGAGGTACGGCACGGTGCATGACAAAGGGTAAGGCACATAATCCAGTGTCAGCTCATTTTATTTGCTGAAAGTCTGTCTCATCTATTCAGTGTCAACTTTGCATTTACTCTTGCCACATGCAGAAGTTCTTTTCTTAGCATGTTGGTGAAAGTGAATATGCTTTCAGTACATGCTAATTTATAGCAATCAACCACTGCTCATATCAAATGGTTTCGATCAACAACTTTGTTAGAGCAACTCCAAAAATAAAAGAAGTTCTGTGTGATTTTTCACTCACTGTTGTTGACTTCTCTTTGTCCTAACTTCCCAGAAATGCTAAAAAGATGGATGGAAAGGTAGTCAAAAAGCCACATTTGGTGAATGACATTTAACACCAAATTCTTATATCCTTTGGGTACTTATCCATCTCACAGTAATGGCAGTAGTCCCTGCACGTAAGGAAAAAAAACTCGAGAGATAATCGCCTCTTAAGCATTGCATTTTTTAAAGCATAAAATCAAATTGTTCAAACTCACATGCCACAGCTCTGCCCCATGTACACACTACAACATCAGACCATTTTTATAAATGTGTGACCTTTTCTTCCCAGGGGCTTCTCCGCAACCACTTTGCAATCAAATAGCAGCACACATTTTGCTTTACTGGGCAGAAGAAGGATGGTATACAATGTGAAAGATTTTTTAAAAGATGAAATCTCTCAAATTATGTCTTGATTATGAATAAATTCAGCTTACAGACTGAACTATTAATCTTTATGCCACTTCACATTACCTTATGGCATTTAAGCTAGTCTCAGTTTGAAGTCCTGATCTAACTTCTTTAGTTTTGAATAAGTACTGTCATCAGAGAAGCCCTAAAGCACCATAAAACATTCTTCTATTGCTGCTATAGACATCTGAATTTCTCTAGAAGAAGTTGTACCCACTGTGTACAACACTGTTGAAACAATTGTAGGAGGCATATATTCCAATCATAAATATACTTCCAAGGTACTACCAGTGCATGCCTGCAATAGTAGAAGCCAAATTCAAACAACAATATACATATATGCTTGCACATTTGTTTTTTCTAAGAAATTTAATAATCATTCACTCACATGACTTCCTGTTTGCTCGTGACCGCTTTCTCTCTCTAGGCACCGCTCGCTGGCTTGGCACTTGGGTGGCGGACTTCACAATGCGATCCATGATCTCATCTGCTGCATCATCAGTTGCATTAGGTGAATCGTCATTGCCAGCATTCCATGAACCGATACGGCCTGGAAAAGTCCAGCAAATAAGTTGAGAAAAAAGACAAGAAGAGCCTCTTGCGTCACTTTGGTTTTGCAATTGGTTTTCTGGAGAATTGAAGCAGGCAGCTCAGTCACTGCTACTTCAAGCTGGCCAAAAGAGAAGAATCTGCCTAACAGAGAATATTCTAAAATAATAACCTAGACTCTCTGCTGTATCAGCAAAGAACAGAGCGCTCAAATGCAATTACAACTTTCTACTCTTTTTAGTCTCAGAGTTTTATTCATGACCATACAATTGGCAAATGTCTGCTACAAAATGTTTAAGAGCTGAGAATTGCTGCAGTGTTGTGTGGCCATGTTGTGTTGTCTCTGCTCCAATTACACAGAGACTAGAAGACAGGACATATGTTAGAAACTGATTCAAATCATCAGGACAGGTCCTTTTTACCAAAAGAGGAAAATCTCCTTCAAAACATCTGTATCGTAGGATACGGAATGGGGAAAAACATAGAGGTCAACATGTCTAGTTGTCCCTTTCACAAAAGACAATCCACGTCCTCAATACATACGTGTCCTGGCACAACTGCACATATTCTGCTGTGAGCAGAAAAGCAAGAGTCGTTGGCAAGCTGGAAAGCTAAATAAGCAATTTTGGTTAAAGCCACAAATAGAAAGCCATGTCTTTCAACAGAAGGATCTGGCACTCCTTACTCCACAGAGCCGTGTCAGACACATCTTTTGGTTCCTTCACAACAACTACTGTTCCACGTGCTTTTTCTTTTTCAAATAATTTGAATGCTAGTATATAGTGAGAACACTGACAGCAAGCTTTGTAAAAGAGTGGGTGTGCTAGAATTGCAAGCAGCTAGAAGTCACTGGCAAGACTACCCCATATCACATTTCTGATGTCAATAAACAACAGCTTTGATTAGCACTTTGTTCTGCTGCTTTTCTCCTGGCTCTCATCAAGAGCATTTCCATTATGATAGTACTCCTGACAAGCTTCTGTCTGGCTCACCCTTCCTCTGCCTCTGCTATTCTTCAGGGGAACACAAGCTGACTCTCATTATCAGGACACACTGCTCATTAGCAGTCAATGGATTACTTCAGCTGTTGGGCTTGGACAGAGCAGCTTGAATTATTTCATCTTTTTACTTTAGCTAGCTGGCTTGCTTCTGAAACTGGAGCAGTGAAACCTCCTAATTAAACAGAATCAAGGTTTAAAACCTTAATAACCTAAATGCTTGCACACAGTGGTGAATGCTCTGGACATGGTATAAGTGGCACCGAAAAGAATGAAGAAAATGTACAATATCTAGATATAAGGGAAAAGAAATACGAAAACAGAAAACTATGAACTTAAATGTTTCATACTACTGAACTAAAGGTGTTTAGTTCAGTAGTACCCCCCAGGTAGCATTTGTATAGGAAGGCATAAGGCAAAGACAAAAGAAAACAAATTGGTGATCTCAGTCTCTGCAAAATGATTTAGCAACAAGGAAGTGGTTTAGTGGCTGCTCTTCTGAAGAGGTATACCAGTGAATCACGTCTTGGACATAAAGCAAAGGTATCTTATTGCCAGAAATGGTTTTATCATTGAACTCTTCTATCAGAGTATCAGGTGTTGGAAACAAAGGATTGGGTCAGGTTTTCATTTCCTCTGTGTCAGCTTTAAGAAGTCATCTATGCTGACACTAGAAAGAGCAGAGCACTCTGGACCTCAGAGAAGGAGGCTGGAACAGAAAGGAGGTGCAGGACAGTCCAAAGCCATTTTTTATGTCCCTAGGCCCCACTTAATCCAGTAGCTCTGCCGCTTATCAAAGATCTTTTGTCTTTTTCTTGCCCTTTTTTCTCTCCTATCGTTCATAAAATGCTGCATGGCTCTTTCTCTTCAATTTGAGTTGCTTCTTTCTCTTGCTTCTGTTCAAAACCAGGAGAAATCCACACCATGTATATCCCATTTTGGTTTCAAATGAAAACAGGAATAGAAACTGGAGTGTGAGTAAGCAGTGAAGCTGATGAGGCAGAGGAGAGAACTTTGCTGCTCTGTGCTTGCACTGCCCCCCAGCAAATACTTTGGCTGTATGCTCCTGCTCAAAATTGCCACCTCCAGTGTGCAAATACTGGGGTTTTCACCTCCCTTTCTGACTCTCTGCCATCTTTTCAGCCATGCTTAGGTTGCCCTGCAGCTTCAGTGCCACTTAGGAAGATAACTACAGGAGGCTGCCAGCACTTACCCCGGCTGATCCGGCTGCGAGTGCGAACCCCCAGCGCCGTGGTGCTCTCCCCGCTGACAGAGGAAGTCTTCAGCACAGCCTTCATGTTCTCGTGCTCTGCGGCATCCTCGGCATACTGCAGGCCCTGGGGCTGGACTGGGGAGGAGGGTGAAGTGCTGGAGAACTTGCCAGACTGTGGAAGGAAAGCAGATTTGTGTTTTTAACCAAAAAGAATACAGACAATGGGTCAGCCTCCAGGTGATGAGTTGTAAGAGGGGAAGCCTAAATCCTTGTCCTTGCAGATCATTGAATGGTTTGAGTTGAAAGGGACCCTTTAAAGATCATCTAGTTCAACTGCCCTGCAATGAACACCTACAGCTAAATCAAGGTGCTCAGAACTTCTCCTGCCTGGCCTTGAGTGCCTCCAGGGACATGGCATCCACAACCTCTCCCAACAACCTGTTCCAGTGCCTCAGTAATCCTTATCATAAAAAACTTCTTCCTCATATCCAATTTAAATCTTCCTTGTTTTAGTTTGAAACCACCTCCCCTTGTCTTATCACAACAGACCCTGCTAAAGAGTCTGTCCCCTTCCGTCCCCTTCTTTCCTATACCCCCGATGTGGCTTTATCCTTTACCATAACCTTTCACTATCAAGGCATGACTGTCAGAGCAAGCTGGTAACACCAGGGTCTCTGGTCTGCCTCTCTGCATTGCTACACAGAGAACTTTCACATCGCTCAAAAACACTGATATGTGCAGTAAACTTAAAATACATTGCCAGTAACGCTGAAAAAATCCCCGGTCCACACACACCCAGCCAAATTATTTCATGGCCAAAACACAAAAATTGCTGTCAGCAGTTAGGAGAACAAACAAAACCTTAGAGAGATTTTGGAATCTGCCCTCTGCTTGCCCAGCCCACCCGTGACTTCGCTGTCACCACAACAACGTTAACAACAGCAACTGGATTAGCTGCACACAACAGCTCCATTAGCTACTAAAACCAGCCCTCCAGAAATGAAGCCAGGTGAACAACAGCAGGAAAGGAATGGAGGCTTTCAGAGGAGAACAGGGGCTTGCATCACTCTGCATAGGAAGCAGAAGTGCAGGCTGCTCTCCTCCTCCAGCCTGAAAAAGGCTGCAACAGTGATAATCACTCCATTACTCTCATCGACAGAAAGACTACAGCATATCTGAAATATAGTCCTAGCCACAAAAAAGACAGGCTCTCATCAGCAAACAGACATCAATAGATAACGCCCCTTGCTGTTTTTAGTACTATCAGTTTTCAGAAACTGAAATATGTTCTCTTTTTCCTTTTAATCTTCCTTATTCCTACAGATCCTACAGACAAAAAGGAAGGTGTGCTGCATTCTGTTCCTCCTCTGCATACTAAACAACATTACTTATTAACTTGATGGTATCAAGCCAGTCAGCTTCAGCAATGCAGACCTCAGTGCCTTTCCTTTGGAGAACAGAAAATTGCAAGAAAAGGCTCTGCTGTACTTTCAGAACTTTGATCGAGTCCCCTGGGCTGTTAGACTGCAAACTAAAAATATTTCATCTGGAAACCACCAACAGGATCATCCTATTCTAACATAATGACTTTTCGAGGTAGGACAGCAAGCTGAGTAGCAAAACAATAATCCCTACAAGGCACTAAGTTAAATATAACAGTGTGATATTTATTTTTAATACTGAGAAGTTTGTTTTGTTTTTAAAGTACTAGCTTGGGATATTTTGATGTGGAAGATGTGCAAGTGCTAGAATATCATGTGCAATTAATAGCAAAAAAAATTAGAGAGAAACTTCTTTGAAAGTACATACAGCTTTTGCATTTAAGAATACTCACTTCTATACAATTGGTTGTAAATCTAATCAATACTGCCTTAGGAAAAGTAAAAGGATAATGACTTCAGATAACCATTAGTATTCACACATGTTAGTTAAACTCTGGCATAAAAAGTCTATTTCTGTAATTTTCTTTCTGCAGCCAAATCTACGTAGCATAAACCATCACCAGGGAGAAGCTACATAGCCATAAACTTTCAGACACTGATGTACATTGATGCCCAAGCCTCAGCCTCTTGAACAAATAAGTGATATGTTGAAACACTGAGCTTTAAGCCACATTGTTTATGTTCAGTGCCTGATGCTGAACAAAAAATGCATTGCACAATAGATGCTCTGCAAAGTAATAAACTGGTTTATTGTGAATATAACTACTACTTTATTGTTCTTGAATTATTTATTCACTCCTCAATTCATTTTAAACATCATCTTCAGGAGTAATTCATGACAAATGTATGAACTATGCCATAGCTAGCCTCTATGGTGAATCAATTATCTTGTTCACATTTCATATGGCAAAGGTAACCATTACAGTTTACTTTGCATCCCTATATCTTGATGCTTTTAAACAATTTATAAAACAGGAATAGTTGGATACACACAGCTTAATAATGATTATGAAATTATCATGGAAATCCTTAACTGCAAATAAACTGATGATCCTTACAACAGTTAGATCACTAACTACTTTGCAGTTTAGCAGACAGATGCTAAAAGAAAACAAATGATGAAACTTTAAATCATTAAGTCCTCAGATCAAATCAATCTCAATCAATATCAATAGGGATATCCCTATTCAAGAGAGCAGGTATGCATATGGCTAAAGCTGACTGCAAAAATGCACTCTTATGATAGAGACAAAAAGCTATGAGAAAAGTGTCATGGTTTGTAGTTCCAATTGAGCAGATGAATTGAGCAGTCCATAGTATCTGAGTTAGAAGTTAGATGTCACAGCACACAGGGGACATGGGAATGACATGCTCTTTCAAAGAACCATACCTCAGTGTCCTCTTCTTCATCAGTCTGCCACCGGAGACAAAGGACAGGGCAGAGAAGGACAAACAGGAAGATTTAGGAAGGACAGCATGGTCAAACCACAAAGTAAGAGGTAACCATGGTACTGTTTATACAATTATAGGAGGCCGTAAAAATACGAAACATATAAGGAATTCATTCCTTAGACAATCGACTGGCTAATGTCTTTCAATTAATGCAACACAATCGTACTATAAACAGAACACACTGTCACTGTCAGTAGAATAAGATTTCCTGTTTTTTCTTAGAGAATTTATGAACTGTAATTATTCCTAAGCCATCATATTTCTTTCTCCCTTGAGTCATAGAGTTGCTTGCCCATTTTTCACCTTGAGGAAACAGAAGGAAGGACTCTCTTTTTTTCAGCTCTGTTCAGAGCATGGAGGTCCTGCTTGCTTTCTCCCAGTGCAGAGGTCAGTTTCTTGGCAATTCCCTATTCTCTACACTTCAGTGCTTGCTTTAAATCCCTTTTAAGCTTTTTTTTTTTTTTTTTCTGACTTCAAGTTCCAATTGAACAGCACTAAAATCAAGTGCTAAGTAGTCTTTGAGTATGTGTTTAAAGTTCTTCAGTAGCTGCCTGATACCAGATCCTGGGAATTACAGAAATGTAATTATCCTTTGCTAGTCAGGGCTTTCTCTCTCCATGACTGCAGACATGTATAACTATTCAGATAGTTACACAACATAAAAGGTAATGGGCATGTCAAAATATTATGGTACACAGAGTGTTCTTCAATCTGGAAGTTTACAGGGAATTAGCAAACATTTTTCTTTACTGTGATGTAAAAAACAAAACAAAACAAAAAAACCCACTTAGATGGTTCCACAAGTGAAACAGTTTCTCAAGAATCTGGGCTGCCTGTTTCCATAACTTTAATTTAGATCTAGAAATCTGATGCATCTTTTTAACCTGTGGGTTTTATTTTGCTTCTTTAAAAGAAGCATTCCACCAATTTTCTTCCCTCCTTTGTGTTACTAATACATATTTTTCATCTTATCTCCATCTCAACTATGATTTCTGTCTGGGATTGATACATTCTGTTCCAGAAACATTCGTCATTAAAAGTGAAAGCCTGATTTACTTTGGCCCTCAGCTTAGTTTCAGCACAATCTCCATAAGAAGATTAGCTGTGAGAGTGCTGTGCAGCATATTAACATTACTTTTTAAGGGTATGTTTTATTCAAAGCATGAGATGCCTATTTTGCTTAGGACACAGTGGCACTGACAGTTAGACAAGCAGATATTTTGCAGAGGGACCTTGGCAGGTATGTTCCCTATGCATTATGAAAAGATCCATTTGTTTTTTCCAGCCCCTGGGGAATGGGGGGGAGGGTAGGGAGTCACATAGTAAAGCAATCCATCAGAAGAAGGCCACTTCCCTTTTTGGCATGAATTAGAAACAGAAAGGAGAAGAACAGGAAGCAAGAACATGCTTGTGTTCTAATCCATGTGTAAACCTACCTAATAAATAAAAAGCAGGAGGAGAGCAAATTAAGCTAAAAAACATGCAGAAGGTACTGAAGGAAAGGTGCAAGAGCAGAATGCATACATTACAAAGAATGTGCTCCAGACCAAAATGAATTATCTCAAGCCAGATTTTTACAGGGAAAGTCCCAGATGCTGACTTTCCTGTCTGTTTAGTATAGCTAGAAGGTATTTATTTGCAAAGGATTTATATTAAGGGCAATGTACTCCTCACATCACTAGTTTCCAGGGCTTTGCTATTCTCATCCTCAAACCCCCAACTGCTGCTTGACACCCAAAGCTGCTCAGGAGTTGATCATTCCCTTCATGTTTTCATATTTGGAGAGCCATTTGCCCCTACTAAATACTGACAACAGGAACAAAGTAGCAAAATGAATGAACTGAACTTTAGTTTCAGGACGGGAATCCACTCTCATTCAGCTGTGTGCATTCTACCTTTCCTTCCATTTTCATTTCATTATTATACATATACTGAGAAATGTTAATAAATTGGGACAATTTTGACAGATGTAATATTACCAAAAAGCAATGGAACAATATTCCTAAATACCTCCTGTAGGAACAAAGTGTAAATTTTAAGAAAAAAAAAGGTTGCTTGATTCTTCTGTCATCCACTACAGGATGTTGCAAGACACTGTGGATATCTTCTCCCTTCCTTCTTCTCTCACTTCCCCCCCCCTCCCATTTTTCCTCTAGGCTAGCATTTGTATGTGGTGGATTTACCATTGAAAAATATTCCTGTTACATAGCAATTTTGGAATTGAGACTCTTAAGCATCATAAAAAGCAGAGCTTCATAAATCTGGGAGACAGATGCTTATATTACCTACTATTACTAAAAATCATTTAAAAGCTCAGACTCTAGTATCTATAATTCTATTTTTTCTCTCTTTTGCTTGCTTATTATTTCTAGTATGCCTGAACTGAGTGACTACTGTCACTGGCTAAAGTCAGATACAAGTGACACAGAGTTGGCAATTTTTCTGTGAAACTGTGACAACTTGCTGTTCTGTTTTCCCCTCTCCCTGTTCTGTCTCTCTCTCCTGCAGGCACCTTTCTCTGAGATTTGAACTGACAGTGCTCAGTCTGTTTCAACTACATGTAAAGATCTCTGTGCTAAAAGGCTAAAATAAAGATGAAAATTTGCCTGTTTCTCAGCCCTGTACCCTGTGAGCAGTTGCTGAAGCTGATGAAAGCTCTCCATGCATGGAGCCAGCAGACTGTCCAAGTGCCAGTACTCCTCTGCCTTCCAAGTCTGTGGGAGGCCAAGGTATGAGAGATGTGCCTTCTTGTTAAGGACTGCAATGGTTCTGGCTCACTGCTTTTCATTTTTACTAAAATTCTTCTTCTGCCTGAAAACAACGTACTATAGGGCTGGATCCTAAGGAAACTTTCAGAAGGACAGTGAAGTAAATATCAGATATTCACAGATGAATACTTAAAATTCTATTAATTCTTATTAGCACTAGTTTCTAAATAGAGTTTCTTTCAAATGTCAAGATCTAAAATTTCTTCTCTGCGTTTTCTTACAAATTCAACACACTGGCAGTGCATTACTGATATACTTTCCCTTCCCAACGCAAATATAAAGCAGTAAGAAAAACAGGAACAGATACAAAGCACAGCCAACACAATAGTACAGTAAGACTTTTGTTTTTCATCACTCTGCACACAAAAATCTTCCATAATTCCGACTCTAAAATTTGTTTTGAGGAAGATTTGACTATGAAGTTGTCAAAGAAAGCTATGTAATGTAATTTAATTCTATTTTACTAGGTATTGCAATCAAACGAATGGTTATTGAGGCCATACCACTGGGCTACAGACAAAGTGCAAAGTGTTTTTTAGTAAGAAATTACCATATGGCTACATGAAGAACTCCCTCAAAGAACATCTCTGTAAGGGGAATTTCAAAGAATGTGTTTTTTCACTCCAGCGAAGTCTTTTTCTAAGCTAAAAAGACCATTATATAATTATTAAATAGTGATAGGCAAAAAATGTTCCCTTCCAGTGGGCCCAGAAGATTTAGGTGCAATATCACCTGTCAGATGGCATTCAATTGCCAAATCTCAACATTATATTGAGCTCCAAACAATACATGTTCTAGGTAAAGCCTAACTGCCTCTTTTCTTACATTTTCAGTCAACAGCCTTGTTCTTCACTTACCAGCTATCAACCCTCATCCTTTCTCTTGTTTCAAAGGCTATTTTCTCTCTGCTTCCTGAACCTAGCTTTTAGTGGTCACATTTCCTTTTCTCTATCACATTTTCTGCAGGAGTAGGACTTAGAGAAACTTCTCCGTTATGCTGCAGCCAATTCTCCTAGATATGCAATAAAGAAACACTATGCTATATACTAAGAAAACAGGAACTCCTTTACATCTTACTACTCTTTAAAATAAAAAGCATTGAAGCTACCTGAGGAAAAGAAAAATTTAATTTACTTATCTCTTTGATGAAAGTTATCTTTTATCTCCTATAGAATACAGTAGAAAGACTGTGGAGCAAGTGAAAAAAATTATCGCAGCTCCTCAGTGGTAGTTTTGAAAGTTTGTGTAACTGTATTATACCCTACATGCAAAATTAAAATCCATTCCTTAACCTGAGGCTAGACCAAAAGGAAAATCTTTGGAGATAATAACACAGGTTTAACATTCCTTGTAGATGGGGCAGATATCCAGATTTAAAGAGGATATTGCCAGGAAAGATTTACAAACGATTGTGAGTCAATGGATTAAAAATAATCTTTATTTATATCAATCTCAATGCATACACATTTTTTGACCTAAGTTGCTGGACTCATAAAACTCCAATCAGTTTAGGCCTTTTTCTGCCAAAGGCAGAGGTAGCTTCATATGCAATGAGCTACTCTCATCTAATTGAGACTCCAGATTCAGATTTTGAGACAGTTGGAAACTTTTATTAAGTACTGGCACTTCTTAAAAGTTTATTTGGATTGAGTTAAACTACATCAACTTAAAAAAAACAATAAAAATAAAATCAAGGCTTTTTTTAATGCTTACCATGCTGAGAAAACCACTCTTTCTAAAAATTTATTTTATCAGAATGCAAGAATACTTTCAGCAAAGCTTGCAGGATAACATCTACTGTGTACATAAATTTGTCAGGTTTTTCAGAACCCCAGTGTAGTCTGTTATAATAAAATAGTCTTGTCTGTGCTTTAAAGGTAAGGAGGAATATTTTTGAGTGGGCTTATATGTATATACTTATAAAATATGTCAAATACTAAGATTAAAGGCTATATACATCAGGATATTCAAAGATGAGAAAAAAAAATCCTTTTAAAATTCAGTTGTAATCACTCAAATGGCTACAGTGGTCCATCATACGTGATCTTTTGATGCCCTCACCTAGCAGCCTAATTCTACAGTTTTCATTCGTCTTTTTGTATTCTTGGCTGATTAGGTATACATAGCTCCTGGTGTCCTCTAGAGATTCTGTGCACTGTTTTAGACACACAGAGGAGCTCTTTTTGGATGCATCTGGGTTTGTTCTCATTCTATAAATTAGTACAAAGCAAAATGTACCCATTCTCAAGGACAGAAGCTGTTATTTACTGTAGAAGAACTTCCTAATTATAATAAAAAAGGTTAGAAACAACATTCAATGTTTTAAAAATTGATGCTTTGGGAGATGTATTTTGCCACTTACATCTGTGATCATTTTTCCTCTGGTCTTGTTTCTTTCCCTGTGGTTAGCTCGTTTCTGCTTTTGCTGCAGGACTCGTTCCCTGGTGGTACGGTATTCCAGAGCAAATTCACTAATAATTTTGCAGAACTTATTGATGTTGACTTCACGTATTGCATAAGGAGGATGGCCCATAAATAACAAAAATGAGTGAAACCTGAAAAAGAATGAGTTTATGAATGCAAAGGAGACAAATCTTTATTTACAGTTTCTAGGAAAAACAGCAGCATTTCAGTGAATTCATTTACTAATTTATTACTCCCATAATTTCATTTGTGCTACAAAATTTTTATGAATTCTTTGCATAACATTGTTATGCTTTATAATTAAAACCATAAAAGTGCAGTCTATGATAACTTCCCCCCAGTCCAATTTCCCAGGCCGATGCAGGAGATAAGATTTTTATGGAACTCTATCTACTTTATATGACTAATTTGGCATGTGAACAACCAACTTCATTGCAGTTATAGCAAAAAGTATTTATTAAGTTTCAATTCTATTTATTTGTATTAGGCAACTTCAAAAAGGCTGTTACAATGTTGGAGAAAGTCTAGACAAGAAGAATGCAGATTTACAGACTAGTAAAGACAAAAAGAAAAGAATTTCTGTTTCATAAAGATGTCAATAGTTATATTATCTCCCAAATACTTTACTTTGGGATATGATCAATTCACAGTTTTACCAGTTCCATGGCATTCAGAACTTTCACACTATTTGCAACTTTTACTATTGCTTCTATTTTTCATGATTTACAATAGCACTTTGAGTGTTTAAAAATGCATGTGAATCTCTTTAACTGAAACTGTATCCCCAGTGATAAAAGTTTTCCCAACCCTGGAAAGACGCATTTTCACAAATACATTTTTGGAGAAGTCTATAGCATTTGTTGCAGCACATAATGTGAAGAACTTAGCATTTTTTTATTTGTACAATGCGTACAGAACAGGAGATTGGTGAATCCATTTCCCTTCTGCAAGTGGGATTTCTTCTTATGTATGGCATGAAAAAATGTCATTATGAAAACAAAAGAAGAGCTGAATTAAATTCTGAATTTGTATATTCACAAAATTTGGGATCATTTGGACTCCAGATCCTAATTTTGACCTAAGCAATATGGAAATACTTCAGAAAATAGAAACTCTCTCAAAATTTCATTAGTAAACTGTAGGAAAGTAGTTAACTTAATCAGATGACTCAAGCTCATATAGCTTCAGGTTTATCATGGAATTATCACGTATATGTACACTGCAGAGCACTAAAGTTAGCACCAACTCCATTGGATGAAAATAAATCCAACAAGTTCTAATGAAAGGAATTTTAATTTCCATCTTCAGCTATATAGACATAAAACACATAGTCATAGATCTTGTAGGCAGAGGTGTGCTGATTAAAGAGTAACTCATTGTGTAGGACTCCTTTCAGCTTACATGTATGACATATTTGTCATTAGAACTTCAGTACTGTGCTATGATATATTCTTGTCAACCAGACAGTAAGCTGTTTCCCCTCCAAAGTATTCAAGGGAGGACAGAAAACAATGAACTTAAAAAAAGTTGCTCGCATTTGGGGGTTAGGAGTTCAAAGGTCCAATTACTGCACCTTGGGAACAAATGATTGCCTGGATCATTGCATCTTTTGATCAGAAATACAGAAACTTCCTTGAGTGAGGATATTTCTTAAACAGTGTCATTGAGAATTTATGCACCATATAAACACAGCTTAAACATTTATTAAAATTGTATTTGTCATAATTTATAATTTTAGCAAGTTACGTATTGCCAAGATAGCGCTGCCTCCAGCCTAATTCTGTACCTGTTAATTATTCTTCTATGAACAATCTTCAGGATTATGATTCTTTCTGCACAATCCTTGAGGAACTCAGACATTTTTTGTTTTAGAGTTGGCTTCATTTCATGCTTTGCTATAGCTTTAAGGTGATCCCAAGATGCTTTGCACCGTCTTTCCATCTGACACAAGTTTTCCTGGAGTTGTTCAAAGTCAACCTAAAAAAAAAAAAAAAAAAGAATATTTAACACTTCAACAAAAATCATTTTGGTAACATATTTGGACATCTGAACAGTTTAATTCATGTAAAAGAATAATATTTATTCACATTATTAATTCCTGCTAAATAATTATGAAATCATAGAATCACAGAACTGTTTGAGTTGGAAGGGACCCTTAAAGGTCATCTAATTCAAGTCCCCTGCAATGAATAGTGACATCTAGAGCAGATCAGGGTACTCAGAGCCCTGTCCAGCTCTGAAATCTCTCTCTCTGTTGTACTTTGTCTACATATGGGATGTTGGAAAGTATGGAAAACTGAAATAAAATAAATATCCTTGTAAACAGTATTTTTAAGTTTAATTTTAATTTTGATCTTGGAGGCCCAGCACCTGCAGAAAGTACAATAAAACACTGTGATGTACTTTTTTCCCTGCTAAAATCTTCACAACTACCTTACCCAGTAAGTTCTATTGAGGCAACACAAACTTTATCTCCCCTTCTCTTAATCTTTTTCTCTACTACCCATAGCTTTTCATACCGTGCTTGTTGCTCACTGTATTCACCAGCCAACACTTCACCAGCTTAGAAAGCACTTGGATATATTCCCTTAATTGCGTGCTGACTTCTAATAAAAAAATTCAGAGGCTAGAATTTTTTTAAAAGTGTTATTCAAAGCAAGTGTTATTTAGTGATCTGAGTACTACCTTTCATCCCTTGATATACAGTGTGAATTTTTTAGCTTCTAACATGATTATATAATGTCTTTGAAAGCCCATCAACACAGTTAAAATAAACTATTGCATCCTACAGTAACGGTCATCAGGACAGAAGCCAACACATTCCATGGAAGGTGAAAAAGAGGTTCTCCCTCACTCATCATCCAAAAAAGGGGTTCAGATCACACTGGTCTACAGAAGTCACTCAGAATGTGTTGCTAATAACTGGACAAAGTGCTTTAATTACCCAGACACAGAAGATAAGTGTATGAACTCAACAAATTTGAAAACTACCCAGCACATTCTTAAATTCTAAGAAAGGAAAAATGTATTTTATAATGCCACTTCACAGTTCAGATGAACTCAAGCTATAAAACGCAGATTTAGCTGTCAGATTCCAAACACATCACTTTGAAATGTTACAATCCGGAACTCCAGTTAATTCCTTAATGCTAAATGAAAATCAGTGACAGAGACAGCTTTTAGTTCACTGCAGAGTGAACTACAAATGACTGTGCTCAAATGGGAGTGTATTTTCCTATGTGCTAAAAGCTATTCATGACTGCAAAAGAAATTAGCCTTGGAAACCAGCTATTCCAATTCTGGAAAAGCCTGGATTAAAATCTTTTCAGCTGAGATAAATACCTAATGGAGATAAGTATCAATGTAAGTTTTCTTCTTTTTATTTTAAGTCCCAATTCCTAATATTGGTTCCAACATCATATCACACAGAATGAAGTTTTTATCTGTATACAGCACTGTTGAGATCTATGCTAAGTACAGCCATAAGAAATCCATTATGATTAAAAATCTCCTGGTATTGATTGCATTTTTTCTTGCTGTGATTTACAAAGTGATGATTTTATCCTCATCACAAGGAAATAAAAACATCCTTTGATCCATTCTGCTATTCAGAAAAGCCCTGCAGGCAGAGCAGCTGTGGGGTTTTTGCTTTCTCTAGCATATCAATGTATATATGTTTGATTTGGTTTTTTTTTTTTTTTTTTTTTTTTTTAAGTCTCTTCCAGGTCAGTATTTTCACTGTTGATGATAAACACATTGCTGCTCTCCATAGATGATGTATCTAAAACACACATGGGAAGAAATGCTAGCATTCCTATAAGGAATGCTAAAAAATAAAGTCAGGAGGAGGTATTTCTACATTTTACAACTAAGAATCATCCAGTCTGGGAGGAGAAGCTTCTCAGCTCCTGCTACACAGAAGTTTAATTCTATGAAATGATATAAAAAAAACCTGAGTTTTAATATACCAAAAATCTTTGATGATCAAGCTGGTAGATCCTCAAGAGAGATCTCTGGAGAACAACAGCACATCTGTATGGAAGAGTTCTGGCAAATTCCTTAATGCTTGACACCTAACTGTCAACATGCTAACTGTCAGTGTATTCACAAATGTGAGCAATTTCACTGGGGATCAGGGATGTCAGGTCTTGCTAAAGGATGCACAGAATCTTTAAGCACAAATGAAAATTTTCAGAGACAACCACATACTCGATTGATGTTTCATGAAATGCTATTTCACTAGAACAAATTACGCAGATATTTCTGTGATTTTCCATAGAGTCCTGAGATAAACAGAGTTGAGACACAGAAGCAAATACATTTCAGTTTGTCCTAGGCCTTAGATGCAAAGAGGTGCATAGAGCTTTTTCACCTGTGCAATATGCCATAATATATACCTTTCCTCTAATCAAGATCTAGAAGCTGCTTTCCATCACAGCACAGAGAAATACAGCTAAGTCTTCAGATCTTTCTAGAAAAAGAACCAACAGAACAATAATACTAGTACTTATCAGCCTGGTGACAAGATCCAGATGTTCAGAATGGACTGCGTATCAAAATATTTCATAGTTTGCAGCTTTAGAGTACTACCTGCATGACATTTCAAATGTCAGTTTTCTCTCTGCTGTGAAGCCAAATGCATCTTGCACAATAAAGAAGTTTTTATTGTGTTCCGAGCAGCATCAGTTCAATGACTATGTGACCAGTACTCTATGCACATCTGTGTCATAGAACAGCTGGTAACTGCATCAGTGAAAAATGTATGTAAAATGCGAATACAACTACAAAGCAACAGTTTAGCAACATTCTAAGAGGTAACTGACTATGAAAGATGAGAGCAGTGGTCCAAACCTAGATCAGTATTTGTACACAACCTTTTAAAAGCAATCACAGTGTTCAGCAATACCTTTACAATTCCCTTTTGTTGTCATTTTTGCCTCTATTGTTCTTTTAGGGATGTCTTCCAACAATGAAATGTGACAAATACCTTGTAAAAGAGACAGTGATAACTAATGATTGCAGGGACATGTTGCAGTTCAGAGATAAGGAGAAAACAAACGTGTTCTCTGTGCATCAGTGTAACATACATAAAGAAACAGGAATAGACATATTTACCACCACACTAACTTCCTGGTATCCCATATAGGCAGCAAGGATTGCACCTTTCTGTATGTTTGTTTCCAACACTTTACTAAAATAATTCACACTGTATAATGTTGGAAATATTGATTTGCTGGGATTTTTTTGTTCATTTTTTTCTTGAAGAAAAAGAATTCTTCCTTGCAGCTGGAAGATCATGCTATGACTAAGGAATTCAGGTGAGTTTTGCATCATGTTGTGAACTTCAGGAGACTTTTAAACAGCAGGTGTTTAGATAACAACTGATGAGGTATTATTTTATAAATACGCTCTGCTGAATAAAAGGAAGCAGTAATCTGAAATGGCCATTACAGCTTTCTCCTTGGACAGCAGCATACAGATATTGTGCCCAGCCCTGAGACTTTCAGTAAGGTGGAAACACCTTCTTCCTCCTCAACTCAGTACACATATATGCAAAAAGAGATAAAGCTTGCTGCTCCTACTTCTCATCAAGTTCTACTTGCTCATCAAGTTCAACCACAACCTAACCATACTTCTCTAACAAACAACCCTCCACTAAATCATGTCCCTGAGCCACATCCACATCCAAACGGTTTTTAAACACATCCAGGGATGGTGACTCAACCACCTCCCTGGAGAGCCTATTCCAGTGCTTAACAACCCTTTCTGAAAAGAAGTGTTTCCTGATAACCAACATAAACTTACCCTGGCACATCTTGAAGCCGTTTCCCCTTGTCCTGTCACCAGTGAGAAGAGACCAACCCTGCTCTCACTGCAATCACCATTCAGATATTTGAAGAGAGCAATAAGGTCTCCCCTCAGCCTGCTCTTCCCCAGACTAAATAGCCACAGTTCCTTCAGTCTCTCCTCGTAGGGCATATTCTCCAAGCCCTTCACAAGCCTTGTTGCATTTCTTTGGACCTGCTCCAGTACCTTTTTGCCTAAGGCAAAAGAAACTGTGGTCTTAGGCTCTTACGCAAAGTAAAAATAACTCTTCTTTCAGACACTGAGTAATGTTTATTTTCATTTATAAAACAATTTAAAAAAGGCAACTTTCTAAATTCTTGTGGAATATATTTGACATGTTCCTCCTTCCTGCTGACGGTTTCTTCTCCATTCACAGCCACACTAACTGAAAAATATTCAGAACTAATTATTATTTATCTGTGAAATCTCTTGCTAAGCCCACTGTTCAGTCTTCTGAGAAGTGCCTTTGTAGACACTTGCATCAGAGCAAAGTAGCCAGAGATGTTCCATCCAAACAGGCTACTTAATGAGATATAAGCCCTGAATGGTCAGTCTCATACAGGAAACCTCTGCCATAAGTCATTAATGGGCAACTTTAAAAAAAAAAAAAGCTATTTTTCAGTTTAAGGCACCACTGTATTTTTGCACAGTGGACACTCAGATCAAGAATAAAACCTTCTAACCCCATGCCAGCAACTCCAGCACTAATTTTAGTTCCTTTCTATCATTACTTATTGCTTACTACCATAGTAATGGATGACTTGGAATAAATCATAATAACAAAAAGAAATTCTATCAGGTTTCTCACTTCACTGGGTTGAGACAACAATATCACAAGATATACCAACAACCAAAATGACTTCAGTTCTCCCTCTTTTCACCTGACTCTTTTTTCCTCCAAAAATCACCACCACTACCAACTGGCTCAGCATTTAGCTCCCTGCACATTCAGATGCCATGAACTTTTGATCCTTTAAAAAGCCTCCAGTAAATCCAATCTCATATATATAAATTACATATTTTCTACTTCATGAAATGCTAGACCATGCGGGTCATCCAGGCAGGACATGTTTCAGAGAACCTTCTAAGTCTTTGGGCTGGGGTTATTTGTCTACACATTTAGCTGTCGGCCACAAACATCTCTTGCTGACATAGGAAATGGACTCATAATTTTTTGGGAGAAGAGGGGTTGTTTAACGTGATTTGGGGAATTAAATGGGATGGTTCAAACCCTAAGTGGCTTCCTGTACCTCCTAAGGGCAGCATACACAATTCTAGGTACGCATTCCCATACACAGCCAACATCTGTAGCTGTTGTGAGATACCAGGTTATTTTTCCTTCAGCATTTCCTCATCTGGAATGTGTTCTGCACATAAGTTTCTTCTTCTATCTAGATCTCCTCTATTATCTGGGCTAAACTTGCTGCTACTGAGAGTACATAACTGTACTAAAATCTAAGACGCTGCACCTGTTTCCTGCCTCCTTTATTTACATACTTTCAGCTCTTGAAAAGGGTCAAAAACAATTTTCTCAAACAACTGGTGAACCCAAGGTTTATTTTCAAGATCACTCTAAACTATCCTACACTGTATTTTGAATACCAGTGCATAACTTGTTATTTAGCCTTGGTAACCTTGTTTAAGTTTTATGTTGTTTGCTAGTACATTTATAGTTTATTGCTACAGCTTGTTTCTCTTAGTGGTAAACAAATCCAGACAGTTTCTAAGCAAAACTTGAATCTCTGCATTTTTTTTATACCCACAAAGTGCATTACATAGTCTGATACCTTCCCAGGGACAAATATTGTCTCAAATTCACAGTGAAATGGCAACTATTTTATCACAGGTATTAGAAAGATGTACAGCATCACAGATAAAAACTTTCTCTCTTCAAAGTTATAGATAGTTTCTACAGTGGAAAACAGACAAATTTGAGGTGTTTATAATTCAGGGTCAGACTGTTCATTCTCACATTATTACAGGAATGAGTTCTGTCAGGGAACACGAAATCTTCTTTTCCTGAGATGGTTCAGCGCCAAACGAAACTCTGAGAATTTCTCCTTACAAATATGCTGTCCTCTGAGTGCAGTGACCTTTGGTGGCTTACATTCTAAACTCTGTCTTCTCCACTTTTCCCACTATTTGCCTTACTGAATATTGCAAGAATTAGCCAAGATCATTTTCATTGCAACTTGCACGCTGTTGGGCACATACTGTAATTAAGTGAAGTAGATGCCAGATCTTAGAGCAAGCAAAAGATAAAGGAGTTTCTGTTCATGCATTTCTGATTCCAGGGTAAGAGACATCCCACTAAAATAATTCTGGACATGAAAACACTGAAATCAACCCACTGATTAACAATTAAAGTAAAGAAGTGCTTACTGACCAGATCAATCTGTACAATACTTGCCTTTGCACTGTGCCTTAGTTCCTCCAACAATCTACAATAAGCACACTAATATGTGTGAGATCTATTGGCAAATTGGTTTATTGGAACTTTCATTGGTTTATGAAAGTTTACACTGGTAGGAAAAGAAGCAACAGCAGTAAGCAAAGATGCAGGTCACTTCTTGGTATCATGGACTTACAATACCACTTGCTGTCACTTCATCTGAAACACAACTGAAATAGCACAATGCTGTCAGGTACACGTACAAAACTAAACACGTTCTCTTTCAGACCAAATCCTGAAGTCTCATCTGCTACTGCAGCTCCATCCTCAGTCTGATCTGACTACAAACAGCCAGCTGCCTCATCCTGCTCTGCTCCCACCTTTGCTCCTGCTAAGCCATGCACAGAGCTGGAGTAGCTGCAGCTGGCACTGTAAGAATGGCAGAGCCGTAAGAAACCTTGTGCCCCCATTTCCAAGCAAGCTTCCTTCCAGAGAAAATAATATTACTTTTGGCATTTTTTGTTTTTGTTTTAAGTAATGCAAGGAAAGCACCCTTGAGTGATAATTGCAGACAAATACTTTCTGTTGAGCAAGGCAAGAGAAGTCCAACTGAAGCAGAGCTGGAAGCAGCTGCTGAGTTTCCTGCTGCAGGGGTTAAAAAAAAGCCAGAAATTTGTTTTTTTGTAAGTAAATCCCTAAGGCAATTCGTGATTTACCCTATGGAAGTGGCCAGTGGCCAGCTTTTGGATGCATGGGGAAAATTATTCAAAGGGACCAAATTAAAGATTAACACCAATATCCAAATTGTTCGTGTAATTCCCTTCTTGCCATACAGGAAAGAAAACTGATAGAAACAACCCTGAGTTTTACTGCAGAAACCTGGGGGTTCTGCTTCTGTGTTAGATACAACACTTCTGGTACAATGCCATTTAAAAACAGCAATAAAACAAATTAACAAACAAATAAGCAAGTGCTCATAATCATGGGATCCTAACCAAACTGTGGTCCCAAAGGTCCCAAATGATCTTAGGTATTTTTATACAACTATGAAGACTTATACTTACATAGAGTTCTATTTTTTTTGTTATTTTTTCATATGTTTCTGTTGTTGGTTTTTTTTTGCCATTTTATGACTTCAGTTCTCAGCAAAAGGCAAAGAGTCTTGTAATATCGTACAAATCTTTTTTTTTTTTTTTTTAATTAAAAGAAAAAACTTTCTGGTGAGCCATCAAGTTTTTTTTTTTTTTTTTTTTTTTTGTGAACTAAGACTCAGGAAATTCTCATACGATGTGCAACTAAAGCAAAGGGGCATTACCATTTATCTATGGCATGGAAATTGTTTAGCCTTTGTGGTTTCTGAAAGATGTTTGTAGACAAAATGGAGCTCAAAATACAGCCTAATCCACAGTGAAATATTAGTTATCCTTTCCTGTCAGCTTTCCTAAACCAAGACTTTGCCTAGTCTGTGAACATTCTCTTGAAGAGGGCAGCTTGGATGGCTTCCATGTCCTAACTCTTTGATTTGTGGCAGCTAAGATCAAGTGGGAATAGAGCTTGTTAGAGTAATCCATCAGTGGTATAACACATGTAGGAACATCCCAAGGAGGGAGACCTTGGGCGTCACACAGAAGGTTAAGGCTATAATTTCTCTTAATGTGATTTTGTCTGGCCTTTTCAGAATTTCATCCGCTTTGGGCAGGGCCACTAGATCAGCAAACCACAGACTGAAAGACTTTCCTCAATTTTGCATGCTCTTAGACCTAAAAATTTTTTACAAGTGACTGCATCGAATTAAGCTTTCTTCCACTTTCTAAGGCTGAAAAACAGAAATAGAAGATTCACTTGAGAGTACCCAGTATTCTAAAATCCAGTGTGGATTTTAGAAAATGACAGCTGTTCTCTCTCGTGGCAATTTTCATTTTAGCGATTAATTTATGTAAAAAAGTGAAATAATTTCTTAACAATGAGAAAGGAGAAATAAATACACCTATGTTTTAATACATGAAGAATCGCTCAACAAAATCAACAAAAATAAAAAAAGCCTCAGCATGAGAAACCAGTGAAGGCAATAAAACGTAGCCTAAACATAGGCTGTACAAGAAGAAAACCAGTAGAGAAGAGATGGAGTCCAAAGAACAAATATCTAAAGATATAGAACAAAAGCCACAAATTCCCTTCTGGTATCTAAAGAAAGAAAAATATGTAGGAGGTCCTGGATGACTGGGGAGGAGAGAAACTGAGGAAGACAAAAGTTAGGGGAGGGAAGGAAGATGAACTCTTTTATCCAACTTCATTATGTAGGTGGCATATGGGGAGAGAACCAATTCTGGTACTTGCTTTTATTTTCTGTATTTTCTTTGTTAGCAGACACAAACAGCAAGTATTCAATTACAGAAACAAATTTGCTGGAGGAAGATGGCTTACAAAGCAACAACCAACCAGAAGAGAAGAATTTCTAAAGGCAATTAGAATAAAGCAATTCAGTTACTGACTGAAATGGGTATCTTTCACTACACTTAATAACTTGGAGAATGAGAGGACAGCAGAAATTTCACCTATCTTTTTCAAAAACAGTAAGGGAGATTCAGAAGACTGCACAGCTTCAAGTTTTATTACTATACCAGGTAATCTGTCTGAAAGAATAAATAAAAACAGACTGAGCAGACTGCTTTTATTTGGCATTCAATGAATAGAGTGATGACCAACCTAAATAATTCTATGATTTCATGAAATCTAGAGATAAAAGAAGTTTTTACTGTTCAATATATTAAAGAAAGTAAAAGCTGAAGCTGGCAAATACAACAACAAACAAAATTAGATTATGGAATTCAATGTCACAAGTACTTTTCTAGGAGCCAAAATATGAATTGATTTTTGATGTTTAAAAAACAACTGGATAACAGATTTTTCTTCCCCTCAATATATTGAAACAACATGGTTTTTGAAAAATAAGTAATTCCCCCATTTGATGCAATAATGAGTATTATGATTCATGAAATAAAGATTCTCTAGGAGAGATCTACTCAATCAAAGTTGCATATGCTCTCCTCCCAAGTAGCTGGTATTGGCAACTGTCAGAATCAAAACACTATACTAGATGGAAATTATTAATCAGCATTTTTATGTTGGTTATCTCAAGTTTAATCCATTAACGGGTTACATATATACATCCACCAAACATACCTTGGCTGACCTAGTGATGGCCCCAATTTCTGAATAAAGATCAGTGCTGTCTGGGAACTTTTCCACCACCATAGTGCAGACATGGTGCAGAAGGGACTGCTTATGCACTGTGTCCTTCACTTCTGGAACCTTCTCGAGGTAGCTCAACTCAAAAGCTTTGGCCTGTATGAGGGGAAAATAAGAAGAAAATAAAAATAAAAATGTTACTCCTTGCTATGCAGGTTAGTACATGAAAATGCCCAAGTAGAAGCATAGGGGAAAGAAGAATTTCAGAAGAAACTTTCTGCTTTTTTTTTTTTTTTTTAAACTGCTGAAGAATAGGCCTAAAATCACCCCATCTTCAGTGAAATGACTCATGACATAGTTATTGCTGTTTGAATGGTGAGCATCAACGCTGAACTCAAAGAACTTACATGAGAGAGTGCCTAGCTTAAAAGTTCTTTCAGGTTATGCAGAAAGAGACAAAGAGCACTCATGGAACACTAGTTCCATGAACTAGAACTAGTAAATTAGTTTTCTAATTTACATCCCTTGTAAGAAACAAATACTGGTTATAGCTGTAACAATGGCTTTGACTTCTGTTTTTTGAAGGAAAAGATCCAGGGGAAATGTCAGACTTACATTGGTTCCATTTAGAAAGTTCCCAATGGCTAGTAGAGTAGAAAGGATAAATCCCAAAGTTTTATTGTGCTCCAGTTGGTCCATTCCTTCCTTCAGGTCTAGAAGTGGTTCTGCAACTTCCTGCCATGAGAAAAGAAACAAGAAAATAAAGGCTGCAGTTGTCTATGGTTTCTTCTATTCTTTTTAATACTATTACTTTTTAATAGTTTAGATTAATAACTGCAACAAGTTCCTGAACTGCAATCTTGCACAGTGTAAACTGGCCATGTTTGATGGCTTTCTTTCATGTTCCACTTAATCAATCACAGCAAAGAAATACATAAAATACTTCCCCAATGTTGTTTACTTATGTATGCAATTAACTTATTTGTACTCAGGATTGCTCTTTTTCCAAATAGGAGAGGCAGTGTTAGTAAAGGGGCTGTTGCACTTGAATTAGAGACATGAATACTGTCCTAACCCAAATGATAAAAGAGCTTTTTATAACTATTCTCTCTAATCTTCAAGCAGACAAATAAACAACAACAAAAAAAGAGTTAAAACCTTGGCTGAATTGATGTTCATAGCCTGATCCTAAAGCTTTCTTCAAACAGTAGCCACCTCTTGAGTTTTAGATAGCACTTTATGCTCATGCAACTTTAAATCTGGTTTAAAAAAAACAAACAAAGAACCCCGCAACAACAACAACAACAAAAAACCCACACCAAAGTAACTAAAAAAACTACTGCAAATACGAAGCTTTAAAAGTGGGTCTCATTTTGATCTTTTAACTTAACGGAGGTTCCATCCACACATGTTATCTGAGAATAGGTATGTGAACTGATAAGACTTGAAAACATAAATTCTGTTCCATTACCTCGGGAAGTGCACTACACCAGAGAGTTCAAAGGAAGACAGTGAAGGCAATTCAGATGAGTGAGTTTATTTCTATCTTTGTGTGAGGCCCAGGGCTATTTATTTTATGTGCACAGTAACAGTTCATGTTGTTCCTATCTCCAAATGCAATCCTAAGCATCTCTGGGAAGCATTCTTTTCCCAAATTACTACACTTTTTATGAGCTAAGAAGCCAAAAATTAAGCTGTTATTTTAGACCAAGAGGGGAAAATAATGGCACAATTTACTGTGTCAGGGAAATGTAATGGGTTGTTCAAAATCTATAGTGATATTTTAGCATAAAAAAGAGCAGAGAGATTAAAAAAAAACCCATGTATTTCTTCTCACTACTGTGACTAGAAATTCAACTATTGGAGAGAGTATGTCAAATTCTACATAATTTAAGAGATGACACAGTAACTAAAGTTACACATACTTCATAGGGGAATTGCTAAATAATCCAAGACATTATCAAATCAAACTAAAAGCAATAAACCAATGCACAGAATTCTTTGAATTGATTTATTACTCAAGATTTTTTTGTTTTGTTGAATTATAGAGATGAAATCGCATTGCTATAAAACTGCTGTAAACACAGACTTTTACGTGCATTTTGCCTGCATCAATTTGCAAAGTGTTTAAAAATAATTCCTAAAAAGTTCATTTAAAATAGTCTGAGGATGTATAAAAAGGTAGCACAAGAAGCTCCCAAGCAGGCCATTTTGTACGCTTTCAAGTGTACAGAAGTGTACAATGCTCAGTGCTCTTCTACACAGTTCGTATTTATAATTACTCCAAATTTCTTAGTTTGTTGTAGCAAAAAAACCCACAAAGCAAACCAACAAAACAATCAACACCAAACCAAATGGTGTGCTAGACATTGTATAAATAAAAGAAATGGTAATTCTTGCCCTCTTTTAAAATTCACGTCTTACCTAGAGAAGACAAACAGATAATGCAGAAAAATCTTGTATCCTTTGCTACCACATAACATCCTCACCGCCTTTTTTAAAAAAACCTTAAATTATACTTGAATTAAATTTAAGGACTGGCCCTGAACTTCTGACAGAGAGACATCTGCCAGAATAATGTAATGTAAAGTATAAATGTAATGTAATATAAAGAATAATGTAAGGTAAATGTTCAATGTGCACTCAACTCCATGTGTGTCATGAATTCAGTAGTTTTGGTACAGGGAGGACCTGATAGAATTGAAAAGAACACCCTGAAGGATGCTCCTATCTTTTGTTTATAATTTTGAGAGTTACATATAGAAATAACTTTAATTAATAGTGTTTTCCTTACTTTAAATGGATGTAAGATCAGTATTCTCACGATACATTAGTGAATCCTGTTGTCCATTCAGTCTTCATCTAAGGAAAAAATTCTTACTGACTGAAACTATACATTTCCTGAATAGCAACATCTGGAACAAATGTGGTCAAGATTTAGCCCTCTTCTTTGTTCCAATGTCATTACTGTCTAATTAAAGGAAGGAAGACATAATCCCTAATTTTCTTTCATAGGAGGAACAAACTATGAAGGATCATTTCAGCTGTTTCCTGGTCAGCCACTGAAACAAAAGCGACTCATTAACTATTTCCACAAAATACACAGTCAAAATATATAGTAAGGACAGAGAAAGATTAAGCGAAGACTTGAACAGTGTCTCTCTCAGCCTCCGCATGCACATCTCACCTTTTCCACTATCTCATAGTCCAACTTGAAAGCCCAGAGCTGGAGCCTGGCAGAGAGTTCACTGATGGAGGAGAGGGTGAGAAGGAACTGTTCAGCACTGCCCAGGGGGACATCAGGGTTCGCCAGCTGTGCCTCCTGGATCTTCTGCTTCTCCTCCTCCGTTGGGATCATGGTCAAAATTTTCTGCAAAGGGAGATAAAAGGCAATCATCAGTGGAGAGGCTGAGATGTGCACAAGGGGTGGGCAAAGTGGTATGGTGACACATCCAAAGCAAACACTGATAAGCTTCATTTTGATGTCATTCAAGCCTGTTTGACACTGGGTTGTTTTGGTATGATACAAGCTTCTTTCAGTGTCAATGGCAGAAGTCCTTGATCAGCAAGCACTGAACCATTGTAGAAGAAATAAAGATGAGGCCTACTATCTTGTTGAAAAATACATCTATATTAAAATATATTTTTAAAATCTGCATTCAGCATACATGATTCATAATGGGATTAAACCCTGAAGGAAGACAGGGAGACTGAACAGGACAGATCTTCTCAGTTTTACATCTTCAGAGCAAAACTGGCCACCTTTCTGCAAATTACGTATGAAATGTTTTTAGCCTCAGCATCTATCCATCTCCCAGTGCATGTATAGGTATAAAAAAAAATCAGAGAACATATTCCAGCTGGAGGAAGGTTTCATACAGTGCAACTCAACAATACGCAGTGTGGCACACTGTGGTTTTTGGAGGGAAGCCTAGAGGATGAGAAAAGGCTGGTTCTTAGAGAAGATGGCATGAATAAGATACACGCACTGTATGGCACAACAGGAATGCCCGTTCCTTGCGCTCCTTATCATTTACTGTTTTTCATCTAGGTTACTTTGATTTTAAAGAAACATAAACGTGATTACAACACATTAGGACATTCCTAAAAATGTCATTTGGACTGAGGACAACTTCCTAAGGGTCACTCACAGAATATAGTTATAAACTGTACAGATTACAGCCATTTTTTTTTTAATCTCAAAAGTCCAAAACACTGATAAAAAATGATTGCAATATTTTCAGTTCCTGCTGCCAGCATGGCTCAAAACATTTATATTTTCCCTTTAATTCCTGGATTTTACATGCTTGTTTACATGCGGCAGCTTCCCTTCCCAAAGGTATTATTTTTTATTTTATAAAACAATAAATGCATTTCAAAATGAAAAAGAGAAGCAAAACCACATAAAGGCATCAGATAAGTCGAGGTCTTTGCCCTGCTGATCAGTGCCTTATTAAAACAAATCAGTAGGCTTTCAACACAACTTATGTTTATTCATCAGAGGAATGATGTTTTTTGCTGTAGCTTTCTATAATGATAAAAGGTTGCTTTGCAGGTAAGGAAAGAATAATAAAACTACTGCCAAAGAGCTACCAGACCTGCCAATTCAAAGTATAGTTTTGTCAGACAAAGTACAGTTTTCTGGACAAAGCTCCTCGTACAGGGCTGCACCTAAGTGTGGATAACAAGGGATTTTCCTGCTCAGTCAGGCAGAGTACAAGGGTTAAGCAAGCAAATAATGTCAATAAGGGGGAAGCAAGCAAACAATCTTCAATCTGTTGAACTGGGACTTATTGCTGATCATCTTCATATGCAGGTTTCCATAAATATAAATAGAGAAGCAGTTCTTCCTATTGACACTGCCATTCACTTTATGAGAGAAAAAAAATCCTCCTTCCTTGAATGCTGCAATAAGATGCCCTGGCTCTCACCCATGACTAAAGGAGTCATAAATGTTAAAAGACTATGAGCTTCTACTTAATGACAAACAAAAACTTTCAATCCATTCCTATCCCAATGAAAAAAAGAAGAGGAGGAATACCCCTCAGTACTTTTCCTTCCCTTGTCAATAGTTATTTGGAAAATGTTCTGCTCAGAATTGGTAGTATTTGTATTGATGTTCTATTCACCCACCCACAGATGCTGAACTCCGTAACTAAGGTGACAACATCAAACTAGAGATTTCGACTAGCTGCTTTACAATGCTTCTCAGCACTCAGCCAATATCATTTTAAAAAGTTCACAGAAGAGAGACTGAGCCTCAAGCTCACAAAAAGAGGGTTTTTTTTTTTTCAAAGAGAACCTTACAAAAATATCTCTTAAACAATAACAAAAAGCTAATGCTTCTCTGAATGAACCAGGAAAAATTGCAGATAGGATCACAGGAACATCCCTACATGGTGAGTTTAGCAGTAGCCATGTGATGGATGTAAAAATGCTTCTCATGCATTTTTGAAGGCTAACACTTCAGCAGTATTCTCAATTGCCTCCTACAAATAACTAGGGCTTTTGGCAGCTACCCAGGGATCCCACAAGTATTTTGTGGTGGTGCAGGGCCCATACTCCAGAGGTTTTGCATTGCTTTCAGGCATTTCTAAATGGGCGAAGAAACAGTAAGCTTTACTTCCAAAGGGACTCTTCTCCTCCTCATGCTTCATGTAAGCACCATGAGCCACATAGTGCTGATAAAAATCCAAATTCAAGTACTGGAGAGCTGTGAGACCAAGTACTGAAAGTCTGCTGTGCTGTACACTGCAGCATGTGAAAAAGGGAACGCCAAGCAAAAAAGCCTGTAGATATAGTTCCAGATGACAAGAATCACTCCTGCTGCTGCAAGCATTGCCTTGATAGGATCAGAGCTGTATCCATGTGCTGGCAGGATTCATACCATCTGCAGTGCAAGCACCCCCATAGCAGCTATTTACTCCCCAGAGCTTTTAGTCTGTTCAGGCAAACAATTCTTACCCTGCTGGTTGGCATCCTTGGTGTGATTCTGAGCAAGTAGGAACACGCTCTTATTTTTGATTTCCATTCTATGACTAACTTGAACCATTTGTTCAGTTTCAAAAACACCTGCCAGTTTCTTATTATTTTTCTTACTGTTTTTTTAAACATCACTGACAATAAAAAAAGAATAAAAACTCAATAGGGAAGAAGGTTACTGGCATCTAATATGACCATTAAATCATAAATAGATTTGAATCCAACGATCAGTTTATAACACTCTCCCCAGCATGATAGTCTCCTGGCAGGTTAAAAGAAGACTGGTTATCAGCAAGCCGTACACTCATATCCTCCCATAACATGACACAACACTGTATCACACACATATTTCATCCGCAGGCATTCTCATAAAAATTGCTTGGGTCAAAGACTAAAATTCTGAGAAAAAACAGTACACAAATCTTTACACGAAGGAAAAAAAAAAGGGGGGGGGGATCTCATTCACATTAGGTCATCAATCCTAATTATTTTACTCCTTGAACTTTTAATGAAAGGATCAAACTAGTTATTTTCTGGACTCTGCCCTCCAATTGTACAATTTCCAAAAACTTCTCAGAGGAAGGCCTTACAAGGCTCTGAGGGTGAAAGTCATGGAAGACTCAGGCAATCCCTCAGGCATTCAGGAGGAAGTGGGCACCTCAGAGGGGGTTCACAGTTTGCTGAAGGGCAAAAAAAATGGGCTGTGTGGAAGTACCTAATCAGAAACTGTTAACAGCCTCTCCAGAAACAAGGTACTTAAGTTATCTTTTCCAAGAGATAATGGGGCTTCTCATTGTTGATGAGGTTGCAAGAGTAGCTCAATGTTCACATGTGATTTTAGTCAAACAGTAACCTAAAAAAATTAGGAAATGAAATATCTGGTTGTTATTGTGCCCTAAGCTTTTTGTGGCTAAAGGCCCATCTGTTCATAAGCTACATAACCAAATACACATTATCTGATATTTGACAAGTCTCAACAAAGATTCAAATCCAAAAAAGCTCTCACACTTCATTTTTTCAGGCATCTACTAATGAGACACATCAGTGGTTTATATTCATCATTCATTATATTCGATACTCATTACTTGGAGAAAACAAATATATATACATGCAAAGGAATAGAATAGAAAATCTAAAAGAATATGAAGCTCTTGACACCATAGTATATGAGGCTTTCTACACTAATTTTTATATGAACTTTTTAAAAAAATGATCCAATTCAGAAAAGAGACTCTATCTAAAATGCTTTACAATGACCTCTATAAATCAGAAACTGACAGCCATGGTTTCAGCCAGATTGCTCCACTTCTTCAGCTCTCTACGGAAATACATCAACATGCAATTGCTGTTCACAGAAGCCATAGAAAGTATTTTTGTTTTCTCCAAGGAGTGAAAGGGTAGCTTTTTTCCCTGAAACTTGTTAGGGCAGTGATATGCTGACTGCTAGAGTACAGCCAACAAAGTATTGTTTATTCAATTCTGTGTTCTATCCAGAAAAAGGCGTTTTTCCAGGTCAAGCAAGCTAGCATAGTTTGAAATACCCCACCAGTCTTTCACAAAGCATTAGCTAACCCAATTGGAAACTGCAAAAGCCAACATACTGAGGTGGCAACTATCAGAACAAATTTAAATACTTTGATCATTTCTGAAAACCAACTTTTGTGGATTTTGTTTATTTATAAATGTTACCATCTGCCTTTGTAACACTTAACTCTCATTTCTTATCCCTTTTGACATCTCAGGGCTATGTAATCACTCCAAACACATGGCCTTCAAAATACTTAACTGCTTGGTTATGGAGAACCTAACATCCATGGGCAGCTTTTTCATTTCAAGTAGTTTTACTAAAAGCAATGCCCATCCATGTAATACACAGTATCACAAAGCTACACTGTAAAAAACAAGGCATACAATCTTAATTTCCTCACCGCATTACCCCCCATATTGTTTGGTATAATTTGATTTTTATTCTTGTTCCCTGAGTAGCAGATAGACCTACTTGCTTCCTTTACTGAAGACTACAGCAAGGACTGGTCTGGGGGACTATTCTTGAAGTAAAATTACATGCCAGGATTTTAAACTTGCTTTCTTGCTTAACACTGAGGGAGCCTTCGTCCATGCTAAGCAGGCAGTTCTTTGTTTGCAGCTGAGTTCCAAGTTGTATGAACACAATGGATGCCAAGTTTTCAAAGAAAGGAAAGCACAACCACTTTGGCAAATGTAAGATGGCAAAAAAAATTGTTTAGCTGGATTGATGCATGCTCATAGACACACATTGTGCCTTCCTCTGAAAGCATGTTTCCCTACAGTGCCTGCTCTGCATACTAAACTGACTACATCTGTCTTTCTAAGATCACATCTCCATTCTCAGGGATACCTAAGCACTTCAAACACATGGTCTAAAATATGAAACATCTAAAATACACATCCTCTGTTCCTTTCAATCTAACTCTAATACTAAAGCCAATGAACAGATGAAAACAGGAAAAGAGGTTAACAAAGTTAATCGACACTGTTGGTCAAAGGAGCAGTACAGGAAACTGCAGGAGGGCTCTACTGAGAACAGCAGGATTCAAGACGATGCAATTCTGTGCCTCTTCTTGTACCTCTTGTCTAAATCTACGTAGCTCAATCCAGCCATCTCTTTTGCTATATGTCTCTCTGACTCTGCAACGATGTGCTATAAGAAAAATCTGTAAATTGAGAATTGAAGGATGAAATCTGAATTCATTGTGCCATTTAACTTGACAAACCATAAATCAAAATTTAGAAGAAAATATTTTTTTTCCTACATGAACACCAACCTTTCCAACTAATGAAGGCTTCATCCCTCAACATGGAAAGTATCCGGACTCAGGTCTATTTATCCTTTCTCTTAGTTTTAAATACCTGAATGATCACATCAGGATTACTCACATCCTTTAGCTTCAAGTTGCGGACACTCAGAACACTCGAAATTCTATTTTCTTTAGCACTGGGCAGGTCTATCAACAATGCAGCATTTTCTGGTTTCTGAAATCTTAAATTTAAAGCTGCATGCATTTATTATATATATTTTCAATTAAATTACGGGTTTCTGGCAGGTAATGGGAAGGCTACCCAAATAAGGGTGTGGTGGTACAAGGCACTCCCAATTGTGGACACTGCAGGTGGTTGGCAGATGGGCACAGCAGCTACAAATGGTGGCACTGGGAGGGTGAGCAGAGCAGCTGAGCTTCTGTTGAGCAAACCAAGTAAGGAAGCAATTCAAAGCATGATGCTTTATCAGCCATTTTATGCAGGACTTTCTTTGTAAACACTTTCTGCAAATTGAGGTCTAACTGATGGTATGAGAGTTGGATTTGGCTGGAGGGATGCTTCTCTCCAATCTGGAACATTCAGTACTGCAAAGTATAGTGGTGGATACATGGAGCTGGGTCATGTAACTGGCCACTGTGAAACTCGTGGTCGCTATAATTGCCCCAAAGATTGAAATCTAACCAACTGGGATAAAAAGCAACTTTTGTCTATCACTAAAATTAATTTTTAAGTCTGGTTTATCATCTACAAAATATCAGTAAGGTAGGCACACAGCAAATAATGTAGCTTTGGGAAGAAATTATATTCTAGTAGGAATGTAACAGGCCACGCCTTCTAGTTAGGATAATATTTGGTCTTAAGTATTTCTTTTGTATGAAACTGTTGGCAGCTCCACTTCCATTCTATACAGCTTTTGTCATTTTCTTCTGTAGTCAGCACAGAGAAGGTGGAAAGGGGGCCAAACCACTGAAAGGTAACTATGAATCAATACAAGACCTATGCAGTTCAACCACAGGTTGAAATTCGCAGTTGTGCAGATTACTCATATTAGATGATACAGGCTTATTCAAAAAAAAAAAATTGAAATTAATACAACCACAACAAAATAAAAGACAAAACAACAAAAAGAGGGGAGCAGCAGGCTTCTTTTACACTACACAGAAGGAAAATGTTTTGATAAAAGAATAATGAGCAGAGCTCATTTTGGATCTTGGTAAGAATATCTGCAAAGTCTAACATGTAATGGTAAAAATTACATCATCTTTATACCAACTGCTTTTCTTCAAACATCAGTAACATCGAAATGCTATTTTGAGCAGAACTAGTCACTGTATTTGTTTTCCATTAGATATATAATCTAGAATGACTCCAACAGCTAGCTGGGCATGAACTTTATTAAACTGCACTGGTTGCATCAGCTTTAGAAAATCACTGTCTATTTTTTGGTGCTTAATGAGTGCTCAGCATCAGATACCTTCCCAGTATATGCATGCAGAATCTATTTACAAGTTTAATAGCTTTAATAAAGGTAATAAGAAACTGAGCTTCAGAATAATGGGCAATCTGAAAATCTCAATAGGAATTAACACCATTGTTATTCAAGCTTAAATACAAACAGAGAAATCCACGTTTACCATTCCCAACTTCAAGTGGCCAAACACTGCACTGATTTAATAAGACTCAGCTCCATAATGATGTAATATATAATCTTTTCTCTCTTCCATTAATTATTTGGCCCATTGCATATGTAACACTGAATACAATAAAACATTGAAAATGCAGACTCGAAGACACTAACTGCTCCTTACCTCTATTCCTTCCTTGTTTAAGGCATATTCGTCGAAATTCAGAATAGCAGTCTTGATAGTTCGTGGAGGGGGTAGCACAGTCAAGCCAATATTAATAGCATTACTTCGTTTTGAGTCCAATACAATGATCTCCTGTCGCTTCCCATCTGCAGCAGTTTTCTTGATCAAGAAGAGAACAAGAAGAAAATTACCCCTTCAGTCTGTTTCTGAAAGTCACCCCTTTCACCAAAGACTTCCCCTATGCAAGGGTACTGACAGTGAGTGCAAATCCTTTTTAACCACTAATAAAAGCTGACTCAGATGCTGACGAGCACAAGACACACAGGTTATCACCAGCCTTGGGAAACAGCCAGCCTGACAAAGGCTAGAGGCTGTCCCATAAGCTGAGGGTTCTCCCTGCGCTTGGGAGCTGCTCGAGCCTGGGGATGCCCAGGGCAGGGCTGCACCTGGAGCAGCCACTGAACCTCTGACATCCAGGTGGCCCAGCTGGGGCAGGGTGGTTTCTGCTGGCTTGCTGGTCCTCTCCTGTGCTGGAGATCCACCTGGGACACAAGATAAGGAGCTGCAAACGCCTTCAAGGAGACATCAGGGTACCCACTCTCCCTCTGGCTGCACAAGGAAGGATATTCTACCTTACAATTTATGGTATTTCAGGCTTACCTCCAGTAAAAATGACAATATTTTAAATGACAGCAAAGACAAAAAACTAAGGAACTAATAAGAAGCTTTACACTTCATTCTTGAAATAAATGTGAATTTTTTTCCTCCCTGTCCCTATTCTTCTAATGCTAAAACACATACTCACTATGCACATTGACTTAGAAACCATTTATGATGAAACACAGTGCTGAATGTCTTTACTTTCACGTCACAGCACACCTTTTAATCACTCACTACACTGTGCAAAAAGGTGCCTCTTTGGCAACTGAATATATCATGTGCCAGGTTGCTACAAGGGGTCTGCTTATTGTATATGGGGGTACTGAGAGAGAGAAAATGAGAGCATACAGCACAATCTAGCTTCTTACATCATTTTTCCTCTCCCTCAACACACAAAGTTTGGAAGCAAGTGTTCTGTTCTCTCCCTTCCCTTTCTCTAAGAGAGATGGGTTGAGGGATGCTGCCAAGCACTGAAAAGTAGGGAAAAGACCAGCACAATGAAGCAAGTACAGACATGCTCCACTGTGTACAAGCCTGTGTTTCAGCACAGCACAGATGGCAGAGATGTGACCATGCAATAAGATGTTACTGCTTTAAAAAAAATATATAAAGAAATGGCACTTTCAGAACAAACAGGATAAATTTTAGAAGAACTGTGATGACTTTTTATTTTGCTAGAACTGCTCTTATGTCAACAACTTAAAAGCGTCCCTGAGCCCTTCCTTTATTTAAGTATAGGACCTCTTTCTCTCAGGGAGCTAGCTGAGTGACCTGAGATAGCAGTTCTCCTTTAAAGCAGTTGTTCTTACTCTCTAGGCCATTAATTGCTTTCTCGGGACCACAGTTAGTGGCCAAGAGCACATAAAAACAAGTGGCATTCACCACAGCCTGCTTCCTCTTAGTCTGTACTGCACTCCCCTGTATTTTCACCGCCATTTTTGCAGCACAGAATCACAGTGCACTGAAGAATCCTTGCAGAAGGGAAGAAGCTGGGGGAAAGAAGTTAAATTTAGGCTTCTCACATGCGGTATGGGTAAGTAAGCCTCAGATCTGCAGCTCTGTGTTTAGGTTCCTAAGTTTGTCAAGAGAGACATATTAATTTGTGGGACATCTGATGCCAACCGCTGGGATGACTGCGATCACAGCAGTGCGATCCCTCCTCAGCAGTGAGTTAGGAGAGACAGATGAGCTCTACTGGGGACATAAGCAAGAGAGATATTTTCCAGAGCTACAGCTGCACGTTGAGTATGAAAATCTGGAGTAATTCTTTACAAAAACAGTGGCAGATGAGATTTTAAATCCCTTCTGGGGATGAAGGCTAGGTTACAAAGAAATCCCTTCAGAACGTACAAAAGGATGAAGAAAAGAAAAAGGTTTTACTACTTCGAACTTTATTATCCTAACACGAGGGAAAGAATTCCTTTTGGTCTGCAATTAAATCACACAGATTTAAGTGCCTAACGACTACAATGAGTTACAGCTACCAATTTCTGCTGTAATATTAAGTGATTTCAGAATGTGTTTTATTAGTTCATTAGTGCACTTGATTTCACATCTCGAAGTGCCAATACATAGCCTTGAGCTGCTGGTTATTGTATTATGGAATATAAATCAGGTGGTAGAATCATTCCTACAACGTACCAAGAATTGCAGCGAATTTAGACTTTTATAAGACCTAACTGGCCAGATGCTGTTGCCTTTTACTGAAGGCTTGGCAGACAAGATAGGTTATTCAAAAACACCAGCGGTCTCACAGAAGGTGACCTGTGGTTTGGTGAGCATGTAGTCTAAAAACCACCTATCTGCATTAATTAAGCACTCATAAGAATTTCTATCACTTTTTCAGTTCTCAATTTTATATAAGAGCATCAAGATAGAAATATCTCTTCTGTTCAAACTTGTGGAACTATGTGCATCAGTAATACAGAAAAACTTGGGAAATCCCTTAATAACGCTATGACCATTTCTTTTTGTTTCTATCTTAACTAGCAAGGATTTAACTCCGGGGATTTGAAAAGGAATAATTCAGCTGCCACCTACGTTGTTAAGGATATCAAACATTCTTTTTCAGAAATGTTGTTCCACATTTATGACTAGCCTTCACATTTATTCACCTTACAACAACCATTTTTACTAGGAGTATGTATCTAGGCACATACCCACACCTGTATGTGAAAATAAGTTCCTTAATTTTTCACTCCTGCTTGCTTTTGTGCCTGTGGGCACATAATGATGATGATGACTGATACCCAGTGGGTATAGATGAATCAGCAAAATACTTTTTAATGACTTGCAGAACCACACAGATTTCAGAAGGGTTGGGCAGTAACTTTCGATTCAGTAGTGTATGCAACTACTGAATTTCTTGTCACAGAAAAATTAACACTTTGATGTATTTTGCCAAAATACCAGCTTTGTTTGGCAGAAATTCTAGGCTTGTTTGGAGGGGTACCTGATCACTCCTTCTATCCACTGATAAAACGTTGCGGTCCTCCAATTCAGAAAATAGGCATTCTGCAACAAAAAATTGCTCCACCAACTATAATCAATGTGCATACTGCCCAAAGCGGAATACATTTTTCTAAAATCAAGAACGACCCCTCTACCTTAAATTCCCCTATTATATCCTACAGTTTAAAATCCATTTTATTTTATTGCAGTCTATTGTGTTTAATGAAAAACTTCTCATAAGCCAGGAAGTAGCTGTTTATAGCTGTGTGTTGTGGAAATCACAGTGAAGGATTAGAAACTGGAGTAAAATTGGTTACAGCTGGATAAAATCATATGCACAGGAGAGAGCCAAAGACCCCCAGCCCCCACTCCAACACACACTCTGGCTTTGCTTCTCTTATCCTTCTGGACTATTCCTTTTCCATGCACCTGCTTGCATCTACTGCTATGAAATCTGGAGGTCTGACTTTTGATTTGTTGCTCAGTGCTCTTTTTTTTTTTTTCAGCTGAACCAACTGAGCTGTGAGTCAGACTTTACAATATTATAGAATAAACCTGCTTTGGATTGCAGCCATTGGACACAAGAAACTAGACACAACGGGGAATGTACTTCCTGGAAATAAACCAAGCAGTCTGGAAAAAGCGAGAGTTATCCTAATTTGAGTGCAATCTTCATACCAAACCTCAAGTCCTCTATGGATTCAGCGGTCTGCTTAATTATTCCCACTCTTGCTTAATGTAAGGACCATCTCATGCCCTGCAAGATTTGCTGGTATTCACCAAAAATACACAAGACTCTCAGAATCTGGTGTGGAGCTCCACTATGATAATTTTCAGTCATCACTGTTTTCTGCACCGAGACAATGACACGCTATGTCTGTGTTATGGGATGGGATGGAAAGCAAGCCAAAAGTATAATGTCTCACGCAGAGAGCAGTATTAGTGTCCAAGAGGAAAGCAGTCACCTAAATCATTCCTCAGACTTGTACTGATTTCAAAGAAACCTGCTCACTCATCTTTCAGTTAGGAGCCAAAAGCTGTGCCAAAACATCAGGCAGCCCAGGCAGGTTTGGGAAGAGTGCATATGGTGGGGGGGAATGCCCAGAAGTTGTTTGGGAAAATAACTGACAAACGACTGGAGAAGTAAACAAGTCCACATTCCAACGTTTTATCAAAATTCAGGTGAGAATAGAATCTAAGAATCAACCAGAGAAATCCATTACAATACTGGCATTTAGCACACAACTAAACTTTGGAAAAGGCAAATATGTCATAATTCCACATTAAATTCAAGGAATTAAATGCTTCATCGATCTAAGAAAACGTTCTCATTCTTTCCATCTATGAACCATCTGTGGCAGATTTGTATTTACAGGGAGAGAGATGAGAAGTAACACGCTACCATGTCACCAACATTCCTTCCTCACCAGAAAAGGAATGAGAGAAAGAAATGAATCTCAATGTCTGCCAAATGAACTATCAGCTGAATATGTTTTTAAGGTGCTATGCCACACATTTCGAAGTTATAAGTAGTGCATGTATGCAAATTGTTTTTGCATCACAAAAAGTTCAATTTAGAACAGTGATATGTAAGATGTAGGTGAGTCATATATTCATGCACCTATTGTTTGCCATGTACTTAAAGAGGCGCTAGATTGGTCAAATGGTGGATGGAAAATTTTGAGTTAATAATTTGGGCAAGGAATATGAGACTGGGTAGCCTCACCACATTAAGAAAAGCCAATAATACTTACGACACATGAAATACAACTTTAGCTAGCCAAGGAGAGGTTAAATATTCAAGGTACTGATTATTTTTTATGTCACTATAAAACATACAATCAAGTTATTTATTTATTTTAACAAAGACAGATGGGTATATTTCACTAGCATTTTAACTGAAGAGGAAAGTCCTTTTCCTGATATTAACCGCTCTGATTAGAAGTGAGTTTATGAAGCCATGAAAAACAAATGTTTCAACCAATAACTAATTCCTACTAAATGTAAATATAAGGGACTTTTCTGTGTTGTCAAGTTCAACGTTAAACAGTCGTGAAAACAGCTTTCATGAATTTATTTCATAACAATGCTCCTAAGTATCAGGACATCCTAGTTGTTGAGGTATTTCCTGCACCAGCCTCTGTCCTAAAATTTGGATAGCCCTACTGTCCAAATTAAGGATTTTAAATATACCCGTTTACCACTATTTTTTAATAAAATAATAAAATCCCCCTTCCACACAAAATCCTGCAGAGTTTAACTGTAAACCTGGTCTAGCTTATAAAGCAATCCTGCACAATAAAGTACATGAGTGGGCATTTTGCTGCAGAACAAATCTAATATTCTAAACTTTCTATGCAATGATTAGGAAAATATTACCAAGTGAAGAACTGTCAAATACAGATATGAATCATCATGCTCTGACCTTTAGATAAATATAACAGAAAATACTTCATATTTAAATACCTGGTTTGGCACTGAACTACAACTGCATCAATGTATAGTTTGTTGATATTCCCCACCTGATGTGATATCCCCAAACTGATAGACCTGAGACAAAAGGACAGGCTTGGCACCGATACCACTGTGTCTCATTTCCTAGTTTCAGGTTATGGAATATCTTCTGTCATAGACCAAGCTAGAAACACATCCCGTAATTTCCACTGTTTTCATATAAACAGCATAAATCATCTACATCTAAGTCAAAATGAATACCAATACAATAGCAAAATAAGAGCGAGCTGAATATGAGCTGTACCTTTGTGACAGGCAGTTCCTTGGACTTCGACTCAAAGAGATGCTCCAGTTTGGAAGTGTCCACCTTAATGGGTTCCAGTTTCGACCACAGGAATTCTCTGCAGCGTTTGTTGTTTTTACACTGCCACTCAAATGGCCGTACCTCGTTCCAAAACAGACGGATGGTTTTCTTCTTCTTTATAAATGCTGGCTGACCCCTAGAAACCTGGGGTGACCCTAAACCCTGAGGAGCGCTGAACAGCGGAGGAGGAGCCAATAAATTAGCAGAGGGTGGAGGTGGAGGCGGACATCCAAACAGTGGGGGAGGTGGTGGAGGAGGCAAACCCAGGAAAGAAGGTGGAGGTGGAGGAGGGGGAACAAGGGAGTCCCCAGGACCCATATCCATGTCCAACACATCTACATCATCCTCCTCCCCCAAGTCTGTAAAATCCATGTCTTTGATTTTAAGTTCTCTAGGATTAGCCATGAGTTGATCCCAGATGTAGTCAGATTCCTTCTTTGGCTGCACTGGTGTTTTCTCAGGGACCTGTTCACTGATTTCATCTTCAGGCAAGGCTGTCCCCTTGGCCAACTCACCACTGTTGAATTTTTCCGCAAAGGCTTTCACGCTGCCTTGGTTGTCCAGGTTTCCAATCTCCATCTTTTTGACACTTTCATCTTTGGCCTGCTTTGTGGCCTGAAGGATAGAGATCCTACTGGCTAGACTAGTGAGGGACTCCTCGCTTTCCTCCGTCTCCTTCTTTTCCTCCTTCGCCTCCAGCTCCTTCTCCTCTTCATCCTTGGGCTTTTTGTTATGCGCATACAGCATGTCCAGCATAAACCGCTTGTTGTTGAGGATGTTGCTGCACTGCTCATTCACTCCAGCATCCTGAATGGTCTGGGACCATGGACCTGCAATCACACACACACAGATGGGAAAAGTCAGGAGAAGGAAGCCAGAGCATCAAGAGTGCTCCCCACCACAAGAAAAATGTTTTAGAGTTGCATGCACAACTACTCTGAAACTGGGTAAGCAACAGGTTCGGAAACTTTGCTATTAGTGACAGTGCTGAGTTATGTCTCAATCCCAGTGGGTTGGGAGTACTTCTCAAACAAGGAACAGGAGCAGAAAATAATCTGTTAAGCTCAGGAGGGACTTCATAACTCAGCATTTTGAGATTTTGGGCTTCTTCTGAAATCTGTCAGATTTAATTTCGTACTTCCTATCCCAGCTCATTTTACACAGTGCATAAATGCTCAGAATATTTTGTAATCCAAAGTGGGGTTTAGATATTGTGACCATGTCACCAGACAGGTTGCTATCCTACTTCTGTTCAATCCATAAACTAGAAGGAAAACTTCCTCAAGAGAGGAAGTTTACCTGCCTGACTTTAAGGTCAAAATGTAACTGTTTCCTCCTCCTCCTCCTCCCCCTCCTCCCTCTCTGACCGCTAGGGGAGGACAGCTTTCACATCTGGCTGCACTTTGGACCTCTTGGCTGGTGCCTGGGCTGTTTTCATGACAAGGGCTACTTGAATCACAGAGCTGATTGCATACCCAGGGTACAGCTCTCAGGGCAACTTTCTGAGTATAATCATAAAAGCAAGATTTTCAAAGTTACTTTTAGGAATACATGCACTTAAATAAAGTCTTCTAGTGATTTCTGAAAATTTTCTCATCAGATGCTGTTACCCTTCTGTAGCATGATGGAATTGAAAACGTAATAGCCTTCTTCCCACATTACAGCCATTTAGAATCTCACTGTAATGAAGCATTATTTTTCTGACTAATGCTTTTTAAAACTATAATCTGCAGAATAATCTGTTTAAGACAGCACTATAAACAACAAACCACAGCAGTCGATTTGTAAAAATAAATGATGCAAGCATCTTAGACTACATTTTCCTGAATACAATACTGTTAACCAGTTTCAATAATGTGACAAAAAATTATGGTGCTTTTTTTCCAAAGGGCAAAAGATGAAGTGGTGAAATATGGACAAAGATAATTCTTCTCATTTTAAGTATCTTCTTTATCATATTCTTTTTGTTCCCCATAGTCTTTACACATTTTATTAACATATTCTTAAAAATTCTACTTCTTAAACATTTTATTTTGATTGTTATCCTATCCTTTTGGCCAGTTACGGTTAAAGGTTTCAATTTATACCTTGCAGTTGCCTTTTTACTTTTACTTCCATTTCATGTTTATTTCTCATATGTTCCTGATGTCTTCAATACTTAAAAGAGTTTTAAATACCTTTTAAGGTTTCTGCTATCATAGAATCATGGAATCATAGAACGGTTTGGGTTGGAAGTGACCTTCAAGATCTCTAGTTCCAACCTTCCTGCTATAGGCAGGGACACCTCCCTCTAGACCAGGTTGCTCACAGCTCCATCCAGTCTGGCCTTGAACACTTCCAGGGAGGGGGCATCCACAACCTCACCTGGCAAACTGTTCCAGTGTCTCACCACTCTCACAGTAAAGAATTTCTTCCTAATATCTAGTCTAAATCTACTCTCTTCCAGTTTAAACCCATTTCCCTCGTCCTATCACTAGCTGCCCTTATAAGAAGTCCCTCCCCAGCTTTCCTGTAGGCCCATTCAGGTACTGGAAGGCTGCTATAAGGTCTCCTTGGAGCCTTCTCTTCTCCAGGCTGAAGAGCCTCAACTCTCTCAACCAGTCCTTGTAGGGAAAGTGCTCCAGCCATCTGATCATCTTCACGGCCCTTTACTGGACCTGCTCCAACAACTCCATGTCCTTCTTGTGGTGGCGGCTCCAGAACTGGACGCGGTACTCCAGGTGGGGTCTCACAAGAGCATAGGGGAAGAATCACCTCCTTCAATCTGCTTCACTTGATGCAACCCAGGATACGGCTGGCCTTCTGGGCTGCAAGCACACATTGCTGGCTCATGTTGATTCTCTCATCCATCAGCACTCCCAAATCCTTCTCTTCAGGGTGGCTCTCAAGCCATTCTCTGCCCAAACTACATCTGTGCTTAAGACTGCCCCGACCCAGGTGCAGAACTTTGCACTTGGACTATCAGTTGATTTGCTTTCTTACTATGACAGCTATTGATGTACTCTCATCAAAAAACTCCCCAGACAAAATCTCTAAGATGGGGTCTCTTAGCGTACCTTCATTTCCCCTATTTAATCAAATGTTATTGCTCTGAATACTCCTACTCTTGCTACCCAGTTGCTCACTTCTCTCCCTCTGTCCACAGCAATAAAGTTGTGAAATACCATTAAAGAAATGAGAACTATAAGAAGTTAGGTTCAGCAGCAAGGTTGGCAAAGAAGCTGGAACCAAAGGCTTTATTTCTTTGCCCTTACTGCATCTGAGCAGAACCAATGGTAAAATATCTGCTGGGAATCTGATAGCTGCTGGAAACCAGTGCTTCCCTTTGCCTTCTGATTCTCCTTATCTGGTAGAACACAAACGACTTGCTACATGAGAACTACTTCATAGCACAACCTAATAAATCTTTGGCCTACTGATAACATATGTCAATTTTAAGATGCTCTTATTTGATTACCAGGGTACATTTCTTAGCTTTTAACAAAAAAAGTACATATGCATTTACTTAGAGTGAAAGGATCGGGATGTAACACATGAGATCTGGGGAAAACTGTAACCTGTACTCCTTTGTTTGCACTTGGAAGATCTTGAACTTTGCCACATGCAATAATATCATTCATCTATCATATACATCATGCCTTTCCTACGCATATACTCATCTACTGTCTGTAAGAGTAGAACAACATTCTAAGTGCCTCATTTAACTTAATCTTGAAGCTAGTTGAAAAGAAGATAGTTCTTAAATTTAGAACAAAATTAACTTAATGCTTCCAGAAAAAAAAGTGATAGTGTTCAAACATAAACATCATAATCTGAAAATTCACTACTATGAGGTAATCCTTGTTACTGGGTCATCTCTTTTCTTTCAGTAAGAAGTGAGGTTGTTTCACACTGTGTAGCAATTTTTGTTCTCTTATCTAGAATTTAAAGCACTTACGACAATGTTTTCCACTGTTGAGCCCTAAGAAGACTTGGGAGTGCCCTAATAACACTTATTCCTTAACCTCTTTACAAAAGCTAGCAAACAAACAAATGAAAAAAGAAAAGTATAATTAATCAATGAAGGTCAAAATACGCCTTTTTTTTTTTTTTTTTTTTTAACTCCCTGCCTGAACTGCATTACTATCTCTGGTCATAATTATCTCTCCAGAGCAGAAAACTGGTTCTTCAGATTCTTAAGTTGTTTTCCAGGCTGGGCTACCCTTTGCATGAAACCAGAAACAATGGTCACTACAGAGCTGCAGTCTTTGAGACAATGTATATTTTATGGGCCTTCTCCACCTGATCTAATGAAGGCCTAGAACTATAGTCTGCAGCTCCTATGTATCTCTTTCTGCTTTCTGAAGCCTAAGACAGGAAAATTGGAAGGATGGAATAAAGAGCTCAGCACTTATTTATCTTCCTATTGAATTAAAAGCTAATGGCATGTGAAAATTTGTGTGTAATCTCATGAAAAACTGTATCAGCAAGGCCTCTTATCTCATTGTTTTAGGTGTAGAAAAGACAACTATTTGGGGGTAGAGTCACTACAAGATCATGATTCAACAGTTACTACATTAAACTTAAGGAAGAAAATGGTCTCAAGTTAAAATTGATCTCAATTGATCAAGGCTTTTTTGCCCCTCAAACACAGAAGACCCATTAAAGTCTGTGGATTTCCAAGCAGGGAAAGACACCGACTTGGCCACTGAAAAAAGAAATCTTCAATTAGGAGCAAAGAGTTTGTTTGCTAATTAACAAAACAACAGAGCTGCACATTTTACACTTTTTTTTTTTTTTTTTTTTTCCCCACCAGAAATCCTTCATTATTGAAAAAACTTCAATTTACCAGTTTCATTGTCACTGGTTAACTTGTCCTCTCTCTCTTCCCTCTCTAAAGTGCTGCTTGCTGAGGATATGCTGGATGCAGAGCAGTTGTCTTTTTCATTCACTTCCTCATTCTGCCTCTCTTTTTCACTGAGTATTGCACTTTCTTCTGGCTCTCTCTCTGGTCCTTGCTCCACCTCACTCTCTGGTCCCACCTCTGTAGCCTCTATTTCCTTGGGTGTCTCCGTTCCCTGCTCAGGCTCTGCCTCAGTCTCCTGCTCTGCTTCTGGTTCTGTCTCTGTCTCTGGTTCGGGTTCACTGGCACTCACTGGTGGAGAGAACAATGGGAGAAAGAGATACACTTAACAGCAGAGTTGTGTCAGGCTCACCCATCTAAATGAGAATGATGTAAAAACTGTACAAGTGCCTTATGGAAAGAAAATAAAAAGCAAGTCCATGGGCATGCTTAACATTATGAGCAACAGATTGATGAACGTTGTATGACGACAGCGTTGCACACGAGAGTGGCCTGGCAAACCCCTCTGCCTACTGTCTGGAGCCAATCCACTGTTTTTATACATACTTCCACAGCTGGAATGTTGGACTCACATAAGGATTTGAACCAGCAGAAAATGGGCATCCCACCCATGACATTGAAAATTCAGTGCCTAGACAGAGTCAGGAAGCAAGAGATCTTGTAAAAAGCAAAAAGGAGAGAGACTGTGGCTTTTTTGGTTGAATTTTCTTTGGTTTCTGGAGGAATTCTTTTTTCACCTGATGAGGAACACTTCAACAAAAAAAAAATACAATATTAGTTTTATTAACACAATGAAATGGCACAGTCTGGAAATGGCACTGACACACATCTGTTTGACGAAAAACATATGTTTTTTTTCATGCACATTTACTTCAGAATAGCCACATCAAAACTGAACAAAGTTTTCAAATGCTTGGCATATGGCACAAATTTAGTTTCCAATTGGTTGGCATATGTTATACATTGAGTTTTTTATCAGTTGGCAATGTGGCGAATACTGTTGATAGCACACCTGGTTTCTTCTTCCCTGCTTTATCACTGACAGTGAACTTCATTCTTCTTTCTTTTTTTAGCTAAAACATCTGATTTTCACATGCAAATATTCTCTGCATGCGGCAAAGGAACTGAAGAGCATCCACTCATATTCACATCAAGCAGCTCACAATTTTATGAATGCTGAAATTGCCATGCAAGAGTGATGAAAATAGGCATGCATGTTAGTTTTGCATACTCCCCAAATTCCCTTTGTGCTAAATTCTGTGTCAGGTGACTACAATGACCAAGTCATGCTCATTTTTTCCTTCTACTACTTGTCACTGCAATATTGCAAAATGGACTTATCATCTTTGGATCGCATGATGTACGATGAGACCTTCTTCAAGAACAAAATGATCCTATGAGGCAAATAGTATCACACTGGAATGTAGCTGAAACAGGTCAGTCCTCTAGGGAGCAGGTAGTGGATTAATCCAAAGACAGCGTAAGCCAAAATAACAAAAGTCACAACGTTTTCCAAAGACTGCTGCACATGGAGTGCCTATTCTTTTTTCTGGGACACCCACACAAAGAATGATGATTACTAACAATGCCCATGCCTTCTCTTTACAACACCACACATTTCTGAACTAGCTTTGAGGAATGCATCTTCAGTATCACGCTATTCCACTTCATTTTACATAATTTTAGTGTAAAAATGAAAACTATTTTTTTCCTTCATTTTGTTGGAGTTAAGCTTTTGCAATTTCACAAATGATTTTAAATGTGTAGTTAGTTAAACAAGCATCTATGTATAAATAAAACATATACATAAATGTTCACATAGTATCTTTAATAAATAGTCCATGCATACTCAATCCCCTTTAAGACGTTTTAAAACAATTAGCAGATTACCCTTTTCCCTCTTCTACAAAAAGAGAATTTAAAAGTCTGACATTTGATTTGTGAGCAGCTCTGTGCAGACCTTGTCTCTTTAAATGTCTTACAACTCTACTCTTGGCATTGTCTGTGAGAGAATCAAAATTTTAGAGAGCTGGCAAGGAGTTGGGCAAATACTCAGTGGTGTATATCTGTCTACAGCTGTTAGTTTGAAGGTGTAACACAAGAATATTTCCAAGTCAAGACAAGATTTGAATATAACTAGGGTATAACCTTAGGTATCCTGGAACTAGCATAGTACTGTACAGTGAGATTCTGAACCTCTCATTCTGCAATGGTCCACGATGACTACATAGATACATACAGATGTCTTCAGCTTCCTTAATTAGCCATTCTAGACTTTTCCCTCTAAGACCAAAAAGTGCAGTGACCAGGAAGGTCAACTCCAACAGCTTAGGTAGAGAAAGAAACTGACTGAAATACGAACAGGACCACTAATGTTTTGCCATCACGAAGCTACACTTAAGATTTAGTAGGATACAGTCAGGGAAGACATCAGAAATGCTTGGAAAATGAGAATGTAGAACTACAAAAGCAGCATTCAAAAGAATTCTGAATCCTCTGCACATTAGAAATATTCCACACATAGCAGAAAGATGTAGTGTCTTAGGAGATCCTAATATATGCCAAGGAGTAGACAGCACTATGCTGACACAAGCTGCCTTTTTTGAGTTCAAGGAATATCAAAATCTGAACACTTTTAGAAAAAAATAGGGATACATTGATACTCATCTTGAAAGTCTCTCTCCCTCTCTTCTGAGATCAAACTACCTACCTATCACCCAAATTATATATAGTGAGCTATGTCCAGTAGTGCTTCCCTTAAAGAACAGTTCAGAAATCAATTTTGTCAACAAACACTAGCAGGAGAATGAAGCTATTAAGACAGCCATATACCTATCGCCTGCAGTTCCATTCATGGGTTGATATTGTTGAGAATTTCTAAAGCTGTTAACAAACAAAATTCTTAGTGTGTAAAATGAGATGGAACTTTCAGACTAGTACAGACTCACAAGGAGGAGGAAAACTGAACATAAGTTTACGGAATAGTTTTTGAATCTTTTGCCTATTTCTTTTTTTCTCCCAAAAGTTAATCTCTGAAAATGCATTACTGGAAAAAAAAAATTCTGAGGAGAATGAAATCTCTCAAAGCAGTTATGTATCCTCAGCACTGATGGACATGGTAGCAGAGCCCTTCAATGAATGTGTAAAGATTGCTTTGTTTTGAGAATTTTCATCTTCTAATATTTTTAAGACTCTGTCATGCACACACACACATACACAAAACAAAAAAACAACGTAACAATGTGGTTTGCTGTGTTATGATCATATATTGGTGATAGCCCATTTCTGAATAAGGTTGACTGGACAGCAAGCTTCCTTCTGAAAATAGCTATGAACTCACAATGCTGCACAGGGACATGGAAGGAAATTATTTTTGATACTCAGCTATTAAAGAACTCTGAACAGACACAGATTGTCATATCTTTACTAGATGCTAAGACTTGAATCCCTCAGGCCTATAAACCCTCAGAGAGAACAAATATCCTAGGCCTACACCTAATCCCTTGCCTTTGTAATACATTAGTCAACCTCATCTTCACCTCTTTTCCTTGCTCTCTATTTGGAGCTGGAAAGTGGTGTCACTTGAGAAAGCAAAGTCTGAAGAAGATTGGTCGAATTCTTCAGGCAATTAAACCAAAACTTAAAGCTTGAAGTCTGGATCTCCCCCCAGCTCTTTTAACACAGGATTCATCTTGCAGTGAATTCAGCAGGGCTCACCTCCTTTTCTCTTTCTTTCTCTGCCCCCAACCTCCAATCCACTGTACCACCTCCAATCCACCTCCAATCCACTTGTACTCCAACCCCCCCAACCCCTACTCCTCTGTCCTGCTGTACAGCTGTGGCTGTAATGGCCTCACTGCACCTTCATGCTTCAGTGCTTCTCCATCTCCAGACATCCTCACTAGTCATACTTAATGCAGTATTTGAACCTTGCTTTGCTACTGATACGTTCAGAAGTTTTCCTTCTGTCCAGAAGGCATACTTGGGTTGACTTGTTTACTTCCGTGAGTACTGCATAAAGCTGCTCTTCTAAGAGGAGGGATTGTATCTGATGCTTTTGTGGATTGATTTCAGAGATTTCTTGGTTATTGTTGCTTTCCTTTAATGCACATGTGCATTTCATAAAATATTATCCAATGAAATTACAAAAGAGGAAGTAGTTGCTTTGAAAAAAAAATTAAGTTCTATTTTGCAGTTATGGGACTGCCTTCATTTCCTCTGAATGCCATACCACAAGTTTTACAAGAGTAAGTTGTATAAGACTTGATTACTTCAATGGAACCAATTGTTTTATATGAGAAAACACTCCAGATCACTAAGTCCAGATTTTTATGTTGGGTAGAGATACTGAGATGCTTCACAGCGTGGGAGAAAGTTCAAGAGACAAAATCTATTTCCTTCTTAAGCCAGTAGATACTGGATGGACAAACTATACTTCAACACAAGCAGGGTAAAATAAATTTAACTTCTAAAACCACAGATATTGCTTTGCTACTAGGGGAACGCACTTCTCATCTGACTTTGCGTCTGAATTGTGCAGGCAAGTATCACACATCTGTTAACACTACTCTTGCAGAGTCTTTGGAGGGTCCTATGAACAGAACTGAGCAATTATTTTCCTTCTGCAGTTTTATGCTTGTTGGAGAGGATGATGAGTCCCATGTTCAACACAACTGATTGGGGTTAATGTAAACTGGCTCTGTTCAGGGCTCTATTTCAGCCTTCCTACAACTTGCTTAAGTGAGTTAATGTCTCAGTTTCATTCTCTGTTAGTGCGATTTGTAACATTTCCTAAGGACAGAAAAAGAACATAAGAAACTCAGATAATAAACAGTCTAGAAGCCATGGCACAAAATCTGCAAAGAATCCTGCCAGCTGTTGGTTGATCCAATCATCTTCCACCTCCAGAGAACAAGAGAACTTGCCCTGCTCACATGCTCATTATTTCAAATGACCTTCCCAATATTTTTCCTAGGCCTGAGAAAGCTACCCTTTTTCATGCACAGCTTCCACTGAAGAATGCAGATTTCAAGCCATGTTTGGGTGCTGTCCTGGCTGTCTGCTTTCAGTTGCTGGAAGCTCACCCTGCTCCATCCATATTTTTTCTCCTTGTAGTTCACTGCTAAGCTTCCAGGTGTTGCTCTCTGATGCCTATTGATGTTGCTGGGATTTTCAGTACAGAGGTCCTGTCTACCCATGTGTTGATAGCTTTGCCACAACCGGGCTGCCTAATGTTGCCCTGTACACCTGCTCTAAATGTACTCTCCAAATGGACTGTGCTGCTCCATTTCATGCTTTTTTTTTTTTTTTTTTTTTTTTTTAATGCTTCCAGGGGAAATATGTTAAAATAATCATCATAAAAGAGATACTTGCTCCCTACCCAGCTCTGAAATACTAATGGTGGAAAAATCCAGCTTACTTGCTCTAAAAGTAATATAAAGCTCAAAGAAATGGGTATCTGGATGCTTCTGACTATCAAATTTACAGGAAAATACCCATGTTTTTAAATTCAAGTGATTCCACTGAGACTTTTAAGGTGCTAGATAATAAAACTGGGAATATAATTGAAAAAACACATAAACCTAAATTAAATAAACTTCACCTACTTAATGTAGTGAGAATAAACATACGTAACATTCGGTATTTGTAACTTTTTTCTTAAATTCCCTTGCTTTACAGCATGCTACTAGCCAAAACACTCAATAAAACCAAGCAGTGCAAGTTACAAATGCATTAATCACCAATAGCATGTAGCAGGAAATAAAATAAAAATGAATGATGGCGATAATTCACCCTCAACATGCACTCTAGCTCCCAAAGTTAATGCAATATTGTGTGGTGCAAATATAAAACCATATGGTGGGTGTTTTTTTTCAAGACTGAAGGAGGGGAACATGTTGCAAATGGCAGAATGACGTGCACACACAAAAAAAATATTGCTCTGTACACCAATAAATTATATGACAGCAAACCAACCGTGCAAACACTAATTATACTTTCCTTTTCACTAATTGTCTGTGGTCTCTTTTAAGTCCTTTACTACTTCTGCTACAATTTTAAAAGCTTTTGTTGGTGTTAAAAATAACCAACACACCCTCCCTGCCTTCAATTAAAGAGCCTTTCTGTTTGCCCCAGTCAGCCTGTGCTCTACTGGAAGATTATTATAATCTTGGCATTCATCTGTTGTTCCAGAGAATCCACACAACCAAAATCTGCTGGCAGGAATATTGTTGGTTTAGTATTCAGAAACTTCTAATATACAAGGAACATGATGCTAAAATTAAGACCCTCTGTATGATATATTTTCCAATTAATCCATTCTAACAGCATCAGACAATACTAATATAAATCATAGCAATGATTAGCAGTGTACTGTTTGCTTGAATAGACTACAAGACATCCAAATCTATGAATAATAAAAAAGAAAAGGAAGTTTAGGAAGACAGCAAGGACCAATATAACAATACCCTTTACTTTGGCACCTCAGAGGTGATGTTCTCACACTCATGCATGAAAAATCACTGCTAGTCAGAGAGAACAATCACAAAAGCATCCCTCTTTTCCCCTTGCCCTGCTTTTTACTTACCTTCTGAGTGCTGTGGAGTACCACAGGGAGTAGAGGGGGTCTTCAGCTCTTCCTGGGACTCTATGGATGCTGGGCTGACACACTTGGGTACAGGTGAGGATGGGGCTGAAGGAGATCTCAGGTTCAAGGACAGCTCACTTCTGCCTCGGCTTACACTTCGGCTCTTCAGCTCCTTCTCATATTCCTCGGCTGCCAATCTCTCCAAGTATTTGTATCTGAAAGTTAAATTCCAAAGGGTTTCCGTAAAGAAAAAGAAGTCTGTGGCTGATGCTTGTTTATGGATGAAACACCTGCAAAGAGTGAGCTGACTTCCAGACTCAAGGGGTGCGGCACTAAACTGGTTGCCTGGTCAACCTGACAAAAAATGCACACTGAAGCAAAGACTATTGCCCTGAAAAATGTTAAACTGCTCATGACAAAACAAAAGCAAAAAGCAGCAGAATCAGAGAGTCCTTAGATATAGTGTTGTGTCTGCATAGCACTTCTCCTTTAGGAAGCATTTGTCTGTCCTCCTTTTCACCCTCCTACTTCACCTCCTGCTCCTCCCAGCCCTCCCTCTCCCAAAACTAAAATGGGAGGAAAAAAAACATTGAACAACCTCCAAAGCCAGACCCCCTTAATACTGATGCAAGCAGCCAAAGTCTGAGACTAGCTGCAAGGAGAGGAAAATGGTTCAGTGCAGCAGACAAAAACAGATCTCCCTGAAAATAATACCAATAATAAATGTTGGATTGACTATCTAAAGTCTCTGAACCTGCTCCTATTTGCTCTGAGAGCAATGCACTGGAATTCACTTTGTTCTCTCCAGAGCCTACAATGGAAAGTTTTCTTTTTTCTATTCTAAAAAATTTCTCTGCCGGACTCAGACATCCAATAGCTTGGACCTGACGTCACATGTAGTTTATTCATCAAAGTCACTTTAAAAGAACAAAGATACATCTGTTTTGCATTTTAGGCAGGCAGAACTCACTAACTGTTTATTAAGACCAGCTACCAATCATATTCTTCATAGTGTGCTTTATACATTGTGACCAAAATAACTTTGAAATACGTGCCTCTACCAGATGCCTGCTAATTTTATCCACCATTATTTACTAATGAACAAATTCATGAATACAGCTGGATCAGGCTTTGTACTGTTTGTCTTGCTCACAAGTGAACTGTTAAACAGGTTAATCAAGACTACTGTTTACATCCCTGAAATGCTGCGGTCATCCTCCTCTAACCCACTGCTGTGAACACATCGTAACATGGAACACCTCTCCTCCTCCAGCCTGTCTCACTGACAGCCTGAATTAGTGTACAAGTGTGCATTAAAAGCAGGAAGGGTAAAGAAGTCAGCACCATGGGGCAACAAACATGCTTAGTACATATGGCAAGCACACACGCATGCACATTTGCAAATATCCATATGGAGCATAGAAAACTTGTCTTTGAAGAGCTGTTCTTGTGTTTTCAGAGGCAATTTGCTTTATTGCAAACAGCAATAATGAAGAACAAACTCATTTTCTTTTTTTCCTCCAGAGGTATGCACATGCTTTGAGCAAATTTCGCAAGGAAGAACAAACCCCTACCGATTCTGGATGAAAATATAATAAGCCACATACTTGTATGGCTATAAAATAGGAACTGTTTACAGTTCTAACATGAAGCCAATTCTAAAGAATGATTTTTGCCTTTTCAATGGAGGAGAAAGCCTTCTGCTGGCATTAGCATAATGTTTTGTTACATTTAATGAAGCCAGTCTTTCTTTTAACTTTGGCTGCTTACAAACTGTGTTTTCCACCTTCTCACAAATAGAGCAGAAGGGACTTAAGCCTCATAAAGAGCCATTCAAATTGACCACTTAGCTAAAACAGGTACAGCCCAGCTGGCTGCAATGGAAGCTTTTGCCGTTTGCCAACACACTGCAAACAAGATCTGGACAGATCCTTCTGTAATACAGGAGCTACAATGTTTTATTGTCCTCAGTTCTTTGTCAGCTGTTTTAACAGCTTCTGCTGCTGTGTACTACACAGTTCAGCAGCAAAGCAGAGGACTATCATTAAGATGTGTCTTCCCAAAATATATCTGCTCAGTATACTGAAAGAAAAAACAGAACCAGGACAGCAACTCTCATGTCAAGACAGAGGCAGAACTACTTAATGAAAGGGCAAACTAATATGCAGATGTGGCAACTTAACCAGGAACTAACATCCTTATATAATCCATTATTAATGCTTCAGACTTGAAAAAGAGTATATATTTATCTATTGGACTTTAAAATGAAGCAGATAAAAGGATGAGCTATCATGCTTCTGCTACACTTCCACCAGTACAGGATGGCCACAGTGATTCCATACAGAAGCAATACTGCCATATTCCTTCAAATCATTAACACCTGCAAACAACATCATGCCTACGCTGACTCCTTTCTATAGAGAAAGAGCCAAGCATTTACGGGCTATCCACTTGAACATTACATCCTCATGAACATTACATTCAACACCTTCAGGAAGATAAAAAATACTGTGAGTTGTCTAGGTCTCTGAGCAATGCCCTTAGGACGACTTGAATTGTTTCTGTACCAACAAATTCAGTGGGTGGAGAGTAGAACCATCCCATCTGATCTGTAAATCACATTAGGGAGAGGGTTTGGAAGCTCACCTTTGTAGAGTTAAACTACCACTGGAAAATACCCAACCAAGCAAAATAAAAAGGCCTCAAAGCATCAAACAAACAGAACATGTGAAACGAATGGTGCTCCAATGTTTACTTGTCAAAGCAAATGCATCTTTCTTCTTTATGGGAAAGAACTTCAAGTTAGCTTAACATCTCAGTTCAAAAACAGCCTAATGATAGAGACATACTCCTGCTGACCAGTGAAATTATATCAGATTGCACTGCAGAGATGCCCTGCTGGTGAACACTTCCAAAAACTACTCTAGCTGACATAGTAGCTCCCTTACAACTTGAAAGTGATGAGGAGTTCACTTCTAGCTTCTTACAAATGTTACTGATGAGTATTCTTGCTGCAAAAGGTTTTACTCAACTGAGATCTGTGTATGATGCTTAGGTGCTCACACACATTTTATTTTAGAAAATGTTTTAAAATATTTATAATTGTTTTGTGTGAAGTGACGAAGAATGACTACCCAACTTTTGTTACTCTTAGAGATGTTAAAATCATGTTTTAATACTAGTTACTTCGTCCACAATAGACATGCTGGCAGATCAGATTTCAGTCTGCAGAAAAGAATTGCCTCATGATATGATGAAAAAACTACAGCTACTCTCATAGTTCAATAATATAATTCCAGATCTTGACAATTCCAAAAGCACCTCTGCAGAGCAACCTCTAGAGGACCATAAAAGCAGAACTGAGGCAATCTGGATGATTTTTCATCTACTGTTTGTTCAGTAACATGCATATTTTCCAGGTAAAAAACAAGAAATCTCTCCAGGGTGCAATTATTAGTGAATGTAGAGATGAAGCTACTGAAAGGCAAAGGTCTTCAGTCAAGCATTCCTTGAAAAATGTGCTTTCATAAGCACTTAACTCCCAGTCTAGCCCAGAGCTTTGAAATTCTCTAACTGAATCAGAATAGGAAAAAAAAAAGAAAAAAGAAAGAAGTTCAGTACCTCTAAATACTATCTAAAAACTAAATCAAACTCTTAATGACAAATGCTGCTTAGCTTTATAATTTTAATAAGAGAGATGGGCAAAGAAAACCTGGCCCTGAAATACAAAACTGTGTTGGGAGTGTCAGACTCATTTCCATCACCCAGTTTTCCAATGTTTGTTACCCACTTTCTTTGCTATATCCACAGTTGCCTTTTCTGACCCTCTAGAAAGCTTGGGTCCTAACGAGTGAGAAACACAGGCTTATCAGATTTGTAACTACACTAAATTCAGGCAAATTTGTGAGGCAAATGGAGAAAACTAATTTCCCACACAAACAGATAAAAGATAGGTTATCAATCACTCATGCATTCCAGTCCCACTGCTCCTTATTTATTGCTGGGCTTACAGCTGGGCTTGATTTTCCTCTTTAAATAATACAACAGCTTCCTTATAGACTTCTTTTTGAACGGAAGTGTCCTGAGCATGCATGGTTAACAGTGTAAATACACAACAATAAAGAATATAGACAGTGGAAACAAAAGGAAGGATGGATGCAGCATATACAGACCTCTCTTCTCTTGCTTGTCTTAGTTCTTCTCTTTTGTCTAAATAATCACGGCTAAAAAGAAAATTGTAATAAATTGCAGAGGAAACCAAAAGAATAAGGTATATTACAGAATTATACGTACAATAGAAGAAACCAAGAGCTGTTTAAGAAAGGTGATCAGAAACAATGAAGGTGGATTTCAAAAAATACTAGACTCTGAAAAAATTACAAAATCTATTTATGTACATGTATTTATGCATATAGTACATACATGTGTACACCAAATACACAGTTAAGACTAATTAAAAACAAACAAACAAACAAAAGTCTTTCTTAAGGAACAAGCCCACTAGTGGCTGTAAAACAATTATTCATTCGCCCCACATGGAATACCCTGAAACAAGGACTGCTTGTATCTGGCAAGTTATACCAAAGCAAGGAGCAGACATTATGTGTCCTGTTTCTAATACAGCTTTCCTACGTGTATTTTAGTTTACAGTTGCGAATATGACAGCAAACTGGTTGAGTATTTGGTTTAACCAAGTAGGACAGTTCTTAAAAGGCACATTCAGGATCATCCAACAGTGACGTTCTTTTGCTATTTATTTTTCATCCTGAAGTTTAGACACAAAACTCCTTCTTTCTTATCTCCTCAAGTAACTCGTATGTAGGTCTCTCTGAAAGTAATGCCTCCTACTTATTTCCATGGAAACTACTACAGATAGAAAGATCACTATAACACTACTTGATAGAGCAAACTTCCAGCTACACATTATTTTTCAACACAGTCACTACCATCAGCTCTTCATTTTTTCCAGAGCTGAACAAGAGTCTGAACGCCACACTCATAAAAATCTGCACCAGCAGAGGTGATCCACTGTTGCTGTCACCACTGCTGAAACACACCACCCGCCACCTCGCTGTACTCATGTCCATTCTTTGGTGTCCTTAAATGTTCAACATGTGTTGATGAATGTCAATAAATGCTATTTTTTTCTGCATGGAGGAATTAAATGACACACCTTTAATCCATGTGCACTTCCATGTCAAATGCCATTTTGTCAGACTGCCACTCTACTATCTGTAGCATGGAAACAAAATATAATGAAATAGTGGTGGGAAGCTTCAACCACTACTGTCATCCCACCAAAATCCACCTCAGATGTCATGGGCCAACATAATAAAAAAGGAGTCATTACTTTCAGAGCAGCCCCCATACATTTAACTTCTGCCAAGTCAACTTTGCAGAATGCCTGGATTCCGTAATTTCAAGTAGGCCTGTTATATCCACAAATAAAAAAAAATATCAGCAAGCAAATTAGTGAATAATTCCTCGACAATCATATTTAATTCAGATAATGGTAGAACCCAATAAATATCCAAATATGCCTTCATATAGCAGCTAAACAGTTTTAATATTTAGTTGAATCTGCTGACACAGAGGATGACACTATATCTGTTAGATTCTTTCCCGTTACAACCTATGAGTACCAGAAAGACTTTCAGAACTATTCCAATAAAACACTACTTTTTATATTTATGGTCATCAAACTTGCCATCTATAACAGTAATCATACAGTAATAACAGTACTAATTGCTCCAACAGCTATTAAAAGTCTACTCTTCAAATGCCAGCGCTAACATGAAACACACATTGTTTCAGGCTATCCTCCACATACTTCTGAATCACTACTGGTTATACTTTTACAACATTTTTGGAGTACTCTTTGCAATTACAGTAGCTACGGGAATAACCCCGAGGAAAAAGCAAAACAAAACAACAACAACAAAAACCCAAAGAATTTTTCAGTGAAATTACTCACAGTGAACATTACTCACTCCTCTCTGACTACTTTCACATCTAAGTACAGATGAAGAATAATCCACTCATTGTACGACATATTGTTCTACATATGCAAATGGAGACAAGAGTCTTTGTACTGAGAAAAGCATCCATTTTGTGAAGCATTCCTTTTGCTAATAGTAGCTTTTAAAGCATTTTAGCACTTCCAAAAAAAAAGGTCTTTCACAAGTGGTGATGCTCTCTCCTAAATTATTCTCAATTTGTCAACAATGGTGCCAGAATCTACTGCAATGTTGTCAAGGCAGAATTAGAAAGAATGAGATAACAAATGAGTCATGATGGTAAATCCAGTACTGCTCACAAGTTTAAAGGCTGTGAATTGGAAGTGTTTTTTTTAACCAAAAATACATCTTCAGAGACTGGGTTTCCAGCCAGATTGATGATACAGTAATGAAATCCCATGAACTCTTACGAAACTGTCCACAAAAGTTTGCTGTGGATTTGTCCTCTTTCCAGACTGGTTAATCAACTGTGGGATGCTGCCTGCAAAGTTAGTGGCTTGGGAGACCGTATTCTCAAACACAACCTCTAACTTTTTTGGATGAAGACGGAACTCAAATATTGAAGATGAAAACACTGAGCATTGAAAAATTGTCGTCTCAAATATTTAACAGTCATGACATGTAATTAACCACTTTCTGACTCTAGAGTAATGGGATGAAGATGTAAATTTCAAAAGAAGGTGTTTTTTTGTTGTTGTTGTTGTTGTTGTTTTTAAAGAAAGTCTTTCAGTGACAGAACAACTACTTCAGCCAACATTTAGTGAAATGCGTAGATCTATTATTCAAACAGGTCAAGCTGCCAAATGTCCTAGTAGCTTTTTTTGGTCTGGGAGTTTCCTTTCTGAAAGATCATGTTGGCTTTCCATGACAGCCTGTTGCAAACTGATGATACCACTTAGAGGGAAAGTTTTTGGAAGACATTTGAGGACTGAGACTTGATTGTTTCTGTTTCAGGAGAACTTGGGCAGCTGTTGGCTGCCAAAGATCCTATTATGGTGCTCTTCCACCTTCCCTCTATCTCTCATTTTCTTCCAAACTAGTTATCTTCTGGAGCCAGTAGAGTATCTCCTTCAACCAAGCAAGCAACCAACCACTAGCAAGTTATTCCTCTGTCTAAATCCACTATGACACAGACCATTTCCACTTCTTACTTACTAAAGAGATGATTACAGTGAAAACAATCCTACATACTAATGCACAAACTGACATGAAACTTCGGGCTATCCTTCCCATAAATAGCATCTCTCAGGCAACAAAACATATATCCTACTATTATTTATATTTCTGTATTATAACTTCTGACTACTGAAAATGCTTACTTTTCACTCCTGTCTACAAAAAACTCAAACTGCTTCCTAGTGCACCCTCTTCAGATGGTAGGCACATCACCAGTAGGCACTTTGTCTATTCTAAGCCCACTGCTGTCTTTGCTGATGGCTATGCTGGGATTTACAGCATGAATCAAACAGGAAGTGAGAACTTGGCTCTTACTATCTTATAGGCAGAACATCTTGGTATCCCACAGCACATGACATAGACTCAGATGTGAAAATGCAGTGTTCTGTATTCAGCTGGGGTCTTTGGCCACTGGCTGAGCAATAATTTTGATAATTATTTTCTGTCTCTTACTGTTTCCACGGGGAAGAGAAGCATGCTTAGAAAAGCAGGAAAATGTATAGCTATTCAAACACTACCATACATTCTAAGACAGCAAAATGCTTTTACTTTGCAAAATATAAAAGCAAAATATATCTGTATCTTAGTTCTTTCTTGATTTCATTCCTCCTAGTTCCACCTTCAAACTTAAGTCTCACTGAGATTATACTTTGAGAAGGAGCACGTTAGCTATTAAAAATTAGCTTTTATGGATTTCCAAACAGAATAATTGGCTAAGGCAGAGTTGTCTTTAAAAAATGCTGATTTTCTAAATGATAAAATTCATCATAATGTTTAATATACCAGTTCTTCAGACATTTGTATCAAAAAAAGGTATCCAAAGATACACAGGAAATATTCAACAATTAAATTATTTCACAATTAAATGTCTCAATAATTTGCAGACCCACCTCATATTAAGACAACAGAGTGATAGTAAACATGATTCTTACTTGAATTTGTTTCTTTCTTCACGTTCTATCCTCTGCAACCTTTCTTCTCTCTCTTGACGTCGTCTTTCTCTTTCTGCTGCCAAGGACTCCTGGTGCTGCCGGAAAGATGACGTAAGGAGACCACCCAAAGCTGGCCTGCAGAAAAGGGGGAATCAGGTTTCCCAATGTCACTGTTATTGATTATACTGGCAAAAAAATGGTACCAGTCATTCAGCAAGTAACATAAACTCAACCAATGGAATGACACAGCAACACTTACGTATGAATGTTTCAAACAACTGACTAAGTATCTTCTTGATTTTAGATACTATGATGAACTTGAGAAAGTCAGATAATGTAGGCTTCCTGTATCACCAAGTTTACAGAGTCCAAATAAAGTACGTATAAGAACTCCTCAGCATCTTTCAATTGCAACATTCTCTCTTGAACACTTTTCAAGCAGTTTCCAAACATCTCATGCAGTAATGTTAAAAACAGACAAGTTACAAGCACTTGAGATTCCAGTACACAGAAAAACAAAAGTAAAAGATCTCAGAATTGCCCATCAACAATTTTAATGCTCTCTTAAGGAGAGCATATAATTCTTTACAGCATATAATTTCTTTACACACAGTCAAATTCTGTTATTATAATTTTCTTGCTACATCTGATGCAAAGGTAAAATTAATAGTGTAGGAACATATCAATAGTATACCCAGGGACTGCACAGCTAGTTATAACAATCATTAAGTGTCTTCAAAATAGCTGTAACAAAATTAGTTGAAATGTGGCTGAAGGAGAACTACCCATATTCCTTTCTTTATCCAAGACAGCATATAGTCTTTTCAGTCCATTCCTGAAAAGCGCTTGTCTGGCCTGCCTTCAAAGCCCCTAATGGATGTATCATATCCAGCCATTGCAAAGCTTAACAATCCTTACCAGTAAGAAAGTTTTTTGTTTTGCTTTGTTGGTTTTTTTTTTTTTTTTTTCCTGGTCATTTAGCCTGTTTTCTTCTTGTTCTCTCTACAGTGAACAAAAAGAACAACTTACCACCACATGCCATCTGGACAAAGAAGAATTAGTCTGAAATGTAACTATCTCTGCAGTTCTCTTACCATAACTGAGAACTGGATGCTCCACAGTAGGTTACTATAATGAAGAGGTCTAAACGTCACCACTAGCAATGCACATCAAACTTTTGGCTGTTGTTCAGAAGGCTGTTAAAATGCATCACTATGGAAATGCCCAGCCATAATGTGGGATTTTTTTTCATCAGAAATGGCAGCCTCTACAGTAAAGACTTCTCAGATCTGAAACTGATTTTTCCTTTGAGGTGAAACAGCTCCAGGCAATAAATGCAGTTTTAAAAGCTACATTTATAAATTCCTATAGTTTCATCTGGACCCAGTTTTTTTTTTCCCTTCTTTTTTTCTTTTTTCTTTCTTTCTTTCTTTTTTTTTTTTTTCTTTACTATAACTTCTGCTGGATAAGAGAGTGGTTCCTCTCACACATCTTTTCCCCAAAGTGATGGTATTGGTACCACCAAACTTTCACATGGCAAGAGAGCTCCCTCAGAGAAAACATGTTTTTCTTTCTGTCTCTTAGACAGGAAATATCTATATAGTAGAAGATAGCTTTATACAGATGTAAATGTATCCACAGTGATTGAATTTAACTGATAAAATCAAACAGACATAACTCATGTAGGGCAGTTTCTATGCACATGAGTTTGGTAATGAAAGGATTAAAGAAAACTATATTATCTTTTTTGAAAAGAGACTGAACTCTGCATGAAGGATGGGTCAGATCATTACCCTTTTTGATTTATATGCCTATAGCGTACAGTATAGGCCTTTCATGTAAGATCACTGGTTTGCCAGTGAAAATAGGTGCAGAAGAAGACAAAAACATTAATGCAAGCTTATCTTCCAAGTGCCTATGTCTATGAGAGCAGCAATGTCACAGAACATAGTCATTTCAGCCCAACTGGCAGCAGGGTAGCATGAATATAATTTCAATAATTTCAATAAATTGAATTTCAATATGTTCTATTCACCAGTATAAACATTATATAAGAAGGTATAAAACCTGATATTCTGTAAGCCTACTTTCTGGCACTTGTCCAGAGCTATAGTATCAATGCTGGATCATGCTCAAAACCATAAAAATCTACAATATTCCTCAGAGCTAAGAAAGAGGGAAAAAAATTCCCCAAACCCTGACAGTCAAGTACGTGTGGTGATTTTTTCCTTGAACTTACTTTAAATTGTCTTTAACTTTTGAACTTTTAGTGCATGCTGCAAGAGAAAGCTCTCAGCAGGAACACTGAAAAATCACCTCATAAGATTGAGTATCATCAGAAAATGTTCTAGGAAGTGGAAAACTGGACACTGTCTTCTCTTGAAACCATCTAGAAATGATCAGGAAAAGAAGGCAAGAAGAGGGTTTCTACCAAGTATATGCTTACGTGTGTTCCATGTATTTAACTTGTCATCCCATTCCATCCAGCTTCCTTAAGTCTGCAATCTCCATTTAGAGTCAAAGGAAGTTATGACTTGATAAAAACATGAAGGAAAATTAACTGAAGGGTGGGGTGATTCTGAGAGACACACAGTGATTGTAGTCTGCACAGTATCTAGCAGGCGGAAAACCTTCAGCACTGGAGCTCACTGGGGCTCTTTGGTGAATACAAATTCTTATTAAAGGGATTACAGGAAAATTGTATGGAGATGTGCAGCTCAGCCTGGCATATGGGATTCTACGATGAGCCTAGCAGTAGAATGCCTGCACGTATCAAATCACCTTGTTAGGACATTTGATCTCGAGCAGATTGGTTAGCACTATTCACTTGGTTAAAATTTGCAGACTTACAAACAGCAGCTTTGCAATCTAACTAAAAGATTCAGAGCTGTACAATTAGAAAAAAAAGCCAACACCTAATATATCCATGTGCCATATTAGTTTTGTCAACTCTTGGAAACTAGTCAAATCAGTGTTAACTATCCAGAACTTGTTACTTCCCACTAGTTTTTTTTAGAACTTCATACATTTTTTGAGTTGTTAATTAGAGCATAGTACACACATGCTTTTGGATCAATGAATTTGTTTTAAACAGATAGTTCCAGACTGCCATATTAGCTATAACAGTTTATTGCATGAAATGGTTGAAATGAACAGCTGAAGCTGTGAGAAGGTTCTGTTGAAATAAATTGTAAGAAAACACATAGGAATATAGCTAGCTCACTCCTTTTGTGGCACGGACTTCTTGAAAGACAGACAGGATTTGGGTTTCCAGTCATGTTTAGAAAGCAACAATCAGTGAAACAACACTAACTGAGCTGAGTTAGTGATTGCTTAGTGGCTAGATCCTGCACTGTCCAGCTCACTCAACTGAACCCTTTCCCCTGCCTGAAGACCACATTTCACACCAAATGCTGAGCACATTTTCATTATGAAATATAACGAACTCACAGCTTCACTGTGGCTATCAAATACTGAAACTAAACTAGTATTCAGATGCATCAAACCTCTTTTAAATGTTAACTGCAAATGAGCAGATTATATAAACTAAACTAGATATAAACTAAAACTGGAGGAAAGAGGCATTATTTTCAGGTTTTACAAGGCTGTAGAACATCCAGAAGGAAAGGCAAGTGGTAAGATGTACTCCTCAAACATTCTAATCAATTTGAAAAGGGATTTGTGTATGCCTAGTTGTTCTGTAAAATCTATTTTTTTGTCTATCCCCATGGCAATAACGGTTAAAGTAAATGCTCTCCTTCACTAAATTCATAGTTGAGTGGCAAATGGAAGAGGGATCACACAAATGAGCTTGCAGGATTGCTTGAGATAAGCCTTTCCATAATTTTGATGTTTTGATACTGTCTGCAGGGCAATGACAGCTCTGGGCTTCAGGAAGGCTCAGGTCTTAATGCTCTAGGCTACATTTTAAAAATAGGTAAGTAAGGAAAAGGTTGAAAAAAAAGAAAAAAAAAATCTTTCACTGAATTAAAGGTGGTAAGAGATTTTAAAAGAAAATAATATGTGAAAACTCAATGAAAGCATAATAGAGTGATCACCTTTGGGTAATTGGGTTACAGCTAATATTTGCCAGCATTTTAATGCTGGTGTCATATGTTACAAAGTGGTAATATCAGCCATTGGTTCAATTCCATAAACATAATCCAGAAAGATCCTTACTGTGAGAACTATTTTTGCACTGAAGAAAACTTAAGGGTACTAAGAATGGATTGCTAATATAAAAATACTAAGAAAGCATTGTTCTGCCTGCTGCTAAAATCAGTAAAAGCCAAACAAGATAGGCTATCACAATCTTGAGAAAACATTCAAAAAGAACATGTTTGAGTCCAGGGATTTGTGAATGCAGCTCTATACCATACCATTTTGAACTTGGAACAACAACAAAAAAAATAGAAATAATAGGTGACAAAAATACACACTGGGCTGAGGATACAAAGCAAAAACATTGCCTGTCAGCAAAAACTCCCAAAGAAAAATTCAGTTCATCTGATCTTACTGCTGCATTTATCTCAATAGTAAAATAGTCATAATTACAAAAAAAAAAAAAAGCTCATTGAGACAAGAAATCTAATCATTTTCTGACAATACTTCATCACAGGCTATATGTTGTAAAGGTGAAAAAGGGACCTGAATTATTATAGTTTTGTTGAAAAACAAAGCCAGCATGTCTGTCTTACTCTAAGCCACTCTGTTATACGGAAATTGCATTTATCAGCTTAAAATGTTCTTCATTAAACTTGGAAAGAATCTTCTGTTCTTTTCTCTGTTACTGAATTTCTAAAATTTATGAAATGGAAGTTGTATCTATAGCAAGAATACCAAATACAAAAGCTTATTTTGGGAGCTAAAAAATAATCAATTGACATATGAGGGGAAATCCCCTTAGGTCATGAGGTTAATATTCAGGATTTTCTCTAATACAGCAAGGGTAAGAATCATTAATAACTTTAATAAGCAAGCACTAATTACCTACTCTTTCAGCATGCTCCTACCTGAGCAGTCATGGGAAGGCTGCAAAGAGGGGACAGCGAGCAGTTTCTGTCTAAGACAGGCCTCAAGCAACTCTGAATGTTTCTCAGCTTTAACAAAATAAATCTGATTTCCAGCTTAGAAAGGGACTAAAGAGGAGACAAAGCTGCCAAAAGCCATATTGCTTTTCACAGTTAAAGAAAATCTCCTTGTGTTACGTCTTTGTACAAGACACGGCAAATTCAAAAGTGTGTTGATATAAGATTTTGCAAACAGACTAAACATTACTTGAGGAAACTTTACAAAACTTCTCTCAAAAAATAAACAAAAATTTGAGAGAGAAAACTACTGGCTAATGCTTCCTTTGAGGAAGAAACTTGAGAATGACCAAAAGAAGAACTGATTAGCGCTGGACTTTTAACTGGCCTGAGAGGTTCCATAAAATGAAGCTATAAGAGATTATCTCTGTGCCAGAGCAATGCACCAGGTCCTTATGCATATACAGAACTCCTGCAGATTGACATTTACAGTTTTTAAATTGTTTCTGTCTTAGTGCAACACAGTGGCCAACCTGTAGCTCCTCAGCTCCCTTTGATTCACAAACCACGTGGAAGTGACCTGCAAAGCCACTCTCTTGACAAAGGCTAACATATGTGTTTCCCTAAATACCACTACTGCTGGTATTTGCGAGTGACCGCATCCTCCTTGTGCACTGTGTGTTCAGCCAGTAATGCTTACATTTTAGTTTGAGGCTGTAAACTGTCTCATGTTTTTTGCTTAAATCTATGCCACTGCCATATAACAAAGCATACAAAGCTGCAATCAAGAATACTGCTTACACAGTAGTTCAATGAGCAGCTAGGCCAGTGTAAGCCACCACTGCTTCCCAAATTGTAAATCATCCAGTAATTTCTAAGGTTGCTTTTCCTAGTAAAATTTCAGTAATAAAGTTGAGGCTTTTGCCCTGGGCCAGTGTTATCAACTATCAAGCTATCCCTTCCTCATTATATTACTCAGAGTGAAAGATGTGCTTGGCATTTACCACACAAGAAAAGAGCCACAGTCTCTGGACTGGAAGTCCAGAAGTACATACTAAGACGCACAGAAGATGGTAAAAGCAGCAAGAAAATAAAGCCAAGGGAAGAAAAATTGTTCTTGGGAGGGCAGCAGTCTTACAGAGTGTACACTAAGTTTTATTTCATAGATTTCTTGCTTTTCTTCAGTGTTTAACAGCTGGAGTAAAGTAAATCCAGAGTGCAGTTTAGTGATAGATAGCTAATTGGGAAAAAAATAAAATAAAAAGGAAGAGAGGAAGAGAAACTGCCAAGAAGCTTCATCTAGCAGCACTTCCCTGATGAGGTCAATTATAACATCTAATTTTAGAATTTTGTAAAAAATCTAAATGAAAAGCAGTTTACTATTCTCATGCATTTCTGTTTTTTTTTTAAGAGACACAAATCTGAAAAACCATCAGATTGCCAGAAATCACTTTCAAGCATCTGGAGAGGAAACAAAATTCTAAGGAAAAGTATTTATAGACTTTTGCTGAAATTCTTGCTTAAGCTTCCAGTATGATATTTAACATATCTTTAAGATCAGTGGAGAAAAGATAATCTATAATCCAGCCATGCTAAACTCAGTGTCTCTATGCCTTGAGTAGGAATAAATGCTTTAAGGATAAACTGGGAGTACATTACCTCTAAAAGATCTATAAAAACGTTGAGCTGAGTCAGTGTTCAAGGTTCATTAAAAAAGCCTAAGCTAACCTACTGCTGTAGACCATCATGCAAGTAAGAGAGAAGACAAGTTAAGGGATATGAAGCCTTTCTTCTTTCTTAAGTCTATTTTCTATTAGTCTGGAAATGCTAGACAGTGCATCAACCTGGAATAATCTGCAAGTGTCCTAGCAATGTTTTACCAAGCTTGGACAATCAGAGGAACATCAGAATGATCAGCTAGAGTTGGAGACTAAGTCTACACCAACCAGCCAAGAGGATCCAGAGGTCAAGGTTTGCAAATTGAACTTTCTGGCACTTGAATGATCAGATAAAGGCAAGAGAATGGGGTCTAAGAGCTTCTGTTCCTAGCAAACAGTGCTAGCTTGGCTAATTGTATAACTGTGTGACTACCAAGCCCTGTGGGAACTGTCTCCTGGCAAATGCTTCAGAATAAACTTACCTTGGCAAACACAGCAGCAGAAAACAAAATATATTTCCCTGGCAATGAAAAGCTGATGTCAAAGTCAGGTTCTCTTGCCACATAAATTAGACCCTTTCAGGGTCTCTAACTACAGTTACTTCAACAATGCATACACCTCAACATCAGATACAGTGTGAGGAGCTGACAAGCTTTGCAAACGGAGCTGTTCCAAGCTTTCAATGACTCCTGAAAACTGCAGACAGAGGCTGCAGTTTTCAATTTCAGTGACCATATATGATTCAAAATCTGAGAAAGCAATCTTTGGCTAACCTTAAGTACCACAGATGTGAAGATAAGGCAAGGAAATACAGAATAGTCTTACAACAAACAGTTCCTTCCCCTAGACAAGAAGGTAACTCATCAGACTTAAGAAAAATGTTTTTCTCATTGATGTGCTCCAACTACGTCTGGCTATTCCCCTTTGTTAGCAAAATTTATGAAGTCATGAAGTTGAAATTGAGATACTTCTTTCCTTTGGGACTGGAGGAGAGAGTTAACTGGTGACTTAAGTCATGAGGACAGGGAGCAGTCCATTTCTGGAGCAAAGCAGTCTTTAGCAGTTAGAAACAGGAGGACTGGGTTATACTGGTATGCATTAGGAACAACTTTCATAAGCAGAGAGATATGAGGGAATCAATAACACTTCTTTCTTAATAAAAGGCCGAGCTGAAAGGGGCCTACAATTTGCCCTTCTTCAGCAGGATCCCATGGCTGCAATATGCACTTCAGAAACATGGCTCTCCACAGGAGATCCAGAGAAAGAAAAAGAACAGTATTGCAAGAAGTTGGCAAAAGGCTGCAGCTGAATTTAGAAACCAAGAAACAGTCAAGTAAGCCTTTTCTTCTGCTGTACAATCAAAAATACATACATTATGAGTATTTCAGAGAACAAAATCTGGTTACTTTTGTAGTGAATCATGCTGCTCTTCTGGATTTCCTATGGTTCTTAGCCAAGCAGGGTTTGAAAAGTATGAATGTCAAAATGTAAACCACTCAGCTGCTTTCCACCTAAGTTGTCATAAGTAAAATGCAACTGAGGTTTGGGAAGGCCTGTGAGGACAATTGGACAGGACATGAATCACTCTGCAGGGCACTGCTCTATGCGCTGTCTCTTTCTTCCTCCTCCTTTTGGAGGTCAGATGAACAGTATCAGGAGCTGCCTCTGAAGCTTTCTTCTGCATAACAAAAGACAGGGGTCTTTCTGCAGAGTCCTAGGATAACTGCAATGCTAAACTGATAGGAGAAAACTTGCCTTGGAGCTAACCATAGATAAGCAACTTCTTAACAACTCTTCCTCTCTCCCCATCTTTTAACTTTTTTTCCTGTGCAAATTTTTGTCATATTCACATTCATGAAATGTTTCACAATATTTTCCACCTAGTAGTTGAGCAGCACGTTATGCACTACACAGTTTACTCTCTAATGAGCAAAATGCTACCTGTGTATCTATGCATGGGCATTTCTGCAACTCACATGTTTCAGGACAATAAAATGAAAGCAGACAACTGCCCTTCAAAATAGTTGTGTCATTAGAATTGGCTGAACTCTATGTCTGGAATGGCAGCACAGCAAAAAATAACGTCTTGATGCAAAATGGCATCCAAATCTTTATATTTCATTATCTTTCAAGAAAAACTGCATCTATTCTGCCGGCAACATGCAGCTGTGGCATGCAGGCCTTTTTCACACTTCTCAGAGACTCATAAACAAAATGTGTCAAATACAAGCATGTGGAAAGACTGGTGAGATCAGCTACCATAAATAGTAAGCTACAAATTTAAGCAAGAAAGAGATTTTATCAGGTGAGGTGAAAAATAGTAAACGTAACCTAAAGGAAGGACAGAGATGCAATTCCAGCAACACGTAAAAGAGATTTGTTGAAGGCATAGTGTTTGCCAGTTTCAAAGAGAAGCAGAACGAGGTGTAATGGCTGGAAGATGCTGCTAGACAAAATTTCCTCCAAAACATGAAATATTTTCCTAGCATGATTATAAATACTGGAATGCTTTCCAGAAGGAGTCACCAACTGTCTCTGTAATGCCAGTGAAGGTATGGTGGCTCTCACTTAGCTTCTGGGAGACACACTGCAGGTTGGAACAGATGATCACACAGCTTCCCTCTGGCTCGACTATCTATGAATTTGCGAATTTTACAGCTTTGTCCTGTGGGGCCAACACATTTTGGCTTCCAGCCACCAACGTACTTATGCACATGCTGAAATGAAAGCTCACTTCCTTTGCTGGATTGGAGCCAGAATGATTGACCTCTTGCAGGACAGGCCCAACTGTCTTCAGCCATCTCAATATGTGACCACTCGGCTTTCTTTTCTTCAGTAGCAACCAGAAGCTTTAAAATGGAAAGGGTGTAGAAAGCTAAACCTTCAGAAGCAGTGGGATATTTTTAATTCTTGCTTATCTTACATCTATTTTGCTATGGTAAAAGTGGGTGAAAATGCTGCTATGGAGTTTTTTATTATGGTGTCACTCAGCAATGATTTAACTCAGGAAAGACAAATCAAGGCAAGTTATTTGTGGAAGAAGAGCAAATGAAAAATGAAGCCTTTCTCCAGGGATAAACTTAATGTAATTACTCACTTGAAAAAAAAGATTAAATCAATACCTCATGGGTAGAAATATATACATGCTGAAAGCCTAACTTGAACCATTCTGAGTAGTAGACTCAAAAGGATGTGAGGCAATTGGTAGGTTCAAACATAAATACATACACACAAAAGAACATACATATATATTTCTATACACATAAATATCCCAAAACAGCTAATAAAAATTAATTAGAATGTAGACAAAGAATATAGCCCCCAGTTCAAACACAGGGGAGGGAGATGGAATTTTTTTGAATCAAAGGCCAATTTGGCAACAAACAATTTGAAGCCTGCCTGGCCTAACTGGAAATTAGTAGTTTGCCTTGACAGAATGTATAATTAAAAATTTCTACCCTTCCTTCTTAAACTCAGCATGACATCCTCTGAAGCTGTCAGGTTGTAACAGTCAGTTCATTTCTGGTGGTCCAAATTTCTTGCCAAGAAGACTTTACTTTTCATGTATTCATAATATTTTCCCATCCTTTTTCTTCCTGAAGTATATTACGTAACTCAAAATAGTATTTCAACTGCTAAAAATATCCTGGTTTTGTTGTTGTTGTTGGGTTTTAGTTATTTTTTCCTAAGTGAGAGGATAACTGGCATGTTAACTTGAGCTTCCTTTACCTACAGTAAGAACGTTTTGCCCTTGACAAAATACCGTGAGATAGACCATGTGTGTTCAAGGAAGGACAAGTTAAGGCCTAGGAAACTCTGAACTAAGTGCATTTCTGTGATTTTACACTTCATGATGTGAAAATGGATCTGTCTGAATTGAACTTTAAAAATAGAAATAAACAAAATGTGCTTTAATTCACCTTTCTGATATGCAGAACAAAATACATGTGAGAGAAATCTGTTTTATCCATTTGAGTGAAAGAAGTAGAATTAGGATGGAAATACATCCAGTCTTTAATATTAGCTGAGCAAATGACTTGTGATTGAGTGGGAAATGAACATGCTGAGATTTCTGTACATTCTTTTTTCAATGTTAAAGAAGATCTGGCTCTATGATATTTTGAAACAATTCACAATTATCTCCTTTGTACTCTATAGGAAGTAATTGTGTCAAAATGGTGATGAAATTACAAACCTGTCAGACTTGGACTCCTGAGGCGGTGAGAGAGTTGTCCCATAACGAGAAGTGGGTGTTGTAGGAGCACTCAAACCAGAGTGTCGTGGAGAAGAGTAAGAGTTGCTGCCATAGCTATTGTATCTGAAGAAGTGAGAAGGAGTGTAGTAGAAAGGGAGAGAAAAAAAAATGCATCAGCAAGCAGACATGAAATAGTCAATCCTCTTGTCTAGAGGTTGGCAATGACACCATATCCCAGACTTTCTCATCTATCTACCTTCTGAAAATATTGTTCTAACCTCAGCTTCAAAATATATACCTATCATTTCACTTTAATCTAAACTGTGTCACCGAAATACTTAATTCAAATACTAAACTACTGTTATGGAAAATAATGACAGACCAGAATGACCCTCTAAAGTTACTACTTTGAGAAGAAATACTTAAATTACTGCTCAGTTACTCAAATTTATTAGCTGTTTTGGGAGCTTTTTGGGACCCCCAGAAGTCCATGTCAGCAATAGCAATTCCTAGGAAAATTAACGCAAACAACAGCATTCCTGAGTATCCTCTGAACAGGGACATATACAATTTGTGAATGTTTGCATTATAAAGCATACACATCCTTTCGAATTAAAGCAGGCAGCATTTTCTCTCCCTTCCCCCATCATAAGTCATAGCTTATGTGCCATGTCTTACAATGTCTGTAAAAAATCATCACCGTGGTTAAAATTACATGTTTCGGGAAGAATGGCTTTAGGAATTTCTACCAGCCATTCCCTCTTCTAAAAAAAAAAAAGGAAAGAAAGGAAAAAAAAAAAAAAAAAAAAAAGAAGAAAAACAACCACACATAACCGCTTGATTTCATTGCAAGTTTGCTGATCAAACAGAAATTGCTTCCAGGGCTCTTGGAATGGCCACCTCCCAAGAGTCCCTTGTATCAACGTTTTCAACCTGGCTCCTGTACTGAGAAGGAATAGCAGTTGTGTTGCTTTTATGTGCCTTTTAGCCACTGTATTTAAACAGCATTTCTTGGAGGCACAGAGATTCCTGATTTGTTAAAATTAGAACATTTCTTTTTACGCAAATTACCATTTTCCCTTTTGGAAAGCATACGAAGCATGGTAGGTGAAATATTTCACAAGGCCAACTGATTCAAAACTCAGTTCAGAAGAAAGAGCACCATCATTTTCTTCATTACAATTCATAACGAACAATAGATCCCCTTTTACCTTATCCTTTCTGGACTGCTTCTTCTCCCATGCACCCCAGCACACAGTAATTCCTCTCAACTCAGCAATTTTATTTGAAAATACTGGTTGTTTTCCTTCTGCTCCATTTAACAAACACATCTTGTCATGCAAAATTTCAATTCCTAAGGGTACAATAGCATTGCTAATTGCCAAGGCCCATGTTAAAAACAAAATAAATTTAATTTAGTGTTTTTTAATATTGCAAGGGATTTAGAGAATGTGTTCCTTTTTTTGTGAAAGCCCAATTTTATGTTCTAGAATACAAATCCCAGACACCATGCTGCAAGTCCAAGAAGTGTGGAGTCATTTGGGGAAAAAATGCTGCTATGAATATTTCTAAGCTACAAAAGGAATTTTGCTGAATGGGAAATGACTGCCTTCATGGAAATCCTGCCCTAGAAGAAAACCAACTAGAGAAACAACCCTGGTGGAGGGCTGCATAACTAAGCAGGATAGAGCTGTCCTGTAGGCACAGACCTAACACAAGTCTTCTCTCCAGCATACTCAACTCACAAAACACCCTGCCCGTGGCCATACTGAGTGAGAAGGCAAAGCTCAGCTGTCCCAAGAAAATCTCAGAGCTCACTTACTATGTTCTAAACACTAACAGAAAGCTTCAATCAAATGCTACAAGACCTTCTAATCAATTATTGTGTTTACTTTTCTCCTGCTTTGTCACTTGAAAAAACTGATACAGTGCAGAATCCTTTCTCAGACAAAGGAATTTCAATTAGTGCAACAATAACTCTCACTAAATTAGAGAGAACTTGCTTTCCTGTGCAACCCAGTCTAGGGAGCCTGCTTTAGCAGGGAGGTTGGAGTAGATATCTCCAGAGGTCCCTTCCAACCCCTACAATTCTGTGATGCTGTAATTCCAAGGATTGATCCAATCACTCTCAGTTTTATATCTTAAAAGCTCCATTAATTTTCACAAAATCATGCCAGCAAATTACACTGCTTTAAATGAGAGCAAAATGATGTTCTTTTATGTTATCTCCCAAATCACGTTATTTATCTACTGCTGCACAGAGAGGCCGGGAACTAGATGAGATGAAAAAAAAACAGAGGCAAGGGAAGAATATCAATCAAATCAAAACACAGGCTTATATGACTAAAACTAATACAGCATGTTCTGGAAATAATACAACATTATTAGCACTATAAAACTCTTGAAAGGTGTTATTCATTTATCTAAAAATTCATGTCAGCTGTATAAAATCTACCTGTTTTCCCTCATCACCTCTGCTTCCTTTTCTTTCACAGATGCTGGAGACTCTTCAAAGTCATATGAGAAGAGGTGAAAAGGAGTATGTGGTACATAAGGCAATTTCTCTACCGTTGGAGATGCCTTTGGAGTAATGGATGCTGATGAATTTTGGGAAGAGCTTAGCAAAACTGCTGCTGGTGAAGATGGTGGTGAAAGAATAGAATTATGATGAGAGACAGATGAATCAGGCACAAAAGAGGTGCTGCTAGAAGAGCTCTTTGCTCTAGAGCAGGGGAGAAGCCTCTCAGCTTGAGAAATGGCACTGGAGGTGGCTGAAGAATCACAACACTGTGAAAAGTTTTCTTTCACAGCTTCCTGTGCACCTGGGACCCCACTGCAGGAAGAAAATATTGTGGGAAGGGAAAGGATGGGAAGAGAAGGGAAACAGAGAAAAGAGAGATCAACAGATCATACCACTTGGAAGAGAAAAAAAAAGTCTAGGAGGATCAGGCAAAAAATAACCCCTTCTACATTGTAGATAATAATCTTTTTTTTTTTTTTTTTTTTTTTTTTTTTTTTAAGTTTTATTTTTTTTTCCCAGAAGTAAGGAAACAGATCTTTGTATCTTCTTGGGATTGGAAATACATAGGCATGGAAGCAATTCCGCCTAAATGATTTAGTTCAGAGACTTCAGAACAAATTTTCACAAACCTTTTCATAATCATTTTCTGAATAATTTTCAAGTAATTCAAGTTAGGTTGTAAATGTAGTCAGAGCAGCACAAAACAGTTTCATCATGCCAGATGATCTGTTGCACTGAGTATAGATACTTCAAGACACAATCTGCATGACTGCCTCTTGAAGGACAGGTATTTGATTACCATTCCCCTCAGTGAATGGATATTTTTTACCTAAAGAGCCCATAAGAATCCTTTATCCATCAAAGAGGAAATTTAAAACAAAACAAAACCAAATCAGCATTTATCTCAGTGTTAGCATCCCAATCAATTGCTGTGCTTGCGTTAGAGACCTGTACTGAGTGAACGGAGAAAAACACATCTGCTTTGCTTTGGTGAAGGTAGGTGTTGGTGAGCGACAGAATCAGCAAGGCAGGTGAAAAACCATGGGATATGCACTTCTGGACATCTGTTTTCATGAGCATCTCAAGCATAAACACTGTGCAGGGATTTGGGCTGGATCACTCAGCAAGTGGCTGATAAACTTTTCCTAAGACCACCTCTAAAATCCACCTACATGCATGCAAGGCACGGACCTTATCTGAGGCTTGTGCTAGATATGTTAGAATATTATGAAGTTAATCAAGTATATACCAAGTAATTGTTCTCACAACTGAAACACAGTGGGCAATCTGGAAACCTTCATCTATTTCACCACCTGTGCATGACAGGAATCCCTAAAGACAGGTTTTTCCTACTTTTCCTGACAGGATTTAAAACAAATGGCAAGGATTCAGATCATTTTTGTTACACCACACCAGTGATGGTGAAGGGTGGAATTTAAAAAGTCATGGGAATATCACCCAGTTATCTCAAGTAGACCATTATTTTAAAAGAACAAAGTCTGAAGCACACGTTATGTCCTTTACATGGCTCTTCTGCTCAACATTTTTTCACAGCATTTTATTATTTTCATGTGATTTACTAATAACTTGTGTCTTAGCTTTGTCTTTTAAGAATAGGATTTGAGGAAATTATCACTTAATTTTGAAATTTCAGGCAGCCACTGGCTACATTTGCAGACTGGAAGATATTAATAACAACAAGTACAGTATTTTCTTTGGAATTTGCACATTAAACAGTTTCCTTTCTTCCTTCCGTGCTGTATAGCGTCTGCATGAATGTGGTTTATTTTATAAAAATCCAATCTCATTTGCCGAGTTGCAAAGCCAAACAATTTAACCTAAATCAAATGGCTGTCTGGAAGAAAAAACATATTTTCTTTCTTCCTATTTATTAGGATAAAATTGCCAGATTCCAAATCCATATATACCTCAGAAATAAGTGGAAAATTTTACATGAGAATATTGTTTTGATAAGTGGTTTGTTTGCAACCATATATATACAGATGGACATGTATGTATAAAATGTTATACATCTATCAGCTTTGCCTCTAAGTAGTTCTTTCCTATTTAAAAATGTGAAAAATTGATATAAATCATAGGCAGCATTTTAAAAAAAGTCAATCTTCTTCCTATCTACAGACATTGCTAATAAGGCTACCTTCTGAAAACATGGAAGAAAACTTAAGAAGTCAAGCAGTATCTTAACTCAGCAATGCACTGTATTGTTTCAGCATTGTTCTAACTAAAAGATAAACTTACACCATGCTTAGAAATTATGCTGCCAGCTAAATCTTATGATTAGTGACTGGTACTCATTTGGTAATAAAAGGAGGGAATGCAAACAGCTCTCAGTGCTCTGAGCCTATACAACTAAACCTATTTCCTTTAGCTGCATACAGTGACAAAGCTTTTGGATGCAAAAAGATTTCCTTAGGAGTGGCTTTAAAAAGAAAGCTGGGAATGTGAGTGAAAAGGTAGACACTGCCGCACACTTGGTGGTGAATTAATGTCAGAGTGAGAAAAAGTGCATGGATGATGCTGAATCCCAGTACCTGGCTTTGACCTGCCTACTGGTCTCTTCCTCCCCCTCATCCTCAGTATTGGGTTCTGTCACTGGCTGTTCTTCTTCCTCTTCTTCATTCTCCTCCTCCTCTCTGAGGTCACACCAAGGAAAGAGGCATGCAGTGGTATGGAAAGAGAAAAGTTGGAAGAGAAAATGACATGAGTCCCCAGAAAGAGAAATGCAATGAGGTTAGAAATGGAAAGAAAACGTTGAGAGCAGCAGTTGTGGCACTAGTCAAACAGTCACCTAAACTTCATGCTAAGTACGTATTGCCACAAGGGAAGCAGTAAAGCAGTAATTTTTATCCTCTCCCCCATTTACGTTTTTTTTTTTTTCTTATTAAAAGAAAAATAGCTTGTTTTTTTTTCTTTCCCTAACCTGACTTTCCATTTGCTATCTACACACACTTTAATGGCAATTTTTCAATACCACAATGCCACTGTTAGTAGTTAAGATGTATCTGGCTTAAAGGACGGTATACACTGTGTTGACATTGAACAACTGGAACTGCATATTACACCTTAAAATTAACACAGACAAAACGTTCTGGTTAAGCAGCCAATAGCTCAAATACAGAAAAGAGCAGGGTGAACCATTAAGTTAGAAATAACAGAGAGACCAAATCAGTTCAGGGCTATTTGCACATAGCAATACTTAAGTTACTGAATGCCAGTAAATGAATTATATCAGTAAAGAATCATTAGTATGGCCAAAGCAGGCTTTGGTTCAGCCCTCAGTCTGGCAGAGAAGAATTTTAAGTCACGCATAAAGCCTCCATAACCTACAAACCACATAAGTAATAATAAAACTATATTAAACAAAACAAAAGACTGTATTTTCTGCCTCATATCCTTCCCATTTATACGTCTTCTTCCACAGATGAACAGACCCACAGAAGATTTAGAAAATATTCTCTCTTTGGAATTCTTTTGCATTTGCAGCTGATCCAGTTCTCCATTTGATTTAAACAGTGAATACCATTAGTTTACGTCCCATGCAAAGAATAAAGCATATGAACAGTAATAAAGTTTGTAAGAAACTCATACATTTCTTGCATTTTCCAGAAAGCTGGTTTTCTTTAATTGGAAAGGAATGCTTTGTGATTTTTTTTTTTTTTCCCATTTAGAATTGGTATGGTTACATGTAATAAGGATAAGGAATATTTACAATGTGAGATCACAAACTCATCATGACAACACAAAGGGTGAATCCAAATTTTGTTGCGTTTGTATGGAGTTAGTCTTATAACAATAAGGAAAATGGCAGTACTTGGAACATTTTCCAGTACTCTGGCAAAAATCTATGAAGTGTTTTTAACAATTCCTAAGGCATAGCAGCATCATAATCACATTATAGAAGATCACAGTATGTATTCATATTTAAAGGAAGAAAAAGAGACCAGAGAGGACCCATACTGTCCGTTCTCCTTACTATCAGTAGATCAACACTAGCTTTGCTATTTTCTACTGTGAAGGGTAAAATGTCTGCATCTGCCAGTCCTACAAGCAATCATATTTGGGAAATAATTCACAAAACTCAGTGGGATCATAGCTTTCTGACAACAACACAATGAATCCTACAATGTTGATAACGTGGCTACTAAAAATATGAACAAAATCTGTCCTGTCACGACTCTGTTTTAAGTTCCTGTCAAGTTTCCAAATCGATGTTAAATTCCTCACTCTCCTCACTCATCTCAAAACACCGAAAATCATAATTGAAATATTTATTAGAAACATTGGAGGTCCTAATTTTGAAAGGTCTTTATTTTTTCATCTGAGTGAAAGCTATTAAGGACAGGAGCATAAAGACATTAAAATCTTGTACAGTGCAAGTTGAACCGGGAACCATCAATGTTATATTTACAAAAAACTGAAGAAGAAGAGGAAAGGAAGAATATACCCAGAATTAAAGAGAGCTGGCGCACAGTATAAGACCACTACAGAGCACAAGATCATTAGTATTTTTTCTTGAGACCTTGTCATCCTGTTTCTGCATCTTATGTTTATAAGCTTGAACTGATGGTCTAAATCTTGATATTACATCATTTATTTACCAACAGTGACAGCTGCTCCCTACCCTACCATTCAAAGTTTTTTTTTTTTAAATCAGTACTTATCAGATAAGGATATTAATTGGTACCTAAAGCCCCAAATTTACTTTTACCACAGTCTATTTCGCCAGAGCCTGCTGAAGTTCGCAGCTCAATTAGGACTTAAAATTCCATTTTAGGCACCTGTTTTTGAAAATGTTGAGCTTCTGTGTAAAAAGTTTACAACTTTGTAGAGATCTATACAATAAATACAGCAGGTTAGCAGAAATCAATTAAAATACAGTAGCTGGGCTTTCTAATTACCTTGCAAAGCATCCTTCTAATCCATTAATGGGATAATCTAATCCTTGTTCAACTTTCTTAACTGCAAACACAAAACCACCCCAAATTAAGCCTATATATAATAGCCTTTATAAAATTTGGATATATAGCCTGTTACAAAACATACACAGCATCTTATCTTAGAAGAGAAGCTAGTTTTCTGAAGGAAAAAAAAAAAAAAAAAAAAGAGCCTTGAAAACCAAGCAGCTTAAAGAAATGCTCCTGTCAAACCCAGCTGAACTGGTCAGCAATTCAGAAGACAAACCTGGAAACTGAACTACAGTATTTCAGTTCTCAAGGCTACCAATGACATATTTTCCATAACCACTAGCATTTCTTTAAAAACATAATTCAGATATAACTAACTCTTCAGAATGTATGTAAGAAAGCCATGTTTACAGGATTTGAGCCTTTTACATACACCCTTCTTTCAGATAAGCTGTGCAGCCATATGCCAAAGACTAAGGGATAAGCAAGAAATAATTTCACCTTTAAGTCAATCACAAGAACTTAAAACTCTTCTCAGAGAGAACATTTGAGGACCTGTTTTGGTTCAAGCCTGTCTGAAATTGTCTACAACAAGAAATAGTACTTCAACTGGGGGGTGATATGAACTACATGGAGCTGTAGAAAATTGCAGGCTCTGACCTCCTTCATGATTCTTCACAATTGTTCATAATGTGACATCACTGTTGTGATGTTTATCTGCAGCTTCATCTGAAGAAACCAAAAATCAAGAGCTCTGCTTCTCAGACATAATGACTTGCTGTACTCCAAAGGAGCCAAGCAACTGTAACAGCCTTTCCATTTGAACATTACTTGAAAATATCATGTTTCAAATAAACTTTGCATGCACAGCTCTGTGTAGCATGCTTTTTATTATAGAGTATAATCAGACATTTAAACACATCCCTAATGTGTACTGTTTCAAAGTTGAATATTTTATTGGAAGTTTATCTATTATAGATTATTGCACATATTATTCCCATAATTGCAGCCAGATAATTCTTCCGTCAGGCCAAGGATTTCCACGAGTCTCCTTGACTTCTTAGTAAGCAGAACTTTTGACCAGAAAACTCTCTTCCTCTGCTAATGTTAAATCTTCGTTCATGACAATTATCTGGAGAAGTCAGGGGAATTAGCTTATTTTTTGTGTTTCTGCAGTACAGGTGGCCAGTGGTATGCACAGACATGGTCATACTCGCTAGCAGAAGGAAGCTAAGTTTGATCAAGGGAAATTTACACAGTGAAAATATATGTGTGCAAGCTCAGTCAGAAGACCTGCTGAATTAAGCATGGTTCATTCAACAAAGGCAAAAATGATAGTTGTTTGTCAGTATTCTGCTAGGTAAATCATTCCCAAAAGACAGAAACAACAAAAAAAAATCCACCTGAATATTTATTGAACAGGAAAACACTACCAAAAGACAGATGACATTCTTGTAAAGAAAAGAATATCAAACTGAGGGATGCTCAAACAGAACAGCAGACAGATTTGGGAACTCATCTGGGCACCTAACTATTCTGTGTTCTTTTTTGTGCAAAATGAAAAAGAGATGGTATGGAAAAACACTTTCCCACATACAAATGCAAGTGCTGTGTCAGTGCAATAATAGAATTAAATGAAGAAAAATGATTCATAGGGAGGTTTTCAACTGAGCTACGTTGCAGTAACCAGAACATTTTTCAGTAGCACAGAGCAATTTATCCTGTTCCAACTCAAGGCAAATATTTTTCCTGAGACAGAGATGAAGGGCTTCAGCTAATGCTGAAGGACCCGATATATTCAGCTAATGTTAAGGCTATTACTGGATTATTTCAGTTCCATGACAACAGTACCAGATTAGAAATGCTTAAACAAAAGCTTTGCAGCAGTGAAAACAGATTTAACAATCATTCACTATGTTTATTTTCATCTTCAAATGGATTGCTGCTACAGGTTGTCAGCCCCACCAAACAAACAAAAACCCCAAATCCCACAAATCTTTATAAACTGTATCATCAGCCATGGCAACTAACAAACATCTACTAGGGCACTCTTTGAATGTGGTTGAAACAAAGTATTTATAGCCCTTCAAAATACACGTTCAAAAAGACTATAAAAGTGCAGTTTACGGATAAAGAATCATTGAGACATCAAAATGAAATCTAAGACTTTAAAACTAATGAATTAGCTTTTCTTTTTTTCTTTTTTTAATGTAAAAAAAAAATAAAAAAATAGAAGAGTACCAATCAAATTTGTCCTGCTGCTTTTAAATAGTTGCCTGAAGTTATGCACCGGTATAAATGCTAATGAATGCAGACTGATGAAATGAAATGATAATCAATGGACCAATCTGCGAGTTATCAGAAGGCAGGGGCAAAGTGCACGAGATGCTCAACATCTTACCCAACATTGTGAAATATGATTTTCAAAATCTATGAACCGATGTGTCTGCCATGCACTTGTGCAATGTATACAAGATCACCTAGTCAATTACTTGTTACCCCGTACAAGAGTTCCCCTCTAGTCTCCCCCATAACACATTTCTTTATGGTTGATGAATGCAGCTTGAAGACACTCAAACTTTGGTTGTTCTAACTTGCAGTCTTTCCATCTTTTTATTTTATTTTAATTTCTAAAAACAAAGACATAGCCAATAGAAAAAAGGAAAGGATAAGACTGTGCTGAAGGAAAAGAAACACAGCCAGAAAAGAAGCACAAGCACAAAAACATATTCTACTATGCTTGGTATCAGTGGAAACTTTTAAATTAAAATATATGCTTTAAATCATTTTAATTCAGTGTGGAAGAATTTGACCACTAATATTTGAATAGAGAACAAAATGAAAAAGGACGGTCTTGCCATATTTAGACTACTAACTTTTTGGTCTGCACATACAATGCATATATAACTTAAAAAATGAGATAACAGCACATTAAAAAAAAATCTTACTATGATATATGATTCCAGTTCATGTAGGGCTCATTTAACCTTTGCTAAAGTCTTCCCAAATATTTCCTTCAAAATTTTTCAGGTCATTAGACAAGGATGTTAGTGTACTTCTGAGCCTTTTTAGACCACCCATATTGAAATTGTCAAAAAGGGAACACTGTACTTCAGTGAAGAAAAAGGCCTTTAAGTTACGAAGTGACCCAGAAAATAAAGGACTGGGGAATTGTAGAGCTATTGGCCATTATTCCCACACTCCCTGAAAATCACCCAATGTGCAGTTAATTGCTAATTAGGAATTTTCTCTCTTTTTCTTCCTAACTAAGTCAAATGCTTTACAGTTTAGCTTCTTTAAATTACTTCCATTTAAACTTTCATCGCCTTTTAGAGAAGCTGCTACTAACTAGGAATAGAGGCCACATTTAGCTAAGGAAAAGTGACCATTAGCCATTCTACAATATTATTATAAGAGAAAAATTGTACAGCTGAACTCAGTAGTACAGTTTTTCTTTCACGTTCCTCCCACTTCAGACCTCTGATCCGCATTACCTCTTGAACAGAACTTGGAAAACTGCTTCCCTGAACTCCCTACAGGTGAACAAACAGAAAATGAAAAACGTTCCATCAAAGAAAAGTCTTTATAAGTCACAGTGGATGTCATTTTATTTTCTTTTGCAATTGCTTGCCACTGCCCTCAATTTATGAGTGGAATACCACTTTCACTGGTTAGACAGCACAATTCATACATAAATTCTTAAGTCCTCGTAAAACAAACAAATGCTTTGGTACACTTCTGCTGCTTTTTCCTTTCTTGTATGCTAGCTGCCAGAACACAGACAAGTGATCTTTCACGAAAGCTGAAAGCAATGATAACTGAAATCTGTAATTTCTTATTTTGTAAGAAACAAGTACTTTTCTCCTCCACCAAAACTGAAAGAAATCTCCTATGAAGCCCCAAGTTCCCATTCCACTCTTCCAGGTGACAGATCACTGCAATTTGTGCGACTACATGAAGATGAAAACCCATGAAATGGTATGGAAAACAAATTACTTGAAAAGCCTAAAAAATCTGGCATTTTGCATGGGAAAAAAACTCAAATGCATAATAATAGTGGTTAAAAGGGAACTTCTCTTAGTATTTCTGTCCTAAATAAAGAACTTATCAGGAAAAAAGTTTTGGAAATCACAAGTAATGTAAAGTACATATGTTCTCCATGCCTTCATATCATGCTGCTCTTTATCTTTAGATTCCTGTTATTTTCTTATTTCCAAAATGTGCTCAGTAAGAACTTTTCACACCTAAAAACGTAGGTAATGCCTTCACACTTTATTCATTGCTACAGTTTGTTTATATAGGGCATATCAAAGCAGAGCAGAACAACAGAGTCTTGCTTAAGATACTGACAAGGCTGTGCAAAGACTTCAAGACTCACAGCTCTCTGATCACCAAACAGCACTGCTGTTTTTATATCTGTATGAGTAGCAGAGGTAAAGAAACAAAATCCTGATGAAGAGAGGTTTTAGAAGCAATAAACACTGAAACATATACAGGAAGGGAGAAGAAATAGTGTTTTCAGAGCTTGGAACTGCATATTGGTTGACGCCTTGAGGTCACTGTTGCTGCCCCTTACTTCAAAGGGAGGGCTCTGGAAATGGAATCCAGCCAAATTGTTGTCTTTTTTTCCCTCCCATCACATCGTATGTGTAAAATACTTCCCTGGCATTAGAGAATTATGTTTACAAATACTGGGAACATGCTGGGGAGGTAAACTCTCTGAGACACATATGCCAGTCAGTCAGACACTACCATGGTCCTCCACAAATACAGATTCAAATCTTGATTGAGCATTACATTTCTTCAGGTAGTTTCTTGAAGCTAAATGTGCAGTGAAAAAAAAAGACTTAGGTTATGCTGCACTTGTACTAGTCATGCAGACATAACCTCACTTAAGTTTCAGTGTTTTTTCATTATTCTTTAAATTCAAAGTGGAAAAATCTACCATTGCTTCTACAACAAAATCCAGCACTGCAAACTGGATTCTGTACATAATTGCATACCTGAATGAGAGATGTGTGGCCTCCCTTTCTCAAACCCCAAACTAGCATTGCCTTAACAGAATAGTTTTTTGTATGCTGCTGTTGTCAAAGGCTGATAAAGGTCAGAATCACAGAAACATAGAATCACTCAGGTTGGAAAAGACCTTAAAGATCATCGAGTCCAACCGCAACCTAACCATACTATCCCAACTAACAACCCTTCACTAAATCATGTCCCTCAGCACCACATCTAAATGGTTTTTAAACACATCCAGGGATGATGACTCAAGCACCTCCCTGGGGAACCTATTCCAGTGCTTAACAACCCTTACTGTAAAGAAGTTTCTCCTGATATCCAACCTAAAGCTCGCCTGGCACAACTTGAGGCCATTTTGCCTCGTCCTGTCACCTGTCACCAGTGAGAAGAGACCAACCCCACTCTCACTGCAATCACCTTTCAGATATTTGAAGAGAGCAATAAGGTCTCCCCTCAGGTTCCTTTTCCCCAGACTGGACATCCATAGTTCCTTCAGTCTCTCCTCATAGGGCATATTCTCCAAGCTCTTCACAAGCCTTGCCCTTCTTTGAACCCGCTCCAGCACCTCAATGTCCTTTCTGTCAGATGCTGTGAGCAGATGCTACTACCTTACCAGTCTTTTCAATCTGATGTATAAATCCAGTCTTTTCAATCTGATGCATAAATAGAATCACAGAATGGCCTGGGTTGAAAAGGACCACAATGATCATCGAGTTTCAACCCCTCTGCTATGTGCAGGGTCACCAACCACCAGACCAGGCTGCCCAGAGCCACATCCAGCCTGGCCTTGAATGCCTCCAGGGTTGGAGCATCCACAACCTCCTTGGGCAACCTGTTCCAGTGTGTCACCACCCTCTGAGTGAAAGACTTCCTTCTAATTTTTAACCTAAACCTCCCCTGTCTTAGTTTTAACCATTCCACCTTGTCTTATCACTATCCACCCACATAAACAGTCGTATCCCCTCCTGTTTATGCACTCCCTCCGAGTATTGGAAGGCCGCAATGAGGTCTCCCCGGAGACTCCTCCAAGCTAAACAAGCCCAGATCCCTCAGCCTTTCCTCATAGGAGAGGTGCTCCAGCCGTATATCCTAAACCATTGCTTTACAAACCATTGCCATTTTACCTTGTACTAATTAAAAATGTGAAAAAGTTAACATCTCTATCATAACTAATGATATGTCATCCTATTTCAAAGCCACTGCTAGTGCTAGGTAGCTCAGATTAAACACGTATGTATTAAAGAGATGCTTAGCCTATCCATGCCCATGACTGCATTTTCATCCTGGGGATGTGTTCTTTTTCTAGATTTGTGCCTCAGTTACTCAAATATAAAAAAACAGAAATTAAAGACAAATGTCTAAGAAAACATACATTTGCTTCCTTTTATTAAATCAATAAAAGTAATTTTTTTATTTTCTCTTCTGGACCCTTAATATCTTCATCAGAACCCAAGTCCTCCATTAAAAGGTAACATAGAGTCTTTCACTTTCCTATATCATATATATCTGTATTTCTGATAGAAAATGACATTAAGAAATGTAGTATTTACATATCCTTAAAAAAAAACCCCACATAGAAAACCTACCAATCACTATACTCACAACTTCAACTCACAGTTATCTGTATTTACATAATCAAACATTTCTACATTGTGAAGCAGAGTCACCAGAACTTGAAACTTCATGACAAAAACTAGAATTCTGCCACAGTAAATGTTACAGAAAATAAGAAATTAGCTATGGTTTACATTGTTGGAAGACAGAAAATCACTTAAAAACAAATAAGAAGTCTCAGCTGAATATTGGACAAACTACCCCTGCAGGCCTGGCTTTATATCAAGCAAATTAAATAATCAGTTAACAGGACATAATAGTCAAACAAATATCTGAGTAGTTGATTAAAAACTCTGCAAGAATCCAAAGCTGAGCAGTAAAAATGTTTTAGCTCAGCTATGTTCATTGTTTTCTGGCAAAACCAAAATAATGTCAAGATCGTTTCCTGAATTTTAGCCATCTTCAAACATCAGAAGCATGTATTTTCTGACAAACATATCCTTATGATTTCTTAGCACAGTTTTTCTTTGTTTAGACAACAATTTTCCAATTTTCTCCGGGAATGTAAAGGGTGCAAAAGCCTTGAGCTCAGTGTGCACTGTGCAACAGTGCCACGTCCAACTAGTCCAGAAATATTCAGGAAACTTTGGAATTTCCTGCACTACTCTATGCTCAGAAGAAGAGTCATCACAGCTTTCCAGGAAAGACCCTACCACTGCTACCAGCAAACCTGGTCTTCTGAAGGCCAAATTTTTTCCAATTGAAAATCTGGAAGCCTCAAGTGGACCCACACATTTGCTTTTCCTTACACTTTTTTTAGCCTTTTAGGTCTAAATAGAGGCAGCTTGTAAAAAGTAGTTACTGGTGCCCCACCAGGGTGCAGGCTCCACTCTGATGAGTTAAGATGGCAGTCAGATATTCTGCATGCTAGGTTCCAAGCATAGTAATACCAATATGAAAGTCCTACCAAAAGCTTAGTAACCTATAGAGAAATATGTATAGTGAGCAGTTCTGGTAATTTTTTTTTCAGTTTTTGATGATGTAAAATGAATGAGAACTACGTGGAAAAAAAAAGAAAAAAAGAAAAAAAAGAAGGTGTGGCAAAATGTAGTGAATACCTAATCCTAGCTATTAGCAACTTTATAAATCACAGAGTCTTAGAATATAACAAATTCCACACAACTTTGAGAGCTAGCAAATTCTTAGCAAATTCTGCTAAGAGCTCCCATGCTAAATCTCATAGAAGCTGGCTCAGCTGGCTGACTCAGCTCACGTGGGACACCAAGGAAGAGACAGAGATGGTCTCTGTGCAGTCCGAAGGGAAATGCACAACAAAAGGAGAAGAAGCTGGCTCATTCAAAAAAAAAAAAAAAATGGGATAAAGAATTGTTTCTGGTTTGTATGTATGCTTTAGTAAAGCACCTGTTCCATGAAGACAGCACTGAGCAGTTTCAAACTATCTGTTTTCTACTCTCTTGATGCCAGACAAAGTGAGACTGAAAGAGAGAAATTTACATTTTAAGACTTCTACCCAGAAGTCACTGCACATAATAAAAATAGAAATCTAGTCTAAGTTCCGTGGCACTACTAACGCATGCATTGTGAGGTTGGAAAAAGCTAGCTTTACTTTAAAAACAAAACACCCTCACACAAAATAAACACGAAAAAATTTGTTTAAAACTCTACTATTTAAGTAACAGAATGCTAGACCACAGATTGAGAGAACTGAATTTGAACTGGGACAGAAGACCTTAGGAGGTGCCCTCAGCAAAGCACTTAAAGTGTGAGGTGTTAAGAGGACAGATATTCTGATATTCCCCCCAAGGCCTGTTGGTGCCCTATGTCATCACAGTAAAAGAAAGGAGTTTTGAGCAAAGCAAACCTACTGGTGAAGCATATAAAGTATGCTGTAGCAGCTACGTATCACTAAACCAGCCTTTCTTATTTAAGTAGTTGTTATCAACTTATTTATTTATTTTGTAACAGACACATTAGGCTGAGTTTCACTCTCCATGAAAATGATTTTAACACGAAGCAGATTTGGGCTTTTATTTTATTTTATGAACCACAAGCCAAAAATATATGTATTTACTTTAGCAGAAGGTTCCCAAATGGATGAAAAAGGCCTGCAAGTTTTCGTTTTGCTTGCCCTTAGCATTTACAGTCAACTTTTCCCAGCTTAAAACCCGAAATCTGCTCTCAATTAGCCTGGTGTAAATCAGAGCAATTCCATTAATTTCAGACAACTTTTCTGGGTATAGAGCATTGTAAGACAGAACAGAATTTGGCCAATACTGTCCTTTTTGTTTTACTGGCACCATGGGTTTTTCTCTTTTTTGGAAGACTTATCGGTTGACACAAAGCAGATGACTGTGGACAACCTGTTTGATGTGGTAAACAAAAGCAAAGTAACTGCCAAACCAGCCAACACAGCTAGAAAGAAATGAAACATGAACACTGTGGGAATGAGAATTCGAGGAGGATCTTGAACCTTCTCCTGATTTTGGTAGCGAAGTCCAAAAATAACCAAGGATATTGTCTAAAACAGCACAGAATACAATTTTAATCTCTAATTAAGACCAAAAGAAGTAATTCCACTGAACTTGATGGTGTTAATCCACAGTAAAAACAGACACTGAAATCTGCAACCACACAGACAGTTTAGGAGTAACATAATAACATTTTCACAAATTTTATAATCTTTTTACCAGTTTCCTACTGGTAAAGAAAATGTAGTGAATGAGTAGAGAGACTGAAACCCCTTTTGAAGAATCTATTTCTGTAAATACAGCACTGCAAAACCTCACTGCAAACTTTTTTCCTTCCTTGAGAGAGACTATAGTTATGAACCAAAAGAAAGCCAATGGCAAAAGACAGACCTTTCTTGCATGAACAAATTGTATTTACAGTTGTTGAAGGCAATAAGTAATTTTTATCTATTTTTACATATTTATCTCTATAACACCAGTGATGGAAGCACAAAGGGCACAATATTTCTTTTGAAAGAATCATAAGGCACCATACTTTAACTTAAAATTTTAAAATGTCATTATAAGTTGTAGTAAGGCCTAAACATATGATGCTGCATTAAAATCCTTTAAATTGATAAAAATATTGCTTCACAGACCAGGCGCTCAAGTTTGAAAACTTAATTCTGATAGGAACATCACAGAGATAAAAATGTCTTTCAACTTAGGGTTAATTCAAACTTTAGAAATGTGCAAAAAATTTGAACGAGTCACTTAATTTTTTTTCTGTTCCACTTTAGCTATCAGATGTAGAGACTGCTTCGTTTATCTACACTATTTAAATGAAAGTTGAGAGATTCAGTGAGATATGGTAAAGAACAAAGGCTGGTTTTACTCTTCCTACCACAGTTATGAATTTGGATAGGCAAAAACATGAAAAATGTGAAGGACAGAAACGGTTTTCCTGAAAAGTTAATTTATCAGAAAGCCAGTAGGATATACAGAGGAGTCAACGTGGACAGCTGACTAGCTTCCTGTCACAGCAACATAGAAAATTTCACTGGGCATAGAAATGGTATCTTTGGGCACAAAAATGCATTCTGTGGTTTTTACAGAACACATGGCCAATAGGGAAATATAAATTTCCAATAGGAAAAATAAATTATTTGGTAGAACAACTTCAACACAAAATTAAACTTGAACGTTTACATGAATACATATCTGTAAATGTTTAAATGAAGATTTATTTATTGGATTTAAACTTAAATTATACTTAATTAACAACTTCAAGGAGGATATGGAATAGAAATTGTTATTTTTTCAGAAAAGGAAGATAGTTATTGAAATTATACTATATTGGTGAAAAAATATTTCAAAGAACTTATAAAACTCATCTGTCAAGTAATCTACTAGCTTGCTACTAAATATCAGCTCAAGCATAAATTTGTTAGGAATTATGGAGGACTGCAATATAAAACTAGTAAGCAAACACTGAAAAATGTATTAGTAGAAGCTGCTGTCTTGCATGACTTGCTTAATTACAGCAAGAAAATCAACTTTTTTTTTAGAATTAAAGCAGTTCCTCATCTTTAATCCAAATTCACCAGTTTAGCAAATCAACTGCATCTGCTCTACACTGATTGATGCAGATTCTCAGTCACATTAGTAAGTCCTAAATTGGTGCCCAAGACCATGCACAAAGCTTTCCACGCAGAGCAGCTGAAGCTCCCAGCTGTACTCACACTGAAGATGCCTTAAATTCAGCCTCAGAAGCACTGTCATCCTTGTCATCTGCCTGTAAGACCATAGGGCTCTTGGCCTCCAGCTCACTAAACACCCAGCCAATAGGATGGGATGGATAAACATGAATATGTTGCCAAATAGAAAAAAAAACAAAACAACAACAACAACAACAAAAGAAGAGAACAAAAACAAACCACCAAAACAAAAAACAAACAAAAAAACAACACATATACAAAAGAAGAAAAAGAAAAAAGCCATTTTGTGGTATACAATATTCAACTACTATTTGAACTGTTTGCAGTCTCATATTTTCATACTGACAGCAACCATTAAACTCTAGTTTAAACTCAGTTTGCTTTGTAAGATGGGCAGCATTATAGGAAACATGGGGTTTTAAGGCTTTAAGTTTCCACTTTGTGCTAATCAACAGGGACCCCAGAGAACTTCCCAAATGCTATTATCAACACAGGAAACACTCATCATGGAGCACACTTTTCTTTTGCAAATTGCTTCCTGAGCCACTGGAAGACAGATGTGTCCACCTTTAGTTACCTGCAGCAAATGTATCTTCATGTGAATTACTCAGCTAGATTCGCTTTATAGTTAAAAAGAGAGAAATAGCCAGCTTCAAAGCATTATTCCTCTTAGCTGAAATTTTAGACATGTAGAATACGTTAGATAACTGAAGGCTTACAAGAGCTTGCTACGCTCCACAGACATTAAAGGAGGCAAGCTGATCAGACATCTTACTTAAACAAAATTAATTCCAGCCCTCCTGTGTGGTATTCAGACGCGCTGGGGTTCTGCAGCTCCCATTTTTTCTAAGCATGCATAGTCCAAGCAAACAACAGTACTATAGGCAGTGACACTAGCTCTAACAGACTTCACTATTGCAAACTGTTCCTCAAGTAGTCATTACTGTCTCTTTTTTGTTAATTACAGAAGATCAGATACATTCACTAGTATGGAAAGGAAAAAAGAAAAGGAAAATATTTATGCTGGAATGTCTTTTGCAAAGGGAAGAAATCAATTAACAGTAACATAAATAGAGCAAGTAACTGCATTAATGTGACTATATACCTGTACAATCTCCCATTATGTCCATATATTGAACATCAAATCTATCAAACAATACCTTATGTACTTTGGGTTCATTTACTTAGGGCAGATAGTGTCAAAGAACCATCTTTATCTACGTACCAAAGAATATGTAGGTAAATCAAGTCACCTACAAATCTATGTGGCTTTTTTTAAACTTCAAATGTTCTCATTTTTTTGGTTTTTTTTTTCTGATTCATCAAAACAGAAAGAAAACAAACACTGGAAATCTGGCAGATTAATTAAGTGCAGTAAACATAATGGAAAGTAACAGGAATAAAGGAAGGCCCGCCTCTTAGCTCAGGCACCTACCTCTCACTGAGATCTTCCACGCGCTGTCCGTGACCTAGCATGAAGCTGGGGTGTGACTGACTGCACGGACTTGCGGGTGCTGATAAAGTGCTTTTGACGTTCTGTACCGAGTGCCTGCGGCTCCGCCGGCGCTCCAGGCCCCTTCGCTCATTGCCGCCCAGACTGGCCCTTCTTCTGTCCTTGCGCCCACTGGGAGGGGGGTCAGCGGTCTCATCGCCATCCTCGTGCCTCAGGGTCATCTGAGGAGGAAAGAGAGGCAAGGTTTCTGACGTGCTTCCTATAGGGTTTCACACCTAGGCTTTAAGAATTTACTGATCTCAACAAGATTGATTCCTAGAGTCGTCATTTCTACAGATACCCCTCTAATTTGCTATCTATCCATTAGTGCACTGTGGCAGCTCAAGTGATAGAATTCTACACTGACATCTTGAACAGAACACCGTAGGACTTGAAACAACAGATTTATTTTAGATTTGGGGTTTTTTGTTTGTTTTTTAGGACTTAATTTACAAGGAATCCAAGCAGTGCTAGACACCTAGCTCTCTTTGTTTCCTCCTAAAATACATAGGTAAATTCTTGTCTATGGTGAAATCAACTGGAAAAACTCCTATACACTCACTGATTAAACATTTCCTGCTGTTCAGACATGCAACTAGAAACGACTGAGTGAAAAGATAGCCTACTGCATTAGAAAGTATTTTAGAAAAGCGTCATCATTTATTCTCAGCCGAGAAAGAGATCAGCTGATGCATATGCAATTGCATTCTTCTTAAAGATCTCAATTTTTACAGATCTCCCTGAAAGTAAACAAAAGAAAAAAAGAAAAAGCAAACACTAACAAAACAAACCTTCTTCTGTGAACTCATACCACAATGGATTAATAGAAAAAAACAGAAACCACACATCTTTGCTGAACTTCCCAATTTTTAGGCTAGCATAATTACTTTCATATATGCCATTCAGTGGAAAATTCAGCATTTCCTGCCAGTTCAGAAGCACTGTCAATCCAGAGGAATATATGCATATTTCAGGAAAGAACAATGCTGAAAATAGCATGGTGACAATGACATCTGACAGAAAAATCTGACATATGAGTTCATCAGCTGGAAACAGTAGAGGAGCAGTATGTGGACGTAACTGTATTGAGCTTATGTGGCAACGTTTTCATAGTGAAGGGGCAGCGGAGATGAGCAAAGCCCAGCACTGCCCCAGAGGACGTCAGACTCAGCTCCAGCAGCTCCTAAGGGGATCCTCCACTGCCAGAGTTGGGCTATGAGCAACGCTGAGTGCACTCTGGGAAAGCAGATTTAAGAAAGGGAAACACTGCTGCACAACAGCAGCTGGGAGTGGAGTGAGAAGCTGAGTGAAACATCTCTCCAGGCACCAAGGTCAATGCAGAAGAAGAGCAAGCACAGAGCAGAAGCTCCCTGAAGCCCAGAGGCCTGATTCTTCTTGCAGTCTGGTCTACGTAGAAAGTAGCTCTGCTAAAGTTAGTTTAGTGACAGGATAAAGAATGGAAGAAAAAAATGGAGAATGAAAGCTACCAAATTCTTTGCTGGACACAGATGAAGATAAAAGTAATTTTATTTTGTAACACTATAACATGAATTCATGTTTACATTGTATTGATTTCTGCCTAAGCCTCCCCACTGCCAATACTTCCTGAAGTCTGAAAATTAGGCCTAATAATTAAGAAACTGGATATTCTACCCTTGCATATGACTATTTTGGTGGTTATTTTATACTTAGGTGATGAATGTGAAGTCATTCATTACTCCATTTCTGCAAACTGTACAGGATCTAGTCCAGTGTAAACTCGTAAACAAGGACTTGCTGGGTATTCAGCTGGAGAACAAGTGGCATTGAGCTCAGATGAACTTTTTTCACGAGTTGAATACTTCTGCATATTGCAAGAACCTCTACTTTTACTTGCAGTCAGAACTGCCTCTGAAGAGGCTAATAAATGTGCTGGTTTGCCTTGGAGCATGCCCCAGCACTAGTATGAAATGCAACCGTATGAGCTGAGCAGCCATGTACTTTTATCAGGTCACATATACAAATGTGTGTAATACTTCCAGCAACCAGATGTTTTTCTTCTAAAATAAAATAGATAACCAAATTTCACCTAGGCTATACTCCCCCCTTCTTTCAGCTTTGAAGTTTGCACAAGCTGTAAGATGTATAAAACAGGGCATGTTACGTTACCTCATAAATGTTAAATTGTTCAACTAAGTCCAAGTCTGTTCCTTTCTTGTTCAAGTGTCTCTGTGAAATAGCTTCAATGCCCAGCTCTTCGAGACAGTCCACCACATCGTAGAAAGAGTCTTGATCTGGCAACCCTGACAGCGTCTAAGAATCAAAGGGAAAACATTTAGATCTGCTTGTTTTGAAAAGAATTAAACAAAGGTTTTTAAAAGCGGGTGGCAAGTGGTGCTATGTATGATTTCAATAAAACAAAACCATGATGTGGGATTAGAGACACCGCTAAAAAACATAAAACAAGTGGCTCAGCTTTTAACAAACAACTCCGTGCACTGTGTAGAAAAATGAATAACTGGAAAAACAAATCAATGATGTTATTTCATACAAAAAAATATGGAAAATGTGGGTCTTTAAAATACACAGTTGGATTCTTCCTGGCTTCATTCAAGCACAAATTTGAAGAACTGAGAATGTTCAAGCATCAAACACAGGGATAAAAGCAAAGAGAGAAAAAAAATGGTTTAGCTAAAACCAGTGAAGCTGATTTCCTACTGATTCCTGTAACTTTGGCCTTAAGAAGAAAAATTTGAATGCACAGCTGTGTGATGTCAGGACAGCAGGAAACATCCTGCACCATGCGCCTAGCTGTCCTCAACACCTGCAGCAGAGGTCATTCCCCCAAATCCACAAATTGTTTATATTATGGAGGTATTGACGTCTTTCTTCCCTTTCAACTTGAGAAGTATTAACTAAAAGCATGCTGACTTCTTAACTCCTATATGTTTAAAGTTTTACGAATTCCTGATTATGGAGTAAATTGATAGCAGTCACACTGGAGCATTAGCGCACTAAAAAATAAAGAACGCCAATAATAATAGTGATTGAAAACAAACTTTTTGAACTCAGATCTTTATATGAGCACCTGCCCTATGTTCAAGAGAGAAAGCACTTCTACCACAGTTGTTTCTCATTTGGTAAATTCAGGAAACTAAGAAGAAATGGAAGGTGGTTTTCTGTAACATACCATGTATTTTATGTATGCCACTGAAGTGCAGGGAGTGAATCAAGCCACTCAACACTGTACTTTGGAGTGATGCATGGGAAGAGAACATGGGTGTTAGACAACTGTTCAGAACATGAGTGAATTTCCATCACAGTCCTGCAGACAACAAAGTCAATACAAAACCTATCTATTTTGGTTTGCTATTGCTTTCTGCTCAGCATGTGCTCATTTTTATCTGCTCTTTATATGTGACACAGAATGAGTCTCACTTGACATGAGCAGGAACTGCTGAATATTGTATGACCTACGTGCAGAGTGGCACCTGCTATATTGCAAGAATCAGTCTATCCAGAGCCATTTCTGCAAAGTAAGGGAGAGACACACTGGAACCAACACAGCTATTCTGGATTAGTGCTCTAAAGAGATACACATGTTGCAATAGCTTCTGCTCTCATAACCATATAATTACCTAAATAACCTATGCAGAGGAGAGAAAAAGGAGGAGAAAAGGAGAGACCAGGGGAAAAAAAAACAAGCACTCTCCTGAAAGGATTTCATTTTCTCCTGAATGGAACAGCATGAACTGTGCTGTGTCAATACTGAAAGTTGCTCTGAGCAGCAAAATGCAGAAGAGAACAGCTGCTCTGGACTATTTCCCTATACCAAGAAGCTTTACATTCAGAAAAATTATACAGAATTATATGAATAATGAGAGCAACAGACAGCTAGCATACTCCACCCCTTTAAACCTATGAAATCTGGCACTGGAAAATGTGCCAGGTTATTTGTTTGTTTTTGTTAACAAACAAACAAATTATTAAAATAATTATTAAAATAACTGACACAGCAACATTTCCTTCTTCAGTCACAACAGAACTACAGTCTGAAGTCTCATTATTACTGGTAAATTTAATAGTAAGAAGAATGCTTAGCACAAAAGTCCAATGAAGTGTTAGGGTTATATGTTCAGACTCTAATTAAAAAAAAAAAAAAAAAAAAAGTGCCCATCTAGGACAATATTAAAGCCTCTGTTTAAAATTCATCGAAGAAGAGGGAACGAAATTTTCCTGAACAGCACAGAAAATAGACAGCATGTATCTCCAATGTAGCTTTAACATGAATATGGAAACACTTTTCTATAAAAGGATGTGTTCTCTTGCTTACAAAAGAAGTAGACAGCTACTATGCTGGCTTGATTGTCAAACTGCTATGGTGACCATATTTCAAGCATAGTATGATGTGATATCCTACATCTAAAAGAGCAGACAGACCTACTGCTTATATACTCATTAAAACACTGAGGTGCTTGAATACATGACTGCTTAATACTGGCTTATGATACTAAAAGAGTGAGTTCTCATTTTCTTGGCGGCTACATAAAGAAGACAAGCAGCAGCACAATCAGAAGAGCAGAGGTCTAAAATTGGGCAGATCTTTATTTTTGCTGTTTCCCAAGTACCATGTTAAGTTCTTCAGTATTTGTATCCCAGATATTTCTTTCATCCCTGAAGACAGAACCTTAAAAAAAACTAAAATCCTACCAGAGAATTCAAATCTAGCCCCTTGGAGAAGTGTGTTTAAAACACACTCTTTGGTGTGCTTGCAGAATTTTGTTGTTACAGCTAGCTTAGAGGAAAACAGAGATTTGAAATCTCTCTAGAATCCTGGTCTACCAAAGAAGAACAAATATGAACATCAGGAGTCATTCCTATGCCTCTACCCATTTCTAGTTTGAGGAAAAATCTTTGAATTAAGATTTTTAATTTGTTTGCAGTGGTTTTGTGCAAATCGCTCTCAAATCCTTATGGGAACACTTGCACAACTTTGAGTACTTCTCTCTCAAGCATCTGCTTTTTGTAATGATTAAGTAAATAAAAACCAAAACCCTACCCTGAGAGTTTTGAGTTTGATATTTCTTCTTAACCACATTTATACTGAAGTGAAAACAATACATTTTACCCACCACTAACTTTAACAGTCCTAATAGAAAGAAAGGGAAGAAACTGATTGAGTTGTATAGGTACTAAAAAAGGATTACAAGACAAATATTTTTCAAGATGATTAATCCTATCAGATGATCTACAAAACTGGTAGTAGTAAAATAATCTTATATTTGTATGACCTCAGTTATGTTTCTTAACAAAGACAGAAATTAGTGCTAACCTATTCCTAGCTTCAGACTGAAAGGCTCTCTTCATGATTTTTAAAATAGGTACCCCTCGTTGATACTAGGCAGCAAAGTTAATCAGTATGTTTTGTCGTTTATGAAACAGGCACAGTATAAAGCAGTGGTACAGACAGAATATAGACATCAGAAAGACCAGCTAAATGTGTTTGGTGCGCAAGCTTTGCGTGGCAGTCCAAGTAACATAAAAGTACTGCTCTGTTACTAAACATCCAACAGACTGGGTTTCAGTAGAGCACCCACGTAATATAGAGAAATATTATCTAAGTCTTACATGCTATGGTGAAAAGCATAGTAAATCTACATCATAAATAAACACTTAAGGGCATTAGCCAAGTTTTCAGTTGCTTTGGGATAAAAAGAAGCATCTATCTTGCATTTGTTTTCCCAAGAACCACAACTTCTAAAACATATGCTGCTGCCAATGTTAAACGCAGGATGTAAGAACATCAGTGTTCCAATGTGGCAGCTATGATGTCCTTAAGGCAGATCACAGAAAAAATGTGCCAGCTGCTGCGTTCACACCATACTGGCCCATGACAGCACTTTTTTAGCTGCAGCTGCTGGACCACTGGTGGGTGGCACACTAAGCTCCCAGTGGTTAAACTGGACTGGAAGCTGGTATTTAAATTCCAGTCTTGCAATGGATCTGTTAAAAAAAAAAAAAAAGCATCCAGTGCTTAATCCGATTATACTAAAACATATTAATTTTTACATAGCGAGTAATAGGAATTTTATTTACCAGTTTACAAAAAGGGTTGTCTATTATGAGGGAACAAACAGAATTAAATAAAGTTAAAGGAAATATTAACAGTAATTTTGCAACTCCATAATTACTGGTGTAATCACAGCAACAAAAAGGTTTTGTAGCAAATTTTGAAAAGGACACAAAGTATGGAAGTAAACAGAAAAGTCAGTTGAATTCAACACAATTCTCTTTCTATATTTAGTGAGTAGGGGTTTTATAAATGTATGTATGTATGTGCATGTGTCTCTAGAAATAAATATAAAGGGATTCTATCTGGACCTCAATAAAAGGTCTAATAAGTTGCCTCTTTGGAAACAACCAATAAAAATGAAAGTAGGGATTAGAAAAAGATCTAATAGACATATGGAAGATGACAAAGGTTATACTGGAGCTATACAGAACCTGAAGTGCATGTATTGGGATCAATTTTATTTTAGAAATTTATTAATGTCTAAATCTTCCATAATTAGGAGAAATTTATTGAAATGTGAGCATAAGTAAATTGATTATGCATCAACAAACTGAGAGGAAGGATAAAAGGACTGAAGCAGTTCTTCTGTCAGTTTCTGAGCAGGAAGAAAAGCAGTCTGTAAATGTATATACATGGAAAAAGAAAAAGGTGCAGAAGTGTGCTTCCTTAAGACAAACTCCCCATGAGGTTTCTGCCTGCACCAAAAACTTTTTCAGTTCCTCTCCTGGAGAAGCTGAAAGCATCTGAGCCTTCTTTGTATTCTCTGCAGGGAAAAAAAATTACAACTGTGTCATGTTGCTTGCTGTTTTCTCTATAACCACGAAAAAAATCCCATTAAAAACATCATAAAGCTGTCCACAGGCCAGATCATAATTATAAGTGTGGCATTGTGGGATTCCTCTGTTCCTTGATCTTCGTAACTCCTTTGACTATGAGATGCTTTTTCTTTTTGTTTGCTTTTTAAAGAACTACCTTCTCCTAAAAATAGCTTTAAATGTAAAATTTAGACAAAAGAATCAACTATACCATGTGTATATGACAGAAAATAACTGTTGAAGTTAGATGCTAGATAGTAACACACACACACAAAAAAAAAAAAAAGAGAAAGAAAATTATCTCAGTAAGAGGAATCAGTATACAACATAATGAGACATAAAACAGAAACATTAAAATGAGTTGCCTCAGCTTTAACAGCAGCTAAAGACACATGCATAACAAGCAGGTGAGGCCTTTCAGAAAAATCAATTCAGCGAGCTGTGTAAGCAGGTGCAAGAGTAGCTGTAAGTAGAAAGACAGTGACAAGAGAGATGTCATCAGGTCAGGCCTTCTCAGGTACCTTGAATGGACAACACCAAACATTAAGAAACCATTTTAATCAAAAAAAAACCCAAACCATAAAACAACACACGTCTCCAACCATGCAGCCATGAACACAGAAAGTTAGCATCTTGTTCTATGATCTCCACTAGCAAACTCTGGATCTTTAGATAAATATTACAAATAATAATAATATTCTGTAGTTCTCCGGCTTATTAAGTATAATTACAGAGCACAAAATTACCTTAATTCTCTAGCACTATGCAGACTTTTTGGGTTCTTTGATAAATCTACTTTTGATTTTAGTTACCCAAAGATTTTTTTAGAATTTTAGGACTAGATACTAATTTTTAAGGCATTGACGGTAATAATTCTCTAGCTGTTATGGGCCTTTCTACCTCCTCATAGTTCAGAAGTTTGATTTTACTGCGAAGCTACTGTAAGGGTCACCAGAAAACATAAAGAAAGAAGAAAAAAAATCAAAGCATGTTTATACTTCCTTTTTTAAAGTGGAAACACTCTTACAAGCTCTCATACTTGTTTCATTTACTGTATTTGGTTTACAGTAAAAAAATAATTTCAAAGATCTGGAACTGGAAAATCGTGCACAACGCAAGCTTTTCTGAACACGTGATCTTTTCACAAAGTTCTTGCTTTCATTATTTCCCAGGTAATTTGTTGAGCTAGTTTGTTGGATTCTGTTTTGCGCTGTAGTGCCAGCTCTGGGAGAAGAATCATGTCATAATATGTTTATGCACAGCAACTAGGAAAACAGCAATTCCACTCCTAGCTGCAGCCTCAATAGGTCTGCAACATAAGTAACATAACTATATTGATTACAGCTGGTCCTACAACTTCTCTGGGTCAGGTCTTTGATGTATATTCTCCTAGACCAGCAATATGCAACAGAAATACTAATATTATTGCTATGAGTTACAGTTAGGAAGGAAACAAACCTTGTTAACCAAAGTCATTGCATAGACCAGTAGTTCAGTATCAACCCCATCTTTCTCCTCCAGGATCTCCATGATGTTGGCCCAAGGCTTGGCTCCTACATGTAAAGCAGAAAACATTGGTAAGGATGACCAAAATAGAAAGCTGTTGCAGCAACATTTATCCAAGAGGCAGCACAGGTTGGAATGATATATCATAATGGAAGATCAAATGGATGACATTATCTCCTGCTTTTTCTACAGTCTTCTTTAATTCATGGAGAACTGAATACAGTCGATGACAGCTGTGGTGCATCCTACGGCAGACTCCTCTAAAATCTTATGCGGACTTTTCCCAGAGGTACCAATATATCTTCCTTGACGATGAAAGAAGTTTTGTTAGCCCACTCAATTGAACTGAACTTCTAGAAATTGTGTGGGAGGAATTCCACTACACCTATTGTAAGTTCTCATAGGCTTAGATAAGTCTTACACAAAAATCTATATGCTACTCTTTCAATGAGTTCGTTGCTTACATTCCTAGTGGTATTACTGAGTTATACTGCATTAAGATAAGTCCTATTAACAAAACAGTGTGGCAAAAAAAGACAAAAACTCTTAAAAAAAACACCATCTCCCCTCCCAAGGAATGGCAGAGCACTGTGTAAAAAACTGTCCATTAATGAACACACAGATAATATTTCTCCTCTTTTCTTTTCCTCACTCTTTTCAGACGTTCTCTGATCTTCACTACTGAATAATAAAGCAGAACTTCTTTATCTGAAGCAACATCAGAGGGGGAATTCACTCTCATCTCTCAGAAAGTATGTGCATTACTGTACTAATTCCCATATACTGCTGTAATGAGAATAATACTAGACATCTCTTTACCAGATTCTCTATATTACCAGACATTTTGTGCTGTACACGTTCAAAAGACATGTGGAACAAATTCACTCAGCTCACAAATGATATATGATCAGCAGGAATGATATCCTTACTACAAAAATGTCTTCCTGTGGTTTCTAGTGAAAAATAAAAATGGAAGAAAATAAGAAAGAGAAACAAAATGGCAATACTATCCAAGTCTGATCTATAACAATGTTATTTGGACAAAAGTCAGTTGCCAACAATAAGAAAAATTAATTACTTAATCCATACTGAATTATTCAGGGAGAGTTCTTCCAGGGAAAGCAGACAAACTGTTGTTTGGCAGACAAATTTTATTCATAGTAAAACAAATCCTATTCTGTTTTCTAAAGACAGCATCCTGACATTTGAGCTTTTTACCTGCATGGCTGTATACTTCTCCATTATCGTAACAGAGTAGTTACTTGCCTTGTTGTTTTCATGCAAGGATGACAAAGTTTTTTTCTACCCATGCTGCTTTTCTGTTTCTGACCAAGATATGAAAAAATTTACTAGTAAGGAAGTCCGGTATTGGTTCATCCATCCTTTAAATTACTAACCTTAACTTCTAGCCTTAAATTTGAAATCCTTTTGAACTGAAATTCAATTTATTTCCCTGCTGATATCAACAACAGGCTGTACAACGACTGACAGAGCTACTCCAATTGGTACCAGATTAAACATAAGGCTGTCCATCAACATGGGGATGAGGCAGTTCCGGTCTGAAAGCTTCACCACAAACTTACTGCACCACTATACTTTGGTTAATATTCCTAGCTTCTTACACTAATCAGAGTCCATAGTTTCCAACCTAAGATCCTGATAACATGAGATACGAGCAGATTTACAGCAAGCATCTTCTTTCATCCACTCACATGGCCTGAAATTTGGATTTCCACATACGTAGTTCCTGGAGAGTTACTACTTCAACATGAGACTGTAGCCTGGAGTACACATGAAAAAAATTAACTTCCAAGACAGTGTATTTTTTTGTGATAAGACAGTTCACTGAAAAAAAGATCTGTTCACCTTCACAGAAAGGCTATGTAAAAAACACCTTGGAAAACCACACAATAAAAAAATTGATGATTTTTCTAAGGTCACGTGCTGCTATAGTAAAACAACAAGTCTCATACAAGACACGTGAAAAACATAGTGTGTTAATTTAAAAGGAGATTTGTAAAATATATAAATGATTATAGATTGAGAGCAACTTTTGAGGAAAGAAGCACAGGGCTAAAAGCTGCAACTTGACGTTATCCGTGTAAAGATCAGAATATAACAAATTATAGAAAACCCTTGGTGAACTAATGTTGACTACTCCTGATAAGCTTCCTCCTCTCTTCCACTTGCTTGGAGATGACATCCAGAACAAACTATTCCATCACCTTTCCAGGGACAGAGGTGAGACCAACAGGCCTGTAGTTTCCCAGCTCCTCCTTCTTGCCCGTTTTTGAAGACTGGAGTGTCATGGCTCTTCTCCAGTCATCAGGCACCTCTCCCATTCTCCATGACCTTTCAAAGGTGATAGACAGTAGCTTGGCAGTCACTTCTGCCAGCTCCCTCAGCATTTGCAGGTGCATCCTGTAAGGATGGATTTGCATGTGCTGAATTTGCCTAGATGTTCTCTGATTCAATCCTTGATCAGGGAGAAGTCTTTCCTTCTCCATACTCACGCTTTCTTATCTCCAGGGTCTGTGATTCACAAGGGGTAGTATGAGCAGTAAAGACCAAAACAAAGAAGGCATTCTGTTAACTCTGCCTTCTCAGTGTCCTCCATTATTGGGGAACCCACCGCACTCAGCAGCGAGCCCATGGCTTAGTGCTCCTTTTACTATTGACTTACTTAAAAAATATATAGTTCTAGTTAAAAATAAACAGTAAATGCATGTAATATTTATATGTTATTGAGTTTATTTAAAAAAAAAAAAGAAAATTTTCTGCATGCCAACTGTCAAAAAACACTTATTTTACAGCCTTTTACTTTATCACTTGATAGTGGTGATAGGTGGACAGTTTCATTAGATAATTTTAGAGGTATATTCCAATCTTAATGATTCTGTGATTCTATGATTTTATGTTGACATAAAAGCATGATTGTGCAGCATCCAGGCTCTTCTTAAGAGAGCAGACTGTGATGTTCACATAGGGTTACAACTTCCAGACAGGACTTGTGCTATAATTGATAGAAGAGATGAAACAGACTCACTAAAGTAAAACAGTAAAGCTTGAGTTTTGCATGTGTTCTCCTGCCTTCTACTGGGTAAAATGAAAATTGCTCGACCGTGTTTTACAAGTTTCTTACTGGTATCTGCTATTATTATGGCTACTCTGTCAGGAAGACTGCAGCCTCAACCATGATGCTACCACGGCATTCTGAACAGAGATGGGCCATCAACACATGGATAACAGTGGGGTTGCAATAATTAGCATATATTAAAAGAATAATGTATATTGAACAAAGCTGTCCATTGTTTTATGTCTCAGTCTTTTCTCCGTTTCACCTTGAAATGTATTTTCATTTGAATTGCCAAAAAAAAAAAAGGGGGGGGGGGGAAATGCCGTCATTCACGCCTTTCATAAAATTCTGATATCACTACTACACAGGATGTAAGCATAATGTATAACGCATGGAAAACTTCACATCAGGCAGGAACCATACAGGAGGACTACCAACATGCAGACTGTGTAGCCCACTGTGTAGGCTGGAAAGACCTCAACATCTTTTACTGCTGTCTATTTAAGTATGTATGAACATATGGCCTGCTCTCATAGCTACAAGATAGGTATTGGTTATTTGTGTATGAACTGGAAAGAAAAGTAAAAAACTGATAATGCAGGTCATTTACAAATAATTCAATAAGAAGTCAGGTAGTAGAAATGTAATTCACAAACAGAATGCTACAGAATCCAGTTCAGATACAGGACTTCAATCTCTGTACAAATAAAAGCTTATGATAAAACAGCTTCAGACAGCAAGCACAGTGCAATGCCAGCTCCATTGTCCAGAACCCATACAGTTCTGATGTGCTTAAACTTAAAAGAGATCAAATTCCATTACAGTTACAAAATGAGAAGAAGTTGAGGGGAGAAATCTAGATGGAAGTATAACAAAAAGCTACGTCCCATATGATGAGGACTATGCTGTTACTCACTAATAATCTGTTTGTACCTGAGAGTACACCAGGCACTTCCATGAATCTTTGTACGTCAGTTGTACATGGATGTATTCTTGCATAGAAACCACAGATGGGATCACTTTGAAACAAGGCTGAGTTATTATGGGGTTCTTTATGTTAATCATGTGTGGTACACATGCTGAGGAATTATATCATATCTCATCACCTTGTATGTACATGAAATCCTGGACTTTTTTCAAAGCAGTGGTAAACTTAATTATATATACCTGCAAGATTTATGACAATGTTTCAAGAAAAGGCACATCACTTTTCCGTTTTATTTCTACTCCATTAAATCAGTCATTAAAGGCAGGTACTCTTCAGTTATAAGACACTGATTTATAAATGTAATTTAAAACACAGAACTTCCACAGCTTACAGTAAAGAGCTATTCCACTGATGACCTAAAAAAAAGAACTAAACACAGAAGAAGAAAAAAATCCCTTTTCTAGCTTTCCCATAAAGCCTCTCCTCAAACACCTAATATCAGCCATTGAACTGTATGCATGACTACATTCACATCTTAGGTAAATATCAAACTTTTCCTACAATACAGAAGGGAGTACACAGCACATGGTAATTCAGGGTCCTACTTTCTCCTTCTTTAATGAGGTTTACTTGCATGCGAACAGATAGTAATATGAACATGTTGAGTATACTAGGGAGTTTAGAGAGCAGAGGAAATACTACAAATGGCTGTAAAAATACAAAACAGAAGTTACAATTACATGAATACTGTAATTACCTTTCTGCTTATGTAATTGTAAGGTTTATTAGTTTAATTCAAAACTGAAAGCAAACCTGAAGTGTACACCATTTAAAGTGTTACACTGATTCTGAACTACCCCTGCCTACTCCTCTACCATAGGAAACAATTTGGGGTTTGTTTTTATTCTTTTTTTAACATATTATATAGTTAAAAGCAAAATCTGGCTACTTTCTCCTACTCTGCCCATCCCCCAAATTTTGTTTCACTTTCACCATATCAAGTTGCTCAAACAAGTTCAGCATGGAGGCAGCATGCACCTCTGAGAGAATGTTGCTTTAAACCTCCATGTGTTTGAGACCGCAACAGTGGTGCTCCCAACCTCAAAAACTCTCCTTGAGGCAAAGGAATGTTTTGCATCAAGACAGAGTGCCCTGAGAGCTTAGCAATAGCTTTGTGGGAAGAATAAGAAAAAAACATTTTTGTTCTATTTATTTGTAAGAAATACAGTATGCATATTCAAGTCTTTCTCATGAGCCTGAAGGATAACAGATTTCATAGTATAATATCTGCTCAAGGGCTTTATTTTAACGTAACAACAGATGGTTTTGCTTTTACTATAAAGCCTGTACTATTACTGACCTCGTCTTTGTCTTCAAAGGGATTACACCGATTAGATATCATTTTCTCTTCTAAATCAAACTGCTTCTTCTCAGAAGGAAGTGCAAAGATGGTCTGGCCCAGAGGAGCCTCCAAGGTCAGGATATGCAATGGGGCTTACACTGCCTGCGGGTGCAGGGAAGGGGAGGCAATGACTACCGTGTATTGGAACCAGCATGGTTCTTCAGCTTTTCCCTCCTCACTTTTCCATTATAATTTAGTCCTCAAAACAATCTTAAATTGTATGAATATTCAAAACACACTTCTAATTCAGAAATCAAGTGAATAGCACATAAGGCAGGCATCACAACAGCAACGCTGCAGCAATGACAAAATGCCATATGATCTCAGTGGTGCTGGGCATTTGCACCCCCCAGATAAAGCTACTCACCTCTCTTTTCATCAACTGTAGATACTGCCTGGATTAAAAGTGGTGCGTTGGATTCAGTGTACTCCACAAACACCAGCAGCAGCTTCAGTGCTGTCTTTACCACCAGACGGAACTGAAAAAAAGAGCACGACTTGTCATTCAGCAAAACACAGCATTTCCAGATGTTCTGCACGACACTGAGCAAGACACAAGCAGAACAATCCAGATCTGATAGTAACACATATGCAGAAGAGATTTAGCTGTGCCAGAACTAAAGACATGATAGGTAGCCATTTGGCTGAAAATTTCATTCACTTGGCAGTAGTCTCCCAGGGAAGCCCCAGTAGTCAATGGATCCCACAGAAACTTAACACTGCATTAATAATAAAAGATTAAATATCCCACCTACACATGCACTTATGGCTATCCCCAACATCTCTGTCTGAAGATTAATGTACATGCAGTCTAGTCAACTATAAATAAATATATATTGCTGTTTCTCAACACAACATTTATTCCTGCATGACAGGATGATTTTCTCCTCGTGGATTCTTTTTTTTTTTTTTTTTCCATACTGCATTTAAATGATAAATTATTATGCAAAACAATATCCTTTACTTACACTACTCAGAAGAAAGTGTCTTCAGCCTCAGACTATCATTCCCTGTCACAGAATGTGTGATTTACTTGAACTGAGCACTCTGACAGCATAGTTTGAAACTTAATTTGTACGTTTCCAACTAGAAACCAACAGCCAAGCTCTTTCGATCTCTTTACAGATCTCACATTTCCAAAGAAGACATGTGACTATTACATAATTTTTTAAGTACTAAGTAAAAATTTTCAGGTATGTGCATGGCATGATCAGGTATGCAAAAAAAAGTACTTAAGGGAGTACTCAATAAAAGAAAACATGAAAAAAGAGGACTTCTTAATAGACAGGGCTCTGCATACCCAGTTGAGAGCAATATTACCCAGAGAAACAATTCTTGGTCACATCTGTTATATTCTCAATCAACATCATGGATTTAAATAGAAACTAAAAATGTTAATTGTTGGTCTCAGAAATACAATTCTCAATCCACTGTGCTTGCATCAGGCCGCAAAAGAACAGGTAACAGTAAGTTTATAGCATTTCTGTGTTATATTACGTTGCAACAAATCTATCTAACAGCTTGTGAGAGTTTTAATGATATTATTATATTAATGCAGTCATTACTGTCCTTTGCCACTGATAGATACACATGCAGTCATGTAAAGATAAAACACTCTCCAGAAAATTCCCATTTTTGTCTTATGTTTAGCTGGTAGGATGTCTGAAACAAAACTGACTTGTTATTAAAATGCCTCATCCACAAGAGAAGGAAAAACAATTATCCTGCACTGCTGACTGTTTCAGAGTTGTATATATAAAGCTTCTACCAGTATTAGATCATTCCCATTTTCACATTGTTTTTTTCAATTACTTACAAAACAGCTCTCCTAAGAGGCAAGGAATCACTGTTAATTGTTTTTAGACTCACAGACAGCAAACGTGTATATGCTAAAACAGACTGCAAGTGCAACAGGCATAATAGGCTCAAGCTCCTGTGTTCATTTTGCCACTCAGAGAGATGTAGTACAGCTCAATTGAAGTTAATGAGCTAAAATGCAGCTTGCTGCTTACTGCTATAAATATGGAATTTACTGTGAACAAACGACCCAGGTATTTCCTTAGTTTCTCAAGTTTCTCATGCAAAATTGAGCTTAATGAACTGCAGATACTGCTAGCAATACAAAATCTTCTGTTGTTGAACTTAGGTTGTTTCAGTCTTGATGAATCATCGCATCAGATACTTCCAAGCTAACAGCCAAGTGACAAACTTTAAGACCCGGGTCCTTTAAGACTCTTGCTTAGTCTGATTTACAGTTCTGCTGAACTCTTCAGTGATAAATAAACTATTCAAATTGAAGGAAACTGAAATCCCCTGATACACAGTGTAATTGCATGTTGTAAACACACCACTGATACACCAACATATTGCTTCCCCAAAGCCACACAGGACACTTATGCATTTCTCTGGCATGCTAATGCCATTGTCTTCCTGTTTTACCACATGTGTCCCCTAACATTCAAGTGCTTAACAGACACTTGTTTTGTAAAAATACTTCCTGTAGGAGTTACCAGATTACTGTAAACAATTCTTGCAATAGCATTCTTTCCAGATACAGAGCTGCATACAAATCTCCACAGGATCCTTCCCCTAGAAAGGAAATCCTACTACTGGATAGTGCTTACAAAAAGCCCTTAAAATCTCATGTCTTGACCAAATGGTTTATATGCCAATACTCCACGTGTCTATTTCAGAGCAACCAGTGGGACACACTGGTCTTACATCAATTTTTTGCAAATCTCTTTCTCTTCCAGAAAGTAAAAGAAGGAGCTTCTGCAATGCTTTTGCTCTAACTCCTGCTTGCTCACCACTGCAGAGGCTGTAACAAGCAGTCAGTCCCCACCAGACCCACCAGGCCACAGGGCAGCCCAGTGATGCCTACAATAATTCAGAATCAGCTCTATCATTATTGTGCTCTTTGTAGCTGTTGAGGATTCCATGGAAACAAATAGGAGGCACTACTTTTGGATCAATCTGTGTACAAAGCTAAAATACTACAGTCCTAAACTAAACTGTACAACATCTAAACTCCAATGCTGAGATTTACTAGCTGCTCATGACCCCACACACAGCCTTTCCACACATCCTACAAATGGGATTTTTAAATACCGGTTAAACAATTCTTCTTCATAACAGTAGGCAATCATTGAGCAACTGCATTGCTCCTTGGAAAGTGAAGTCTTCAGCCAATCTAAGTTGGTTGACCAGATCTGATCCCCACATGCAAAGAATATCCCAGAGCCTTACATGCTCACACTAAAATGAAAACTTATTTATCCAGTATGGCAACAAGAAGTCTCTGAAGACCTGTACCAGGGGTACTTGTTGCCAAAATCTGTTTGGAATCACTGATTTTGTTACATCACATCCAAAGCAATGGATCCGTTCATGACCCTGTGGGCCTGACATACCTGTAGCAGCACATGCATGCCACTGCTGACACTTTAAGAGCTGGTTATCACAATAGGATGTGTTTCAGCAGTTTCAGTGAATAATGAGAATGTCTGTTTCACAACTTTAAAAAACACCCGAGGTATTCAGAAAATTTCCATTTGTGATTAATTACTGTGACTTTCAAAGTGGAAGATCTTTAAATCTTTCTTCACAAGTGAATTACGAAATATGTTTGCTACACACAACTTTTCAATAACTTCAGTAGTAAACAACTACATTGTAAATAAAAGAACTGCAAATCTCATCACAGGGAGATTATTTAACAGGAAAAAAAGAACAGCAAATCACTGGCATTCTTGCTCTAATTTGTGAAATCATGAGAGTTTTTGGTATTATTTTACTTTACATAATGTACCCAAGATGGCACAGTAATGAGAGCAATAAAAATAAGTTTACTGTTTCACCTCTAATCATTTGAATTGCTGTCAAAAACTTACTGAAGGTTTTTAAGATGATTTCTGGGACCTACTGGAGTCTTGTTTAGTTGCAATGACAGACTTCTGAATCCGTTTCAGCAGAACCCCTCTTCTATTAATATCCACTGGGCAATCACACTTAGTTTGATCAGGACCAAATGTAAGAGCAATAACAGAGGAAGAAATATGCTTTGCTAGCTCAAAACAAACAACCTCCTCCAGAAAACTCAAAACACCAACACCCTTGTATGACCATTTTATGAACGTTGGTTGTTGTGATTAATTCCAAATTTCCACTCTAAACGTCACTGCTGGTTGAAGAAGAAAGCTCACTGCAGCAAGATGGATATCCACTGGCGTAGTAAAGTAATATTTCAACCATTCTGGAATTAAATCAGGATTTCTGAATTTTATAGCATTGACGTATCAAAACTCTTATTAAGGAAGTTAGAAAAGAAGGCCATATTACATTTTTGTATCATTTGCAAGCCAATTTAGAGACAGGAAATGATGCGATCATCTTCTGGCTAAAGATAAAATGTAGCCAGCATTGTAAAGGGAAGAAGAAAAATTATAAACATTTTTCCTCTGTCTTGCTTTATGTTATACAGTGGAGTTTGGCACTCCTTTTCCTTTTTATCTCTTTGCATTTAGACAATTGGATATGTGTTACAGGCCCGGCCAAACACACTATGCAGCAGACTTCAAAATTAATGTCCCATGAAAGGGTTGTCCCAGCCATCAATCACTAGTTAAAAAAATGTGACAACTGTTAATATCAGATTTAAAAAATTTAGGTATATTTTTGAAAAGGAAGAAATTTAAAACACGATTGATTAAACTCAATATTTCACTGAGGATTATGCAGTTGCTTTGGTTTTACACCATTCAAATTTAAAGGAGAAATAGGCATTCAATTTTTCATTAATTATTTACTGTGGCCAAATGACCTGAGGCCTAATCACAACATGGACTCTGCCTAGTAGGCAACGCACTCACCCTGTCAATAGATACAAGCAGGCAGAAATGACAATGAAGTAACATGCAGTGTAAGAAGTGCCAAACCAGCTGGTGAGAAGTGCATCAAAAGTTGAAAATCCTTCTTGCTTGTGAGATGTGAAGATTCCCAAGCCTGCAACGGTCCCAATTGCATTTGCAGTTTTGCTCAGTTTTATGTTTCACAGGAGGACAAAACTACAATCTATTCAGAAGAGGAGGAAAGACCTTTCTGGACCTTTCAACAAATGGAGGCCAAAAGAGGACTAGTTTTAGGTTGACACCTTTGCATAGCATCATTTAGAACCTCTCTGGAGCAAGTAAATGCATATGGAAGGAAGACTAAGGCAATATGCAATTTACATTCCCTATCTTTTATATTTGAAAAATTCTCTTCATGCTATTTTAAAATACTATTATTGTTTTTAAATGTAATGGTCTAGTTTCAAATACTTGTGTGCAAACACCCATGTATTTCTTTCACAAAATGAAGCAGTGAAGAGAGATGGCCACAGTAGGTCTTCTAACCCGTGTTTCAACTCAAGGTCATTATACCTACTGATGATACCTCTCAGAATATTCCATGACAAAAATGTCTATCTAGAAGTAGACAACTACAATACAACTAGAAAATACCACACATTTTTCCATTCTCTGACCTTTGGTAGAGAAGACTGAGAAATTTAATTTAGCTCAAGATATGTTTTCTTTAGATGACAATGTGCTCTGCAAGTGCAAGAGAGAGTTCTCCGAGAGGTCTTGGAAGAAGGGATCATATTAACATAGATTATTCTACTATATGCAGAACACTCCAGTGATGAAAAAGCACAAAAGCTGCAGAAAACATTTTGATGTGACATACCTCAAGCTCCTTTTACAGGCAAGTGTAAGAAGATGTTCTACCAAATTAGCCAATTAGTGCAATTAGCCAATAGCAACATCTGCAACACTACTACAGTCTGAACTTCTTTTGTGTGAGCTACAGTAATTCTTACCATTGTAGTGGCAACAGTGGAGTTTCTTAGTGCACTGTTGTGGCACAACTGCTTTGCTGTAATCTCCCAGTAATTTTAAAATTAAAACTACTTCCCAAGCAAGATCAACTACGACGTTGTTAAAGGAAAAGCCTTAGAAGCAAATTTTAACATAAAATGGTATTCCTCTAGCACATTTCCCATTCTTGATGTTACAATAGAAGATTTGAAGTGTAGTAGTGTAGAAGTAGGGTAGTAGAAGGCTTCCCTCTAATGACCTTTAGGGCAATCTTGTTTGCTAATGCTCTGGAATCAGCTGTCCACAGTTCATGGCAGTTTCCCATACTCTACCAGATAATTTGGTTGCTTAATTTCCCTGAAAGTCAAAAGCACATCCGGAATACTTTAGTCCTTGCTCCCAGACAAATGTAAATTCTTGAAATCCTCTGCACAGATGAGGAAGAAGAAAGACAACTGCAAAATGAAGGCTTTGGGGGCACAGGGAATTGGGAGGTGACAAAACTAGGCCAGCTGACTTAAACTGGCCAAAGGGATATTCCATACAGCATGACATAATGCAAACAAAATTTGGAAACAATTGAGAAGTTGGTCACGTGGGCTGCCACTGCTTGGGGACTGGCTAAGCATCAGTTCTTGTACATTAACATGATACTAGATGTCATTTTGAGATTCTGGAAATTTTTCTCCAACTTTCAACTTGCCTAAATAAGACACCTCCAAGTGCTTTGCTGGCTCAGGACAGAAGATGCAGTCAGTGCAGAAATTTGATTATCAGTTTAGATTAGACTCTATGAATTAGCAATGATTTGCTATTTGACCAGCTGGTCAAGACCCGGATCCTTACTTATTCCAATTAAAATGGGGATAATATTACTTCTGTAGATAAATGGGGATAACATTACTTCTCTTCCTGTTAGCACTCTCAGTTCCAGCAAGATGAAAAATCCTATTAGTGTGGATGACAGATGCTAAAAAAAATCAATTAAACCATCTTTTAATTCAGAACTTGCATTTAAGATTTTCTCTCTGTAGACCAAGTAATAGTAGGGATGGCAGGGAAATGCATGCATTTACTATTCTTAAAATGAAATTTCTCAGAACTTTTTAAATGTACTGGATAATGATTATAAGGTCTGTGCACCATCACATATGTGGCATGCATCTGCCATTTATCTGTGGTGAGATTTCTGACATGAAGAGAAAGAAGGCCATTAAAAAGAAATTCATCTGGCTTACCAACAAAATATTGAGATGAGCAAGTAGTGATTAGTGACTGGTCAACAGGAAAAAAAAAAAATTAAAAAATGGCTCATGCCTGGAAATGATTATTTACATCATCAATCATGGTCCAGAAGCAGAAGGGGGAAAAATGAAAAAAATCTGTACACAGAAGCGAGCAATTCATACAACAAACCAAAACATTATTTTATAGGCCAACATGGCCTTCAGATGAATACATGAAACTCTGATGGGAACTTTAAAAGAATATTTGGGGGGTGAAAGTTGGCCCTATATTAAGCCATTTGTACTGAACAAATGAAGTAACTATATTTCTCATACAGGAATCACCACATCATCTTATACATGCTGATTTTAAAAAAGCTGAGCATTTCAGAGAAATGCTACAGGGTTTTTGGGTGTTCCTCCCTCTTGCCTTTTGGAATGATGATTTTCTAGTAAGATGGGAAGGTGAATTTCTCATCCCATGAAACAATCAGAAATAATGCTTTTCTGAGATCACATAAAATTTTACAAGAAAAACACACAAAGTGAGAGAAGTGTCTCAAAGTTACATATACTATATGTATATTCAGCTAGAAAGGAGAACAGGACAGAACCTCGTGATTACAGGTCACTACAGGATCAAACTCTACTGTCAGGTGACTCTTGAGATGATACCAAGCTTTTGTGTCAAAGGCCCAAACCATAGAACCATTTCCAGGAGTTTCCCGATTTTTAATGTATTTCTCTTTCTTTCAGAAATTTCTGAACCACAAGGGTTTGGTTTCTCTTAGTTTTAGCTTTTTCTATTGCAAAACAGAAAACAAAAATTTTAATGAGAAATCTGCCTGTTTTCAGAACAGGAATTATGCTTCAGTTGTAAAGGTTTACAACAGAATGTTTCATTCCTGCTTGAAATTGCAAAGCTTCAACGTATTTGTGTTTTTATTAACCCCTCCCAAATGCTGCTGTGTTCGGGAACTCCAGGCAAATGAACATCATCAGTACATCTAGACTTGCCCTTTCAGTAAAGACTGTGCTTATATTACCTTAAATAAGGTACAAAACACTGCATTCAGAGAAACTACAGTAACACAAGAAGCAGATCTTGTTAAAACTCATGCTAGCATGAAATGTGTTACCATTTGATAAGGAATAGGCATTTTTCTTATGTTTTTTTCTTCTACAAACACGTACCTCAAATAGTTTATATACATAGCAAGGGTTTTCTAGCATTTCTACATTAGGGATTATAGAATAAGATTGTCTAGTGAAATCTATTTCTTTCATTTGATAATGTAACCTCTGCTGGTCACATATGAAACCAGTCCTACACAAAAACAAACACAAAATAGAGAACCTGAAATATATCTAAACTATGAAATACCTTATGCCATCCTAATGCAATTTAGCATTTTGAAACATACTGACAAGTCAATTTTTCGAGGTTACTGCAAGTGCATGATCTATAGTGCAGGTCTACAGGTCACAAAGAAAGCTTGAGAGTACATCTCACATTTTAAACAGGAGCGGTGTTTGGAAATCTGTCATGCTATTCAATAAAACTACACATTAGAATGAATAAAAAATAATCTTGTCTCTCACATTACACTGATAATCTGTTCAGCAACAGATAGAACAGTGATACTCATGGTTTGATACTAAGTAAGAAACAAGATATAAAATTACAAGTAATTAGAACTCCACATAACAGATAAATTTGCAAACTAAAGTTTAACCATTGAGTACTGCTACATTGATTACATGAAAAGTGTGTGCGTCTAGGTAAGAGAAATATGATTATGGCCATTTGGCATCTCCTTTTTTTTTTTTTTTTTTTTTTTTTTTTAATTTTTCTTTTTATAATGATAGAAACGGTGAATGCCAAGCCTTCCCATCACCTCTTTACATTGATGTAGGAGGCTAGCCTTGAACTATGCTGTCCTCAACAGATGTTCTTTGGGCTGAACCTCTGGCAACAGGAAAGGTTTGGGAGAATGGCAATTCCAGCAACTTCTTTTCCTTGGGCAGGGCCAAGTTGATATTTCCTTAGCTGTGTTCCAAAAAAATGAGAGGAAAAGAGTTTTTAGGAGCTTAATAACAGACAGGACTTTCTCATTGTTCCTTTCTCCAAAATTCCCTTCAAATCATATTATCTTAGCTTCCATTATGCAGCTGTGTGCCACTGTGCTTTGTGAAGGCATCTGACATTAATACAAGGTTACTGTACTCAAGACAGAAGCAAATCAATTTTTAAAAGAAAAGAGACTAAACAAACTGTTACTACTTCAAAATACTAAGATGATACCAGATGATATTTCATGCTTTGCAATTAAGAATCTGAAAGGTATCTACAATTAATCAAATGAAGCCATAGCTCTATGAAGCAGGCGGTGATTCACCACATTTTATCTCTGGAAAATACTTCAATACTGAGAAATATTAGGAGGCATGTGAAAGATGTAAACATTGCTTTCTATTTCATTTTTTAAGCCTCCAAATAAATAGTTGAACTAGCGAATTTTCAGAAATATTTTTCATTCCAAATGCTGGTTTTTGATTTAAGATGAAATCACTGCTGTATCATTTTTGTGAGGGATTAGAAAATATTTAAAGGAAGTAACTTGCTCCACATCAATTATCTGTACTAAATCATTACTACATCACTTCAGCATCTCCTATCATAGCCAGATCTCTGATTTGTACAAATTGGATTGTAGGTGATACTAAAGAGAACTTGCTGACACAAGCCTCAGATTTCCCACATATATGACATGAGAAATGTTTACAATGAAGCATCTCATTTGAAACTGAAGCTTTCCTCCAATGTACAAAGCAGCTCAGGTAGAACTTAGAGGTGACCCTGTCCCTGTCTGTGAAAGTCATCACTATTAGAATGTGTGGATCTTCGGAGCTATGACCGAAGCCAGAGGTAACACAGAATAAGGAAAATATTAAAGTACTTTCTTTCAGTCTCCTTACAAAATTAAACCCAGAAAAATCCACAATAATTACAAAGAACACTCCATTTTCACCTTTGCTTCCTTAGGCAGCCGTATTGTCTCTTTCATTGTCCATTTACAGACAAACTCTTCCCTCTAACTATGGCATCTTCCCACTGAATTCAGTCACACTTGCCAGTAATGCTGAGGTACATTCCTAAGTAAATTGCAAACTGCATTAGAAAAGACCCCAAGCTGATGATTTTTTCAGACAAAAGCATGCCATTGTGAAGGGGAGCCAGCTAAAAGATTAATCTTCATGTATGTTCCCACTAGCCACAGCATGTAGAGCCAATGGCAGAGAAAGGGCGCAGGACACGCAACAGAATTAATAGTATCAAGAGGGTGTGGGATGGGAAGGAAAAGCCGAGGAAGGAGAAGGATAACAATTTGCTTCATTAATTCTATCGCTCATGAAACAGTTTGCTAGTTAGTGGCCTTGACGATGTCCTGTTTAAATAATATCAAGGTTGAGTTCAAAGGCTCTAGGGGAAAAAAATATTCGAGTCTCTAAGTACAGTGAAAAACTACTCTGTTATTATTCTGTGGTTTTATGCACGTGAAATTTGTTCTTTCAACAGTTCCATTAAAAAGTACTTATATTAAATACCAAAACTATGGTTGGGTTTAAGTAACTTCACCTGAAAACCCCTGTAAGTTTAATGATATGGTTGGCAGTCCTTTACTGACCCTGTACAATCTCACAGACAATATATTTCAATTTTTAAAAAAAAAGAAAAAAAATGAAAAGCACAAAGGGAAAATAAACTGTGTATAAAACGTATGGAAGTGGTTAAAGACAGTGCATTAACAAAGTTTTCAATATTTCGTATGTTCTCTACTGCAATATTTTAAGCAAATAATTGTTAACAGGTTATCCTTTTTAAGCACGCTGAAAAGCAAAATACTGGAGGTTTGAACTACTGAAACAATAAAATCGTTGAAAGAACAAGTGTCATACATAAAGGTATGGAACAAAACTACCACAAACCCTACTTGAAAGAATAACTAATAAAGAGATAGGATATGTATTCCACTTATTACTGGAACACTAAAACCTATAGTGTTTCACTTTACGTATGTACTAAGGACTTTTCTCTGTTCTCAACCTTCTGAGTACTGTCAGTACAAAAAGGAACCCAGCAGCAGTGCTTTGACTGCAAAACCAGACTCATTTATTTACCTTTGCACAATTTTCCAAATGAAGTTAAAGAATAAAGCTGAATTCTGAGGAGCATAGTTAAATATCAACAGAGCCGTATTTTTTCAGTAATGACCACCTATTTGTCACAGCTTTCCCAGGCATAATGCTAAGGTTCACCTCATCTGTTCTTCAGGCTGCATTCCTGCAACTTAGTTTTCTCATATTTGAAAATAAAAGAATTTTACAGTCAGGGCAATGCTTTTGCTGGTGTTACAATACGTCTATATAATGCAAATATACATACATTTGACGTATATGCAAATAGATGCATTTGTAAATTAATTAAGAAAATTTATCACAATAACTTTTCATTTATTTTTCAGATTATATCTAACTAGAGTAACAAGACTTGCAGAATACTACTGCAATACTCTACTGCAAACTTGAAGTCTTAAAAAGCACTCTAAGTTCATTAAGTAAATCTCACACCACTTTCAAAAGCAAAATGAGAAATCTCTTCAGAAAAAGTAGATGTACTGAGGTTTCCACACAAGGAGATAATGTAATTTCTCTGCCCCAAGCTACCTTCCTCTCACTTCTGCCAGACAAGCCCACACACCCACTCAGATTCATCACCATGCCCATCTTCCACCTCTAGTTACTAAGAACAAATATCTTCGTTACAATTTATAAAAAAAGATCTCATTTTTTTTCAAAGTATGAGACATAAATATGTGGGTACTACCTTGGGTGACTGGATTTGATTAAATGATAACAACTGTATCAACAACACCAGCAAATAAACGGAGACCTCCAGATATCATTATAAAAACCTTCCTTCTTCCTGGCATCTTCAAATTAATTTCTATCCATCTTTCTGTCTCACACCCAATAAACACCTCCCCAACACGCAGATATCAAAATGGACATCAGGGTGTCAAAAAAGATCAATAATGCTTTTTTACTTTCACCAGGTCACATTTAACTCTAACGTTACAGAGCAGTCCTACATACATTAAGACTCAGATGCCCACAGAGATGTCTAAGAGGTCCACAAATCACATGATGATAATTCTTGCCAAATACACAGAACTAAAGATACCAAACAGCAATATAACCAGATGACTGAAATTAAATTGCCTTCTTTTGAGATGGAAAGGGTTGATATTGCCAGGAGTCTGTAGCTACCAAGGTACTGACAGGCTTTCAGCAGCAGTGACCAGGACAAGGGAGCAGATGGCAGAGCTGTGGAACCCAGATTACTATGAACCTGCAAATGAAATACCTTTGATGAAGCTACTGCTTGGGCCAAAGATGGGCATTTCTAGTGACATTATTTAACATGCATTTCAGTTTCATTATTGGCAGAATGAAATGTATCTGTGGTGTAGTATCTGAGAACTATTTAGCATCCGGGACTTGAGTAACTTCTAGCTAAATAATTTCCACAGTCATTCAAAGAGCTGAACCACAGAAGTATGAGATCATAATCAGCAGTGATTTGACTTGCATCATAGATCATTTTGGGACTGTTGTTTCAGTTCTCTGGACACAGTAGAGACAGAAAAGCAAGAGAGAAAAAAGAAAAGAAAAATCAGTAAAACAAAGCCACTAAACCTTTTCTTTTTCCTGAAGTAACCACAACAGATTACTTCCACTTTCTTCTGAAGTCAAGAGTTACTGCAGGCAAAATCAGTAGATACAACAATGCCCTAAAGAAGGGCAGCAGTTCACAAAGGCAATAAAATAAACTGCTGCCTAATGTGATCCTTTGTATTTCAGAAAGCCAAACTGAAGTGCACTGTGGTAGCTGTGTAATGTCTGGTGGGAACGGTTCCTATGGATTTAGCCAAAGGAAACGTAATTGAGATTTGACCCTTTCAACTCAAAAGAGTATTATTTTTGAAAATGCAAGTTCGGTAAGAGTCATAAGATTATACTGAACTTTTACTTTTGGTGTTGTTTTTTCCTAATTTTAGAAAACATTTCACAGTAGGCTGTCATAGCACTTGACAAAAAATATTTACTTAATCATCTAAATAGTTTCATAAATGAAGTACGAGAGAAAAACTATGAAGGGCATGAATGATATTATCACAGTGATCACACAAGTACCTGAAAAAGTAGTTTTCTCTATTTTCCTAGGTACTCTATAGGCACATTTCCTTTAATAGAAGTAAAATGTTTCACAGTATCTGAAAGTCAGAATATTTTACATGTCCACATATGGATTTAGTTGCATAGTTCTTGGCTCTGAATAATAATAATCATAATAAAAAAGCTTTCCCCATGCTATGGAGTAAATTTAGAGTCTTGATAGCCAGTACCCTGTTTTAACCAGGAAAATAAGATCTCAGAGCCTGGAAGGGAATGGATTTCAGTACTAATGCCAGAAATCTCTCTGTACTACCTCTGAATAGTAAAGCAGATCTGCCTTCATGTATAATGCCAAACTCAAAAGCTCTGCAAGATGAAAGTCCTGCAACTCCTTTCCATTCTCGAGTCATGTTTACTGTAACCTGTATCTGCAACGCAATTCACAGGAGTATCAGCACATCCTTGAATATTTCCTTGAAGAACCTAGCTAGTTCTCTGCAATTGGGCCTTTCCATTAGGGAGCATGATGAAGGTCAAAATGCAATTCAAGGCAGCCAAAGGAGAAAAAGTAATCAAGTATTACAATAAATGTGATAAGCTCAAATATGCTACAAATTCACAAATAAATACTTCATATTTTGCAGTCCAAAAGTAAGCTCAAGTTCTGGTTCCCTCTATGACAATGCTCTTACAAACAGAGGCTGCCAGCAGCTGCAGCTTAACTATTCTCTTAAGACTTTTCCCCAGCTGCAGTGGGTGGGACCATGCTGTGCTCCCAGTGATCTTCAAAATCGGTACTCTCAATATTCCTCAGCAGGATGCTGGGCAGCTCTGTCCCTGGTGCTTTGGGCTAATACAGGCAAGAACATCAATCAATTGCAACATAATTAATAATACCACCATTCCAATTAAGTTTGGTGTTTAAAAAAATACTTGGTGCCAAAGATCACAAGTCCCGATTGAAAACAAAACCTAAAACTGAAGAACCCTTCCACTGAATATGCACAGAGATTAACTAGCTGCATTAGGCTACAAATAAGTGATGCTAAGAGCTACGTGGGAATGACAGAGAACCTCAGTTTGTATAAATGCCCTGAACTAGAATATAAGGCGAAATTGTAGTTTGAAACTACACTCTCAAGATTTGATCAATTTCGTATTGTATCAGACTTTTCCTCAGTCTATTCATATCCATCTGTACCTAACAATGTCTGCTAGGTGGTGCTGTGGGATGGCTTTTCTAACGCAGAGAAAGCACTCTTTTTTTTCTTCCTCCTGTACTCATTGATGCTTTTTTTTTTTCCCCTTCAACATGAGAACAGATGCAGTGTTTTCCAATTCTCACTTCCAAAGGGAATGGCTACCTACTGCAAAAGCTTTAGAAGGTAACCTCCTGGAAGGACAGGTACCTTAAAGGATGCTGCATTAGGCTTCATCCACATTCTGGAACTAAGAACTGGCAGGATTTCTATCAGTGCTCTAATACGCATAATATTGTAAGTGACACAAATTAGGACAGAACTACTCATGGCAAAACATGCTGTGCTAGTGACCTGTAGGCAAACTGCTATCCTTATTTATCTGTTTGGTGATGTCTGCCACATCTGTTCCACGTAATATCATGTAAGTTTAGCCAAAGAGGACAAATAATCCTAACTCACGCTTTTGAGCAAAATGGAAGAAAAGCAGAATAACCCCCTGAATGAGTAACTGTAGTATTAACTTCATCAGGAGATAATGCTTGCATTGTAAAACTTGCATTCAGTTTTTCATCCTTGTCCCATGACCCAGTTCCTTCAAATGTTTTCTGAGTACCTCCTATTCCTACACAAAACCCAATATAGTAAATGACAACAGTATATTCTTTGAAATATCCTGTAGTTTCTACTTAGTAAACTGATATTTTCTGTCTTATACATTACTCCAAAATTAGATCTTCCATTGGCAGAAATAGAACTTGGGCATTCACTTGCCTCTTCTCTGCCAGAAGGCAATGGCAAAAAAAATCAGAACGGATACTGTGCAGGGCAGTGATTAATTTTGAAGTTATCAGGACTCTACAGAACTTCGGCACCAATCCTGCTATCAGATATTTAGTTTTACAGATGGTCATCTGAGTAAATCACCAGGCAATGCAGACCTGGAAGCAACCTCACCTTCAGAAGCTCTATCCTGTCTTTTCCTCCAGCAGCCACACTGAAGTCTTAATATAGCAGATTCTACAGCTCTCCTATGCATGAATGAGTAGCCCAACAGATATCCAAGGATGAGAGTCTATACACGGGGAAGGTAGACCACAATGAGGAAGACAAAAAAAGAAGTGACCTGAGTGTTTGCAAACCACTGAAAGTCACATTAAAGTTCCACTACCAGAGATACAGAGAAGAAAATCTGAAGAAGTGGAATTCTGTTCACAGGGTGAACAGAAACTCAGGGATAAATCATTTCAAGGTAACACCATACGCCAATACCTGGGGTCTCTTAGCCCATTTTACTCTTTTGTTCACATTCTGCACAAAAAGCTGTGAATATGCAAAGTTCTAATGGGAAGTATTCAAACAGTAAATTAGAGAAGAGTTGCTTTCTATGCAAAATCATAAAAATAAGGTGCCTGCACAACCACACAGTTAAATTTTAAGTGCAGTGGAGGTGGGAAAAAAAGCTTTGTGGAGAGGATGCTTTAATTTTATCACTAAAGGATGCAGCTACACGCTGCTGGAAACGAAACAAGCCTAACATTTGCTGCAGTACTGTGTCTTTTAAAGAAAAGAAGTAATTCAAAAAAGGGACCAATCTAGAAAAAAAATCAGACTACTTAAGGTATTAACAGTATTTTTATATTGAACACGTTTTTTATTAAAATAGTCTTCAAGAAAGAAAACAGCAGAGATGGGAGTGGGAGATAAATCAGAAAGTATCTGAACTCCTTGTCCAATTGTTGTGATCAAAGAGGATCACAATATTATAAGAAAGTACACAGCAGGTCCAGATGAGAAACATTTCACTGTGCCATGGGAGCCAGTTAGAGAACCTGCTGGTATGCTAGAAATTGTTTTGAAAAGACTTTATATGGTATAAACTACTACAGGAGGACTGGGGGAAAAAAATAAAATCACAGCAGAGAACTTTTCTTTTGATCTTAATCTTGTGAAAAGTAATTGAAGCCCACACATTTTACCAGACATCCTCCTTCCTAAGGACCAGCCATGTAACCATAGAGGCTGACTTAAAATGTAAGAGATAAGCATGATGAGTCCTACGGCAAGAGCCTTGTGCAATAACTTCAGGGACCTGAGCTCGCTGCAACTCAGAGGTTTCTTGGGGTGCATTATATGTTGAATAGAAAGACATCACAAATGTTTTGATCATTTCCATTTTTTTGTAGAACATATTTTTTAATGTTGTCTAGGTAAATTCAGCTAGTAGCAGCTGCTTTAAAGAATGAATATATCTAGATAAAGAATGACAAGCATTTTTGAGAGATGCCAGAAGAAAAGATAAGGTAACAATTGCTATTAGGTTCAACTTTTACCTTTACCTGTCTTTTACACGGGTAGTATGTCCCTTTACTCCCTCAGGGCTGTAAAATCCAAACACCAGTTTTCCGTATGAAGGAGACTGAGGGACAAGGGGATTTGGAGATTGATTCAAGAATGTGCCTGGAACCCAGATTGTGCCTACATCTCCCAGTCATGGACTCCTTCCATATCTGGGTCATTCTTTTAGGCTAAGATACAAAAAAAACACTCTACTATGGTGATGACGTAAAAAATGTTGCATACCACCTTCTTTCCTGTAGGCAGGATTCCACTAGTGTATTTTACATATATGACAACCAGAACAGAGAATAATTTAAGAAGAAAACAAGAAAATTAAGAAGTATATTAAGATAACGCTATATTGATTAACTCCATTTCTCTCTCTGGGTTTTCTAGCTCCAGAAAGATAGGCAATTCAGAAAAAAAGTTTGAGAGGAGAGGTTATGCACCAGAGGTCAACAGAAAAAGAAGGATCCCATGTACCTCACATCAGCAGACACAAAATACACAGTGGATTCAGTTCTAACATTTGGAGGATCCTCATGTAGCCAAAACTTCAAATTGAGTTTGAGTGGAATTTCTGCTGCTGTTTCCTTACAAACCGTGCTTGCATTTCTGTGAAACCTTGTAGAAAGCAATAGCCCCAACAGCACAGTTTCTCTCAGAAATTCAACAGTCAGCAAAACAGAAGTAAAATGAAGAAGCAACTTGATAACAAAGTTTGGGTCTCCAAAAGTTTACTATGAACTGTGAGAAAATGGACCTATCTTATAAATTAAACCATGCTTGCCATGGAGTGAATATCTTAAGGTACTATAATTAACACATAAGTAAACCCAAAGTTCTGCTATTAAAAGGAAAGCTTGCCTACTTTCATCAGACCTCAGGAATAAATCAGAATTAACCACAATGCTTACTAACAAACATAAAAGCTAGCATATTAATGTACACAAAGAATGCAGAAATTTGACCATCTCCTTTTTTCCTACAAAACTGTGTGTATGGTCTCCTCACACAAACCTGCACTTCCTGCTGGCAGAAAAGACAAAACCTGTATCTAAGGTTCAGTATGCTTAATTAAGATCCAAGGCATGTTAAACTGGATAAATCTGGATGCCAGTTATTTTTCCTTATGTTGGCGTTTTTCACTTTACGGAAACGTACTCATTATTCATTACGTTTTGTTCTCTTGTTTTGTCACACTGATGTTGCGTACTTCTCTGCCGCCACACACAATACAGACCCTGATTCCCTATTCACCATGACTCTTGGCCTTGCTGTCACCGCACATCACAACTGCCTATTTCATTTTTATAACATGATGTATTTCTTTAATTTCCAGCTTACTAAAATCCTGATTTGGGACTAATGATATTTCTACCTGCAAAATAACAACTTAGCTATCTCAACAGCTTTGGCATTATGACAGCAATGTTTTATACAGGCAAGCCAAGTTGATTTCTTTGTTTAGATATGTGTAAGTATTTCAGGGAAGCATACTTCTTACATCTGATGGCACGTACTGTAAACTTGGATTACAACTATCTCCATCTGCTTTTTATCCTTGGAGCAACTATTTGGTATTTCTTCACTCTTTTCCATCTGACAACTTACAGTTGAAAATTTACTGTTTTTCTTGTTGAGGCAATTGATTTTATAGTTAAGGATCTTTCAAACTGGTGGCTCCAGGCATGCTGTAAAGACAAGTGGGTTCCATTTTCTTTACTCACATGTCTCAATACAAACAAGCTTTCCACCTGCATCTCCCTCTTTCATATGAATGTTGGACTTAGTGCTTGTTAAAAAATACTAGTAGCTAATAGAAGATATTAAAAACTAGGACCTGAGGCACAATAAGTCACCCACAAATTATCTCTGAATCTGAACTACTTTAGTGAAAGAGACCAATGCAATTCTAAAAGCTAACACTGATTTTTATGTTTTTCTTTTTACCCCCTACCTAATTCAATACTACACTTGCATTTTTCTTCTTCATGCCTTTCATTTATAACAAGAAATGTGTACATCTGTATAGATACATGTATTTTCTAGAAATATGTGAACATATTTCACTCCTTGCTAACAGAACATTTTCTCATACATACTTGAATAGACGTGATGGAGTGAAAAGTTGAGCCTGAACATTCACCACATTGTTGGCAGTTAATCATTATATTTTCTCATTCTCCACTTCAAATGAGTTGAAATAAGATCTCTGACATGATGTAGGGGAACGTGTGTTTTCTAAGCATTGTCTTTATCTACAATTCACTCTGAACACAGAAAAATGGGTTTTTAACCATCCAATATCCAGAAATTAATGCAACAGACTGAGCTGAAGTTCTTACTGCTGCAGAACTGGACCTACTGCTAACAACCATGTTTGATGACTTTAAAAATCATCTACGAGTATAGTTTGTAAAAAAAACAGAGGACTTGAAGTAGTCTGCCTGCTAAGTTGGACAGACCACAATGAGTACATAACGTAGTCTGCACTTGTTGGCTTATCCTAATCCAAGTTTATTGCAACATCTTGATCCCTATCTTCAAAGCACTAATTAAGTACAATTCAAAACAAACTGTGTTCATGCAACAATGCAGTTTCAGATTCTGAGTGAAAGTTTGAGGCAAGCTTTTCTCTGGTCTGGTAAGATTTGGCTCAGGCCCTCCAAAGGCTAGAAACAGGAAAGTTAATTTCTTCTAAAGTCAGGATTTTGTTTCTCTCTCACACAACCATTTTCACGACAATAGTTCAATGTCTAAATACACATCAGATTAAATGTAAGAAGCAGCTCCTTCCAGACATGGATTTTTACAGTTTCACTGAACTCAAAGCAGTTGTACCTCTTCACTTATCTCAATGTCTTGAGTGCAGAACAGTGCACAAGGGAGACCATGCTCACGTCAGAGGAGAGCCATACTTTCCAGGAAGGAAAGCGGCTTGAGTACCCAAAGCAATAATACCTAATGGGCTTTTCTGCCTGGAGTAGACTCAAAAACAGAACAAAAATACAGGTTTACTGGAGAAACATCACAAACTGTGCTGCTTATAAACTAGCTGTATATGAAGCCTCGCTTCTAAGAGGCTACAAATGAGTTAATTAACCATAAAGACAGTAGATTAAGAAGATAACAGCACAGTTCATACACTGACTGATTAATTTCATGTGCATTTTCTCCTGCATGCTTAATTTTTCCAGCAGGCCAGTTTTTCTAGATCAATTCGTACAAAATAAGAATGAAGCTCAAGAAAATTATACAGCACTACTTTCTGCTAAAAAAAACTGGCATATTATTATACATATTCCATTTCACCTTCCAGGCAATGTTAACTCAGAACAGGTCATGCATCGGCGATGATTTAAAAATATATATAATCAAAAATTCAAGAAATGCAAATACAACACATTTTCAAGAAACTCATCAGGAGATTGAACCACCCAATCTCTCTTTTGTGGTGAGTCAATTTAACATATTTTGGTTTTCCATGCTGATCAAGCTAGTATACTCAGTCTCATTCAGATTTCTTAATCCTCTTTGAATTCTAACTTTCTCCATGTTTATAAATCACTTCACAGTATAGATCTGTAGATCCAATTTAATGTACATCTGTATAGGATTTGGTGACAAACTTTCTGAGGAAAAGACTTAGTTCAAGCTCTATCATGTTCTCTACTTTTCTTACAGCTTGAGTTGAGTGCACGTGTAAAAGGCTTGTGAAACACACTGATTTCATCAAGTACTTAACCTATTCGCTTCTACACACCTTAAACTACTCACTTGCAAAATCAGGTTTAGAGTTCTGTGCAACTAAGAATGTCATTCCTCACAAAATTCTCATGAAATGACAGACGCATCATGTAGATGTTTCAACATGTCACTGTAACCTCACTGGAAAAAGGTCTGCTGAACTTTTTTTGAAAACAGAAATTTTATTCTGAAATCAACAAATTCACTATAGCTATTCACTAAACACTATGTCTGTTTTAACACTTTTTTTTTTTTTTTTTTCTCCTTTCTTCTGCTTTGAAATCATTCTTTTCTGCTTTTGGATTGGATTATATGTAAAATATTCATAACATTGGTACTTCAATACAAAGGAAAGCAAAAGACTGAGACAAAGCACAGGAATAACTTGTTAGTTAAAATTCATATTTAACCTTTCAATATAGGACCCAGACAGAAGGAAAAAAAAAAATTAGAACAAGATGTGAGATAGGAATCTTTAATCAACCTTGTTGTGTCAGCCTAGGCCTAGCATTCCTCCCAGACTTCTGAAGTTACCCAGCACCACTTTGAAAATGGATTACTTTCCACAGCAAACAATGCCAAAAGGGGCTTTAGCTCCCCTGAGGGAAAATTAGAACAGCCTGGATCATCAAATGGGAAAAAAATAATCATTATCAGTAGCAGTCAAAAATGTGAGGGAATAAAAAAGGTGAAACCAGACTCAAGTTTTGGAATGCTTCATGTCTTATACATTTGACGATTAATGCAAAGTGGCAAAAGCTTTCAGGTTTGAGATGCAAAGGAACTTCTGCTTCCTCTAGTGGATGATATAAATGGTTGGGTTTTCTCCAAGATGTTTTGTTCAGATATGTTGCATTTTGTAAACAGTCAGTAACTAGTACTGGACCGGGAAAGGCAATGATACAGCACTGTATGCTTTCTATTAACAGTTCAGAGTGAATATCAATGCATATGAAAGATAATACATATTACCTCATATATGCTAACAGATGAAAAACACACTACAAGGATTAAATACAGCTTAGCACTTACACATCCGTAACCTGGTGTCCGTTGTTTTGGGTAGAAGAAATTTTCCAACAGCCCTGCCCACCACCATCAAATCAAGACTCTATATCAGCAGGTGATCCATAAGAGACCTCCACAGGGCTCTGAGGTGCCAGTGTGAACAAAAGCCTCAGGTCCATTTACAACCAGACTAAATGTGACTTGCAATCTGACACAAAAATTTAATTCTAATTTCAGCAGCAGCATACAGCCAGCAGAAAAAAAAAAACAAAACAAGGAACTGATAAAATACAAATTCCCAAATGTTGTAAATTTTAATCTAGGTTTAATCTGTATTACAGCATGTAGTCACTTAAGGCAAGATCACTGAAAAAAAAATAAAAAAGGAGCAACTTTGAAAGCACTGCTAACTAGCATTGAGTCAACTTTTGTGCTTTTGATTTGATTTTAAAGTGTATTGTCTTGCATGAACTTTCCATACCATCAATGAATGCCAAGTGTAAACTTTATTGACATAGATACTTCCCTTATGCACAACTTCTAGCTTATTTAAGATGACCAGTAATTTGGTTCTGTTATAGTCCATTTTTGTAGCAGTACAGCTGTACGTTTTTGTTATTTTTCAGTTATGTATTGAAGTTCCATGGGTACAAACAGAGCGTAACCATATACCTATAATTAAGCACATAGTTGAATGCTTTGTTAAATGGAGAAAGACTGATGAACATACATAATGACAAAACAGTAGATGTATTTATATTTAAATGGGATTACAGTACAGATGTGATAAACCACTGATCTACTAGCCACTGATGACTGCAAAGCAATGCACAGAAAGGTCATGAAAGTCCACTGGCTTGGTCACGCGTAGATGCAGGTATCTTGTAAAGGTCTGCAGAGGCCCTGAGAGTCTGGCATTTGCTGATAATGTTCTTCTCTTTAAACAGTGTGGCAAAATAAAGGTACTGCTAACTTAAAATTTCCAATCTAATGCCTGTGCAATGCCAAACTGAAACAGAGGCTCTTTCTCCAGTACCAAATGAGTAATGTAAGAATAACCTTCTTTCCTGTTTTCAGTTCCTCAGTCTGATGCCTTTTACCCAATGTAAGGGCAGCAGCACTAATTCAGTCATGCCACCGGAATTTTAACCACCTCACCATAAGCTTAGACTACAGTGTCAAAGTCACCAGTGCCTTCAAATAATCCTACTATATAAGCAACTACTGTAAAACTGCAACGGAGCTATTAATAATCTAGCATGTAATGGTGACAATCTAGACAAGCTTTCAGTTAATTGTTTACACTCATTCTTTCTCACTAATTTCAAGATTCAGTCCTCTTCCTTTCCCCATCCCTGAACAGAAGTATTGCTCGGTGCCAAAATTATGGCTGCCACAGTGCTGAGCATGACAAGCCCTTGTGGTGGAAAAGCACATGCAAACATCTTGTAAGTGAGCACAGGAGACATCCAGTAGCCTTACACAAATTCAGAAGAGCAAACAACAGCTAAGGGTAAAAACTACTACAGAATTTGACAGAAGAAATCTGCAATGAAAAGATTCAACCATCTCCACTGCTGAGTTTATTAACTTCATCAGAGTTTTTAAGAGGGCAAGAAGCAATGTGTCCAGGTGCAGCTGTGGCAGCTGAATGATTGCATGCCTTCTGTTTCCTCTCAAAGGGATTTGCCCTGATACTTAATCGGCACTTTTACTATTCCTTTTTGTTTGGCAGCGTGAAAAATGTTTCCCCTCCTTTTCTGCAGAGAAGGAACCAGGAGAGTGGGACTACAAATTAGGCTGTAGGTGTGTTGCAAATCCCATAGATTTGCTGTTTGCAGAAAGTCAAAAACATCTTAAAGAGCATAAAGCAGCTATCACACTATATATCACCATTGTGATAGTAAGCCTGTCATACCTTCGATTAGCTTCTGGCACACAGACACAGACTTAGATCTTTTCCAAGACAGTCAAACAATAATGAAAAATCAACTCTGATGCTACCTGAAACCAAACTATTCAAAGCACATTGCCTGCATTCCTTAGCTGCAGGCACTGGGCCAGGATATGGAGATAATCATTTGGGCTGACCATGGGGGAGGGAGAAAGGAGTTTAAGGAATGGAGAGTTAAAGTACTCTGGTCAAGAAAATTCAGCCAGAAATTATTCTGCAGGTAGAAATACAGTTATTTCTCCTCCACTAGGTTCATTAGAGAATTAAAATAATTGCAGATACCATGGCCATTCTTTTCTTTTCTTTGCTTGTTTCTTTCATCTGTTCCAGAGAAAATGAGGATCCGTAGCAAGAAATCCATTTCTCTCTCTTCCGGCACTCCTTTTCCAACTGTGGCTAACATTCCCTGCTTTGAGAGGGCAAACTGCCCAGTGTAACATCTAGCCAACAGTGGAACACTTTATGTGGGGAAAATTTTCTCATCTTCTCTCAAATATGAACTGCTAATTAATCATGTTCATTAAACCTGATGCTTGATAACCACAATTATTATCTTACTTTTACATATCTACCTGTTGTAGCAGTCAACTCAAGATAAAACAATTCTCTTAATGCTTTAGTATCTAATCTTTGGCTTGCTCATCTTCTGAAGCAGGGAAATTTGCATATCATAGAAAAAAAATGTAGTGGTTAAAAGGATCCCATGGGACACAGAATCTTTCTTTTTTTTTTTTTTCTTTCTGTTATGGAATCTCTTTCTAAGAGAGAAAGGGAAAAAGCAGCAGTGTCTCCATGTCTCTATAGAATCCAAATAGCAACTTTCTGTGACTCAGACATTAGAGGAAAAATTCCTGGAAATTTCTTAATAATTCTAATATTGGGTTCAGGTCCACAAATTATGGCATCTTTCAAGTTGTCAAGAATAGCTAAAGTACCCTGGTTTCAGTTATTGCATCATTCAAGACTGTCCCAAGCAGGTCTGAATGGCAGGAGCAGTTCCTGTGGGATTTCACAAACTTCAAGCAAAGATGGAGAGCCAACAGATTGCAGATTTGCAGCTTTACCTACACTGTAACTCTTCAGGATGGAGTATAAGCAGAATTTATGTTCTGTTTCCTTTTCAACTTCCAAAACCGACAGCCTTAAAAGTGGATTGTATGCTATATAAACTTTTATTCCACCTAAGTGGCACACTCTGGTATAGTGCTTCAGTTGTTGCCTCCTCATATGCAAGGACCAGCAAAAAAAATCCTTTCTCAGCAGGTACCAGATTTTGTCTTCTAGGGCTCTTTAAGCACAAGAAGGAAACCACTCTGAATTTGCCTTCCTCAGTGCTCAGCAAAGTAGAGCAGTGTGCAACAGTTGAACTGCAGAAAAAGATTTGCCTTCATAGAATGGAAAGGGAAGGAAGAGAACACTCAGAGATTCAGCAAATATCTTGTTAACTGCAACAGCAAAAATACAGTCAACTCCAATGGCAGTATACAGACAGTAATGAAGGCATCGCTAGTTCAGCCCAGTGCAGAGTTGCTGAAGGCAGGACTCTCAGGGAGCCGAGTGGCAGCGCTGAGCTCTGCTCTGTGTGACAGCAACAGGGCCTGAGGGAACGGCATGGAGCTCATGGAGTGTCAGGGGGTTAGGGAAAGGGTCTGCACCAAAACTGGCTCCCCAGAGCAGTGGTCAAGACCCCAAGCTGCTGGAGTTCAAGGAGCATTTTGACAATGTTCCCAGACATAGGGCTTGACGTTTGGGTGGTCCTGAGTGGAGCCAGGAGCTGGACTCGATGATTCTTGTGAGTGCCTTCCAACCTGGGATATTCTTTGATCCCAGTGCCTTTGCTTTCATAACCAACAGCATAAAAGAGTAGGAAAAGGATGGAATAGAAATAACAGCCCAGCATGCACTGGTTTCTAGGCAGTGAGTTATAGACTCATTTAGAACCCAGTGTACAATCTGTTAAAACACTAATGCATATATAATACAAATTAAATGCATTTAAAAATATCCAAAAACATATAAAACAAGAATTTTGGTGAGTGTCTTACCTTTGACCCAATAAGTGTGTACAGCCATTGGACGGTTTCATTATGGTTTATTACTCCATTCATGCCATCAACATAGAGCATAATCTGGCCCAAGGCTATTGCAAAGAAATGAAAAAAAAATAATCAGACGTATATACACACTCATTACAACCCTAAGCATTGCTGACAATTTACTGTAAGCACTGTTTTCCAGAGACATGTAGAGCTCAACTAACAGAAGATACAATGGGTAGGATTCTTCTAAATGAGACCCTGGGCAACCGCAGTAACTTTACTGACTTCATCTCAATGGTATAAGTGTGAATTTTGTGCAGTGGTAAGTATGGATACTTGTTCCTTTCTATAAATGTTATATGCTATTGCCTCAAATTCTGCAAGTAGTATCCTGTGTATATGCTGCTTGCTGTTGCAATGGACCCATTACATATAATGGGCTAGATCTCATGAGCCAAAACTTTTACCACTTGTTTCAGCACCATATAATGTTAGGAATCAGTACACTTGCATTACGTTGACTATTTCAGTTAATTTCAGTGATCTGAAATTAAAGCAGGGCAATTAACTTAAAAAAGGACAGTGAATATTCACCTTTGCATTTCTACATTTTAGTGAGAAAATACAACAAAGCATAGTCAACAGTGAATCATCTTTACCCATTTATTCTGAAATATTAACTATATTACAAAACATGCTAGCAAAATATTTCATAACAATAATTCCATAGTTTGTAATCCTGATAATATAAGGCTTTCTAGAGACAACAGTCACTAAATCTTTTTAGACTGATAAGAATAGTTTTTCATAAGGATTATGAAAAGTGGATTAGCAAAATTTATTTACCATCTTCAAAAGTTTCCACTTTTAGATCTTCTGCTTTATAGAAGGAGATCAAAGCACAGTGGGATGAAAAAAATCATCACTGGTGTAACACCTTTCAGCACAGCCTCTTGGCATAACAACTCAATTATATAAGGCACAACCTGACAAGCTCCTTCTACACCGCTTTATGGGGGAAAAATAAAGCAAAAAACACAGAGCAAGGAAAATTATAACATTAGTAATCTTCCAAACACATTCTGAGCATTTGTTGACTTCTACATAGGTTGTGAACTATGCAGTATTGGGGGCAGGTTTTCAACAATAGGGGAAGTTTTCAAAGAAATCCCTGTCAGGTGAGCAATTTAAGTACCTCTATAGTTGAGCAGCTAACTTTCACTTTAAAGTTGTCTCCTCCTTTCTTCTCTGATCTAGTTGTTCTACTTACTTTAAAAAAAAAAAAAAAAAAAAAAAACAAAACAGATACTAATATTAGGTACTTACATTTCTTATCTCATCTGTTATACCAAACTAGAAGCAAAGCTTGACCTTATACAGTTATGAAGACAGAGAAAAAGGAGAGCAAGAAAATGGTGTAAAGGAGATAATCTTAGGCAGCTGCCATGCCTTGGGATGTGCTGTCTCTGCTGCTATACAGGAAGTAATCATTCACCAAGCTTTTAAGACATGTCTCGGGTGAATAAAATTAAGTGGGAGGGACACAAGCCCAAGTGTTAAGGTAAAATAAAAGATGTAAGGCAGTCAGAAAAGAGATAAGAATTATACTGACTGAATAAATGCCTTCTTTGTAGCATTTCCTTGCAGGTCTAAGAAAGAGAACATTGCTATCCCCATCAGTAATCAGAGAAAGTTCCTAATACTTGTTTTTACTTCCTTTCAGTGCCGAAAAGATTTGGCCCTTAATCAGGATGAGATCCAGCCATGATAAGGTCACCAAGCCACCTCCCCCACCCCCTCCCCCCCGATATAAATTCTTTTTTGGGGGGTAAAGGGATTTAATTTGAATTTGAAACAAATGTGATACAAATTTTACGCTTGGCACATCTTTCCAAATTAATAGAGAAATCAAAGGCAGCAAGAAATTGGCTTTTAAAGGTAAAGCATGTACACAGTACAAAATTACTTCTCATACATACATTGGATGCTTAAGTGAGATATGGGATACATTATTCTTCAGCTCTTAGATGTAACTCTTCATAGCAATAGGTTAAAGCAAATTAGTAGACCTTAGAAAGAAGCCATAGAAATGTTTCGGGGATCCTGACAGGTGTAACCTACTACTAATCTTGCCCCTCCTCTCCCAATTTTTCCCCCACCATTTTTTTTTTAATTACTTTTTGTCATAGATACCATTCCAAGTGTATGGTAGTATCTGTATTTTTCCAGCAACAGAATGGGTCTTCTGACGATAGGTAAAAAGTTAGTACCATGTGATAAAAAACACTACTGCTGCCACTTGAACTAGTTACCAAATAAGCTACAGAGGAGAAAGAAAGAATGCCACAAAATGGCTAGAGATAGAATATACATTTGCTACAGAGTCATGTTGTACACATACAAGGTATCAGCTCAGTAGTTATCTGCCACACATCAAGTTGTCAGCCGCTGACAGATCTTGGAACAGAGCTTCAAACTGCTAGGGGTCAGAAAAATGAACGCAAACAGGATAGGCAGGGCTGAGGGGAAATTGTCTTTCATTAGAAGGAAGAGTAAGTTAAGAAATATCTGCGTACTTTATACAAAACTGATGCCTGATAAATTCTTAGAGAAGGAAAAGAATGCCATGAAGAGTTTTTTTTAAAAAAAGGATTTTTTTTGTGTTTGTTTTTCATATTATGTTAAGTGTTTGTGCTGACAAGCAGAATTAGCACTTGGAAATCATGCAGTACCACGATAGAAGGAAGAGAAACAAAAACACTGGTGTGTATGCCCAGCTGATGGGCTGAAGGCTTTTCTGGGGCTTGGGGCTGACTGAGCAGGGCACACCAGCTTCATAGGACATGGAAACAGAGGGCAGACTGGCCACCATTTGATATTCCCTGTAGCCTTACTGTGCAACTACTTCCCTACATCTCAGCCTATGGCTGTAGATAGATCACTACAATATCTGTGGATATAGTGCATGCTTCATGTACATGTCTGCTTGCACAGATGTGGCAACACACACATCCTCACCGAGAAAAGGCAAGCTAATTTGCAAAGGAACCTGAGGTTATTCAGAAGGACAAGCTAGTCTGCTATCATCTAAGTTTGCATTCATACATGCCTTCAATTGAACTTCTTTTCACTGAAAATCAAGGAGGTTATTTAATCCATTTAATCCTACCTCTCAGCTAGCTGGAATTCTCTTTGGAAGTCTATCAACAACATGCTTGCATGAGAAAAGTTTGCTATTGTGCAATGGGGGGCTGGGAGAGGGAAGTTTAAATATGGAGCAGACTTAATTTGGAATTTCTTTGTTCCCACTACCCTTAATCTAATGTGAAAGTAGTTTGTGACTTTACCCACAGCTATTTTCAAGTAGCTATGGAAAATTGCTGCATTTCTCAGTAAAGGCTTAGCTAGAAAAGGATAGATCAGCCAGAGACTTCATAGACTTCTGTGAAATAAAAGGTTTAAGAAGGCCTCTCAAAACTTGCCAGTACTGGCACTAATATTCTCCTGGGTTCCTATATAAAGTTAACAGGACCAATGGGGAAAAACTGTAGCCCAAAACGTTATCACAATCAGTATCACTAAGTAAATTTTTCTCATCCAGAATGTCAAGCTGTTTCCTGAAGTATGCTTCTCTAACCTTCTCTATCTGTTTCATATTTTTCCGCCAGCATTGAATAAGCAGAAATATTATTTGCCTTCAGTTTTTGTGTCAAAGTGTCATTCATCATGTCAAGAGTTATGTAGTGGTGCATCTTTTGTTTAAATTAGAATAAGCAAACATATACAGTAAAGTAGGCCAATGCCAAATCCTGCCTCTGCTGTCTTAGCTCCCAGGGAAGATTCCTGGCCAAAATTCAGCAGGCACCTCATCATCAGCAGTTGCAGTGTATACTGTGAGCTATTTAACAACAATCATCAGCACTTGCACACTGTACCTTACATTCAAGAATAGACTGCCACAGTTCACTAAAGTCCACTAATGGTGATGAGAAATCATTATTAATTGCAACTTTGGTATCATGCAGCTAATTGAAAATTAACACAGCACAGATCCAAGTTTGTAAGAGACGACATCAGGTAAAACAGATGGCCTGGCTTTTCCAATGCTTCTGAAATCCAACTTACAAAGAAGTACTATACCAAACTTTGTGACTCACACTCACTCCACAACCCTGGAACCAGTTTAAGTTTCAAAAACTGTTCTTTTGCTTTGTTACTGTTGGTATGCTTAGCTTCAGCTTCTGTGCAAAATCTGTTGTTTATATACCTATTCCCATTTAAAAAAAAAAAACAAAAAAAAACCCTCTTATTAAAGATATCACAATGTTATCCAGGAAGTTAAGAACATTTCTATTTTTGGCTACAAGTACAAGAACATTTTGTTTCATATCAAAGTTTCTTTAAATCCCTTCTTGTCTAATCCTTTCTTTTAGCCCCTGCTCATTTGTTCTTTCCATTATCATGGGCATCACACTGAAATATGCTAAGAAATTAGCTCACAGGACTCTCACGTTAACCCATACTAGACTAAGAAATGAACTGTCTCACAAAATACGCACCTCAGAAACAAAGTGTAAGCAGAAACTGCAAAGATAATTCCATACATAGATGAAGAGCATTGCCATCATAAATGAGAATTTTTATGTTAGCTGATACTTCTTCAAGACTAACTTTTAGTCTTAGGATGATAGAATAGTCAGGGTTGGAAGGACCTTTAAGGACCATTTAGTTCCACCCCCCCTCTTGCATTGACAGGGACACCTCCCACTAGATGAGGTTGTCCAAAGCCGCATCCAACCTGACCCTAAGCCTTCCTAAGGAAGGGCCATCCACAGCCTGTGCCAGTGTCTCATCACCCTCTAAGTAAAAAAAAAATGTTCTCCTAATACCTCATCTAAATTTTCCCTCTTCTAGTTTAACTTAACTGTTTCCCCTTATCCTATCAGTACATTCCCTGATAAAGAGTCTCCCTTCTACAGTGGAAGGTCTCTCTGGAACTTTCTCTTCCCCAGGCCAAATAAACCCAGCTCCCTCAGCCTTTTTTTTTTTTTTTTTTTTTTTCTTGTAGGAGAGGTGCTCCAGTCCTTTAATCATCCTTATAGCTCTCCCTGGACCCACTCCAACAGGTCCATGTCCTTCTTGTGCTGGGGGCCCCAGGCCTGCACCCAGTATTTCAGATGGGGTCTCAGGAGAATGAAGCAGAGGGAGACAATCACATCCCTCACCCTGCTGGCCTCGCTTCTTCTGGTGCAGACCAGGATATGATCAACTTTTACCAATGTGCAAGCACACACTACCAGCTTACATTCAGATGGCACACATGTGCTTTGGCAATTATTATTTCAGTCAGGCTGTTAAAGCTCCATGCTTAACTATAAGCTCCTAAGTGGCACAGGCAGGCAATAGTTTCCATCACCCACAAAAACCGCAGGAAATACCGAGGGAGATTTATAACTTGATGCACCTGGCACAACAGAAAGAACTTCACTATTCATTGTTGTTACTCCATTCTACCTAATTGCTCATTTTAATAATAACCTTAATTTTGGTGAGACACTGAGGACACTTAGGATCATTTGTGCTCCAAGAACTCTCAGAAATAATCCATGGAGAAGATGGATAAACACTTTTGTTCCTGAGAAATTAATTGCTGATGCAGCTCTGGCAATAAAGCAGACATAAGAAGCACAATGCCTTGACCAGCTGTGACTGCAGTGTGTGGGGAGAGAGGATCCCCCACCTGCTGTGTTTGTAACTCTCCCTGAGGCCCCTGAACTACAAGGGCTCTGGTTGCCATTTCCACAGAGTGCACACACACAAATCTCCCTTCCCTAAAGTTTACTACCAAGTGTCCCTAGCACTTCACAAGAGAGAAGTATGGATCTTCCAGGACACAGACAACACAATGACATTCCAGGACCTTAGAAAGCCCTCACAGTTTTCTCTCCTGTATCCTTCTCTTGCCACCCCGCTACTCCAGTGTTCTTTTCAGAAACAGCACCTAGTAAGATCAAAGAACATAAGTCAGCTTTAATCGGCTCAGCTATTTCAGAAAAAGCTGGTCCTTTACTTGATGTGCAACACCTGTGGCAACACACCAGCCAGAGTGATGCCAAGTGTCCACACCAGAACTGCACCTGCTTCACTGTTTCCTTTGTGATATTTCTTGCAATTCATTCAATATGAATGCAAGGAAAGGATACACTCCGAGTTGACTCTATTAGAGGTTAACCAGCTGAATGACTTTTTATTTGAACTGAAATCTGACTTAGGCCCACGCATTATTAACTGGCTAATCGTAATTGTGTTAATTCTTATTTTATATTGCAAGCAACATATCTCCAACTTGTTTTACAAGATTAATAACACTTAACAACACACATTTGGGTACATTTCACAATTAAAAATAAATATGCAAAAAAAAATATTATTAAAATAGAAAGTCTATTCCAGCTTTAGAGCACTATTTTACAAGCTGACTACAAGCACAGAAGTATGAAATACTCAAATAAGTTTTCTGACAAAATCTCAAAGATATAAAATCCTCAGCTCAGGGAACTCGTGATTTCAAACACTGGCTGAGGTTTACATGCGTGGCAAACTAGAAAGGTAACATTTTTCATTAGTCTGATGCAGACAGCAAGAACTTGTAACAGCTATTTTTATTTTTAACAGATTGAAGAATATTGACTTGTATTTCCAAGATTTTCATAAAAAAACTTTAGACAAATCTGATGGAACTTTATAAATGAACACAGACTCCTGCTGATAAACCCTATAGAACTACTTTTAAATCAGCTTTTTTTATATCCTTGATTTCTCTGCAGTTCATATTTCTTTTCTGCATCTAGCAGGGCTACTGCCTTCAGAGCATGAGTATGAATAGTGCACACAATGAGGCATTGGGTAAGTATAGAAAAAGAAGAAAAAAAAGGTTGTCTAAATGATCATTAAAAGAGGATCAGTCTTCCATGGTACTCCATGATGGAAAACTCCAGTGGAAAAAGAGAACGCGTGGTAACCCTGAATTATGTTAACACACTCTAATACAAGGATATACATGTTTGAATTCAGGCAGATACTTCTCATCTGAATTGATATAAGCGGAAACATAGTGCTCTTCCAATATATGTATGAAGTTACATATTTTTCTTAAGAATTCAGACTTCTAGAATTTTAAAAATATCTTCTGATGAGACTTCCACATATGCTGACAGAGCTTCATTTCTTAAGGAGCAGAAAGCTGTTGCTGAGATTCTCTGAGAGATTTTCCTGTGAGGGGAGAAATTCTGCAAATGCACTGGGCAAATGCAGGACACAATCTGTGTAAACACTACAGCATCAAATCCAAATGGCTTATGTACCCAAGTCTGAGCTATGCCTTCTTGTCGCAGAAGAAGGACAGAAATTAAGTTCTGTATAGGTGTTTCTCCTCATTTCCAGTGAAGCAGTTTACATATCTGTACATTTCTGATAAGGCTCATTTTTAAACTTTTGCAATGGAATTATCATGCTTGTGCATCTGAGTGCTTTATACAGCTGTAAAAGTGAATCAGAGCTTCACAGACTGGGATGGCACCTCTGGACACTGTCCAGGCCAGGCTCTGCTCAAATCAGGGGCAGCTGGAACACGTTGTTCAGGACTGGGTTGAATGCTGGAAATTGCATAGTCTCTCTGGACAGGCTGTGCCAGTGTTCATTCACCTTCATTGTATTTTTTTTTAACTTATTTTTATTTTATCTTTTTTTTTTTAAATAAAATTTAAACTGAATGTCCTGCATTTCAGCCAGTGCTAAATGCTCCTTCCATTTTCAATGTGCACCACTAAAGTATGCTGCTATCTTCTTTACTCCCTCACATCATGTCTTTACTCTCCCTCACACAATATTTAATTGAATTAGACTTTACTTAAATTGAAATTTAATCCATAGCAAAGAAATGATAACTAAATTGAGCAAGACTCCAGAATAGTTATCTTTAGATTAGAGCTAAACCAGGGAAAACAAACTACACTTCCAGTTAATGTATGCAATAGTTAAACAAACAACAACTTTTATTAATATATTTCAGTAGACAAGATGCAAAGAAAATTACCTTAGCCAATCTATTTGGCAGCTGATTGAGCAATTAAGTCTGGCAATATGTTAGACATGATTGATTCCAAGTCTTTCCCTCCCCATTAGTCATCATGAAGGTAAGCGTTCTGTGTAAACAATGTTAATCCTGACTTTGAAGGTACAAAGAGAGAAGCACAAACTAACCTTTGCAGAATAAGGGGGAAAAGAAAACAACAATAAACAACCAACCCCTTTCTGCATCTCCCATCTTGAACTCCTCAGAAACCTGTTTACCCTGCACAAAGAAAGGTTTTGCAGGTGTTAGCTGTCTTTTATCAATCATTATCAGTTACACCAGCACATGGGGCTGGAATTCCAGCTTCTCCTCTAAATGCCAAGAAGCTGAGCATCAGGAATGAACTGTGCATTTGTTCAGGGAAACACACTGAACTGAAATGCAAAGCTGAAAGAAAATGCAGTCAATGACTGGTCTGAGCAGCAATGGCTTATTTTGACTGCACCTGGAGCACAGAAAATTGAGAATATATGAAGCTTGTTTTTTTTTTTTTCCCTGATTGTTTGCAAGTAGGACCCTAACTGACTACAGCCAAGTATTTCTGCAGTGATTATCAAATAAGCAGACTGTTTTAAGTTTCCTGCCCTATGTGCAAATTAAAAAATGGGTTACACAGCTGGACTTTTTAGCAAGTGGAGTAGAACAGGAACAGACAAACTATACAGTAACAGCGTTCACATACCAAACATTTTTAGTCATTAACAACACTTCTAGTTAGGACAACAATAAACCTTCCACCATAAAACTTGACAGTTCTCAAGTGAATAAACCAATGGATTCTCCTTGACTGTATTTTTTTTTTTTTAATCTCTTGAAGTTTCCCTCCCTACATACACACATTTCCCCGTATTTACATTTTTTCCTAAACAAAAAGGAAGATTCTTGGGAAGCAGAAACAGGAAACACACAAGAATGCCTAGCATTTCTGTATAATCATAGAATCACAGAATCATAGAATCACAAGGTTGGAAACGACCTGCAAGATCATCTAGTTCAACCGCCTTCCCATTCCTATTAGTATCACAAGCACTAAACCATATCTCGTAGATCATCATCCAGATGCCTCTTGAACACTGCCAGGGATGGCGACTCCACCACCTCCCTGGGCAGGCCATTCCAGTGCCTGACCACCCTCTGAGAGAAAAAGTTTCTCCTAATGTCCAACCTAAACCTCCTCTGGTATAACTTCTGGCCATTTCCTCGGGTTCTACTATTTGCCTGGGAGAAGAGGCCAGACCCTTTTTCATCACAACCTCCCTTCAGGAAGTTGTAAAGTGCAATGAGGTCTCCCCTGAGCCTTCTCTTCTCCAGACTAAACAATCCCAGCTCCATCGGTTGCTCCTCATAAGACTTGTGCTCCAGATCCCTCACCAGTTTCGTTGCCCTTCTCTGGACATGTTCCAGGGTCTCAATGTCTTTCTTGTAGTGAGGGGCCCAAAACTGAACACCGTACTCAAGGTGCAGCCTCACCAGTGGGGAGGGATGATCACCTCCCTGCTCCTGCTGGCCATACTATTTCTAATGCAGGCCAGGATGCCGTTGGCCCTCTTGGCCACCTGGGCACACTGTCGGCTCACGTTCAGCCGAGCATCAACCAACACCCCCAGGTCCCTTTCTTCTTCACAGTCATCCAGCCACTCATTCCCAAGCCTACAATGCTGCATAGGGTTATTGTGGCCAAAGTGCAGGACCCGACACTTGGCCTTGTTAAACCTCATCCCATTCACCTCAGCCCAGCGATCCAGCTTATCTAGATCCCTCTGCAGGGCCTCCCTAACCTCAGGCAGATCGACACCACCTCCCAACTTGGTGTCATCTGCAAACTTAGTCAGGGTACACTCAATCCCTTCATCTAGGTTGTCAATAAAGATATTAAACAGGATGGGCCCCAGCACCGACCCCTGGGGGAGACCACTTGAAACGGGTCACCAGCTGGACTTAACTCCATTGACCACCACCCGTTGAGCACGGCCCTCCAGCCAGTTCCTTATCCAACAGAGGGTAAAACTGTCCAAGCCACGGGCAGCCAGTTTCCGCAGAAGGATACTGTGAGAGACTGTGTCAAAGGCTTTGCTGAAGTCCAGGTAGACTACATCAACAGCCTTTCCCTCATCTACCAGTCTGGTCACCCAGTCGTAGAAGGAGATGAGGCTGGTCAAGCACGACCTGCCTTTCATGAACCCATGCTGGCTGGGCCTGATCCCGTGGATGCCACACATGAGTTGTGTGATCTCTCCCAGGAGGATTTGTTCCATGACCTTCCCTGGCACTGATGTCAGGCTGACAGGCCTGTAGTTCCCCGGATTCTCCTTACGGCCCTTTTTGAGATGGGAGTCACATCAGCAAGCCTCCAATCCCCTGGAACCTCTCCAGTCATCCAGGAGCACTGGTAGATAGCCGAGAGCAGCTTAGCAATCACTCCCACCAACTCCCTCAGCAGCCTAGGATGAAGCCCATCTGGTCCCATGGACTTGTGACAGTCCAGATGGAGGAGGAGCTCCCTAACCACTTCCCCCTGAATCTCCAGGGGGATATTCTGCGTATCAGCCCAGATTTCCAGATCAGGGCACAAAGTGCCCTGAGGATAACTGGTCTGACTATTAAAGACAGATGTAAAGAAGGTGTTGAGAACCTCAGCCTTCTCCTTGTCTTCCATGGTCACATTCCCCGCTGCATCAATTAAAGGATAGAGATTATCCTTGGTTCTTCTCTTGTCATTGATATATTTGTAAAAGTATTTCTCATTCTCCTTTACTGCAATCTGGCCAATCTGAGTTCAAGATGGGCTTTTGCCTTCTGGACATTCTCCCTGCATACCTTAGCAACTTCCTTGTAATCTCTCCTAGTAGCCTGTCCCTTCTTCCAGAGGACATAGACTCTCTTTTTCTTCCTGAGTCTCAACAGTGGTTCCTGGCTCATCCACACCGGTCTTCTTCCCCTACAGCTCACCTTACGGTATTCAGGGGCAGTCTGTTTTTGCGCCTTTAAGATTTCCATCTTGAGGAGCGTCCAGGCTTCCTGGTCCCCTTTATCCTTAAGGAGCGACTCCCAAGGGAACCGCGCTACAAGCATCCTGAACAGGTCAAAGTTCGCCCTCTTGAAGTTCAAGATAGCAGTTTTGCTAGTCACCCTTCTGACATCTCCGAGAATAGAGAATTCTACAATTTCATGGTTGCTCTGCCCTAGACAGTCCCCAGCCTTTACATCACCTACCAGTCCTTCTCTGTTAGCAAAGAGCAGGTCTAGCACGGCACCACCCCTGGTAGGCTCTTGTACCAGCTATGTAAGGAAGCTATCTTCCACAGACTTTAGAAACTTCTTGGACTGCTTCCTTTGAGCCATATTATATTTCCAACATATATTAGAACATATAATAAGAACAACAAAAGAAGCACAGTCCTTGTAAAACAGGTTGATCAGTGATGCTCTGTTGTCTTGTTATTACTACCATCAGTACTGGTACTTCCCAGGATTGCAAGCTTTTTTCTTTTTTTTTTTTTTTTTAAAAGCTCAGCTGATTCTGCAGCGTGCCACTCTGAGCAGGTAAACAAGGGGCTATTTAGCAACCTGAAATAGAAGTTTTGTGTACGGTAAGAAATCTAAATACCCATAAACTAGAACTTTGGAAGGAAGCTTACACGAAGTCATCATTACATCAGTGAGCACATAAAGCTATTTCTGCTAATCAAAAACCAGAAGTCAGTCTTCAAAACACAACTTTTAAGATATTTTGTCGATAAGTATGTACTGTTAAAAGCAGTATGTGTTATACTCTTAAAGAACAGAGGAACAAGAAAAAAAAAGACAAGCAAAGAGTACCACTGGAAGCAGTAATCTCCTACCAATGATATTTCCCATCATTTATCACAGAGGATTTTGAAGGAAACAAAGTTAATAAGAATTCTGTCAAAATTTATACTTAGACAGTTTTCCAATTTTCAGTAAAACTCAAGAATTCTAACTGATGTGTAAAGTTTGCTTGGGGAATACCATTGAAAAGTTGCACTGGAAACAAAAAAGAGAAATTCCTCCATACATTCTATGTGGAGCTGTTTTAATTTTCATGTATCTTTTGTATGAGACAATGTACATCAAATGCTGGTCTCTCCCCAAACAAAAGACTGTGAAAGACGTTTCACAGTAGAAGGGATGTTACACTACAAAAGCTCTTAATTAGCTACCACCTTTAACATTTCTTAACAGAAGGTTTTAAACTAGTCAGAAAGCTCTGATTTATGGATGATCTTCTTTCTTCATCTCAATAGCATCTTCAAGACTTCTGCCATGTTGAAATCAACTGATTTAAATGTCACTGCAGCATGGATAGAAAGTCATATTTTTCCTGTCTGACTTGAATCCAAATCATCCAAAATCACCAGTGAATAGTCAAAAGCTTTCTCTGCTGCTTAGGCAGCATTGAATTGAGAGTACAATTTGTAAGAATTTAATCAATTTTAAGTTCAGCAACTAAATTAAAATAGTACATAAGCAAAGACCCATGTCTAAACAAAAAATTGGAAGGCTTTCTTACAGTGTCCCAATGTCTTTACCACAATGCCCTGAGTACAAAAAAAAAAAAAAAAAAAAAACAAAAACAAACAAACAAAAAAAAAAACACTCAAATGAAGCGGCCTGAAAGTAAAAGATGACTACAATTTTAGGATAAAGTATATCTGTAACTTTTTATTCACTGTGCTACCTTAAAAAACAATAGTGAGCATATTCTACTAATTTTCTGCATTGGAATTACACCACGATTCAAAACTGAATTCCTGATACACGTACACTTTTCAGATATTTATTGTTCTTCTGCTTGTCTCTAATGTGTCTTACAGACTCCACGTAGCAGTAATGTGCATGTCATTAAAGAATTCACTTTCATCTCTTGAATTTTGTGCTTGTTAGAGCAAATTAATGAAAGACTCTATTCTTTAAGTACTGGCTATACAAAGCCAAAGTCAGCACTAGAAAGCAAAGTGATACAACACTTCATTAAATGTGCTTTTTATTCTTTCTGTTTCAATGTCTGCTGCTATGTGAAACTTAGGGTTATGTGGTCTACTTTTAAATCTCACAGTAATGAATGTGCTAGAGTCACAAGTTCATATCTTGCATTTCAAGTGCACTTCCCATGAGAAAGAGGTGTCAGGATGAGACATCGTTACAAATTCTTTTAAAGTACAGAGCTCACATTTATCCAAAAGAGTGACTGAAAATGCTGTTTGGTGGTAACCTATCTCAGATAATGAGCAAAGACTCCTTCCAAATTAACTGTAATTCTCTTTTAGTCCTACTATTCTTTTTTCCTTCTTCCTTCAGCACAGTGAAAGTGAGAACTCCTTTGAATACTGAATTCCATCTTCCTACAACAATTCTTCAATGTAGCCAAATCTTCAGTGTCCTGCTCGGGCTTCTTTTGTCTTCTCTAACTGAATTGAGATGGCTTAACACCCAAGCAGAATGCACAGTAATTAAACCGTTTGTCCCTTCTCAAAGTTCTCAGGCAAAAAGAAAAGTTTATAACAGTGTACTAAATCCTAAATTATGGTCAAAGGCAAATTACAGAACCTGTGCCCTTCATTTTATTTTGTTACAGTATTAAAAAGCTGATAAATATATTCAGAACAGAAGGAAAATGTCAGGGGGCCTAAGTGTCATTTGATCTAAAAACATGAGGTCTGACATCGATGGCTGCTTTTCACACAGGGCGGCAGAGGAGAGTGAATCATGCACCGACTAACCCTGAAAATGGAGGGGATGGATCTATCAGTGTGACAGTCTACATTTCCTACTTACTCATATCTAGCTAAATGGAAAATCCCATTGAGGAATCCAGTTTACTTCCAAAAGATTTTTGAGTGATTTTATTTCATTTCATTGATGGTATGATCCAGTGACCATATTCTGTTGGTAATCCTCTTATGAAGGCAAGAATGCTTCTGTGATGGTATGATTGGTCAGCGCTTCATTAGCTGGATCCTACAGCACTGGGATCCCTGGGTAACACTAACACTGAAGATGACAGTCAAGAGGCAATTTGGATACAAAGCAGCTTAACAGCTCCTTGCGTTAGAGTGCTGAAGTCTGCTTGGTGAGAAATAAATTCAAACTCCACATGGAAAGAGCTAAATTACTTCCAGACTCAAACCAGCCCTTTAAGTATCACGGACACTTCCACATAAGGCTCTTTCAGTAAGTAATGTGGACTGAACCCAAACCATCTGTGCATAACCAGTATAGAAGACTACTGCAATGATGCCATAGCTAGACCGCAATCAAGACAAATCTTATACGGGTAATTAACTGTTTCTGGGTACTTAGAACTAAGTTAGAAGAACATTAGACATGCAAAAAAATGAAGCAAATTTTAAAATAACAGAATTAGGATTCCTGTAGAAAACTTAATGCAGCCTACTCTGTGTACAAGATTAACAACGTCAAAATCAATTTAAAGAAACATTATTTCTGAGCTTTTCACTATTACTCTACTGAAAGTTAGAACTGGAAAATACTCTGTAAAAAGTACTTTCTCAATAAGCAGTCCCAGCAATTTTTTAGAGCAGGCATCTGAAGACAGTATTTCATTTCATGAAGAGTTTTCTGATGTTCAGCAAGTCTGAATACATTTTCTGCATAGCACACCTATGGGTAAAAAATCTGTCTTACTCTATTCTGCAAAGAAGTCAGAGTTTCTACTAGCTCTGGATTTCACACTTGAGATTATTTGATTTTTGAGAATACATATTAACGTAACAGAACTTTAAGTATCCATAGAACAGCTGCAGATGAAGTTAGGGCCAGCTCTCACAATGTGGTCTCAGATGAGTTCCCCATGAAATGATGAACCGGGAACACAATGATGCTATCTTAAAAGTTTAACTGAAGTTACTCTTCTAGCATTCACTGCAAAAGAGTACCATGTCAGAGATTCAGATTCCTTTTTTATTTTTCCTTTTTTTTTTTTCCCCCGTACATTTTCAGGATTCATTTGCCTTATAATTCTGCAGCAAAACAAAGGTCAGAGTCACAAAAAGAACAGTTTCTCCACTGCGCGGTCCCTCCACTTTGACCTTACATACTAAACTAAGTAAAGGCCAACAGAAAAATTGCATGTGGATAAAATTAAAGATTATAGCACAATTACTTCAAACCCTAATGGAATGAAACTGCTATACAGGTTGCTCCAAAAGTAATGCCTCCTATTTCCATGGAAATGACAATAAAGACCACAATAATGCTGTTTGACAGAGCAAATTCTCAGCCACAAAGCAGTGTTTTTCTACAGATTCACCACCATTAGTCATGCATTTTCACCAGCGATGAACAAGAGCCTGCATGTTGTGTTCCTAACAATCTGCACTAGACATGTGACCCACTGTCTCTGTCACTACTGCAGAAACACACCCATTGCCTTACTTGCATCCACTGTTTGGTCTCCATCAACGTTCAGCAAGCACTGATTAATGGCAGTGGGTGCTATTTTTTCTGCATGGAAGACTTCAGTGATGCAGCTTTACTTCATACGCATTTCCATGTCAGACGTCGTACTGCCTGTCTGCTGCCATCTATCATATGGCAACAAAACATTACAGAATATTGATGTTGTGGGCCAACATAATAAAATAGGAAGCATTACTTTCAGAACAGCCCTTGTAGATTCATCACACTGCTTGCAGCCATTTAGTTTAAAATCCCATTTTTTTCAATGACTTCTATTTATATCCCCATTTCCTTAAAAGGAACACGGATAAAATGTCACCTAACTCCTAACTTTCTTATTACCTAACCTAACTCAAGAGAACCAAGGACATCCTCTTTACACCATCCTCTGGGAAGATTTTGAGATGAGGAGAGACAGTAGACCTCCATATTGCTGCTCTTATAGCCTTCCAGTAGATATAATCATTTTGATTCACTGCTTGATTTAAAGGAATTTATGCTCACAAGAATTGCAAAATAAACAGAATAGCCTGAATGCAAGTAATTCACATTTTGTGGTCAAATAGCCGAAAAAATAAATGTAAGCTATAGTTATCAATTAAATAAGGACAGCTGCTTGCTACTGCATAGAAAATCTCAAAGAGCTTTACAAAATCAACACTGCAGTAACATGGCTAATTTAAACCTGTAACAAGTTATTTCACAATCACTGCATAATAAATGCTGTTTTACATCTTTCTGAGAATGTTTGAGACTTCAAAATACTGCCCTGTATGAACCTCAGTTTTTGTACTTCAACTTGTGAGAGAGTTTCTTAGTTACATAAATTAGTAGCCTAAAATGCATCCAACTCAAGTGACTTTATGAAAAGAAATAAAATATGAAGTAGTGAGAGAAAGAGTCAACATTGCTGGTACAAGCATTAAAAAAATGAAGTCTAGTCTTTCCCATCTTAATCACATATCAAGTTTGACATACAGAAGGGCTCAGAGCCAGAATTCTTATCCAAACTACATAAATCTCCAGACAAACTGTATAGACTATATGGCCGTCCCCACAAAACCTTCTAATTCTTCCCAATGCTGCTTTTTAGCATGAAAGACAGCTGTCTTTTCCTCCAAAATCTCCCTTTAGAGGAATGACTGTTCATCCTTTCAATGTGTTTATTCAATGAAGCAGGAATAGAAACCAGCCCAAGCCTTCAATGAACCCTAGTGACTGCAGCAACAACGTGCCCCATACTGCTTCTATTGCTGGAAAAGATGCAGTTTCCCTGCAGCCTTCCTGAATTCCCAAGCAGGTTCAGAGGGAGGCACCTGTGTAACCTACTTCAAGCAGCTGGTCCAGCTTACAACATAAACAAGGTAACACCTCAGAAAACTGACTTAGAGGAATGGAACCATTAGCAAAGCAATTAATACATGGATTTTTTTCTCCCTGAGGGTTAGCCAGGTACATAATGCCTTTTTGCTTTATTTTCCTTCTTTCCACTCCCTTGTAGAAGGAGACAGAAAGAGTTTTTACTTGTTTTCTGAATAAAAATTTTCAAAAGGTGAGAGAGGATATTTGCTTGAACACTGAGAATGTCTCCATTTTTTTGGGATGATTTCCAGCATGATATTTTATTTATGTCTTGCCAAAATAAACACTTTATAGTTTTCTCATTAGTCAAAGGGCTTTAAGAACATGCTTGAAGGAAATGATCCAACTAACAAAACAAACAAAACCTTTCCCTGCACTTCACATGTTCTGTGAAAAGCAGCTGCTTCATGGAAACAGCATCTGTAGAGCTAAATGTTCCACCTGAGCTGTGTTTGCCATCTCCTGAAAAACCTCATGCAAAAGTGCCACATGGAAAAGTTGCAGATCCTTTTTGTCCATTCATCTTCTGAACGCTAAATAGTGAAATTCAAGGGAAGGGAGATGCGGGTAGAAAGGATGTGTTTAAAGTTGTGAGATTCAATCAGCCACCTTCCGTTTCTTTAAAATTTCACACAGCTAGAATGTAAAATTAGAAACAGAGACACAGCAACATGCCAGTCCCAGGCATGGACTACTCAGACTCCCCTTCTGCTTACACAGAACTGCCTGCCTCAGAGCTTTCCATGGCTACAAAGGTGGAATCAGATACAGCTGCACTTACCACCTGTCCTCTCTCATCCCATTTTTTTTCAAATCTTGACTGCCAAAATTTAACAAACATTCTGTGTACAACATGCACAGTACACATTCCTCACCTAATTAACCATACAAAGTAGATATAATAAAGCACACAAAGGCTAGCTATACTTTATTCTCTGTATGAAGGGCTGCCAAGGCACCTTCCTTTTCCACCTTTTCAGTTGTGCATTTCCAGTGCAACCAGACATGCTCTGGAGTTAGCAACACCATGCAAGAAGAATTTTTCTTCCAATTATGAAAACGTTATCCTTTTAGCTTTCCAAACCCATCTATGTTACCACATACATTTGTCTAAGCAAATAAATTTAACAGAGTTAAAAGATTAGTAAAACTCAAGTTGAAGATAAAATTCCTTACAGCAGTGCAAATTACTTCTTCTGGGTCACTTCTACAACCCAGCAATGTGTTGTTTTTTCTTCCTCCCTGCATCTCCCACTGACACATATTTGTTTCAGCATTTGTGCACATATTTATGATCATATATATCCTGTACACAAACGTTGTGTGTAGAAAAGCATATCTAACTATATGAATCCAAATCACATATCCTCATTCCAAAATTCAATTTCTATAGTACCAAAACAGAACTACGGACACTACATGATAAATCCTTTTGTGTGCATAATTGGCTTAAAAAAAGACTGCTGCCTATTTGTACAAGATCATTCAAATTATACTTTTAAAGTCCCAATCTTTGAAGTGGTTTGAGAATTCTATTTTTTTAACAAAGATGCATGCTACAAACAACAAATGACATTGCCTTGCTTACTGTCCAAGATAATGCTATGCATGTGGACAGAAAAGCTGATGCTTCACAACACTTTCATCGTTCTTTCCTACTTGAATATCATTTCAGTTGTTGTTGCAGGGATCCCAGAAAGCTGAAGAAAATATTACTTTGAAACCTAGTATTTCCCCATCAGTCTGTATGTATTTTCCTCTTTATCCCCCCCCCCTCACACACACACTTTTAAAAGTCTATCAAAGCTAATTTGGAATAACTGTTTCATATTAGTATTTAGTGAAAGAACACTATGTGTTCTATGCTTTTGTTTTCATAAATTTTAATTTCTGGGGAAGATACCCTTATGGCCTGCATCTTTAAGAGTGAAAAGTCAACTCTATCAAAGTCCCAATTGAAGTTTTCATTCTTAGGAAATAAACAAAAGAGAAGCTACCACAAGTTTCTGAAAAGGCGTAGGAGAACACATGAAAAACACCAGTGATTTATTACATTAAATAAGCCTAAATAATGCATTTTAGAAAAAAAAACTCATGTAAGAACACTCAGAAGAAGCAGAAATGAAATGCATAATTTAACAACAGGAAAACAAAGAACAACAGAGTATTTATATACAGGTACCTGTATATGCCTCTATGTAGGCATACCTACGTAGGGAGGAGAGATCATAGAAGCTACTATCACATTAGGAGCATGTTTGATTCTGCTGGATAAGGATTAATCACTGATTGATTAATCACTACAGAAAGATCAGTGGGCAAAAAAGGAACTAGCACACATCAATTGCCTATTTGTGACTTTTTCTGAATGACTTATAGAAAAGCTATTAAAAAAAACCATAAAAGTAACAGAAAATGTGTAAACAAAACCTTTTCCGAATGTTCTATTAGTTTTTCCGGATTCTGCAGCTGCTTAGGGTCAAGTTCCAAACTACTGGGGCTGTGCACTGCCCGTACTATTCCTCACTCTTTGCCATTCAGAACTGTCCAGAGTCAGGGCTGCAGTTTACTGCTTCCTACTAAGTTAAAATACCTTCTGTTAACGTTTTATTCTCAGGAGAAAGAATTGTAATAGCAGAGCTATAGAGATATCTACCTAAACTATGCCGGTCTCTGTAGTATATCAGAAAATAGATTTCCTGCTGAAGTGGGACAGACCTTCCCTATGGATAATTTCCAGCAATTATTAGCTTGGACTGTTCCCTTTTATGAGACAGCTTCATTGATACTGGGTATAAATTAGTTAGAAGAACAGAAGGGACAAATGTTACAGGGCCCATGAAGACTTGCCAAAGTACGCATAATGCCAGCTATGTCACAAATCCAGGGACCTAGGAAAGATGCCCTCGGGTCAAGACTGTCATGACAAATTCCAAACGTCTTTGATGAATTTCAGAAAACAGCCTTACAATGACCAGATCTCCTCTTCATTTTACTGATGAAAGAGACAACAATCCAGTTATTTAGGGCAGATTTTCTATTCAGTTCTCTAGATATTGTCATATCACCCGAATCAGTTGTTAATCTGAGTAACAGATGTGGTAACATGAGACATCAAGTGATGGCTGCCTACAGCCATATACCAGACTCAATTGCACTCATGGTGGAAAGCACAAGTCGGTTGCCATTTTAAAAACACCTTTGCTTAAGAAAGAATATTGCTAGAGTAAGATCTTTAGTTTCGCACTTCAAATACTGGTACAATTTTCTTGCATGTCTATCATCCACATAGCATTGAAGAAAAATCCCACAACTGTCCAGCTAGTATGGTACCCACTGCATCATTCTATCATTCTTAAAAAAAAAAAAAATAGCAAGCCACAATGAAAAAAGGGACAAGCTGATGGAACAACCAATGTATTAACAATTTACAAGAGACCAAAAATATGATTCTTACCAGGGAAACTGGATACAGGTGGAACCTGTCTGAAGGGAGAGGATGGCTTAAGCATGATAATCAAGATGGCAGGAAAGGAATGGTATTTGCCTTCTTTCACAGTCTACATATTTAACATGTTAGAGAATTTCATTGTCCTTATGTCTTTTCAGCACAACTACCTCAGTAAAACTGGATTCAGAAAAAGGGTGTCAACTCTTTCTCTTCAGCAATGAAATTCCATTCAAATACCATTGTTCCTGAATAAATCAGACAGAAAAGAGCTGAACAGCAAGTAAAATGAATTTCCTTGTAATCTGTGTCTCATAATGCAGGCTATTAACTTTCAGAATGTTGCATTTTAGTTTGATACAAAGCAATCCTGTAACATTCTTAGACTTATTTCATACTTGAATACTAAAGAAAAGGTATACAAATGATCGTAGATATCCATCTACCCTATCTCTGATGCACTCTAATACAAATATTATGCTATTGTGACATTAACTTTAAAGCCTTTGCACGTTCACTGGCATGCTTTAGAAGAATTCTACACTTAGATTCTAGCATTTGCCTCTGTAGGTATTATCTGGCTTTAGGTGATTGTATGACAAGCCTCCTAAAGCACATGAATAAAAACTGGACTTTACTCTGAAGGATTCGCTTGAGAAATCTGCTTCAGTGGCCCTGAGGAAACTAGCTTCTTCATTTAGCCAAGTTGGTGTGTAACGCTGAATAACATAATACTTCACCCATTTTCCCTTCCAAACTAGAGAAGAAAAATATGTTATTTTCCCCCAGCTTCCTTCTCTCTACTCTGTTTCTACTTGAAAAAAAATGTTATTTTCTAAGAAAAAAGAAATCGAAAGGTGCCATGATAGAGAATACAGCTATTTCTAGGTCTTCTAGTATGCAGCAAACTAGCAGGGCAGACAACCACCAAGTGCTGCTTTCTAGAGCTATAAAAGCCAGGTTGATTCAGACAGTTGCAACAAAATGAAGAAGCAAGGCAGAAAGAGTGCCAGCTATTACTGTAGATGTGTTCAAGCAGTAGCAACCATATGCTGCTCCCCTTCCTTTTGGAGTAGCAGGAAGTAGAGCTTTCCAAGCCACTTAACAGGCATCTCCAACTCAGCCCTTCCCATTCACAACTTTGCTGCCTGCTCCACCTCAGAAAGGGCCTTGGCATTTCTACTTTCAAAGCAGCACAATTCAAGTCCAATCATTACAGGGATATACCTCATGTCGTTTCTATGAATGTTCAAGAGAATACCATGAGTATATAGTTTTAAAAACAAAATTCAAAACAAAATTATTATTTTTTAAAAGAAATACAACAAGATTTTACAGGTGATCAAATTGAGTTGAAGCTGCCTTGCATGCAATCAAGACACAAGATAGTAACAGCAGGAATAAAACACAGCCACTTCAGGCCAGTTACTGGACCAAGAACCTCGTCCAAAAGAAAAATTCATACAAATGGCAAAAGAGTAAGCCAATGCTGTCACTGGGAAAAGCAGCCCAGCCCTCTCCTGCTCAAGGGAACCACTTGCAAACTCTCGTGCTGCTGCAGCTGTTCATACACACCCATGATAAATTGGATCAAGAACTGAAAGAAGTCAAATTGACCTGCCAAATTAAGTAACCAGATAATTCAAGCCAGAAGAGCTTTACATTCTGGACCCATGGAGCATGTTATGGGATGCAAGAAGAAACAGAAATAGTAAAAGAAGACTGTGAGGAACTCATTTTTTCTGTACTTTTTGGGGACAGAAAGGTAATGATTTTCTTAAATTCTAAGCTGAAGTCAGCAGTGTAAGCTATCTTTTCACTAACATACATATGTAATACTATACTGTTGTAAACTGATACCAGTGAAAAGCTTAAAGCCTGTAACAGTGGGGATATTGCTTTGTAAAAATAAGGCTGTCTTTTCAATTTTTATTTGCTGAGTATTTTTTTACAGGCAGTAGTGAAGTGTAAAGAAAATGTGAAGCATCAAGGAAGAAAAATAAAAAATTTACATTTTCTTTAAGTGAAAGTCTATAGGAGCAATGTGGTTCTTGTTTGGAACACAGAGGTTGGAGGAAGAGTAGAAATGCCAAAAAAATTCCTATATTTAGAGAAAATCATTGTCCTATGTATTCTATATGGAGTATGCATTTGGATATGCACTGGTATTTCAAGATGTACAGTAAAGAGTTTGTGGATAATCCAGTAAGCATTTTTTTTTTTTTTAAGCTTATAAATAAACACAGAAGGGCATTAATGAAAAATGAGACCTTCAGCTAAACCAGCAGTAAATTACCCTGATTATTTTTAATTAACTTTTCCAGATATTTCAGATCATTTACATATTAAATCCTTTCATAGTTAAAGGGAGTGATTATGATGCCCTTCAAATGAAAAAAAAAAGTCCATTAAATGTCAGTACAATCCAGAGTGATCTTTTGGTTCTGAAAGAATACCAGAAATTACTTTTTCAATATTAACATAATTGTCAGTGTTTTTAAAAATCATCATTATTATTATTAATGTAAGTGTTTTGGACCCAGTTTTTGTGTTTCACACACTTGCCAAGACTTAGCTCCTGGTCATGTCAGCATGATAAACAGAAGCACAATCAAGGACATCAGGTCTTAACCTTGCTTGAAAAAACTTCAGAAATTCCTGCTTGTAAGCACCATCCCAGTTTACAACACTCAAAGACAGTGCCCAGTATGTCACAAAGTGTATGCATGGTGTCTGTATGAAGCAGCAGCTGTTTGTTCTGTGGTACATTCACATTCAGAAGGAAAAACATTTCTAGCACCATCATTTGATAAGCAGCAGTTGCTTTACAGCAATCTGTTCCTGTTCTAACTATAACCTCAGGTCTGGAATGATGCAATTCATTCAGAATCTCCTCTAAAGTTCTCCTCTAATAGGATAGAGAATCCACAATACTGCTCTCATACATCCTGACAATTACAAGTGAAGCACAGGAGGGAAGAATACTTAAAGGAGAGAAGACGTGTTGCCTTATTCACACATGTCAAAAAAATTACAGATTCTTGAGAATAACCAATAGTTCTTCAAGTTCATTCATCATGATCTGTACTGTACAGAGAAGCACTATACTCAAAGTGTAATGGGAATAAGAAGCTTCAGACTCAAGTTAATTTAACACCTTCTTTGGCCTAAGTATACAGTCTTGTTCTTTTCTTTGTATGTGGTCTTGTCTGAAAAACAAACAAACAAAACACTCAAACTGTGTCAACTGCAGTTAGTGAAATGAGCTTTTACTTTTTGGGATAGAAACAAACAAAAAAAATTTTTAAGCACAGCCTTTGAAAGGAATGCTTTCAACAACACTCATCTATGTGTAAAAAGACTAAGCGATAGACTGAATGCTCTAGTTGTAACACAGTAAAATATTTCAATATACATCTGGAAGAAGCACGCTAATGTTCCAGCTACAAGTTTGCTGACATTAAATTCTGAAATCACTTTAGGACAAGGCTGTTTAAAATCATAGCATCGTGACACTCAGATGAAGCATCATTTGAAGAGTACAGGCTATGACTGCTTGAAATTCACTCTACATAAAGGACATTGTAAACAGTCTTCTCAGCACAAATTCTGCAAGAGAACTTCATGAAAACCTGCAACTCTGGCCTAAACACAACTGAACAGAGGCCTGAATCCAAAATGTCTGCTAGAAAGAGAGGAAGACGGCTTATCTATTTAACATGCAATTAAGAACTGATAATTTGACACCAACTGTGCAGTCTTATACACTTCTGACAAGTGCTGCTTGCTGTTCAGACTGAGCGATTGTGAGAAAATTTGAAAATTTGAAAAAGTTTGAAAATATGAAGTATCAATGCTTACATTCTCTGACACCTGTTCAGGAGCAGGTTATCAAGGACTTTTTTTTTTTTTTTTTGGTCATCTTCCTCATCTCATTCCCCTCCACAAACACACCAAATACAATTAAAGGCACTGAAGGACAAATACTTTTCATTAAGCTTACTATAAGCCAGCTAATTCAGCCTTTTCTCTGTTTTCTAAGTACTCATTCAATCAAATGATTGAGTGAAATTATCGCTGTAGAGCTGCCCCTGTCCATGGTACTCAGTTTACCAAACACAGGCCCACCTGGGCTACCATGTTCACCCATGTTGGCTATAGGTGGCACACATCACCACAGATCTGCCACATCAAGTTCAGAAGGACATGCATTAAAGCTCCTGTTGGCCAAAATCTGGCAAAGCTGGCATGGGTTAAAGGACTCTGACTTTCTCTGATGATTTTTGAAGTCTCAAGTCTTTCTACTCAAGTCTTTGTTCAGCTGAGGCAATGAGTCTCAAACTCTTTGAAATTACAATTCTGTCATCCGTAAATGCTAATCAGGGAAATCAACTAAGTTCAACCTTTAAAAATATAAAGCTTACAGGTACCATTCTATTCCAGCAAAAACAAGTATAGAACCTAAGTCTTTTCCCAACTGAGTCCTGTACAGCAGGCAGACTCCCACCCTGACCACTCTAGCAGTTCCAAGCACACCAGGAAAGAACATTATAAAACTGGCTCCTAATCTTATATTCGTTCATGTGTTCCATTTCCTCACTGTCTGTTGATGTCTAGGGAAAGGTGACATTCACAGTATAACACCAAACATAGGACACAAAACATGTCCCTGAGATACCCCTAAAATCAAAGAGAAAGTCTTTCTCTTTTACTCGATGGTTCAAGGAGCTATTACAATCACTAAACCCATACTGGTGGCTTGTTTTTTTTTATTATAAGCATTAACTGTGGTAGAGCAACAAACATGTCACATCATTAGAACTTACAAAGTTTGAGAATGTGAATTACAGATGTTTATGTTCTCTTACTCTTATTCAGGAGTAGGTTATCAGGATTTTTTTTTTTTTTTTTTTTTTTAAGTCATCTTCCTCATTGCATCCCCCTCCACATACACACCAAATGCAATTAATGGCACTTAAGGACAAATATTTTTCATAAAGCATCATCATTTTTCATAAGGCAGTTTATTCAGCCTCCTCACTGTTTTCCAACTTGTCATTCAATCAAATAATTGAGTGAAATGATTTCATTTTTTCAGACCAAGACTTTATCTTACCAATGACTTTCTCGTTATAGCTGAGATACCATACAGATCTGCAGTAATTTCTTCTGCCTCTACTGTTCTTGAAGAACTAGTTCAGGCTAGAATGAAGTAAACTGTAAGTAATCAAGCCTCTTCTGCATTACATTGAAACTGCAGACAGAGACTAATGGCATGAGATGGCCAAAAACAGAAACAAAAGATAACAGCAGACACATGAAAGAAACTGCCAGTCAAGCAGCAAAATCAGTTCAATCACAAAGGCATGTTCTCTCTTGCTCAAGGGGTCTACCTGACTACCTCAGACAAGTTAACTGGAATTAGGTGAGATAAATCCCACCCTGTAATCCAACCAGAAGCGATTATTTCAAATGATATTTAGTACATATTTAACTGCCCTTATTTACTCCAAAAAATCAATATAAAATTAAGATTCAAACAGGCATTTCCAACAAATACTGCTCATTCAAGCTTGGCTCTTCCAATTAACTGTGAAAGTGTTACAAAAGAACTTCACATTAGAATACATTTTTAAATTCACAAGATTTTTAATGTCCATTTGTGCTTAACAAAAATCAGTCCGTTACTCTATATGTATAACTATGGGCATGAATCACACCTAACAACTCACATTATTTAAGCTAAAGATCAAAATAAAGCAATGCATAAAGTAACAAGAGTTATGTTACACTTTAGCTAATAAAGCATGAGTTTCCTACATTTCCAGCAGTGTACCATCAGCATAGCGAAATTAAAACTGAAGGCTCCTTATGTATAGAACAAGCATTGTTGCTCGTTACTAAAATTATCTGATGGCAAACACTCTGTTTACTTGTTAGTAATTTTTTAAAAGTTTGAGTTTGGACTGAAACTTTCTCTGCATGGTGCTTGACTCAGATCACTTTGGTTTCTCATAAAAAAATTCTAATATTGCTTACAATGATGATGGGTTTGTGGAAGGCAGGAAAAGGAAGGAGAAGGAAAACATTACTAGAATACAAGTATTGTTGACAGGGCTTTTTAGGACAGTATTTTGGGATTCTTTTGCTCTTTGGAAAATTTAGAAAAACTATAATCTCATATCAGTGAGAAAGCTCATACAGACAACATTAAGATATGGCCAAACTTTGTACATTTAAAACATTTTGAAATAAACAGTGCTTCTACCAAACATATGCAATCAACAGAAAACTCTGAATACTCCATCCTTGGCACTCAAGATTCCTGTAACAATCCCAGCAACAGCCCACCAAAGAAGGACGTGAGAGCATGTAAAGGCTTTTTAGTTTTAAGTGAACCCTCTAGTTATTTAGATGGTGAGTAGGAGAAATCCGATCAGAACGCAGAAAGAAACAAAGCTTAAACCCAGAGAAGTTCAAATAAATGGATGAGTTAAGGGAAGAACTCTGAGAGGAAGCCTAAGGAGCATCTGAGAGATATGAAAAGAGATGAAGTGACTAGGATCAATGAGGAAAATAATGGGAAAGACTAAAATCTATTTTGGCTGGGGGGAACATAGGAATTAGCACTGATGTGAGATACTGAAGAAGGAAATGGACAAGAGATAGGAGACTGAAACTGTGACTACATCCTTGGTAGCAGTGCTGGAGCACTCCCCCTTGCTCATCTTTGGTCAAATTCAGCATTTTTTGAGTACAGGGGTCTTTATTCTACCACAGAGAACTGGACTGGATAACTTGACTAGACTAAAAGAAATCCAAAGCAACAGGGAAATATCCACCTTTTCTCCCCACCAAGCCATTTCTCAGATGAACACATTCTTCTGTCAATTTCATTACACCATTACACAAACACAGCTGTGGTGCCAGAACCTTGGAAATATCACAGAGGTGGGAAGAAGTGACGGGGAGAAAAGCTGTGTAAGCCTGCTTAAACTGGTGAAGAAGTTCATGCAAATGAATTGATGAATGTTGATGTGTTGTTACTATTTATGAATTATTATTATCTGGTGAATATTGATTGATGACATAAATGAACTGAAAACCTGATGAAAGTAAAAGGAAGTTGATGTGGGAAGGGGCAAAAGATTATTGTATAGGCAGATCAGAGAGAAAAAAATAAAGGCTAGACAAGAGTCTAAATAGAAAAAGAAGTCCTAAGAGTAAAGAAGAGAAAGACATGAACAGAAAAATCAGCTCAAGCAGTCTCAAAAATAGCACATAGGCTTACTGAATCTTTCTGAATTCAGACTGCATCTCAAGTGCCTCATTTCCTTATCTGCCATACAAAGATAATGCTGCCCTTTCAGCTTCTGAGAACAGTTTGTTATTTGTGAAGCTCTCGGATAACAATTAGTGACAAACCACAGAAAAATCCATGAGGAAAACAAGCATATTATATCTGAGTTTGCATAGCACGAAATATATCCAAATGCCTTTGGCAATGCTGATGATAAGACAAGCTGTTTAAAAGTGTTCATTAAGTGCACAGGTGTGATGGTGCTAACTGAAGCAGAGCAGCTGCTGAAAAAGCCATGCTCACAATGTGATCAAAGACTATCAGCTTGCATATAAAGGGGGTATGCATGCATGCAAAGGCAGACATACAGGTATTTTTAGAAATCTTTCTCAAAAGCTCAAATAAATAGTGACTAATATGTATGGTTAACAAATACAATCAATATTTTCATCATAAATATTAGCCTGTATACTAAAAGTAACCTTCTGGTGTCCTCAGATTGAATTTTGAGAAGTTGGAAATTTCATCTCAATGTTACTTTAAACATTTGCCTTAAAAGCAAACCTTTGCCTCATCCTAATACACAGGTGAGAAAACATCATCTGCTTCCTGACATTGCTCTGTGCAAAGGGGCATGCTGATGACATGCGGCAACCAGAGCAAAAGTCTGCAAACTGACACTTGAAGCTAGGGAGGAGTAAGTTCTGTGAACACCACTGTACATAAAGACAATCTGGGGCATGCCTTAAAAAAATATAAATTTGAAAGCAAGGAGCTTTTAAAGCAAGGATCTGGATTACAAAACTAGGAAATCAGGACATTGAGTGGGGGTGCACAAGAGAGACAGGCATAGAAGAAGAAGCTGAGATCATTGCCTAGAAAGGTGGTAAGAAATAGTAGGAAGTTAAGTTGGAGGAAACAGGATATTGCTCAATATTAGCAGAAGTCATTGAGACTCCACACATCATTTAAATCCATTTAAAAGCATACTATTGGTATACTAATTCCTTAGCTGTAATTCAGTGATTGAGCTCAATATATCGTAGCAGTAGAGCCATCTGATGGTACTTCTGACAAACAGTCCTGTTATTTATTTATTTAAAAGTTTCTCCATTTCAGGGAACTATTATATGTGAAAAGAAAAATAGCAAGCTGCAAAAGGGTCTGTCTGTCCCAGCTTCTCATTAAAACTGAGGAGTTGGAATTAGATGTCTTTAAGGTTCCTTCCAACCCAAACCACTCTATGGTCCTCCCTTAATCAGAAATATTTCCTGAGGTTTGCCTCTACCCCTGGGCTTCCCAGCAGCATGGACACTTTGCTTTACCAAAGACTCAGACCATTTTCTTTCCTTGATTTGTCCTTCCAGGCCCAAAATGATGTGGAACCACTTGAGCGCAAACCTTGAACCACTCTTCTCTAGATTCTTTCTTATAGACAGATACAAATTACTGAGTAATACTGTCAATGACACATTACCCCACTCCTATAACTTACTTTCCAGAAACACCAATCTGCAGGACTGGAAGTTCAACCTTGGTCTCAAGTCTACCAGGCTATAATCCTCTCTGAACCCTTCATTCTGTAATCACTTTTGTCATCTCTATAAGTATGCTTGTGGCAGGGGGGTTGAAACTAGATGATCATTATGGTCCTTTTCAACCCAGGCCGTTCTGAGTCTCTGATTCTATGATAGGTATGTGGGTGGAAAAATACTTCTAAGATTGGAGGAAAGAATAATTGCTTTCTAGCTGTCAGTAAATTAAATATGGCAGAATAAAATGCCAGCTTATTTTGCATGGCACCTACATTAGTAAACTCTCTTCACTAAAATCTCCAGGAATAACTTCGAAATGATAAATTCAGTTACCCTGAACAATGCCCATCATGTATATTTGGAAGCTAAGGAAACTCAGAGCTCTCACATCACTAGGGGGCAGGAGTTCTGTAACCTTCAATCTCGGCTTCACAGACATCTTTACCAAAATTTAATTGGATAACGCTAGAAGTGGTTTGCAAAGCAAAAATAAAAAAAAAAAAATCTTTCTAACCAGGAAATGTGAGAAATAAAACATATTACAATTCATAAATCCATCGTTTAAGATGGTCTTTCATTACTTTTTATTAAGTGATTTTTTTTTATTTTTTTATTTTTTTTGTTAAGTGAATTTAATCCTTCTTTAAAGTCTGAGGCATGCACCAAACATGTGTGGCTCCTGCTGCTGCAGGCAGAGACTGCAGACCTCAGTAATTTTCCCTGCAGCTTCAAGAGGGAAGATGCAATAGTGTGTCTACCTTTCCATGGTGGCTTGGCTTTGCTGCATGCCCAGGGTTAGTTGGTCCCTGCCCACACTTACCAATGCCCTTCATGTCTGTCTGTACAGGGAGTTGAAGAAGTATGTTCTCTCTTCGCTCTAATGCCACCATCACTAGCTTTCATTAAGGAGCATCAAAAAGAGTTTCCATCTTTTCTCGTTCAGCCCTTGTAAACATGCAGTAATTAGCTGCTTCTGCTTTCCTAAAGGGCAGCTGGAACTGTGTGTCTTCTGGTCTCCTCTGTGGTTCTCAGAGCCATGAAGCAAAAATCCTTCATAGCAGCAAACAGAAATGTTAATATTCCCATGTGCCGCACTAAGATGATCCCTTTCCATCATCAGCTTCTCAACATACTTTTTTTCCATATGCATGCATCTATGAGCACAGTATTTATGACATGTTTAGAACTAATGCTGTGCTAAGACACACAAGTAAGTCTTAACTTTTAACTTCTCAAATTCTCTATGGCTTATAAAACATTTTGATGCAAAAACATTTTGAAGCAGAGCTTTAGAGAAGGTCACTGCTGGTGGCAATTAAGATATTAAATATTTAAATATTAAAATATTTTAGGAGTTCAGTCTACTGCTCTAATTTCTGATCACACCTATGAGAACATGACTGCTAAAAATGCACATCTGCAGTACCAACAGTGATAAGATGTAATTTACAATAATTCAGATGTAATTGGATGGTGAAATTAACTCTGAAGATAGTCAAAGAATCTAATTTTTAGACACATCAGTATGCCAATACAATAATCATCTCCACAGAATAACATTTACTAATTATCCTGTTTAACAGACACATTTGATTTCACCCTTGTCATGCTCCTTTGAAGTCATTTATTTTCCCTGCTTGGGACAGAGCACTTTGGCACCCTGGAAACCACTAACACAAATAGATGTGGAAGCATCTAATCCTGAAATGGGAAGAACCAAATGTTATTTTCTTCACTGTACATTACAGTGCATTACATTCATTTAATAATTACAAATAATTCAGAAGCTCTTTGCTGTAATGAATTGCTTCTTAATAATTCAAGCTAAAAAATTATTGCAAAAAGGCCCAAATCCTTTGTAGTAAGCTCCTACCAGTTAGAACTGGTACATTATTTTGAAGACTTGTTCATAATGTTTGAGTAGTTAAATCATGTAACACCCCAAATGGCTTTAAATGCCCCTGAGACCACTTTGCAAGTATTTATTCTTTGCTTAGTAGTTAAGGATGTGCATTTTTCATGGTTCGGCTCCTCATTTTACAGGGGTCTGCATAGCCTGAGGTGTCACATTTCATGGGAATTTCACAAAGCATAAAAAATTGCACAGAAAAGGAAGATTCATTTTCACACAGACAGAAAACAACCCAAAGCCTTCCAAGCTTCAGTCAGCTTTAAAAACAAGGGAAATCCATAATTTTATGGTGGTGTTATTGCTGAATTCCATGTAGACTATGAGAATCCCATATCCTCCTCACAAGCAGTCACAACACCAAAGTCCATTTCATACAACATACAGAGCAAGGAACTGCTCAGTTTATTTGTAGATGTGTAAATTACTGTTTGGTGGTTAAACTTTTGAACTCAAATTTGCTTCAGTGCCAATTCCCATCCCAGACTGGGAGGACTCGTGCTGTACGCAGTGCATTAGGACCATCTGTCTCTGCTTCCAGAGAGGGCACAGATCAGAATCATATCCAGCAAGAGGGGGAGAGGAGGAAGAGAAGAGAGGAAAGAGAGGGGTGGGATTGCTCCACAAACTTAGAGAACACTTCAGGTTTTGGTTGGTAATTAACCCTCAGTGCAGTAAATACGTAGATAGACTCTAATGACTGTCATTTAAAAATATGCAAATGAGAAGTGAATAAAGAATATGCTAAAAATACAGAGAGGAAAGCAATTAGGATGCTTTCTGTCATTTTAAACTTCATGGTTTCCAAGGTCAAGCTCTTCAGCTGATCTGAAGAAATAAAAGAGGACTCAGCTCCTGAGCCAAAGGCTGCTGTTTATATAAGTGATCGTGGAGATGGTGTACTCTGCCCTCTTCTCTGATAAAATGAAAGGCATCGTAATCTTATCATTTCCAGTCTAAACCAGGATTCATTCACATTTTTTCATTTTTTAACTTCTCAAGATGCACAAAAAAAGAGAAACAAGAGAAACAACCTAAGGTTTCTGCACACACAACATTAAAGGGTACTGATCCAACCAGTCTAGGTCTGTTTTTTCCATGCCTGTTTCCATCCATACGAACTACAACTACCAAGCTCTTTGATGGAAAGCCAGCAGCAGAGGTGATTTCACAAAGAGAGATACCACAGCTACATCTCAGAGATGTTGCACCGACCCTCTGCAGTGCTGCTAATCACCAGGTCTTACTGACACAGGCACAGCTGTGATTCTGTTCTACTCAGGACAAGCACCTAACTCTTCCTAACGAACTCTGTTTCAACAACCAAAGAATTGTCTTCACAGAGAGACTGAATCATTCAGTTCACCTCAGAAGCAATAGCCCTAAGTGGGCAAGCGTCAGACATTTGATTTCTCTTTAAGATACAGGCCCAACTATAACTATTTTGATATCAGTCAAGAAGTTTAACATAACTTTTAAAGGGCTGCACATAAGAAGTCTACTTGAACGCTTACTGATATGGATGAGAATATCACAGTTATGCGTGGACACCTGCGTACTGAAGGTCAAGAGTAGAGCAAAAGGAAAGTTTTAATATTTGGCTTTGGAAAGATAAGTAAATGTAAAGGAAATCCTAATCATGTGCTGTCTGTTTTATTTACTTAGAGCTTTCAGCATGCAACTTCAAAGATGCTGGAATACATTTCTACAGCTGGTATACCTCACACAATTCTACAGTTCACACTGATACAGGAATAATGCAGGTCTATGTGTTCTATGTAGCATTATCTCCATTTTCCATGCTAAAGTTACATTGCTACCATGTGCTTTACTGCTGCAGTACCAACTCAGAACAAGTGTATTTAGGACAGATATAGCCTCTTACAGATTTTACTTCTATTCTTCTGGTATTTATACAAATGGTGCTGATGACACAAAGCATCACATATATTTACTGCCAAAATGTGCCCTTCCTCTTACTAAATGTTTTGCAATACCATTTAACACAAAAGGCCAAGAACCCACAATCTGTCTGGTTGAGGGAGGACAATTCAGGAGCACTGGAAGAATTCTGGTCCTTGCAGTAACAAGGGCTCTCTGGCAAAAACAGCTGCCTGATTCCTGGAAATGGATTGCCTCGTTACAGAGAGCACATTTACAAATCCTGAACATTCCAAGCAGCCCTTGGCTCAATGCAGAAATACCCTCAGCTTACTGATAATGTCATGTTCAGCTCTCAGAGCAACGGGTTATCAGCAGCAACTTCTACTGTCCAATTGCAAAACTTCACCCTCGCTTTCTGCTTCCTCCAGCTTCTTGATGTCCTCGGGCACATGGCATCCCACTGACAGACAGTAACCAGATGGTCTTTTACCATACAGCACTGAGCCGTTTTAGGAATTTAATCAGATTTCCCAGAATACGCAGCACAACCGGTTGTGCTAAAGTTGGTGCACAGGTGAAATTGCGTGCTTCCAGTGTTATAAATAGGCCCAACCAACGGCAGTTGAATTGTCTGCCTGCTACTCTGGAAAACCCAGCCTATAGCTCAGAGAGCTCCCAGGAATGCTGGGTGACCCCTGAGGCTCCAGTGAAGGCTTCAGCACCGCAAAGTGACTTCTTTTCTCTCCATCTCCTCGCAAAGGCTGGCTCCCATTTATTAATGAGGAATCAAATTTCCTCATTCTTACCTCAGTGCTAGATTAATTCCCACTCCTGCACCTTTGGAACCACTGCTTTTTTAGGGAACTTCTCTGGCATCGCAACTCCACAGGTTGCAGATATTAGGGCTGCACAGAATGGTTTTAATGGACTCCTACATAGTTTAAGTGTGTAACAAAGATCAGAATGTGCCTCAGTTATTTTTCACACATTGTATCAGTGACTTAAGATATTTCATTCTTTCTCACTTACATCTGAAGAATCACAGAATCACCAAGGTTGGAAAAGACCTTCAAGATCATCCAGTCCAACCATCCACCTAACACCAATAGTACTCACTAAACCATGTCCCTCTACACAAAATCCAAATGTTCCTTAAACACCTCCAGGGTCGGTGACTCCACCACCTCCCTGGGAAGCCCATTCCAGTGCTTGACCACTCTTTCAGAAAAGTAGTATTTAAGTATTTAGGGCTCATATAGGACTTTTCTGGTAAAAGTACTCCATTAAATTACCTGAAAATTCTGAAGGTCTTTTCAAAATTAAGAGAGAAAATAAGAGTGCTATATATATTTTACCTACACACAAAAATAAAAGCATGCTTGTAAAAAAGCAGTTCCAAAATAAACCACATTTACTACTAATAAGAATTTTTAAAAGTAGAGCAAAATAACTAAACTGTTATTCTGCCAGATTGAAGATGCTGCTGGTAAGAAATTAAAGCTGTGTCCTACAGCAGTATTTCAATGGAATAACTTGAGAGGGAAGTCCTGGCTACTGTTGTTTCGGGGCCCATAGACTATACACTGTCAAAAGGGAATGTTTTTTTTTTGAAAGGTGCTGTCAAACAATCCTATTTCACAGGACAGGAATAAACAGTCACTCTTCAGCACTTGACAAGGAACTGTCCTGAGTCCCCTGCACTGCATGCAAACGACACACTTATCTTCCGTTCACCTATTAAAGTAACTAAAACTTCTGTGACTCATGTTTAGTCATTTTTTTGGCAGCTCAGTCTGGCTTGAACCTAGTTGGAACTGCTGAGCAGAAAAGCACAACTAAGAAGCACTGAAGCAAAGCAACACAGACTTTTAGAAGAAAAAAAAAAAAGCAGTCTCAAGAAAAAGTTAGTCCCTGAGAATGCATAAGAGCATGAACACCTCCAACATTTACAAATACCCATATTTCCAACCTATTTTCACTGCTAAGCACGAGTTATTTCTTTGTACATTCAAAATATATTCGAAATACTTCAAAACGAAAGACAGCAGGACTCAGGTGAACCTTGCCGGAAGAAGCAACGCGGTGGCTAAGGCTGCAATTTGCTATCAGTCCTGTAAGTTGTGCTAGTGTCATTGGAGGAAAACAGCTAATTAAACGAAGGTCCTGGAGAAATGCAGCCAAGATATGGGACTAAAGAGAAATCCCATCCCTTTACGATCCACGTTAAACCCAGTGAAAACAAGGAGGATATATTCCACTCCAACAGGAACCACAAGGCCAGGACACCACAGCAGTAAAGCAGAAAAAAATCAAGACAGACTTTTTTTTTTTAAAATGTCTGTAACAACCATTGTCTATGGTCTTCCAAAAATAATACATGAGAAAAATACCATTACGTGATGTATTTAATGTTTCTTTTCAGCACTCTCCTCAATGTACTTGGATAAGATTGGCTGGTTACAATGTATGTACAAACCTATCTTTATCTCTTAGCACATGCAGATCTATTCAGAGAGAATATGCTAGCTCCTGGAACTGAAAACCAGCTGACAAAATATTGGAGTTGTAACAAGCTTTGAACTTTCTGAAAGACAGTCACAACAAATCTGTTTTTTCAAATAAAAACCACATCACATGGAAAAATCCTATCATTGTAAAAGATGCTCAGATATCCTATCCAGAAAGAAGCTTCAGCTTCATGAATCAGCAAAAGGGGGAGATAGGAGGGAAGACGGGATTTTGATATTTGGAAGATTGTATCAATCCCTTTTAGGGCATCTTAAAATAAGGATTTCAGTTCAGATGTGACTGATTCTCAGGTACTCTGGATTGTTTTGTCAACTGTTAGACTCAGTGCCCTGGATCTTATGTGATACTGGAAAAAAACAGTGCCAGGGCTATCCAGTGTTTCGACGGTAGAACCACATAGGTACTCAGGCAAACATCTATCAGGTTTCCTTCAAATTTTCAGTATCATGCTGCATGAATGCTGAGTGGATGAGGCAGTATACCTCTAGACTGAAGAGCACGCTGTTAGTGCACCGCCTTTATTTTAAATCATAGAATAGATTAGGTTGGAAAGGAACTTAAAGATCATTTAGCTCTAACCTCATTATATGGGCAGGCTTGTCACCCACTAGATCTGCCCAGACCCCATCCTATCTGACCTTTAACACTTCCAGGGATGGGGCATCCACAACTTCTCTGGGCAGCCTGTTCCAGTGCCTCATCACTCCCTTAAGTAAAGAATTTCCTCCTAACATTTAATCTAAATCTCCACACTTTCAGTTTAAGTACATTCTCCCTTGTCCTGTCACGTAAAAAGTTGGCCCTCTTGATTACGAGCTCCCCTCAAGAACTGGAAGGCCACAATGAGAGCTCCCAAGAACCTTCTCTTCTACAGGCTGAACAAACTGGGCTCCCCTCAAACTTTCCTCACAGCAAAAGTGCTCCAGACCTCTGATCATCTTTGGATCACTTCCAGGAGAATCTTCTCTGTGATCTTCTCAGGCACAGACATGAGGCTTACTGGTCAGTAGTTTCCCAAATCTTTTCTACCTTTTTTTTTTTTTTTTTTTTTAACAATGGAAGTTTCCCCTTTCCCAGTCAGTGGGGACTTCATCTGACAGACATAACTTTTTAAGTATGATGGACAGTGTCGTGGCAGTCACATCAGCCAGTTCCTTCAGGTCCCTAGGAAGCATACTATACAGCCCCCATATACTTGTACACATTTTGCTTCCAGTCTGAATTTTATGTGAGCATCTAACTGGTTTTCTCCCTGATTTTTTTTTTTTTTTTCAGCAAAAAAAAAATCTTTTTTCTCTTATATTTCCCCATCTTTGTCTAGTTGCACTGTGGTTAACAGTTTTTATATGCAAGCTACTATTCAAGTATATTGACATCACTGCACAATTCCTGACATAGAATACAATTTCTGTTGTACTGATTTACTTTCTTATACAACCCCAAAATAGATATTTGTACAGTCTGATCTTCAAATTATTCACATGAAGCCACATTTACTGTTTGAATCCTAGCTTTCAGTAACTTAGCATTTTTTGTTCTCACAAAATTCCTCTATTTATTTTTGTATTTTCTTTACTCCTCAATTTGTAGATTGAATGTTGGCAGCTAAATATACCAAAGTGACATTTTTAGAGACAGCTATGTACGTCAGTCTAAGAAAATTCAAATGAGCAATTCACCACAGTTATGTATCTATTAATGTTCTCTGTTGACTATGAGATCACCCAGTAGTCAGGATCCCTTGGTATAATGGCTCTTCTCTCACTTATAACCCTTCAAACCACCAAAGGAGCTCTCCTGATTTGCAGCCTGGGTTTCCTTGTTAAAAACTGTAGTCACACACAATATGTATGCAGGAACACAATATCATAAGTTAGCTTTCTAATTCAGTAAGGCATCTTTTCCAGATCATTTCTCAAATTCTATCTTCATCAGTAGTCCAGAGCTCAAAGAACAGAATGTAAACCTCGGATTACCTATTTAACCCCAAAATATCAGATAGCTTACATTGCTTCCAGCCATCTAACCGTACAATATTGAATTTATTGTATTATTTATCACTGTTTATTCTATGTTATGTCTTTTCATATTCTTAGAGTAAAGGCTTTCCAATATAATCTAAAAGAAAAGCTCAACAATTGAGAGAATATAAGTATTTTAATTTTCCTATTTGTCTTGCTCAGCAGCTGTGTTAATTTCACCTCAATTTTCCCGCATAACATGCAAGACCTTGTACCAAAAAGATAAATATGTTTCAAATATGCTGTGAGTCACAGTAGACGTCTGAGATCTTCACAACAGAAAACAAAACAACTGCTTTTGGATACATTTCTCTTACCTCTCAGGATGTAGTTCTGATAATTCTGGTCTGCTTCTGCTCCTACTTTGATTAGGCAAGTCAGGCCTTCAGCGATAACGAACTCATGAACCAAGTCTTTGTCATCCTACCACAGAAGGAAGGAAAAGCTATGTTAGAATTCCAAAAGCAGAATATATCTTAACATAAAACCAAATGCATTCCTGCAACATTGACTTTATTTATCAGATTATTTAAGTTCGTTCATATGAACGATGTTATATAGAAGACATTTTAAAATTAAATACTTGATATAAACACATAAAAGCCATATTTTTTACCTTTAAGTTGACTAGAGAGGTTTAATATCAGTAAAATATTTGAGTTTGGATTTTTTCCATTAAAGGTTTGCAAACATTCTGCCTGATATTATAATATCTTCATATTTCATAAACAGACATCCCTTAATCTTAGAATGTCCGTATTAGTACGAGAAAGCCATCTCTATGCCTCAGCATAATACTGAATAGTTTCAGTATTTCAAGTGTGCACACCAAAACTTTTAAGACTTTTTTACTGTAATGTAATATTGCTCTGTGACAGTCAATACATTTAGAATGAAAAATTATAGTGTTAAAAATAAGAATGCTAGTAGACAATATTCCCACATTTTGATGGAAAACAAAGTGAAAGAATGAAAGAAAATATTCCTTAGTAAAGTAGAATGACAGTATATTCCTTGCTAGGAACTATATGCAGAAAATGATGCCAAGGAACTACAGAGCACGGTAGTTTTGCTTTCTCATCTTACCAAGGCTCATGGAAACAAACAAAAGGCTATTAAAAACTTGATTAAACAGCATTTAATGAAGTAGCTACACAAATTAAGCAGAAAAAAATAATGAAACAGAGCTACTCTGAGGACAAAATCATCCCTGACACTCTTTGGATTATTTTTAATACATGCTTTTTCACATACAACAGTGTATTATTCAAAAGAAGTTTCATCTTTCCAATAATGCAGTTCTAAGAAATCAAGATCCAGACAGTAGCTTTGTTTAGAGTGATTTCTGAATTAACTGCACATTCTTTGAAAACTGCCAAATAAACTAAAATAAGCAGGTCCTTTATTAAGAGACCCAAGCACCCAATTTTACAAACATGAGAGATGTTCTCTACCTACCCGTTCGCCAAACTCAAAACAGTGATACTACCTGTATAGTAACGAAAGAAAATGCAGACAATCTACTTGTTAACTCAAAAGGCACTAATCATATTCTGATTTTCTTGGTTTTATGTCATGGTATTTAAATATGCACGCAAAGATGGAGAGGCCCTGCATGAGGGAGGGGAGGCACGGCCATGCCCAGGGCAGCACACAGGATTCTGCACCCCCCGAGGGCCAGGACACTGCTCCTTTCCATAAATTGCTTTTACTCAAAGAAACCAGAGCAATCTCTAGCTCTTCTAGAATTCTGAAACTGATTTCTCAGAAAACTCAAGGGAGAGGAACATTTCTCTGGAATCTGTTGGCTAAGTTCAAAGTACAGTACATTCAGGGTTCAGATACACTAACTCTGCACCCAAGAGAAATTCAACAAGGAGTTTGCCTGACATTCACAGACCTTGGAAAGTAAGTTACATTGTATGCAAAAGTCAATGGCTAAACATTCTGTACTACTGAACTGCAGAGAGAATGCGCCAAATTCCTCCTATATTGAGTGGGTGGTGGTGGGAGCAAAGGCAAAGGACAGAAAGAGAAAATCCACCCTGCAAAAGTTTTTCTCAAAAACCTGGTGACAAATAGATGCCTATTTTTTTTTTTTATAATTGTGATGTCTAATTTAAGAGAAGTAAGATATACAATAATAGATAGGACTGATTGAAATAACTACAATGATTATTATAGATGGTAACAGAACCCCAGCCAAAAGCACACTTCCTTCATAGAAAGTTTAGTAGACATTCTGATTTAGCATCAAATTCTGAATAGTATTCTGAATTATATTTGCATCGAGGTAAAAAACTAACAAACAAATCATAGAATCATAGAATTGCTCAGGTTGGAAAAGATATTAAAGATCATCAAGTCCAACTGCAACCTAACCATACTACCCTAACAACCCTCCATTAATCATGTAATAAACAAATAAAAAACAACCTCCAGGACAGACCCAAAATCAAATAAGCAAAACTGGAAAAGTGGGAAGAAAAAATAACTATGATCTGCAGACTGTGGTATTTGTTAACAGACCTAACATTTTGGAAATTTAAAAAAAAAAAAAAAAAAAAAAAGGCGTTCAGAAGATATTGAAGAAATTATCCCTACACTAGAGAAGTTAAAAGTAATCTGGCTGTAAAAAACTTCAGATCAAAACTGAGAATGAAAGGAAATTTTAACAGCAAACAGCAATTAAGGCTGTTGACAATCAATGAAAATAAAGCTGAAATAGTCTGTACAAGTTTAAGATGTTTTCCAAAATCTAAAGATTATGTTAACGCATATTAAAATTTCACCTGGGGAAAAATGAGTCTTTATTTCCCCAAATACTTTATATAGAAGATCTGCTTTTTGTTGGTGAAAATGGTGAGATCTGCTTTCTGGAACTTTTTCAAAGCAGCCGAGGGGAGGAAACTGCTGCAACATAGAGTTGTCCCTGACTGAAATGAGATATATTGCAGAAGAACTGCAGAGGAAATGAAGGGGATGAGGGACTTTAACCAGACTGCTTTTGGAAAGCAATGAATAAACAAATCAAACCTGAATTAAAAAAAGGCTTTTAAGGTACTTCTCCTCTCCCCAAAAAAAGGGAAAAAGAAGGTGTAATGAAGCGGAATACAAACACATCATGCTCCAGACATAAATTTGAACTCAGCACATTATCTATCCCATCATGTATATACAACGAGAGGAAAGAAGCAAACATCTGGAATGTGCACAGAAAGATGAAAAGGAATCCAGACCCATATATTCTAAATTGAAAGGAGAATGTTTACATCAATTTCGTTCTAAGATAATCTTTTCAGACCCATTAACTCACTGACTTGCCAAGTTAGGTGACCTCAAGAGGAAAGGCTACTCCCTACAGTGGTAAGAGGTTCAGGTTTCCAGGAAGGGAGCATTCATTGTACAGAATATATAGCATGTGTGACACCGATATGCACAAGTAGCTGCCGCATGTGTGTGATAACAGCTAAAAGGAGGCTGAGAAAGGTTGTCATTTGGGATGGAAATGGACTCCTCCACTAATATCACAAAAATTTATGAGCCCTTAATCAGTAGGTATTAGAGCAATGATGAGAAAAGCAGCAAAACATGGTTAAAGCTCTTTAGGCTTCCTGTTAAGTTCCTGCAGCTATAAAGATTGCTTAGTGACACAGAGACAAGCTACTTACAGTCTTTAAGAGAAAGACTTTATCGATGGTTTAATCAAAGAAATATATTTTGTGTGTTCATTCACAGACTTGGAATAAATCATATCTTTTCTTTGTTTAAGCATCTTAGATGGACGAGAAAAAATCAAGACAGTATATGTTGCTTTGTAATAGAACTCTATTTTAGATCAGCATATGATGAAAAAGACATTTAATATATTCAAACTTACGAGTTTAAAGCTTGCTTACTGAGCCATGTCTGACAAAATGCACAAATTGCACTTTTGTCTGCACAACAGTCTAGCTCTTCAAGAAATCCTACAAACAAACCCTGTGTTAAACAGTCTCCAGCATGCCCAGGTGCCACTAATGCAAAGAAGTGTAGCCAGGATTCTGCTCTGTCCCACTAGTTTTCCCATCTCTGCCTCACTAGATACATCTCTTAGGCAGTTTTAGGGTCTTATCTGAAGATGGGCAGACTTTTATTCAAGCAAAAGCATCTTGCAAGTACACACCTTACTTGATGTTCAGTGTACACATGCAAAAACAAACTGTTTACATAACGTTAAAGATAAATCTTTCTGAAGTCTGCTATATTTCCATGAGTCACATATTGGAAAAAAAATTTACCCCGAGCATGATTATTTTCCTGCCACAAGAAAGTTGCTTTGCTTTCTAACGAGAATCAAGGTTTCAGAATACAGTTTCTTTTTTAAGGCTTTTTTAAAAAAAAAAAAACTTATTTTTGGTTTAGCTAACAACAACTGGTGAAAACTCTATCCCAAGTATTTGGGGAAACTGGATTAATAACTGAATAATCACATTTGGATATGCACAGCATATTTCCCCTTTACGTGGCTAGCAGCTGTGCAATGCACTCTGCCTGAGCATTTGTATGCTTATCTGTCAATTTCTACCAAAGAGAACATCATTTTTATGTTTTTTCCTTCCTTTCATAAGCTCCATTGTTTTAAGATGCTTGAGCATTTTAATATTTAGTCCTTAATTCTCTCTTACTTCTGTTACAAAGTTAGACATTGTCCATTTTATAAAGTTCACTTATGTAAATAAGGAGTTGTGGCTCTCCCCAGCCTGTGCTCTGCACACAACATGTTCTTTAGTGAGCCAGCAATCATGTTATCTACTGACCAAACTTTCCAAAAAGCAAATGTTGCAATAATCCAGCATAGAAGTGACAGCAATGCAGGCAGCCAACATACTGGCCACATCCATAAGAATCTTCTTGCTAAGCACAAATAGGAAAAGAAAGAAACACTGACTATTGGCATACAGTAAGCGACTGCTTTCACACAAGGAATGAACCAAGGGTTCTTGCACTTCACCCTCTGAGGAGGACTTTCCCTCACTGCTTGTCACACCACACGATCCCTATAAAGAGAGGTTTAAGCTCTGATTCCTTAGGCCAGCTCTGATTTTGCCTGTAGACTGAAAAACAACTTCTTAAAGTTATACTGCATTCCCATTTTCACATTGGGATAATTCACGTAGGCAAGAAGTTAATACTGCCAATTCACTGTGCAACTTCACATAAAGAGAAATTCTACCTTCTTCAAAGAGGAGAAGCATCCTCCTCTGCACCTTGAATACTTGTGGGGAGGATGCTGGCAGTGTACTGACACATAGTCTGATCTTCAAGAATGGCACAGAGCATCACACATTGACTAGCTCCAGGATTAAAATTCTCTACTTTTAAGAGAGAGAGCCAGGGAAATCCTCAATCATAGCTGTGTTCATCAATCACATAGCACGTTATCCTCATTTTACATTAATAGTAGGAGTTATGTCTCCTTGGAAATCCCTTTTCTTCAGATTCTCCTTCCAGGAACATATGTTGCATAGCAAGTGAGCAAAGCTGAAACAGAGACCTTGGATGATTTTGCTCAATGTGGAAAAAAATAAAATAGCAAGAAAAAAATACATGGGTCACTAAAATGACAGCCCACTCACAGAAACTTCTTCCAAAAATGTAAATAACATCCACTCTTTAAGAAGTGTTTTCCTGTTGTTGTTGTTGTTTTTTAAGTCTCCTATAAAGTCAAGATAGGATCACAAAGTTGAGCTGATTTAAGGAGGATTAAGCATTAGGGATTAGGCTTTATTCATTGGGGGATGTAAATCAGTAGCAGGGGGGCAGCAGTTGACTGGTGAGGAGAGGGAGGAAGAAGGCAGGTCAAAGAGCAAGGCATGCACCACTGCAGGCATTTGCTTTTATATATCTCAAATGACAATATATCTGGATCTCTGTATCAGCGAAGGGTAGACTACTAATACTGCAAAGAGAACAGAAAATTCTTGATCTTTTCCTAAGCATTCCTCTGGTTCTGGCAAACCCTAATATATGTTAAAAAAAAAAAAAACAAAAAAAAAACCACAGCTGGTCGCTAACCTGACAATTCCTGGCAGCGCTTGGAATGAGAAAGGGCAAATCTATCAGAACTCACTCCCATTACCTGAGAGCTTCACATACATAAACTCTTCATATAATTTAAAATATGTATATTTAAAAAATGCTCTCCCCCAGTACCAATGGATAATGAATAGCCAGTTCCTCTTGGCCCTTCTTTCAGCTGCTTAGCTAGCAACATGACCCCAGAGCCTACACTAGGAATATATAAATACATAAATATACATATACCACAATAAAGTGTCCACAATAATACTTTTTAACTATTACTACCTGCCTTCAGTATCACAGCATCTGCTAAAGTTACCAGCAAAATAATTACTCCCATTGACAAGACTACAGTGATCGAGTAATAAGAGAGTTATGCTGAGCTCTATTAGAAACAGAAATCTCAGGCCATTTCTGGAGTCCAGTTTTTTTTACTGGCTAAGCAACAGGTTGCATTTTATAGATCAAGATTGGCTTGCAATATTTGCAGTCAGAAAAGCTCATTTTGGCTTGAAAACTGAGTAAACATTGTCAGGAAGTGATTGAAAGAGCACAGGATGCCAAGATATAATTTATAGTTATTTTCCCACACTTTAAATTAACGCTCTGCTCGTTGGACTCTAAAATCACTGATATAATTAAAATATTAGCTTGCCAGTCCAGAATGCCTGATACTATCTAATTCAATAGTCACTGTTTATTTCAGTCCATTTTAAGAGCTAAGTCACATACTGCAAACAAATCTGAAAAGAGATCACCCAGAACACATATGCACACATATTTATACAAATACATCCATGAAAGTGAGTTCTATGAGTACATCCAGATTGCATCAGCATTCAAACCTACGCTACTCAAGTACCTACAGTGCAATTCTATACATGGATGAGTCGGTGCTCAAGCAGGAAAGCCTTGTATTAAACCACTGAACTTCTGCTCAGAGTCAGGGTCCTACTTTTAAAGCGTAAACAAAGCACAGCCCCCAGTCAGCCAGAAAAAGGATCCTCTCTTTCAAAGTGTTTTCACTCTGATCCTTAGGAACTTAAGGGCAAAGTAAAGGTTTTAATAGTATTACTTTAAAAATTAAAACATGTGAAAACTAAATCAATGTTCAATACCAAACATATAGTTCTTCTCAAGACAGAATTACTTCCAGCTTTAGGATACTTGGAAACGTTTTAATATGAAAGAACCTTTATTTTTTTTTCACCCATCTGGATTTATATTTATAAAAAATAACTATATAAAACTTGAAACAAGGAGTGCATCTTTATAGTAATGCAAAGACTTTTCAAAGAATACCACCTGAGAAAGGAGAGACACTTGGTCACCTAAGATATCCAGCATCAGCCACACAGCTATTATAGTAGCTATCCCACAGCATATGAAGAAGTCTTGAGGAAATAAGCTATGGAAAAGAATCAAATCTTGCTTTATTAGATTTGTTGAGATTCCTTAGAGCCAAGCCAGAGTTTATTAGACACAGTTAAATAATATTGAGATGGTTAAATTCCAGCTAACAAAATAAGCAAAAAAAAAAAAAAAAGTATAGTAGCAGTTAGACAACTAATATTTCATACATTCAAAAAAAAATTTAAATATTTTAAACTCTGTTAGCAATCTTTCTTTCACTTGTTTTTTTTTGTTTGTTTTTTGTTTTTTTTTTAATGAAATCTTGGGTAGGGAAATCAAAGCAACTTAGTACAGATGCTCTTTCCTATTGGACATTCATGTTAAAGGATAAAATTTAAATTTGAAAACTTTTAGTTTATATTTATATTATCTTGTAAAGGTCTAATGGAAATAATGTATCATTATTTTCAGCTATTTCTCATTCATTTACTACTTTGTGATCATCGTTGACACTTTTTTTTCTGTATATGGATGAAGAATTGGTCCATTAATATTCTATACTTTTCAAAAGATTTATTTCTTCCTTTAGCACACACAGAAGTAACTATTAAAACATCAGGGAGGAAAAGTCTTCAGGCTTTTCTGATATTTTATCAGTCTGTAGGAGAGATATAATTGGCAGTTATTCATAGAAGGAAACAAAAAAAAAGGTGAAATATGTTCAGTGGATAACTGAGAATTACAAAGGATCATTCATACGCTAAGTTGACAAGAGACAAATTTTAAGGAGAGAAGGGTACTTTGTCTACACAGCAAAGTTCTTCCCATACTACGTTTATGTTCATACTTAAAAGTTCTCACTTCTTCAGTTATAAAATCAAATTATTGTGTTGCTTGGTCTTTAACATTAACACCAAAAAAGCTCCTTCCCTTTACTCTGAAGGCAGTGTTTTGCTTCTTCAGTGAGTTTGGTCTTCAACTTCACTATTACATAACCTGACCATTTCATGCATCAAATGAGGGAGATGATAGACTGTCATCTTACTGTGAAACTATAATGCTTCCTTTTAGGCTTTCACTAATAACACAGAAGATGGAAGATGCCATTTTTATATGAGAAAGAGCCCACAGTTACCATCCAGTTCTACCACTTCTAAAGATGGACTACCTGTTTCAGCTGTACACAGCACTACAATGATGCAGTCCTTCTTTCAGAGGGAACTCAGCTGTACTGATTTTTCAAACAGATTCAAAGAAAGAACTTTGAAAAGAAACTCTAACGCTATTTCACTAAGCTGAACTATTACACAGAAATTTGCTGCTTTAGAAATTTTATTATTGCAGTTAACAAAGATGTAGATAACTATGGGATCTTTTTTTCCCAGATAACATTATTTCCCTGCAAGTGCAAGAAGCGAGCACAAATAACACCTCAGTATCAGATTAATTTACATATTTATTAGCCAGAAAAACTTGGTTTGCTCCCCTAAAGACAAGCTATAGTTATCCCACTGCAGCTTGAAATGAACACCAAAAAAATGTACAATGTCCTGCTGTGGCTTTCTCCATTTCTTTACTCCTTTCCACATGTGTATATACACTCTACTAGGTAAAATGTATATTGAAATTAACAAGATTTTCTGCCACTGACTTGATGGAGACCAAATTCCATCCTTTGCCCCTTCAGTGGACAGAATATACATCAATAGACTACTGCTCCCCACCCCTCATTTAGTACTAGAACTAAAAAAAGCTAGAAAAGCCATCTAGAGAAGACCCTATCATATCTTTGATGGCATCTAAGCATCAGATTAAACAACATTCTTGCCTTATGCTACTTACCTGAGGAAGTTAAAGTAGTTAGGTAGCAGAGGTTTATCTCTTATGTGACTTAATCAAGAACCCATCCAAATGGGGACAGGTGGCAGTTTGCTTTACAAGTGATGACAGAAGCCCCTAAATCAAGTCCCTCATAGGTTCAGACCCTGAGGAATAATCAGTCATGCTCACAGGAATGGAATGGAAGGAGCAGCCTCCTTCCTGGAGATCAATGAAGCAAACACAGAAAAGTCCTTCTGCTCAACTAAGAATGATTGATGACTCCTTAGCAGGCAAAGTGTGTGACATTTGATTTCACTCACTGATAAGATTATGTCTATCCAAACATCTCCTAGTTAATGTTTTCAAGGCCCCTACATAGCTGTTCTTTGTAACATTTTACACAAAGCTCAATTGTGCAATGATTAATGAATTTTTTAACAATGGAAGAAAATTCTGCAAGGGAATTTTGCAACAGTGTCATCCAATATTCTAATCACAGAACAAAAGGGCTCCTCAAGGAAGACAGTGGGAGATCTCCCACATTTGTTGAATGACAGTGGGGAAAAATGTCCTAAAAGAAAATAGGCTTTTTTTCCTCAATACTGATAAATACATCTTTTAAGGTTTGCATTCCAGAAAAGCTAATGCACTGATTGATTAAAAATACTTTCCAGAATATTAGGAAGGCATGCAGACTTACACATGACTACAGATTTCCATATAATTGAAACATGATTTGTACTTTTCTTATTTCTCTCACAACACATTTTCATCCAGCTTATTCATGTTTTGAAATTACAAAAGTCAACATAATTTAAAGCTATGCTTTCTTTCTTAGTATCATGTAAACTGGATAGTACAGTTTAAAATCATAGGATTTGAATCCTATTTTTCTGATTTTAAGATTGTTTAAGACTGAATTAAATATTCTAAGCAATAGTACTTTTATCACATTTTGAATATCACAATCATGTACTGCAAAGTTTTTAGATCCTGATTTTATGTAGGTCTCTCCAACAAAAGTGATGCCTTCTATTTCAGTGAAAACTACAACAAAGATCACAATAACACTGTTTGCTAGAGCAAATTCTCAGCTAGAAAACACTATTTTTCAACACAGTCACCACCATTAGCTATGCATTTTAGCCAGCAATGAACAAGAGCCCTCATGTCACACTTGTAAATAACTGCAGCAGTGGAGGTGACCCACTGTTCCTGTTGCCACTGCTGAAATGCACCACTCACCGCCTCACTGTTCCCACACCCACTGGTTGGTTTCCATAAATGTTCAGTAAGTGTCAGTGAATGTCAATGGGTGACATTTTTTCCACATGGAGGAATTCCATGTCACACCTTTGCTTCATATGCACTTCTACATCGGACGTCACAGGCTGCCCCTCTGCTGCCATCTGTCACACAGCAACAACATTTAATGGGATACCGGTGGGAGGCTCAATCTCTACTGCCATGCCACCATCTGCCCCTGACACTGTGGGCTAACATAATAAAACAGGAAGCATTACTATTACTTTTGGAGGAGTTCTTGTCTAAGTGCCATGTTTGGATTCTGTCCTTGCACGCCCTTGGGACTTTTATCACTTTCACAAAAATTCACAAATCTCTGATAGAGAAAAAGAGAAAATAGAGAAAGAAATATGAGGGAATTAAACTGCAGTCCAAAGATCATCAGTAAGATCGGCATGGGTATATGCATGTGGTGTATACACACACGTGCACACTTATTTTAGAAGTCAAGTGCTCCCACAGTACAAACATTACTTTCCCTGCTTGTGGAGCAATGAAAATTGTACTGGCAAGTCAGACGAATAATACCAGAGTACAGTCCAGCAAAAGATCACAGCTATGACTATATTAACCCTACAGAATGAATTACAACAATTGAATAACATTTCTGTCAAAGAAAAATGCTCCTTAGATCTTTTATCATTATGCCAAAAACAGCTCACCATAAGAAACCAAACAGAAATTCCAGATTTGTACTAGCCAAATGAATCTTTCATTTACAATTTCAAACAAAGGTCCTGCTTTTGCCAAACATTGTTAAGCTTCGCTGAGGCTGCGCATGAAAAACCAAAAGCTCTATTTGAAATTCTATTTGATTGAACACTTGGGCTTGTTCCCACTTAATGCAAATAAGTGACTGCACACTACCTTGAAGCTCTTTAAATTAAAAATGATACTGACACAGAGCTGTGCCAAATTAACTCAGTTATGATGAATGATTATAAAAATATGGTGTTATGAACTGCCTTGGCACTTAAAGACATGATGAAGTCTCCACAATTTTCTGAAAACTATTAAAAAAAATAAAGACCATTTTTAAAGTCAACATTTTATTTCTGCATCATTGTAACACTGAAGAATGTAAAATACTAAATATGATGAGATTCAAAATTAAACAAATGTTTATGTTGAAAAACAGATTTCTAATGCTAATTTCATTTCATGTCATGAACTATAAGATAAATTAAGTATGACTATTTGGACAAAAATGTTTGGTCTACAATGTTACCTCATTATGTTAACATTTCTTTTTCTTCACTAAAAAAAAAAAGCACAGCTTATTTTTCTAAAATATAAAAAAAATAATCTTATATTCTTTCTCACTGTTCATCAGGAGATGAACTATGTAAAATCATACTATGCCCTAGCTATGCTACTATTAATTACAACAAAAGTGACAGGCAAAAAGCAGCTTACATCACATAGCATTCCATTTTCCAGTATTAGGTGCACTACCTCAAATACTACCCCAAAAACCACATGATACGAAAACTGCATCCTGAGGAAGTCTTCTCCTCGGTTCTCCACTAATGACAGCCTGCATTCTGAGGGTATATGAGGGTCTTCTGAAGGGTATCTTTGCTCAACAAGTGGCCACCGTTCTACTAGAAGTAGATACTTGAAGTGATAACAGGTCATTCCAAAATTTCTTTATCATATATACTAGGAAGCAGGAAAGTTATTTTAGGATAGTTATATTCTGAAACTGTCAGGCATGCTTACATTAAAAACCACATTCATTACTGGTGCATGTCCAATAAAACAGATTTGAATTTAAGTCTTTCTTTACAACAGAGGAGTCACTGTCCCTCACACCAAAAGTCTGATCGTCTCTTTTTTACAGATTAAATGTTAAGAGAATAATGCTGACTTACCAAGACAGAAATTAGAAGTCTGAAACGACAAGGGTAATATCAACTACCTGTGCAACTTTTATGACTGGGTTATGATAAAGTCTTCAGCTGTGCTATCACAGTTCTAATGTCCAGGTTTCTGTAGAACCATGGTTCCCCCAGAAGTGGAGTGTTTGTGCGCTTCTCTCTCCCCTTTCCTCTCATTTCTCTTCAGCTTAGTCAACTGTGATTATATTTATTAGATGGATAAATATTGAAACATTTCCATGAAAAACCTAATGAGCTGGAAGACGGAGAACCTACCAGTGGGTCAGCTGAAAGCACTGCGCACGAAGTACTTGGAAATACATAGCAGACTTCAAAGAACTTAGATGGAAGAGAAAATGAAAACCCAAAGTGGGAAAAGTTTTGATGGGAGGTATGAGGGCTGAGGTATGAGTTGATATAGAAATACTTAGTACTTACTGCTACACATGCGTGAGTGCTCAGATTAATCTTTCAAATATATACATTGACAGAAATACAAATACTTTCCCAAAGCAGTTAAGGTGAACCAGAAGGAAGAAATAAAAGACAATTCTTGGAAACCTGCCATATTTCCTCTGAGCACACAGTCCACCCATGCAGCAAGCTCACAAGGAAACTCAGTTTGTACCCTCACAATTCTCAAATAGCCTTTCCATAGGAAGAAATGATGTTTTTTCCAATCTACAGCTACGAGATGACCAGAGCATTTTAGAACTGGAACTCCTTTCCTGTCCAAAAGTTTCAAAATTCAAGGCTTTGTTCTGACCCACAAAAAGGCATCTTCAACTATCAAAATGTTCTATAAAATGGATCGGCCGATTCACCAGCTATTCTAATGCTCAAGAAAATCTTCATCCTGACATTTCCTAAATTCTGAATACTTTACTTTGAAATGTGCAGAAAACATTTTGTATTTTGGAAATTAGCAATTCTTCAGTCTCACAGAATTGTGACATGTTGTTATTCTCCTTAGAATAAATGTTTACTTAAAACAAAATAAAAATTTCTGAAGTAACAGCTTGAAACTTTTGTAGCTATTTCACAAATTTGTACCTACCAATTGCAGTTGGACAACATTACAGATTGTCACTCCATAGGGATCCATTAATAATGGACAAGTGTTTTTCTTATTCATTTCATGTATATTTCCCGATAGAGACAGAGTGTGTCCTCCTAAGCTCCATTTTAAGATTGTATTTGCAGTACACTCTGGTTTCCACCTACTTTCTGTTTTCCCTTTTAATAACCTGCTTTTTCCAGTCAGAGTTTCATAGTTTCATCTGACCAGCCAGCAAAACTAATCTGAAATCCATGCTTTTCATCCAGTTCAGTTTCATAACACCCACACCACTTATCTATCACATCAGCCCCTTCTCCACAAGACACAAAATCCTGCTGATTACAGGTCTCCCCTAAAATGAACACACATATTCAAAGCTATGCCTTTCTTTAGAAATATCAGTTGCAAGTAATATTCGGCTCCACAAAGTATCCTTTGGAACAGTCAATGAATCCATACTCCTAATTTAGAACTAAATTCTAACATCTTAAGGCTCTCCCATATCTTCTTCTTACAGGTTCAGATGTAGATCCAGCCTCACTTATTTGTCAACATTTTGTCAGTAGAAATGCTGGGCTGCTACCACAGTTAAAGGTTTTCTAGCTTCTGTTTTCACATCCTTCTTCCAGTCCTCACTATCAAGTTTCCATGCAAGAGGAGGTCCAGATTTATTCTCTTTTCTTCACACATTCCAACCAGTAAGTCTACCATTACCCCACATCTGGTCCTGCCTTTTAAAAGACTAACAGGAACAGGAAGGAAGAACAGAAAAAGAGAAGACCTTAGTAAGCAACTGGATAATTACATATTACAAATAAGGTCCTAGAATTTTCTCTTCTGCCCGAACTGTAAGTTATTCCTTATATAAAAATAAAATAAATAATATTAAAAAAAAAATATAAAGCCATTATTTGCTCACCTGAAATATTTGCTTCAATGAGAAAAGTGCTCGTCTCAGCTCCCGTCCACTGGAATTGTAAAGTTTTTCTGAAAGAAAAGAAAACAGAAGGAAGTTCAACATTAACAAAATAGACAGCACTGCAAACAAAGGTAGTATACACTTCAAAAGAGTTGAGGAGTAGTGCCCATGTCCCATAAGCTAGACTGCTGTCAAAAAAAGGAGCTTTCTTTTTTATATATAACACACTTATTCATTAAAAACACAAGTGAAAACTGGGCTACTTGTCCATAACTTCAGACTGCATCTCCCAGGTAATTTTACTATAGGTTCAACAAGATCAGTGAGAAACAGTGTTATAAGGAAGAAAATATTGGCTAGAAATATTCCTCTTTTTCCATTAAGGTAAATTTAGGCTTAATTGAAAGATCTAGCTCAGTATCAAAAGACACAACTGAGAATACTCTTTGCTTTTGTTATCACAACTTGAGCCACTGAATCCCATCCTTGACTGCCTTCCCTCCAGACATTCTTTACTTGTGCTCTCATCTTTCTATTGTTAATTCCTTTCTACAATGGCAATGAATGTTAATACCAGAAATAGCCGGACAGTCTGTTCTAAGCATAATTCAAAACAGTGTTTTATTCTCATGCAAACTGATCTTGATCTTTTCTAAATGAAGCAAAAGCCTTCTTTACGTCGTCCAGTACTGAAATGTATTCCCCTTCATTTATTTCTCTACCAGTGCACACTCATGGAAATGATTTTATGTAGACAAAAGAAACTCTCTTACTATCTTTTTGTATCCTGTCATAATATCTGTGCATTTGGAAAAACTCTTGTGTTACATGTCTCATGTTTATAGTTGTGTATTTGGAAATACATGGGTAGAGCTGAATATAAGGTTCTTCAAGTCTTTCTGGTCTATTGCATCGACATATTTGATAGAGAGAGACTCCCAAACAGCACTTTACACTGTCTGAAATTCCTCCATGTTGAAACTGCACAAATGCAATATAAGGTCGATTACAAACCAACACATAATCTTTGTGGCCACCTTTGCTTCCTACAAAGATCCTCACACAAGAACCTGCAACGCAGTGGGTGGCAGCAATGGATTGGCAGCAGGTCATTCAATCAACGTGCGCACACTGGTGAAGCAGGAATATTCTTATGAGAAAATAAAATTTTAAAATTCTAAGTTTTCTCTCTTGATTTCCCTTTCTGTTTCTTTTTTAATTACTACAATACAAAATGAAATATTTTTTTCTCTCCTAGGAATTAAAAAAAGAAAAAGCCCAGCATTTGAGGGTTTCATGCATTTATAACTTGTAATCATTTTTTGGCTTCAATTAAAGATGGCAGATTTTAATTTTAGAAAAACATTTCTTATTCCCAACAGTCATCTTCAACCAAAGGAAAAAGTGAAATAAAACTTCAGCAAGGCTTACGACTTTTTTTTTTCCCCTACAAACACTTTGAAAGTTGTTTTGTTCATCTCTAATTGCCTTTGATTTCAAAGGCAGAACGTGTAAAATTGGCAAAACTATTATTGTTGCAAGTTGTCTCCTTCCTTGCACTGTTTATAGATTCCTGACAAAACACTGTAGGAATGAATTTCACTTCAAGCCATAAACTCGGAGGCATACTTTAATTACTCTAGCTTAAGAACACACTGGCACGTGAAACTACATTTCTTGGCAGGATAAAGAGTAATTTTGTCAAAAAAGCTTAAAGAATAATAAAGGCCTTTTAAGACCTGGTCTGTCAACTTCACATGCCATATTATACAAAATATTCCCCTTTGAAAGATACCTCCATCTGGCATTTGTTATTACTAATTTCTCTCTATTCATAATTCAGCACCATTATTAGCAGAGTCTCTCCAAACAAGGCAGTACATTATCATCTTAATTAAGAGAGGCACCACTTCTTTAAGTGCTGGCAAGTCTGTACATAAATATCAACTTTCTAACAAATGCCATCTGTTTTTGTTTTTGTTTCTTTTTTTTTTTTTTTTTGCTTTTCTTTTCTTTTTTTTCTTTTTTTTTTTTTTTTTAAACAGGAACAATCATCAACCCAGCCTGGGGTAAAGGGCTAACAACCCATTGTTATGATCCTTTAACGCTGGTTGTTTTCATTGGTGCTTGCAGATTTTTGGTACATCTCAGAGAAACAATGCCGAACATTTTTTCCCCCTTGGTCTTTTCACAGAATATAACATCATCCTTGGCAGCCACCACAAACAATGCTCTCCCTCCTCATCTGCAGCAAAAACAAAAAATTATTACACACTGTCTATAATAGGGTCTATCATTAGAGCTAAAGAATCAGTAATTACTGGAAGTATTGAGTTTGGTAAAAGCAGAGTCAACAGGAAAGCAGCACGTATCCCAAATACTTGAGCTATCTATGCAGAGACAGCCAGTGTTCACAGTTTCCTCCTTGCATTGAGCTAACTCTTTTGAATTAGGTTGGAAATTCAAGTTTGTAACCATTTCACCACCTGTTATCCTTACCTATGGGCAATATACTGGCTGTTTAATTCTTGTACTGCTGACAGCCACCAGAAATATTCACAGAACATAACCCAAGCAGGTAAGTGAAAGAATTGCTCCTCAGAGCTCTGTTAGAAAATGTTTTGGTTTAGAAAGCAACAGTTTATGATGAATCTCAGTGAAAGCAGGCAAGCCATATAAGACAAGGTCTATCATAGGTTGCTTTCTACAGGTTTGTATATTTATTTTGTTTCTGAGTGCCGTGCATCAGAAAACTCTAAGCCTGTACACCATGTGAAAGCTCGGGAGTGCTTGGGCTTATGGGATTCCCATTTGCCAACAGTTAATTTAATACCATGGGGACCTCTAAGGCTGGTCCCCAAAGGATCAGATTAGAACCGAGGCTGTGAAAACACACCAACTCAAAGGCCAAAAGAACCAATAAGCTCTTTTGCTATGGTAGAAAACAAATTAAAACACAGAGATGGAAAGGCACTTTTGCTTACAATGTTTTCACACTGAAGATAACTCAGAAAGCAGAGAAAGCAGATAGGAAATGCTTTTTAGCACTGGCTGGTTTACATTAGCAATTTAAAGCTTTGCTCTCTTCCAAACAGAATGAAAAGTAGCTTCCCCCATTAAAGAACAGAGGTGACCACAGTTCACACAGGCACATCCCTGACAGAGTCTTCTGTAGCTGAAACAAATGGTGCCGGAGGCTTTGAAGCAGTATGCATTGCTACTGCTACTAGAATCAAAAAAACCCTGAGGTGCTCCCTGGGCGGCCCAGAAGACCCCATTTTGACTGGCATTAACATGTGTGCAAGCTTACGCCAGGACTGAATTATGCAGAAATTGAGCCTTTGAACATCAGGCAGGAAGACACACTGCTATGCCACTCTGTAAAACACCAGGACTACCTATTTCCTTTGTAAAAAAGCCAACAACTTTCAGTCCTCACACAGGCCAGCTACGAACTGCAGACATATCCACTCCTACACTTCAAGACTGGACAAGATAAATCAGGTCAGGGAATCTGAGTTCACTGACTGGGTCTACTTAATTATAAGTGGCCACATTTCAGAAAGGTGTGTCACAGTAAGCTATGCCATTGCATTTATTTCTTGAACAAAAGTAGTGAAGAAGAAAGGAAAGAGTGGCATCTGCAGCTGAGGAAAAGCTTTAACTGTGGTTAACTAGATGACAGAGAAGTCCTCTTGAGGTTTCCTTTGAGGTAGCTAACACTAGAGGGCACTGCTTATTTCTTTATTTTAGGAGAAAGATAAATGGCACTGTCCCTCCATAGTAGCTTCCCATTGATAGAGCAGTACTGATGGACTAAACTGGGACTCTGCTACCCTTGAAATTCTGCTTTTCATTTGTAGCCTGAGGGAGGGACGTTTTGAGAAACTAGAAGACATCAGCACTGACATCTTCAAACATTCAACATCAGAGTAAACTCTTCTGAAACCACACGGTAGAAAAACTGGTACTGGTATGGTACAAACTTCATAAGCATCATTCTTATTTGCCATCCTGTAACAAGAAAGTCACATTTGTTAAATCATCTTTTACCCCACATGGCCTATGTGCATTCTCTTGAAAGACAATGACAGCTCTTACTAACCACCTCTTTTTAAAAGTGGGATGTCAAATAAACTGGGCTTGTGATAATAGACACGTGCACGAGAGGCTGCAAGCTGGAAGTGGCTCCTTTCTCGCAGTCATGGTGCTTTGTTTGAGAGAAAGCTTCACGCTTTAAAAGAAAACCATTATTTATTACCCTGGGTTTTTGTTTGTTTGCTTTTACCTCCGTAAAAATAACTCTCCTGGAGAGGAAAGAAAAACAGCACACACTAGATGAAAAGGGACTTTTTCTAGAGAAATTCCATTCAAACATGACAGTGGAGGTGAGGCGGTTCAGTCTGCAGTTGGCATCTTTTCAGAAAGCAAGAGAAGCCTTAAAGATCTGTATTTTATCAGACCACCAGTAGCTTTCAAAAGGGACTATATATTTTCAAAGATGATTGTCAGAGGCTCAGGTTTCACTAAGAATTCAATTCCTTTGACTATGTGGGAAGTAGGAATTTTTTGAAGAAAGTACTAATTGGCCTTTAAATTCCTAATGAAGGTTGGGACTTTCCCTCCACTTTCTGAGTGAAGATCAGTTTTTTGTTTTTAAATCCACAATTTAAAAAAAATAATAAAAAGAAAAACTGTCTGAATATTGCTTGGCTCCGTTCCATGAGCTATACCTGACCTCTGACCGACAGGGCACCATTCTCCTCCCTTCCTCTTCCATCACACCCATTGAATTAGTCTCTGGGATATAGTAATTTATGTAGCATCAGCCTTTTGAGCTATTGGCAGAGGCTCACGAACATCTGGCTGAGCGCAAATGGGAGTTGCTCTGCTTCACTTGCTGCTGCCTGAATGACCTCAAGATCTCCTATCCATGCTTATTCTCTTTAAGCTATAATTTCAAGATGAAGCTCCCTTCCTAACAAAAACATAAAAGGGAGATTAACTCTGTGTTTGATTACATTAGCAGGGCACCTGGTGCAGATCTAATTAAAGGACATTTTAAATATTTCCTGCCATTCATTGCTGAAAACTTTGCATGGGACAGAAGGAGTAATATTCTGTCTTCCATGAGCAAACCGGCTGGTGCTAAAGAACTAACATTTCATTTCTTGTCCCTGCAACAATGAATAAAACACTTTTGCCTAGAATGTTCTGTAGAAAGAAGTAACAGTTATTCTGCCTTTTAGAATTTAAATCAACTGCCATTTTCCACCAGCACTGATTGGCGGGGATGGTAACAAGAAATAAAGTTGTTTATTACAAACAAAAAAAATCTTTCTGGAAACGCAGAGAGCCACACCCCTGAATTTATTACTACACTACTTCAATTTTAAATGGGTGTTACTCTGAATGAATTTACACAACCATAAAACTAGGCTAAACTGGAGCAGAACGGCAAAACGGCAAAATCTCAAGTGCCTGGGTGCCATCCTGAAAACAAGCTACAAGATAACTGCCCAATAGACTTCAGCACACTAGCTCAAGTGGATGCATAGTCCCTACAGGACTGCAGATCCCTAGGATGACTGTATATAAAAGTAATTAGTGCAGTGTGCCATTCTTACACGTACATCAAGCAAATTAAAGCAGGACTGTAAGAAAAGACCTGGTCCAACACCAAGAAGAGCCTCAGTTGTTTTGTTTTTGTCCACAAAAGCTAGCAATACATTTGCTGACAAGATAACCTGCACTCCTTTTACTCTCACACTCCCTAGAAGGGGATTCATTCACAGGCAGATTGCCACTAGTAAATTTACATAATTGCTGCTTCTGCTGAGATCACTTTGTTTTGCATATTACGAATCCTCATTTTTTCTCTTTACCTGATCTTGGTTTTATTTTTTTTTCCTGTACAAATAGTTGGTTATGAGTTCATGAATGCAGCGTCACATGTAAACTCTAGCTATATATTCTCCTACTAATGCAGAGATAAACGCCAGGCACTTGGAGAGGATAAAGGACTTCTCCACAATAAAGTATGAGCTGATGAAAAGCAACGGGCTGCGCGTATATCACTACAAGCCTGGCATTAGAAGTGAGAGCCCACCTTACTGTCAGCACTGACTGACCCCAGGAATTTCCTCACTGCCTCCTGAGGAATGCTGCCAGCCTCACAATGAGGACAAAACCCATTGCAGTTCGTTTTCATTCAGAGACAGAACAGCTGCTTAGCTAATTAGCTGGGACGGCCCTTCTGCCCAGCATGGGGTTCCTTGCCCCTATCCCAAGAGGGGGATCCTTTATGGGGCCTGCATATGAGTAAAGCTGTGTGCCTGCATCTTCCTTCCCTTTCTCTGTGAAGGATCCACTGCTGGGCAGCGAGAGGAAAGAAAGCCACAAAACAGCCTCAGTTATCCTACCCTGCCCTCTGCCCTAAGCCAAAGGCTTAAAGATGACGGTGCCAAGAGCCAGCTGTAGGAAAGAGGCATCTGTAAGCACAGCACAGGACATGGGTTGGGCTGCAAGGTGAGATTTCTGCTGGCAATGACAGATACCCCATATTGCCAGAACTGCAGTATAGCTCTGTACACTCACGCAGATTGGCCTGGGTTGAAAAGGACCACAATTGTCACCTAGTTTCAACTCTTCTGCTATATGCAGAACCACCAGACCAGACTGCCCAGAGCCACATCCAGCCTGGCCTTGAATGCCTCCAGGCATGGGGCATCCACAACCTCCTTGGGCAACCTGTTCCAGTGCATCACCACCCTCTTTCCAAAAACTTCCTCCTAATATCTAACCTAAGCCTCCCCTGTCTCAATTTAAAACTATTCCCCCTTTGTCCTGTCATTATCCACCTTCATAAACAGCCACTGCCCCTCCTGTTTATATGTTCCCTTCAAATATTGGGAAGCCACAATAAGGTCTTCCCGGAGCCTTCTCTTTTCCAAGCAGATAAACCTTCAGCCTGAATTTCCCCTTTGGAAAGCTTTAAATTACTGTTCTTTTGCTCTTGTAGCCTATTCACATGCACTGGAACTAGGAAGAACATTTATCGCGCTATCCATACCCAGTACAGCACACAAATGCAAATCACTTACCTTAAATGGAGATGCCAAAACACAGTAATCATTTACACAGTGAAGTGCAAAAGGGAACCTTACTTTTCATCTGGATCTTGTGGAGGCTGGTACTCCACACCTATACATCTTCTCATGCTAAGAATAAAGAGAATCTTAAAACCAAATGATGTAAAAACCTCCTTTCCCTGTTTCCATTTCTAACTTACTTGGTGTCTTAAGGCCCTGCTTACTCATAAATAACAAGGAAGGAAATACCAGCTGATGTGGGCTGAGGACAGTGTGAGCCTGGCTGACATACGTGGTCTGGTGATTTTTCCTTTACTTTTATACTTCTGCACTCACTATTGTATTCCCTACTCAGTTCTGCAGAAATGCTGCTGTCAAAAAAAAGATGTAAGTGGCAGAAAAACCCAACAACAGAAGAGCATAAAAGTAGGTTACGCATTTAAATTACGAAGTAAGCATTACAATGGGACAGTAAAACCCAGTCAAAGAGGAATGATACTAACTGCACAGGAAACAGCAGCAAAATTAAAAATAAATAAAAATAAAAATAAAAGGAAAAAAGACCCACTTAAATGATTTAAAAAGTTCAAGCATTTCAGTAATTAAAAAAAAAAAAAGAGAACAAACACCACAGACCTCATACGTCAGTTGCCTCTGAAGAGATAAATAACATACGGGACTGTTCACAGCAAAAAAATATTTATCTTTTCTAAAACTGGTTTTCATGGACTGAAGCTGGGGAGTTCTCAGGAATCATTGCTGGTCCAAATCCAAAAAACAGCATCTGCCCTTATTTACAAGCTGAAGGTTATGAGCAAGCAGGGACAGCAAGGCATCCAAATTAGTTCTCTCACATTTTTCCTTTCTAAATTTGCAAGCCAGTATATAAAATTTCCCTTGAGTTACATTTCACATGCAGTACGATGCCTACTGATGCTTTCTGAACACTGGAGGAAAGAGCAATGGCAGTGAAGCACAATTTGCAGGTTCATCAAGGCAGTAAAGAGCTAGAACAGACTGCTCAAGCAGGTCTTCCTTCCTCCCATGACATAAAAATCAGCACTAGAAAGGCATGTTTGAAAGTTACAGCCTTTCCAACATATTACAGAAGAATAGATCTCCTCTGCTTCTTCAGCATATTCAGTCTTGCTATGGAACGAGCACTGCAGTACATTTCCCTGCTAGGATTTATTTGTGTATAGGTCCTCCTCACTCGAATGCAAAGGCACTAATAAGCTCTTCAATCCTGAAGTGCAGGAAACAGCATTTAAGTTTGATAACTTCACAGGAGAGAACTTTCATATGGCCAAAAATGCTGTGAATGCTCTTTGTAAGAGTCAAAGGGTAACAAAAGGAAAAAGGCTATGGAACAAGGTCAAGTATTACAGCACTGTGTTACAGAAGGTGGTGATGGCAAAGACTTGAAAGGTCATCTTATTCATCTCCCTACTGATGCAGAATTGTTCCCTGGATACTAATACAGTAGGAAAGTAGTTGTTATGCTAAAATATAGGTTACATCATGCAAGTAAATGTAGCCAGGGAAAATTGCTAGAAAAGAAAATAATGCAGAAGAACATACTGTTTTCTTTAGAGACTACTGCAACCAGTCTGAGGATACAAAATAATTATAAGAAAACGTAAGACAAAGCAAATGTTCAACCTTTGTTTCAGTTTGCAACGAGGTCTTTGAATTGTGGAACTGTACACTTGTGCTTACACAAGGACATCAGTGCTTTTTAGATTGTAAGCACTTAATAACACGATGATGGTCATTATTTGAGTTTTCTGGTTTCATTCCATTTAAAGCATCTTGTGCCAATATGTTGCCCTGCATACTCAGCAAATATTAGTAAAAAGACATCAACAAAAAAAATTATATCAATCAATTACAAAAAAAAAAAAAAAAAAAAAAAAAAAAAAAAAAAAAAAGCAAAAAATGTAGGCTCACGCCTGCTATCCCTAGAATTGGGTCTTATCCGTGCTGACAGCTAGGAAAGAGACAGAAACATCTGAGCTCAAAGAGACAAGTTTCTGCCAAGAACAAAAATGAGCTCCTGAGCTTATTTTGCTGTTGCACAGGACTTGCCAAAATGGGTCAGAGCATAGCTGTAATACTGGGGTGTTTCAGCGATTCCTATCCATCCTCAGGAAGTGCATCAGGGTTCTCCAGCTGAAAGACCTCTGGGGATAACCCTCCCAATTAACTGCAGATGTTTAACGCTATCAAAAGCTGTTGAAAACATAGACAGCAGGCTTAGACCACTCAACTGAAAGTAAGGCAGCAGGCAAAAGAGACAGTATCAGCAGGGAGTGATGATAGAAATCTGATAAAGGTACTGCTTCTCAAAGCACTGCTTTTTTGTGATTGCAGTGGTATTGCACATCCTTAAATCCCAGAGTCCACACTACATGAGCTCATGGGAGACACTCCAGGCTTTCTGCCAGTCACTTCACATTCTTAAGTGGCCAAACCTGGACACCACAATTCAACTTAGGCTTTACCAATTTTGAATACAAAGCATTTCAACAGACCAGGTCGTTGTTCTGCTAAGTACTGCACAGTCATGAAGCAAGGAACAGTCCCTTAAGCAAGTCACAGTTTCCAGCATACACTATGTCAATAAAAAACATTAGTCTGGTTAATCAGCTCTGCTTGAGGAAGCTGGCCTGTCCTTTGCCAGGCGTCTTGACATGTTCTAGGGTTCTTATTTAAAGCAGTAAGGTAGTTTTGTCCTGGACATCACTGATCTGTTTGCCTTCAGTATTCACCTCATTAAAGTCACGGGCATACTTAAGATATACAGATCAAATTGAGAAAAATAGAAACTATGCTACAATGATTTGAAAGACAGTATGAAAATTCAAACCCTTAGTAGATTATATACCTAGAACATATAGGTAAATTAACAGAAATCAAGTTAAAATATGCTGATTTTTAACCTAAAAGAAATTAAGAAATCATCAGATCTGCGAAAGGACAGAGGGTAGCACAAATACTTTAAGCAGATGTCAAAACAGTTCAGGTCCACAAATTTACCATCACTCTGAAATTGCTGGGATAGATGAAAAATGCACCATTTTAACAACTGAAAGGAAAATTCCAAGAATAAACTAGAATGGGTATGAGTCAAAGTGAGCCTCGAGTTAAACTCTTGCTGGTGCAGGACTCTCGTCTGAAGTGGATGCCTGCTGGTTGCCCTATTGCTGCTACCTGTGCTACACAGTGCCTTTCAGCCACAGAGACGAGAGGAAGCATCCAGAGAATGCAGCACAGGCAGCAGGATAAGCACAGCAGGCTGACAGGCAAGGTAACACTATGCAGGAGCTAGCAGTCCTGAACTCTGTGTGCCAGAGCTCACAGCCCTCCCAGACACCTCACATTTCCAGGAACAAGACGTGTGACTGGTGGCTTGACTTGGTATACATAAGAATATCTAAGCAACGGTTTCGCCTTCCTGGACAGATATAGCAAGTAAAAAAACCTCCATGCTGAACGCTTCGCTCAGTTGTATTTGGAAATGAGTGAGTTTGATTAAGTGCATGAGCCTCACAGATCCTACATACCACAGTGAGAGACCCTTACATGAAAAGCAGGTTTGGATTCAGACTCTGGTAGAGAAAACTATTTCACTTCCTCCTCACCACCAAAACGGCTAAAACAGAGAGAGAAACGGTCTTTCAAACTCACAGACTGGAAACTGCAATCCTTTAAGCTGATGCTGAGCTACAGAAAGTCAGTGCTGGAGCATCAGCTTTGCATTAGTATGGGACCTCGTTCCATTGAGAGCCCTATACCAGGTATAGCCTGCTCTTCTGTGTCTCCTGCCAATGAACAGACACAGAGACAAGGAGCAAATGACTCCTACCACTGAGGGCTGCTTGAGCAGTATTCAGATCCTGCCCCCAAACCTGATGAGCAGGGATCCCGCTGGCTTGTTAAATGCCAGACCTTCCCAGATCAAAATTAAAGTTTAGAGAAGAATCATCAGTGAAAATTACATAAGAAACCATACTAAGACAAGACTGAAAATATAGAATGCTACTCTGAAATGAAATAAACAATATCCAAATTCTTGTTTTCCTCATCAACAGCACTGTGCTCTTATTTTTTTTCAGTGAATTATGAACTACACACCTTTTTGCAAGTGAGATCAAGGGACTTTTCAAAATATTTGTAAATTTACATTGGTAGAAAACTGGGGTTTTTCTTGCCTTTTTAAAATGCTTTGGATATGGGTTGCACAAAGGAACCAGCAATATCTTTTGTTACTGTTCTGTCCTGTTCAAGGCTTATATCATTCTTGCAAGACAAAGAGAATGAAACAAATACGTAATTAAAATCTGTACCCTTAAATTTATACACTAGGAAGTTCAAAACACATGAATTCATGGTTGCAATGTACCTTCCCCCACTGCAGCAGCAATATTATATATGTATGTATGTGTGTGTATATATATATATGCATATGTATTTTCCTGCCATAACAGTTTAGAAAAAAGAAGGGAGGGGAAAAAAAAAAAAAAAAAGCAAACAGATTTGAGACCAGGTTTGCTTTTATGAAAGCACAGCTTTCCCAAACAACAATGTACTGCCCATTAAGGGAAGGAGCTCTCTTCATCTCATGAAGCTGAGAGAACCAGCAACATTTCTAGCTTCACTGTGACTAACTTCCTTGTAAAGTTCACTCTCCATCAACAGTTTTCCCAATAAATAGAATTTAAAGGAAAAATCCCTCCAAGTACTGTTTTGCTTTTCCCTACAATTTAGTTCTGTGATGATCCAAGGCAATTTCATGCCTTGGCTATTTCAAACCTGCCTGGAATACACTGCTCAAAACAGCTGGACAGCCCAAACAACTGCTTTCAGTACCAGCAAACCTCTAGATCTGTACTTGTTAAAAATAGTAATAATAATAAAAAGTTATATCTGAAGCATCTTCGAATAATCTTTCTTTTACCCTCCACGGAGAGAACACTATACTCACAGTGCTATTCAAAACCATATATCATCCATTTATATTTTCAAACATTCCTGAAGTGCAATCTCTGTTTACCATACCGCACTGCACTTGGCCTGAACTTGTTTAACACATGTTAGCATTATTTATCTGGAGTCATTTATCACAGTTGTAAAACATCTGACATACGATGGAGCTTTTCCAGTATATATCATGCCTCTCACTTAACTGAACCGCTGATTATTTCCACCTCTTAGTAATTTGACCAAAGCCACACGAAAGCATTCATCTAAACTACATTTTTCTCTGTTCATTATTAATTCAGTCACTGGCTGTAAAAAGCCCAAGCTACTTCCCTAATTAATCAAGGAAATACAAACTACAAACTATATACACATACTATATATATATACACAGAATATATACACACATTACTTATACATAATATTATACATATCGTAATATATATTCGTATTATATATATATATCAGTTATATATCACAAACATATAAAGGCAACCGTTTCCTTTCAAAAGGCTCCATGTGGTAAGCTACTTTTTAGTAGCTTAATTGCCACAGGGAATGGAAATTTTAATTTGTAATATAAATTCAGTTAAAAGCTAGTCAAAGTGTTTCTTTATGCCAAAAGTTCCCTCGGCGTGCTTTCCTCTCATTCTCTCATGCTTATAGAGAATGCGAGTATCACAATAGCCCTCCAGGTGACACCACATCTGGTTCCTCTGCTCTGCTCACTGCAGTGGCAGAGCTCCCATGGCCCAGGCCCAGATATACAGTCAATCCATCCATTTATGGTTCTGGTTCCTTTTAAACCCGTTTTTTGCAACTTCAGCATAGCTAAACTTCAGCTGCTGAACAGACCTAAGAAGCAGCACCTGACTTGTGCAGATGTTTCCAGTTAAGGCCATTAGAATCTTTATGGGCATTTTCTCAAGTCCTTCTCCTAGCAATGGGATTTCTAGTGGAAATTTAAAACTAATTTAATAGTTCAATAACATGCTGCACTTTTTATCCCTCTTAACTTTCCCATTTGTCCTAGCAAACACTTGCTGATCTGCATTTCAGAGCCTCAAAAGCACTACACAAAAAACAAGAATCAATATAACACTGACTGATGAGATGTCTGACTCCAAAGCTGCTCAGTTTCACCTCCATTACTTCTTTTTTTCCTTTTTTTTTTTTTTTTTTAATATACACACACACATTTAAATGCACACACACACTTATCCAGGTCAGCTATTTCTATTCGCATTCAAAATAACCCGATTTAGGATTATATCAGTTGCTCCAAATTACTGGTTATAAGCAAATGTAGAAACTACAGTTAAGTCTTCAGAAATGTGACATTTTGCCTTCCTGCTTTTTCCACTTTACTATCATTCTCAGCTACAGCTCTACCATTTCCATTTACCAAAATGCAGCGTATCACGGTTATGATGATTAGGGCTGGCTGTAAAGTCTGTCAAGAAAAAGATATCCAAGCACTGATAGTGATACAGAAGTTATTCACACATCAGCATGTAGCTCAGACTTTCTTCAGGAAGTGCTACACCAAGTTATTCAACTGATCTTGCATTACACACCCACAACACTGCTGATAATGACAAGTAATATTTATTGGGAGGCAACCACATAAAGACAGCATCTCATTGTGCAGTAAAAGGCACCCATCACAGAGCTGCTAAGACAGAAATAATTCCCAATTCCCCACTGTAGAAAAAACCTTACACCTGTAGGCAGCAACGTATCACTTGTAGCAGGAGCAAATCTTGTTCCAAAAGATATGTTTCATTTTAATAAAAGGTCACTGTTACAACTAAAGCTTAAAAATGCTCTCTTGGGTTAGTTTGGTGAGTTCTGTGATGGCTTTAAACAACAGCTGAACAGAAATATTAGCTTTGAAGTTGTTCTGAGAACAGTAAAAACATCTTGGAAGGCTAAAAGAAAAGTTAAGCTTTGCAGGAGGTCAGATGGAAGAAAAGTTAGTCAGATTTCCTGATTCACATTCCTAGGTAATGAGCCAACATCCCTCATGTACACAAAGATGTGACAATTTTTACTTTGACTGAAGCTCTTTATCAGGCTGTACAAATTTCATCCCACATCACAGAAAGCAAATTTGTCTTAGTTACTAAACTAAAAGTTCCACTGCTAAGTATTAAGGTCATGGAACTACAGCACCAATTTCAGCCACAGCATTACATATCCTTAGTTTCTTATCACAATCCCAAACTGGTGCAATCATTCTTGAACCACGAAACTGTCCCAAAAAGATACACAATGAACACTGGACATCACTGGGGTCACCTTTCAAAAGTACTTGTGAATTTGCATATGCCATGGCATACACAGTTCTACTGAGTTTCTCATCCCCTTGATTAAGCATGTGCCTACTGTGGCATCCAAGCTACACACATTTACCTTCTTAATGTAGAATTTTGAAATTCAGGATGTAAAATTCATGAATTCACTTAGTGTAAGTGTTCACTGTGGTATTTTAGAATCATAGAATTGCTCAGGTTGGAAAAGACCTTCAAGATCATCAACTCCAACTGCAACCTAACTATATGATCCTAATTCTAACAACAACAACAAATCAGATCCTACAACTGAAAGTAAAAACTGTTTTGTTTTGCTTTTCTACCAAATACAAGAACTTTACTGCCTCTTTATTTCTTTTCTCTTGGTCAGGGAAGATCTGTCACTGTTCCCTCTTTTTTTTTGTGTGTGTGTATGTGTGCATATTTTACATTGCTCATTAATCATACTGACAAATATATAACTATTGCAACTAAAAGCAACTGAACAGCTAGGATCTTCAAGAACACTAAAGGACAAGATCTTCCCTTCAGGGTAACTAGTAGGCATTGCAGATATTAAGAAAATGTTGTTCCGAAAGTATCTCGCATTCTATGAGAATTCAAGATCCACTCACTGTTCCTAGTAAATCCACAACTGTTTCCTGCATGGTTTGGCCATCTTGTATGTTTCTTCTTTTTTTTTTTTTTTTTCCTCAAAGAACTGTGCAAAACAATATTATGAACTACATTATAGATTTTTCACTTAACAGAGTAAATTGGTTAGAACAGACCTCAGAGTAAATAAATAAATCCCTGTACATTCCCACTTCAGGAGCTTGACACAAGTTGGCAGTGTCTGCTTGCAGCCCAGAAAGCCAACCGTATCCAGGGTTGCAACTAAAGCAGCGTGGTCAGGAGGGAGAGGGAGGCGATTCTCCCCTTCTGCTCTATCCTCATGAGACCCTGATAGTCTTGCATTCAATTCTGGAGCCCCTAGCACAAGAAGGGTGTAGATCTTTGAAGAGGGTCCAGAGGAGGGCCGCAAAGACGATCAAAGGACTTGAGCACCTCTGCTATGATGAAACACTTAACTTCAAGAAGAGAAGGCTCTGAGAAGACTTCATTGAAGCCTTTCAGTTCCTAAAGGAGGGCTACAGGAAAGCTGAAGTGGGACTCTATCAGTGTCATGATAGGACACAATTGCTTTAAAATAAAAGAGCAGATTTTTATTAGATATAAGAAAGAAATTCTTCACTATGAGGGTGGTGAGGCACTGGAACAGGTAGCCCATAGAAGTTGTGAATGTCCCAGCCCTGGAAGTGTTCAGGGCCATGTCAGATGGGGCTTTTGGCTGATCTGGTGAGTGGCAGCCCTACCCATGGCAGAAGGTTACAACTAGATCATCCTTATGGTGCTTACAGAACAAAAAGTTCTATGGTTCTACTCAATGATTCTGTTATCCTATACAAAATTACTTCCTGTGAAAATGAATCCAAAATTAAAACTGCACACACACTGTAGCTTGAGCTTTCAGATATTCTCTGGGAGATAATAGAAACTGTCTTTTCATTTAGGGTTTCTTCCCTTAGCTTATCAAACACACTAGAGACAGAAAGAAGGAGCAAGTGAGGTGTAAACACTGCTAGGCTCTTCCCAGGAAGAATTTCAGTCCCAGTTTGCTTCAAGAAAGAGAAGAAAAAGCTCAATCACTCATCCAGCCTGTTTTTGTAAAGAAAAAGTCACTCCTGTCACAGTGACTTCTCCTGTGCAAGAGTGTTGACACCAAACATAAATCTAATTCATTTACATGGTCATCAAAACGAGCTGAATTCTTCTGCTGCAGACATCAGACATCCTTGCTGGTATCAGCACCAGCTGCCAAGGATTTAACCAGACAGCTGGAAGTCATTCCAAGTACTGACCAAGGAAGAAGAGCACAAGACACACGAGTTATCACCAGCCCTGGGAAGCAGCCAGCCTGACAAAGGCTGCAGGGGCCTTCATGGAGACATCAGTGCCTGCTTGCCCTTCGGCTGGAAAGGCGATCTCCTACTGCTTTCTACTCATGGCACTGAATTCAAAGCCTTCACAGACACAGACCAACTTTATTCTCTTCTTCAACAGCCTTATTTCAGAGCAGAATTGTAAGCCCTTTCTTACTGCTTTTCTGCAGGTTTTGCAAGGGATAGAAAAAATCATACATCAGCAACTTGGGAACTTGGCTGAGTGACTTATTCACCACAGCAACCACTTAACTACTGGTTCAGCAAACGGAACAGAGATGTCTCAATAATTAACATTATTTATTCATCCAAAGTCTCTCTAAGTATACATGAAAGATCACTTTTTTCTTTTAAATAAAAGACAATTCTGTACGGTATAACTTTATGTCCTGTTTATATTACTTGAAGGCTGAGAAACACACAGAGCAAATTGTACATAACCTAAATAACTGCCACAAGAAGAGTTCTGCGAGAACGACATCCTGTGGAAGCTACAGCAGAAAATGGTGTGAAAAACCTCAGCCTCAATAAAGCCCATTGGATTTTTGGCAGTGCATTGTAAATCTTTACCTTCTAAGAGCTACTATGGATTTGAACCCTTTCCCTCCTCCAAAAACACTGTCATTCCTTCTAAATTCTTTTTAAAGTCTATACCAAGCCACTAGAAAACTAGTATGATGACAGGGGGTGAATACAGAAGAAGGTTCCAGAAAATAAACAACAGGGTGTACACATCTAATTATATTCCATTACATTCAGAAAACAGGAAAACATGGTTTCTTAGAAGAAATACTGGACATGTTATTACTACTGTCTACAAAAGGAAAACCATGAAGAAATAACTAGGTGCTCAAGTTTGCCTTATTGGCATTCCTGGTCTACAGCTACCGCTGACTATTGCTCAATAAAGAAAGCAGACAGTGAGAATGAAGGGAGAAAAAAACCGTAAGAAAAAAAAGAAATCCTTTTTCTTGGACTGAAGAAGTATTTCCTACTGTGCACCTCTTTTTTATTGCTTTTGGCTAGGCTACTTATGCAAATCAGTGCCTACTGACTACTGCCATATGCTGCGTATGAGAGAACCTGTCAAATGTGTACAGAAAACTTCAGCTGGTGCAGGGTTTGGCAACTTGCTTGTTAGTGGCATTTTAATTCACGAGTGTATTAAATCTGTAAGGCACAATCTGCTAGGGCAAGCCTGCTAGTTTTAAGATATTAGTCTAGACCTATAAAGCCTTAAATGGCTTGGGACCCATTTATCCAGGAGTTGAGAGTTTTAGAGGTTTTCTGATGAAACAAAAATTATAAGCAGAAAATGCTGTGTTGGAAACACTGCAATCAAAGTCATTTAGGGAGCCTGCTTTGCAGAGGGGATTGGACTCAATGATCCCTAGAGGACCCTTCCAACCTCTACAATTTTGTGGTTCTGTGATTCTTTTGCAGCCAACAATATTCCTTAGATTTCCCTGGAATCCTTATAGCCAAGGACCCAGGAAATGTACTCTTTAGTGCTAAGATGGCCTTGTGGCAGACTGCTAAGCTCTCATGGCTCAATTCCACTGCAGCAATCCCAGAGGATTGTGGAGACAAAGCACTAAGAAAATGAGGAATATGCATTTCAATTGCAAATTGAATAAAGGGAAAATTAATTTGTACTCAAAGAACATTTACATCCGTATCATTCTTCTGCAGAGGTATTAGGATGGTATTTCCTAAACAGTTTCAGAGCCACGCTACAGAATATTGGGTGTGTTTGTGAAAGCTCTGTCACTCCTCACTCCCTGAAACTTCAGGGGTTTGCATGTCTGGAACAAACTTATTTTTTTCCGGTGTTTTATTAGCAGCCCCGTTCTGAAAAATGCCAGGTGGCAAGGTGCCCAGAATCATTTGCCAACTAATCTCAGGGGATTGGGCTTTATGCCATCTGAATTAAAAAAGCTCAGCTCTTACTCACTGATAAGATTCAAGAACAAACCCAGTAAAAGGGAGAAGCAAAATGAATAAGAATAAACTCAGAACGCGCACAGATGATGGCTTTTACTGAAAATGTTTACAGTTACGAAAGAAGACAAAAATTGGTAGGGGTCTTTTCTCCAAAATGTAAACGAGCTTCAAATGACGATAATCTGCTATGATTTCATTCATTTCTGAGAATAGCAGAAAGAAAAAAGGTATTTGCACATTTAATGGCAGAGGTAACAATAGGTCTCTTCCTCCTAACATCATGGGATCCCCTGCAATGATGAGCTCAAGTTCCTGACAAACTGTGCTATTCTGGTCACCCCATGGTGCACAGGAGAAAAAAGAGGGACAGAAGAATTTGCATCTCAAGGGAACAAGGAATTTACTTTCCTTTGTCTCTTCTTTCTGGCGTTTAGACATGTTCTTTCTAAAATAAAGAGGATATTTAATTTATGAAGACCAATAAAATCATAAATAGCCAATTAAGAAGTCTGAACAATCCTTTCAAATCTTGCCCACATCTGCAATAAAACACGGGACACTTCAGAGCGTGCACATAGATGAGCAGGCAAAACCATGGCGTACAAATGACGATTCTATAAATTATGAACTGTTTTTCTCTAATGAGGTTTTATAGTGCAGAAATTCCTACATGCAATACAGCCCACAGCAGGAGTATGGGAAGGAAAAACATCAGGCTAATAAGGATGTGACTATTAGGAAATAAAACAATTCAGAACCATTTCCTATAACAGAATTAAAGAAAAATATGGGAGGCAACTTTGGCTCACACTGACTGCTATCTTTAGATAGCATATCTGCATTATTTACATCTCCACTATTCTTTCAGGGTACACGGTTCAGTAGAGGACAGTTGTTTTGCCTTCAGCTTCCTCAGTATGCCTTGCAGGGTCAGCGAGCCCACCGCAAGGGCTCTCTGAACTCTCTCTCTGAACACTTAATAATTTAATTTAGGGAGACTGCAGCTAGCCATATTATATAAAGCACACTAAGAAAACTGGCTTTTTTTTCCCAGCAAAATAATTACATTCAGACTTTATGTTAGTAACTTCTGCTGAGAAACAGCTGAGAAAGAAACTTGCAAGTATCTTCCTATCTTGACAAAAGTGAAGCTTCTCTGCAGGGCAAGCAGTTTAAATCGTGGTGAAAACAAATCTCAAAGCTCAGGTAGCTGGAGAATTTTACAAATCATTTGGGTTTTTTTTTCAGCCTAGTTCATAAAGAAACACAATGGGAATTAGCTATGAGCAGCCATATCAGCACCCTACAACTGTGTAAGTCCATGTTTTCCAGACAGACTTAGCCCTATCCTGCATCACTATTTCAAGTCAACCAGAGACCACCCACCAGCAGAGAAGGCCAGTCCTACCCCATAGGGCTGGGAAGGACCCAGGGAAAAGGCCAGGTCCTCATATGTCTCTTGTGAGCAGCCCTGTGCTGTCGAAGTACAGGGAAGAGAGGAGCCTACTGCTGCTCCCTGCAGCACTCACTCACCTTTTCTGTTGGCACAGTTGGCAACTGTGGTGACATAAACAAGAAAGTAAACAAGAAACGGAACATCACTGAAATACTGAGTTTCATACATACCATTCCATTGCACTGTACAGCGGCATGTGCTCATGCTGATAATTGAACTGCTGTAGGATCAGATTAATTACAGCACATACATTGCCAGAAACAGTCACAGATTTTTAAATACTTCCATGCATTCCCAACTTTCCAAGGGCATAACACACCTTACGAAGTTCCTCAGGACATCAAATGTTACAGACAGGCAGGCAATATGTAGATGTGTGCTCTGAGTTGTATCAAACCCATTTTCAATACCAAACAGGCATATGAGATGATTTTAAAATATTTGGGGAAATGCTTAACAAATGGGCACATAAAAATGCATTTATGTAATAAAAGCAAATTGTGCCACTCACATCCTACGGGAGTCTTTATTTCACTCACACTTTTAATCAAAATAAACTATTGCTCTCCTCTACCATCAACAGAGCTGGTAATTTATCAAATACCTGAATACCAAATAAGACATTTCACTGAAAAATCACACACCCTGAAACAAGTAAAGCAATACCCACTGCAACTGCTTTTTTCTTGGGTAGGCTGACCTTCTTCCCAGCATGAACGGATGTGACAACAGACAGGCTACAGTTCAGAGATTACAAGTAAGACACCCTGTCTGGCAGCCAGTTGTACATGATCAGAAAATCAGCTCACTTCAAAATCTCTGAAGCTAGAAAGCAGCCATGAAAAAATATCAAAGTTCCTGTGAGAAGTGACCCAGGGCCTGAACTTCAGATTCAATTACTCCCCGAGCCCTGGATTTGTAGATGAATCTGAACGTGGTGAACGTGCTCTCTCTACAGACTATCAAAATAAACCAGACTTTATTATGCAATTAAAATCAAGCACCATTTTTCTGTCATTACATCAGAATTTGCCTAAAGAAATCCACATTCCTGAAGCTGGGTTCTCCAGTCCCGTGACATGTGCTGTCGGAGGCAGGTTAAGCCATAAGGAATACTCACTGTCTCATATCTGGCTTAAATTTTCCCTGGCAGTTATTTCCTCATTGTTAAACTACAGTAAATCAGTAAGCTGTAAGGAGTTTTTTTTTTTTTGCTTTTGAGCTGCTGTCCTATGAAAATTCTACGCAGAGAAATCCTTTGCTGATAGATGGAGTTTCCCAGGCTACTGGCCATTGCTCTCTGTACCTACTAAAATCTTTGTAAACTGGATAATGATGTTTGCATCTCTCCTGGTGATGTTTTTGCCTTATCTCCCATTGTAACTCTTCTGAGGTGGCACAGTGATACAGCACTATCTCCATAAAGTCAGATGAAGTCACAGAACCATAGAATGAATTGGCTTGGAAGGGACTTCAAGGATCAACAAGTTCCAGCCCCCCTAACACAGGTAGGGTTGCTAACTGCTAGATCAAATATTAGATCAGATTGCCCAGGGCCCCATCCAACATGGCCTTGAATACCTTCAGGGATGGGGTGGAGTCATGCTGCTTTCTGTTGCCTAGAAGTGAACTACTCCTCCTGTTTCCCATGCTATGCATGTAGAATCTGCAGATGAGATTCAGTGAAATTATGAAGAGATTAATTGTGAGTAAAAGAAAACATTTTTTCTCTTTAGCAGAAAAAAAAGAAAACTACTACGAATTTAGCAAAGGTACATAAAGGCACAAGCACTCTGTGCTTTCCTCTCTTTACCTAAACTGCTAAATTAAAAATTGCTTTAATGACAACTGAAGGCTGAAATCTTTCAAACTTCTACTCTTCCAGTTTGTTTAAATGAAAGTCCAGAACACAAAAATTTCTGTTTCCATGCCATCTCCAGCAGGCGGAACCAAAGCGGCTTCAGATGGCTACCTTATATCAAAAGTAATGGCTTTGAAGCAGTAGACACAACCCTGCAGCTGCCTTAAAACAAAGAGCCTATATATTAGAAAAAGTTCATTGGATTTACGCCCTGGACAAAATTTTTATCCAACTGCAATGAAGATAAGGACAAGGACATGAGTGCACTTGTGCTCAGAGTGGTAGGGACAAGAGAGTCATCATCTAGTGAATAAAAAATAAGAAGATACTTAGGAAGGTTGCACCCAAGACCAGTAGTTACCACTTACATGGGCACTGTTGTTTAAGAGCTTTCTGACTGCTTTACAGTACCTGAGAGACAACATATAAAATAGGAAATAGAACTTGAGCTGCCAATGGTGCAAAAGATGTCAAAAAACTGGGATGTTATTTTAATTCCATGTCTCTGCCCAAGTAAAATGTCACATGCATCTACAAAATGACAAGGATAATCTCGGCAATGGAAAAAAAATGTTGATGAAGGGGCCAAAATGTAAACCATGGTTTCCACTTGTATATGTCATTACATCGGATTTTACAGACTTACAGAGTGACCTGGGTTAGACAGGATCTTAAAGATCACCTGCCATGGATTCAGAGTGATTTTACTGTTCAAGTAACAAGAAACAACAAATACTCCTGCAATTCCTGACAGTAGGTATTACTAAATAATACGAAGTGTAATTTTATAAACCAATGGATCTGAATGGATGGATTGAATGGATTGAAATGGCATCTGGATGAGGAGCTACAAGATACAGTTTAGTAGCTTAGTGGGTAATAATGGTGATAGGAAGATGGTTGGACTAGATTATCTTGTAGGTCCTTTCCAACCTTGTGATTCTATGATTTTACTGATTCTATGAAATGGATGAAGATTTCTGAGGCAAATCACAGCCAGAGCTCTCAGTGAGTATAATGAATTTTGCCAATGTAATTTACTGCAACTGAATGTTTCAATTGCAGCATGAATTTAAAATGTCTGACAGGTTTTCAGGTCTCGGGAGCCCAAACTTCCTTCCGTTCCATCTGCCCAACCAGCAGCCATGTTCACACAGCAGCAGCACCTTCCTACGCCAACCAGCACCATCAGCAGAAGCACCATCAACAGGAGATGCACCACTATGTTTCTAACTTCTGAGTGTTTTAGGCAATAACATTCAGTACACACTTTGGAAGATACAACATTATTGGCACAGGCCTGCTTGGGAAAGTGGTGGAGTCACCAGCCCTGGATGTGCCACTGAGGGTCATGCTTAGTGGGCATGGTGGGGACGTGTCAACAGTCAGACTAGATGATCTTAGTGATCTTTTCTAATCTTAATGATTCTATGATCACTGCTTCCTGAACTTCAGGTTCCTTCAGGAGCCTGCAAACACAAGAAACCCAAGGGACACAGGCGATGTACTTGAGAAAGATAATATGGACACGCAGCCAATGGGTGCTGACGTTTGCTCTCATGAGGAAAGCAGTAACTTCCCCCATGTGGTTTCAGCAATAGATGGACCAGTTCTCATTAATCTGTCTCTTACCTCTGGTACCACACAACCCACAGTCAGGAACTGTTCTTCTCTCTGTGAACACAAGTGGGATTCAAGTGGAGAATGACGTGGGATGCACTACCAAAAAGAGATCTGTCATACCATGGAAAAAAGTAAGGATGCTCTGGAGATGAAAGGTAAACCATACTGCTCACCACCTCTGCATCTAAGAGACTTGTGCATAGAAGCTGGGACCCTAGGCCTAATTACTTTGCAGGGGAATAGGGAGTCTGGGGTTATTTGATATCCATTCAGAAAGTACACACATGGCTCCATTCACTCCCCACAAAGTACCTCACTTCAGGAGCCTCCATGAAGATTAAAGTCTGAAGACTTCTGCTAACTTCCCTTTGTTTCATTTTCCCCTTTTGCCAATTTCTTACTACTCCAGAGTCACTGATAACAAAAACAGATGTTTACAGCCACATGGGAGGCTTCTCTGTATACAGTGGCTACTACATTACAGCACATTAGTCACTCCATGACATATACCATATGTATCACACTGATTAGTAGATATTTTAAATCCCATTGACAGTGGTAGGATTAGATGTGCACAAATATTAACACGTAGACACTCCTTTCCCAGATGGTGATCATAAAAACAGCCCTCAAACACTGGTTTTCTTCACTGTCCTCATTCCCCATCAAGGAAACATGCATGGCACATTGTGCATTCTGCTGAGAAACAACGAAGTTTATTGAGGGGTTAATCTAATTGCAAGATAAAACCATCACATTACAATATATCTTAGAAAGTAGAATTTGTCTTCTATTTTGCATATTTCTGAAGAAAATATACGTGTACACAGAGCATACAGCACTACTAAACATCTAAGTAGTTTTCAGGATCTTATAAAATGCAGAAAGGAGCTTCTGGAAGAAGAAACCAACCTCTTTAAAATGATTGCTTGATACATTTGCCCAGAGAATCCATGGATGTCCCACCCCTGGAGGTATTCAAGGCTGGGTTGGATGGGGCCCTGAACAGTTGAATCTAGTTAGTGGCAATTCTGTCCATGGCAGTGGGATTGGAACAAGACAGGCTTCAGGGGCTGCTCCAACATAAAGCATTCTACTTTTTTCATCCAGTTCAGGACTTATTAACTTCTTCTTCTGATTCACCTGTAGTTTTTTGTGATATCACAACCCTCAATGCTGACCATTATCCTTGCTTCATCTGTACTGAATCTGTACTGTGAATTCTCCAGTAGCTTGTTAATTCCATGCAAGTGTCGAGATTACAAACACCCTAATGTGTTTCAAGTGGTGATGCCACTCTTTTTTCTGCCTGTAACATACAAAGCAGCAAGTACCCTGCAATAAGTATTAACCTGAACCAGAGCTCCCTTGGTGGGATTAATGGCACAGGAAAGATGAGGAAATAGTCTACTTATAGTAAAGTATATTATCTTAATTCTGGCACAACCCTTGCTTCCTATGACAGCTGCAACAGACTACAACTCCTGCTGAGACAAATTCCAACTATGCTAATACATTCGTAAAAAGTTTTGATTTCACACAAGTGCTTGGGAAGTCTCATCAGGACCTTCTAATTGACCACTCCAGATGATAGCTTCTGCCAGTAGTATGTTAATCACATCAAAGAGAGCACCTGCTTGAGCTTCTAGGTGAGAAAATTAGCCTGACACATCTGGCTGCACACAAACATCCATTTTTTTCTTTTTTCTTGCAACTGTTTGCCTTTCTCAGCTTTTACCTTTATACCATAAGTACCTTCCTAATCGTTCTTTCCAGACCAGAAACAATAATAAACAAGGTGATTTTGGAGCTGCAGAAGTGAACTTCTCTTAGACAACCCCAATATAATCCTACTGCTGCAAGCACAACAGGCTTTGATCTACAAAATTTCTGTTCATTTCTTAATTCTGATTGAAGCCACAGAGTCAAAAATAATATTTGTTTGCAAAGAATAAGGCTCAGTCCAGCAGAATCTTTGCTTACTTATTTTGTACCTTGGTTTCCTGTATTTAAAATGGTCACAATGCTAACTTCATACTTCGAAAAAAAATCAGATATGGCTCTGGAACAGACTGTCTTAAAGTGTTTTATGATGTATCTGTAAGCATAAGTCAAACAAAATTTTTGTTAGTGAATGTAAGACAGCACCAAACACACTATGTTGAACCTTGTTGGTTTAAGCGTAACTGAAGTAGAGTCAAATCTGATTTATCCTACACGACTACCTAAAATGCCAACTCCCAGCCTGCAGGGCATGCAATTTGCTGCTTCGCACCCTTTGCACCTGACTGCACAGCTGGCTGGTGGAGCCAAATCACTTTGCAAATTCTGTTCCACTTGGAATTTGATTTAACTGCATGTCCAGCTATTTGCCTCAGCCTTAGATCAGGGACCTGAACAGCATCTTGTTTTATTACTCAGCACATTTTTGACTTGAAAACACTTTTAGAGCAGCAATGGGGAGATGTCAGAATGCTTTAGCTCCACCAGTCGAGGATCTAGAATTTCAACCTACTTTGAGAACAGCATGATTCCCATGCAACCCTTCTCTGTCGTTCAGTGGCAATGCTGCTTTCCTGGCAGTGGATGCTTGGAAACAGCAGAAGGTGCAAAACCCGACTGAATCAATGTTCTCCTAAACATTAGAAAAACATGAGGCTGAAGCCTGCAGCTGCATTTTATCACATTTATCCATATAAATAGACCAAACTCAAAGCGGATCCAGACCTGAACTTTTCACCTTGAGTCCCTCTGTGATGAAAATGTATCTCATTTTGTTAGTCAGACCAGAAATTCTTTGAAAGACTTGTATTATATTTCTAGCTAAGGAATAACACTCTCACCAAAACCCTACTGTGCTGTGGTGCCTAAAATAGTTAGCTCACTAATCTTGTCCAGGTTCGGAGGTTACGTTTTGAACAACGTGTTTTGACTGAACAGGGCTTTTTCTTTTTTTAATAATCCCTTCAGCTTTTCCCCATCATTTATCTTCTTGGAGCATAAGTGACTGAGCTTGGACTGGTTTCAAACACCAGAACACTCTTCTCCTGCGGGCACCATGAGAACACCACGTAGAGGGGAAGAGGTTCAGAAGGATACCGTAAGTCCTTTGTCTGATCTTCTGCATATCATATATCTTGGAATGTCTCTTATTATGTCTTGAATGGCTCACATAATGCATTATAAAATTACAGATGACTAATCAGCTACTCTATTTTATCAAGCCCTGTGTTTGGTCAGAAACAGATGCTTTCACAGCCCTGCAGTGATTCTTTCCCCAGGCTTAATCCCAAGACATCCTCCTTTCAAACTGTAGCTTCCAAAATTTCAGAGAATGCTAGAAAAAAAAAAAACAGATTGTATAAAACACATATAAAGACTGATAAAGACTGTATAAAACATGAATCTAAAGACACACTATTAGTATTCAGTTTGGAGGGCAGTAGTCAAGAGGGTCCCCAGAAACTGAGATTGGAGGGTTAAGCAATATATTTAGCTGAAGTCAATTTTCAACTGACTGTTCTAGCAGGGAGTGAGGGAGATGCTTTCTTGCTGAAGAGCAAATATGAGTAACATTATTGCTTGCTGACTTCTACTTCAGGGAGTTGAGCTCAGACCAAAAAAAAAAGGTGATTTTTATTTCCCCATTTTCCCAACAAATATCTATAGACATATGTCACATTTTTAAAAGGTACTCAGATGCCTAAATAAGTTCACAGCATCTCCAGCCAATTTCAAAATACTAAAAAAAATAGATCAATTTCCCCACAAAACATCAGTCTTGAATCTTAGGAGACTGCTGAAACAGAATGCTTTTAAAATGAAATAACAGATTCCTAAACAGATTCCTAAGTTCTGGAGAGCATCTGGTGTGACACTCGTGTTCTCATTCCCTGACTTTTTCTAAACCAGAATCCACTACCAGATTCTTTTTCTTGTTTGGCAGGAGAGATATTTGGTCTCCCTCTCCCAACCAGGCTATGTTTTTTAAATGCCACAGTTCTGTTTGACATACAGATTTTTACAGTCCCCAGAGCATAGAGCCTGCACAAGGAGGGTGGAATTCAGCTTTGCAAAACACATTTGTTGGTGCACTGAAAGAGGACTCCTGATTCAATTCTGTTGCAAAATAAATCAAGAGCAACTCTGGTAATGCTGCTGCCATTATACAGAACTTACTCTCCTATCAGCACATGAATATGCAAATATGAAGCACATCGGACTAATAAGGTCTCTGTGAGGTTTGTACAAATCACAATACTTCAGTATGGTATACTGCATTAAGAACCAAGAAACCAGAGCTCAGAGCTTTACAGAGGCTTTTGTTCCTGTGCTCAAGTCCATATTGCTGCATACGCACCAGCAGTGAGTTTGTGGAGCGGAGCAGAACAACGGGGTGGCAGATCCCTGCTTATGCTGTGCCAAGAGGAACAGACTCTCTCTCATAACAGGAGATCAGCTGCGTCAACCAGAAGCTACTCTGATCGCCATCATTGCATCACCCAGCTCTGGAACAGATCTTAGACTTAAATATAACACACCATGGCTACACCTTGTCATATCTGCTATAAGTGGGTGTAAACATGCTTCTATGTTTAAGGTTATAGAATAAAAAAAATAACGTAGATAAGGAAGAGAAGTCAAGGACATCTGGCCCGAACCCCCACTCAAAGCACACATGAGCTAGCTGTCACACTGTATGCAACAAAAACAGGAAATACCACAACACCCAAATCCTGAGTTCCCTTCAATAGGATGACAGTTTGCTACATCCACTTGCAAAGTCTCTGTTGCACTAATGAGAAGTATCAAATCCCCTTTCTTCCACTGAATGGCTCTCAAATGCAAGAGTCATATCATTCAATGGCTGTTTATTCTATCCAAAGACATCCACATTACACCAAAGAATCTGCAGCTGTTAAAATCGGTTGGGCTTACACACTGAAATAGCTCTGCCTGACATATGCTTAGAAGCCAAGGGTGAGATGCTCCGGCTAGAGTTAAAAGGGAGCCTGAATCTGCATAGGGTGGGAAAAATAAACCAGGAATCACCTTGCTTGAGCTGAAAATGATGATTGACCACAAGGCAACCTGAAATATTTTGTTGCAATTAAGGAAAGTGATAGGAAGTGATCAAATTATGGGTGGGGAAATAGACAAGAACAAGAAATCACTAATGATTCAGCTTTTCTTGTTTTCAGCTTTTGAAAACATTTCTGTAAATACTAAGAATCAGGAGTACTTAAGAGAAGAATGGTTCCTGTTCCACCCCCGTCTTTCTCACTGCATGAATTTCAGCTTTCAAATGGTAGCACTACCCAGCAGCGCAGAAGGCAGGGACTTGCTCATATTGCCATGTCAAGTGAGTAGCTCTAACAGATTGCAATAGTTACTAAATTCCCTTCTGAAGTGCTCCACCTGCCCTTCTTGCAGGCATGCAACATCTTAGCAAAGAGCAGAACAAGCAAAGACAGGCTTCATGACTGTACCAAAAGGATCAGCCCAATCTATTTGAGTGGTATTACCAATTGCTCTGTTAACTGCGTATCTCATTGCACCTCAAAATAGCTTTACAGAAACAAAGTAATCCATACTCCTCGCTTATTATAACCAACCAGACTTTGTGATTTCCCTCTACAGATGCTTCCCTAAGGCAACTCTCAAACCATGTCACTATAGCAAGTTTGCGCTTCTTTCTGCTACAGCCCAGACTTATTTCCTGATGTCTGCGTTACATTCAAGGCTCTGTTATGATGAGAGCCCAAACCTTCCAACTGCAGTGAGGGCACCAAGGCACCCAGGCAGGGATCACAGAGGGCTGTGACCCTACACAGCCACCATGTCCGCCTTTTTGTGTGCCCTGTGGTCTCCAGCCAGCAAGACAGGATATTTAATGTTTCAAACCCGAACGTTGACTGTGTAAGTCCTTGAAGAAGAAAAGGCTCTGGGCGCTCAGATTTAGCCTTGCCAAGCAGCTGCTGGAGCTGCAAAAATAACACAACAGCAATGCTGGGCATGAAGCAGCTTCCACTGTCACTGTGCCCTGAGTACCACAAGATGAACTGAAACCAGGAATGTCACAGCAACACCTGCAGTGAAAGGGCACATTCAGCCATAATTAAGCACTGAAACAGAATACTGCTATTTAGCTATTGTCTGAAATGCCATGTATTTACAACGCCCACTTCTCAAAGGTCTCCTCGGGGCATGATAAGAGGAGATCCAGTGTCTATCAACGAGGTTTCAGTTTGAATGGACAAAAGCACAAGCATGTGATGATCTGCACACAGATATCTACATACAGCCATCATTCTCACTGTGCATTCAATACCTTCACTTTTCAGTAGGGAAGAGTGACACTTGAGAACAGTCTATGGAGAATTAAAAAAAAAAAAAAAAGTTGAAACATTTTAGAACTCTGCAAATGGCATGACCTATTGCATTTATGACACCTCTTCAATTTAAGCAGCAAAGACTACAGAAACTAAAGAGCTCGCATCAAACCTAACCATAATAATAATAAAAATAATAAAGACAATCTAATGTACACCTTTTACTTATTTCAGAAGAAACCATTTTTCAAACTCAATTCATGTGAATTCATTTCAATATTCACACACTACACAAGAATCCGAAACCCCTCAAAGGATATTTCTTCTGTTCTGACATATATCTACACATCTCAGTGAACGAGCAATCGAGATTAACCTGCAATGTCTTACCATAACAACAATTTGGATGCAACTTTTAAACTTGTACCTCTCTTGCCTTTATGGCAGTAGCATGGCAGGAACTTGGGGTTACAACTTTCCCAGCTCTCAGTCTGTGCATAATGAACCAAGTTATGATAGTTGACTGTTTAATCCTGCAGAAAATCACACTGCTACAGATGCCTCTGGATTTGCCCTTTCATGTCACCATAATATAAATATGGGTTATTTCAGCTTTTTGTGGGGTAACATTTATTTATAATTTATTTTTAGAGACTTCAGAAACCATTTTGAAAATCGTTTTCCTTATCACTTAGTGCAATAATATAGCTTGAAAGGTGAAGCTCTCCCCCCAAGCAAACATAAATTTTCACAATGTTTTGATTTCCTCTCTTCCACAAGATATGCTTGGAAGCACCAGGGATCACCTGGGAATTTCAGTCAATTCAGCTCCAGTCAGTAAACGGGGAGATGCACTGCAGCACCTGCCCTTTGGTTAATGCTGATCCCCAAGTGCCCAAATGTGCACATGAGCAGTGCTACGGGCAATTTCCATCCCCCAGGTTCTGCTGAAACTGATCGGTATTCGGCAAGCACCTCTAACAACACATTTTTGTGCCTACTGAGCCCCTCACCATCCTGCTCTAGCCTGCTAGCCATAATAACAGACCAGGAATAACTTGGAGTTGGCAGTGCTTCCTATGCCTTGTAAAAAGTTCCTTCCGATCACAAAGCAGGCTCTCTGACATGTACTGCTCTGCCCATTCAGGAGAAAGATATTGTGGTTGTAACGCTATCTTTCTGGGCAAACATCCTAGACATAATTGAATTTTTATATATACATATATAAAATTTGATCAAGAACTACAGCCTGAAGTCTCAATATAAAACTGCACCAACATTTCAATGCCATTTCTTTAATCTTGGCTCATTCTATGTTTTTTAGACAAAATCTAAGGCATGTCTGAGCGCATGATTTGTTCTCATCACCTTTTAGGCTCCAAGAGTTATTTGCAGTTCAAGACCTAACTTTCAGTTATAGCCTGCTCTAAAATCTGTAATTGGCCATAAGGCTTGAAATATGTTCTGAGACCCCCCCCTTGATACAAGAAACTGACAGGAAAACACTGGGAAACTACCCAGCCTCAAAAAGTTATTGGAAAGTAATCAATCTTCTCCTTGTTCCTGAGCTGCTTCTTTCAGCCCTCCCTTACACACACCCTTTTGTCTTCTCCGCAGCCCGCAGAACAAAGCGCGGGCAATTCAGCAGCGTTCCCTAAAAGAGGGCCTGGGGAAACCTTCTGGTACAATTGGCCTGCTGTTCTGAGAAACCTGTCTTGCAGCCATCGTTAAGGCCCACCATATTAAAATGGCCCAAAATCATCAGCCTGAAAAATTCACTCAAATCTGTCTGCTAATAAAGCAGCCAGGTGCCCTAAAGATGTATGCTGATCGTATTTCTGTGTTTTCAAGGTATGGAAATAAAAAACAGACATCTCTCTCATTTAGCAAAGCACAAGAATATACTGAGAGAAGTTTTAAGAATTTACAGCCCTGAGGTGAAAGAGATTTTGCACAGACTGGGAAAAAAACCCTTCAAACTGACAGTACTTTCTCTAGCACTATTAAAATGTGACATGAGAAGACAGGCAATAGGGGGGTGGGGACTGCTGTGATTTACAAGAATACAAATGTTTGTGACTCCACTTTCCCGTGTTTTTTCCAGCACAAAGACTGACAATATTGTGTCAAAGCTAACAGAAAAGAACAATGAGCTGTGTAAGTTTTGAGTGCCACTGAACAGAGGGCTCCCAGAGCTGGCAAAGGCTGGAAGGCACCACCAGCTCATAAGGCTATAATGCAGGAGCCATCGACCCGTTCTCCACTTCCATCATGAAAATGGCCATTTCACTGACAAACCAACTCCACAACCAACTCCACTGTCAGAGCTGACACAGATCGACAGCCTGCGTAGTGCAGACTACAGCCAGTAAAGACAGCCACAGGGCATCAAACACCTGCCAAAGGGCAGCGGTCACCTCAAGGCTGGCTTTTGAGTCATGATGCCTGGTTATCCTAGGAATTTTGACTTGTCCTTACCCGTAGCACGTAATATACTAGGGACAAGCAATTCATGCTCAAGTCCAGGAATGTCAGAAGCTACTCTAATTTTCTCAGAGATGTTCAACTTTGAAGTTTTCCTATGCACTTCCACTAACAAATTTTGTCAAAACTTAAAAAACAAAAACAAAAAAACCCTCAAACAGCACGCACATCTTAACTACATACATATTGAACCTCTTGTTATCTCTGTTGTCAGTTTAAAGCAAAACCAACAGTTAACCTGAGAATTCCAGGATTTACCAAAGCCCAAGGACACAGTAAAATCTGGCTGTAGGCTTCAGGACAACTTCTCAAACTCACAGCACAGCTGAGTCTGGAAGGCATCTCTAGTTCTATTTGCTCCAATCCCTTTTCCAGGGTGCTCTGGCCCATGTCCAAGGGTTTGTGAAGACCTCCAAGGAGGAGAATCCACAACCTCTGGGCAATCCATGCCAGTGCTCCAGAATCGACCGCCTTGTGTCCAGAGGAAACCTCCTGTGCTCCAGTTTGTGCCTACTGCCTTCTGGGCACCAGAACAGAGTATGGCCCCGCCATTTTTGCACTTTCCTCTCAGGAATGGGTACACACTTAATGAGATCCACATGAGTCTCCTCCAGGCTGAACAGTCCCAGCTCCCTCAGCCTCTCCTTATACTTTCAAAAGTACTAAAGTCAGTAGAAAGCCAAGGTCAAATTTTCAACAAGTGATCTAGGATACGGTTCATAAATGCTTATACAGCAGTATCAAAGGCATTATTCTGCCTTTCCACACCAGTGACAGAGCATGCTAGTGGAGAGTCAGCAGAAGTGGTGTCAGCTCCTGCAGCTGGCATGTGCTTCAGGTGCTCTGTGCAATGGTCCCTGCAGCACTGCTGCTGGTGCTGAGTCGTACAGTCCCAGCCATGCACCATTGCCAACGCCCAGCTCATTGACTGCAATGCACACTATATAGAATGCCATTTAAGAAATAATTAAAATTTATTTTTTAATTGATATTTTGTACTTAAAAATCCAGTTTCACTAAAACCATGTTAACTAACGGCCTCAAAGAATCACAGAATATCTAGGGTTGGAAAGGACCTCAAGGATCATGAATCTCCAACCCCCCCCTGCCACATGCAGGGCCACCAACCTCCTCATTTAATGCTAGACCAGGCTGCCCAGGGCCCCATCCAGAATGCTGCAGAATAATAATACACATGTTCCTGAGTAGCAATTTTTACAGATATTTTCTTTCTTTTTACTTTTCTTTTCCCTAGAGTATTAACTCAGGCTGGTTTGTAAGCAAACATCAAAGGAAGAATATGCTGGAAATTTCTCTACTTTAGAATTCAAGAAAAACCCTGAGAAAAATCCATCCTTCTGAGACCAAAGAATTAATAAGACACGGAAAAAAGACAACTGGTGAATCCAAATTTATCTTGATTCATCTTTTCTACCATTACTGTACCCCCTCTTATTGCTTGAGCAGCAGTTCCTCAGTTATGAGGCCTCAGCTTGACAGACAAAAACCAGCTGCTCCATTCTTCAACTCAAGCAGATCAAATGTGGTTAGCTCCTGTTCTTATGTTATTTTCTAATAGCACTAACACCCAAACTGGGCTCTCAAACAAGCAATCAGACAAGACTGAAACATCAGTAAATATAAGAACTTGAATATTTTGTGGTTGAGAACAAGAAAAGGAATTGGCTACATGAAATACACTATTCTGCCAAGGGAACACCATTAACAACACACAAGTTGTAAGGGACATATCTGTGTTTTCTGCCTCTGGCTGTCACAGAACAGTGGTTTCATGGGAAGCTTTGCTCGGAAAGTCTCAGCTCACTGACTTATGTTTAGTATAGAAAAAGAGTAATCATTTTACTTGCACGTCATGTGAGTTGAGCACGTGTTCTGCAAAAAAAAAAAAATAAAAAAAAAAAAAAACACCATAAAAGGAAGAAAAGAGGTTAAGAACATGATGCTTGTGTGTTTCCTAACTGCATTTCAGCTATTGTTAAACTAATTTTTTGGCACTTGAATCTTCAAGGAAAAACAATAGTTACAGAAAAGCAGGACAAAATGAGCTTATGCAAGGAATCCTGTTCAGTTTACAGATCAGATTTTTATTTGTACTGATGGAAGACTGACTGACTTACAAAGTGGAACAGACAGTGACACAATCTGCTGATCCCAATTCACCTCAGCTCTTTAATAAAGACTGGTAAATTCATATTTGCAAAGGAAATCAAGCCCAGAAGTTTGTATTTTGATATCTTGTCTACCTTTGCTTGTTTTTTGTTTTTTTTTTAGTCAGAATCCCATAAAATATCCTAACAAGGTAAAATCAAGGACTTTATTTCCTTACCTCCATTTATGTTTCATATTAACATAATCACTGTCATTTAATAATATTTCTCCAGTGATAGGTTAAAAAAAACTCCTTTTTGTGCAGTGTTGCCATACTTGCTCTAAGACAAAATCAAAGACTGACAGAATGTATCTACAGGATGAAAAAACACAATGTCCTTGTTTATTTTGTATTTAATCAACAGATTAAGTATCTAGAATGAAAGCTACGTGAAATATCAATAATGACTCAGTTGACTTATACCAGTAGAGGATCAGATGACTGTGGGGTCTCCTCCTTGGAGATCTCCAGAAGCAGCCTGGACGTAGGCCTGCCCACCCTACTATGGGTGGCCCTGCTGGAGTAGATACACCCAGAGGGCTCTGGCTGGCTACGCTGCGAGTTTGTGATTTGTTTTTCCCCCATGTAAATGCTATGTATATCCCTCTAGAAATGCTTATGATTATATTCCTGCAAAAATTAAAACAATGATAGGTAAAGATTAAGCACCAGAAGTGTAATTGAGTACTGTCCAATCTAAGACCCAGGAAGACTAATTAGTAGGGTGCAAGTATATAGAAATAACAGAAGCAAGCCCTAGTATTTGGATATGAGAATTTATTTTTCAGCCTTGGACTGCGGCCCAGGCTGAAAAGCAAGAGTTAATCTAATTCCCTTACAATATAAAAATCAGCGTAATAGAGCTCTGTTGTTCCCATATGAAAGAGGATACAGGCAGAGTTTGTGAACCAGAAAAAAAAGACTCAAAAGTATATAAAAATTACCATTGTGATCCAGAATACAGAAATTCCATATAAAAGCTGGCTGATGTGACACTGACAACAGTGGGAGTGGGGTCAAAATGAGAAACTCAGAAATGTTGAGTTTCCAAGGCTTACTAAAAGAACCCCTCCAAATAATTATCTTGCCTTGGACAATGATATTACAGAACAGCAAATATTGCGCCCAAATCCAGCTTGCTGAAGCGATTACACAGAACTGCAGGACACTGTTGCCATGGTCTGTTAATAGTTGAAGGATTCATCTCCTAAGATGTCTAAAAACCTCACATAAAAACAATGTCCTAACAACCCATGGCAGTCATTGTCTTTGGAAATTTCAGGACAACACTCTCTTGTTATACACACTGTACCAGATAAAACTTTCTAAAAGGCTGTGCACAGCAACATGCAAAGCAGCAAGATGCTTGCTCAGGAAACCCAACGCGACAGGAGATGGAGCAAGGCAACCCTCTGACCTTTTTTCCAACACTTGAGAGGCTTTGACACTTAAGACCAAGAATTTTCCTGTAAATCTTGGTAGGAGTTAATCATTTTTTGAGAAGAACAACTGGTAAGTCACTGCCAAAATGAAACTACGCATATAACCCTCCAGTAAGGCATACTGAGGGGAGGGAAAAGAGGAGAGAAAAGAAAAATTAAACCTTACAGAAAGAAAGACTGCAATAACCCAAGGGTTATTCTTTCCGAAGGAGATTCAAGAACATATTTGTAATGGCAATAAACACTTCAGTTACGTGCTTACTGTATTTCAGATTAGCAGATATGTTAGCAAGCTGTCGTATAATAGCTTCAGGGGCCAACGAGTTTGCTCAATTCAAGTATCTACTCTGAGACACACAAGAGAATAAAGAAAAATAATTTGAGCCAAGCATTTGTGTAAAATTCTTATTTTGCCAGCACTCTAAATAAAATAAGCAGAAAAATCTCAAATTGCAACTTAAACATGAACAACTATTACTGCTGCCCTGTGGTTTATAGATCTAATCTTCCTGTCCATACATCAGATCTAGCTGTGTCTTCTATGACTCCTAAAGAATCTTTTCTTCTACAAAGTTTTAGTCTGCATTAGCTTTTCTTCTTTACGTGTATTTGAGGCGCAAAACCAACCTTTCCTTCCTGTAATGTCTTTGAAAGATCTTGCAATCACTTTAGCCTTCTGCTTTTTCTTACATAATGTATTAACATAAATCCACAGTGTGATAGTTGTCCTACAACTGACTCTGAGGATCAGCAAATTCATTGCAGAGTCAAAGGCAGAGATCACACCGATTCCAGAGACAAAAAGGTTGCCTACCATTCTTTCCAAAACCTCCTCATTTATGCCAATGTCAAATTACTAGGAGATGAAAATTGATTTTGAAGCCAATGTCGTCCTTCTATTTTGCTACTGCAATGTTAGCCTTTCAAAGTCATTTTTACCTAAACAAAATAAACAGCTTCCAGTTTCCAGTTGTACAGAAAAATGTTTGAAAAGCGCCTTACAAAGAACGTAGATAATATTTTTAAAATAGTTAAATTACCCATTTCATATGTGAATGTTCTGTAATCATCTTTATAAATCTACAGATTTTATAGCCATAGGAGAACTAATATGTAATTTTGAGACATTTGTGAAAAAGACTGTCAAGCAATAAAATAAAACTTACTAGTATCATACTTAAATTAATGAATAATGAAAACATAGCCCATATACTATGAAAATATAATTAATGTGAACCACTTACTGCTTCTTTAGCTGTACCCTAACTCTACAATTAGTCAATAATAAAAATATTTTTTCCTTTATTTCCAGGCAATGTTTCCCTGTGGTTAACAAACAGTACAGAACGAAGTTTTAGAAAGCTAGCCCGCGGAAAGCAGCATGAGTGCTTATTAACCTCAAAAGACTGACTCAGAGGAAACTAAATTCCAAAGCTTGACACATCCTACTTCTTCCATCCCAACCAGTTCTGTGGTTTTCACCATGATTTCTCCATTCTTCAGCAAAAACATCAAGCTATTTGGAACCAGATGCAGTTCAGACAGCAAAGGAGATCCCAAAATACAATTTTTGTGAGCCATGGACAGACATCATTGTCCAAGACTGGGCTTACGCAAAGAGGTACGGTTAAATAACAGATGTTATTCCACTGGCAATGCAACGGCTTTGAAGTTTTCTAACTCATAAGAAAATTGTTCCTCAGAAGTATGCTGTCATATGCAACAGTGACACAGCTGCTCATAAAGCATCCATAACTCCCTCATGCTTTTATGCTTGCACCGAAGTCAGTGGGATGTAAGGAGCTCATCCACTTTCCTAGACTTTGGACTATACCAAGACAATAAGAGGTAATTTATTGTTTATTTTTCCAGGACAATACAATCAAATTTTTAAACCTGAAAGTTTTTGAGGATTGCTGTTTTCTACAGGTAAAGCATTAAGATCAATTTATTTTCTCTTAAGAAACCAGTATAACTCACATCAACATAAGAGTGAATTGTCATTTTTAAATGAACATCAGCCTGAAGAAAGGTCTCAGATTGGAAATTACCAAAAAAGCCTTTCAACACAAATATTTTGAGACAACAGTCCTATGGAACCTATAGAACAAATTTGTTCATTAAAATATGTAATTCAATATTCTAACATCTGCTCAGCAGCTGCTTCTGAAAATGTCTCAAAAACTTTCAGAAATGAAATAATTTCATACTTTCGTTGATTAACTGGAGAATATATCCAAAGACAGGCAGACAGCTTCCTCTATCTCTATAGCAGGACATACCCCAAAATGACCTTGCACATGGTTCTTAAATGGCAATGCACGGACAGAGTCTATGACGTTTCCAGAATGCACTGCCATCATTGCTTGAAAACTGTAACGTGGCAAAAGCTAATAAAGGATGGCCATGTTTTGGAGTTCAACTCATGAAGCGCTTGGAGAATTTCATTAGATGGTTCATTATGTTAGAAGATTTCCAGCTACATCAGGAAAGGTCCCTTTTTAGACCTAATTCAAAAGCAAAGCAATGCAGGTATTATTAAGTCTGGAAAATCAGCATTCATAAAGTCATTCATAAAATCTGTGGTATGATCAGAAATTGTCTGTTAATTCTAGCAGTGACTGCCTTCTTTACAGTAAACATGCACCACATCCTCCCATGGCATCCAAGCCATGCTGTTAGCCACAGACATATGATGTACATTATTATCTGCGGCAAAAATCTGTTTTCAATCACAGCTTCTTGCTCCAGTTTATCAGCAAACCTCTGTCACACAATGTGCAGTAAGATCAGTAGTTTTGTTTTAATCATTTCTTTTAGTCCTGTCTTTGGTAACTCCTGTGCTCCAATTTTCTAAGTGCTGGAATTTAAAAAAACGTTCAAGGCTATAAAATAATGAAATCAGTGTGCAGAAACAAATCTGTGTGATTGTGAAATTTCAAGTAACCATCATCTAAAAGTCACACTTCTATGCTATCTGGTCCCTGGATATATTTCAGAAATATTTTGTGTTTTTACCTGCATGCAGTACTATTGCTACATTAAAAAATTATATTAATTACCATTATCATTTTAAATAATATTTTAAAAAACTAGGAAAGGGAAACTACTATTATCCTGCACTAGTTTAAAGTAAGCCATGTATCCAATCCATTCCTGTTCAACCCTGTAATAATCTGTCAGTTCACCCAGGCAAACTGTGTTCACTGTCCTCTTTACTGCTATTTCAGTTAGGTCTGGCAGAAACAGACTGTTCCTTTGCCACTTATTTTTCTGTCAACAAAATCTGTGTTGACTGAAGCAAAGATTTCTGATCGCAAATCAGCCAAGTGATTAAAGCTGTTCCCTTCACATTAATAAGAAACCCTTACTTGACCTAAATTAAAGTCAGTACTCATGCATCAGCCAGGGAGTCTGTACACTTTTCACATAAAAAGATGCAGCACAAGTTTAAAGCAACCCAGTGGCTAGTGGGCAGATTTGAAAAGGGAAAACAAGGCTAGAAATGGATCTGGTGTCTGCCTTTGGTTCTGGGAGCACGTCCTCCCTTTTCTGCTTTAACCCAGAGAGAAGCGAAGGAGAGCAGACGGAAGTCAACTCAGCCCGATAGCGACCATCCATCTAGCTGCTCCTCTGAGAGCAGATGACAAGTCCTTTTACCATTACATTAAAGAAGTGATTCTTTCTGAAATACGTTCTTCTTTTGAGTTTAATCACATTTTACACATTCCCACTGTCCTTTTCCATTTTACAGAGATTGCTTCCCTCAGCTTTTCTGAAGGCAATGCTTTTGGAAGCAGCACAAGACAACCTGGATTCTGTATCTCTTGGCCTGCTGTGCTCTTACAGTAATTCTGAGCAAAGCCCTGAGTCAACACAATTCAGAACTTAGGTTCCTTTGCAAATCACCAGGAGCAAAAAGTTTTGCAAGTTTGCAAAGTATTAGAAGGGCATGTGCCACAGTCAAGGTCTGTTGCTTTCCTATCCTCAAGCAGCAGCTACAAATCGCAAAACTCTGAGGACAGCGTGGGATGCTTTTTCCAAGGGCACCAATTTCACACCACCATCAGAGAGCAAGCAGAACTTGGCACTGCTTTCTAAATGAGGGCAAACTGGATTTTTCCATCCTGCTACTCAATATTATAGAGCTGGTAAGCAAACATTCTGATTGATATATCTGGTTGTCTCCATCCTTCAAATAACCTCTGTTGACCTATGTCTCTAGGCTGTATACTGCTAACACAGAGACTCTGCAGAGCTCTACATTAAATCTGTTCTATATTCTTCTGCAAACTGAAGAAAAGACTTCCACCTGGACTTCAGGCAATAACATGTGAAGTATTTTAGTCAACAGCCTTTCACAGCACACCCTTTTCTCTCTTTCAGAAAGAGTTCCTTAAATTTGAAATAGTATACCTCTTCTTTAAATCCTGGAAAGCATTCAGCTTCCCTTTTCCATCACAGTTCATTTATCTTGCAAGAAGTTTCTAAGTGCTTGCTATAGGGAGAAAAAAATGCATGGAGAGAGAAAAATTTAATTGTGGTGGATATTAGCCTCTGGACCCCACTTTCTGCACACTCTGCAGCAGAGAGAAGCATGCGTTCTGAGCTTTACAGGAGCCAGCAGTTCATTGCAAAACAGTTTGGCCACTCTTCCAATTGAGTTTCACACCTAGACTTATGCAAGCATAAACAAAAGCACCACAAGATTACACTGCCATCCTGCTCAGGATTTAACAGATGTTCTTCCAAAATTCTATTTGGAATTTTACGTCAGTCTTCAGAAACTTTTCAAACCCTTGCAACAAAGAACACAAAACCTTGTAATAAATGTGTCCAAATGAAGAAAATTAATGTAACTAAGGCTTGAGCAACACTAATATATCTTAAATATGACAGATTAGCACTAGGACTAGAGAACAATTTATCAGATTTTTGTTGATTTTGGCAGAGCACTGAAATTGCATGTACGATACCCATCAAGGTGGACATGGCATCAAATCTGAAAAGGACAAATTCTTAATGCTGTAAGGAAATGAAATAACAGCTATCAGCTGGAAGTTGAACAAACACTGTGCAACTAGACTGGGTTCATCCTTATTCAGGATCTGAAATACTAAACACCAGAGAATGCATGCCTAGTTCCTTCAGGACTCCTTACAAATCAGCCATTTGCAATGGGACACCAGACACATATACATTATTTTTCTTCAATCTACTCCAAACTTGCTCCTTAATTGAATTAAACTTTGAAAACAGAATTTAAATTTGAAAATCATTATCATTTACTTATGTGACCATAACAGAATGCCTGCAACATATCATTTGTTAGAGTAAAACATATACTAGAGGGTTACATTACAGTGCAATGTTTCTACAATAACTAACATTTACTATATTAGGACGAAGGATAAAAAATATGGAAGTTAACACAGCTACAAATTATTTTTCTTCAAAATATTCTCATGACATAGCATCAGCTACCAGCACTGCCAGACAACATTACTCAACTGTTCCCCATGAACCCACACCATTTTTCATGCATTTTATATTCTGTTGAGTTCTTCTCCCCTACACTCATAGTGACCAAATACAAAGATTTACACACAAATCTTGTTTAGCAGATTGTTGAGAAGATAAAACCTTTACACAGAAAAGCGGTTTGGTTATTGGTTATCTGTAGCGAGATTTATTCAAGGTTTTTTTTCTTTTCTTCTTTTAGCAGCAACCTCACGTTGCATCAGCAAGACAGACTTACCACCCCGTGAATCATAATTCACTCATCACTACATACAGGCAATCTAACAGTTATCTCATTAGTCAGTACTGGTTCCTCAGTCTAATTTATTACTTGTTCTGTCTGAAAAATTTAGACATTGGTTAGAACAAGGAATTAGTATGGGGATTTTTCACAGATGCACACATGTTTAATAAGGCCAAGTGACGTGAAGACTATGGACTGGATCCAGTTAATTAGGGTCAACGTGCCAACTTCTGCATTTTCATGCAAACTCTCAGCACAAGTATTTGCTGGTTAAAGAGGGTCGGTAACACCTTAAAGCACACCAATTTTCAGAAAATCAAGGATAATTCTGAGGCCAAAGTCTTTTCTGTAGCCTGATCTGTGAAAGGAGTTGGATGCTTTTCACCCTGCAGGCCCTGGCTAATATTCTCTTAACAAGAATAGCTATCACTGACAAAGGGTGAAGTAAGAGCGATGGAACTCCTGTTGGTTTCCACAAACATCAGAGGAAATTGAGGTGCAGTTTGCAGTTCTGAATATACTGCTTGGCTCGTGTTTTCCCTTATGCTTTGCATGTTGGCACAAGGATAGGGCTGTATCCCTTAGGCTGCAAATCCTCCTCTTCTGTGCAGGACAAAGTGAAGATGACCAAAATGTGAATACTTCACAGCATACTGTGATCCGCTGTGCTCTTCCTTAACCTCTGTTTTAAGATCAAATGGCTTTCATTTGTTCATTTGCTTGTTTTATTTTATCAGGACAGCACAGACAAATTTGCCAGGACTCTGAAGCCTACTACAAAAAGAGCCTGGAAGATGAATGAATAGTAACAACATGAATAAGAAGTCTGACAGTACAGTTTTAGAGATTAATTTTTGTTACAAGGTCTTGGCAGGCACAAATGCCTTAAATGAAGCGAATTCAGAATTACTGTAGGATCAATCTTCAGGAGAAACTCCTTTTTCCAGAGGGCAGAATAAAGAAAAAATCATGCAATACAAGACCCTATTTTGTTAAGATGAGTAAGGGTGTACCTTCCAGCTTTGCAAAAACAAACCTTTTTTTCCTGAATTTGGACTTGGGACAGGCTAGAAGCGTCTTCATTCAATTCCAAATAATCTGAAGTTGATTTTATCTCATAATGAGAGAAAATTACTCTCACGAGATTTTACCTTTCAGTAGATAAACTCAGTGATAGTGGCAATTTGAAAAAAAAAAACCCTTCATAAAAGCGTGTCACGAGATATTATACAGTATTACAGTACAGTTCTGAAACTCCTATCCTTTAGAAGAAGATATTTCTTACCATCATACTTCAAGATTTTAAGTGAGAACAGTCAAAACATTTGTTAAAAGGCGTAAGAAATAACTGTGTCATGAGGAAAAGGTTGAAGTTCTTCTCTAACAAAATGACTAAAAACCACACACACACAAAAAAAAAAAAGAAACAGAGCACGTGTGGTTCAGCACCCAGTTCAGACTCACACAGCTCCCACCGATCTGGGCAGGGATCGCGTGTGAGCAGCTGAGCACAAAACTGGGTCCAGGAAAAGCCACTAGGCAAGCGTGGAGCTGAACAGAAACAAGATTAATAGCTTCTCCTAAAAAACATGCACTAAGCTAGAGAACAGTTTGTCGGTTCCAGACAAGATAAGCAGCCATTCCTTTTTGGTTACAACCAAAGTATAGTCTGAGATTTCAATCTAGCATATAGCTACAAAAGAACCATATAAGGCAACAGAACAGAACAAAAAAGTCTCCACAAAATACATTTCTAAACATCTCATAAATGAAAGACTATTTAAAAAAATAGACTACTCCACACTTCAAGAGGTTCTCATCAAGATACTACACATAAATAAAACTAGATTTTGACAACTTCATTTTAATACTGCAATTCCAACACTGGAATTCCACACAAATCCATGGTATCTTGAGAGAGAAGAAATGCAGAATGAATTCCCTCTGATACTCCACTTTGGCTTCTATAGATAATTAAGTATTCTTTTGTTCATTTCATTGCTGTTGCCTTACTTGATTTTGTTTCCTCAAGATGCTGAAGTTCTGACTTACGAGAAACAATAATAACTTTGAAAGGAAAGTAGTGAGTATTAAAATGCTTCTGCACAGGGAAGTACAATATCCCTATGCACTCTAAAATGAGACACAGCAAAGGAAACATTTTATGAATGTCTGCTGAGATTCACTGCTCCTCAGTCTGGATAGAGCAGATTCACACAATTACACTTCTTTATAAATCTTAAGCAAGAATAGCAATTATCTCTTCACCATTTTTTCTTGTCTGGAGAAATGTTTATCTAAATTCCTTCCATCACTTGTCTAATAATATATAACCCAAAACAAAAAATTCCACAGAGCACGCGTGTAAAAAGATCATCATAAAAGCAACTTGGAAAAACTTCAACATAAAGCTCGACTAAAAACACAAACCATTGTTGAGAACACTAAAGTAATAGACAGAAATAGGCAACTGTCATTTTTCACTCTAGTTTCAAGAGGAAGCACAGATTTTTCTTACAACAGCCTTTAACTCAACTTTCACTCAGCCTTCAGAAGACGACGTGTGAATGCACTCAATAAATGTGATTTCAATGACTATTTTGTTTTTTAAAATACCTGCTGCAACTTGAATCTGGGGTATGTATTTATCCTGAAGCAGTAAGGGAGAGCGCATTAATGCTTCATACAATGTAAGGAATGCTACTGTCTGCATAGTTTACATGTGAATGGAGACAACAGTTCCTACTCAGAAAACAGAGACTGCAGAGCTCATGCCTTCATACATATATAAATGTTTGACCTTGAGACATGCTAGAACCTAATTAAGTATTAGTGCAGTCAACCATGGACAGATTTTCAAGTGCTTAGCATCCGGTCGGCATCAGTCTTTCAGCTCAGCTCTGCTTAGCTCCTTTGAGAAGTGGTCCATCTCGCCAAGGCCTGCAGCAGCACTGCAAACCCAGCTCTGAGATGGCCTCTCAGTGATAACTGAATTAGTCTAAAAAATGCCTACATCAGTATCATTTTATTAGAATCTTAATTTCAAAAATACTCTGCGTGCCTACTATAGACAGCACATCTAATTTAAAACATACAGAGATATATACATTTTTCAAAAACAAAAAGAAAATCCTGCCAGATAATTTCTCTTGGGCCTTACAAGAACCTATAGAACTCTCAATCCCCACTTTGTTTCAGATGTCACTCACTGATGTTTCCTAATAACCACCAGCATTTAGGTCTTTAAACATCAATGGATAATTGTCACTTCTGACCACAGCAGGCCACTGCTCTCTGCTTCAGCCTGTGCATTTCCCTTCATTTATACGAAAGGGCTGTTGGGTAAGGTTATATAGAAATAAATATTCCTTTACCTTCCACAGATAGGAAAAACATTCGCTATGCACTGAAGTCATTTTCTAGATCTTTTCCTACTTTATTCTGCTTATGTTGTAAATAAGGAGATTTTGCATACTTGTTTTCATATCTACTGTGGCATATTTTTGCCACTTATCCAAAGTCATCAAAAGAATCTACAATTTTTGGAAGAACATACTAAACTGAACAGCACCAATGGGAATTTGGGATTATTTGGAACTTGAATATGCTGAAGTATAATCTGCCTGGACTTCTTACTGTCATCTTCCTTGTCTCAACGCTTCTCTTAGAATCACTCAACTCTGTTTGCTTCAGAAGGGTTTGGCAACTGCTCACCATATTGTATTTGGCACATCCAATTCAATGTTTGGGTATGTGGTGTCTCTCCACCAGCAAAATGTGTAAGCTACAGCTCCTTGGGCAGCACTTACCAGCAGATGGGCAAGGTCTTCCAGTTGCCATCTGATGGCCTGCTGTCCCCAGCCTGTCCAGGAGCCTACGTCCTGAGTCTCAGGGCTAGTGTAAGGACACCAGCTGGTCTCACTGCCAGCACTGCTAGGTCCGAGAGCAGCCCAGGATGTTCAGCCCTTCGCCAGCTCCCCATGGTACCACCAGCCACTAATGGGGCCCAAATGCACAACACCAACTTCACTCAAGCAAGAGAAATTTCTCACAACAGAGCAGAGCAGATCTCGCGGAGAGAATTCAGCCTCTCCCTTGGCAATGCACAGGCCACGCAGGAGAGGACATGCATGTTTTATTAACTGCTAGATGGCCACAAAAAGATAATACAAATGTTTTGGTTTTCATCAGGGATGCACTCAGACATTAAAAATCAAAGGATACAGAGCTTGTCTGGTTCTAGAAACAACCTCTTAACCTTTTATTTGTGATCATTCTCATATACTTCAAATTAGCACTGTCCTTCTTGCACTTTTGAGTCAAGAAAGATTTATTAAACTGGCAAGTGAAGGATTCAGGTTCTGAACATGAGACCACCATGCAGAGACACATTCTCAAGGAAGGATAAATGATTACTCGCACAAAGTAGGCTGAAGGAGATCACAGCACTGCATAAAACTCCATAATCAACCATACACCCAGTGAGCTTCGTGCACATGTGTAATCCTACTTGGTGTTCAAAATTAAGTGCCCATATAAATTTATTTCAGATTCACAGATCAAATACTTACTACATGAAAGGGAGAACAATTTCTACTATCTGAAGTTCGCAAAAGCACATGCTAGCAACGTAGAAAGATTAACAAGCTTTTTTAAAACATCAGACCTTCTTTCTTGCATAGTTATCTTGCTCAAATTAACCATCCTCCATTTCTCTCTTTTTGCATATTAGTTACTTTTTCATGAAAAAATAAAATAAACCTTTATTGTACATTTCATACCTGTCCAGTTTGAAAAAGGTGAGACAGCAGCCATTTGTTCTCACAAAAAAGAAAAATGCTTATATAAAAAAAGGAAACAGCTGCAGGATCTTTCTATTATGCCCCATGAATAGTTGATATCCCACTCCAAAAGAAGTTATACAGTCATTACATATCGTGGCAAGAAAAGTTATAGAACAGAAAGATCAATTCTGGTTGCATAAATTAGGCCTCTAGGTGTTCCACCTGGCATCAAACAATAGAACAATATTTCATTGCTCCCAGTAACATCTGCTGTACTTTTCAGACGTCACAGAAATGTGCTTTAAGGAACACATTTTCTAAACTCCAATATTTGTAAGACTCAACTACCCACTAACCTATACACTATTGTCAGAAATATCTGACAGAAACAGTGACAATGGCTTCAGTTTACCAACATCCTTCACTATAATCAAAAGTTTTCTTCTGCTCTGTATTAAGTAAAAGAATATCACATATGTTATAAAGCTGGAGATCAAATGAGGAAAATCTAGGACACAGATGTATGAATAAAACCTTAGTGTTAAGGCACTAAGCCAAAAGGTAACAATTGCCAGGCACAGGACTGGAATTGGACCAGACTAAAAAAATCAAATGAAAATTAAAATTGCAGAACAAGGACCCATTTGCCACTTCCTGGAGAAACACAAATAAAAATCAAACTGAAAATGTGTGGCTAAGATTTTTACGATTAATTCTTGATTACAGATGGATGACACATAATTCCCTGTGTCACTAGGTCATTTTTGTTGTTTCATCTCAGTTTTAAATGGAAGGGAAGAGAAGTTACATTCTCAAGCAATGTCACTTTTCTCAACACTGAGAGTTATTCCACTGCCATTCATTCTCACCAACATCAAGACTTGTAGCTGATATGAACTAGAGCCAGATGATATTTTCTTTAAGGAGAAAGATGTAAGCTTCTCAGAGGAAGCCTCACATTAGCAACAGGATTGTAATCCAAAGTACTCTGACAGAATTAAGTGTCCTACAACAAAATATGTCTTAAGAAAGAATACTTAGATATCAGTCTCTTCTATTTTAAAGTGTTCTTCTATGGGGGAAAAAATGTTACCTTGCAAGAAACAGTATTTTCTCCGCAGTTTCACATTGTCTTACTTTCAGTCTCCCTACTTCCCAACCCATAAAATATGGCAACAATTTATAGACTGCACTGTTGGTCTGGCCCTACGTATATAGCCCATCCACAGATAGTTGTACGTATCATTTCCTTAGCCACTGAGTGAAAACGCTCTCCTGCAAACTTGAAGAAAAGACAAAGGGAGAGCTGGAGAGAAAAAGTTGAAAAAAACGATCTAACTCATTTTCAATAAATGCATTTCCCAGTTTTGAAAGACATCCATACAATATTTTTTTTTTCCTTTTTCCCTTAGTCGTATACAATATTTAGCAGGGAAAAACATGCTGTTACGTATTTCCATGTTTCAAATCTCTAGAGAAAGTTGAATAGAGACACTATACACCAATACTGCTTTATTTTCACTACACCTCAATTCACTTCACAAACAGAACCAGCCCTCAAATAATCAATGATTTCTGCTCATCATAGGCATTTCAAAAATCTCTCTCTGAGGATGGAACCAGACAAAAACTCTGCTAATGCCTCCGGGTCACGGTCATTCATGTATACAAGGATAGCCAAAATGTTTAGCCAGGCCTCAACATGTGCATGCATCCCTGAGAACAGACATGCACAGGACTCCATTAAAATCCATTCAGGTCATTAGAGTACTGCTTAGAGGATATGGATCTTTGAAGCAGGACCCCTCCTATCAACCATTGACAGAGATGAGATACACAAAACTCAGCAGCCTTCCAAATGCATACAAAATATGCACAAAGGTAGCAGTGGTTGGTGATTCTTATCCAGTTTTCAGTGGGCAGTGCAGCCACAGAAGGCAGAGCACCACCAGCACTATTTCCAGTGCTGATGGCCACTTCCAGCCATCTCTGTCTTCAGCTGCTGGGGGACAACTGCCCCATTTACATTTAGCTGAACATGTTTGTTCTGGATTAATTTTCAAAGGCATCAGTTCCCTCATCCACTTATCACATGAAGGGAGCCCTGGAAATTGGAAAGGGAAATACTACAGTGATCATGGGCATTTTTCATTTTCTGTCTATCCCAGCTATACAGAGAATGCATTATAATGATGGCTGTACTTGCAGTTTAAACAGAGCCAAGCACATCAAATTTTAACTTCTCTCAGTGAGCCGAGGCCACACTCAGCTTAGATATGTTAGCAATTCTATTCAAGTTACCAAATATAGTTACAGACAAACATTGAAAAGAAAGATATTTAGATAGTACAAAATAGTTTTAAAAAATAAAAATATAACAAAATTGCTCAGCTGTTGATACAGCAATTAAGAAACAGAAGAGAACGCAGGGTGGGAAAGGCCAGGGCTGCCCACAGTGGGAATGCAATGGGCTGTCCTGGGAGCTTCTCTGAGGAAACCATGCTGAAACGATAAACCTCCAACACAGCAAGCAGAATCACTATTCACATCTCTGCTGAGCCAAAGGACCAAATTAATTCCTTCTGTAACCCCAGTGACTTCAAAGGAGTTAACCCAGAGACGAAGTTGGCTTCAGGAATTTCAAAATGGACCCTGACCAATTCCCCCTAAGTAGGCTTCTTGTGTTACAAAACTGTCTTGGCTTTGTAATGTTATTATATCCTTTATCAGTTTTTCTTCATACAGAATGACTAAGGAACTCCAAACCAGTAGCAGCACCTGATTAATATCAACCACTCTTCAAAGCATTTGTCTTAACACCAGGGGTTGTTGTTTTTTCAAGCCGGTGGGTCTCAGCGCTGATGACTTCATTGTGTGGTCTGTCTGGTCAAATTTGCTGCTGAAATCCAGCCTTTAGCAGCTGAAGGGTAATATTTTAAGTTAGTCATGAACAGGATTTGAATGTTAAACTTGACCTTTCCACCTTTTCCAGTGTGTGTATTTCTGTGCTTCCTTTGCAGCCTCTGTATGCCCATCTGCAGTTCTCTTCTACCAGCTGCCAGAGAGCCAAGATTAATGTTGCCTTGTCATGTATCAATAGCCACCAGAGAAGCATAAACAGCTAAAAAGCTATAATTACTTCTTATTATCTTTATATAAAATGGGATTTTTTTTTTCAAGACCTGAAGCAAACAGTTAATTCCAAAACTTTTGTCTTACTTCCAAAAAGTACTTTCCTGTGATAGTACGAGTGGCTGAAAGAATTGTTTGAACCTGCTTTTTCTTCCATAGTGCTTCTTTCACTGCAATTTTTCTATGCCTCTCACAGGATATTCTGCCTTTCATCAAATGCAGACAGACTTTCAGACTGTGTTGCTAAAACTTGATTTAACCATGCTACAGGAGAAGTAAGGATCTATAAAAAAATGTCAGGAAGGTAATATACCTTGTTAAGAACATTTGTTCCTGGCATAATTTCAATTTTTATCATACATTTTAACTACTCTCTTTGTACAAACTCATTCAAATTCATATAAATATACACTCTTACTGTAAAAAATGACCAACTACCAGCAGAACAAATCATTTAACAGGCAGTAAAAGGCATATAAAATATTCTGGTCTTATACTCCAAGTATATGCAAGTAGGCAGCTTGTATGGCAAAGGATTGATTTTCTATCTCATTAATGACCTCATTACCTCAGGCTCAATGCTTTCATTAAGTACATCTGCCTCCATTAAGGAACAAGTGATGAATATTTTAGACATGATTTTGCTCATCATTTCAGAATTATATAAAAATCAGTTAATACTGGAAGGCAAAGTTGGAACTGAGGAGGATAGAAATTGACGTATTAAATCAGACTGGAGGTGCTATCACTTGACAGCTGCAAAACCCAGCTGCTCAAGAGCAGGCTGCAAGACCTCCCTCACAGACAGATGTGGGATAATCAGACAGCATCCTAAGATGCATCTTGATCTCTCGCAGATAAGAGATTGGATTAAGACAGATAATTGTTAACTATCTCTTCATGAACAATAACCAGACAGAGATTTACCCAGAAGGGAGGAGGATTCAGGGGGGAAGAGGAAGCTTTTAATCCTTTCTCTTGGATATTAGCATGTGTACAAAAGCTTAGCAGAAGAAGCCTCAAAGGCCTTTGCCTACTAAATAGGAAGAAAGGATAGACATTTTCTCCACCCTCCCCTTCAAATCAGGTTTGGAAATGGAAGAGAGATCATCCTATGAAGACAAAAATTGTCTGGAAACTCACTACAGAATGATGAGAGGGTAAGGATCTAGGTGTTCTGTGAGTTGGCCAGGAGAGTGTCTCTTTAGCCAAGAAAGCCAATGGTATTCTGGGATGCATTAAAAAGAGCACGGCCAGTAGGTCAAGGGAGGTGATCCTGCCCCTCTTCTCTGCCCTGGTGAGGACACATTCAAGATATTGTATCCAGTTCAAAAAAAACCTGTACTGCCCAGTTAAAAAAACAAAAAAAAAACAAAAAAACAACCAGGAATCTTTTAGAGTCCAGCAGAGGGCCACAAAGATGACAAAGAGCCTGGAACATCTCCCTCCTGAGAAAAGGCTGAGTAACCTGGGTCTGTTCAGCCTAGGGAAAAGATGACTGAAGGGAGACCTGATTTATGCTTGTAAATATCTAAAGGGAGGTGGGAGGCAAACGGATGAGGCCAGGCTCCTCCTGATGGTGCATAGCAATAGGACAAGGAGTAATGGCCTAAAATTTGAACAAAGGAAGTTCCATATAAACATGTGGAAGAACTTCTTCACAGTAAGGGTGATGGAGCACTGAAACAGGTTGCCCAGACAGGGCAAACAGGTTGAAGACTCTCCTATTGAGATATTCATTACTTGTCTGGATGCTTACACACAACCTATTATAGGAAACCTGCTTTAGCAGGCTGAAGTCTCCTCCAACCCCTGCAATTCTGTGATATCTTACTCAAAAATATCCCTTGTAAGACCTACTTCTCTTGTCCCCACATGCCCCGAAATACTGAAGGATAATGAAAGATAGCTTTAGCAATGGGTTTAGAATACCTTCTTCTCTTCCTGTTTTACTAAATCCATTATTTGAAATCATTGCCTAAATTACAGATGTGCATTAAATAAAAATTAACTGTAATTCTCACATACCTACCAAGTAAAAAACACACATACCTCATTTCATGACTTAAGCTAATCATTTATCTCTTGCTGTAGTGCTGTTATCAACTATCTAAATGACACAGAATTACCACCATCAGTGTCCAAGAACTGATATATTATCCCTATCTGGAGTCATTATTTGGTTTCACATGTAGAGTTTCAGTCAGCATCTGGGGTCTATGCCAATATGCACTCAACATCAAATAAAAGGGCAGTCACGTTATAAACAGACCCTTATCACTCTTGTGATAAATACCAGTAAATCCCTAAAAGGTCTGTGGTTGTGGCTTTTCTTTAGGACTTTTAGGAAAAGAATCTTTACAAAATAAAGAAAAAGTCTTTCCAGTGTTCAAAGATTCTTCAAGAAAGCTGTAGTTAGTCTTTCCTATTTTATGTACCTAATGATTTCTTGAGATTCCTTCAAGCACTGCAAGTCTGCTATTCTGAGTGTGCAATCATTCGTGTTCTTGTTACATAGAATTTTTAATGATTCATTTCTAAACCTTGAAATGCCTTAGAATTTTTCCTTATGTCCCAAATGAACAAGTAATAACATTTATCCTAATACTGTGAAAGAAGCAGGAATTCATGCAATATGCAAGCCAAGATGCCTCTAAATTCTCCAATTTCAATCACTTGGCCTTCTGGACTTCGTAAAATGGAGCTACTAATAACATGTCTTAAGTTTTATTTTTCACTATCATCCATTTTAAGAAGCTGGAGGGACAAAGTCAAGTTTGGTTTGACTGAAGAAAATTTGACAGCTGTAACTCTGTCTCCAAAGTCACAGGAAGATCAAAGAACAGGGGATTAATCACAGGCACTTTTGTTGTTAAGTTGGCTTGTTAGTGTTTACCCCCAACTTCCAGACACACAAGAATAGATTAAAAAGAAATTATCCCTTAATCTTTTCTCACAAATCAGAAAGTTAACTGTAAGACCTCTCTCAGACCAGTTAAGGAAATAGGACTGTTACTGGACAATGAAATCTGAGTGTAACAGATATAAGATCTATCTTTGAAAAAACTGCAGCTCTAGAAATCTGGAGCTCTACCCATCTGAATTTCAACTTCCTAGCCAATTTATATGGAGGTATAGAAGAGTATTCATACAATACAGATGAACTCAAATCTGTCCCACAGTTCCTCCAGTCTGGCATCAAGAAACAGCCAACCAAGTCATTCCCACACATAGAGATATTTTATTCAGGCTAGTAAATCAGCAGATGATACAAATGAGCTCAAAATAATCACCTGCATTCAAGTTCTGTTTGATACATTTGGGTAAAACTACATGGCCAAATTTAATACTGCTAGAAGACAAACATTTTTAATGAAATATTTAAGTTACTCTGACACACTTCTTTAGAAACCCCTTCTCTTGACTTCAATCTAATCAACAATATAAATTATGATCTTGGCATTTCACCCAAAACATCCAGCCTGAAAATAAAGTAAAGAATAGGAAAAGCACCAGTTCAATTTTTAAGGGAAGTGGAAAGATGCAGTATCTACATCTATATGGGTGGCCATGAATGAGCTGCCTGCATGAGCTAACCTACCCTTAGGATGAATTTTGAGTTAGTCTGACACTTCATGCACTCAGTACAAAAGTTGCAAAAGTTGGCAAAAGTTGCAAAAGAAAGCAAAAACATTCAGTAAAAAGGAGTATAGCATCATCAAATGTCTCCTTTCTCTAGTGTTTAGTTTTGTTGTTTTGTTGTGTTGTTTTTTTCAGAAAGGTCAGAGCATTATCCTCTGTCAACTTTCTGAAGTAGCAAAAGACTGCCACAATGCAAAATACACTGTTCTAAAACAGGCAAATATCCATTTTGAAGTACCTAGTCTTAGTAAGATAAATTGAACATTATCCAAGCTCTGAGAATTCCATACAGTTAAGACTTGGAGACACACTTTTAACAGTAGTAAGGAAATACTTTTACTGAACTCCAGGAGCTAAATCATTCAAGTAACATATGTCAAGAGACCACAGAGGTAGGGGTGGGTGTTTATGTTATAAATAATGATGACATCACTCACTAAAATGATGCATTCTTCCATTATATCTAACAGTTCCACAAATCTGACAAATCCAGAAGGGCTGCTACTGAAGAAGCATCATTTACATTACAGCTTTACCTAAGAGGAATTGGTCCATGACCCATTGAGGTGTTTCTGTGCATACATATAGGCGATTATGTAGTGTGTGTTCTACACATGTAAATACACACATGCACACACATTTTTCTATAAATAAACTACATACATTTCAAAGTAAAGCTAAATGTGATTTAGGTGTTTTTCTCTGTGCTTTTTCCTTTGTTGTTGTTTTGAAAAGGAGGTTCATTACTCCATATTGATTTTTCAAAGAGACAGCAGCATATTAGATCTAGTCTCATCTGAAACAACCAGGAATGAGAATCATAGAATGACTTGGGTTAGAAGGGACCTCAAGGATCATCAAGTTCCAACCTCCCAGCCACAGGCAGGGCCACCAACCTCCAGATCTGGAACTAGATTAGGCTGCCCAGGGCCCCATCCAACCTGGCATTGAACACCTCCAGGGATGGAGCATCCACAGCCTCTCTGGGCAGCCTGTGCCAGTACCTCATCACTCTCTCTGTAAAGAACTTTCCTCTAAGATCCAATCCAAACCTTCTCTCCTTGAGCTTAAAACGATTCCCCCGTCTTATCACCATCTACTTGAGTACGAAGTTGATTCCCCTCCTTTTTATAATCTCCTTTTAAATACTGTAAGGCTGCAATGAGTTCTCCTTGCAGTCTTCTCTTCTCCAGGCTGAACAAGCCCAGCTCCCTCAGCCTTTGTAGGGGAGGTGCTCCAGAAACATTATGACAAATCGGAAATAAAATCTGCTATTCCAGTGAACACTTTCCTAATACAAAAAGTAGTCTTCAAAAACCCCAAATTATACACACTGAAGAAAACTATGCATATAAAATGACATTCTCTACTATGACAAACTCTCCTGTCCTTCCAACTCAAGTTTTTTGTTTTTTTTTAAAGTGAACGAACTTCCTACAGTAATGTGCCACATATTTTACATTTTTTTTCTTTTAACTGTAAGACCCAAGATGACTCAAGTAGTAGAATACAGATGGCCTAGTACTGTACATATCTACAAAATTTGTGAAAAGGAAGGATTTGATATCAACTTATCAGCTTCTAATAAAGGACAAACAAATCTGGAATTTCTAGGAACTCTGACTTAGTCAAACATGGAACACACGTCCAGATGTAGAATCCTGAGTACAGATGAGACACAGATCTGTTGGAGTGCATCCACAGAAGGGCCAGAAAAATGATCCATGGAATGGAACACCTCTCCTTCAAGGACAGGCTGAGAGAGTTAGGGCTGTTCAGCCTGGAGAAGGCTGCAATGTGACCTGATAGCAGCCTTTCAGTATCTAAAAGAGAGCTACAGGAAAGGGGAAACAGTCTCTTTTTAGCAGGATCTGCAGTGATAGGACAAGGGAAAATGGCTTCAAGCTCAAAGAGGGTAGATTTACATTAGATATATGGAAAAAAATCTTTTAAAGTGAAAGTGTTGAGGCATTGGAATAGGTTGCCCGGAGATGTGGTTGATTCCCTGTCCCTGGAGACTTTCAAGGCGAGGCTGGACCTGGCCCTAGGCAACCTCATCTAGCTGTTGTGTCTCTGCTCACTGCAGGAAAGTTGGACAAGATGACCTTTGAAGGTCTCTTCCAACTCTAAGGATTCTATGATTCTATAAAAATGTACCTAAATATTTCAAATATTGTTCAAATAAGTCCCTATTTTTGTAAGTCTTGAAATATATACTATTTTGACATTATTTCCATTATTTTCACTCTAAAAAATTAATTCTTTCCACTCAGTAAAATTAATTAGAGTCCAAAGGGATAACCAATGCCACTTTTCTTTCTCACTCCAATTTATAGATCTATGCAGTTTCAGAGCACATTTTTAAGATAAAACATAATTAATGGTAATTCTTCAAAAGCATTATGTAGATATTGGCTCTTGTCTGAGCTCCACCTTATTTCTCTAAACAATTATTGACAAAATCCTTTTTCCTTATAATAGAACTAGTACGTAAAAAGCTTTGATCTTTTTTAGGCATAGGGTAGTAAGCATGATTCAGTTTTTTTATAGAGCTTGTGACTACACATGCTCACAACATGTATCAATACTTAGATAATTATCCAGGCTGTAAGTAATTACATTTTCTGCCCTTTAGGGACATTTCTGGAGTGATCAATTTTAGTTATTACTAAGAAGTAGTACACTTACTATCGGTAATGAAATAACATACTCAAATACAGACATTAGCTTATAATATGTAATTTTATCTTTTACAATTATTTCTGTGAGAAGTCTCCCCTACTATGTCTAACTTCAATCCGTGTTCCCCTCCTAATACCTACCACTATTTCTCAAACACTGTACTTTATTTACATGCTTCTTTCTGCATGGAAGAATATCTCACAGCACAAAATGGTTCTCTTTTCCAATTCCACAGTTGATAGCACCTCCGTTGAGGTTCAGAGAAGCTGAATTACCTGCACTTGGATCTCAAAGAACCATCAAACACAGATTCTAAATCAGTTGTCCTGGCAGCTGTTTCCATAACTGATTTCGTAACTACAAAGCATCACTGGTCTCTCCTCCATGGATGGGTTCTCCTGCTTGGCAGAACTCACTTTTATTTATCTAACTGAGCTATTTATATGGTACTAAGGGCTTAATTCATGGAATGAAATTTATGACACACAGAATAATATCCATAATTTTTAAGTGTGCAAGTAAAGGGAAAAGAAAGGTCAAACAAGGGAAGCTTCAGTAATAACCAAAATAATAACCAGTAATAACCAAACTCTATGAATCCCTGTGCAGTAGGCCTGAAATCCCTCTCAAAATTTAAGAGAAAATTTGAATGTGGTAAGCCAACATCAGTCTGCCATAATTAAGACAGCAAATTGATGATCTGATGATTGTACTATGTATGGTAAAGGATGCTACTTACTTTCTAACTGGGAGTATGTTATCTCTTTTGTAGAAATTCAAGCAATATTTCTTTACATGGTAAGCATAGTAGGTATGTGTACTTCAAAAAGACCTATTAAAATGCTACCTTCTGTAACTTAAGAACAGCTGCATTTTCTACCTCAGAAGGATTTGAGTAGACATGTGAATTCACATTTTTTTCATTGCCAAACTATTATTAAATATGATTTTGTGCTGTATGTAATCAGCTATAGAATAATACCAAAAATAAACACATCTATTAATGAAAATCAAATAAAACAGTAAAAGACCTTAGATAAAACTAGAGCTTATACTCCACCCACTCATAAAAAAGGTTGTTCATCTGCTACTGGACACTTCATGCCACCATACATTAAAAATAAATGAGAAGAAAGAGCAGTTTGGCTCTACTCCAGAATCAAGTGGGAGAGCAGCTGAGTTCACTCAGAGGAAGCTTAAGTGGAAAGTGGTAATGATTAACAAAATGAATAAAATCTCTATTAGTCTATGTAAACATACTGGAGATATAGAACACACTGATATAAAACACAAAAAGAATGTAATGTAAACATGTAAATAATGACCAAGAAAAGTTACTTTTATATTTGTTAACACGTTATTCCTTATTATTCCTTATTCCTTCTTATTCCTTATTAAGGAATAACAGCTGATTATATCCCAGATCCACTGCAATTCCAACAGTAAGGATTTGCCTTTACAGCAAGCAGGTCTTAGGTATATTCTTTTATAGAACTTTCTTCTGCAGCTTGTGTATCAGAATCCTCATGACATAAAGTGTGCTCTAGCAGCTGTAATCAGAAAACCAACACACATTTTTATAGCTTGTCATTTTGGCAATTTTCTTTTCCTTTTTATTTCTTAATGACACAGTAGCACTACCACAAAAACTGAAAGTATTATCATTTTAAAACATTATTCTCTATCAGACCAAACTTAGGATGGTCTTAAGTAGACTAACAGCAAACTTTTTTTTTTTTTTTTAAAAAAAAGGTATTTTTACGTAAGTCTGTATAAAGTCGTTTTCTAAATGAAATATGTTACCTTGACAAAGAATATTTGTAATGAAAAAAAAATAACTGTGGTCTGAAGACAGAAATCAGTGAAAAGAAACCAAAAAAGTTGGCCAGGAAAACTACCCAAGACAGGTGCACTGCCATAATCAGTGTGTGTTACTGGAGTGGTGGTATGTGGTTGGTCGCGGCCGGGTGAAAACTGAGGAATGCGGATTAAAGCAGTTACGGATCAGAATTCCACTTTGCATTAAACAAACTTTTGTTAACAACATTGGACAAATATCTCAGTCATTTCTCTGCTCACGTGATCAAGAAGAAAATTCTTCCAGCTTATGTGGTCACAACTGAAACTATGGAGGATCTTTGGACAGAGAAACACCAATGATCTTGATCAATTTTCTTACTATACAAAGATCTTACTATACTATATACAAAAATCTTACTATACTATACAAAGAATACAATATTCTTACTCAAATGATTCCAGTTCATCCTTAAGATCTTTCCTACCTTGCAAACTTAACAGATATGAATGCTTGATATGTTTTCAATTCTTAACAAAAAAGTTGCTCTAGATTTGACACTCATTATGTTCTGAGAACTAAAGTTTCTTTTTGTTTATAGCAACTGAAACAGATTAAGCGGTGGTACCAGCTATGGAGGGCACAGGCTCTTGTGCCTGAATCTCCCACAGCCTCCTGTCTAAACTGACAGGCTTTACACTTGGGCTCACGTTTCATTTTGGCACCCAACACATTTAAAAATTGTTTTTCTGTTTTGTTCTTTTCAAACACTGAATAACATCTGGAAGATTTGCCATGTTGATTTTTCAGGCCTGTACCAGAAAATGTTAATAAAATGGATGAAAAATGCCATCCTAAACAGCAGCTACGAGTCAGATTTCTGTACAGGTCATTATCTGCATGTTTGACACAACTAAAAACTTGGATTCAATCTTAGGCTGATTTTAACTTTTAAAATTTTAAAGAAGTTTCTTTTTGTTTGTTTTTTAAATTCTGAAACCCCTCTAAAACTTCCCCAGACTTACAGATGTCCAGTGTTTCCTGCACTTTCCTGTCACTCTCTTGGCCCTTTCCAACATGCCAGAAGGCTTTCTGGTACACAGTGGTCAGCACCCACAAACTCTGTAGGCATGCTCACCTACTCTTCCCCATGCTTTTCTCAAAGACTGAGCTTTAACATAGAAGCTCTTTCTACCTTACATCTTTTTATTCTGGGCCAGCTATTTCCTTCTCCGCACCTCAGAAGAAGTATATTTTTATTTTTGTCCTTCTGTGACAAAAGTGGAGTTGCATGACATTTCTGAGGCATTTACTTATACCTTCATTGGATCATTATTGTGCAATAATTTCATGCAAATTTACTGGTTCAATTCTTCTTCATTTCATTACTACATTTTCCTTCATATGCAGTTGGATTGCAAAAACTGTCAGATGCTGTAAGCAAAACGATAACACAAGTCTTAATATCACTTCACTTGCTTTTGTCTTAGGATAATGTTAAGCATCCCAAATGTTTGTGTTTTTTTTTTTTTTAATATACTTTTTGAAATCAATGCAAGGCTTTGATATGGTTGCCTTTCTTGTTTTTTAAGACTACAATAATCCTGACAAGCAGCAAGTCCAAGAGAAAACACATCAAATCATATTTCTCTCACTTAAGCAATTCAAGTGTATCACTTTCAGAAGACAATGTCTGGATACAAATTAAACTGAACTAATAACTAAGCTTGAAAGCCAACAGAGAGAAATTTCATTTCATTGCAGTCAAAATCCAATGGAATGTTGAACAGCAGAAATAAAGAAGAGATTGTCTCTGCTATGCCTCAGTTATATGCAAGGAAAGAAAGACAGCTCTTTGAAATGTGGATAGAAATAGTTAAATCTCTGGAAGTTGAATGAGAATTCCTTGATCTACACTGAAAATACAAAATACAAGAGTGTACAAAATACAATATACAGAATACAAAAAAAGAGTAGACTCAAGTTAGTCCTGAATGACTGCAACAGGAAAAAAAAAAATTAGGCTTGCCCAGAAGCACCTGAAAACATTAAAAGATAATGAGAGTGACAAACAGTACTGCTTCGCTTGCCTCCATCTTTCTCCCTTTGCACACTGCATGCAGAGGAATGCCAACAGCTGGAACAGTGAGTGATTGACTCCAGCAGAAGGAGTACAGAATAACACAGACCCAGCCCTACCCCATATAGTTTACAGCCTGTTTAGACTCAAGAGAACACATGATTTATCATAAATTAGTACCAGTGCTGCTAAATCTGGTATTATTGCTCACACACCCCACACCAAGCTGTCAGAACTGGGAAATTCTACCACTGTCTCTGAATGGACACCACCTCAAAGACTAGCAAAGGGTTACAGCATATTACACTGGCTTTGGATGCCAATACTTGATAGTGGATGTATTCATCATTTTTTAAGCTAGCCATTACTCAGTGATGTCAAACACAGCTACTTAAAAAAAAGAAAAAAAATCATGCTTCCAGAAATCTTAAGATTTTAAAAATAAAACAAGCATTTGGGAATTAGTAGAGCCTATGGTGACATTCAGAAAAAAAACACATGAACCTACGAGACAGTTAAAATTTTCCATCTCTCCTCATATTTTCTTCTGGTCTCTTCATTCCTGTGACTGCTTTAATTAAAAGAAAGAAACCTTACTAAAGGATTCAATACCACCACTGAGTATCAACCATCCTTGGCTCTTTTAGAAAAAGAACAGACACACTGGGCCAGACCCACTGTCTGCCTGGTCTAATGCAATACTTCAGATTGCAGCGAGCAGCAGCTTCAGAAAGGTGATGTGCAAGTCTGTGGCATGCCAGAACTTCTAGAACATCCTGTGTTCTACCAAGTCTTCTCATTTCAGTTCAAAGTTTAGTAATTTTATCAATAATTATAAATACTTCCTCTACTGAAAGGGTAATGAATATCTAGACAACCCCACAGAAGTCTAAAAAGATTGTGGTTAATATGAAGACGTGAAACTTTCCTGTGACACTCCAACTAGTCAAGCACACTGGATTTTGAACTCCTCTTTACTACTTCAGCATAATTTGTGTTTCTTATAAACAAGCTTCCTTCACAGAGCTGAGCTAGAGGAGAGAAAAAAAAAAGAAGGCGAAAGAGAAGAAGAGCAAAAAGTGCCAAATGTGTGTTGGCTGCTTCTGACAAAAGTATTATTTGTCATGCATTATGCTAAGTACTGTTCAGCATATTTCCAAGCTGCTGAGAAATGGAGGGATTGTCTGTAGCATAAAGTACCTTCTATCTGTGTTTCAGATTCTATATTACATAATGCTACTTGTATCCAGAGGAATGAATGGCAATGCCTACTCGACATGGAGGTGGTGCATGGCCAAACACTGATCCCCGTCTTTTTTTTGTCAAAGAGACTTTTGTCACCTGTCCCAATAGTGGTGCAGCTCAAGAGAGTAAACCCCAAACACATGCTGAAGTAAAGCCCATGGGCCAGTGGCAAGCGTCATACTCCTGACTCTCTTCAGATAAATAACAGTGCAATCCAGGAGCAGTTCCTAAAAAGGAATCATTCATTCAAAACTTCAGTTTGCAGAGGTTAAACAAAAAAAAAAAGTCTGTACGATGATACTTATCTTGTTTGCTGCAGTTTTCAGAAGAATAAGAAATTAAGAAAGGGTGGAATAGAGTGAAATCTCTCTTACACTGTTGAAACTGGGGCGTATTAGAAGGGGGGTGCTTAGTAGGTCAAAAGAGATTCTCCTCCCACTCTACCCTGTGCTGGTGAGACCACATCTGGAATATTGTGTCCAGTTCTGGGCCCCTCAGTTCAAGAAGGACAGGGAACTGCTTGAGAAAGTCCAGCGCAGAGCTGCAAAGATGATGAAGAGAGTGGAGTATCTCCGTTATGAGGAGAGACTGAGGGAGCTGGGTCTCTTTAGGTTGGAGGAGACTGATGGGTGACCTCACTAATGTTTATAAACATGTAGAGGATGAGTGTCAGGAGGAAGAAGTCAGTCTCTTCTCAGTGACATCCAAAGATAGGACAAAAGGGCAAGGGGTTCAAGCTGGAACGTACAGGAGGTTCCACATTAATGAGAGAAAAACTTCAGAGTAAGGGTGACAAAACACTAGAACGGGCTGCTCAAAGAGGTTGTGGGGTCTCCTTTTCTAGACACATTCAAAACCACCCGGGATGCGTTCCTGGGTGACCTAATTTAGGTGCTCCTGCTCTGACAGGAGGAATGGACTAGATGATCTTTCGAGGTCTCCTTCCAATCCCTGACATCCTGTGATTCTGTGCAACTCTGCTATCAATAACATGTAAATTCTGGTTATTTATGGCAGAAGTGATAGCAAATACTGCTTCAGCTCTCCTCACTGAGAAGCCAAACACAAAGATTTCTGAATGTAAGATTCAGGCTTAAACAAGAGCATCAAAATAAGCCACTTGAGCAAACAAAAAAAAATATTAAGAGGAAAAGAATATATTCAACAGTGACATACTAGAAGAAATCAGCATAAAAGCATACACGCCAAAATGAAGAAGGAATAAAACAAAGGCTGCCAGACAGCAGCTACTAAAGGTAAATAAAAAGACAACTGAAATTAATGCTGAGCTGTACTACTTTAAAATTAAAAGAAAAATAAAAATAAAAATAAACAAAAGAATTTACTGTATCAGTGGTTAATCTTTACTTTTAAGACAAAACCATCCCAAATTTACCTACAACATCAAGCAAAAAATATTTTTTTCCAGGCTTCTACAAGCTGTATAGTCGTCTTCTTTTGCACTGATTCTTTCTTGTAAGCATAGCAGACATCTAAGACCAATACTGAACATTGACATATTTGCTTTAGCTATTAACAAAAAGATATCAACTAAAACTCAACCTGACAAAAATGTAGCTATTTTTTCTATAATCTCTACTACTTTGATCCAAAATAGCTCCAAAAAAAAAAATTAGTCAAGAAAGCATCTGGTTTATACTGATTTAAATTACAAATCAAATACCCTAAGAAAACAACACGTGTTTATACATTATCATGGCTTTATACAGGAAAAAAAAATATCTGAGGATTTTCTTTAAATGACATATACACACTGAACTCATTCCAGGCAGAAAAAAGCTTTTGTAAGGTCATGGCAAGTAAAATATTTATTAGCCTTCTCCAATTTACAGATTTCCCAAGCTGTTTCGTAATGTCAGGAAATTGCTGCTATACGCACCCTAAATCTGCCAAGAAAATTAACTTCATTGAGATGAATTAAAAGAGTGCAAGGCTTTTCCTGCCTTACTTCCCATCCTTCACAATGTGCATCCCATGAGGACAACTTGTCATGATAACCAACTCAATACATGACACTATGTCCTCAGACAAGGTATATTAAAAAGATCCACATCTGTGCATGTAATCTATCCATGGGCCTTGCTTTTTACACACACAGATGTAATGTTATTTTTATTCTCAAAAACACACGAAAATATATATATGATTTCTGTTGTTTGTTTTCTTTTTTTTTCAAGCTAACTTCATCTGTACCTTCAAGCTCTATACTTACTGTCAGACCTACTTTCTGCATGGACCTTCTTCCTCTCAGCCTCCCCAAGTTTCATTAATTCCTCTTATTTCCTTTACCTAATTCTGAGTTTTGTTTTTCTTTGCAAATCTGAGCTAACACAATCGGCTAGTTATTTTCTTTCTCTGATCTGCCATCTTTATTCCTTTCCTGATTAAATTGCAGCAAAGGTCCACAAATCTTGAATTTGTTTTAGGGTTGTTGCTGGGGTGTTTATTTTGGGCTGGTTCGTTGTTGGGTTTCTTTTGGAGGGGGGGATTGTTTGCTTGCTTTTTAACTTCAAATTTTATCGTAATTGAAATGCATTTTCAATGAGAACAAAGTGCATCACACTGCAAAATCGAAACTGAAAGGAGAAAAAACAGTTAACTGTTTTTAACTGCAAAACATTACGATGGAAATGTCCTCAAGAATATCTCTGAGGTTATATATTGCTTTGTGCTGTGAAGAACAGAAGTCCTGAACCTGGAAGAAGCTCTTTATGGCAGCAAGTGAGTAGCAGCCCATGCTCTGCAGGGTGACACCAGTGCCAGCAATATCACACCATGCTATGCCATAAAGGGATGTAGTGGATGGCTTCTTTCCACGTGATGCAGAAGCACTCACCTGCCAAGAATCTCCTGGGGGTTCAGTGCTTCTCTATAGAGCAGATCAAGGACTGACAAAGCTCAACCAGCCTGGTAGTTGTTTATCATGCTGTATCATCTTCAAATTCTTGCACAGCACATCAGTACAGACTGGATCACAACATCCAACGTATGCTTGTGGCTAGCCTTTAAAATCACCCAGCACATTCACAATGATGCAGTGCTCTGTAGAGCTGCCTCATACCATCATTTCAGGCCACATAACTAACAGAAGGTAACACCTACTGTCTCTGACACTACCACAAGTTAACTATTGCCAACCTATGCCATAAATGTTTGCCATTCTACATATGATAAATTCCACATCTAGAGCCCTCAGCGCAAGACAAATGTGGATCTCTAGAGCAGGTCTAGAGTGGGAGCTACAGAGATGCTCAGAGGACTGGAGCACCTCTCCTATGATGAAAGGTTGCAGGAGTTGGGTATGTTCAGCTTGTAAAAGAGAAGGCTCCAGAGTTGTCATTTCAGCCTTTCAACACTTGAAGGGAGCTTGCGAAAAAGACAGTGAGCAACTTTCTACATAAGACAAGGGATAATGTGTTTAAAACGAAAGCAGGAGATTCGGGTTACACGTCAGGAGGAAATTCTTTTCTCAGAGCACAGTGAGGGACTGGCTGCTCAGAGAAGCTTCAAATGGCTGATCACCTTCATTCCTGAAGGCGATCAAGGCCAGGTTGGATGGGACTTGGGGCAGTCTGACCTAGTGGAAAGTGTCCATGTCCATGGCAGGAAAATAGGAACAGGGTGATGTAAAAAAAGTATGTATTTTCTGAGAAAGTAAGAACTCCATTCACTCGGAATCACAGAAAATTTTGAGTTGGAAGGGAGCCTAAAAGATCACCTAGTCCAAATCCCCTGCAATGAAGAGGTACACCCACATCAGGGTTCTCAGAGCCCCACCCAGCCTGACTTTGAATGTTTCCAGGAACAGCACTTCCACCAGATCTCCAGACAACCTCTTCCTGTGCCTCACCACCTTCAGTGTAAAAAACTTCTTCCTTATATCTAAATTAAATCTCTCCTCTTTTAGTTTGAAACCATTTCCCTTACCCTGATGCAACAGACTCTGCTACAGAATCTGTCTCCTTCTTTCTTTCAGATACTGAAAGGTCACTATCAGGTCTCCTTTGAGTCTTCTCTTCTCCATCCTCCTCAGGACATGCTCCAACAGGTCACTGCCTCTCATGAACTGAGGACTCCACATCTGGATGCAATACTCCAGTTGAGACCTCACCAGCACAGAGCAGATGAGCAGATCACCTTCCTTGACCTGCTGGCCACACTTCTTTTGATGCAGCCCAGGATACGGTTGGCTTTCTGAGTGGCAAGAGCACATTGCAGACTCACCAGTACCCTAAATCAAACTTCAAAGCACATACAATCAGTGGCTTTACTTATTCAATAGTTTAAAGTTGCACTTCAAATCAACACTAAGACATATGAAAACTTTCAGTGTAGCCTCCATTTCCATTACTGTGATAAGGAATGGCATTTCTGCCATCCCACTAACACAGTACTTTATCAGAAAGTGGCCAGACGAAGGAAAAGAGTGCTCTGTCTCTCTACGCCAGAACTATTCCGGCTGGCAGCAACATCTGACTGATGGGGTAGCCACAGCCCAGGGCTTCTCCAAGGACAAGAAGTTGATAATATACCCAGTGCCTCCCTTACAAAGGATGCTACTTTCCAGTGACAGTGAGCGCAGCTCCAATCAGGCCAACATTTACATTTACCAGAGAACGTCAAAGACTGTTCTTCTGCTCTGAGGAACGGAAAGCACTCCAGGGAACTGGATGTGTTGCCACCCAAGAGGGACAGCAAAAGCTGTTATCAATGACCAGCACTAAGACCAGGACTCCAAACTACATCTAAGCCATGCTACGTATTGCAGCCACTCCTTATTCACAGATACTGAAAATCCTTGAATCAAAAACTTTTGACAGCCTTCCCTCAAACAGGCATGGTTTAGGGAAAAGAAGTCCTTTGCCATGCAAATACAGAAACATTTGTTTACATTCTGTGATACAAAATCATCTGTAATATACAATATTAAGATAATTTGGACCAAATATGTAGCTATTCGATGTTGTTTTGTCTATTTGTTTAGAAATGACACCAGATACCTTCTCCTTCCTTGAGAATTAGGCTATGGAATCCTGAACTAGCCATGTTTTGCAAGTTAGCCCCGTGTTCAAGATGGTTCTCCTCTGCCTCAAAGCAACTTATGACTTTTCTACTCCCCCCACATGTATGTAGTCCTGCCTGCTACAGCCATTTCACAATTGTTTCTATATTTTTATTAGTAATTCATAAATTCTGTCACTGTTTGCAGGCCCAGGTGAGATCTCCATTAATACATTTCATGTTCATTCTTAATTTTGCAATAAATTGAAAGACTGCCATGGGTTATACTGTACTGTATTTCTTTTTCCCCTCTTAAAAGGTTATTAATACAAACAAGTTATTTCAATTGAATATTTTTTGAAGTAAATACTCTTTGGGTGAAATAATGTTAGAACTTCGCAGTTGATTTGTAAAAACATGAGCAGGAACTATTAAAGCCTCATTTGTCTCAAGCTTTACCTCAACAACCATGTCAACTTATTACCCATCTTCAAACACCTTTACCAACACAACAGATCTTTCATGCCAATCCACAGAAAAGTAACAGCTACATACATAAAGGTAGAGCAACCCAACAACAAATAACGTGTTGCTCTGAAATTTACTAACGCCTTCTCTCTCTCCTGGTTGCCTCACCCTCTCCCAGTCAGTGTGGGGCAGGTGGGATGAGATGCGTTCACAACCACTTCCCCAAGGGCAGCCCCATTGCCCCCTCTCATCTCACCTCTCTCCCTTTCACATTGCTTCAGTGCTTTCCCACCAATCTTCTCTTGCAAACTGATTTAAAGCTTCCTGAAGTCCCCAAAAGCAGCTTCCACTGATGTCAGTGATTTAGAGTCTTTGCTATCCTTTCAAGGAGGCACATACTTGACTTATTTGTGAGCTTTACAAATGACTCTGAAAGCACTATGTACAGATTTACATCACACCTCTCACAGCTCTGTATAAATCTACTTTTCTATGTTGCAACCCATATACTCATTCTGTAGACAATGCCATGATAAAGCTCCATAAGAAACAGAGACAGACCACACATCTATAAAGCTCAATATTGTAACAAGGAGAAAAAACAGCCAAAAAAAAACCTTAACTGGCAGTGGAACAAGCTTCAGGGAGCTATACGTAAAGCAGAAAAGAACAAAGGGTACAGAGCAGATTCACAAAGGAAGATGCAAGGAAGTGAGCAGTGTGTAAGAACAGCATTAAAATGGGTAACCAGACAAAGGATGCAACTGCATGCAAGACATGCATAAATTTCTTAGAGAAGTTTCTCCATGAACTTTAATGCTGCAAAACTCATCTGCAGTAAAATAGACAATACAAGTTTTAAAAGAGATTCTATCCCCACAAAGAAAAAGGATAAAGATTTTGGCCATAACAGAGGCAAAAGAACAGAGTTATTAAATTAGAAGACAGTGCTTGCCAAGTTAAACGATTTCTAACAAGAAGGGGATTAAAAAAGAAGTTTTAAAATAAGAAAAGGTGCCAATCTGCTTTGAAACTATGAATCAAGCTGGCTTAGCATCTAATTGAAAGAAAATTATAGATGGCAGTAAACATCATGGGCAAAAAAAAAGAGTAATCAGAGTTCCTCTCAAAAAGAAAAAAAGTCAAACCAAGAGGACCATCTATAAAACCAATAATTCTAAGGGACTTCCATGCCAGCTGTAATTGCCAGATTGCAAAACACGTTTCTCTTGAAGATATTCAACTTCGTTCTTAAGTTTGCCAAATAGCTATTGAAAAGCAGAAACAGCAGAAAGGAATCATCAAGAAAATAACTTGAAAACATCATTTTAAAAAGAACTGTTTACTTGTGGAATTCAAAATATATACCACATCAATAATGAATATTACATCAAATAATGTCACAGGACTTTTGCTGTTTCTCTAAATGCTGAAAACATGTTAAGTACCCCAAGCAAATTTCAAGTGTACATCAAAAACCAATCCCAATATTCAAGACTGGACTTACTCCATCTGATTTTCACATGAACAAGTTTGCAAAAAAAAAATTGGAAGTGGAGAAATGGTCTTGTATGGTACAAATCAACTCTCCAGTTCTCCCTCTTGATAATTTCAGACATAATAAATCATGTAAATATAAACAAAACCATGAAAAAAAAAATTATTTCCTTTTAGAAATAAATGTAAGGTGGAGAACCACGTAGAAAGGATAAGTACTGTGCATTACATGTTTTAGCTCCGTAGCGTGAGAATCTTAAAGCATTTAAGGGGCACAGTAGCAAGCTGTCCCCTCATGCCCTAAGACCAGCCAGTGGGGAAGAACACCAATGTAGCTGAACAGGGAACTTTTTCAGAGGCTTTAGGAGAAAAAGGAAGTCTACATCCTGTGGAAGAATGAATGAGAAACTAAGGGAGAATACAAAGAAGTTGTTAAAATATGCAGGAAGGAAATTAGAAGAACAAAAGCCAAGCTATAACTCAACTTGGCCATGGGGATAAAAGAAATCAAAAATCTTTTTTTACAAATATATTAACAGCAACAGGAGAACTAAGGAGAATCTCCATCTATTATAGGACACACAGAAGGCAAGGATAAAGAGAAGGCTGAGGTTCTCAATGCCTTCTTTACATCTGTCTTTAAAAGTCAGATCAATTATCCTTGGGGTACTCTACCCCCTGACATGGAAGTATGGGATGAGAAACAGGTGGAAACAGAGATCGACAGCTCCACCTGGACTGCCACAGGGTCAGGTGGGATCAACCAAAGGTGCTGGCAAAGGTGATTACCAAGCCACTTTCCACCATCTATCAGTCATCCTGATCATCTAGAGGGGTCTCAGAGGAATGGAGGCTTACCCATGTGACTCTCATCTACAAGATGGGTTGGAAGGAGAATCCAGGCCTGTCAGCCTGACCTTGGTGCCCGGAAAGGTTATAGAACAGATCATATTGAGCAAGATCACACAACATGTGCAGGACAACCAGAGAATCAGGCCTAGCCAGCATGGATTCATGAAAGGCAGGTCCTGCTTGACAAACATGATCTCCTACTGTGATCAAATGACTTGCCTAGTGGATAAAGGAAAGGCTGTTGATGTAGTCTTTACGGACTTCAGCACAGTCTTTGACACTGCCTCCCACAGTATCCTCCTGGAGAAGCTGGCAGCCCATGGCTTGAACAGGTACACTCTTTGCTGGATAAAAAACTGGCTGCATGGCTGGGCCCAGACAGTGGTGGTGAATGAAGTTAGATCCAGCTGATGATCAGTCATTACGTTCTCCAGAGGTTAGTATTGGAGCCTGTCTAGTTGAGTATCTTTATGGATGATCTGGATGAGGAGATAGAGTGCACCCTCAATAAGTCTGCAGATGACACCAAGCTGAGAGCAAGTGTCAATCTGCCTGGGGGTAGAAAAGCCCTTCAGAGAGTTCTGGACAGGCAGGATCACTGGGCTGAGGCCAGTGGAACAAAGTTCAACAATACCAAGTGCCGGCTCTTGCAGTTTGGTCACAACAACCTCAAGTAATGCTACAGGCTTGAGGCAGATGAGCTCGAAGACAGTATGGAGGAAAAAGAATCTGGGGATGTTGTTCAACAATTGGCTGAACGTGAGCCAGCAGAATTCCTGGGTAGTCAAGAAGGCCAACAGCATCCTGGTTTGTATCAGAAATAGCGTATCTAACGGGAGCAAGGAACTGATCATGCCACCTGTACACAGCACTGGTCAGGTCATACCTTAAATACCATATTCAGTTTTGGGATCCTCACTACTACAAAGACATTGAATTCCCAAAGCATGTCCGGAGAAGGGCAACTAAGCTAGCGAGGGGTCTGGAGCACAAGTCTTATGACGCGTGGCTGAAGGAACTGGGATTGTTCAGCTGGAGAAGAGGCTCATAGGAACACCTTACAGCTCTCTACAAAGACCTGAAAGGAGACTGGGGCAAGGTGAGTGTCAGCATCTTCACCTATGTAACTAGCACAAAGTCTAGAGGGAACAGCCTTAAGTCACAGCAGGGGAAGTTCAGGTTGAATATTAGGAAGAATTTCTTATTCAAAAGAAGGGCCAGATATTAAAACAGGCTGTCCAGAAAGGTGGTGGAGTCACTGTCCCTGGAGGTGTTCAAGAAACAGATGTTTAGCCAGGAAAATACTGGTGGTAGGTGGATGGTTGGACTACATGATTCTGGAGATCTTTTCCAACTTTAGTGATTCTATGATTCACTGAGTTAACTTTTTTGAACCAAGTTAAGATCGAGTACAAATTAAACTGACGGGAGTCATCAGCTAGCACCTTCTGGAACGTACACAATCTACAGCTTTATTTCACATGAGCATTGACTGATTTTCTGTATTCCACTACCAGATAACACAAAGATACATATCAACACGTGGCCTGTGAAAGCTGTTCAAAAGGCTTCAGTGGCCCTTAGCAAGAAGTCAATTCCCTGCTCCCAACCTACAGCCTCTGTAGCATTAACCCATGCAAATATCAACAGTGACCTGTCAGCAAAGCTGAAGAAAGAATTTCATGCTCCAAAGAATGCATTTATTTCACACAAATTTCTAGAAAACAGATTATGCATCAGAAAAAAAAAAAAACAACATACAAGATATCTCTCACTAGGTTCAAATTAGATTCCATATTCTTTATATTATTTTAATCCTCCTTCTCTTGCCCATAATACATCCCCTACTCCTCAGCCTTAACCTTCTGACAAATCAAGTTTATAAACCACCCAACTGTAATACACGCTTCAGAATTCATTCCCTATTTGGAAAAGGATAAATAAGCTAAGTCAGGTTTGCACAGAAAGCTGCACTTATTATAATGGCTTTTAAAAAATCTCTCCTACTGCAAAAATGTTGTTCTGCTCTACAAACTGCTGGAGACTTCTCTTTGAATGGAGAGAGATGAGATAGGGCAAAATTAAAAGCAGCAGAAATGAAAGCAAAGCAAAGCAAAAAAAAAAAAAGTACAAAAACTCCCCAGTCAGCTGTTGTATCAAAAGCCAGGTATCATCACTCGTTCTACAAACATCTGCTCTGTCACAAAGTTTCCCTCTTACAAAAACTGCAGCAAACATTTTAGTGTTAAGTGTTATGATGGCTTATTCATGCTTACACAAATCAGACACACAGTACACACCAGACAGACATATGTGCAAGACTGAGCCTCAAGCTCAGGTTCAGGATTTTCCAACTCGTGTCTGAGGTGCTCAAACTCAGGGACTAGACATAGCCTGAGATCCCAGGGCTGGCTTCAGTGCTGGTGAGTGATGGCGATGGTCCACAGCACTTCAGCTTGGACCCATCCTCACATGCCAACAGAACAGCTGGAAATAATCAGCATCTCCTCATACACGAGCCTTCATCCCCATGGAGAAGAAGAAAAAAAGAGCTCGCAGGAAATCTAGCTTTTGTGTTTGTTCAAGGCAGATAAAATGAGCTGTCATCCTTGCTCACAGCAGGAAGAAGCAAGGAGGGATCAGATGAAAGCTTCGACAGCCAGGCTGAGTGTGTTGCACCAGACTCAGTGCACCACATATTCACAGAACCCTTGTTACCAAAGCAAAGCCCTGCTTAACATCAGGTGCCTCCACAATGATTAAATACAGCCAGTTTACCCAGCACTGCTCAGCTTGACAGAATCCCTTCATTTATTTTAAAAGTTATCACAAAAGAATAACTATGTAAACAAGAAAACAAAAAAGCTCAGCATTTTACTGGAGTGCTCTCCCATTCTTTATATTTGATTGTTATCTCATGCTTTAATGACCAGGAACCTATTGGAGGCTGAGCTGCTTTTCCAAGTCATAAAGTACTACACGTCATGCTTCTGTACATATAGAGCGCTCTAGCATAACAGCACCAGCAATTTGTAAAACATATCCAAAAATGGATCTAAACCAAGCAAAAACACTCCAGACCATTAGCTCACAATTCAACGTTTTCCAAGCTAGCCAGATGGGCTCTTTAGTCAATATTCTGGAGAAGGTTAGTTAGTTTTGTTAGAAATCTTTGAGGAGAATATTCACACTGCCAGCAAGTGCATGCTTTGGGCTCAAGTGGCACGCACAAGTCTGCAGGAGAAAATCTTCCCTGACAAGATGAAAAAGGAACAACTTACCCTTTTACACTTTCTGGAACCTAGTCCGTAACAATAGGGGGTAAATCACAAATTGGTACCTATGTGTGGATACAAAGGCTCCAAAAAAAACAAAAAACAAAAAACAATCAGTAGAGCATTTCAGTTTCTTATAAGGGTTTCACTCAGTTCAGACAGACCAAAGTTCAAAATTGTTTATTAAAAAAAAAGTGGGAAAAAATAATGCATGGACTTACTCCTCCACCTAAAGCTACGATCTCCAGTAGAAGAAACTCTTGATTCCATGATTTGAGGTTTTACGAACTTCAGTTCCTCAACATTTCTGACTGAATGGCAAGAAAAGGAGAAGGAAAGTTTTCAAACTTTTAAATTGAATTTTCAAAATGCAAGGGTTTTTGACTAACCCAAGTCTTAAATTAACCATCCCTAAATTATCTTTCCTCTTCAGACTAAACAATGTCTTCAACAAAGAAGAGATGACCAGTAATTTCAGCTGGCTTAAAAGGGAAGCTAAACCACCATGGGCACTTTTTTAAGCAAAGAGAAGGGAAACCATCATAGGCTTAAAATGAAATAAATGAATTCTAAGCTCCTCTGCAGTTCAGGTTCGATTCACTTATAAGAATCAAGGACCTTTTGCAAAGAAAGAAAGCGATAACAAAATAAGAAGTTCCACATTTACAAATACTCCTCCATCAGCTTCAATACATTAACAACAGGCTGCAGTGCTGAGCTGCTCCTTAGAACATCTGCCTTCAGTAGCATGCCAGCCAATTACAGTGATAAAGCATGACCCCTCCTTTAAAGCTCAGGGACACCAACATTCACAGACATTCCAGGTATGGCAGGTATTAACCTTGTTAAGCTGATATCACGTTATACTTTACTGTAAGTGGACTTGACTGCAGCCTGCAACCAAGAAGTCCAGTATCACTCAACTATAAGCTCTACATTTTGTCAGTACTGATTAAAGCTAAAACTTGTCAAACCTGTGATATCTGGCAACAACCTATAGCATGTTATTTCAATATGCAACATGAAAGACTATAAACTAGACAGTTTTAATCCAAGATGTATCATCCCTTGAATGTATGACAGTTTATAAGACCACAACTGATAGTATCATAAAAACACAAGAGGGAGAAAAAAACATCCCCACACCAATTATTTCAAAATGAATCCCAGCACTGCAAATGCTTTGTTATCAGACTTAAGAGACATTATCTCAGAAGCTTTTCCAATGAGACACAACCATGCTTGACAGAGCCTACAAAATATGACTGCATAAAGACTGTGTTTTGCGACAAAAAAAATCATAAGGCAATTTTTTTCTATATAATATTCTATAAAAAACTAGTGCTAGCAATTCCAATCCTCATTTACCTGCAAGCATTCAGAATACAAGCATGTTTGCAGCCTCACTACAGCTGGCTTGTTTAGCAATCTTGCAAGAAGCCTTGAGTGGGTTCAGTGACATACAGCAAGTCTAGCAGCATGGTAGAATCAAATGCCTTCATCCTTAACATCTGGCTGGCAGAAATTAAGACGACCAAAAAAAAAAACCAACAAAAAGAACCTTCAGAAGCCACTCCAGAGCCCTGCTTGACCACCCCACAGGTTACAGAATGATGCCAGGCTTTTGTCACAATACCTGCCCTACTAGTCCCAGCTCTCCCTCCACCTCACAAGAGACAGTACCAGATCACAGATAGGTAAGAGAAATGCTCTGCTCCTACCCTACCAACGCTCATCACATCTAGATCCCATAAATAGGAATTTGCAGCAAATGCAGCTGCGAATCTAAAGGTGCAAACAGTTTTTAGAGGGAAGATCAAACATGCAGATTGCTACTTTATTTTCGTGCTGGCTCTTAGCATTTTGTTCTGACAGCACGAATGCTGATTAAATCAGGAAGTTGAAAGGAAGTGGTACAGCTATAGAAGCCAACAATTTGACCCTTAAGTTAGATGATGGGAACTTAAAACTTTCACCTAATTTTTTAATCTTCTCAGTACAATGACCTAATATTCTCTTACACAATTTCCGGTGTGTATTTGTTGTGCTCCTGTTGGAAACTTTTACCCTTAACTTCTGATATTAGGATTCTAACTCATTTCTTAATAAACCTTTCTCACTCTTCTTCACTCCTTCCCAGAACTTTCTGCCTTCTGGTCTTAATAAAAGTAACAAGCCATCATTAATTTAATCAGCAGCTTGCTTTTGAAAGGATCATGAAACACACACAAATTTTGCATTCAATTCCCACTCCTTAAGCCACTAAAGAGAGGACTAGATGCACATACTTATTAGTAACAAGTAAGAAGCTTGTACATTTCAGGTGATTACTGCAGAATACAATTAGAAACCAGCCTTCAGTTGCGTATTTTCTGATCCATGTTTTCCCTAATTGTCCCATAAATCAATCAAATGTTTGATGCCTAAGGATTGACATTACTTTCAGAAGCAGCAGAGTACACAGCATTGCCTGCTTTTTTTTTTTTCCCCCCCACTGGAGTTTACACAAGTACTGGACTGGATTAGGGAGAGGAAGACGGGAATTAACCAACTAAAAATACTTCCAATACTTTTCAGTTTAAGTATTTTCTATTTAGGTTTTTCTAACCAACTAACCTGGGACCCGTTTCCCTCTGGAGCTGGTGCTGTGGTGCCAGCCCTCGCACTACAGCAGGGCCACATACACTGGTTAGTGGAGGAGAAAGAACCACGAGCTCCCTGCTGCTGCACTTGTGGTTAGCGACCTCCTCCTCTCTCCCTGCCTTCAGCAGATGTTTCTGCTGTTTTACCACAAGAGGATCTTTTTATACCCTCTCAATTTCCAAAGTCAAAAGCTGGGAATCCATCTCCAGAGAGCCGCAACAAAAGCGCTGACCCAAACAATCACCACAAGGCAACTGTAATAAAATCCTCAGCCCTTGGGAGAAGAAGAGGTTGTGTACAACGTCACAGGGCCAGTGACTAATCGCTGGCAGCTCATGTGAGAAAGTCTTGAAGTAGCTGTAGTGACAGAGAACAGCATGAAAACAAATGGATGATGCAGACATGAATAATATTCTTTAGAAGTGATATTATCAGAAGCTCCTATAAAACATTATCCAATATTTTCACCATTCAGAAAAGCTAACAGCATTCACAGCAGTCTTGCAGATGTTGGGTATTTTCATTTATGTGTGCATTTATGTGCACATGAAGTCACTGGGTTCAAAACAGGTAAGATTTCCAGTGCCTTCACATTCAAACAAATCCCTCAACTGCACTGAATTTAAATTCCCCAGGACAGGACAAATCAAGTTCCAGGCAGTTTACTGATTGAGGCTCTTTGATCTTGCATAGAACCTACGTTAGCAGTTTTCTCATAACAATTGTACCAGACTGCCGGTCTGAAGCAGTCCCTGTTGAGCTCCCCATGTGGCTAACGAGGCAGTAAGGACATCGATTCATATCAAAATACAGTAAGAGACAGCAACTAGGTAAGTTAGATAGATACCCATTAAACTGGTGATGTGGACACGCAGGCTTTGTATCAAGGTACTTAAGAGTACTCAACTTAGTTTCTCCCTGTTCCCCTGTTCTCCCTCCCAAAATCATCTTAAGTCTTACTTCTAAGTACTAAAACTTAACTCTCTTTATACACATAGAAATATACATTGCTTCATTTGTCCTTTCAGTCTGTTGGATGCAAGCAATCTGCGGTACTCATAGCAAACCCTACATAACATACTGTTGACATTTATTCACTGTCAAAGGACTCTGCATGATCCTGTTCGGATCATAAGCAAAGCTGCGGCTGTGATGGAGCTAAGTAAGGTCTTGTGTTGTGCTGCTACTACTACCTGCTTTGAAGATGCCACATGTAAAATGCTATGAGGTGATCTGAATGCTAACCAGATGTTCCATCTGGTTTCAAATGCTCCTGCAGGGTGTGTGCATACATGTACCGACACACAAAGAAACTGCACAGCCTTCTAGAATACAAGTCTGCTTTATAGCATGCCCTGCTGCTGACACCTCTGCTTAACACCTGCCTGGCAATGATGCCAAGCTCAGCAGCTTCAGCAGGAATAATCTTCTCTCACTCTTTCTAATACTATCCTTCCAGTCCCTCCTAAAAACTAAAAGCTCAGCTTGGCCTCAAATTCAGTGACTGCTTTCATCTATTTGTCCACACGTTTGCTTAGGTACACTGCGTTTCCTTTATCTTCTCTTTGATGCCTGAACTTTCATCTGTCACAACAAGGAGGAATCATCTGTCTAGGGAGGAATGCATGGTTCAAGATGCTCTTTGGAAAGAGCCTTTGGATACTAACAGCATCTACAGTACAGAACAACTGCAGCAGCTCGACATCAAGAGCTTTCTGCTTTTAAACCAGCTATGTGCTGAAGCAAAAGAAATTATTTCATTCAAGTGATATTCTGGAAATCCCGTGTAGAAGCAGCTACATCTGAGGAATTCTTGGTGAGCTTGAAGTTGAAATAGCACTGAGCAGGCAGCAATAACAGGATGCTTTTCACAGATTCTGTTGGACTGTTAGATTAGCAGTTGTTCCCTACATCCAGGATTGAAAATTTTTGTTAAAATAATATGTACACTTAGTTGTAACAAGGTAGTGGGTAAATATTAAGGAAGATGCTTATTCAAAAAGGTTGAAGAAAAACAAACTATCAGTTGAGTTGCATAGAAATGTTACTGAAGATGGGATTTTCTGGGAAAAATGCATTGTAAGTATTATTTTGAGAGTTCTGTGGAAGATAATTTTGAAAGCAAATACAAATATTTAGACTACTAATGCACTTAAATCTAAGGCTCTTGCTGCGGGGAACAGATCAGAGTACCACCTAATCTACGGGATTTATCAGAGGTCAACAACACAGTTTAGGATTATGAAATACTGCTATTTGCACTGAATTTCTCACGAAGACTAGAAAATAAGCATTACCTGCAAAAATTATGCAGACACTTTTACAGTAAATAACTGAAGATAAATACAACTAAAAAATTGCAAAACGTGTAGTGTGAGCTGTTTTATTGCATACATTACACACAGAAGATTTATTAGTGTATGAAAGGAACACAAACAGAAAATCATGTCCACCACCAATATAACTAAAAAACTAATTGGAAAAATGTGAAGTCTCATTAGCATGGATGAAGATGACAACAATAACCTGTATTCAAGCTACTAGCAGCAATGCTATAGACTTCTTTGGAAAGTTTGGTCACCCACAAAATGAATGCTCAACCCTTTATATTTGTGTACTGAAAAAGAATATATGTTCTTGACTGAGTGATAATTCTAGGTAACCAAATTTTTTGTTCTTAAAATCAAGTTGAAGGCTCTTGCAGTAAACTCCTCATCCTAGGTGCAATTATATCAGTGTCAAGAATATTATGCCTGGAATGCCTCACTTCCTGTCACTAAGAAATAGTTCATTATTGAAATATAACTGCATGTATACTTGGAGAGGTTTTACCATCTTAAGTAGTTATATTGGTATGTCATAGAGATCACTGCTATGCCATATGAGGATCTTTAAATTCTTGACACAAGCAGTAAGACTGGTGCCAGATAAGGACATAAATATGTCTCTGTGTATGTACTCTACATATGTATTGGTCAAAGCAGACACTTCTATAGAACAGTTGACAGCTTTTACTTTGGATGTCTGAAGTTAGACTGGCAACTGTCGTGCTGAGAAGATACCATCATCATTTTATCTTACATTATGAAACTTATTTTAACTATTCTAGACATGAAAAGAGCTGGAAAATGAAATGAGATTTCAGTCACCTCAATTTTGGGGACAAACCCCACTGGAATCAGACTTTCAAAAGAAAAATGCTAAAGCTCTCTGAAAATGAGTTTATGACTTCTCAACTTTTGAAGCAGCATTCAGTTCAGACTTCTTTGTTATTATTTTCCTTCAATAGTATTACATTGTTCAAAGCAGGGTTTGTACAAAGAAAGAGGTTGCACAACAGATTCAATTCAAAGCAACATGGAAACATAAGAAAATGAAATGCTTCTTCAGGCCTAAAATAGAAGTAGCAAGCTTCCAAGACAAACAGCTTAGGACTAAATGCCTCAAGTTAAATTCGATAAACAATACTACAACACAGCATTCCAATGCTCAGCAGTTTGATGGCACTGGAGACACCTGGAAACAGGAAAAAATCCAAGCCTCTCATGAGAAACTTACTGCTGCTTAAAATAGCACATTAAGGAGGAAAAAAAAAAGCAAGAACCTCTAATATCATACTTACATTCCTCTTAGATCCCCACCTTACTTCAACAGCGATACGGGCAGCAGAAGATAATGTTTTTACAGAATTACTGAATTACATTTATTGAAATGCATTTTAATAAAACTAATCATAAATCCATTTGTTAAAAACAGTGAATTTTTAAGTCTGAAGCCTTGCATATTTGTGCTGCATCCTTAGAAAGTTAACCTTCCTTTTTTTCCAAATTAAATTACTGGGTTTCATCTATGGCACAGTGGCACTAAAGCCATTCAAACATCCTGTCAGAAGTTCTTCTGAAGAATAGGTTTCATTTCCAATAGTTATATTTCTGCTTTTTTTTTTTTTTTTAGCCTCACTCTTCTACATCATATTTCCCTTGAAATACTGCAATGAAATTAACCACAGGTCAGTTCTGTAATATTAGGCTACCTGCAATGAAGGAAATAGCATCAGAAACCTTTGGATGAACATTAACAGTTTTTATTCCTGCCATCTCTGTATTTTTGTCTGTATGTAGTCTACCAAACCTTTACTGACAATATAATTCAGTCAATAAAATCAGCATTAATCCTGCACCTTCATGTACATTCTGTTTTTAAACTGGTATAACTCGAGCTTATTCAAGTGAAATGAAATAAACTGCTGAAGACTGAATTGGAAGCATTCAAGAAGAAGATACTTCTAAAAAATAGTTTATATGGTAAAGTCACATACATCTCCACTTCTGCTCCTAAATGACAGGTCTGAGAGCACACTACTCCAGAACACTCTGCACAGAATAAAAAAAAGCCATCACAGAAACACAGAGTAGCTCGGGTTAGAAGGGACCTTAAAGACTATCTAATTCCAATCCCTCTGCCTTGGGCAATGTTGCCGCTCACTAGGGATATTTATGGCAATATCACACAGCTGAAGAATCACTAAACCAGATTTTTATTTCTTAGATCATTAATAATGGCTGTTTATTAAATGTTAAAGAAACAGCAACAGTACTTTTATAACTGAATAGCAAAAACTTACCACAGTACTTTTTTCACAAATGAGAAACAAGCAATTATCACGGGGGACATAAAACAAGACTCATGACTTTTCAAAGATTAAAAAAAGGAATCTGAATGATGCACTTCTTAAGTTATGAAGAGTTAAGCCATCTTTTTTGGTTGCCTGTATCTCAAAAGGCAGCACAAGTGAAAGCACAAAGCTAACAGCAGTAGAAAATGCAGTGGCACAAAGTGCTCTGCTGTAGATGAATGATCCACACAAGTAAAACTCATCCATAGAAAATCAAAACTGACACCAGCAAGCTAGAGTTTTTGAGCCATTCAGAGAGTTGAGACATTAACCCATTTCTTTAGGACTTTTCTGCTGTTAATTATTTTAGCTTATTCTTTTCCAACCCTACCTACTATTCACTGAGCAGCAAACCAATACAATGGCACACAGGAAGCAGCAAACAAAAGTCCCTTTAACACTCTTTCACACCATTTCCAGTGCTTTCCAGGGCTGCCCAAAGTTTACTGGTTTACATTCAAAACCAACTCAAAAAAAAAAAATACAGGAAAAGTGTATTTAATTGCAAGGATGGAGAAAGTGAGCATCTCACAGAGCAGTGTAAGAGGGTGAAAGTCCAGGAAAAAACTGTTTAAAACGGAAGTACTGCACAACTAGCTTCCTTTATTATTTTATCATTACTATTATTATTTAAATATTCTAAACGTTCAGTTCATTTTCACAAATAGCTTCACAAAAGGCATCTTGCTCCATATTCAGTTCAGTGGTGTTCCTCTGCTACTCCTGAGATTTCTTCCTATGCAATCATTTTTTGCAGATTAGGGGTGATAGCAGGTTATCTGTTTGCTTTCCAGGCTGGGCTCCAGGAAAACAATGAAGTCTGTTCTTTTTGAATGCCAGAGAAAGGAATGGATAGGTGTATTTAGCTAATATCAGAGAGTTGTCAATCTGCAACTGCTTTTCCACAAATTTGATCAAATAACTTACTGAAAAAGCTCTCTTCTGGAAGCATTACCAAAACTTTAACAAAGACAAAAATACTGGCATTTCAGTATTTCTCAGAGCTGTTGCATGAACTCAGCAGTACTACACACCTTGCTCCTGAAAACTCTCATAAGACTTCACACAAAAATTTCATGAAAGAAATTCCAGCTAGTATGATTAATGGATTATCACCTCTGAATTAAATAACCAAAAAGACCCCTCGCTGTTTATACATTTGAATACACCTGAAAACTGTAAGGACAGAAGGCACCTAATTCAGGATGTAGCTCAGTGCAAAATGTAACCTCCTGCAAGCTTTTGACCTTGAAGCTCTCTTGCCCCTCGCAGAAAGAAATGCCCAGCTCAGGGACACACCTCAGCCCACGGTTGCTGGGTGAAGTTACACAGAAAAAAGCATTTGTGTACCAGTTCTTAAAGAACTGCTTTAATGTCCTTTTGAAACTTCAAGAGGCAGTGGGGTGAGAACAGGAGGAAAACAAATAATTTTATTGCTTTCCTTTATCCTTCTATAACAGATCAACATGCTCTTGTTTTTGTTTTTCTTGTTTTAAACTAATACCATCAACCCAATAATGGAACAGACATCAGCAGCCTGTGATTTGTTATAGATTTCCTTTTCCCTTTGTACTGTAGGCAATAATAGCTAAGCAAGGACAATGAAGCTTCATCCCTGCTTTTTTTATTTTTATTATTATTTTGGCAGACATAACTCCTTGGTAAGATCATGTGGTTTTTGGCAGATTTTTGTTGTTGTTTTTGTTTTTTGAAAAAAATACAGGAAGAAAATTACAATGGTAATGGAACTCAGTCTCCATCAAAACAAGAAAGAATTCAGACTCTAATAAAGGACACATGTTAAAAGCAAGATCTGGCAGAAGGACTAGTAACTAAGTAAATAGTCCCACTACCTTCCTATTTGTGGTATAAGAAGCTATTCCAGCCAAGCAGCTCTGAGCATGTACCACAACGTGCTGCCACCAGAATAAGAACATCAGAAAGATTTTTTGTTGCTCAATGACGTCTCTTATTTTGTCCTTTCAGCAAACTTAAAAAATAATCAAAGTACACAAATTAAGTGAAAAAAGCTATAAAACTATAATACACACCAAAAAAGAATAGCATTTCACAAAAAGTCAGACAAAAGACAAGCACATTATACTAGTATTTTGTTGCATTTATCTCATGATGCTATGGTATTTGAGTGAGAGAGAAATCAGGCTGAAACAACAGACCCATGAAAGGAAGAAAAAAGGGGGGAAGGGGAGCGAGCGGGCTTTCTCACACCAAAAACAACAAACAAAAGCCTGTTTACTTCAGAAAGAGTAAACCACTGAGTGTCTTCGCAAAGCAAGCTCTGCAATAGAAAGTAGCAAAACTACTTTCTATTAAGTAGGCATCAGGAAGGAGGCCAGAGAAAAGGAAAGCAACGTTTGCTTGCTCCTAAGAACATGGCCAGTTTTGTGGCAAGGCATATGGCCCACATTCAGGTTAAATAAATACATCTCTATTCAGAACAGGCACCAATCCAGAAAGTCCCAGTTACTTTATAAACTTTTCTCTATGAAGCTGGCAAAAAAAACTATTCCACCTGTTGCGTTGGTGCCAACCCCCTGCCTTCAACCCCATCCCTTATCTTCCATGTCCCCGTGCCAGTTTCTTATAGATCAAGCAGCCATGTTGCAAACCAGCACATTTACAGTAGAGTGAGAGGCATGCAGAGAGCTACCACAGAGCATTTAGCTAAATTATAAGCATGTGTTTCGAATAATAAGGATTGAGAACTAAATAGCCCCAGACCCCTCCAGTAACCCCAGGAGGATGGCACGGGCTGCTCTCCGGGAGCCTGACTGTAGGCCTCAAACATGAGGAACAGAAAGCTGCCTGAGTAGCAGGGCCTTGTTCACCTCATGGCCAGCACAGACCTCAGCTTCAGGCAATGCTTCCCGACTCCCGCAAGGCCTGCTACATCACTGACACTACCATGTGGTCTGGCTTAGCGCTACTTCCGCAGTCTTCCCACCACAAGAGGATGGGGCTGGGACTTGCAGTAGATGAAAAGGATGCTTCTCCGGGCCATGAGAGTACCAATTGCATGGCAAGCACCCCAAATTCTCAGAAAGCGTAAGTTGGTTGTTGCATAGCAATTCAAGTTTTCAAGAAGTATGAGAAGATATCTGGAAGTTAAATTCTGTATAGAATGAACCCAACAAAATTCAGACATCCCAACAGACATCCCTAGAAAGAGCTGTTTCAAATGCACGTACAAGTAAGGTAAGCTTGTCCAAAGGCAAAGAATTTTCAAAGTATCCTATGGCATCTTCTGTAAATCACTCTCTCCATGTTCAATTACAAGTCAGTCAACGTCAGCTCATCCTTCTCATGGCAGTGCTGTCTGCACTGACTGCACAAATCCCTGCTGTGCTGCTTGCACAGAGCAACAGGGACAGCAAGTGGCAAGCTGCTCCTTCTTTCTCCTTACGAGTATATGCAGTTAGAGAAATAATAAGAAGCATGAAAAAATTACCCGATATAATAAGTATGCTATAAAGGATGACAAGCAATGCTAAGAGCTAATTTCCTTTTTCTCATTTGTATGAGATCTGCTTTGAAAGTAAGATATCCTATTTTATCATGTCAGCCCATGCTGTCAAATTTTGGTGGTATGGCAGTAGGGGTTGAAACTTCCTGCCAATATCCCATTACATGTTGTTGCCACTTGACAGGTGGCAGCAGAGGGGCAGTCTGACAAAATGGCATCTGACATGGAAGTATGGATGAAGCAAAGGTGCTTCACTGAATTCCTCCATGCAGAAGAAAAGAAATTAATCAATGCTTGCTGAACATTTATGCAGACCAAAAAGTGGACGTCAGCACGGGTGGTGTGTTTCAGCAGTGGCAACTGTGACAGTAGGTCACCTCCACTGGTGCAGATTTCTATGAGCACAGCATGAAGGCTCTTGTTCATCACTGGCAAAAATGAATAGCTAACAGTAGTGAATATGTTGAAAAACAATGTTTATTAGCTGAGAATTTTCTATCAAAGTTCTTCTGTGTTTTTTGCATCTGTTGTGGTTTCCATGGAAATATATAGGAGGCATTACTTTCAGAGTGGCTTATGTACACATACACATAAGCTTCTACGCTAAAAACTAAAAATCTGCAGATGAGTTTGTGGTCAGGTCTTGCCCTCTGATCTCCAGGAACATGCTGCAGCACTAGAGTTTAGCAGAGCCACCACAGTTTGAAAACGTATTTTCAAGAGTGTTTCATCCATTGTACCTTCAGTCCCAACTATTTGCCCGATTCTTCAAAAAAATAAATATATACATTTGTATATACACACAATGTATATTTTAGCAATTAGTTTGCCTTAACCAGATGCAGATATAGCCATAGGCAGGATTTCTCAATATCCCTTTTCTCCTAGTTAAATGGAGGTTCAATCATGAGCCTCAGGCAGGCAGAGAGGAAAGGAAACCTCAGCAGGGTTTCTCAATTCCATCTTTTAACTCCCTCTTGCAGTTTTCAGAAATTTATCACCAGATCCATGGTTAATCCTTTTGCCCCATTTTACTCCTATCCTTGTTGCTGAGACAAGGTGAGTAACTGTCACAGAGCTCTTGCATATCAAAGTCTGACACAGAAAAGCTCATTTCAAGAGTTTCTTGAAGTGGTACACAAACATAAAAAACAATAATAAAAAATATAATTATTTTCTGCTTGAAAAGCAGATGCAACAGTTTTTAAAAGACCAGTTGGATGAACACATTTAGAATTATTCCCATTCCCACATAGCATTACTGCAGACAGGAAGATGCCACAACCATCTAACACAGAGGGTATCCTCATGACTAGCACCACAGAAACAAAGGGAGCAAAGACTTCCAGGCTATTTTAAGAAAGTCACTGCATGTGAATACACTGAGTCAAGTTTTTATTATTAAAAAATTAAATCCTTCCTCTTTAAAAAAAGCACGTACTAAATGTGATGCTTGAAGTGGGGAATACACATTTCTGGCCAAATGGAAACCCAGCACTAGCGTGCAGTATTACTTCTGGTCCTGATAATGAAGTCCTGACAGTAAAATAAGGGCGCCGCAAGAAAAAAAGGGAAAGGATAAAGCTGAACATCTGTGAACAGAAGAGATTTTAGCCCAATCATTTGAAATTCGATTTTTCTCCTGATCATTTCTAGCAGCTAACATTTTCAGAAGAAAACAAATCTCTCAAGCTTATTTTTCCTTCAACTGTAGTAGAACTGAGACGACATCTGAAACAGTAACTCCTAATTATCTTCCCACAGGTCCTCTTGCAAACCAAGGAATTAATTATTCCTGGTATTCACAAATTATTAGAGAAAAAAAGAATTCTGAAAACAAACAAGCAAACAAAGCAAACAAAAGACTGTCCCAAAATACTTTGCATAAGGAAGCCTAAGCAACACTTGGGAGTCCTTTAAGTAGTCCTTTGCTATCTGTAAACAGGCCAAGAAAAGAAAAGACCACTTAAATGTTCCTTGTAAACTTAGTGAAAGCTTGCATTACCCATTCACAAGCTTGACAATCACTTCCCAGACTCATTGCTTATTCTGCAGATGGGAACAGGGAACACTCACGCATACACAAGCACACCCCACAAAATCACCCAGCAAGCTTGCAGAGCATTTTGAATTGTCTTTCTTTCAGAGAAAAAGTTTAAAGTGTTACCAGGAGAGCCTCACAGTAATTGTATTTAACATCATTAGGAAGATATGTACATCTCACACAGTTCACTCATTCTGCACGGGGACTGCAGCACATGATCCAGTAAGAAGCCGACTGCTGCAGAGAAGGCTTGTTCTCTTTCCACTGAAAAGTTTTTAGACTCAAAACGTCAGAGCCTCTTGCTGGAGATGCAATCAGTGCAATTTCTGCTAGCCACTTGCTTCACACTAATTCCTTAAATGGCAAGGGCCGCAAGGCTACCAGGCTGCAATTTGTAGGCAAGGTAATGAAAAATTATCTACAAAAATCCTCATTATCAAATCCAACTTGAAAAATAAAGAATGACAGAGGAAGCCAACACAGTACAGCTGCCTGCTTCTCGCAAATCGTGATAGATTTTTGCTAGGCACTTCTCATAGGAAGTGATTAGGCACAGCAGAAGTCCTGTCCACGACAACGTAGCTAACATCTCCAGAGTATACAGTAAGGATCCAGAAATGCAAAAGTAACCCAAGCAGCTTTACAGCCCCATAAATATCAGCGTTACCAGAGGTAGTTTTGACAGGTGCTGTTTGGTTTGGGGCTATTACATCTAAAGGCAGTAAAATGCTAAGCCGACAGCTGATGAGAGACCACTGGGATTCAAGTAATGAAAGGAATCCTACTTTTCATGGAGTGTAAGAGAACAGTCGAGAGATTTGCCCTTCTCCAACAGAAAGGCTGCATCCACATGCTTTAGTCTTATACAGCTGTATGGTAAGAGACTAAAACAGCAAGCGTAACTCAAAAGCAGTTCCCGAAGTTATTTTCCTTCATGTTCATCTGCTCCTCCTATGCACTGTAATTACCCTGGCCCCACAGAGGGGACTCTTGCTCTCCGTACATCTTTGGTAAATCCCTTACTGGTCTGTTGTTCTGACTTCATCTGTATTCTGAGTTTTAAAAACAAAGATCAAGCTGCCCAGACAATGAAGGTCTGTAGACATCTCAAAGTCTGTTCAATGTGAACTACTCAAGAAAATATTACCTACTTAGAATTTAGCTTTAAAACTGTTAAAAGCATGGATTCATAAAAGATTATAAAAAAATGCTTACGCTTCAAAGCTTAAAAAAAAAATACAGATGAGACATATTTGCCAGAGTGTAATAAACACATAACCAACAGCCTCTGTGAGGGTTTGACTTCATCTGATGCTCAGAAAAAAAGAACATTTCAATTTCACTCTTTGTTCTAAAAGACTTCTTTGTATCAGACCAAGAATTTCAAATACTGACTTTCCCCGTGGTAAGTACCGTATGTTGTGGAGCAATAAAATTACCACAAACAGGATGTTATAGGAGAAATGACTTATAAGTGTGGTACTCTTGAGGATTATTAATCTCTGAGAAAGACTGTTCGGAATCACTTCAGTTGTCATTTTCCAAGGCCAAACATACGTGACGCTGACCAGGAAGCCAACCATACTTTTTTAAAATAGCAACTGTGGGGCAAAAAAGGGTGTAGAAAGATCCCTGTAAATGTACTGCAAAGACTGCAATGATATACATGGTACAGGAAAAACTACTCTTCAATCTGCAGTCCCTATTCCATTAGCCCATTTAACTAAGAAGGATGTCTTCGTGAAACTTCCATATGATTTCAGAATCTCATTGCACAAAGCCTCCTAAAAACTCTGGAAGTGTGGCTTGCTCATACATTTATGAAGTGAATATAAAACTCAAGCTGAAATATACAAATGGGCCTAAAATGGACTTATTCCATTACTCCTATGAACACAAGCTCCATCCAACATTTCAATATTGACCTTTTGTCTTCACTGTAATCTTCTCCAAAAAGCTCTTGCAGAAATAAAATCACAATTTTCACATTTCTCTAAGAAAGATTTGCTAACAGAAACTTTGGCTAGCTATTTGGATAGCGATCTAAGTTCCAAGATCTTAATTAAAGAGAGACCAATCTGTTCAAAAGCATGACCATCCCCAGGGGAGTAAGAAGAAATACTTCCTACTGAAATAAGAAGCAGGAAAATAAGATGGAATTCATTCTTGTTTCTGGCAAGAAAGGTATTTTCAAATCCCACTTGGTGTTGTATTTCTAACAATAGCTTCTTCTTTCAACACTACATCAAAATACATTTTTTAATCCTTCCAAGACTCTGGCTTCCTTGTTGTACATAACACATTCTGTACATGTATTTAACATGAGTGCATCCATCCATGCACACATTCTTCCCTTCATCTTTTTGTACATCCTACATGTTTGTCAAATGAGGAAACCAAAGTAAATATCAGAACAATTCAATGGGCCCTCAAACCAAGAAATGAAATCTCTTGCTACTAGATCAAATGATGCTTGTGACCTAACATTTTTGATCCCACCCTTAACTGACTGATGCTAATTTTATACCAGTTTTGCTGGTATAAAATTTGCAGGATTTTTTTTTTTTCTGGAAACTGAAGACACTTCACTCTTTCCTGCCCAGTACAGACTCCTCCAGATTGTCCTACCTTTAAAATCACTACATCTGCAGCACCACAGTTAATTTAGTTGGCCAGCACTCAGCAAAGAGCATTCAGAACAATTGTTCTGATTTTCATTCCTCCTGAACTTTGCCAAAGATTCTCCCATTTGCCTCAAAGGGGGCTCAGAGCATTACAAATTAAAAGTAGCAAGTAAGAGTCACTAAAACTGTTGATTTTTTTTTTTTTAAACACTATTACAGATTCACATTATGAGAAAGAACAAAATGAAATGACAGATAACAGAAGTCATGCATTAGATTTTGTCCTCTGAGCCTACTACAGTTTCACCATACTTACCAATGAAATTATTATTCAGAGAACAGATACGACATTTTTATCTGAGGGTGACTTCAACTGCTTATAACATTATCTTACAAAATAATTTCCAGCCCATATGTTTTCGTCATGTCAACAGTTTCCAAAGATAATAAATGCTCTTCAGTATCATGCCTGGCATATCTAAACATTTGAGCAGGCTGCTAAAATTATATGGAGAATGTACAAGCAAGCTCTTCAAGCAACCCTCTAAAGATTTCAACCAAAGACTAGCACTCCAGCAAAACAGGGATTTGGGAAGGAATGCAGACTATACAGTAGCCATCTGTAAATAGAAGCCCACTATCGTCACTGCAAGAATTTAAAGCACATCTCTACACTATATTGCAAAGCGCATGCTTGCCAGTTTAGGCACAGCCAGGTGAACAGATTCACATCCCACCACCACAGAAACTCCACCACACAGGCTCTCTCACGCTTTGTATCATATCACAGAATCATAGGAGTTGGAAGACACTTCTGGAGATCACATAGTGTAAATTCCTGCTAAAGCAGGTTCCCTAGAGCTGGTCAAACAGGAAAGGGTCCAAGCAGGTTTTGAGTATCTCTAGAAAAAGAGACTTCACAACCTCAGTGGGTAACCTACTTGCTCTCGAAGAAGTTCTCCCTCATGTTCATATGTTCCACTTTGTTTCTGTTTGTCCTGTCTCTCAGCCTTTCCTCATAAAGGGGATGCTCCGGGCTTATAACCATCTTTGTAATCCTCTGTTAGACTCTCTCTAAAAGTTTCCTGTCTCTCAAACTGAGAAGCCTAGAACTGGACACAGTACTCTAGGTAGGAGCCTTACCAGGACAGAGTAGAAGAGGAAGATCACCTTCCTCGACCTGCTGGCCATTCTCTTTTTAACACATCTCAGGATACCACTGGCCTTCTTGGCCACGAGGGCACACTACTGGCTTATGGCCTACCTGTTGTCTACCAGGACACCTAGGTCCTTCTCTGCAGACTGCCTTTCTGGAAGATCAGTCCCCAGTCTTTTACTGATATATGTGGCATAGCTGCCCTTGTTGAACGCCACAAGGTTTCTCCCCACCCAACTCTCCAGTCTGTCCATGTCTTGCTGAACAGCAGCACAGCCTTCTGATGTGACAGCCACACCTCCCAGTTTCCTATCATCTGCTAACTTACTGAGGGTGGACTCTCTCCCTTCATCCAGACCACTGATGAAGACATTGAACAAGACTGGACCTAGTACTGATCCCCGGGGAACACTGCCTCCAACTAGACCCTGCATTGCTGATCACTATCTTCTGAGCTCTGTCATTGGGTTATCTCTAGATCTACCTGTCCATGACAGGGGGATAGCAGGCCCACAGGCCCAGAAAAGGGGAGGGGAGGATATCAGCAGTTTACAGGCTGGTTCGGCCCAGTTCTGTGACTAATGTGGCAGGGGACCTCCAGACACACACCTTGAGAAAGGGAAATGGAAAAGGGGGAGGAGTAGGGAGATGAGCCTAAAAATAGAACAGCAGCAACGATCTGAGGAGGAAAGCTAATTTACTAAATATATTGGAATGCAAGATAAAACAATGCAAGCAGTTGGAATTGATGCTAACAAATCAAATGGGAGAGTGTCTGAAACGAAAGGCTTTACACTGAATTGAAGGTGAAACAGCTAGGGAGCACACCCACACACTGCCAGGCAGCGAGAGTCCCATGACTTGCCAGCTTTATCTTCCCCTCTGAACACAAAATCTTCTGGGATATGTAGTTCTCTTCTGGGAGCCAGGTATTTGGAAAGTTGGTGGTCCATGGAAGAGGGGCATTAGCTCTTTAACTTCCCGTGCAGTACATGATGATATGATGTAGAATACCAATAACAAAAATCATAAAACCATGACAGGTTCTTAATTATCTCACTGTCCACTCATCCCACACTGAGCTGGTAGGTAGCAACCCTACCCATGGCAGGGGTTGGAACCAGATGGTCTTAAAGGTCCTTTCCAATTCAGGTCAAACAATAATGATGAAAATGAAGAAAAAACAAGCCATTTAATTTAGCATACTTTTACTTACAGGTGTCTCTCTATAGACTGAGCCTACGTTTCCCACAAACAAGAACTTGGAATTTCCAAAGATCAATTTTTAGTACAGCCATAGCCGTAAGCAAAATGAAAGTGTTCCTAAAGCTAACAGCAGTTTTACAATCCACTGAATCAGAGAGCTTCACTCTTTCTTTGAGATCCTTTAATAGAGCAATCAGACAAGAATTTTGCTTTCACTTTAAAATTATATTTTACCTTAAAAAAAAAAAAAGGAAAAAACCATAAAATTTTACATTACTTTTTACATACATTTTGTTCTGAAATCACAAACTTTCAGAAGACTGAGCCCAAACCACTGCTGACAAAGGGTTCAGAAATGACTTTCTTCTCCAATGGCATTATCTCCTTAATAGTTTCTTAAGGGTATACTAAAATGCAACTTCTTGCATTTCAGAGCCTTCTTAGATTTTAGTCCTTCTGAAAGCTGATTTTGTAGGTCCTGATCCAACACCCAGTGAAACTAGTAGGAAGATTCCAGAGAACTTCAGCAGACTTTGGATTAGATTTGCAAGAGTTACTCTTCACTAGTCTCACATTTAATGTAACACACACCATAAGAAGGAAAGCATGTATCATCTTACTAGTTGAAAAAGCAGTCTAAAAAATCTTCAGACAAAACTGCTACTCAGTTTTCTGCTCCCTCTGAAATTTTAAGTGTGCAAAAATATCAAATATTTCTTCCCCTCCTTTTCTTTTTTCTTGGCAAGCAGCTCCCCTCAGTTCTCCCAGAGAAAAAAAATTAATAGTATAAGTGATCTTATAAATCATTAAGAAACCTGTACTGCACCTTCCAAAACTGAAGTTAGTTGAAGGCAAGGTGAGGTTTTAAAATGTAGAGAGAGCAATGTTTGAAAACACCAATGAAGCTAAATTTGTTCTACCTTTTCCTGAGGATCACCAGCTATGCTCTTAAGCATGAAATGATCAAAAGCAACCCTTCAGAAACATATTATTACAAGACAGCAGCAGTACCAAAAACTCATTTAAGTTGCTATGGTCTACTGAAATATTCCTTTTAAGGGCTTTTCCACCTGCAGAGTAAGAAAAAAACACTCTCTTTAAAAATGCATGGGCTAAACTGGCTTTTGTCTCCAGCCAAAGAAATCAAGGACAACATTAAGGCCTCATCCCACAACACCCAGCTGTAAATATGACACCACTGATAGGCTTCACATTTTCACGTGAGAATTTTGTGCAAAAGCAGTCAAACAGGACACCAACCATGAACTGTAATCACAATTAAATCTTATTATTACAACTTCCTTCAGGAAGAGCTACCAGTACTTGCTTCTTTTTATTCAATATCGTTCAGCACTACCCTAAAAGCATCGAATCAGAAAATCCTATTAAGATGATCTCTAAATGCCTGTCATTTAAAGGAAATAGTATTGTCTATGCTAACATGATCAAATGCTTCTCTAAGACCACTGACTCAAAAATGAAGTTTGCAACAGAGACTCAAGCTGATAAAATGTGTTTTATTAAAATTAAAAAATGTCTTCTAAAAATGGTTTTCTATTTTAGATTAAGGTGCTTCCCAAAGTTTTAATTATTCAGATTCAAAAGGGATCCAGCACATCAAATGACAAGTTCATAGGATTGATTCTAGCATTAAGTTGCATAAGTGATCTCAGTAAATAGCTTTCAGTGAGAAGAATGCTTGTTTTGTTTCTTGTAGGAGCAGACAAAACTCAAAATACACAACATTAGTTTCACCCCAGGAATACAAAGAAATGTGGAAAATGATGCTGGAAACTTTCATGACAGAAATCCAAACAGTGCTAGCTACTGAATGCTCTGCACAAACATCATCTCTTAAAGCACCTGTATTGCTCTTATACTTGAAGACACCGTTAAAGCATTTCTGTATTAACATACTCATGACTGATTGAATTGTAACAAAACCAAACTTTTGAGATCTAACTGAAACCAACTGAAAGTTTTCCTAATATAACAGGTGCAATGTCTTTCTTAAACTCTAAGTTGAAAAAGTACCCCACACTGAAGAAACATGGAAGATCCATCACAAAAGATGAGTCTCAGCAGAAAGCTCCACCTGAGGCACGTTTCCTCAGCCTAACCAGTAACTCCAGATAAACACAGGAACAGAGGTAGGAACAGTCTTTTGGTGGACTGAGCAGATGTCCAGGCAAAGACAGGTATTTATATCACACTTCTACTACAGAACTTGATAAACACACTAAATAATACAAAGACACTAGGGTTTTTTGTTTTTTGTTTTTTAATATTGCAGTATCTAAAATGCAACATTTTTCCTTGCTTTTTTATTAAAATTTATGATATGAATTATGTAACTGCCTGTTTCTTTACTGTCTGTGTCAAAACAGTTTAAGTGCAAATGGGTTACACCTACATCACCTACAGATAGGACATCTAAAGATTAAGTGCAGTTGCAAACAAATTATTTTAAAAAAATCATTAATTTAAAAAAAAAAGGTCCTTAAACACCATCACCTTTCAATCAATTTTATGTTAATTTGTTTTCAATGCTACCATGGAAAAAGAGAGCCTGGATGGGACCCTAAGCATGGGGCCATTCTCAAGTTGGTTCCTCTTTGTTCCCAGTGCAGTAGGGTCGCGTAGATGCAGCTCAGGGCATAACAAAGAACAGCACAAAGCCACAACTGCTCTGGAGGTTTTCCCACAACCCCGTGCCAGGGGTGGCAAAGGCCTTTCAGGGGGTGCTCTGGGCCCCCCCAGCTTACATTTTACATGCAAATGGTAGCAGGGATTTCAATTGCACCTTAAGGAGAGAAGAGAAAGGCAGCAGTGGTTGGCTCCCAGAGGAGCCCTGCTCACAGCACAGCAGCCTTCATCTCTGGGATGCCAAGGCCACTGCAAACAGAAAATCATCCTGGAGGTCATTTGAAAGACCTGAAGAAAACACGTGAAGAGAATTGGAGACAGGGACTCCAGGACACAACAGTTCTCTCCATGCATGACAACAGATGATCTTCAGAACTGCACTGTAGCCTGCTTGCCAAATGCTTGGAAACTGAACCATTGAGCTGTTTTAAATACATACATATATATATATAATGTACATATTATATATATATACACACACATATATATAATATATTATATATACATACACTAAAACCCCAGCATTTCCATCTTATGTGTGAAGTAAAAAAACTATAAAAATTTTTTATAATTACAGGCTCTGATTCCATCTTGTATCAGTCTTGCTTCACATACTAGTGTTTATCAACCAATGTCAGTGGCATTCAAGCACTAGAGCTGTGCAGCTTCACAGACAAATCCTCCTGTAGATAGCTTCTAAGGTTTTCAGTTTCCACTGCTATTTTCAACTTGGACAAGCTGCATCTCCCTTCTACTACAAACACTCCCAAATCCAATTGCATTTTCCCCCCTCCAGTTAGTTATAAGAATCTGAAGGAAGCATTTTCAAACTGGAAGCTCTAGAATTAACTGAATAAAGCAGATTCCTTTTCAGAGACAGCCTAATTACACAGCCACGTTTCAGTGATCTTAACCAGGAGAACCCATGATAATCCCATTTTGCAAATTAAAGCCCTTCTATTTAGACTGCTAAATAATGATATTAACATACACACCTCAGAAACACAGGAGAAAATCTAGATGAACTGCAGGTTGGAAAAGCCTGTGTAAAATAAAGTACGGAAAAGAAGGAATGATGGGAGCAGGAGTGCATGAACAGATCCTCTACCCATCGCAGCATCTACAAGAAAAAAAAGCTTTCAACTATTCTGAGTTTCCAGACTTTAAACAAAAGAATGGGTCTCAGAAAAAAAAAACAAATTTTAAGCCACTAGGAAAATTCATTTATTATCAAAATCTGTTCTTTGTTTTTCAGTCATCGGACTGAAACAAGACATGCTACTCAACAATGTTTATGCCAGTAAACAAAATGGGACCAATTACTTGGGATCACCAAGCACTCAACACAGATTTCAAAGAGCATCATCTTCACTCTTAATATACTCGAATGAAACAAAAGTACATGAAATATGTATATAAAACAAAGAATGTACATGCTATCTTAGCACGTCTCCCACAGACAATTCTCAATTGGATTTAACCAGCACAGCTCCATGGGCTTCAAGGGAATCATTTTGATGGAGGCTTGCAGAAGACACAGCTAAGAAACAAATCTGACTGCAAACAGATGAAAAAAATGAAAAACGTTACAGCTTTCCTAAAAAGTATGAAGATGTTCAAAAGCATTTCCCATTTGCATTCAAAAGTAGAAATTACAAGAACACATTTATCCAAAAAAAAAAAATGTATGGAAATGTCCCTGTTTCCTCTGAACAGCTCCACTGTGAGAGGTATTGCTCGACTCACATGCATGACAGCAACATTCCAGCAAACTAGTTAGACAATAGTATAAATAAATGTTATAATTTGCAACAAAATGTTATGCACAGATTTTTAGTGTCATTTATTTTAAATGTTAACTACTAAGAACTGCTTTTCTGAAAATTTGAAACTAGCATAGAATCCATAGTCTTCGGAACACATGCATCAAACAGTCTAAAGTAGTAATACATGAGTATAACTATGTCAAGTCACACACACCGTACAAATCCCACAATTATAGGGACCAGAAATACAATTTTTTCTAGTGTTACTTGCAACATTCCATGCAATTGGGAAGCAGAGCACATAAGATTCTACACAAATCAATATATGATGTACATGCTTGCCGTGGCCAAATTGCTCACCTCTGTTCTTCGTTCATGCTTTTTAAATTATTATTAATGGCAAAACAACTTATTTTTTGTTAATGAAATAAGAAGCATCACTAAGCAGCATAACAGTATATGTTAGATTAGCAGCAGGGGAAAAATGAAAACACAAATGGAATGTCTTTCCATCTACTCTCCTGAAACCATAAGCTCAGTAGCAGAACTGGTATTAAAAGGTAACGACTTCAAAATTAAAGGATTTAGAGAAATAGCAGTTAATTACATTCTTCTACTTTTATTGATAATCAGCAAGTAATACCAAAGGGACAGAAGATGCTTCATTCTTATGAAGAGAATGAAAAATCAGTTTTCACAAAATAAATGGTATTTAAACACAGTAAAATATTACTGTAAACAGAATTACTTAAAACAGAATGAGAGGATATAGAAGAAAAAAAGGAAGAAGTTAAGAATAAGCTTATTAAGATATAGATCACAATCCTAAAGAGGTGAGAACTGTATCATCTGGATACTTTCAGGACTAGAAACTTAAAGGAATCATTAGCACTAACCTATGCTGGAAAAAGGATCCAGTTTACCTAATAGGTTTCTTCCTTTCCATTTGTTTATAGCTATCTACCTTACAAAACAAAGCACAAGCCAGAAAAAAAATGAAGTGAGAAGGTTATACTGAGTTCATAATAAGATATTAATGGTTCACACATCTGACAGGCTCTGCAAGCATTCACAGTTATACACAGGAGCACACAAGAAGGCTTTACTTTTTTTCACGAGACCTCATAATTTATTCATTAGCAGCTCCACACTAAAGCTATTTGGAAGGACAGAAAGTAACTTTTCATGTTTTCAGAGAAGAATTGCTATCCAACTCAGAGTGGTACTGCTGAAAATAAAGATACATAGAGGGTGAATAGGAATGAAAACACTGGAGACGTGCACAGGATAAGCAAACAGTGATTGGTAAAACCTTACTACAGACTTGATCCAATGGCTTCTAATGTCCCTGAAAAAACCTTTTTAATCAAAGAAAAGTAGTCTGCTATTTTTTTTTACATTAAATGCTGATGGAAAGGGCTAACAGGTGGCTACCCAGAAGTCTTTCTTCACAGCTGTTCTTACCTCCTTCCAAACCACAATCCATGTCTGCATTTCAAAAGACTTATTTCAACACTGAGAAAAGGCCTGTAGCAATCATCCCAATATAATTTTAACAGTCCTGTTGGCAGTTACAGGGAGAAATTAAAGGCATTAATGCAAAGAGAATGCATAAAGTATTCACACCTCAAATTCAAAATTTAGTCACAAACTTATTTTGTACTTTTTCCTACTGACAACAGCAAGAAGGCTCTATCCATCCCGAACCTCAGCATGGTTTATATCATTGCACACCACATGAAGCAGAACTCTATATCAACAAGAAAAAAATTCTTTATATCTTCAAGTTTCTGAAGACAAGTAGTCATAGTATACTAAAGAGTTGAGCACTGTAAAAGGGGTAGTACATTAAGCATTCTAATCCACAAAACTTTTCAAGAAACACAAACAAGTAACAAGGAAATAACTGGGAAACGTGAAGACTGCATTCTTCATTTTTAAGAAGTATGCCATGCTCCTTTCGGGTTTAGGCATCCTTGAATGCTGTAAAGCAATAGCTCTCTCTTGGGAGGTGCAAAATTATTGTTAGGTTACAGGCATGCTAACTCCCACAAGATCCTGATTCAGTGAACTGCAACTGAATATAAGTGCCCTGAGCAGAACTAGAAGTCAGCTCACATGCTTAGAGTTATTTAAATGCACTGCTATTCTGCTAGATTAGAATCACAAAGATCTTTTGCGTTATCACTGATTAATTAAAATAACAAAACAATGAAACTACTTCAGTTGGAAGAAAAATTATCAGATACATGCCCCATAATTAACCCATGTTAACCTCTTTCTTCTGGCATAAAACTGAAAACAAATATCTCACATTATGTTCCAAGTTCTTAATCCTTTCAGTGAAGTTGAAACGAAAATATAAACACAAATTCAGCATTTTGAGATTTTTACTGCAGTCAGGGCTCCCACACTACTATAAATCATACGGAATACCAATATACATAAGAGAACTGCTCCGTCAGGTACATATATATTTAGCAAATAAAGGAATAAAAAAACCCAGCAAACATGGTATTTTGCATAACACTTTCAGGAATCTCCATTAACACCTCCAAAACTAATTGGAAGACAAACAATTCAAAGTCATTGAAGACAAGTCATCCAGAATAAATTGCTATGGTACTCTGGAAGTGAACTGGTTCAAATTACTTTTCTCAGCTGCTTCTTGAATTAAAAAGACTTCTTAACACCATCAAAACCCAGCACTTATGACTCACTAACCAAAGAATACAGCTGATCTCAGTTTTTTTCAATGCTCTAATGCTTGCTGGTTTATGTTAACATGCCTGTAGAGGATGGGTGCTCATATACTTTTATACAGTGACCAAGCAAGAAGCAAACGTCAGTTCTGAAATAATTCTAATTAATGTATTCACAATTCTAACTCCAGTGCCCAATCAACAAACACAATCCACTACCAAAAATCACTCGAAATAACATCCTGGCATTGAAAGATACAGGGTCTCCTTCTGGCCTGGAGTCTTTGAGTATCTCAAGTAAAAAAATGAAAGTGTGCCTTATTTCTTTACTGTATCAGTTATAACATCTTTAATACAGCAACAGAAGTTTTTCTGGTCAACATCAAGCCATTACTGTGCTTCCAGACTGATCATACATACACGCACATATATACATGACCAAGTAAGAGAAGTCTAGACTAAAGAAGTCCAGTCATTTAGACAGGACACATTATATTACTTGATATGCATGCTATATGTGAAACCTTGCGCCCCAAAACTCTGATGTTACTAACACAACTCAAGATATAATGAACGAAATTTTGCTTAAGTTTGCCCCGGAGTTTACAGGATTACAAACTAGCAGAACACAAATAAACCTGTTTAATATTATAGGATATATTAAAATATGATATTTAACTAATCCTACTATCACAGTTTATTTCAATACATCACATTCACCCCCAGAACTATAATGAATTAACTATACAAGGGCATCGATGGTCAAAATCAACTCTGTTGCAGAAAGCATCCAGAGAATATAACCCAATGCCCAAACTTCTTGATAACTTTGTGGGTGTATGATAGTCTCTGATAGCCGTTCTTAGCAGTTGATGAAACGACCACTATGATAATTATGGTCAGGGACAGTATATAGTGCACATTATCAATATGTTCACATTTATAAGAAAACTGCAGATTTTAAAGCTGCCAGGTTCTATTTCTGAATAGACTCAACCTATTCCTTGCAGTAAGCAAGTTAGTTATTTGTTTGCACTGTGTTTTCTTACACATTCTGAAAATGAAATACTTGGCAGTAGATCTGTCCTTAACTGCCAACTGAGAGTGCCCCAGTTACAGAACATGAGGGGCAAGCGGTATTCATTACAACTTCCAGGCAGAAGAAAGTACCTCTTCCCAAACACCTGCACAAGAATACACATGGATAGCCTGAACTTGGGTACAGGAATTGCTACTTATATTGTACCACATTCTGAATTCGAACAAAGTAAAACATGGGAACAGAATCTAGTAAAATCATCACTAAAGTGACAGAGTTACATACAATTTATGTGAATAGTTCTTCCACAGAAAGAACCAACCCTCAACACTTCTCAATTCAAAGGAGTTTTATGCCAGCTGCAAGGAAGCTTAGGTCAAGCTATGTTCATCTGCTACCTTTACGTTCCCAGCAATAACTGATGTTGTAAGGCTGAATGTTGGGACAACCAGTCTTTTTTACTTTTGTTATCTCCATATACCTCTCTACATACAGTGCTGCCCTTATCTACTACCAGCTATCCACTGTACTCAGCTGTAAGAAAAAAAACAGCAAAACAAATTGGACCCAACCTAGATCATTTGCATCCACCAAAAAACAGTGATTTCTCTATCAGCTGAACCAATCCCCGCATTTCCACAGCAAATGCTATGGTTTCAGTTTCATTTTTGAACCTTCTAGGAAGTGGTCACAATAGCGCATCCTGAGTCAAAAACACAGGCTCAGACCTCCCCAGTCTGTGAAATGTGAGGAGAACAAGAGAAATCCGTGAGCCATTTTTCTGAGCAAAATGAAGGATGAAACACTCGATCACATGTCCTTTCTGCAGCTAGATACCTGCCACCAACAGATCCCCAGGGCAGATCACAGCAGAGTCTGGGGACAGCCACCCACATCACAAACCTCTGCTGTCATCCCTCTCATCCTGCCCCACACGTAGCCCTCAAAAACCATAATAATCCACACTAGAAATTGAAAAGAGTAAGCGTGAAAGTCTTGCAAACTAAGGATAGCTTTTGGCTGAGGCTTTTGGGTGAAGACTGCATACTACCACTGCAGGGTACTTACATAAGTCACTATCTAGGCTCCAAAAGAAAGTGATTTTCCTTTTCACTCTCTCAAAAGGTTTTTTTGATTTCTTTTAAAAGAATAAGTAAATAACTTTACCTGAAGATACACAAAGCTACTAAAAACTATAACTTCACTGTTCACACATCTCTCTACCCCAGGCCAGGCTGCCTCAGTTTGGCAGCCCACAGATCTGAAGCAACAAAAATACAGAAAGCAGCAATTCCAGGCCCAGCAAAAGTATGTTCTTTACCATGAGTAAGCTTCACTTCAGGAGGCATTCAGAAGTCTCTAATCCATGCTAATGACAAAATAAACATTTATTAAGCAGTAAAGCTCAGCCGATCCAAACAAGGAAAATTCCCCTTGAATTTGACATATATTTTTCTCCAGTACAGAAGAGAAACCTGAACTTTCCAGCAATTCAGAAGAGATGTTAGCCTCCATTTAGCAGGGAGAGATCTGGGAAAGCCATTGCTGTGCTCTTTTCCTTAAAGCATTTCTAGAAAGCGTTACAAATAACTTACAGGTTGCTACATAGTATTTCATAATTTTTTGCCCTGTTCATTCTTCTGCTCAAAAAGGCTGCTTTATTCCCATAACTCCTTACTTGGGCTTGTGGTCATGGCTGCACTGTGTCATGGAAGCTGTTGCCCAAACCAAGTGATATGGCATATCTGAAGGAAACAATAACCTGGCATTTGTATGGTCCTTTTAGAGGACTGAATTTTACTTTCAAGAGGACAGGGATCCACATTCAAGTCCAAAATAACAGCCACCATGATTTCCAACAGGCTTGGCTACCACACAGTCTGTTTTAGACGCTCATTTGCAAAGGCCAGTGAAAGAAGACAACATTCAAGGCTGAATTTTTGGCAGGGCAGGGCTCAGGGCACCGTAACACTGAACAAGCTCAGAAAGGTGAGAAAGCGCGTTGCTGATTTTCAAAAACCTTGTTCTACCTTTTATCTGATTCCACTAGGTACAAGCACTAAGTACAAGTGCTCTTATCTTTTTAGCATCATTTCAACCGGAGTGCAGCTGTAGCCAGCAGTTTCTCATGCTGGTTAGCACCAATGAAGAAAAGCACACCACTTTCTGCGACTCGTTCACTGTTTTGCCAGCTTGGGAACATTCACAAAGAGCAAAGTTTCTCTAAAAGACAACACAAAACTGCATCAGTGCTGCAACCAATTTAAACTGTAATTGCACTTCCCTCCACCGTTAACAGGTTTCTGCTTACACAAGAAGAGAGATTTGATTCCCTTTGACAGACAGATCAGCCCTGTAGTACCCAGTTAAATGTTTCAGCAAGGAACCAAATCTGATTATCTACATTTGCCATCCAAATCCTAGGAATGCAAGAGGGTTCAAAGGAGAAAGTGTCGTATTAATTTGTCACTCTAATCCAGGATACATTTCACTAGTCTTTTGAAAAGCTAGCAAGGGAAGCAGCAATTTAGCTGTAATAGGACTCTCTTGAACTTCACTAATTAGGATGCCCAATACAAGGCAACTAGAAAAAAAATAATTCCACAATGCTTTTGAAAATTTACACGTTGAATCTTTACAGAGCTGTTGCACTGCTGTGGCATACCTCTAGACAGATATTCTGAAGCAGGCCAGAAGAGAACACACAATTTAAAAAAGAAAAATCGTTCAGAAAATGGAGACAAACATTCATCTGATATATTATAAATTATGCCTAAATTATATGACAAGAAAAAAAAAAATCAACAGATTTAACAAAAATAATGAAAATGAGAGTTAAGATATTGTAAATTTCAACTTACAATAGCTACCACCTCCTTACTTTTAGCTATCAGGTTATCTCAGTACAAAATGCTTTTGCAATCTGTATCTATTCTACTTGTTTAAAAACAGAGTAAATAAAGCAGAATGCTACCACCTTACTATCTCTTCTAGACAAACCTCCAACTGGACTTGGTGGTTGCTGTCAGGAGAAGTATTCAAGTGCCCCCCCCCAGGTTTTAAAAAATGATAAAGGAAAAGGAGGCAAGTATATTCCCTCCTTTGAATACTGATATTTAGTTCACACCATCTCCTTTCTTCTTTTTGCTGTTCTCCCTTTCTCCAAAACAGTGTGCATTACTTTAAAATGCTGAAGCTCTTAGAGCTGGATGGTATACATGTGTGTACAGACCCATGTTAACAGGTGATCATTTTTTCTATGTCACACCCCTTTGTGTAAGTGGATAAACAGAAATGCTATTTTTATAATTTTGCTTTTTCTATCAGAAATTCCCCAAACATGATCCACAGAATTGTATCCTACAGCCAAAGGGTTCCTGTGGTTTTGTTTAGGGCATTCTGTTGCTGCTTTTTTTGTTCTTGAGACAAAAATAAGGTGTGCAGGCAAAGAAAGCTACTTGAAGGTAACAGTAGAAACTTGTATCTTTCTCAGATTGACTGCATATCAGTACTTTCATACTTAAGATGTCCTCAACTAACCACAAATATGTTTTAAGCAAAAAAGGAAAAAGGCAAAATAAAGGAAACTGCCCAAAATTTCCATTTCACTCTATCAGAAGTCTCATTCATTTATCCATGCAGCCCCCTACAATATAATCACCTCTAATCTACGCACTCATCCAAGTAAAATGAAGCCATAGCTGAGCACAGAGCACCTCACACACTACCTTCTATAAACCTAAGAAAAAACAAATATTAATGATAATTTAGTGAATCTCCTATCACTGATAACAATAATGTTTCAGAAACTTAACCTAACTTTTTAAAATCCTTCCTCACATGAGCATCTAGAGAAATTTTACTCTTTCAGATTGTTTTTCACATGACAAACACATATGCTCTGGCAAAGCTGAAGAGGAGCACGGCGAACACTGCAGAACACAAGTAGCAACTTGAATAGCGAAGTCCAACCAAATTCAGCCTGACTAGGCTTTTCAGAAGTAACCAGGCCTCATAATGCCTGCAACCATCATGTTGCAATTATGTATCACGTTTCGCTCAGCCTCTCATTCAAGACTTTTACGGAAAACAGATCATTCAAAGGCTTCTGTAAGTTATCTAAATTGAAGTGTAATAAAAAGGGAATGAATGCACAGTCCGTGAACATTTCCTGAAAAAGGAGGGAAGAGCTGAACAGACTTGTTTCTTTTTCTGAAGAACTAGACATGTAAATAAGGCATTTTAGTGTTCCAGTGCAAAGGAGAGATACCTGCAGACTTCTGTAGATTTTGATTAGAACACTGGGGAGGTGACGTGGAAGAGAAGAAGAATAGTAAACAGTGTTGACCTGAATGAAGGGGAGTTCTGGCCACACAACACATACACTGGATACACAGAGCTGCACATAGAAGCACTGCAGTCCCAAATCCAGCTTTCGTCAACTGAGGTACTTCTGCTTTAATGTCACACTTTTTTGCTTTAAATTGTCTTCTGGAAGTACCAGTAATCACACATGGCATACCTCCAAGAAAAGTCCTTGGCAAGAGCCTCCTTTCAGAAAGATACTAGAACGATTATTACCCTAAAAGTAGACTTGCAAAACAGCTTAAATACATATGCTACTTCATAAAGATTTCTTTCAATGCTTTGCTACCAAAAGATAGAAATTATCCCATTGAGTAAGTACTGTCCTAAGAACAGGAAGAAAAAGAGTTGCACTGCACCAATCAACTTCATGTTAATAACAAACTGGTAAAATTCAGTTACATTTGCTTAATTGTTAGTGAGAATCATATCCCTAGACCTGCACTGCTGATGGAAGAAGCAGATGTCTCACCAGTCATCCTTCACAGCCTTTGAGTGACGTCCCTGGCTCACAAGAACACCAGGAGGTTAGCTACAAGTCAGTCTGGTAGCTTACCCTCTTGTTAATGTCACCTAACACTTGTTATTGTAAACCCTTCTCTCCACTGTTTGTTTTTTTTTTTTAACCAAGCTTCAGCCATATGGTCTGCTGACCCTCTCTGTGGAGGCAAAGAGGTAGTCAGGGAAAGATTAAAAAAAAAAAAAAGGAAAAAAATATTTCATGCAGATCAGAGAAATTTTGCTCTGAGCCTTTTTTTTTTCCTAGTATCAGCAGATAAAAAGGAAATCTACTTACTGATACAGAAAAAGAAATGTGTTTTTTTAAAAACAAATTCCCTCCAGCACCTGAAGTTTAATAAGGGTTTTTTGTTTTTTGTTTTTTTTTTTTTTTTTTTTTTTTTTATGTCAACATTCTTTTTATGTCAGCAAATAAGTGAGAAAATCACTGGCAAAATAAGTTCCTGAACTAGACCTCAACTTGTCCCCTGCCATCCATTATTATAGTACAGTAGGTGCCAAGAAGCCCACGAAACCAATCTGAAGATTCACCAGAAGTGCTGCATTCAGCTTTAGGTTTCAAAGAATCTTTAGGCTCCTATTTGGAGTCTTTTTCACAAAGCTTTGTTTTTGTTACTGAACTCCCTCAACATTTCCATGCAAAATGTTCTTTTCTAGACTACATATACATCTTTCATGAAGCACTGCTACCCTTCAATTGCCTTCAGGACGGGGAGAAGTCTTGTGTGACCTACAGCATGCACTGTTCTTCAGATTTTTCTCATCCAGACATCCAATGCACAGAGCAGTATGAAACGAACTAAACTCTGTAAAATAGGAATCTCCACTCAGTCTTTCCTTTTATTGTCTCAATGGCTAGAAAAGCAGAAATACAGAAATAAAAACTCTGCAGACTACCATAATTCCAGTATTTTCTAACTTTTGAGGTTGTATACCTCTCATCTGTAACCACGTCAAACACTTTCTGGATTTGCAATTAGGTATTTATATTAAATATGTATTCCTTACTCCTTACTGAGTTACCCTTCCCCTAACCTCTGTCTACCTTTCTGCATTCAAAAAAAAAAAAGCATGCTTTGAAGACAGGATTACCCTTTTCAAGTATTTGGAAAGTACCTTGCACATATACAAAAAAAAAAAATCACAATAGAAATGTTGCTTTGTTTCCATTTTTACATGCTTTCCTTTTGGTGTTACAGCCAAAAACCTTCAGGAAGTTAACTGTTGACTCCAGCCCTTTTCATGTAAGTAGTGTCATGCAATACATCTGTATACTTCCCTAATTACCGTACTCTATTTCAGTCCCTCTTTCTTAAACAGTTATCTGTCTGTTCTAGCAGTACCTTTGCTCAGCTGACCTACCCTCTAGCAGAGAAATTGTATTGAATAAACTCAGCTTTGTTTAAATCCAGGTATCCCTTTACAATAGAACTCAGGACTTTGGAGCCAGTCCTGTTTCATCTCCCCCCAATGACAGTGTTTTCTTAATGAGAAAACGAAATCAAGGTGTAGGGAGCCTACAGAGGGGAGAGGATCAACTCTTTGAAAGGATAGATAACTGCAGGACAAGGGGAAATGGTTTTAAGTTGAGGGAGGGGAGATTTAGGTTGGATGTCAGGGGGAAATTCTTTATAGAGAGAGCGGTGAGGTGCTGGAACAGGCTGCCCAGAGAGGTTGTGGATGCCCCGTCCCTGGAAGTGTTCAAGGCCAGATTGGATGGGGCCCTGGGCAGCCTGGTCTAGCATTAAATGAGGAAACTGGTGGCCATGCATGTGGCAGGGGGGTTGGAGATTCATGATCCTTGAGGTCCCTTCCAACCCTGGCCATTCTGTGATTATGATTTTGGATATGTGACCATTCTACTGCAAAGATACATCCACTAACACTAGTTCTTCATCCTCAAGAGCAGGCTTTCCCTTAGGGATCAGGAAGTCTTTGGAAGGCTTTCTGGGGGGTCTAGGAGGAAAGGGGGGCTTTTATTCTGCCCCTCACCCCCTTCCTTCAATTAGCTTAGTAGCCTCAAGCTACATACTCATATTTCACTGTCAGAGCCAAATACCCTACTGTAACACCAGTGGAAGCCTTCACTGCCTTCCCAGCTGCTCTTTTGGAAACCTGCAGGGTATGTAACACAGCAGAGTTGAGGAGCAATCTCTGTCACAGTTTGCTGAAGACAAATTGCCCAGATTCAGGAAGTTGAGACCTAGCTCTTCCTCCATCTCTCTTCAAAAGTCTGTGAGCAATGTTCAATGACCACATGCCACTTAACATGCTCTTCTCCTCAAAAATCAATGCAATGAGACATGCTCAGCATAAAACAAGCTTCTCAGAACTCCTCAGGGACAACAGAGAAACTTCTCATTTGAAATTCAAGCACAAGACCTTCATTGCTCCCCAGCTCATCTCTATAACGTACATTTATACTGATTTCTTTCCACCCTGAGATTCCTCCATGGAAACTGCTTGCTGCTTTTGAACTCAGGATCCACAAAGCAGCAACAAAATTCAATATGTTCTCTCTCTATACGTGACAGAGGTGACACAAACGCTGTACAAGCTTCTCAGCTGACTTACAGGAGAATTACTTTGCACAGGCTGAAGATCTGATTCAGCACACACAGCTGTTCCTAAGGTTGAGATGCCAAGTGAGGTCAGCAGTAATTAAATCTCAGGTTGCTGCACGGCCAGCAGAAATTCAATTTTATCCAGTATCTACAAAGTGAGCTTAGCAATTTGTAAACGCAACTGAAAGCAAAAAAGCAGCTATTGCTCCTGTATACTACATAGTAACTTGATAGAGGAGATTATGTAATGCAGAATAGCAGAAGACTGGTCTCAGAGGATGAGCTTTTCAGTCTTAAATCCCTGCAATATAGACTAGTAGAATACTTTTCTTAAATGATTTTTACTAGAAATAATGTAGTAAACTAGCTATAATATAGTACAAAATAGTACAGATTTTCTAAAGCATGTTATTCATAGCAGTATTCCAGAGTTTGAAAGCACGCACAAGATTTCAAACTAACATCCATGAATGCTTTCATGCATAAAAATTAAAGCTGCAGAGATCTTTTTTCTTTGTAAGAGACAAGTTTATACCTCCCCTAACTCTTTGTATTTCTGATGTGTGTTACATATTTGCAGAGACTTCTTGTGAGTTTCAATGATAAACTGATCTCTTCTGCAGAAAGGGTTTATCAGCTGTCCTCACACTCACCACTATCTGTCCTCAGCATGCTCATACTTTTTCTTGTACCACTGTGAGGTTTACACATGAAAACAGACCATAAGACTTTAGGTTTCAACCAGTTTGAAATGGGAAATCCCAATTAACAAGCAGATAAATAATAAAAGTCATCAGCATGTTGTCTGCTGGTGAACAAGTACAAATGAGCAAAGTGAGTAGTTCCACATAATTACAAATTGGAAAGGATGGCATTTCCCCCCCCTGTTCTCTTTTATTGGTAGATGATCAGATTTTACTTTTTCAGATCAGACTTTTAAGGAGTTTTCTTCCATTTATGCAAGCGTTCCATCCAACAAAGAACAAGTCACCCCCACATCTCACCCCCTTCCCAAATGAAAACCAAGTCTCTGGCTTAATCCTAATAAGGAGATCCAAAAAAACTTCACATAAGTGGGATCCTACCTAATCACAAAATCCTTTTAAAGATAACACACAAACTTTCCATATAGTGTAACCGATCTCTTGACATGTCACAGCTCAAAAAAAAAACCCTTCAAATTAATCATCCCAAAATTATCATCCTTGTCATCTGAGGGGAACAAACCAGGTATTTCAGAAAATCCAGGTAAAAGTAAAGGAGTGCCCAGCACATGCATGCAGCAAGTGTCACATACTGTGGTTAAAGCACCATTCTGACTCCCTTTAGAAAGCCTGGGGTACTTCTGGGTACAATCACAAGACAAGCTTCTGGTGGCAGAAACCCTGTCTCTACCTGTTCCCAGGCTAAAGCTTCCTGCCTCCACAGCCCTGCCAGGAACACAGATATTCTGTGCATCTAGTGTCTCAAGTCACATGTATCTTAAATACACCTCCATATCATAGAGCACAGACTGCTAGAGAAGCCAGGACCCTCAGGGATTTCACAGAAAACATGGCCCAGCATACATCCCTATACAGCTAAGGGATTGGTAGAACATGGCAGAGGAGCAGGAAGGAGCACTGCGCTTTCCCACACAAATCATACTCTAAATTTAGAGTATCTGTGATGCACACAGAGGATCTTCCAACTCACCTCATAGTCAGGGCTTGGGGAAAAGGAGGTTATTGGTACATTTCAGTTTCCTCCTCCATGGGGCATAAGACATTAAAATAGAGGGTGAGGCACTGCTCTTGCACTTACAACCATAATTAAAGTCATTAACAGTCTCACCAAGTCACCTTCCCAAACGTTAAAACAGCATATTTACACATAAGTTTCTAGAGCTCAGACTGAGTGAATCTACCATCACAGGGAAGAAAAGAATTTCATCCTGCAAGTGCTTTCTCTGTAGCAGCTCAACAAGCAGAAGGAATGCACAGTAACAGCGGTGATGTTATTTCACGCAGGATAATGAACTCATACAAAGACATGCTTTGTGTCAAATTGAAGTAATTATAGTCAGTATTTTTACTAAATAATGTTAATTAAAATTTAATGGCCATGTTCAATCAATTATACTGAGACAGAAAAATGATCTTGAATTTCAGCCAAATATACTGACTTCTTTCTTGAGACAAGCTCTTAGGAATCTATGAAAATACAGCAATGATGAACAAGCAGAAAGTAGTACTGGTTAAATAGAAGGGAAAAAAAACAAACGTGAGTACTCACATTCAAGATCAGATAAGTTTCCCCCAATACAAGGGATCTAAGCATTAGTTCCAACCTGTTCAATACACCTGAACATGCATATAGTGACATCTTTATCTTTACATCAAAATAAATGCACGAGGGCAAATTAAGGCCTTCACTAGCACCCTAGAGATTCCAGAGCTAAAAATTATACCAAATTTACACTTCAAAAATTTTAATTCGAAGTCCAGCTAACTGAATGAGTGCTGGAATCCGTGCTGAGCTGGGGCCTGTGCTGTAGCTGAGCAAGTTTTGTTACTGTCAGCTATTCAAAACAAGAAAGAGTAGTATCAAGCATAGAGGAACTGCTAAAGAAGCATACAACTCTGATGGAAGGATATAAATGACAGATAAATTAATGTAGAGAACTTTCAGACAAAAGAAATTGTTCAAATTTTTCATACAGTTAAAGCTTTGAATTGAGTACTTAGCACTTAGAAGATGGTCATATAATACCAGATCTGTAGCATTTTTTTGTAAATGCTTTCAAGCTAAGCTGCCTTAGAGAATAAAGGGAAGACAAAAAGTAGAAATCATAATTGAAAGCACTATTTAAAGAAATTGTGTATCCACAGCTTTAACAGTAGATAGATTTAATGGCCCAATTTCAAGAGCTCCATAAAAGGACTACAGAAGAGATAAATGCAAAGAGGTTGATATATAGCAAATAACTGCTGAAATGCTTTAATGAAACATCACATAATGAAGATGGTCCAGACTCCACAACAGGAATGGTCAGCCAGGTCAGGGATTTCCATCCTCTAAAAAAGGTGAAGGTGGGAGGGGAACGAAGACCACTACTGAAATTTAATGGAAGGTATGGTGAATAATGAACTCCTTTATCAATATAGCTAGAATCATAGAATGGCCTGGGTTGAAAAGGACCACAATGATTGTCTAGTTTCAACCCCCCTGCTATGTGCAGGGTCACCAACTACCAGACCAGGCTGCCCAGAGCCGCATCCAGCCTGGCCTTAAATGCCTCCAGGGATGGGGCATCCACAACCTCTTTGGGCAACCTGTTCCAGTGTCTCACCACCTGGACACACACACTGTACATATAACTTCCTCCTAATATCTAATCTAAACCTCCTGTCTCAGTTTAAAGCCGTTCCCCCTTGTCCTATTGCTATGCATCCCTGAGAACAGCTGTTCCCCCTCTCCTGTTTATATGCTCCCTTCAAGTATTGGAAGGCCACAGGTTATCTAATGAAAGTTTGAAGTCCAAACTAACCCAGAAGAACTTCTGCCTCACCAAGAATACTGAACTGCTGGAACTCGCAGCCAAGACATCTCCCATAAAATAAAAGCAAGAATGGTGTCTTAAAAGTAACTAGGCAGGTTCCTGGGAGAAAAATCCACAGACAGTAAATAATTGTGAAGACAACATCTCAAAGGCTATAAAGCATAAAACTGTCAGAGGCTGGAAAGTATTCTGGTGAAATACTTGCAACTTGTATTGTTTTTTATCATTTTCTTAAGCAACTGCTCCCTGTTGTTGGAGAAGGAAGTGGGGGAACCAGTTTCCGTGGACATTTGATCTGACCAGCAAGGACATTTTGTTCTACAGCCCTTCTGGACTCATTCATGTTTGCCCACCCTTTGCAAAATGATAGAGGAAAATCTTTCACAATCTATCCATCAGGAATAACCTAAACATTTGTGTAAGGTAACCCTCTACAGAATAAGAAAATCATCTTAATCATTTATTTTGATCATGCAGGATAACAAAATAGTTCTGCATTGAACTTCCATTATACCTGTTGGCAATGTGTCTCTGCAATGTATTTAAGGCACAACAAGACGACAATGTGTACACACCTTCTTTACAAACAACTACTTCCTTAGGCCTGTCAGAGTTATTTCCCATCAAATTATTACCTGCTTATTTTTTTAAAACCCAGAAAGCCATGCTGCAAGGGCTGGGTAGCTTATCACTCTTTTCACTTGGTTACTAGGGATTAGGAAGTGGTTTCATTTACATTCCTCAGAATTCATTTTTGTGCCTTCCTCTTACTTACTGCAAGCAATACTGACAAAGATTCTGCCCCTACACACCCAACTTCACTTCCTGCATGCACTGCAGTTGCCAGGCAAGAAAAGCTAGCCCTCTTAAATCCGTGGACAATTCAGCTGCTGAAAAGAAATATTAAGAAACAGGTTTCCAGAGACAGTCAGAAAGAAAATATAGCTAAAGGAAAGTGGTCATCAAAAAGAAAAGACAGAGATATCCATACAGGAAGTTTCTAGAGCTGGAATACAGAGAATCAAGTGTTTAAGTAAACAATATTTTTTTTGCAAAGGCTCAGAAGCATTCATTCATTCCACGCAAAACTAAGCAGTATACCACTGCATTCATGACTCTGGAGCTCACAGCAGCTGAAGTACCGGACAGATACCTAACACAAGCTTACAGTTCAACGGACAAGAAACCACAGAGTGAGAAAACCATGCTTCCTCAACAGAAATGTTCCAAATCAAAATAGAAAAGAAACATCCACCCTCAGGAGAACCTGCTTTTCCAAAAAATTTAATTTTCTTGCATTTGACTAAGACTGTCAAGGACACGAACCTGAGAAATGTAATACTAACTGCATCAGAATGGAAGAACTGAACCAGCAACCTGAGATGCATGGACTCAAAGGGATAATTTTTTATCATTGAGTCCTTGTTGTGCCTTGCTCCCCAGTGCACACTTCATTCAGTCAGACTGAAACTCCTGAACATCACAAGGAAGCTGGGAGGCCAGGACTCAGGAGTCTCAAGCCTAAGTAGTCAAGGGCTCAGTTGTATGCAACCTTCTCTGTCCTCTAAATTGACCAAGGCATTAACAGCAAAAGAAACAGACTTCACTGCTGCGGTCTCTGCTGAGCAGACAAAGCCAGCAGTGAATGCTGAAGGTGACCTATGCTAGTGGGAACCAGCTAATCTATGCTTCATTCTAGCATCAAAATACAGTCCTAATCTGTGGAAGCATTTGTTTCAAAGCTGCAAATAAGTATTTGCGAGTAAATAGTAGTGACAACTACTTTTACTCATAAATTAGACATTGAGAAAATTTAAGAGCTTCCTTTTATAATTTTGGTGTTACTTAACACCCTAAAATAAAAATCATGAAAAGAAAGGGCAGAAGGATTGAAATTCAAGCTCTGTCCAAACCACACTACTGTTTTTCTTTCTGGTTTAAACAAGATATCCCTGCTAAGTACTAAGGCTGTAATACACTAGAAATGCTATATCACTCAGGAAAGAAAAGACTGAAGAGTAGTGATGTCGTGTGCACAAGCATGCAAAGAACAGCAGTACCAAACTCTAAGAGCTGCAGTTAGGTCACAAGGACATAGTTTGGTCACTGTAACGCTCTTCACATTATCAACTAACGAAGGCAGAAAAGATATGCTAAAGTCACCATTTCACTATCTACCAACAAGATGATGTGAAAGGGGTGAATGGTGACATGCACTACAGCAACCTCTGATAAGATATCACATTTACATGCCCAGAACATGCAGCTGCCCTGAAAATAGATCCTTTGTTTTCCCAGCAGGGAGAGGGCAGGTAGCCCGCGCAGTGCCTCTCTCCTCCTTTTTCTTGTTATTCACAGGAAACAAGGCAAAGATCTTTCCAGTGGGGAGCTAAATGCCAAAGCACAGCTGACCTGACCCTCACAGGGAGGGATGTGCGAGGGCGTGCGCGCTGTGCCTGACCGACTGCCACCGACTCATTCATCAGCAGGTGCCGACAGGCAGCATCTGTGTCTGAAACCCCCAGCAACATGCCAGAGTACTCACAAGAACCAGGATATTTAAAAAAAAAAAAAAACTAAAATAATATGAAAGACACAAGGAGAAAAAAAACCTGACTCTTATGTGGAAAGGCCTCAGAAGCGGGTGCTTGCAGCTCTGCATGAAGCACAGCAAGCTCTGTAATGCCTGAAACATACAGTGATCTTGGTTTGCTTTGAAGAAGCTCTGGTCAAAAATACCATGCTGAGAGCTAGAGTAAAACTAACTTCTTTCTCCTGGGAAGGATGTCCTATGAATCTGATATCCAGGAAACAGATTCATACAAATTAAAAAAAAACAACCACCATTGTTTTCAAGTGCTTTACAGAGGTCAAATGGAATATCTTTGACCCCAAACCTTCACATGGGAGAGGAGAATCTGCCCAGAAAGACTTGTGTTCCAACAGCCCTAGCAAAACACTTGGGCACAGCAGCAGAGATAACACTGATCTTTTCCTTCCACTTATCCATTTATACTAAGAGTCTTAGAGCCAATGGGGGTAACTCACAGCCCTGGCCTCTGAATGTCTCTTATTCTTTCCTAGAACTCTTTTTGTAACACACTGGTCTGAGTGACCTTACTGTCATCCTAACATATCCTAACTGATGTTGTCTTTGTTACAATAGTCATGATTCACTCACTGAGCAGAAGTTAATTTTGCTAGAGGCAAGATGAGTTTCCAAAGATACTGAAGTATCTGTTAGACAAGAAAGAAGAGAACATGCTACTCAACACAGCTGTTCTTAAACTTCATTTCTATCCTTCCTGGCCATCAAGACTTTCACTAAAAGCTCCTTCATTCTGAATAGCAAAACATCCTTCCCCTACACACACTTCCATATACAAATTTGGGATTCTTCTGAAAACAGAAAGTAGACAGTAGTAGAACATGCTATCAAATATGTAATTTTTTTTTTCCCCCCAGAGACTTTATTTTCTGTTTTTATGAAAGAAACAAATGGACATATGTAAGAGAAAGCTAAGTCCCTAATGTGTTCTACCTAATAAGAGGGCATTTCAGGGGACCAGGCTGAAACAGGTGAGGCAAGCTGAAGCTGACAACTCCCCCAGCACAGTCTTCAGACTTAAGAAACACTCAGCTTTTCCATCACGCTGGAATATGCAGCATAGATCAAACACACATTTGAATGTGGTTTCCCTTGCTCTTCCCACTGTTAGAACGACCTCCCCTCATACGTTCTACATGACGGCACAGACACTGGGTGCTTTTAACAACATATAAGCATATATAACACTGTGCATACAGATACAAACATACAAACCAAGCATATGCTTTCCTGCCATACAGATAGGTAACTTTCTTGCAGGATAGGAACTGCCTGCATTTAAACTATGCCAGAAGAAATTTCGAGTCAAATCATGAGAAAGGATAAAGCATTTCCAAAATAAAGTCTTAATAAAATAAATTAAAAAACAAACAAACAAACAAACAAACAAACAAAAAAAAACAATAGCAACAATAGCAACTGCTGAAAATAACAATGAAAAAATCCATTCATTGAAGAAAAAAAGGGCACGTCAGCCCATCACTGATACAGAGATTTCCTGTTCGGTCACTCAAGAGATGTAGTCAGAATACACGGGAGCTTAATACCCAAATTTCCCTCAGACATCCTACAAGTTTTATCTGGCTATAAAAATGTAACACTGAAGAAAGTATTTGAGCTTCTCATCAGCAGTGCTACCAACACTACTTGTCTGTTGCATTGATGACATATTCAGGTAGCAACCTAGGAAGAGAGCAAAGAAGATTAAGGACTAAGTCAGATGTTTCTTCCCATCATATTTTAAAACAAATAAAAATAGTTAGTAAATGTACATCAGAAATAAAGATACAACATCCCTGCTGCTAGGTAACTGTTCAAACACTGTTCCCATAACAATTCATTACACAGGAATTAGATCAGTAAGTATACTTGCATATAGCAATTTCATACTAGACACTGGTAGAAATCAGGGAAAAGAAATGACTGTAGCTATTTATAAAGCTTGGTAAAGAATCAGATTTCACTAAAAACTGTTGTCTCCCTAGAATGATTATCAGGACTCTACAAACACAAAACAGAGACAACGGCAAGTACATGAGCTTCCCAACCTGGCAGCTCCTCTCCCTCACTGTTCCATTTATGGCCAATGGAAGGAGAGCAACTCAGGGCAGGAACATAGCTGGGATGCTCTGAAGTGCCCCCTAAACAATCCCCATTTACCAATGTTATAGGGAGCCTAGAGGCTAAAACAGATGCCAAGTTGCACGTCAAGAATGATTGAGAGGCTCACAAGAAGGGGAGCCACAGCAATGATACAGCACTAAAGTTTCACCTATAAGTTTATTTTTCACAAATATTATAGAGAAGAGAAACTCAGAGCCCAGTGCCTTCCCACTCCCTGTGAGCAACATGCAGATCACTGGTTTCTGAAAAAAACACCCAGGAGATAGTGCGACTGCCAGTAGTGTCCCACTGTGTATTACGTAGGGCTGCTTATGCATACACTTGTCCCGTGTATGAACCTCCGCAGACTATCCTGTCTCCTAGAGCACACAACCTCCAAAACACTACAGTATTCAGGCATAGATATAAGGAGGCTTCTATTTCCTCATTTAATCTTTTCTTGGATCAAAAATATTCATAATATACTGGAAACCGATAAACATTGAAGTGAACGACATATGACAGTACTCCCACATGAAGACTTCACCCGAAGTTTTCCAGAGTAGTGTCATATATGACGCAAACATGCTTTCTTTAGCAAGATTTTCTGCAGTGTATCAGCAAAAGACAAAAGTAGAAAGACCTCCTGATGAGTCTGTTGGAGGGACCACTTGTGCATGTTCTTCTAACCAACAAGCCACAGAAAAGAACTGACAGCTGGCTGACATCACCATCGTCCTCTGCTGTGCAGAACAGCTCACCAGGCTCTTGCAGTGGGAGAACCAGCTCTGCAACCACATGGGCTGAGCTATAAACCCTTGCTCCAGGCCTCCTCCTATGCCCAGCATGCCAAGAAGCTTTCCACGCTCACAACTGTCTGTGTTTCACATGAGGCCAGGAAGTAAGCAAATCTCTCTCTAGTGGCATTTGACTTTGAACAGGCTCCTGAACAGTCAGTGAACCTAATTTTAGGATTATAGAAGCAAGAAACCTATCCAACTGTCATATTTTCCTCCTCAGCATAGCAAGAAGCTAACTAGTGGTGCCAGGTTTAGACATCCTGAAATTATAAGTATCCCTTAAAGTTGACATATAATCCTTGTCAACAACCACGGTGAGAAATGAGCTAGCAGAAACAAAATTTATTTTTGAAACACAGTTTACAAATGCACTCCTCTTCATGTATTAAGAGTAAGACCAGAGCTAAATATTTCATGTCTGAGAGGTTAGAAGAAGCCTGATATGTAACTTCAGACATACCAGGATCATCTCAAACTGCTAAATATGAATTGACAGGTCTTGTGACATCCCACTATGTAAAACAGTATGCTATCCATTCACAGTAACCTTTGCTTAGGCCTCAAATTAAGAAGCTGTCATTTTAAGATCCTTAATTTTTTTTTTGTGCCATATTGAGACTTAAAAAAAAAAAAGAGACTTAAATGAGATATCACTGTTAAAACACAGGAGGGGCAGCTAACAGAGTAACACTAGAAAAGCGCAAAAGCTGCAAAATAAACAAGATGTTCTAGATTAAATTGGATAATGCTTACATGAAATACCCTAAAAAAATCCCATCCATCTCTCCATTTTCCAGAAAGATATCACAACATCCTCAATTTCAGCAGGCTGCACAAAGCGAGTACAAAGCCACATCACATCTGTTTGTGGCATATCCTGAACCAGAGATGAATATTTATTCCAAATGCTTCTGGAGGTACCACAGAAATATTCTGCACAACTGTACATGTTCTTTCATTTGTTTTTTGTTGTTGTTGAATATGGGAGCTACGTCAGCTATTTTAAATAATGCTCCACAGCCTTTGGGATATTTTTCTCATGAAGGAAAGAAGTTGAAACGCATTCCAATTATGTACTAAAACATCTCAATTTATACAGAAATACAAGCAGCTGTACATGAAAAAGACAAAAATGATATTGAATGGAAGAACTGCAGATAAGAAATCAACAGCACATATAATTTGAATGGCAGAATGAAAACTTGTGTAACACATAGGTCCAGAAGTAATACAGATACTAGACCAGAGAGAAACAGTTAGAGATAGTACATTTAACATTACATATGAATGAAAAATTAATAATCTGTACAAAGCTTTTCTCCAACTATGTTAGGAAACGACGTGTATTTCTTATCACCACCCATGCAGAGCCTCAGATGGTAATAAAACTTAACTGTCCTGTCATTACATGTAAGGACTGAAGCAACACAGCCCTGATTTGAAAAGAAGCTATTAATATACTCAGCTTGGCAATAAGCTCACAAGAAGTTAGCAAATGACATCAGTTTTTGAGGCATCAATGAACATTGTTTACAGCAGACTGAAGCATGCATATAATTTTCAAGCACATCTCTGTGCTTTAATGGCATGCATTCATTCTCTTATTTTAGAGAATGAGAAATAAATGATCATAAAGCCTGAGTATGCATTTATCTGTGGTACGTAGCAGTCAAATAACAGAACAAAAAATCATTCATTAGAAAGCAAAAATCAGACATGCAGTGAATGAAAAAAGATGCATTACAAAAGGAAAATGTTTCCTGCACATTTCCTATTTCTTGCACAGGATCTGTCTCAGTAATTTGCAAAGGAAAAAGTAGCCCTAGACTATAACTAGTACTTCTAGACTCTAACAGAGTTTTCAGTTTAGTATTTTCTTACCATTAAATAGGATGTGGAGAATTTCCCTAAAGCTCTATTTTATTTTTTTTTTAATTATTTTTTAAATCACTGCTCCCACTGTGGTACTGCCATACCAATGTCTCTGACATCATGGGCCAGCATAACAAAGAAGGAAGCATTACTTTCAGAGCAGCCCCATATTACACCAGAAGTACACTACAGAAAAAAAATAATCATCACTAATCCGTATCTTCCTCACCACAAAAAAACTTTAGGAAGTGGGAGCCACAACTTGCACTACAGCCACACCCAGAATTACCACACAGCTCCTTAAAGAAACCCAGAGCTACATCTTACAACAGAACGAGACACACCCAAAGGATGGCTGAGGCTGGCAGGGCATCCCGGGTGCATCTGCTCCAAGCCATACTCCAACAAGACCACCCAGAGCAGGCTGCCCTAGCTCATGCCCAGCCAGCTTCTAAAGACTGCCAAGAAGGTGACTGCACAGGCTCTCTAGTCAGCCTCAGGTGAAGAATCGCCCTTCTCCCATACATAAAAGCTAAGAGACAAACCATATATTTAACGTTAATGCAGTCTTCAGCATACATGATTAGAGACCACTGGCAAACCAAAGCCAATTCCGCCCATGCAGCTCAGAACATCTTAGTGAGGTAGAAGTCATATTTATTTTCAGCATGAGCTAAATTAGTGCCCCTCCATTTGCCTCATAGACAAGTCAATGACTAAGTGGCAGAAGCAAGAACGACAGTCAAAAGAAGTATCAGTATTTCCTAATTCAAATCCACAGTTTTTAAGTAGTGGTTCCTAATTTCTCTCCCATAATTGTAAGTGGATAAATTATTTTTTAACCAATGCATCTCTAATAAAGTTTTGCAGGGCAGAGCTTAAAATAGACTTGAATAGCACACTGTTCCTAGTAAACTGCAAGGGATGCTCCGAAAGCAACAGACGCATGCAGGCTCTTGTTCATCACTGGTGAAAATGCACAGCTAATGATAGTGATCATGTTGAAAAAAAGTTTTCTGTAGCTGAGAATTTGCTCTATCAAATAGCATTACTGTGTTCTTTGTGTCTATCACAGCTTCCATGGAAATAAATAGAAGGCATTACTTTTGGAGCAACCTACATAATCTGAACCAGACTCATTTGGTTTCTATCTTCCAAATGGAACAGATTTAGATACAGGAAAAAAAAAACAAATCACACCATTCTCATCCACATATAATACTAATTTATTTGAAGCTATTTAACTTTAACTTAACCTTTCCCTCCCTCCATTGAAGACTTGAATTTGCTGTGCTTCAGTCCATCACAAGATGAGTTCAGTTTAACACACACCAGAAGACTAAGAACTGCTTTGTCTTCCAATACAACAATCTACAAAATGGGAAGTGCAAATAGCTAAAGAAAGAAGTTACACTGAAACCAAGTATAGCCATTTATAATGAAAGGTTAAGAAACATTGTTATTTTTCTTTTAATAACAACTACACAAACACCTGTATCTATTAAGATTTAGGAAATTCTCTTGAACACTTGTGGACTATTAAAAATAAGTAAAAACAAATTTGTCACATTCATGTTTAGCTGCCATACTGCAACAAAGATTTCTGCAGATTCCCACCTTAGAAAGATGGCTATAACCACATCTCCCCACCAAACATTCATGAGGAATAAAGCCACATCCATCCCAAGAGTCAAGTGCTGGAAGTGCTGCGATTTGAAACAGACTGAGCACAGGTCAATCTCTGAGGAAACAGAAAAGCCCTATCAAGTACAAGTGATGTTGAAGTGAAGGGAGCTTCACCCCTCAAACAGAAATCTGCAGCAGCAGAGTTAGGCAATATGTTGGTAGCAGACAAGTGGACCAGCCTTGGCCGCTGAAACTTTACAATCATAACAGCGATGCATAGAGACAGTTCTTATGCTGACTTTATTTAGTTTGGGCAAGTACTTCTCAAAGTCTAGTATAAGATCACAGACATCATTCAAAAACATCTTCATTTACTGATATACTCGATTCTTGCCAAAAAACCCAGCACAGAAAATAGTACTGCTCCTACCATGTATTTACAGAGTTAAACATTTTTAAGTCTGCTAATAATGGTCAACAAAAATGGTTTTAAAGGTTACAAAAATCTTCTCATTCATTTTAGAGCTAAATTTGCAATGACTTTCTCTCAATTACAACATTTTAAACCTAGCCTTGACAATAGAACACTCCTGTACGCAGGACATTTTAGAAACTGAATGGCAGTATGGTCAAGTAGTTACATGTTAATTCACTAATTAACTTCATCCTCCTTTCAGTGAAATTTCATTAGCAGAAGTACTCTTCAAGTACTGAGTAAATAATTACGTACAAAAGCTAAAAGCAATACTGTGTTTTGTTAGAATTTTTTTGATCTTCAGAAAGACACATGAGTAGACAGTGTAAAATTAGGCACATTAAAAATCTGCACATCAGTAATTTGATGCTTTTTTTTTAATATCTGAAAAGCTTAAATTGGCTTGTGGCAGTGGAAAGGAGAGGAAATAAAGCATCATACTACTTAGTTTCCTGGCTTTATGAAGAGTTGATTTCCTTTAAGGTGTACTAAAGATAACTGCCTGGTTTTTGGTTGTTTAAAAAAAGTCTTGCAAACTGTTTACACGTTGGAAGAAAAGTAACTACTATGGAAGCTTAAGTTGTCTTTAAAAAAAGTCGTGAAGGCTTCCCAATTCAAACATCTCACTCAATTTCTGCAGCACTTTCAGGTGCAAGTCAGACAAGCTTCAACACTGTAATACAAAGCTTTCTAAGACAAGAAAAGCATCCCACTAGCACGCTCCACAGCAGTCCTTTCAGAAGTGGAACAAGCCCTTTTAAAACAGGAATTGACTGCTTTAATGCAGCAACCCATTGCTCATGGAGGCTTTATCTGCTCTACAGCTTCTTATTTTGCTACCAAGCCTATTTGAAAAATTTCAGTTCACATGAAATACAGAGAGAATTCTTGGAAATTTCCCTGCTTCATATCAAAGACATTCTGAAATCATACAGAACTGGTTCTGAATTTTCTTGGTTGAGACCAAGACAGGCAAATAACAGGTTATGAGGAAGTGCTGCAGTTAATCCAACAAAGGAGACCAACCAAAAGCATGCATTAGGAGTACAACAAAAAAGTCTAATGTTTCAGCATAATGATGTACATTTTTAAGAGCAAAACCATAAGTTTATTTATATGGATAGATTTTCACAAAGCAATCTGATCAGGGGGCCACAGGATCTTACTTATAGCATCTGTGTTCCATATTCTCAGTAAAACAAATTTAAATAATCCTAAAAAGCTCAAAAAAGTGTTTTTATCATAGCCTTTGCAGCTCTTTCGTGTTTCACTCAAATTGGAAAAAAGCTGAACCAGATATCTTCAGTCACATCTGGAAGCAGACCCCAGTACCATCTGCATTACTCTAACTAGAACTCATGTTATGCCATTAAAAAAAGGCTAATTCTTACAGAAAAATAAACTAAAAAGACTTTGAAATGTCTTTGAAAGCCCATTTACATCCAAAAAACACATTTATTACTGTCTTCATTTAAGCCAAGACTTTAACCAAGTTACAGCAAGAATCATAAGAAGCATACATCAGAAGTCGAGATCCATAACGCAGCACCATTAAATCCATTAATCACCATTTCTTCTGTCCCAATTATGCTAAGATATTTGATGAAGCAATTTCAGCTCACCTCTCTGTTACCATCAGGGCAAAGAACTCAAAACCACAGCGCTTCCGACAAATTCTCAAGGCACCTCTTTTGTTCCCTTTAAATTAAATCCGAATCAGTTGCGCATTTTGCTGAACTGCTAATGCTCTCCACATGTTCTCTCAAACTGAAAGTTCTGTTAGGAATGCCTCACAGAGAACAGAAAACTGTAAAAAGTCCTTCAAACGACCCAAAGTGCCTCTCTTTCTTTAAACTTCCATCTAAACATATAAATCCAACCAAATGATGAGCTCAAACGAAAGGCCTAATGCCACAATTAAGCTTCCTTTAAGAAAGTGTTCTAAATAGACTTAGCATATTTGGAGACTTGTGAAAAAAATGTTATTTTAGGTTCAATAAGCTACATCCTTAAAACATTAGAAAATTCTGCAGTACTCTATCTACCCTAGGATTTTGAGAGGCAACTACAGAAGCTTCACAGTCTCTGCAGCTTTGAGAACTCTTTGCCAGCACACATATACAGATACATCATCTGCCATACCTGTAGAAAGAAGCATCTGAAGAGTTAAAGTGTATCAGTAAGATGGGGTGTAGGCACAAACTTAACTCTGCCCTCAGGGAATGAGATATGACAATTTTGCATATTTTCTTGACCAGAATCACTGTCTCTTCTACACTCCTGTACAACACTTATGAAAAGATAACTTTTTTGCACCAGTTCTGTGTATCTTCCCTGTAACAAAGTGCCAGATACAGTTACTGACTTGAGCCATGATTCTGTCTTAGAGAAAGCATTCCGGTTCCACTGGGAAGGCACTTATAGCTCAAGCTCTTAGAGGGAAAGGGCACAGAGAAGGTTCAACATACAAAGGGATAGTTGCAGGACATATTTGCTGTAACACATGCATAAGTCCACATAACAGAAAACAGAAGGGAAAACTGTACATGGAAGAAAGGGGATCAGATGCATATTTCAGCTATTAAAGGACAAATAAAAACAGCTGGTTTTCACTGCAGTTATAGCTAGCTTATAGCTTCCCTCAGGTATCACAGGACAAGAAGAGCTCAGTGAGATATTTATGATTCCATTCCATAAGAGATAACAAGAATAAGATGATGTCAAAAAAAGGTAACCCAAAGAGTTGTGTGAAAAGGATAGATTATTGGTGCTAACCTTGCTGGATAAAGCAGATGCTCCAAAAACAGTGGCTTGTCATGCAGAGTTGCAGCTGCTTTTGTTAAACCACATACTTGGAAATAATCCATGGCCAAGAACTCATGGAAGAACTCAGGAAGGGCAGGCATGCTCTAGCTCTATCATGTTCCAGCAAATCTCAAAGTGCCTATGTACTAAAGCCAACAGAATGGGTGTACAAAACTGTTGCAATGACAAATAATGCAGCTAGATCATACATCCAGATTGAGCACAGCCTTGACACCGGTACCTGGAGGTACTGGTGGATGGGAACCTGGACATGAGCCATCAATGCTCACACTCACAGCCCAGAAAGCCAACTGTATCCTGGGCGGCATCAAAAGAAGCATGGTCAGCAAGGCAAGGGAGGCGATCTTGCCCCTCTACTCTGTGCTAGTGAGGCCTCACCTCGAAGAGCTGTGTCCAGATATGGATTCCTCACTACAGGAAAAGACATAGATCTGCTGGAGCACATCCAGGTAAGGGCCACAGAGATGATCCACAGAATGGGAACACCTCACCTATGAGAACAGGCTGAGAGAGCTGGGGCTGTTCAGCCTGGAGAAGGCTCCAAGGTGATCTGATAGCAGCCTTTCATTATCTAAATGGGAGCTAGAGGAAAGAAGAGGACAGATTCTTTAGCAGGGTCTGTGGCAACAAAACAACAGGAGATGGTTTCAGTCTCAAAGAGGGTAGATTTAGGTTAGATATAAGGAAAAAAATCTTTTATAGTGAGGGTGGTGAGGCACTGGAACAGGTTGCCCAGAGATGTGGTTGATGCTCCATCCCTGTAGACTTTCAAGTCAGGCTTGATCAGGCCGTGGGCAGCCTGATCTGGCTGCGGTGTCCCTCTTCATTGCAGGGATTTGACGGCCTTCAGAGGCCCCTTCCAACTCTAAAGATTCTATAATTCTATTCTATGATTTAATAAGAATCTTGCAGTATTATGCTTGCACACTGTTTAGACACATACCTTATTCAAGTAAAACACTTGATACTCACAGTATCTATACAAAATTATTATTTTTATCAAAAGATACAAGCAAGACTTTGCATAAAAACAGGGAGAAGTTATGACCATAGAAAAATAATTTTATAATGCAAAAACACTGCAAATAGAACTGAGGATTTTTCCTATCAATCTATTAATAGAAAAAATAGAAAAAGATTTAATACACCCTGCAATATCTACTCTTCTTCCAAGCCAAAGTACTCTGATCCCTGGCCAGTACATGTATCCAGTATGACATAAACCATCATTGCTGTCATTCTTCTTGTATCACATTGTATTAACACCTAAAGCTCACAATTATTTTTTTTCCAGAACAATTCTAAGCCCTTGTCATGGGTGTCAGACCAAACCTCCTCCTCAGTACTGATAGTAACACACCTGATGATTCACAGACAAAGGCATTAATATTTTAAAACAAGACATGGGGCTCTCTTGGGCTACCTACTGCACACAGAGCAAACAGTGCTGCCTTCCTCAGGACTCTCCACGATTTTGAGAGGCAACTAAGACACAGTGGCCAGACAAGTGAAGCACAATCAGCAAGGCAGTAGCAGCAGCAACAGCAAGCAGAGCTGTCCAAACAGCCACACAGTGAAGAGCAGAGCTTTAACTTTACAGGAGCTTTAAAACTATCCTATCAAAGAGTCACTCTGACTCAAGTCTTCAATTAAGTTTCAGGTGCAAAAGTTTTTGGCAGTGCAATGTTCTCACTTCAGACTTGCATCCTCATTTAAAGTGGATGTTAAGGCTTCATCTTAGCTCTGCAATTGTTAAATACCTACAAATTAAATTTATTAACATTAAGGCACAGCTAAGTGTAGCTGCCAAAAAAAAAAAACAGAAAGACTTTTCCCCATGGAGTATTAACTTAAAATAAATGTAACTAGAATAATAGAATAAAAGGCTAAATTTGACAAATCCTAAAAAAAAAAAACCAAAAAAACAGCAATTTACACTGTGCAGTTTAAGAATTGGTCTTCCTTCATTTAAGGATGCTTAACATCAACAGGTGCAAGAGTACCTCTATAGTTTTCAATTAGTAAGATACCACAAACAAAACTGTTTTTGCCAAATCCTTTCACATGAAAAAAGACTGTAAATACCAGTATAAGAACACTCAAATCTTATCTGATATTTTAAACAGGATCAAGCCAAAATAGAGTAAGTGGAGTTACGAAAATTTATTCCTTGGTGCTGAAAGTCCTTAGGCTGGGCATATAATACAAACTCAACTTGAGACAAATATACATATATGGATTAAATTAAGCTGAAATGCTCTGGAGTTGAATGGTATGCAATACAGCAGAAAACAGTATTCCCTAACAACTTTCACGCTTGTACTGTTATGCTCTATTCCTTCCTCTCACTGCTAAAACCAAAGCAGAACAGAAAACCCCACAACACTTCCATAAACTACAGATTCAACTTGAAACTTGCAAAAACTTAAGTCTTAGTAAATACTGGCCTGTAGTTAATACATCCTCTGAAACTAAAATCCAAAAGAATTCCCTAGAGAAGTGAAGCCATTAATGCTCCGTTTGGACATTAGAACATAAACACTGTGTACTTCCCACAATCTAGAGCTATAACTCTAGAGCTATAACACACTAGAGAGATGAAAACACATTGGTACAACTTCCAAATGGGAGCTTTAATGACATGAAAGCTATTTCTCTAAAGCAAAGTAAAGCCTTCAAAGCAGAAATGACAAGAAGCTCTGAGGCAAGGGCGCTACAGGACAAGCTACGACTTCTCAGAAAGAAGCCCTAGCTAGCCACTGTTGACACTGCAAAGGCAGTAATATTTCTAAACAATGCTTTCCAGGGAGATTGTGAGGACAATCATAATTCCAATACAGACTGGCAGAAAGGAAAGAAAACAGTCAAAGCAAGATGCTTTTATTCCATGTAGCAGTCTCAGATAGCTCTAGCTCCTGAATTTTGCTCCACATGTAATGTGTAAGTATTAGTATTGAAAGTTAAATATATTTCAAAAAAGATTTAACAGGCAACTGATGTGAACGTACATGCAAAAGGAAGCAAAGTACCCACTGTCAGAGAAACAACCCTCCTATTCCGTGAGAACTCTGACAGACAGGCACAGTTCATCACGAGGTCAGTATTAAGAAAAGCAGAGGGTTTCTGACTGCTTCAAACTATCTCACACCAAAAAATAAGACACAGCTGGTATGCAGAAATGCAGAAGGAGAGAAAAACTACAAGTTACAGGTTGAATCAAAAATTTTGCCTAGAAATAAAACCTTCAGCAGAGGATAGAAATTAGAAGCAGATCTTGCACTTGACTTGGCTTTTTAGCCTGTAATGAACCAAGCCAAAAAACCCATATACAAACAGACTCCAGTTCCAGAAGGGTGAATCTGGACTCGAGCTCTGCAGCCTGGCTCCTATGCATTCAGCTCTAAAAGCATCACTGCTGACGGAGTACAACAGTACCTGACAAAGAAATATGCTTTCATACAGGAACAACTACAGTACGTACACAGTAATAAGCCTAATTGCCCCCACTGAGTTCACATGCAAACAGATTAAAACAAAGCAACCACACACGGAATCTCAAAACCTTGTGCTGATTCCTGCACTCCAGGAAGGAATGAAACATGAAAAGTGTTTTTTAAAACCTCAATTCAGGACACCACATTGGCCTGTTTTGCCAAAGACATTCCTAGATCCAACAAGAACAAGTTTCCCTGAAACATTTGTAATTTCATTCATATTTATAAAATCATCCCAGACTCTGCACCATCTCTGTTTCTCCTCTAATACTTAACATGTAGGCTTGCTCAAATCAACCACAGTAAAGGAGAATCTGTTCCTGCATGATGCAGCCTAAAGTTTGCTCTCAATGGGAGGTATTTGAGGAATTCTGTAGGTCGCTTTTGCTCAATTCAAATTCCCATAAAGGCCATTTCATAACACTTCCTGGGGGCAGGCAAAGAAGTTCTGTAGTATTTAAAGCCTGAATCTTCTGACAACAACAGTACTGTAGAAATAAATTGAAGTCAAAGTTTTGTGTTAAGAAAAGTGACTATATTTCAATGCTTGGCTGAGAATTAATGAAGCAAGACCAAACAAGGTAAACAATTAAGGCATTGAATCTGCTACAGAAGTGCTGAAAAAGGCAAGCAACAGTAGCACACATAATAAATCAGCTGCCCATAGCATCTCTCATAACATGACCTGAATGTGAACGTTAACTTTAGACTAACATTGAATGTTAGTCTACAGAACACGGGAGAACATTAGTCCTATCACAGCACACTGCCTCTGTTCCTACAATCCCAAAGCTCTTATGACACATATTATTGCTTCAAACTTTTTCTTGTGACAGCAGGTTTTAAGCAGGGCTCTTCCAAGACACCAACACTATGATGATGACACTAAGTGACAAAGATTCATAATACCCAAATAAACAGTTCATGCTATTAAAATGCTGTAGCGAGTTTTCTGTCAACAACACTTCAGATTTCCTTCACAGTTCAGAATATAATCCTCTTTCAGGACATACAAAGACAGTAGAACAGCAGATAATCCAAGATTCTTCAGAGCACCCATAACCATCACACCTGACTGTCAAATGCTATGCATCTCTGATCTCTTTAACGTTCTTAAAGGGTAACCTATATAACAACTTGAGCAAGCAGCAAAGACAAAGAAATAGATTTAACAGCACACTACCTTTACCTTAGAACACTGCAAAGCTGATACATATTTTCTAGATTTGCTTCTCAAGAGATCATTTTATTTATTCCTTCTCTTTTTTAGTCACGTAGAACTTCACTTACCAATACAGGCATGGACTCTCACTGACAGCTGGGTCCTCAAAATTATACTGTGCTTCTTGCCCCTCCTGGAAATAGAAGAAAAAATGTATGAAAAGGGATAAAGAAACTTAAGTTTACTTGAGCTTGGAGGTGGAGGGGGGAAAGATGAGAGGCAGTGTTGTGGATTTGTCTTCGTTTCTTACAATGTAAGTCTAATTTAATTGGCAATAAATTATTTTTCCATAAGCCTGTTTTGTCCTTACAATTATTGGTAAATTATAAAAAAACAAAATCACCAGAACACCACAACCAAAATGCTCTTTCATCTTGCATTCTCTCCATCCTGTTGAGACAGGGACTGTGGCTAGGTGAGCAGCCACAACATCAACCCCTCACAAGGATTCTCTGTAAATCTGTATTCAAGAAATACCCAGTGATGACACCATTTAATTTTCACAGAAATACTTTAAAAGTAGACATAGTCAAATATGAAAAGAAAATTCAATACCAAGGCAGAAGTTGCTCAAGCTTTCATAAAGTAGTTAAGGTATTTGAGCAAATTTTTCAAGGCCATAGTGCATATCCTGGACTGCTGTGAACAAGTGCAGATAGCTGGTCAAAGGAGGCAGTTTACCAGAAGTTCACCAGTTCACCCTTGTGAGACTCCACCTGTGGTACTGCACGCAGCTCTGAGGCCCCCAATATAAGGAGGACATGAACCTGCTGGAGCAGGTCCAGGGGAGGCCACAAAGCTTATCAGATCTATGGGTATCTCATCCCTTGAAGATGAGGCAATCTAAAGTAGTGGTTGGCAACTCAGACAACAGTGGGGGATAGAAATCAGATGAACCTCAAGGTCCCCTCTATTCCAAATCATCGTATAGTTCCATGATACAGATAGATTTACTTCTCATGCAGCAAAACAAAACTGAACTCTCCTTTACTGCCTCAGTTTCATCTTGGTCATAAACGGAACGACTATCTTAATAAGCTGCTAGATCCCTCATTTGTTTTCCTTATGAGTTACTACTAGTTGTATTATTTCAATCTGGAAAAGAGCACCATTATTTATTTCTAGGTACTAGTCAGCTGGCATCAACTCATAGGCAGCACCTTTGCCTCTTCACCCAAACCTGCTCACACAATGGAATATGAGAGGGCAAGGAAAGCCAAAAGTACTATACTTATAATATACTTATACAGCAGTATATTATCCCTCTTTTCTGTGAAACTAAAGACAATTCGTTGTGGGAAAACATGCCCAGAAGTGAAACTATTATTAGAACAAACTCAGATGCAGCTTTGAGTTATATTAACCCTGGACTCAATACTATCCAAAAGTCAGAGGCAAATTAAGAAAAGCACAGTCTTCCTCGGCTATATGCTTTGAGACTGCTGAGAGATTTCAGGATTCAACCTTTTGCACAGATGTCCATCAGAATTTCCCCATCTGTAACTTAATCAGAATAAAATCACTTTCCAGATAACACTACAGTTTCTCTCCCTTCCTCCCTGCTCCTTTCTGTATTTCTCATTACTTTTAAAAAGAAAATGGTTTGTATCATCTGCCAGAAAACTTCGTAGGAGAAGGCATGACAGTGAAGTAATTAGTGATACCTTTTAAAAAACATCAATAGCTTTTTTTTTCCCCCCCTCCTAGTTTGCTCGGCTTCTCTGCACTCTTCGAGAGAAAGGGCACTCGGGACTTTTAAAGCACTTACACAAACACAATCTGTAAACCGTCACCCTACCTTTGCTACATCCCCTGTCCAGTATCAGATTTACTCCAGAAAACTGCTTCTCTTCAACCACCCTTTCTTGATGAGGTATGCCAGAGTGAGGCAGATCCATCTTCAAAGGCATACAACAAAGGTAAAAAATGAGTTTGAGGTGCTGTGACTCTTTATGTACATTCCTCATTCATATTACTTCTGAAGCTCTAGAAATGGGAAATAGTTTTGACGAGGTCTTTGGGTCAGATGTACTTTCATGAAAATGTCTTCAGCTACCAAGCTGCAGTTGTATTGACCCAGTTAGTTACAAGACAAGGAATGAGCAAATTAATACAGCATGCAATCAGTAGAATTGCTAACAGCTTCATGTGCTCTCAAGGATTCGAAGCTGTTGGAAATCTAAAATACCAACCTCAAAGGCAACATCTCACATGAAGGCCCCAAGACAGCTGTGCAACTAAATTTCTTACACAAGCAGCTTCAAATGCATAAGCAAGCCCAGCGACCTTAACAGAAATTACAAGCTATTTACATGCTTCAGGACATGTTTCTTTGAGCAAGAAAAATGACCAATTTCAAATGCAGTAAGTCTGTACAATCTTCATTTCCTAGTACATAATTCATTTTACTAAAAATTTAATGCAAAAAGAGGGGGGTGGAGGGATGGATAGGAGAGAATCAGTTTACTATGTAGAAATAAAGCGAATAAAATCTAATTTCAGACAAGCATCACTGAAATCCCAACTATAATTGTATTCTCCAGAAACACTGGTGAAGTTGTAGCAAAGTTGAGAAACTCAATCAGGAAGAAGTTGATGAAGAAAAAAGAAAACTCAGTTTTACAAGAAGGATGTTGAGACTGCAAAATACAAAGGAGATTCCAGCAGTCAGGCTGTGCCAGAAGCAAAACAGCCTGAGGGAAATAAGGAAGAGCCCTTTAGTTTGGCATGAATCTTTCAGTCCAGCCATTAAGTCTACCATAAATTTCTATTAAGGGACAAGAAAATTTGAAGCAATACAAGTCATACTTTAAAAATTTCCTTCTCACAGCAGTTGAGTAAATCCTCTTGTGACTGTACCATAACTTACCCACTGATCTCAAACCAAAGCAAAGCTCACTTGCAATGTTGTTACTTTTACTGCCTACTGTTCTTTATGTTAATGCATAAGCAGTCCTATCAAAATCAAATGTTCACTGAGGCATTTGAGATTGACAAGGGCAACACGATCCTTTTTCCAGGAAGTTTCACCAAACAGTAAATGACACAGGAAGAAAGAACTGAACAAATCTACAGCTGCAATAAATTACACATATAAATTAGTATCTGGTTTCTAAAAATTAAGTTACAATAAGGTAGCAGTATATATGAGTTTTCAACTGGATTCATTATTGCTATTAGGCAGGTTAATTACAAAAGTAGATTTTCTGGTTTTTGTTTTGCTTTTTTTTTTTTTTTTTTTTTTTTTTTTACTTAGGAATGGCAGTTCCTCCAAATATCAAATAGGCGTCTCTCAAGGCAAATTCTAGAAGATTCAATTCAAACTGAAAACAGCAGCAAAGGGATTCCAAGTCCAGAGGTCCACAGCATTGCCCTCATCTTTCGCACTACTCTATTAATTGAGGGGAATAACAGCTTATATCCTTCCTCCTCACATCCATGCTTCCCCATCCTGCATCAGAGTACTGCTGCAAAGAGCAGTTGGCTCATGTCTGCAGACTGTGCGTAACTTATGAAACACTATACATAAAACTATACATTAGAGACAAGCTTACCCTCTTTAGGTTCAACAAACAAAAGAAAGGCAAAAAATGAACTGGATATTGACAAACACTATCGTCATCTTGCTTCTTGATCAATTTCAGTTATTACACGTTGAAGTTTTCTACACTCCAGCATTCAAACTTTTGTGGCCATGATCAGTCTTCTACATTATACAGGTTTAGTATCAGTAAATTACTCACAGCAAGTCCAACTCTGAACTGGACAGTTATCAGATCAGCCAGGCACCCATTTATCTTATCCAAGCCTCTGCTGAAATATCAGATGTCATCTTCACCATCCTTCATGACCACAAGCGAAGGGAGCACAACAGGTTACTGGACAGAGCTAACTACTGCTATGGATGTTACCATTTCACCCTAAAGAGGGCATTAGGCTGGATAAAAACTAACCTCAATTTAGTAACCGAGTAAATCTACCAACAATAAATACTGAAAAGACTTTAAGATTTGGCCAGCATATAAAGCCAGCTTAACATGACAACCTCCCATGTGAAAGTTCTGCATCTACTACCTACGTTATGCCTGACATAATGATCTAAATGTTATGAAAACCTACCTAACACAGACACTGCTTTTAATGGAAAGCTTTCAAAGCACACATGTATAACACATGCTTCATATTTTCTGACAACTTCTCATTGCACTCAGGTTTCTTAGTATACCATCAACCTCCTCCAGTAATCACATCCATGTTTTTCAAGAGGAGTAAGTTAATGAGAACAGCTCCCAACAGGGATCCCTAAGCTCAGAGAGCCACCAACTCCTTGGGGAGGAGCTTGAACAACAGGACACTATCAGAAGCAGAGGTGTGGTAACAGACTTTCTCTAATGTATCTTATCTATGCAACTACCTTTCACATTTTTATTTCATCACCTATGCATGTCCATCTTCACTTGCACACACCTTTCAGACACTGAAGAACGCTTCTGCAATGGGGTATTGCTTCACAGTCAGTTGCTTCATAGTTTAAGATATTCAACATCAGTTGAAAACAAACTATTCCTTGTTGAGTGCACAAGGGATGGATTTTTTTGCATGAGTTCAAACACTCACATTTATCAGGTTTTCTGTAAAAAAGACAGGCAAGCCAGCTCATACACAATAAGCAAAGTGTTTCTTAATCTACCATTAGTCAGACAGCATAAACCTTAGGTTATGATTTCAAAGTTGCTAAGTATAGTTTGACCGCAGTTTCAATAAGATAGGCTTCACTATTCTATTATAGATTTAAGATATGCAAAAAAAAAAAAAAAAGAATTCTGAAACATTAAAGAATGTTGCATAAAAGCTAAGTCTTTTAGAGAGAGCAAACATGCACGGAGAGAGAAATTAAGAAATCTCCTGAAAATTACCACCAAGTTATATCTAAATAAATAACCTGAGGCTCTCCACAAATCACCATTCAACAATCCAAGTGCCGTGTTCAAGTTCACGTTATTCTTGTTAAATAACAAAAGAGCTCAAGAGGCAAGTTTGTTGAATGCTGAACTCCGAATACTCTACAAATGGATGACAACATTAACAGCTCTCCCTGGCACAGCATGCACTTGGAAGCAAACAAAGAAATTTCATCTTTAAATGACTTCAAAGGATTTTCTGTCCCTATCTCACTTTTTCCACCTCACAATCTTGAATGAAGTCATACTGCATCTGCAGCCTGTTATTGCAAGTCATCTAGTCATTTCACACAGCTTTTACTCAGAGTATTTCTAGACAATAGCACACTGACTAAAGCAACAATCATTGGACAAGAGCAGACAAAAATAAGTAGAAATAATCATATTTTGTTTAAAAAAGAATCTAATTTGACTAATTCAGGTATAAATCATCTCAATCACACATATACTCAAATAAAAAAAATTGGCAGGCAAAATGTTACAGATAATAGTGTATACAACAGTACGCAATGGAACAAAGTATGTTGATGCTTGTGCCTACTTCTTCCTTTCCACCACAAGTTGTTGTGATATTGTTCTGTACTTTCCAACATGAATTTAACAGTGAACTGCTTCATAACCTATTAAAAACCTATACACCAATCAAGAAAGATCTTGTAATGCCAGCAAAAGGAAAATCACCCAATCTTACACAAGCTCACGAACTATATAACTGTACCAGTAAGGACTACACACTGACTATCACTACAAGGTGTCATGTTTTACACCACCTGCTCTTCACAAGCACAATACACAATAGTAACAATGCAGATAGATCTTTTACCCCCTTTCCCTTTTAAAAAGGAAATGAATCAGGATGGAAGGAGAAGGTGGAAGAAAACTAGAAACTCAAAAGAGTCAAGTAAAACCTGAAAGAGATTCAACAAGTATGCTGCATGATCTGCTGTAATAATGCATGTTAATGCTTACTAATATTAATGAAGTTCTGGATGAACTTTTCTGCTTACCTCACCAGAAAGCAATGATCTTTTTCCCACAAAAAAATGAATCACTTTCATATACTACAAAAATGCATCAAGCTTAAGTAGTGGAAAATCTGTTGCATTTTTTTCTTTTTAGAAATTTCTGTGCAGACATATTTCAGAAATTGGAATATCCTTACTGCTTCCCCTCCTTTCTAAATCATCAATGATGGCTATTTCTGTTTTAAATGGCTTACTTCCCATGCATCAAATCAAACATTTTAAGGGCCGTTGGAGGTTATTAAGGACTGCTTATTGCCTTCACAGTCTAAATGACCATTTTTCAATGTCCTTATTCATGCACAAAGCTGTGTGTATCCCTTCCATTCCCAAAAGTTGATCAAAACTTTGACCCTCATACACTTGTTTTAGCAGCAAGTTTAACTGGTCACATTGTGAAACAGTGATGGCATTTACAAGTTAAAATCTTTATTTTTGCAAGAGGAAAAATAATTTTGAATTAGCAAACAGTAAAGAAATTTGCATCAGAAGCACTACTGTAGTGATAATGGTTGATAAAAAAATTTTAAAAAGCTTATTTCCTCACTTCTTGTCAACTTTGTATCGTGTTCTTCAGCAAAAATAACAGAACTCGACCAACACTGTTCAAGCCTTTAATTACGTACTTCCCACTGCTGCTAGTAACCACTGCTGGCTACGCATCTTTCCCAGGCATCTTTAGACTAAGTAATATCTGGTCATTGGCTTCGATATAACCTGCACTGTAATGCTGATGTTACATTTGGATTTTCATTTAAATCATGTTTTCAGTTAGAGCAACACATGTCTTGAAACAATCAGGATTTTTGAATAAGAAATCAGAAAAACCAGCCATGAATGTTGGGACAAAGTGGCAAGGAGCAAAGTAAAACAAAAATCTCCTGCAGCTGAATCAGCTGGCTCTTCAGGCAAAGAGCTCCTTTGGTGCTTCTGACAACAGGGTCTAGCTTAATCACACAGTTACATTTTGTCCGCAGAATGCACTTAGTTTAACTAGAATTAGCTATAACCATTTTAAAACTGTCCTACTTTGCAGAAGGATATGGATACATGTATATAAGTGCATGTACTTATAAATTCTACCTTGAACAATAGATTCACTTCTTTGGCTTTACTGTCTGCTTTTTAGAAGTTTTCTACTTTCATATTTGGCAAGAGTTACTTCATAATATGACACACAAGATCTTAAACAGCATTTTGCCCTCAAGACAAATCTTATTTCTTCATATTAATCTAATTTAGAAAATAGGTTGTATTTATTGCTGAGCCACTAATGGTTTCATTAGCAGGAACAATTACTGAGCAGTAAACATGAAAAAACAAATTAATATTTTGTTGTGCTGTTATGGTCTTAATCCCGGTAAAAGTCACTACTTGCACAGCTTCATTACAGGAGACTGGGCTAGTCCCAGACTTGCAGTGGTTTAAGCTGTTAGCTCACCATGAAAGTTATATTCAAGACTATTAATATTTATTTTTTAATCAGAAGCAGATTATTACCTTAGTTTAATCAGTGGTAAAAAGAAATAAGAAAAAAACCACACACCAATTGCACAGACAGATGAACTCTCACAGTATAAATGAGAGCGCGAACTTGCTTATACAAACCTATTTTTAATTTACTGTAGTGTAAGAGTAGGGACATGAACTGTTGCATAGAATAGGAGAGATGGCAAGTTCACAGCTTCTACCAATTAGTCAGCACAAGCTTGCTTGGCTGTGAGCACATTCTGAGCAAAGATGCCAGTCAGTTGCAGTAGCAAACAGTGGGTGCACGACATTTTCCTGAAGGCTGTTGTTCCAAGTTGGGATCCTCCAAATCCTTAGATTTATCCTTATTATCATAGCAGGCGTCAACCTCTGAGCTGCTCTACAGTCCTTCCTGGCAGCCCTACTAGCAGATGACCTGTTTATTGAGAAAGGAAAGGATTCCCTCCACATGCAGTTAAGAGAAACATTTCCAAGCCTCGAGAGCTGCTCACTTCATAACCTCCTCATCAGTGAGGATGGCAGAGTGCAAATGCAGCTATTAGAGGACTTTGACAGTAAAGCAAACTGTTTTCAAACAGAACAGCTGGCACCAGTTGTTTTCACAAGCTGCTTTTATTTAAGTTTCCACCTTAAAATATTGGGCTCCTCAGCTATGTGTATGTAAATGTAAATACCAAATTAAATTTTTAGAAACTGTTGACCTAGGAACAGCTGTATGAAACACACATTTTTTTGCCTCAGTGCTTCATATAGTATACAACAGTCCGGGAGAGAGCTAAGCACAATAGTATTTTAGCAACACTTTTATAGTGTGAACAATTTTTGAACAAGAGTGCTACAAAAAAGTACATTTGTGTATTTTGTGTACTTATGTACAATACCACATATATTTACCAGTGGTGATAATGGAAAAAGAGCAGATCTTTAACGGTCTCGAAAAAGCAGTGCAATACAGATTAATTCCCTTTACAGCACAGCTGCGAGTAAACTTTGGGGTAAAGTAGGAGACAAAGCTGATTCAATACTGACAATCACAAGCTCTAAAATCATGAGTCAAGCTCTCTCAAGACAAACAAAAAACCCAACCTATCAGACAAAACCAGACTTTTTAGTGCCTGCAGTGATTGGCTGTTAAGAAAAAAATTAAGAAACACCTACAGTTCCATCTGCATATTAATTTCAACATTCCATCTCATTTTTTTTAAATTGATAAACAAGCAATCTTAGGACTAAAGTAACACTTTAAAAAAGTTACTTAAAGTTTTGAAAACATGGTAAGAACAGTTATTGCCCTGCAACTTCAGCAAGGAGGAGAGCAAAAAAGCCCTAACTTACACATCCAGAAAAACAGTTTAATTAGAAACCTGAAAGCTTTATGGCAATTTCTTATGCAACAGTAAAGTTTCAGCTTTACTGACTGAGTGAACAGTCAGTTTTTACCTCATACAGTACAGACTGGAATCCTATTGTCCTATAATAAGTCCTGTATTTTCTATAACTTACTGTAACCTTTTAGCTGAATAGATTTGGACTCTAGTCAAGGAGCACAATGAAGAACAGAGGGGTCACTCTTGGGGAAACTCCTTGAGCTCACCAGGCTATTCAAATATGAGAGCTGGGATCAAAGACTGTCATTTGAGTCACTTTGTTGGTCAGCACCATGCAGTACTGAGTTCCTACAGATTTCTGAACCTCTGCATTCCTTGCAGCTGCATGTTACATAATTATGAAGAACACCTTAAGCAAAATACAAGAGACTTCCATACTCCACCTGCTCGAGATACTCATCAGCTTAATTAAACTTTCAGCCCTCTCAGTGAAGAGCAGATTTTCTTGATAGTATTTTAAACTGAAAATATTTCCTTTATGTAAGCATTTATTGCAATCATCCACTAGTGTTTTCAGATTCGGCATTTCGTCAGAGGAATGTCTAAGCATCAAAAAATGTATCAAAACTCAGATGATCAAATGCATTTTTCTAAACGTAAATAAACCATTACAATGAGCTATTTCATTCCCTGCAGTTTGCAACAACACCACGACAGACTTCCACAGGCACCTCCCTTATTTTTCTTATTCAAACTGAGAAACTCTACAGAAGACACCAAAACAGGAGTCTTCCATCAGTACGCTAGTAAAAATACACTGTCCAAAATAATACAAAGTGAGTGGGCAGTCTGCTAGTTCGCTCTACGGCTTCAAGAAACAAGTAACATCATTTTTGTTAGACAAAAGTTAAGTCAATCTTCAAGCGCATCCCTAATTTCTTCCTGTTAAAAATTGACAGAAGATTTCATTTTCACAGCTATGTTAACTGCAAAGTCTAAACAGGTAAGAAAATAAATTACATTGAGGTTCAACTAGTTGAATCAGTTTGAGCCAAGGAGTCTAAAAGAGATGTAAAAATAAAAAAAACAACAGTAAAATGATTTGTCAGAAGTATTTCAAAACAATCTTCCTGCTAAAGAGAGGTCTTAAAAACTTATTCCCTGAGGAAAACCCCGTTGCTTGCAGCACGCCATCTGAAAGAGCTTTTGTATTCTGTGATTTAGGACTGTGTTACTTTGTGTGCTACCATTAGGGTCTGTTAAGACATGCCCATAAAAATTTGGACAACTACACATTAATTTAAATACATACACTTCTTGAGAGTACTTGCTCATATTCTACAAGATCACAAATAAACTGAATAAAAGATCATTATCTATTTCAGGCATCTTAAAGAAACAGAGCTGATTCTGCCTACCTCCACATTACCTCCTTACACAATTAGAGAGCCACAAAATAACTTGTGTTAGAAATAAAAAAAAATTACAAATACATGCCAAACTTGAAAGGCAAGGAGGTTACCAGTTGCTCTGATTGACTTTATCTCCCACCTTGGCCACACTGCTGTTCATCTGCACCATCCCAAGCAAAAGTTGTATAGAAATGATTTTATATAGTCCCATAGCTAAGTATCTAAAGTTGTGAACTCAAAAAAAGACTCCTGTTCCAGCCTGCATTTTGCTCATAGTCCTACAGACTAAAAGTAGCTTGCCTTTGTGTTGGGTTTTCTTCTTCCCTAAATACAAGTTTTGATTCTCCTGGAGGAACTACCCAAAAGAATATTTTTTATTATATGCACAGAATGGCTTGGGTTGAAAGTGACCTTAAAAGAGCACCCAGTTTCAATGCCCTGCTGTGGGCAGGCTTGCCACTCCCTCCAGATTAGGCCACCCAGGACCCCATCTAACCTAGCCTTAAACACTTCCAGGGAATGAGGCTTTCTCCTGCTTCTCTAGGCAGCCTGTGCCTATCTCCCTCTATATTAAGTAAAACATCTTCCTTTAATTTGTTTATGGGTGCATAATTTTCTTATTCCTGTTACTTACAGCTATGCATAATAAAACTGTCTAACTGCCACCATCCTTTTCTTTCCTCCTGAAGAAAAATACTTCCAGTTTTTCAATATCTTGATCCAACTTTTCTAAGAGAAAACAGATAACTCTTCTCATAAAAAAAAGTGAGTGCTTTAAAGTTAATGAAGCATTCAGCATAAGGCTCGTTTCAGCAGTATTTTTTTTTTTTTTAAATACTTCGGGATAAGTTGCTGAAAACTAATAACAGAATATTCTGGTTATTTTTAATAGGAGTTCAGGACCTAACAGTAAAAAAAAAAATAAATAAAATAAAATAACAACAGTGGAAAAAAGCCATGAATATCCAGCTACTAAATCCTTCATTCAAAGTTCAGCAAGCTTCAGTGACCCTGATGAGCACAACAGTTCTGAAATGGTAAAGGTGTAGATCCTGAGGTGGCCTAATCTCAGAAAATTAAAAGCTTTGAAGATTAAGAGCAGGACCTTGAAATGACCCAGAGAGAAAGAAAGAGACTAAGTGGTTTCTGCAGCCAGCCTCTCACTGAAAGCAGGCCGCTAAGCCCCAAATGCCCTCAGCCAACTGCAGCTCAGCATTCCAGCTCAGCGCCTTGGTCTCTGCAGGAGCAAAAGATCAGAGCCACAAGTCCCTAGAACGGATTTTAGCTTGCCAGAAACTTGGTACAGAGGGAGACATTCCTGATTACGTTTTCTACTTCATACCTAGAATATTTCCTTTTTCTCTGGATAATATTACAAGAGTCACGTTTACTCCAAATAACCAAGTTACTGGGTCTACAAGGAAGCTACCTCACAGACTTCTAAGATCCTGTTTGTTGATCTTGCTCATCTTCCTCCTACTCCCTCTTTAAACACAGACTAAAGCAGAATGCAGAAATCCAGCTGAAGCCTAACCAGTACTGAAGATAGCAAACGCATTGCATTTCACAGGCTGAATTCCTGTCTCACCTTAGGGCTCTCCATCTTTTTCACAGCACCATCATCACTGCTTCCAGTTCCCTAAAACATCAGTTCTTTTCCTGCAATGCCGCTGACAAGTCAAATACCCCTTTTACTTCATTGTCTGCCTGACCAACTTTCTTTTTCTGCTCATGTGCTGTTAGCTTGCTGCTTTACTCCACAGACCACACCTCAATGTTCCTTCTCTCCATTCTTACCACTACAACCTTTCCCAACTACCAGTACCCACACTATTTACCTTAGAGACAAGGAAAGCAGGTCTGAAAGAGGACTGTAGAACAGACCTTGGGATCAGAGGGGCTACAATAGTAAGACTGACTGCATCTAGCACTCTGTTCTGATGTTGCACTAAAGGCATGCAGTTATGTAGCTGAGGCAGGAGAACACAGTACTTCCCATCTACCCACATTTGCTAGACAGATAACTTTAGAGAACAGGCAAAAAACGAGGGCTATGGAACAACAGAAACAGACTGTTCTCTCCATTTCACATAACTCATGCAATAGTAATTTTATCTCAAGCTTTTATGATATACCAAAACATGCTGTCTCCTATCTCTCTACTCATCTTGGCACAGGAATGAAGAACTCCCAGCAGACTTCACATTGGAAATCAATGGAAGAGTCAGTTGCTTGACTGACAACTGGTTGCACAATTAGGAGGAAGCCTGCACACACTTGTAAAATACACAATAAAATCTGTTTTTTTTTCAGCTCAGATCAGCACGGTAAACACAACTCCACGAAACACAGCTTTACATGTTTGATTTGGGGGTTGGTTTGTCTTTTTCACATCCTTCTCTATTCTGCCCCTAGGACTGCCACTACAAAGAGAATTAGAGTTCTGTTTCAGTAACTATTCATATCATGGACTTAAAATGCCCAAAGGAAAGAATTTAAAACCAAGGTGGAAGGAAAGTTGCATGCAATTTTGAGTGAGAAGTCCAGCAGGAAAAGCTGCAACTGATCACTGGCTAGACCAACTTTTCAGTTTAAATTTTTAAGTAATCATCAGAGACGCGAGAGCTTATCACAGAAGATAAAAAACCTATAAAAGCAAAAGGGTGACATCTCTTAATGCTAACAAAGCCCTGATCAATTAAGAATGCAGTTAATTTCTTCTGGCACAGCTAGATTACTCACATGTATGAAGTCTATGCCAAAAGGCAACCACGCAATTAACAACAACTAGGTAGTCCAATATAGCAACAAACAAGGCAAAAATAGCTTTAGATCACCTGTTGATTATACATCCTTAACAAGACAATCACCTAAAAGGCCCAGAAAACATATTTCTAGATTGCAAGTTTTACACATGCGTATGTACACATATACATAGACACAAATAGATGCTAATCCTTTTTTCATTTTTGATTCTCACCACAGAGATTTTGGAAAGCCATGCCATAGCAACACGTGTGTGCAAGCAATAATTCAGGAAAAAGTCAGTACAAGCTTCCTCTTCAAGAGCATACGAGTATTCAAATTGCAAGGCAAAAATAAATTGAGTTCCTAACTTCTAGAACACCACTGACAGAATCTTCTACATCGGCCGTTATGAAATCAGTAAGATCTGAAGTATAACAAAATACATTCACCAAGTTTCAAAGCACAATTCAATTTATTAGACTTGTCAAGGCAGTTACCCTGACATTTCTTCCTCGTACAGCTTCTCTAAAAAAGAAGATGGCATACAAGTGAACGTAGATGGGGATAAGATTCTTAACTGTGGAAAGAGGGGGGCATACATGCTCACGTTCCAGGAAAGGAACAGAAAAGAAAATTCTGCGTTGACCTAAATGCACAAAGTTAACCACAAAAACTCCTGAAATATTAATGCTTCCGGAAAGCATGCTTATTTATCTAAATTCAGTAAATATTTACTTACCCAGCATCTTCCTGGAAGCCCTCCAATTCATCTCTTTGTTCTGCTAGAGTGGATTCTAAGTCCAGATAGGTACCATTGTGAGACAATTGCAGAGTGCAGTCATCAAGCTGTAAAACAAATTCCAGATCAGATTTTAGCATTAATTTTTTTTATTCACCTCTAATTTAGGTAACCCCTATTTTTTTTATTTTTTAATTTTTTAATCTCCACAGACAAGATTTCCTTAAAACAAACACATACAGGGAGCAGAACATGGGTGTTGTTAGATAATTTATACAATCCCAAGTCCATATTCACTAGATCATGCTTGATCACAACAATATCAAGGGTCCAAAGAAGTTCAACAACTCAAGGAAAGGTAATAATAATCCTTTATCACCTTTTTTTTTTTTTGTAGTTGTTCTTGCTGTTGTCCTTTCAGCACTAGAAAAGTAAATTAAGGAGAATCCATCTAAGATGAACCACCTGTATTAACTTCCCATCAAAATTTTAGGCTTCCTGTAATTCCCAGGAGTCACACTTTTCTGGTATTGACTTCCAGATAAATTAATTACCCAATTCCCTATCACTGAATTGTTTATGCAAGAAAAGAATACTGTTAATAGCCCTCTTCCAAGGGCTATTCTGAGTTAGCTGCCTTGGAAATATCATAGAAGAGCTATTTTTCAATATGTAACTGACAGAACACAACTTTTGAGTTAGCTCACACCACGGTGCTTAGAACTGCTTACATCTTGAAATAAAAGTTCATCTTCCGCAGAAATGGAAAGAGTAGAGGGAGGAGCTGAAGTTTTATTTAAACCTGTTCCACTTTCCTTTTTTCTTTTTTTTTTTTTTCTCCTTTAAGCCCCCTGGTGAAAGAGTAAGCACCTCAAATAATGCGAACATGAGTTTTCGCTTTAACTCCTGGGAATTAAAGAAAGAAAAGAACCTCTAAGCCCAGCTCCCAGACATTAAGAATAACAACAGTATTACTATTCTGTATCTTTCTGGGTACTAAGGATAAAGGATATTATTAACCTATGCTAATTTAAAATACAGTCTTTAGAGAAGACAGACTAAATACTTCTCTGGGAAACCTTTCTCCCAGTAGCCCAGGATATAAAATGAAATGCTAATTTATTCAAAGTAATGCCAAAAGGCAAACTACTAATTAGATAAATGTTCTGCTGTCACTATGGAGATTAGGAGATTTGCCCACAATTTCCAATTATACTGCATAATTAGGAAAAAGGAACAGTGCTTTACTAATGTACTATGACTTTAGTGTATAAAAAGCATGATGAGAACAGGAAGTACTTCGTGTACAAGATAAAGGAAAATAGTGCATTCTACCTATCTTCATCTCATCTCCATAGTTTCAGCTGAGCATAGTATTCATTTAGGCTTTAAGGCATCATGCATTGTATCCATTAATAGGAGTTATGGTAATGGAAGAAGTAAAATCTTTTGTTTCCCTTACTTAAGAAAGGATCTTGCCAAAAAGACTTTCTCACTTGTATGCACACACTTAGAAGGCAGCAAAACAACACTTTCAAAAGCAGAGTAAATATTATGGGAGTAAACTCCTGAATGATCGTGTTATATGGTCATCATGCTACTGTGCATCTTCAACTCCACTCCACTTACACTCTCATTTTATAGGTAGAGTAGAAAAAGAAAATATGATTTTTTTTTAATTAGTAAATTGTCTGACTTCTTCAGCACAAAGAATGACTGATGTTCACTCATTAGTGCTTATTAGTAGCAATTCATGATGTCGAGTCTCTCCCCTCTGTTCAGTGTTAATCGCATGTTTATCTGCTACGCATCACTTCTCCCAGTCTCTGGAGACAGCCTCTAGCTAGCTCATTTGGGACACGCTCTTCCCATTGATCATAACTTGCATTAAAATTCCCTACTAGTCCTTAATAGCACACACATTCTCCTAGGACAATCAAAGGGCAAAATTTATAAGATAAGTTTCAAAAAATAAATCATTTAATTGAGCAGTTTTCCATGACCATGACGGCTGTTCAGCACTTCAGAAATTATTCCCATTTACTTCTTTACGACTCTTTTTAACTCTTTGATATTTCCTACTTGTCCCAAATTGAGACCGATATTTTGTTGTTGTTAACTGCCTAGCTCATTGATTCTATCACCACGAGGTATGTTGGTTTTTTTATAAACATTTTTCTAAAGTTTCTCTTGACATTCCCTTCAAATCATTACACATATTCACACCTTCCTGCACATTGCAGAAGAGCCAAGAAGTGTATTTCATTACAAAAAAGAAAATAAAAATTACATTTACAGTATGATCTTTTGTGCATCATGAACTTTTGCTGTCTTTTAATCATTTCCACAAAAATACTCACAAGCTCCTTATTAAAAAGTGAAGCTGAATGATAGCTTCAACAGAAGAAAATGTATTGATGCCCTAGTGACTTATCTCCACAATTAGAAATTCTTTAGATAATCCCAAAATAGAGTTTTCCCACAGATAATTATATCGGGGAAATGTAAGGGAAAGAAACAGGAAGCACACAGTAGGACCATAAGATTACAAGCACTAGTCACCCTGTATTTCCATAGCTGAACTCAGCTATGAAAAAGCAAACAAACTGATTAAATATTTAAAATATTAGAACACCTAAAACCAGAGTTTACCACACTCCCATCCTTTCAACATGTCAGCACAAATCCCTACCAGACAAGAAGAGAGGGGTGTCATGCCTCTGATCCTCAGCAGGAAGAGGCAGAACAAGGTCAGACTTGTCAAACTCCAGCTTTGCCATCCCTTTGAGTCACCCTCATTTCACCAGCACCTCAAGCCTTAAGGAGCCCTAGGAGCAACATTTCCTGATTGTCATGGGAAAACACATCACTTGCAGTGCTTCTTATGTGTTCCAGGGAATGAGGAATAGAATGAGGAATACTGGACAGATGCTCAGTTCAACATCATCTTCTGCAGGTAACCAAATTCAGTCAGTGTGGCTAGTCACCCAATCTGTGGAGCCAAAATAACTTGTATCATGAGGCCATTGAGCTCCAGAGGATGAAATAGTTCAATAGTAAAACACGGAATGACTTATTGTGTTTTAAACACTGACCCACAGAAAGAGGTAGCATCCACTTCTCTTCATGGAAAGAAAACCACAAAGATGCCCTTGTTACTGCACAATGAGAAAGTTCACTATTTTGTATATTTGGAGCAAATGTTAGAAAGAAATTCTCTAGTCTAGTGATGAAGCACTAGAATAGGTTGCCCAGAGAAGCTATGGATGTCCCCATGGATCCCTGCAGGTAGTTGAAGGCCAGGCTGGATGGAACTCTGAGCAATCTAGTCTAGTGGAAAGGTATCCCTGCCCATGGCACAACATCAGAACCAGTTAGTTTTGTGACACTCTTCCCATTGCTGATAATTCACACTGAAATTCCTTATTAGCATAGGATGCGTGCTAATAAGGACTGCTACTTGTGACCAATGGTCCCAAATTATTCCACGTAGTTCTACAATTCTCCAGATTTCATAGCTTAAGGAAAACAAGAAACTACAGGACAACAACAGCAACAAGGAAAGACAACTATCAGACAGTTAGTTATCTGATGCAACTTAAGTTACCACTGCTGCCTTCAGAAACTACAACAGAGGCTTTATTGAATTAAAAAAAAAAAAAAAAGCAGAGTTCAATTATTGTTTTCATCTAGTATTCTTAGTTCCTTGCAATCCAAGAGCAACACCCAAACGAGGCATATGAGGTGGCAGGGTGGAGAGCAGAGGAGCAAAGCAGAGACATATACAGCAAGGCACACACATACCCCAGGCTGTGCACTGTGGTCTGCACCTGCATGCATGCACTGGTCACCTTGCTCATGAAGCACTGTGGGTAAGTAATCCAACTCAAAGTCAACACACACTGTATCACACCAACTGAAACTTCTGGAAGCCTGTTTTCCTTCGTAAGACTCATGGAGAACTGCTCTTTCCTCATCCTCCATTCCCATTCCAAGAATCCATGTAGAAGAATGGATTTTGGACAAATGGCTGTTCACATCTCTCTTGAACTTCAAGAATGTGTTGAAGAGTCAACAGCCAGCAGGGACAAAAACTAAGCCAAACACCTTTGTGATTTTATCTTAATAGGATGAACTTGTTTATCAGTGTTAGGACAAGTTACCACAACTGCTCAACGCTGCAGTCAGAAGCACAGACTGATCCAATTCCTAGCAATTTTAGCTGGAACTACTGGACAGATTATTTTGCTCATTTTGCTGTTTCCAGAATTACATGGAAAGAAATACATAAAAATAAGTTGAAGCAATCCAGTATCAAGCTGCAGAAACAAATCCCTCTTCAATTGCTCTTCTGGCATGGACTCAAAAAAATCCTTATCTTATACAAGTGTCTTAGCTCATCTTTCATTTAAACATCATTTGGTGGTAATTGCTCTTATTAGTCCTGGAATACTCCTTACTTACCTACAGGATGTTTTGTAAAGTAGGAAGAATTATTGATTTAAAATAAAAAAAACACAGAGTCCCTTTACATTAAATCTTTCCTTTTTCAATCAAAAACCTTGTTTTACTTTACAGATTGCATGCCTGACATTTTCCCACACCAGCTAAATGTGCTCCCTTCTGGTTCAGCTGTATCTAGTGGAATTGTAATGCTGTTACTAAGGCCTACAAACACCAGCTTTCCCTCTGCTCTGCCGTCTTCTTACTGCACCTTCCCAACAACATTTTTTTCCTCTTCCTCCATAGGGTAGATAAGGTGAAAAAAAACAAAACATCTTTGCTGCTTACCAAATTTACTGCATATTTCTAAGAAAACTGCACAAATCAACATGGTGTAAACCAATATTTAACATTCATCCACACCTGAGCTTTAAATAGAGAATCACTTTAGTATCCTCAAAGGGCATCATATTTTATTGTTTTTGAAAATTTATTACAGATCACCAAACATACATTTTCTGTATATCAAGTATCACATTAAAATATAACAGGATTGCCAACTCTGTTAGTTCTTATAGAGCAATGGACTATCATCCTATCTAATATGCATCCCACAGCCAACCTTCCCATAACACTTACGCTTTTTAGAGTTACTGACAACTGCCCTATTTGCTAAGGACCTAATTCTCTCATTTCCAGTGTGAGTAGAGCCAACCAGACCACACCATAGACATGAACGTTCTAGTCACAACCAGTTAAGGTAACACAGCATAAAAGATATTGAAGCACCCAGCCCAGGAGCTGGTGCTGCATGACCCACCTCAGGTAGAAAGGCTGACATCAATGTGATTAAATGTAAGCAAGTAATCTGTATGCCGGATGTTAGAAAGCAAAATTTACAAGATATGCTAAAAACTGCTCTCATCTTCCAGTTTACATTATTACAAGTTATCTAGTACATGCAACAGCATTCCCCGATTTTGCATGATTTGTGGGAATAATTATTAATGCTAAAGCTTCCCTGATTTATTCTCAGCCCAGTGATCATCAAACCACTTGACAAACTCCACACATGCTGTAGAGCTTGTACAAACAGTTGCATTGATAGAACACTACCTACACAAAGTACAGGCTACAGGTTTGCACAACCAGGCATAAGGCAGACAAAGCACAATTTGAAAGGCACTTGCTACTCCCATATGAAAGTGTTGGTATTTTGAATGTAGCCTGCAGTCCTAGTCTGAAACAGCAGCTTTTATCTCAGGCCCAGCTGACGCCACAGAGTACTACTGGGGTCAGGTAATACAGCACACCAAGCGAAACACTAATGCCACTAGATCCTAGAGAGCCACTGGAACGACACCCTGCCAAGACAAATATTCTGCTGAAATAACAAAGAAACTGAAAACAAACACAGAAAGCTGTTACATTAATACTATGGGTTTGACTTAAGAAAAACAAAAGGAAGTTCAGAGTTCAAGATTCTGGAACTGTGCAATTTCGGGGATCTCAAACACAGGCAACACATCACAGTAAAAGTGTAACACAGAGATATGTACCTGTTGCTATTCTTAGGCAGTGAATTACGCCAGGCCTTGTGTTTGGTGATTCTCTCTAACACAGTGCTCCACAGGGAGCAGTTCAGAGTTTACTAGAGTATCTGTTTCCAAATATGACACCAGGGCTTCCACCAGGAGCCACATGAGCGTTGTTCGAAAGTGTGAGTGCTCAAAATGTCAACAACTGTGGAACAAGAAAGCAAGTCAAATTCATCTAGAGATGGGGGTTACTAAAAAGTAGAATATAATCTTAAAAAAAAAAATTAACAGTAACTGCATTTCTGCATAACTAAACAAAATTTCACTCCACGTGGGAACTAACACATTCTTCCTTTCCAATTCAATCATTTTAAGTTAAATCAGTTAAATTTGAGACAACACACAAACCAAACAGTCAACAGCAGAGCTCAGCAAAGTGAAACTGTTCAGACCAAAATCATCTCCAGCTCTCTAACTCAAAAAACCACCACATTTTCTAGATTTCTCATGGTAAATAATGAACATACGCAATGAGAATAACCTAACCTCTATTTGTTAACTTTTTGGCACTTCAACTCATCCTTGCTCAGCTTTTCCTCACTACAAATACAAAGCACAAGCTCTTCTAGCCTTCATAGTTAAGTATGTCTTTAGCCAAACAAAAGGGAGAGCAGCCGTAAGAACAGGATGCTTTCTTTAGAACTATACACAGCTTTTTGGCTGATACACAGGGGTTACCTACAGCTGACATGCTCTCATTACCATTTGGTTGGACTTACTGTGAAAGTATCCAAGGAAATGGAAATAATCTCTAAGAAGGAGATAGGTCAAGAAAAGGGAGAGGAGGAGGGAAAAGGATTAGCTTCAGTGGAGTGTATCATCTGAGGAATCTTTTGTTCAAACTTGTGTGTGTAGGAAAAATATTGAGTTAAAACCACAGAAATCATTCTGTTAAAGATAAGCAGTAGCCCAAGACAGCAAAAATTACACTTGTGACAAAATTTCATTCAAATTTCTCTGTAGTTCTAATTGAACTGAAAGCAGTGAAATGCTTTGTATTTAAATATATATATATATTTCAGATGTCACAGAATGAATCAATGATTTAAACCCTTTTATTCTAACACGTGTCCCTAAGAACAATCTGTCTACCAGCATCTTTCAATTCACTCAACCATTCAAAGAACACAGGCTGGGCCTAACAATTCCACCACTGCTTTTAACTGCATTTGGCACACTACAGGTTGCTCGTTATCCTAATCACAGAACTGAAATACTTGACTGCTACACCACCATCCAGTTTACAGAGGTGTGTCAAGGACACAGTAAGCAGTAAATCGCAATTCATCTTTAGCAGCAGTGGTTTCACTGATGCAGCAGTTAAGCACCTAGTAGAGAATACAGTGAAAAAGCAAGAGTATAATCTCTAACCTCCTGAGTATGCTGTATTTCCAGTCCCTTGACCCACACCTGCATCTTTTTAGAAAGAGAGGAGATAAGGTGTCAGTCTTGAAATAAGCTGTACTTAAAAACAGTATTTGAGCATACGGGTCTTTAGCATCCTTTTCCCTATGAAAAACTCAAAACTAAGGAAAACACAAGAAACAAAAGATGAGATGTGAGGCCACATGGGAAGTCAGAGCAGGGAGTTGGGAAAAAAAAGACAACAGATTAAGAGGGAAGGAACCTGAGAATAGTTCTGGCAGACTTCTGGCCAGAGCAGGCAGAGATTTGGAATTAACAAGAGACAAAGACAGATTCACTAGTGAAACAGGAATTCTGAGGCAAACTGTCTTTCACTATAATCAGAACTTTGAGGTTCTGGTTAGCTATTTAAAAGCTTTAAAAAAATTAAAAACCCATAATCACAAACCCATTGCTCAACATACATCAAAACGCATTGTGTTAAATACATCAACACTGAAGGTATATGTGGAATACGAAAGAAAATAAAGCACAGCAGGATAACTGAAGAGAACATAGCACACTTGTCAACAGAATCATTTTTCAGACAGTCTAAATCCTGGAGGTTCAAATGAAAGATTTTGTCTATTGACAATTATACTAATGATTACTGTCATCAGCTCTTCCCAATACTTAAGAGCGTCTCTTAACAGCTTTGTGATTTAAACCTAACATAAGCTGAGAAATCATTAAAAGAGAATGATTACAAAGTTAATGACAATAAAAATCAATATGAGAACAGCACACAAATGGTAAAGATTCATATACACTGCAGACTCTCTCAATTCTTACTTCCAAATCCATAAAAGCACAAGGGATCAAAAGTCAAGTTTTCTACCCCTGAGCAGAATTTCTTTGGCACTTGAGCTTCACCTATTTTGTTTTTTTTATTGTCCATTTTTTCCCTTCCATTTGATTAGCTGCCAAGCAGCAGATTCAATCCCCAGATTTAAAGCAGTTGTCTGGACTAGACTAGGAAAGCAAAAAAAGTTATGCTCCTAATGAATGCAGAAGTTCTCTTAATCCTCAAACGGAAAGCCATACACTCCAACTCAGTTACAAGCAAAAAACAAGTATGCAAGGAAAGGATGAATGTAGCGTTACCACCAGCCATATATCAAGTATTCATTCCTTATTTACACTCTGATCGCTCTGTTTCAAAAGGCACACAGAGAACATAGCTAGAAACAAGTGGCTTCAGTAACAACTCCTGATCTATTTTTCCCCAGAAGTGAACAGGTTCTAAAATGGTAACACAGAATAAAAGACTGAGATGGCTCAGAAAGAGCAGAGTGAGAGGACCATGGTACTGAAAGAAAAAGAGTGGGGGGGGGGAAGGGGGGGGAAGGGATGTCAGAGCAATTATACTGTTAAGTCTTTTACAGAACAAAGGAAAAAAAAGAATAAATGAAAAACTATGAAGCTGGTTCTAAGTTAGACTTCAGAAATAGAGTACAAAGTGGGCCAATAACACTCCTGAGTTCAAAGCCTAGAGATCAAATACAATCAAATGCTTCTAAGGAATAAGAAAACTACTTTCAATTAAGAGCATATAAAACATGTATGCTTCAAGAGCTCAGTAATCTAATACCTATTATTTAAATTTGTCCATTATGGTGGTGCTCAAATATCCCTCTAAACCATCTGGTACTACCTACTGCAAAAGATCAATGTCATAGTTATCACTTTTTTCTGTGCACAGAAGAACCACAACATGCCTTTACTTTCCTGTATGCACGAAAACCCCTTAAACAAATCCACATGGGGCACTCATTTCCATTGCCTGCTCCTAATACTTTTTTTTTTTTATTTAGAAAGAAATATTTGAATGATCAAAATAAAACCCAAACAGTAGTTCTGATAGCTAATAAGGATTAAACACGCTAAAACTGAAGAGGTTTTTTTCCTGCAGTGCCCAATAATTAAGCTTCCAGATGTCTAGCTTGTTGACTCCTAATGAAATTGCCAGCAGAAGAGATGTTGAGAATTTCCACTTACTCATACAAGATACAACATACTCATACAGCAGCTTTGTGTCTAAATGCTGTCAGAAGTCAAGGCCTTAGTAACTGTCACCTTTAAAGCCAGTAACTCCACATATATCACAGAATTCTAAATCAGATTAAGATCATCCAGTCCAACCATTAACATATCAGCACCACATATCCTAGTCCACTGTCCTCCACTTCCAACAGCTTTCTTATGGGTTCCTTTTAACACAGACCACTTTGATGATCTGTCTTCTGCTAACTGCTCCGGTTTCCTTGCAATACCTCCAAGCACCAAACCATCAAAACAGTCCAGGAGCACCTGGCTGGATGTGGCATTTAGGAGAATGCATAGACAACCCCTTATTCCCAGAATATGTGGTACAACATTTTGTATCACAAGTGCTACGCAAAGCATCATGTTAGTTAATGACAGCAAAAATATATATATATATACTTCCCTTTCACACTACTTACTTTTCATATCGACTCTAAAATCATGCTACTCTCTTCACTGTTAAAAAACAACAAACCACAACAGCACAATCCTACAACACAAACAACAGTTAAGAAAAAACAGCTATTACTCTCTTTTCAGTAATGATATTTATTATGAATTGCATTCAGAACTAGTTTCTTTTCAGCACGAGTTTAACCACCCTTACGATAAAAATAAGAGAACTTTACCTCAGAGTTGTCGCTACTCATCCTTCTAGTTCCATACACTAAGGGTAAATGGCTCACATAGCTCACAGACTCTACTGGGAGCTAGCTACAATCAAAAAAGTTTGAAATACAAAGCACAAAGCTCTGTTTTATTCGTGGTACTTTTGTTTGCCAATTAATTTACAAAACACTTATTAAAGTGGGAAGAGTAGCTGGCTATGCTGTCTTACACTACACAGTAGAAGGACAAATGTAAAACACCTGAACATTCACGTTAAAAAAACATAAAACCAATTGCTGTTCACAAAGTATGAAGGTCTTTGGTACCATTCTAATCTCACAATTTATCCACTGGTGTAACTCTATCAGCTCCAAAGGGATGATGTCATCTCCAACCCCATGTCAGTGAAATAAGAAACAGGTCCTTTCAACATGCAAGGCGGAGGAAACCTTTTGTTTGCCTTTCAGTGCTCAAGCCTTCTTCCCTATTGAAAAAACTAGCCCCACTCTATTTAAAAGTGAAAAGGACTGACTATTGGGGATGCATTCAGGAGGCCATAAGCAAAAGAGGAAGGGATACTGAAATTCTCCAGTTTGCAGTGGTACTGGACCATAGCAAGTGTGAGCACCCAAAGCACTCCCAAAGCCATAGAGACACATGCCACTAGTGCCTCTGTTTGCTCCTGCTGAGTTCTTGCTTCCAGGAACACAAAAACATTTTTAAAAAATTGAGAGCAGCAACATTAAAGAAAGCCTGTGTTTGATGTGGTCCAGCAAGGAGAAAGCAAATAAATGAAGAAGGTAGATTTAGACTAGATATTAGAAAAGTTTTGTTTTTTTTTTTTTTTTTTTTTTTTACTGTGAAGGTGGTGAAGCACTGGAACAGGTCACCCAGTGAGATTGTGGATGCCCCCTCCCTGGAAGCATTCAAAGCCAGGCTGGATGAGGCTTTGAACAAACTGGTCTACAGGGAGGTGTCTCTGCCTATAGCAAGGGGGGGTGGAACTGGATGATCTCAAAGGCCCCTTCCAACCCAAATAATTCTGTGATTCTATGAATGAATAAATAATCAGTTATTAAGAAACTGCTGACAATCTGAGTAGTAGGAAGTTTCTAATGATCCAAAAGCCACTATCAAGTCCACTTTAAAAGAAAACAGCAGCTATGGCTGTTCAGCTTGACCAGGCAAGGAATAGCTGACTCAATCATCCTAAACAGAACAGGAATGCATCTTTCTGCCATGCACGAAGTTCTAAGTAAGAAAATAAAAGTATACCTTTCCCTCTGTGAAAATCAGAAAACATTTGCTCTAAGCATTACTGCAGTGTAAAGAGCAACAATGCATCTATGCATACGTGAAGCCATTTCTACCCCACTGTCTTTTTTTTTTTTTTAAACGACACTAAGTTTCTACTGCAGGAGTATTTCAGGTTGTCGGGTTTTTTTTTTCCTCCCTGAAGTATTTCATTGCCCTTCATTGGTAGAAAAAAAAACATTCTGCTAGCTTTTATGTTTAAATACATGCTTCAAACAGTTTTCAGGTTATTTGGTTTAGCTAGAGAAATAAGACCCAGATGTTTCACCAAGAAGGTTTTTTTTTTAAACCAGGAAAACCCATGGCCCTTCCAGATGTCTCAGATATCTTGTAGTCCAAACTTCTTTTTCCAACGACAGCCATGAATATTCTTTCTCCAATGAGGTGAGACTGTTATAGGGTTTAATAAACACATCTATGAGCTAAGGGTAAGGCTGCACCTGAAGGATCTCAGATCATTTAGCAGAGTGAGCAGCAATTAAGTCTTCCTAGTCTTCCATGTTTTCTTGCTCAGAACACTAAGATATGTAATATTTTACAGAATGAATATAATTAAAGCTCAAAATACAATCTCTAATTGCAATTAAATGAGGTCAAAATGAGGGCCTGTTGTCATTTTTATAAAGCAACTTGTAAACGACTACTTTGAATGGATGGTCTTACTGCGGATTTAATGATGTAAAGACTCATAGAACACCTAGTATGTACTAAAATGCATAACACCTGATAATGTTATTTCAGTTGCTGACATTTCATGTGTCCATCTGTACTTCCTCATCAACAGGTAACTTCCTAATATCATACAGGCAATAATTGCTGTCTTGTTCCCCACCACCACCACAGGAGATAACTAGCACTGTTAACCTCGTCTCTGTACTGCAGTTATCAGCCATCTTCTCTCTGTAATTGTTTTGTGTTAACATGATCCAGTTAAATTACCAGCAGGTGTTCCCAGCACTCAGGCCAGTGAGATATCTAGTTTGTATTTCAAACCCGAGGAAAGGCTCACATAACTATGTAAGAAAAGAATACTACTCTTTGTAGCTTTGTCTTGCTTATTTTAGACTTTTCTCAGCAGCACAAGAATTCTGAACCACCATTATTGGAAAGAAAAATTAATATCACATGCTTTTTCTTAAATAGGAAATGCATAGTGCTGTCCAAAGTAGCAGCTGACCTAAAATTGAGTCCACAGGTTTATTTAACATAGTCTTGTCTGATTTTTCTGGCAGCATCTGCTACTCCTGGTACACACTCAGGTACAATTTCTGAAGAAGATCTGGGACTCCACATGGCCACCTGTAGGGATAGCCAGATTGTGTGCCTAGAAGTTCAAGCCTGCAAAAAGGTATACTAGGAAATATCAAACAGGAAGATTGAAGGCCCTGATTTGCTAGGAGCAATCAAACAAGTCGACGTCCCGTCCCTCTGGAGTGAGACAGACCATAATCATGGTCATACTGACTTAAAATCCTCACCTTAAGCCCAGCTCTTTCACAAAGCTGCACACACAGTTGTTCTCATTACCTCCCACATCTTAAAGTAGGAAGAACTGGGAATCTACTCCATAGACGTTTGCTTACGGCATGCAATTATTTATTTATTTATTTATTTTAGCTCTGAAGGCAGTTTGCTTTTGTCTCAGCCTAGCTATGTTCAGAGAAGATGACCTGTAACAGTGATACATTTATAAAATTAAAGATGGGCTTGTTGCAAGAAATTATGTCTTGAATCACAGTCAAAAAAATTAAGATTTCTTTTATAGTAACCAGGACATATAACATCTTTCATATAAAAATGAAATCTATTTCTTTTCTTCTCCTTTTTCAATTAGAGATAATGTTTACAGTAAGAAATCATATTGACAAACAATTGGATTTAAACACACTAAACCCTATGCACTCACTGAAAAGCTCAAAGGCACAGTTCATTTGTCCTAATCGCCCTTCTTGAACCATGTGAAAGTGTTGATCAGCAGTGAATAACCATGGTCCTTATTAAACAGTTAATGGAGATTGTCAACAGCCTACAGCACAGAGCTGCAGTCAATTTCCACCACACTTATCAATTGTTATGTAAGTGGTAACCTTGTCCTTCTGCTGAAACATGAAGTTCAGTGTTGCATATAAAATACAGCTATGCTGGAAGTACACAACTGACAAATCCCAACAGCAAAGCTTTGCTATTTATGCTTACATATGTCTCTTAACTCCAGTGTTAGGCATCCCCCAGCTAGCTTTGGGGCTCATGGTTTTCCTGCCAATTGTAAATCAGGGAAGAGAAAATACAAACAGGAAAAAACAAAAAACCAAACCAATAAAAAAAGAGAGAGAACAAAAAGAATGACAAAAAACAACCAACAACCTCCTACATACGCTGTTTGCAATCTTGGCCGCATAGCCACCAGATACAAAGTACCTGCCCCCAAACTAACCTTCATGACTCTGGCCTCACATGAGGTATTCTGGGTAGCTACCACCTTAATCCTGGGCTAAGATCAAACCACAAGAAACAGTGCCAGGCTACAAAGGCACAGCCAGCCACTGTCCTCCTGAGAAAAGGCAGCAAATAGAAAGCAATGCAGAATTTAAGAACAGCTTGGTTTGGAAAGGACCTTAAAGATAATTTAGTTCCAATCACCTGCCATAGGCAGGTCCTGATACTGAAACACCCCATGAGACAAGAATGTAAGAACAAGCAGCTGAATTTTATTAAACCACAACACCCAGTGCAGTTTCCCAAGACTGCCAGCCAATTCTTGTAGATGGAAATCAGAGGTCAGTGCTACAAGTGAAATCTAGAACCCTTCTGAAGTAGTAAAGCACCAGTGGACTGAGTATTTCAGCCATTAAGCATCAACAATACATTTTAAACGTGGCACTTCCAATAGCACAAGTCTGGATTTTAAACATTTGTACACATGAATGGCAGTGTGAGCTATGGGAGTTGAGTGCCTTGTAAAGCAAAGACAACAATGAATGTGTGAGTGACGGAACCCAGCTCTCAGTCACCCCATTTGGTGAGACAACAAATCAGAAAACTGAAACTGATGAAAACAAAGCTTGCACAGCTTTAGTGCACAGTCATGTCACAGAAGGGCATAAAAGCACCTCAGCACATAAATTTAGCCATAACACGTGGGTCTGCAGATTCTCAGGGGCTGACCCAGGCTTCCTTGCTTTTCTTCCTCTATGATCTCTTTTGGAATTCAGTATCAGATAACCCAGGCTACATTTGAGAGCTGTGGTACATTTAGCACAAAATATTCAACAGGTTCCTTTCCCAAGTCATTCCCAATATTTTTGGTATATTATGTTAATATTCCAAGTAATTCAGTAATTTCCATCCTAACAAGTCATTGCTCAACAATGTCATGATAATGAGTTGACCCTTCTTTGGTTGGAAATGATAAAACGGTTGCCAAAACCTTGATGGAATGCTAAGAGAAAGGAATTTATACTCATTACAGTGCACTGTTAAATTTGCAGAGACTACTTTCAAGGTATAAACTGATGCAATGAGTTACCCTTAAGCACACCAAGCTTCACACGGCTTTATTGTCTTGGGTGCCCCCTTATCACAGAGGGAACTGCATTTCTTTAGCTTCCAAATCCATAACAATATGAAAACAAGTGCAACAAATTCTATGCAAAGACTTCAGCAATTACTAGCTGACTGTTATATGAGCCTAAAATATGACTCCTGACAATGTAATCATTACAGTGCAAAGTAGGATACAGTTTTTCCAGGAAAAAGAAAAAAAGTATAAGAATTATCAAATTCAACAGACACGTTAAAACTAAAATTTATTTAATCTTATATTAAGATTGAATAATGCGACAGAGCGATCAAAGTGCACCAAGGAAGGAGCGATAGGCAAGCAAAGTACGTAGTCACAAAAAAAAGTAGGATAAAAGATGCATGTCAGCTGTGCTTAGAGGCACTTAGGTGTCAAATCAAGTAGTATCAATTCTGTAGTTGAAAGAAGCATCTTGTTTTGGATGATAAAAGTTATATTAACTTACTCAAGAATAGCTTATCATAGAAGCTTACTCCGTAAGACAGTCCCTCCACTATAAAGCAAAAGATCTTCATCAAAGAAGGTCTAAGAGAATTGCTGAGCTGCGCTTTAAGGCCATATTCATGGCTCACCAGTCCATAGCATCCACTTCACATGACTAAAAATTTCAGAAAAAATGCCTCCTCCGATCATCCCATGAGAGGTTTATATTTGGGGAAACAAAGTCAGTTCAGATGTCGCTTTACTGTACTAACCAGGTATTTTTACCTCAAAGAACTAGCATACTGAAATCATAATTTAGACACATTTCATCTGGGATACATTAAATTGAATCTTTTTCCTTACCGGAAATCTAAACGCTTGTCACTACAATACTGATGAGATTGAGATACAAGCATCATTTTTCCCTTCAACCAATAAAATAGTTGAATATCACCTTGCGAAATGAATTTCAAAAGTTCTCAGGGGCTGGCTCAAGCATATAATAACAACTGAGGCTGGAAAGAATGTTATGTTCAAAACAAGCGTACTTGAACCTTATTTTGACTTACAGAAGCTTGGAAAGTTTAAAGGCAGTAAATTTAATACTGTTATATTACGATTTGGAGATGGAGGAGTGTTAATCTATTTTCTCCAGGACAAGTAAAAAATAACATGTCGTACATTAAAAGCTTACTCATCAGTTTAGTGCTTTGTTTTGCCTTCGGAGGCTATGTTAAGGGCACAATATAATATCCAAACAGTTTAAGTAGAATGTTAACTCTAATACCTGCTGGCAGCAACAATGGCATTTAAACATTTTGCAACTAGGAAGCATTCAGCTAAAGCTCTTCTCGTGGAATCCCAAAAACTTTTCTCCTCTATCTACTTGTGTCAATGAGCCAAAGAGCTGTGCTCCAAAACGTCTCATCTTTTTGGAAAGAAGGAACAGCTATCACCCAACAGTTATCACAGGAACAAGACCAAATATTTATTTGACATACCCCATTCTGACACAAAGATACTCATGCATCCATGGGCAAGTTACACCTTGTCCATACTAAAAACGTTTTAATTGTTTCTTCCTTTTGCAGTGGAGTAGCTCCAGCAGCCTATCCCCTCATGTAAGGGCTTCAAAGCTTTAGATCTCCTCAGTTGTAGACACAAGCTCTTCACTCAGACTCCAAGAAATTACAAGTCACCCTTACATTACCCAGTGCAAGCATCTCTGCAACTAGCAGTACACATTTTCTAACTGTAACTAAGAACATGGGCGTGAGTATACAGGTCTTCCAATATTAGATTATAAAGCACAGTGTTAATGCAATTCCATGACTGGCTTTTCCTTCCGTTACACTGCAGGTTATGGCAGCACCCTATTCCACAGGCAGCACTTCAGAAATTGCTATTGAGAATGAAGACCCTTTTTTTTAAATGGTACCCAACACAGGACAAAAGGCAACATAAACTGGAACCCAGGAAGTTCTATATGAACATGTGGGGAAAAAAAGCCTCTTTAAGAGTGACAGACAACTGGAACAGCCTGCCCAGAGAGGTGGTGGAGCCTTCTTCTCTGGAGATATCAAAACCCACATGGATGCCTTCCTGAGTAACTTGCTCTAGGAAATCTGCTTCAGCAAGAGGTTGGACTAGATGACCTCCAGGGGTCCCTTCCAGCCCTTATGATTCAGTGACAGAAGCATTTGCTGTCGAGCACAATCCCATTTTTCCAGGCTTTAAATAAGTGCTTTTCTTGAAGAAAAGATAAATAAATACAGTCACACTATGGGCCAGTTTTCTTTCTTCATCTACCGTATGCAACAAAAGCAGCAGGCACTGGTTACACACACTTAGGACAGCTGTCCCACCACACAGTGTCCATCATCATGGTTTAATCAATCAAAAACAGTTACTACAAAGGGCAAAAAACCTGTCTGCTATTGGAAGCTGACTGACAGTGACCTGCAAAGCACCTCACCTTGTAAACTGAGCTCACACCTCCTGGCTACAGCGCAAAATATATTGCAAAGAAAATAAGTCTCATCATAACACCTAATATAAAAGTTACAAGTGATAAAAACAGAGTTTAGAAGAGATGCTAAATTTGGCTAACAACCTGCTCATTGCTATATTTCTGTTTCCAAGCCTATTAGAAATGTACAGACCTCCCCACCCCCAGCACACAGTCTCTTCAATTCCATCAGCCTTCAGTTCTGGTAGGAAAGTGGCTTAAAAAACAACTCAGACCAGAAAAAATAGCAGTAGGAGTAGTAGGTCATATTTATTTTTTAAATAGCCAAACACACTGCTCATTAAAAAGGTAACATGCAGGAATGAGTTCATCTTCAATATTAACCTTCCATGACTCACCTACAAAATATAGTTCAGTATTGACTTGAATTACTTAGATGTAACCAATTTGAGAAGACAGAGACAGATTCAAAACTGCTTTAAGTTCCACTATGTATACACACAATTCAAGAAAACAGTTTCATGGTAATTATTTGTAGTTTAATTTGACTTGATTTCATTTTTCTTGACTTTAGCATAAGAACACATAACTGGATTATCTCGCAGCATGAAACCCATGGCAGTTGCTCCTAAAGAATTCAATAAGGAATTCTTTAATCATTTGATTATTTCTCTAAAGTATATTTTTGAGTTGATGCTTAATTATCTCAGAGATTTAGATTACAGTTTTTATTTCAAAATGCGCAATTTAGTGGATAAAGAACATGGAAGCATGATTTCAGTCTCCACTGAAACATCTTAAAATAACACTAGCTGGTAACTACTAGCAAGACAGCAGGATCTTCTCACTGTTGGCTGCATATTTATTTCTGAACTATTTGTTGGAATACAAACAACAAATCATACCAAACAAAGGGAATAAACATAATTCAACTTACACTTCAGTAAAAAATATTTCTAATCTGCTTTTTTTTTTTTTTCTCACTCCAATCACACATAGTATTAATGATTTCCAAATGCTATGGCCTATTACCAGTGGCTTTCCCACAGAAGTAACATCAATCTAAAGAATGGCCTTAAGGTAAAGGCATTCTTTCAACAGCCTACCAGAACTATCAAACAAGTCAACGAAGTAGGCCATTTATTTGAGGTGTGACCACACTAGCAAAGTTCATCAGGTTAAGAAAACACTTTGGTCAAGCATAAGATCCTAGAAGTCACTGAACAGCATCCTCCCCATTGCTTTTGTCAAGTTTTAATTATGTCATATTAGCACCAAACTGCAAGTCTGGATGCAGGCTATTTTTAGGCTGCAATTCAATTGGCACTCTTACAATGGCTGGGATTAAAGCTCCACGACAGCCAAGTTACTGTATATAGGCCAATGCAATTACATGTTGAAACACGCTGCAGGAACATGATCGTGCTCGGCAGTCAGCATGGTGAGGAACAGCACTAGGAAGACACTTGCTATGTGCTAGCAAATATATTTATTAGCAGAGTGCATGCTTTTATCTTGCCTGTCTCAATTAAGAGCCCACAAAGGAAAACATTAAAACAAATGATAGTTTTACTCCAGTTCCCTACAGTATGATTTAGTGCTTATGACAGAAAGATAACATTTTGGCAACCTTGAAAATCAATATCCTTTACCTTTACTGGCAGCTGTTCAGATGACTTAATTCTGTCAACACTGAAGTAGCCCACTTCAGTCCTGCCCTGAAAATAGTCCCAAGCATGAAACAATGCAGTCCTAACCCTGCACACTCTTTAACTTCTGTACAGAGTAGCTGGTAAAGGGCCTGTTTTTAAAGAGCTTTTACAAGGATGCTCTAAAATATCTGCCAAAAAATATATGTATATATTTTAAGTTTCTTCTTCTTCAAGCTACTTAATGTTTTGGTTTTTTTTTTTTTTTTTCATACATTCAAGTATTAACTACTAATTTAAAACACTAAGCTCTGATTGACTTGCTAATCTTGGAGTCATGTTCTTAGGCTTTCCCTTTGCAACTATATGTATATTTTCTGTATAACAAACAACTTCAGACCCAGGGCCTAAAACACTCGGGACTTAATGTTTTGAGATTATGAAAACAACAACAACCACCACCACCACCACCATCCACACAACATCATCGTTTATCCTCTAGGATATTTTTAAATAAGAGTTTAAATAGGCACTGGAATGGGCTGCTCAGGGAGGTGGTGGAGTCACCAACCCTGGAGATGTTCAAGGAACATTTGGACATTGTGATGAGGGACATGGTTTAGTGAGAGCTATTAGTGATGGGTAGATGGTTGGACTGGGTGATCCTGTGGGTCTCTTCCAACCTTGGCGATTCTATGATTCTTTGAACTTTGACTAGCAATGACCATTACAAGATGCAAGTCATTTAGGCAACAGCTCACATCAGACACATCCACCTTAAATAAAACATACATTTCTCCTGTATCCTTCTTTTCCACTGCAAATTAAGCCAGAACATCTTGTGATCACTGAAAAGCTGTAAGTCTTCCACATTTATATGAGAAGCTTGAGTCAACTGACAGTGTAATACAAAATACTTGGAGGAAAAAAAAGTTGCAATGAACATAAAAAGAAATCACATGCAGAGATAGAAAAGCGCAGATAGTGTCATTTGACCTATCAGTACCCCTCCATCTTCAGACTTGACTCCTTTACCTGCTTTTGAAAAGCATTTAGCATACATTCCCATTAATTTCCTATTGTAACACAGCATAAAGTCCAGCAATGGCAGCAGCAAGGGCCCAGGCTGCAGCAAGTGAGAACTTGCTCAAATGCAACAGGTACAGAAATAAAGGAAAAAAAGCTGCTTACCTTTAGAAGGCCTCAGATACACAAGGATCTCCAGCAAGATCTCCTTGCCTCTACTACCAATCCCTAAATGAGGTCTAGGAAGGGGTGGATCCTGGCTTCACCCCTTCCAGTCAGTCAGGTACACTGCGTGCACCTGAGCTCCCTGGGTTGGCCCTGCCTTCCTACCAGGTGCTCAATCAATGTTTCAAGCCCCAACTTAGCATTTCCACTACACCTGTAAAGACACCTAAAGCAAGAAGTTTGAAGAAAACTGCTTCGTGATACAAAGTTTTTAAGATTGAAAGTAGTAGCAAAGGTGGTGATCTTCAAACCATCATTCTTGCAACCAGACACAGCTCACCACCTTTCCTTAGCACCAACTACTACAAGGCTTCTCAGTCTTTTCACCCCTTTCAATGAAAAAAAAAGTCATGAAAGAGTATCCCACAAATTCACTTACTTTTTTTTTGACAGAAAGCAGTTAACCACAAAGATCCTAACTACTTCTGAAAATTAACTGCATAAATGAACCTCACAACTTCAGAATTTTCCTTTTTTTTTTTTTCCCCCAAAGGTTAAAAAAAAAAATCACCTTTTTTGTTTGGTTGATTTTTTTTCCACACTGCTGATCACTCCTACTTCTCCAGGTGCTCATTGCCTTTAATTGCCCGGGTCCTTCATGACTGCTGCACGACTCAGGTGCAAGGAATAAAGTGCAACAGGCATCCTTAATTCTCTCTCTGGCAAACCTGGGGGAGTCTACACCACCAGGGACTACACCACCTTCCATAAATAGAGCAGAGGACAACAACTCTTTGCAAGCAAAACTCTCTCACAATGCTGGAAATGAAAAGAAAAAAATAAAGCAAAACTCTACCCTCTTTGTGGAGCCACAAATCACACTGCAGGGGCAGCTGCTGCAATGTCATAATAAAAAGCGGTTAGATAAGATACCAAATTTTTCTGAATCCTAGAGAAGTTCCACTTACATCTGCCCTATAGCTAGATAAGTGCCACCAACTCACTCTGGTTGTGTATTACAAGTTATTTATGACAATTTTTTCTCACCTTTACAATATCAAGAGTTTAACTATTAGCAATCCCAGCAACACTGGGTCCAGTTTTTCCAAGAATATGTATTTTGTCTTAAAAACCCTCTAGAACTATGACTAAAGGAGAGTAAACCACTTTTTCAGTCACCTCACTCTTTGCTGTAGAGCCTACTGAACCGTAAAATCACAACTGATATTACTAAGAGATTAATAATAAACGCTTTGCCTGTAGTGACTGGGCACCCAGGATGAAAATTAAGTGTTTTTCAGGACTTTGTAATTCACATAAATATTGTACTCACAGTATGGACTCACAGTTTAATAGTATGACTGCTAACATCAAATAGTCACACTGAAAACGAAGGAAAAAGTCTAAGGTTGTGTGCTTTTTTAAAAAAATGCATTCTTAAAATGCTTGTAATTAAAGAATTATTTCTTTTTAAGTGTTGGAATTGTAAATTGCAATGCATTTTATATACATATATATGTGTTAAGTTGATGACATGAACTTTTAAGTCTCACTCACCTTTCCTTCAATAATTTCATACGCCAGATGGTTGCAGATGTTTCTAGGTAGCTGGGCCTATCAGAAAACTCGCTGCTACTTTTGTCCCAACTTGTTCCTGTGCTAAAAATATGTAACAACATTCCTTGCTGTCTTCTTAATAACTGTAATACAATATAAAGTTAATATTAATATAATGCAATCCAGGTGGTGTGGAAAGTGATGACAGAAGAAAAGAGGCTGGCACTCTTTCCTCTGAGCCAGCAATGAAGTAATATCCCAGTACATAGGTACAGCCTACTGATGCACTGTTTATGAAAGAAGTGTGCAGTCCCAGTTCAGACCACTTGGGCTCACTGAAAAATACATTTTTTGAAACAGCAGAGGTTCTGATTTGTGCTCGTTAAATTCTAGGCAGAATGACTGCATCACTTTAAAGTTTTAAATAGGTACAAGCTTCTCTTCCAGTCACTGTGGTTCTGTAGCTCTTTTACACAGATGCTGCAGAGAGGTGTGGGCGCTTCGACAGCCAAGAGGGTGAACCGTAAAGCTGAGAGAACCGTCATGGATGAGAATGTGATGGATGGGTGACTTAACATTTGTTTGCCTTACATAGGGGCAGTGTATACAGGAGCACAGCCAAGAAAGCCAGATCAGATAGAAAAAAAAGACCCTAGTTACTTACAAGATAGGATAGCTGTGCAAGCACAGTAAAGAGAAAACAGCTCCAAAAAGTTTTGTTCTTATATGGGACAGCAAAAGATGAAGAGTAGATTGCAGCACACCAACTTCACACCTTTCTTTGATCAGTCATTCACTAACATAGATACAGACTGAAGCCTTCTAAGTCTCTTGCTAACTGAAGCTGTCAGCAATCTTCATAAAGCTCTTTCAGAAGAGTTTGGAAGAAAGGACATATCTACAACTAGATTTGGAAGAAAACTTTGAAATCTGTAACTGCAAGTACAAGACCTGAGGAATTACAGCAGCAAGGTCTAACTCTTCCTTTCTTTGATTACAAATATCCTATAGTGATATAAATTTCCATACATGGAATGTGACTGAACCAATTTCAAAATCTAACAGCACTATAAGAGCTACGAAGTTGACACCATGCTCTTTCCAATCATTCTTAAAACTACAAAAACTTTTGAGCCATTAACAGCTAAGCTAAGTGACTTAAAAGAGAACTGTCCAGTTCTAGACAGTTCTCCTAGAGCTCCGAGATGGTTCTGCTCCACTGCCTTTGCAATACACTTCTCAAGACTAAATCAAACAACTAAGCTAAACTGAACTATAACTTGTTAAAACAATCACTGATCAAAAGAACCTTGCAAGGGTTTCAAAGACCTCATACTCTGTCTAAGTCCAGCATTTTACAGTCAATTTATCTCTGCTGTACCGGGATCTTAGCTTCTTTGAAGGCCAATACAGCTGAAAACAACAGGCTGCCAGAAGCTGGGCAGCTTTTCATGGTTATGTTTCCAAGTATATTTATGCTCTCCCATAGTATCATGCTCCACAGGACACTGATGCAGCTCATGCTCTGAAGTCAAAAACAGAATCTGATCCTACCACGTTTTCCTTGGTGAACCACTCTGGGGTCAATCTCTTGAAGCATGAGGTTTTGTAAACTCTAGAAACTCTTGGTTAAATCTGGTACTTGCTGGAAATAACTGCTCTGTTAAACTCTCTTCTCCAAAAGGACGAGAAAGGGCTGATGTTCACTAGCCTCAGAAAGAATTTGAAAGACCTGGTCATCTTGATGACCCTTGACTGATATATTCCTCAGCTACCCCATTCCAATCCTCTGCAGTGATACTTGAAGAAGATATCAGCCAGTTTCCTTTGACTGTGTGCTTATTTCAGGTCCAAAGGAGGGCACAAAGATGATCATAGGGCTGGAACATTTCTCCTATGAAGAAAGGTTGGAAGAGCTGGGCCTATTTACCTTGGAGAAGAGAAGGCTCTGGGGGAGATCTCACTGTGGCCCTTCAGCACTTGGAGGGAGCTCATAAGCAGGAGAGAGACCAACTTTTTACACAATCTGATAGTGATAAGACAAGGCTTCAAACTAAAAGAAGTGAAAATTAGGCTAGATTTTATGAAGAAGTTATTTACTCAGAGGGTAGAGAGGCCCTGGCACTGGCTGCCCAGAGAAGCTGTGGACTCCCCACCGCTGCAGACATTCAAGGCCAGGTTGGACAGGGCCCTGGCATCCTAATCTCGTGGGTGGCAGCCCTGCCAACACCAATAGAATTGGAACTAGATGATCTTTCATCTTTCCCTTCCAACTTAGAATCAACTTTGATGATTCTATGATTTTCCAAGATACAAATAGGAAAAGATTTTGTGTTCTGTTCTTCAGATCCAGGGAGAAGCATAGCGGAGCCAAACCAAAAATGCTTTCTTCAGAGAACGGCTGCTCTGCTCTCCAGGATCAAAATCTAAACCATCCCTTTTCTCTTTCTAAATAGCCTCTATGCACCAAGTCATTTCTTAATGCCACTGAGACAGCTCACAGGACTGCTACTGTAAGAAAACCTGAAGGTGCTGGCAGGATTATATCCTCTGGCACCGAGCTCTGTGCCAAAACTGAGCCTCATGCCAGGACACAGCCCTGTAGAACAGTCCCTGCTGTCAGTTTGCATCACACCATACCCTGAGTCAGCCATGGCTTTTAATCAAGGGTTAAATTCCTTCTTCCTTATGAATGAAACGCCACAATCCCTCTTCTAGTGCCAACTGCATTTATTTGCTTATAACACTGCTTTTTGAATGGCACTGTTCCTACTTACAAGATCTTGGAGAAGCTGCCTCCACTTTTTTTTCAAGACAGAACAAGAGAAATAAGTACTCTTATAATATTGTACCTCTCCCTTTCCACCTGGACAACCAGTACACCATATGGACAGGGAAATTTTTTTTGTTTTCCCCAATCAAAGTATTTGAATTACATTTTTTCATACATTAAACAGTGTGATTTCCTATACTATTATGAACATACAGTTCTTACACAGCTGCCCTAACACTAAACAGTACAGTGGAATATGAGAATGGAATATGGTGACATACTCAGCACACTGTAATTATATGAATAAGATCTCTTAAAAAAAAAAAAAAAGAAGCAGCATACCACTTGACATTGGCCATGTATATATATCCACTCTCCTGAATGACCCTGTGTCAGCAAGTCAGAAGTATCAAGTAACTCAAAGCAATTCAAAACCAACAAACCCAAAGTACCAAATTAGATTCAAAGAGCATTATTGGCACAGGGCCCAAGCCACAAATTTAGATCCAGTCCTGAATTTTCCCAAGGTTCACAGAAATGGGCAAAAGGGCCATCTGAATTCACAGTCCAGACTAGATCCAGTTCTCACTAATACTATGGACAGTGAGAAAGATAGACCAACAATATTCCAAACCAATGTGGTAAAAGCCAGATCTGAAATAACACCTTGAGCACTCAAACCAAAAAAAGCAATCCACAAAAACTCTGTAATGTAATCTCAACAAGATTTTCCAGACAAGACTAGAGATACTGTGATAGAATTTGTGGTACTTAATTGTATCTACACATGTCATCATCTCAGTCAAATCAACATCAAGGCATCTTAAGCCACCATGCTTTCCTGGTGAGCAATCCTGACTACGGTGCCCCATGGAATTAGATTTGGCACATCTGCCCCAGGCACACTAGGCAGAACAAAATGCAGTACAGTGCAGGGTGAGCTGCTTCATCCAAAGGGGTGGCTGTTGGGAAAGCTGAGCACAGAGAGAAGCAGGAAAAAGGGAGAAGGAAGAGGTTTCTTCCCCCTAGAGGGGAACAGGATTGCAGACCCTTCTCCTTTCAGACTTCCCTATCAGCCAGTTGGGATTTTTCACCTCATCCACATAAAGCACTCAGGATTGTAAACCCCATCCCAGCCAGCATTCATGAACCTGAGTCATCTAACTTCAGTGCACTCCTCCACAGGAATCCAAAGACACTGCCATTCGGAAGACACTTTAGGTTTGGAAGCAAGTTTCAATCCATAAGTGTAACTTCAAAGGAAAATTCTTTTTGACTTCACTTCTTTTATTTCCAAAGAATTGAACTGCTACTTGGAGCCAAACTCTGACATTTGTTCATTACAAAAAACTGATACCATAATTCTATGACAGTCTGATTTTTCATTTAAATTTTAAGGGGGTTTATTGGTAATGTATTACAATCTACAACTTACAGTGAACTTGTAATACACAAGTTACTCTAGGATTAACTACAAGACTTCTATAGTAATCACAAGCTTTAACTCTTTACGTGCATACAACTCCGCAGCACTATACAAACCAGCTTGTGGTCCAAAGGCACCAGGTGGCACCGTGCTTCCAAGGAATATGTGAATATTCATTTAAGTCAAAAGCTGATAACTTGAAAGCAGATTAAAGGAGAAAAGAACATAGTTTCTTTTCTTGCAGAACTCAGTGGCAAACATGCCATCCATTTAAAAGAGTTCAGGACTGATGTACACATCAGTGTTACTACATGTTTCAGCTATAAACTGCTAAGTTTGTTTCAAGATTTTTTGCACTAGTCGCCATCAAGATATTAAACATTCTACTTAGCCATTAGCTCACTAATTTTCAAAGTAATTAATTAATCAGTCAAACCTCAAATATGTCAGATTGAGCTGACAACTGAATTTTAAGCTGCACTCTGCTTTGACAGATGCATTCCTCTGAGATCACAGAGATCAGGACAAATTTGAGGACAAATGTGGAAGAGCCCTGCTCGGTCATCTCACGTGGTAACCTCCTAGAGACCCAGTGAATACAGCCCGGAGGAAAAGCCACAGAAAAAAAGAAAAAACGTCCCCACCACCATAGAAGAAAGTGGGAAGCCTGTCCATAAAAAGTGACAGAAATCAGTTAGCTCACAAAACCACATCAACACACAAGAAGATCTAATTACAAACACAGAAAGGCTGCGCTAACAGCAAGTGCGCACAAAGAATTAAGCTTTACATGCATTCAGTAAACATAAACAAGTCTAACCAACTTCATTTTTTTCTCCTAGTAATAGCTAAGGGAATGCCAAGGGACATAATAATTAAGGCACCCCAGAAATAAATAGGCCTTGATTCTGCAAACGCAAAGGTAACTTTAACCGTGTAAGCAGATTCCCACGAGCCTACCCACACAGTTAGAACAGCAGAAACAAATGTTTGCAATAGTCAGAGCCCCAGATTAACAAGTCACTGCCATTAGCTGAGCAGCTATCATTCAATAGCACCTCAAGAGACTTCTGCCATCTTTCATCCTAAGCCTGGAAATCCAGCTTTCAAACATCAAGTAAGCTCTAGAAACACATTTCAGTACACTGAAATGCAGGGCAGGAGTTAAGCACATAGAAGCAACCGTGGATTTGGGGTGGCCCCTCAGGCACAGAATCCTTGGGGATTTTTAGTTAGAAAAGTGTTATAAAAAAATGCACAGACAGCATTGAAAGGGAAGTAATAGCAAAACACAACACAGTGGAATACTCTTGAAAATGAGGTTGGTTTAACTGTAAATCCAGATTAAAAATGATCTTTTTATTTACTTTACGAGGTGTCAGAATCTGCCCTGTCCTTTTAATTAGCTCTGACTCCCAAAAAAGCCTCCCTTGGAAACAATGGGACCAGTCTCTGAATGAGGGAGAACTGAGCACATGAAAACAGAATTGACCCAGTGCACCAAGAACTCCCAACGTTTTTGTGTGCAAGGCAGAGCTCTGCTCTCTGGATGCTGTATCCTTGGCAACTATTATGCAAGAAACTGTTCTACAAATGCAAAACTTCTGTCCGCTCCAAGAGCTTTTCTCTGAAATACTTTTATTGGGCTTTGGATATCCTTAAATCTGAGAGCACACACAGCCCTTTGTCATCTCCCTGCAAGCTCCCCAGAGCAAGATATAATGCAACAAGTGATGTTAAGAGAGTATTTTCCTCCCACTTCATCAGAGAGTGAATAAAAGTTTTACAACTTTTGCCTCGCTTTCTTCTGGGAAAAAAAAAAATTATAAAAAATTACAAAAAAAAAAAAAAGAGAACATTTTTCCTTCTTTTCTTCAGTCCACCCTGCAGAACTAACGTGCAGATGTAAGATAATAGTGAAAGGCCGTTATTATAATGTCAGCCAATGGAACTGCTTCGAAATCTGAAAATTCAAGCCCCATGCCTGGCTGTCCGGCTTCAAGGGCAGCATGCGGGTGCCAGCACACGCCGAGGAGAAGCAGGCAGGCAGCAGAGGCAGGTAAGATGTGACAAGGGCTGTGGCGGTGACACGCCGCAGCTCCTGAGCTGTATCAATTGTTTCAAGGGCAGCAGACAGGCTGCTATTTTTACCCAAGCCCTTGCTGTAACCGTCTGGCTCATACAGCCCTGCCAAGCCCTGCTCGGATCCCTCCCGCAGCTCAGCTGTCCCTAAGCCCCGAGGCACTGAGATGGGGCAATGCTGATACCTAACGGGGGGCCGCGGTGGGATTTTTGGATGCCTCCCGGCTCCCTCACCCGACCGCGGCTGCAGGGAGCGCCCCGGGGGTGACCGGGCAGCGCGGCCGCGGGCGGCCCCGCATCGCTGCCGTCCCGTCCCCGAGGCTCCGACCGCCTCCTGCCTCCGAACCCCCCTCCCGAATCCCGCCGTACCTTCTGCGGGGCGCGGAGCAGGCGGTGCACGCCGGCCAGCTGCGTGCCGAGCGGGATGTCCTCGCGGAAGGTGTACAGCGGCGGCCGGGTGGGCTCGGGGAAGTTGGTGCTGTTGAAAGGGTCGGTGTCATCCAGGAACTGCACCCGGCACACCAGCGTGGCCATGGCGCATCCATGCACCGGCGGAGCGGCAGCGCCGGGGGCGAGTGGGCAGCGCAGGGGCCGCGGGCGCCCCCTCGGCAGCGCGGCGCGGCGCTACGTGCCCGCCCGCCGCCCGGCCGCGGCTCGCAGCCCCCGGCTCCCCGCTTTGCGGCACGCCGCGCGCCGCCGGCCGTCTCACAGCCGCCGCGCCCCGGGGAGGCGGCCCATGGCCCCTTCCCCGCCGGGATCCGGAGTGCGGGAGCGCTTCAGGCCGACTGAGGAGGAGAAAGAGGAGGAGGAGGAGAAGGAGGAGGCGGCGCCGGAGCCGCGGGGCGCGGGCAGCGCGGCAGCAGCTCCCCCATGCCCGGCAGCAGCACGCCGAGCGGGCAGCGGGACTGCCGTGGCCCCGGCCGGCGCAGGCAGCCTAGCAGAGACGGCGGCGGGCGCCCCCTCGCGGTCATCGGCGGCGGCGCCGCTCCGCAGTCGTCCTCCTCCTCCCCGACAGCCCGCCCGGGCCGAGGGGCACGAAAAGTGAGGCCGCCTCAGAAGTGTTAACGATCTCCGGGCGGCCCCGCCGTGAGGGATAGCGTCGAGGTGCACGTCGGCCCCCGTGGTTGGGGTGGGTCTCAGCACTGCACCACTGGATCGCCTAAATCCCTCGTGTGGCGTTACTGTGGTTCTAAAGGGAGACGGCCGAAGTTAAATAATGCTTGCTTAAAAACTGAGGGATGGGAACTAGCCTGGAACATTGTGTCAGACCAACCGTGCTAGGTGGATGTCCCTGTATTCTTACAGAATTCCTTCTGGGCATTGGGGTTATATGTATATATAAATATAATGTGGCTACTTTGTCTTATCAGTCAATACACAGCCCAGGCTGTATCCCCTGCACCCATGAAGAGCAATTCAAGAAGTATCACAGAATCATGAAAAGAACTCTAAGATCATCTAGTCCAAATGTCAGCCCATCCCCACCATGCCTACTGACCATGTCCCTCAGTGCTACATCCAGACATTTCTTGGAATACCTTTGGTGATAGTGAGTTCATCACTTCCCTGCGGAGCCTCAGTTTTGCATGGTATCTCACTTTCTTTAATACTGGCCTGTTCCTTTCTTCCAGTCCAGATGCAGCAAGCACACAGAATGCAGCTCTGCACACTGAACTGCCATCTTCTTGAGCCTGTACTATGGCCAAATCCACAGCCCTGCCTAGACCATAAACTGGCTGCGTTTCCACGTACTGAGCATGGACCCATCTCTGTCAGTGCTTTGGGTGCACCAAGTTTTATGGCTGTTAGTCCCCGCTCTCTGCCTTGTTATCCTTTGTGAGGGGTCAGCAGGACAGGAGTGCCAATGCTATGAGAAATGGGGGAATTTTTTGCAGAATGAAGTGTCTTAAGCAAGAAAGCATGACTTCTGGGTCATAGCAATTTGATGAAGCAACTGTTTCCTGCTCAAATTGATTACTAGGTTGGGAATATTTGCCAGCTCCGGGACAAAAGGGGATTTCTGTCCACAAACTATCTGTCCCACTGGCCTTGATATTCGCAGAAATTACTTGTCATGGTTTTGCCTACAATTACACATATTTTCAGGAAAGAACATCTAGCACAAAGATTACTGAAATCAGCAAGGATTTTTAAACTCAGAATCTATTTTGCTGTTTCAGGTCTTTCACAGACAATGTTTTATCCACTTTTTTTGTACAAGAAAAGGGCATACAGGTTCTCTCGCCCTATTTCTCATCTCTGTTGTGATCCTCATGAACCACCAGAAGTTATGTGTTGGGAAGTCTTTATTTTGAATATTTAGAAATCCTTTATTTTATTTGTATCCAAATGATTTAAGGTTCAGATTTTAAGAAAATAATTTCTTGTGTACTGTGAATTTAGATCCTAGAAAAAACAGTATTACTGTCTGTATGCCTGCTTATTTATGCTATATATTTCTGTCACAAGTCTTCTTGACTTCTGTAAAGTCAAGATTAGACAGCATACTTTTTTTTTGTTTGTTAGTCATAATTAAATTATGTGCCATTTATATTAAATTTCCATTATCATAAAACAAATATACATCTGCTGCTAATCTATGATCAGTATTAGGCAGTGTAAGATTGTCATTCATTGGATTAATCCTGACTTTTACTATATTATCTCATTAGAGAGGTATTTGCTCTCAGAGGGCACTTTTAAATAAATCGCAGAAGCCAAGATTTTATACAGCATCCATGTGACAGCGTCAGCTCTCTTTCCTCCAGCACCAGAAAATGAACAAATAAATATGAGTGCAATTCTTGTAGCCAATGGAGGTCAGATGGCTCGACAGCAGAACAGCTAGCCACAAAACATAAATCCCATTGAGAAGAATTAGACGTTGTATATCATGATGATCAGTTTCCAAATATGACATGACCGGTGTGGGTTCTTCCTATGGGCAGATTGCTGGAAAGAAAGAGATTGCAAAAATGGAAGGAGCCTGAATTGGCCAGAGATTTGAGGTGCGTCTACCTGTGCATTTTCCTTATTGTAAACATCTCCAAAATTCTAGATATCTTTGAATAAAACTCTAGATATCTTTGAATATCAAAAGTTGAACTTTATTAGAATTTGAATTAATACAGAGGAAATGCAGATCTGCTGGTCAAACAAGAGTAACCTTACAAGGTCAGTGTGCATATGTGCTTATAGCAAGAGAGATGCACTGTTTAAATTCTGTTATCCAACTGCAGCCTTTTGAATGAGCATAGGTGGCTTTTAAAGGAACTTAGCACATAGTAAAATGCAACCAAACAGCTAGATATTTCTGTCAGAGGCACACAGCATGAGACAAGACAGACACTGCATCTGGGAAGACAATTAGGGACATGACAAGAACAGTGTATGTGGTTGTCTCACCCCATTTCTCTTCGGAGAAGATAAGGCCTTCTCAGAGGGCAAGGTGGTTTTTCTTGGTCATGCTGAACAAAACCAGTCCGGGAATTCAGCAGCTTCAGAGAGGCCTCAGCAAATTCCAGGCTGCATCCTGTACACCTTCAAAGGCATTGTGGAAGAGGCAAGCACCAAAGGCAAGGCCTTGGGGTCTCTGACTGGCCTTGGGGTCCCTCGGTCCATCTCACAAGCACTTACTGAAAAACAAAGCCTGTGCATGATCAAATACAGTTCACAGATTTAAGCTCCCAAGTTCTTACAACAAAAGCTTCAGGAGGAAATCCTTCACACATGCACATTTTTTAGGAATGAAGCATCACTTATAAGTTTTCAGTTAGGGCTGTTTTATTCTTCTTAACTCATCCTATTATTGGCATTTCTTAAAAATACATTGTTCAATGAGTGTGTCGAGCTTAAATGTGTATTTCTTTACTGTTGAAACCCAAATGTTAAAATAACACAGATTTTTGTCTTTAATTTCCTCTTTTTTATTAAAAAATAAAAAATATATATTTGATGGAAAGTTATCAAAAGCATATTCTTTAACTCAAGGACCACCCAGAGACAATGTAAATATGTATTTAAGCAGGTTTGTTTTTTTTTTTTAATACACTAGGTATCTGAGCAATTGGAGCAGCTTCACAAGAATATTAGTTTGTTTTTTTTTTTTTTACATCATCATCTTGATACAGATCTAGGACATAGGATCTTGACATTACAGAGTGAGCATATGAAACAGTCCTCCCTTTAACTTCTCTATCTCTTTCTGTTGGACAAGTGGAACCGCTCTCCAATTTTCATTTTTCAAATTCAAGCCAATTTTTGTTATGGGAGAACAAAAGCAATTTTAGCTTCCATGATTTATTCTCTTAACATTAATAAAGCTGAAAAATAGCAGTCTATTTGCTAACTGTAATCAAAGTGGGCTTGTAAACCACTGGAATTAAAGCATGGTAATGAAAGTGTTGACAGATCCCTTACCGTAGTGATGGGAACAGTATTTCTTCCTTATCCACACTATAATCTGTAAATAAAACTTAGTTCTCTCAGCAAAGTGTGGATAGTGATTTATTGTCATTGTTAACACGGACGGGCAAATAATACAGCACACTTTTCAAAATATGGAGTGTGAGTGAAATCCAGTCTGTCCTGAGACCAAGAATAATACTGTGGATTTCAGCATCCTTCATCCAAGGATCTCAAAGCACTTTGTTATCATTAAATTTTGCCTGCAGATGGCAGATGGGAAAACCGAGGAAGGGTAGTACAGGGATACAGTTCTAAAATAAACTTTTCTTTTTTCACATGAGGTGTTTTTCTAGTGGTTGCAATGGAAAATGAATTGGGTACCATAGAACTGTTTCACAGAAAACATATTCCACGGGGAATAATGAAGCCCACCCTCACAGAAAGCTTTTTGTTTTGGTCGTAAGGACTTGTAATGGACCAGATGATTGTTAGCACTGGTTTAACTGCTGCATCACACATGCAAATTCAGCTGGTTGCTACTGAAAATTATTTTCATTTGGTGGATGGCTGATAAATTAAGTAATACTCCATACTGCTAATAGTGGCTAATATTGTACATTGCTGATGAAGGTGAGTTCAAGATATTTAATTCCAAAATCACTAGATCATAGGTGTCTGAAAATCCTGCACAAATCAGGGAAAAGCACTGTATTTTAATGCAGATCATACTGCCGTGGGAAATATCCTGCTGGATCTTCTGACAGTGTGTCCACAGAATTCCTTGTCTTCTGTGCAAATCTTTCCTCTTAGGTAGCCAAATTTGGAAGATATTGCCACTGATAAAGGGTGGAATTGTGAGGTTTATGCGATGGACTCATTACAAGCACAGTGCCATTTAATACAGCACTCTCACAGGACTCTTACCTCCTCTAGCCCACAGGCAAGGAGTATTAATTCGTGTGCACAGACATTTTACTTAACCTTCACTGTTTCATGCTCAAGGCCTTTCTCTGCCTTATCCATTGCATGACATTTAAACCCTGCTCTGATGACAGAGCTAATTTCTTCTAGCACTTCCCTTCAGTATAACAGATGAATGCTTCACAACTATTTATCAATATGTTTTCACAGCAGGGAGGAAGTAATTTCACCCTCATTTTATGGATGGAGTGTTACCAGATGAAATGGAGACTAAGTCAAAAGTAACCACCACTGCTGTCTGTCCAAGCCCAGGCTGTCCATGACTGGAACTTGAAACCTCTAAGAACACTTCATGTCAAAAGTGCATCTGCCAATTACCTCAGCTTAGATTGGATGGATATTCTGCAAATAACATCAGGCTGTGCAGAAAAGAAGGAAACATGCAGTGAGACTCTGACAAAATCATCATAACTGATCTTAGCATTGCGTTCACAGTTTACTGTGGAGTCATTTACAGGGCTTAATTATGAGGTCCTCTTGCCTGATTTTTCAGAACACTGGATTAATTCACCTTTTAATTCCTCAGCGAGTGGGGAGGTGAGCTTACAGAAACAGCCCTTTTCTGCTTATTCATTAATCTCAAACCAAGGACCAACAATGCTTCAGCAAATTCCAGTTAATTGTGAGTGCTCGAGCTCTCAAGCCTGTGGATGTCAATGAGACCACAAAAGTGGCCAAGTGTATGGGAACTGCTGAATCACAGCCTGAACCACTGATTGATCACCTGAGGCAAGGACTGAGTCAGCTATGGGAGCACAGGTGAAGGCAATTCACCTGTGTGACTGGGACGGGTGGAGCCTGGCTGCACCTCTCCTCGACCTCATTTAAGGGCTGACTGCTACTGGGCTAGGATTTCTTTTTGGAGATCCCTTCTCTGTGGGATCTTTCTTGCAAGCCTAGATCTTTGGGTATGGGTGAGTATTCCTTCCATATTTGTTTCTTTTCCAATTTTCACCATGATAATCTTTCTAGCTGAAACATTAACTGTAGCACTGAGATGTCTTTAGGACATAGGTGAGACACAATGGTGGCAAGCAAGGAAGCCCAAAGACCTGTTTGGGTTTGTAGGATCTTTCCCCGTTTGTGATGCAACAGGACCAGAACCACATAGAATTTTTGAATGATGACTATTCTGGCTATTAAAATCAAACAAACTATTCAAACTACAGCTGAAGTCCTCTTCTTTCATTACTGTGCAATGTTCTTCATAAATTTTCTGCCCATTTTCAATTATCCTTCTTCAAAAGACTAAGAAGGCTTACTTTCCTGTAAGTGGCTGTTGAAGGTGAGGTTGCGTATCTTGAACAGTGTGGTGAGAGTACAACATGATCAAGTCCTGTAGATCATGCTTAGATAGAAGAATTACTGAATTAAGATGCTGAAGTTCTGCAAAGAAAAACTACTGGGGAGCAGAGTGGGGTCTATGGAGATTATTGCATCTCAGACTGCACATAAAACCAAGAATAAGGGCTGATTCCACAGTGGAGGAATGTAGCTGGAAGCTGGCTATAAGCGTTTCTTCACTTTGAGCTTACTGAAAATGTACAATCTTATACTGTAATACAACTTGTCTTTTAAGTTGAAAAGCTGTTTGTTCCACTTCAAGAAGTTCAATTTAGGGAAAGTTGTGGATAGAACAAGCCTTTCTTTATTTTTCTTATCTTTCTGTGATGCACACTGCTAAAGTGTAACAGCAGAGTGCTTACAGGAGTTTGCAGAATTTTGAGAGGGTATGGTACAGAGCCTACTTCCAAAAGGAAGAAGAGACTATGATGGACTAGTTGTCTATCTTGGTAAGGTAAATTCTGTATGTATCCAAAACAAACATAAAAAACCTCACAACTTTGTTTCCTCATTGCACATCACTATCAGCTGAAAGCACTATTAGAAATGACTTTTTGGCTGAAAGCTAGAAGTTACTCTACTCATCCGTTTTAAAAGAGAGTTTAAAGTAGGAAAACAAAAGATGAGACAAAGAAACAACACAAACCAACAAAAAAAAACATAAAAGCTGTGAGAATAGTTTGAAGAAGCTTTTTATTCTTTCACTTTTGAATTATTATATAAATTCACATTGATTTTTTTTTTTCTCAAAGATAAGATCTTGTACTGGCGAGATACTATTATCATAAAATTCAGCTAATCAGTCTTTCTTGGAAAATGGGAAGGCTCTGTAAATGACTGTATCTATTGGTGTATGTGGTCTTATATTATAAAGGAACTGTATTTTCAGATGAGATCTATGACACTTTCCTTTAACTTTCTTTAAAAGAATTTTGTTCTAAGCTAAGAAAGCTTGTATTTCACACACGTGTACAAAAAGTTTCTCTTATTAAAGGACTAACAAGAAAGAAGTGGGGGTAAAATAACATGTTTACTGAAATTCTGTAGCCGTTTTGTGAGTCTTTTCCCCAGGTTTTATGTATTAATTTCATCACACTCAGCGCAAGCAAGAAGGGTGTTCAACAGCCAACAGCAATGAATGTGACAGCCATTTGCTAGCATGTGAATATAACTGAGAACTGCTGAAAGACTGTTAATACCTAATTAATCTTATTAAAATATAATATAAACATGAATAGCTTTTCCCTGGAGGACACAGGAGGTTTTGTTTTGGAATCCAAGTGTCTGAAGTTTGCTCTAACTTGTATCTCATCAACACTAGTCTACTGAATAAATACTTGCTATCGCATCTCTTTATATCTCATAAGTAATATGGTGCTGAGTTTTGTTTTGGTGACTTCCATGAAATAAACCTTGGAGGAGAAAAAAATACCCTTCTTTTTTTATACTAAGTATCCACTTTCTCAACACAAATGGATCAAGAGGAATATGAAGGTTAAAGCATGCTTTGAGGTAAAAGTCTTTATGAGAAAAGAGGATGAAGGCTTGGAAGTGTGCTTGGTAGTTTATCAGTTATTATGTTGACCAAATGAGCTTCTATGGGATTTAAAACTTGTCTTCATGGCAGGCTTTTGCACTTTGTCTGTTAGCAAGTAATTAACATATTACTTAAAATGTATTTTCCCCAGTCAGGGTGTACACATCCAACAAGTGTATTGCAAGCTTTGACCAAGAATAAATATTTGTAGTTTGAGGAAAGGGGGGAAGTGTTCATGTCAGTTTATATAAACATGGAAATTGACTTTAGATAATCCAGAGTTATTTATCTTGATGTAAAAAGTCCTATGCTGATATCAACATCCTCAATGCAAAATTTCTTGTTACTAATTTTGCAAAGATTATAAACAATATGAGAGGACAGTTAAATCAGAAGAATATTGGTTAGTAACCCGTATTAGCTGTCCCAGAGTGAAAATCAAGAGACTTCATCATAAGAAATTGCAAGGTAATTCGTATATAATTTTTTTATGGTAATTGTTATTTAGCAAATATTTTTTTATACTCCTTTAGTTGTACATTTTCTTCTTTAATGTGTTTCTGAGCTCAGATATTCTTCTCATTGTTAATGCTCGCTCCTTTCTTGAATGCTGACATATACCTGACCTCATGACCATCTCATAGCAATGAATTCAACAGAGTAAATATTCATTTTAAAGTATTTCCTTTCATTTGCAATTCCTATTTTCAGTTTTCTTGAAACTTGTATTACAAGGCTGCTATGTAGATATTAATACTCAACATTCCTTTTCACAGCATTCATTGTTCTGAGTAGCTCTGTCATCTTCATTTTTATTCTCTTCCTCTGTGATATGAACATGTCTAACATATTCTTCCTCTCTTCACATGGAAGTTTTATAGTCCTTAATATTTTCATCTATTTCTGAATATGCTTTTTGAGTTAGATTTTTGATAGTGGAATGAGAATTGGATAGAAAATTGTAGGAGTGAAAATAAACTTTCTTCATAAAGCTACTGTAATTTTTTCTGTATTAGCTTTCATCCCAATATTCATCCAATTATTTTTATTTATGAATTTCTTGCCTTTCAGGCTCCTAATGTACACAGATGGACTCTCATCTAACTCTTCACAGTAAAATAATATTTTCCTGGAATTGGCAAGCTAATATAGAACCTAATAAGAAAGTGTACCAGATGCTTGATGACTTTTCCAATGTATCAGAGATACACAAAGCATATTTTAAGGTACTCGGATAATTTGTCAAAAAAACAAGTCTTAACTCATGTCATTTGTCTAAGTCAATGTGCATGTGAATTTTATCATAAATATTTGTATACGTAGGTGAACAGAGCTCATTCACATCCCATGCTGATGGGAATAATTAAACATCTCTTGAGATTCAGGTTGCAATTTTGAATATAGGCTCATGATGACTTGCAAGAACTTTCTTATTAGTAGGTTAACATCTACTGCTTGAGAACTAAATGGGACAAGAATCCTGTTACCTTTGGACTAGTGAGCTTTTTCTTTCTGCTGATTTAAAATCTGCTGAGGCTGTAGCTTACATTTCTTGCTTTCAGCTCAGAAAATTCCTCTTTCCTTGTAGAAACGGGAAGGCATCCCCAGGTACTCCAGCAGGATAGAAACCTGTTCTGCTGGTTTGAGCTTGCAGGCTCCATCCCTGGACCTGTGCCACCTGACACCAGCCACTAAGGACTTTGCCTGTTGGTTTTACCTTTCAGCTTAGTTATTTGGATTTCCACTAAATGGTAAATAGAAATGTGCAGGAACCCTGCAGAGAAGTTGCTTGTCTTCCTCCTTGCACTATGCAAGGTAGAGAGGGTAAAGGGCTTCATGTCTCCAACAGTGTTCTAAGATGGGTCTGTAGTGTCAGCTGGTCCCAGCAAACAGGCTCTTCTCCAAGAACTCACTGCAGTTCTTCCTTAGGGCAGATGAGGTCAAACATCTTTATCAAAGACTCCAGACAGCTTTTTATAAACTGTCCAAACTTGGGGCCATTTTCTTAATGGAATAGGGTTTTTATTCCAGTGAAGTACACAGGCCCTAAACTAAATGCAGGTGCGATGCCTGTAGGATCAGTGCCACCAAAACTCATCTAATAAGCAGGAGTGATAGCAAAATCAAACCCATTTGAGCACTTCATGTGGATGGAAGACTTCATGTTGGAAAGTAATGTCTGGTGGTTATTATACAGTTGCAATATTTTTAGTAAGGCCAAAGAATCTTCCTGAAAGAGCTGTTTCTTTAGCTTGTGGTAATTCTGAACTTCTGGATACTGGTATGAACTTATCACTAGAACTACTAAGTCAGAAGGCATCAAAATCTGTACTGTAGTGTGACACAGTTTTCTCCTTTTTAATTTAGGGAGATAGAGGACATTTCATCATGAAACAATACTTAATTGAAACATTAAAAAATATTTTGTGAAATTACATACCATTAATATTGTGAGCATCCCCTTGACTGAATGATCTCACTTCCATCAGAATACTGCCCTCTGCTAGTTATTGTTTCACTGTACAAAGGTACTTCTCAGTGTTATCTGTAGGAAAGCTTTCAGGTTTGGTTTTTCCCCCTTAACTGCTGAATGCTGTTGGAACAGGGTAAATAACCTGTAGATCTCTTGAGATAAGAAGTAGCAAAGGGAATTTTTGCTCAAGGCTTCTATGTTCAAACAGATTGGGCAGCTCCTACTAAACCATTTAATCAGGATTCAGAACTTGACCTTGCCCTACCTCTCCTTTCAAGCCCCCAAGTTAAGTTGTGTTAGGCTGCAAGTATTGAAAGCTAATGAGGCTGCAGCTACTGTGAGTCACATGTAAGAACATGGATGGTGCACATATAGCAGAGGAGAAGAGCAGACAGCTTTTCTGTTAGAGAGAAACAGAGCACTGATGCTCAGCTGGGATCTAGAGAAAGAGGGGGAAATTTCTGGTTCCCAGCAGAATTTACAAGTTTGGCAGATAGACTCAGCCACTGGTCAGCACAAAGCTGCTTGTTCTTGGCTCTGTGTTAGTAGTGAGGGCTGCCCTCGCATCCCCACTCCTCCAGCACTGTATGCTGCTGCACTCTGCCTATCCCAGGACTTAACCAGATAATGAAATATGACACTTTGCACCATATACAAGTTTAATATGAATTAGTGTGTTGCCAGAGAGGAAAGCAGGACTGAACAGGTCAGATAGCTGATAAGGAACTGTTGGTATTCATCAGTTCAGAGAGCAGAATCACTGACTGTCCTTCTTAGCCCTTTGAACTAGACTGAATCTGGGCATCTTCTTTGAAAATTTCCTTGAGATATAACAGGCATCTTTCCCTTCTTTCTGTTCTCATCATAATGTGAACTGACTATGTAACAAACACCACAGCAACAGCTAAAATCTGTGAAGGACCAGTCCCACAGAAATCATGGCAGGGGGTACAACAGATAAACCCATAAGGATACACAGCTTGTTTTCTTCTCAGTGGTGAGACTGCCATTTTTAACCCACAACATTATCTAGTGTTCTGTTCTGTGGTATTCTGATTAGTCCATCTTTTGGGTTTTAGTCAAATCTAGTTTGGAGTACTTTTCTTGATGTGGTCATATTCCTTCCAAAGTTGGGCATGACTGGAAAATAAAAAGCTTGAATAGGACTCTATGATGTTAAAAAGGTAACGTATTTGCTTTTGTTTTTTTACAGCACAATCTCAGCCTCGTGCCCAACAGAAATTTGCAATCAGATTTCATGACACCAGAATTCAACACCAAAAGAAAAAACAACTATGAGTTTGTGAAATTCTGGTAAGGGTTACCCTGCTACAAAGCTCAAGCAAAGCAAAGAACAGCTTTAATGTTCACCTTAGAGCAATGCAGCAGCAACAACAGTAATATCAATGTATGGATATAAATTTTTATTCTGACACAAGTAATTATGATTTATGACCAATAATTTCTTATGCTTGCCTTACATGCTATGGGTTAAATGCAACTGATAATTCTTAAAATGGAGTCAAAGTGTCAACTGAATTTTAAAATGATAAAACAGATATATCATACTAAAACAGTTTAAGAATCCACTGCACTTAAATATAAAATCCTTATATCCAGGTTGATGATCAGAGAATCGTTGTAGCATCTGTGAAATCACATAGCAAGCAATATATCCTAATGGGCTTTATAGTTAATAAAGAGTGACACAAAATTCCAATCTCTTATTAATCTGGATTAAGCTGAGGAGAAAAACTTGCTTTAAACCTAGTCTTATAAACAGAAGACCTAATCCTGAGTCTGCTTGCTGAGGGGTGTTAAACTACCAACAGTAGGATAGCCGTGTTTGCTTGGTGACAGAGAACAAAGCTGCCTATTCCTGGGGAGCAGCAACACGGTGCTGGGGAGGGGGTTGCTCTGTGCAGTGAATGTAGAGCATGAGGTACAGGTCATGGGATCGCACACACAATTAATGAGCCAAAATCAACACAGGCGGGGAACATTAGGCTCATTTATTTAATTATTCACTACAGGCAAAGTCAGATGTTCATGAAATTTCAGAATCTGGGCAGCATGATTGTGCACTGGATCAGTCCACATTCAAGTCTGCCTCTAGACCAAACAAGGGAGTTTCTGATCCAAGCAATGGCCACATCTAAGAACTTTGGATAAAGCAGTATTTAGCTTTTGTCTAGGAGTTACAAACTGTCTGCGAGGTATAATGACTTAAATTGACACATACCAAAAGATCACTAAATTTTCAACAGCTGTATTATGTATCAAAAAGCAATTTTACAAGTAACATTCATGAGCAAACCATTTTACAGTTAAAACCAGAAGCATTCAAACACCCAGGAATTCTGCAATAATTTTTTGTTTTTTTTTTTTAAAGAACATTTAAGTCATTGAAATACAACATTCCATCAACACTGAAACATTTCATACAGATATGTCAGTGGTAAATGGAGTATCTATCATACCACATGTGACCTTCATAGAAATATCAAGGTGTTCTTTTTTATCAGAAGTGTTTTTCGTGAAGTAGATGCTCAGACTTCAGCACCTGTCTGGAAATTGAGAGTGGTCCATAAGCCATCCCCATGTGGCAGTACTATTTTGCACAAAGGGAGAATAGGATATAGTTTATCTTTTGCTTATGAAACACTAACTAACAAGCAATCATCACTGAATTTTAGCATCTATTTTTAAATGAAAAGGTGAAATTAGCTGCTGTCTCTCCATTAAATATGAACTCTGGCTGCTGAACTTAATTGACCTTTGCATGAGTTAAGACAGAACTGATCAGGGATATCAGATAACAGCTTTTCTATGACAATGGAGATAATAAACATTACCTACGAAAAACCATAATTTAAAAGTGGAAAGAGAATTAAAAAAAAAAAACTGAAAAGAAAGACTATTCCATGTTCCCCTGAACACATTCAGGCACTTAGCACACGTCTGGGTATTTCTCAGGCCTGACCTCTCAGCTGGTCTGTGGATTTCAGTGTTTAAGTAGCTGAGCAGCAGCTTGCAGGCTGAGCACTTCCATACTTCAGGCCACCTGTTGAAGTGCCTAAATATAGTTCTGGGAGCTTAACCTCAGGCTTTGACAGCCTTGGCTGTTAGAAACTCTTATTGCAGATGATTGAAAAGTAGCTGAAGGATCCTGAGGGTCTGGAAATGAGCATCAAGGCAGCCCCAGCTCTCTTCATGCAGAGATAAAAACAAAGCTGAATGCATTAACAAAATAACAACATGAGGTTTGGCAGATGGGTGATGCATGAGAAACCACTGTGTTATACTAGCCCTTTTCACTGATTCCCAGAGGAAGTTTGCCAATGAAGAACTAACACAGGCTGAGCTCCACCCACTTCTTTCAGAGGCTGAAACTCATTTTGGTTATCAAAGAATAAAATTGTACCTGTGGCACATAGCTCAAATGTGCAAACCCACAGAGCTTCTTCTGAATGCTGGATACGGCTCTTTGTCTCTCTTTGTAAACACCGGTTTGATTTAATACCCTGCCAAGTGGTTGGAGAACAGATTTTAGTGATTAGAATCCATTGGGTAGTATTTCAGATGGAAAATTCTAGAGATTCAATTATTATGTAAATGGCTGTTTGCATGTGACTGTTTTTGAAACAAATTAATTGCAGCAGCACGAGTAAGTGCTTGTGTAAGCAGCTATAGCATTATTGAGGAGATTCACAGCAGTGTGGTTATTCCACTTGTGTTGAAAGGACCAGTTTAATCTTAAAAAAACCCTTCTGTCAGTGGGTCTGCAGTGACATTACATTTGTGTATATACCATGTAAACTGCACTGCTACAGTTTATGTGAACACAGCCCTCAGATTAGCAATTTCTGCAAGATCAACAGGTAGCAAGAAGATTAGACTGCCTCGTTTTTAGAGAGATGAAATAAAGATTGAGGTTCTTGGCAGGCTTTGTAAGCATAAACAAAAATACTACTGAAGTACAATCATTTCCAGATCAGAAAACTAGCACTGTGTATCTGTCACAGAAGCTACAGGACGTGTGAAGGAACATCTAACTGGATCCTGGGCAGAAATGCAGTATTTTAAAAGAAAATGCAAAGGCTGTTGCTGTAATAAATGCACTACTCGCCCAGCCAACATCCTCAGGGGAACATGGCCAGAGACCTCACATTCTGGAGAATGTTTTGCCTGAATAACCACTGATAGCACAAGCGTTGGGAACTATTGCCAGGAAGAACTTTGAGCTTTGTTTGCAACTATTCAGCTCCAACAGTAGCCACCTGACTGCCCATGGTGTCCCCTCTGTAACAACTGATGCTGCGGTCACCTCATGCCACATAGCAGGGGAAGAGGCTTCTGACCAGGATGACATATGCTGCCCTCAGCATGAAGCTCCAGCCACCACGTTGTGCATTTGCACACAGCTCATCTCTGCTGAACATCTCTACTGCTCAGCTTCCCCTCATAGCTTGCAGACTGGTTCTACAAAAGCTTTGGTTATATACCGTGGAGATCATTGTAAGTGGAGACAGTTACTCTGCAGACACACGCTGCATTCACGGACAGATGCAGGGCTTCTGCACAAATAAATTTTTTTCCTGCTGACTTTCAAATGCTAATGTTTTCCAATCTACCTTAAACAGAAAATAAGAGGATCATGCAGAGTCAGCCTGCAGGTTTTCTTTTTTTTTTTTTTTTATCCAGTTCTTTTTGCCTGCTGGATTTGAATATGTCAAGAGTAGAGGTTTTGGTCTTATTTTACCTCCAGTTAATTGATTACCAATTAACTTGAGTTAACTGAATTCAGCACTAAGTGCTGGTCTAGACATGCCACAAATGTTTGTTCCAGGACATTCTGAAGAAAACCACAAGTATTTGAGTCCTGGAAGAAAAATCTGTGGAATATCCCAACTAGCATTTGCAATTGTGCTATTAGGTCAAGCTAGCATTGCAATTAATTATTGTGGGGTAAAGGGTACGAGAAATGTTAGCACTGACATTACCTAATAAATTTGGTGTTCCAAATTGCCACTGCCAGAAAATTAATCCTCCTATGCCACTCAGAATTAGTCAGTAGATATGTGAGAATTCACTGCTCTCAAGGTACAAGGGTATAATAAATACATACATGGTTTGGATAAAATAAACTTTGCTACACAAATATTAGCAACTTTCTTGTTTGTAATTTCAACATGTTACTTAAAAGACTAACAATGTATTTACATTACATCGTTGCTTAGGTATGTTAATTAACTGAAACTTAACAGTCATAAACCACCAGGAATGTAATGAAGAAAACTAGTATTTGCTTTACTACCTTTTTCCATACTTTAAAATATTGATGTAAGCTCAATTTTTACATTCTTCTGCTTTTCCCATTTTTTAAGCCCCCCTCCTTTTTCTTAAGTCTTTGTTCTTCATGTGTGGGAGCGGGCAGCTCTACATCTCAACCTTTTCCAATTAAAGTAATAATGAAAAACAACACTGCAGTATTTTCTTTGACTGACATCTTCCAGAAATATGTGTTACAATCAAATGATAAGCCAATTCCCCTATGCCCCCGTGCACAGCACATTTCTGTTCTGATCTGCAGCCTTGTATAGCTTTCCTGCCAGCTAAGTGGGATACCTCACAGTTTTTGCAGATTGCACCTAACTTTTTATCATCTGGCACTCAATAGGCAAAGCTCTCAGTTCAGTTCAGCACCAGTCCATGAAACACTATGCCTTGTGTTATGCGAGAAAGCAGTGGCAGATTTCTGGCATTGGGTAATGCTACAGACCTGTGAATTATGGATTTACGTGAAGAACTGGCATTACGTGGCTATCTGGGGAAGAGACATTTCAGAGTCCCATTTAAGCACAGTGCACAGAGGACCACCGCAACAGCCACAGCTAAGAATTGCTATACTTCCCCTCTAGAACCCCATGCATTATCTATAGGGTGGAAGCTATTTGCAAAGCTTCATAATCAGAGCACGTAAAGCAACAAGTTTGAGAAGGGAGGTTGCTAGAGAGCTCAATTCACATCCAAATTGATCTACAATAGGCTAATTCAAACACTGAAAACTCATCTGTACTACCAGCTTTCTTAACTTACCTCTGTCTTGCTCCTATGTGAATGAACTATCCCTGGACTCATAACCCCCCCACCCAAAAATGGAGTAACAGAACGAACAACAAGAACATGGTCAAAGCAAGAGTGAGGTTACTTCACAGTGAAGAGCAAACTGGGAGCTGAGACAGCCATATAACAAATGTCTCACTAACAAAGCACAGCCCCACAGCAGGTTAGGAAGGAGGACAGAATAGACAGACTTTACTAGTACCTCACTGAATACCAGAATGGGAAAATAACTCAGGGAAATCAAACAGCTAATCAAGAAAAGCAGGAGGCATTACTAGGGGAAAATGTACCTGTGACTTAGGAAATTAGAAAGAGCTTCCAGCCTGAGCTTAAATATTGTACTGGGGATATGGCCAGGGCTAGAAGTGCCCAGGTGAGCATGGTCAGGGCCATCAAGTTCTATCAAGGTTCTTGGGAACTTCAGTATGCATCCCCACCTTGCAAAGTCATGTGGTTGAGGAATGGTTTGTTGTAAGATAGTTTGGATAAAGAACGTGTGATATCTCCTTAAGTGCAAGGATAATTTTTGGTCTGTAGTTATAACAGCTGTTGAGATAATAGAGTTTCTTGTGTGCTAATTTGGGGTAAAGAAAATGCTTCTCCTAGTGTAGTAGCCTGTCTGCAAGATCATAGAATCACAGATTGGCTTGGGTTGGATGAAGATGAAGGTACTGGGATGGGGCATATAAGCTGGGCTGATGTTAGAGAGAATCTAGGTGGTGGTTTCAGCTTAGAAAAACTGGGTGATTTTACAGGGATTGTTCAAGGCTATTGGTGGTTTGACTTTTTCAACAGTGGGAAAATGATTTGAATGAAAATAATCAGCTTTGATAGATGGTTGAATAGTTCAGCAGTGTTTTCTGTAAAGCCAAACCTGTTCACCTTTGGTGAAAACTGATTAGGAGTATGTTGCTTACCTTTCAAAGACATTTCAGGTTTTATTTGACTGGGTTATGAGAAAAGCACCCTGGAAAAGCTGGGCAAGCAAGCCATAGATTTGTGAAAGAGCTGGGTGGGTTCAAGGGCGGAAACAAGTTCTCAAAAGCTTGTGTTATCAGTATATGGATATTACCGCTGCAGGCAGAAGTGCCTTGGACATGGGGGTGTTAAATAACTCAGCCATCTTGGAAAAAGCTAGTATTATTTTAGAGGTCAGGTTCCAGGATTTCACTCACTTGTTCTTTTTTCTGTTTTGAGAGTGATGTGGTAGAGATAGGTGGGCTTATGCTTCAGGGAGACCTATGAGCTCCTTCCAAAATCTGGCTTTGACCTTGTCCCCTCCAGTCCTTCATGATGGGGCAGTTAATGTCTGTTAGGGTGTCTGGAGTCCTAACAAGGTTTGGGGCTCCCTTTAAAGTAAAGTGATGTTTATGAAGGAAAGATAAAAGATACTACTGATTTATTTTTTTCATTCTGGAAACTGACTGAAAATTATTATTTGAAAGTATTTTTCAGAGCTGTCACACTTAAATTATGTTTGTAACTTGGGGTATTCCTCTCCTCTTGATTTATGAGTACTGGTCTAACTAATGCTCTCTTTGTGGTTCACGTATATTTAGAGTTCTTTCCAACCTTAATGGTTCTATGTTCTATGATTCTAAAAAAAAAAAAAAATTAAAAAAAAAAAAAAGGAATAAAAGTGAATGCTCTCACAGGGTACAAAAGCATAGATATGCTTATAGATATGCTTGGCTGATAGCATTTTTTTAAAGCATTAATTTTCTTGTCTAATTTGCTGCTCTGTTCCTTGAACTTAGTTTGAGCCTAAGGTTAGCAAAAGACAAGCATTTCATTTAAAACAGAGAGTGATTCTTATACTGTCATGCAATTTATGGTGTACAGACCAGATTACCTTTTAGATAGCCTTTTCAATGTATCAGAGAAGTTGCTGCAAAAAACCTTCACATCCTTTCTCTTGAACATCTTTGCTGCTAAGTAATGATGTTAGCTGCTTTTCATTAAAGTGTAACTCTTTTAGAAAGCAAAAAAGATCTTTGTACCTCTGGAGATGTTATAATCTCCTTCATTCATGTGCAGTTTGTGAGTTTATCTGATCACTGTGCTTCTTGGAAGAGTTGCATCCACATAAATGCATTTACTGCTTGTGTGTTTGTGGTTGTTTTTTTTTTTTTTTCTTCAAAGTGATTTCTTTAGCCTGTGCTATACTCTGGATAACAGGCTGACAGAATGCAAACTCTTCTTCTTTTCTCTGGATCTTCGTTTCCTCAGATCTCGCTCATTTCACATATGTGAGGCTCTAGCTTACAATTCTATGAGCCCACATCATTATGCATCAACTATATGAAAAACGTGTAGAAAAACACCAAAAGAACCAAAGCTATAACAAATTCTATGATTCTATGAAAAATCATCCTTTCAGGTCACATTGTTTTTGATAAGCTTTTCAAGCTTATTCACAACAGTGCCTAGAGATTAGAAGGGATTAGAACTCACATTCATTAATGTAAGTTGTTATCCACATATGTATGTATGCTGAAAATACACAAAATGGACTACAAAATATTTGGAAAGCAAGTACTCTTCCTGGAGCATGGGAAAGGAGCATGCAAAGAGAGTACTGGGAAGCTATAATGCCCTCTCTCTTCCATCTTAAGTAACTACTGTTGTACTGTAGTGTGATTTTCTGGCTGCACGCAAGCGCGTGCAAGGCGCGGCAAGCAGCCTCCTTATTTAAACTACTGTTACATCTACTCTCCCTGCAAGTACGTGGAGGTAATTATTGTTTGTTTTTTATTAGGATATTTCTATGAAGGTCTACATTCTCAAAATTTAAAATCCAGGGAAGCTAAAGTTCTTTTTAACCTTTCAAAACACATGTGGAACTCCACAGTTACTTAAAACTAATTGAATGTCTAGTGTAGCACTGCTTGTCATAAAACCATACTAAATTATTTTTTAGATAAGCATTGTCATTTGCTATTGCAGGTTTTAATGATTTAAATAATTAATTGAGGTCCTGCTCTGGGAACGAAGGGGATCAGCTGAACGTTATCGTGCTGAAGGAGAATGATTTCTTTGCTGGGTCTACAGTGCCATCTACAGCACCAAGACTGCAGCTGAAAATAAAGTAAGAACTATGAAGTAACTATTTTTATTTATTTATTTTTTTACTTTAAAGCCGTTAAAAATCAAGATGGCTCTTATGTTCCTTTCAAAATGTCACTGAGAAATGAATAAGTAATATGTGTATTTGATAAAGCTGGTATATAATTTAATAAAATAACAGCTCGTATTTTCTGAAGTTTTAGGTGGGTTATCTAGATATATTTGTTATCATGGATGGCAAATATGTGTTGCTGCACGTTTATATTTTGCTCCAAGATCTCCTTAAGACTTAGGGACACTTACGCTTTATTAGTTAAAAGAGTTGATTTGCAAGCATATCTTCATCATTAATCTCTGAAGTAGATGAAGAATCCTGCATTCCTATGCAGTTAGATGGGATCTGAAATTTTTCAACAGATCCCATCATTGCTCATTTCTTCATATTTCCATGGACTTCAAATCTGGAGAAACTGAAGCCTATTACAAACAAAGATTTTAAAGCTCAATTTACAATGGTTGCCTACTAATCTTAGAAATCCCTCAAAAGTATATTTTACACTTCAACAGAGTATTGCAGGCAGTTATTAAAATATGCAGATATAAGTTGATCCTTCAGGAACTTGAAAGAACAAGAAACTTGTAATAGAAAGGACAAAACTGGTGATAGTTTGGGTATCTTTTTCAGGGTGATGCCTTGTAGCCATCATATCTCTGGCTTGGGCTGCAAACACAGAATGTACCTTAGAAAAATGAGAGAGAGCATTAATTGGAGCACAAATGCCCCTTGATCACTAGCCTGTTCATGATGATGAGAAATCCCCCAGGTTCAAGTTCACAAGAGATAAAAACTCACTTGTGCCTTCACTGAACAAACTTTGTTCCAGTCTGCTGTGTGGGGCCCTCCATCAGCAGGCCATGGTTTTAAACCCACTTAGACTGCTTGTTGCCTGTATAAAATGAATTTATTGAATCTCTGCTCTCCCTGGTAGGTAACCAGGGACATTGCTTCATTGCTGATTTTCCAACATTTGCCCTTTTTAACAGCAGGCTGAAGTGCTGATAGCCTTTGCTGTCTTTCTCGAAGGATTTATACAAGGTGATGCAAAGCCCTACAAATTCCTTGTCTCCCTGCTGCTGCTGACTGGGAGTTGTGCTCAAATGGCAGGTGAGGGAAGCTTCATGCTTTTAGTGAGGCTAGCAATGAACATCAACAGTAGTGAGCTCTCCAGACTCAGTTAGATGTTATTATGTCATCTTGGAAACTACTGTAAGCAAATTTGTTTTATTTACTACCAACCTGAGTTGAAGATGATGATGTTTAAAGGCTTGAGATATATTATCAAAATTGAAGATGAAGAAAGAGTGGCTTGTATTTTAAGACTGGATTAAATTATTTTTTTAAGCATAACTTCTCCTTTCCTGTACTCATAAGAAAAAAATAATAATAATCTGAAAACTGAGTATGATACAGATGTTCTCAGAAGTGCTCCATTTCATTCTAAAATAGAGACAAATGACAGCTTCTACATTCAAGGATGTCTGTTTATGATCCATGTAAAATATCTGTTGTAATCCATTAGTTTAAGTGACATTTTCTGGTTTACCCTTTGCAGGATTTTCAAAGGAAAGAGCACTTAACAATCAAAAAGCCTCTCAATCCCTATTGGCTTTTGGGCCAAAAGTCTGGCACAGAACTGTCACTGACACATTAAAACATCATCTCAAGAGCTGTGTGTTTTGAATAAGCTGAGAGGATGCAGGGGCCATAGTATTCTTTTGGTTAGAAATTTACCATTTCAAGTTGAGGGAAGGGAAAGTTTAAACTACAACAGAAAATGAAAACTGAAATATAGCTGTTTTCTAGCACATGGACTGTTTCTAAAATGTCCTCTCTTTCTTTAGTAGGCACAAGCAATTTATTCAAAAATAAGCCAGTCATGGTTATCAAGAATATAAATCCATGTTGTAAATTAATCTGTTGAAGAGCAGAATCGAGATTCTTAGATTCCAGAAGGATCTGGAAGAATAAAGCCATCTTCCTCAATGAAAATAAAATCATTGGAAGAATTATCTGTTGCTTCTTCTGAGAAAAGCTTTGAAATCACAGGACTGGATTTTGAGCTAATGCAGAGTAGTGTAACAAATCGAATTTTCAACTCCTTGTTGATAATTCTCAATCCTAAATATTACAAATTATACAGTAAAAGTGGATTTGCAGTGGGAGAATGTAATATTTACTATTTTCCCTTTCCTGCACTTTCAGTTTTACCCTTATGTATGTATGTGTGTGTGTATACACACATACATAAATATGCATACATAAGTACACATCTGCATTATATTTGGTAATATTTAAGGACCCTGAAGCAGAAGGCTGAAAGTTAAAGTTTTCAAATCTAAGTAGCTCACAGTGGTGCTGCAGCTGAGTCACACTGCTGATGGAAAAGGGGGGTGGGAGGTGGAGGGTGAGAACTGAGAAAGAGCTGGCAGTCTATCACTGAAAATAACAATAGGAAAGTACTTACTGAGTGGACTGGGACTTTTGAAGGCTTTTGGGACACGTGTCCAGAGGCTGAGCAGCCTGAGGTTTGTCTGTAGGAGGAGCAGCTGTTGCTGATAGCTCAGGTGGCTCCTGCCCAAAATGGGTCTGGTTGCTACAGCGTCCCAATCTGAACTGGGCTTCATGAAAATCTTCCTTAAGATTTTGAGGGATGTGTTATGAAGGGTCTTACATGACAATGTGTCCTGAAGCACAAGAAATCCTTCAGTCCTATGGGACCATACTAAAAGTCTAAACTCAAGAGGATTAAATTTAAGTCCTATCTGATAAGAGTTTGGTTTTTGTTTGTTTGTTTGTTTTTTGTTGTGTGTGTGTACTTGAATTTAATTTTAGTTTATTCCACAGGAAAGCGGTAAATTTAGGGTATGCTAGCAAACCAGCAGACCATTCTGTTTCTATTTTCAGAAGACACAATCTAAGGACTGTCTATGTAGCCTTGGGTAGTTTAAGCCACTTATTCCCAAGCTATTGAGCGTAAGACCTAAATAGCCATGCAGCTTTCCCAAACAGCCATTCAGCTTTAGTGTCACAGTCTCTTCCCTTTTGTATTACCAGAGGCACGAAATGCTCCCAAGTACAAATGAGTCTGAGGCAGGTACTGGTGCTGCAGTAAAGAACATCAGGAGCATCCCTCCGAGAGCAGCTAATTTGGATCTAGGATCTCAAATACAAAAACTTCATATTAGAATTTCAACAAGATGACACTTATAAATATGAAAATAGCATTACTTTCCCAATATTTTTGTAGGAAGTGGTGCTGACAGTATGATTCATCAGATGTAATTTATTTTAGCTCAGTTTTGCATAGGAGTACTTGACTTCTGAGATAAAGTCAACAGTGGGCAGCAAATATCAGTTCTCTGAGTTGCTTGTTGCCCAGGATATGTGCATGTACTATTGCTATCTCTCCTGTCAACCTGGTAGGATGGAAATAATATTATGAAATGAGGTCCTGGAGGTCAGTACTTCATAAAAACTAGTCCCTGCCTAGTAAATGACATGAGAATGTGCTTGATATTAATTACCTTTACTCAGATATCCTAAGTACATTTACTTACACAGCTTTCTGGGCGTCACACTAAACAGAATGAGAGAAGCTGACAAATGCTGCAGCAGGGAATTTTAATCTTGTGTGTAGGAAGAGTTAGAAAAATAAATGGAAGAAGTCATTAAGAAAAGTAGATTGTGAGATGTGGGAGGTAGGATGCGGGAGGAGATTGTAACAAACCTTCAACAGCCAAGATAAGAAAAAAAAAAAAAAGGGGAAGTTAAATCACTGCAGAAAAGTTAAAAGGAGAATATAATGAAATAGGTCTCTTTGGTATTCTTACTGTTGCTAGCTACAAGGAAGTGATTACAGTTGAAATTGTGGTTGTTCCAAAGGATGTTCAATCACTGGCAATAGCCCCAGTGCAGAGGATAAGATGGACTAGGGTCCAGTCAGCTTTCTGATGTATTCATGACCCCATACTCCTCTACCCTACAGACTGCATAGGTTCATTTGCCAGGACTGTGCATTTGTTTTCTCTGTGATGTCAAAGAGCAAGAATTTGGGAACTGTCAAGACAAGGAATAAACAAAAGTGTTTATAATAAGGAAAAATACTGTCCCCAAGGGACATCCAACTTTTATGACAGAACTCAGGTTATCTTCAAAACTGTAATATATTTTGCCATTTACCAAATCATGCAGGGGCAACATAGACATGGGGCTGGAGGATTTTTCTCTCTGCTTTACTCCTGCCCCATGACCCCTGCTTATTTTAACTATATATACAGCACAGAGCTACTTTGTGTACTTGTCTGGTGACTTCTGTAGAATACAGAAGCCACAAAAAGGGTTATAAAACCTGAAGAAATTATTCCCCAGCTCCTGCATCAGTATGTCAATGCATCCAATTGTGCAGAAAACAACTTCCTGTTGTGTTTTTGCTACTGGGTTTTTGTCAAAATGCTTCCATTTTTATTGTCCCCCCCTTGTCTGCCTGATTTGTTTGCTCATTTGTTATTTTGTTAACTAGAAGGATTTAACAGCGTTCAGTGAGTATACAGGACAGAGTTGAAGTAATTATTTTTCAAATGGATTTTCATGCTTGAATGATCTCATCTTGCCAATAAGTTCCTTTAGCACTGAACTTTATTACTTAAAACACATCAGAAGAAGAGCTTGCACAATGCAGTCACTCCCTTCAAAACTGTTACTGCAATAACTGCTTCCAGCACACTCTCTGTGGAGTGAAATTGTTAGCACACCTCTGAAAGAAATACAACATACTCACCAAACCTGTTGTTCTTTCTAATGGGAAGGGGAAGACAATGCTTAACACCTCAAAAGTATCAGGCGCATGCATGCGCCTGGGCATACAGGGCCTGAGAGACCTTCCCCACCTTCTGAGGCAAAGATGGGGCCAAGTCCAGTCAAGGACTTGTCCTCACCTTGGTGGTAAACAACCAGGAATTGTTGTAGTTTTTTTTAAGAACTTTAAAAATATTAATTATTCTCCCATCTATTACAGTTCTAGCACCTAGGTAATCCCCATCCAGATGCATTTGGAGAGCTGAGCACAGCAATGTGTAGAAGGATTTCATGGACCCACAGTGTGATGCCAAGGAGGCGTACAGCCTTGCTCATCACTGCACCTTCCCCCAGTGGTACTTGAAAGTTATGATGGACCACAGAGCTCCTTAGAAGTAAATATGTACCGTCTTTGCACTCTTTACTTTCTACAAAATTTTTGTAATTTAAAAAAATGAAATCAACAATGAAGATTTCCTCTTTTATTTTAAAATGCATGTATTGTCTCAGTTTTTGCTTTTTTTTCTGACTGTTCATTTTTGTATTCGATATTTCTACACATAAAAGGTTGCAGATTTAAAACACAGTTTTAAACAATTCAGCAGGGTTTCTAATGCCAAAGAAAGGATACTTTCCCTTTGCAAAGGGAAATTCTAGCTTAGTAATAGGATATGCTACTTGGTGGTTCTAGTTGTGGCAGTAACAATTAAACTGATTTCTAATATGAAAATGTTTACATTTTTATCTAAACTTGTTTTATCTGTTTTTACTTTTGTAAGTAGTGTTCCTTCTATAGTAACCCAGAAAACAATGGTAACTGAAGGAAGCCAGAAACAGTTCTAGTTTAGCACCTGTTTTCCATATATTCAGTATATGGATTCAGCTTATACATCAATATTAATGTATTCACTCTAAATTTATACATGAGTGGTGCTAAATGAAAGTCAATGTGCAAATGTTTGCGTAGCAGAAATATGCCTCTAGCAATTGTGACTCATTTTCTTCTTCTAGCCATATTAGTAGCCCTTAGTTATACATTTTTTCCCCCATTATCTCTTACAGTAGAATGTTCAGAGGTTCTACTTTTCGTGTTTTCATCATAATCAAGGTATGTGAGCGTGTGTACCACTACTTGATTTCAATGTCATAAGTAGTCTTCACCTGATTTTGTTTTTTCCTGAAATGGAGACAGACAAAAAGTACCAATTGCAAAGATGTTCATACCTTTAGAGCATGATCTGCTGCGCTTGAAAGCATAGTGGCAAGTGGTGTTGGACTCCTGCAGTAGTTCAGCATTGGCAAAGAAATAGATATTTTGAGAATCATCAGGCAACCTGAAGTTTGTTCCTTTAGGTGAAAATCTGAAACCTCATCACCTGCTAGGTGTCTTTTAAAGTTTCTTCATGTTCCCCTCTGAAGAAAGGTAATGGGGAGCTGGCTTCCTCAGACGTAGAAAAAGCTAGGTACTCAATGAGTGCTTTGCCTCAGTCTTCATGGGTGGTTAGGCTTCCTGTGTTTTCAGAACCATGAGCCTCTAGACAAGGGTGTGGGGAGTGGTTTCTGTCCCACTGTAATAGTGGAAAAAGACCGAGTCCTCCTCATGAAATTGAACATGTATAAGTCTATGGAGCCAGACTGTATCCATCCTAGGGTTCTGAAAGAGATGGCTGATGTGGTTGCCGAGCCACTCGCCATCATACTTGAAAAATCATGGCTGTCTGGTGAAGTTCCTGGTGACTGGAAAAAGGGAAACATTACTCCTATTTTTAAGAAAGAGAGAAAGGAAGACTTGGGGAACTACAGGCAGGTTAGCCTCATCTCTGTGCCTGGGAAGATCACGGAGCAGATCCTCATAGAAGCTATGTTAAGGCATATACTATATAAAGGGGTGATTTGAGACAGCCAGCATTAAATAGCCACCTGACCGATCTGGGGCCTTCTAAGATGGAATGATGGCATTGGTGGATGGGGGAAGGGCTACGGATCTACCTGGACTTCTGCAAAACCTTTGACATGGTCCCTTGCCACATTCTTCTTCCTAAATTGGAGAGGTGTGGATTTGAAGGATGGACTGTTCAGTGGATTAGAAATTGGCTGGCTGGACACAGCCAAAGGGTTGTGATCAATGGTTCTGTGTCAGGGTGGAGGCCCCCAGTATAAGAAAGACACAGAGGTCTTGGAACAAGACCGGAGGAGGACCTCTAAGATGATCAGAGGGCTGGAGCACCTCTCTTGTGAGGAAAGCTTGAGGGAACTGGGCTTATTTAGCTTGGAGAAGAGGAGGCTCCAGGGAGATCTCATTGTGGCCTTCCAGTACTTGAAGGAGGGGGAATGGCTGTTTGCAAGGGTGGATAGTGATAGGATAAGGGGGAATGGTTTTGAATTGAGACAGGGAAGGTTTAGGTTGGATATTAAGAGAAAGAAAGTTTTTCACACAGAGGGTGGTGACGCACTGGAACAGGTTGCCCAAGGAGGCTGTGGATGCCCCATCCCTGGAGGCATTCAAGGCCAGACTGGATGTGGCTCTGGGCAGTCCGGTCTGGTGGTTGGCAGCCCTGGACATAGCAAGGGGGTTAAACTAGATGATAACTGTGGTCCTTTTCAACTCAGGTCATTCTATGATTCTATGATTCTTTTTTTTTTTTTTAATTTAATTTTTTTTTTTTCTTCAGAAGGCTCCATTAGAGGCACAGGTCTGGCTCAGGAGCTAAGTGTTGGCAATGCAACACTTGTCTTCCCTAATTCAGTCAGTTCATGGAAGTAGAAATGATGCATTATTTTATTGAGGCTATATATGAACCTATACAGTGCCATTGGGCATTTTCTAAAAACATCCTAGTATTTATATCTAAGCATAAAATGTGCATGAATATATACAAGGAAATGAGTTGTAAAAGGAAGTTGTTTACTGTACAAACTAGAAATTGGGGTAAACGTAAGAAAAAAAAGTTGCAAAATGTAGACTGGGAACGACCAGTAATAAAATTCTGAAGCTGGGGAATGTATCCTCAGCAGAATACTAGAACTGGGGTTAATTCAAACAATTTAGGATTGGAGATTTTGTTTTAGAAAACTCACTTGAAGAGCTGTAAAATGAGGCTTTATAAAAAGGTGAACAAACCATAGCAATGACAATAGATGGCAGTGTAACATCAGAAAAATCTATTTCTTTATTTTTTTTTTTTTTTTTTTTTAGCTTGTGTCTGGGATTTTCTTTCTTTCTTAAGGGGATGGAAGTTCACTTTGTGGAGAGCATAAGGAGTCAGAAGTCAAGGCAATTACTAACTTTCATCTGAGGCTAATTTTTTTTCTAGCTCTTTCTTTTTACCATCATCTTGAGGATTTGTGTGAAAATTTCATACTTGGAATTGACCTTGAATCATACAGTTACAAATACAGACCAGAAAATGTTGGTTTTGTTGTAATACATGGTCTATATCTTGGGATTTGAGAGCCTAACGGACCCAATCAGCTTGAAAGTAATTCAATTAAGGAATGAGTTAAAGTGGTTTAGGACACTCTGCCTGCCTGTCAGATCTTCTGATGATTCCTTAAGGTTTTATATTTCCTTGGTTTTTGAACAATGTTTTCTTCCCTGTTGCAGTGTGAGACTTTACAAACACCAGTAGAAAATTTGATGAGGAAGATTAACAAAATTATTTATTAAGTTAATAAATTTGAGAAACAACCTTACTTCCTGGCTCTTAGGGGTAAAGCTTTTCCTGAAGCAGGGCAAGTTTTAAGGCTGAAGAAAAACAATATTCAGTGGCTCTGGATAGGATTCAAAGCATCTTAGTTCCTTAAGCTATCACAGATATTTTCTAATGTGACCCTTGGCAGCTTGCCTAGTCTATTCCTCTGCTTCTGAAGTCTGTACAATGCAGATAGCAGTTTAATTTGACAGTCTTCAGGGTAAAACTTGTCTCTCACTCTGCTGTTCCTTGCTAGAGGAGTTCTGGAATTGAATGGGGAATGCTTTTTAATTGTGTAATAAAAATAAAATTAACAATATTTGTTTACAAGTTTCAAGGTTTGAGCAGAGCATCAGAAGCAAAGTAAAAGTACCACATGGATTAACTCTCTTAATATGAAGCGCTTCAGTGGGCCATGATCATAGATGAGCTGATCCTTAACTAGCAATCACATCACTGCTCTAGAGCAAGATATTTCTAGATTATATTTTCTCCTCTGTTAGAGAGCACTTGAAGCTTCCAGCTAACAGAAAAATGTACTAATTACCAGGAAATAGGATATTTATGGAAAACAAGGCTTGGAAGCTACTAATACTCATTTTGCACACAAAAGTGAAGATTGCATTCTTTTTTTTCATGTTGAGGGCACTCATCTGAGTAATAAGAACTGCAGCACAAGTCTTCCCTGCTCACGCTGATGTAAAAAGTGTTTAACATGGTTAAGGAGCAAATGTACCTAGATAGGGTTGAAAATCCCCTTTGGTATTTCTTCTAAGGCAAATAAGTTGTCTTCCCCTTCTAGTTCAATATGCAAGGCTATATTATTCAAACCTTCCTCCCCACACTTGAATAATGCATGGTAGTATTTCTTGGTGGTGGCTATATATATATTTTTTCTCCATAACACCACTAGAAAAAATGGCATTTTTTCAAGGTACATCCTGGATTGGGGTGAAGTTATGATCTCAGCATTGCCTCTCAGGTACATGAGAGTGTTTGCTTTCAATATGATGTTTCATTCCTTCATGAGGCCTTGGTGTCTGACCATCAGATGATACGAAAACCCCAGAACTGAATATGTTATGGTGACTGATGCTTGGCTGCTAGTAAACCTCAAATGTTTTCACCCAGAATCCTCCAGTGAATTTGAGTGAAAGCACTCATGCTTCACTGACTGACTGGAAAGTGAAAAATGCCACTTCTCTCCTGTTCTGAGGAACTGGTGCTCTGCATGACTAAAAATTGTACTATTCAGATGTTCTCCTTGCAACATCCTTAAGCTGCTCAGCTCTCAGATTAAATCTCACTGTTAACATGATGGTTTTGGAACATTACCCTGTGGAAGTTTACTATACATCTAGAAGAATTTGGGGAAATAACTCACCCTTTCTCTGTCTGCAAGTATGTGTGTCTGCTACTTTTGGACATGCTTGAGGTGGGGAGTTGCCATATCATGGTTGAGTAAGCTGATACTCCTGTGTTGCCCATAGGTTCCACTGTCTGGATCCTGCATTGTCAGTTGTGCTCTGCTCTGTAGAGAAAAAAGAAATATATGAATGTAAATGCTTTCATAATTGTCATGCAAATAGCTCATTTGTACATAAATGAGGCATGTAAAGGAGAGAACTTCTGTGTGCCAGGTCCCTGGTGGATAATCAAGGACAACAAATCCATAATATTCATGGAGACTGGGGTTGTCCAGCAACTTTGTACAACAGAGAAATGTTGGATGCTGTAAGAATAAATTTTTAGCTTACAAATTTTGTAATATTTTAGACATATTATGATTCTTTTCCAGGCTAGCAAATCTTTCTCCATTTCTGATGCTCATGGAAACTGTATTATCTACAGAAAGCTCTCCTAAGTATTTCCTTCCTTCATTGGATGATGACTGATTTCAAGAGTCTGAAATGTGAAAATGCTTAAATTTCCGACCACTGAATTCAGTAAGAATTAAGTACCTAAACATGTTTGGAGGCCTGGATTCTCAGAACAGTATATTTTTTTTAATTAAAAATTCCAGGTAGGTATTAATAATCAGGTTCTAGGCACAACCAATATGAAATCTATGGTTAAACATGTACCAACGTCCACTCAATTGAGCGGCTGTAGAAGGAGCAGATATCTTTGCACTGTTCCAAGTGGAAGAGAGAGAGTGGAAGATGAGAAACCATGAAAACAGGCATCTGATGGATAATACTTCCTCATCCACTGCTCCTCAATTTATGCTGCTGCATTTTCCACCATGGAGTGACTTGCAGAAGACAAGCTACTTTCCTGAACTAAGCTCCTATAAAACACTACACATAGTAAATGGAGAGGGGAAAGACTCTCCCACATGGCTCCTCCTACAGAAATGCCTTCAGGTCTAGAGATGAATCTACAGAAGCCAGCTTCCAGAACCTGAATGCTCACTACATACTCCCGTTGCAGAGAACTTATGAAGATTTTTGTGGTTTTTATTAGATGAGAAAAAACAGCAATCAGACCACACAGAGCTGAATGCTAATTAAATAAAATTCACAACCTGTAAAAATATAACTACAAATACTCAAACAAAACTGTCAATGGCCTGGCACTAAACAGAAATGAATTATTTCTTCAGTGTTTGTCTTCCCATTCTTTACATTATTTTAAGAACACATTATTCTGCTGTTTCTCTTCATGTAAAGTCTGAAATTGTATTTACCTCATCTGTCAGAGTTGGCCCAGAGCACTTTTAGGAAATTTAAAAGCTTTATAAATAAAGGAGAATATAACTTCATTGGTCTCACTTTCTCTTCCTATTTTTTTTTTTTTTTTAAATGGGAAGAATCAAAATTTTAATAGCAAAAAGTTAGTATCTGATAGATATCAGATCTTTAATATCTATCAGTTTAATATCTGATAGATATTAAAGCAATGTCATGCATGTATTCACATCCTTGGTCCCAGGAAATGCATATCTTAATACATAGTCTGAAGTAGCAAATTTGAAACCTAAATACCAATCCTTTTGGATTTCCACATGATCCCTCATTCCTGATCTAACGTACAAGAATATTTCCTGTCAAACGACTTGCTACCTTGCATTTGCATAGCAATGGTATTTTCTGTATCAAATTTAGTTGACAATTTGATGTATTGTTTGGCTAAACTCTATAGAAATCTACCTTAAAGGCCTTGCTGTAAGGACTGGGGAGAATGAGGGCTCTGAATAACTGAACAGCTATTTCCAGTCATTAATATTTATTTATCTGCACAGAAAAATTTGTAGCTATACAAAGTAAACAGCTACAGCTGTAGTCCAAAATGTAAGTCTGAAATACATCCACATGCAGTTCCACAAGAAATTGCTATCAAGCCTAAAGTGCACAAGCAAGCTAGATTATGTTGTCTGTCTTCTGCAAATAAAAGCTTTTCCCTTTCCACGCTGTCTACAGAACCTATTTTCTTGTTTACAAAATTCTGTGGGGTATAATTTCAGTTCAGTAAGTTTTCATATAAAATGACCTGCAGCATTTTGCAAAAGCAGAGGTTGTGACACTGGAACTGAACTACCTTCCTACAAAAGACAACAAAGGCTAGGTTCTAATAATGGCTAGCTCAGGACAGGACTATCAGAATGTTATTTCAATAGTTAAATGCAAAGCTTCTATATAGATGTATAGATTAGGAAGTTTGTTGTTTGTTGTGACCTTAATAGGCTGACTTTATTTTTCTGCACTCCAGCCCCCACTCTTTTGAGTGCTTTTCAAGACGTACAAGACTGTTGCTTTTATCTTTCTCTTCACCCTCTCCATCCCTTGTCTGAGAAGAGAAGTGGATTTCCTATTGGGCTGAAATGAGAAGAGGGAAAAACTGATTCAGGAGCCAATCTTGCTTAATGTCAAGCTTTGTCAAATTCTTTTAAGTGGTGTTGTATATGAATGCATGCAGACACCAAATTACTGTTTTGCTCAAAACTAGCTTTCTGGACCTCTATATTTTTGAACACTGCAGGAAAGACTTTATCCTTGAATTGCTTCTCTAAGATACATGCAAAAACTGTTCTAGTAGGTATAATGGAGTTGTTAATTATATTGCAGCATGGATACAGTTATTTAAGTTCCAATTGGTGAAGTACTGAAAATGAGCATTTTATTTTGCAGGATTATTTCAATTCCTTTATTGTAAATACAGCTCTTGATCTGTCAAGAAAGACTCTCACAGTAGGATTCTTCCATGTTTTCAGAGACTGCTTTCTCCTGCTGATTCCTAAACAGTTTTTCTTTTAGGTCTGTTTTGAGCACCTGTGCGAGAAAAAGGGAAAGCTGATTTGAAATTTAGTTTCTTGTTCAGTGGGGAACTGGAAAGGGGGGGGAAAGAGAGAGGATAAGAGAAGAAAATAAGGATTAGTCCTTGTCACTATGCCACTAATGAAAGTACGCTTCTCTGTGAAAGCCATTTGCTCTGCTTTCAAGTCAGTAAAGTACTAATGATATGGAGGAGTTGACTACTGACATTGAGAGCCACATAAATTTGTGTATTTTCAGTTTTAAAGTGTAAGTAATTAGTGTCTTCTGTCACTTCCAAGGAAGTATTTTTCTACCACCTGCTGTGCATATTGTTCCCAAAGCATCTCAGCTGAGCATAGCACTTCCTGCAAACACAAAACTCTTTGGTGTAAGCATGGTCCCTGCAGACGTAAGTTCTGCCTGACTTTTCTCTCTATGGAAGAAAGTTTGGATGAGGCTAACACTATGCTGAGAGGCATGCTTCTGAAGAAACATGTTTTCAGAGTCTTGGGTGTTTATCTTCCCTTTTGTGAAGACAGTTGATACCCGCCAGAAGGTTGAAAGTCTACTGGGACGACTACAGGAGGAAAAAAAGTTCTATTTTCCATACCAGTTTTGAGAAAAAACAGATGAAATAAAAAGCTAAAAGATGCCACTAGGCATAGCCTACTGGCTGTGCTTCTGGCACACTGTGGTGCTTCAGCCAAATAGATGGATAACCAAAGACTATCCCTTGCTTAGTGAGTGCTCCCCCTCTGTCCACCACTTCTTCCCTCCCCATTTGAGTTAGTCTATAATTACCCTTTTAGTTTTAGTTTTGTTATTGGATAGACATATTTCACTGTACAGTTTTAGACAGTTCTGCTATATATCTGTATTTGTTACCTCTTTTGTTTAAGGATGAATTATTTTTTGCTCTTGGAGACTGATTTTATCAACACTCAAGTGTTCTACTTCAGGTTTTCTTAAAGTATGACATTCTGAACTTATTTTTTTCTTAAAGCCTGGTATCCTTTTCTCTTTAGTAAAAAAATCTAGATAATTCTTTATTGAATTTGAACTCATATCTGTGTCTAAGTTCAGGCAGGCTTATATGACTATCTTTCTCATACAAAAGGCTTTAGCAAGATTTTAGGCAGTTTAAACTTCTCTTACAATAGGGAAAGAATGAATTCAGGAAGTCTAATTATTCCAGCTAAAACTGAGCAGCTGAGCAGTATTCTGGGGGTAAAGCAATCAAAACAGATAACTCTTTGTTTTAACAGAACAATAGGCCTTATGCTGAATGGAGCTGTAAAAAGGAGGCTGTAGTTTTATATACTTTGTAATGATTTTCTTTTTTTCTTTCTAACTCATTTCAGCCATTTTTCTTTATTTTGCCTGCCTTCCAGTACTCAAAGAGAGCTTATAAACTGGAGGGGGACCAATTTGTCATTCTGCCTGATAGTGGTAGGACAACGGTGTGGTGATCTTAAACTAAAAGGGGAAATTCAGGTTAGATATTTGGAGGAAATTCCTTACACAGGGAGTGGTAAGACACTGGCACAGGCTGCCCAGAGAGCTTGTGGATGCCCCATCCCTAAATGTGTTCAAGGCCAGGTGGGATGTGGTCTTGTGGCACTCTGCGCTGGTGGGTGAAAACTAGATGAAAACTTAGTGATGTTTAATATCCCTTCCAACGAAAGACATTCTATGATTCTGTGATAATGTGATCCTATGATTCTCTGTAATGTGCAAATGCTTGAATTGTTCCTGATTATTTTTTTAAATGCTTTATTCTCATGCGTTTGTTAAACATTTTAACTAAGAATATCTGTGGAATTCAACTGAGAAGCTGATTAACGTCAACTCGAAACACAAAAAGTTTTTTCTTCTAGTGTCTTAACCTCCTTTCTAAATGGCATCTGTTTCTACATTTGCTAGTTTCTAGATATTGCCCTGTCTTCACATGTGCCTCGACAGACACTTCTAGCAAGATTCATCTCTGCAGAATCGCTGATTCCTGCTTATAGTAGCCTCAGAGGAACAGGGAGAGGTTTTGCATGTCTAAGCTAGGTCAGGAAGTAAACAAACCTGACTGCTCTGAATGCTGCTGACTTGAGCATAGCACGGTGCTGGAGAAAGGCAGGATACTTACAAGAGAGGCTTCTTGGAGGTACTTGTCAGCTCTTTGTTCCTGCTTGCAGTGCTCAACCCAGTGGGATACAGAAACTCAGTGCAAGAGGAACATGTGAATTGCTCTTGTACATGTCAACTGGAGTGCTGCACTTGAAAACAGTTAAGCTTGTAGCTAGCAGCTGGTCTCTGTCCTCTGCTTGGAAAGCAGGTCTGTTGCAGTCATTTCACCTGTAAGGAGTACAAGTGACTGCAGTTCTTCCTACAGAGCAGACACTGCATGGAGTGGCTGGGCATGAGGCTTTGGTAGGATCCACAGACACAAAGCATCACACTCAGTTAGGGACTTAACTCCTGTGAGAATAATGACTTCTGTCACTAGCTGCCACCTGACAGCTTGTTGCTGTAGCTTCTCTTCAGAATCCGGCTTGCTGTTGGCAGTGAAAGCCACTTTTCTTCTACAGAAAGGGCAGCAAGTGCTGATGCAGGCAGTCTGCACTGTACCACATTTTGCTTCTCTGTTGCTTTCCCACCAAAATTTTACTCTGAACTTTTAATCATGATAGTGAGAATTATATCAACTGTACTGGCAATCTTGTATTATGGGTGAAAAGACCTCCATCCAGGCTTATTGAAGGAGATCCTCCGGGCTTGGAGCCACATACTTCCTTCCATGGTGAGGGATGGCACAGCATGCTCCAGGCCCTGCTCTTGTCCTGTGTCCCAGTAAATGGGACCACTGGGGCCATTGTTTTAATAACAAAGGGCTTCTTCCCTTCTTAGGTGGGGTAGCATATACTTAATCTCACATATAGTTGCTGTGCATGTTTGATTTCCACTTTCACAAAAGTAGCGTCTGCTTTGGTTCTGGATTACAGTCCTCAGTTGAGAGATGATCCCTACTGTCACGGAGTAGCTTCCTGGCAAGGGTTACACGTGGTGTATTTAAATTGGGAACTTAATATTTTATTTTGCATGAACAGAATTGTCATTTGTACGTCAATGTTCAGTACTTCCTGGATCAGAGAGCAGCTGAGGATGAACTAGTAAGTAAATTCAAGTCAGCAGAGAAGTTCCTAAACAAAAATAAATCTCTAAAAAATCCCCCAGTCATGTTACTTATTTACATTGTAAAGTGGCTGACTGTCATTGGCAGTCACCTCTGAAATTCAGTGTATGAAGTGAAATTTAAACAACCTCTCCTAGCAATGCCATAAGGCAGGACTTGCAGGGTGTCAGACTTTTCTTGTGGCTTTCAGTCAAAGCTTCCATTTTCTTTCCACATTGATTTCTTCTCTTTATTCCTTTCCCAGTCTCTTATTGCATCTGAAAATGACATAAAGAAATACTCGTCTTGGAGCTGCCTTCTCTAGCACCAGTGAATTTAGAGCAGCACAGTATGGGTAAAAGGCACCAAGTCCCAACCCTCCATAGTCTTTATATCCACTCCAGAATCATTTTGCAGAGATACCATCAATCTATAAGCAACAGGGCACCAGCCCAACGTATTTACAGTGCTACTGATGGGTCTGTGCTGTAACCCTATGAAACTGCTGCAGTCTGCAGGCACCAAGCTTGATGCTGCAACTCCACAGACTTGATGGGGTACCTACATGATTGCCTTCCTTCCCTCTAGGGGGAAAGTTTATAGCCTGCTGCCTGTTTGTAACATGACAGTTTAGAAATGCCAGAGACTAGAAATTGGACCAAATGTGCCATTCATAGAGTTACAAATGGGAATCATTTAAAGCTCAAAACACCTCCTGCTTTTTCCCCCCTCCTTTTTCTAAAGGTCAAGCTATTTGTGAAGAAGCATTAAGCCAGCTGTAGAGAGGTTGCAAGACCATTTCAGCTACACTGTGATGTGATTTTTATCTCCCACTCTAATAGGCAATGTCAGTCATAATTAGTGTCACACATAAATTCCTAGCTGGGATTCAGGCTTCATATGATTAGGGACTAAACTATGTATAGTGCTGATCTTGTGACTCTCTAGTTTCAATTAACAGATTCAGGGATGAAAAAACACAGTGAGAGATGATTGCTGAGGTCAGAGAGGTTATCGTTTTCATTGCAGCTGACATCTTAAAGGAGAAAATACAAATTAAAGGAGGTTTGATTAACCTGACTGGGGGGATATGGCTGCCTCAGTGCATCAGCAGAAAAAGTGTGGTCAGGGCAAAATTCTTTCCATGACCTTGATCGCTGCTAGAAGTATCCTAATCCCTAGTGGGTATGGTAATGACATGGAGCAGAAGCCCCCTAGAGCCTGGATCTGTTTCATCAGTGAAGCAAGTAAGCAGATTATTTCTGGGCTGATCAGTGCTCTTTCCAATGGAGAAGCTCTTGCGATTTTAGAGCAAAGGACAAGAAAGCCAGAACCTGAAATAAACACCTCACAATGCTATGCACAGACAGAAATCTGCCACTGTAGTCCAGAAAAAATGGCTCTGAACTGCTTTTTCTTTTAAGAAGCCTTTAAACTCTGGATTCCAGTGCTCAGGAACTTGCAAGGGATAAATTATTCAAATGGAAAAGAAAAAGCAAAATACACTTGACAGAGCAAAGCACTGGCAAAGTAGGTCTGCGTGGTGTAGGAAACCATTAGTGGTGGCAAGGTGCCTGTAGACATGGCTCTCAGTTGGTCTGTGCCTGAGCTGTGGAGAGCCAGGGGAGGCAACTGCTTCTCAGAGATGTATTACAGAATTGGCTCCCATTCAGCAAAAGCAGTTAACATCTCGCTCCTCGGGCCCTTGGTAGCACTGGGAATCTTGTCTGTCTCTCCAGCCCTGGCCTGCTCATTGTGTTGCAGCCCTCATTCCGGGAGAAGGAGAATGAGACAGTGGAAATTTAGGGCAACAACCAACTTGCTTCCATTTCTGAGCAGAGCTGAACCAACTCTGAGCTTGTATACATTTTTCCTCACAAACCTTTCTTCCCTTTTCCTATAAAATACTAGTGCTATTGTATTTATTTTTTCAAAAGGAAAATGGAGGACTGACTACAATTACCTTAGCTGAAAACACACAGGATGTAGCTCCTTATTACAGATGCAACCTATTGGTCTGATGCTTGTGGCTAGCCAGAGTCCCAAGCTTATGACTCCAGCAAAAAATACTGGAACTCATGCAGGGAGAATAGTTTGAATCAGAGAAGTAACAGCATGAAAAGTTAGATTTAGTTCCCATCCATACACTAGAAAAAAATAAAACAAACAAAAAGCTCACAACCAAATTGTACAATAATTCCACTGTCTTAATGTACTTGTTTATATGGCCGAATATACGAATAGTTGCATCAAGTATATTCAGTAGCTCCTCTGCACTATGTTAAAAAGTGTAGCATTCTCTACATGCAGACAGTGCTCTCTAGAAACAGTGAAAATACATCTTCTGGCCTGTATTTTTTCAGTTTGTTTGCTACTTGAGAGACTGTATGAAGGAAAAAGCGTGGAAGAAAATGCGATTAAAGATTTGGAAATACCTACTTATGTTCAAAAACTCTCAATGGATCTCTGTGTACTTTGGCTTCCTACTGGGCTGAAGATAAAATCAGAGACATGGCATTAATTACCAACTTTTGCAAACATGGATGTAAGTGTAACCACTCAGATGAGAAATTTTAATAAAAGTGATAAGTGGATGGACTGCTCAGTCAGTAAAATTGCTTCCATAAATATTTGCAGAATTAGAGATTAAAAGTGCAGCTGCTGCTGTGGCCATCAGAGCCAGGCAAGTAATTCCCCCCAAATTTAAATTTAGTTTCTTTCTGCTTAGGGAATACTTATAAACTGTTTTAAAATTAGTATTTGTAAAATCCTATGCACAGAATCAGTAGAGCGAGGAAAAGAGTTTAAGATGGGTTCATGGACATGAAGTCCACAGAAAAAAGACAACAGGTATACACATCCTTAATACGCCTGTTCAGAATACTGGAGAGGCTCTGTTTGTGTGCTTTCCATGAATAGTGTTTCTTAGGATCTCGGGATTATTTGAGTTGGAAGGACCTCTGGAGATCTCTAGCACACAGTACCACAGCATGGCTGAGCCTGTGGTCCATCAGGTCCAACCAGTGCTTCAGCAGGAACACTCAGAGCAGGGTGCTCAGGCCCACATCCAGAGGTTTTTGAAAATCTCTAAAGAGAAGACTCCACAGTCTCTGGGCAGCCTGTGCCAGTGCTCTATCACTCACGCAGCACCAAAGTGCTGCCTGGTGTTCAAAGGGAACCTCTTGTCTTCCAGTTTGTGTCTGTTGCCACTTGTCTTGGCAATAGACATCACTGAAAAGAGCCTGGCTCTGCTCTGTCTTCATTGCTTCCTCCCTTCATGCATTTGTATACTTTGATAAGATTCTTCTCTAGGCTAGTCTCAGCTCTCTAAGACTTTCCTCATTGGACAGATGTTCTATTCCCTTAATCATTGTGGTCATTTGCTGGACTCCCTCCAGTACCTTCGTGTCTCTTTTTTACTGGGCACATTATTCCAAGTGTGAGCTCATCTCCAGTACTGAGTGTAGGGGAGAAGTTCAATTGCTTGCTCCCCAGCAGAATCAGCTCTGAGGTCTGATCTGGTTTCTTAGAGCTTTGTCCAGTTGGGTCACAAAATCCTCTAAAGATGGTGTAGTAGAAATGCTAAGTAATGACTTGAAACAGTAATTGAGCACCTGGTAGAAAGGCAGGGATGACTCAGGGAAGATCAGGTGTATGTAATGTACCTGAGAGACTGGAAGGTGTGGAGCCAGCATCCGCCCCTTCCCAGACCTCATTTAAGGGTTGGTAGTGGATGCAAGAGCATTTTGCTGGAGATCCCTACCTACCTGAGGGTAAGCAGCTTCTTTATTTTTCTGCCTAGCAGTTGTGTGTGAACAAGTCCTCATTTGCTGAAGTCTAGGACCTTGCTGCTTTGCTTCCAGAGCATTGTTGTGTTTTCCATTGCATTACAAATGGAAAATACCTCCTTAATGTAGTCAAGGCCCCCTACTGTTACAACATATGTTCTTTGTCTTGGGTACCTGATGTACGCCAATGAAGAACTTGGCTACTTCTTGTTGTCCTTCTTGTAGGTGCTGGATGATGCAGCCATATGTCTCTGTAGCCATTTCTTTCTCATACTGAACAAGCATAACTCTTTCAGCTTTTTCTTACTGTGCAACTGCTTATACTTCAGCTTCCGCTGTTCAGTTGGCCCCTGCTGAATCTGACATATCCTATTGATACCTTTCTTTTATCACAAAACTGAAAATTGTACATAATGCCTAGATGTAGTCTAATAAGTGCGAAATAGAAGAAAATTGTTTTCTTCAAACTAGCAACTATTTTCTTGTTAACGCAGCCCTGGATGCTGTTATCTGCCCTTGCTGCTGGAGCATATTGCTGGTTCATGTTCAGCTTGCTATCCACCAGCACCCCTGAGGCCTTCTCAGCAGAGCTGCATCTCAGTCAGTCCGTTTCCAGCCTGCGGTGTTTAAAAGGGCTCTTGCTTCTTGGGGACAGGACTCTGCATTTGTCCTTACTGAATTTCACAAGGTTAGTATTGGCTCATTTTTCCAGCCTTGTCCTTACCAATAGTTTGATAGGAGATAGAATGCTGGATTAGCAACCTGTCTGACATATAGAACGTTCTTTATATTTTTATTTATTTGGGTTAATTTACTTTGTTCGTGTATTTCTGGCTTTGTTATTATTTCTTTTCCTCAACAGAATCATTGCCAGTAAGTTTTCTTGGTAATATTTTCATTAGGACACTCTCCTATTAATGAAAAAGGACACAGAGCTGCAATAAATATTTCTACTTAAATCTCCTGTGGCCTCTTGAGCTCCTCAAGCCTAACAACTAGATTACTTTTTTCTCCCTGCTAGAGGGAAATATTCCAGAGAATAGAAAACTTCCTAAGAAAGTCAGTTAATGTGCACCTTGGCCATCAAGGTACTGAATCAACACTTATCAGAAACAGCCTTATTTTGCACAGGAATTAACATTGTTCTTTTCATTCTACCTCTGTATGACTCTAATATTAGTACAGCATGGAGCTCCTCTATGGATCAGGACCTTTTGCTTGCTGTTTCTTCTTCCCTCTTTTCATTCATCAAGAGTGTGCTGGTTGGAGGGGAGGGTTGTTCATGTTTTCCAGGAATCATGTGGTTTCAGTACATAAACTGGGAGGCTATGGCAAATAAATGATGCAGAGGGATGTTATTTATGTGCAACTTTTGAGGGTCTTAGATCAGAAGGAAGGAGTAGGTAGTAGTCTCTTACTGAACAGTCTTCTCATTATGAATAATCAGACTTTGGATATCTCTGCCTTTAGGAATCACAGATTGAATGATAAAATAGAGGGGATGAGAGTAAGCAATCCCATCTCCTCTTGTATATCTACAGCCAGCGTCACATAGTGCCAGCACAAAATGACCTACAAGTAATGCAGATCACATCTTCTGGTGTTAGAGCTCATCTGCATCTATAAATGTTCATCTTGATGATTAGTCTTTGCCATATGTTTGCTGGGGTTGGCAGTTGACAGTTTCCAGTCTGCAGAAGTCAGACAGGCTGGAGATCAACAAGACAGTCTCAAAGCAGACTCATAGCACTTGCTCCCCTCCAAATCAGATCTCCTCAGGAATGGTGAAAGCTAGATGGTTTTGTTCCTTTTCTTTTTTTTTTCCTCACAAAATTGGGCTTCTTGCATGGCAGTTTGAGGACAGCATTAAAACTGAGTGACTTAACAGTGGCCTATATGCTAGCAAGGATCCACCACAATATGGGAGAGCAAAACTGAAGTTATAAGTAAAGAGAAAAAAAAAAAACATCTGAAATACACTTCTAGAAAGCTAGAAACAAATGTGACTTTTCTACTACATTTGTAAGGAATTACATCAAACAAACGCTTTCAAGCAGACAACATAATGGCCTATTAGAGAAACACAATGTCACTTGTAGGTGGCTAGAAGTACAAAGTAGGAAGATGATAGTGTCACTAAATGTTTTTTTGTAAATTGTGAGGAGGGGAAATGTTTTCTGGCTGAGTAGAGATAGAAGTACAGATAGATAGGGGAGGTTTTCTCAGTGCTGTTTTCTCAGTGATCCCTTAATCTTTATTCTAATTCAGGCATCCAAAATTTTAGGGTGCATTACTGAGACTTAACATCATTTATCTGTGAATAGATAGCAAGGGAGCATAGAGACAAGTGTCTGTGTCTCAATCTTTTTCCCCTAGAACAGCGTTCAGAATGCTATATTCTTGCTAACCTTCTGCAAGAGAAGAAAAACAATTTCTCTTCTGATGCATAGGGAAGAGTTTTTCAGTTGTCAAAAACCAAGAGCATCTACGGGCTGTCTGCAAAATATAGTGTAGCTTAGATGTGTCTGCTAATTTTTAAGTTTGAACACCAGGAGTCATCTAGTTTTCTCTGCGCAGTGTTCTGCACTGGCTCATACTGCTGTGTTACTTCAGCAAACTATTAGTCAAGAGTTAACTTAGTACGTGCATCACCGTGGCAACCATTAACATACTATTCCAGGAGAGAACGGCCAGCTTATACTCTGATTTCTTGCATAGCATTTTAAGACAGTGATATATGTGCTGTGGTGCTGTGCAGGATTGGGATAGAAAGTAATGGCAAAGCTAAAAAAGATCCAAATGTAATATTTATTGTGTATCTAATGCCTAGGCAATTGTGGAGACTTGAGTGATTTCTAAGTGAAAAAATAAAAATAATACATGAGCCAGAATATATAGCCAGATCACTTTACATTCTCTTTCTATTTCTTTGCCTAACTTTCTTTAATTTTACATTTTATTTTCATCTTGAGCAAAGCCTATCATAAGCTTTTTAGTATCCCATATTTTTTTTCCTATCATTCATGCATTTCATCTAATATGCAAGATATATACATGGAAAATGTATTTAAAGCAGCAAATACATAGGAAGTGGCAGACACCTGGCAGAGCGCTTCACCTAACTGGCATATTCCAGTTTAGTGTTTAGGTGATGTTGTATTTCTCTACGCACAGATCCAAAGTAGTGTGAAAACCAACATCATATGCAAAATTGCCACTCACCTCTTTTTGATGTCTGCTGCAGTGGTAGGTGGACTCTTCGTTATTCCTTGAAATACATTTTGCCCCAAAATATTTTAAATGAGACCCTCTCTCAATTTAAAATGTATAAATCCATTCTAGTCTGGGTGGCCTCTTATTTCCAATGCAGGTGAGCTGTAATGAAAGTCTCCAGCTTTCACTCAGACACGTGAATGTCTGAGTGAAACCTCCACTTGTACAGCATGCAGAAAGCTATTTCTAAGTCAGATCGCTGTTTCCAAGTTTGTATTTGGTTGTAAATGAAAATGTGTGAGCTATCTCTAGAGTGCCCAAGTGGTCATTCCAAAGCTATATGGAATAGTTTCTCAGGGTGCCTTTGTTGGTTTGCCCAGATCCTTATTGTTATGCTATGAAGAACACCCTCTAGCATTACACCATCACCAAAAAAAGTCATCTTTGGCCTCTTATTGAACAGCTTGTTGTTATACAGAAGTTATACTTCGGGAGTGTGGTATCGTGTCTGTAATTGCATTAAAAAAAAAAAAAGGCAAAATATGTTTTTGCTTTTGACATTGCCTGTTAACTCTCATTTTAAATGCATATCTTGAGTACTGTATTTGAAGAGTGTCTTGGTGCACCAAGTAAGCATGTAAACAAAAGAAAGAAACAAACAAAAAAGCCACACCAAAAAAACAACCATGCTAAAATATATTGGACGTGATGTTTATGACAATATGTTTAATGCTCTTTTTGACAGCCTCTTTATTATTCTGATCTGGTGATACACAGAACTCCAGGCAGTTTGACAAACCTGTGTAAGATTATCAATGAAGTGCAGATTTTCACACATGCAAGCAGATGGCAAAACAACGAGCATTTCAAGAGAGACAGGCATTGGGAAATTACAGTGCCCGCAGAAATTAAACAGCTACTGCCAGTGCCCTAGTTTCTTTAATGATGCAAAGTTTTGTACATGGTAGCTGCTTTATTAGGAAGAAAGGAGAAAAAAAGGAATGGAGCACTGTGTTGTTGTGTCACTTATATAACCTAATATGTACAAGATGTTCTACAAAAAGGACTCCGTTAAAATGCAAGAATTAAAAAAAAAAAACAAACCCCGAAAACCACTAAATCTACATTTTGGGATATTTTTACTTTAAAATTTGTTATGCCCTGCAGTTTATTTGAACTTTATCACAAATATGACCTTGACAAGAAAGGATTGACTTACCAGTTTGCTGCTGTGGAAAGCAAATGTGAGACCCAGAGGGGCTGTCTGCAAGGTAGGAGTTATAATGAAGAAGTCCTCATGGTATGTTAGCAAAGCAGTTTAAGGAGAAATTAATGCCCCTACCTGCATAAAATGTCTGATGGGGAGTATAGCTGGCTGATAAGCTAAGAGTAAAGAAATGTTTCACATGGGTTTTCCAGCTAACCTGATGGTATGTCTTAAATAAGGCTTTTGTTACAAGAAACATTTAATTCCTATAGGAAGAAATTGATGTAATTATTTCACTCTTTGTGAAGCTCTCTTCAGGATAAGCAGGAGAGAAAACATCACTCTGAAGGTACAGAAATTCTTCTCGCGTCCATACCTTTACTAGCCAGACCCCCAGCACTAGCATTCTTTTATTACTTTCTCTGTCCTTAAAGCATTTTTACCTTACCTCGTTACTGCATCCTCAGCAAGAGGGTCTCAGAACGTTTCAGTTCGTGCAGGCACACGTGGTTCATGTGTACTTTTTCTGTTTGGCACCAGCTGTACAGGTATGCAGCATGTGTGTGTTTGTGGAAGTGTCTCTGCTGACTTGTACGATTCCTTGCCAGCATGGCTAATGTCAGGTGTACTCTGGTGGCAATTTTCCTGGCAGAAAACCCTCTGATTTTCATTTAAGTGAAAATAAAAGCTAGGGAGAGAAGATTACAGGGAAGAGAGAAAATGAGGAGAAAGGAACAGAAACATGAAGAATTGGTGCCTTGGTTTTGTACCTTGTGACTTTCTTTTTTAAATTCTGGGACCAGTAGTATGTTCAGCTAGTTCAGATGCTTTCTCTAATGACAGCCAGACTATTAATCTGAAGGAAACTCTCTGCATTACGCTAGTAAGAGTCTAGCTGAAACTAAATTGAACACTTAATTTTGGGTTCAGCTGAAGGTAAATTCCTGAACATCCTGCACCTTGCAGGAAGTTGAACACTGCATTGTTGCATGCAAAGGGCAGTTCCTTCAAGCACAATAGTATTTTTTGTTTGTTTTTAGACTTTAATTGCATAAATGTGAACAACTCATCTTTTCTTATCCAGTGTTCATTTCACAGCAAAGTCCACCAGAAAAAACGTTCCAGTATTTTTGGAATATACAGGCACCTTACTTCAAGGGTTCTAAATAGCTGTTCTATGCATAACCTGAAAATGGTGATCCTAGTACAGAACAGCAGAGCTGCAGTTTTATTTAGAGTTTTATATTTTATCAGTTTTACCATTAAAATTGAATACTTTGTCATGGGTCCTTAGACCATGTACTTAACAAAAGTAATAGGTTCTCTGGAATTACTGCAGGTTTCTTTTCCACTTAATGAGTTCCTTATCCTGATATATGATGTCCCTATGACACCTCTTCCACATATGAATGTCTTGCTTGCAATGAATCCTGAAGATTTGAGTTCTGTGTATTAGGCTACATTCTAAAAATATAGCTCTTGCTGGAATATCTCACAAGCCAAGGTCATAGCTAATTGGTGATAAAAAACTACTTATATTCCTGTGAGTTTCACTGGGAAGTAGGTGCTTTGGACGCTTAGGCCCTGTGGCAAAGACATATGATAGCTGTCAAAAGCTGTTAAGGAGAGGAAAATTGGTTTCAAAAACAATGCTGCTGGTTATTTGAAACAGTTTCATTATTGGGAAGTCTGAATGTTACCCTCTCACTTCCATACCTATCTTTGCTTTTCTGTGTGGTTAGTTTGCTTTGCAAGTAAATTGGATGAAATGAAAGATCAAATATGCTTCAGATTAGCAGATTCTATTTAAACTAGCACCTCTAGCATCTAGAAGTAAAAAAAATGATGGATCTGTATCAAATTAACTCTGTCATTAAAAACCATCTAAAAATACTGAAAGATTCTCAGGAAAAAGTGAGATGGAAAGATGCAGGGAAAAAAAAAAAAAAAACACCCAACTAATCATTTTCTGGACAACTTCAATGTTTCCACTCCCAGGCAAGAAGCATGTAAAACAGTTTCTGCATAACTAGGTACTTATTAATCAGTCAAAATCTAGGAAGTTTCTACAGATGAATAAAAACAATAGGATAGGTAAGTTGTGTGGAAAATCAATTATGAGTTTATTAGAATTAACAGGACATGTAGACTGTGTCTTTGTTTGGTCAGGAATAGGCTCACGCTATAAATGAAGCATATATGATAAAACTGAAAAAAGAATTACCCACTAAGATTCATAGCTTTGAGCAGAATAATTCAAAATTGTTATTGGCACAGATTTACAAATACATCATCGGTATTTAATCATCAAGATCTGAACAGGCTGGAGAAGTGGGTGGGGGGAGGTATCTTAGGAGGTTCAACAAGGGCAAGTACAGAGTCCTGCACCTGGAGAGGAATAATGACATGCATCAGTACAGGTGAGGGACTGACCTGCTGGAGAGGAGCTCTGCAGAGAGGGACCTTGGTGTCCTACTGGACAGCAGGTTGGCCACGAGTCAGCAGTGCGCCCTTGTGGCCAGAAGGCCAGTGGGATTCTGGGGTGCATTAAAAGGAGTGTGGCCAGCAGGTTGAGGAAGGTGATTCTCCCTGTCTACTTTGCCCTAGTGAATTGGCATCTGGAGTACTGTGTTCAGTTCTGGTCTCCTCAGTTCAAGGAAAATGGGGATCTTTGAGACAGTGTTCAGCAGAGGGCCACAAAGATGATAAAGGGCCTGGAGCATCTCCTTTATGAGGAAAGTCTGAGTAATCTGAGACCGTTCAGCCTGGAGAAGAGAAAGCTGAGAGGGGATCTTATCAATGCTTATAAATATCTAATGGGTTGGGTGTCAAGTGAATGGGGCCAGGCTCCTTTCAGCAGTGCCTGGCAGCAGAACAAGGGTCAGTGTGCACAAACTGGAACACAGGAAGTTCCATACAAGTATGAGAAAAAAATTTCATTACTTTGAGGATGACTGAGCACTGGAACAGGCTGCCCAGAGAGGTTGCAGGGTCTCTTTGTCTGGAGATATTCAAAACCTGCCTGATGTGTTCCTGTTTAGCCTGTTCTGGGGAGCCTGCTTTAGCAGGAGGCTTGGTCTAGGTTATCTCCAGAAGTCCCTTCCAGCATCTATGATTCTGAGATAAATGAAGAAGCTTTGATCTGTGTGATTCACAGCTTCCACTTTTCATCATAAATGAAGACTGATAGCAAGAGTGCAAAGCTAAAATTCTTGAAATAATAATCTGTTGAGTTTTTTGCCAATGACAGTAGTTTCCACTAATATTATTAGCTTTGTCAAATGTGCTAGTGTGTTAGGTTATCACTTAGTAGAAAGGGAACCCATTGTGTTATTTTATTATTGTTTTAAAACATGATTTTTGGCCTATACTTGTTCATTTTGCAGTGTTTTTCTTAGATTATCTTTAATTTTTAAAATAAAACTATGTAATAATATTTTTGAAAATAGTTCTTTGCTCACAATTATTTCTTTTATTCCTGAATACAGTTGCTGGCTAGAGTCCTCACACATCCTACGTGGAATGTCTGTGTTTTTGTTATAATATAAAAGTTATAATATACAAGTATCTACAAGACAGATCTGAGTCCAAGTAGGATAAATATGAGGCCTATTAAACTTCAAAATGTCCCTAGCAAAATTAAACAGTTTTTATGTATTTGCTCTATTTTTTTCTCTCTTTTCCTCTCAATAGCATAAAGGAAATGTCTGTATTTCATCACTGAATGAAAGAATAGAGGTACTTAATCTTTTGTGCTGTTTCCCTGTGATGGCAGTATATCTTTGTCTAGGGCATGGATCTCTGCAGGGAACAACAGAGAACCAAACCAAGCTGGACCAAAGATATATTTGATCCAGTGTCTTCACTGAAATGTTAGAGAACAAAAACAGAACAAACTCATATGTATTCTCAATCTTCAAACGCTTTCTATTTTAGCTTAGGTGTTCTATGCATATATAATGTCTCAATGGATTTATGCATTAATATATCCAGTGTTTTGTTTTTTGCTTTTTTTACATTTGGGATAAAACTGTAACACAAGTCACATATTGTGGTAAACTTTCTACTTAATTACTGGCTATGTGTTGAATAAAGCCCTGCTTTTATTTAGAACTAGGCATCCAGGCTTTTATTGGAGAACTGAAGTCCTTGCATTGGAAGGCACAGTGAACAACTGATTCCTACCTATCTCCATATTACTATACACAGATTTTACTGACCTCCAACATGTCCTTTTCTCTTTTCCAAGTTGAAAAGACCTCACTCATCTGCTCTGTTTTTCTTTCAGAAGCCATTGCATTTCTAACTCTTGTTATTTTACAAACTCTCTCTGGAGGGAATGGGAAGGCCAGTTCTTATATACAGTGCTCTGCTATGATTGTACACATATCAAGAATGAGGGTATACACTTTGCTATTTAATCCTTTCCTAACAGTATCTCACATTCAGTATGCTTTTCTGACTACTACAGAGCACTAAGTTAATAGCAAACCCAGAAGCACATTCTATTGGCTGGCAATCCATTGTCTTATATGTGAATATAGGATTGTTTCCTCCATGTTCCATTATTTGTAATAAAGCTATTTTATTTCTCAACAACATAAGAAAGCTCATACAAGCTTGCTGCTTTTTCAAGGGCTGAAAGTCAACTGTAGGAGAAAATCAGAAACAAATCCTTAAGGGCACAAGAACTGACTTTAAGCTGTTTTTATATTCTGCAATCTCCAAGGGGTGTCACATTAAAAAGTCTGTTTTTTCTTTTTTCTTCTTCCCCCATCCCCTCAAAACTCTGAACATCCAGAACTCTATATAGTGCCCATAGGCAGCTGTCAATCTTTTGTTGCATGTTCATGCATTAAATTTTATGTTTTGCTAGAGATCAGATTGCATTATTAAGGCAGTCTTCCTTTTCAGTGTATCAGGTACACAACACTGAAAAACAAGGAGTGAAAATGAGTTTTTGAAAAAAGATACTGCATTTGGGCTACGTTAGCAAAACCTCAGCCAAGCATTTGACCTTGCCCACTTCCACTTCTGCTCTTTTATTACAGTTAGATTTTCAGCAGTAAACTCAATGTTGTGTCGAGTCTTGTTTTGTAGCACAGCCTTTGTGTAAATTGCAGATTTTTGTCTGTAGTGTCTGCAAATCAAGAAAAGAAGTTATTGTTTTGAGGAGGATAGGCATATGAAGTTGCCGTGTGGACTACTGAGAGAGACTATTTCTACACATTTGGAAGTTGGTCTATTTATTGAAACCCATGTTACTGATGTGTATTTTTCAGTATGTGGGGAAAGAATGGAAGAAAGTAAGCAGAGACAAAATGGTTTACAGGCTTCTGGAAGCAGACTTTTATAAAATCTCATAAATAGTTCTGTTTCCAGAGAAAGGACTTGCAGAAATATTTTTTTTCTATTCCTGTTTACAGACATCTGTTCACATTTCCTGGTGGGAATTCTGGGATTTAAACAGCCATCTGCTTTGTACTCTAGCAGCTCAACAACAAAGAGAGTTTTCTCAACTAACAAATAAGAATCTTTGACTAATAAAACGTATTGTTAGGAACATATGCTACTTTATCCTCTTAACCTTAGTCAATATATTTTGAGTCCATTTAGATTATACTGATTTATCAAAATAAACTGATTAAGAGGCAAGATTTTCAGCACCTTGTGCAGGGAGTGAAAATTTAAACTAAATAAAGCTTCAGGTGTGTTGCCATCATGTGCTTTTGCATGAACTTTTTACTGAATTCTTCCATCTAGCAAAGATCAGGAAATTCAGGTTTGTACTACACACTTATTTTTTCCAACAAGACAAGGTACATGTTTCTTACTGTACAAAGTGCATGAAGACTGTCCTGTCTATGATGAGGAAGGCATTTGGCATCTGGAAACTTTAAAACTGTCTACATGAACCATTCCACTTAAACCTAACAGATCTGCATGGAATATGAGGTAACAGAGCTAGACAGCATCTGATGTGAGCTTGTCTCTGCAATGATAGTGAAGACATCCTTTAGGACAGTGAATTGTATTGTGTATCAATTTCCTATAACTGGCAGGTACTAAATTTAATGTGAAAAGGCCTGTCTCCCCTCTTTCCCTCCTTCTCCCCTGAGGGCATCATGAGTACTCTTGATAGCGCTTTGTATTATATGAATAATCATATTCTACTTCCAAGATATAATGTTTCCCTGAGCTCTAAAGAAGATCTTCAAGGATTAATTCTGAGACTGATCTTCATTTCAAGTATGTAGCATATGCATTATATGTATATTTAATGGACAGAAATCAAATTAGAAGTTACTCTCAATAGAGGAGCTTAATACAGAGAACAGCTAAGATGACCTAGAAAAACTTAAAGTGATAAAAAGGGGATGTAATACAAGGTCAAGAGCAAAAATTTCTGCCATAGTAGGGTTTTATGCAGAAGTTATGCAGAAGGAGAAAGGCTTGAGTATGCTCACTAAATATGATTCTGGTTCCTGAATGCAATTTTAAGTTGCACCTGAAAACATATTTCCACTTATCACACACACAACATCAATGACCCTTGTAATACAGCATGCATTAGCTTTATTTCCTGCACTTAAACAATGTTTGTTGTGAACAAGTTACTGCAACGCTAAAGAAAAGATAGAAGGCCAGTCAGAAGAATGGGCTATTTGACTTACAGATACAACTTAGAAAAAAAATCTGTTTAGGAAAATGAGGGATAAGAAAAGATGGGTTTCCTGTCCACAAAGGATTTGGCATGTAATAATCACACTGTTGATGGTAAGGGAGGAAACACGTGTGAGAAGACTCAGGCTTCATCTTCTCTGCGCTCTCCCAAGAAGACAGCTGTAGTCAACAATCAGGCCCACCCCTGAGCCACTCCTTAATGCTGACTACAGGAGTGCCATTAGCACACGCTTCTATGCCATGTGCCACTGTCTTTAAATGCTCTAGGAAGGGCCTAAACTACATGTTAGTATCTTTCCTGTATTGTCTTACTTCTTTGATTGATTTGCTGCTGTTCTTTGTGCACCACCATGGAGGGTCTGTCTTCGTGTACCAGCACCTGTTGAGTAGCCTTCTTGTCTTCAGGCTGAGATACACCTGTCTCCAGGATCCAAGGCCTATGGTGGCCCTCTCAGGTGATCTCCTCTTGCTCCAGTACAGCAGCCAAAAAGAAGCCAAGTCTATGCTTGACTGCTTCCTTGGGAATCCATGCAGAAAAGATGCCATCTCTTCATGAGTGGCAGGTAATTCTAGAAGTTGATGTGTGCACAAGAGTAATAGGAATAAGCTTGCTATCAAAATAACTGATAAAGAATATTAGACTTGGGAATAGTTTTATAGTGGGAATAGTATGAACAAAGAATAGCTGTATTGAAACTGAGTTTAATACATTTTTGAATGGAGAGTAAATAATATATTTTATGAGAATTACACATACTGCTTTCCTCTTAAAATTCTGGAGAGTTGTTACTCCTGTTTGACCATGCTCTGGAGAAAGATTGTGAAATTCCTTGTGACTTTAGGTCATGAAGATCCATGAGCTGTCTGTTGTTAAGTTTCTGGATTGCAGCTGTCAACTTTTCACATCTCATTCTTTATAAAGAATTTTTGCAAGCTCCATCTGTGGTGTATTGCTCCATTTGCAGCTACATCTATTTTCTTCAGAAAACAATACAACACTTGCTTGGCAAAATAGCAAGATTATTAATGAGATTATAAAGGCCAAAATATAAAAATAATAATTAGAAAAGTCTCAAAATCTTGTAAGTGTATTTTTTTGATGTACCATTTTTATTATGAATTCAGTTTAAGCTGTAGATTATCTAGGCCCAGAATTCTTACAAGGATTTAATTAATATTCATAAGATTGTGTTTTGCTATCATGTCTGACCAAATTCCCTGATACTTCTTTGGTGTCCATAAGAATTTTTTTCTGGGTAATCCCATCTAGGGAGTTTGTAAGACTGGAGTTCCTGCCACATTAAGTCTTATGCTCAAGTTGTTGTGGAAAATTTTCTGTGATACAGATCCACACTTCTCAGCTATATTTGATGTTGATTCAAAAAAATGAAAGGATGCCCACGTTAATGTAAAAAAACTTTAAAATGTGTAACATTCTATAGTGATGGAGGATAAACCATCCATATCCCACTTATTTGCCAGACTTGGGATCAGTAGACAGCTCAGTTTAGAATATAGAAACACAGCATAAGCTATTTGAATATTTTTTACAACATATTACAGAAATTCTGTTCCCTTTCAGACTACTACAAAAGAACACAGATTAGAACGTCATGGCAAGCCCTATGGAAAAGATCAACTGAAGAAAATTCTTTGCTCTCAGATTCTGTATAGCTATGTGTATGGGAACTGTTGAGTCACGGCCTGAATCACTGATTGATCACCTGAGGAAAGGATGAGTCAGCTATGGGAGCACAGATGAAGGCAATTCACCTGTGCAATTGGGAGGGGTGGAGCCTGGCTGCACCTCTCCTCTACCCCATTTAAGGGCTGACTGGCACTGGGGAACCTAGGTCTTTGGATACAGGTGAGCATTCCTTTCCTGTTTGTCTTTTTTCCTATTTTCACTGTGCTAATCTTTCCAGCTGTGATACCTACAGTAACAGGTATTTCATAGCATTATGTTTATGCTGCTGTATGCTTAGGTGAAATTTTGGTGAGATTTGTGTTATCATTCCAAAGAAATCTGTTGCTAGAAATTTCTACAAATGGTCCTCTTCCTAGATCTACTTTAGGCATGGGTGGCATTATGTTTCTCTATCCTTGGTAGAACTAGTTTAGAGATATCACATCTCTAAAATATGTGGGGAGAGGCATATGACCTTTTGAAAGTAGTTATTGGCTTCTGAAGTGTTAGCTGGGATTTTTCAAAGGCACTGAATCTTTTAGAGATTGCCTGTTTTTACATGTAAGATCATCCAGGAATTGTTACTTTTTTTTCAAGTGTTCACCAATTTTATCCATAAATTATCTCCTTTATCCACATAGAGCCTAATTATAATATTGAATTATGGCAGAATGTGGCTTACCCTGAAAGTGTTAAAATCAGAGGGTTGTTAGCCAGAACGTCTTAAGAAATGTGAGGGAGAGCCCTCATACTGGTGTTAGAGTGGTGTTGGGGCTTGGGGGAGAACCACAGAATCACAAGGTTGGAAAGATCATATAGTCCAACTGTCCTCCTACTACCACAAGCTACTAAACCATATCTTGTAGCTCCTCATCCAGACGCCTCTTGAATGCTGTCAGGGGTGGCATATCCATCACCTCCCTGGGCAGGCCATTCCAGTGCCTGACCACTCTCTGAGAGAAAAAGTTTTTCCTTATGTCTATCTGGTGATGTCTATCTCTTCTGGTACAGCTTGCAGCCATTTCCTAGGGTCCTGTTTGTTGCCTGGGAGAAGAGGCCAAACCCCTCCTCATCATAGCCTCCCTTCAGGAAGTTGTATAGTGCAATAAGATCTCCTCCAGACTAAACAGTCCCAGCTCCCCCAGCTGCTCCTGATAAGACTTGTGCTCCAGACCCCTCACCAGTTTTGTTACCCTTCTCTGGACACGTTCCAGGGCCTCAATGACTTTTTTTTTGTAGTAAGGAGACCAAAACTGAATACAGTACTCAAGGTACAGCCTCATCAGTGCTGCATGACAGTGAGGAAACAGGAAGAGTGACTTCTTACGTACCGCAAACCCGAAAATAGTTAGGAGGAAAACAATATGCATCTGTTTCAATACTCAAAACAAGACAATTAAAAAATAAAAAAGCCCAAGAGAATTTGGAAGAATTTAAAATGCAATTAGATAAGATGAGTCTAAGGTGCTGCTGGGATCCATGTACATACACACAAACTCTGACTGAATTCTGAGTGGTTATTAGAGATTAACCGTCATTTCAAAACCACTAAAGTTGTCCATCCAAATCCACGTTTAATATCCTACTGAGATGCATTTAAAACCCATTAGCGAGATAATATTCATATGCCTCATAGAAAGGACATGAAAAGAGTAGATTTTTAAAGAGATGAATCCTCACTGATTTTGTAGCTCTCATAAGGAAGGACAGAGAACACTTCAGCAACTCTATCAAAACTAAACTCACGAACCGGGCCAAAGGGCCATTTGTTTTTGGCAACCAGAACTTAGCAAACAAGTTAGCTTTCAGACCCCTTTCTCTTAGAGGCATGTAGAAAGCTGTTGCTTTCATGCAGTTAAGTAGGTTTTTTCAGTGGAAACTAATTAACTTAGGTCTTGAATAATGTGTTCCAGTGCTGAAAAATTATCTCAGTAACAGGTCAGAATATAAGGCTGCACATCTTCATCTAGTTGTACCTGAAGGCTTTCTAATCTGTTTTGCTGAAATGTCCCTTGATGACAATCAGAATCTTTTAGTTAGTCTAAGCAAGAAAGGTTTGACTACTTACTGGTTTGTTTTTGATGCCCTCTTACCTCTCTAATATCAGTTCCCCTTCTTTTCACCCTTTTATATGCTCAGTTCTCTCTTGACCTCATCTGTGAGACAACAGGTGATAATGAATGCTGAGCTCAGTGGTCTTTCAGCTGCTCCTATGCTTCTTATGCTCTTTTTCCACTCCAATGCTCTTTGCTACTTGCTTAAAAAATACAGAAACAGGAAGATAACACCGGTTTGAACATACATCCATTATAAACTCAACCCCTTATTTCTACATACTGAACCTCATATAAGCTTGACCTCCCATTACAGGCTTCTGACCTTCTTCCTGAAAAACTCACATCTGAGAACACTACATCAGTTTGATTACATACGCGCTACAAATTCTGTGCATTGACACTGCAAAGGGGTGTCTCCTTTACAGGATCAGGCCATTGCTGCTCCCAAAGTATGTTCTATGTTAAATTCTGTCATGCAGCGTTTCCAAGGTGCATACCCCCTATACTATACAGATCTACGCCCTCTTAAAGTCATCACCTGCATCCCAGCAGGATTGGTTTCCCAGTGTTATCACTGCAATAACATTTTGTACAACAGCAGCTGCAACTGCCCGGCATTTCTGTAGTCTCACTTTAGCAGAGGACCCAGGATCACACTCTGGGGAGCAGTTTTCAATAGGTCTGATGAAGCATGGTAGGAGGTAGCTTACTTGATTTTTTAATTTTTTTTTTTTTTTTTTTTTTTGAAGTATGCTGCTTCCAATCTCTTTTTCTCCAGCTGCTGTTCTCGTGTGCTTCCCTGTGCAACTCACCTCTACACTCCTAGTCTGACTGCAGCAGCAGCAGGGCCAGGAAAACACCACTAGCTGATCACCTCCATCCTGGGGTTTTGCTGTAAGGGCTCATCAATTGCCAGCACTTCTGTTAGCAGCCAGTTGCCCACTGCTATCTGAAATGAGTGCTTTCTTCTTGTCACTCAGCCCTTAGGCCTAACTTCAGCATAACACCCCCCTTCTTTGTCCTGGCCTCCAGCTCTCACAGTGCCACATCCCACTCAATCCCTTTGCTGAGGAAACAGGTGTTGACGTAACAGCTTCCTTCTGCCAGAACCTGCTTCTGGCTCAGCTGTTACATTTTGTTTGATATTCCTACCTTGCTTTGCATCTCCTGTGGATGCCCTGCAGGTCAGTGCGACACAACCATTGAGACTTAAGAGATTTGACATTAAATCCCTGGGGATTCAATGGCCCTGCTATTGGGAGTTATCTAGGAGACCTCGGATACAGAGGTCTGCCTGCAGCAAACGTTGATTTAGTGATAAAGGGATGGTGGGACCTCTTTTAGGTGCTACAGCAGAAGGAGCCTCTTTAAGGGTCCAGAGAAAACTCTTGTAATCTGGAAGAAAAGAGGACCAGATAAAAGAAAAGTGTAGGAGCCCTCTGTCAGCAATAGGTTCAGAATATCCTCACAGAAAGTGAGCATCAGATAGAAAACTCCGTCTAAAGTGACTTATCCTAAAAGACCCAATTAAGTTAAAGGGAGCAGTTACCGAACAGCAATGTTACTATGGGAAGGTTAGATTAGTTTTTTTCCAGATTAAAAGAAACATTTAGGAGCAATTTATACTTCTCCTTGCAGTTCTGTAAAATTATCTTTATTACAGTTTTGAGACTGAAAGATACAAGGGCTGCTCTGAAAGCAATGCCTCCTATTTTATGTTGGCCCACAATGTCGCAGGTGGATATTGGTGGTATGGCAATAGAGGTTGAACTTTCCCACCAATATTCCATTACATTTTGTTGCCACGTGACAGATGGCAGCAGAGGGATGGTCTGACAAAATGGTGTCTGATGTGAAAATGTGCATGGAGCAAAGATGTGTCATTAAATTTCTCCCTACGGGAAAAAATTGTAAGTGTTGACATTCACTGATGCTTGCTGAATGTTTATGGAGACCAAAGAGTGGGTATGAGCACAGTGGGTGGTGTGTTCCAGCAGCAGTGACAGTGGGTCATTTCCAATGGTGCAGTATTTCACCAGTGTGGCATGCAGGCTCTTGTTTATTGTTGGTGAAAATGCATAGCTAACAGCAGTGACTGTGTTGAAATATAGTGTTTTGTAGCTCAGAATTCACTCTTTTACATAGCATTGCTGTTTTTATCTGTTGTAGTTTCCATGGAAATAAATAGGAGGCATTACTTTAGGAGCAACCTACATACTTTTTTCACTAGATCTGATGCATTGTAGGCCATTCTTAAGGCATGAGTGCTGCTTTCAGACTGCACGACAGATTGCAGGCTGGTTCTGTGTAATTTTGTCCCATCTTGACTCTTTGAAAGGCAATGATATACTCTTTTTTGACATGACTTGTAACAGAATTGAACCCTTACTAAGAGTGATGTAGCCTTTTAGGTTGTGCTCTTATTGATCCTGTTAGCTTTCTTAACAGTTCATGAATATTTATGCCAACATACAAGCTATACAGTTCACTGAGTTCTTTTTGAGAGGAAGTTTTATTAAATTGGACATAGTTCAGTGATTCACAGGCATCAAATATAGCATATTTTTAACCTTGTCTATTTACACTGAATAAGTCTCCAAGCGAATATACAAGTGATATGTGCTAGCATCTCCCCAATTCTGTTTTCAGGTGAGTAGGTTCCCTAGAACTGAACTTGCTGGGGTCTGAACCTTAGTCCAAGTCTGCTTTGCAAAATGGCAAATCTATGCTGTCCCAGAGAGAGTCTCTAGGAAATGAAGAAGGAATGAATTTTAGGGCTAGATCAAATTTTTTCTGCAGTTGGAATGGTTTTCTTCTTTAATCCTGGCATCATTTTTAGGAAGAATTTCAGGTTTTTTGTTTTTTGGGTTTTTTTGGAAGAATCAAGACATATTAAAACTGGGGGCCAGGAGGAAATGTCATGTGTAGCTGACTGAAGGCAAGGACTGAAAATGTGAATTTAAACTGTTCCTGTACATTCCTTATCCTTGTGCATTTAGGACTTTAAATCTTGAGTACTGAATGGAAGAGCTCCACAATATAGGCAGCACCTTGGATTAATTAACTTCTCACTATTAATAGCTCACTTCATTTGCATAGTTCTTTAGAAAATAATGCAACTTCTCATATGAATTGCAGACCAAAGCCTATGAAGTGTGTCAAAGAGACTTTAAGCTGCGTTACAGATGACATTTCCAGTACTGAAGATCCCATTCCACACATATACAGTAAAAATAGCCACAGCAGTGCCCTGCATCTGCACCATAGTGGCCTTTCTGCTGTTAGGCCTCCCCTTACATCTTCCTGAACACCCCTCCTGTCAGTAATTTTTGCTGGGGTGTGCTCTCACTGAGAGGTTTCTGCCACAGATGGTGCTGAGTCATTGCTTCATGAGTTGTACTTAAGAGGTTTTCATTTGGTATAGGATTTTTCTGATTAACTACCGGGGCTGAGCTGAAGTGATTAAAGCTACACAATTAAAAAGAAGGAATCACTGGGAATGCAATTCACAGAAGCTAGCCTGCTACTGCAGTGGTTTCACAGCTGACTGCTTAAGTGGATAGCTGTCATAACAAATGTTCTTTTGAGCTGTGTTTTCTGCTGAGCTGCAGTGGTGATTCTGTGGACCCTTGTAGATGGGTCTTTAATAATAAAGACTACTGATTAGAAAACTTAAAACAACAGTGTTCTATTTCTCTCACCTTAAAATCTTATATCTATCTATATGTATACAGTTTCTCTATAGATATATATACTGAAGTTAGAAAATTCTCCCTTTATATAAGAGTGGTGAAATGCCTACGTGTGGGGAATTTTAAGAGCATTTGTTAAGTCATTAGTTCACATTAAAGGTGGTCTTCAGAGGATGAACAGCAAAAGAGGAATAAGGAGGAAAAATAAAGAGGATATTCACCTCTTTCAGTGAATAAAACTTGCAAACTCTAAGATGACTGGTAAATTTGTCAAAGGCTATCCATTAAAATTAAATTTTGCATAATCTCTGTATGACTATACAGAAGGTTTAAAACATCAGAGTCTAGGCCAGAAAGGGAAGTCAGAACAGAGAAAGCATTAGGGAAAAGGAAGGAGCAAGAGAGGTGATGGGGTATGTTAGTGCTCTGAAAGTTTAAAGAATCAGGACTGCCAATCAGATCAAGAGGTTACAGGAAAAACAAGAAAATGCAATTTTATTTTATTTTGGTGTTATTAAAGATATTTTTTTATCTCACTCTTTCCAAAGTCATGGTATATCATTATTCTCAATGAGAATCTTGTCCTAGGCATTAAAATATTTTCTATGTGCCCTATCTCAGATGCTACAGGATGATTTTCTTATGAAGGTTCCATTGCTTGAGAGTTGTAGATGCCAGCTGAAATCACTTCCTGCTGTATCATGAGATTATAAAAAAAAAAAATAAAAAACACACAGAAGACTTTCTGACCCAATAGATAGCAGCTTGCATGCGGTATTGTCTGAGATACTGCAGCATTGTTTTGGTATGAAGATGAGAAATAATGGCGTTTTTCAACTTGAGCTACAGAGAAAAAGACTTCTTGTCAGCCTAGTGCAGAAAAGTGCACTATAGACAGGGCAATAAAAGCTATCATTTTACAGAAGAAGAATTGCTGGATACAATCCAGTGCTGTTCTTATTTCACTTGCAGTCAAGTAGATAATGGTGATCAATCTACCCCTTTTTAAGTCATTTTTTGCCTTTGCACCTACTCTTAATTATGTATTTGGAACCCGTGAATTTGTCTGATCACTGAAACTGTCACTTCCATTAGTGGCAGTTGGAATTTATGCCACTTTCACAGTAAGCCTATTTGAATATTCATTCGAAAGGGATTTTGCTCTTTAAGCATAGGAAATACGGAAGAAATTGTCTGTAGGCATGATTTTAATAGTTTAGCATGTCAAGGTGGTTAGATGTTAGCTTGCTCCTAACCTGTCAGTACAGTGAAGACCTTAAAGCGTAACGGTTTCTTCCCTCACATACAGATGCGTGTTCACAAAAGGATATATTTGAGGGAATGGCGTGAGGAAAAGTAGTAGAGCTATTTTAAAGTTATACCATGGAGATTCCCACAATTGATAGAGTTGTTTAAGGAAGTGATGACAAAAATGATGCATTTGGCCTCTGATCTTTTAATGCAAGTTCTTGTAGACAGAATTTAACCTTCTTTCTTTTTCACTGTGTGCACTTATGTGCACTGTAACTTAGACAGCTTTCTCTCAGGAATGGCAGTCTCTACTTCATTTCAAAAAGCCTAAGGGAAGATCCAGTGTCATGATTTTTTGGATCAAATACAAGATGGGAGTTCTTATCAATGGACAAGCAGAAGGCTGAGGTATTTAGCAAATTTTTCCTCTAGTCTTCACTACCAACTGCTTTACACACATCCCTCAAGTGGATGATTCAAAAGGTGGTAACTGGAGGAACAATGCCACTCTTGTTGTAAGAGAAGATCAAGTTTGCGACCACCTAAGGAACCCAAACATCTGTAAATCTGTGGGTCCTGATGAGCTGCATCTCATAGTCCTGAGAGAATTGGCTGGCATAGGCACCAAGACACTTCAAATGACATTTAAAGACTCAGATGAGGCCCCTGGTGACTAGAAAAAAAGGCAATATATCTTCCATTTTGAAGAATGGTAGAAAGTGTGACCCAGGGAACTATGTCACATCAGCCTCATCTCAGCCAGGGAAAATCCTGGAGCATATCCTCCTGGAAGCTATGCTAAGGTATGTGGAAGGGAAGGAGGCTTACCAAGGTCAGGTTCTGCCTGACCAACCTTGTTGCTTTTTATGGTGGGATAATGGCACAAGTGGATAAGGGAAGAATCACTGATGTCGTTTATCTGGACTTAAGTAAAGCCTTTGATGTGGTCCCCCATAACATCTCTCTCCCCAGATTGGAAATACATGTGTTTGACAGGTGGACTGTTTGACACATGAGGAACTGGTTATGAGATTGCCACTACTCTCTGGGTACAATGTCTCAATGTTCAGATGGAGGTACTGACAAGTGGTCTATCTGAGGGGTCAGTGCTGGGGCTAGTACTCTTTCATATCTTTATCAATGACATTGACACGGGTGTTGAGGCACCCTCAGCAAGTTTACTGATTACACTAAGCTGTGAGGTGTGAGTGAAACACAGAGGGATGGGATGTCATCCTGAGAGACCTAGACAGTCTTTAGCAGTGGACCCATGAGGTTCAACAAATCCAAATGCATGATCTTTTTCACACAGAGGGTGGAGATCACCTGGAACAAGTTGCCAGAGAGGTTGTGGATGCCCCATCCCTGGAGGCATTCAAGACAAAGCTGATTGTGGCTCTAGCCAGCCTGGTCTAGTGGTTGGTGGCCCTCCCCAAGGCAGGAAGGTTGAAACTACATGATCTTTGAGGGCCTTTTCAGCCCAGGTCATTCCATGATTCTATGATCTTGCACTTGGGTCAAGGCTGGGGCTGTTTATCCTGGGGAATAAAAGGCTATGGGGAGAACTGATTGTGGCCTTTCACTATCTAAAGGGGAGCTGTAAAAGGGAAGACTCTCTAGTGGGTCTGCTGTGACAGGACAAGGGGAAATGGTTTCATACTAAAAGAAGAGAGATTTATATTGGACATAAGGAAGAAGTTTTTTTGATAAAACTCAAGTGGGAACAAGTTTCCCAGAGATATAGTAAATACCCCATCCCTAGAGACATTCAAGCTTATGTTTGGCCAGGCTCTGAGCTACATGATCTAGCTGTAGATGTCCCTGTTCACTGCAGGAGAGTTGGACTAGATGACCTTTAAAGGTCCCTTCCCACTCAAGAGATTATATGATTTTATATTGTAGGAGGGAGAGAGGGCTTAGAACCAATTGGCTTTCTTGAAAATATCTGGGGATTCTTAAATTAGATGTACAAAATAATCCAGTTTATGAGAAATGAGGCTTCTGTGAATACTTATGGCTAGCCAGGCTCTCTAAGCAGGATTGGTCACGATTTTTGAACTTCGAGATAGTGCAGCTGGGTAGCCCTGCCAGCTGGAATGCAGAGAGGTGAAGTCCTCATTTTCCCTGTACTGGGAAAGGAACTAAGGCAGAAGAGAAGAGCACTTTGTCTAACCAATGAGAGACTTGGCACAGCATTTAGGATACCCTTTTTTTTTCTTTAACTTTCCTGGCAAACTAAATACAACCGAGCAAAATAATATATTGTGTCAGTTTTCATGCTGGCAATTATAGCTCCAGTCTTTACAGCAGCTTAACTTCAGTGATGATTTCCAGTAGCGTAATAGAAGAAAAGTCAAAGCAGTTAAGTGACACGCTAATAGCATACCACTTGTGTAACTTTCCAAAAATGTCTTTCAGGTGAGCAGAGGTTCTGGAGTGAAGGTTTCCTTGAAACCTTGATCCCTTGTTTGTAGGCCGTATGAAGTACAGTTGAAGACTATTCCACCTACTCTTGTTTGCTAGAGGTTTCCTTCCCCAGAGATTTCCAGTTTTAACACAGCTTACAGAATCGCTGGCATCAATCAGTATTGCAAAATAGCTTAGCTACTTTGAGTAACCTGCTTATCTCTAGTCTAACGACATAGGTGTTCTTTGAATGCAGATGCTCAAAATTAAATTGACTTGGAAGTAGAGGGTATGGAGAGAATGGGAAGGAGAAAAGCACTGGGGAATACATCACGGGTACGGATGTAGGTTGACAACGTTGCTGGTAACCTCAGTCTGTACTGGTGTACAACAGGCTGACAATGGCTAGACTGATGATATCCTTGTTTCACCAGCTTTTTCTTGGGATGCTCTCTTTGAGAGAAGACATCTGGTTGGAGAACAGTGAGCAAAAAATAGGCATAGTTCTTAACAACAAGCTATGTACGGACAAGACCATTATCACGGGGAGATTTTAGTTCGGATCCTGGGGAGCATTTTAGAGAGTTGTAAACCATTCTTTCCTCAGGAAGTTTATTCTTTCACCCAACTACTACAAGGGGTAATTAAGCCAATAATGGTAGCCATATATCTGTCAGGAAGCATTCCCCTCAGACACATTAAGATATCTTGTATCCTTCATAATCCCTTCATTTTCATCTCCTTTTTAAGCAATTTATTACACCCCTCACAGTACAACTATCTAATTTCCACGTCTAGTCATTACTGTGTAATTTGAGCTATTAATAGAGCAACACAATGTTTTTTTCCACTCACTATTTTGTTAACAGAAGCTCTTGAAAATGTGGGCTTTCTTTCAAAGCCATCCTGTTGTTTTCTTCACTTCCAGCAGAAGTTTTAAAACGTTGTAACACTTTTTTAACCTTTTCAACTGATGTTAATATCAACAAGTCTTGTTAGGAAGCCTCTGAAAATGCACATGCTTCATGGCCTCCTTTTCCTCCCTCCCTTCACTGCACCTTTTACTGTAAATAGTTTGTGTACATCTTTGTATCTGTCTTCTGTGTTTAGGGAAGTAGTTTTGAGTAAATACAAGCTGTTGTAGCAATATTTTTTAGAGAAAATGTTGACTAATGGATGAAGTGCTAGCCTGAAATTCGGAAAATCTGCACCGCTGTAGTTTATGCAGAGGGGTTTATCTTGAAGTTTGACAATGTAATTAGTAGCACTAATTCAGGATTCCTTATTTATTGTGTGTGATTTTAGACAATGTACTCAGTTTAAAAGTAAAAAGAGAAAAAATGTGTAAATTGGTCATTCAGGGAACTCCATTTGGAACTCAGAGGTCAAACTGAATCACTAATTTATGTACTATTGCCAACATCAGAAATTTCCACTGGCAAAATTATTTAATTATCCCAAGTCTTCCACCTATACAGCCCTAATTATACAAATGAGAGCCTCATCTGCACTATATGTAGTGTCATCCATGTTTGTTTATTCTGCATACTATACTCTTTTATGTTTCTAGAAATCAGATGTCTATAGCCCTTGGTTGGTGATAGAGATAAAAGAAAATCAGAAGCACCCTGTGCTCTTGAAATGGGCCTTGTGATGCTTTGAGTAGCTGTTACGGGTACTGAGCAGGTGAAAATTCCTGCTGGAAGGAATGCTATTTGGGTGCTTGTTAAAAAAATGATAATGTTTTATGGTTTTAGTTTTGCTTCAAGGAAGATGGTTAAAGCTCCTATGACCTGTGTTATATCCCATGTCAGCACAAAAGGGACAAAATAACTTTTAGTATAATTTGTTTGCAATAGAGCATAGGGTAAAGCTTTAAAAAACTCCAATTGGTTTATATCTGTAAGAGATACAGGGGATAACATGTGGGTAAGCTTAACAGGGTGGAATAACCCTTTTTAAACTGTGAAGCTGCACAGATGCACTTAATTGTCTTCAGTAGGACTAGATTTTATGGAGAAAGTAATTTAGCTCATCAGCTGAAACTGAGGCAGTGCAGTGATATGTCAGAATTTATATAATTAACTAAACAAGCTATACTGGTCTCACCTGTAGCTATATTGGCTTTGAGGTGCATGCAGGAGTAGAAAGAACTTCAATGAGTTAATTTAGTAAAGATGATGCTGAATGTTCTTTAAAAAATGGGTATACACAGAAGATGCAATCTCTATGCAGCATAATTCTCCGACGCAGAGACTGAAAGATGGATTTGGAAAAGGACGAGCTGTAGCTAAATGTACAAGCAGTTGTACCTGCACTGTGTTTGCAGTTGCAGATGTGTGTATGCAATCTCCTTGTGCTTTGGGAGATCCCAACTACTTAAGAGTAGGATATCTGAGTTTTGGTGTTTGCTCATGTAGAGTTGGATTAGTTAAGATCAGGAGTGTATACACAGTGTTACTGTGGCTGCAGAAGGGCAAATATGGTGTTTTGTGCTTAACTGGTTAAAATTAAAGGTTACTGTGGGTGGAGATTCAAGTGAATTTACTCTGAAGTTTGGTTGGCTGTCTGGGAGTTTAACTTGGAGAAGGAAGAAAGCTGATGTTTTTAACACATTTGCATGAGAAGAACGTTAATAAATGAAAACAAAATAAAAACAACAACAGCAAAAAAGTTTCGGAACAGACAATCTCTTGCTCTTACAGTTCCCAAACTACTGTATCTAGATGAAAGCGTGTAAGAGAAGGGTGGAAAAATACTATGTCATAATCCCTGTATGTTTGTAGTATTCTACCTGCTCTGTAGAGTAGGCTAGCGAGTTGAAAAGGTAAAAGAAGGACCATACAAGCTTGGGGAGCACGGCTCCTCAAGACATTGATGGTAAGGCTCATCTGGTAGAGTAACAGTTGCAGCATTCACCTGGAAGAAGGAAAATGAGTGTTTAATGTTTGAGAGATTGCTTTGTTTAAATAACATAGGCCAGAATCTGTAGGGTTGATTGACTCCTTCTCTTATAATCATGAATCATACTGAGTATTTCTAATTCTATAGGAGAATAGATGCTACTTGCTACTTCACACACTACTGGAGTGTGTGAAGGAAAACAGATTCTCTGTGGTAAAGCTTCAGACTTTCTTTTATTGAGTTAGATGTCTGTAAACTAGCTTCTCATTTGTTCTAGAATTTTACTGAAATTTTCTGTGTATTTTGAATGAGTCACTATATGTAGCCATCTTTTCCCACTCTATACTGAGGCTCACTTGTTTTGTTTTGCACTGAAACAGCAGAGGAGTGCTTAGGCAACAGCTGATACAGAGCAATTCTGAGTCTGTTGCCAGAGTAGCTGTATGATTCACAGCTTCTGCTGCATAAAGGAGGAGCTCAGTCTTCCCTGAGAGTCAGAATCATCCTTGGTACTTTGTTTCAAGGTTTCTGGATATTTCAGGAAGAAAACAGAGCCTCTGGGAAGACCAAGAGGAATGATCTGAAAATTAAGGCAAAGATTGTAACTTAAATGGAAATTTGTCTTGAAGAGTGAATGTATCTGGTGCTAGTGAATGTATAGTCTTACTGCATGTATATACTCCTGAACAGTTGAGTTCAGCATAGATGAATGACAAAGAATGGTAAGTATGTTGAATTTAGAAGTTAATTTAAACAGAATCACATGCATTACTAAATAATCATAAAAACATATAAATTTACATGCTGCAGGACTGTAATCAAGTTATTTTATATGAACCTTCATAAGGTGTCCATGCTTAGCTTATATGGTGCTCTTGCATTTACCCACTGAGATAAAAGAATTCAGATGAAGGCATTTTTGTTTGTTTGTTTTTGTTTGTTTTAAGCTTCTGATGATCTCTAAAAATCCAATGATAAATGAGACATTCACATGTGAGATAGGTTCAAATTAATGACTAATGCATTGAAAGTGATGCTACAGGCTTACTTTAAGTGTCTGAAGAAAGGTATTGGTGAACAGACTTTTGAAGCTCTGTAGGACTGTTTTTCCTGTGCTCTTTGTCATAACTGGTGTGTCAAATTGCACTCTGAAGAGTCTTGCTAAATGGCTTGGATTAAAATATATCAGCGCGTTGCTTGTATTTAATGGGGGGAGATTTCTTCATGTCTGTAGTTCTTCTGATATCTATTTGCCATTTCCAGAACTTCTTAATGCCATTTCTTGAAGAAAGCAAGACTGAAGCAGAGACTTTAGCATGTGTATCATTCATTGATTATTTTTTTTTCATCCTGAATCATTCATGGCCATTAGGTTAATTGCTACTTTGTAACGGTGATTAGTTATTAGACGAAAATAGAAAACAGAAGTGCTCTGGCAAAGACCTTTTTGAACAGGCTTTTATGTGTAAAGAAGTGGTACTGAAGTTGAGGCTGTGTAGCACTTGGCCACCAAAAAGACAAGATGCTTAAATGAGCTCATGCATGGAAGGTTGCTGAAGTGAGGGAGTGCATTTGCTTGGGCATATAATAGCCATGCGCTGGGTACGTCTCTCACAGCACTTTTTTGACTGTGAATAGTGATTGATAGAGTGACTTCTCAGGTAATGTAGGTTACAGAGATTGATGGAAATAAGTATCAGGAGAGGGACTGTCTTCCAGGTTGAAAGTTACTTTTATCTTGATGCTGTGACTGTGAAAATATCCTAGGAGTCTTTTGGCTGCAGTGATCATGTCCCTGTTCCCTCAATTTGGGCTCACTCAGTGGATGGCATTTGCAAAGTGATAGCTAATTACTTTTTAAAAAGCTGTCTCCTTTCTGGAAGTTCTCTCTCCTGCTTTTCTTTAAGAGTAACCGAGAAAATGGAGTTTTGTTTCTTTGCTTCTTTCTGTGATACATACATCTTAATTAGCTGAACCTAGCAAACTGAGATGTATGCTATTAACTAGCATTTTATATTACTTACTGATGAAAGAGTGATGGTATACAAGTTGTGTAGATGACATTTTAAACAAATTAAACCTACTCTTCTCATACTCAAGAACTACAAAGCTATATATAATTATATTTTTAGTATTGTGGCTCGTATACATTTGTACCTGAAATAGTCCTCTTGCAAAAGAGACTATCTATCCAAGAGATTAATAGGACTCTTCTAGCAAATTGAAACTTTCTGTTATGCATAAGTTGAAAGAAAAAAAATTACTAGTGATGACATACAGAATACCAGATCATCAGTGGATTTACTTTATTGTTATGCACAGGTAAGATGGATTGAGCACATGTGATAATTTAAAACAATTTAGGAAAATTATGCCACTTATTCATGCACTGCAGCAGCATATTTTGTTGGAGATTGCCTATAAAGAACAAAATTTAAGACTTAGCTGTGCAGGGGACAGGAATTGTGTGGTGTTGCTTAAAAAAGCATCTAAGAAGGCCTTGAGATACTAATGAGCAAAATACTGAACATCAGTTTTATAAGTGATCTTGATGACATAGCATCTGTGGAGCATGAATGCCACTATCAAAATCCTTACTCAATACTTCTTTTTTTTTCCAGTTAATGATATTCAAAGGCTTGATTGTCAAATTTATGAAGTCATTGTCTGTCATGAGAGAGCTTTGGATCCCATCTAGGTGAAGTTTTGTTTAGTGAGCTAGCAAGCACAATCCTCACTTACTGAACTTGGTGGCTGTATGAAGAACTGAATATTTGTGCTTCTGATAGCATGTATTTTGGTTGATGATGTTTTGAAGATATAAGCAAGATCATTCTGAGACCTTATTTTCATTATTCTGTGGAACTGCTGTCCTGTGTGGTGTAGCACACCATTATTTTCTAAACAGTAAGATTTCTTATGCATACATTTATTGTTATGCGGGCTTTAGAAATTGCACATTTGTTTATGCCTCTAGTTACCATTTCGTTTGCTTGAGATGAGGTTATCTTCTGGCTTTTTGTAGTTTACATCTGACAAAACTGCTGCTAAAATAGTTCTGTGTTCTTTCAAGATGTTTCATATTGAGAGTAGTTACATGCATCAAAGACAAGATATGAAGTAGTTGAGCAAGCAGCTGTTATTTTGAGATGGTATAGAAATCATGTATCTTTTAGGAGTAAATCGACAAAAAATTCTTGAATCAGATCTGTAATATATAGAGAGAGCAATGTCCTGAAAAGCTACTGCCACTCTGAAGTCTATGATATGCAGTCTGAGTAATGAATTCTGCTAAAGAGCCTAGGTATTAGCATCTGGTATTTTGTTGAGTTCAGTAATGTAATTTTTTAGCTCTTAGCTTTTCAAAGTTAATGGTTTTGACTGGAGTGATTAACACCAACCTTGCTGCCTGTGGCAAGGTTAAAATGACATAAAATGTTTTGGAACACAAACTTTGTCATGGTCCTCATTACACAAAATAGCACTGCAAGTCAGCCAAGGACACCTTGATTAGTCTGCAGTGTCCTTCTACTAAGCAGGTTTTTTTCCCCTCAATGATAGATATTTATTAATATTTGGTGTATAATGAAAATATATTCCTTTCAGAGAGCTATATACATGCTCATGTATTTCTGATTATATAGCAATTTTTGAACCAATGGTGAAAGACTAATGACCTGAGGAATGGCATGTGGAGATTCAAAACTGCCAACTCTGAGTGCATGACATGGTGCTATTTATGTTGATTCTACATGAGTGAATATATAATGATATTCTAAATGTGAATATCAAACATTGCTCTGTGATGATGGGTTGGCACTTTATATTTTTTTGAAAATATTGCACAAAGAAATGCGGTCACTGACATTTGATGTTCATTTCAGCTAAACTGGCTTTATAGTGCTATTTCTGTATTTTTTTTTCCTCTGTAGAAGTTTAATGATATTTTTTGTGCATGTGTGAAATAAATTTAAAACCAGATTTATTAAGGGCAGAGCTTTGTATCCAGACAAACTCTAGAATTTGAACTGTAGTTGTGCAAGTTAGGGCCTGAGATAAGACTTCCTTGAAGTGATTATCATTTCTGAATGACAAAGTTCCTTTACCATGAAAAATAGTCATCAGGACAGGAAATACTTTTCCTGTTTTATTGTTTGTTTGATTGATTATTAAATGTTGTTTTTTTTTTTTTTTTCTAATAGTTTCCATCATGCTTGGTGTGCTCTATTCAGAGGAAATGAGAATGTGGACATAACTCATATTTATATCCATAGATAACTGGCACTTCAAAAGGACTTTGCTCTAATTAGCATAAGCTGAAGTAGAGGTAATAAAGATGTATCTCTCTTGTGAGAAAGTTATGCAAAAACTGTTCTATGCATCAAGCTTGTCATCTTTTTTTTTTTTTTCCTCTGTAGACAACAGACTTCGTGTAACTGCTTGAATTACTTGCCTTGTTTGAAGTTTCATCCTTTTTTTGTGTGGTCTTCCAGTGCACTTTTCTTATGGCTCACTCTAAAGAAAGCTCCCTTCTGCAGGATAGTGACTGCACTTGAATTGTTATATAAGCTTGTCATGGTTTTATTGGTTTTGTTATCGGCATTCCACATCATAACATCATGTACAGCAATGAGAGTTAAAGAGTTAACGGCCCACTTCCGTGGATGGCCGATTTTCCAAATATCTGGCCCTCGGAAGAGAACTACATACTCCAGAGGACTTTATGTTCAGAGGGGAAGATAAAACTGGCAAGTCACGAGACTCTCTTGCTGCCTGGCAGTGTGTGGATGTGCTCCCCAGCCGTTTTGCCTTCAATTCAGAGTAAGGTCTTCGGTTTTGGACACTTCTCTCTCTCCCCTGCCCTTTTCGGGCTGGTGGGCCTGTAGGTTTGCTGTTCCTTTGTCATAGACACAGACAGACCCGGAAAACTCCATGTCACAGGTAGAATACCATTGTTTATACCACCTTTATCTGTACCTGTACACCACTGTTCTATGCTTAAGCAAGTATTTTCCTCCAAAGCAACTACAGAAATCATGAGTCAAGTTTCCCTTATTGCCTTTCTTTGATGCTGATTCACCACTCCATACACTTGATTAAAAATGTGCTGTGCTGGGCACAAAAATTTTGGGGTGGGCTGCATTCATTTATACTGTGCAAGTGACCTGAGTAGTGTTATTCTCCAGTGACTGAGGGGAGAAAAGAAGAAACTGCAGTGATGGACTTGCTCAAATTATCCTGAAGAGAAGTTGTCTGTTTCTGAAAGTGAAAGGAGACCGTAACAAAATTGTTATTGTAGATTATGCAAAATTTTGTGAAAGAAGTGGTATGGCACTTCAGATTTTGATTTTGAGAAAATCTTCTGCCAAAAAAAACACCATAAAGATCTACTGTGGAGGGATTTATGTTAGTAATTATATAAAGCTACAGGAAAGTGTTTCTATCTCATCACAAAACTGCTGTTTTCACACTTTCCCCCCACATCCCTTTCCCTCCCCCCTACCCCCCCACTTCTCTGGTTTGTTTGTTTCTTTGCTTGTTTGTTTATGTAATTGCTGTTTTACAAGACATTGTACCAGTTCTTTGTTTGAGAACTCAATTCAAAATGGATGAGTCTCATTAAGAAAGTTTGGCTCTCCTCTTTGAGTCACTGTGAGGCAACTTCCTAACAACTTTTATGTATTTTCTACTGTTTTGCTTCAGTTCCTGAAACCTCATCTGCTTCAGATTTAATTGTAGTTCTGAGCGGAGTTTCTCCTAGTTTTATTGCATTAATAATTTATATCTAATAAGGGGAAACAATGGAAGTAACAGGCAAAGCTGAATCAGTTATTGTTACGAAATGGTACCATGGAGATGCAATGAACGAGTCAGACATTTAATTTGAAAGAGTGACATCTTGATTGATTTCATTTCATCAGTGTATGATCCTGTACTTTGTCAGTGACTAGTATGAAATGACAATGCATTTGTTATAAATGGATTTTAACTTACAGGTAAGTGCTAAAATGTTGCATGCTGAGGAAGGAAAATCTTTCCATCTGTTTCTCAGGATTTCTGCAGCTATGTTGAGAGCGCAGAAGCGTGAAAATAAATTATAAAATACATTTATTATTTAATTAGCATGTAGTGGTCAGCTTTTAAGGGACTGAACAGTGTTCAATTCCATTTTTCCATTTAAATCAAGTTTTTGAAAGTACAGATACATAGCTCTAGTCTGATAGCAAATCATGACTAAGATCCTTCTTATATTTCATCCTAATCTTTAAAGCTCTAATTTTTATTCAAAATACAGTGCCACTGACCTATAATACCAAGTCCTTCACTATTATTTTTTTCTGTTGACCTTATTTTCCTCCTCTCCCTTATCCTGTTTTACAGTAACTGAGTGTATATTTTTAAATTGCTTAAAGTGAAGCAGCAAATGGAATGCAGATAGTCTTTGTTTTCTTAAGCTCCACTCTGCTAGCATGATTCTCAGACCAAAAGAATAACAAAATCAGAATGAGAGAAGTGTTATTTCTTAAAGACAATTAAGTCTGTTTTTTTTATATCTTTTGAATTAGCTAAACAAAACCTTACTGATATTATTAGCAGAGAAACACAAAAATTGGTCAGGTAATCACTTTGATAAACTTCATTGATTTGTTTCTAAAAAGTCCCTCATTCCTTTGTCTTTTGGTTTTGTGAGCCAACAAGGATAAGGATTTGCCTCAAGAATGAATGCTCCAATATCTTGGTTTCTGCTCTCTCAAACTGTCTTCAACAGTCAAGATTCAAAGCTACTTCTTGAGCAACTTTTTGATTATGCTTTTACTGATGAACAAAACATTAAATCTAACTGAAAAATGCTTGAATTGACGAAAAAAAGGCTTAGAGTTTGGGTAGCTATGGACAATGTATCCAGCTATCGAGTTGATTAGTTACAATGGAAATATTCTCGTCATGTAGATGAGAGATTTTTACCTACAATACCTTCCTCATGCTCAGATGACACACCTTAAGCATTGTGGCAGCTGTGTATCTGTAAGCAAAGTGTTTTCCTTGACCTTTTATCCTTGGTTTGTGGAAAAGTGCCATATTGTACTACCGATCCATTAAAACAAGGAAACAAACAAAAAAAACACCTCCCCCAAAAATCTCAAAACAAACAAAATGTTTCACATTCCATGGAGTTTTAAAGTTCTAATATATCTAAATGTAAACTGTGAACAGTCCAGGTCAACTTAGATGAAAATGGTCTTGCAGAGTGGTGAGAGAATATTTCTGAACAGTCATGGTTCATAAATGTTGTGCAACTGATGAATTCCACAGCATGCGGATGTCTCATACTTTGCATTTCCTGTTGTGGCTAGAAAAATTTCCTGAGCTTTCTGAGGTATAGAGGACAGGCAATATATTGGTTCTTCTAGTTTCAGCGCTTTGTAGGTGAAGAAATAGTGCGTCAAAATATTCCTTGGAGTGGAACCACAAACTAGACTTCCTCCTAAGTCTGTTTTATTCAAACATCCAGGAAATACTGTTTGCTGCATGAAAGAGGGGGAGAAAAAGGGAAATAAAATACTCTTTAGTTTCAGTTTAGCTGAGGAAACTTCAAAGACAGGTTTTTGAGTGTCATTGTAAAAAGCATCTCTCCTATAGCACAAATGAGCTTCTAATAACAAGTCAGATCAAATGCTCCAACTTGTCCTTCATGCCTCCCTAGGGAATTTATCCCAGATTGGATCATGATACTGTATCTTTACTAGCATCACAGCTCTGACCAGCACAGTTGTGCACATTTCTTCACACCAGAACAGGTTAATTTGAAATCTCGACCAGTTTAAAGAAGGCTGTCAGGATAAATTGAGTGTGAGTAGCAATAGTGATTACATTAAAAAGCTGAATAATGGCTTGTTCACAGTGCATTTGTTCTCAGTTTGTGACAACTTTTTATTCTAAGCTTTGTTTCTACTGAAGTTGATACACATTGAAAGTAGACCTGTACCAGAGAATATGGGGAAAAAAAAATTAGAATTGTGAGACTGAGAGTCTAATCTGTTTAGAAAGATGCAAAAAAGATTTTGTCATTAAAAGCAGGTATTATCTAAAGTGCCTTAGTCACTGAATGAATCCTAACCCCTTTATCTTTTTACCCAGTGAGAAATAAGCCTTCCAAAAGTTTTAGATGTTTTAGAATATAAGGTTATATTCCTTAATTGCTTGGTGCTTGAGAGGAGTCAGTTTAATGGGGTATAGATTCTGCATAGTTGCAGATCTTCATCAAATAAGTAAAATAAGTAAAACCTGGAAGTGTCTCTGCTATGTAGAACATCTACATGTGTGTAAGGTAACTGCACTTAATTGCATAGATAAATGCAGCACCTCCTACTGAGATTTGTTTTTTAAGAAATGATGGGCTTGGGCAATAAGCGAAAATGCTGTCTTACTAAACAAAGACTTGTATAACTGTCTGTCACAATTCCTCAGTGCCTCAGAATCGTCTTTTGAAGTTTCTCCTTCTCCTTTCCTTTCCCTTTCTCTCTCATTCAGCATGCATTTTGCAGGCATAATGCTATGAAAGTCTTTACTATCTGTCGTCAAACTTTAAAATGAATGAATAAATACATCACTCTTTATGATGTATAATAGACAGAGGATAATATTTTTCTCTTGTGTCACTAAATTGTATGGACAGTTCTTTTTAGAGTTTTGTATGGAAAAGAGGCAGAGCTAATGACTTAAAAGAAGGTTACAGCTAATATTCTATTAACTAGGTGTTTTTTTAAGACTAAATTGGTAACAATCATGCCACTTCTTTTAATACGAAAGAAAAAAAGGCTATTCTTTGCTCTCTGAGTACTTTGTCCAGATGTAATCACACAGCAGCCAATGTGAATCATCTTTAAAGGTTATTGCAGAAGTAAAATGACTGCCTTCTTTCAGAAACCCTAGAGAAACCTACAGGCAAGAAATAAAAGTTAAAAGTATATACCGATGCTCTGCCATTAAAGAGAAAAACTGTAGAGTGCTACTGAAAACGTTAAGAAAATGAAAAGAGGCTTTTCTATTCTACCAATAGTGAAACTATCATGTGTGTGTATTTTCACAAAATACAATTAATTTTGAGAAAAATAGCTTCAGTAATTTCATAACATCAGTCTGTAGATAGGGAGGGGTTCAAACCTTCATATATATTTGAGAGGCGGAGGGAGCACCTTTCGCTTGCCAAAAGGCAATGAGTTAGCCCTCTATAACCTTTAATCTTAAGTGCATCTCCAGAAGTACTTTTTCATTACAATTTTCTATGCCTCCAAATAAAATCTACTTACCTTTCTTGACTTTCTTTCTGGCATCTGTACTTTGTCTGCTGCTTCATTAGTGTGATATCAGAAGGAAGGGGAGTCTGGTAGAATGACTTCTTGCATTTAGATTCTGTGCCTGTGAAACCAGGGGAAAGGGTGTGTATGGAAACTTACAAAATAAAAGTTATGGCAACATTGCCTATAACTCACAGAATTGAAGACCTTCACTTATTTCAAACCATGCTTTTCTTATTGTTTTTTGTTTGATGAAAAAAATGTGTTGTCCCATGGGATTCTGTGCAGGTGAGTGCTTACTGTGTTTCTTCCATAATCACAGAATCACAGAATGGCCAGGGTTGGAAGGGACCTCAAGGATCATGAATCTCCAACCCCCCTGCCACATGCAGGGCCACCAACCTCCTCATTTAATGTTAGACTGGGCTGCCCAGGGCCCCATCCTATCTGGCCTTGAACACTTCCAGGGACGGGGCATCCACAACCTCTCTGGGCAGCCTGTTCCAGTACCTTACCACTCTCTCTGTAAAGAATTTCCCCCTGACATCCAACCTAAATCTCCCCTCCCTCAACTTAAAACCATTTCCCCTCATCCTGCAGTTATCTACCCTTTCAAAGAGTTGATTCCCCTCCCCTCTGTAGGCTCCCTAATAATGATATCAGTTTAGGTCTGTTTGCAGCAGCAAAGGCGACCAAGGTGTTGAAAGTACTTGACAGCACACCTTACACTTATCTTTAATGTGGCTGTTGAAATTCTGATCCAGATGAGATCTATTACAAGGGTTCTATTCAGTCCAGTGAGTCAAGGAAGGCATATGTCAAACTACAAGTGCATAACTGCCTCTAAATACTATGTTTTGGACATGTGTGTGCAGGCCTGCACTTCTGTGCACCTTATCCCTTTTTTTGACAGTAAAATTTGAGAGAGATCACAACCTGCAAAACTCCCAGGTTGCTGGGGATTCTACACATAAGACTGTAACTGTTAAGTTGTTGGAAATTAATTTGAAAGACTGTTTCATCAGTAAATTGAATGATGATAAGGACAGCTTAAACGTAGTCAGATTCTTCTTATGGTGAGCACTGTACAGGTATCTGAATAGATGCAGAGAAATGTGCTTTTGGATGAATTGACATTCTCTTTGTGTTTAAGTGGATGTGCAAATGAACCAGTGCTTTTAACCTTTCAGAGAAGGGGAAAGTGAAGAAAGAATTAATCTAAGGTAGTGCGTGTGTGTGTGTATACACACATATAATTTTCTTTGTGAGTTTTAATTTCAGCGATTATATTGCTATACATTGACTATATCTTCACTGTTCTGAGTTAGCATAGAAAAGTGTTTTGTCTGTTTTTGTGTATTGCTTCAAGCATCTAAATTCAAGGATGGTTTTGAATCTCACTGCAGTGACAAGAATGATGTATGACAGGGCAGTGCTTTCAGGTTTACCAGAAATGTGTCAGAGAGCCAGATATGTTAGGTACTGTCAGCTGCTGAACTTGACTGCATAGCTAGGACTGATAAACACAGTTATTATAGGTAAGCTGTTAAAGGTCTTCATGGTTCCAACACCATTGTAAGCATGCTGGTTGTGGCTCTGGTATTTCAGAGGCATAAAGCCTCTGAAAAAGGACTGTGCTCCCAGAAGGAATCAGTGAACCATCATGTCATATACGTAGAGTTACTGTCATTAGGAAACAATGACAGCTGGGGGTTATGTCTTACTAATGGATTTAGTCAGATATGACCAAAACAGTATCAAGGACCCCAGCTGACCAAGTTATCTGTTTCAATCATTATTTGGGCTGAAGAAAAGACAGGAACTGACAAGCATATGTTTGTAGAAGTGACATGTTTGTTAAATTCCACTGATTTGAGTTGAAGTGGGCAGAAGCTTTTGGTAAGACTTCTTTGGGGCAAACCTTTCTGAGGCACCTGTTTGTTGGACTGAGAAAATAAATTACTCATTAAAAAAAAATAGAGAACAATGCTCTTTAGTCATCTTATGGCTTGTGATGTCACTAGTTTTCATTCTTATTTTTTTTTAATGGCAAATTTTACTGGGTAGTATTTTTTTCTCATTCACACTCTCACCCCTCAATTTCAAATGAGGAAAAATATGCCTGTTCTCAAATAAACAATGATGATGATTCCTCATTTGGATTTCTTTACTTTCTGCAGAGGCAGTGGCATACTGTAGTTGTGAAATCATAGCTGACACTGCATGGTTACTGATAGTGCATGCAGTAATGTTTGAGGGACTGAGCCCAAATCTAAACCCACTAGGAAACATGTTTTTTTGTTTTACTCTGTTACTGCACAAGTGTTCACCTTGATTCTTTAGTAGTCTCTCTAGTTTGATGAGACAGATGGTATTTTACTGTAGCTATAAAACCAGAATTTAAACTTGAAATGTCCTAGAGTGGTGATTATTTTTCATCATAAATAATGGGTCATGATTATATCTGAAAACGTACAGAGATGTAAATATGTCTGAAGCTTTTCTGTGTGACAAAAACAGACCATTATTTCAAATGGGGATGAAGTGCTAAGTACTATATCTATAATAATAAAAAAGCTACTAGAAACAGTTGTGTCATTCAACAAGAATGCTTGCATGAGGGAATTATTTCAGGGAAAATGACTTGAAAACATTGTGAAATATGTAATGAAACCATATACTTAAGATTACGATAGGAATGAATATTCAGCTCTACTTCGTGTTTTTCACTGGACTAGAAAAAGCCTAATGACAGCAACTCTCTTCCAGTTCATCTGTTGTGTGTGTGTGTATGTGATGTCTTTCTGCTAATTCATTAGGAGTTCTGATTTATCATGTCTTCATTTTCATGAAGAGTGAAGGAAGCAAAATCATGTTAATATGTCTGCAATTCAGCCTTAGTGTAATGCAAGATAATCTAATGTAGCGAACCTTCAGAAACCTCAGAGCTGTCTTTGTGCCCATGCTAATGCTGGAAATAATGCAAAATTAGTACAACCTTCACTGGCATTTTAGCTTCACTCTTGGTTGGGTAACTAAAGTACACTATAAATGTTGTGGCACATTAGCAGCAGGAAGTTGTTACCATTACTTTCCTGAATGAGAATTGCAGGTTTGTTTCAGTTATCCCATAGTTGAGGTTATTCTTCAAGTTCACTTGTGGTGTCACATCTGTGCTTGGCCGTCGGGAATGTACCTTGTCTTTCACACTGCTGTTAACACTGCTGAAATACACCACCCACTGCATCACTGCTCACATCTACTGTTTGGTCTCCATAAATGATCAGCAAGCATCAATGAATATTAGTGGGTGCAATTTTTTTCCACATGGAGAAATTAAATGACACAACTATGCTTGATATCACTTCCATGTCAGAACTGCCCCTCTGCTGCCATCTGTTGCATGTCAAAAGGATGTAATGGAATGTTGATGGCAATGTTCAAGCTCTACTGCTATACCACCAACATTCACCTCTGATGTTGTGTACCAACATATTAAAATAGGAGGCATTGCTTTCGGAGCAACCCGGTACTTTAGGCTGGCTCTAATCAGTTTCCATTAGTTATTTAACTGCAGCTTTGAGTGTACTGTTAGTTAGAAGGAAGCGAACTTGTGTGCTTTAAAAGTATAGGGAATGGACCAGACCAGAAATTAACATTTTGTTTGAACTAGGAGAGTTTTTTGAAGAGTGGCTTCACACTAAGTAGATATTAATTGCTTTGTGTTATTCTGCTCACTCCATTGTCTGGGGAGGTATAGCATCACAGATCTTCATTGAATGAATGAAGAAAAGCTTTACTTCCCAGTGCATACAGTGTTCTAAGTTGCTTCCCAAGGATCCAGTATTTTAACATACCCAAATACAAACTCAGTGGCATCAGTTCCAGGTAAAAATATCCTTGGTATTGGAGCAGAGCAAAATTAATATTCTGTTTTTAATATTTTCAGATTCATAATTTTTTATCATTTTCTAATAATTTCTTTTTATTGCTGCGTGAGAGTATCTTTTGTTGTGTATGAGCTTTAAAAATTATCACCACTTAGTTGAAAAATGCATTAATTCATCGCATGATAATGAAATGTAATGTCATTCATATCTTATAAGAAAAAGCTGACAGCTAGTACTCTGCTGAAGTTTCCTTTTGCCTCCAAGAACTGACATTTCATCACTGGGTAGTTCATGAAAGAATGCATCCAGTAGGGAATGAGGGAGCAGTATACTATAACAATGAAGTACACGGGTCTGGGTCTTACAGTCTGGCATTTCTCCACCATAGAGATTTTTAATGTAGGTCTTAAAGTGAACAGATTTTTTCTCTGTAGCAATTCAGCAAAAACAGTGATTAAAGCAAAAAGATGATGGAAGATTTCTATGCCTTACTGTGTCAGTAGTTGTGCAGTGTTCTACCTCAGTCAGCCTACCTTCCAGCCATAGAACTTTTGAAGTTGTGTGGAATGTCTTGTAGATCATCCTCCAACTATGTCGTTCAACTATTATTTTTTTAGAACCTGATAAGCTAAGAGCAGACATTTGAGACAGTTAGGTTTTGAAAGTCTCCAGGGAAAGAGATCCCACAACATCTTTGATCATTCTTTGTTTGATCACATTCAAAGTAAACAAATTTTTTTTCTCATGTTTAATGGAATTTCCTTTTCCTAGGCTGTTCTGTAGCAAGAAGTTATTTTTCCCCAGAGAATGGTGTTTCTTTTTTCTATAATACTTTTATTTATTTTCATATCAGCAAACTGAATTTTTCAGAGAAGTGATTGTTTCTCTAGCAAAGCTGTAGGTAGGAAACTTATATAGAAAGATGTATCACTCAGTTGGAAACAACTTTTTCTAACTATTTCCTTTTTTTTTGTTCATTTCCTTGTCTTTCCTTTAGTGTCTCCTTGTTCCCTGTTCTTATCTCCCTATAAAGAATGAGAAGCCTCAGGAAACAAAATGGAGGAAAAGACCAAGCAGATTTGGAATTTAAACTAAGATGGTGTTCTTTGGTAAACAGATTTTGTTTATCTTTTCACAGCTGAGGTGGCAATATGAAGCTTTTATGATGACAGTCGTAGAGGTTCTGTTCTTTGTCTGCCTTTTTGTGGCATAGTGGACTAAGGAGAACTTTGCTCTCACCTCTTAGCAGAAATCAGAAGATGGTTTCCTCCAAAACTTGTTACATTTATATCTTCAGACCAACAGAACAAGTCAGCTGGAGGATAGACATTGCTTATAAGAGTCTAAATTGATGCTTTGCGAGCCTTGAAAGTCAATGTTATATTTCTTTTATTCATGTGTTCTGGTAGCAATTCTCAATTTTTAGCTTCTTTCACACTTAACAGAATTATTCCAGAATTATATAGTATTATAATTTTGACTGTTAATTTATATTTACTCTGTGTTTGGGAAGAAATGATCAAAACCTGTTCCTTTGGAGACACAGCTGACCTTTTGATTTCTTTGGATTCTGGTGTGGTGTGAAAAAAAAAAATCATAACCCTCTCCTGATTCTGCTGTATTCCTCTACAACTAACTGTCTAATCTCTTGCTAATAACTTTTATCTGATTTTTTTTTTATTTTATTTATTTTTTATTTTTTTTGGTGTGAGATGTTTTTGTGAGAAATAGCCATCTCTTTCCTTGGTGTGAAAGTACTTTTTGGTAGAAATGCTAACAATGGAAGAAACTGCAGTGCAGTAGTATGCTAATAGCTGAAGTTATGCAATGTAGCAAACTCCACAGACCAGACTTCTTCAGCCTAGCAAATTCTGAACTGCTGATCCTGTCATGTAAGGAACTAGATTTTAATAACTTAAAGAGTTTTTCATTGCCCTGAGCTTCTCTCAGAAAAGAGAAGGAAGCAGTTAAGCCTATGAATGTGCATCTTTTAAGTGAGTTTTCATTCTTCTGGAGCCAGTCTTGAAGTCAGCGTCAGAACCTCCCAGTAGTCAAGTCCTCAGTGTCAGTAACATGCTTTGACTTCTGGGCATTTTTAAGGTATCTTTGGTGTTTCCAAATCTTCAGTGCAGTATATCTGAAGAGATTCCTGGTAGTCACTAGCATATTTTAAGGTGACTAGTAGCTCTATATACTTTCTATGATTATGGTCAAGAAGTATTTTCTGTCGAAACATATCTCCTGTGATGTTGCCCTGGTGAGTATTGAAGATATACCCATCTGAATACTTACTTTACTCAGTTTCTATAGACAATTTTTAAGCCCATAACAAAATTTCAATACTTCAAATCACGGCTTTTAGTTTTTAATATCTCAGTTTGCTTTTCTTAACCTTTCATCAACTACTTGAACATTTCAGATGTTCTGGTCAAACAAACTGTTTTGCAACTATCACTTAATATGTTAACTGAATCATATTTTGGACTGATTAATTTTCATGAATTGATTATGCCTCAGTGTATCCACTGTTCTGATGATTGCATTCAGACATGTGTCCTGTCTGCACAGCTCATAAATGTCTGTTATAGAGAGCACGAGGACACTTCAATGCAGAACAACCACAATGCTTCAGTTGTATATGTTTACTGCGTGGTTATGATTTTGGAAACCTTCCTTTCTCTCACTCTAAAATAATTGTTTGAAATCCTTGAATTTTTTCTAGGAAAAAAACCCTGTGTTTTCCCTATGTTCCTAGGTTACAATATTTGGTATGTTGGGTGCAGTAAAAACTGAAACAAGTTTTTATCTTCAGATCTCTTTTTATTAGTTCATATTGGCTTCTCAGAGGCTTTTAGGTTTCTCTTCCAGAATTTTTTTTCTAGCTACTATAAAAATTGTGGAAAAACAAGATGTGCAGGTGGTTGATGGATTTGTGATCTGTAGTCATCAAAAGAGCTCCACTTCCTACATCTGTGCTGTGATGCTGGAGTAGTACAATGTTTCTCTTAAAATATAACACTCAGTGCCTATTCTTGAGAATTTTACCTCTGGTCATCATGGATGCTTAGTTCAGATTTCTAAGCCAAGACACTGCTAATGCAAAAACACTGTCATTTGATACTCCTTAGTGAACTGAGTAGACATTGCACTGGGTTATAGTAAGTAAGCAGTACTGCTTCACGTTGAGATAAGCTGCAGTCTGTCTCTCTGAGTTCATTGCTACAGGCACACTAGATTGTTGATTCTACTTATGTGAGAACTGAGAGTTTGCTGTATTCTTAAATTGTGAAAAGCATTTATTGTATTTCTACTGTTGACTTAGAAAATCAATACTGCTTTCTGCCAGATCTGTTGCTACTATTTTTCCAATATGAACTCCTATCTCTTTGTTTTGGAGACAGTTCACGAAGACTGCAGAAATCCCTAAGATCCCAGGAGAAACTGAAATCCCTAAAAAAGCATTCCTCACTTTGTTTGAGGTGGTAACTGGTAAAATAAATGACTTTCAGCTGTGATTTTTCTTAATACTGTGTTTGTGAACAATTAACATGTAAGATCTGCGTAAATTTATATTAAGTATTTCAGAACTCTGCAAACAGGAACTTTAGACAACTTTGAACTACTGTAGTTGTTTGTGACCAAAGACATTATTGACCTAACCAAGGGTAGTGCTGAGAGGGAGCAGGGCTGCAGGGAGGGAGATGTTTTTCTGTATCCTCTGGGGTTTTTCCAGGTCTTGGAGAAGTGTCACCTTAAGCCATCATTCCATCATTTTTTTCATTGAGATGATGTAGAAATCCTCAACAGTCATAACCTGATGTTCAATGTGTTTGTATGTTTGGATGTGGTAGTAGAAAAGGGGTAAGAGCAAAATGCTGACCAACACTGCACCTCTTTTTTTTCAACTCAAGGATTTTTCTTAATTCCAAAGTGGATGTAAGGAGCTTACATAGAACCCTTGCACTTGTTTTACATGCACTGAAATAATAACATAGTTTGAAAGTATGTAGTATAACACTTTTTAATACTTACTGAATAGCAACTTAAGGAATACATGATGACTGTGAAGGTCTGCAGAGAATTAATGAAGTAAGTAGGATATTTGAGGGGGCTGAGAGAGAACAAGATCAGGATGCTTAAGCTCAAATTCAAATTAGATAAAGAGACAGCAAAATCAGTGACTTTGATTTTAGCGTTGCATATGACTACATGTGATATATCACAAGCAAGGAGATAGCCCTGCTACACTAGAGGCAAGTGAACAAGTGGAAGAAATTTATTTAGAAAAGTAAAAATTAAAACATTCAACATAGTATCAGTTGTCATTTTGAAAACATCCATTTATCAAAATGATATTATGTTCTTTCATACTTGAAAGTGAACAAAATTCCCACAGCGGAACTATATGTACTGTCATGAGGAAAGCATTTTAGAAGTTGTGTCAAACTTTATTTTCATCCTAATTCAAAACTGAATATTTTGACAGTTAAACACCCTTGTGATCTGCTTACATAGCAAATATTTAATGTTTTATGTTTGGATGCCTGTGGCTATATTGCCTGCAGCATTTTATTATTATCTGCACTTTTTGCTGTAGAAAGTAGAAGGTTAAGATCATTCTGAAGATACTCACACAGGGGAAAAACAGTAACGAGTATTTCAGTAAACTCTTGGAAACATAACAAGAATCAGTGACTATAAATGAAACTGAACAAATTAAATCAAAAGTCAAACAATTAAATCATAAATCCTTGGAAAAGTTTGGAGAGTTTAAAAAAAAGTTTCCTGTCATTCTGGTTTATTTATTTTTTTTTTTAACAAACCTACAAAAGGTACAGATTAGAATGAAATTAATCAACCGAACCCTTTACCACAGTTGTGCTGGGCATCTTACTGGCTGGATAGGAGAAAATGTATCATGGTGATAGAGTCTGTGATTTGGAAGACTGATTATATTCACAGTCCTAGTATGTGCAAAGTAGCATGAAGGTGAGTAGAAGAAAAATGAGTGAATCTTTGTTATAGATTGCAAAGATCCTACTTTTTAACCTTTAGCTCACAGATGAAAGATGATAACTCTGGGTAGCTGAGGCCACCCATTTGGCTACTTTTTTATACCGCTGTATTTCTTCACTGACGTTTGCTATCATCACTAGGTTAAGAGCAATCACCTCTGCATAGGAGATGTTGGTAAATCATGTGGCTGGAATGAAGTCTTAGCTATTTCCCCTCCCCTATCTCCTTCCTGTGAGAAGCACTAAACTATTTTATTTTATTTTTTGCTACAGTACTGCTGAGTGACTCTGGAGAAATACATTTATTAAAACAAAACACTTCTAAGTTTGTTGTTGTTCTTTTCTCGTTTGTTCATTATTTTGTTTGATTCATTATATACAAATTCTGTTTTTATGCAACATGACTAAAACATTGCCATTCTGCTTTTGTTACTGGAGTCTGAATTTCCACAACTGAAATTACTTTTTAAAAATTTCATGAGCAGTAAATCTTCATTTATATTTTCTCTAATTCAAACTTGTTTGTAGTGATTCATCTAAATATATCAACTGCAAAAAATAAAGCTTGTATCTGTCTTTACAAACCTAATATTAATGTTTGATTTCTTGACCTTTGTATCTTTGCTAATGGCATAGTAAGGCTTTGCATACAGACTTAAACGAGGAAGAATTTTCAGTAGTCGAATCATTTACCACTTTCCTGTTTCCATTTAGTCTCTGCACTCTTTGCTTTTTTTCTCTAGTAGATAGAAACACATTCTTCCTGTACCATGATAGCTTTCTTTACTCCATCTCTCATCAGATGCTCCTAGGATTTATTTGATACACTAATAACACTTTCCACATATTTATGCCAGCTCTTCATTCCTAGAATGTGAAGTGTGCAGTAACAATTCATCCAGTATGGCTGCTCTTTATCAGGAAGCATAGGTGAACCACTTGAACTAGAAGCAAAATTCATAAACTGATGCCTATCAAGAGACTATTTCTTATTAAATCTTCTCCCTCTGCCTTCCCTCCTCCCTCTGCTCCATTCGCTAATTCAGAATGCCAGGGAACAGGTCTTTTTATTTTTCATCCTCTGTTGCTTACACACCTTTACTCTGGTCTTCTTTTTTTATCTTGAATTTTTTTTTGTGATAAAAAAGAGCTTCACCACAACAACTTTGTAGCCTAATGTGGACAATTATTTTGAAATACAGGTAATTTATCAGTTATTACTTACTGATACTTATTTCTTACTGTTCAGCATCAGATTACATTTATTAAAATATTTCTTTCTGGAAAATATATAGTTTTCATTTTATAGAGGATTTTGGTACCTTATACTCACTTTGCACTTTGCATTTTGAATACTTCGTTGTAAGGGTTAGTATCTTTTGTGCTTTTACTATGCTATCTTCCTTAGCTTGCTGTGTATGGTTTCAAGGACCACTCCATTTACATTAGAGCTGAAACTGAACCTGAAATTTTTAGTTGTTGCCTCTAGTTTTAGGTAATCTAATGTTTACAACTTTTCCCTTCTTTCAAAACAAGGCAACGGAAGCCTTTGATTATAATTAACTTTTATTTAAGAGGAAGAGAGGCATTTAATCAACTTGTATCTGCTAATCTTGACAAGAGACTAAGTAGGACTGAAACAACTGAACAGGTTTATGAGTTTTACAAGTAAGGAGTCTGATTTGATAGTTTAGTTAATTGAAATAAACTGATTCTGTACCTTACGAAGTCAAAGTATTTGGCTCTGTTCATGGGTTTTTTTCATACCATCTCTTTGTGAATGCTGTGAAAGCGATAGAAACTGGTAGTATCCATGTAAACATTTCCTTTTTTCTTCAAAAGTTCTACATAGAGTCGAGAGTGTGTGTTGACTAATTGTACAAATTAAGTGCAATTAGTATGTGCTTAACTGTGTGCTGACAAACGTGCAACTAGTGAGGTATATTTAATTGAGTTTTACTAGATGGAAACCAAGACGAAACCAAAATGAGAGTGTGACTTCCAAGATGCATTCAGAGGCAGCTGAATCTCAGTTTCAGATATGTTTTTCTCAAGAGTAGTAGGCATCTTTGTGTTGTCCTCATCTCTGAAAGAACTGGTGACCTCTGCTGAACTGAGTGGTATCTTTGCCACCTCTCAGGAGGTATTGATAAGAAGATCTTATTTTGACCAAACATGACCTGTCTTTCATTCTTACATGAAAGTTTATTCTCATTGGTCTAACTTTTTGATAGTTAAGTGTCTCAGCATATTTAAGAAATATGGAAAACTCTTAAAATGATTTGACCAATTTGCACTGGCAGTGCTTTAAATGCTATTTTCCATGGACCCCAAGCAAAGCAGACCAGTACACCAAAATGAGCCACTGCACTGCTGAGAACTTCTCTCATCCTCTTGTGTGTAAATTTCTTTCAAGTGGCAATAGTGTGGCATGTCTATTATTATTTTTAATTCAATATATATTCTAATGGAGTGGCTGCAGTAGCCCTATTCAGGCAATGCAGTACTATGAAAATGGAGCAACGCTTTTGAATGTGGACTAAAGAATATTTATGCTTGAGTGCACATGCAATAATATTCCTTTTTTTTCTTTTGGTCTGTGTGCAGTCTTGGGCATTACAGTTAGAGAGCATCCAAAGGAGGATGAAAACGGTGAAGAGGCTAGAGGAGAAAACAGATGAGGAGCAGTGGAAGTTCCTGGATTGGCTCAGCCCAGAGCAGAGTTGAGGGGAGGCTTCATGGTGGCTGCAGCTCCTCTGAGGGAGCGAAGGGGCAGAGGGGCAGTGCTGAGCTCTGATCTCTGTGACAGTGACAGGACCTGAGGGAATGGGAGCTGTGTCAGGGGAGGGGCAGCTGGGGGTCAGAGAATGGTTCTTCACCAGAGGGTGGTGGGCATGTAACAGGCCCTAAGCTGCTGGAGTTCAAGGAGTGTTTTGATAGTGCTCTCAGATATAGAGTTTGAACATTGGGTGGTCCCGTGTGGAGCCAGGGGCTGGATTTGATGGGCTGTGTGAGTCCATTTCATCTTGAAGGATTCTATGATTTATTTTTTATTTTTTTTTACATTTTTTGGAGAGTTATATTGGATGACAGTGGAAAGTGTGTTAGGAATTATCATCTAATATTTTTTGAAGGAGTACTATTACTTATATAAGGATAGCTTCCTTTGAAGTCTGAACACATTCCTTAGTGTCTTGAGAGGCAATAAGGTAATGATCATTTTATGTTTAAAAAAAACGACTAGTGTGTAGGTCATTAGGAAAGTACTGGACTTCTTTTTATCATGCAGTCTTGACTTAGGTCTTTACCAAATGTTTAACAAAGACTACTTTCAGACCAAAATCATAATTATGCCAATGGACCTTAGTACTTAACCTTACTTTCTTGAGATCTTGTGTGAAAATTATTAATTCTTAATGATTTGAAAAAGGAATCAAGTGAATCTGTGTTTGAAAAGTACTGTCTAGCCTGCTTGGTGATAATTGTCTCGTAAAACCAGGCACAAATACCTGCCAAAGCTGTTCAATCTACGGCTGTTGCTGCTTCTGGAAGGTATTCTGTAGTCAGTTTTGAATTTATTACTTGAAAATCACTTAATGTTTGGCCTGTAAATGTTTATGTCTTCAGAATAACTGCAGTAAATCTGTTCTGCAGGTATTACATTAATACTAGCTGAGTATTGTTCTTACTGCATCTCTTATTACTTGCTTACAGTCTGAAAGCCTGAGATTACTTCTTCTTTGGTTAAAAAGAGAAAAGGGAAAAGAAAAATACCTACAAAAACAAACTAAAAAAGAAACTTGGCCCTCTGAAGTACCCCAAAATATAATCAGAGTTTTAAGGAGATTTGCAAACGCTTTGTTGGTTTGGTTCATTGTAAAATGCAGAAGTAGGTTTTCATGTTTTTGGTAGCTCTTGTGTGTTGGAGTGAGATAACATGTGCCATTCTCTGTGGGTAGGAGGAAATGAGATGTATGAGTATGGCATAAACACATGTGCATGTACTTGAAATTTATTACCACCACTTGGAAAACCATAAATCTAGTCACATTTGAGAGATGAAGAATTGTGGTGATATCTCTTACAAATTGGTTAGCAGAAGAGACAGGTCTGGTTAAGGACAGCTGTGCTCCATCTCCCAATATGTATGGGTATAGTGGTGACATTCCTAGTCTCCATAGCATCTGAAGACATTTGGCTGCCTCTTGAGAGTCCAGTGAGCTGCTGAATGCAGAAAAAAAGGAACACTCTTCCAACACTAGTTTGCCTAATACTTGCCTACTCTAGCTGTCTCCTTTTGCTTATGCAGTAAGTTTTTTCTAGGCACTCTGAAGGCTGAAATCCTACTTCTGTAACTTTATAACTTCAGTAATAAAACTTTTTAAGGCTTTGCCTGAAAATGTCACTTTTCTGCTTGAGAAACCTTGTTTTTGGAATATCTAAATGTGGTGCGTAGTAGGATTTATGCTTGGAGACAGAGGTAATTGCTGAGGCATGGAAAAGCACCTTTACTTAAAAATTCAGCACTTTTTTCCAGGTAAAGAAAAGAAATAGTGCAAGTAAATGAAGTGAAGAATGTTTATGAATTAGGTGTGATATAAAGAAATGAATTTCTGAGTCAGCAACCTGAATTGCTGGAAATGTTTCTATATTTGAACTGAATGTCAGAGATGCCCTTGTCAATATTAAATCCCAGCTATAAACACTCCCTTATGCATATGTATGGAGCATGGCGGATTCTTCAAATGAATTGAACTAATCTGTAAGTGCACTCCTTGAAAGATTACATGTGCTAGTGTAGATTTTTCTTCTTTTCAAAGGCAAGAAGCAAAATAGCCAAGCGGTTTCTTCAAGAATTTTAAGAGTTAGCTAATTATTAATTGTTCATTTACTATCTGTTTCGTGAAACCTTATGTTTTTTTTGCCACTAGTCTATGTATTATTGGTCCATTTTAAAGGAAAAAGCACTTTTCTCTCAAGTGCAGTCTTGGCTACCCTCCTACAGGGCAAAGCATAAGAAGATGCTGTACTATGTTTAGCTTCATTCTGTTGTCTAATTCTGTTGTTATGGTTTTGAATAGAGCATTATCACTTCATTAGTGCTTCTAAATATTTTGGATACAGTGCCATCATGGCAGCAATTTCATTTAGTACTTATCAGGAGTTCTTTTATACTGTAACTGGAATCAACAGTAACAGTTATTCTACTGTGTTATTGAAAGAGATTTGGACAAATTGGCTCACAGTAAACGTACTAATGGTGTAGTTTAGCTGGTCCTCTAATCTATGTAGGTCACAAGCAGCACTTGTAGTTATCACTTCCAATTGAAAGTGAGGGATTTTTCTATGAGAGATTGAAAATGATAGTATCTTTGTTATCTGAAGGGGGGGAAACAGTTTCAGTTTTTTATTCTATTTCTGTCCAATAATTTTGTGTTTAAATGTAAGAAAACTAGTACCTGATCACCTGTTTTTTTGTTTGTTTGTTTGTTTTAAATAAAAGGTTAGCCATATACCCTTTAACTGGACATTTTTTTTTCTCCCAACTTGTTTCAGTCAGTGTTCTCTCAGTCTTTGAATTGTTCTTCTCAAATTTGTGTTGATGCTCAAATCATTGGTGGATTTGGATGGAATCAATAACTCATTATTCTTTTGATTTTAAGGGCACCTAGAGCTTGCTGAGAGATCAATTTTTCAAATATGAAATGTGAGTGGAAATGATGATTGGTTTGTTAAACATGTGAGGTGGCGGGGAAGATTTTGGTAGGAAAGAAATCACTTCCAAATGCTGAGGAGATACTCAAGAAGAACTGCTCCTAACTGATACAAGTGGAATGTGTATGATGTTACCTTTCATATTATGGTCAAATGCAAAAAATCCACTGATGTCTTACTGATTATGCTTAGAATTGAATCCTGTCATATATTAACTATTCAGAGAAGAGCTTAACCTTAATACCTGGACCAGGTGGTTATCCTCAATGGACTCCAGGAGTCTGCTATGCTTCTTATGGCCTGTCATGCTATTTTCTCAGAAGATACCCAAGTAGTTGACATCCTCTATTAGGATGAGAGCCTGCTATGTGCTTCCTAATTACTTTTGGACAATTCACAGGTATTGCCTTGTTACTTCTTAAAGTGTTGCTGTTCTCTGTCTCTTCTTTGTCACTCAAAAGAACAAAACTGTCCCCTGTTGAATCTCGTTTAAATCTAGTTTAAGTTTTAAACAAGCTTTAAATAAGTCCAGCCAGCTTGCTGCCCAGGACACTCTTGTCCCACTCAGACAGTCATGACTCATCTGTTGTTAACAGGCCATACAGCCCCTTCTGATATCCTGGAGTCTTGTTGCTGCAGGCTCATTCAATCCTACATGAAAGAGTAGGAGTGAGTGGTAGCCATCCAACTTTACCAGGCACACTAACCCCTTCTTGATACTGCTAATGTGGGCCCCCAGCATGTAACAAGAAATTGTCTGGACAGCAAATGGGTGCTTCAATATCTCTTATTAAAGAATCTCCTTACTAACACCCTTTACACTGTTTTGTTTTGTTTTTAGTGGCATTGGTTCTAATACAGTTTTGTTTTGTTTTGGACACATGATGTTAGTAAGGGTCCTCTTGAGATGATCTAGCCCAAGACACATGCTCAAGCAGGGTCAGCTACAGGAGGTGTCCCAAGACCCCATCCAGCTGCATTTTGAATATGTTTGAGGACGGAGATCTCTTATGAGGATATCTGTTCTATTTGATCATCTCTGTTTGCTGTTTTTTTTTTTTAAAGAAGGAGAGACGAGTCTCTTACCTTCATCTTCACTCCTTCCTATCAAGTATTTATACATGCAGATAAAATCCCTCCTGAGCCTTCTCTTCTCCCATGCTGAGAAGTCTCATTTCTCTCTGCTTCACATCGTATAATGGAATTTCCAATCCTTTCATTATCACTGTTGTTCTGTGCTAGAATTGCTTCAGTCTGTCTAAATCTCCCATGCAGTAGGGAGCCCAGATCCAGTGTTGCGTCTCACTAAGTGTTGTCACTCCCCTTTAACTCAGTTTTAATGCTTTCTCTAATGCATCCTAGGATGCTGTTGGTCTTCTTTGATGTGTGAGTGCATTACTCTTTTACGGTCAGCTTGTTGTCCACCAGGAACCCAAGATTCTTTTCTGCAGAGCAACTTTCTGGTCAGCTGGTCTGTGGCATTTGGTACCTGGGGTAATTTCTCCCTAGGTGCAGGAGGCTGCACTTCCCTTAGATGAACTTTGAGTTTCCTGTGTCTATTTCTACAGCCTGTCCAGGTTCCTCCAAATTAGCAGCCCATCCTCCTACTGTATCGACCACTCCTCCTGTTTTTACAACATCTGCAGTCTTACTTAGTGTGTATTCTGCCTCATCATCTAGGTCTTTAATGAAAGTGTTCAACAATCTTGGCCCCACTATCAACCCCAGGGGTTCACTGATAGTGGCTTGCCTCTAACTGGACTTTGTGCCACTCATGACAATCCTCAAGGACCAGCACTTCAGTCAGTTTTCAGTCCGCCTTACTGCCCGTTTATCTAACCCATATTTTGATGGCTTGCATATAAAGATGGCGACCTTCAAGCTAATGGATCTGAAAGCAGTGTTTTGGCCGTATGTGTATTTCTCCTTTTCACCAGAATAATTGAAAACTAGGAAGTGATTAAGGAAGATTAAGGAATTTTGTAAAATATATAGCATAGAGTTCTTAGTTATGGTTTACAGTCCTCTGTAAGTACATGCCCAATGGTCTTATAAAAGCAGAACAGTTGGGTATGGCTGACTAGTTCTTAAGGAAAACCAAATGAACTTGAAAAATAAAAATCAGAATGTTATTGAGTAAGGCTTTAGAAAAAAAGAATCTCTTTGTGTTCTATGTTTGAGTTAAGCAGACACAACAGTGATTTTAACCTGTTCTAGTAGTGATCCTACTACCCTTTTGGGAAAGAGCAAGACTTAGCAATAAAGATTTGAGGATAAACAGGGGAAAGAAACTAAAAAAAAATCTTTTTTCTTCTGTTTTTTCTCCCTTTCCTATTATTTTCATGTGTCATTACTCCTTCAGCTTTTCTAGGAGTTAAAATGGCTTTATGAAGCTTGGGCACATTTCCTGTATACTGATTGTAGTCTGAAAGCTAAATAGCACTTGTGTATCTTAATATTCTGCTATGCCATCTCCAAATAATGAATCCCAACTTTGTTATTTGCTAGAAGGAGGTATCGGCATCTGAATTTAAAATCTGTTACTTTTAAAAAGTACTATTTTTTATTATTTTTATTATTATTTTTAAGTTTCTCGGCTGTATGCAAATAAGTTACTTCAAAGTACAGAAAAATACTATTCAGTTTTACATTAGCATCTGCATCTTACTTTCTGTTTACTTCAGCTGACAGGACACTTCACATAAAGAACTAGATTGTGTTATATTTTATAACTGGTTGCAGAATGTGCCTCTTGTTTCTGTTTTGTGAAGAGAAACTGAGATGAGTTCATTCATTTCACACAGTGATTAATCTTACATCAAGATCTGTATAATCATTCTTCCAATTCAGTCTTGATTTAAGTATATGCAATTATTGGTAGATACCTCCAAAATCATCTAGATGATTCATTATGAGTCTCTGGTTTGTGATTTATTTTTATTTTTTGATTCTCTGTGCTATTCTTTTTTTTGATTTCTTGCAGGAAAAAAAAAAAAAAAAAAAAAAAAAAGAATGCTACACTACCTAATAAGAGTGATTAAGCATTCATTCTAAAAATACAGAAGACTTTTGGGATTTGCAAATGTTGTTTACGGATATTTGTTACTACATCTACTTCGGAATAACAACAAATAAAAAGCTCCATGAATTACAGAACAAATATGCTGGGTAACATTTTGTGGCTTGAATGTTGTTTCTAGATCAGCTTTTTCAGCTGTTTTAGACTTTCAGAAAGTTGTGACATAGCTTATCTTCTGCAAGGACAAGATACTGAAACACCTCAAGGAAAGGTATGTTTACTTCCAAAACTTGTCCTATTTCTGGCAGTGTATCCAGGCCATGCTTTTCTCTTCATCAGTGCTTCTATATTCCTTTGTATCCGTGGATTATTATTTTTTTTAGAATGGCACCTGTTTGTATTGCATTTGTGCTGCCAAAAGTATTAGTTGTACACACGTGTGTAATACAGAATTTTTCTGAAAGATGACTCAGAAATTCTGTTGCATATTCTAACCAATGCCTTGAACATCTCTGTATCTTCCTACTACTGCATCACTGAATAACTGTAAAGTGCGTAATCTGTGATTGTTGAACTTTACAGGCTTTCAGAAAACCTCTTGAATCCTTTTATTGTACATATTTCAACCCTTGCAAATGATTCTGAATCCTCTTTTGATATCATACAGCTGGGCATCCTGGACATTCATAGTATCAGAGGATCATTTAGATGGGAAAAGGCCTTGAAAATGGTTTCTTCCCTAATCTTTTGAAATTGCTCTGGTTGGTCACTGTACTCACAAGCAGGGAGTGTAGAGCAGTTTCTCAAAACTCCTTTTGAGAGCTAGGGCATGTAAGAAATGCTAAGAATAAGTTAGCATAAGTTCTTGCAAAGAATAATAATACTTACCTTGAATGTGCATTATGGTGGAGAGACAGAAGAGACGTCTCGGGAGAGAGTTTGTTATAGGGCTGTTTGTTATAGGGAATACTGTTCTCTGCCCCCCTGAAGTACTGGCAGCAGCACAACTTTGGATAAAAGTTCTCTTCAGAGAAATAACTCCCAGCAGTTAAGGGTTTTATTTGCCATTCCAGCCCAACTGAGGCCCTGTGGCTGTCTGCACTCCGCATGGGATGTGGGGTAAGACTAAAGCACAGAGAGCTCTGTTTCTCTTTGCTGCTACTTGCAGCAAGTATAACAATGAGCTCAGTCCAGAAACAACTTCTCACTTTAGGCTGTAGATCATAATTACCTTGGAAAGATGCACCCTATCCTACAGTAAGCAATTCTGGGTGAAATGTTCCTTCTATGTGATATGAGAATGGGACTTTGTCATGGGGTTATCTAGATCTATCAGTGTCCGTCACAAGGGAACAGCAGGTCTACAGCCCAAAAAGGGGAGAGGGGAGGGCATCTCAGTGGTTGATGGGCTGGTTCAGCTCGGTTCTGTGACTAATGGGGCAGGAGACTCATGGATCCATACCCTGGGAAAGGGGGAAGGGAAAGGGGGAAGAGAGATGGGCCTACGAACAGAACAGTGGCAACAATCTGAGGAGGAAAGTTAATTTACTCAATATGGTATTGGAATGCAAGATAACACACTATAATACAATATGTAATTGGAATTGGGGCTAATAAATCAAATAAAATAAGAGAGAGCACGTCTGAAACCAAAGATCTTACTCTGAATTGATGATGAAACAGCTGGGGAGTACACCCACACACTGCCAGGCAGTGAGAGAGTCCCGTGATTTGCCAGCTTTATCTTCCCCTCTGAATGCAAAGTCCTCTGGGGTGTGTAGTTCTCTTCTGGGAGCCAGATATTTGGAAAATTGGCAGTCTATGGGAGTGGGCCATTAACTCTTTAACTCCCAGTATTGTACATGATGTTATGATGTGGAATACTGATAACAAAAGTCATAAAACCATGACAGACTTTTTCATATGTGTCTGAAATTTAAAACATTTTAAATTTAGCAGTTCAAATAGAGTGCTTTCTAGGGGAGTGGTTTAAGTAATACAAGCTTAAGTGCAGTGGATGGTTAGAAAACCGCAGCTTCCTCAAACTTTACAAAATTGGCAGTAATATCTACTTGCTTCCTAAAATTCAGAGAAAATATAGCATTTTTTTCTTTCCTTCCTTTAACTAAATCTGTTTAATGGTAATTATTGATTCTGAACTAGACTGAACTGTTCCCTGCATAAAATTAATATACACACTTTTGAGCTTACCAGGCCTGTGATCATGAGATCAATAACATTTTCTAACCACTCATACAAAACTTAATTTAACAATAAAAAAAGGTATAACTTCTGTACCACAGTGACTACAGCAACCCCTTTAAATAGCATCTAAAGCAGCCTTGTAAAGAGATGTAACCAGTGAAATATGACTGTGTTTTTTTCTTTTTTTTTTCCCTGGGAAATTGTTCTGTGGAATGTTGAAGCTTTTTTTCCAAGTAGTTTTAAGGAGGACCAGTTCTGTGTTGTTCTGTTGTAGGCTGCAGCTGATCAACCAATAGTTTTCTGTGTAGCAGATACTCTGTGTGCAGACCTATTAAATGTACAGCATCAGTGGTAAGGATTGCATTTCTTTTACCCCAAAAATATTTGAACAAACCTAACGTCACTTTTCTATCTTAATAAGAATGGGTGATTTTTCTCTATTGAGCGATATAAAAAGTCAACAAACCAGCCTGTAAACTGTCAACACATTTAAAAGAGGATTTTATTTTTTCCTTTTGTGGTAGAATTCAATAATAGAGCAATTCTCCACAACACATGTATTTAAATGTGGTCTCTGTTTTAATCAATTTGTTCAGGGTGGAATTATGGCTAAGGAAGAGTACAGAACTTGAGAACAGATATCTAATATACAAATATACTGAAGTCCGGTGTTTCTTAAAGACCAGAAGAAAACTGTTTTTGATCTGAGCCACAGAGGAAGAGCACTGAAAAAGATAATGCTCTGTAAGATGTTCATCAAATCTTGTCTGGCTACTTGTATTTGCTGGTTCATTGAAGACTCAAAAGAAAAGAACTCGTTCTTCTTTTCCCCGTGTTGATTTCAGATACGGAAGATATGCAAAGTAGGTTGACATTTCCTTTCCTTGTCTTTCTGTGCTAATTCTCCAATCCCTGCCAAAGATTAATGATCCCTTGAGATACTTTGGAGGAAAAGCATTTTAGTTTTCAAAATATGCGATTGCTCAGAATCTTAAGTATTTATGAAATGAATTCCTCTGGAAAGAAAACGGTGTCCAACATTTTGAACACAGGAAGCTGGATATTGGGGAGTTTCACTGATATGCTTCATATATCCTTACTGAGAACAGAATGTTTGTTTCTAGCAATGTGCAGTTATGCAGCTCAATACTCATAACCTTTTCTTATCATCTGTAAGGAAGTTTATTTGCTCTGTTGACAGATTTTATAGACCTTTGCCTTTTGCTTTTGTCAGTATGATCTATGCTGTCCAAGGGGAATTTACTACATACATACATCCCAGGATGGCCAAATATGTTGGTTTTAAGACCCAGAGGTATTCTTCTCCTTGTCTACTAGATGTTTCCAAACCCAGGCAGTTGTGAGTCTGAGATAGACACAACTGGCTGCACAGAGAATTAAACAAACAGAAGAACCCCTTTACAAGCATGCATGTAGAACGTGAACAAAACTGCTAGCCTGGCTTGATCCTTACCTATAACTAATTATGTTTGAAGTATGCTGGTAGAATATACAAATACTTCCACTCAATTCAAAAGAATTACTTGTGGGATTACCTGGGTACTCCTAGTATAGGAAGATTTGCATCTCAGAAGATCCTCTACTCTTACCTCCAATTACCAGCTGAGTTTTGGCTGTTTCTTCCATATCTACTGCTCCTTAAGTATCTGTGAAATCCAGATGTGAGCTGCTCAGTTATCTATATATAACTAGCAATTTTTTATGTCACCTCAAGTTTGACATATACCTCTAGCCAGTATTTAAGACAAGGATTAGTCGTATCAGTTGCAAATGCTCCCTTCTGTTTTTACTCATGTTTAGCAAGACATAAAAATTTTTTACTTAAATTCAGGAGGTTGCATTAGTGAGGACTGTCTCATATCTGATCTCCACTTTTGTCATGTATCACTAAAATGCTGCTTGTGTTTCTCCAGTTTTTGGTCTATAAAGTTATTCTGTGTCCACGTGTGGGATTCACAGTGTCAAGCTGCCTGTCAGTCTTAAATGAAGCATTTAACTGGCTGTGAAGGAATGTCATGATTACAAAAGCAATGAAGGCCGAATTGCAAATGATTGAACAGGGCAGTTTAACCAAGTGTAGTAACTATTTTATTGATGAACTGCTGGTCTTAATGCTTCAGAGATCTTCCTGTTCCCTCCTCCCTTTTTGTCTGTCAGTTTAGCTATAATAACAGCAATGAAACAGATTTTTTTAATTACATTTCTTACTATAGTGTCCAAAATTAACAGTTTAGTTTATGGGATTTGGAATTCAGAGAGAGAACTATTAATATGTTGAGAAATCCAGATGGTTTCTCAACCAAGTACTGCGTAGGCCTTAACACAGTTCAGTTTCCTATATCACAAAGTTATACTGGCAGGAGCATAATGGAAGAAAATGAATATTAAAACAAATCAAGGAATTCTTTATACTTTTTTGGTTGTGGAGAAAAGGCTTAGGATGGGGGAATGAGAGAGAACAATTGAAGTAAATAGTCAAAAATCAAGATTTTGTTTAAAAATAGTACACAATTATGTATTTATTCAAAAAATATGTAAAATCTACATAACATTTGGTAAGAAAGCAAATTTTTTTCAACAGATGTGAGGATGCTCTTCGTCTAAATTGTATGGCATTGTGTAATATTGGCATTCTGTATCTTCCTGTAATTATTACAGAGAATTGTACTTCCTTGATGTTCAGAAATTTTCCAGTTTATTTGTAAAACCTACCATACTGTGATACTTTTAGCAACTTCATCTTCATGTACATTTTATATACCAGATGATAGACACTCTTTCTGTACATGTAGATGATTATCTAGATAGAGATACCTTTGGCTAAGGTAGTCAGTATAGCAAATACATGGCTATCACCTGTTAGGTTAGACTTGACTCAGTTTCTAGCAGAAAGAACCCGATTATTTTGGAGGACAATTTCCCTCTTATACTTCCTTACAGGAAATCTATTTTCTTCCCATTCCTTATGAGGCAACAAAACATAAATGTTTGCACTTTCCCTATGTTTCTTACATCTGAGTTTTCAATCCTTTAACTACTTCAGTTTGAATATTACAGTTCAAGTTAGGCTTCAGCATCATGATATTTTTTGAAATATTATTATCTTGGGAGTGATGAATATGTGATGTAATAATGATAATTAATCATTAAATATTAAATAAACATACATATTAATGCTTGGCTCTAATTTCTTGCAGTGTTAGCTGCCTGCCTCTTCTAAGCAGTAAAATACAATCTGATACGAGCAATGCCAAAAATAATTACATATTTTATAAGTACAGATTAGTTAGTACCTTGGTTATGCAGATTACCTAGCAGCTTTTAAACAGTGTTTTGCTACATGAGAGTAGCTGAAAAAGAAAACGTTTTAGAGAAATATGTCCGTTTTGATAATGTGGACAGGGTTAAATTTTGATAGGCTTGAGAAAAGTTCTGCTATGAGAGAGGTCAATAATTCATTTAAATGATTCCAGGACTACTTAGAGGCAAGAATGCAGTATGCAACCTCTGCTCTCCATCAAGGCAGCCTACAACAGAAAAGTGCTGTATCCCTATGGGACATGAGTGAAATACTGCAGTATGAACTTGTTATTTCGTTCAGGAAGAACTTTTCAATCTTTCTCATCCCTGAGAGAAAACACTATTTCACGCTGGTCAAGAATGTATAATACATGCACATATTCATATTCATTATTCAAGAAAAGAATGCTCATTGCATTAGGGGAAGTCTGAGTTACATCACTGTGTGATCCAAAGCTTATACATGCTTGATAAGCTTTTCACACGTTTTTGAGAGATTTATCCATTACATGTGTTTCTGGAATGAAGGTATGTATATTTGTGGAGATATGGACTAATAAATAAACTAAGTTTTCCATTTGTGCTTGGGTAGATAAAGTATAATCTTGGTAATTCTTGTAAGCTGAACTGTAAGTTGTGTTTTTGGATGAGATATCCCTTTTGTTGGGTTTCTTTCATGTGATACCTGTCAGTCTTCTCTTTTCCTGCAGGAAAAAGAGAGAGAGAATAATCTTATCCTCTCCCAGCATTGTGATGTCAAAACCTCTTCTTGTCCATCTGCCTAGCAAGAGTAGCCTTTGATACGCTCTGTACTCATGCAAACCTGATGCAGCATTGGTTACTGGTGTCTTCTGCTTCCACCATTTCTCCTTTCTTTCTGCAATGTTGCCTTGGATCAAAGGAAAATTTATAAGGTATATTGAACATCTCATGTAAGAAAGGAATAATAATAAACAATTTTGGAATGAGTAGGATGAAGAATATTCTTGTAAAGATATTCAGAGATGACTCGTGGGTTGAAAAGCCAGCAGGTTGGAAAACAGTGCTGCAGAAAAAGACCCTGGGGCCCTGTTGGACAAGAAGCTGGGCATGCACCCTCACATCAAAAAGGCTAACAGCATTCTGAGTTGCATTAGAAAGAGTGCTAACAGCAGATGTGGGGTGGCGATCCTTCCCTTCAGCCCAGCATCAGTAGGGCTGCACCTGCAGTGCTGTGATTTTCTAACCACTGATCAGAACCATCAGAATTATTATGTTTCAGTTTTGTATATTAAGTTATTGGCCAATTAACATACATTGAGAGGCAATGATACTTTCCACTTCATGAACAAAATTTTACTGAGCAGAAGTCACGTGGAACATGCAGACTGATTCACAGGAGAACTGCACGTTGTTTTATTTTCCAGTGCTTAAAAAAAAAAAAAAAAAAAAAACAAAAACCACAACAACCAAAAAAACAGCTAAACAGAGTGTTCTGAAAACTTTAGCCAGAACACTTTCATCTATTAAAGTAAACTAACTGTAGAAATTAAGGTGCTTGGTGTCTCTGAATTTATCACCTTATTTACATGTCAAAATGTAGCCAGGGTACCTGCACCCAAAATAACTGCTGAGAAAGCAGTACCTTGAATGTTTCTATGGGCCTAATGCTATCTTACATAAAAACAAAAAGCACAGTTCAGATAAGGATACCTCATATTCTTTCAAAAAAAGAAATCCCTTTTTTTTTTTTTTTTTTTTTTTTAGTATGAATGTATGGGCTAGAATATTACATTTGAGTCTGTCCTGGTTTCAGCCAAAACAGCATTAATAGCACACCAATGTTTGGTTGTCTCTGAGTGATGGGAAGACACCTGAGGCTGGGGAAGAGCCACTGCCATAAAGGTGTGGGGCATGAGGCATAACCAGGATAGGTGACCTGAGTAGGCTAAGGGTTATACTATATCATATTACACCACACAGAGGGTTGTAAAGCCGTGGGGAGTGGCCATGAGGCAGTTGCTGCTCAGGAGTTGTGGGACTCGGTGGTGGCAGGTGTTGGTCAGCTGTATTTGTTGCTGTTTGTCTGGAGTGGAGTAATTGCATTTCAGATATGCATTTTGTATGTGCATGTATGTTGTTTTTGTTGTCTTTTTTTTGTTTCCATTTTCTGTTCTCTCTTAGTAAACAGTTTTTATTTCAACCCCCAAGTTATCTTTTGTTTCTAATTCTCTCCCTCATCCCACCTGGAGGAAGTGAGCAAATGGCCTTGTGGTGTTCAGCTGCTGCTGCCAGGTTAAGCCACAACAGAGTCAGAATTTGGAAAAGTGGCTTATTAGTAGCTTTATTTATCTATTTAGTGCTTTAATAGGGCCTGGAGGCTTTGATGTTGTGATTTTAATGTTCATTATGAGCAATTAGAAGCATATTGAGTAGCGTAGAGCCCAAAAGGTGTTATTTTAGTGACTTTACAAGGAATGAAAAACCTGACTTGCTGAAAATTTTCTAGTACTCTTATAGGAGCATTTGTCAGAAGTCTGGATTCTGGGTGAATTTTTCATTTTTTCTGTAGCCAGCTCAAAGCTTAGACATCACTTATATCATTGGGGCCAATGACCTTTTGACTTCCCTATTCCTTGTGATAAATAGTACAAATAAGATAGAAGCATTAGCTCCTTGAAGGCAAGATGTTACTGTAAGTTGCTGGGTTTTCCGTAGGATGGTTATTATCTGGCTACATATGGCATTCAGAACTGGAAGACTCTCTGTAATATATACGTAAGGAGCTGACAACCAACTAAAAGCTAAGTGTTAGGCTTCAAAGAGAACATCAGTAGTTCACAGCCACTAGATCTGTCTTCTAGGCAAAGACGTAAATTCTACTTTTTGAGTACTGAATCTCTTAGATTTTCATATTCTTGCAGTCCTTTTCAACTCTGCAGTCAGTGGTTCTGTGTAGCAACAAGCAGTTAGTATTCATTGTCAGTGAAAAAAGCCAGGTGCTAGCTTTCAAGGCTGCAGCTGTTTCTAATGCTCAATTGAGAGCAAGTGGTTTCTAAAGGGGAAATAAAAATCGTAGAAATACTGTATTGTTTCAAAAGAATGAGAAAAAAGTGGAGTATGTCCTAAGAAGTATGATGTATTGGACAAGCATCTACCATCTTTCCTAAGATTTAACTTTCAGAAATTAAAATGGACATGCCACAGCTAAAGCCTTTTCTAATTATATTTTAGTATTAGATCACTCTATTTCAGATATGTAAGTTATAAACAGCATTATTTTGACTCAATTACCAATTAATTGGGCAATAAAAGTAGCTGAACAGAAGAGTATCTCTGAGGAGTCTTATTTTAAAAAATACACTGTGAGAAGAACATGAAGAATGGGATACCTCATTGCTGCTACAGCAGATAATACTGATGTTTTAATTAGTTGTATTAATGACCAAAATGATGTGTGGTACTTATTCCAGGTTCTAATATAACTTGCAGTTATAATAAATAGGGTAGTTCTTGAAAGTGATTTTTAGCTGAAGGCTTTAATGTAGATATCTTTATATCATGCAAGTTAATCAACGGGACAATCAGTGAGTAAGGTTTATTATTAAGGCCCTTCCCCTGTTGTATTAACTGAATTATACGTATTTTTATAATTTGACTGTTACCCTGCTACAACCTCTGCCTAAGATTGGGCTAATCTCCCAACCTGCTGGCTAGCTAGACATGCTAACGAACTGCATGTTTTCACAAGATATTCTTATCTTCAAAGACAAGTTCAGTCATCTCATTGTGATTAAGAGTTCCTTTACTTAGATAAAAGTATACATCTGCTATATCTAAGGATACGCATATGGAGACTTGTACAAAGGTTCTTACTGACAACATTCTGATAAATAGCACTTCAAGGATCATTTTGACCCTATGCACGGTAACAGCTTTTCCAGTAAGATCTGAGCTGTTTCTATCCTTGATTTTTCTTCCACTCCTTTTAAATGTAACAATGTTTGAACCGTAAGTTTTCCCCAACCTCTAAACTGTAGTACTTTTCTACGTTCTTTGTCAATGTATTATATAATATGTTAGGGAATAATACCTGTACTGATTCTGTAATTAACTGAACTAGAAAGCAGAGGTGTTTTTTTTTTAACTAGATTTGTCATTCCCTTTGAGTAGTGAAAATGATTATTCTTGCGTGTATGGTTTGCTTGCTTGTTTTAGTGAGTGCATGGACTTACCTACATCTTAGAATGGTAAATCATGCCTGCTCCAAAATGTTGTGAATTGCTTCATAATGGCTAACTGAAAATCTTGAATCATTCTTTTTCCTCTCTTGTATGCATCTTTTGATTCACCTTAAGCATCTTCTCTCCCTCCCTTCTTGCTCTCCCTCAGTCTTTAAGTTACAGGTTTCACAAAGTTAAATTTGAATTCTATGCCTTCCGTTCTCATTAGTGCAACAGAATTTAATACCTGCCTGTTTCTTCAAGATTTGTTGTCTACTTGTCATGGTTTTATGATCTTTGGTTACAGTATTCCACATCGTAACATCATGTAGTGCACTCGGAGTTAGAGTTAATGCTCCAGTTCTGGGTAGCTGTCCCAGAAGAGAAGAACTACGTACCTCAGGGGACTTTGCATTCAGAGGGGAGATAAAACACCTGGCAAAGTCCAGGGGCCTGGCTCTCTTCCCTTCTGCCTGCCCCAACCACACATCTTGCCTCAGTATTAAAGTAAGGCCTTCAGTTTTCGGACGCTCTCATCATATTTATTAGCTTTAATTCCTATTATATTGTATTATATGGTATTATAGTGTGTTATCTTGCATTCTGATGTCTTATTTAGTAAATTAGTTTGTTTCTCCTCAGATCATTGCAGCTGTTTATTTTTTAGATCCATCTCTCTATCCTTTTCCCTTATCTCTTTCCAGGGCATGGATCTACCCCTCTAGTCACGGAACCAGTCAGCCAGTAAAGCGTTGACACTCATACACCAGCAATTTGGTGGTGTAAGATTCTTTTCGATTACTGAAGGTAAGAATAACATCTTGCTTGTGTCTTACTGCTATGGTAGGCTGTGTTCGGCATTTCAACTGAAGTGCTAGTCTCTTTGTTCTTTTAGAGCAGAGGATAAGTGCATGCTCTGTTTCTAAATGAAACAGATTTGTTTACCATTGAATTGCAAATATTTTTAATAAGGACATCGAGTGCCATTTATCTCTGTCCTTGTCATTTTTTTGTGTGTGCATGCACTGCATTTTCCCTCTTTGCATACCTGTAACTAACACTAATCAACTGGTTTTTAGAAAGAGGTAAGACTGAAAAATAAATATGTGAAACAAGCATTTAATAGTTAAGACTAACAGTTTTTAAAATGTTGAATCATACAATTCAATTCTTCTAAAATAATGACCTTTCTTAAGAATGTAATTCTAAAATGAAAGGAACAATGCTTTAAAAATTGAAGTAGCCCTTAGAAACATCCAAATAAGTTGTTTCTAGTGTATATGCTGAACAGCTTGATAGTACTTTATTGCTGCTGTGTGAATGCCTGACTGAAATTCGAGCATTTTGCCTGTGACATCAAAACATTGTGGGATTTTACTGTTTTGTGTGTAAACAAAGTAAACAGCAAGGATTTTTGACTCGTCCAGGGTACCATTTACAAACTGTCTTCCTCCTCATGCTGTATAACATCAAGAAGCATTGCTGTAGTCAGAGAGCACTGCATAGAGGACAATTTTGTAGCTTCCTATTGTTAAGGCTATTGTGCAGGGATATGTTAGGGATGTGCTATGTGTAGTGGATAGGAGAATGATCTGTGGGCAGTTTTGCTGGTGTACCGCGAAAGTAACTATGCAATAGGTCCTAGATGTATTAAAATGTAGTATTAAAAAAATAACTGTTCTATCATTTTCTTTTGCTGTTTTACTGCTGTCTGCGCAGATTGTAGAGACAGAAATGTCTCCTGAAAACGTTTTTTTTCTGGATGCTGTCAGTGGCCCTGTTCACCGACACTGAAGTCTGTAAATGAAAACAAGTTGCTGGTGCATTTTTGTTTCTTTAAACATGAAAGAAAATAAAAAGGAAGTGGAAGACAGAAGAAAAAAGCTAGTTCATATGGATCCCTGCTCAGTGACAATGCTAAGCACCATGTCCTGTTAAGAACTTGAACAGGAACAGAACTTTATCAGTGGTATTAACAATCCATAGAGGGCATTTTAATATTTGATGGTGAGTATTAATTTTGTTTAAATTATACTGAGAATGTTTTCATTTTTTGTTCAAAAAAGAGACTGTAAATCTTCGATTACTTTGACCCAAAAGAGTTTTGCTACACAATGGGTTGTCCTTTTACAATGTCCCAATGGAAATTGTTTCCTTCTTAAAGTAGTGCCTTTCTCATGAATGAAATTATAAGTAATTTGTTTGGAATGAGTGAAAATTGTTTTCAACCATATCTGAGAAGTAAAATATATGTACTCATGGTGATGATTTTAATATTTGAAACAGAGAAAAATATACCATTCTTTCATGCTCAAGTTGAATTCCACTAGGGTAACACTAGTACAATGTAAGCTGTGGAAAGCATTATCAAGGTCTCTGTACAGCTTGATGACATTAAATGATCTCCATTTACCAAAGGGAAGAAGTAACAGAATGGCATTCTGTAATCTGTGGAAATTCAAACCTAATTCCCAGAGGAATATATTCATAGTTACATTATTAGGGTTAATGATATTTTAGAATTATTTGTCAGACTGGTATGTTAAAATAATATGTAGTACTAAGTACAGTAAATGCAAAATACCCACTAAAGTAATTGAATAGTAATATGTTTCAGCTTGTCTGAAGGTGAGGAACAAAAATTAATATGAAAGCATGTAAAGAAGGAAGCAAATAGGAAAGCTCAGAATACCATAGATTGTGTTGCTTCTCTTACTGCAAATACTGACCAGCAAAGAGATACAGAAAACTATATCATTTAAACTGTTTACAGAATCATCTCAGCAAATATGTGTTCAGTGGCTTGAAAATAAGGGCTGTTTTTTTCCAGGCGTGAGCATAGGCAATTCTATTAAGATCACCATCAGAGAAAAGATATATTTAATTCATCCTTCATCACTTTCATTTGCAGTATCTATATAGAGAACAAAAATTATAGAAGGAGATCTTAGGTCATTCAGTCCATCTGGGTAGTATTTCTGTTCAGCTCCTTGCACAGTCAGGGAGTAGAAACCCATTCTAGGTGTTTCTGAAGTAGGCTGCTTCCTGATAGATACCTATTCTGAAAATGTCATTCCTAATAATGCCCACTTCCAAAGAGTTAGCATCTGAGGGATATTTCTGGTATCCAGCAGCCCTGAGCACACAGTCTGGTAGTATATAAATTTTAGTTTTACAGATTCTAGTTTCCTTCTGTTTATAATTCAGTTTGGAGCTACAGAGAGGGACTGCAGCTAACTAAAACCAATTTTTTCCTACTGTCCTAATTTCATAGCCCCATGCCTCACAACTAGTTGATGTAGGTATGGTAGAACTTTACTCTTTTATCTGAAACTATGCTAAGGTTACAGCAAATTTACACTTATCTTAAACTAAGTTATTCATAGTTCTTTGTTGTCAGTGAATTGGAAAGCATAGAGGAATACCTAATTGGTCATTAAAGGTTGTTGTGCTGGAAGCAGATAAGCATTGATTTGAGTTTGTCTTCTGACAGTAAGGTTATTATACAGACAGCATGAGGAAAGCCCCCGAGTGCAGTTTTGCTCAGTGGTGGCTTATTTCAGTGACTGAAGCAAACCTGATTTTCCTGCCTTGCTCATTGATAGCTTGATTGAGATTCATCTCTCAGCAACAGTTAGGTCTGGTTTGAGGAAAAAGTATCCATCCTGAGACAGATATGTTATTTGGTCTGGTTTAAAAACTGTTCAGTACTTGAATATGCTTATATAAGAATTTTAATGAAAGTCCTCCACAGGGATTACAAAGAAATAAGAACTTCTGGTTTGGGAATGAAATGTATCTTGCTGTTCTGTATATAGATGTCAAAGATTTTTTTGGTAGTGACAGAATGGGAGCTGCAGGGGTGGCCTTTGTGGGAGAACATAGTGATGAGAGTGGCTGGATGGAAGCTGGGCTGATAGCCAAGGCTAAGCTACTGTGCTAAGCTACCTAGAATTAAGCATATGGTTGAACATCTCCACTACTACATAGCAGTGAGCTGAAGAACACTTCCCAATGACCTTCATCTAGCAAGTGATGCTTCACTCTGTATAAAGGAAAAGGTATCAAGAGTTGTTTCAAGACTGAGAATGAAGAGTTCAGGATGTTCTGGGGCTATGCGTGAAAGAGAAATTTAATTGTCTTCCTTATTCCCCCTGGGAACCTATTTACTTCTTCAGCACCTCCTGGTATTCTGTCTTACCCCACAGGAGGTCCTTTTGAGTTGCATGGGTATCAGAGCTGAATCTCAGCTGATGCTCCCTTGGGTGGAATTAGTTTCTGGTGTGGTAATCTTTAACTTTTTTTTCCCCTGCCTTTCCAAGTGTTATGGGAAAAAGTCTAGAAATTGTTGCTGATGCCCCTGAAGTTCTGAGACCCTGTTGTGAACAATGTTATGCAGAGTACAAAATGTTGTGATTAAATATCTCACAAATAAAAGTTGTTAGGTATAATTTTCATAACATGGAAGAAATTCTATGTAAAATGACATAATGGCTGTAATTTACAAAGAGAAAGTGATAAGCAGTGGGACACAGAAGGGACAAATCAAAGTGAAAAAGGATGTGAATGTATGGTTGGAAATTCAGTTGAATAGTTTATTGGTGATGCATAACTAGAGTGTAATTACTTAAAATTATTACCCTATTTTACATGTTTAGAGGTATACTATTTTTTTCACTTTCAGAACGAGACAATATAGCAGTGTTGACAGATATAAGCACCTTAATCAAACCAAATATTACTGAAAGCTTTATTGAGAGCAGTAACTGAATGGCAGACCTGTGGGAGAATGCTTCATGCTGTTCAAATGAGAATTTTTACAATATGTTGCTGCTGGGCTTGCCTGGCATTCAAAGAACTTTGCAGATGTCAATTTACCTGTGTAATCATATGATAATTTAGTACAATTAGCATGTAAAATACTTCAGCATCTCTATGTAGTTAGCTTATAATTATAAAGCAAATACATACTTACCAAGATGTTGCGTTGCCCTGTGGTCATGTAGTGACTTTGTCTACCCTGTCATTACATGTATGTGGAAGGTGTTGAAGTGGAGGTGCTACAGAAGTTTTAACCCAAAATACTGATAAATGCAAAATAATATATTGTGGAAGGTGAGGAAGAAAGAAAGGTGAAAGAAAAGGGAGGAAAAAAAGTGAATGACCCATATAATCTCCTGTGCTGTCGTAAATGAACAGTGTCAGCTGAAGGATGTAAGCATCAATATGGACATTTTTTGGTGCTTCTATGAAGTCAAAAAAGCAAATGGAATCCTGACATGTCTGAGGAAAGAGAATATGATGGGAGAAATAAGCATAGTGGATAAGCCAAAAAGGAAAATATCATTCCTTTATAAAGCAAAAATGTGGTTTTAACTGGAATACTGTTTATTCTGGCAGCTAACTCCCCTGCTACTACTGATTGAGTGAGTTTTGGCGAAGGTGATGGAAATCATTTTAGGCTTCTATGAATGAGAAATAGGCTCGCTTATTTTACATGGGAGATTAATGAAACTGGGTGTATGTATTAAATATGACACATGGCAATTAAAAATGTAAACCCTGTACTAGCATGGCTTTCGACTGGGCTGTTTTCTGTTAAATAGAAGAGCTACTCTACCAGCTGTAAATTGAAAAGCATGATATGTGAAGAGTAAGAGAGACTGGGAGGGCCTCAGAGTACTCTGGTGAAAACAAAACAATAACAACAAAGAGCCTCCACACACCCAACAAGACTAGGAGATTCAAATCATGTTTAATTTCTGCCTCTTAAATGTGGAAAGAGGACCCATGTTGCCAGTCGAGAATGATATAAGGAATACTGCATACGCAAAAGAATGAAGTTAATCACTCTTAAAGCTCCTTTGGAGCTCCAAGAACAGAAAGTGTGAGACTGAACCCAATAACAAGAAAAACTTAGTTGCTTTTTTAGTGAAACATCAAAGGTTGATCATATTCAGAATGCTGAAGGAAATACTGCTCATGATGCAGGGCTTTAGGTAATGCTGCATAGTCATAAGCTGTAGCCAACACCAGGAACCAGATTCAGAGGAGGTTCTGAAAAATGTAGGTACAGATATGAGGTGGGGGGGAGGGAGGGAGAGAGGCAACTTGAAGAATATAAAACAAAAAACACAGCAGTATTTGGAAGCACAGTTCAAAACTACTTCTAGATGTACTTCTGTGTACATCTATTTGTCAAAAGTCTTTAAGCTAAATGACTGTTTTCTGAACAGTGAAAACTGATAAAGTCTACCCTAGCAGAGGCTGCTATCCTAGGGAGTGATGCTCAATTGTCTGATTGAGCACAAGGTAAATGCTAAAGGACTGTGTAAAGGAAGCAGAATGCAAAACCTGTGATGATGTCATTTGTCTTGCTTGAGGGGAGCATACTTTGGTGTCACTTCACCCTGGAGAACTGCACCCAGGAGGAAAACCATGTAGAAAAAACACAGTCCAATGCAGAAAGTTGCCCAGGAATAGCGTTAGAGATGTGTCGTGTGAGTTATGTGGAAACACAAGCCTGGCTTTAGATGGGCTGTGGGGTTCCTTTGCCAATACAGGTAAACACTGTGAAAGTCTGAGGGTTGATGCTTTGTTCAGAAGCTAAGACATCTGTCTGGTGCAGGAGCAACTGTTGCATGAAACAAACTCACCATGGGCTTATTAGTAAATTGCCCATATTTTTTTTCAGGCTGGTATGATACCTTTCCGTTATTTTTCCCATCATGGGAATGTTAGAAGGCATTAATAACTTGAAGCAGTGACTCTGATTAGCAATTTCTAGAAAGATTTTGGGGGAATGTTTGGGAAAGGAAAGGTTTGTAGTTTTCCTACCCATACTTAATGCTGGATTTCTTCATGGTGACAACATGATCCATCAGTAGAAGTCTCTGGAAGGAGCTGTATCACAGACACGCCATTTTCAGCAGAGTTGCTCTTGTTCTGCATGGAGAAGGTACACGGTTCTTTCTAGATCTCCAAGAGAAAGGCACAACATCAAAGAGTAATATAAAAAGATGTTGTAATAATAAGATAGAAATAGGAAGAGAAACATGGATAGTGAATGTATCTTATTTCTTTTCATATGCTGACAACTGCCTTTTGTGCAGCATCAGATGGACCACTGGTAGATATGCAGCTCAGATCCCATCTGTGGAGAGGTTTGCTCTCTCCTCAGTACTGTGGCTACTTATGTGTAGTGTAATAATCCAAGTATGCAGCTTGTTTAGTCAGGGATTTCTCAATGTCCACACTTACCAGAATGCATCTAAGAACTGTATCCTGGACAAGCACATTTCCACATCCTTCCACCATGTTCCTTTACAGTGTTGCATAGTTTAGGATTATTTGCTAATATTAACATACAGGTATGTCAAGTCTTAGGCACAAGGCCCAATGGGACTAGCAGGGCTTGTTCAGGATTGTTGACTTGCCAAATAATGTATATTTGATGAATATCCCAATACATTGTTTAAGTTTAGAAAATATTTCTGTTTTGGAGTCAACTTTCAGGTAGATTTTTTCACTGCTGCTAGCCATACAAGACTGTAGGCTTTTGTGATGTTTAGTGAACTTACATGGATAGAAATATTGTGGAAGGTGAACAAGGCTGGTGTTGACTTCTTCCACCAAGGATTCTGTATTCAAATAGGTTATACAACTGAGCTGTAACACTCAAATATTGTAGATGCACAAGTGAAAGAAGATTACAATCTGTTCTTCCCATGTGAATTGTCACTGCCAGTTGCTGTATGAATGATTGCTATTTCTTGGAGCATCTGAGCAAAATCATTGTTGTGGTCAGCTGGCTAGAAGACATTTTCAGCCACAAGCTCTCAGACATGACTAGGAGAGAGGTATTCTTCTAGGGGAAAGTGGATGTACTGATATTTGTGTAGCACATTCAGTAGCTGTACAGGCAGAAAACCAGCGAAGAAGAAAGCTCTGTTAGAATAAGATATTTTTAATTATTGATATGTTTCATGAGCAAGACCCTATCAAACAGCATTTTGGTATCATCAGATACTTCTTTATCCTCACCACCTCAGTGATGTTTCTTCTCACTGAAACAGTATCTTGGTGATTTCTGCTTTCATACATCTAGTTCTCATTCTAAATGTATTTGTATTATGTACTTGCTAGTCTATCTAAATAGCATAGTTGCTTTGCATGGAAGATTCTCAGGTGATATTGCTTGTATAAGAAAGGAAGAGGGATAAAATAGGAAGTAGTCATTGGCTTTGACCATTGAAAGAACAATGATATTTCTTCCAGTGAATTCAGCAGCAAGCAACTGGTATACCTAGTTGAATCATAATGTTATGTCCAGATGGAGTCTTTAATACTGTGGCCTGGTCTCCTATGTTTGTTCAGTACAGTCTAGAATGATTTGCTACATTTTCTGTTACTTTTATTGGAATGTTGCTTTTCAAACATTTCAGATATACTCCTTCAGTATTACATTGATGATTCACGGTCCATATACAAACTGATTAGAAATTTACAAGTCGGGGAGGAAAAGGATTGGAGTGATATTCCCTAAAAAGTCTTTGAAACTTTTTGATGAAAGTTTCTCCACATATGAAAAGACAACTTGACTTTTGTTTGTTTCCATTATAATCCTGGATTCTGTTTTGAAGCATAGCAGGTAGGAAGAATCTGTACAGATTTCAAAAGAAAACATTTGTCTGTAAAATAAAGCATATTTTAAGATGTGGTACCTTGGATAATGTGATTACCTTCACAAAGAAAACTGCTGAATGCCTGTTTTGGAAGTCATTCAACTTTGAAAGAAGTTGAATTAAATACACTTGTCAATTAAAAGCAAATCTGTAGAGTACCATACATAGCAGGAAGGCATACACATGCAATTCTTTACAAGGTTTAACTAATAATGTTTAAAGAAAGTTGTAAGATGAAATAAAACGAATAACTTTATGCATCAGTATCTCAATTTAACTCCAAAATCTTTATGGTGTATTTGTTGACTCTTCAGGACTCTTGAGTGAGGTTTCATAGTTGTCAGAAAACTGGAAATAGTTTGCATTTCAGCACAGGGGAAAAAAAAGAGCTATGATTCTAAGTTGTATAATTTTATTTTTTTTTTGCACATCAGTTAAATATCCTTACAGTGATGTATACAGGCAGTAAGTTAGGAAGAAATTTGTAATTAATTAGGCGGACCTGTACAGTATACTGAAAAAAGAATCAAAGATTGGAAACAAGGATTTTCCTCAATGTGAATCGTTTATTTCTTCTGCTTCCAACAGCTTCCAATTTTATGATTTATATCCATTGCTTACTAGTAGGTAAAAAAAAGAATAGTTTCTTCAGAGATTTTGTTTTGCTACTAAAAGTTTTGCCTCCAAATTATGAATGCATTTAATCTATTATTTAGAAATTAAAGATAATTACAACTCTAATTTCTATTTATGTAATGACTTATTTCCACTTCTGTCTCTCTGATGTAACTGTGTCATCCTGTCCCATGTGCCTGCTTTTCCTGCTCCTGTATCAAATGCCAACTGTGCTCCCAGTTTGCTCTTGATTGGCTGTCCCTCCTTCATTTTTGTTCTTAGTGTAATCTCATTACTGACCTTTTACAAATGTTTTGGGGGCAGTATGTTTCTGCATTTCTTTTGCTCATCCTCTTGCCACTTGCATGGGTACTGTTGAATCACGGCCTCAACCTCAGATTGATCACCTGAGGCAAGCCCTGAGTCAGCCATGGGAACACAGGTGGAGGCAATTCAGCTGCATGACTGGAAGGGGTGGAGCCTGGCTGCACCTGTTCTAGATCCCATTTAAGGGCTGAATGCCAGTGAGGAAGGATCTCTTTCTGAAGATTGCTCCCTTGGGAGTCTTTCTATGAGCCTAGGACATGGGTAAGCATTTTCATTTATTTTCATTTATCCCCTTCTACCGTGATAATCCTTCTAGTTACATGATCCGTAAAATACCAGCCTAACCATACCACTCTGTATATTTGTTGATTGTACACCGCTTAAATCTGATTCTCCTGTGCTCTTTTTCAATCCTTTCAATGTAATGTTGTATTTTTGCTTTGGTAAACCCTGTTGCTGTGGTCTTTTCTCACTCTAGGCTATCCTTCCATTCAATATAATGGTTGTTTTTCAGTATTGATGTTCAGAGTGCTACTCCAACTCTAATTTTACTCTTCTTGCATAGATTCCATCAGTTTTCATTATGTCTTAGGGTTCTTGTCATTCCCTTCCGTTGTTACCTCCTTTTGTTCTATTTAGTTGATAATGTTGTTTAGGTATTAAGGCTGTTTGATGTAGAAAGTCCACTGGACTTTCCTGCCATGGCAATTTGAAATTCAACTTTTTAAAAATTAAGTTGCCAGGCTGATCTGATGACACATGAAGCCTCCTCCTACTGTTTTTTTTTTTTTTTTTTGGATGTTTAACCACATCGCTTCTTTTGTATTCTTTCTAATAGTTCACTTTTAAAAGGAGAAAAAATCTGTAGGTTTAGGAACTCCTTGTCCTAAACCATAAGATAATGGAAGAAAGAGAAATAAAGAACCTACTAGTTTTATACCTGTGAATTCTATACAAAATGTGTTTAGAAAAAAAAGTGGCCAGATCATTAGGCATTTTTCACATACATGTGGACTTCCAGTTTAAAGTTTTTCTACCATTAGTATAGTAAAAACAGACAAAATGTCATTCCATTTTTATGTTTCATAAAACAGAACAGCATCTATCCACCATGTTCCTTTTCACTAATTACAGTTCATTATCAAACCTATGAGAAGAATTAATCTCTTCTAATAGCTGTCTTGAGTTGAATATTGAGTCACAGAATACTGAATTTGGAAGAGCTGTTCAAGTCTACTCAGCTGCACAAGGACTTGAACATGAAAAATTATCTTGCCGTGAACATACCATCAGATAGCTCGTGGAATGGATAACACAAGATGTTAGATGGGTTTTTAGGCAGCGAAACTGAAACATGCAGCGATCGTGTCCAGCAATGTAAAAATCCAGTTTGCTTTTTTGGGGGATGTTGCTGAGGATGTGGTGGGATTCTGTAAAAAAGAGACTTAGGACAAGTCAATCTAATCAAGCATTTTCATAGTACATAAAGCTAGAACACCCCACTACAAAACTGTAACAACAAACACAAGGTAACAAGTCTGGGGAGGTATACTTAGCTCAGGTGCAGTGTGGTATGGCATCTGGATCTGTAGGATTGTCTTTTTCTCTCCCTTTGCTTTGCATTCACTGCAATCAATAATCTTGCCTCCTTTCCTTTTTTTTTTTTTTTTCTTTTCCAAGTGTAAAGTTGTGTTACTTGGCATTAGTCATGTTTCTCAAGGAAATCTTTGTACCTGTAGGTGGAGCTCCATACTCATCTTCTTCTATCACAGTTGGACTACTGTTAACGAACAAGTAAATTGTAAAGGAAAATCTTCTTAGAAGACCACTTCTCAATACTATCCAAATTGTAAAATTTTACAGGAGATGCTTCGAATTTTATAACAGACTGCTTTCATTTTGCAAATTAATGAGAACCGATGGGAGTTTTATGGCTAGAAAATCATGTTATTTATTTCCTTTAGTTGCTCAGTCATCTCAGTGGAAGTAATTTCTTCCTGCTCAGGCATGTTTTTTGGTCCTGTAAAATTTTAAGTCCTACTTAGAAAAATGTAATAAAATATATATATATATTTCCTTTTTAAATGCTTGCTTTGTCAGCAATGTTTGGGGTATCAAAGACTTGCTTCCTAATAAAAGGATCTTGTTTTGTCTATGAAACTGATCTGATTTTGTGTTGTGAAATGTCATAGATGCAGATGTCAGAGCCTGGATCAGCTATTCTTATGTTTAGGTTAATTATTGCTTTCTGAGGAGAGCTGAAATGTTGTTATCCTGAGAGACTTTAATTTGGGTCATAAAATTTTCAAAAGGTTCCTCATGTATATGTGCTTTAGATTGCCAGTGTATGCTTCTGTAGCCTCTCATCTGTTTATAATTAGAGGAAATAAAAAGAAGTCTCTCTTCCTAGTGGATGCCACTAGAATAATTGCAGTTATGCCTTCTGCATTTTCCAATCATACTATTTTCTCCTTTGGATATGAAGAGAAAATGCTGCAGTGGTAAGTAATCCCCTCTACCTTCTGACTTAATCTATTCTTCTTCAGAAGAGTAATGTTGAAAAGTAGCTGTTAGTGTGCTTGGAAGAGCGAGGGTAATTCAGTGATATTCATTAAGGCAGACCAACAGAATAGTCCAGGTACAGACTCAACAGTGAAGGTAATGTGCAGGAAGAGGCATTAGTGGCTCTTTTAATGGGCTTCTAATCTATTTTCATGTTAATACTATAATGACCATTTTCTTCTGGGATAAGTGTATTTTTAAAAACAGGCCTGTGTGTTTTTTATGCAGTTAGGGTTTTTAATGTTTTTATATATTATGGTGATATTGTCTGTTGAGTGAATTATGCTGACAAAAAAAAAAAAAAGGTTTTTTTTAAGGATTTATTTGGTTTAATTATTTACATATTATTTAAAGAAATATCCTCGTGAAATATGGTACTGTGTTTTCTGGGTTGGAGGACTATTTGTATGTCAGGAATAAAGGTTACTTGGAGGAGAATGAAACTGTTCACTGGACTTAGCAACATGGCAAGGAAGGGTTGGCTTGAATATAATGAGCTAAAAATAGAAAAAGTGTAGTCAGAAATAATTGAGAGAGCTATGATAAAGGCTAGAACACTTTTAAATGAAGGGAGAATTGGAAAGAGATTTGAAGATCCATGACACTTGGAAGGAAATGTTTGTGTCACTGTAGAAGAAAAATAGACTATCAAGTAAATTAGGTTTGTTCCATGATGCGTAGGTACTATGACTGTTAGGCACTTGGGTAATAAAAAATAAGAATCCAAGAGAGCCAGTATTGTTAATAATCATTCTAGATTTTTTCCCTATTTGAAGTAGAAAGCAATGGGATGATTACTGTTAACTCCTTCCTGTGAGCCATTTCTTTTTATTGAGATAATAAGGTTCAGTGCCAGTGGAACTGTTGTTAGTAAGTAAGAAAAAGTAAAACAACTTAAAAGAACTAATTTTATTCTGTCATGTCTATTGCCTCTTTATAGGGCTAAAGACTTCTGAAGGTTTAACATTTTATCAAAACATTGTGATATAAATTTGACCCCTACCTTGTGGATTAGGTCTCTTTGGTAAACTTCTCAAGTGTCTGCATCTGTCCCGAAGTAGTTCAGTCCTAAAACTACAGCAACTCTGGAAGGATTTCAGAGAAACAGATCTGGATTGCTTGGAAAAACTGTAGAGCTGCCTGGAGACTGTAGAGATGTGGGAATTTATGAGGGAAATTTAGGTGCTTGAAATGTTGAGAGACTGGAAAGAAGATTAAGGACTTGACTCACAACCCTGCTAGAAAGATCGTGAAAAGCTCTTCGCGTTTGAAGTATACTAAGATTTCCTGAAAGTTGTATGACATAAATTGACAATGCAGTCAGCAAAACTGTAGACTACTTTTGGAATTAGTGGTTACCTTGGTTCTGGGGGGAGGAGGGGGAACCAGGAGGGAAAACTTATTTTAAGTTTTATAAAATATTATATATTATATATAATAATTTTTCTAAAGATGGATTTTTCTGTAATATTGTAAGAGCAAGGGGGAATAGTGTTTTCCAACTATCAAGTGACAGCTTGAACACAAAGCTAAAATGCAGTGTGATATTTATTTACGCAGGTATGCATAATTAATATCTACGTACTTTTTAATATTAAAAAAAAAAAACACCAATGCCTTGGGGCCCTTATCATATTTAGATTTGATGCCTAATAAAATGAACTATGCAAAAGTGTTTCTGGGAATTAACATAAGCAAAAATTTCTACGTGTGTCTGTGCGAGGTTTTAATTTTAAGGAAGAGTTTTTAACCAAAACAGTTCTGGTAATGACAGAGAGATTAGGAATAATGCATTTCATCTCAACTGTTTTATTCTTTTTCTGGTTTTTTTTTTTTTCTTTGAGTTCTCTTGTACCATACTCCATTTAAATTTTAAAAATATATGTATCTACACAAACATCCTTGTATTTCTTCTCAGAAGGTATCTTCCTTTTTATAATCTCTGGATCATTTTATCTTTGCTTTCATCTAGATCTTAGGCTGCAAAGCCATGTCAGATCTGCTTTATGGGACTGGTGTTATTCCATGAAATACACAGAAGTGTGTTCATAGATTCACAGAACTGTTGAGATTGGCAGGACCATCTGAGTCCATCTGGCCCAACCTCTTCTCAAGCAGGGACACTCAGAGCATGTTGTCCAGGTCTATGTCCAGGCAGCTTTTGAAGACCTCCAAGGAGGAGACTCCATAGCTTCTCTGTGCCAGTGCTCTGTTACCCACACAAAAATTGCAGCCTAACGTTTACACAGAACCTCCTGTGTTCTGCTTTGTTCCCATTACCTCTTGTTGTGGCACTGGGCACCAGAGATCAGAACGTGGCTTCACCTTCTTTGCATCCTTTATTCAGGCAGTTGCATACACTGATAAGTAACGTCTGAGCCTTTTCTTCTCCAGGCTAAAATGTCCCACACTTCTTGACCTTAAGTAATGATTGTGAATAAAATTCTGTAAAACTTGGTGTATATTCAGTTCCTTTAGGTAAGTCTGTAAATATATCTTTAAAATTCTGTAGCAGGAAAATAGGCTATTCTCTATTCATATCTACATCTTGTAAAATAGGTTGTAAAATAGATTCTTGGAGTTCCATTATAGGGATAGGACTCCTATTCAACATCTATAAAATTCTGAAAAACATTTCAATTTGTTTTATGCTTCACAAGAGGTGATAGTCATTTTTGCTGATTCTTTCTTGTTAAAACTCAGGGCCACAGACCATTGCTCACTAATGACAAAGGCAATTAGCACTGAAACATGTTAATGGTTGTGTGTTATCAGGTAATAATGTCTTCATTAATGCATGGCTCTAATGTCTATAATAACTTTGTCACTAGGTAGAAAGAATGCTTAGGGAGGAGGGAATGCTTTTTAGTACCAACTGTCCAAAGTCATTAACTGCATAAAATGGGATACTGTCTACTTGATGGTAAAGATCTTTAAAGGCCAGACTTGAATCCCTTGAGTTCACGCTACAAACTCTGACAGATCAGTTTCCATACTTCCAGCTCTTGGCCGCTCTTCTGTAGTCTCTAATTTAAACATGCTTGGAGTGAAAATTTTTCTATTTGTTTCCCTACATAGCAGATGCTTACTAAGATGGAACTTTGTTACTGAATTTGTGTGGTGTTTTTTTTTTTTTGCTGTTGTTTACCTGTAGGTACTTGCTTTATAAATAAAATAGTCAAAGCTTGCTATTTATGGTCAAGTTCTTTTATCTAATACATAAACTGAATAAGTTTCCATTTTTAAATACCGTTTTGGTTGCAGTATGAAAAATATCTATTGGCTCCTTATAAACTCATACTTAACATTTCACTGAAGGTGCGATACGCTGAAGGAATAGTTTAAGATGAAAGAGACAAATACTTTTTTGTTCAGTCTGTATTCTCTGTGCCATAACTAAAAAAATAGATATTGAAGTATTTAGTTCTTTTTATCTCTTCCTGAACGCCTATTCCCCAAACTGATGAAAACCCAACTGAAGGCCTAGAAGCTAAGAACAAAAATAGAAGAAGCTTGCTAGGAAACGGAGTCAAGTGTGATCCTTTACTATGTATTTTTTCCAGTATTAATATCTGTCTTGGCTTATACTAATGTGGAAAGCCAGTGGTCTATCGCTACTTTTTCTCACGACAGTGAGTGCTACCACTTAACTCCCGTGGATTCTCGACTGCTGTTTTTCTCTCACATTAACTCAAGAGTATGTCGCTTTAAAAAACTATAGTTGTTTATAGTGCAAATCTATTGCTGCTTTTAAAAGACTTGTGTGATCTAAGACTATTCATGTGTAGAAATACTGATGAATTGCTGTTATTTTTTAATTATCCTTAACTTTTGAGAATGTTCTAGGTTTTACATTTGTAAATGCTGATTTCTAAACAGTTCTGAAAATGTAAAATGGTGTTTTAGCACTGATAGTTATTGATCTTGACAACTGCCTGTACTAGAACATTCAATTTTTGGAAAAGTGAAGCAAGCTTAGATTGTTTATAATTCATAGAAACATCATCAATTCAATACTTCTCTAATGAAATAGGAAATATGTCCTCAAATCTGTTATCTCAGCTAATGATGAAGAAATTGAATCCTATGTGTTCTTTCTTGCACCTTGTATAGCTGATATTTTCAGCCTTAGGCCCTATTCATTATTTCCTTGTTTGGAGTTTTGCATACAGGTTTTATGACCCAGTAAGTACAACTGAAATTGAGATTTTTGTTAATTTAAATCATTCTGTGGGAAAGCAATGAAATATACAGGTGTGTTGTGCTGGAGTGGAGATGGTTCTTCCAGATTTGTTAACTTCCCTTACTCTAAAAACTCATGATGATACTTAATCTACCATGGAAGTACTGTGATCCACTAAAGTATTTCATTTTAAGACAAAATATGAATTAAACTGTGTTGTAACATAAAAATTCCAGTTTGACGATTCTGTTCATAACTACTAAATGTTATATGAATAAGAATAATGAAAAGTGTATCAGGATTAAGGTGCTTAAAACAAATTTTAAAGGATTTCACTTAGTATGCTGTGGATAGAGTAAGAATAGCCATAAAAGTGAGAAATTAAAGAAGAAACCCAATCTGCAGCAGAATTTTTTGTTGGATTCATCCTTCTGTAATTGTTGTGAAGCACCTCTCATGCTTGCCTGACTGCATTTAAAAATATGCTTCTGTCCAGCAAAAGCTATACAAGTTAAGAGATTATTTCTGAGTTGTTCACGTTCCTAATGTTAATGTTGTGTAGAATCTTGAAATAACTGAAGCTGAGGGATGGGGTGAGGGCTTACTCTAACATGAAATTTGCTGATGGAAATGTTTGCTGAGGATTCTTTCATCCATTTCTGTTATTCTAACCTCATAAACTAGATTTCACTGTCTTATTGGCTAATTCACAGTCAAGATTCCTTAGAATATAGTTTCCAGGATCATTAGGTAACTTATGGACTGTACTTTTGTTATTGGGATCAGTGGGAAAAACCCTACTGTTATATGCAGTAGTATCAATTCATCAGGAAAAGGCTACTGTGACACAAAATGATTGTCATTTAAAACACGAGAGGCAATCTTCACTGCGTATTGAGGGCATAAATTGTGCTTCCCATCCTGAAAAAATAATAATTATAAATAAAAATAGAAGAACAAACAATTAAAATATTCTTGAAACAGAACTGGGAGAAAAACTCAGTAATTTTAAATGATTTGTTGTCATTTTTTGATCTCCATATGAATTTTATAGATTTCTTTTACTGTGATCGCATATTGTGTTTGACTGGAAAACAAAGAGCAGTTATATCACTTCTGTACTTAGAACAGCCCTGTTATCCTCTCAGCTTATCAAACTGATCATTTCATTACAGAAGTTTCTCAGGCTGGTCAGGCATGACTTGTTCTTAGTGAATGCATAGTGAGTACTCCTGATGATCTCCTGATTTCCAGGAGTGACATTTACTTTTCTCCAGTCTTAGGGCACTTATCCCAGTTTCCATGATTGAGCAAAGATTGAGAGTGGCCTCACAGTGACATCTTCCAGTTCACTCAGAATTTGTTTATGCGTGCATCACATTATGCCCAGTGGACTCGCGAATGTCAGTTTGCTCAAGTATTCTCTGCTCTAATTCTTTTCTACCAAGGGTATACTTTCCTTGCTCCAGCCTTCTTGTCTGGTCTCTGGGACCTGAGATTCCTGGTCAGCCTTACTAGTAAAGACTGAGTCAAATAAGGCAGTCAAATAAGGCATTCAGTTATCTTAGCCTTTTCAGAGTTGTGGGTAACCGGGTCTACTATTTCCTTCAGCAGAGGGCCTGCATTTCCCTAGTCTGTCACTGATGGAAGCCCTTTGTGATACCTTAGATGTCCCTTGCCATACTCAATTCCATTTGGAATTTAACTTTTCTAACTCTATCCCTGAATGCTCTGACAATCTCTCTGTATTCCTCTCAGGTTACTGGTCCTTGCATCCATCCTCTCTATGCTTTTTGTGTTTGACAAAAAGCAATGTTTTCTCACCTTGGATTTCTTTTGTTCTTGGCCCTGGTGTAGATTTGCATAACTGTTTCCCTATCTGACTAGTTTTACCTTTTGCAAGAGCTAATTTTGCATGCCTTTATTGAGCTTCTATGAGTCATTTCTAAAATCACATATCTAGCTGAGCAACAGCGATAGTATACTGTTTTGCACTGGGGATTGAGCAAGTAGAATTCTTCATAAAGGTTTATCAGTAAACTTTGTAGAAATAAAAATGTTTGCACAGATGAAGGAGGAAAAAGGGATATGAGTGTAGCAAACTAAAATTGCTTTGTGGAGATCCCAAATTGACAGGGAAGACTAATCTGTCATCCTGATAGACGTGAGGCTGCCACAATCCCTGGTTCCAAGGGGAGAATGCATTGCTAGTAGACAAGCACATAAACATAAGTACTCACTACATATATACACACAAACCTGGCCAGGAATACTTGGCACTCGCACAAATATTGGATGATCATGAAATACTCTTCCTCTGTATCTCACAATGTATTACAACTCTTTAGACAGTGACCACCTCAGTTCAAGAGGTGATCCATAGAACTGTTCTGTGGCTTATCTTGAGTTTCATGTGGTTTTCTGGACACTGGTGTGAAACTTAGCATTTGAGTTCTTGCCTGCGCTTGTTCCATTGGAGTACACAAGCACTTGTGGAGAAGGACTTGATGAGCTCATTGTTCTTGCAGTGGGCCTGGACGTAGCTGCAGCAGACTATTACTTGGCTATTTCACCTGCCATTGCTTCACTGTATCCTCAGTGGGTGTGCAAATGAGTTTATCACATAACGCTTACATGCTTAGAAAATTCTATATACGTATATTTTATTGTTCATCATTGGTCCTAGTCTGCATCATGCTTGAGGAAAAAGTAGAAGTTACAAATAAGCTTTGCTTATTCAGCTACTGCCGAATTGTTTTTTGCCTTCATTTGTAGCACAAGAAAAAGACTTTAGTATTGTGTTGATGAGAGCCTTGCTGTTGAGATAAAACTTGGAATTCGGTGTGTGCAATTCCCACGTTATAATCACTGATGAAAGTTTTCTCAGTCGACAGAGTAAAAACAATTGACCTTCAACTCCTCTATAAGGGAAAGCCCGCTTTGCCATAATGGGCGTAATTGGCAGGCTATTGACATCACTGGGAACACATCCATTGACTGAAAGAGAGCTTTAGCACACCTATTATGTATGTAAAAACTCTTAAAAATCATATAAACGGAGCTCTTGGTGGTGTATCATAAAATCGCAAGGTTGGAAAGGACCTACTGGAGATCATCTAGTCCAACTGTTTGACTGATAGTTTAAATATATATCATAAACTTGTGTCATTTTTGGTCTTTAATAGATTTGAGTGTGCAAACTTTAAATGTCTTAATTCTGTTGAGACCTTGATGCCATTCTCAATCAAGCCTGCAAAGCTGGTGGGCCTGTGAGTGAAGGCTGCGGAGTTTTTTTGGCCAGCTTATGTTTTTGCATTTCTCCACCATTTCTAATTTTTTTTTTTTTATTTGTAGTCTATGTAATTTCTGTAGCTTGAAAGATCTTTGAGAGCTGACACTCTTAGGTGTTTGCCTAGCAAGATCTCTCCAAAAAGCAAAAAAAAAAAAAAAAAAAAAAAAAAAAAAGCAAATAATGCAATTTAGAGCTGTCCTTTAGTCAACCCAATGCAGACAAGAGTGTGTCTTGCTCCTCCACTTCTAATGTATGGCACCTGAGTAACAGAAGAGAATGATAATGGAAAAAACAAAGCTTTTCTTTAATAACCTGGTTACAGGCAGCAAAGCCTTAGTTCACAATGTACCACTCCTACTGCTGGACTAGCTGTACATAGCAGTTACCAGGGTCTGTATTGCTGCTTGGTCTTTATGGCTGAGCCACGGTGCCTCTGGCAGGGAGTCATACTCAATTCCTATGGTTAAGATGGATACATTTGTCAGTGAGCCTCTGAGATAAGCTGATAATGTACAGGAAAAAAAGTAGGTTAGTAGTATTAATCAAGATTAAAGGGTATGAAATCAGGAGGAGCATGACAATCTTGAGATGAGAAACTGGTTTAGCAGCAGGATGAATACTTGCAGATAATCCTTTAATGAACAACAGGACAAGGAGACTACATGATGACTTTCTCTGTGTACAACCTCTGGATTTACCAAGATTCATTTCACGTTTCACAGTTGTACAGCATCTAACACTTCAGTGCCTTTGTTAGTCTACCGTACAGGTAGTCACTGGAGATTCACCTTTACTTGCAGCATGACATTTAAATATTTTTAGATGTCTTTTCAAGGTTTTTCTTGGATTCCAAACCCTCAAAACTGTTGATTTCAATATATTTTTATAACAGTGTGGTTATACACATTGTTATACAGCTGGCTCTGCTGACATTTTAGAAAACACTATCTGTTTTTTCTTACTCTTTTACACTAAAAGAGATTATTAATGCTTCCTTAATCAACTGTTCAAAGTGTGATTGCTCCTGAATAGCTCTTAAAACCTGTCTTTTTGCTACTCACTTTCATTAGTGCTTAATTAACAGAGAAGATGCAAACTGAAATCTTCAGCCCACTCAAAGATGAGATGCTACTTTTCAGAAGAGGTATTCAGAACATGGTCTGTGTTTTGCAAGTGAGTTTCAAAAAAGCCCTGTAAATTGAAACCAGAATTTTCTGTATGGACTAGTAATACAAATGCTCTGTGCCAACAGGAAGAGTGTTAAATGGGGCCATCACTTTAATTGGTAACCTCCACAGGATGCAAAAATAACAGTAAATGACTCTGGAAAAACATGGATGTTTTTGGAAAGAAGGATTGCCCACATAGTTACAGTCATCTTGCCTCTGTGTCTGGTGTTCTCATATTCTCTGCTTAGTGTGGCATAATCTGCCTAATGAATATGTTTATCAAAAGGTTAGATGGAACTAGTGTAAGTTCCAGCACTTAAAATCTGACTTCTAGTCAGAATTTTTGGAGTTATTTTACAGGAAGGGATGTTTTTATTGATGTAGAGATGGAGCAATAGAAAGACCAGTTTCTGCTGTGGACAAGCGAGGAAGTAGTGATAGATTAACAGGCAAGATATATTTGGCTTTCCGAGGGGAAATATACCTGTAACTGCCAAATAATTCCTTTCCCCATGCTATAGATATGTTGTTCAGTAAGCCATATATTCCTGTCAAACTCTTTCATTTTTCAACAGACTAAAAGGTTGATGTTTAAGGAAGTGAGCTTATTCTTGAAATCTTTTCCATCATCAAACACTGAGTTGTAAAAAGAATCTAAGTAAAATGATGTATTGAATATCTTTTTATTTGTTTTAAGGCTTTTTAAAAATATTGCTATAAAAGATTGTTCAGGTTAGTGTGTATTTGAATACAGGAAAAGCTCCTGAACTCTTTGCCAGCCAGGAGGAATGCAGATTTTGAAGAAAAACTGGTAAGTTTTATATTGACAATATAAAGATGGAAAGAGGTGTTTGTGAATTATCTGATAACTATGAGACTTGTGTCTTTTTTTTCCTGAACATATATTGGTATCCTGTTTTGATTCTCTTCCCCCCCCCTCTTTTTTTTTTTTTTGAAACATTTTAAGTAAGGTAAACATGCATTTAGTAGTCATAGGCTTATTAACACACAGTCCATATGAATAATGTATGCTAAGTTAAAAACATTCAGATGATTATATCAATACTATTATGCATGTTTTTGAGATTTTAAAAATAATACAGCAGTTGTTTATCAAATGCTCACATTTGAAGTGAATACACGTTAAATTATTTTTCATATTTTCTGTAGTTTGTTAATCACAGAGCCTTAGAGAAGTCATCTTGTATTGACCTCTTTAGCTACTTGAGTCCTTACAGTGACAGTATCGCATGTCATGACTGCAGGAAATATTTTCATGAAGCTGCTTAAATTTAGTACAGGCTTATGTAGGAGAAGCTCCATAGTTTTCCAAAGAGACGATGCTATGCCCCACTCGTTCCAGGGCTTGATGCCTATTTTCTCAGTGTTTTTTTTTTTTCACAGCAGTAGTTCAAGTCATTTTCAGTAGACAGCTGTGCAGATCAGGATCAGATGTTAGTTAAAATAAACATTTGCATTTTTACCCTCAATCTGTGCCAAGGTGATACAGAAAAATGTACACTAACAAATATTGATTTCTGAATTATTAGTTTTTATTAGTGATATTTCCATGAAGTCTTGCACATTTGATCTCTGGGAAAAAGGTATGATTTGAAAATGTGATGGATTTGGTCCTTTACCACAGTGAGTCCCCTGCACAATTGCTTCTCTCCTTCACCCTTCCCACTCAGGGAAGAAAAACAAAAGGGCAAAAGCAAGAAAAGCTTGTTGTTTAAGATTAAGACATTTTAATTAGTAAAGGCAAAACAATAACAACAAACCAAATGAATCAAAGGCCCCACCTCCCACCAGCAGACTGATGCCCAGCTAATCTATGAGTAGCAGCTGCCTTGGAAAATAGTCCCCATCAGTTTTACTGAGTATGGTGTTACTTGGCATGAGATATTGCTTTGGGATATGAGTCAACTGTCCTGGCTGTGTCTCCTGCCAGCCTCTTGTCCAATACTAGCCTGATCACTGTGAGTAGAGATCACCGTCAGGAAGGTCTCAGTGCTGCTGTTCAGCAGCTGCAAAATTTTTAATGTACTATTAACACCTTTGTCAGTCACAAATATAAAATGTGGCTCTGCATGGGCTGCTATGAAGAAAGTTGATTACGACCTAGCCAGGCTCAGTATAGCAAACAGTGTTTTGTTGTGCAAATAAGAAAGCAAGTCACTTGGGAAGCTCCTGAAATGTCTTGAATTTGTCCATTAGAAACATGCTTAAGAAGCAAAAATCTTCCTATCTTAAAAATGGCAGAATACTTTATTTTGGGGAAAAAAAGGTGCAACCAAAAACTTGGTTTAGTGGAGGATTATAAGTAACTGTAAATAAAGTACGTACTTGTGGATTGACAGAGTGGTGATTTTAGGTTTGGAGGGCTAGTTTTCATTACTTTGGATTGTACTTATTGTGAAAGGGCCCCAAGCTCCTGCTGTTAGATTATCTAACTCATGATAGAATATGTTTTTGTTAGTTATAATGGAGATGGAGAAGAAAAGTTGGAAATGAAAGACAGAATTAATCAGCTGGTTATTTATGAAGATGTAGACAGATAGAAGGGAAGTAATTTTACTTGTAAGGTCATAAGATGTTCTTCCTTTCTACTGTAATGGGAGAGCATTCCTGTACACAGCAAAGAGTTTTCACTTCTGCTAAATTACACTGCTTTTCTCTAAAATGGTGTCACCAGCTCTTCCTTTCACAGAACTAATACAAGTGAAAATGAAGCTACAGTTATGGAAATATTTGCTTCTCTTTTCTTCTTAGTGTTCTCTTCACCCACAGTTCTGCTTTATATAATGCCATATGGTTTATTATTCAAGATACCTTGTCACTACAGGTAATAACAGCAGTGACCTCTGACATAGAAACAAATGTCTATAACAACAAGAAAAAAACTTCAGTGGCAGTAACTGTCCCCTTAAAAACACAACTTCATTTAAAAACAAAAACAACAATAAATTATAAACAAACAAACTGTAATAAGTTCAACAGCTGTTTGTTTGACATCATTTTTGGAACATAAGGAACAGCTGCCACTTCAGTATAAAACAAGCCATATCAGCATCTGCTGTCCAAAGCAAATTCTTTACCGCATTCTATGTATTTATTTATTAAGAAGCTGGAGACAGATGTCCTGGGAAATTCTTAACAGTGTGTGTATTCTTAATGCCCTGACTTCGGTGTTATTTTGAATTTCTAAGTAGATTCAGCTACTCCTTCCCCTTGCTGTGGTGCAGACTGTGGTCCATAATAATTCTTCACAAAATTTCCTCTGAAATAGGCATGCATTGTTTTTCTAGGAATTACATGATTCAAGCCTGTCTTGCATCATCATCTACAAAGGACAGTTAATGAGCATTTGAGAAAATGTTAAGAGGTTTGAATGCATAGATGTGGACTTTTTTATCTTTTTCCTTTGTTCAGTTAATAAAATTCACATTAGATCATAGAGCGTACATGCTGAAGTAGATGTACTGTAGCTCTAAAACTCCCTTAATTTCCGTACCACCATCTGGTCACAGTGAACTAGTAGAGAATCATCTGCAGCACAAAGAGAAGTCTGGCTAGCCCTTCTGTAGTTTCTTTAAAGTGCAAATGCTTCATACAGTTCTTGGGCAGAGATGAACACACCTTTCATGCAATGACACAAAAAATAACTTATTCAGGTTGGCATAAAGCAACCTATTTAGCAAACATGGATTCAGGCTCAAAATACTCATGCATTAACTCATTAGTTCACTAAAATAAAACAATATAAAGTGTCTCAGAAGTATAAAAAGATCAGATCACAAATCTTGAAAGTCATCAGCTGTGTTTGTGCTGATGTGGATTTAACTGAGGCATGTTCAGATAAGATCGGCTTGTTTTGAGCCAAATATTGAATAGCTGACTATGTCACAGCACATCAGATGTTTTTGTGTTTCAGTTGCTACACTGTGGTTTTAGGAGAAAAAGAATGCTAGTAACGCACCAGTGTTTAATCTTTGCTGAGTAGCACTGTACAGAGCCAAGGATGTTTCATTTTTTTCAGCTTCTCATACTGTCCTGCCAGCCAAGGAGCTGGTACAGCACAGAACTAGGACAGCTGACCTAAACAGGCCAAAGGGATATTCCACACCAGTTTTCAGTATGTGAAAAAACTTAAAAGCTTGAGGGAGTTGCCCAGGGAGACAGCCACTGCTCATTGACATACTGGGTATTAGTTGATGTGTGGTAAGCAATTGTGTTTGTCCATTATTTGTTTTTGTAGAGTCATGGATTCATAGAACAGCTTGGGTTGAAAAGGACCACAGTGATCATTGAGTTTAAACCCCCTGCCATGGGCAGGATCACCAACCACCAGACCAGGTTGCCCAGAGCCACATCCAGCCTGGTCATGAATGCCTCCAGGGGTGGGGTATCCACAGCCTCCTTGGGCAACCTGTTTCAGCACATCATCGCCCTCTGTGTGAAAAACTTCTGCCTAATATCTAACCTAAACCTTTCCTGTCTCAGTTTAAAACCATTCCCCCTTGTCCTCACTATCCACCTTTGTAAACAGTCGTATCCCCTTTTGTAAACATACACATGTATTTCTATTATTGCCACTGTTTCTCTGTTCTTTTTCTTTCTTAGTAGTAAACAGTTTGTCAGGATTTTCCCTCAAGGAGAGATGCCTCTAAAGATTATTTCTGCACATAGATCCCTTACTGATAGACGTTAAGATGCTGTACCGATATACAGATCGTTGATAAGTAACTAATAGTTCAACTTTGATATGATTGTAACTTATACTGACTGTGAACTTTGCTAGCTTGGCTAAGATGGTATCTTGGAGCACATATGATCTTTCAGATGTAAACCACTGACCAAGTCAGTCTGAGACTAGGAGTGGATTCAACCACAACAGGGCTCCATACCTCTGTGGCTCAAATTGTTCAGAAAGCAAGGGAGTCACTCTGAACCTGATAACTGAAAGTGAGAGTCTCCTGTACATGTGTGTTTAACCCTATCCTCCATGCAGTAAATAATCAAGTGTATCTAGCCTTCTTGAATCTTGTTAAGTCACTGTTAAATCATTACATTGTATTTGTTACATCAGTAAATATATTGCTGTTTCTCTCTTAGGAGTGAAGTATATGGTGTAGTTGTTTCCTTCTATGACAGAGTATCTTATTAAAGTTACAGCTTTTCTAGTTTTGTTGAAAGAAGCTACAGTACTTTGTGAAATAATAAAGCACTGAACAGGTTGAATTGCCTTATACCATTTCATGTTGTTTTATAAGACCTGATACTGGTCTTTTTATATTACGAATTCATGAAGAAATTGAAGGAAAATTTTTATTTGTCCTGTGGAGCTTTATTGCTCTAAAACAACAAGGTAAAATTTGCATACTCCCATTTAAATCTGTAATTCTAGCATCTCTTCTTTTCAGTGAATTAAAGGGAGTGCTGCATAATTTAGATATTCCATTTGCTTCAAATATCTCCAGTTGCTCTGATGCTTTTTCTGTTGAATCTTGAAAACTCTTCTTCATAGGGGATCTAGAACTCTTAAGATTTATTTAATGCTGCCATAATAATTTTTCTTAGGCTTTTTTTCTGGTTAACTTCCCCTTCCACCTTTTTAAAAAGTAGTAACTGAAATATTTGTCGTCTTCTCCTCGAAGGAAACTAACTTTTACTTCTGGTGTTTTTGTATGTTCTGATAAGGTGAGACAAGTCTTATGGCAGTAGTCTGAAAGAAAATTCTTGGTTTTTCTAATAGCTCTGCTCTCTACTGGCTTTGCTCAAAGAGATATTTGGACAGCACTTTGACAAAGAAACCAGTTCCCATTGTTCCTGAGAATTTTATTTTCAAAATTGCCTTTTTTTTTTTTTAAATTTTCTTACTGCTTAATGCTCGCTTGCAGACATCAAATTTAAACACTTTGAATCATAATATGTTGGCTAGAGAAGATTTTTTATCATGATCAATTCAGGTGGAGAAATTGCCCTTGGAGAAGGATAACTATACCAAAGAAATAAGATCAATAGAGCATTAGACAAAACAGTAAAATACAGGTCACTTAAATGATAATACAGCAATCATTATACATGTGGCAGTGCACAGTATTAGAGTGACAAGTTTGGTATAGTTAATTCTGACAGGTGATGAAACAAATCAGTTAGGATGCAGTAGTCCACATGGGGTCTCATAGGAGCAGAGTAGAGGGGCAAAAATCATCATTTGAGATGATTTCATTTAAGCGCCAGAAGACTTTGAGAATTTCAGACATTGTACTTGCAAAGATTATGCTTTGCTCAATTTCATCAACAATGCATCATCTATAGAGATGACTATCTCCTAAGGAACTAAGCCTTCATATAGCTCTGTTTGGTTTCCTGTATCTTCTGTAGGATTTTTACCGTCAAGGTCATTGTTTTGTTATGCTTGTTTACTTGGTGGTGATGTCATTGTTATTTGCAGTGGGTTTTGGGCATCAGTGGTGGATGGTGAAATAACTTTTCAGTGGACATCCTCCTAGGCTCATTTCTCAGTGTTTATTTTCTCTCCTTGTGCAATTCTTTGTGAGAATTATTAATGTCTAGTCTATCTTGATCCATCTATTATGCTTGTGCATAGCAAAGATGCCTTAGCTAATATTCTCAAGAATTAAAATTCTTTGGCTTGTAGTCTGTCTTAAAAAGTCTCTGCCCAACAAGTAGAATTTAGTGCATGAATGTGAGAGCTAGGGCATGCCAGTTAACACATATCACTCAAGTAGTAGCAGACCCTTAAACTTCAGAGGTTTTGACTTTATTGCTGTTGATGACAGGAGCTCTGATTCTTTTGGGAGGGAAGTTTTTTCAGGCTCTTTAAATTCTAAAGGTTTTGTTCTATTCAAATATCTGTTTGTAAATTAGAGAACTCAGTGTTTCACTGAATTTTATAAAAGCATCAGTATGTCTGTTGTATTGGAACTGCTCTGCTTTTCTGAAGGTAAGTAGAAATGTGTAGTAAGCCATCTACGTGAACATTTACTCATACTGCATTTTATACACTTTGCCTCTCATCATGTGGTGGTGTGGGTGAATAATTGTAAACATGGTGTTTCAGTATGAGATCTACCCTATCTCATTTCCATCACATTAAATCCTGTCACTTGAATCACAAGTGACTTTTTTTTTGGTAAGAATTTGACATGTTCTGGTTCCAAGCAGAACATATTCGAAGGCAGTAATGTAAGCTGTTTCTTCATGCAGCTTGCACACATCCTAACATCCGCTTTCTTGCGTGTCAGTTAGCAAGTGATTAGCAATTGTATTTTGTTGTATATTTTTTCATTACAAGTGTTAGTGGCTGAAAATGATTGTGTTCCTGTTGGTACAGAATATGTTGCATGAGTAGTTCTGTACTATAGTTCCCGACTTTAATAAAGCTTAATTTCTAGCAGATGTTCAATGCCTTTAGAGTTATACTGTATAATGTTAGTCATATTGAAGATTTTGTGTTGTGGTGGGGTTTTTGTTTTTTAGAACATCACACGTGTATTAGGATAGGTTACTTTTAATACCCGTTGGCAAGATTTTACTGTTGGTAGTATTTAAATTGTGCACAGCAGAACAACGGGTTTTACGGGGTAAAAAGTGAACTATTGTCTCCGCTGTTCTTCATCTGTGCTCTGTACTTCTTTGACTTTTATTGAAAGTACTTGAAAATGAAAGTTTTTATCACTGTGAAAATGTGCTGTTTTTCCCTTTCCGAAAATGTTTTTGCATTTTGAGCATAGTCTTGTCTGAATCAAAATGTATGCAAATTGCTCTCTGAGAAACAAAGGCAAAATTTACAAAATCTGTTTTGATTTTGAAGGTGAACCAAAATCCAATTATTATTTTGTTCTTGGTCACATATATTGACAAAATAATACGAAAAATATATATTTTTCTCTTTCCTCAAACCAGTAATTTAAGATTTCTGTACTTCCTGAGACTTAACATTTACATCACAGAAGTGATAGCTTATGTAGGAGGTACTGTAAGAGTGGACACAAACTTCCATAACAAGGCACAGGGCTATAGATTGATATTTTAGGTGATAACATGAGAGTTATGTCCTGAGTAATCATAGAATGGCCTGGGTTGAAAAGGACCACAATGATCATCTAGTTTCAACCCCCCTGCTATGTGCAGGGTCGCCAACCATCGGACCAGGCTGCCCAGAGCCACATCCAGCCTGGCCTTGAATGCTTTCAAGGCTGGGGCATCCACAACCTCCTTGGGCAACATGTTGCAGTGCGTCACCATCCTCTGATTGAAAATCCTCATGTTCCAGTCTCTCTGTAAGTGTTCACTGAGTATGGTTTGAAGACAGGATGATGGACTGGATCGTATCTTCTCCTTCCTTAATGACTGACTTGTAAAATTCTTTGGGGAGAACCTGAGGACATATCTGTTGAATTTTTTTTATGTAGAAAATGTCGAGAATGAAACAGTTGGACTTTTCATGGTGAAATTCCTGTTTTTAAAATATTACTGTAAAATGTTTCAATTGTTAAATTCTCTTCCACTGAGGCTAAGCTCCTTTGCCAAAATTGACTAGTATATGCAATTAGTTTTTCTTTGAGATACAGCATGTGATTAATATACTTTTCCCTGATGTTTTTTTTTATCTTTAAAGAAAAAGTCTTTCAGTTCTCATACTGTTTTTCAGTTAATTTTTCTTTCTTTCATAATTAAGGAGTAGTAAAGGTTGTCCTGTATTTACACATACGAAATTTTAGCCTGTACGAATACTATTATGACTGAAAATTAAGCGTTAGTAAATAACATTAAAAGCTAACGGAGTAGATATGTCGAGAGGGGAGAAGTGTTATCTGAAGTTCTTGTAAAGCATAATAAAAACTTGTTTCTAGAGTCTTTATACAGCATACTTCTCAGCTGTTAAGACTCAGTTGATTTTTAAAATCAAATTTCTGTCAGATGTTCCTTAAATTTCCCTTCTTTTTAAAAATATAAATGGAATACGTCAGCTTTTTTGATGAAGTTATGTTTTTTGGAGTTTGTGGGGTGATTAGTCATTATAATTGGTGGGGCTACTGGTGCTGATGTAAGATCATGAAAAATCTAAGGTCTTCCATATCCTTCGATCCAATGAAGCCTACTTTCTCTCGAATGTACCTATTACATACTTATGGAGGCAGTCTGCTCTTTTCAACTTACTTTGAATTCATCTTTTAGATGCATATAATGTTTCCCTCTATGTAACTGATCTTTTTCTATTTTTCTTTACTTTGAAAAAGTCATTTCCTTTCACCACAATCTACAGAAAAACTTATTTTACCAATATTCTGTTCCATCAGTATGTACTTCCACATTAACATTAAAAATTCTGTCTGCTAAGTGGAATGTAAAGTATGATGAATATGACAATGACTGTACTCCTCTATTATGTGAAGAACAGCGATGGCCATTTGAAGACCAGTTAATCAAGGAAAGAGAAAATTTCTTGTTAGAGAATAGTTGTTTAGTCAGAGAAGGTTTATCTGTGTAAACAACTGGTGCAGGTAAAGAGAGAAGCACTGGAGATAGTTCAATTTGGTGTATTACGTTACAGTTTCAGTATGCCAGTGTTGCATACTTCCTGGCACTGACTTTCATGTCAGATGCCTCTTCTGTGCATGATATGCATTCTTTATCTAATAGGTGATGTTGAAACAGATTTTTGTACAGCTGTTGACAATTGCTTTAATCTTACAAGCATGTAAATAAATCAGTTGTTTCTTCACTTGAATTTTGCTGTCCTCCATTCATCTGGATTGCCTACCTATGAGATCGCTGGTAATACCAGATTGAGGACTCCTTCCAAGATGTCTCTCCTGTGACATCTCCCTGTTAGATTTCAAATACTATCTGCCTTGCTTATCTGTTTCCAGGCCTCAGGGCCATTGAATGAATGTATACTTCTCTGGCTCATACATCGTCTGCAATTACTTGCAGATTCTAGTCAGTCAGAGTGGATGGATCTCTACAGTGCAGTAGTTATTTCCCTGCATTTGTTAGTCAAGGGACATGCTGCAAGGTGTTTTTGTTTGCTCTGAGTACTAAGCTTGATCAGTGTGAACTTCTGTTTACCCTAAAGACAGCTTCTGTTCAGTAATGTACTTTTCTTTTTTACAGAGGATTCACTGCTTGCATAGCTTGGGAGACCCATGCAATAACATTTAGTAGTGTGTTTAAAGAAACAAAAACATTTTAATCTTAGTTCTGAATGCCTACATGTAGGCAAATACTTTTAAATGCTTGGTAAGCTTAATTCAGATATGCTATATTTATGGTGCAGAAACTATACATTTTTTAATTATAATTAGTCAAATAATTGTGCTTGTCTCTTCATACCAAACATTTAGCTTTAAGGGCAGTGAGGGTACAAAAATGAAGGGATTTCAGCATGACACGCCTCTTGCATTGATTAGCTTGAAAGAAAGGTGGTTATTATGCTATAGTAGAAGTAATTTTACTTGCAAATATGGACACGGTGTGTCTTTTGAGTATTATTTTGAGTATCATTTGTGGTTGCTCTTCATGTAAGATATAATCTCACTCACTTTCTCGTGCAGTTTTAAAAGTATAACTGAAATTAGGATTACTTAATGATGCTGAGTTTGTGGAGGAGATTCAAATTTCAGTAATCCTGAATTATGTCTTCAGCATAAAGGTTCGATTCCTCTGACAAGCTTAGATATACTTGACATAGGATAGAAAGCAGGATGTTTTCATATTGCTTGTGCAGTTCTGCAGTGGTCAATGTGTAAAATTAATTGCTACAAGGTCAAGAGACTATCATCACACAGGTTACCTTCTTACTGATGAAAATGTTACATCTCTATGGATGACTAGGATGACTAAAAGCTTAAGATTTTTTTCTCCCCCTTTTTTTTTTTAATAGTGGTACTAATCAGTATGCTTAACATCAAACCTCTGCCTCTCCTATGTTTTGGAATTAAAAAGAACTCTGATGACTGAGGCAATGCAAGGAAAAAAGCAACTGATTGCAGACATTTAGTGTTAGAGTTTTTAAGTGAAATCATCATGGACAATGCCAATTATTAGTTTATTTTTTTTCAATAGGAAGATTAATGACATTTCTGTACCAGTTGCTGTAGTGATTTTAAGGGAGTGATATTGAAAAGAAAAAATGTTTGTGGTGCTTTTTATGTCATATGGGCTAACTCCTACTGTTTTCTTGAAGTGGTTCTGTCTCCTATCGCAGGGTTGGGTGAATGGCTATATATCTATTGCTTTTGCTACTTTGTAAACTGAAATCCTGTCCCATTGTGACTTAGGGGTCCCAGAATTTTTTCAATTATTATTATTATTTTTTTTTAGTCTCTAGGTTCCGCATATTTATTTAGCCTCAGCTGCTGGAGCTCTGTTAATGAACATAGCACGTATATTGGAATCCAACACTATAAGGTTAAACAGCCTTGAGAGGACAGGTCTGCTGGTACCAAATTTCAGATATGTTTGTTATGGTGTTACTAAAATCTGAAAAGAACTAAAATTAGCATAACAATAATATTATTTTATACTGCTATAGAAGTTTTTGTGAGAAAATCTGGAAGTGTTTATATAAATATTAATGAGTACTACTTTACAAGAACTTTATAAAGGTTTCAGTAAGAAAGAGATGCATGAGACTAAATAAGAAGTCCTAAAATATACTGTAGATCAAATGATATTCTGCACTGCCTAATAATTTTTACAAAAAATATTAAAAATGATTTAATTACACTGTAGGTTAAAATTGCTTCAGTCAAGGCATTGCTTTGGGGTTTGAGTTTAACTATGATCTTTTGATTATACACATTAAATCTGCAGAGTAAAAGTAACTAAAATGTTATGTTCTGCATATGGTCCTAAATATACTTAGTTTTACCACTTGGTAAAATAGGAAAATGGTGACATTATTATGAAGCAATAAGTATAAAACCTATTTAATAAAAAATGTTACTGTACAAATAGTATTTAAAAATTCATATTGTTTCCTTTATGAAAAGAATATTGCTTGTTTCTTGGTTTGTAAGGTACAATAACTCTAAATTGTTCAAATGTTTTGAGAATTTCTTCATGAATCTTGATTAAATACTAACCTAAATTCAAGTTTTGCCAATGCTTGGTGTAATCTTCAAATTTAATTGAAATTTCTTTAGTAATATTTAATAATATTTCTAAATCTGGAATATCTATTCTTTGTTATATTTTGTATAAAAGATGCTATGTGAAAAAGGAACTTACTCTCTGAATATACAATTACTACAAACTAATCTCTTAGTTAAGCTGTTAGAAGAATACGCTTCTATATAATTCCAGGTGTGCTCACAAGGGATAGTGTGGAATTTCTTGCATCATTTTCCTTTATGTGCTAAAGCCAACAGAAAATTGAGTGGTAAGGTTGAGATTCACAGATACTGTTTTGTAGTATTATAGTTCTAAATAAAACTTCTAATAAAATTATTTACCGCAACTGAAATACACTTCCTATACAAAGTGTGCATCTTTACTTTTATGTTGCCCACAGATGCTACAGATTTCTCTAGCTCATCTTGTTGTTTGTTATGATGCACTGCAATTTTATTCATAGATCTTCTCTGAACAATGTTTTTTTCTTTGTAGCTCATTTCTCTACTCACTTGGAAGAAGCTTTGTGCTTGTCTTTTCAGACTCCGGACAGCACTAAATAAAAATAAATTGCCTGTACTCTGGGTTATGAGAAAATACTTGTTTGTCACAGTCAATGCTAGAAGGAAAAATTTCTGCTTAACCATAGGTAATGAAGAGCTAATCCTCACCATTCTGCAGGAGAAGCCATGTGGACTTGGGGAAAAAAAAAAAAAAGATAGGAAATCTAGAAGGAAGAAGTCAACTCTGTTCTAAGATACGCATTTTTTAAATTTCCCTGTTGTCTCGGTGCATTAGTTTGCTTGTCACATCATATTTTCTCAGCTTCTTTCTATTATGTCACATAATATGACAGAGACAACCCTTGTGACAAATCACACAAGCCAGTGTGTCAGCAGGGAAATAGAAAACTGACAGTTCTCTGAATAGTCCCATAAAAATACTCAATAGAAGGCTGTAAAAACTTTCTAAAAATATAGACCTATATTTTTTATTGCTGTAAACCTTCTCTCTAAACAAATTTCAGAATACTAATATAAAGAATTAAACAAAAGGTGAAAATATCTTGCATAATAGGAGGTCCAGCTAATATGTAGAAAAGGCTTAATTTGGGATGGCAGATGGGATACATCCACAGCTTTCTGCTCTGCCCCGACTGCATGGATGTCTGTGCAGTTCAACCCCCGCTCCTGAACTGTAGTTTTAGTTTTGAAGTGTAACACCGGAAATTGCAGTTACTCAGTGGTAGCTTGTGAACAGCTTCTGTCTGAGGAGAACCAAGTATCTGCCAGTTGTATTAGTACAAATAACTCCTACTTGTCCTCATGCAGAATTGGACTGAATTGGTAGATCCTTTCCTCCAGTCCTAACCCACTTGCTGTCTTTGTACTAAATAGTAAGGAAGTGCTACATTCTTTTTCCTGTTTGAGATGATGTTTGTGTGTCTGTACTCATTATTTGTATTCTTTCATGCCTTATAGTTTTGATTTCCAAGACTCTTTCTCCTTTTTAGATTTCTAATTAGCAAATGTCTTTAATTTGGATGGGGGCTGGGAGGAAGGTGGTTTGAAAAAATATTCTGCCTTGTGTCTTAGGTGGCACAACCTGCAGCTGTTATTAAAAGAGAAAGCAATTAGAAATGAAGTTCCACATCTTGAAAACTTATCTTATATCATTTTTAGGGCATGATATGTTCTCAAAATCTGTTAAATCTACCTCTGTCATTCTTTCTGAAATTACATGGACAGTCACCAGATTTAGAAGTTTTGAGGGAATTCCTGTTGTCCTGAAATTAAGAAGAGTATTGATAGGCAACTGTAATCAGTAACTGTTTACATATATAGTGTGTTCTGTTTAATGTTTCAGTGGCTCCTTCCAAGTAATGTTAGGAAAAAAGTACTTTGGTATGGTTGATGCTGAAGTCATGTACAGATACAGGACTCAGAAACTGATATAGCACTGATCTCATTTCTTTCTTGTAGCTTTAAAATTTAAAGGAAGTTGGAATATTGATTAGCATTCATTGTGTTTAAAAAATGCCATCATATTTCTCTCTGATGCAATTACTTCTGCTGGTTTGTGTTTTTCTCTGTTTTTAGATAGCTAAAGCAGCAGCATTACTTAGAGAACTTTATGGTTAATTTAGCAAATCATTGGTATATTTCCATTTCTTTTCCATTATTGTTTACAATAAACAAAAGATATCATAGTAACTCCATCTCTCAGTGCTGTGACTACTGTTTTCTAAAACAAAAATAATATTGTGGTTGAGATGTTACTGCAACTATAAATGATACCCAAGTCCTCTTCTAGAAGTTATGATAGCTAAGCTAGTCAGCATTTCTATCACTGCTGTTACAAAGCAGTCATATCTGGCGAAGGGTTATAATGGACGATAGGAAGTGATATCTTACGCTCTTGGAGTTAGATATATGTACCTATGTCTGTGTGGAGTTCAGTTGAAACGCGTTTGTGTATAGATATGCAAGAGGTTTGTTACTGTTTTAGTCACTTTGATTTTTGTCTACTTCTACAGATGAATAGCACTTGCATCTTTATTCTGCGCTGAGTGGTGTAGTGTTGAGGATGAGAGATGGTGCAACTTTCTTTCTGTATCTTAGTAGGAAAAACCTGAAAACAAATGATATGATAGATTTTAATAAGATGGACTAAAGAGAGGAATACAGAAAAAATTGCTGGAGCCCCAGTTACCTGCAGCACTGTATGGACACTGGATAAATTTTCCAACAGCGTGCTGAGCAGACCCCGTTTAAGAAGTTCTTCCTCCCTCACATATGGCTGTGCTTTTCATTGTGTGCAACAAACAGAAATATGTATTTTCAACTGACAGATTGGAATGTTCTCTCAACACCCACCAGTGCATGGTATAAGCTGGCACAGTGAATTCTGGCAGATTCTCTTACAGCATTTATTTTTGCAAATGTATAGGTTTGTCAAGCCTTATGTATAAGGATGAATATAGTATACTAAGGGCTGTCTGAATGTCAGTTATTCTTTGAAGTCTTCTGAAGAGTTCTCAGTACAGTTCTATAGTGTATGTCAGCTACTGGCTTTTGAAATGGTGTTTTAACTAGAGTACATTGAGGAAGAGGGGCTGAAATCCTAGAGAAAAGGGGTAAATCAGAATTTCCTGGATCTTTCATGAGTGCTCACTTGTAAATTTAAGAAGCTGTAGTTATGTGTTTATGTCTACTGTAATGCTTCTTGATGATATGAAAAGAAATATCTGATAGAAACAGCTCATTCTTTGTTCAGAGAGCTGCAAAAATATTAGAGAAGTATTTCTCTGTTTCAGAATTTAATTTCTGTGATGATATAATCCATTTAATTTACTCATACTGATTCTGAAATAGGAAATTAATTTGTTGAATGACTCTTGCTGTTGCCATCAATATCTAAATGTTTTGGAGAACTTGAAAAATAAGCTCCTGTTTTGTACTTTAGGAATGTTTCCTGCTCTGGCAGGAGACTGCATAGGCAGTCCTATGGAGTTTGTTACTGACTTATTTTCTTTTGGAAGATACTGCAGTCTGGACACAGTCAAATTCTACACCTTTGCAGAGGGAACTACAGTAAGGTGTAAGCGCAGTGCAGACGTTGAAAGTGTTCAATTTATTTTGAGGAAGAAAAATCAGTTACTGTAATCTCTTGTAGATTGCAAGCTGCTAAACTTCAGTTATCTCTGTGTTGAGACCAGCAGTTTGACCAAAAACATCCATCAGAACAACATCTGCTATTAACTTCTTTATTGCCATTAGTGATCCCATATCCATCTTCTGTCAGAAAAAGAAATAGTGTCTGAAATTGCAATTTCCCTTCATGCCTGCGATTTGGTGTTTCATTTATGTAAAATAGCAATGTATAACCTCTCTAAATCTGTTTGTTTAATCTGTTTTTTTTTTCTTGTTATTATTTGTAAATTCCTGTATGTAAAAAGATTGCTTACAGTTTATAAGAAGAGGTGCAAGCATCGGTTAAGATAACTTTATTTTTCTTCGTTTTGGTTACTTAACGTATAACATGGCTTATGGTCTTTAAATTTAGGCAAGTGTTGCACAAAAGCATGGATGTTTCAGGAATCCTTTCTATCAGGTACATTACTTCTTGACCTTTTATGTTTCTCTTCTGCAGTCAAACTACGTGCAGTTCTGTGAACTTCACCTTTACTTGAATCTTTAATTTGTCCAAGTCAATTTCAAAGTCTCTGATAGCACCTGCCATTTGAAGTTTATGACAGTCTAGTGCTTGTTTTCTGCAGTGATATTATATCCCCTCCCTCTTAGCCATTCAACTTACAGACATAAACTCTGCCATAAAAATGCTTTCTAGCCAGGAGTTCAGTGCTATGCTATATATTAGTGTATAGTGCGGCATTTACATAGTACTCTTCAGTTCCATATAATTCTGTCACGCGTGGTATGTCGATATAGTTCTGGTATACACTATTGTAACTAGCATTCTCCTAATTTGGTTTTCATGAATTTCTTTCTGATGTGGTTTGTTAGAATTTGTGAAGCAATTAATTTCACCCCAAAGTTAAGTGCTACTTATTCATTCCTATTTGATTTCAATACTCATTTTCTTACATAGTTCGTTACTGTTTTCCTACTTCTGACAAGAATAACTTTACTATAGCTATATTAAGCATATTTGATATGTAAAAGTGTGTTAAATTCACATTCTTTTTCATCTTGTGCAATGGGTCATTTTCTCTGGTCAGGATGTAGTAACAGAAAAGCATCGATGAAAAGCAACTTCACATTTACTGTGTCTCCATACCATTTTACAGAATGTGCAAACACTGAAACAGAACAACAACAACAACAAATTAGAAAAACACCATTGTCCTTTTTGCATTTAGTAATTCTGTAAAAGTGCACGGAAGGTTTTTGTCGGGCAATTTCAGCACTAACATCAGTTGACTAAAATCTTAATCCAGTTCTGAGGGTCGGAGAAAGGATTTGTTATTTGAAAAGCATCTCAGTAAAGTATGTATTTATATTTTCAGTATTCAAGAGTCTCCTTAACTGTTGATGCATGGATGTGTGATAACGTAGTTTTTACATGTAACATCTATAGATTGTGTGCTCTGTAGTTCGTACTCCTGATCTTCAAGTGTATGAACCCCACCAAGTTAGGTGTATTTAAGATCTCACACATGGATATTGTTTGAAATAGAAGCATACTTAAAAGTGCTGTTACATACGAAACTTTATTTAGAAAGCATCTTGTTACGATTTGTGGCATCCTTCCCCCATTTCCATGGGTGTTTTTCCTGGCTTGCAGTTTTCTAAGGTTATAGTGCCTATTAAACACCTTGACCGATTTAGCAGTTTGTTTCCCATTTGGCTTGTCTGTCTGCATTCTGCTTAGAAACTTTCTGACAGAAGCATGTGCCTTATACTTTGCCGTTTTGTGCTTTACTTGCTTTTTCACTTTGACAGTTGTGTTCATGTTGAGAACATGCTAATTCATTTACTTTTTAATAGTCATGAATAATTGAACATACCCATTGAGTTTATATTCTGCTTTCCCATAATAAAATGTGTGAGGGGAAAAAAATACTGCTGGGTTTACTGTGGTTTTACAGTTATGTTTGAAGTCAAAATTGAAGAGCTTTTGTACTCATTCTTCTCTGTTTATTCACTTATGTGTTTGTTTGCCAAAGTGCATGAAGGTCTCACTTTGAAATATTTCATGACAGTTGAAGTTGGAAGTGTCCAATCCTACTTGTTTCTGTATATCTGTGATAACAAATATCATGAAAATTTTGCACATAGACAATTCAGCATCAACTGTTCTCTGTAATATTTATTTCACAACCTTTGGATCATTAGTGATTCCAAGATTTCTGATAACTCATTAAATATATTGAGGAAATTACATTTGTGCACCTGCATAGACTAAAAAGAATAATCACACTGTTTTTTTTAATTTTTTTTATTAAATTTATTTCATCTCCTTCTGATGTTTGTAGATGGATTGTGTTGCACAGATATTAGCAGGAATAACAAAGAATCTTATTATCAACCTAACATTAGTTTGGTACAGATCAGTGAAGTTGTACATCAGAGCTGGCTGAAAAATAGAAGTTTTTTTTAAGATTTCAAAAGTTTTCAGTCAGCAGTAGAATGAAAATGTATTTATGCATAGTTTCATGATTAGGTGAAATGCTAAGATCTCAACTGTCCCTCTTTCCCCACCTCCTGCTCCCTACCTCCACCTCTCCCTATAGTATTTTCTCTTTTGTACTCTTGGTTTGAAAATGTCCCACTGTAAATTATTTCTAGGAGAGTTTGACCAAAAGGTTTTCAACACCTGTAATGGAGAATGCTTTGCATGTGACAAAACTAACAAGATGAAAGGAGGGTGATACTGCAGTGGTGTATAGTATATGATTGGCTGTTATCAGGCTTCCTGCATGTAGATTTTTCTGTATAGTTTTTTCAATATTTCTGTTTCTAAGCTATGTTTCTAGGCTGCTCTGAGAAGGAATTTAGGAAGCAAGGGGGACCTCTCTGAAACTCATTACTCAAAAGGGAAGGCCTCCTGGATGAGTGTGTTGATTCTACCGTCTATGCAGTAAATAATCAAGTGTACTTTGCCATCTCTAACAGTGTTAAATTGCTGCCTTATTTATGCTTAATCTTTGTTAAATAACTATATTCTATCAATAAATATATTCTTGCTTCTCTCTTATGAGTGAAGTGTATAGTAGCCATCTGTGATAGGGCTTTAACAGAACAGGAGAGAAATCTGGAATAAAGCTAAAAAGAGGTTTTGGTCTTTTGGCTTGAAAAACAAAAAAGGAAAAATAGAAAGTAGTGGGATTAGATAAAGACAAAACAGATATGCCTTTGAAGTATCATAGTTTGAATCAATGAAATGATATGAAATCTTCAAACTTTTTACTCTTCTTTTTCTTGTTCTCAGATCTTTGTTAATGCTACAACTTAGTTTCTGCTAGCATTGCCCATACGCAGCTTGCATATCTGAGCTGTCCTAAGCAACAAAGACTGCTTAGGAAATTGGCCCTGATTGAAAAGGCCTTTGTGTTTTTATATACATTGCCTTATTTTATATTTTCATAGTTTTGAACTCATACTGCAAGTTCCTGCATCAAGCATCCTGTCTGGTCCCTTTATAGTCAAAGAAATTGGAGAACAAAGCCTGCTCCTCTGCTGGACTTCTTTCTGAGTTGGGAAAGAGTACTCATTATGATAGGGTGGCGTGGTTTTCCCGAGTGTTTATTCTGCAGAGGCCTATCTGAATATTGAAAAACATCTGTAACTTGCATTAGAAAAAGAAGAACATATTGTCTTGTTTATTATTTATGTAGTATGACTTGTAAAAGTGCAGTATTATTTTGATGACGGCTGTGTATTTTGAAATTTTCCACAAGTATATTCTCAGTATGTGATTCTGAGAAACACAGAAGAAAATCCACATAAATAACTTTTTATAATTATATAAATATCATGATTTTTAATACATTCTGAGCTTTTAATAGTTATGAACAAGGAAAAAGCTTTTCTCAGGGAAGGCTGCTATTATAAATGCTCTGGTTTAGAAGCTCATTTTTCTATGACATCCCCCTTAGGCAGTATCAACTGTGTTTATTGCTATCTGCATCTGGCATGTCTAAACCAGTGTCAGAAGCTGGATCAGAATTGGTTCTTTAAAAATATTTCAGATCCCAAGGAGCGAACAGTTTTCTCACTGGTGGCAATGTTATTTTAGTGCTTTGAGATTATTTTGATTATTTTTATGCAAAATCTATACTTGTTGCCTTATAAAAATATTATTTAGACAAAGTGAAGTTCAATAAGAAAAAAATTACAATGTTTTGTTGATTCTGACAAAGCATGATTTCTGTGTTTATAGTATAGATATATCCTGTTGCTTTCATTTGAATCCTCGTCTCGTACCATGCAGAATCAACTCACCCTCTGCAAAAAGCTTGTTCTCGATGCTTACTTTGATGGGAAGCAAATGATGAACAGAGAGGCATCGGGTGTTTGTGTGAAGCATATCTTGTCTTCTAAAGATAGCTGTTTATAAAGAAGAGTAGAGGGTCGTCTTGGCAAACGAGGAGACTGCCAACACAAGTCTTTTGGAGAATGGAGTGTTTATTTTAGATCAGACAAGGGAAAGGTAGATTAAAGACATGTATCCTAGACACACAGATTTAATCTGAACTTCTTTGTAATATGTTCTGTTGATGGAAAATGTACTCCAATTCTTTAAAAAACAAACCAAAACCAAATGAAGTACAAGCATGTTTGTCAGAACCTGCAGCTTTAGTTCTGGTTCTATATCTACCAGCCTGAGTACAGCTGGCTGTCTTGGAGGCAGAGCTGTGCAGAGTGAGGTGAGGTGAGCTGTTTCTGAGCAAGCAAGAAAACGGTTGGGAAGCTTGTTGCCTTGCTTGATGTCTTGATGTTTGCTATCACGCCCTGGAAAACCTTATTTTTGAAGTTAAGTACCCTTCGTGCTTTTGTGTTTGGTGTTACTGCCCCACATTCTTCTGTTCAAATAGTTAAGACTGATCTTAAGTATCCAAACTGGTGTTAGGCGTGCAAAGAACTGTATTTCTTAATGTTTACTCTTCAGTTACTACTTAGAGGTAGAACTGCTCTTTAAAGGTTTACTTTGTTCTGGCATCAGCTTTGAGATAGGAAGCTACTACCTCAGCCAGTTAGGAGAACATGCAAGATGTGTAAGGCACTCTAGCTTGAGAAATGAACAGCATATAAATTGGTTTGTCCTTGTCTGCACGCTGTATTAAGCTACCTGCCAGAGTATTGCCAATAACATTTCACTGCTTCACTTTTGAATAGAAGCTCCTGAAATTGCGCGTAAACAGATGATGAAAAAAGATCTAGAAATGTAGATTCAGTTGTTTAAGAAGTGAAGTCTGAACATGTGGACAGGCGGTAGTTCTTTCAGAGTCGTTCTTGATTTTCATACAAACACTAGAAGAATACGAGAAAAGAAAGGAAAGAGAAGGTGGCAGATATACATGGGAGGTTGAGATGGCCATATTCAGTGTGAAGGTTTAAAAGCAAAGGTTGAAAAACAACTTCAAAACACTTTCTGCCTCACAGATTTTTTTCAGTCATCAAATACCTGTTTTTAGTATTCTTTGAAGTTCTGTGAATTGTTTTACCATTTTAAGAATTCAGGAAGGGGTGGGGACAAAAGCCATAGCCATACGTTGTCTGATACTTTCTTTCTTGTAGAAAACACACTGCAACCATCCATTCTTATGGAGATGGTTGTTGAGTGTTTTCCCTGACTGCTTTTTTTTGGTTGGTTGGTTTGTTTGTTTGTTTGTTTTTTCCCTGTAAGAAGGAGGCAGTTTAGTATGGAAACCAAATGCTGATTTGCCAGATTACCTCGAGGTTATTTAGAGATACTAGTTGACCCTCAGGATTAGGTACCATTTAGGATCCTACCTACAAACTGTGGGTGATGTTTTGTTGCACTTGTGTGGTTCTGTTTCTGTGGGAGTGAATATAAGTGTGTCCCATTCCTAGTTTAGAGAGCAAGCTTTCACCTATCCAATATAAATGATGTTTTTCCTCTCTAGGACAGAAATTTCAGACTTGTGAATTTGAAATTGAATTTCCCTACAAGAACGTCAGACATGAAAGCCAGCTTTTAGTACAGGAGGAAAAGTTCATAACAAGGATAGGGGGAAGCTTTTCCGAATACTTTCAAAACTTCTGAACTCCCAGTATGAGACATCAGAAACTGGTGGATGCATTTTGTAGAGATTCAAACAAAGTGGACAGAATCTCCATTTATCTTCAGTAGACTTAGGATGTGTTTAAAAAATGGAGCTATCTCTTGTTATAGGACTTTTCTGCAGATTAATTACTTATAGAAAAAGCAAGTGGTCAGACTGGATAAATGACAAAATGACCACAAATAGGGAATTGTTATTAACAGCACATCAGAAAAGTGTTTTATCTTAAATTTTTAATCTTTTTTTTTTTTCCTTTAGAAATAAGGACAAACATTCACCCAAAGAAAATAACAAATAAATCTCTCAGCAGGAAAGACCAGAAGAGAAAATCCTTTACTTCACCCTTAGAAAGCCTCTGTATATTATACTAGATGGTATTTATTTGCACTGACAGTGCAGATACTGAGCTCCAGAGAAACAGTAGTAAATAAAAACAATAATCAGTGAACTGCAAAAGAGTCCTTTTTCTTTGGTTATTTGAATTCAGATGAACAAATGATATTTGAAAAAAAAAAACCAAACCTAAATGTATGCTGTGCTTCAGACAATAGTTATAACTGAACAAATCTTTAGACTAATGGATGAATGCTATCTTGACTATACAGAAGAATGAAAGAGGTACTTCAGTAAAGTATTCAAGAAGTGTTTTGTGAATGCACAAAATGGATCCCTGTGGAGATGGAGAATGAGATGAAGAGAAATCAGAAAGACTGATTATGCTGAAACCAGTGCTACAAAAAAGGATGCTTGAAAGGACAAGTGGTAAGTGCTTGAGAAAGTCTGTGTGCATCAACACTTGTATGTTAAACCAGCGAAAGCCTAATGTCAAGAGCTAAGGGTGACTGAAATCATATCTCCTTTTTACTCTCTCAAGGGTTCCCTAGTCAGCTGTGAGAAAGGAGTTTTGCTAGAGTGAAGCTGTAATCAATTGTTCTTAAGGCTAGGTGTGGGCTTCTTTGCTGTTGTTTCTGATGGTGCTTACACACGAATGCCAACATCAGAGAGCTGGAATTAGATTTTCTTCCTTGGTATCATTGCTGTGCTTAGCTTATTGCACCTGGCTTGGCTGTTTCCCTAATGTGTCTCTGGATTCTGTGGCTTTAGAATTTGAAATAAATTAAATAACTTGCATTAAACAGATGGCTTCAGCAAGCCAAAATATTACAGGCATTAATTCTCCAGCATTTCTGTGATTTTTAAGAAGGCTTGAAATGTACAAATGATTATAAATAAGCAATGCATATTATAAGCAACTTTACAAGCCATATGCTTGATTTTTCTGACCAAAAGTCAGAGCAGCTCTTCCAAGTCCTTCCCTGTTTCCTCTAGGACAAAATGCTAATCAAATATTAAAACTGTTTAATTAATCCTATAAGGGTAGCATTTTGCTGTTAAAGGATTACATTCAGTAATACACTAGTATTCCATAATGTCCTGTTTCAGCATTCTTATGATTACAAAAATGAGGGGACAGAGTCCATATATTTTGTGTATGCATAAGTGTGACAGAAATTCATTTGACTCTGAAAATATATGTATTTTCCTTGGAAAGTATATTCCTGAAGTTTGCATTTCTTGTCTACCACTGCATGCAGACCTGTCCTCTCCTATTCTTTCTTTCCATAGCTCATTGCTGTTATTCTCTCATTCCTCATGTCCTTAATGCAAACTTGGGAATTAAGATTAAAAAAGAGAACTCTTTCTTCTTTCATTAAGCTCTCTTTAGTTTACTTCATTAACTGCTTAAAAGGGACATTTTCCTTCGGGTGACTTACTAGTTTTTTTTTCCACAAAGAGGTTTTCACTCTTTTCAAAGGCTTTTTTTTCCTTCTGTCACATCTGGCTTCTGTGGCTGCTAGTTTCGGAACTGGACTGAGGCATCTCAAAATCTAGAGTTTCAGATAGCCATTTGCTTCATGTAGTCTTTTTCCATTCACTGCTGTGTGGGCCAGTAGACTATCTTCCAGTCTACTGGCAGTAAGTTTGCCTTCTCTTACCTTGATCTCTACTTAGTTTAGTGTTTCGTTATTTGATTAAATACAGTGTGTGGATATTTCTTGTAATGCGTTATGTATTAAATGAGATGAGTTGTAGTTTTTGTTTTAAGAAAGTGCAAGGAGAAAGAGGCCTCAAGTGAAACATGTCAGTCTTGTGTATGTTAGTCTGGAGAAAATTTCTTTGAGAATTAAAGAGTTCTGGCTCACTTGTCTATCAGAAATGGTCTTTTGTGTTTTTTTCTCCCTTTGCTGCTAACCCAGGATGAACTCAGGTTGATGACACATGCATTGTTCTTTGCTGTGTGACTTGACAAATAAATGCAAGTCTATTTTCAGCTCAAGGTCAGGTCAGCTGTGCTTCTGTGTTACCATGGTGAGTGTTGAAATGCTACAAGGATGGGGTTTCACCATTCTCTCTGGTGGACCTGTGTGTGTACACATCACTGAAGAAAGCAGCAGAGATCAAATAACTGTGAATAGCAGGGCTGAAATACCTTAACAGACCTGGGATTTATTGCTGCTGTAGTCACTGTTCTAAAAACTGTTATCTTTGCAGTGGTACAGCACAACTTTAATTCACAAGCTTTTTCCTGTGAAAAAGAAACTCAGAACAAACTGCAGTGTTTCATCTCAGTTGGTTTTAGGATGTGTAATAGCTTTTCCTTTTAAAACATTCAGCAGTTTTACTTACTTATTTTTGCAGTTGTTAGGTTGTTAATTATGATCCTTTTGTTTGCTTTTATCAGTGTTTCTAAATCACTTGTCCTTCAAACAACATAATTGTCTTTGTATGTGAGCTTCATCCAGTTTATCAGCATTTCTCTTGATAAACAGGTATTTCCACAGTCATTCAGTGAGCTCTGGATAATCTTTGTAGCCAGCACGTTTGGAAACAAAACCCAGCATTCCTCCTTGTTCAAATGAAGCAAAGTTACAGGAATTAATTACTATACCTGACTACTGTGTCTCATCCAAATTGAAGATGCTGTAAGTGCTCCTGCCACTGAAAACAGTTTCCACACAGCTAAGGCAGAGAGTGGGAATTAAAACTGGAGAATCTGGATGCTGAGAAAATTAAGAAGAGAGCAACCAAGTGTATTAAATCATGATAAAATTATCTGTCTCACTGCCATAAACAGTGTAAAGGGGATTTTATAATTGTTTTGTCAAGAAGACCTGATTATGGGCAAAGACTCATGCAATAACTGTTGTAAATGTACATCACAAAACAAGAAAGCATTCTTTGACTGCAGCAGAGCTACAGATGTACATGTAAATGTGTATGCAATCTGAGAAGCTGATTGCAACTATCAGTAGGGATTTCTGTGAACATCTGATCACATGTGCAGTGTAACAAATACAATGGGCACAGATAAGTAGAGAGTCCAAACCCTAACTCATAGGATGAAAAATCGCATCTTGTCACCAAAAGATAGGTTAACTTTTTTTTCTTTTCTCTGTTCTTTTTTTTTTTTTCTTAAGAGCTGGCTGGTAGAAGAGAAGCTGACCTGCTTCAGGAGGAGAAGAACTAACATCCCCAGGTTTCATATGGATTTGTCTTCCCTCCTGTATGTTTTCTTCCTTTTCTCCAGTGCTACCTGTATGTTTTGCTGAGTTAAAACAGCAGCACATACGTAGAGTTAGAAAATAACCATAGTATGCTGACTTACTGGCTGAGTGTTACTACTAGATTACATAAGAGTCTGAGTTATAAGTTTTTATTTAATGATCTACTCAGCCACGTATTAATGTAACTTGTAGAATTTAATTAAGGCAATCCCCCATGTCAGACTCATTTGAATGTGGTTAATATATTTAAAAATTAGAAGGGAGAGCAGTGTCACACCAGAAAGTCAATTTGACTGAGGGAACAGAGCATCTTACAAGGGATGCTTACAGGGGAGTGTACTCTTCCACATTAAAACTGCAGCATAAGGTCTCTGAGAAATGGGCATTATTAGCACCAATGTTCTGTTACGTTTCATGGCTGGGCAGCAAAGGAGTGGTCTGACAAAATGATGTCTTACATGGTAGTATATATAAAGCAAAGGCGTGTCAGTGAATTCCTGTGTGGAAAAAATGGCTCCTCCTTACATTCATCGAGACTTGCTGAGGGTTTACGGAGACCTAGCAGTGGATGTGAGCACAGTGAAGAGGTGTGTTTCAGCAGTGTTGAAGTGATGTGAAAGAACAGCTTCTACAGCTATAGGCTGGGTCATGTAAGCTCTCTTGGGCTTCATAATTGAAATTCTTGTAATAGAGGATAGATTGGAAAACCAGAGTAACCTCCAGTTTATAATGGTTCACACATTCTTTGAAATTGCACAAGTGGATTTGAAACAAAAAACTCTGCTCCCCTCACCCCTCCCCAACTAAAGATCTTTTCTGTAAGAAATAGTATGTAAGCTCTAAGTCTGTTTTCACAACAGATTTGAGTTTCTTATATTTCTATAACATGCAGTTTATTCAAATTATCCATCATTTGAATAATGCTCTATAATTTGTTGTGGATATAATGCAAACTGCCTACAAAAATTTCAAACTAAACTAACTTTATTTTTCAGAGTCGCTGTTTTGGCTTTTTTTTTTTAAATTATTTTTCTTAATGCATCTTATTCTGATTTTCTTGGCTTAGTTTTTATTAATTTGTTTTCTGTTGTTACAATTTAAGCATTTTGTGCAGTCTTTGTGAAAGCAGTATAATCAATTCAGTATAGCATTAAAATAATTCAGTGTATAATTAACTTCAGGTTTTTCAATACTTGCTTTTGATATGATGTACAAAGTTATTTCCCTTATGAATTTCAGTAAGTTAAAGCTCTTCAGTGCTTAATGAAACATTAATGAAACAATGGTTTATCACACTAGCAGTATTTTCTACCATCTCCATCTTTAAAACAAGTGTCAAATTAGTGCATGTAACTTCTGTGTTTCCTAACTATATTTATGGAGAATAAGCAATAAATACAAGCTCCATCTAACTGCTTTAATGTTTACTAGTTAATTGTTCTTTGTATAAATATTGAACAGTACTATTCATTCAGTAATCAATATTCAAAATATTGAGCAATATTCTTTTTTAGAATTTTATTCACTTCCTTTTAAATACTCAATTCTTTTAAATTTAAACACCCAGAATCATAGAACCATAGAATGTCCTAAATTGAAAGGGACCCATAAGAATCATTGTCCAGCTCCTCCTGTTTCATATCATTTTTAAAAGACAAGATATTGAAATTAGATTTACCACATGCTCAGTGTGTTCTCTTGTGTTTATTCCTCTTAAATATCTAGTTTCTGGATTTAAAACAAAATCCAAATCTACGGGTGTTACAAAGAAAACAAAAAGTAGATTAGAACATGGCTTATTTGAAGTTTGTGAATAACTTCATTTGTGTGGTTTTTTTTTGTTTTTTTTTTTTTGTTTTTTTTTTTTTTTTTTGGTGATATGAGATATGTAAGGGACCTTTTCTTTCTTTCCAAAACCCCATAATGTTTGAAAGGTGCAGGAATGTCAGAAAGTAGCAAAAAGGAGGAATGAAATGCAGAACTCAACTTACAAGAAGGCAGGTGGCTTATATGAATTGATTTGCTGGAAAGATTTAGAATGGCCTTCCTAGGTAGCATAATTTTTGTAAAACCTTACTTTTTTGCATCTTGTTTCTTCTTCCTTAGGTGTTTTCCTCTGTGCTCTAGCACAACTTAAGTCATGCATATTTTTCACATTAAAAAAACTAAAAATCTGTAAGTTAAAAAAGAAAAATGAAACAAAGTAGAATTTGAGAAGAACACAGTAGATGGAGAATGTTTTCAATTCAAGTTGATAAGAACTCCAAAAATGCCAATACAACTTCTGAAATTCACTGGAAAAACTGTTCTCCCATGCTGCCCCTCTTTTTTTTTTTTTTCTTCTTGCATTGTCTGTCATCCAGGCTTCTTCTATACAGCTACATTTGATAAGAGAGGTCCATTCTTTTGGCACAGGAGAAGATTAATTTTTTTCATTGCCTAAGGAGAGACTCCTGCCTTCAGTTTTAATCCTTCATAATCCCTTCACCACCTCTGTGCAAAAGTGCACAGAATAATTTAGATATGTTTTCAGGCTCAGAAAGGCTGAAAGTGGATTTGGGATTTAATTTAATTTTTCCTCACAACTTTGTTCTTAAAGCACGAATCATAATTAATTGACTTGTGTGAGCAAACTTGGCACTGAACGGTTAGCAAGGACAATCCTTTCTACAAAAGCTAAGAGTTAAAAAATACATATATAAACTACAAGATAATACAAGATTCATGATTTTTGAACATGGTTAACAATGGTCGAATTTTGATTTACTGAACTCCATAAAAATTGCACCAGTGAGTGGAAGGAAAGTTAGGCTAAAATAATATTCAAGCAACCCTGGATTCTTCATGAGATCTTGTTTTTGTTGCAGCAAGGATATCCTTGTTTTAGCCAAACTTAAAAGCAAGATGTTGTACACACTATCAAGTTTTTATTTAAGGTTTTGATCTTAGATTACTTACTAGGTGTATTTGTGATAGACATTTATGTATCTAGAGCGCAATACAGTGTTTGGCTTGGTGGCTACCATGGAAAGGTGCACCATCATGAGCAAAGCAAGAGAGTGTCATAAAGTACCTTAAAGGAGGAATGAGTTTGCAGAGGAGATAACTAAAGATCAAGTTATCATATATATATCATGCCTCTGGAAACTGAAGATGGAAAGATAATCTGGAGTGCACAGTCCAAGAGTTCTATGGTAGGTTCTCATGAGTGAGTCAGTGGAGAATACACCTAGAAGATGACTTCTTATACCAGTATTTTGAATAAGTCTTAAGAAAAGGAGATTAAAGCAGACAGCATACAAAGAACAAGTAGTTAGTAAGAATGGGACTGATCTTGAACTGTTTTCGGTCAAAATTTGCATGTATAATTTAGTTTTTCTGGCATCCCTCAGTGCGCAGTGTGGCTCCCTGAAGTAATTCATCCTATGTTTTTTAAACACCTCTTTTAAAATGGAGTCTCTTGTCCTTTGGAGGTACCTGTTCCTCTTTTTCCACAACGAAGGAAACCTTAGTGGTGATCATAAATGAACTTCTTAGTTTGTAGGCAGCGGGAAGTAGGAATTTCTAATCCTACAGAAGATACGAGAACTGAAGGAGTGCTCCCCTTTCCTTCCCCCGTCCAAAAAAAACCAAAAAAAACAAAAAAAAAAAAACCCCAAAAAAACAAAAAAACAAAACCAAAAGGTAGAGATTAGACTATTTGTGAGATTAGTGACTTTGCAGAAAAACTGAGTTTGGTGGTATTCAATGCATATTTTCCTGCACATAGAAGTGTCAGTTCTTCTGGCAGAAGGTGAAGTTTAAACTATAGCCCCCAAGACAGAACCATCTGCAGTATAACCAGCAGCATACTGCTTCCACTGGTGCTTCATTGGCATCTGGAAGGATTAGACATCCTTGCTTCAGTTAGCTGGAATTCGATAACTGTGTATTTTTAAGTAGCTAAGATCTCACTGGTGTTCCTGAGAGATTTTGTCAATGGAAAGGACTATTTACTGATTTCATGCAAATCACCTGACTCTAAGATGCTCTCTCAAAGCAAATCCCTAGAAACCATAGAAATTGCAAGTAATAAGCATAATTCTCAGTTTTTATGCAATTCAGTGTACTTTTTCCCATGAATTATGAAAACAGAACTGTAACTAAAGCTTAGATAAGTACAAATATGGTTAATGAAACAAGTTTTCCTCTATCTGCTTTTCCTCTAATGTTGTTTATTATACTTGTCTTTTAGAGAAAATTTCATCCTCTGGGCCTTCTTAAGTCTCTAGAGTTCTCTGTCCTGGAGCTTAAAACACTGCATTCATCTTAGAAGTTTGTTTTTTTCTTCCCCTTCAAATGACAGTTGTTCTTCTATAATTTTAAAGTTTTTTTTGTTTTTTTTTTTTATGTTGTTATCATACTGAATAACAGAAGATTAGACTGTACCACAGCAAATTCCTATTCAATGTACATGATTGTATTAATGAGAAAACACCCTGAGAAACTTCTGAAAAAAAAAAAAGGGGGGGGGTGGAAGGAAGGAAGTTTTTCTTGCTGACGTTCTGGAGGGAAATGTCCTATTGTAGTGCTTCTTATATATCTGACTGCCTTTGTGTGCAGAGGCAAGAACACAGCTATTCTTACTTTTTATCCTGGGCATTTGTGAAGAAAGACATGGTGGGGGAGATGTCTTAACTTCAAGCCTTCGTTTTTAGTTGTCAACTGGGACAACTAAATATTAATGCATAATAAAATGATGTTCTAATTATTATATTGAACTTTCACATTTTTTGAAGAGTCTGTCCCAGTCCTTTCGCTTTTAATCAGTACTCAGCGTGTGACAGGATACTGCCATTTTCCCTCAAGGATGACATGCTTCATTTTATAAAGGAGGCATTTTTAGAAAATGTTGTCTCTTTCAGACCTTAGCAGTCCTGACCTCCAGTTCTCAGATTTCTTATGTATTCCTATCTAAATCTACAACATTCTGTATTACTGGGAATTTTTATCCTGTGAGCAACTTCTGTGTTAAAATGCATGATCTCATAAGAAAGTAAATGACAATTAAGTTTAGTTCAATTGGAAATCTTATCCTGATGGCCTTGTAGATGCTAAAGCAGAGGCCATTATGTGTTTGGGAACAGAGACTAGGAATTAAATGCAAACATTCATTAAAAAATTCTTGGAAGTATTTTCATATTAAACACTTACCAGTTCGTATTCTATCAGAATAAGTTTTGTATAAAAAGCAGTCACAGATGTTAAATATTTGCTATTTAATGCAGAGTCAGTAAGTGTAAGAATTTTAAAAATAGACCATGAATATTTGGGATGTCACAGGTCCATAAATATGTTTATGAGAGAGGTACAGTAATCAAGAATTCGTAAGATGCTATACTGAACCATGGTGGGTCTTATAAAAGATTGATTTAAAGATGCTTCCAAATCAAATGTGAGTTGACAATCATGAACCATTATAAAAATATTAATCTCTGTTTTTGAAAGTGAGTACAATTTCTTGTTTGTAACAAATCTGTGCTTTTAGTATTATCTTGCTACATATATTAGGAAGGTAGACTTTAAAGAACATTGAGTTTTAACAGTATTCCTAGACTCCTGATTATTTGAACATCAGGAAAATGAAAGAGATGCAAATCAATGCTTCTGTATTCATGAAATAAGGTTTTATTAAAAGTAAATTTTTTCATCACAATATTAAGTAGAACAACAGACTCAAGAACACTCTAGAGGAAATAATTGTGCAGTACTTGGAATTATTTAAAAAGTAAGTACAAAAGGTGTTGCTCAAGGGGGATCTGGGTCCATTTCACTGTCAGAATAATGAGAAACTAAGTATTTTTGGCAAAAAGCCTTGAGGCACCATAGGTCTTTCTTTGTTTAGTTAGTCTAGCTGAGTTTATAGACATGTTTGTTGTGGTTTTTTCTTTCTGCAGTGCTTTGGCTGGAGTGTTGAGATTCTGTATTAAGTCAGACTGTTATAATGCCCTTGTTCATGAGAATCTTCATGGGAACTGGCTGAAACTTAAATTAGAAAAGTGATCTAGTGTCCGCACATCTAGAATATTGGCTGCTTATTTAGCAAGAAAGACTTCAGCCATCAATCCACTTAATTAAATGATGAATGATTTTATTAGTAGCTAAGAGTGAGACAAGTGAGAAAAGTAATAAAACAGCAGCTGGTGTATTACATGCTCTTTGGGGGCATTTTTTAAAGTTTGTTTAATTGGAATATTTTATCAGAAATTGGAGGTGACAGTTATAGATTTGATTAAGGGATGGAATGAATAAGAGATAAGAAGTCATAAAAAGAAACCTCTGTCAGAGGTTGCAATTTTTTGCTGTCGTGCATCAGCACTCTTCATTGTTAGTAATATTCTGAATTGAAGAAGCAGTAGAAAATTAGCAAGCAAGTTATAAAGGATACACCAGTAAAAGTTATGAATGTGCGCTGACTGTCAGCATAATGTATTATTTCTGTTATGTATAAAATTATCCAAGACCTACAGAAGTGTAAATGGTTGCCAACAGCTGTTTCATTAAACTGCTCCAATTCAGTTAAGAACACTCTGTGTATATCAGGTTGCGCAGTGTTTGACTTTGTGATCGGTGAAATACAGAGCAACATAAGGCATTTGCTTTTACAGTGGATGTAGAATGTCATTATAGTACAGTGAAACACTGCAGATAAACAGAACATTAAATGAGGAGAACAGTTAGTTCAGTATTTCTCAACGTCTCTTCCTTTTTAGTATTAGACTGGAGCTTAAGCATACATACACTGATGTTATTAAATAATGATAATAAAAATGAAAGTGCTTTGATTCTCATTGGAAATCTGTTGGTGACAATGAAGTGAATGTTAATTAAACTAAATACTAGGTCATGCTTTGCATTAAGAAATGTTAAAAATGCAGGCTGTCAGCTCATATGTATTGACCTAATTCCTAATGCTATTACTAGTTCATTGAGGAATACAATCTCACTCAAGATATTTCCCAGGAAACATTTCAATCTTCTGTTATGGACTTGTAATTTCATGCCATGTTACTACATTAAAAAGAGTCCCTGGACAGATTCTACCTTCACAGTTAGTTAGTTCAGTGTTAGAATATGTATCTCACTTATGTGTAGTTTTCCTACAGGTGATGTTTACTGTGGTTTATACTACGGCAGGCTCCATATCATTGGTAATAAAGATTCCTTTCCTCTGATCAGATTTCTCAACAAGATGTTTTCAGGTAGCCATGTGCACATGCAAGTGATATCTAGAGGAATGAATGCCTTAGGTCCTAAGTGCTAGTTCCTTGATTAGGGCTGTATGAGCAGACAAAGTGACCTTATTGGTACTGTGGGCCAGAATCAGTCATTCTTACACTACTTGAGATAATTTTGTATCCAAAGCACATATTATATCTAACATAGCTAAACTGCAGCTAGGGAACTTAAAAGCTACTGATTAAACTTAAATTGTGTAGAATTACTTATGAATATGTCTGTGGAAGGCAAGCCCTTGGCACCTCTTAAAGTTCATTTTTTAAATCTATATAATGCAGATCAGATTTTGGAATATTGGGCAGCCTTGTCATTGTCACTATCAGCTATTATATATGTTTTATTGATCTCTGTGGCTCTGTTTATTCTGTACTTAAGTGTTACTTTATTTGAAAGATGAATCTTTGGTGAAGCATAATTTCGGGTGCAGCATAATATGCATCTAGTTCTGAGTACTGTTGAAGCACTCACACTGAGATCATGTTGAAATTTTACCCTATAGAAACCTGCACTTGATTAAATTAGCATTTTCTTGACAGCTTTATAACTTTCAGAATCTGTGACTGCTACTTTTGATAAATGTTCTCCTGTTGAGAGTGTGAGTAGTACTTTTAGCACATTGTGTTGTGGATGCTTCTGTGCCAAATGCATTGCATGGCATCTGTTCAAAGTAGTTTTATCCCAATCTTAAAAGAGCTGTTTTACTTATCAAATTTAACCCAGCCCCTATTGTAATATTCCTGTAGTAATTATGTATGAAGAGCATGAGCTTATTAGTTACAACAGACCTTTCCTCTTCATTTTGGTGTCCTGGATGCAGTGATGGCTTGTTATGTACAAGGAGATTTTGGTGATTGAGAAAAAGCAGTAATGAAGAGTAAACAGCTGTGACCAAATGGTATATTTTAACTAGAAGTCAATGATGGTGTGGCTGGTAGCTTCTTAGTTATTGTTGGCCTTTTGTTCTACAACAACCAAATTAGGAATAGCATTTTTTATTCTGTTCAGAATATTAATATGCTAATTAAGTTAAACAATTTTAAATATCTATTAAATATATTGTTTTAGCATTTTGTTTTGAATGAAAAGGCTTATAATAGAGGTACGTGACCCCAAGTGATAACTGAAAGCCATGCTGTTCTTAGTATTGACAGCTGATAGTTATCTGTACCCTGGGTTCACCAGCAGGGTTGAAGTGTCCTGCCCAATCTATAATCCTTATATCTACTTGACACATATCAACTGTTCAGTGGTCATCTCCTGGCTCTCAGGGATGGTCCTCAACTGGATCATCTCTTACACACTAAGTACTGTGTCACTGTGCTCGAGGAACCTGATGTCTTACCCAAATTGGCTGACAAATTGGCTTATCTCCTTCATCAGTGTGTTACTGGGTGCTATGGCTCCACATCAGAGCTGGCCTTTCACTCTGCAGCCAAACCTCAGGACAGGAGCTGGGGAAGTACTTGCAGAGCAGCAAGGATACAAACTTTTCAGGGCCAATGGAGCCCTGAGGCACATACAGGCCCTAGTGATTAGATGGATCCAGATCACATGGAATTCAGGACAAGGTTTTGTGTTGACTTCAGTGGATTTTGAATTGGTTGTTAAGGCATTACATATGCCTGTACTTGCTCACCTAGTTCTTGTAAGGAATACGTGTTCCCTCTTACCATTCATCTCTTTGTTACCTATAATGGCCAACATTTATAAAGGAGGCCTTTTTTCTTTCCTTATACAGATGTGCATATTGTCATGTTTTGCTTTTCGCTTGTACAGTTCATTCCATTGCTCCACAGAATTTTATTTGTGCTTATTTACATTTGTATAAAATCATAGGTCAGTCTGTTATTAGATTATCCATCCCTTTTCTTTCTTTATTGGAAGAATTCTTCCCCAAGAAATTGCATGTAATCTTAGAAAGGCTTAGGTTAAAGGGGACCGAAAAGATCATCTAGTTCCAACCTTCCCCTGCCATGGATAGGGTTTCCACCCACCCAATCAGACTGCTCAGGGCCCCATTCAAAGGGATCTTGAACAGCTTCAGGGATGGGGGCATCCACAGCTTCTCTGGGCAGTCTACACCTCACCACCCTTTGGGAGTATAAAATTTCTTTTTAACATCTAACCTAAATCTCCTTTTAGTTTAAAACCATTCCCCTCTGTCCTATCACTGTCAGACCATGTAAAAAGTCTTTGCCCATTTGGCTTATTAGTTCCCTTCTAGTACTGGAAGGCTGCAATGAGGTCTCCTCGGAGCCTTCTCTTCTCTAAGCTAAACAAACTCAACTCCCTCAACCTATAATCATAGGAGGGGTGCTCCAGCCCTCTGATCATCCTAGTGGCCCTCCTCTGAACCTGTTTCAGTATCCTCACATCCTTCCCCTACTGGGGGCCCCAGGATTGGATGCAGTACTCCAGATGGGGACTTACAATGGCAGAGTAGAGGGGAGGGCAATTAGCTCCATCTGTCTCCTTTGTGGCCACTCCTCTTTTGATGCAGCCCAGTATACTGCTGGTGTTCTGAGCTGCAAGGGGACACTGCTGCCTCATGTCCAACTTTTCATCCATCAGGACTCCAAAGTCCTTCTTGTCAGGGCTACTCTCAATGACTTCATCTCTCTGTCTTTACTCTGATATATAGGATTGCCTTGACTCAAATGCAACATCTTGCACTTGGCTTAGTTAAACCTCATTAGATTCTCACGTGCCCACTTGTTGATCCTGTCTGGCTCCTTCTGGATGACATCTCTTCCTTCTATTGTGTCAACTGAACCACTCAGATTGGTGCTGTCACCAGACTTGCTGAGAGTACACTCAATCCCACTGTCTGTGTTGTTTCTGTCTTCAAATTAAGGGCTGTAGTCTTATTTTTGCTTGGTCTTCTTTTTATTCCCACTTGGTGTTACATGTTTTCTTGTACACAGTTTTCTCATATTCCACGAATTCATAGAAAAGTACGGTGCAGTCTACTGGCTATTTTTAAAGTGATCTTCAGACCACTTTAACAGGAGCTTTTTTGTTTGGTTTTTTTTTTTTTTCTTCCAAAAAGTAATGGGAAGAGTTAATAAATGGAATTTTTGTGTTGAGTTAATGATCCAGAAAACAAGCTGTCATCAGATTTCCTCCATTGCTAATTAAATGGGATTAAGTGTTATAGAGAGTTTACAAAGACTAGATGAAACTATGTTCTATGTATTTCTCATACAGTCACATTTTTACTATTGCTGAGAACATCTCTAAATTTGAAGAATTAAACCAAAGCATGGTAACTGTTATTTATTGTCACTATAAATTCCACAATGGTATATTTGTAGTTCTTCTTCCAGCAACTCTTTTCATTTCAGTAAGTGTGAGAACCTTCTGGTTAAATCGTATTCTTCAGATTCTCAAGATTAAGTGTCACATATTGCTTTTGTCTTTGAATCTGTACTTTTTTTTTTTTTTACTAGCTGTATTTAACGTAGAAGGAAATGTTTTTCTAATCTTTCGTAGTAGAATGTGTGATCTTGACCATTGTTATCTTGTTTGCAATTTGTATAAGGAGGGGATAAAATAATACTCCTCAGCAAAAACTTTGGATTAGTTAAGTGGGGAATAGTGAAATGTAACTTGATAAATCAAAACGTTTTCAGTCACGTGCAATCATTGTGATTGTTGCTGCATTGTGCTTAAAAGAAGTCACAGGATTTCAGAATCTGTTGCATCCTTTTTTGTTGTTTTGTTTGGTTGTTTTTTACCTTCAGCATTGCAATCTAAATGCAAATTCTATAGCTGAATAAAATCCAAGAAGCAAATATCAAAGGCGCTTCACGAAAAAAAGATCAGTGATAATGATGGTTCACAGATTAGTCTGCTATGCGTTTTGAATATGCAAGCATTTTTTTCCTGATACATATTACATTTATAAACAAATAGAACAAAATCAGCTCTTTATGCTTTAGTAAATAGATTCATATTGAATGAACTAGTCTGAATTAAGATAAAATCTACTCTAATGCCAGTGTTAATAGTTCTGAATCTGTGAATCAAGTTCTGTTTGTTTAATTCCAAGTAAGATATTAAAGCGTAGTTACTTCCTTATAATAAGAAGAAAATATGAAAAGGAGGAAAAGGAATCCTTTGATTTTTAGAAGTAGATTGTAGTATTTTAATCTAGTGCTACTATCACACTTGTATTTATTATGAGTATATCATCAAATATTATCATGTGGTTAAAATAATGTATTTGACTATGATTTTTGTTTTTTTTTTCCATTTTGAATTAGTCTTTATTTGCTCTGTATGTTCTATGTTCAACAGGATCAGAGAAGTGCATGCAGTGTATTTAGTTCTGTTCTAAAAATTTTAATTAAAAAAATTAAAGGTATTAAACCTTTTGGTGTTGTAACTTAGTGAAAGCACTGATTAAGCAAAATTACCCAAGATATAATTCTGAAAAATAAGTGACTGATGTCTGAATTTGTAATTGTATGTGTCGTGTAACAGTCTTTGAGATGATGTAGTGTGATGTTTTGGTTATTACATATGAACATTCAAATATCTTTCTAAAGCTTTTAATTATTGTTCAATCATAGAATCACTGAGGTTGGAAAAGACCTCCAGGATCATCGAGTCCAACCGTCCACCTACCATCAATATTTTTCCACTCAACTGTGTCCCTCAGTACAACATGTAAATATTTCTTGAACACATCCAGTGAGTCAGCCATCTCGCCTGCCTGAGCAGCCTATTCCAGCACTTGACCACTCTTTCAGAGGAGAAATTTTTCCTAATATCCAACCTGGATCGTTCCTGGTGCAACTTGAGTCTATTCCTAGTCCTATTACTCATTATGTGGGAGGTAAGATTGACCCGTATTTTACCACAACCTCCTTTCAGGTAGTTGTAGAGAGCTACAAGGTCTCCCCTGAGCTTTATCTTCTCCCGACTAAATAATCCCAGTTCCCCATGCTGCTGTTCCTAAGTCTTGTGGTCCGGAGCCCTTACAGCTTTGTTGTACTTCTCTGGACACATTCAGGGCCTCAGTGTCTTTCTTGTAGTGAGGGGTCCAGAACTGAACACAACAATCAAGGTGCTCTCACCGGGTACTTACCAGTGCTAAGTACAGAAAGTCAATCTGAAAGTCAGTCACTTCACTGCTCTTGCTGGCAATTCTATTTCTGATACAAGCCAGGATGCCATTGGCCTTCCTGATTGCCTGGGCTGACTCATGTTTAGCCGAGTGTTGATCAGCACCCCCAGGTCCATTTCTCCTGGAGCCTCAGGAAGAGCTCCGTGTTCATCCATGCCAGTCTTCTTCCCCACTGGCTCATCTTGCAGCACTGGGGGACAGCCTTCTCCTGCACCTTTAAGACTGACTTCATGAGGAGAATTGAGCTTTTCTGGACCCCTGGACCCTTCAGAACTGAATCCCAAGGGACTCTCGCTACTACTGTCCTGAACTGTGCAAAGTCTACCCTCCAGATGTCCAAGGTAGTTTTGTTTGGGTCAGAAGTGTAAATTTGGACTGTGAACTTACTGTATAACCAGTCAAAATTTAAAGTGTTGTGAGCCTTAGAGTGGCTTCCCAGATACAGGTTAGGAGGACTGATGAAAAACTTGACTCAAGAAGAAAAAATAACAGAAGGACAAGCAATTCAGGATCAAACTGAATTGAAAATGGTAAGAGTAAGTCAATACTACTGATGAAACCTTCCAATAACAAACAAAATCTTAAAAAAAAAAAGTTTCCTTAGCACCCTCCCTAATTTTTTCTTGTTTGCTTTTGAAGGGTGTAATTAAGGTGTCCATGTACTTGTGGAAAATTGCAGGTTGAAATTGATCTTTTTTCTTAGTAACAAAAAGTGAAGTTTGAGTTATCTGTGGCTGTCATAGAGCTTGGATCCTGAGAGACTTTGAAATTGCTTTTATCAGTCTGACAAATTGGTACTTCCTTTTAGCTTTTTTTTTTAAGTTATTGTGTATTTGAAAGCAACTTTCAAATATGTTTTTTTTACTAACAGTAAATATACAGAACAAACCTCTTAATCTGTACTGTCTTGTAGTGCAAAATGGGTTGTTTTGTGCTTGAGAATTCATCACGCTTTAGTCATAATTTTTGGTTCCAGAAATTGTTGGCTCAGTTTCCAGTGTGTTTCCTAAGACAATGAGCCATCCGTTCATTATGTTTGTCAACAGCTGTAAGCTGACAAAGATGTAATTAGAATCTTAGTGAAGTGTACTTCCTACAGAAAAGTACGAATGTTACCTATCAACAGAGACTTTGTTTTCCCCAGAGACTGTTGTAGACAGGCAGATTTCTCATGGAATTTTTCTTGCTTACTTGTGACAGTCTGGAATAAAAAATGGCTTCTTCAATGAAATTATTGTGCGCATGCCAGATTATTCTTTTGTCTCCACTGTCATTGTGGGAAGCATTTTTAAACTGGCAAATAGTGGGGACAGGGAAAGACTACAGTCCAGATTCCTGAAAGTGTACTTGCCCTGCAATACTGTTTTTTAAAAAACAAGTATAGACTAAGTATATTAATATGTCTTTTGAAAACACTTTAAACCTTCTCAGGAGGAATCCTCCATAGAAAGCCTTTTTTCATTGTTTATTTTCTTCTGATTTATGTAGAATTTATACCACCTTTGGGAAATGGACTTGTCAGATGGACTGCTTCTGGAGCAGACCTAGAAGTGCTAGAAGGAAAATCCTGATAATGAAACTGAGGCTACAGTGTGATCTCAGTCATTATAAGGTTTGTGGATATACTACTTTTTCTGAATATTTGCTCTGAGCAGGTTTGAAATTTGGTGTTTGTAATTCAATTACTACTATTAAGTAAAGATCATTCCAGAAGGTTGTCCTTTCAAGGATACATCCAGAGAAAACATATTTTGTACTTGCTGAAGACCATGAGATCTTTAGGTTCATTCATACAGCTGTCAGAAAACCATTGTGTCTGAACTTCTAGTTCAGCTTGTATACATATTTAGCTTTCTTGGAAATTTTTGAAGAATTTTTAAATAAACTATCACCAGTACGAGGTAAACTATCATGTATTTCTTAATTGCAGTTTAAATATTGTAAAAAATATTTCTGCTGGAGAGCTAACTTTGATAAATTTAAATAAAACATCCTTTTTTTTTCCTTTTTATCTGCAACTTAAAGTGGTCTAGAGTTGTTCTGATACATTTATTTATTTGCAGTTATATCTTGTAGAACTTTAACAGGTATTTCAGTAAATGCAAAATATGAAAAATCTTAGACTGTGAGCTTTGACTTTTATTACACACAGCCAGCTGATCTGCAGTCCATTTGTGGCCACAAGCGTGAAGTTCTGCTATGTGGTTCCTCTTAGAGAGAAAAGAGAGATTCTGGCACATAAAATAACTAAATTCAGAAGGAATCTTGGTGCATATTTAAGCAGATAATAGTTGGCTGTAAGGGTAATGTGGTTTTTGCATCAGTGGTGAAGATGCCTAAGATTTAGCTGAAAACCAGCCCACAAACAGTAGATGCAATGCCTAATGTACATCAGGTGTTTTATTATTCAGAATTTCTTTACATTTTATGAGCAAGAAGATTCAGCCGTTGTTGCTATTATAAGGACTACTAAATCTGCCTAGAAACACGTTGATGTAAATACTGAACTCTAATCAGACAGGTTACCTGAAGAATCCTCACATGATTATAATCAAAATGAAAGAATCTACTTTCTAGTTTGTACCACTTTGTTCTATTTCTGTCATTAATGGTAAATACGCAACTTTTTAATTTTGATCAGGCTTTCTAGTAACTTTTAATTCTAATCTGTACTTTCTAGTACTTTGACAAATAGAAGGTGTAGCTTGTACAACAAACTTTTGTTGCATTGTTATATAGTTGGAAATTTCTCATAGAGTTGTATTTTTTTAATTTCTTTTAAAATTCTTAGCTGCTTTATGGTTTTGGTTACTATTAGAAGTCTGTTCCAAAAGGAGTGTGCTGATTTTTTTTTCCTCTATGGTCATAAGGCTTTACTCTCTTATTAGCTTCTTTGAATAGAAAGCTAAAAATTTAAGGACAGAAATGTATGAAAATCTTTTTGAAATGCTTAAATATTGAGACGATATAGGAAAAAAATTACATAGTGTGCTAGCAAATTCTTGTGTTTTTTGTTTGTTTGATTACAGCTGCTTATTGCTACAATCTTTTCAGACAGTAAAAGGACTGATTCAATTTGAATACGTTGAATAAGTCATATAATCTAAAGAAATATATGAAAGAATTACTGAATATTGAGTTAAACTAGATAAAATTATCTTCTTTTATATTCAGTCTCATCAGTTGAAATAGAAGAACAAAAGGGCTATTTTTCTATGTTTTTTTTTTTGTGTGTGTGTGTGAAAAAAATCCACCAAAAGGGAATTAAATATTTAGTTTTCCTATCAATTTCTAAATTTCAATTTTTATAATTTTTCAAATTTACCTTTTTAAAATGTTGAATACATGGACTGTGAAATCTGATTTAATTGGACTGAGACATAATGTTTTATTCCTATTGCTTTTATTTTTCCATTTATGACAGGTACCAGTTAAGAATGATTACTTCTTGATTTGAATCAGAAATACATTGCCACCAGGCAATAGATTTGATTTGTGATTTGACACAGCTAATCTAAGTTATGTAAAACAGCATTTCTCCCTTGCCTCCATCCTTGTAGAAGGTTATTGAAAGCTGGCTGCTGGTCTCTTCTCTGGATTTCTCTATGGCTAGAGAAGTACAGGGTGGATATCTAGAGACTGACGTCACTCTGTCTGCTCCCTTGGTGGCCTGTAGCTATGAAGAAATGATGAAAATACATATTTCTTAGAGCTGCACAAATTTACTTTCCCTCAACTTCTTATCACTGTGAAGAAAAGAGAAGCAAGTGGGATAGATAGGATGATCATTTGATGTCATGGCCATTGTTATTTAGTATTATCTTACTTAGATAAACCTTTTTTAGAAGCCTGTAACATTCAGGATGTCACAGTACATGGATTCCTTCTTCCGTCCTTTTTCACACACTGAAGCGTGGAGTTATAAAAGATGACATCCCTCCCTTCTCCACACCCCTCCATTTCCCAGTTTGTCTAAGTGTGGACCTAACATAAAGGGGCTTTCTTGTATCATAAGCAGTTGCTCAGCTACTCTCTGAAAGAATGTGTTGATACTTCCTTCAAAAAGAAGCAGCAAAAAGATGAGCTTTAAAATTATTGAGTTCTTTTGCAGGTTATGGTTATACGTTTTTTGCCTATCTACTGTTTCCCATTCCTCTTTAATGTAGATAAAGTGCTTTAAGCAGATTGAGCTATGTGGTTCAAATCTTCTATACAGTTAGAATCATGAACATTGCCATTTTGTAATATGTTGTGAAGCTGAAACTATAACCATGCATAGGAGGAAGACTGAAATAATTCTGAGTTGCTTCTTATAGTCTGGCGCATGTGATGATGCTGTTCTCAGTTAAGAAAGATGATAAAAACTGTCATTGGCATGTAACAGATGCTGGGTAATTTTAGCTAAACCATTCACTTCAATCTACCATACACTGGGGAGTAATTAGCATACTTAGTGGCTCAACATCCTAAGTGCTTAATAGAACAAATTTTTCTTATTGGTCTCCATGTGGCTATAGTTCATACACTTCATTATTCCACCAGGTTTAACTGCATATGTTATTGCTCAGCTTGTCTGGTGTTCAGATATTCTCCTGCAATTGAAGAGAATGCTTTAGTCCTCACAGAACTTCAGGATATACACTTCTAACTTCTACACTTATAACTTCTAACTTCTAACTAGCCAACATTCAAACTGTTAGTTGTTTTTGGAACTGCTATTTCTCATGCAATGATTGTCAGGTATCAAATATTTGCTACTGAACTAGATTCTTTTTCTTCTGAACTTGCATTTTTTTATAGGTTTGATGTGATTGTCAAAATGCTTTTTTATTCAGTTGTAAAAGTTAGATGAAGTATATATTCATGGCACAATCTTAAAATCAGTTTCAGATGTTTCACAAGTTGTCTTTATCATTTGCTACCTAACTTTAGGATTGAAACTTCAGGCCTTTAGAACTTAGCTTGTAACATAATTGAGCATACACTGTACTTAGTCTGTATTAGTTGAATTTCCTATGATGGTGAAAACTTCAAATATACTCCTTTCTGGTTTCATTGAAACTCTCTTACTGGTTTTATTATCCGGTTAGTGAAGTATTTTTTTAATAACTTTTGTATTGAATCTTTTCCAAATCCTTTTCCAAGATTCATTGGAATCTTGGATGCCGATTCAAAGCCTCAGTTCATCCCAGGTGCTCAGCTTGCATACTAAATTTACCTAGGTTAAATCTAAGAATTAATCTCCAGGAAAGTTTCTCTAAAGCACTATAAAACCTCAGTCTTTTCATTGTTCTGCTGCTTTTCAGCTTCCAAAATTGGTGTTTCTGTATTTTGAATGTGTTTGTTAACATCTTCTATGATGTCAGAGCAACTGCGTCTGTTTGTTTTGGTCATGTATAAATATCATGAAGTAATTGTAATCTTGAGTTCCTATCTGTCTTTGGCTGCAAGAAGTATTTTCCAGCAGAAGAGTGACCAGCATAAATTCTGAGCTCGCTATCACTTGAAAATTATATTCCATGTTTGCTCTTTCATGCATACGTGGCTTTAATTTATATTGTCTTTCTTTTATCTGTTATTAGAACTGTATGTTGGAGTGTTTTTATGGTCTCGGTGCTTTCAGCTTCATCTCGTCAGTACAGGCACCACTTACACTAGGATAACAAAGGCCACTCTGTGGAAACTTCAGTCTCTCTCTTTTTCTTCAAGGCATCCTTAAAACGGAGAGAAAACAGAAACATGAAGTTTTATCATTACTTTGATTTTGCCCTACTTATGAAGGTGTTATGTATGCTAAGCCATTAACCTGCTTGCTTATTGGCTGCTCCCTAAAATATTATCTTGCAAAACCCTGATCCTTAAATTGAGAATAAAATGAAATAGCTAGAGATTCAGCTTCAATCAAGTGTGACTACTGTTGGTGATGTCTGGTTTAACCGGAAGACAAAGGAAAAAAAAATTGAGGTAAAAATGTTAATGCTGAGAATCCCTTATAATATCACAAATGCAACAAATCTTACCAGAGAGAGAGAGAAACATTACAAGAAGCATAAATTCTGTCGAACTGATTGTGAATTAGTGAATTATTTGTGGTTAAGAAACTTATCCATCATTAACTGGAAAATGATTATGGTGTCTTTTGAAAGACTTAAAACATCTTTTTAAAACTGACTGAAAATGATCCTGTTACTTATACTTTTTCCAGATAAGTGTTCCAGATTAAAAGTTCCAGATACTTAACTCATAAATTCATAAATACTGCTGTGCGTGTTGTTGTCTAATTGCATTTCATCTGGAATTATTTTTTCCAATCGTAAGTTAAAGAATAAAATTAAATCTCAGTCTTCCTCAGGTGGTTATTAGTCAGAGTATTACCTATATCTGTAGGTTTGTGTGAATGTAAAATGTTCTTGTAGATTAAAATTCCTAGTAGGAAAAAAAAAATAGTAAAAAAAAGAGAGAACTGGCTGGAAGCCTATTTCATCAAATATAGTTTTGAAAATGCACACTGGATATACATTATTTTAACATTTTAATGGCTATATAAAGCAAAATAGAGTTGTGCTTTAGATTAACTAGCTTTATGTGGTCTTGTTTCTTGGAAACATGAAAACATTCAGAAGTATAGATTTGATAGAGAAAGTTTGAAAAACTCACTCCTAGCACTTTTTTTTTATATGAATGACGGAGTTCTGTGCTCAGTTAAATGATAGTCTCTTTCCAGAATTTCGCCAGCACACAAAAAACAGTGTAATTGACATCAGATGTGAATTTGTAGTTTAGTACCTGAAATGAATTTGCATCTGATGTTGTTCTATAAATCTTTCCCATATTGAATACTAGGAGCTGTCAGACTCCAGATAGCTTATATAAAACTTGCTTAAAAATGAAAACAGAAAAACAGATCTACAGCATGGAGTCAGCATACCCATCCAATTCAAGTTAATATTGTCACCTGTTTCCTAGAACATAATTCATTATGTGTATTTGTTAAAGATTAATTAATTTGATATAAGTGTAATCAGTGGCTAATGTGATTATGGAGAATGGGAGGATTGGTTTATAAGGATGCTAAGATGTATTCAGTATGTCTGTGTAATCTAAAATAGATGTGAGCATATGATTAGATCACAAAGCAAATAGATATTTAAGCTCATGAGAAGATTTCTTGTTAGTTTAAATAAGTCAAGTTAAAAATGTTGTTCTAGATCAGTATTAAATCATTCTTCTATGCTGAGTAATTAACCGTGAGAGGAAGGGGCATAAAAAACAAACAAAAAAAACAACCTCGTGTATTTAAAATAGAATCCTTAACTCTAATGAAAACAGGTGATCAAAATGACACCTTGTGAATTCCATGTTTCTGTTAGATTGATTTTGGTAAGAGATCTTGAACTTTTGGGGGTAGAGAATGGATAAAAGAAAGTTAATTTTGGACTCCAGCGTAGCATATTTCCTACATGACATATATGTGCAATATTTTCTTATACACAAAATATGACACAGTATCTGCAGGATATACATGGAAGGTAATGTACAATCAGCTGTTAGCAGTAGGGACTTTTTAGACATGTCAGAAATGCTGTTCTTATTACCTGTATCTGCTGCATTCTTTGCTGCAAACCAGAGGAGTCTGCAGCTTCTCATGCATGTGAGGATGCATGTTAGTAAAGAAATTGCCCTCCTTTCCAACTAATACTTGAAATATATAAACTAGTGAAAAAAGTGTAGAAGGTTCAATAGAAACAGAGAAATATTGCATTCAACAAAAAGTAAATCTCTATTGTTTCGTTAATCTAAATGAATCATTGTTACAGCTATGTTCCATTAGTAAAGATGCAGCACATCAGGAGATTTGCAAAAATCAGTAGGCCGGACTGAAAGCTGTGTGGTGGAAGAGTTTTAATGCTTTCTAGTTAGTCTCAGTGACACCAAGCATGCTGTGTCCAAGACAGGTCAAGATTCCTGAACTCTAATTCTTAGAAATGGACCCGTGTCTCTTATCTAAATAAATAGAACTTGAAGAAAAACTGAAAAGTAACTGTGCTTTGGAAAAAAAACTAACTGGAGACACCTGTGTGAGAAGAAGAAACTCAGTCCCAGAAAATAAAGAACTATAAATGCATATTGTCATGCTTTATAGTTGATAATGTGTATTCTTTCAGGTTATATTATTTCATGTAGTTGTAATTAATAGATCATATTTAATGTTCACTGAGAAATCATGTAACTGTGCCAACTTTTAGAAGAATTAGATGTCTCACAAATAGTTACCTGGCTTACAAATAAAATACAAACTTGTCATTTACTATATAAGAAAAGAGTATTATTATTATTTGTGTGTGTTAGATTTTCTCTGAAGATTTACATTATAGAGATTACAGTCTATCTATGCAAAATAAATGGTCTTGGCTTGATCATATGAATGATAATTATAGGAAATGTTATATGTGCTATCTGGTAGAAATATTGTGCATTAATTTATATTCTACTTTTATTATTTAGTTTGTGAGCACTAACTATAATTAGTTTGCTAAGAGAAGAAATTCAAATAACTGGCTTCTTATTTTTTATTTTGTTTGTCCAGCTAGAGCATTGCAACAGAAAGCAGAACCAGAGAGAGCATGTATCATGTTAATGCAGTGGCTCTCACGATGAATAGGGAAAGCAGATTTTCTGAAAACTTTTATTCATCTCTGGGGTACAGTCTCCTTTGATTACCTATAAATAATGCAGGAGGCGAAGCTCTTTTGTCCCCTTCTCTATTGAATGCTGGTGACCGATGTTCAGTTAAGCAGTCACAGGCTTCCTTCTGAAATCTTTGCTTGTTTCTGTGACATAAGCAGCCATTCTGTTTCCCTATAATTTCTGGTTCTGAAGGACCTCCTCTCCACAAGACTGCAAGTTTCTTATTTCCTGTATGTTCTCACGATCTGCAGCACAGTCTCAAATAACTTCTTTGGCTCACTGGTGTTAATCTGCTTACTTTGGGCTGTTAATTCTTGATACAGTGGGCAACAATTAAACTATGATGAAAGATGGGTGGCTTTCTGTGAGAAGGGCATGTTTCTGGAAGAATAACGCTTAGTAATGGAGATGCAGTAGCATCTTCACTAGAAGTGACAGTGTCACCTACAGGCAAGCATCACATACTTAAATTTAATAACTGTATCCCTCATTGACTGCAATTACAATTTAACAGTTGCAAATAATAATAGAATTACTGTTCTGATGTGGTTAATGGAAGTGATTCCTGTATGTTAATCTAAACAGAATTATGTAAGAGCTGCTTCAAAAGTAATGCCTCCTATCTTATTATGTTGGCATCTTTAGAGGCAGATGTTGATGTTATGGCAGCAGAGGTGGAATGTTCCCTCCAATATTCTGTTATATTTTGTTGCTGTGTGGCAGATGGCAGCAGAAGGGCAGTCTGACATGGAAATGAGGATGAAGCAAAGGTGTTTCACTAAATCCCTCCATGCAGAAAAATATCCACTGACATACATCAATGCTTACTGAGTGCTTATAGGGACCAAACAGTGGATGTGAGCACAGTGAAGTGGTGGCCAGAGAATTTCATTGGTGTTGACAGCAGGTCACCTCCAGTGGTGCAGATTTTTGTGATTATGGCATGCAGACTCTTCTTCATCCCTGGTGAAAACGTATAGCTAATGGTGGTGATAATATTGAAAAATAAGGCTTGCCAGCTGAGATTTTGCTCTATCAAATGGTGTTATTGTGCGTTTGTTGATCTTCTTTCATAGGTTAGTTGGAATTTGTTCATAGGCCACTCCTCCCCTGGAGTCTGCAAATCACTAACTGGAAAATAGTAGTGGAGCAAAGGTCTGGAAATCAGTCATATTGAATCATAGACCTATCCTAGTGTCTGGGATATTATTTAACCTATTTTCCTTATACTTCTTGACTTTTTATATAGAATTATAATGCTGCTGCCTTTCCTCTATGCAGGGAACTTTATTAGTTCAGATTTATAAAGCAATTGTGTGTAAAATACATAAATTTTAAAAAGTTTTTAAACTCTTAGAACTTTACTACAGCTGTTATTTGCACTATTCCTACTCTCTGCCATGGGACAAGTGTAATCACACAAAAAGCACTACTTTTCTTTCTTGAGAAAGCTAAATTTACTGTTATCTTTGTCATCAAGCAACTTAAATATATTAAATTATGACAAGTCTTTGAAGGTATTAATCTGCTGAGAAGGTAAGTACTGACTTCATTAAAATCTCTCTGAGGTTCACTGTGGAATAACATCTGAGAACATTTTGCAGCTGTGGATTTTGCAGTTTTGATGGCATAGTGAGGAAGAAATCATTTGAAGGGAGTGGTGTTCTCCAGTGTTGGCTGTAGCTGGATATGTATGCTCAGTGAGCTTTGCTGTGGACTTGAAGTACAGAGAGAAATGAGTCTGATTAAAATTAGGCTATTACATTTCTGTGCAAGTCAGGTTACAGTATTTTTGTTCTGACTACAGCTAATTTTCATGGTTTATGTTAAAGTAAAGCATTGGTATTAAAAAATATCATTTAACCTTAGTAACATGCTTCAAGCCATGTAAATATGAATGGATACCCTAGGATAAGAGTGCTAAATCAATTCATCAGAGATTTCTAGTAATGAAGCAATTAATATGAGATGGTAAAATATAACAGTTGCCTTCCAGAGCTTACAAGTTGAATTTTAGTTCACTCCCTATCATCTCTCCCTTCCCATCTCTTGGCAAAACTCAATTTTACAGCACTGTGAAAAACTTACCATCTGCCAGAGTCCTAGTACTGCCAGAACAGACATTACACAAATGCACATATCTGAGCAGTTAGAACAGGTTGTGATCTGTACTTCTATAACTGTAAGCAAGCTTGTTTGCATTTTATGTTGTGCTTTTCCAAAGTAACAGTGACTTTGAGAAAGGGGGAAAAAAAAGAACAAACCAGCCCATTGTAAATCGCGTAGTTACAACATACTTCACAATTCTCAGTAAAAGCAACTAACGTATGGAGAAGAATTTGATGGTACAATTTAGGTGGTAATGAAATCCTTGTTATTTCAAAGCTTACAGCATGATAACATATAAATCCAGAGACTAAATTCTACAAATAAGATGGGATAATAGAGTGTAAAATGAAGATGTGAAGAATTAACACTAATCTTCTGGGCAAATACAGCTACCACACGGAGCTCTACATTATGGAGTTATTGTAACTATGCTGAAACAACTTGGCATATTTGTGGTGTAATAATGAGTTCAAGTACTCCCCAGCTGGGCTGGAATAAGGCATTCACATGACCTGTGCCAACCTTTTCTACACCAGAACTAAGAATGGCTTTGGCAGGTGGGCTGATTGTAATTGACTGCCTTCAGCACCTTAACAGATGTGCTCAGCACACATCAGGATCAGAGTGTTCTGCCCTTATCCAAATTAAGCACTGCTGAAAAGTGATGGAATTTTGCTTTGCTAAGTTTTTCAAATAGACTACCCAGTCTATTATCACTTGTAAGAAATATATCTTTCTCATAGATATCTTCAGTATTTAAAAGGAGTTTATAAGCAAGATGGAGGCAATTTATTTTTATTTTTTTTTTTACATAGTCTAAAAGTGATAGGGCCGGGGGGAACATTTTTGACCTAAAAGAAGAGAGATTTAAGTTAGATGTTAGGAGGAACATACTCACCACTAAGAGTGCAGTAAGATACCAGAACAGGTTGCCCGTAGAAGCTGTGGGTGCCCCATCCTTGCGAGGCATTCAAGGCCAGGTTGGATGGAGCCCTAGGCAGCCTGATCTAGTAGGTGGCAGTCCTGTCCATGGCAGAGGGATTGGAGCTGGGTGATCGTTAATGTCTTCCAAAACAAGCATTTCATGTGCTGAATTGGAATTATCCTAAGAGTGAAATGTGATGTATGTAGGATTAGATAGGCTCACCTCTGCATTTTTACTTGCTTAACAAAAACATAGAATGATTATGATGATGCTAACTGATGTGACAGGAAGCTTTTATTTTTACTTGAAGGGCTGATATTAGCATATATCCAAGGGATGTTCTCTTCTTGAGAAGCAAGTTTTAATTCCATTATCTCACAAACCTGATTCAGCTTTTATATGGAAAGCTAGAGATTGTAGTTAGGCAATTTTTGGTAATTTTATTTCATGTAATCTTAGCATGTAGATTAACAGACTGTGTAGTAATAGAACCTTACAGTTATTTGCAGGATTATTATTTATCTTAAAACATATTGGTAGGAAGAGATATCTTCAACTAGTATATTTCAAAAACCAATATATTTCAAAATGACCAAAATGCAGACAATTAGGATTTGAAATGTGTAAATCTATATTTTCATTTGTGAATCTACTACTACTTCTCCACTAAACAGTATAGTGGAGTGTTTTTATTTTTGTCTACCTCAACTAAAGCTCTGAACAAAATGTGATTGAAATTGAATTGACAGATAGCTTTTGAATGTTCCCAGATCAACAGAGATAGACTATCTCTGGCTATAAGTGGAATTAAAACTAACATTTTCAGCTATGTTTGGTAAAACTAGGAAGAAGATGACAATATATTTACTTAATTAATAGTAGCAGTGAAACAAATATGCGACAGTAAGAATCAGACTGTAATTTCTACTTATACCAATCAGGAAGATGAGAGTGTTATGTATTTCCTGTATAGCTTGAATAAATATCAGTACAGCTAACTTTAAGTTCGAATTGAACTGTCTCTCTGTTCTTTTTCATTGGTTTAGTTGCTTTTAGAAATGTTTTCTTTCTATTTTCTTGTAACTTAACTATAGGTCCAGGTATAAATTTGGGTTTTTCCCACCTATTTCTTCACTGCACGTAGTTTGTCAGTTAATCTCTCATGTGGAGTTAAAGTGTTAACTGTAAAGCTAACTCTATTGTTAACTCTAAGAGGCTAACTCTATTAGCCTTAGAGGTTTTAAAAGTGAGATGCATTAATGCATTAGGGTTATGCTGCTATCTAGGTAAGTGTTAGATGAATCGTAGTATGTCTTCATAAAGACTTCCTATGGCTTATTTAAATCTTGGAACTGCCTTCATGGGAGAGATAGAAGTCAGCTGTCAGGAGATGAAACTTTTCTGACAAAATCTGTCTAAGAGACTAAAGTAAAATTAATAAAGCAGAGGAATGTCAGTGGATCACAAAGATCTCGACACGGCATTTTTCAGAACTAAAACATGACAAAGTCTTCAGACTGGTGAAGAAACATGTTTCTTTAGAGATATTGTATATGCTCATTTTTATTTTCAGAAATATCTTCCTGATATTGTAAGATACCAATATAACTTTTCTTTAATATTTTGACCTTCAGTAGAGACATAGGACTATGGAGGCAACTCTGTTTGATAGGAAGAGAATAAACAGATCTTAAAAAAAAACCCTCACAGTTCTCTAAGAATTCTTCAGGACTTTCACGTTTATAAAGATCTAATCATAGTGGATTGTGGTCATTTTTCACAATATACCTATTTCCAGCCTGAGATGTGTTGGGGAGAATTCTCATTATTTCAGTGTCTTGAATTTTATCAAATTGAAAGCCAAAGACATTTTTAAAAGATTTTCTGTGGGGGGGAGAGGGGAACAGAATGAACACTTAGACACATACCATGGCCGGGCACATTTCATAGCTGTATACACACAGCTTTTCATTGATGAGAGAACTTCATTCTGTGCAAACTGAGCATAGAACTAAATTCTCCCAGATATCCTAGATAAAATTTTAGACCTACAGGTTACACAGCACCCCACATCCTTTTAGTCCCTGCCTGACCTTGAGAAATGGTTGAGGAGTGGCTCAGCTAGTGCTAGTGCCTATGTGAATGGCTAAAAAAGGCCCTAAACTGAGGATGTTGTTTACATCTCTCACCAAAATGGAAACAAAACAAAATAAAGAAAAAAAAAAAAATCGATTTATGATGTGAGTTCCTTTGAAATGAGTCTGAGAACAGATAATGATTAATGATCTGGGAAGTAAATCAGGTAATAAAGGTGGCAACATTTCTTGACGACATAGAGTATTTTCTGGGATGTTGAAAAATGGTCAGATATTAGAAGTATTAACTGAATCAATGTGTGAACTGCAAATACATTTCATGGTAACTTCCTTATACCTACTGTATTTGTCCTTTTGTATATTGCAAAATACTCATCCTAAACAACTTTCTGGTTGAGTGCCCTAATGAAGTCAATATATTTTGTCATAGAAGGACAGAAATAAAAAAAAAAAAGATTTGAAAAAGCGGGCAGAGGTTGAAGTTTTACCGCAGCGTAAAAGGTTAACACCTTTCTGTGAATCGTGGCAGATTCAACCTGAAGCCAGTGGAAACTGTAATCTCTCGTGACTGGGAAGCTGAGAAATAAAAACTGTATTAATTAAAAACAGGCTGGTATGACAGCCTTTACTGATGGCAGAAAAAATATTCTGGCACCCAGGAAGTGTCTGGGAACTGAAAGGATCTGTCAGGTCAGGTGCATCACAATTCCATTTTCTTTATTGTGGAGTTGCTTAGTGTTTTGAGAAATTCCAGCTAGGAAAATTGGAGAGTCTATGTAGCAGAGGCCAATGAAGACATGAAGGTCAAAAAGAGGTTAAAAATATTTATTCACTCTTTGCATAAAAAGCATGGAGAAGATCAGATAATTCAGGTAAGTCTCATAACAAACTAACAACACTGATTCTTAAACTTACATGTAGTTTGTGGGTAACTCTTACAGCCTCTTGCTTGTTGTGGGTACTTAGGATTTATGAAAAACAAATAGGCATTTTTCTAGAAGCATGAATCTAAATGAATTCCTCTTGTGCTTACTAATATAGTGTTTCTGGCTCAAGATTTTACTGAGCTGTGAATTGGAAATTATTCATAGGAAATAGCAATACCTAGTCTATTTCTTTGTGTCAGAACTCTGATCATTGCTGAAGACTGAATGTAGGGCTAGACAGATCTTTGGCTGGGTTTTGTATGACTTTTTTTTTTTTGATAGCCATACATTGTCTGCTCATCTTGGAATCATCCAAATGCTGGCCAGAGGGTGAGGAGACTTTGAACTTGGCTACATCAGCATGTAATTCTTTACAGTGGGACAGCGTCAGCAGACTGAAGCTGAAGAACTTTCTTCTATGGTATGTGCCATTCAGGGCTTTTTCTTTGGACTAGATTTTAGTCTTAGTTTTGTCTTCTGGTCTGAATGTTGCTATCATTTATGCAATATATTTATAGTGGTATTAGGGAATTGGTACTGAGTTGTGCTTTTTTGTTTGTTTGTTTTACACCTGGAGCAGAGCTTTCAGTTTGATTTTCTATTGATGGAATCTAATTTGTGCCCACTCAGTCCATCCAGTGTGAAAAACCAATGCACAATAAATAGAGACAATAGGAGTTTTGTTTCAATTTATACTGTTATTTTGTCTGAACCAAAATGTTAATGTATCTTGGTTCAACTTTTTCTTGATATTTCTTGAGGACAGAATTTCCATTTTTATAGCAACAACGTTGATTATGGTCCAATTTAAGTCTTATTAACGTCTGTGTTTAATAGGCATGTGTATAGAAATAAGAGAAGAGGTTATGTTGGATATTGTTATGGAACATATTTGTAATAAATGTGAGGAAGTCCACCATTTTGCTTGGCCACACAGAAGAAAAATAGTATGATGAAATTTCTGACTAAATAGTCAAGAGCAAATTCAATGACACTTTCTGCTTGTATTTGTGAATTACATCTCTTTACATAACAGAGATAAAAGTCTGATTGCTGATAACAGCAATGCAGACACTTTTGAATACATCTACTCATGCTTGCTTCCACTTTGATTATTACTGTTTTTCTGAAGTGCGTGGCGTAAGTCAGTAACAAACAGAGGTAGTGCCTCCACAAAGACACTGGGTCATTGAATAAAGTTGCATGACTGAAGTAGACAGCTAAAAATTTTCATCTCTGCTAAGAGAAAAGAAAGAATATTGATATTCCATCAATGAGGAAATAGACATGCTGGGAATTAAGCCAGACTTAAGTATTTTCAACTTTGAAAAACCACCATTTAATGACAAGGTCATTAATGTAAGGTCAACTATTTAGATAGGGATTACATATTCAAAAGGATTTCCCTCTTTTTTTTTTTTTCCCCCATATTTGTCCCCAGTATTTCATGCTGAATTTGAGTGATTCAGAGCTCATTTGAGACATAAACTTAAAAGACTTCTGTATGACTCCTTGAAAACTTTGGCAGTATGTTACAATCTATTATGTCATCCGACATTGTTTGGGTAGAAAAATGTGAATTCTAACTTTCAGTGGTTGCTTCAGACTTTTTTTTTTTTAATAATATGCAGACTAGATTTGTCAGAGGACTACCCATGTCAGATAACAAATCATATGAAACAGTTCAAAACTCTCCACAAAAACCGCTTCACTGCCAAAATGAATGAAAACTTTCAACATCCAATGAAGTCAGTGAGAACTGAGAGATTCCTCTGGAGATATGGATGGTAAATTTTACTTTCAAGCTTTCTCTGTATAACACATCCTGCTCTTGAGTACGTTTGTGCTATATCCCTTTTTTCTTGGTTAGAAACTAAGATCTAGGTCTGTCTACAGATTTATTTAAGCCAGACAGTAGATCTTAGTCCATGATTTACATTGGTTTTGTGTTCATTTTAAGGGGAACAAAATGTAGGTTCTTCGCTTGGATAATGGGAGTAGGAGTCTTCTGGTACAAGGCAGGTACAAATTATATTTTTCTTAATGAAGTTGTGTAATTAATTCAACTGCACAGAAAGAACATGCAGCATCACATAAGATGTAGTCCTGGAATAAGCTTGTGCTTTTGTGTTTTGTTTTTGAACATAAAAATGACACGTATTGCTGGCTCAGTCTAAATAATACCTTGTTTCTAAAAGCTTTTCCACATTAGACTATTACAGTCTAATGATTATAGTTGTACTTTACATACAAATGGTGTCATAATTTAGTGGTAAAATAATAAGTCATGCATACACAAGTTGCAACTAATTATAGCTATTGAAAAATAGTCACTTCCAAGCTTGTTACTACCTCATTTAATGCAAGAATGACTCATCTTCTACACTACTGTTCCTTTGAATGAGGTAAGAGAAAAAATCATAGATTGTATTGGACAAACCCATATATATATATATACTGGGGCTTTGTCTAGTGCTTTTGTATGGACTGTGACCATATGGTAGTCTCTTACTATTTGCGGTATATGATAATCAGCTGAACATTTCATGTATAATAACATGATGCGTCTGTGTAATGGGGCAGAATAAAATACTTTGTTTGAAATGGGTACTTTTACGTTGTTATTGAAATTTACTTTGTTGTTAGTATGGCCATACATTTTAGAGTAGTAGTTGTGGATGTTTGGGCATGAAAGAAGCTTTGTGGCCTATAGGGTCAATTATGAGGTAGGCAGTGTTCTGCAAAGAATTTAGCTGTTAAGTTATAAAGGAAAGGCATAATGAAAAAAGAATAGCACTTGCTAAGACTGCAACTATTTTTCAATGAAAGAATGGATTTTAAATATTGTATGCTGGTAATATTTCTAAAGCAAGATTTTTAGGAAATAGAGAGACAAATCTTCTGAAGCTTTCATACATTCACATTTCCCAAAAAATAGTAGTGATCACTCATCCCATCCCAGTGTTGACTGTCAGTTTAAAATTCAATTCTCTTTAAGTAAATAGCAAAATAAACAAAAAACTTACACTTTTGCTCCCCTTAACTGTAGAACACTGGAACACAATGGGCTCTGTGGAGTAGCAGAAGGGCTGCATGCGAAAAAAGAATTAATAATGGATCAGAAATTAAACTGCTGTGGATATTTTGTGCTTGGTGATCTAGGAGATAAGAAGATGATAATGGTGGGAAAAAGGAAGGAAAGAATGTAACAAGGAGAAAATAATGGAGTACGAAAAATAAAGAAAAGGAGAATAGTAAAGATAAATACAAAAAGAAACCTTTATCCAGAAGATGTCATCCCTGGCTTCAGGGAATTATGTTGCCAGAATCCAAGATAACATTTGCAGAAATAAATATCAATGAGTGCTATGTACTTGTCTCTCAGTTACTGTCTTGCAACTTTTGGTCCTAGATATTGCTGTAATAAGGCATGATATTAGCTAGTTCTGTGTGATGAGCAGACATTGCATTCTTGTATTCTTTTTACATTTTGCAAGAGTGGTGATGAGATTGAAACCCAAATGCATAAAAAATCAGACAGCCTTATGAGTAGAATGAATCATTATAGTTTGTTTTCACTTTTGCTGCTTGAGGAAGTGATTAGGAGCCTGGCCAAGGAAAGTCTAACTCTGCTCTAGCCTCAGGTAAATTATTATATCTGGCTTCAGGAATGATAAACACAGAGAAATACAGAACAATCTCACCCAAGGCATTTACAGCATGCTTATGTCACTGGTGTGGTAAAAGTTTTTGTTGTATGCTGTTTTTTTTTTTTTTTTTTAAAAAAAAAAGAAAAGAAAAAAGAATAAAAAAAAAAGAATGTGATTCCTTTCTTATTTCTCAGCTGAACTCCTGATGAAACTGCGATATGCTAGTGGGAACGCTTCTAAGAGTCCACTGTTAAGGTCTGCCAGTCACCAGGGGGAAAGCAAGGTACCATTGTGTCTAGTGGAGTTCATCTGCCTCTATTTTTACTTGCAATCATAGCTTTGTAAAATTGAATTTTTCCTGACTTCAGTTAAAAATGTTTTGGGGTTTCAGTCCTATTTTCTGTCAGAGTGAATCAACTACTATTGAAGGTAACAAATTTTTTGAGGGTTTATGCATCTGTTCATCTGTAGATTTTTACATGATTCTTCATCATTCTTGTGTCTCTGTTTTCTCTACCCATAACAGTTTAGCATAGTTTTGAATTATGCAATAAATATGTAAATAGGTACACATAATACATGGATCTTTTAAAATTAATGTCACTTATATAACATATACACATCTGTTTTGTATACATATCTATTTTATATACATAAATATGTGTTAAATATAATTTTTAATAATCATTACGTACCTATATGCGAACACATACAAAATACTGGTATGTAGACAAGTTTGTTTTTATTTATAGAAAACTGTAATTGTTTAAAAACTTCATCACTATGTAATGTCCTCCGAGATTACTGCTCTGTGTAAGTCTATCTGAGGAGGAGCAAGCAACCCAAAACCAATATTTGCTGGGACTGACTGATTGGAAAGCAGTTTTGTGGGAAAGGATTTGGGTGTTCTGGTGGACACCAAGCTAAACAGGGGCCATCAATGTGCCCTTGCCACGTAGGAGACAAATTATGTTCTGGGCTGCATTAGGCAAAGGATTGACAATAAGTAGAGGATAGCATTCTTCTTTTTTACTGAGCACTGGTGAGGTCACACCTGGAGTGCTCACAATCCTCATATGTCCTTTGATTCAAAGGAAGATTCATGAGCGCTTATCTTTCCCTCACTACATACATCAGGATGTAAAAGAAATATGTTACACGAGTTTACTTCAAGATAAAAAACTGATTTTTATAAGGCTAAAGTGGCAATTTACTACAGTCAAAAAAGAAAAAATGAAATTATCTGTAAGCTCAATTCAAGGAGCTAAAAAGAATACAGGTCATAAAATTAAATTTTTTTTGTTATAGGTATAAAAATTCTATAGATGATTCTATTTTTAAGGGGAATGAACCAGCCTAAAGATTCCTCATTAACTTTCAAGGGCCATTTGGCAGATAATGGAATTCATCCACTAAAGCATTTATTTTTCCTGTCTTACAGACACACATGCTTATCTCTGAACAACAAGATCCCCTGTAGGAGGAAAAATCTTGTATTCATTGAGGCCAGGAGGAAAAGTGGTAGAGAAATAAAATGGGGAGGGATGAGGTTGGGGGTAGATCAAGCAAACTGAATACAAAGCAAAACCAAAAAAATTCCACGTTATAATGAACTAGAAAAATTGTATAACTGCTGGAGGCCTGCTTTTTTTTTTTTTTCAAAGAAAAAGAAACAGCAACAGTAAACCCACCAAGACGCAATTCGAAATTAATAGACCAGCTTTAAAAACATAATGGGGGTATATTTATTTAACTTTTTTTTGGTGCAAAACTATAGAAAAGACTGAATTTTATGCCCATCTGCACTCTTCCCTTTTCCCCAAGAAATCCTTTTACAGTGGAAGAGGTCAAGCCATGAATCTGTGGTTTACTAAAGATGACATTTTAAAGATTGGGAAACTTCTCAGTGGAAATCAATGAGTGCAGTCCTTTTGGGTTTTGAAAATATAAATTAAAGAAAATTGAGTATCTGACTTAAAGGGTGAAACCTATGCAGGAGCAAGAGAAAATTGTACTTTAGAAGTCAATACCAACTTAAGTTTCTTTCTGTTAAGAAATTCAGCCGTACAAAAAATTGAGGGCACAAGGTTGCAGTGAAGTTTGTGAATTTATTTTTAATCATTATTTTTGTTGTTATTTGTTGTTGTTGTTGTTTATATTATTTGGAATGCCACTCACTACTTACAAACAAATGACATAATTTTCACTGAATGAAAAGCTTTGTAGTCACTGCTGCATTCTTGTTGATATCCCTATTCCTGATTTTTCCAACTCCTTGTGCTGGAGATTGTGCTTCAATTTAATTTTTACATTGAGAAAGTGAAAGAAAATGTAGAACTATGTAGGACTCGCTCTTTAAGGTATTAGTGAAGTGCATTCACAGGGGATGATAGGTATGTACAGTGTATTGTATGGGATTTTATGTTAGGACCTCTTACAGAAGATTTTCTATTTAGTTTTCTTATTTTTCATCACCAAATAAAGCCTCTTGATGCTATTAATAATGAATTGTTATCTTGGCTTGCTTGTACCTGACAAGACTGCATGTAAGATGACATATATTTAGCACTGCAGAACACCAGGAGAGCAAGACTTCAAAATGAGCAGTTAAATTAAAACCATGCATTCTTTATGACTGCGAATAAAAACGCATACAAAAAAAAAAAAAAAGAAAAAAAGAAAAAGAAATCAGTTTTGTACATTTTCTGAAAAGCAAGAAAGAGAGTCTAATGTATTTGAGGAGATTTTTTATATGTGTGCCATAAAAAATTGCTCAGTGTGACAATATGTAAATATATGCGTAGCTTGAATATTTTTCAGACTTCTCAGATACTACTCCTCTTTTCCCCTCCAGCCCTTTCCTCGGAACATCCAATTCAAGTATGATAAAATGAGTACATATATGAGTCCATTAATACTTATCAAACATTTCAAAAATTACAGGATTATAAAAATACCTAGTTTTTTAAAACTGTGTTAGTATCTTTCATTTCAGAAAGCACTGATCCAGGGAAAAATTGACATTCCCCTTCGTAACCTATCCTACAGTTTTCAGAAATTGATATCCTGAAGCTGATGTATGACTTACCAGCTTTCATGGATAGAGCATCTTCTGTTCTTGCCTTCTGCTTCAAGCTCTGATGAGATTGTTTTTTATGCTGGCTCCACTTATAACTTTATTTATATGGGCACTGCACTCTTTTGCATTCTCAAATGAGATGAAACAGCCAGCTGAATGTATAAGTGCCAATTGCCAGCCATTGTATTCAGATGTAACTGGGATAGATTGATCTGTGTACATAAGGTTTGTGAGCAACACTGCTGATTATCAACAGGGAGTTTAGAGATATCAATTACGTTGCTCAGACTATTGCTCAGCCTTTTGCTTATAGAAAAAGATGTTTGTTCTTTTCCCCAAGAGATGAAGGGATCCAAAAGGAAGAACGCACCTATTCTCAATCAATAAAGTAGTGTATGGAGACCATAGTATCTGGGAGGGAAACATAGCAAATATCGTGGTTATATAACAGAAGTGTAGAACAGAAGTTGGAAATACTAATCTCTTGTATCTTTGTTGAATAAGTTTTCTAGTTTTACAGTGGATGGAATTGTGTTTGCTTTTCAGTGCCTGCGTTATTGTACTTCTCATAAATAAATCTTGCTGAGAACTGTGTTTGAAGTTTATTTCTTTACATGTTTTGCCTAGCTAGCCTTTGTTGTCTTCTTATGAAGATTTTAGAGAAAGTCCAGATTATGTTTCCTATTATGTCTTTGGTGAGTTTACAATTCATTTTTCTCAGTCTTCTAATGTATTTATATTCAGATTCTCTCAGTCTGCTATGGACACAAGTGGATGTGAATTATGATGCAATATATAAGGTCTAAAAGTCAAGTACCATTACATGTAGAAGTGTATAAATGTTTACACTGTACGTACGTACTAAAATTCTATGACAGAGAGTTCGGGAAAAAAATTGTTTAAATTATTTTAATATTACTTTATAATTTCAGATAATTCATTGTTTTAAATTGAATACAAATTACATTAAAATGATGAAATATATGTTCTCTGTTTTAGGATAAAAGTAGAAAAAATATCTGTACACCATTCTACTGACGGAAGAGTGTAGGAGTGCATTTCCAAAGCTAATAGGATTACTGTATTTTCTAAGATGAGGGTCCCTAAATTCTTTTTAAATCACATTCTTTTTCTCATAGACAGAAACTTGCAATCCTTAGATACCTGCAAAAGTATCTAAGGATTCTGAGCATCCAGTCTGTTGTAAGTAGTAGAGAGAACAGGTCCTGCAGTCTTTAGTTATCGTTTCTTCGTGCAGTGGATGCTTAGAAGTTGATCAGAGTAACTTTGCTGTAGAGCACTATGCAGTAATATTCTGCTAGCAAAAGTATTATTGTAACGTCTAATATTTAGAGCTGTACAAGATCTAAAATAAGGGTCTTTTGCAGTCCTTATATCCTTTATAATGGGATTGTAAATTAAACTAGTTTTTGTTGCCTATCAATTTTCCCATCAACTTCTGTGTTCTAAGGTCTCGGTGAAGGTGTTCTATCCCAGTGTGCCCAAAGCACAGTTCTGCAGTCTTGCAGGTGATGATGAATGCTTTTTTTCTCTCTCTCTCTCTCTCTCTCTCTCTTTTTTTTAATCTATAGAGTTTTCATAATTTCCCTTTGATATTTCTCAGAATATGAAGGTCTCCCTTATCTTTCCACCATAGATGAGTATTGATTATTTTCTATTTAAACTTTGCTTTTAAAAGCAGGAACTGGAACATTTAGTCACTTTCAGTTTTGAATTCCAACTCTGCAGATGTTTAAGCTGACTAAAAAATGAAATTTCTGTTCCCTGAAGACTTTCAAGAGTTCATAAGCTTGTTTTGTGGCTGTATAAGATTGGGTTGACAACTTGGAATTTCATTTTGATGAATCTAAAGTACCATCAACATTTTGACGTTACAGTATGCAGCCTTCAATTATATATAAGTGATGGCTTTAAATAGAAAAGATGTAAGTTCCTTCTAAAAGTGTGGGCTAAGTAATACGCTATCATGAAATTTTGATTTTGTCGCATCTTTGATGGTTATGACTTCTGTCACAGAAAAATATTTGACAGTTCTAATTGAAAGCAGTGTTTAAATTAGAAATGGTTACCAAGGCTTCATTTTTTAATTTATATGCTGAATGGGAGAGGTATGAAAAGTTAAGCTTCTTAAAATTCTGCTTTGAATATATAATACTTTGAAGAACTATGTCATACTGTACAGAAAAATAAGTGTGCTACCCCACAGAAAATGAAACTCAGAGTACTTTGAGACTTTGAAGTCTAGAATTTGAAATATGGTAAATTAAATGAATAACAGTTTCACAATCTGAAGACAAGTTTTACTCAGAATAATTTCTCATAATAGGAAAAAATGATGCTGAGGTTGTAGAAGAGTGATTAGCAGTGACGATCAAAGGAGATCTGGGGCTGAGAAGTAACATTTCTGGCCTTTCTATAAGTCGTATACAAGGATTTTTTTAAAAATTTTGTAGTTCTTTGAAACCTTAATTCGATAAGGAAATTGTGTTATAAGGGTAGGATAGCATTATTAGCTCAATTTGACGAGTTAAAATTGCAACATTGAGAAATGAAGGAGGAAAAATTTGCCAAAGACTCAGGTTTAAATGTGACCTCTGAAAAAACTTCAGTGACAGTGGCTTAGGTTTGTGAATAACTGCATGTCTTAAAAACTATTTAAAAGTCCTTTAAAAATAATCCAGAGTGTCTGAACTCAAAATGCAGAATGAACTTAGTTTTGCAAGTTAGAAATGTCCCAAAACTTTCTTACTATACGAACATTCTGATTTCTACTTTTTTTCCTCCTGCAGTAGGGCCTCATGTGCATCTCAACATGAGATGCCTCTCTTCCTTACTGTTTTGCCAGAACAGCCAGATAATGGATCATTCAACATTCCTACCCTTCTCAGTTCAGGTAACCTGTGGCCTCCTCGGTCTCCAATCAGAGATCTCTACATGAGACAATTTGTCATTGGAGCCTTCTTCATTCCTCTCTAATGAGCTCTAGGCAGGTAGTTATGATTTATTGATATTTCTGGTCACATAATTTGCAATGTAGTTCATACACTGCACATTTTTTGGCTTGTTTTATGAACTGTGTTTGGCTAGTAAAGTGTTTTAGGGAGCTATGGAGGCCAACTGAGTTGGTGACTCACGGGGTGGAAAGACAGGCAAATTGGGAAAGCAGTATGAAAACAAGTACTAAATTTATCTGCTCCTTTCTAATATGATCCCCTTATGAGTACTAAAAAAGCCCAAAAATACAGGTTTATCCTGTTAGAATGGGAGCACTCAGACTCACAGTTTATGTCTTCTAGCTAGTGACGTTCAGTAGGTGGCAGAAGTGTGATTAAGGACTAAAGAATAATATATCTGAAGAAGAGAATTCTCTATTTTCATTCTTTTTTATCACCTCAGGAAAAGAAAAAGTAATCAAAGCCAGTTAAAATTCCTTTGGGAGGGTGATACCAAAGGCTTATTTTCATGAAACTGTTCCCTGAATTTGAAATATTTTAATTCCTTTTAAACTGAATTGTTCCTCAGCTGACACATGGATTTGGATGAAACTGGTTCCAAAGCTTCTCCTACTGGTAATTCTCAAGTCAGCCTGTAGAATTAAGAGAATCACTTAACTGTGTATCTACTTGTTCTACTTTTTGTCTATCAGTCTGTGACAATGTCAAAGCACAAAGCACAAATAGCACAAAGGTCTGAATTTGAGTTTAAAAAAAAAAACAAGATACAATAGATATCTCGATGCAATTGCCCGAATTTGGACCAAATGTAGAAAGGAGGCTTTTCTCACAGACCTGGCAAGGAAGACAAAGTTATTATATTGTTCCCTTGCTGAAATTAAATTATGAAACATATCAAACTCCTAATATTCCAAGATAATTTGATATGCCCTGCAACTTTTCACTAAGATGTTCTTCATGTGGGAGATTTTGACCAATATTCTCCTATGTTTGTGTAGTCAGTTGAATTTAACTAATTACTGAATGGTGAACATGCTATTTCTTATGGTGGGCTTTTGAAATATACAGTTATAGGACTGTTGTCTCTATTATTGTATAATTGTACCTTCAGTGTTAAGTATACATGGGACTGGTTTTGATTTTTTATTTCCTTTTGCTTATTTTTTTTTCTTTGGACTTATGTGTACTCACTTTTATTTTGGAGGAGTTTTGCACTGATATGTGCAAATGAATTTCCACTGTTCCTTGTGTATGTGTATAAATGCAATTGCACTAGGAGCTCTGAAGTAAGTCTCAGAAAAGAGTGCAAATCTGGAGATGGGCAGAAGTACTAGTATGCCCAGAGGTGGAGGTTTTTTTTTTAAGTTGAATTTTAGAAAGGGGCTGAATTAGTTCATGTTTCTTTTTTGAGAGGTTTAGAAGGAGTAAGGCACGTAGTCTATTGGGAGACTAGTTATATATAAGGCCTTCAAATTACATTTTGTCATTTGTGACTAAATGTGACTATTACTATTACCCCTTCTAGCAGTGCATGGACAACACAGTGGACAATGCTTGCGAAGAGTGTTCTTTATTAATACAGCTTTGACAAGGCAGGATTCTGCAGTGGAATGTACAATATCTAGATTAATTGAAAAAGCAGGAAAACTGCTTTAATCAGATGGCGGTATGATGAATGGGGAAGCTGCATACTCTTATTAAAAAAAAACTCAGTAACTTATATCTTATACCTTCTCATTCAGATATCAAGAAAGATCTCGAGAGGTCTTTCGTATTTTGTACTATTCAGCTGCTAAATTATCCTCTGTATGTTGAAGTTAATAGCTGAAATGAACAAATAATACAACCATTTGCTCTTCAGTGATAAGCTTACATTCAAGTGTCCCTCTCACCAAAACTTAATTCTTTCATCTTCATCCATCTCCAAATCCGAAGTATTTTTGTGAGTGGCAAAGTAATTCAAACAAAATTTCCTACGATATTCAGTTTACTGGGTAGATTATCTGCCATGTACACATGCACACTGAGGATTTTATTCTGGTGAATTTTCTGCTGTCATGTAAGGATTCCGTTCACAGTATGATTTTTTCATTATGGTGTTAATATCCCTTTTTATCAGCCAGTCTTTCTAGATTAATAAATTCAGCAAGATCTTCATGTCATCACAATATTTGTTTTGTTTAGTTGCTTATGGAAAATCACTGACTGTAGAAAAGGATAGATATGTGCACATGCAGACAGTTCAAGATTCTGAAAGATTTGTCTCCTTATACACAAGGTTAGGTAGCAAACGTCTGATCAGAGTTAGCAATCCATTTATGGCTGTTCCTGCCCCTTACACAAGTAAACAGCTGCGTGGTAGTATAGATGGTCACAACTGCACATTCAGCTCTGTCTGTGCATATGTGAATTAGATGCGTGGGATCTGTATTATCTTCTCTGTATCAAGGGATAAATCAGTAAAGCTGTTGATTCCTACCACTGGAAAAGAATGCAGCTCTGGTCCTACAAGCTCAATGTTTTATACGTGAGACGGCTGCTTACTTTCACGATGATATTCATTAGGGGCATTTACCTTTCTCTCTCTGCCCTCAGACTGCTCAATAGGGAATGGTTTCACGTTGAAAATAGACCTGCCTGCAAAGCAGCTGCTTGCATCATTATCCTGAAATTATTATTTTGTATGGAAATATGGCTGTTACGAAGAGAGTAAATATACAAATTAATGAAGCCTCTTATAGGAATGTTTTGAATGAACTTTAGTTAATCCAGTAAATGGCTGTACACTGTATTTTAATCTCTCAAAAGAACCGCAGGTAATTCCTTTCTGTCTTGCTTTCTCTACCTTCCTACTTCCCCACACACCTGCCAACTGTTCAGAGAACAATTTGGCTTTTAATGTCCTGCTGAGGTAGTGTGGTATAAAACAAGCCAGTGTACCTTGAGAGTGATTTACAGGTTGTATGAGCCTACTGTAATGAGCTCTGGCTCATCAATCAGCCCCAAATCTAATCTTTTAGCAGAAGTAGATGAAATGTACTGTGTGTGGACTAAGCCAAGTTGGAGGAATGCATTTGTCTATGTCTTCCATGCAGGTTCCTCAGTATAAGGCTTCTTCTGTTAGTTCTGTATAGTCAAGGAGTTCACTTGAGAAGCATGCACCTATGTATATGTTAGATGATATGTTTATCAACTTTCAATTATATTTGTGATTTGAAATGTTGATACATTCAGCCTAACTTCAAAGTGAGTTTCTCTTTCAAAAATTTATTCTCAAAAGTCCCTGTCTTTCTTAACAAATTGAGTATGTTTGCATAATGTTTGTGTTTCCTTTGAGTTAAGAGCTCTACCTGACTTTTGGTATTTTTTTCTTCAGCCATAGACAAGGGATATTTAAATACGCTTGATTTTGAAAAAATGTGTCACGGAGTTAACTAGATCAATCTATGCCTGTGACAGGGATCTATGCCTATGACAGGGGGCAGTAGGCCCCTGCCCCCCCCACCCCCCTAGCCCCACAAAATGGGAAGGAAGGAAGGGAGGAAAAAAACAGTGGCAACAATCTATGGAGGAAAACTTATTTTACTAACTGTGATATTGGAATGCAAGAAAACACAGTATAATACAATCTAATTGAAATTGAGACTAATAGATCAAATAAGATAGGAGAGAGAGAGCTCCTGAGACTGAGTCAAACCTGAAAAAGCTTGGAACGGCTAGGAAAGCACCCTCCAGCACCCACTGCCAGGCAGTAAGAGACCATCCCACCTGGAAGGGTCAGATCCCATGACTTCCATAATGTATGGGGATAGGTACCTGGAATTGGAGCATTAACACTTTAATTCCAGTGCATGATGTTTTGATGTGGAATACTGAAAACCAAAAAACATAAAACCATGACAAATGAGTAGGTATTATACTTGAAATTAATATAGTTTATAACAGTAATTTAAACATATTTATTAGAATGTTCCTTAGTTTAGTGCCTATTTTCATATCTGAATTGGTGTGACAAATGATTTATCACAGGAAAAATTTGAAATTTTTACTTGACTATGTCTGGAACTGTTTTCACCACAGTGATTCTGTGGAGGTCAGATTGTAGCACACTGACACATTTCATGTTTTCTTACTCAGAAATCTCACTGCAAGGCTTATTACTGATGTCAGCTAGCTTTGGTTGCTTGAACCTTTCCTGGTTAGATTTCTAAGTTGCTAAAAAAACACTTCATTTTTGAGTCTAAGCATAGAATATATCAGATGATGTATTTCTAGAAAAGCATAAAAATACTGTATAAAAATCAGAGTAACCATGTTTGAGAATGCTGAGTGTAAGTTGGCATGGGTGCTAAGCTGACCAGAAAAACTGAAAGACTGTGCTACTATGGAAAGAGAAAAGCCTGGCCCACATTTGTCAGGTAAAAGATGGAGAAGATGTATATCACATTCTCTAAACTGATTTCTGCACCAAATACTGAGGAATAAAATGCCTTAAGCAAAAGGACAAACTTGACAGACAAAGGGGCATAAATTGAGCAGAAAGATGTTTTAAGTGGAAAATGAGGTGTTTTCTAATGAGGAGAAAAATATGCTGGTGAAATAAGAATAATATTTCTAAAATTTGTCAGATTGTCTCTCATAGAATCATAGAATGGCTTGGGTTGGAAGAGACCTTAAAATTCATCAAGTTCAATCCTCTTGCTGCAGTCATGGTGGCCAACCACTAGATCAAGTACTAGTTCAGGTTGTCCAGGGCCCCATCCAACCTGGCCTTGAACACTTCCAGGAATGGGGCATCCGCAACCTCTCTGAGCAGCCTTTTCCAACAACTCACCACTCACTCAATGAAAAACTTTCCCCTTGACTTCTAATCTACATCTTCCCTCCTTTAGTTTAAAATCATTCTGTGTTGTTCTGTCATTATCTAACCATATCAGAAGTTGATTTCCCTCCTGTTTACAGTCTGCTTTTAAATACTAGAAGGCTGTGATGAGTTCTTCTCAGACTGAATGAGCTCTGCTTCTTCAGCCTGTCTTCACATGAGAGATGCTCCAGCCCTCTGATCATCTTCATGGCCCTACTCTGGATTATCTCCAAAAGCTCAACATGTTTTCTGTGTTGGGGGCCCCATACTTGGATGCAGTACTCCAGATGGGGCCTCACAAGGGCAGAGTAGAAAGGGACAGTCACTTCCCTCACCCTTTGGCCACCCCTTTTCTGATGGGATTTAGGATACCATTGACCTTCTGAACTGCAAGAGCACACTGCTGGCTCATGTTAAGTTTTCCAATTACCACAACCCTTAAGACATTCTCAGCAGGGCTGCTCTCAAGGATTTCTTCTCTCACTCTATAAACTTATCTAGGATTAACCCAATCCAAGTGCAAAACCTTGCACCTTGCTTTGTTAAACCTCATTAGCTTCACACAAGTCCACCTTTTGATTTTATCAAGGTCCCTCTGGATGGCATCTCTTCCTTCTGCTGTACCACTGCACCATTCAGATTGGTGTCATCAGCAAACTTGCTGAGGGTGCACTAGATCCCATCATCTACTGGACATAGAATCACTGCTCACAACTCTCTGGCTGTGACCTTCCAACCAGTTCTTTATGAATTTGATAGTCCACCCTTCAAATCCATATCTCGTTAATTTAGAGATAAGGATGTAGTGCGAGACCATGTCAAAGAATTCCATGCACATGACATCATTTTCCCTTCCTTTCTTCACTGATGCTGTCACTCCACCATAGAAGACCACTAGATTGGTCAGGTGCAACCTTCTCTTTTGAGTCTCTATGATTGTGAACTTTGCTGAATTGCACCTGTCTGTCTCTTGAACTTGTATAGAATCTAGCAAGTTAAAACACCAGAGTCTTTAGAGACTTTGAGATCCTGAAAATTCTACCATGGGCAAGATTTCAGCGATACATCCGATTCCAGAAGTGGATCAGACACATTTTATATCTTTTTTTTTTAATTAATAATTCATGTTCAATATCTCAAAACAAACCTTGAAACAAACCACAGATAACATAAAAAAAGAAATCATACACAGGAGTAAAATAAAATGAAAAGAATATTCAGCTGAATGAATGGATAAGCGATATCTTTTATAGTTAGGTGAGAGACTGAGATTGTGAAGTTAAAAATAATGACAGCAAGGAGACTGCCTCCACTGCTTGGGGAGTGTTTAATCACTTTTTTAACTGAATTTTTAACTTAATCCCTTAACTTAATGAAGCATATGAAGGAAGTCAAAAGTTAAACAAACAAACAAAAAAATTTGATGTAGTCTATGAACTGGTTGGTTTTATTTTAAAATCAACCAACTCCCATTATATTTCATTCTCTTCTATGTTGCCTTAGGTTCACCCTTTTCCCTCTGGCTTTTTGCTTCTCCTGTTTTTATTGACTATGGGCTGGTGTTTTCTACTATGATTTTTTTTTTTTCTTTTGACGATTCTGTCATGTATCCCACTATTGTACAGCAGAGCTCAAAGGCCCCTTTTGCTCTTTTTCTTTTTATAGGTTTAGATGGTTGATTCATAGTCATATTTGCATACTGAACGCAGATGTTAGTTTCTTCCAAATTTGGATTGAGTTGAACCAGCAATGTGGTTAAGTGGGCGCTTTGCTCTAATTAGCCCTTGATAATTGTTTTGTTATTTTTTTCCCTAATCCACTTTGAGCTGGATGCAACTGTCTCAGCCAGTCACTTCCGTCATGACTGTCAGTGATGTTTAACTGCTTACGTTGGATGCAGCCATCACAACTGCCACTGGTGGTTATACATTGAGCAGGGTTACTGGAAATAAAAGCCAGAACAAGGAGAGGGCAGAACACTGTCACAACTGATGGATTCTCTTTTGCTCCTGATCAGTCCTGATAGCTTATCTTTGCAGGATTCCCTCCCTTTCTAAGAACAGTATGATAAACAGTGGGTAAGGAAATATTGCAATAGATTTTTCCTGGTCTTTTTTTTTGCTAAAGATTTTCCATATCAATAGTTATATTTTTATTCTCCTGAACAGAACATAGATTATTTAGCTAGATGCCATAAAGTGAAACAGTTTCAAAGGAAACTGAAACAAGTCTGTAGCAGGATAGCTTACATTTAAAAGTTTGGGATAATATTCTGAAGATGCTGAGGGATCTGAAGAGAGTATTGGTACTTTGCTCTGCAGAGGAATCCCCTAACTAGTTTTTCACAAAATAGAAACTAATATATCACTCTTCTTTGGAAGTTTTGGGAACAGCTCCTGGCTTTGCGGGTATATTACTTTATTCACCTAGCCCTTTGATTTAACTGAAACATTAAAAACATAGTGAAATAATCTTGCTTTGGACTTAATAGAATATGTGGTTTCAGATGCAGAGTAAATCTCACTGTTTGTTTTCCCAGAAACAAATTTTCAGTGTTTGGGCACTGAATTGAAGAAATCAGTCATCCACTGAACCATAGTCTATACCAAAAAGATCAGACCAAGAATTTTCTTTGTCAGATTCATCAAGAACTGTGTCAGCAGCAGCTCTGTTGCCTTAATTAAAGCTTTACCCATGTATATATCAAACTCTGGTGTCTAGGAAGAAAGTTAATCTCCTTTAATGACAGCTGTTGGCGGGCAATTGACTTAAATCTCCCCAAATCTTATAATTTGGTTGAAAGATGCAAGTGCATCCAGTAAATCTAGTCAGATAATTTGTTTATTTAACTTCCGATTTTTCAGAGACAAAAAATTTGGAAAGCCTGATATTATTATCAAATCTGAATGATATTTCTCTCTATGAATATACATAACCTCCTTCTTTAAAGTGCAAATGCTTTTTAAGTCTTTTAACCCCATAGAAAGGAAAAATTAGATTTATTTACAACAACCTGGAGGAGACTGAATTTTTTTAGCCGGGTTGTTGATGGCATTAGCCATAAACTATCAAGCTATGTTCATGGGTCAGTGAACACTTTGTGGCTGGAGATGTATAAAAGTCTGCTGAGAGAGCACATCATGCCCTATTCTTGCTCTAACATCATTCAGTAGTTTTTGAGAGGTGAGAAATTTCTATTTCCCATACCATCCTCTTTTATTATTTTTAACACTAGCTTTCTGAGCAGTCGTGCCTTCCTCCCTTTGTCCTTGTTCTTTTTTATTTGCAGGGATTGATCATTATATGGGTGAAAATATACTAAACACATGACAATGACAGGATTTTGATATAGGCAGTTGTTTATGTAGTGAGCTGTTGTGCTCCTGCCTTTAATTCAGGCAACTTCTTAAATATTTTATGTCTTTTGTATTTTTAAATAAGAAAGAAAGGAGTAGGATGTGCACAAACTGAGGCTGTAAATTATAATAAATTAATTATAGCTATAATTTAGCCAGAGGTTTTGCACTGAAAAATACTACTTATCCCAAAGTCTTGCAAATATACTTTGAGATCTTGTTTTGTTGTTGAGTGCTTTAACAGCAGTGTATTCTAGAAATAACTGTATGCATGTTATCTGGGTCATGGAATTGTATGAGCCTCTCCCTCTCCCCCAGAAAGGCTCAGGGAATTTCTTGCTGTTGCTACTATGACAGGAAGAATTTTGTTTATTTAATTAGGTAGACTGAAAGAATTGCCTATATTCTGATATATTTAATTTGTTAACCAGAATGTTAGATCATGTTTGGTCTACTTATGTTTCATATCATCCTGATAATTTACACCGGAAGAGGCTTGATTCTTCTGGCCATAAAACACACATAATTGAAGTTGTTTATGTTTTGAGCTGTACTGTTTCAACGATAGAAAATTTGTTTTTTCTTTTTTTATTGTTCTGTAATGTATCCCTGAACCATACAGGACTTTGGGATTATGGTAATTATAATTATAAAAGATAAAATTGCCAATATTCTTAAGAGTTAAGCGTGAAATAGTTGACATTGTTAGGATAATGATGGAATTTTATTTACATATACATCAGTCACAAAAGTAATGTGTGATCTGTGTTTGAGCACTTAGTCTCAGATGAGCAAAACAGTAAGCACTCACCATTTTTGGTGTTAACTGTAAAAAGTTGACATTCTTAACAATACTATTAGTGAACAAAAAAAAACACTGAAGACTGTCTTAGTAAGTGGCTGACTCCCTCAGTCTGATCAACTCATTTGTATGAGGCTGTATAGATACCATTACAAACTTGCAGACTGAAGACTTGATAATCGGGATAAGCCTCCTTTTCCATGTTAGAATGCTGTTGTTTACTCAGTTGTTCTAGCTTAGCCTGACTGGCTCTGCTTTACAAAAAAAGAATCACAAAAGGTTCTGTTTTGAATACCTTGTGAAGTACAGCTAACTGACAAACATTAGACAGTAGTAATTATTCTTAAATTGATTATCATCAAACACGTGCACAGTTTTTTGATAGAATGGATTGTGCTTCATGTCATGTAGATCTAAGCATACGTAGAATAATAAAATTTTTAGTCTGAGTGATTATTTTAGTTCTGAATAGTGAAGTGTCTAAACAAAATATATATAAAATTGTTTATAGATTTAAAAAGACCCAACATTCTGAATGTCAGAATCGTCTTTTAATTGATGCCTCTGGTAACATCTGATTCTACATACACTGAGCTAACTTAAAAATTGCTCAAACAGCTGTTTTGTCATCACATAATTGACAGAGTTTCTGCTAAAACATCTGTTGCCATGTTGTTAAGTTTCCCTCTTCAATTATTTATGTTCCATCTCTGTTCACAGATATTGTCAAATTACGGATGCATAGAAGTAGCAGACTAAATTATTAGTAAGATAATACAGTTTTATATTTTCAGTTAATCATGGATGCCTTAATCTTATACATTCATTCTTCTCTTTTCCTTCAAGTTCTGCATTTACCCTCAGATTGTTCTCATCCCACATCTTTCTCCTTATCAGTGGAGTCCAAGACTGTGCCTGACTAACCTCCTATGATGGAGTGATGGAAGACAAAGTAGTAGACAAAGGAAGAACTACCTGGACTTCTTTGACGCCTTTGGTATGGTCCTGCACTACATTCTTTTCTCCGAATTGGACAGATTTGAAGGATGAAATGTTGAGTGGATAAGGAATTGGTTGGAAAGTCGCAGCCAGCGGGTTACAGTCAGTGGCTCAATGTGCAGGAGGAGGCCAGTGATGAGTGGTGTCCCTCAGGGATCTGGTGCTCTTTAACACCTTTACTAATGACCTTGATAGAGGGATTGAATACACCTTCAGCAGGTTTGCAGATTATACTAAGCTGAGTAATGCATTTGTTACAATAGAAGAAATGAGGTTATCCAAAAGGACCTGCACAAACTTGAAAAGTGGGCCCATGTGAACCTAATAAGGCTCAACAAGGCCAACTGCAAGATGTTGTACTTACGCCAGGGTAAACCAATATGTGTACAGACTGAGAGAAGAACTCATTGAGAGCATCCCTGCAGAGAAGGACGTGGGGGTTCTGGTGGATGAAAAGCTGAATGTGAGCCAGCAGTGTGCTTTTGCAGCCTGGAAAATCAACTGTGTCCTTGACTGCATCAAATTTGGGGTAGTAGCAGGGAGAGGGAGGTGATTGTCCCCCTCTACTCTGCCCTCGTGAAGCCCCATCTGAAGTACTGCATCCAGGCCTGTGGCCCCAGCATGAGAAAGAAGTGAATTTGTTTCAGTGGGTCCAGAGGAGAGCCACAAAGATGATCAGAGGTCTGGAGCACCTCTCCTACAAACACAGGCTAAGGCAAATAGGCTTGTTCAGCCTGGAGAAGAGAGGGCTCCACTGCAGATTTCCTGTACTACTTAAAGAGAGATTATGAAGGGAAGGAGACACCTTTTTTACATGGTCAGATAGTAATAGGACAAGAGGGAATGGTTTTAACCAAAGAAGGGAAACTTTACATTAAATGTTAGGAAGAAATCTTTTTGCTCGCTGTGGGAAGGCACTGGCTGCCCAGAGAAGCTGGGGATGCCCTGTCCCTGGAGACATTCAAGTCCAGGTTGGATGGGGTTCTGGGTTGCTTAATCTGGTGATTGGCACCCCTGCCCCTGGCAGGGGATTGAAACTGGATGGAGTTTAATGTCCCTTCTAGTTGAAGCCATTTTACAATTCTATGATTCTATTAAAAGAGCGGAAAGGTTCAGCCTCAGGCCCAAGCAATTAGAGGGAGTTTGGGAATCACAGTGGATGCTAACCAAGGTTTGGACCCAAGGGGTTTTTGTATGGAAAGCTAACAGTCAGGGCCTGAAGGCAGATTTAAACATTGACCAGTCCTCTGTGTTGATATAGCTTATTAAGTGTTAATATAACACTTGTTTTGCCTTTTTTTTCTGTATTTCTTTTCTTGGATGAACATATATTGCTTTACAAGGTGCCCTCGCTCTGTATGACTTCACGTAAAACAGCAGGGAAATGCATCTTGCTCTTTCATGACAGAAATTTAGCAGGCTGAGAACCATCAAGGCAACATTCTTCCAGCATCTTGATACTTATTTGTGTCAGCTGAGTAGCTGTGCTAGTGGTTCGTGGTGCTACTGCTATATGAAGCAGTAATTATTTATTGATTTCTTTCATTGCAGAGAGACTTCCATCTTCACTCTGAGAGGTGAAAAAGGAATCTTTAAAGCAGGATGTCAGAAAAAAATGTCCAAATAATAACTGTAAGGTGAGCCACAGCAAATGGGCCCTACTTCTAGCAGTAGGCTGAGGCAACAGGCAACTCTGAAATAAGATTCCTCAGTGGACTCCTTAGAGAATGATGGAGTAAAAGGATAATTCTGGTTCATTCAGGTAAAATAGCTGTGATGCTTTTACTTGATGTGGACCAGGAAGTAAATTGGTGAAGATCTGTATTAAGGAAAATGAATAGGATTGACGTTGACAATGTTAGATCTGGAAGAAATGCAGTCCTGGAAACTCAACTAGTCAGGAATGCAAGAAGAGGAGGCATGTGCAAGGAGGAGGAATGTGATAAATCACGTAGCTCAGAGTCTGTTGTTACAGGATCATGATCTTGTTTATGCAAGCACTGGCTGGCCCCTTGGTGAGCAATTTTTCTTATTGGGTTGGTTTGCTACGGATGCCAGACTGGAAAGAACTTGGTAGTGAGTCTCTGGGCTAAGGCTCTATGCCTATTTGAGTTTTCTTTTTCTATGTCTTCTGGAAATGTTTGTCAGAGCAGTCATTACTCTCATTTTCTTCCTATGCAGACACTGAATATTATCCTTCCTGGAGTTTATCATTCCTGTTTTGGTAATGAGGACAGTACCTAAAGTCAGCAGTACATGAATGAACAGCATTTGCTGCAGCCCCAGAAGTCAAAGGCTGATTATAAACACAGGAAGGAAGAAAAGAAGGCTGGGCCTGAGAGCATACTGGAGCATTCTGAAAACAGAGATAGAAGCAGTGTGAGATGAAAGATTGGACAAGGATGGAGCTAGGAGCCACCTAAACTGTTATATGCTACTAAAAAACAGAAATTAGCTCCACATACCCTATATGAATTTGTTTCAAAATCTGCATTGAGCGCATCTGAAAGGGAAAAATCATGGTTACATGAAGCCTAAGACAGTGACATAATCTGTGAAGTACACAAGATTGGAAGCTTTGTATGTACCCCTCTTTCTCAAAAAAGTGTTTACTTTCTCTCACATTAAAAGTGATGACATCGGGCAGGTTGGTATTTTACTAATGGAATACTCCAGTCCTGAAGTCCGGAGTAGCATGCAGACCCACCATGAGCTGGCAGTACTCAGCAACTAACAAGACTTGGATGGATCCAGGATGAGCTGTGTCTATTCCCCATACACATGAAAGACAAGTGCAGAGAGAGTTGTGACCAGCATAGGCAAAGAAGGTGGCGTGGCAGTCAGGGCTGAGGGCAGCTGTTGGTACAGGATGGATGTACATGAAGAGTGCCTCTCCAAAGGCGGGCATTCCATTATCCATGTGGGAGGCCCGTGGTACGCATACCTCAGTAAGCAGGTAGTTCAATGACCATCTGCACAGGTCGAGAGCACTCATCAAAAAGGCTGTAGATCTGGTTGGAATGTTTCTGCTTGATGAAGATGAGTCAAGGTATCAGATCCATCACCAGGTGTTTGCTGGTGCTGTTCTCTTTAGAATTGAATTGAGGGTTCCTTTTCCAGTATTTGAGAGGAGACACCGTCTTGCATTTCCACTGCATTATAAAGGATAGGGGAGGAACAATAAAAATAACATATAGTGTGGAGACAGAGGTTTGATTGGTCAAGCCTTGCTTGTAAATGTGCACTCTAAGGTACTTTTCCCTCAGCATAGCATCAGGAAGGTTCTTCAGAGGTACATCTTGAATTTCTCTTAAATTACTGCAGATAGCTGCAGTCTGGCCTATAAAAGTGCTTACTGTTGAGGAGATTGGATACCATTAAATTGCAAAGAGTTAGTATTAGTTTCCCAGGAATTATCCCTGAGAATTGCATATAATCACTGAAAGAAATTCAAAGAATGAACCTTTCTTTAGGGAAGGAGATACTTTAGGGAAGTAGATAAAGAGGAAATGGATGCTAAGAGATGTCTGAGCATCAGGTTCTTTTAGAAAGAGAGGAAACATGTTAATATATTTTCTCCTTCATCTTTAATCTCCGTATCGCATGATGTGAAGAGAATGGACTTCTTTCAGTAGCTTAACTTCCTCACCAATGTATTTTTCCAGGCATGGAGCAAAGGCAGAGGAAATGCCTAGATGTTTCTTAGAGCAGAAAGCATGAGGTGCAGCATGCCCTTTTGTGTGAAACAACCCAGGATGAGCCCTCACCTCATCTTACTCATGAATTACTTACATGCTTAATTGTATGAATCCTTCTTTGATTTTGGCTCAAAGCTTGCTTTCTGAAGCATTTCTTGCGATAAGACTCTGACTTATCTAGGAGATGAAAGGTGGGTGTTGCCATGTGACAATCAACATCACTGTGTGGACAATTTTACATTTGAAAGCATTTCTTTGGAGTTGTTTGCCTTCAGAAGACACTGCTTAGGACTGTTTACTGGCGGAAGATCTGACCTGTGACCAAATAAGTCCAGTTTGCTGTGGGAAACTGGGGGGATGACACCATTGTATCCTGTGAAGGCAAGACACAAGTTAATGCCTCCATGCTCCCTCTTATCTGCTGGCAAGGCCCAGAAAATGGGAACAAAAGGAGTTCCTGCTGAGATACAAAAGCCAGAAGCTGTCACTCCAAAGGGAGCTGACTCAACCACTTTGGACTTATAAATAAGTGTGTACTGTCATTGGAAAGTTTCACCATTGTCACTGTTGTCGTCATTGTCATCAACAGAACAACAATGTCCGATGACCCACTGCTACTGAAAATCAAGGACTGAACTACAAACCACGGTGGACCCATGTTGGTGACTGTCTCCCTCTTGCTTCCTGCAAAGACTTTTTGCTTTTATTTCCTATTTTTTCTATTGCCCATTTTCCCTTCTCCATCTCCCTATGGTCAAGAAAACATTTGACCCATTGTGTCTTAATCTCGCTGTCAGATATAAATATATTAAAAGAACCTTCTCTGCCTCCTATAAATTGGAGTGAGTGGAGTGAGACATTCATAATTCTGCTTTCTCTGTTGTGGCACACTTAGTTACACAAACTTTCAGAGCACAAGGACAGGATCCATGTGGATAAAGGGTTTGTGAAGTTGGTCTGAGAAGGAAGGATAGCACTGGAATACGAAGCACCAAAAAATACAGGACTAAAACTCAAAGCTGCATCCTCTGGGTCTTTATGGATGGCTCCCAAAAGAGCTGTTCTTATATTTTGTTTTCTTATATATGAGATCTCAATTTTTTTTAGAAATACCTACCTAAATAAAATATTTTGAAATGGTTGAAATAATAGTTCCTTTTGATTTGCCCAAAAGTTCTCTGTATTTCTTTTGTGGAGAGTGATTCTCTTTCTTCTTCCTGATTTTATTTTTTCTTTTCAATGCTGTAGATTTTTTTTTTATTTATTTATTTTCCAAATCACAATGCAAACTGGACTTTGAAATAGTGACAGAAATATTGCTGTTCTTCACTTAGGTCTATAAATAGCATTTTAGTAGTTTGCATAGCCTTCCTTTAGGAGCCATTCTTTCTTTCATCCACTGACTGCGCACTGTTGTTAATGCTAAGGATTGAAAAGATATTGTTTTTCTTTTCTGAAATATCCCTTCTATTGAAAATATTTAGCTATAAGACACATCTTACTGGCACCCCAAGATCTTCTACTGTTCTTCTACTAAGAATATAATAAAACCTATCACGTGGTTGTTCTTAATGATTCACTTACATAGCAGTCATGCTGATTTTGCCTTAATTATTATACGTTAGCCATCTTTGGCCAAATGAGCCAACTGTGAATTCAATAAAACGTCTTGCCATGCTGACTGGGAAGAACATTTGTTTAAGTTTATGTGAGGCGTTAAAATGTTTTGAATGTTTTGTTTTCATTCTTCCTTTTGCCTTTCAAAAAAGGAGTTTTGAAACCATGCAGAGTCTACCAATTACTTGGTAATACAGCAGTTCTGTTAACACTCACTCAATTACCACATTTTCATTAGAAATAAATTAACACTCTGATAAAGACAATCTAGATTAGATTCACCATTTTGGGAGTATGTGACAAAAATAGTACTTTGGATCAGATCTCACTCATAGCGTCACTACTTTCCTGTTTATATTAGAAATATTTCTTTGGATGAATTCCTGTTGTATCATTTGCTATTTTTATAGTAGCTTCACAGTGGTGGACTAAAATCTTAGTGGCTGATGAATTAATAACTTTAGATTATGATACTTCTTCATCATTTCTAGCTACTTACATGAATAAGCAATTGGACGGAGACATTCTTCTAAGCCTTGTAGAATATTTCAGTCCCTCTCCTTGCTTACTGGCAGTGCCACACATCTCAGTGCCGTCAGGTATCACATTCCTGCTGTTTGGATTAGCATAATTACTATGGAACAAAAGTATGGAACAAAATCTGTCCCAGGACTGATTCATCAATTAATTTGTTCATTTTAATTTAGTTACGTGGTCTAATTCAGTTTGACTTCTGGATGTTTTCATACCATTCTTGCCTTTTATTTGGAGTTTTCCTTTGCCATCTATCTCTTTCTCTATTCCATTTCCTTTCTTTTACGTTTAGAGATATAGAATCATAGAGTGACTTGGGTTGGATGGAACCCCACAGATCATCAAGTTCCACCCCCCTGCCTCAGACAGGGCAACCAGTCTCCAGATCTGGTATTAAACCAAATTGTCCAGCTCCCTGTCCAACCCAGTCTTCAACGCCTTCAAGGAGGGGGCATCCACAACCTCTTTGGGCAGCCCGTTCCAGCACTTCACCACTCTTTCTGTAAAGAACTTCTGTAAAGACCCCCCCCCCACCCCCGACATCCAATCTAAACCTTCTCTCCTTGAGCTTGAAGCCTTTCTCCCTTGTCCTGTCACTGTCTCTCCTTGTAAAAAGTTGATTCTCTTCCTGTTTATAATCCCCTTTTAAATATGGAAGGCTGCAATGAGGTCTCCTTGTAGCCTTCTCTTCTCCAGGTTGAACAAGCCGAGCTTTGTAGGGGAGGTGCTTCAGACCTCTGATCATGGCCTTCCTGTGGACCTGATGGAGCCCAGGATATCATAGATATGGTTCTAGATATTCAGATATTTAACTGGATATTCTAACATCATGGGAAATTTGCTTTCTTTTCCTTAGACTTCAAGTTTAAGAGAAGTTTTGCAGCTTTAACTTATTCCTGATCTGCTTTCCACTATAAGTCATTCAGCCTTCTACCATCACGAACAGTTTTGTGGCTAATAGTTTTGTGCTGTGTGTGAAGGTAATCAGATATTTAAAAAAAAATTAAAAAAATGCGTTGCAGTTGTCTGTTGATCTTCACAGGAAAGCTGGTACACAGCTCTTACCATGATCCAGCACTGGACTAAAGCATAAGATAGGCAAGTAGTTCACTGGAAAGCTGTGATATTACTAAAGCAGCTCCTCAATATTTTTTTCAACATTGTTGCTCATGGTATGTAAAACAAAGTAATTCAGCATATTATTTTTTCCTTTCTCTCATGTATGGTCTTAATATCTTGATTTAATGTGCGTTTCTATATGATCTTAATGCTGGAAAAACACTCTTACAGTTGCCTAATTTTGTATCTAGGATCTGTATATTTTTACTTAGTGGAACGCATTACTAAAGTGCTAACTGAACGATTCTCCTGTTTCTGCAATAGCTTTTGAAAGATTGACTTACCAGACTTCCTCATGAACAACATGAAAGTCCAGAGCAGAACCCAATGTACATCTTGGTCTAGACTTTTCTGTGATATAAGTGAAATAACACTTTTTAAAATAAAATGTTTGTAACAATGAAGTAGACTCTTGCAGTCTAGGCTGCTTGATTCTATTATACTTAGGCTCAGGGAATTTATGTGCTCAATGAGTGTGTACAGACTAACTTTCATGTAATCAAAACTGTAAATACATTCACCTGTTCAATTAGCATAAACATGGCATAGATACCTTGATGTGCAGTGCCGGTTTCTATCAGTTGAATATCTTGTGCAGCATATCCTCATAGTAGTTTTATTAAGGTTCAAAGCTTGACAATTCAGTCTTTAGTTTTAATGGTCCTGAAGGTTAAAGCCATATGAGAAAATGAAGCTGACAATAGGCTTCTTTAAAAGTCTGTATGCTTTGCAATCTATTACCAAAGGAAAGTGCGTCTCCTCTGTGCTTAGCCCTGTTGTTGGCAATCTGAAGAGAAAAGGGAATGTCTGATTTACATGTTTTTCTTCAAAAAAAATCTCTCACATTTAAGTGTGCCGAAGCCTCTCCCACCATGTCTTGCACTGTAATTACTTTGCAGTGAGATTAAATGAGTTATAAATGAGTTCAGTCTGAATGTCAGTTCATCTTGCGCTGAAGAAAAGATCTTCAGCTTTAGGTAGCACTCCTTAAGCTTTCTGTTGCAGCGTTGCTCTGCCTCCATGTTTATCTATATGGAAATGGAAAATATGAAAACAGATTGAAGTGATTTAAAAAATCTTTTTCACAGCATTGCAATGCCTCAACATGTCAATTCAGATCATATCAAAGATTGTCAAATAGTATGTAAAATGACAGCAATATAATAAGATTGATATAATTTTTCTTGGACACAAGTGGACAAGTCAACTAAGAATGGCTTTTTTCCCTCTCACTTGCTGCTAAAGTTGTCCTATTTTGATTCAAAGGAATGAGGTTACTTCTAGATTAAAATCAAAGAAATGGATTAAAAATATAGTAAACGCTTAGGCATATGGGAAAGATGCTCTAGGTTTTGTTTTGATAAATAATGTCAACAGTTCTATGAAAGGGAATCTTAGCATAGTCTTGGCTGTATAAAAGTGTATTTTTTTTTTTTTATGCTGCCAGTCTTGTCTAACAAAATGAGCTATTTCTGTTCTGAAGAAACTGGATTGATACCAGCCAAAAATTCTTCTGCATCTCACAACACTTTTCTCTCTTTTTCCTGGAAGAGAGAAGTGCTGTTTGGTCATCTAATTACCAATGAAAAGTATCTGCACTTTTGATATGTTACCAAAATAAATATATGTCCTCTATGTCTAATACAGAAGCATGCTGAAGTCTCTCCTGCCATGAGTTGCAACCCTCTTAATTACTAATTACAATGACATTTCTGTAAATTATCTGTAAAATAGTATTCAAATAGACACTGGAAATTCTTAGAGCCTTTTACTGATTATGCTTTTTGTTATGAGTTGCTGATTTAATCTCAGGAGTATTGAATCTTGTTGACTCACATTATTCAATAACCAACTTCAGTTCTTTTGGTATGGTCATGATTGTCCAAATAATCTTTATGATTGCTTTTTATTAATTCATTTATGTGTAGAACTACATGCATTCTTGGCATCCATCATAAAATCTGAGCTAGGAATTCCTAAATAAATTGTTTATGCAAATATAGAATGGATATTTCAGTATTTCAAGTATGGTCAGCAAATTAACTAATCTGTGTCTTTGATTGTTGTGTGCATGTTAGTTTTAGTTTGTTTCACAATTCATTGTTATTTGTGGACATTCTGGAAAATTACTTTTTTTTTTTTTTCCACCCGATATTTGTGAAAATCAGAAGTTTTGCCACTAGGTATAAATAAATTTCAGTGAGAACATTGACCTCAGACAATTACATCCTAACTGAAATAAGAAAAATAATTAGTGAAAAAAACACCTTTAACATCATCTTATTTATAATCGGAAGATATATGTTCATAACAATTTCAAAAATATTTTTCAATTTTTAATATGAATTTTTATTTTTCAATGATTAGTTCTTAGTTAGTTAGTTACTTTTATTCCTTCCATAAAAGGCAGTCATACACTAAGTAGTAATGCAAATGTGTTTGTTGGCAGGCGAGTTACACAATGCAAGCAATGGTAAAGCAGTGAGTTTACAAACATGAGGCAAAATTTACACAAAAACTGAGAAAATATCTTCCATAAATAACTACCAGCTTGTCAGTGTTGAGATTCATCCTGAGTTTCTTTTACAGAATAACTGCATGAATTTTTTCATGAATGTTGTGATTATTCCTATCTCCTAAATGTTCTAGGTTTGCCAAGTAGTTTTGGTATGTGTGAGCTAGATTCTTTTTAAAGGAAAAAAAGATGTGCAAGCTTCTTCCTGTATCTAGTTACACATATGTGTTTTGAATTCTTTTATTTTTTTTTCTCTTCATCTTTTTAGACCATCAGATCTTTCTGGAGATTGGGAAGACTTGACTGTCTTACCAACCATCCTTTGGGTATGAGCCAAAAGCAACTGAAGTCTATAAGAAGCTTTCCACTGAATCATGCCTCCAATTCTTTGTAGATTATCACAACATAAGCAATTAAATTTGCCTTGAGAACTAAAGACCTCTCAAAACTATCAATATATATTCAGTAAAAATGAATTTAATGTTTACCACGAAGCCTGTAGTTTAATTGCAGAGCAATAAACTGTGATTATAATATATTTGTGTCCATGTAAAAAAGGTTTACTTTTTTTTTTTTTTAATGTTTTTATGCTAAGGTTATTGGATGAGAAGTAATAAATACAGTAATAGAGTTTTGTGAGGTAAATGTACTAGATGGAGAGAAATTATTTTAGTGCAACTGCTTGTGTTGTTTTATACATGAGACTGACTAGTTTTTAAAGGTTAATGTTTTGAAATGAACTTAGTTACTTTGCAGAGCCCTGAGCATTTATAAAGACTGTAGAGGGAGACTCTTTTGGATAAATCCAATATAATGAGTATATTGTAACTGTGAAAACTACTTTTCAAGAAGCTACCAAGATATGGAAAAGTATAGCTTGAGCTTTTTCAGTAAGAGCCTTACGTGAATTTACCTGATTGTCTGTGAGAGACAAATGGGGCTCTGGGCAGTAATGGATTTGGTCTTAAGCAATACATATTTAGCAGTTGAGAAATTAAGTCACTGTCTAGAAAATTTATTTTCCTTACTGCCAGGCTTCCAAATAAACAGAGGATTTGAGGAGCAACCTAACAGAAACCTTTTAGTGACAAGTCAGAGGATGATTAAGGGATGGATTAATGCACATGGGGCCAAACTGTTCTCCTGATTATTCCTACAGGGACATGCAAAAGCATCTTTTCAGTGTTTTGTGGTCAGAAGAAAATTTGTCCTGCCTGTGTTGCCAGATGCATTCAAGTTGATTCTTAAATTGTCTACATCTACTTAACGTATTAAAAATATAGGCAGCTGCCTTCCTGTGGTGTGCCACTGTCTAATTTTTGTGGACCATTTGGAAAGGCAGAATAGGATGAAAAGGGACAAAACCTTCACAAATTTTAGAATAATCAATAGAGAAAAGAAAGAAAGAAAGAAAGAAAGAAAGAAAGAAAGAAAGAAAGAAAGAAAGAAAGAAAGAAAGAAAGAAAGAAAGAAAGAAAGAAAGAAAGAAAGAAAGAAAGAAAGGAAACCCATCCATGTCTGTTTACAATTGTTTCTAACTGAATTGCAAGCCCTGTCATAATATAAACACTATAAACAATGGAAGAAATACTCGTATTTTCTATGAATAGCTGTTTAGAAATGCATTGCTGGGACAGTTAGAAAATGTCTATGGGCCAAGTCCCACAACCAGTAGATTAGCCAGATCACTTTTGCTCAAATTATTACAAAACCTGACTTACTTACTCTAGGCTTACACTGTGTTAAATAAAACCAAGTACTTAAATATCAGTAGTAGTACAGTCTGTCATTTCTTCCATAATGGTCATTTTATTTCTCTAGAAAACCCAAGAACTGTATGAATTTGACAGATACTGTCCCTGGCAATTTATTTAACTGAGGTAGATGATGATAGGTTTCTTAAGACTGAAATGAAACAATATCCCTCAAGATTTGAACACTGTCATTTATTATGTGGTTATTTAAAGACAAAACCTTAGCCTTGACATGTGGGTAAGTTCCTATAAGCAATGCAGTTTCAAAACTAGAACTACATGATTGCATAATAAGGTCTGGGATAAGCAGTTGTCAGGCTTTGAATGATTTTCTAGAATATTGGCAATGAGGGAAACATACAGTTCTGTCACAGGATGTAGCTGAAGGCTTTCCTATCCTGTGTGCCTCTAGGTGAGAAGAAATAATTCAAATAGGTTTGTGAATTCAACTCTGAATTTCCAGATAAGAGGGGATTTAATTATTGTGTTTTGAAGATGTGATGAGATGAGGTAAAATTTGGAAATAGGAAAGAACTGAAGACAGGAAAAAATGAGGTTTTAGTATTCAAGTAATCAAGGTAACTCAAAATAATTTACTTTTAATGCTATGATCTGACAGTGGTTAATGGGGTGACTTGCTTTAGCCACCTTTCTCCCTCATCTTCTCTATTTCCTCAATGCAATAACTGAACCATCAGCCTTGTACAAGAGAGAAATCCTCTGAGATTGAAATCTTTTGAGATTAATTACTGAATATTTATCAGGGGGATTTTGTTAAAAGGAAAAAGAAAACTTTGTAGAGAGAGAACTAGTGACAGTGAAAGAACAAAATAAGAAGGGAAAAAGGAGTGAAGAATAAGAATCTGTTGTGAATGTGATAAAATAAGCTGGGAAACTGAGTGGCCATGATAAAAATTTTGCAAAGGAGTGAACGTGGAAGAAGAGTGAAAGTATAAATTTGGGCAGTTGCCATGAAAACTGAGAAAAAGGGAGGGAAACTGGAAGAAGAGAAGGCCTATTGGAGGGAATATTGCCAATTTCCAAACCCAAAGGAAGAAAAAAAAAAGAAATAAGAGAAAGAGAAAAATGCACAAATCTTAGATTTTGTTAAATATGTTTATTTAAAACTGCATATGAATGGTAAAAATTACAATATATAGTAGTCTTTTATTTGAGATTTGAAGCTCTTCAAGATCATTATAGTTATGGAGTAAACCAAGACAATCTGGCCAGGATGGTGAGGGTGCAAGTCAATCTATCACTATCAAAATGTGGGAAGTGGAGATAGATTTCATACTTTTGTTTAAAATACTAATTTTATGTTTAGCTATCGTAACTATCAGTAACTGTAAAAAGCAAATAACAATGGAGCCCCATATTTTGCCTTTAGAGTATGTTATCTTCCACTTAATTAGCACAGGGCACAGTGTTTTCTTTTAAAGAAAAATATCTTAGATGACCTTTTGTAACAGGTAAATTGGGTAAAGTGAGCTCCAGTAGAGTACTATCACTAATATGAATTGGAAACATTCTGTATTGCAGTGAAAGCCTCTGTGCATCTGGGAAAAGGTGTTAGGAAAAGTCAACAACTGTGCAAAATATTAATGCCAAATATAAGTCTACCACTTAATGGGATGATGGAAGCTTTGGCATGTTTGAAAACAGTGTTGTGTCAATGACCTAGCTGTGACCAGAGGCTGCCTAATCTTGAAATTATTTCCCGCCTGCCAAAATCACCAGGAAACCAGAAGATTTGTGTGTGTTATTTTTTGTGTTGTTGTTGTTTGTATGTTTTGATTGAAGGATCCTCTCGTTTCCTTCTTTTGCATGGAAGAGGACACTCATGGTTAAGAGCCCCTTGTTTTTTTCCTAGTTCTGCTGGAAGCCTTTCAGATTTACTACTACTGAGACTGTTTTCAGGCCAGATCAGAAGACACTTTTTCTTATTCAAGACTTTTCCACTTCATTGTAGGTGTCTATTTAAGTGATCATTTTTTTCTGGGCATCTGTGCAAACATTTTTCTGTTGATGCCTATGTGTTTGTGTATTTGCCTCCTCATGTTGCTGTTCAGAGCATAGTCAGGTTTGTCTACAAGTGACCTTGCAATTTCTAGAATCATTGGCTTCAAAGCTCTTGCATGAGGTAACACCTTGTAGAGAAAGAGCAACTGACAGTAATGTAAAATATATATGAAGTTTACAAAAACTTTTTTCTCTGAGCTGACAAACTTACACTGTGCTGCCCTGTCTTTTTTAAAACTATTTGTTTGGTAAATTTGGTAAACTTTTTTATGTTATATTTAAATCATGTTGATAATGAGTTTCACTTTCTGGCAAATTTAGGCAAAGAAATTTCCATATATATGCTTAAATCATTTTGGCTTGATGAGCTCAGGGTTGCTTTTAGAAAATTTTCGTCTTTGCTTTGAGATCTGTATTGGCATGGCTACTGATAACATCAGTACTTGCAGAGTATAGAGTATTGTGACTGGGATATGACCTGCAAAAGGACAAAAAAATCTGGGCCAAAGTCATAAAGCACATTCCATTAAAAATATTTTGGAGAAAAACCTTATTTTCATATTCACTGAAATGTTTTGAAAGCTCACACATTAATGAAATGTCAGTGAATACAGTGCAGATACAAACCATCCAAGCGTGGATTTACTACCTTTACTCATTCCTTTATCTGATTCATTTGAATACTGCATGCAGCTAATTGCTTCAATATCAGATTTAATATGAAACAAATGATACATGCATGAGTGCAGGTCTTGACAATAGATCTCCCTGTCCTTGTGAGTTAACTATGTCAGAATAATTATCAGTAAGAAATCATTTTGTCTGCAGCTTAATGGAGCTGGATTTTAGCAAAGTTTTTAAGACTACTTTACAGAAGGTAGTGTGTACATTGGTGACAATGGCTTTAGTTCTATACTTTTTTAAGCTTCTTTTCAGACAACTGCCTGACATTTTAGTAATGTAAGGGTATAAGTTCATATTCTGCACTAATATTTTTAGTACCAACATTTCCAGTTATTTTTTGTAATTGCTCTGTGAAGTTTTCCTGAAATATCCACAACATAAGTTTTTTTCTTTGCTTTCTTTATTGTTTTGTTTTGGTTTCAGATGAATTTTCTTTCTTTTGTTCAGAGCAATTCACATAAATTAAAAAAAATGTTTTTAACTTTGAAAACAGTAGGAACATTTGTGGAATCCTATTGTGCATTAGCCAAATAATTTTTATTTGGTCAACAACTGCAAAGAAAAGTTTACTCTGGTTTACCATTATAAAAAATGTAGGATTTATTTTCTCTTTTTACAGATCAATTCAGTTTATTTTTACTAGCTTAAACAGGGCCATTCTCAGATCTGAATATTTTCCATGTTTTTTCAGGATGGATTTATTATGTGAATCTTTGGTGGTTAATGTTCATCTTCTCCCTTAAGAATTAAGGGTGTTCATGCAGGTGAATGCTCACTTTTGGACTTGGTAAAGCTAGTAACTGTTAGGTGAACTCTGGCAAAATGCAATGTCAGAATAACAAATTCACACAGAGAGCCTTGGACAAAATAATACATTCTCTGTATGGGAGATGCAATCCTACCTGGAATAAAAGAAAACTCTCCATATTCAGTATGAGAGTGACTAGGAAGCCCATTTTCAGTTTTTGGCACAAAGATTCAAGCTGTGCAAATCTCATCACTGTTAATGAAAGAAGTACACCTAAATCAATGTATATTTTCCAAAGGTCTTTTCCTCCACCTTATGTTTTTATAACAGAGATGTCACACTCCAGTATATAGGATGGAGAGGAGGTTCTTTGATATCTGTATACCCAGCATGAGATTAAGAAACAATGGTTCAAATGTTGGTCCGACCAGTTTATTACAGATCTTAATCAGGGAGATGGGGAAGGGGAGGATGGACACTGAATTAGGGTGATGGGGAAGGAAAGGAGAGCGATAGAAAAGATAGGAAAGAAGAAGCAAGGAGTCTTTATAGGAAGCAAGAGGGAGATAGTCACCACCATGGATCCAGTGTGATTCATAATTCAGTCACTGATCTTCAGTAGTGGTGGGTCATCGGGCATTGCTGTTCTGTTGACGATGACAGTGGCCACAGTGATGATGGGCACTTTTCAGTGGTAGTACCAACTTATTTATAAGTCCAAAATGGTTGAGCTCTCCTTGGAGTGGCAGCTTCTGGCTCTGGGATCTCAGCAGAAACTTCTTTGTTCCCGTCTTCCAGGCCTTGCCAGCAGATAAGAGGGAGCAGGGATGCCCACCTGCATCCTGTTTTTCACAGGACACAATGGTATTATTTCCCAGCTTTCCCATATGAAGCTGGAGCTATTTAGTCACAGGCCAAATCTTCCGGCAGTAAACACTCCTGAGCACTCTCTTTCGGAGGCAAGCAGCTCTGGAGGTAGGTGCTATCAAATGTCCACAAAGTGATGTTGATTGTCACACGGTAGCACCCATTACTTGCCTTCTCAATAAATCAGAGTCTTATCACAAGAAATACCTCGGGAAGCAAGCACTGAACCAAAAAACAAAGAAGGATTCTCACAAGAGAGAGGCAAGAAAAGAATGGCTATGAACACTTGCATGTTCACCAAAAAATCTAGTTTTGTGAAGTCCTCTTTCCTAAGTGATATTTTTGCTTACCTGAAATTATGCTTGGTTCTTTCAACCATGCTCAGAAGTTGAGTACTCATAAATTTTGTAAAAGAACAGGTAGAGTATTAAAATATGGTCAGATTTGTAAGTCCATTAATAAGTCGGTGCAGGACTTCAATGTTTTGGAGAGGTAAAGATGTAATTCCTACTTGAAAAATTTTTATTAAGAGACTGTTTAGTGCAAGATTTTCTGATGCAATCTATAATAAATCTTTCAGAGGCAGGAAATTTGAATTGTTTTTGTAGCCATTAATGGCTTTGAAAAATTAACTTCTATGTCCATGAAAACTCATGTTCAAAAAAATGGTTATTTTTATTCCCTTTTTTTTTTTCTCTGACAGACTTGGATCCTGGCTATTTTATACTTGCTCATTCTCCATGTGACCCAAATACAGGTCTATTTCAGATATGCTTTTTCTGAAAAAATGAAGATACGAATCATAGAATGGGTTGGAATGATCTCAAAGATTATTTAGTTCCAAACCCCTGCCATAGGCAGGATTGCCAACAGCTAGATCAAGAACTAGATCAGGTTGTCCAGGGCCCCATCCTACCTAGCCTAGAACACCTCCAGGGATGGGGCATCCACAGCCTCTTTGAGCAAACTCTCCCACTGCCTCAGCACCCCTTCTCAGGAAAGCTTTCCCCCTGACATCTAATCTAAATCTCCCCTCCTTTAAGACCATTCCCTTTTGTTCTATGAAAGAAGGAAGCATGCTTATCATAGCTTTTCCAGTTTGTATCATGCAAAAGCATGAATATATAGTCTACTACTAATAGTAGACTATACATTTGTTGCTTGTATAGTCTTGCCTTTTGAGAAGTATGTCTAGCTCATCCAACATATTCAAATTTTGAAGTTCTGTCTCTGTAGCCTCTGTTCCGTTCTGATGTTGCTTTTTAAAAAAATATTTATGTATATGTTTTCCTTTCTGACTGGCCTACAGTTGCAAGTCCAGAAAGCATGGGGCTCCCCTAGATCCTGTGTCAAACTGATTGATCATTTGTTGTTATCTACTATAATCCAGGATATCTCAAATGCAAGATAGCTGTGCTTTAGCATTTAGCCTGTGCCTGCAGTAGCCTGCTTCTGAGATGGCCATGCTCTTCTTTTCCCAGCTGTGGCAGATAACCGCAGTTTTACAGGCTACTTTTCACCATAGCAGAAATCAGTGATATTGAGACATGTCATTTTTGACTTTAACATTTTCTGTGTACTGGAATAGCAATGTTTATATGTAGATGAATATTAGGTCACATTCTAAGGGAGTATCTCTGCTGTAAGAATTGATTTGAATCAGTCATGAGGCAAGGAACACATTTCCTGCTGCTGGCAGAGTATTGTTTGTGAAGATGATAAACTGCTCACCCTTAACGTAACCCTGTAAATACCTCTTAGCAGTGTGGATTGTCTTCCCTTCTGAAGAAATAAAATCTCCATAAAGTAGCTTTAGTAATTTCTGGTTGTGCCTGTCACATCAAACAATATTCCTCAGCCCTTGCTTTGAGCTCTTTTTCAGTCTTTTATTTGTCTCCATGAGCCAGGCATCCTTTATTACATCACATTTGACCTTGGTAGATATACATTAAACGTCATTTGTAATAACATTATTATGATTTTGCCTGATCTTATTTCTCTTCATATTTTAGTGATGATAGAGGTCTAAAGATTGTTTCTTTTTCATAATATTTCTCTTTATATCTTACCATATTTTCACATTGCTTCTTACCCTCATAATGTTTTTCTTATACAGGCTAACATTCATCAAAGCCTATCTTTGAACATTGCACATAACACTATGAGAACTGAAAAAAAAATCTCCTGTATATACATCATTGCCATTAAAAGACTACATTAGCGGGGAAAAACTCTAGTTGTACTGCTGTGATTTTGGATTTGCCCATATAAATTTGAATTTCCTTAGTAGCATTGTTGCAAACATTGCAGAAAGGGAAAATAGGCAAGACTTGAAGACTAGCTGACTAAATTAAATCTCTAAATCTGTATCTAAACATGTATAAATGTATCCTTGTTTTTAAAGCTGAGGAACCCCGCTTGAAGGAACGCAAAACTGTCTTAAGCTCAGCCCGATTTGATTTAAAGCTCTCTTATATTTAGAGAAATGAATGTTTTAAGTTCCTGTTTTTAAAAAATGCTGTTCTCTGCTTCTTTTATAAGATGCATTTATATGGTGCTAAGTAGATTTATCTGAAGAAAAACAGAGAAATAACTTTTTTTTTTTTCTTTTTTTTCTTTTTTTTCTTTCCAGAACTGATGCTTCAATAATTTTGGCTGGTATTAAACAAATGAGTATGTTTCATGGAATATTTTATTATTGTTCATTCAGTACATAAGAATTATAACAGCACTTTTCTCCTGGATAGGCTTGTCATGTATTAAGTTGTTTGTATCAGGGAGCAGCATATTTTGACACCCCCGAGGCACATGATGTTCAGTCTTTTAATATGTGGATGTTGTAATAGCAGTCCAAGTTTGGGCTGCCCACAGATCCCATCTGCCTTTGCAGCACGTGCCACTGGGATCTCTTCAGTTGTGAACTTGAGACTGCACAAAGACTGGGTGGTTAGCCCCATCTGCCTGCCTTCTGCTGCTTGCATCATGCCCTTGGTACTTTCCTCTCATTTTTGTCTAGAAATTGGATGACATTCATGCAACTTATGTGAAATTGGTGTAAATGGCTAATGAGTTTAGATTCAGTGGAGTTCTCACATCAGTATTTGATAGGCAGTCATATATATCCTCATGTTCATCTTTTCAGTGCCTAAAGCATGTGATACTTTTTAGTGAACTACTTATAGTGTACATGTCATGAACTGAAGAAAAAATTTGCTTTACAGTTTATTTTCAAAATTCTTTCATACTTGTGTGTTCAGAAACAAAATTACATGAAACAGTGTATTTTATTTTCTTGAATTTTCTTGAAGAAGTTGCTACTTGGGAAAGTTAATTTATTTTTTCTATGTTTTGATAGAAGTTAAGCCAAAAATAATAAAATGTGTTATGAAACACATTCTGTGTTTTAGCTGTTTATTCCCACAGTGTATACAGCTATGGAACATCAAGAAGTTTGTGAAAACATGAAGTAAATGAATTGTAAGTGCAAAAACTTGGGGAAGAAAATATTTTTCTTTAACAAGCACAGGCAGCTAGCCTCATTATTTTATATCTAAGTGAGCATGTCTCTGGCTAGGCTTTACATTAACATGTTTTGCTTGCAGAAACAATTAATAAACCCATGTGAGATACAATTGGATTTCTTGTACTGACAGCTTTTAAAATCCCATTTAAATAAAAATTTCTTGCACCAATTTAGCTGCAAATCAGGTGATTCTCTTCGCGGTTCTCATTCTTATATAACCTTCTTGGCTGGGATTTTGACAATTTTAATCCTGCATTGCAAAGAATTCTTAGGTAAGGGTAAATGTCATATTTATTTTTGGAGATCTCACTAATGTAGTAGCTAAATGCTCAAAATGTGTTTAAAAAGGATTACTGTACACAATTTTGGATCTGATCAAAGGTATCAGTGGAGCACCAGAAGTGTCTGTTTATCACCCTAAAACTTCCTTCTCTGTTTTAATGAGTTTGGGCCTTTCAGTCCCATCTTTCCTCATAGAAGAGGTGTTCTTCTAGTCTGTTCGTTATTTCCATGGTCTTTCACTGCATTATGCTCATGTTTCTCTTATGCTGGGGAGCCCAGAACTGGATGCAGTACTCCTGGTACCATCTCTGAGCAGAAGGGAAAGATCACTTCCCTTGACCTGTTGGCAATACTTTACCTAGTGTAGCCAAGAATTCTGGTAGCCATTAGCAAAAGACTAAGTGTAGCCATGATTTGTCTCTCTCCATGGAATCAGCTATTTTCAGTAACTACTAGAAATGCTATTACTGCCTTTATTTCAGTGATTGTTTGTTTATATATTACTGGACTGTTGCTATTACTGTTAACAGTTACTGTCACTGATTTTTCAAGTCCCACTTAATTTCTTCTGAATCACTATTACTCCAGAGTTTTGCTGATTGCATTTATAGTCCATAGAGAGGAAACTCAGAAGAAATTTCTGTCCCTTCACAGAATATACCCGATGGGAGCTTCATTACATTCAGCTAAGTGCCAAAGTTGCTTATCTTCACAGTCGAGTTTGTGAAAATGTGAAGTATCAGGAAATCATTTGTCTTATTTATATCAGAGCTTTTTTTGGAGTCAGCATTTTCCTCTAGAGCATGTAGATACTAGAAAGTCAGGGTTCAAGCATAAGACTCTCTCCTAGTTAAAGATTTTCAGCTGCATCTACCATCTGATTTCATTGAGGTAGAATTATTTGAGTAGTGTATTTCATGAACTGTGCAGTTCATGAGCAATAAAATTTTAATCCACCTGCATGGTAATTTTGAGAACTGTGAGAATGTCTTTTTAACTTGATATCCCTGCCACCTTAAATTCTGCCATATGCTTGTGGAGAGAGACAAATTAGATTTAGTATTAGCTACTTAGGAAGATGTGAGAGTAAGAGGAACAAAGTTAGATAATAGGAAAGTTTAGGGATTAATCTAAACCTTTCCAATGTTCGCATCCATCAATCTGAGAATGAGAGAACAGTATATTGTGCACAGAGATTGAATACACTAATCAACAGTTTCCTGGGTGAGAAATGCACTAATAAAAATATATTTCAAGTAAAACATGATCTGAAAACATTACTGTGTGTCTAGGCCAGATGAATTCTCATTTATATTTCCCTCCCACCTTAGGGAATGGAAAGAAACATCAGATTTCTCTCCAACCATGAATAAGTAACTGTGCAAAGAAGCCTTGCTAAGGGTTCCGAAGATGTCAGTGAACATCATGTTTTCACTCAAAGAAGTAGCTGTCAAGTCATATTCTCCAGATGACTTACCTAGTACCCAGTAGGTGCCCAGAGTGCTCTTCAGTGCTTGAAGTTACATTGTCAGGAGTGGAATGACCATTTTGAGCACAGTGAGCACCACATCAGTGTTTTAGATTGATTTGGAAACAAGCCCATGTTACACATATGTTAGAACTCTTGAATTCTGTTTTGCCTTTGCTCTGTAGATGTAATAAACAAATATGAAATCATTTGTAGCTGCAAATGTAGTAGCAAATAAGGGCTTAATGCTGCTGTTCTGATTTCTGGGAGTTTTTAACTCCCAATGTAGTAGGCATAACTGGAGGAATCAAAAACCATTTAAAAGATCGCATGATACATTTTATGTTCTTGACAGTATTACTTAATGTACTGGAGAAGTTATTGCTATATCTTTACATGTACAAACATGCTTTCTTTGCTCCTGAAGAAGGCAGGGTTTATCTCTGTTTCAATAGCCTGTCTTTTGTGACACAATAGGAGCAGCCATGTGAGGGTAGATCAAAGGTCCAGTTTGTTCTGCCTTCATCCTTGCCTGCATAAGTAACCCTTAAGGAAAAGATGTGTTTTTCTGCATTTCATTTCCAGTTGTCATAATCTATATGGACTCTTTTGAGTTGTAGATTGTGTCCAGGGCATCTTGTTTAATCACACTGATGGCCTTATTTATCTTCTTTAACTAAATAGGATTTATCTTGTTTAACTAACTTGCATGTTTGATCTCCATGTGCTATGGCAGTGTGTATTGCATCTAGGTGTTCACGCACTGGAAGATAAATTATTTCTGTTTTTTTTTTTTTTTTTCTGGTTATTTAATTGGCTATTTGCAGGAGCTGTCTGATAATCAGGAAAAAAAAAAAAAAAAAAAAAAAAGATGACAACACAAAGAAAATCATTAAAATCATCCCCAGTTTAATTTCTCCTCAGATGTCATCATTTTTTTTAAATCTAGAATATTCCTCTATGACTATATATATATATATATTTATGTATACACACATTTTTTTTCCCACATAGCATGGCTTATACAGTAGGAAAATTACACAGGTGATTGCTCTTCCTTTTAAGCAATTGCCAGTGCTTTTTTTTTCCCCCCTTCTTGGGATGGAGCTTTGAATTTTCAAAGGTATCCAGATGATAAGATGTCTTCCCCAGTTGCTGTCAGTAGACTCCAACAGTGCAGATGAAGTGTTAAGATTGTTTTTTTTTCATGTATGCACTTTTTTATTTTGAATTTCTACTTCTGCTTTTATCACTGTATTATTTCTTAGCCTAATCAGTATTGCAAGAGCCTTTGCAGCTTTTTGCACTTGGCTTATATATTAATGATCCCAACTAATTTGTATCTTCAATTTGCAAGTCATTCCCTTTCCAAGGTCATTTATAAAGATTTTGATGGGAGCAGTTTCATATGCAATCCTCCTGGTAACTACCCTTTTTCTTCCACAGAGAGAGGCAGTCATATCATTCTATCCTATGTTTCCTTTCTTTTAATAAATTAAATGAAAAGAGACCTTTCCTTTATCTCCAGCTGAATGTTAAAAGGAAACACTAGTGATGGGAATTTTAATGCTTTTTGGAAATTCAAATACACCGTGTAAACCAATTGTTTAGGTGCCTACTAAAGATTTCTCATTGTATTTCAAAGGGGTAAACTGAATGAAACTAGAATACTTGTGGTGAATCCAAAACAAGGAACCCAAGTGTATGTCCTAAGGTATTTGGAAACATAGATTTTATAGAATAATCACAGTTATAAAATATGGCTGCAAATTGAATTATCAATCCTTAACTAACAAAGCCCCTCACAAATGTATGTATATTTTTATACCTAAATAGGCATATATATATCTCTGAGACTTTAATTTGAAGAACACTTGTCATTCAGATTTAGTAGAAGGTGTAATTTGCTCTATCACTTACTGAAAGTGGGGTGAACTGCTGTGAATCTAGCTCAAAATCCATCTTTTTGCTGGTAGGCGGAAGATAATTATTGAGAATTTTTTAATTATTATTATTATTATTATTGCCATATTTACAAACAAGTTTTTAGAGTATAGCTGCACTCTAAAGTCTCAGGCTCAAAGTTCCTAAGGACTTGTTATAAATGTGGTTATTTTTTATCTGTGGTATTTTTGGGAAAACAGAGTGTGATTTTGCATATGTGACAGAGATGAATTGTATTGTTTAATGCATGATCAGGCCAAGATTATACGCTGATAAGACCTAACTCTAGTAGATATTAAAGACCTTCTAAGGATGGTCATGTTTTTCAGTTAAATGTTTCTGATTTATTGACGTCGGGTTTGACAAACAATGGCAGTATTTTAAACTTTGTCAGTCAATGCTTTGAAGTCTCTGATACTAGTATATGTAAATATGAATATATAAACATATCAGGTACTTCTCAGGAATTCTCACGTCTTTTTAACTTTTAGGGAAGAAATAAGATATAATTTTGTTCTCTGTGGGATGCTTTGTTGCTGATTAACATGGAATGAGAATAAATGGCATAAAAGCTGTACTTGTTTTTACTCAACAGAGCATCACAACTCTTCTGCAGTGCTAAGGACCTAAGGATACTGCAGGCATATGGAAGCCAAATACAAATTGAGGATGCAGTTTGATTCATCTTTTCTAGTAAGTTGTACAACTTATCTGATCTGTTGTAACTGAATCAGCAGTGTTAGACACACCAGTCTTTTCACTGTCAGTTTTGCAGTATTTCAGCTGGTGTCTCTCGCTACCAGTTTTCTTTGGGGGTGGAAATTTCTCAAAGACAGCTGGGGTTGAAAGGTGCTAACTTACCTCTCTTTAAGACCCTCTTAAAACTTGATTTAAAGCCTTAAATCTCAAGAGACTTCTGTTGAATTGGAAGGAATTTACAGAGATATATAGAACCTTCAGTATAAATGACAATCAATCCATAAAAATGACATTAGAAGCAAAGGCAAAAATAAAGCAAAAAACAACCAGCATTAGATTTGATTAATCGTTTTTTTTTGTTTGTTTGTTTGTTTGTTTTGGTTTTGGTTTTGTTTTTTTGGACACTTAATGGAAAAGTTCATGTTATAAACCTGGTGTAAATAGCTATTACAGGGAATCACCTCACCCTCTGCAAGTATCTCAAACAAGCATGAAATGATATTGATGTGGGTTTCTAAGTATAATAAAAATATTGTTGGAAATTAGCACACAATGGAATTTGTAAGGAATACTAACTTCTAAGATGTAATGTGCTGTCATCTAGACATTCTTAAATTTAGCTGTAATATCGATATCAGATGCCTTTAGTTTTAGGGCATGATGATTAAGCAGAGAACCACTCAAGTCAATAGAGGCCACTATTAACTTCTACATTATTTTGATTGCACTTGCTAAGCTGCAAATTCATGCATTTCACATTTGTAAAATTATTTCTAAAATTCTGGCACTTCATTATTGAAAGTCTGCATTTGTGTTATAATTTTCTTACACATTGTCATCAAGTTTCAGTGTTTTGTGATATAGAGAATACTATGTGTGAAAGAGATAAATTGCTCTAAGGAACTAAATCTTTATTTGTCTTAAAAAAAAAATACTGTTCCTTCAGTAGAAACATTTTGGTAGTTTGTTACCAAAAAAGTATACTGAATTAGATACACTCAAAATGAGCGCATGTCTAATAATTGCACTTTTATTGCATTTTTGTTACTTTATTTTATCCTGGGAAAAAATCGAGGGAATGCCTTAACTGTACTTATTGCCTTCAGTTTTTCTTGGACTGAAATAGAGAAAAAGGTGAAAATATGTCACACTGAAAAATGCTTTGAACAGTGTGAAAAAAAACCAATTTCACTTGGTCAGCAAACATGCTGACAAATGTTGGACCTTCTCTGAAATAATCAAACAATCCTAACATGGTATTGTCTGGCTTTCTTGGACTAAGGGGTGTGGGACAAAAGATTCATTGAATGATAAAAGTGAGTTTGATGTGATGTCAATTTGGGTGACAAAAATATTCTTATACATAGGTCACTCCAATTCTAATGGAGCCTTCTAATTATTTGCACGGAAACTACAAAACATACACAATAGCATTTGATAGAATAAATTTTAAGTTACAAAACATTATTTTTCAACATGGTCACCACTGTTAGCTATGCATTTTTGCCAGTGATGAACAAGAGCTGCCTTGACACACCCATAAGAGTCTGTGTGACCTATCTGGAATGTGGCTTGTCTTTAATTTGTTGTTGCTGAAATGCACCACCCACCACCTCACTGTGCACATCCACTGTTTGGTCTTTATAAATGTTCAGCAAGCATTAATGAATGTTAATGGGTGCCATTTTTTCTGCATGAAGGAAGTAAATTCCATGCCTTTTCTTCATATGCACTCCCGTGTTATATGCCATTTTGTCAGATTGCCCCTCTAGTGCTATCTCTCATCCAACAACGAAATGCAATGAAATATTGTTGGGAAGGTTCAATCTCTACTGCCATATCACCAACATCCACCTCTGATGTCATGGACCAACGTAATAAGATAGGAAGCATTACTTCTGGAGCATTCCTCATAAATAAGTAGGGAACTTGCACACTCTCTCATTTGAAGGAGAGTGGAGAGTTGGGCTTTAATTCCAGAAAAATCCACTGTTGAGCATCCCTCGTTTCACTATAAATTATAAATAAAGTGGTTTGTGTTTTGTTTTGTTTTTCCAAAAGAATTGACATAGAAGCATTTTTCTGAGTGGATGACCATGCATATTAAACATCTTTTGAATGTGTCATACTGCACAACAGAAGGGCAACACACAGCTCACTGTGGTGTGGAAGTGTAGGCAGACAGATTAAGATACAGTACTGAGTCTTAGTCATATCAGAAAGTCATGAAGGATAGATTGTGACTTCCATTTATGCCATTCGCATTATACATCACACATGGTCCCTTTATTTGCAGAGAAATTAAAATACTCTTTGTTGACATGTACTGAATTGAAATACGTATCATAATTGCAGTGATTAAAGGAAGGACTCTTACAGCTTTATTTCTTAGTAACTGTAAAGTTTTAGTTACAGTGGCAATTGGTTTTCCAACATGGTATTTAACAATTTAAATAAAGAACCCTTATAAAAATATTCACATTTGTATTCTTACATGCTTGTTTGAAACTCTTCACTAATACTAATGTATAAAACTCTTAAGACAATTTTAATTTTATTAAACACTCAATAGAATTTAAAATCTTTTGATGAACAGTTGAATGGGTAAAATGTACTGGAAATTTCTTGCAAGAGCTTAGTCTTTTTCTTATCAGCCAACACACTTGCCTGATGCTTCTTGTCTATTTTTTATAAGGAAGTTTGCTCAAATCTGTGTTAGTGCCCCTGTTATCCTGAAATGATGGTATAGTTAATATAATATTTAGTGCATTACTTTTAAGGTTCTACATTTACTATTGTGTTGATCTTCAGTGCTGATTCAATTGGCTTTTCAATAGGATACCATTCATATATAAATTTTGTTACATCTAATATTTCTTTTGCTTAGAAAGACCAACTTTATTATTACTGCTTGTTCTAATTCACCTCGTAGTATTTGAGTCTTTTGTAGTAACACTGATTTCTCTGAAGCTGGGAACTGAATTTCCCTAACGTGATAAAATAATGCCAATATAATAGTGCTGACAGCAGGAAGCCCACAATCATGTTCTCATAGAGATTAACAAGGATTTGGAGTCTTTTTTCTAGAGATATATAATTATTACTGTTTTTAGTGTTCTTTTATTTCTTGATTGTTTACCAAAGGACCACAGTTACCACCAAGGCACCTCACAGTATTTGTGCTAAGTCCACTAAATCAGACTCGATAAATAATGTTTACTTATTCAGAAGAAACCAACAGAAATATATTCTAATACTAGTAACAAGCCCTTCACATCTCCCTGGTGGGGTAGTTAGGAAGTTAATATTCTACATAACTCTAAAGTTCATGAATGTAAGTACCTACTAGATTTGTCCCTAAATTAACAACTTTTAAACTGTCAGATATACCGCTTTTCAGTCCTGTATGTAGGCTCAGTCTCCTCAGTGTCCAGGAAAAATTCCTGTGAAGATAAATGCTTCAGTTTCAAAGGGATGTTTTCATTCATGCTTATAGCCAGCTAATAAATCTTTTCACTCTGACATTGCACACAATGGTGTTGCATTTCTTTCTGCTTTAAAAAATCAGTTTTTTATTTGTTTCCTTCTTAGAAAAATTTTTTTACATGTATTCCTAATTGTTGAGACTTCGCTATCTGAAAACTCTTTTTCAGGGTATATTTCTGCTTGCTAAAAAAGCTGGAACACATAAAAAGCATGCAAACACACAAACAAACAAAAAACAAACCAGCAAGCAGAATATATATATGTATTGTGTATACTTCTCCATACAAATTATAATAATATGAATAGAGTTTACATTTTAACTTGTTTTAAGATAAACAAGCACGTATTTTAAAATGTATAGATCTTATTTCACATTTCATGCACATTCCATATTTTAAAATTGAGATATGCTTCTACAGATAGTCCCAGTTGCATATGAAAAGCTTTATTAGTTTCCATGATTCTCAGGGGTCCAGCCTGAAAGCAGCGGTGCTTGCTTGCGGGAAGGCTTCCGTATGCTCATATGTTTCATTCCAGGTAAGAATGTGTTTTGCTTGAGGTTCTCCCAGAGCCGAAGAAACATATTCAAGAAGAGAGATAGGTTACTAGCCAGTACATATAGGCTGACTATGAAGAAGGATGTATATGCATTATTTTTCTCATGAATCTATAGGTTTGTAACTGGTAGAGTTATAAACTGATTTATTTCACACATATCCATTTTTTTAAAAATATTGTAGTATTTGTAAGGATTTTAAGTACTTTAAGTTACACCTCAAAAGCAAGATAAGTGATACTGCAGCTGATAGTAAGATCTAAAACTATGAATATGATAATAATCAAAATAATCAAAAGCTATGACTAAAGATAAGCAGTCACCCTCCCCTCTTTGAGATCTTTAGTTGTCACTGTGCCTGTTTTATCTCTGTGTTCTTTTACTTGCTGCATGTCTTGAAATCTTTTTTTTTTTTTTTTTAATTTATTTTTGTTTTCTAGTGTGTACAAGCTCTATAACTTTATTTGGTAGCAAAAGCTGGAATTTTCTACAAGCCTAATTGGTATAACTTTTGGGGCATAATATGAAAAGAAATATTGGAAGATAGAATGAATCTATGGTGTTTAAATTTCTGTCAGAATTTCTGTGTAACAGACTAGGAATTCTGTGTGAAACTGGAAATATTTCCCTTTAAGTCCTGTACAAAATGGGTTTTTTTTGCAAGAAAAGTGAAAGCAAAAGAAATAAAAAGTCCCGTAGGTGCAAATATATACCAGTGCAAAACACTTTAAAAATGTTATTTTATACACTTCAGAAACATACAACTCCTTTGTGAGCAACAAGGAAGTGGTTTGATTTCTAGAAAGAAGTAATTTTCAGTGCTTAGCAATCTTATGACTTTAGAAAGATATTTGAGAGCTTTATAAAATGATCTTCTGAGACAGGGAGATTTTTCCCTGTTTCTACTGATAGGACATTCAAGGATAAGAAAGAAATGTGCAACTTATGTGCAGTTGTAGTAGAGATATTTCCAAACCCATATACCTTCTTCTACTGCACTGAGTATTTTGACAGATTTTTTTTGCAGCCTGTCCTTCTTGTAAGATATTCATACACTAGTAAGAATTTACCTTTTCTTTTTTTCTTAGAAAAATAATTCTAGTAGTATTCATGATATTCATCAGCATTCAAAAAAGTTGCTGGACTGTAACATGGAAAGTTTATATCTTAATTTGTTTCCAGTTATTATCTCCTATAAAATGAACTTGCTGCCCATTCCTGTTAGATGGGAAAAGTAAAAGTTCTTGCAGCAATTCTCAGGAACACATGGGGAGATGTTTTCTTAGAAGTAGTGATCTTGTCGAAGTGGAGTTTCTTATCTCTACAAAATAATGAGTGCATTGCAGGAGATCATTTAATAGTTACAGTTAGTTATATGCTTGTCTTGAAATGCCCGTAATTAGAAGAGGCTTAACCTTGTATTATTTGATGACAGTTAGTAAACTAGTGTTGATTTAACTTTGCCAAAAGAGTTAACTGCTTGTCAGAAAGCTATTTCTACTTAATGAGAAAATTTAAATATGTTTTTGGATATCTTAGAAAATAGTAAGACAGTATATTTTGCACTGTTAATAATTAAAAGAGATGAATTAATTGTGAAGTCATTGATCTTCTAAATCTTAGACTGCTGTGTGATGTCCGAAGGCATTTGCTATTTTGTTCATTTTAAATTTTATTAAATTCTCCATTAGTAACAAGTGAAAACATTTCCACTGTCACTGAGTACTGGAAAATCCCTAGTGACTGAGATGATTAATTTGTATTTCTGTTTGATTTGATGTAATATTTACTTCAGGATCTTATGATTGTAACTTCTTCCTGAATACAAGCTAGACAACAAACAAAAGAAGCCTGCCACTAATTAACAACAGAAATGCTTAGTGGTAAATCATTATTGTCAAGGTAGGACTCCTATGTGAATCTGGAGGAAAACTAATATACATAAAACAGAAAAATCTTACAGGAAGAATGCCTCATTCAGAGACATGCTATTACGTTATACCAAGTTATATCTAAACTTCAGGAGCAAGTTGTATTTAAAATCATATGTAGCCTGAATCAGCTTCAGAAATCCCTTTATCTATTCATATCTCACATGAATGACACTATCTGTGCATTTCTTCTTTACACGTCTGTGGTTTTACAAGTATGTACAAGTATCTACACAGTGTGTATTCTATAATATTAAACAAACAAACAAACAAAAATGATAGATGTATCAGACAAAAGAGCAAAATAATTTGGAAAAACCCACAACTCCCCTCTGATTTTTGAGAAAAGCAAAGGTTTCAAATCCTATATTACATAGATGGTGTATGTACCAGTACTTTTATTACGACATCAAATATTTGCAGCTTTTTTTTTTTTTTTTTTTTTTTACTTGGGCATTTTCTAAAGCATGAGATACTACTGAATTCTGGCTGTTTACATATGAATATACTTACGTAGGTGATGATGGCTGCTCAGAAAATAATGCCTCCCATTTTATGATGCTGGCCCACTACATCAGAGGTAGACAGTGGTATGGCAGTAGAAACTGAGCCTTCCCGGCAAGATTTCATTACATTTTGTATCTCTTATGACTTACTGTGTGGGAACTATTGAGCCATGGCCTGAACCACTGATTGATCACCTGAGGCAAGGACTGGGTCAGCCATGGGAGCACAGGAGGAAGCAATTCAGCTGTGTGACCTGAAGGGGTGGAGCTAGGCTCCACCTCTCCTACATTCCATTTAAAGGCTGACTGCCAGTAGGGGTAGGATATCTTTCTGGGAATCTCTCCTTTTGGAGTTTTCTACTATGAGCCTAGAACATGGGTAATTATTTCATTTTTTATTGTCTGTTTCTGTCACGATAATTTTTCGATCTACAAACCTGAAAAATACCATCCTAACTATGCTACTCTTCTAACTGTATGTTTGTTAAATATACACTTAAATTATTGCAGAAATAGGTATTAGTATAAAACACCAAGTGGTTTAACTATAAAATATGAGGGTGTGCTCATTTCTGAGATTGGAGTATATTACATTTCTTTAGGTTCATGAGATCATTAGAATCCTGAATATGTTCATATGTTACGATGATTATTGCAAATAAATGGGTATTTGATTAATGAAATAAGGCACCTAAAAATTTGGAGAATACAGAATTGATGGTGCATTAATATACTATATTTTGATAATTAAACAACATAATGAAACTGAGTCTTGTGAGGGAGAATGCTAGCTGTAGGTTCTAGGACAGGTTTGGAAAATACTTATATTTCAGAAATTCTTTAGTTAAATACATAAATTATGAATGCTTACCTTAAACTGTCTGTTGTGGTTTATATCACTAAATAAAACCTAGCTGTGAGATGTGGAGTCTGGTTTTTTTGGTGATTTTTGGGGAGAAATCTGAATAAAAGAAGAAATTTTTTTTTTTTTTTTTTTTGTAAATAAAAAAATATATTTTGCAAACAAAAAAGAGAGCAATAAGCCACTTGGAGAGGGAGGGCAGGAGACCTAGTATGGTTACGTTGTGGTTGGACTCGATTATCTTCAAGGTCTTTTCCAATCTGAGCAATTGTATGATTCTAAATTTAAAATAATATAAAAACAGTTTGGTCTTCCTGACCCTGAAGATAAAAGGCTGTATCGTATGTAAAAGAGTTATGAGCTCCAGTTGTAATGTGTCCATTTAGGACAGTACAGAGTGACTTGTTCGGTATATGGCATTAGAAAATAACAGATGAAATTGGGTCTTAAAAAGCAAACAGTTTATGTGAGTAACATCTGTAGTCTCCTGTCATGCTCACAGGCATATGCATCTACAATAAAGAGCTCCTAAAACATTCTAGTAGTCAATGATTAGTGATACAGCTTAAAGTCTTCTATCTTCAATTTATGTTCCATCTTTCTACCTACATAATTTTAATGAAAAAGCTCTTATGCAAACTTTAATAAATAGCCTTTCTTTTTTTAAGAGTAATCCATAGCTAGTTTAAATCAGTGTCAGGGCTATGTGGGGATAGGTACTTTAAAAAACCATGTATGCCTTCTAAAATACTCAAACTTGTTAGATTTCATAAAGATAAGACTTCCATAGAAGCACTTGAAAAATCACAAGTTAAAAAATAGTCGTCTACTCCAGAAAAAAATGCATTTGCACAAAAAATGCAAACATTTAAAGCAGAGTGTGCTTAAAATGAACCCTGTGCTGAAGTGTTTTGTTGGATCTATCCAAGAGTTTATAGTCAAGCCAGTTACTAAGAGTACTCCAAGGGTGACTGTCAGTGTGAAGCTGTCTTAGAATTGTTACTCAACAACAATCCTATGAGCACAATTAATAATGGAACCTGTTTTCAGTAGTTTCAAGACTGTGAATGAGCAGAAATGTCAGTTCACTGTCTCTTATACTACGTGTTGTGTTTACTGAGTACTTTTGCTATAATGTGCTATAATGGTGGTTCAGTTTTCTTCCTGCTGTATGTTCACATAACATCTCTTTGCAAGTAAATTGAATTTCTTTATTATAATCAAAACATTCTAAGTACAGAGGTTTTCTGCATTTTTCTAGCTGCTGCACTAAATATGAAGGAGGGAGATAAAGGGCCTAGTACAAGTTATTTCTGCAAGGACATGAACAAATGGTAATGTTGTTGTCTCCTTTCTATATAAATATGAAGAAAAAGAATGTTACAAGTATGCAGACAGACAAAAGTGCATTTTATCTTTTTAATGTAAAGAATTTATTAAAAACTGTGCTCAGTATAGTTCAGATGAAGCTACTGAGGACTTGTGAAAGTCAGGTCTCTTTTTATCAAGGAACATAACTTTTAGTATTGTTACTCCGACTGAGAAAATCATGCCTGGTAGGAAGAGAATGTAAGTCTCTCAGTAGAATAAATTTCCTCCGAGCTGTTTAAGATGTGCAGATTTAGACAATAAATGGTTTCCTGAATATAGATGAAAAGTAAGGAGGACTGTGGTGGTTTCTCGAACTGAGGCCTAAAAGCAGAAAATGATTGTTCATGTTGTCAGTGAAACTTTGCTGAGAACATACATATGAATGGGACTGCCAGACTTACTTTGTTATGTCAAGGCTATGTAAGAAACAATACCCTATTTTCATAATAAAAAGTTTTAGAATTGATGTGACATTTAGGAACTGGACCTCTACTAAGATATTATTGTGAAGAAATAGAGAAATTGTAGTGAGGAGATCTTGATGACTATAACAGTTGATTAAGATTGGCAATTTATCCAAATATTGAATCTAATCTTTTGGAAGGAAGGTAAGATAATACAGAATAATTAAAAATAATAAATAAAATGAACCTAAGAAATAAGAGAAGTGAGAGAGTCCTAGTTCTTAATGACAAGCCCTCATAGCTGACCTCTTGGAAGGACAAGAGCTCTTCTCTGTCCCCCCAGAATCAGAAATAGCAACTCCAAGAGCTGGAACTCACATGAGCATAGCTGAATCTGCTAGAAGCACAGCATCCAGGAGGTGTACCTGGCACTGCGCTTAAGCACCAGTCTGCCTCATGATGTCTGGATTTGGAATGCTGAAAAAACCATGACAGTACATTTATCACTAGCACTAGGGTATAAGATTATAATTTAGAATAAAATAAAAATAAACTTTTAGCCGTTGGCACGTGCTTGTGCAAGGCTCTTTCTTCATTCTGTGACTGTTGAGTTGAAAGCTGTCATATTTGTGTAACAAGAATGACTTCTCCGAAGTTGAGTGGAGGGATGGAAGTGCAAAGGCAAATTTGAGCCCTGCAGTAGTTCCCAGCACTTAAACAATTCAAGTCTTTATCAAATCATGTGGTATTCATCCATTTGAATATGTTAATCTCTTACCTTTTCAGTTGATGTGGTCATTCATTTGTTCTATGAAGTTATGCTTCATGAAGTCTTTCTGTGAAATTAAAGAGTAAGACAAGCCTCCAGCCTGGAAAAAGGTGGATAAAAAGATAAAAACTGTAAGCTTACATTAGTAGGAGTTTTAGGCACTTGTGGTACATGTATGTCTGCAGCATTAAGTACTCTACAAATGAAAACCCTGTTCATGGCATTACAGTTTATTTAGTTGTCAAATATCCCTTTCATCTGCAGCTTTGAAAGAAATGGGTGTAATCAACAATTTCTCCCTAATGTCAGGAGAATTTCAGTGTAGTATTGAAAAAAGCAATAATATATCCTTGGCTAACGATCTGTGTACACCTGGTGTTCACAGAACTTGGGACTCCAGGGCAATGATTTTTTTTACAGAGAAGAGAGAAACCTTTCAGAACACATTTCTTTACCCAGTACAACATTTTTCCAGATATTTTCATTAGCAAACTACCTATTCTTCCTCTAAGTCTGCTCTGAATATTCTGGTCTGTGCTGTGCACAGCAATTTTAGACCTGTATGTTCAAAATATACCTAGATTACCTCAGGCAAGTAAGATGCTATCCTTGAATGATAAATCATGGGAGGTATGTTGCAACTGAGAGATTCATTATATAAGACAAAAGACAAAAAAAGCTAGTTATGAGGATTTAATTCCCTTTTGTATGGAAATAACTTTGAGCTCTTTATCAGGGAGCCCTATGACTGTGTTTTTCTATTGTGTTTGTAACTTAATAGGAAAAAAGTGCGTGCCTCAAGACTATTTCCTATTCTTTACTCTCTAGCCCTGAGAGATTATGTTGTAGTGATGATTGGGATACTAGACTTCTTCACATGGTGAAGACTCTTATGTACTATTTGTAGGATAGTAAATTTCAATCAGGAGAGGTGATAAGTGGGAAAAAAGGAAAGGTATATGCTATGTGAGAAACTACATGGTAAAGGTATTATAGTTTCTGTTTATTCCTTTCTGAGTTTTGGATAAATTAGCCAGTAGCATAGCCTCAGGGCTTTATCCCTTGTTTTCGCTCCAGCTGTGGCTTACTGTTTATTGGCCTTCTCATTGAAGAGGTCTAGGGATCTGAAAAGTGTGAAAGGTGTCTATGTGAACCTATTGGAGACAGAAATCTGGACCTCTGCATATCAGGATCTCTAACCAGCAAGGAACAGTCAAAGTCTGGAAAGGCTTCGTTTTACAGTTACGAATTTCAGAATGTGACTTTGGGAAGTGACTATAGTTGCAAATTTCATGCTCAAATTGAGTATTTAAGAAAAACAGCAGAATCCACCTCATACTGACGTAACAATAAAACAGTACTCTGTGAAAAATATGGCCGTATGAAATTGTTGGAGCTGTGTTTTCTGAGCTTTTGATTTGCTTCAGAATATGAACCTTGAACTTCTCCTTGTCCTCTGTCTCCTCTGTTCTTGGGTTCAACTCCTCAGGCTTTAGGTGTTCTTTTCTTTTCTTACTCTTGCTTAAGAAATTCTTCCATCATCTGCTATACCTTTGAAAATTCTCTGTCAACCATATAAGACACTTTCAATTTCTTAATTCAAAACTTTCTTGAAAGCACATCTTTCCCCTCAGGATCAGAAACACTCAATTGTTGTAAGTAGGTCATCACCACTTGTGTAAACTAATAAAAATAAAACACAGATGAGTTCATAGGATCTGGAAAAGCTTCAGGGTCTGTCTGTCAAAAATGCATTTTATTGATGTAAAGTTTATTTTCCTGTTAAGTAACAATGCAATAAAAAGGTGGAATTGTACAATGTTCTATTCATATTCGTAAAGCTCTTTGTATTTTCATAGAGAGTGTGAATGCCCGCACTTATTTTGGAGAACTTCATTTATATATTTTACTATAGAAGAATTTCTAGAAGGTTGAATATTTCTTGTGCTTTTCCTGTGCAGGAAAGGAGGCAATGAATCTCATGACTTCCAAAAGACAACCTCTCAAAAATGCTGCAACATAAAAGTTATAGCAATTATTTGACAGTTGGTGTGGTTCTAAGCCAGAATTCTAGTTCATGGCTGACCTGTTCAGACACTGTCCTTACTTGAATTATTTTGTTTGAAGAACATGTGAAGAACAGTGTTTCATAAAGTTTAAGAGGATTTCTATGATTATTAAGCACTTAAGCACTTTATTTATTTGCCTCATTCTCAGTTTAGGATCTTAATTTTTAGACACTGAAATAGGAAAACCTGGCTTTATAACTGTGCCTAAACTAGGAAGAAGGAAAGAGTTGGCTTCAGAGAATCTGACATGAATTTAATGAATCTTTGCTCCTAAAACCAAGGAGGTAAAAGGATATGATATGATCATGTTGTGCGTTTTCCTGCCTAAGGCAGATTCTTTTCTATTTACATGATTTATATTATTTGTATGTAAATAGAGAGAGGAAAAAAACTGAATGTAGCTGTTCTTGTTAATTCCGTATTCATGAGAATTATAGACAAATTCCAAGATCAGGAAATATCACTTCATCTTGAAATAATGGGGAAAAAAGTTTTGCAGTACATGATCTCATATAACCTTCAGTAATGTTATCAGTGTCAGATGAATCATGACAAATTCAGTGTTATGTAGAAGGTTTTCAGTTTCATAAGTCTAACCAATAGCAGTAATAAATGTCCTTTAATTTTTCACAGATAACAAGCAGAGCTAATCATGATTGGTAGGCATATATTAGATATTAATGTTTAAGGTGGAGTTTTACCAATTCAGACTACAGTATTGACTAATTATTATTGCCTTTAGTGTATCAAAATGGCAGACTTATTTCAGTAAAACATGAATATTTCTTCACAATCTCTAACCCGTGGAAAAAGTTATTTTACTTTTCCTTATTTTCTCTTCAGCTGAATGTTCTCGGGAAGCAATAGAAGGAAAGGATGTATGCACTGGAAGGAACTTGTGTGCAAAATAAGATTTTTTAAAAAAAGATTAAATAATAATCTGAACCAAACTGATAACATCCACTGAGTTTTGGATTGTTTAATAACAGAAGATATGTATAAACAGCTCTATTATTTTAAAACTTCAAGAGAATTATATCTCCACAAAACTTGCTTGCAAATTTTACACATTTTGATACAATTTCCTGAGAGGCATGCTGATCCTCCCTAAAATATAGAGACTAATAAAATACAGAAATATGTAATGAAGATATTAATGTTGTGGGTGTTTATGTGAGTTAGTAACAGGAAGGTCTCTTATTTTAAAAGCAGGATATGTAAGTATTTAAATATGAAGTATCCAAGAGAAATTTCAAACCAGTCTTTATCTTCAATATTAACCATTGCTGAAATAAGATCACTAAAGAAACTTTCATAATTTTCTTTTTTCTTTTTATTCTTATTTAGTCATAAAAAGACTGAAATAGCACTAAAAGATCAACTTTAGGATGTTTATCTCCCATTTTTGAAGTCAGAAAATTGAATATTCTTGGTATAAGAAGATTTAAAGACTTGAACTTTTTTGAAAAACTATAAACTTACCTTTCCGCCCTTTCCATTTCCCTCTCCTTCTAAATAAAATAGTTACATAAAGTGGTTTGTACTTGTCAAAAAAGTAAATATAAATTAAAATCCAGGACAATACCTGATAATATATTTCATAATTATTGTCAGCATCATTCCATTCAACGGATTCTTAACATGCTCATGAACTTGCAAATATTCATGTGCATTATAGATTTTTTTTACTATGCGCTGTATTTAGCTTCCAGATATCTAATTAGTTTTATAATGTGCAACTTGACAGGTGGTTTTAATTTTCTAGACCGTTGAGAGAGAGATGGGAGTACAGTCAGGGAATACAAATATCGCTAAAGTATTCATTTAATACAATTGTTTTGGTTGGTTTTCTTGTAAATAAACAAGGATAATATACTGGCTCAGAAGAAATAGATTCAAAGTATTTAGACTGTTTGAAAGGTTAGACTGTCTGATAGTAGGACAAGAATATACTTTAAAATGACAACTTCTGCACTTTTTCTGTCTTAATTTTTACTTTAAAAAATAAGACAGTGACAAACATTGTGTTGAAGTACCTTTTGTAAAACTACCAAAAGTTTTTGAGGTCTTCAATGGAATGAAAATTTCTCTGAAGAGATACCTAGTACAACTGCCACAGAAATACTAATGCCTAGTTAAAAGGAATACTGCATTGTTATGAATATCCCAGCCTCAGGTAACCTTTCAAATTCCCGGTCAGTCATAGTCTTGTTAGAGATAGTGATAGTAGCCCTGGAGTGAATTATTTCTAATGAAGATCTGTGTGAGTAAAGGGCTAGGTGGCAGAGCGGGACCTTACTAAACACTGACACAAGAAAATGCAGTGGAAGTTCTCAATGTGACTAACTTCTGTAAAGAGAAAAAGGTTGTGAATCTAAAGGATTACTTAGAGAATGCAAAATTAGCTTCATTGAAAAGTTCTTTAAAACATCCTTTAGTTGATTTCTAGTGGACAGATGTTTGTGCAGTGGATAGTTACGCTGGGATCAAGATATAACCTTTCATTGCCGGCTGCAGCATTTGTGCAAATAAAAGTACTGTCCACAAAGACAAGGAAAGCCCTCTTCACACTCACCATCAGTACTACTGATAGCAAAACACTCTTTGTGTGCTGCCATTTTCTTCAAAGTTAGAAGAAACCTATCTGACAGCATGTTCAATCTGATATGACCATATGACTCTTCCAAAGTAAAAGATGCTTGCTAATACTTCTGTATAGTTACAGAATAGCTCTGCCAACGCAGTGCTTCATTGGACAGTACTTACATTGGAGAACATTGAGAGTATCACATATGGAAAGGTTAAGGAGCTTCAGGAGCTTCACTGCAAGATACAGGAAAAGAATATTAGATGAAGGAAAAACAACAAGAAGATATAAGTCAACAGCCTTTTCTAGAAAATCTCATAAAATATTTATAAGCTTTTTTTTTTTTTTACCTGAAATGCACATGACTTCTGATTACTTGATCCTTTTCCTTCAGATTAGCAGCTGGTGTAAATCTCTTTAGAAGTAACATCCTAATTATTTCCTTGCACTGTTCATAAAAAAGTTCAGACAGATTTTAATTCTAATTGTATCCAGGTTTTTTTTTTTTTTTTTTTTGCAGTTTGGAACTTATTGTTATGTAAGAAGCTAGCATTCCTATATAAAATAATATAACTAGAATAATATCTAACATTCTTATTGAAAATAATAATAAAAAAGAACCTGCATTTTCACAAATGAAGGCCACACACTGGAACATAGATAAATGGGAAACTATTCAAAGGTCTAAAAACAAATAGTCTTGGGAGTTGTCTGCATAATGAAACACCAGTTAAGTAAAGTAGTGCCTTTGTTCGTGGGGGAAAAAAGATTTAGGTAAACTTAAATATATTTCTGAATCATTTTCCCACTCAAAGTCTCTCTTTGCTTTGGAACAGACAGTAAAAATCTGGAAATTGAAACTAAACATTTTTAGAGTGACCACTGGTAAACACATTTATTACTCTGAATAATTTCCCACTTGTTATTTTGGTTCATGGTTATTTTTGAGATTTCAGCTTTTTGTGTAAGGGAAAATAGAACTCTAACTTAGTGAGCTCAGGAAAAATATTTCATGTTTAGTACCTTGAATATATCTTTAATTATATATTTTGAAAGTGTTTATCTGAAAATAAATTTATTAAATAAATAGGTTTGTTGCTCTACAGTGTAAAATTATTCAGATAAAGAAGTGGAGGTTTATATCTCTGAAAACTGTATTCCATTCTGAGTGCCTAAAACTGAACTGAAATCTTGGCAGGTGGATTTGAAATTTGTATATATATTGTGTAAACTGAAATACTTCTCTGAGATGAGAACAAGACAAGAAAATATGAAAGAATAATGACATTTAGTGAAACATCACTGTGCCCTATCTATATGAAATTTCTGTTCTTGAGTTTGTCGTATACTAAGGGAGAAAAGAACTTTTGTAAAAGCTATTGCCGGTGCACAAAGCTAAAGTCAACTTTTGACCCTGCTCAAGCAAGACAGAAGTGCTGAGCAGTTATTTATGACATCATCATTACAATTCAATCAATAACATATACAAAATGGAAGAGATATTCTTCTACAAATTTAAGAAAGGTTCCTGGTACTATTATACTTTTTTTTCTAAGTTGATCTGATTCTGTTTGTCATATTACCTATTGCCCTAGGTGTTTTGTTTAAATATTAATCTATTATTAAATATTAATCCAGAGCAAAATTGCAAACTGAAACACATATTTGATCAGTGACTCTACAAATACCTGCATTTAAGCATATTTGAATGCATGTTCAGCATTTAACTATTCTGCTGTTGGCTTAATCTCCATTTCTCACCTGCTTTATTCCTCCTGTATTTTCTGAATAAATGGTTTGGTGTGATTACTTGGTGACAGGCTCCTTTTTTAAAATTTCCTGCCTGGCCTTGTTGTACCTAGATATTTTTACTATTGCCACAGTTCGAACAAGATTATCAGTCCATCAGTAATATATCCAGCTTTACACAGTTATGAATTAGTCCCTTTTGTGAAATATACTCCTGCTTTATAGGAGCAATTAAATGTCTTTCCTGGTAAAATGAAGATTATGTGGCTTTCTTACATGGAAAAAATATTCCAGAAAAACTACTTTTTGAAAGATGGGGAGAATTTTTTCATAGAAATGACCAAGAGCGACTGACTTAAGAACTGGCTTCATTAGTTTAAAGAGGCTAGGAAGATCTTCTCCAGGAAAAAAAGAAGAAAAAAAATGTATTGCTACGGAAGATCAACAAGTCTTGTAGCTTGTGTTTTCTGAATCATTGGAAATTCTACTGAGCTACATGCTAGTTTTTTTTGACAGCTGTTGAAAACAGCTGAACCAGACTAGGCAGTTCTTTGCTGGCACAAACTTGGATAGAAATGACAGAGTAGACTCTCTCTTGTTGAGAGATAGCAAAGAGTGCACGGAAAATCAAGCTAATAAAGAGCTCTAAAGTTTGCTGGTCCTACACCTGGCAAAAGAAGCTAACACAGTCATTTGTTTGGCCATCTGCTCTTGGACAGATAAAAAGAGCTCATCAGAAGTGAGCACCAGAAAATTGTTTTGCAAGTAATTTTGGCTCCTCTAAGTATGCTAAAAGCAAAGACTCTGAAGGAAAATTAAATTGTATACCTTTCCAGGGTAAAAATCTAGCCTTTATTTTGTCTTTAAAGTATCTGCACGGCTATAGACTGCCAATATAGATATTAGACAAAATGTTAGAACAGCAACAAATATTACTTGTCTGTTTTGCCAAGTAGCAGTGGCAAGCAAACAAAATATGATTAATCAGTATCATTTCTTGACAGGAGCATTAAGTGGATTTGCATACTTCACAAATCATATTAGTAGGCTGGCAAATAATCTTGTGTGTTCTGCAATGTAGAATTACCTGGACAAAGAAGGCTAAGAGTGCACTTGGGTCTAGATGACATTGAAAACTTACTGAAACTTGCTTGTATTTGGAATGTTTCTTATTTGGAAATAAAAATGTTTGATTTGTTTAATATGCAAGTGTGTTGCAAAAGATCGGTAATAATTTCTGGTATTAATGCAGTTCACAACTAATTTATTGATTATTCTGTACTCGAGAGAGTTGAAAGAGGTTTCTTCACTTCCATCCACAGGATACAGGGATGAATCTCTGTGAGGCTCTACTAGCCTATGCAGAAGTGAAATAGTAAGAGCAGAGGATTTCAAAGTATCATTCCTTTTCTTTCCATCAGCTGGCAAAACAGTGTGCTTACACAGTGAAGAAGAAAACTGTGTGTGACAGACTTCCTTTGAAGTTTCTCTTTCACACTTAATGTTATCCTGGCCTGCATTAGGAATAGTGTGGCCAGCAGGAGCAGGGAGGTAATCATTATCCTGTACTCAGCACTGGTGAGGCTGCATCTCGAGTATTGCATTCAGTTTTGGGCCCCTCATTGCAAGAAAGACATTGAGGCCCTGGAACGTGGCCAGAGAAGGGCAACAAAACTGGTAAGGGGTCTGGAGCACAAGTCTTATGAGGAGCAGCTGAGGGAGCTGGGATTGTTTAGTCTGGAAAAGAGGAGGCTCAGAGGAGACCTTATTGCACTCTAGAACTTCCTGAAGGGAGGTTGTGATGAGGAGGGGTTTGGCCTCTTCTCCCAGGCAACAAACGGGATCGAGGAAATGGCCATAAGTTGTACCAACAGAGATTTATATTAGATATAAGGAAGAACTTTTTCTCTCAGAGGGTGGTCAGGCACTGGAATGGCCTTCCCAGGGAGGTGGTGGAGTCGCTGTCCCTGGCAGTGTTCAAGAGGCATCTGGATGAGGAGCTGCGAGATATGGTTTAGTAGCTTGTGGTAGTAATGGTGATGGAGGACAGTTGAATTAGATGATCTTGTGGGTCCTTTCCAACCTTGTGATTTTGTTCTATTTTATGAATGTGATTGTCTCCCTCCCCACCTTAAAAAGTTATGAAAGAGAAGCTGTGATGAGAGCTGATTAATGCGACCATATCTGAGTTATATGCTATTCCTAGTTTTGAAAGTGAAATATACAGTAAGGTAATTGATGTCTGGTGATCACAAAGTTAATTGAGTTAGTAAGGGATTGTGATGTTCTGGAATTTATACAGAAAGAAGAAAGAAAGAGGCACCTATGGTATTGCTTTATCTTCCTAGTAAAGCTTCTTGAACTGGTTTTTTATATTTTGTTTTGATGTTTTTCATTTTCTTCAGTTTTCTTGAAGGGATTTCGTACTTTCTACTACTTACCTTCTCAATCTGCTTCACACATTTCCCGTCACAAATTTATCTTATAAAAGGAATAAAAGCTTTTTACGCTGTATTACCTCATGTTGCAAGAAGCACAGAGACAATCAAGCCCAACTTTTTTTTTTGTCCTAATTCCTACCAAGTCCTCCAGTTTCAAGAGGAATGAACCTGTCATATTCCTCATCTATAACATCAATAACACGTTTCAGTTAAGGTGTATCTGCAGATTGAGTTCTCTCTATCTCTGTAGTGAGTCATGTCCTTTCATTTCAAGGAAATGCATGTTTTTCTTTTCTTTAAAGCAACACATTAATTTTGAAGCTTGTTAAGTGGGATGATCTTTGTAATAAAGTTGGATGTGTCCTACTTTTATTGTAGCATTACAATTCCCAGTGAAAAATTTAAAATGTCAGGAGGCTGTAATGTTCAGAGGCAAGTACTGTTTCCCTAGCATGACTAAGGACTCTATTGGATATCTTTCTGCAGTAGTTTTATAAGCTTCACTAACCAAATCTGCAAATTCATATCTAATGCTGCTGGGTGATTTTGCAGTACTACTGCAGTGCACACATCTTGCTCAGAATACCGTAGAAGGTATTGCTGTTGGTATTTCAGATACAAGTGCTTGTTCTGATTTATTTTTCTATTGCTGATCATTGTGTCTTAAAAAAAAAAAAAAAAAAAAAGTAATTGAAAGCTTTCTGTTAGCTCTGGTGATTTATCTTGATGTCCGTACGTGATACTAGCTCATGGCAGTCTTTCTCCAGTCACTAAGTGTGTGTGAATATTTCTGGAAACTAAAAAAGATAATAATTTAGAAAAGTCATGCATGTTGAGTGGGAATCATAACTGTACTTTAAAAGCAACCCTGAGCAGACATGAGTAACTAGCATCAGTGGCTTGTATTGTTACATCCTTGGAAATCATAACATGATGTTCTAATGCATAAGATAATCCAGCCAGGTAGCTGCTTATTCAAGTCACTGTCAAGTCTTCCTTCGTAATTTTTTTTCTAACTTCTCTGACTCTCACTGCCTATTCTCCTGTTAGACACAAATTAGCAGCTGTGTTTTATATTGCTGTATATATGAAAAACAGGTATGCGCTATATATACAATACTAGATATGATAGATTAAAACAGTATAGAAAATAAGTGTTATAATTCTCAGCTTCACAGAGAGTACCAGATGAATGCTAGGAAAAAGTTAAGCAGTACTTTGAGAAGGAAAAATAATGAAATTGCAGTGAATTCACTTGATGTAATTGGAAGTTGTCTTGTAAAACAGTTTTAGGAGAGAAAAAGCTTAGGAATTCAATCTTTGAAAGGCATTCATATAATTAACTCTTATTTAAATGCTATTGCATGAGAATCTAATATTAATTATGCAAGTAGATTTCTTTTTCATTAATTAACAAGTGTACAAATAATATTTGTATTTTGAGATAGTTACCTAATATCGATATGATAATCTTTCTTGCTACAAAATGAAATTGTAAAATTAATATATATACAGTACTAAACCGCAGTTTTCACTAATGTGCTAATTTATTCAGCCTATTTAGGGGGTAATAGTTAATTAGTCTTTAAAATTCCTCTGTAAGCCTATAAATGTTAAAAATTCAATTTTTTAAGTATAGATATATATATAGAAAGAAATAGTAAATTATACTGTCTGCTGAGTTCTAAAAATACAACTCAGACCCTACCAGAAATCTTTTTGCTTCATGATATTTCTGTAAAGTTGCATCCAATTAAAGAGAGCTGAATTAGAAAAGAAAGAAGCATGGAACCAGAAAAGAACAGTCTAATTGGGCTATAATTTGTTTACAGGTAGTTGACCTTCACTTTTCCCATCTCTAACAATAAATTGTAAGGTGCGTTTAAGAGAACCAAACAGGTTTACTTTCATGTGATGCATATGAACAAAGAATCAACCACGCTGAAACTATTCAGTTCAGATTAATCCATTTCTGCATATGGATGTTAATTGATACATTATCTTAATTGCTCACCTAATCAACATAACATGAATTTCTGATTTTGCCTGATGACAATCCATTTATGTCTTTGTGAAACAATTATATTGAAGATGTCAGGCTTACAACATCTTTAATTTGAATTGTATGTGTGGCTTAAGAACATCAAGCAAAATTGCACTGCATTATAGTGAAAGCTATAAAATACAACAGTCTTATTAAAGCAGCCTGAAGTATTCTAAAACATACAGGAAAAACACCACTTGAGCTTCATTAGAAAAATCAACCTCCATTTTTGCATTTGCAGTAGGAAGATTTGGACAGTTGTTGCAGTCAGAAAGTCTGAAGTTTTGAGTCTTGGAGTATTATCTGCTGTCTGGATTTCTGTGAAAATTTCATAAATAGGAGTTTTCCTTTACAGTGAGGAAAGCTGTGGCTGTTGGCTTTCATCAGTAGATCTGAAAGTATTTTTGAAAGGGTATTGGTGTTTTTGCCAGTGTGAAGCATGGTGGAGAGGTCACCACAGAGGCTGGAGATGGAAATAAAATTGATTTGAGTGTCCTACTTCTTAGTAATGATTTTTATTCACTTGAAAACTCAAACCAGAGGATAAGAGCCCACACGAGGATTTGTACTCTCTGTACCTGCTTTGATTGACCATAGTAACAGGCATTACAGACTCCCTCTGTTCTGGATTTGGTTCTTTCATTACTTGGAATAGCAGATATTTAATGCTGCAGATGTGGCAAGGTAGCTCTGTGACAGTAGGAAATAAATGAGGTAGGAGGAAGAGATACAGTCTTCTGTGAGATAATTGGATACCAATGGAACAAGCAAACAAGATGCCAAGCAGTGAATTCTTCAGATCTGAAGCAGGTTCAGCCTGAACAAAGCTAAATTCAGCTTTTCTGTCCATACCCAGATTTGTCAGCTTGTTGAATGGCTCCAAGATATCCTCAGTACGTAATTTCAGCTACATTTTGACTGAGCAGTTAGTAAAAATAAATCTCTCCTGCAGATGTCATCCTGAAGGTGCCCCTATGCAAAATTATTTGTACCATTTCCTACAGCAGTCAGGACATAGAGATAAAGGACAGCTGTGTGCCATTTCCCAGTCTCCTATGGTACAGTGCTGCAGTGTAGGTGAAGTCTGTAAGGCTTGTGGGTTTCTTAGTCTTTGGAGGAGATAAATCCACCTATGGCTAGATGCTACACGAGCACCACTTTACTTGTGGTGTGAGGAGAATGATCTACTCAGCCTAGTGACAGAGCTGGAGGAGGTAGAAAGATTAATAATGGAGTATGAAAGGGAGTTCATCTAGTGGAGCCAATTCCTGACTTCCTTGCAAGAAGTACACCAGGAGGAATCATAGAATCACAAGGTTGGAAAGGACCTGCAAGATCATCTAGTCCAACCGCCTTCCCATTCCTATTAGTACTACAAGCACTAAACCATATCTCGCAGCTCCTCATCCGGACGCCTCTTGAACACTGCCAGGGACAGCGATTCCACCACCTCCCTGGGAAGGCCATTCCAGTGCCTGACCACCCTCTGAGAGAAAAAGTTCTTCCTTATATCTAATATAAATCTCTGTTGGTACAACTTATGGCCATTTCCTCGATCCCGTTTGTTGCCTGGGAGAAGAGGCCAAACCCCTCCTCATCACAACCTCCCTTCAGGAAGTTCTAGAGTGCAATAAGGTCTCCTCTGAGCCTCCTCTTTTCCAGACTAAACAATCCCAGCTCCCTCAGCTGCTCCTCATAAGACTTGTGCTCCAGACCCCTTACCAGTTTTGTTGCCCTTCTCTGGCCACGTTCCAGGGCCTCAATGTCTTTCTTGTAGGACACTCCACATCTAACAGAGTATTCCTTATCCTCTCACTAACAGGCAGAAGGAGGGGATCTAAAAGTCAAGGAGGAGTGGGAGCTGGTCCCTGCTCAGGGTGGCAGACAAAGACCCTACTGGCCTTGCTTCTTCAAGTGCCCTTTACCGGTAGGTATGAGGCTCTGGAACTTGAGGGACAGGAAAATGAGGGTGCTGGTAAGGTTCATACAGAGCATTCAAATCTTACATAAAATTTTCCCGTCAACAAGAATAGTTGGAAGGAGGATCTGGGGAACTACAGGCCGGTGAGCCTGACCTCAACTTTGGGAAAGGTCATGGAGTCTTGAGTGTGTTGCACAGGGTGTGCAGGAGAGCCAGGAGATCAGTCCTAGCAAATATGGATTCATGAAAGGCAGGTCCTGCTTGAGAAACCTGATCTCCTTCTATGACAAGGTGACCCACCTAGTGGATGAGGGAAAGGCTGTGGATTCTGTACTTGGGTAATAACAATCTCATGCATCACTATAGGCTTGAGGCAGAGCGGGTAGCAAATAGCACAGAAGAAAAGGATCTGGGGATGTTAGGTGTCAGCTAGCTGAACATGAGCTAGCTCATTGTAGCCTTCCAGTACTTGAAGGGAGCATTTAAACAGGAGGTAGAATGGCTGTTTACAAGGGTGGATTGTGATATGACAAGAGGGAATGGTTTTAAACTGAGACAGGGGAGGTTTAGGTAAGATATTAGGAGGAAGTTTTTCACACACAGGGTGGTGATGCACTGGAACAGGTTGCCCAAGGAGGTTGTGGATGCTCCATCCCTGGAGGCATTCAAGGCCAGGCTGGATATGCTCTGTGCAGCCTGGTCTAGTGGTTGTCAACCCTGCACTCAGCAGGGGTGTTGAACCTCATTATTATCCTTTTCAATCCAGGCGATTCTAGGAATGTGCTCAGGTGACCAAGAAGGCCAATGGCATCCTGGGTTGTTTGTACCGGAGATAGCACAGTGATCAGGATCAGGGAGGTGATCATTCATCTATACTTGGCACTGTTGTGGTCACACCTTGAGTACTGTATTCGATTCTGGGCCCCTCATTACAAGGACACCGAAGTGCTGGAGTGTGTCCAGAGAAGAGCATTGAAGCTGATGAAGGGTTTGGAGCACAATACTTATTAGGAGTAGCTGACAGAACTGGGATTGCTCAGTGTGGAGAAGAGAAGGCTCAAGGGGGAACCTTATTGCTCTCTACAGCTGTCTAAAAGGAGGTTGTAGGAATTCTGGGGTTTTTCTCCTCTCCTGCATAACAAGCAGTGGCACAAGAGATAATGGTCTTGAGTTGTACCAGGGGAGATTCAGATTGGATATTAGGAAAAATTTATTCTCAGAAATAGCAGTCAAATATAGAATAGGCTGACCAAGGAGGTGATGGAGTCACTGTCCCTGGTGGTATTCAAGAAATGCAGTACTTAAAGACATGGTTTAGTCGTCATGGAGGGGATGGGTTGGTGGTTGAATGAGATGATCTTAGAGTTCCATTTGTAATGATTCTATGATTCTGTGATTAAGAAATAAACCATAGCAGGGCAGGGAGCAGGATCTGGGTTTCTGCTGTGCAGCTCTGTATTCACAGCTTCCTAGTTATGCAGGATACATGTGCTGTGTATGGTGTGCTATGTATGGTATGATTTAGTGTGTGATATTCTTCTGGTTCTAAGATGCCATGACTGTGGAAGTCTTGAAGGCTTTAGAATGTTTTCAGTGTAACTCAACACCTATGTTTGCACTCTTGAATTATCCTTTGCTGTGATGAAGCATCATTTGCTTATTTGGAGTTATTTTCCTGTATCAACTGTAATTATTTTTCAGTGAGGCCAGACAATTCAGCTCAAATGTGAACAGGCTTCTGTGAATTTTACTGTAACAGTGATGTACCAGAGCTCTTGAGCAATCAGTCCCCCACTGGATGCTACCCAGATAAAAACTAGATTGTTTGGAGAGTGACAGTGTAATTCCACCCTGACTGAACTAAAGTAAAGACAGTTTCTGATTTCCTATACCGCAGTTATCAAGTTTGGAAGTTAATCAAATTCGATGTTCTATTCTATACAAAACACCTTAGAAAGTTGGCCAATTTCCCTTTATATTGTTTTCTTATTTCTGTATACCTGAATACTGAAGAATTGTTTTCAAATATGATTATACAGTTTGTGTGGGTTTTTTGTCTTATGTAAGGTATATGCTCTTTTTCAATTGTATTCTGTGGTTGGTTACCTAATTTACATGTTCATAAATTTATTGGTGGCAAAAATCTCTAAAACAGAAGACTAATCACTGGCAAATGTTGCCTGGCTTGCACTGAATTCTAAATAATGTATACACCTTACTCTGCATAAGTTGCCTTGTTATTTAGAAATCAGAGTTGTGACAGGAGGAAATACTGTTCTCCAAATATTTGTGCAAACAAAAAAGGAGTATTCACCTTGGAATTGGAAAATGCAGCATTTCTATAGTTGTTGCTTGAAATTACTTGCTGCTTCTCTGCTGGTCCTGGATAGCTGTTTTCTCATTATTTGGACAGCTTGTACATTTTGACTCTTTTTTTTTCTCCATTTCCCTTTCTGTCTTGAATCATATTGTTACTTTTTTTTATTATACTTCTGGCTCCCTGGCTGTCTCCCCATTATCTTTATTCAATTCTTAAAGTTCCCTGGTACTATTTGATGGGCATTAGAGAAACTTTACATCTAAGAAGAGCTATTATAGTGCACTATTTCTGTATGTAACAATTCATGCCGTCTTACGCAGTATCTCAGTAAAGTACCCTTATGTAAGTACCTATTCAGTAGTTTTCTGATATATACTGGTGCAAGTAAGAAGAGAATGAGCGATTGTAATTTGCCGGAGTGTAAGCTCTCCAAAGATAACTTATTTGGGGAGGAAAATAAACAAACAATACTCGAGGTTGAAATTTTTGGAGGAATTTAGTGGATTGATTTGCTTATTTCCCAGCTACAGTGGGATTTTTTTTTGTGCTGAGGGGCTATACTGCATTCTTTGAAACTTTATATAGGAATATTTCGGGTGAGTTTCTGGCCCTATGAAGTAGTTGGCATCAGCATGAGAGTTGCCCCATACAACAGTTGCGTGCAGGAAAATACTGTGGAACTTAGTTTATTTGTTGGTAGTTCTTTTGAACTGGAGTCTTAACCCTAATTAATAGATCATTCTAACACATTTTCAAGAGCTGTTTCCAATTTCTCTACACTTTCTGACCATGCCTGGAAAGAAATGATTAGAGAAAAGTAAAGCCTCCTTGGGAGTATCTACTCCCTCCATCACGTGTGTGCACAGAAAGCTACATAGGAAGAAATATCTTGTAGCTACAGCATGAAACTGATGTCTGATACAAGATCCAGCTTGTGCTCATTAGGAAAGTAGCTTTCCTCTCCTTGTCCAGCATACAGAAGGACAAACCAACATTATGTCACCTGTGGTCTGACTTGGCTGAAATGAGGAAGAAATGTGCTAGTCATTTCAGCTAGGAGGTAACAAATAGTATATTTCAGTGGGACTTAGTGCCTTTAGGTTGGAGAAGCATGAGTAATGATCAGCTAAGACAACTGTGAGAAAGTGAGCTCATCTATTTTCCTGCAAACTGCAGCAGTACTGAAGTAGTATTCAGAGTCCAGGCTATTGTCAGGCAAGAAATGGTAGTTGCCTTCAGCAAGATGTTTGGCTCTAATAGTTCAGCTTTAGTTTATTTTCTAACATGGATGCAGCAGTGGTGGTTAGACCATTGCCTTAGCGAAGTCTTTGGGCTTGGACCTGTTCAAAAATATGATACAAACAAACTCAGAAAATTAAACTATAAAGGGATAGATTTGCTCAATAGATCTGTGTCAAAAAATGAAGAGTAGTACAATCCTAAAATTATGCTTTCAAAATGAATTTTCCTTTTCTTTCCAAATGGCGATTTGCATAAGTTTGCCATAGTAAAAGTTTTCTACCGAATATAAAAAAACAGTGTCACGTTATTTGTTATTGATTTGATATACTGCTTCCCTCTTGCTTTAATATATATACAAACTTGGCAGGAATAATGGGTTTCCTGTGGTATTCTTTTGCATCACATTCTTTTTCTCTGCCTTGAGGTATTAAAAATGCATTGCAAATAAAATATGAATTTTAAATAGTTACCATAGCCAAGGAAAAAGCTTCTTATCTGTGGACTCCCATTTTTTTTGAGAAAAATAGAGGGACAATCTTTTTCTTTGCAATTGCACTAGGGATTAGAATAATGAACACTTAAGATTGCAGACTGTAGAATATGTCTGTTTTAACTAGAGCAATGAGATGGAAAAACAAATAAATCAACAATAGTAATTGCTGTAGTTGCACACTGGAAATTTCTGATATCCAACAATGCTTGATTTTCTTTTTTCCCTTAATTCTAAGAAACTAACATCTTTTTTCTTTTTTGCTTCCCCTCCTCTCCCTCCTTTTTTTTTTTTTTTTTTTTTTTTTTTTTAATTTAAGTAAATAAATAATGATTTGGTTGTAGCTTCTGCCTGTGAGAGATTGAGACACCAGCCAAAAGGTCTTATCCTACCTCTGGTGACTCTGCTTATAGAAGTAAGCCATCTGTTTGGATGCAGCCATTCAGGCTGCATTCCTTCAAACATCGTAGATTGATTGGCAGACATACTGATGGAGCCATATCCCTGCCCTCTGCTTTCTGTGCCCACTTTATACTGAGATGAAACCAGGGGTTTCACTGGAGTCTTCCCTGGTTTATTCTTATATGTGCAGTTCTTTCAGGTGCCCTTAGAGGAAGTGGTCTCATTTTTATTTTGTTTGTGCACAGACACAAATAACCAAATGAATACTTACATAATTTCTACAGCTAGAAGGAGATGTAATCTTTCTTTCTGAGGTTTTTATCTGCTCTACATAAAATCCCATTCACAGGATTCCAGCTCTACTGCTTGGCCTGAGTTCATTTATATGAGGAGCCATCAGATCTTGCCCTCTCTGCTAAAAGCCTTTGTCACCTGACAGTTCCTCAGTAGGTACTACCCCGCAGCGTTCAGTCATGGAGGAGCACCAAGAGAGAATGAGTAGATGAGCAGCAGAAAGGATTGAAATGATAATGCTTTCCCCCCTGGTAAGTATTTAGCAGAGCAGTATTCTTCCAAATAATAAGTTTCGTATTGTTAAAAATCAATATTTCCAAAAGGATTGATTTCTGTATTATTCATGCATCTTCACACATTTTACAGAAAATAAGCCAACTGTTATTACAGATGCCAACAAAGCAGTGACTTTTTCTGTCACACTCTCATAAAATGTCTCATGTTCAAATGCACATTAGTAATATTTAATAACTGTAGTAGACTTTTTCTTTTAGAAGCAAATCTTTCTGCCAGCACAGCTGAGTTACTCTGTGAGAGAGGGAACGTGAACAGGAGACTTAACACTGCGTATTCTGCTATAGTTGTTCTCTTCCTGATGGAAATAGAGTAGAAAGGATCTTGACACAAATAACTCCACTGGGCTTTTCTTGAACTACACTAAATACAGGCTGTGTCAGATCCCATGTAATGGTTCTGCCCTCAGGGCAGCAGAGTTCAAGAATCAAATGCAGGCACCAGGGATGGTTATGATACAAGGGAGTTTTCATCATTCTGTCTTTTTCCTTTCAGTCTATAACTGAGGGAGAGTATGAGCAACTTTATTATCTGTGAATTCCACATCACATCATAATGTTTCCTTCAGCAAAGATATTTCGTAAAGATATATATTGTGCTGTCAGGGCACGGCAGTGTTACAAGCCAAGGCTTGGGGGGAGGGGGGGGGGCGGGTAATTCCTGACATTTGTCCATTCTCACAAACAAACTTATGGTGAGCACAGACAGACTGAGGACTGTCAGAGAACTGGCAACATACTAGTGATGTGAAAAACGTTCTTTTTTTGGCATTTTTAAAAAAGGAGTAAAACATTGTCAAAGCAATAGAAGGCAGGAAAAGTAAGGTCAAATGAGAATAAATGAATATGCTTAGGTGGTTTGATCTGTAGGCAGGTGCTTTCTCTTTCGTACAAAGGCAGCCTGCATAACTGCAGTCACTGATCTATCTATGAGTGTAAAGATTACTTAAATATTATAAGCATAAAAAACTTGTAGGTATTCTCCAGACTGAATACTGTATAACCTATGGTCACTCAGAAATTAATTCAAATTCTTAACCATGAATTATCTCCAGCTATATATGCGATGACCAGTGTACAAATACACTCATCATATGCTTTTTAAGAAAATTAATCATTTAATTTTTAGCTCTGGAAATTCAGTTGCAGTGGTTTGTGCATGAGTGGTTTTTGTTTTGTTCTTTTTTTTTTTTTTTTTTTTTTCAGAAAGAGAATGTTCTGGTCACTTGGCTAAAACTAGGAATTCTGAAAGTAGGTTTTAGCTGATTATTATATTATATTTTTCAAATTGAGCTGATGTAGTGTAGTGTGGGTCTGAATCTCAATCTCTTTGGTGGTTAGTGTCTTAAAGATACCTTACTATCTTTTTGCATCTGAGTCAGCAATTCAGCCAGCTAGTACACAGAGAGGAAAAAAAAAGAATGACCTCAAATGCAGTGAAATTCCCAGCAAAAACTGTGCGAACTAGTCATAGGTCACCAGTCTTTATCATGGGCTGGACCTCTTTCTGTGTGATCAGTTTAACTATGGGAGCAAAAATGATACAACATAGCAAAATTCAAAACATGGCGAAGTGATTAGGTGATATTAATTTTCCTTTCAGAAAACTGTTCACATTCTGGAGTTCTCAATCTAAAAAATGTATTAGCTTAATTAACTCAAACGTACTCCTGATCACCTGCAGTGCATGATGTAAGAAAACAAAGAAAGCTCTGTTAATTATTGAAATGCCCTGTAAATTGATACTGTTACATATTAAACAAAGTAACTGCATTTGACTCAGGAGAACTAATTAGTAAATGCCTTTTACAGCCTTTGGTCACTGAAATCCTGGAGTGATTATGTATTTGCATGAACTATTGGTTTTATGGTTCTAGAAGGTTTCTGTGGACTCTCCATTTTCTGTATATATTTTTCTCAGAAACCCTAGTAGTGCTTGCTGGAACAGGAGAATTATTACATACAACATAATATTTAACCCAATAAAACAACACAAGTGTTTTATCCAGAATGTGGTTCTTGTTTTAATCCTGAATTTAACAGGAGTTAGAAACATAGAACAGAATAATGGCATCATTAAGGTTGGAAAAGATCTTTAAGATCGTCTAGTCATTCTTCCCCACCATACCCACTAAACCATGTCCCTTCATAACACATCTACTTGAACACCTCCAAGGATGGTAACTCCATCACATTGCTTGGAAAATCTCTGCATTGAAAGGAGTTAGCATGTCTCTCTATTAGACTCGTGTACATTGCTGAAAATGAATAACCTGTGGATGTTTTCTACTGAAACATTTTGTGTGCACGTAGGCTATAAGTACTATCTAAGCTTAAGAATAAGCTTTCTTATTTTGGCTAAATGTACTTTTAATCACAGAAACACTCATTATTTTTAAAAACTTCAGTGTATATAGTTAAAATATTTTCATACCCAGTGCTTTTCTATAACGTCCTTTTTGTATGTCAAAACCTTCCACACACAGGTGTGTCTTTGAAAAGGTCTCGCATATTTTCATTTCTAGTGTTTTGGATGATCTCCAGTGTTATCTGAACATAATTTCTTTTGTACGTTTTCATTGATGTTTTTTGGGCTACTATAAAATTGTGATAAATAGAAATAAATGGTAGTCTGGCCATTGCTCACATACTCCATGGCTGACTTTAACTGAGAAAATGGAAGGATACATATGCAGGTTGTCACACAGTCTCAGCTCATGCTGCTGTTTAATGAGAGCTGAAGGTAGCTCCTACCTAGAGGGAAGCTCTCTCATGTTGCTCTAGGGCAAAACCATTTCTGCATACCCATGCTGAGAGATCTGTTTACTCATTTTCCAATTCTAGTAAGGAAGCACGCCAAAAAAAGTGGAAAAAAGGCAGATAATTATTCTATGGAAGATTTCAACCTGAATGTTTTAAAATGAACTTATGGTGTTGAGGTTCTAAGCTACCTTGCCAAAAATACCATAGTACACAGGATATTATATACATCACTGCATGTGAAGAAAAGAGTGCCTTATCTTTTTAACACCAGTTTAGTTTCCCTGTTGAAATATGCAAATGTATAATAATTTTCCCAAGAATACTTGCACTATTTTCTGTTACATATACCAGAGCAGAGGGCTGACATATTACAGCTGTGGAAAAAAAAAGTAATAGTTATGTTGCTTACTTCTTCTGTTTACATTGCTGTGCTGGCTGATGGACTTCGATTTCCAAAGCAACTTCAGTGAGTGTAAATAAATGCAGTTCTTATATTCTGGTCAAGTCTTTAGCAGACTGCTCACTGTAGTGGTCTTAATAGTATTCATTGCTATGACTTGTATTTTTTTTTCTTGGATAATTATGAACATCTTTGTTCATTAAAATCTTGTTAGTGAATAGTTTATTTTGTGATACAAATAATGCTATGAAATGCACAGATAACTGAAGTTTTGTCTTGACAAATCTTTTATGAGAACAAAAACAATGTTTGAAGATTATATTCTTAATTAAATCCAGAAAAATACTGTGAGTTATAGATGGCATATGTATTTTTCTTTGCAATTGCTAATAGAACATGTCTATTAACAAAGATAATGATATCAAAGAAAATACTCTGTTTTGTGGAAATTTTGCAAAACAACAAATGTTCCTAAGGAAAAATGAAAGACAACTTTTATTTTGATATCATTTCCTAAAGTAGTATTGCTTACAAACCTTTTTATTATAAAAATGAATACAGGAATTAAAAAAAAAAAAATCAGAAATAAAAATAAGATTTCTTTTTCGTTTGGAAATATGCAAATGATTTTTTAAAAATCAGGAGCATAAGTTCTAAATGTGTTTAAATGGTACATATTTTAGAATTGAGACATTCATGAAAAAAAATTCAAATGAGATATTTTTGTATACCAGTATGTGTAACCTTTACGAGTAACTCTAGTGCTAAGCTGAAATTCCATCTCGAGAAGTGAAAATGCAATATGTGTCTTGCAGTATGCCTTAAGAAAATACTTATTTCTGTTGCATCATTATTTGTCAGTAAGAAAACGGCAAATATTTGTACATGTGAGATTTTACTTCCTGCTGAATCCTGTATTTTTTTTTACAAAACAAAAATAAAAGCTATTACATGTGAGGGCTTAATGCATTTTCATTGATATATTTTATTTTAATTATGTTTGAAAATTCAGAAAATATATGTTCTATTTATTCCAAAAACAGGGTGTAGTATCTTTCAACTGATGCATATTATTGGTGAATAACTGTAGTGGTATTTTTTTGTTTAATAATAACAATACATTTCAGCTGTAGATCAATTGTTTTAATAATTGTCAATTAACCAACAGTCATCCTCAAATAAAAGTGCTTCAAATTCTGTCTCCACTGATGCAGATTTATCTCTCACTCAGAAATATTCAAGAGTTTCAAATGGCTTTTTACACAGACATTTAAAATTACTGTTCCCAGACACAGTGAGTCAAAGCAATTGCATATCTCTGATAAGAACAGAGATGCATTAGTTTCTAATCATTAGATGATTTACCAGCAGGGATATCTAATCAGACAGAATCACAGAATAGCCTGGTTTGGAAGGGACTTCAAGTATCGTGTATCTCCAACCCCCCCCACCATAGGCAGGGCTGCCAACCTCAACATTTCATACTAGACTAGGCTGCTCAGGTCCCCATCCAATCTAGCCTTGAATACATCCAGGGATGGGGCATCCACAGCCTCTGGGCAAATCTAGTGATTCTACTCTCTTTGTGTAAGAGTCTCTATTTTCAAAAGTGAAATTCATCCTTCACTGTAAAAGAACTGCAGAACTTCTGTTATTAATCTCTTTGGTGATGACTCAAGAATTTATATAACTTGCTAAGGTATTTCTAAGTTATCTTTATGATTACCTTGAAGTTATCAACATGCTTCAGACTTTCTTTAGGCTGTATTGTTTATTTAGGAGCAAAGGTTAATTGATTTGTATGGAAAAGGTGTATCACCTTTGGTATTGCATCTGCTTCCTTGTACCCTCTACTACTTGTCTGTCAAAAAAGTACTATTCCAGTTGAGACAGAAGTTGAATGGTATGTATTTAGGTATACTATTTTGACATATGTTTCTGAAGGTATATCTACATATTGAAGTGTCTTCTGAAACATTTCATTTTTTTTACTTGTGATTTGTTATTCAATTCCTTTTCTTCTTAACAACAGGGTAACTAAAGTGAGGCCTTCTATGACTTTATGGTTAGATCTTGTGCTAGCAAAGAGTAATTCTGGCTGCTACAAAGCATTGGTTGGAGAGTTTACAGTAATTTGGCATACACCTCTAGAGAAAAACTGCAATCATCTGTGTGACTCCTGCAATTAAACTCTTTTTGAACAAATCTGACCTTATGTAACAAAATGGCAAAGACAGATGACAGTTTAAATGATCTAGGTTTTTGAGAAGTGTATGAAAGAATGACAGTTTAATAAAAGAGGACTAGAAATTTCTGTCAAAATAGAGATAAACTCCAAGGAATCCATAAGGAAATTCTGTAAAGGTTAATTAAATCCAGTGATGCTAAGTTACATTCTATGTTTATTCACAGTCCTTGTCTTTCCTTGTATATATGTGTATATGTTATGCAGAAGAGGTATAACCAGATACAATTAACCAAATTTACTGCCTTCCTTACGAACTCCTGGACTGTTAGCTGTTTGTGTAGCTATGTTGTTGTGTTTTTTCTTCTTTTACTTGTTTTAGGAGTAAATTTTTTCAATTCTGTAGTAGAATATTTGCTTTATATATTGATAAATCTTTTTTAACAGAACCTAAACTCAAATACATTTTGAGAAGTCTGGACAGTATTTGTGACAAGATAATATACAGATCTATATAAGTGGAAAAATTCACAGCATAGATAAATACGTATTTTCATGCTTTCAAATGTTTCCCAGATAATACCTAACAGTAAGAAAAAATACAAAAATCAATAAAATGTTTTTTTCCTCCCAGTCAATAATAAAAGTCAGTTTTATATCCAGTACAGCTCTCAGAATTGTCTTCATATTTTCCAAGAATCAGAATGATTATAGCGATGTTGGAGATACAAGCTACTGTGAAACTGAACCAGTAATACACACTCTTTCCAATGTAGTACTTGCAATTTATAGACATTTGAAATTCTCACAAGATTTCTGGTTGAAGCTTCTCATCCTACACATCCACAGGTCAACACGTGTTCTGAAATGTTCCTTTGGAACATTTTGGTGTACTTCCTCCAGAGAACTGCTGTCTTCATTTTATTTTTTAAATTATTTGGAGCCCTTTCTTGAGATCCAAAATTACCTTTAAGTTGAATTTTAACTTTATTTGTTCCTCTAATTGAAAAGACACATGGAAAAACTCTCCATAAAATACCAGGGCAGAAAGGTGTTTGGGAAGAGCTCATCAATCAATCAGATACTTAGGAGTGAGCTAAATTATGATCAGCCTTCTCAACCATGCCTCTGTTTTTGTTCATTATGTTGATTTTTCCACTGAATGATGAACTGATTTCCTGATTTTTATTTTTTTTTCCTTCATTTTACGTTGCTGAAGACAAGCTGTGAAGAGAGTCATCAATTCACGCTGTCATTGCTATTAATTCCTGAATTGTGTGATCAATCATGTGAAGGTGAGATATTTCTTTACCATGGTCTCAAGTAGAATGCTGTTTGATACACTGCACTCAATAACAGTAAAGGAAGTATAGGAAAAAAATGGAAAGTAACTGTTTTGGATGTAGTTGTAGACTCTTTCTGATAGTTCTGATCTGTTTCTCTGTGGCTTATTCATTGTGTCATGAAATAAGCAATGTCTTTTCCTAAAAGTGTTGCACTGTTAGGAGTACCACTGGGTCTTTCTCTAAGAAAGGTTCAAAAAAGAAAGCATCATAAGAATGAGAAAAGAAGGGTTACTTTCCTTCTAGCAATATTCTGATTTTTTTTCTTAGGAATTTTTACTTACATGGCCAGCATTCAGAGTTTCTTTGGCTTGTATATTCTTCATTTCCCTCCCTTTCTTCCTCCCTCCCTCTCCCTTTTCCATCTTTCTTTCTCTCTCTCTTTCCATCTTTCTTTCTCTCTCTTTCTTTCATTAATTACACCATGATATGCAGAACTTCCCTTCCTCTCTTATTCATTCTCAGTGGAAAATTCAGTGTTCATTGTAGCTTTAGGGGGGGAAAAAAAAAGCCTGTTTGGAAACATGAATCCTCATAATTTATGACAACTGTCAAAACTTCAGGCACAATGATTTTAAAAGTCTTTACTGATAAAAGCTTCCCCTTGCAGTAAGGTCTGACCTGTGTGAATAGTACAGCGCATTTTTGAGCTTTGCTTCTCTGCCTGAGGGGTACTACACATCAGAGCTTCTGAGTATATGATAACTTTTTCCAAGGGTCTAGGCCATCAGCTTGCACTGTTTGTGGATTTAAATTTTTTAGTATATTTGTAGCTTATTTTATAATGTCAAGCCTCATGAAATAGAAGTCAGAAAATATTCTGGTGAAGTCTGTTAACTTGTTAAGAAACTGAACACTCTTTTGAACAGACTTTGTCCTTTTTCTAATGAAAACTGAAAGAACTTACTCTTGCAAATGACGTGTGAACTTTGCAAGATATTCAATAGGGCACATACTGAGATAAGTGTGGTCAAATCCAAATATGCTCATCTCATATTAGTTACCCTCCTATTCTGGACTAAGCATACTGCTAATGCTGATGGGATGTTGGGAAAATGGTGAGAGCTATATCTTGCCACTTTATTCTCTTTGTAATTCTTTGCTTGCTCAAGCCAGAGTCCACTATGGTGGAGTGACTGGACTACTGCAGCCATGGATTGTCAGGATGTAGATAAAAAGATTATCTGTATTGCTTCATCATAGTAAATAAAACTTTTCCGGTGAGAAAGAGTACTTTATTTTCTGTAAGGTGTTTCTTGTGTCTTGTGCCTTCCAGTAGGATGTATTGCTAGTTTTGTGATGGACTATATTTCAAGAGACCCATCAGAGGGCCTGAACAGATATATAGGAAATCCAGTCCGCTTTTGTTATTAAAACTGTTACACTATTTTTCTTGAGTTTATAGATTTCATGGTTGCTGTTGGTAGCTCCTGAGATTTCTGGAATTATGAGTAGAAACCTTCGTGGCTTTGGTATAGTTCTACTATAGTTTCCCTAAGTAATCTGTATAAGCCATTTATACTATTTTTATTGTAATGTATTTTTCTGTCAGATCTAATCTAAAAAGCTTTCTTTTAATGTTGACATTGAAAATATGTTATTGCACTGCTGGTCATGATACAACTGACAGCAATTTCTCTTCTCCTATTTTTGTTCTGGTGCATAGCTGAATTTCACAGGTATTTTAAATGGGATTTTGTAGAGTAGTTTTGGCCATAATTCCAAAAAGATATCCAATCTCAAAACATATGCTTTCAAATCTGTCTGCTCTCCTGATGTTGTTTGGCCAATGCCATCCTGGTCTGCATTAGAAATAGCATGGCCAGCAGGAGCAGGGAGGTAATCATCCCCCTGTACTCAGCACTGGTGAAGCTGCACCTCGAGTACTGTGTTCAGTTTTGGGCACCTCACTACAAGAAAGACGTTGAGGCCCTGGAACGTGGCCAGAGAAGGGCAACAAAACTGGTGAGGGGTCTGGAGCACAAGCCTTATGAGGAGCGGCTGAGGGAGCTGGGATTGTTTAGTCTGGAGAAGAGGAGGCTCAGAGGAGACCTTATTGCACTCCATTGCACTCTACAGAACTACTCCTGAAGGGAGGTTGTGATGAGGAGGGGTTTGGCCTCTTCTCTCAGGCAACAAACAGATTTAGGTTAGACATAAGGAAGAATTTTTTCTCTCAGAGAGTGGGCAGGCACTGGAATGGACTGCCCAGGGACGTGGTGCAGTCACCGTCCCTGGCAGTGTTCAAGAGGTATCTGGATGAGGAGCTATGAGATACAGTTTAGTAGCTTGTGGTAGTAATGGTGATGAGAGGACAGTTGGACTAGATGATCTTGTAGGTCCTTTCCAACCTTGTGATTCCATGATTCTATAATATCAATAGTGAGGAATGGAGGGACAAAATCCAGCAAGTATTTTCTTCCACTTAAAAATAACTCAGGACTCTGAGAGTGAAGGATTAGGTATAGATTTCCCTACGTATTTTTGTCTATCACACTTCAAGCAAAGATGAGTCATTAAAGAAGGGTTTGTCTTTGCTTCATTTCTTCCATTTCTAACAGTTAGAGAAATCATCTGGAATAAAGGAGACAAAATATAAAATCCTACAATTGCTTGAGGGCACCTGAAGATAGACTGGGCCATGTTTTTCTAAATTCCAGATAAGAGAATATTTCGTAGTTTGAATTTTCACAGTATCCACTTCTGAAATCATTACAGAATACGTGAAAAGATCTACGTACACAGTTTTGAATGAAAACAGGATATTTTGGTAGAAGGGCTGCTTGGGAAACATTCAGTAATGGATAAAAGACCTGTTTTCAGTTTTCTGTTTCAGTTCATTTAAAATATTTTTATAGAAAAAGTAGCAATAGCAACTGACAAAATGATGGAATGCATCCTCATCTCAGAACAGGCTGTTGTCATGTGAATGGTTTGAGTGGCCTTGATTTCAGAGAAATTGCCCATTGGAAAAGAGCAAGATTTTAAAGTTGCTCAGATACGTGATAATAACTTATTCCCATGAACATTACACCAAAATACAATGCATGCTAGTCAAATCAGTTTGTATAACTTGAGTGGTGACATTTTACTGAACTAAGATTGATAATAAGCATAGCCATAAGGAATTGTAGTTCCTTAAATCTTGTTCATTGAGTGCAAAATTATTGATTCTAAGATAAATAATTTCATTGGAGTTCCCCTCTTCCTTCTCCTTGTTATTTTTATGAAAATATTTCTAGCTGGACCAACAGTTTCATTGAGACCTTAATGGCTGAATGAGCAGTTCAGTCTCCTCAAGATGTATAAGTCAGTGGGAAAAGATATGATGAATTCTAAACACTGAAGCTTTTATGTCTCAAACTCCTGACAGGTGATTTCAGTGCCTGATCCTGTTGCATATGAAGTGAGGCTTTAATTTGCATTTGAATGACAAAGTGCTCAAGTCATCCTTATCTTCTGAGTAATTGAAACAAGACTCTGCAGTGTAATAGCTCATTATGACTCTTCTGTGTCACTTTGCATTTCTGGAAAGGATTTTTTATTATTATTATTACATCTTTCTCTGTAGATATTTTTATTAGCACTGAGATGCAAAATAAGAGAAACATATCAAGATTGTGTGCTTGTATTTACAGGTTAAATTGAAGATTAAAAAGAGTATTCATAATGCATCTGTGTTAATTCAAAGTACCCTCTCTGTCACTGATCTTTACAATTTAAAATAACTGCTTCCAAGCACTGATGAGAAAATAAAATGTAGCCATTCCTTGTGAGTGTTATTTATTACTGTCCATACCAGAGAAAAGGATTATTTTATAGTCAGTTAAAAATCATTGCATTTTGCAAGTGGAGATTATTCTAATGAAGTAATTAGAGGAAATTAAGACATACTCTAAGATCTGAAAATTCAAAATGGGAGACAAAATATTTTCTACCATCTCTAAGCTTCTCTTTTTCCTGGAGCTGTGGAATAGTAATTTTTGGCACAGTTTTTTGTAGTTTGAATAAGTGGGGCCAGTCACCAAGTCTTTCATCTGTAGAAACTAGATTAGAAATTAACTGGCAGTTCAGTTTCAGAATTATCTGCAAATGCAGTGAGCTAGATCACTTGTGTTATGTGTACTTTGTGCCATTTTGGCTAGGTCTGGTAGTGTTCATGATTGCTATCTTTTTTTCCTAGAGTGTGCACGAGACAGTAAGGCGAACTAGCATATTCTTTGCATTGATATATTATTATACAATTTTGTTATTGTTTAACAAGTTGCCATAAGGCTATATCACAAACAGAAATGACACTCACATAGAATGAGGAGAAAAAAGAAAAACATCAAGGGCTTTCTTCTGCAACAGAGTAATAATGGAGATTCTCTGCAGCCCAGTGCACCTCAAAACTCAACCTGTGATTGTATGTATCAAAGGCTGAATTTAAAGGAGAACATATTGGCAGTGGAGCACACGAGTCACTGTGCATCTCTCTGGATCATGGACTGCAGAATATGTGGAGGAGATCCCAGGCTGAACTCTGTATTTTGGTGACAGGAGAAGGAAAGCATAAATTGGCTCTAAATTATTCTTACCTTATTTATTTTCTCTTTTTAGAACTGACAATTGTCCTATCCCTGCACAGCGTATTTCTGTTTGCCTCAACACTCAGATCACTGAATCCCAAATGTATGCAGGTAAAATCTATTTCCCTTTTGCTGGAATTTTTCCCTGGGGTCAAATCACAATGGTCTTTATTTTCCTTAATAAGTCATGTACAGAAATGAGGGTCTCCAATTTTGGCTGCTTCTACAATCAAATATCATTCTTGGCATTTAGTGTCCTTTTGTCAGGAGATTGTGACCAAAAGATTAAAGCTGTCAGATTGCAGCTTCTCTGCATTCCTTAGAGACTTTGGTCTACAAATCATTTTCTGCACTGGAAATCTGTTTGTGAAAGTTGCTGTGGTTGCCATTCAGACTCAGGGGCTCTCCTTTGCATAAACTTCTTCCTGCATTATTTTCACATCTGTGTTGTGTTCATGTTTTTACACTGGAACAAAAGAAAATGCACCAGAAGTTAAAAAATGTTTCAAGGTAGTTATTGGTTTGAGTCTGATATGTCTGCAGCATTTGATGTGTTTGTTTTGAATTCATTACTGCTCTGAACTGTGAGCACATAGTATTTGTAAAACCATCATTCAGTGTGCAGAGAAAAATGGGAAGGCACAGGAACCACTCAGTGACTCCAGTGAAGGTTTGCTGTGTGAATGTCTATTAAATTTATTTTCACATATTACAATCAATTTTGTTGTTGTTGGGGGATTGTACCTTAAATCTGTAAATCATGCAGACTAAATCAAATCAAATTAATTTCTTGATTCTATATTATCTGTCTTGAGAGTAAATGGAATAATATGTGCTTCATGGGACTGATGGCTGTGCAGAGCTGTCATGGAGTTTTTAATTTTTTAATAAATGTGGGTGGTTGAAAAGTGTGAAGTAAAAATTACTATATTGTTAACCATGACATATAATCCTATAGAATGGTTTCTGAAATATGAACAATGTGAACTTTGGAAAACAGATGAGTCATGCAATTGCACACTTAACTTGAAGAAATCACTGCACAATGTTATGTCTCATCGCTATAGTGCAAAGATATATGCCAGCATTTTAAAATGATAGAAAATAATCTTGTGAGGATTTGATGACATAGTTGTTGAGGAATTGATGAAGTTGCCACTACTGTAATGCCCTGTTCCCCAAATAAATGGAACAGGATACGGAGTATGTCCCCTCTGTCACAAGCCAGTTGTAAGATTTGAAGTATAATAGTCTGGCCTCAGACTGGGTGGTCTCAATCAAGACCATATTTCCTATGGCTATCCTGTGCTCTTTTCCACCCTGCTTCCAGATGACATGGGGAAATGGTCATACTAAGCTGAGGTTGCCCATCTGTTGCCAAAGATAGTAGAGCAGCCACAGTTTATATCTTGGAATTACTTCATCTTTAAAGAGTCTTTGCCTCTTAGATGAAGCATAATTTTGATTAATTTTGAAGACAGGAAGAAGATTGTCTAAATTAATAAAACTCAGAAATTTGGCCTAATTGCAAAGGTGTTCTCCTAGTCTGGATGCTGTAGATTATACTTTGCTATTGCATGCTTCTTGCAGGGGATTCTCTGGGGAACTCAGTCACTGTGTAAGGCACCCATGTTATATACATTAAGTTGAATGATTTGAGGAACTCTGCAAATGTGCTATAAGAAGAGCTGAGCTATTACTGGGAGACAGTGCACACTAAATGAATGAAAAAAGATGTTTTTCTTTTTTTGAGTTCTTTATCCATATTTTCATATTCTGAGATTGTGAGCTGTCTTATGCACAGCAACTGTGATGACATTGAAAATAAGAGGGAAATATTGTTCCCAGAAAATATTAAAATTGTTATCATTATTTTAAAAACAACAACAACAACAAACACTGTCTTGCAAAATCAAAGGCCAGCTGGGTTATAATACATAGATAGTGATCATTATCAATTTCTATGAACTTTCAGTCAGGAACAGTGAAAGTTACAAAACTGTTGAAAAAGGAATATCTTGTATCTCTAGATTTGTGAATATTTGTACATGAGTGGCACTGGTTTATACTGAGAATTTCAGTCCAGCTCCTCTTGTCAATCAGTAATGACTTTCTTATCACAAAGAGCCAGATGAATCCTCATTAATATTCCCAGATTTCAGTAGTGCCTGGTAGGCTGGGTCACAGAGCACTAGTGTTTGCTCTGTGTGGCTCTTCTGTCAGGTTGTCTGTTCTAGACTGTTTCTGATCAGAGCAGACTAGAGATGTCCAAATGTATTGGGATGTTCCCATGAGGTCCCACTCTAGTTACAGGCAGTAATTTATTTTTTTTTTTCTTTGCCAGTAATTTGGGTTAAGGCTCTCTTGCAAAAAATTGACCCCTGGTGCTACTGATAATGTACAGCAACTTTCCTCTCAATAGTTCTGCAGTAGGAGCAGGAGTGACATGTTGCAGAGCCATCACTTGTGTTGTCAAAGTCTAGGTCACCCAGAACTGACTGATCTGATCATAGAAAAGCTGGGGAATGACTACAGGAGGACTTATTTTCTGTAGGGCTTGAAATAGGGCAGTGACGTATGTCAATATACATAATGAATACATAAAATATAAAGATAAATAATTCAGTTTTGCACGTGGTAGTTCATTCAGAAGCCTATTTATATTTCACAAACTGCAGTGTTTGTTGATATTGTAAGGGATTTTACAAGAGGTTGTTGGCCCTTTATCAGTGCTTCAGCATCTTGTGCTGTGAAGTCTGGTTGTTTACCTCCAGCACGTATCTGCACAGTACAAAGTCCATCACCCAGTGCATGGGAATAGTCCAGGCAATCTGTTTTGTAGGAGATGTCATTGCAGAGGATTTGGGGAAAAATACTGATGATTTTAAAAATTCAGTATTTGCTCAGTAGGCATTGTGACCAGACTGGGGTCTACATCCTCAGGATGACTGCTTGGCCCTCACTTTCCATGCTCATATGTTCACTGGATGCTTCCTTGCTCAAGTACAAGGCCAGACTGTAACATCATGGTTTGCTGAGCTGCTTGAACATTTGACCTCATATATACAACTTGTACAAAACATAATAACTACCATAATTTTACAGTCTGAAAAGGGAAGATTCTGCTCATCTATTGCTGGGTGCATGTTTTTAGCTACCAGTAGAATTATGCATCATTTCATTTTTCCTTTGGAATTAAATGCTTTAATAGCAGTTTAATTCTTCATATCTATAGTAATCACTCTTGAGTCTAAGGAACAGAGATTTACACTTAGCTGTAAGAGATCTCAGTTGTGTTTTGCCTTTGACACTGCCTCAGAGATAGAATTTGTGAAAGCAATCTCTTGTCTCTGTTTCTTCTTTCCTCTCAATTTTATGTCTTCCAATTTACCTGTGACATGGTCCTATTTTTACATTTTGCAGTTGCCATTTCTGACTGAGAGAGGCAATTTTTTCTTCTGTTGACTGAAATTGGTGAGGCACTGGAGCTGATGGTGAGAGCAGGCACAGCACAGGTCAGAGGCTTGGTGGCAGGAAGGACTCACCTCTTGGCACCAGACTTGTACTGCACTTGTACAGTGCAGAGTTTAATGGAACTCTGGGCCTGACTGCTCTTGCCTCCTAGGCACCAATGTAATGTAAATAACAATCACAGTATCTTTTCCTCGGAGAGCTTAAAATTGTGTTGCTTTAACACTGTTTGCAGAAGCTGACAAAACCGTCTGTGCCTTTGTTCTCATGGCTGTGGTGTGTTGGATGAGATTTTTCTCCTGGGATTTGAAAAGGCACTCCAAAAGTTAGATTCATAGGATTATTTTAATCATAATGTGGCATTCAAGGCACACTGACTGTATTTATTATTTTGAATTATGTTTAATGATTTCTGTTTTCCTCTTGCGCATATTTATCTTTAAAATAGACTTTGCTCTATAATTAAAGCATCTAGGATGCTTCTGCAGACAGGTGCTATATAAATAAGGAGTATTTAATTAAAATATTAAATATTTTAATAAGATGCAGCAGGACAGCAATTAGAAAAGCCCATATGTTTCTATTTTCTTTATAATCTTTGATATTGCTAGGATTTAATCCTTGGGGAGAAAGGTGAAATGGAAAAAAATTCTATGTGGGAGAAATTGATTCTCTCTCCCCAGTTTCCACTAAAGAAATCTTTCCCATAAGGGAAATAGATGCTGTATGTTATATTTTAGGATTATGTTCAATCTTTCCCTCCCTATCTGTTGTAACATTGTGGAAATGATAATGAGCTACAGTTAAATGTTTGGTTGATAGCAGAAGCTACAGGACACTGGTGAGACCTCGCCTAGCTGCATTTTGGGATGCCAGTGCAGCCATTTGAAAAAAAAATGCAGCCAGCTGTGCCCAAAATGTTTGTCATGTATGTACAAGCAGAAGAATTTGCACTATAATCTGCATTAAACAGCAAAGCTAGGCATTTCTGAAGGGTCAGAAACCTGCAAGATGATGATAATCTTTGCTTATTTATTAATGCTGCAAACCTCTGTATTTCTGGAAGTGAGCTGGTCTTGAAAGACATCAAATAATAAATTAAAAGGAGAAAAAAGTATTAAAAAGAGGACTATTCCCAGCTGTGAATGCCAACAGAAAAGCTAGAATCTCTTGAAAAATGTATTTCTTTTGTGATTGCCTGTTACAACCAGGAAGTTGTGGTGATACAAGACTGAGGGAAGCAGTGTGCTGCAGCAGGAACACAAGCATGGGACCTCGGTGGTCCTGGTACTTAATACAAGCTGTGCTGTGCCTGGAAAAGCTGGCTCACCTCCAGCCAGCCCCTGAGCTCCCTTTATTGCCCCTTTGTGTTTTTGGACATGATTGTTTCTGAGCATGTACTTTCAGGTGCTTATTTGAAAGTCACCAGTTTAGCCTGATGTCCCTAAGCTTGATCAGAATTCAAGTAATTATTGATTGAAGTTTGATTATGGTTAACTGTAACCATGAAGATGTCTTTCTCCGGAGACATCCTATTCTCCTGTTTTAAGTTTCTGACTTTGTCTGGAGTAATGGCATGCCATAAATGTTTTTCAGCACTATGGCCTGTTTTCCTCAGCCAAACTCACCTTAGCCTCAGAGAAAACTGGTAGAAAATACAAGGTCCCACAGAAGTATGTCATATGGCTGGGACCTAGGTGATTTCTCAGCAAAATGTACCTTTTATGGGGAGTAGAATTCAGCATTTGAATAGCGCAGCTGTTCTGAAGATTTGTTTGTAAAAATACAGTACTTTTACAGTTCATTATTTTAATTACAAGGTTTGATTTGTTTTCCTCAAATTTGGAAAATATAGAGAAATTGAGTTGTTCTTATTGTGAGAGTTAAAATTGTGGTTGTTGGGTTTTTTCCCCCAACCTCTCACATCAGTTATGGTAAGCTTAGATAAACAGAAAAGCAGGTAGTGAGAGGCTCAACTGTCGAGATAGGGAAATGGATGGGACAAACACGATAAACAAGGCATAACATAACAAATTATGAGGTGAGAGAGAGACTGATTAAAGATTGATGGGATTAGGATGTAGATACAATAGTAAGCATAGGGTAGATGAACTAGGAAACAGGAGGAATTCTTGGTGTCAGTGAATAGGAGATACAAAGCTGCAATGTAGTTTTGGTTTTGTGATCCTGCTTGCAAGACATCTGCCATTGCAATCGCAAATTAAAACTTTTTCACAAGAGATCCGGTCTCCAAAAAAATCATTTGATTTATTTCTCACGTTATCACTATTATAAAATATTCTACTAGTATAATTTCTTTTAGATCTCAATCTTTGCAACTAATTGCTCTTACTATAATGTTTTAAAAGCATATAAGTAGTTAACAAGTAATAATTTAGCTTTAATTTCCCTTTTGTTGTCTGAACAAGCTGTATCTGGAGGACCTCACTCACTTACCTGTTTGTAGCACTGTGATGTCTCACTTCTGGCCAGAGGAGTGTCCAAGCTCAGAACAAAAAATGGTCCTGACTGTGTATGCTTTTGGGGTGTAACCTATAGCAAGCAGGAGAGCTAGATAGGAAACGAAAGCAGGGATATTAATTAACCTGGTAGGAAGCAGCCTCCGCACAGCAGAAACTTAAATGTGTTTATGTTGTATAGGCCCTAAGAAAGCCAGTGCTCTAAAGTTTGGAAAATAGCAATAAAACAGGCCGCATATCTTTCTGAGATTCTGAAAGAATCCTACAATTTATCTACTATCTGTCTCTCTACATAATGTAATATTGCTTTTTAAACTCAAGAAAACAGTTTTGCTTATGTTTAAAAAGAAAAAAAAAAGTTTTTTGCTATTTTATAGCAACTTTCCCTTATTAGCCTTTTTCCTGCATCATTTCAGTTGTAATAACTTTTTTTTATTTCCCAGGTGCCACACGGTGGTGCTCCTGACTCCACGTTGCTCAAAGGTCTGCATTGGCTGGAGGGAGTTAAAGCAGCAAGCCTACCAGAACTGGCTTTGGAAGAAGGGCAAAGAAAGTAAACCATCCAGTGGAATGAGGAATGTACTTTTCTTGCCCAATTGCTCTACTAAGTCAGATATGAAAAGAATCACAGAATCACCTTAAGAGATCATTGAGTCCAAACTCCCCTGATAAAGTAGGTACCAAAAAAATTATATAATGGTAGCTTATAAAAATCACAAGTTTTTATTCTTGTGCCTATTGTTCCTTTCCCTTTTCTCTATTTTTTTCTGTCAGTAGAAGATTCATCAAGGTTCATATTTCAGCATCCTCCCAGAAACAGGGACAGATACTTTTCTCTGGGTCAGTCATGACTGTGAAAAGAAGCAAAGCAGATGGAGAGGAGATGCATCTTTTCCATGTACACACATAATTAAGAACAGCCATGGTGGACCGAGGCAGGAGCCCTATTCTTGGGGGTAGCCAACAGTTTGGCCTAATGTCAGTTGAAATATTCCTTTTTCTTGTGAGTAAAACTTCATGTTCATCTATATCAAGGCTATAGTTCATTGAAATCAGCAAGAATGATTTAATTGATTTTTGTGTCTAATCCTGTAAACTGTAGCATTCTGATAGTCAATGTTTAGCCTTATTCATTTAGGAGTTCTGTTCACCTCTCACTGAGAATTTCTGAAAACCTTACTGAAAAATGGATTGGGCATTTAGCTATTAATGAGAATCTTGCTTTTAAATTGTGAGAAGATATCTTTTTAATTAATCCTCACAGAAAACAATTGAATGCTTGACCTACAAGGATAATTACTTGTGTTCTGCTTTGATTATTTTGTAGAAGTTTTATTGAATTTATACAGCGTACTGCATAATATATGATCTAAAAGTGGAGCTCTATACGACAGTATAAAGTGGAGATTTATACTACAGTATAAACTTTCTAGAGAACTGACAACCATGTTGTCTATATAAACCATCATTCTGTAATTAGTCTTAGTATAATTTTTGTAGGGATTATCTTTGCTGTCATTCTGTGTTGTCTTTTGTATATTTTTTCATACATAGAAATCTTTCATTAAACCGTAAACTGACTATTGCAGAAATTGTCCAAGGATTCAAAACTACTTTGAATCATTGTTCAATTTATGGAAAAAATCCAATGGCATTGTTTGATAGAATCCTCTGAATCTGCGGAAGCGTGATTAGTTTCTGACTCATTAGTTTTTTATCCATAGTGTGTAGTTTTTGTTGAAAGCTAATGATAAATAATCATAAAGAATTCTGTTTAACATAGCAGTGATCATTTAAATATGAGTGACTGAAGGTTATGGATGAATGAAAACCCAGAAATACCCTGAGATCACCAGGAAACACTTCTCTGCATTATATAAATGTACTGAAAGAGAAGGCAGGCATTTAACCCTGCTAATGTCTGACCACTGACAATTTTGTACTTCAAGTGCAACATAACATATCAAACACAAATGCTGAAATCAGTTTTTAACTAATATGTAAAAAAACAGTTTGGCAATTTGAGTGAGTTCACTATGGATGGATAGGAAGAAATATTCAGGGTTTTATTTGGTAAAGGTGGTACCTTGTATGAGAGAATTATAGAAAAAAAAAAGCTTTACCTAAATTAAGTCTAGCTATGCAGCAGTGTTGACTATAGGACATGGCAGCTTGTTCTCTTATAAGCTGGAAAATTACACTGCTAATTAGTCTTGATTTTTAGCTTTATAAACTGCAAGATTCATTTCAAAAATGCTAAAGTTAAAATCAATTATTAGGGAGATATTAAGACATTATTTATTTGCATCTTTCTCCAAACACAAGTGCAAGCTGACTGCATCAAAGCACAGCCAGCTCCATTTTGCTATTGATTATGTTTTTGCTGAGTTTGTTCCCAATGGAAGGAAGACTGAGCAGAATTTTTTTCTGAAATGGAATGAAATGGAAATATCCAGACTAACCAACAAACCTATTACCTTTATTAAATAATCATATAAACTTCAAAACAAAATAAAATCTCCACTCAAATCCTAGTGAATATATTAAAGCATAAAAGGTTGCTCCCAAGAAATGTCATTAAATGTACATATTTTTCCTGTATGTTGCATTAGTAGAGGTTTGAAGGTGTCTAGACTCGGTGGTTTTGAGGAAATGAATCTTTTTCTGCCTTCTAAGTCGCGCCTACCCTGGTCAACAGGGGTCGCTACCAAAATGGAATTAGGCAAGACTCAGAGTAATGAGACAAATCAAGTTATTGAGAGATTTCTGACAACAAATACTCGGAGGTGAAACTGGCTAATTTGCTAATAACGATCAATAAGTCTTACATGTAAGAGTACTTCACCAAGGGAGTTATTTCTATGCTAAAAGTTCTAAGAAACATTAGGCAACAGCTCCCACAAGGGTGAAGATGTAAAAGAGAAAAGGTAGAAAACAGGGAGATAGACAGACATATGAACATACAAACAGCAAAGCAAAGCAGTTCACCACTCCTCCATTCAGCAGAGTCTTAGTATCAGGGCTTCTGGTCTTTGGCAGTGGTTGGTCGTCCAAGTGGTGGTGAAGGTTAGTTGATGACTACAAGGAACATTTAAACATTCACATTTTCTCACTTATATTCCAGAGTGGTCAAGCCTGCTCTTTCGAGTGACAGCTTCTGGATTCGGGTTCTCTCTTTTGTTCCTGTCTTCCAAGCCTTCCAAATTTATATCAGCAGAGATAAGAGGAGGCAGGGAGAGCCTGCTTGTATCTTGCCTTCACAAGATACAATGGTATCATCTCCTAATTTCTTTAACTCCCTGTATCAGACTGTTTTCATTTGCTCCCAGGCCAAGTCTTGAGCCAGAAAACATTCCTGGTCCTCCCCACTCAAAAGCTCCAAAGAAATGCTTTTGAATGTAAAACTGTCCGCAAAATGTTGTTGACTGTCTCATTTTGATTTGAGACTATGCATTCTTTACCAGACTCAGACAGGAGGATTTTTGTTTCTTTCCTCTGAATGGCGATTTAAAAAGTAATGTTTTACTGATCCCAAATCAGATGATATTGTAGAGGATAAAAATATGCAAATAATAAATTAGTCCCTAAAAATTATTTCTGAAAGTCATTAAGAATGCGTAATTGTCATATTAAAAGTCATAAAAATACATAACCTATGTAAGAGCAATGCAAATTTATGGAAACATAGAAACATACCTGTGTCCTGATACAATCAGGATTGTTTTTGTCATTTACTCACGGATTACTTCCAATGCCATTTTAATGTCTCAATATAAATTCTTACCTGGATCTTTATTGTCTTCTCCTGTTAAACAAGAATTGTGTCTTTATGTGTACAAGAGAGGAATCCTTAGAAGGTCAAACACCCACATTTGCACTTTTCTAGCCTAGCAGGGTGTATCCATGACTCATCCTGAAGAACAGCTATTGGACTGCTGTCATTTTATTTTCACCTCCTGTTGTCAGGAAAGGTTTTATTATTCTGTAAGGAGGCTGTGCCTCCAGTTCTCAGATATCTTAAAGCTTCAGTTGCTGAGGGGGTGTTATTCACAGTCATATTGCTTTTCTGTTATGAAGGTCTGTATTACTGTTTGGTGGTGTGAAAACAAAACTTCAAGTTTTATCTTCTATTAATGAAGTTGAAATGAGTTAATATAAAACAAAGGGAGGGAGCCAGGATATGCCAATATTAATTCTTTCTTTATTGCTTCTGGGATTGTAACAAATGAAAATGTCCATTATCATCAATTTGTTTTCATTCCCTTACTTTCCCCAGTGACAATTATTTTTTAATCAAATAATCTTTTGACATTGAAAATGTCTCTACTTATACAAAAATAAATGAAGAACTGATCAGATTTAGGACTTTGTAAGCCTAATGGTTCTTGTTTTTCCAGAGAAAATGCAAAGTCATTCAATAACACTAGAAGGTTGGTCAGGAGTGCTGCATTAGTATGTCAGTGATTACTATTCCTGATTTTAAAACAAATACTAATTTCTACAGGTTTAATAGTAAATATGTTATCATTTAATATTCATAGCAGCTTAAATGAATGCTTGAAATAAATTGAGACTTAATGATAAGACATAAGGTAGTCTTTGGCTGATTTTGTAAGGACTTTGTCAAAGATTATTCTGTTGTTTTTGTTGTGTGGGTTTTTTTTTTTTTGGTTTTTTGGTTTTGTTTTTTTTTTGCTTGCTTGTTTGTTTGTATTGTCTTTAGTACAAACCTGAAACCATGTCCAGATCTTTTTCCTCTGCAAGTTCAACCATGGCCTCAAGTCCTCCCTTGAGGGAAACCTTCATTATCACATTGCAACAAGCTAGTCTGTCCAAAAAAAACCTCAGTCTGCTGGGAAGAATTTAAGTGTTTTTGTGCTGCTGTTTTTGTAAAATGGCAGCAGTATAGAGTCTGGCTCCTTTAGTAACACAAAGCGTATTCCATCAAGCAAAGTCTTAATTAACATCTGACAGAAAGTCTTGTTGTTGTTGTGTCAGACAGTGCACATTTCAGTTTCATTGCAATCCTGATGTTTTCAAATAACTGAGCTTTGAAGATTTTCACTGTATCCAGTTTGAGTGAAGTGAATTTGCTGCAGTTCATGTAGGAGGCTAGGTTTGTACTTTGTAAAGCTGTTTCAGTTTAGGTTTGGCTTTGCAAGAACAGAACAGGAGATGAATAGGATCTTGCCTTTATTGTATTAAAATCACAGAGCTTCAGAGAAGAATAAGAGGAGGAAGGAAAATCAAATATAAGTGTTCAGCTTTTGTCTAAGTTATAGCTTTTATAAAATTGAATTTTAATAATTTGCTGTGGAAAGATTAAAGTAACATTATTCTGTGAGAATTATTTGAGAGGAAAAATGTGTTTTGGAAACATTTTTAATCTCCTTGCATCTCTCCTTCCCCTAATAATACTCCAACCTTTAAGCCTTATAATGGTATCTATACGTCAGAAATTGGTATTTTACTCATTCTTACCATGTTTAGATCCAGTGTCAATCTTTGAATTTCTCAGCATGAAACCTGGGGTGATTGCCATCTATTGTGTTAACTCTGTCCTTGCTGATGTCCCAGGAACACCATTATAGTTTTTGACTTTGTCAATAAATTATTGTTGCATGCTGTACCACCCCTCCATGCAGCAGCTCTCTTGGGCATCTTTGCAAAAAGAGAGAGAGCAATAAGAGAAGAAATGAAAAACATTTGAGGCAAATGCCTTGTCTGGTGGGAGAACGATAAATTTAGGTCAGAGTAACTAGATTTAAGTGAACACAGGAGACAAAATAAGTGTTTATTCTGGTGGTATCTTTCTGGCAGGAACATATGTTCTACCTAGTTCATGCAAACACACCTTCAACATATTTTGATTGAAGTTTGTTTGTGTGAGATAGCTGTAGTCAGAAAGCCAGACTTTGGAGGAGGATGTGAACAGTTGCCTGATAGACTGAGAGGTTTCAGAGATACAGCGTGACAGATATGGCACAAACATACTCAGATGAAAATAAACTAGTTCTGCCTCATATGCAGATCCTACCTCTGTAACTGCTTAGTATTGCTGTTACATCTCACTTCTTTGAAAGACTGAATGAGGTGACAGACTTCAGTACAGCATAGCAGGTTTGCTTCTGGGATGCTGGGAAATATGCTGAGCAACATTCAGTTGAAGGAAGTGGAGACACTATACCTTTTAAAGTAGGGAACATGAACAGAGCATTGAGCTGAAATTCTAGAGAAGGAGGTTTCTGAAATCTCTTCTCCTGTCTATAATGTTTGGCTGTTGTTGCTATAGAGTTGGAAAACCAGGGAGAAGTGGTGAGAATGGTGGTTCAGTCAGATACTTGAGGCTGAGTGAGAGGAAGATAAATAAGAGCAAGGAAAAAAAAAAATGCTAAAAGAGACAAAAAAATTGTGATTGCTTCCCTCTTTTCACTTCAGTGATAAATACAGCAGTTACTCAGAATTGGTTCTACTTGGGAGATTTTGCAGCAGTTTTCTTATTTGTGTCCATACATTATAAACAAAACCAAGCAGATCATAGTCACCACTTTAAGTTTTGGGGTTAGGTTTTTTGTTTGTTTTTATCTGAGAAGCTTTGATACACAAGGTATTTTTCAAACTCTTATATACTATTGTGCCAAAAATTTGGATCTATTTATTTTAAAAAACACAAATTTTGTATCATAATTGTGAAATGATCATTTATTTTTCTTTTAAAAACATTTGAATGATGCTACATTAAAAAGCAGCTATTTTTCAGAATTGCTTTTCCTAGCTATAATTTGACTGTCAGAGTTCTGTACAAGAATATTAAAATAACATTACAGAACTTATTTCAAAATAAGTGTGATGACTGAAAATCAGCCTTACTTCTGAGAAATATTGTTGATCTCTTTGTTTTAGGATGAGATGGACTACTGGTCCATTTCTTTACTTTAAATCTGCTCTCACATTTAAAAAACGTAATAGCCACCTATCTTTTAACATTCAAACTTCGAGGAAAAAATACTAAAATCTACTAGAACCCTTTAGTTTTCCATAAAAAGATTGAGCTTGATACATGAAGGAATACTTAAAAAAAAAAAAAAAAAAAAAAAGTCTAGATCAAATAGTTTTACATTAAACAAGAATTTCAGAATAAAGCACAACTGGCTTATTGTCCCCTCTTGCATAAGCAATCTTTGAGTATCTTTAGATATAGGCAAAACAAGTAAGGTATAAAGGTGACAGTATCTGCTACAGAGTTAGTGCAACTAGCTTGTAAGTACAACAGAATTGCAGGACTGTTTGAAAACCTAATTTACATGAGTGTTTTCCTTTTTATATGGTGACAGGAAAATGAAGCCCAAATAAAGAAGAATGGAACATGCAATATGCTAACAAACAGACTTCTTTCCTTTTTGCTTCATTTTTTAAAAGAACTACACTAGACTACTGCAATTGGTTTCCAAAATCAAGACAGCTAAATAACCCACAAAAATGACTATACTAGATAGTTGGTGAAGTCTGGCACTCTGCTAAAGAGTGTAGGAGGAATACGTTTAGGACAACATTCTCAACAGAATAAATCTACTTAGAATTTCCCGTTATTCAAGTGTTTTTGTTTTTTGTTTTTGTTTTTTAGAAATAAGTCCTGGAACATAACAGAAAGAACATCAAGTTCATGTACTGCAAGGCATAAGGAAATAAATTACAGAAATTTTGACTTTTTACTTATATAGATCTGGAACGCTACCTTATTTTTGGTGAGACTCAAATGCCATAATTTGCTTCAAACCCGGACAGGGAGTAGATTTTTACTGAAAATCTCAAAGGACTTTCACATGTTGTATCTTAATAGCCTAGTGGAGAATTTTGCCTAGAATGTTTTTTCTTCTGTCTTTCCAACTCTGAAAGCAATACATAGCATACTAATTCCCATTGAGTAGAAGGTTATAAAATAAACCAACAGGTTCCAAAATGTGTGTGTGTGTATATATATATGTGTGTAGGTATATATATATGTATATGCAAATACATACACAGATATCTTTGTCATTAAATAGCTTTCATATTATTTGTTTTAATAACATTGATAGTTTTTTTTAAGACAAATGATGAATGCTGTAATAAAAATTGTCCCTCTTTGCATCACTAGCAAATTGGTTTTAGAATATATGTATTTGTATTGATTATGCTGTATTGAAATATATCCTAGGCTAATACGAATTGCTACTAAAACTTGCAGCAGCTACAAACATACAGCATAATCTCTGGAAAAGAAATTGTCAAAAGTTTCCAGGAAAGTGAATCAAGAATGAGAGGAGTAATGAAGGGGAAAACTAAAGATCAATAGCATAGTAAATTACAGCCTCCCTAGTGCAAATTTTGGTTCTGAAACCAAAATAAAAATTGACCTTGTGCCAGGTCTATACATGTGGCTATATGTCATGTGCAGAGACTCACCTGAGCTTTGTGAGCCAAAAATTCTTTACTCTTCAACTACATTTCAGAGATGCTGTTTTCCCTTTCCTTCACAAAGTACATGAATAGGTGACAGATGACCACCTGCTGATGTTGCAGAAAAGTTTAAAAGACTTGTTAATGAGATTCATAATTTTTACACAAATCAAAATACAGTAATTATTAAAAAGTGCACAAAATATGCATCTACTAAATAAAATATGATGTAGACAGACATTGAGAGCAATCACTAGGTTCTTAACTGGAGTTAACCTATCTATTAAAAAACATCACAATACAGGCATGATTTAAATATAATTACTTAAGCATAAGCGTTACTCAGCATAAACACCTTGCACAACTAGATGATTTTTTTCATCTGTACTCTCTAGAATTTATTGCATAAGCAGAGATTTTTTTTCATTTTTGATATAGTTATGCAGTGAGTACAATAGGATCTGGTATTTAAGACCTAGTTCATACTCCAGAGTCCTCCAATTTGACTAAGTTGTTTGAAAGCATTAAAAAAAAAAAAAAGATACCTGGTAAGAAGTTGCAACCCACTTATCTCAAGTAGTCAATGAACTGGACGTCTACATAGAAAGGTAGGATGTTCACTGGTGTAGTTTGTATCTTGTTAGAAAATTCTGCTGAAAAATGTGTCCTGATAGCCTATGCAATGTCAGAATAAGATGACTTTTGTAGAAGGTATTCTAGCAAAAGAAGGTGGCATATACTATATATACCATATACGGGTATATGGCCCATAGTTTATTGGGATACAGGTTTCAGTTCATTTGGTCACTTGATTGAAAAGTTCATCAGGCTGAGCACGCTGGACCCTTGATACTCTCCTGCTTTCCTTAAGCTCTAGAGCAACTTTGACATTCTGGAATTTTGAGCAATGGGCAGCTTTTTCTCTCCTCAAGAGGTCAGTCTGAGTGCATGCATCAGCTTGGAAAGTCTGGTTTTCCACATCAGTATGGCCTCTGTGGTGGGTAGTCACCATGCTTGTTTCAGTAGTGAGCTGCTCCCTGCTCTTCCCAAATGAGGAGAGGGAGGAAACATTTACAACAGAGTTCATCACCTCATAGAATAATAACTGAGTGACATTCTAGTTATAACTCCTTGCCTGTCATCCCCCAGGGGAGACAAGACTGTCAAAAAGCACAGTGGAAGAGGATTATAATACTAGACACTGATTTTAAAATATAGTATGCTCTCTAATTTTCAGAAGATCTTAAGTATCTAACTTGACTCTTTTCTAAGTAGAATAATTTTGGGAAGAATGTATGTAAAATAATAAAGAGCCTTGGAGGCCAGGAGACATGTTTCCTCCTGAAGAAGACTAGAGAATAATATTGCATTGTAAGAGAGTTGTTCAGGACTCTAACAGACATCTTCATCATTCAGTATTTATTTCCTGTGTAAAACAAGAATCTTTCTAATATAGATTTTGACAAATTATTCAGCCAATTTATGTCAGTCACTCAAGGTGCAATATTTTACCTTTTTGTTTTCCAAGAAAATATATCAATAACAGTGGAAATGAACATAATTACATTTCAATTATTCATAGCCAATCTATTAGTTACACTTAGTAGTCTTTATCTCCTACTCTGTAACTTTCACCGTAGACTAAGTTTAATCATCTTACACTGTTAAGTGCATACACAAGAACATTAACCATGATAGCATGTCAGAGTTTTAAATTCCCATCCATCTTGAAAACAGTTTACATTGCCATTGTCCTGAATTAAATAGGGATGTTACAATAAAACACAATAAAATAATAACACAGTAATAAAATAACTCTATCTTTCAAGCTCCAAAATGGACTTGGGGGGTGCCGGTGGATGGCAAGTAATGTGCCCTTACAACCCAGAAAGCCAACCGAAAAGAAGTGCAGTCAGCAGGTTGAGGCAGGTGATCCTGCCCCTGTGCTCTGGGCTGGTGCATCTGGAGTGCTGCATCCAGATGTGGAATACTCTGTACAGGAGAGATGTGGACCTGCTTGAGTGTGTTACAGAGAATGGCCACAATAAGGTCCAAGGGATCTTTCCCCGTGAGGTAAGGTTGAGAGGGCTGGGGCTGTTCATTCCGGAGAAGGCTTTGTGGGGGCCTTTCAGTATCTAAAAAGTGACTATAAGAAAGGACAGACTCTTTAACAGGGCGTGTTGTATAGGACAAGAGGAAATCGTTTCAAACTAAAAGAGGTGAGATTCTGGATATAAGGAAAATGTTTTTTTGCAGTAAGGATGGTGAGGCACTGGAACAGGTTGACCAGAGAGTTAGTGGATGCCTCATCCCTGGAGACATTCATGGTTAGGCTGGATGGTGCTCTAAGCAACCTTTCTAGGTGTAAATTTCCCTTTTCACTGCAGGAGAGTTGAGCTAGATGACCTTTTAAGAGTCTGTTCTAACACAATTCTGTGATTCTATAATTTTATGTAAGGCTCACTTTTTCATGACATCTTCATTAAATTAGTTAATACACTGATTTCTACACATGGAGAATCTAGTGGGAAATCTTAACACGTTGGCTTAGTGGCAGTTGGAAAGTTCTCTGCTTTTCAGATGTGACTGAAATTCATCACCAAACATATACAAGTCTACTATGAGAGAGAAAAAGTCTGACTTAATGCTGTATTTCTTTTTCTTTCTCTGTTAGCACTGCACCAACACACAGATACTTTCAAGCATTCGTATAATACTGCCCATTCATTTACTTCCCCAGTGCAATGCTCTCCTTTAACAGTAAAACATTTGCGAAACATTTCAGGAACTTCAGATATGGGAAATGAACTACTTGAAACATAAGACTGTATATTTTGGGTCTACAGTGAGTAAAGATAAGATTTTAATGCAAACCTAGTACATTTTACGGGAACATGATCATGTTGACACATAACTGTATAGGCTTACCCCATGTCTGTTTTTTTAATGCATGAAGTAAGAAACATGGTTTAGGTGTTGTTGTAATTAAATCCTTGCTGGTTTAATTGTCAAACAGTTCTCTGTAGGGTATACTGGAGTTATTTAGAGCCACTAAATCTATGTTAGAACAACAACAAACAAAATGTTTAAGATTGTAAAAAAACAACTGCTATGAATTCAGTACATTGCCAAAAATAGATAGAGCAAGAGTCGTGAGGTACTCTGAAATAATGTAGCAAAGCTCTCTTCAATATGTAGATTTAAGTCAAATCTGACTGATGCACATTCAGATTTATGAATTCTTTAAAGATCCAGTAAGCTGGAACTCATTTGCAATTGAAATAAAGTGTAACTTGAAAGTCATTCTCTTAAAAAGAAGGCGAAAGAATGAAGAAAGGGGAGCTTTCCAGCTGAATAGATTCACACAATTAATCAAACTTTTTCTGGAATAGCTTGCAAATAAACAGTGGTTATTATCAGGAACAAGAGCAACAGAATAGCCACATTTCTTCCAGTGACAAATTAAGTGATTATTTTAACTTGTTCAAAGCATAATATTATACCATTACTAGATGGTTTAATAAGGAAGAAACTCAAACTATTTCATTAGCAGACTGTGGTTGCTACTGTATGTTTTTTAAAATTCTTTTTAGCTTCTTGAGTTCAAAGGCGACCTTCTGCTCTAGTGGAAAGTGAAACATTTAGTGTTTCAACTGAAATGAATTTACTCGGAATTATACTGGAAAAAAGATATGAAACCTTTTTACCTACTTGTTAAATCAGGTTAAATATTAGGAAAAATAAATGCTCCGAAAGAGTGGTCTGGTGCTGCAATGGGCTGCGGAGGGAGGTTGTTGAGTCACCATCTGTGTGGGAACTGCTGAGTCATGGCCTGAACCTCTGGTTAATCACCTGAGACGAGCAATGAGTCAGCCCTGGGAGCACAGGTGAAAGCAATTCACCTGTGCTGCAGGAAGTGGTGGAGCCTGGCTTCACCTCTCCTAGACCCATTTAAGAGCTGACTACCAGTGGGGAAGGATCTCTCTTCTGAAGATCCGCTCCACTGGACTTTCCTGAGCGAGCCCATGATATGGGTGAGCATCCTATCTATTCTCTTTGTCTTGCTTTGCCTGACTTTCTTGTTTATTTCATTATTATAACCTCTTAATATTCTTTGATTATACAATATTCCTTGATTATACACTACCTTAATGTTCTTTGATTATACACCATCCCTGGAGGTGTCTGAGAAAAATGTAGACACTGTACTGTGAAACGTGGTTTACTGGGAAAATATTGGTGGTACGTGGACAATTTGACTGGATGATCTTGGAGGTCCTTTCCAACCATAATGATTCTATGATTCAAATATTCCAAATTATTTTTCCTTTGTCCTTATCTATATAGTGTAAGATATACTAGAGGTGAAGATCTCCCTATTATTTTATGATTTTAAAAAGAGTGAGAAAAAGTGTTGAGTTGTAGAGCTGCTCCAAATGCTGCTAGTTGGTTAGAGCACTGGAGGAGTAATACTGGATTGCAGGGTTCTGCACTGGCTTTCAGTCTACCGTTGTTGAAAGTATTTAATCAGTGGTTTCTTAGGTGACCCACTTTCCAAAACAGATGATTATACAATTAAATCAAAGCTTTTTCTATAGGGACTGTTTCTTATTTTTACATAGTTAAAATGCATAGAGATTACCTTTATCCTTTCTGTGCTTTGAATCAAAGCTGTAAAAAGCTTTGTATCACTGAAGCAATTTCATGGTAGGATCTTCCACGCTTCTGCCCCTGATGTATTAGATATCTAATCTACTAAATTGTTTAGACTACCTTAATGGTAAAAGGGAAGTAAATTGGAAGGGATTGTCCTGCTCCGTTGGACACCGTGTGCTGGTGCATCCTTACCTTGAACATTGTGTGCTGTTTGGGCACGACAATAAAAGGAGGATTTAAAACTGTTAGAAATTGTCTGAAGGAGGACTACAAAGATGGTAGGGGGCTAGAGGGTAAGATGTGTCAGAAGAAGCTGAGGTCAGTTCTTGTGTTCTGTCAAGAGGAGATTGAGGGGTGGCTTACAGCTTTCTCATGGGGGGAGCAGAGGCATGCACTGGTCTCTTTTCTGTAGTGACAGCAACTGAACCTGAGGGAATGGCACAGAGCTGCATCAGGGGAAGGTCAGGCTGGGCATTATGAAAATGTTTTTCGCAGAGAAGGTGATCCTGGAAAAGGTCTCTTGGGAAGCATGTTGAAGAAGCACTAGAACAATGTTCTCAGACTTATGATTTGAATTTGGGACAGTCCTGTGAGGAGGAGCTGAATTCCATGATCCTCATGGGTTCCTTTTATGATTCAGCTCATTAATTTTGTTTCTTTTTTCATGTCTTTAGAATTAAATGTGGTATCCCATTTAAATGCCCACATCTTCTAGGCTACAAGCCAAATCAAAGTCAGGCTGTAAAGTATCAAAACAGTTCCTTTTTCTGATTTTTTTTTTTTTTTTTTTAATTCTCTGCAGAACATGAATGATATCTCCTGAGCTTCTGAGATTGTGAGTAATCTGTAATAGAAAATGAGCAGCATCACCTCAGCCTAAAGGGAGATTAAAAAAAATAAAAAAAAGTTGCTTTAGATTGCAGTGGGTGTGATATTTCACTATAAGTTTTTATTTTTGTGGGAATATAGTGCAGTGGTAGGAAAAAAAATGGACCTGAAATGTAATGAAGAAATATTTTTGTCTTTTGTTTTTGTAGGACACAAACTCTTTACCTTACAGCTTTCTAGAGGTTTAAAGCATCGTTAACTCTGAGACCATAATTCATTGATTAAAAAAAAAAACTGTGAGAAATAAAAGTACAATTTTTTTTTCTAGACTGTATGTCTGCTTTGCCAGAATTTACATAGCAGCTTTCTATCTTTTACTTTCCCTAATACTGTATCTCTTAAAACCATTGCTTCTAAGAAGTCCAACCTGTCTTTTGGATTTAGTCCTTATTAATGTGTTGGCCACTGTTTTCATTATCTTATATTAATTTTTAGTATACTTCTTTCATTTTGTCATATTTAAACCTTAAATCAATAAAAAATCATAAAAGCTCTGTCATTTTGAATGGAGGAGCTGCCCAGTTTTACTAGCCTTTTTGATGAGATGATCTAAAACATATGCTATTATCATTGTTATAGCTGTAAGAAAATTTTATTTTTTGCTTTTATGGTGTGGTATCTCTATTTAAAGAGTTACTGTTATAAAATTGAATATGGTAATGTAGATTGACAAGCTTCATTTTGTAATTTAAAAATTAATTGTATAAAAACTATTTTATTCCATTGGAACTTTATGGATTACATAAAGAACTTTTAACTTTGATTTCTGCTGTTACTCTTGATGAAACATAAAAGTTAACAGTTTAGGGAAACATTTTATTTCTTAAGCACTGCAGCTCAGAAAAAAATTTGTACACTATTTATTTAAGGAGAAACAAATCAACATTTCAGAAACCAGCTGATTTTGAAGAAGATGGCAAAGTGCTTGTATTTTGCCTAAGTTCAGTCTGAGTACTAACAGAAGAGCTTCCCCAGCACAGTTGGTACAGCCATATGGCATAGTGTAACTCCAAAGGTGAAAACCCTGTGAAAATCTGCTAATTTCATAATGGAGACTACAATAAGAATATACCTATCCAGGTCACAGTCCAAGTAGTTTAGTAGTGTTTCAGTATTTCTGTTGACAAAACTTCTCACAATACTTAGCGTTTTGAGAATTATTTCAGAAAATCACAAAATGTTTATTATACCTGCCAAATCTCTGAGTGACCTTTGAGATGTGCTGTCTAAATTGTGAAACGTTAAAAAGCCTTTGGTGTCTGGCAGTTAACAAAAGCTGACAGACAATAGTATGATCTGATATATGGGAGGAGTTTCTGCAAGTTGGTTTGTCTTTTCATTCTTTTTAGTTTTGTTATTCCACCACAAGTATCATGAGCAAGGCATTGATTTATATATGTATGAAAAAAATATTTCTGGGGTAGAATATTCCTTTTCTTTTAAATGGGCTATGAGTAATAATCCTTGAAAATAATTGTACGCATGGAAAACTTATGCACAATATACAGCTATGCTACTTCAGACTTTGTTCGGCTTACTGCTTCTGTTTTATTTTATTTACTAAGCAGCATAACATTTTTGTCTCCTCATTTAGCAAGTGGCTGAGGTGCTTAAATACCCTTATGCTAAAGGTTTAACTGATGGAAATTCGATTTCTGTTTAATCTCTTTTTGTAAGTGACAAGTAATTTATCATGTCTAGCTATGTGCCTCCGCTATGTAGGATAAAATATTTCTTTGGAAATTTCCTAACAAGAAACAGATAGATTGAATGGGGAAATATTTATATGTCCAACTATAACTGTTTTATTCTTTCTGGTTACTTATTGATCTGTAGGAAGAGGAGAAAACCCATTTTGTATGTCCTATGAGAAATGTATATTTGGCCAGTCTTGTAAAGAGAATTTAAGATTTCTGAACTGAGACAAAACTCATTTTATCCTCTTTCCCAGACTAAGTTGTCTCACTGACTTGCTCATGTGATTAGCTTGGTGCTTTTTTCTTTTTCTTTGAAATATCATGGTGCTGACAGCAATTTCATCTGTACTTGGTCACAGAACTTAGGCTTACGTGTAAGCAGATACATACAGAAAGCTCCACATCTTCATCAGCTGCTCATACATTCCTTTCTATCTACAGTTGAGTACATTGGCACAGCTGTACTGACAGTGGTAGCGCAGGGAACATATTAGCACTGCAAATGTCAACAAGAACGACTTGAGTAGACTAGTGGGGCTCTATTGTTATAGAAATCCAGCCTTAGCAAGATAGCTCAGTACAAAAGGTTTTTTGAATGGCCTTCATACTGTCTTTTTCTTGAAGAGCAGAGTTTGGAAGCAAGTCTTTTTTTTTTAATTTGTTTTGTTTTTTAATAAATGGAGTTCAGTTATTAACACTGCCATAGAGAAAACATTGATGATTGTATATAATTGCCCAATGTTGGCAGTTAAGATCTAATGTTATCTTCTAATAAGATGATGTTATGCTCCAGTCACAAAATTCATTGTCTAATCACAAAATATGCCATAAGCATGATATTCAGGAATCCCGAGAGTTGAGGATTATATCTTTCTGCACTGTCAAATACAGTGGCCTTTGTTTCACATTTGAGAAATCAATATTTTTACAGTAAAAGAATGACACACCCCCAGATAGTGAAAATAAATTAATAATAATATTTTTATGGTGGAAAAATAAAGGACATAGATTATGAAATTAATTTCCATGTCTTAGTACCTGTTGAATAGATGGAATTTTTAATAGAAAAAAAATAAGTTAATGATTGATGATTACTATGTTAACTCTTTTTGATAAATAAATAGAAGACTAGCTAGGACTAAATGAGAACACATTTACTTACTGCTAAGATAAATATTTCATTACCTTCTGGATTAATGAAAATGGCACATACCTTCATTTATTCACCTATCCATTTAAAATACAGTAAAACATTTGAGCCAATATATGAGCTCAAATGTATGAGCCAGCAATGTGTGCTTGTAGCCCAGAAGGCCAGTCATGTCCTGGTTTGCATCAAGAAAAGTGTGGCCAGCAGGTCAAAGGGGGTGATTTTGCCTTTCTGCTCTACTCTTCTGAGACCCCACCTAAAGTACTGCATCCAGTTCTGGGGCCTCCAACAAAAGAATGACATTGAGCTCTTGGAGCAGGTTCAGAGAAGGGCCATGAAGATGATCAGAGGGCTGGAGCACCTCCCCTGACAGGCTGAGAGATCTGGAGCTCTTCAGCCAAGAGAAGAGAGAGCTCTGGGGAGCTTTCATGTACTGGGAGGTCACCTTCCAGTACATGAAGGGGACCTTCAGGAAAGTTGGGGAGGGACTTTTCATAAGGCCATGTAGTAACAGGACGAGGGGAAATGAGTTTAAACTGGATGAGGATAGATTTAGACTAGGTATTAGGAAGAAATTATTTACTGTGAGGGTGGTGAGTTGGTGGAATAGGTTGTCCAGTGAGGTTGTGAATCCCTCCTCCCTGGAAGCATTCAAGACCAAGCTGGATAGGGCTTTGAGCAGAAGGTGTCCCTGCCTATAGCAGAGGAGTTGGAACTCTAGGTGATCTTAAAGGTCCTTTCCAACCCAAACTATTTTATGATTTTTTATGTTTTTAAGTTTAAATGGTGTGAAGGAGTCTGGAGGACATGTTTTGAAGGGGAGGGAGAGACTGCTATTTTCATAAGGCATGGAGCAAGACATCTTAAAAGTTAGAGCCATAGAGAGACCCACAGGTCAAGCACAGAGCCTGGGAGTTCAAGAAATGACCTTGATTCTGATGGTAGGAATGGCCTGAGGACCATAGGGGAATGGAGCGAAGCTCACTAAACTGAAACGTTTGAAGTTTCTGTAACCCCACCTCCAAAAGGAGATGTGCAGTCACCATTTGCATCTATTCAGTCTTTCCTCATCATTTCAAATTTTTTTTCTGCTTAAGAAGCCAACTGTACCAGTTCACATTCTAATAAAACATAGTGCTTTTCAAGTTAAAGTGTCTTCTGATTTCCTCTGGGAATCTCACTGATGTAAACTCCCATCCTTCCACACTTTGACAGGAACATAAGATTTCAGTTGTATTATTTGCAATTTAGAATAGCGTATATTGCCATCATTGTAGCTATAAAGGTCCAGAAATAAGTTGTCATAAAATGTAGAAATCTAGAGGTGAATATATTCCCTGCATTGTTAATTTTCACTGTATGTTAGTAATACGCAGGTAAGTGGGCCATATTTGTAAATATGTTTTGTTAATCTCCAACACAAAGAGAAAAAGCAAACTAATAATAACATTATGATTCAAGTATTCATCAGATTAAAAGATTTCAAAATATTGATGATTTTATTAATTTACTTTGGGAATCAATATTATGAAATGACATTTAAGTAAAATGTGTTTGGCAGTAGGGAAAAAAAATCACATTGTTATATTGAAGGAATAGCAAAGACAGCATGTTCTACCTAACAGAATATTTGATGGTAGTAGAACCATATAATCATTTCTAATTATATTGCCAGGATGAACAAAATGGAGTTGGAGATTTGAAGCTCAAAACAGTGCAGTGTTCCTGATTTCATCTGAAAGTGGGAATTTGAAAGACCTTTGTCCAAAGCAATTTAATGTATTAAACATTTGAAAAATCACTTAGCGAAAGTTGGTCTAAAAAACTGCTACAAACTCATGGTGTTTTGTCTTCTGCTTGTGTTTTTTTCTTCCCTCCCCCCCCCCACATTTAAATGAATAAGAGAAAAGTAGAAATATTTATAAAGCTTTTACTGGAAGAAGGAATAGCAGGTTTTCTGAAGTACTGTCTATTATACTGTCTAATATATGATCTGCCATTTAGAGCAATTGCTTTCCTGAATATGAGCAGAAGAATTTTATAAAGTATAAAGGAAATAAAAATGATGTCTAACCTATATTCTTGAGACATAAGAATAAAATTTACACAATGTACATGTGAATAGATAAGAACCCAGGCTCTCTTCTACTGTAGTTCTTCAAATGATTTTAGGTGATCTTAGCCAGAGTAGTTTATTCTGAATAACTTCTCAGTGAACTGTGATTAAGTATAAGGTAAGGTGCAGTAGCATGTCTTTTAATTTGTGTGAATCAGTGGGTAGTCAAATATTACTCAAGTCTAGGGAGTCTTCTAAATTTTTCTTTGTGACAACTGCTGGAAAGAAGTAAAAAAAAAAAAAAAAAAAAAAATTATAGACATACGCAAAAATAAAGAAAGTCATTTCCTTTCCTGGTTTGGTGTAGTGATTGTAGCAGGAATGAGCAATGTTCCTGTTCCAGTCTGTGAGTTGTAAATTGCAACTAGAAGAGTCAACACGCACAGTCAAAGGAGCAAGAGCAGAAGAAGCAGATTTTAAACTCTCATCCTTCCTACTACAGAGAATGTCATGTCCTGCTCACAAGATTTCATTTATTCTGTCTTTGTGGATGACTCAAAAGCTGGGCTCTCTGAAGAGTGACTTTCACAGTTTGAAAAGACAGAGAAAACCAGAAGGATCCCCCTATTTTTGAAATTGTTATACTGAAAAAATGGAAACTGAAGAGAAATGGGTTTATTTCTGAGAGAGCCTGTAGATCCTTTGGGGAGCTAATGTCAATGATCTAAATTAAGGTGCTTCAGTGAAACTTGGTCTTTGTTTGGAACAATGACCCTGAACGGGAGCTCATGGTTTCCTTCTGCACTTATGACATGGAAAATGTTTGGAACTGTGATCTCACAGATTTTACGAAGTTCTGGTACTTATTCATTGTTGCTCTAGAAATGACTAGAACTTTACTTCAGTTACAGAAGCAAGGCTATGGTCCTACAACCTTTGGGGACATGTAACTCACTGAGATGAAAATGTCACCAAGATGAATAATGAAGTACTTAATAAAATTAACTTTCTTTTTATTTCTCATTCAGTAAGTACTTAGCTCATTACAAACTGCTGCAGAAAGATTTTATTGTAGATACTTTGAAAAATACGGTTATTGCCTACAATTTACTGTTTGTTAATTATTTTATTCGGAGTTCTCTAATTAAAAGCTTCTGTCCTTTTCTATTTCTTGTGACTGAGATTAAACAGATAATAATAAGTTTTATTGAAAAGTTCAGAATCCTATAGTTCAAGTGTAATTTATCACTAAAGAAATGTGATAAAGACTAGCTGAGATAAACATTCACTATGTTATCATTATTATTTGTCCAGAAGGACCAAAGAGATGAAACAACAGCTTGTTATTTATGGCTATATTTTCTGTTATTGAAAAAGAATTGTGGGAACCCCAAGGTCACAATAAAAGAAGCAGCAGGAAAAACGTTTAATTTTGCTCCTTCTATTACTTCAGACTTAGATCTTTCAGAGCTTGAAAGAACGTGTCCATTATTTGTATATTCTTAAGTTGTAAACCTTACCCACAGGATTGTAATGATGATCTGCAGAATATTTGAATGAAAAATCCTCATTCTCGCCCTTAAAATACTCTAGTCAACTTCTAAGTTGGCCATTAAAAATGCTCTCTCTTCTCTCTCTTCCTTTTCTTTAATAAGATGTAGATAAGATGTGAGGAGCTGTAAATTCACATAAGGATTGTCTCTGAAGAATCAGTAATTGGGATTTTTTCATGTTTAGTCTATCATCCAGTGTCGATATCTGTTTTCCTCTTGCTTTGTTTTCTGTATTTGTAACTAATTATTAACTCATCAATTATAATGGCTTAGTCATAGCATGAGTCTGGTGACTGAAATGCAATTGGCAGGTAATCCTAATGTGCAAATCTATGAGAGATTGCAAGATCAACATAACAAGCCTTGCACCATATATGTTTAGTTAAAGCAGGCATATATTTTCATTATTACTCTAGAATACGCATAAAGCTTTTTTTGAATCAAAGTTTAACTGGGGTCCCAGAGGTAAATTATATGGAACAAAAATTAAGGAATTTGCTTTCTCTCTAAAAGCATCTGTTAACACCTGAGAAAACTATTGGAGATGGAGGTGTTTTTTTCTATCTTTTCCCTTAACATAGCGTGTTTTAAAAATAATATATTAGTCTTCCATATTGAACAGCATTTTTGTTTTCCATTACTGAGCATTATTGTGATAGCCGGGTATAGTCTGCTATTTTTGTTTGTTTCTGTTTGTTTATTTCTTTGTTTTTCAAGCCCATCTCCTATTCTATTCTAAGTGTGGATTTATCTGACCTATCAAGTAATCAGCTCCACCAGGAACCTTTAATGAGGTTTTCTTTTTGACAGTGAGTATGTACGAAAAGCCTGATCAGCAATCTGAAGATATTTTTCTGGGCATGACTGCAATGGAGTTTACTTTCTGCACAACAGCCTGGTATGATGCTGTATTTTAGATTCGTGACTCAAACAGTATTTATTTGTACCAAACCAATGTTTTGATAATGCTGAGCAGTACTTGCACAGCATCGAGATTTTCCCACCCTTTATTCCTCTATTTTTTTTTTTATTTTACTTTTGCTTTTAACTATGAACGATTTACAGGAACAGGTAATCAAAGGGAATGCAGGGTTCAAGCTTGATTTCTCCTTCTCATCAATGTAAATATCCTAAAAGAAAATTGCAATGTAACACTGTACTGTAAACATTTTATTAGGAAGCCAATATCCTCTGGTTTTTGAAAGCAAAGTGTGGTTTTGATGAACTCATCCATGCCTTCTGATCTATGGAAATGAGCACATTAATTCAGGAAGTTCTTTTAATTTTTATGTGAAATTGAGACTTCTGAAGCATTGCGGTGGTGTGTGTTTTTTTTTTTTTTTTTACAGGGCTGAAGTAGAAGTATAGGAGATGGAACAGTTTATTCTGGAATAAATTCAAATAAAAAAAAATATTTTAACAACAATGTCAAATAGTAAAATACCTTTCATTCTCCAAACTGAACTTTCCAAGAATTGAGTTCTTGAACACAGAAGATTAATATCAGTCTTGGGACTATTATCCATAGTAGCACAAGACAATGAACACGGCTGGAAGACAGGAAGCAGGGGATTTGACTAGGTGATCTCCAGAAGTCCCTTCCAACTCATGCAACTTTGTGATTCTCTCCAATCGGATGTCCACAATATTGATCCTTCATAAATGTCAGTTTGATGGAAGTATCTTAAAGGGATTTTTTCAAGTGATGCAGGGCTTGACATTCAGACTACACAAGTGAAAACTATTAGTAAGCCTAAACCAGTAGAAAAGGCTGCTTTATGGTTTTGTTTTTGTGTTTGATTATGCTTAACTACTGAAATGCATGTAACTATGCCTGCTGAACTGTGATTTGAATGACTTCCTCAATGCAATCCTCCGTTTTCTGTCTCTCGGATGTGAAGTATAATGCTAACCTTTTAATAAAAGGCTTTGGGATTAGCTGAAGGTGATTAAAGGAACAAATCATTATTAAAATTAAAGATTCCTTGCTGTGAAGGATAGTCAAAAGATTTAACAGTAGCAAAGGAACCAAAATCCAATGTGGACTGGAAGTCAAGCTAAAGAAAAAAGCCTCAAAAACAAAACACATGAGAAAGACCTTCAAAAATGTCCTTGATGACTCAACATTCTTTATAGTTAATTTTTCACATTTTAATCATTAATGCAGAGCAGGACAGGCCATTCGGCAGTTATAGTTGTGTTTGCAGGCACTACAACTGAGAAACTGCAGGATTTGTCCCAGCTGGTTGGAACATGCTGTGTTTCTGAGGGAATCACTGGGAGAGGGAATGACTGGGGGGACCATCCTCCCTGCCAGCCATCCTGCAAGCTGCTGCCCACATCCAGTGAGGGCAGAGAGCATGTTTCTTCTGGATTGCTTAGAAATCAGTTTTGTGTGTGGGTGTTGTTCCCGACTGTTCCAAGCAGATGACAAGTAGAACTAAGAGTTATGCAGTAGTTTATGCTTGGAAAACAGTTTGGGGGTTGGTCTGGGAAAGAAGCTGTAGCATTTGTGTAACTGGGAAAAGACAAGTGAATTACATATTCTTCTGCACTGGTGATTTCACTTTAACCCTAGCAGGTCATTTTGTTTCGCAGTTAGCATTTTAGAATCTGAAAAATGAGTAACATCTTTACAAGTCCTTCCTCTTAAATATTAATGTTTTCTCTAGTTTCTGAAGTTTGTGAACACCCAAGATAGAGCCAAGCAGCATCTTACACGTGTAATTGCTAAAAAAAAATTGCTATTTCATGGGGGAAAAAAAAAAAAATTCCAACCCTAACAAAACACAATAATAATTTTAAAAATCCAATGGAACAAAGATGGCTTTGTTTATGCAAAACTAATTGCCTATTTGTTTTTTTTTTTTTTTTCTTTCCCCCTTTGGAAACTTGAAAATCAGGTGTTCAGTGGTTTTCTTCTCTGTTATTTGCTGAATGTCTTGGGATAACAAAACTGGGTTTGTTAGTTTGACAGATACGACCAAGGCAAGAATGCTCTTCATGGTAAATCTTTTAGTTTAACAGTATGGTTGTGTTGTAAATAACACAGGGAATAAATAGATGATAATCTTTCTCCTGCAATGATCTTCAGTAAGATGCAGGCATAATTTAAGAAGCAAACAAAACCAGTCCATCCTTTTCTCAATCTCCACCTCATTCTTGCTCTCAAATACTTTTGTTCAACTTATACTTCTATTGTAGGTGAGAATTTGATATATCAAATAGTGCTGTTGTATTCTTTGTATCTGTTGTAATTTCCATGGAAATAAGTAGGAAGCATTACTTTCAGAGCAACGTATGTAAATGATAAGTAACCTGAAGCCTTCTAACTCAGATAAATGCTTATAAAGACCTCAATGAAAGTTGAAGTTTAAAATGTTTGATTCTGATTGAAAAAAAGCTTTTAAGTTGCCAGTCTTACAATAAATGCACTAAAGGGTGAATGCCACATTTAAATAGATAAAGCCTTATGTCTGAATAGCAAGAACACTAAAATCCATGACTACATAATAAGAATGTATTAACTTGATGGGTCTCATCTACTTTTGCTCAGAGGAGGGTGAAATAGGTGTAAATTTAAAGAACTAGAGAGAATTATGCCTGCATTAAATAAGAAAGAGTAAGTGTAATGAGATGTAGGACCAACAAGCTGCCTGGACATGAGAAACTGATATTTTACCTCAGCTTTAGATCTCTTTGTATACATTTTTTTCTTCATTACTTTGTCGTGTGTTAAAAAATATGTGGGATAACAGTTTATCAAAATTGTAATATCATTGAAAATGCTTCAGATTTTCCAGCAAGCCATTACTTTAGCTAAAATATGAGGGCTGCTGAAAAAGTAATGCTTCCTATTTTATAATACTAGCTCATGTTGGAGATGGATGTTGGTGGTATGGCAGTTGAGGTTGAACCTTCCTGCTGGTATTCCGTTGCATTCGGTTGCTGTGTGACAGATGGCAACAGAGGAGCGGTCTGACAAAATGGAGTCTGACATAGAAGCACGTATGAAGAAAAGGTGTTAATTCATCTTCACAGAAAAAATGTTCACCCACTGATATTCTCCACCACTTACTGAATGCTTACAGGGACCAAAGAGTGTATATGAACACTGTGAGGTGATGAGTGGTGTGTTTCAGCAATGTTGCTATCATAGCAACTGTGAAACTATGGACTCCTTGTCCAGATTTTTACAAGTACAGCATGCAGGCTGGTGAAAATGCGTAGCTAATGTTGGCAATTACATTGAAAAACAGTGTTTTGTAGCTGAGAATTTGTTCTTTCAAGTAGTGTTATCACGTTCTTTGTGATGGTTTCCATGGACATAAACAGGAGGCACTATTTTCAGAGCAATCCTATGTATTTGCAGTAGTCTAATGAATTATTACAGTTTAAAAGTTTGTATAGCTATTTTGGAGTTATACTGGATGACAGTCCAGTTTCTGAAATCACTTCATGTTTAACTATTAAATTCATACATTCAGTCTGCTGTGTAATCTAACAGAATGATGATAATATCACAAGTATGTTTTGAATCTGTATCTAAGCAGAATTTAAGTTTTCTGTCATTCTGCTGAGGTATATTTGTTATACTACCTTGTCAATACGTGAAGTTTAACAACGGATATTAATTTAATTTGTCTGGCTCTGAATTTAAATTCAGATATTCTTCGTACCATCAACAGCTTGTATGGAGCAATTAAAATGTTCCCGTAATAAGATGTGTGAACATAGAGTAGTTTTAAAGTTTTAGATGATATGCTTGCATTTTACAAAGTTTCTGGGAATAAAAGACTTGCTTAGTCCTTTAAGGAGGGGAAAAAAAAAAAAAAAAAAAAAAAAAGAAAAAAGAATTTGGCTCATGGATTTATGTGGTAAGTGGCAAGCAGTTACTTACAAGACCTGTGTGCTATTTTAGGCAATTCTGCTTTTTTTTAATTAAATAAACTTGGACACTTGACAGATTGATCTATCTTTCTTTCTTCTCCCCTTCTCAACTTTTAACCTGGGCTTTATAGCATTTGTTGGCTTTCAACTTGTTGATATGACACTGAAGTTCATGAGGTGGAGAATATTTATTGTATTACAGTGTGATTTGTCAGTCTGTGATTTTTCTTTCTATCAATAGGTTACTTTATAGAGATCTAAAATGAAAATAAGTTGTTCGTTTCAATCTCTACACGTTGCCTCAATGTATTAAAAGAATTCTGCAAAGAGAAAAAGAAATTCATTTCCACTGTTTTTAAAATAGAAGAGTAGTTCTATGGATGGAAAAAATGTTTTACAATAAAGATGAAAGTAAAGTTGAGAAAATGGGAAATTGAATGCCTTTACAATATTTCATTGAATGTTTTAAACTTTGATGAAGCACAAAGGCAATGCTACATATTTTAAGTTGGAAGGTAATGAATTTTGAAGGACAGAACAAAAGACTAAGTAGGGTAGTTGCTTTTCTCCCTTCTGAACTATTGATCAGATGAACATACAGTAGATGTAACTAAAAGCTGGACATTAGCCATTCACAGCAATTGAAGAAACCATGATGTTTTTCTGGTATCTTAGGCTTGGAAATAACATTAAGAATGTGCAGAAATAAATGCTAAATGGTGCTATTTTACATCTAACTGGAGAGATTAAACTGCAGCTAGAAATGCCAGGTGATTATTTGCTCATTAAATAAACAAATATGCAAATATGCTCTCAATTACTCACCTTCTTTGTAATGTAAATGATTTCCATATAGAAATATCTTTCAGCTTTTGTATTGATTTCTATTGATGACAAGTCAGCAATCTCAAAAGGAGAATGTAGATAGAAAAAGAATGGGTCCAAGTGCTCTAGTTTTATGATGTTCACATAATGCTTAATGTAATGGGCTTTTATTATGGCTGGAGTTGCTGTTATAGCTATCTGTAACGGTTTGGTTGATGTTATCAGGAATGACAGGCCTTCCTGGCCTCTTTAGTGGGTACACAATCTAATTACAGTATATTGGAAATTATATTGGAGATCTAAGTGATTCTTTTGATTTTGGAAGTTAAAGAATTTTTCTGGTTACAAGATGAGGTGTTTAAGAAAAACTCAAGTGGCAAATACAGTTGCTGTCAGAAAATGATCTCCAGTTGATGTTGAAATACAAACATTTTTGAAAACATCATCAGATGGAAAAAGCTGTGTGATACTGATGTCTGCAGGACCTGAAGGAGACAGATGGACAACTTATAAGGTTGAACATTAACAAATATACATGGGACCAAAATAAAGAGAATGAGCATCCAATGGATTAATAACCCTTGATAAGCATAATTCTCCAACTTACCTAAAATGCATGAATCTTTCAAAAAAGAATTTCCATTCAAACTGAAAGCTTTCATAAGAGTACCCAAGGCTCTCTTAGCCAAAGATGAATAGGAAGCTCAGTTGCTGCTCATAAAACTGTGCATTTGTAGATGATTACAAGGTGAAACAGAATTTTAATGAGATTGTACTTCAGAGACAGATGAAAACCTTCTAAATGCCGATGCCCCTATCCCAGTGAAGGAAAGCACAATAGAATGAATGAAGAGGACTCTAGGAGCTCATGAAAATACTGACAAAAGACCTGTGACAAATGCAAGCATCTGGATTGCCAGATATATGAATGTAAGTCACAGAAATGTCACACATCATACTCTGGTAAGGATGGAGAAGTAGGAGCATAGAAAAGATGAAGAAGGAGCTGCAGTGAGGATCAATTATATGAATTAAATTCAAAATGTGTAGTATAAAAATATGTGCAGCTTTTTGTTTATTTATTTATGAAGATAACTGAGAATGAGAAGATCCCAGGAGGAAGAGAATATATGTCAATGATAAAAAGTGAATTAATAATTAATTGTAGGACATTGAAACTGGACTTGGCTTTGGTATAAGTTGCAGTAACTGAGGTATGTGGTACAGTTGAAATAGAGAAATTTAAGATAGCCAAAATATTTGGAGAAGTTCCTCAATATTTCCTTAAGTGGATATTCAGATTAATGAAATAAAAAACAGTGAATAGTAGTGGATACAAGCCAAAAAAAAAAAAAAAAAAGAGCAATTTTGATATTTTATGCAAGCCAACAGAAGATTCATTGGGAACATTGAAGGCCACACTGTACAGACGAACCACAGTCACTAGACTAAATTCTAGATTTTCAAGTCAATGGCTCAAAGTCTTCTACATATGTTTACAAAAACTCTGTATTTGTATGAGGAGATTCTCAAAATAAATAATCTCTCTGACAGCACTTGAGATCATGCCATTTTCTCCAAATTTCAATTTCAAGAGGAAATGTCATAGGATAATAGAATCATAGAATGGCCTGGGCTGAAAACAACCTCAAAGATCAAATAGTTTCAACCCCACTGCCATCACCAAATTTGAGAGAACTGAGGCAAGATAAAGGATGAAAAAATAATGATTCTGTAAAACAACATGATGGTTCACCTTAAGATAAATGCATGAAGTGGAAGGAACGTGGATATATGGTATATTCACATGATAGGGACCGCTTACCTCCTAGTGAGTGTATGCTTTAAACTTTTGAAGGTTTTGAAGCCCATAGAGTATTCATTTCAGACTGAGGGTGCAACTTCGTCTCACCGAATATTACTTAAAACTCATGTGCCAATTTAATGATGTTTTAGAGTGGTATCTTCACAATACATTTCAACTTGCAGAGTTCCAAATGCTGTTTGTATTTTGTCATCTGCACTAAGCTCACCTCAAGATGTATTACCAAAATTGCAATTGTGGTCACTCCCAGGTCAAGAATTCAGAAGGAAATCTAATTGAAAATCAAGTAAAATACCCCTTATGGTCCTTGAAATCTTTCTCAGCACAGGGGGTCTAAGAATGCAACAAAAATATGACTGCTCTCAACCATGGGGTATCAGCCCCAGTGAATCATAGAATCATGGAATCATAGAATGGCCTGGGTTGAAAAGGACTCAAAGATCATATAGTTTCAACCCCCATGCCATGGGCAGGGTTACCAACCACTAGACCAGGCTGCCCAGAGTCATAGCCAGCCTGGCCTTGAATGCCTCCAGGAATGGGGCATCCACAACCTCTCTGGACAGCCTGTTCCAGTGTGTCACCGCTCTGTGTGAAAAACTTCCTCCTACTATCTAACCTAAATCACCTGTGTCTCAGATTAAAACCATTCTTCCTTATCCTATCACTATCAACCCATATAACAGCCATTTCCCCTCCTGTTTATACACTCCCTTCAAGTATTGGAAGGCTACAGTGAGGTCTCCCTGGAGCCTTCTCTAAGTTACACAAGACTAGTTCCCTCAACCTTTCTTCATAGGAGAGGTGCTCCAGCCCTCTGATCATCTTAGTGGCCCTCCTCTGATCTCATTCCAAGATCTCTGCGTCTTTCTTGTGCTGGGCACCCCAGGCCTGGACACAATACTTGGGGTGGGTCTTCACAAGAGCCAAGTAGAGGTGGACAGTCACCTCCCTCTCCCTTTTGGCCTTCGGGGCTGCAAGGGTACGCTGCTGGCTCATGTCCAGCTTCTCATGCACCAGGACCCCAAGTCCTTTTCCACAGGACTTGTCTCAAGGAGTTCTTTGCCCAGTCTGTATAAACACCTGGAATTGCCCCGGCTCAAAGGCAACACCTTGCACTTGGCCTTGTTGAACCTCATTAGGTTCATATGGGCCCACTTCTCCAGCCTGTCCAGGTCCCTCTGGATGGCTTCCCTTCTTTCCAGTGTATTGTCTGCACCACTCAGCTTGGTGTCATCTGCAAACTTACTGAGGGTGTACTTGATTCCATCATCTGTGTAATTAATAAAGATGAACAAACCCACAATAGACACACATGCATCTTCTTCCTGTTTACAAATTGTTGAAATGTTCAAACAGCTTTGTAAGTTTTGTCTTTATTGTAATACGAGTACAACAAATGAAAAGAAGAGTAAAATGTACTTGGCAAGCACATGGTATGTCTCTTAACTGCTTGCAAAAACCTTTAGGCAAAACTGAACAACTGCGCAAAAGAAGAGCAGCAACACAGCTATGATGAAAAAGAAACAGAACTAGATCTGCTGCAGGATGTCTACCTTATTCATAATATGACAGCCTATTAATTTATAGAGAAAAAGAGAGGTGTGGTCACACCAGTTGTTGACCTTTCTTTCTCAATCAAATCATACTAATCACTTTTTAAAGGAAAAAAAAAAAAAAAAGAAAAAGGAGGAGGTGGGGGGAAATTAAGGTAATTCAGCCAGATCTCTATCTCATTTAAAAGAAATTGTCATGTGACATCATCTCCTAACAGCATACCCACCCAACTCCCCTTTGTCAAATTCGTATACTGGTTTCTTTTTTTATTAGTTCAGCCTAAGAGATCTATTAAAATTAAACTGTAATTTTGTGAATTCATTGTTAATTATAGCTTTAAAATATCTGTTAAGTAATCTACTACTGCATTCCTAAGCTAAATTTTTTTAACTTTATCCTTCAGTGCTCAGAAAAATTGAGACCTGATTTTCATTTATGTTCTCACTCATTCATTATGTATTCTGTTACCATAAGGGAGACCTGCATACAAATATATCATGCATTAAAGTTTGTAGGGGTGTTTTTTTGTTGATGTTTTTGTTTTTCTCTCTCTTCAGGATTTACCTTACAGACAAACCTACATTTTTAAATTTAATAATAGTCACAAAACTTATTATCAGGGTTATTTCCAAAGAAATAGCACTGTTGCTAAAATTAATGTCTCTAACAAAATGGTAAATAGTTAAGCAGTAAATTCTACAATTATTTTTGACTTTATAATTGTTAAGACCAATTCTCCTAATTCTCAAGCGGCTGTCACAATTGCATGGGAACATCCATACTGCTAGCATGTCCTTGTATTACTGTACATTATTATTTGATTTATAGAAAATAAGTCAAAGAAAAGCTGATGCTTTGTCTCATGTATTTTTATTGTTTGATAAGAAAATTTTCAGTTTTGTCTGTTGAATTTTTCAGCATTCAGACAAAATTCTTCAAGCATGATAGTTTACAAAATTATTCTGTTAGAATTATTTTTGTTTGTTTTTTTTTCCTCTTTCTTTGGGGAAGAAGAGGTAAGGAACTTCGTACTGATTTGATAGCAGCCTTCGGGAAGGAAAGAGATGCTCTTGTACTTTTTCTATTACTTTTTAGATATCATTTCTTGGGAGAAAGGATTAATGTGCTGTTAATGACAACAATTCAGTTCTTCTAAAGCTTGCAAAAATTAATTCCAGAGACTGTCTAGGAGCCTACCCATGCATCTTTCTAATTTAACAACACTGACACATTCAGTACAAAAAACGGTTCAAATTTTAAGTTTGTTGTAGTATCATTTTTTTCTCCAAATATGCTAGATACAGAGAATTAGAATGGCATCTTCCTTTACCCTTTGGTATATGTAGATTTTGCACAAGTATTTTATCAATCTCTATGTACGGATGTCTTCTTTATTTCTCAGGGTCTATTGCTTTACATAGTTAATTGTGAGCCATCTAGCAGACTCTTAAGGATAATTTTTGTTTTCGCCTTCAGGCATCAATCATCTGATTGCTTATGAGGAATCCAATTAGTTTTGAAAAATAAAGGAATGACTCCCCAGCTTCATATCCTTCATGGCTTCTTCATGTTTCCTCCTTTTTTTTCTTCTCAGGGTGGCATTCATTTCATTTTTAGCTGGAGTCTAGTATTACAATCCTGTGATTTAGTCTCAATATAAGCTTTCTCTGAGCATTAAAACTATAAAGCATTTCACAGTTTGCATGTGACTGTCTTCTTTTGCTCATCTCTTCCCTGCATATCTGCAGTGACTTTTATTTGTTAAATGTTTTTCCCTTCCTAAGATTTTCAGTTTCATGTTTTAACATTATGTATTTCTTTTGATGGCTTCCCTTTATGGACTAGATGGTGGCTGGTAGGGGAATTGTTATGTCACACCCTGAACTGACGATTGAGCAGCTGGTGAAGGAGTATGGCTGGCCCGGGAAGAACAGGTGCGAACAATTGACATGTGTTTCCCACTTGACCAGAAGTGCCCTGGGCTCAATTAAGGGCTAGCCTCCCTAGGGAGAACATCTCTTGCAGAAAGGGTCACTTGCTTAGTGGGTGTGCTTGCCTGTCAGAGATTTTCACCATTAACTGGGTGAGTCAACTTTGGGTTTTTTTTGGTTTTTTTTTTTCCTCCTTGTAGTAAATGACTATTGGTATTCCCAGCAATACTGTCTCATACTGCAAAGAATTTCTCAGAAGTAGTTTCATTGTTTTGTGAAATTAACGGTCAGCACTTGGAACTAGAAGAGTTTTGTTTCATTCTCTGTCTGGACATTGGTATTTCTAAGTGAGGCTCAATGTTTGGCTAAAATAAAGAAGAATAAAACAGGGGTCTCTACACAGGACTCCTCAAGAACAAAGCCCTGTGTCTGGGAATTTTGTCTAAGTGCTTTTTGAATTCTGCCAGCTTGGTGCCATGACTACTACCCTGAAGAGCGTATTTGAATGCCTGACCAACATTGCATCATATCTTATTGCTGTCTCCAGAGAGATCAGTGCTGCCCCTCTGCTCCCCTCGTGAGGAGCTGCCATGAAGACTTCCTGTAGCCTCCTTTTTGCTAGGCTCAACAACTGATTTTCAAACATATTTTCTCTAGAACTTTTACTATCTTCCTAAACCTCCTGTGGCTGTTCTAATAGTTCTGTCTTTGAGGTAGTGTTTTATCACAGTGCTATTGTCTCTGACTCCATTCTCCATTGTTATCTTCCCTAGAAAGTTTAGATCATCAGGGCAATATATATTACACCTGATGCCATATACGTGTGCATGTTTTATTAAATTTATAGTCTTGAAACTTCTTACTGATCTTGAAAGTTCAGCTCAGTGTTGGAGTACGTTCTTCAGAGAAAAAAATCTTTACAGGTTTAGGAAGTGAGGCAATTTTCTGTACATGTTAACTGCTTCCCTTATTCAACTAATGCCAGTTGAGTGTAGTTTGGAAGAAGTATGTATCTTTGTACATCAGGCAAGAGTAGTTTCTCTGCATAATAGATGTAACTTGCTTTCAGTTAATGTTCAGGAAAAAAAAGTAAAGCAAAGTTTGTGTTCAGATAAATTGACTTCCAATTCCTGTGGAGTTGCTAGCAAACAAGTGAATAAGTACTTAAAAGTTGGAGGGTGAAAAGGTCTGGTAGTTACCACTTCTCTATAAAAGCCTAGGGGTAAGATTTGATAAAGATACTAGCACACACCACTACATTGTGTTACTACTGAATGAAAATAGACAAATGCCTGAAGGAAGCTTGAAGTGCTGAGCAGGGAACTGCAGATGTTGATGTGACATTATTAATTACAAGGGTATTATGGCCTTGTCTGCTAGGATTTCAGCAATTCACGTAGCAAAACTGTGACATCTTCTGCAGGAAGGACAGTTGTTATACTTCACCAAATACTGTATTTCTGTCAAACTACTCATGTTACATTTTTTTTTCCAAGTAAAAAACATTTTGATCAGTCTAGAAAGTAGAAGTGAAATAATGCGAAACTGAAACATTCACTTTATGTGAAATGAATTTGTGCACTGAATGTAAGTGTACCAAAGTGCTGCTCTAGCGTTTGGGAATGCATGCTCTATCTTTGGTGCATATTTTCCCATCTGTGCCTTCATATAGGCATTTAGGTAGTTTAAGTTATCTTTTTAAATGGTACCTTCTTCTTTGAGAACAAAAGTATTAATAGCTACTATTAGGATGGAGTCAGAACAGCTGTGACTCAGTACTGTTTACATGTTTACTAAACATGGGGAAAATGAATTTCAGAAGGAATGAGATGAATGTAGAAAACATCCATGTCTTGTCACGACTTTCATTTATTTTACAAGATAATCAATGAAAAATATTTTTTTCAGAAAAAGTGTTGTGTTCAAAAATACCTTCTTCTGTAGTAGAAGTTTTTTTCCTGAAGCTACTGTGCTTTGTGAATATAGTCTTTAACCTCATACAGTGAATTTTGACTCTCTGTGGAGCTGTACTGTTGCCAACATTAAGCATTCCCTTCATTTTTACTGTAAAAAATTTCACTGTGGAATTCATATTCAGTCTCTAAATAATTTCCACATCGTAAGTATGGGCATATCTTATTTCCTCTAGTGAAGTAGGATCTTCCAACCTTCTACACTACAACTAGAAGCAAAGATGTTACAGTCTAAATTACAGAGTAAATCCAGAATTAGTGTAAAGCCTATGTTTAAGCACCCCTGAAATTTGGAGATGCATAATATGGAATGAACATCTGCAAATTTCCTTTTCATCAATGGCAGGTGTTGTACACCTTAGGCCTGATATATGCCTGATGATTAAATTAGACAAAAGACTTCAATTTCTTTTCTTAGTTGTTTTTATTAAGTTGCTGTACATATAGCTATATGTGTACTAACTTCAATCTTTCACTGTTAAATTTGGAAGTCAAAACAAGAGTGGTCTTTTTCTTCGAAGAACTGATCTAAGAATTAGCCTATCCTTCACAGTCTTGCTTTTATCAGATGAGGATTACTGGCAGATTACTTATGAGAGATTGACAGATTAAAGCTTCATTGATTTGTACCTTCGTTCTGTTTCAAAAGATGCCTAACATTCATTCAGTTTTAAAAGGAGTTTGAACAAACCTATTATTTAACATATCGTTGGAAATACATCAAAGAGCTTTAAGGCAGATTGAAGCCTTAAATAAAGTTTTAATGCTCAGAATTGTTTTAGAGAGAAAAATCACTTCTGAGAGAATTTGTCCAAAGTGGAACAATATAATTATTTCTATTGGAAAAGAGAATCCTAATACTGCCTATGACAAAAGTGGAAGACATAAGCAATTTTATCCAGTTGTGTGGGCTCACGTAATAAACACGTTACAGTCTGGATAGGTAGTAAGAGGCGGGGAAAAAGATGTGGGTTCTAGGAGCAGCTCTATCAGGAAGAAGGGAGGTCTGTAGATTATGGAACAGACCAGTTTACAGGAGTAACAAAAAGTAAGAAGAAAAAGGCTTCAAGGAGGATGGAGTGATGGTGAAGAGAAAACAGGAAAGATGTGAATCATGTATTTTGTTACTATATTCTGCACTAGATATGGGAGGTCTGCTAAGGAGAGGTACATTACAGAGTATATCTTTTTCAAATAGGGGAGGAGGATACTTGGAGCTAAATTCAGAGTTCTATGGAAGAAAGAATGATTTTACCATGGGAAAAGTGTGCGCAAGAGGAAAGAAAGGGAGGATGAGACAGAATTACAGAATCGTAGGGATTGGAAGGAGTCTCTGGAAATCATCTAGGTTCCCCACAAGAAAGCATCCAGGGTAATGAGTATCTCCAGGGAAAGAGGTTCCACAACCTCCTAGGGCAGCCTATTCCTGTGCTCTGTTACTCTCGAAGTTTTGTATCATGTCTGTATGGACCTTCTTGTATTCCTTTTGTCCCTTGTCCTGTCACTGCACACCGCTGAGAAATGTCTGGCCCCAAATATCTGGGAGAAGCGGAGGATGGAAGAATGAGAATCAAGGATGAAAATATGAATTGGAGAAGTAAGTCAGGGAAAGGGGTAAAACTTGGAAAACAAATGGTACAGTAGGATTTTCGAGGGGAGGGAAAATGAAACAGGGAGGTCTTAGAGCTAAGGAAAGGTACTAATAATGGAAGGTAGAGGAATATTTTAGGAGACTGGGACAGTCTCAGACATTTGAAGAAGGTTTGATAGAAAATGTTATTGCACAATACAGGAAAAAAAGAGTAGTTAAAAGGAGCAACAAAGGAGGTAAATGATAGAAAACCAACAGTTGATAACTTTTGGCAAGCACTCAGTATCTCCTGTGATCAGCAGTAACAACTGAGAAATTTTAATTGACTCTTAAGTTGTCAGTCTGGAAATTAGCAAGACTATGACTTATAAGATTGAATCTTACAGTTATAACTTCATTTTTATAGAGTTGTACTGCTTAGAGGCACTAGTTTTCCTCTGTGAACTTTTTTTGCTGTTTACTGACTGTACAGTGTTGTGATACAGCTGCCTTAATTGGAATGTTACTTGTTTCTACACATACTCAGTTGATGAGTTTAAGTATTGTCACAACTAATGTTAAATATGTTAAATGACAAGAGAAATACTGAGTATGGTCTTAATTTCTATTACAACACTAAAATGTGTACTGGAAAAGGAGTACAGAATTAGAAAACAAACTTAATAAAAGGAAGATAAAAGAACAAAACCAGTTATGATTAATTTAAATCGGTCTCCTGCTTATGTAAGGGTGCTGTTACTTTTTCTTTTAGGTCAGTTTGGGTTCAGAATGACTCTTTGTATACAGGAATAGTGATATTTATGGAAAACTGAATGTTCAAAATATGGCCTTGATCCTCATCATCTTTCCTCTCAGGAAAATAAATAATGTTCAGGTTTTAAAGTTTCCTACCAGAGGAACATTGTGCTGTAACTTCGTCAGCTTTGTCTCCAGCTGATTTTTATATGGATATTCTTAAACAGGAAAATAATACTGCTTCATCCAGCCTGCCCCAGTGCAGCACCTTCCTCTCTAGCTTCCAACTTATGTGCTTAATTGAGAAGGGAAATGCCCTTCAATCTCTTTAGTCATTTTGTTTCATAGAAATGAACTTTTAAACAAATGAAATGTTGGGTAATGTCAGTCTGATCTTCCAATAAGTTCATATTGGTGAAGTTAATTTTTCTGTTACTTATGAACTGAAATAGTCATTGCAATTATATTGAAAAGTCACTGCTTTTTCATTGTTCTTATGTTATAATAAATATACCACAAATATCAGAATCATTCAGCAGGGAATCTGTTGATGACCTTTCTATATTGGATCTATTTGTGAAGTGCCCTCATGCTGGGAATCTAAATTAAACTAAAAACAGTTAAAACACAAGTGCATACTTACCTTCAGGAAAGAAAAAATGAACAAAAACAAATTACTAGTGTAAGGATGCCAAAGTTCATGATTTCAAAGTAACACTAGACAAGAGAAGCCCTCAGTTGTCTCTTCACTGTGGAAAATTCTTACAGACTAAGTTGTTGGATGGCTTATTTTATCTCCCCTGCCTCTTACTTTTTTTGACACTCTTAGACATATCACTCTTGAAAATTAATTGCAATGTAAATATTTTAAAATACAGTGATGTCTGTATTGCTGTATTCTCATGTATTTGTTTCCTGAAGACTGCTCCTGGAGAATCAAACCAAGAGTACATCTATTTTATGAAAAGACTTTCTGGGTATTTATGATATTGCAATGTTACCAAAAAAAAAAAAAAAAAAAAAAAAGTTAGCACTATACTTCAAACATTCATTATAGTAAAAGCGAACAGTAAATCATCCTGACTGTAAAAATACAATTTTATAACTATAAGTTGTAAGATAGTATATTACCTTCCTGGAAAACATTTTTTTTTTTTTTTAGTCTGGAGATCTCTTATAAGAATTCTTTATGATCTCATTAGGTTTCCTTTTTGCAGCAGAAATCTAAATAATTTAGCTTTTGATTACTAATTCATGCTAAAATAATTTGTGAATGTTTACATTATATGAAGCTGATCCATTAAATTATTTATCACCTGGTATAATTTCAATAGGCATTTGTTTAATTTTTAATGCTCTACACAGAATACCATTAGCACAACAATATCCCATGGTGTAGATTACTGTAGAGAAGCTCCCTGTTCTTAATCAGGAAGTTGAAAATTAATATTTTCAAACAAATAATGCAACTTTGTCCCTTCTTCTTCTATATCCCCACATACGTTATTGTTGATACGTATGGTGACCTGGTACTACATTTATCACTGGAAATTACTTGTAATATGGAAACAGATTCAAATTTTAAAAAACTTCTGACAAGAGGGATTTATAACAGCTGTTTAATCCTGTTTGTGTCAGAACAACTCTTTTTTTCTGTGAAGCGCTTGTAGGATCAGCTTATAGGAGAAACAGTCTCATGAAACATCACTTTTGAACAAGAAATAAACTTACATCTTCTAGTTATATATTAGGGGAAAGGGAGTGTTGGGGATGTGTAGTGACACTGTCCAGAGTGTGGCTAATTGTATCACTTCTCATTATGGTAAAATGGCCTTGCATTAGGTAAGGTATGGAAAATAAGCTTGGAGCTCCTTTGTGTGTGTGTGGTGGTGTTCATCTTTTGGTCCTGCACTATGCATTCTTGTTTTACTTAATAAAAAATTTTGCAAGTTCTTTAAAATTCTTTATTGAACTTGAAGCATGTTGATTGCTTGCTTGCTTAATATTACAATGCATGTTATTGTTTACTGGCAAATTCTTTTAGTAATAACACCATGGGTAACCAGTGGATAAAGGGTAAGAGTAGTAATTATGATACTATGTGTTGCTGACTGCTTGAATTTCAGATTTGTAAGAACTGCAAAGGTTGAGTGAGAAGAAACATGAGGAGTCATTCACAGTATTTAATTTTTTTTCTTTTTTTTTTCATCTTAAGTCTTATATTTGTGTGGGATTTAAGCTCTACTTCATGTAATTTAGTGAAACTCTGCAGATTCACTTTGAATCAATGTACGTGCACTTCCCTGAGAGGGGAAGGTAGAACTCAGTGTGATCTAATGGGAAGCATTTGAGCCATGTTGTTTTCTTACTTGAGTGAAAAATTGTCAGGGAACTTGTGGCCTTTATATTTTGCAGGCTGTATTTGCAAATGTATCAGTGTCTTTACAATTAGTTAAACATGGCACCTACTCTATATTCATACGATATGTAGTAATTTTTTTCAATAATTAATTTGCTTATTTAAACTAAAGTTTTAATTCCTGCAATTTGATTAATATGAATCAGCTTTTTCTTTTTGATTTATTTACTGTGAGATTTTGCTACTTCTGCTCTCCTTCCTCTACTTAACGTGAGACTATGAATACAGCAACTCACATTTATGTTTTCATTCCTTCTATATGTAAACTAGAAAAGTAATTTTATATGTGTAGATACCATAAAAACAATGGATGTTCGTCATGAGTAGTTTATGCTCTTCTGTTTAGAATTGGGTCTTAAAATATAATAATAATAAAAAAAAATCCTAGGCTTTTAGATAGTTTATGAAGATATTACTGTAGAGTATGCAGTGTGCTTGTCCTAAATGTAGTATATAATGTAGAAATACTTAAATATCTCTAGATGTTATTGCTAAAAAGTAGTAGCAATGTTAGTGGTAACAGAAATCATCTGGAAGTAGTTTACTAAAATGTTAAATTTCATTTTAATTGTTTGAAGTTAATGTACTGAAACACTGGGATCAAACATGATGATGCAGATTGGAATAATATTCTCTTCCTTTAAACTTGAAATCAAATCTCTTCTGATGTAGTAAAAACTGATGTGCTGGAAGAATAACTGCTCAGAAGTGTCAGGTGTTATTCTGCCATTAAGAACATGTTCATTTTCATAGGTAGTTCTTGTTTGTTCTTCATGTTTTGGCAATGTTTTCATAAACATGTTTATTTATCACATACATACCTATGGGCACATTTGTTTTTCCATACTCATACTAAGGGAATTCTAGGTTATGATTTGTTTTTTTTTTATTGAAGATAGTCAAAGGATAAAAATAGGGTGTATGTAAGCCTGGCATGGAGTCCTCTCAGTTCTTCTTCCTGAAGAAAAGCAAAAAGGAATTATGTCTTTATCTTTGAGCTGTTGGACCAGTTTCTCATCAAAATTGGTCCACAGAGATCAACTGAGTCATTGAATTACATGGATTTTGGATGATTTTCACTAGTCTGGATTTAAACAAGACCATGAGGCAACACAATCTCCCTGCACTTCTATTATTGATATTGGTAGGGTTAGGATGTTGTTCTGCAAAAGCAGTGAAAATAGTTGAGAAAAACTGTTTTTCTGTGCTAATTAGAAATTACCAAGGTAATCTTTCATGGAAGAATTACTAAATAATGTTGTAATAAATTTTTGTTTTTGAGATCGCTTAAGGTGTTACTGGAATTATGTGGGTAAATATACAATGAGGAAATATATAAGGATCATTTGCCAAGATAACTTTTGCTTTGAGATGAAAAAGAGAACTTGGAGAGTAAGAAAAAAGCAGAAAAACTTATCCTAAACTATATTTAAAAAAAAAAAAAAAAAAAAACACATTTGAAGACATGAATATTATTGTATTTTAAGAGTTTTTATACATCTGTACAAGTACCACATTTTAGTGTGGTCTACAATTTTCAATTTTTGAATTAATCTTTTACGCTTGTACAAAAAAATATTGTCAGAGTGCATGTTTGTATAAGCATTCTGATACTTCTCTTGCCTGTTTAGAACACTTTAAAAGGAGCTGTACTGTTTTAGCTCTCTATGCATGTTTCCCTGGCATTGCAGGGAATTTCTTTCAGTATCTCTATTATAAGGAAGCTAATCTCTGAAAGTTAATTTCTCACAATACTACTGTATTTGAAATGAAAAAACCTACTCGTTTTTCCAATTGATCTACCCAGTAACTACTTAGCAACATGCATATGTGCTACTTGGCTTTGTTTTATAATCCCTACGAACTATAAATGTTTTGGAGGTCAACTTCTTCCCTTATTGCAATATGGTCTATTGATCTGACTCCATCCTTGTTGATCCTGATTTATTTGGTGAGTTAGAATGATACACTGCAGTGATTGTTCTATCGCATTTATTTTGTCTGGACACATCAATCAGCTGTACCTCTCAAATCATCTATTACAGTTAGGCATCTGATTGTCTCATATATTTGGAATAATTGACTGTTTCATTTTGGTAACACCTTTTCCATCTTATGGTATTTCATTTCTATTCTATTCTAAGCTTATTACGTGTAACTATTCAGCATTGTAGTTTTAAAGATATCACTGTGAATCAAATAACTTGGGTGTACAACAAAAGACTGACAGCTTTTATTTTCTTATCCTACGAAACAGAGTAATGACTTGGCTAGTAACTAAATGTACTTCTCAGTGTATTTTCTTGGTTCTGTTGAGATGTCAATGGTCTTCAGTTTTCTTTAATCCATCTTCTATGTCTGTTAACTAAGATCCTGTCCTTTTACACTCATCAGATATTTTCAGGACATCTTTGTAATTAATTCTAACCAAAGCTGTCTCTTCTTCAATTGCAAACTGATGTTTTTGTTAGGGAGTTTTTGAAAGCAATAACTGAAGTCATAAGAAAAAGCACCCATGATATTTCTAAAAGTGACTTGAGCTCTGTGGGGCAAGATCCAATAAAAGGCCTATGGATTAGATGCTGAGTCTCTGTAGTTGAATCCAAAACTGAGATATCAGTACCTTTGCACTATGCACACTGCATGATGTGGAGTAGATGTTAAACAGATCTTTTGGGGAAAAAAAAATGCCCCTAATGAGAAACAACGAAGAGCTAGGTTGTAAGAAATGCTTAATATGAAAGTGTGCTTGAATGCTCATCATCAAGTACGTTGTGAGGAAGCTTTGCTAATGGTCTGACCAAAATAAAGGTTCAGAGAAGTTTTGCAGCTTTGTTTTTGCACATTGCTCTGATGTTTCCCTACCATCTTCCTTTTCACCTACTGCCTGCTTAATATTTCAGTATCCCTCAGCAGAAAAGGAGTTAGGGAAACAGCCATTGAGTGCAGAACTTTAGGACAGTTTACAGGAAGAAGACTGAAGCAAGATTTGTACCTTTTGCCTGACACCGTTACAGTGCTGGTAACTTGGGGCTTAAAACTCACCAGTCCTTTCTGTTCAGATAAACAGTTCCTGTCTGGAAAAAAAAGAGGAGAAAAAAAAAAAAAAACAACCCAAGTGTTCACTCTTCTGAAATGCCCTTAATAACACTTTTATAGACTGCTAGTTAAATGTTCCTCTCTGAAAATAAACACCTTGCACTCGATGCTTTCCTAAAACTATTGAAAATTCAACCTATTTGTGAAGAATTTATCGAGGAGTAGTGCTGCTATAGTGTGTAGTAAATTCAATGTTTTCCTGTGTCAATCTTGATTTGGGGATACCTTCTGGATCAATTCTTTTAGTGGAATGAATCACATTCTGAGTAGGTTTTAGAGCCTGTTTGTTAAAACTCTGGAACACAGAGTTTACATTTGGATTTTATGTTGAGGGACATGATTTAGTGAGTACTCTTGGTGATAGGTGGATGTTTGGACTGGTTCATCTTGAAGGTCTTTTCCAACCTTGGTGATTCTGTGACAATATTAAATTTTTCTTACCTTTCAGTTTCCTATTATAGCCAACTAGGTACTGAGCAGTTAATTATGTTACACTTTTCAATAAAAATTCTCCAAGTTGTCAGAGCCCACAGGCCATCCTTCATCACAGCATAAGTATTTTTTCTTTTGTGCTAAGCACACCCCAGGTGATGGTTCAAAACATAACAGTTTTCTTATGGAATGAATGGTCAGGACATAGAGGTCAGGATTACTTTCTTTTTGACATTTCATATTAAGTCTTACATGACAGTGCAGCTGTAGATATGATAAAATGCAGTCATTTCTAGGATCCCAAAGGAGAAGGAAGAGAATTTATTCTCTAACTTACTATGAGAATGCATGGATTTGAAGGGGAGAGAGTGCCATTATCTGTTTTACTTCAGAAAGGCATTTTTGAAGTTAACCTTCTAATAGTCACCATTAATTGAAATTTGGCTCAAATTGTCAAGTGCTCTCAATGTATGAACTGAATTCCATTGAGAACTTGGAAATTGAAGATTTCCTCCAATATTAACTTTAACTTTATATTGTTGAGCTTACTGGACATTCAATGCATGTTACCTGATTTGAACTTGTTTGGAGTAAAATGATCCTGAAATGCCTATTGTGTATTTCTGGATCTTTAGAATCAACTATTTAACTTGGCAGAACTGTTGGTGTTGCTCTACATTTTTGCTAATACAATCATAGCTTGTGACTGTAGGAGAGAACTGATTTTTCTAGAAGAGAGGACAGGGAACAGTGAATTTTACCTAGCCGATCTGAGAATTTCCCCTCAAAGGCAATAATCTCCTTTAGAGATACAGAGTAAAACCAAGATACTATTTTTATTTGTTTGAATAGAAAATGAGTTTTGCAGAGTGGAAGCCACCCATATATTTAAGGTTCAGATAGGCACAAGGTTTAAATTGCATATTAGAAAAAATTCTTCAGGACAAGGATAATGTGGTACTGAAACAAGCTCATTCCATCTCTGAAGATTTCTGTGTCTTAGAAAGTTCCATGACTGATCTGATCTGGTGCTGGCAGTCATCCTGCTTTGAGCAGGAGGCGGTTTTAGAGCTGTGGAAAATGTATCTGGAACACTGTGCTGTTGTATAACCTTGGAAGTAGAGTGGGGAGGACAAAAACCTCAAGCAATTCAACATAGGCTGACTAGGTCAGGAGTTTGTCCTCTTGCAAATCTGTTTCTGTTTTGTACAGTTCTACACAAATGCAGAAGCAACCAGCCTTTCCATCTGAGCACAGATGAATAATCCATTACTCCTTTTACAAATCCAATCTTAACATCATTTTGCTGTAAGTCTATGCTGTAGTTTTATTTCTGGCTGTGGAAAAAATATTAAGCTGTACATTTTTAATACGGTTTCAGAGGAATGTTTTTGTTTTACCAAGAAAATCTGTCTAAAATTGAAACGAATGAGTTTCCTGTATTTTTCGTTTTACCTATATTATTTTCCATAGTCTGTATTTGGATCTTGGTTTTCTTCCCTTTTTTAATGTAAAAAGACAGTATATGAATATTGTTCACACTGTGGACATCGGTCTTTCTTTATATGAAGGCATTTTATAAGTACTTTTCCTGAAGTATCATAGTTTAGCTATTGCTATACTTAAATTTCAAACTCTGAAACTAACTAAAATGCATTTCAGAAAGATGTTTTTGTGGTTTGAGTTGCAATTTTTCAACATGAAGTTTTGGAAATAGAGTGTGACATCAAGAAGCAATTTATGAACTCAGTATGTTTTAAAACTGCAGACCATTGGCTAACAGTCAGTTGGAGAGATATTCAATGGGAGTAGCTGTAAGTTTTCTTCTTTGTAAAGTAATCAATGAATAAAATTAGGAGAATACTTATCCCAATATCCATAAGGAAATGCTGTGAGATGAGTGTCTTTTCTTGTTTTGAATCTGTAATTAGTCTGAGTAATCCTTGAAAAGCTGTAGGATCTGAATGTTCTCTTTTGTGTATGGTGCATCCACAGAAGTTGCCATAAGGAGTAGTTGGTGTCAGCAATGTCCTGTTTAAGTAGATTAGGATAGAGATGTAGTAGACAGAGAGGTTGTCTTCTGGAATGCAGATTGGCATAACATAATGTTCACTAGCTTAAAAACTACCATGACTGGAGTACAATATTGCATACAGACTATGTAGGCCTTTGTTAGAGGACTGGGGAATCCCTGAAAAGGCCAAGGTGAAACAGTAAAAAATACCATGCTGTAATTATGATCTACTACTGCAAAGTTATTCAAGTCTTAAGCATACTTATCAGGGTGCATGTTGTTGTAGTCCAAGTTTGAATAATCATGTCTGACTAAAATGGCCTCACAAACAGACCTAAAATAATAGTTCTTATTTTACTTGATTTGCTTTCTGCTTATTTTCTTTTGATAACATTTCTTTTTTAGCACTATAAACAGGAATAAACAATTTGGGTATATGGTGTTAATATGAGCTTTTTTGTTTTAATACTCTGAAGAACCTCCTCTTCATGTAAAGCTAATTAAATGGTGTATGTTCGTATATGGTATACTAATGTATGCTACTGAGTAACATTAATCAATTTAACCTATCAGGCTCACAAAATTTAACTCTATTGATACTTCTTCAAAAGATCATACAAACTTTGCATGTTTCATTGATTTTGATATGGTCAGAAGTGAAAACATTTTTCACATAAGATTCAGTCTTCAGAAATTTAGTATCATTAATGCTCTGAAGTATGATGTGAGTAATTGGGGAAATATGAAAACCCATAGATCCCAAACCCATAACCTTTGCTACCTTTATTTTTATATGATAATTTGCTGAATGAGTCCTCAGCAACCACAACTTGCATAGGTATTTTAAGCTTTGCTATATTTGATAATGATGATGCTTGATTGCTGAATGAGTGCAAGGTTATAATCATCTCCCTTGGCTTTTTTTGTCATTCATAAAATACTTGAGTTGCTCTCTGCTAGCTTATGACATTTCTAGAACTCTCTCAAGTTAATTGCAATCTTGTGTGTGCTCAGTGAATTGCAAGGACCAGCGCTTCTAAATGGGATGAGGTTTTTACCTCTGTCATTTGATAAAATGTTCCTTGTCATATAGTTTTTCTCTTGATGTCTTAAACCTTACTTTGTGAGGATTTTGTGAATACAAACTGAAAATTTAAACTGTTCAAGTACTCTGTTTGAATCTTAGAAACTTAAATCACTTCATATATCTAATGACAACCCAGCAAACATGTCTGGAAATAGTGAAGACACTTTAGGCCAAGATTCCAAAATTATTTTCTTGTTTGCACCACCTATTTAGAAGGGATATCCTATTTTGTTATCAGACCATTTTCCAACAAAAACAGAACATGTTCTCCTTTGAGGAAGATTGTCTGAGGAAACTGTTTCTAATTGTCTCTGATTTTTATTTTTCATCTTCGTCTAGGAATCAGACCATAATTCCTATTAACTGATGGAATGGCATCAGGTATTAGAATGTTATTAAATACTTTCCTTAGCACCTTTGGAGTTTTAAAGTACTTTCCTAAACAGGATTTCAGTAAGATTGTATGAATGCAGCTCATGTATTTTCTTTAGAAAATATATTTTCATATATATTTTTTGTACGTGTATAGTTCTTATAGTGTTGACACTTGATGTCCTCACCAATATTTTGTGTGTAAAATTAAGAGTCATCAAGGTTCATGTTACCTTGGTTTGAAAATCGGTTTGCAAGGCATGGGAAGTGCTGCTCCTCAGCTGGAATACAATGTTCTACACACCTGGTCTACATTGGCTGGCTTGTAGGGCAATGGCTATAAAGACCTCGAAAGTTTAATCACCCTATAAGTCTGCTTCTATTGACTCAGGCTAGAAGGCCTCAGGACGTTTTTTCTCACTCTACAACTCATTGTTCCATCAGTCAGATGTTTTACTGGTGAGCACTAATTTGTAAGGGGTTGAATATAGTTGAATATAGTTCAAATGGAACAATAAATAGATGGAAGACCTTTTCTATACTTATAAATTGTATGAAAACATGTACTTTTGTTCAAAGAGTAGTTTAAACTTACAGTACTAGCTCTATTTCTTGCTTTCTGAACAGCAAGCGTGGAAGTGATATGTGGTAGAGGAGTATTCATGCTATCCCTTCATTCTGTATAGGAATTGTTTGGTGTAAATGAGAAACATCTTGAAGATAAACCTATCCAAGGATGCTATTAGGAATTCCAAATAACTGCTTATGCATCCAGTCAGAGATGTATAGCTCCACGTGCACATCTTAATCTCCAATGCATTGTTTGAAAGTTTCAAATCTGAAATAACAAAGGTTTTGTATTAGCATTGGAAATGTACCCAACATTCCAATCAGTAATTAATGTTTAACTACTGTGACTTCTGTGCCTAAATACCTGTCATAAAGATATCCAAAGATAGTTTTTTTTTCTAGAATGGATAAATATCAAGTACAGAACAATTATGTGATGAACTCATTAGCAGTTATTTGTACTCTGACTGTGGTCTAATGAGAACTATATATGCTGAGGTCCACCTCAAGCTGTTGAAGAGTTGACTAATTTGATGACCTACAAAATGCGCTGAATGAGGTTATTTCAGAACGAGTATTTATCCACTTATTAATGTTAGGTTAAGAATTCTTGCTGAATGTTATTTGTTCTCAAAAGGAAATAATGTGAAATATGTTGAGAGACAGGGATTTGAAATATTTCTTTATATTGGCACAAGAAGGTGCAGGATAAGAAATGTCTTCACAGAAGATCTGTGGTGAAACCAAGAGATTATATGCATAAAGAATATTTCTCTATTCAGCTGAAGATCCTTAAAGAGCTTGATTTGTAAAAGAGCACAAAGTAGAAAATACTTGAAACTTGCTTCTAAACCCCTAATTACAAATCCAAAAATCTTATCTGTGCTTACATAAGCAGTTTAACTTAAAGATACTAAATACTTTAATACTGTACTTCTGTATGTGTCCATCACAATTTTAGTCTTACAAGGTACAATTGCTAAAGTGACCTGACATCCAGATCTAACCATAACCTGGAAATTAGGTTTAAAGATAGAAGTAGTAGCTCTTCTCTGATCATATATACCATATGCAGACAGGGTCAAGCTCAGTAGTAAATGCATAGTGTTATTTTTTCCCTGAAGAGAAATATTAGGAGTACAGGAGAAGTCTCTGTTTCAAAGGGATCCCAAGATTCTCTGCAGAGGAAAATGTTGCAAGGAATACCACCTACTGCTGTGATTTTCCTATTAAGGTACAAAATAATTTGAAGTGGATTAATACTAGCTTTTTAGTTTGCTGACTCTAACTTCTAGTTTGTATGTTAAGTGCTCTGTTGTAGACAAGATAAATTTTATATATTATATATATATATAAATATATTTATATAAATATATTTATATATTTATATATTATTATATATATTATATATTTATATTATATATAATTTATCTTAATATATATATATTAAAATATATATATTAAAATAAGGGGAAGATGATTTTAAATGATTTATATATCATTTAAATTATTAAATTTAATTGTTAAATTATATATATATCATTTGAAATCCTCTTCCCCTTATTTTAATCACAGAATCAAAGAATTGCAGGGGTCACAAGGGACCTCTAGAGATCATCTGGTCAGTCTGCTAATGCAGGTTCTCCACAGTGGGTTGCACAAGAAAGTGCAGGTGAGTTTTGCTTGTCTCCAGAGAATGAGACTCTACCTCCTCTCTGGGCAGCTTGTTGAAGTATAAATAATAATAATTCAAAAAGTAAATATTCCTAACTCTGTAAGAGAGTTTATAATTTTAACTTGCCTGATCATTCTGATTTGGCCAGAATAACATAAAAACCATCATTTAATGCAAATTATGCAGTTGTTGCTATTTATTGCTTTAGATGTAGACCTTAACTGAAAATCTCAATACCTAATGTTCTTTCAAGAAGATAAAAAATAGGGCAATAATATGCAACAGTCTGTTGTAGAAGTAGAGAAATAGAAATTACTTGCATGTTTAGCTTAGAATTAAGTTTTGTCAGCCTGATCCATTCATTTCCTTGTACTACAACTGTCCTGACTTCCAAGGTCCTTGAGGGGGAAAAACTGAGTGGAATTGTTTCTAAGGAGCCTTGCTGTCTCCATAGTTTGCTATGTATCATGGTTTAGTCTGTAAGCACAGCATCAGAGTAGTGAATCTTTTTCATGGGATTTATAATGTTTGTGTTTTTTTTTTTTGTCACTGAGAAAGGACATCACTAATAATAGCAGATAAACAGATCTTTTATAGTTCTTTCCTTTTCTTGTTCTGGTGTTTTATCCCATGAAATATCTTGTTTGTTTTGTTTGTTACTGCTTTAAGTCTTATGTTCTGAATTATGTTCTGAAATATTTATGGTTTGTCTTTTTACAGAAAGATGGTGCTACCATAGTGTCTTCACTTTTATGTTTAAGGCAAGAGCACATCTTTTTCAGTCTCATATATATAAGTATATATATATATATATATATATATATATATATATATATATATATATATATATATATGAGACTATATAATATATATATATTTATATATGTATATATTTATTTATATATATATTATATATATATGTGTGTATATATTTATTTATATATTTATGTGTATATATATATATATAACTGATTTCAGCAGTGTGAGATCCTATTTCTCTGTCCCTCCCACTAGAAGCTACTAATTTTTCAGAGACCTTTTTAATATATAATTTTTACTAGCCTGCAGTGAGTGTTTTTTTTTTAAATAAATTAATCCCCCAAAATGAAAACAAGGATTAGAAAAAAGGCACAGGAAAAAATACAGATTTTTATAGTCATGTAATTGTTCTGTGTAGGACTGTATGTATTCCCATAGGGTAAGCGGTTATGTTTCTCTTAATTTTGTTTTTAATGAACTCAGCTCCTCTTTATGCAACTGAACTGTTGTGCCAGGTTCTGTAGAGTACTGAAGGCTCTTCTTATTCAAATGAATGAAGAAATAACTTGTCAAATACAGATTGCTTTGGTTTCTGAGTATCTCTTTACTTTTAGTATCTTCTGTCTTCTCAATTATTTGCTCAGCTGTGAAGTTCAATGCTTTATAGGGCTTCAGGACAGTGAACTAAAGATCAAAGTTATGACTATGCTGTAGTATTCTTTAGCACAGAATCATAGAATAACCCAGGTTGGAAGAGACTCACAAGGGTCCTATCCAATTCCTAGGTCCACACAAGATCACCCCAAAATCACCATATTTCAAAGAGTGTTGTCCAAATACTTCTCGGATGTGGTACTTCTAAACTGGCAAAGAAACTGATATGTGTGTCTGATCTTTGGTTATGTTTTTTTTCTGGAGCAGCAACTAGTATGTTACTCCTCCATCTGTGCACTACTATTCTGCAGACATTGAGATACCAGGACAGATGAATTCAGCTGTGTATATAGCTTTGGAAAAAATTGGTGTTTTTCTCTAGAGTTGTAGTTTTGATGGGTGTTGGGATATAATCAGTCTAAACTAATTAGAAACATTTAGTCTATATGAAAAAACATCCAGTGTCAGTCAAAAAACATGTAGGTCGCGAGTAAGCATTTCTTTACTTTCAAGATCAAGATTTGAGGATTGTTGGAGACATAGAACTAAATGTTTATGTTCATTGTATTTAGAACAGAAAGCATAAAATGCTGTAAGACATAGCATTTACAATTGCTAGATAGAAAATACAGTTTCAGATCTAGATTTTTTTTGAAGCTAGTGCGTTTTTAATAATTATCTACATCAAAAGTTCTGTATAAGTACAAAAAACACTTTCCCGTTTCCACACCAGCTATATTAAAAAAAAAAAAAGAAGAAGAAAAAAAAAGAAAAGCAGTTGAATGAAACCCGCTATATAAAAAAGCAGTTGAAGGAATTAAAGGTAAACCTGGTAGATGGGACAGAATACTAAACACAATGCAGTACATTATTTACGTATATATCTTAAACACATTATATAAGTTCATATTTTGTTCCTTTGGAGAATCAGATACTACTCTGACAAATTCTGTGACAGTTCAATCATGTAAGCCCAAGAGATGTATGAATACAAAATAAAAATAATTTACTATTCTCTAGATTTGCTTTCTTATAGAGAACAACTGATTGACTTTATTTTTTCCCCTCCAACATATGTTTTAGTTAAAGACAAACAAGTAATAAATTGCTAATGATTTTCTGTATGCTATTCCTCAGATTGCCTGTAAAATAAATGATTTATTCTGGATTTCCTAAACTTAGTTCTTTTATTTAAATTGTCAGTAGAGAAGGAATTGGCAGAAGTTAATCTACGAACTTAAATATTTCTACATTGTTTTGTTCTTTGGATTTGGAAGAGTTGTTAGGAAAAATGCTTTAAAAGAAGAAGAAAAAAGTGTTTTCCCCTAGTTATAAATACTGCATTGTTTCAGTGTGACTTGTGATTCAGAATCTTTTAGTCTGAAAACATAATTTCATCATTTTGAAATTTTTCCCCTTTACTGCAATTGTTCAAATACTGCAGTTACATGTTACTTTTTCACTAGCATTGCCAAATTTAGTAAATCCATATGTTTTTTTTTCACTCCTAGGTGTAACTGTGGAATTTTTATTTTCATTATTAAATTACTGAAATGTATTCAGGTTAACTGAAATTACAATGAAATGTCTCCCTCCCTCTCCCCCCCCACCTTTCCCATGTCTTATTAAAATATACTTCAAACAAGTACACTTACTGTGTCAATCCTGTAATGTTACCCAAGGTTGTGCTAATAGATATGTTCTGGTTAGGAAAAGTGATTATTTTCACTATGAAGTTAGGATAGTGAAGTATTATAAAACTAAATCTTTTCCAAAAAAAAAAAAAAAAAAAAGGAGAAAACATAGCAGTTAAGAACTGTTGAATTCGACAGAATCCCTTAGGTGGAGAAGGGTGAGGGGAAGAGGACAAAAAGAATGAGCTTCATTATGCCATTTGTTCTACTTTGTGAAAATGTAAATGTTAGGATACAGATGGCATTTCAGAACCAGATTTTCAATAACATCAGCTTTTTATGTCCTTGCTTGTAATATCCTGTATGCTTTCCCAATAAAATGTTTACTGGATTTCCTCAGTTCATTCACAGAAGGTTTGAGAAATTAGATTTTTTTAAAAAATTTCTAAATAAAGAATTTCTAGAAACCTTTTAAATTCTTGGATTTCAACAGTCTGGACACTGTGTATTTAATTCAACTAAAACAAATTCTGACTGAATTACAGTGAATGCCTTGGGATGATGTTTTCTTTAGCATAACAGACGTATTTCTTCTGTTGGGGAAAAAAAAATTAGAAATGGGTTGCAAACTGATAGGATACTATTTGGATGCAACTTCCAATCTAACAAGATATCCAAGTGAAAACATTTTGCATAAAGCTAAAACAGGTAAAATTTCTTCTCTTGTGAAGAAACATGGTCAGATGTAAATTTGGGTTTAAAGTTTGACAAGAGGAAGAGTTGGATTTGACTTGCTGTGTCAAATATTTTTACTAGGAAAAAATGGAACCAGATAGGAAGATTACTTTTAGAATAAGTACTAACTTAAGCTCAAGTGTGTGCAAACATCGCACAGATTTCAGACCTGGGAAAATCTAACAAGTATTGAGAATGACAGTGCAATAAAAAGGACTCTTTAGTGTAGATTAAGGTTTTCATTCTATGCAACAAACACAAGGATATTGTATTTTCAATAATAGGCCATTTTAGTCAGTTATTGTATTTCCATCTTATCACTGTGCTGTACCAATAGAAGAGGAATTCTATCACGGAATCATAGAATATCTTGAGTTGTAAGGGACTTATTAGGATTATCAAGCCTAACTCCTGTCTTTACATAGGACCATATGAAATCAGACCGTGTGGCTGAGAGCACTGTTCAAATGTTTCTTAAAACTGAAAGCTTGGGGCTGTGACCACTGCCCTCAAGATTCTGTTCCAGGACATGACACTGTCTACTGAGGAACCTTTTCCTAACACCAGCCTCACTGTCTCCTGGTACAGATCCGTGCTGTTCTCTTGGGTTTTGTGGCTGACACCAGAAAGCAGAGATCAGCACTGCCCCTCTGCTACCCCTGTGAGGAGCTGTAGGTTACAGTGAGTCTTCCTCTTAGCCTCCTCTTCTCAGAGCTGAACAAACAAGGGACCTCATCTGCTCCTTATGCATTTGCTCTTTAGAGACCCTTCACTATCTTAGTAGTCTTCCTTTGAATGCTCTTTAAAAGTTATATATCTTCCATATGTTGTGGTGTTTGACCTGTAGACAGTGTTCAAGGCAAGGTTGCACCAGCATAGAGCAGGACAATCCCTTCCCTTCCCAGCTGAGCCTGATGCACCCAATGGTATGACTGGTCCCTTTTGCTGGCTGAGATTCACCTTGTCATCAACCTGACTCCCAAGATCCTTTTCTATGGGGCTGCTTTCTAGTCTCTCATCCTCCCAGCCTGAACCTGTTTCAAGAGTTGCTCCATCCCAGGTACAGCATCTTGAACTTACTCTTGTTAAATTTCATTCATTTGGTGACTGCTAACAGCTCTTCCTAATTTGTAAAGATCTCTCTGCAAGGTTTCTCTACTCAAAGGAGTCAGCAGCTTGTTCTAATTTAATATCATCTGTAAGCTTAGTACAAATTTGAGTCCTGCATACGTATCATTTATGAAAACATTGGAAAAAAAACAATCCCTAAAATGGAGTTGCGCTCTATTTAGCGGTGAGTCCTGCTGCTGAGTAGCCACCAGACTGATGTAATCCCATTTACTGTAATCCTTTGAGCCTGACTCATCTATCAGGTGTTTACCCATTGTGTTATGCTGTTGTTTAGCTATGTGCTGAACAACTTGTCCAGAAATGTACAGTGAGAAACACTTTACTGAAATACAAAAAAAAAATAACATCTACTGGCTTCCCTTAGTCACCTAGATGGGCAATCTTGTCATAAGAAGAGGTTAGTTAAATGTAACTTTCTCTTGCTGAACCCTATGTTGGCTATGACCAACAGTGTCTGTATGTGCCTATCAAGTCTTTCCTTTGATTTCCAGAATAATTTTCTCCAAAATTTTACCGGGCACTAGAGTGAGACAGGCCTGTAATTACCATCTAATTACGGTGAGGATGTAGTTCCTTATAGAGTTCAGGTTTGAGATAAAATTAGAGTGCAAATTGCACTTTAAGAATATGAGGAATGTGAGAGTATCTACTTTAATGTTACTGGATGAAAATCAAGGGCTTCAAGGGCTTTTATGTTTAATACACATGTGAATGTAGAGATATACATATATGTATATATGTATGTATATATGTATGTGTATATATATATATGTGCCATATGTTGAAAGGAAGATTTGAAGACTTAGATGTATAGACAAAAAGGTTTATCAGGTCAAGCAACAGTGCTAATTAAGAAAATTCTGGTAGTATTGACTCAAAAATCACAAAGGGCATAGATTCTATGTTGTGTTCTCTAAGGGTCAGAACAAAAAAAGTCATTGAGGCAAAAATGAGATCTCTCAGGTAAATTTTCCTCTATGACAAATAATCTTGAAAAATTGCTCTTTGACAGCTGAATGTATACTGTAATGTCCAGAAAGGTGATTTTGAATGTAAAGAAAATACTCCTGTGAAAAATTGTTGGTTTTTAATTTTTTTGTCTCATATTTTAAAGGAAAATAGAATAAAAGCTATTTCTATATATTTTTATATATTAAAAATATTTCTGATAGCATAAAAACTAGTATAGAATGCAGTCTGCAACAAGATACTTCCAAATCAAGTCACAAAACAAATATAATAAAATATGCAGGAATGTAACAGGCAGGATGTATCACTAAGATCAAATGGAGTCTGATCAAAGTCAGGACAACTAAACTGAAAATAGTTCTTTAGGAGTTAAAATTTGGAATACTTGTGTTTTCAAAATAAATTCAACAGTGTCTTTAACATCACTTAAATATCTGTACACGCAAGCTGAAGCCAGACTTTGGTTTGCAGCCATTACAAGAATAGAAGTTATATCCCTGTTTCTGGAAACAGATGGCGTCAATACGATGTATTAGGTATCAAATTTTAAATGGAAGAGCTATAGCAATATTCCAACAACGCAATTAAAGGGAAATGTCTAAGCAATTACAATAACTACTTAAGGATAACTTAAAAAAAAAAAAAAAAAAAAAATTTTGAGTAACCTTGCGCAGAAGACACTACTGAACAATGGAAAACAAGGAAAAAAAGGCAGGAAATAAAGAAACCTTGTACCAGAATGTATTTCATGAGAACAAGATGAGATTAAAACTAATATATGAAGCAGAAGAATAAATTAGAACATAAAATAGCTTCTGAAAGCATTAAGGATGTTCTTTTTTTATCTGTTGCTTCTCAAAATTGAGTGAAGCAAATATTTTCCCATGTAAAGGTACCAAAGGAAGAGCATTCATTGTTGTTTTCCACGATTGATTAATTGGTGATTTTTTTTGTAGTGAAGAAGAAATGGAAGAAGGTGTGTAAAAAAAAAAAAAAAAAAAAAACCCACACTTTTAAAAGCAGAATGGGAGCCTTCAGGCATTCAGATAAATATATGCCCGAGTGCTTTATTGTGGGATCTTATTATGTATTATGAAGGTATTCATGTGATGTCATTCTTAGTGATAAATGTTATTTGAACTTTGTTTTTGGCTTTTGATTGGATTTGAACAAAAAATACAATTGCAAATGGAAGCTCTGTATTTGACTCATTAGCATACATGCTATTTCGAATGAAACACTTCCTTTTTGTGAACAGGTTACTTCTAAAATTCTGTTTCCAACACAGCAAACAGAATTCAAAACTAAATATACCGAATCCATCAATTTTTTTCCATGCTGTCTTGAACAACCATCATTTCTTTCATTTACTGCATCGGTTATCTTAATTTTTAATAGTATCTGTTGCGTTTTCCTCAAATTCTTAAAAATAAATTTCCTTTGCTTAAAAGAATTCTTTGTAATACTTCTACTGAAAATGTACATATACACTAATAGCAAGTCTCTTATTTGCCACCTATCATCTGTGTTTCAATGCAAGTATTTTGTTAGAACTTCTTCAAAAGCTTTTGCAGCTGCTTTTGAAAACATGTTATTCTGAACATATATGCTAGCATTCTACTGTCTCACCCTACTTCTGCTCGTAAGCGGACAGTAGGTCATGGCCTAGTGGGAAAAAAAAAACAACCCTGCTGAAAGGTTATTCCTCTGAGATCTCTATTTTGGGAACAAAATGTAAATTTCATCTGAAAACAAAGGGACAAAATCTCAGTATTGTATTGGCAAAAGGCTGATTGAGATCAATAGGGCTTATCATTCATCTTGAGGCAAGTCACTTGGTTTCTTTCAACCTCATTTCTATTTTGTAAAACCAATAAATCTTTCTCTCCCTGCTGTGCATCCAATTTTTTTTCTCACCAGAAGCATAAATGAGATTGTGTTCACTGTGACCCAGAAATTTTTTCCTCAATGAATGCTTTTCAGAAGATAGTCCCACCCTTCATTCTCATCCCTAGATTTTTTTTCACTGTTTGTACTGCTCCTCATTTTTTTCTTATTTAAATATTTCATGAATCTCTGAATTATCAGTGAATTTCATACACCATTTATGTAACTATAAAACAGTTTTGTTATGTAACAGCCTATCTTTGTGACTGATAAAAATATTGAATGAAAGCAGGCTCCTTTATTCAGTTTTTTAGTCCTTTTTTTTTTTTTTGTGATCTATGAGCTCTTTGTCAATTAGTATGTATTGATATTGTACTATGCTTTATTTAAAAATCAGATTATTTTTTGACACTGAGGCAAATGTTATATATGTGCTCCAATGAAAAGTTTAAGTCAAACTTATTTCCATGAAATAATTGATTTTATTAGAAATATGAATAATAAGTCAACTTGAAAATTGGCTAGGCAGATTTTTTTCCCTGTTATAAGACTTTAAGTTATTCTATATTGTTATGCCACAGTCTTGTCTAAGATTATGCTTATGTCAGAAAATAGAGCTATTGTGGTAATTCTGCTTCTATTCCAGAATTGTTACACTTAAACCAAACCTCAGGAGGGAAGATGTCCTCAATGTTTTCTCCATGTCTCTGCTGTATAATTCTGATTTCTCCTTAAGGCAAACAAACTGAACTTGTTCAGTGTTTTCAGTTATATAAGCTTTAGTAGCACTGTGATTATTTATTTTTCTCTCCTGAATTTCTCCAGTTTAGTACATATTACAACTGCTGTCCTGTTCTTTTCTACTTCCTCCCATGGTATTAACTGGAATAATGTTTATCACAACTGATCTACTCAATGAGGTAACAAGCGAAATTAAATATTTGGTTGGTCTTCTGTTTATTTGTTTTTGTTTTTTTTCAAACTCAGCTATTGATGCTGGTAGTATGAGAGCCAGAAGAATGACTTGTTTGCAGCTACTTTTAGATTTATTTTTATGGAACAACTTTTGCTTTGTACTTCTTTTAAAATGTCCCTAAATGCTTGTACTCTTCTTTTTTTGTTTACTTCAGTGTCTTATTCCATCTTTTCTATACTCTTTTATATATGAGGTCAGTGAAGAACATGTTCTTTGAGTTCATCATCTTTCTTTGACAAAAGGGTGGTTTGTAATGAGTAACGCTGCTCAAGATCTCTCTTTGAAATTAAGAATATTGATAGTGTTACTTATCTTTTTTTTTTTTTTTTTTTTTAGTGCTATTCTGTTTATTCATAGATTTCATTGAAATTACTTTTTAATATAATATTTTTCTTAACCACTTCATCCTTGTTGCCTAGAATCATATCTAAAACTCATTTAAGTGCTCTTTGCAATTTTGTTAACAAGAGATTCCAAAGAAGGGCAATAAGGCTTGTGAGAGGCTTGGAGAATATACCCTATGAGGAGCAACTGAAGGAACTAGGGCTGTTTAGTCTGGAGAAGAGGCTGACGGGAGACCTTATTGCTCTCTTCAAATACCCAAAAGATGATTACAGTGAGAGCAGGGTTGGTCTCTTCTCACTGGTGACAGGATGAGGGGAAATGACCTCAAGTTGTGCCAGTGGAGGCTTAGTTTGGATTTCAGGAAACACTTATTTACAGAAAGTTGTTAAGCACTTGAATAGGCTCTCCAGGGATGGTTGAGTCACCATCCCTGGATGTGTTTATAAACCTTTTGGATGTGGTGCTCAGGGACATGATTTAGTGGCAGTTGTTAGAGTTAGGGTAGTATCATCAGGTTGTGGTTGGACTTCATGATCTTTAAGGTCTTTTTCAACCTAAGCAATTCTGTGATTCATTGTTTTTCAAAAATCCAGCACTATTCAGCCTTGGGTAATGTTATCTCTTCTTACTGTTAGTTTTCAGAGCATGCTATCTTAGACCAAAAGTTGTTCAGAACATGGAATCATTAAACTGTAGAATCATTGCCTTGAGTTGGAAGAAACCTTGAAGTTTCAACCCCCTGCCATGTGCAAGGTTGCCACCAGGCTGTCTAAGGCATCATCCAATCTGATTTTAAATGTCTCCAGCATCCACAAGTTCTCTGAGCAGCCTATTCCAGCACCTCTCTACCCTCTGAGTGAAAAAAAATCCATCTATTTAGTCGTGGCTGTCAGGTGAGGTTCCGGATGACTGGAGGAGGGGTCACATCACTCCCATTTACAAGAAAGGGAGCAAGGAGGACCCTGGGAACTCCAGGCCAGTGAGTTTCATCTCTGTGCCTGGGAAGGTCATGGAACAGATCATCCTGGATGACATGCTTGATCACATGAGGAAAGGGCGTGTGATCCGTGTGACAGCCAGCACGACTTCACCAGAGGAAGGTCATGCTTGACCAATCTGGTGGCCTTTTATGATGGAATGACAGCATCAGTGGACAAGGGAAAGGTGACCGATGTCATTTACCTGGACTTGAGCAAGGCCTTTGACATGGTCCCCCACTATATCTTTATCTCCAAATTGGAGGGATGTGGATTTGATGGGTGGACCACTTGATGGATAAGAAACTGGTTGAAAGGCCACAGACAGAGGGTGGTCATCATCAATGGCTCTATGTCCAGGTGGAGGCCAGTAATGAGTGCCGTCCCCCAGGGGTCTGTCTTGGGACTGGTGCTCTTTAACATCTTTATCAATGACATCGATGACGGAATCAAGTGCACCCTCAGCAAATTTGCTGACAACACCAAGCTGAGTGGTGCGGTCAACACGGTTGAAGGAAGGGATGCCCTTCAGAGGGACCTCGAGAGGCTAGAAAGGTGGGCCCAGGTGAACCTGATGAGGTTCAACACGGCAAAGTGCAGAGTTTTGCACTTGGGATGGAGGAATCCCAGGCATCCCTACAGACTAGAAGGGAGCAGTCCTTGAGAGCAGCCCTGTGGAGAAGGACCTTAATATGAGCCAGCAGTGCGCCCTTGCAGCTTGGAAGGCAAGTACTATCCTGGGCTCCATCAAAAGAGGGGTGGCCAGCAGGGACAGGGAGGTGACTGTTCCCCTTTAATCTTCTCTTCTGAGGCCCCATCTGGAATACTGCGTCCAAGTGTGGAGCCCCCAGTACAAAAAAGACAGGGAGCTGTTGGAGAGGGTCCAGAGGAGGGCCATGAAGATGATAGGGGGCTGGAGCACCTCCCCTATGAGGACAGGCTGAGGGAGCTGGGCTTGTTCAGCTTGGAGAAAAGAAGGCTGTGGGGTGACCTCATTGCAGCCTTTCAGTATCTAAAGGGAGCCTACAAAGGGGAGGGGAATCAACTCTTTGAAAGGATAGATAACAGCAGGACGAGGGGAAATAGTTTTAAGTCGAGGGAGGGAAGATTTAGGTTGGATGTCAGGGGGAAATTATTTACAGAGAGAATGGTGAGGTACCTACCGGAACAGCTGCCCAGAGAGGTTGTGGATGCCCCGTCCCTGGAGGTGTTCAAGGCCAGATTAGATGGGGCCCTGGGCAGCCTGGTCTAGTATTAAATGAGGAGATTGGTGGCCCTGCATGTGGCAGGGGGGTTGGAGATTCATGATGCTTGAGATTCCTTCCAACCCTGGTCATTCTGTGATTCTGAGAGATTTACAACAGAAAATATCACCTCTTTTAGTTTAAAACCATTCACTCATAGTAGTCCTACAAGCTCTTCTTTTCTTCAGTTCCAAGGAAATTTTAAAGATTTTAAAGTCCTTCTGTTTTAGCTATTGTTGTTGCTCTTTCATGATCAATTAAGCCTGCCAATGAAATTGTCCTCCAGTCTATATACAGAGGACATGGCATGGACTAAGTTCTAACTGGCCTTCCAAAGTGCTTGTGCTGAGCTGGTAGTAATAATGTCCAGGAGTTAGAGGGAACTGATCTTATATATTTATTCAATTGGTATTAGCCTTAATGCTATTTCTGTACCAGCTCACAGATAGATGCACCTTTTGTCTTGTGTATATAAGACCTATTGATTAACTACTCATTGTTATCTCTGAGCTAAGTATTTCTTTTGATTGTTCTTCAGGAGCTGGATATTTAGGGTTGCTAGTAACAATTACAGTTTGGTGGTTTTTTTAGATAGTAGACAGCTTAACACATCTTTATTGTGACTTGATGGACTGCAGAAAACAGATTTTTAGAATCTATGAACTGATGGTGATAAAAGGGGATCAATGAATAAGGGATAAAACTAAATTAAGCGCTAATGTCTGTGTATCAATTTTGTTGTCTTGGTTGAGCCTGAAAATATGGAGGATAAGAATATCTTTTGTCTACTTACAGATAAGTTCTGATAGAATCTGCTAAAAAGCTTGATGTCTCCCTACCTCACAGATGATGTGCACTTATTAAATGTACTAGCAGTGTAACAGATGTTATGAATATATCTGTATTCTCCTTTTGAAGTAGATGGCTAAGTTAAATAGGAAACTATCCATAAATGTGAGGGTATTTACAATTCTTTCTAATCAAAGGAAAAAATTAGTCACGCTTGTTTAGTTTTCCTTTGGTCCAATAGGAGCTTTTTTAAGAGCTTGCAAGTGAATATTGACTGCCACAAATTTAAAAAACTGCAGAAAATAGGGTATTTAGCTAAACTAGATCATTAACAATTCTTGATTATCTCTTCAGGGAGACATAATTTACTAAACTGTAATGTTGCTTACCTGAGTGATGCAGTTGTGTGTTTTAATTACTTCACGTGTTTTAGCAGTGCATCTGCAGCTGATTCAGGTTAATTTCAAAATGACCAACTGTGCCTTAGGATTAAAAATAAGTAATACTAATTAATAAGTTGAGTTCAGGTGTAGTAATAGGTTCAAAAGAAATAAGATATGACATTTTAAAAACACTTCTCTTTTAACTTGCAGAGTTTTTCTAGGAAATTTTGTATTTCTGAAAAGTCTTACTGCAAAATTTTATGCATTCCTATGCTCAAAAAACACTTCTACAGAATATGTTTATGAGAAATACCAAGAACATCTTCAACAAATTCTACTCTGTAATTTAATGCTATCTCTACCTTGTTCAGCAATCACAGCTGTAATTGTCCATGGGTTCAGCCTAAGCTTTTGAGTGTGGATGGACTTCAGAGTGAAGGACTGATTTGAAACCGGAAATAAAGTTTTAAACTCCGTGGTATTTTACATATGGATGGATATTCAAATTCCACTAACATTACCATAAACCTAAAAGTTTTAAAATACAGAAGTGGAACCATAATTGGGGTTTATATTATAGGGGTTTATATAGTTATAGGAATAAGTAGTTCTTCAGATCAGAATGGTTATGCTCTTAACTTCTTTGTAAAGATAAGTAGGTAGATGCATACATACATAGGTTATTGTGTCTTTTAATTGTGGTTACAGAACTAAATTCAGCTTAAATACTGATGCATACTGCTTTCATGAGAAGGAAAAACGTGCTTAAAATGAAAACATGCTCTAATGTGAATCCACGGTAAAATTATATTTATTTCATTTTCTTTAATTGTACATTATTGGCACTTCTATGTACACCCATCGATTTGATATAACCCTCTGTATAAATTGCTATATTAATTTTTTGTAATTAATTAAATTGCAAATTAATTTTTACTTTGATTCACCTGTAAACTTTGATCCTCCCTGGGAACATAGCCCCCTGCGCTGGTAGATAGGGATGGGGAACAGAATAACCCCTTCATGATCCATGATGAGATAGTTTTGGACCTGCTGTGAAAGCTGGATGCTTACAAGTCCATGGGACCAGATGGATTGCACCCTAGAGTGCTGATGGAGTTGGCAGATGTGATTGCCAAGCCACTGTCCATCATTTTTCAGCAGTCCTGGCTAACCGGGGATGTCCTGGTGGATTGGAAACGGGCGTCACATTTGCCAATCTTCAAAAAGGGCTGGAAAGATAATCCTGGTAGGTACGGGCCTATCAGTCTCACCTCGGTGCCCGGGAAGGTTATGGGACAAATAATCTCAGGAACCATCGTGGACCAATTAAAGGTCAACCAGGGAATCAGGCCCAGTCAACATGGGTTTACGAATGGTAAATCCAGTCTGACAAACCTGATTTCATTCTGTGACAAGGTGACCCGTTTAGTGGATGAAGGTCAGGCTGTCGATGTGGCCTATCTGGACTTCAGTTAGGCCTTTGACACTGTCCCCCATAACATTCTCGTGGAGAAGCTGGCTGCCCATGGTCTGGATGGGTGTACGCTCCGCTGGGTGAAGCACTGGCTGGATGGCTGGGCCCAAAGAGTTGTGGTCAATGGAGTTGAATCTAGCTGGCGGCCAGTCACGAGTGGTGCCCCCCAAGGCTCAGTACTGGGGCCGCTTCTGTTTTAACATCTTCATTGATGATCTTGATGACGGATTGAGTGCACCCTCAGTAAGTTTGCAGACGACACCGAGCTGGGAGGGAGTGTTGATCTGCCAGAGGGGAGAAGGGCACTACAGAGGGACCTGGATAGACTGGATCGATGGGCCAAGGCTAACGGCATGAGTTTCAATAGGGCCAAGTGTCGGGTCCTGCATTTTGGTCACAACAACCCCAGGAAACCCTACAGGCTTGGGGAAGAGTGGACGGAAAGCTGCCTGATGGAAAGGGACCTTGGTGTTCTGATGGACAGTCAGCTGAACATGAGCCAGCAGTATGCCCAAGTGGCCAAGAAGGCCAATGGCATCCTGGCTTGGATCAGGAATGGTGTGGTGAGCAGGACTAGGGAAGTCATCCTACCCCTGTACTTGGCATTGGTGAGGCCTCACCTTGAGTACTGCTTTCAGTTTTGGGCACCTCAGTACAGAAAGGACGTGGAGGTACTGGAGCAGGTCCAGAGAAGGGCATCAAGGCTAGTGAAGGGCCTGGAAAATCAGCCCTATGAGGAGAGGCTGAGGGAGCTGGGGCTGTTTAGTCTGTGGAAGAGGTGGCTGAGGGGAGACCTTATTACTCTCTTCCAGTACCTGAAAGGTTCTTACAGTGAGAGCGGGGTAGGTCTTTTCTCACTGGTGACAGGTGACAAGACGAGGGGAAATGGCCTCAAGTTGCACCAAGGTAAGTTTAGGTTGGACATTAGGAAACACTTCTTTACAGAAAGTATGGTTAAACATTGGAATAGGCTCCCCGGGGAGGTGGTTGAGTCACCGTCCCTGGATGTGTTTAAGAGCCATTTGGATGTGGTGCTTGGAGATATGATTTAGTAGAGGGTTGTTAGAGTTAGGGTACTATGGTAGGGCTGAGGTTGGACTTGATGATCCTTGAAGTCCCTTCCATCCTGAGTAATTCTATGATTCTATGGTTCCTTTTCTCCTCAGATAATTTCTGTGGCCCTCCTCTGTACACGCTCCAAGTCCATGTCTCTCCTGTACTGAGAACTCCACATCTGGATGCAGTACTCCAGGTGAAGTCTCATTAGCACAGAGTAGAGGGGCAGGATCGCTTCTTTCTCCCTGCTGGCTGTACTTCTTCGGATGCATCCCAGGATATGGTTGGCTTTCTGGGCTGCAAGGACACATAGCTGGCTCATGTTCAGCTTACCATCCACCAATACCTTTCAGTACTTTCTGGTAGGTCTGTGTTCAATCCTTTCATTCTCTAGCTTGTAATGATAGTACATGTTGCCGTAGCCCAGGTGGTTTTGGCTTTGTTCAACCTCATGAGGTTCTTCTAGGCCCACTGTTTAACTCTGTCTCAGTCCGTCTGGATGGCATCCTATCTTTTAGGCGCGTCTGGTGCAGCACGCAGCTTGGTGTCATCTGCAGATTTCCTGAGATGTGCTCAGTCCAACTGTCAATGTCACTTATGAAGGTATAAAAGTACCTTCATTGGTACTAGGGCAGAATCCTGAAGTGATCCCCCTCAGGTGATGCAATAGAAGGATTTAGCTGTCAATGTTAATCTTTTTTTTTTTTTTTTGGTAGAGGATCACTGATGAATCCTAGCAAAATTTCTGTATCAACTCAGTTGACTGGGCAATATCATCAAGAAAAAAAGGAAGATGTCACAAAGATGTGTGAAGCAGTACTTCCATTTTATTCTTGGGTTATTCTACATAGTAAAATAAAAGAAAGCACAGGTGGGCTTTTTGGGATGGTTTCTGGATATTCTTCAAACCCCAGAATTTTGTGATTTTAACCTATACACTTAACTGATAACCCGAGTGACACTGTATATGTACATATGCAGATGTGTGCAAAAGCAAGCATCTTTCTGTCAGAGTAGGAATACCTTAGTGCTTTTCATTTATTCTGAGGCAGATAGTATTTTAGAACCATTTCTTACTTACTAATTGCACCGTAATAATCTCAGTAGCTGAGAAGAGAAGGAAGTTTCACCCTACATTCAAGAGGCGTTGCTTTTGAAGACAGTAAGCAAGGCATAATGAGTATAATTTTCTTTTCCTTGTAGATAAGGATAGCAATTTAAGGCAAGGGTCATACTGATGAAATCTAATACCGGATTTTATACATCACATTTATGATATCATGTTCTTTTTGTTCAGGTTTCTATACTGCCCTTATCACTTTAATTTTCTTTGACTATCACTTCATGTTGTGTTAAGAAACATAACTAATCTGTCATGTAGTTCTCTTATTCCTTTCCCATAAGAGAAATGTGTGGTGTGGCATGACTTTTGATCTTTTCCTCCTCATTCCAATTTTGATTTGCAGTCTTCATTTTACCCTTTTGTAGAAACTTCTGAAAGCAGTCAGAGTCATATTGCTATTCTTCAGAGCCTTCAAACTGAATTTAGAGTCAGGGAGATTTAATGCAGTCAGGGAGACCAGAGGGATTCTAAATTGGTGTAACTTCAAGCTTTCTTTGTCTTCCTAGTGCATCAACTATAGTAAGTAAAACGTCAGCAGATGGTTTTTAATTTGGTATTTATAATTATACTTATTTTTTTGTAAACATGTAAGGTATTGCCCTTTCCTTTCTCCCCTGCTCCAGCCTCTCTTACTTTTTACCTCTCTGAGCTACAGGGCCAGTGGTTTGGTTCAATTCTGATGCTGAAGGAGTTGAAAAGAGGAAGGAGGCATGGGAGAAAAAAAAAACAAAAAACTTTATCATGCAAACCTATTTCTTCTTCAATCTTCTCTTGTAGCATTTTCAGAATGAAAGTAGATGTCAAGATGACTAACATTTTCCCAGTGTCGTTAAAGTTTATTTACTAGTATGTTACTTGCCACTTTGGATTTGAACCTAAATATGAGTGTTAATAATTTCTCTTAGCCATTTTTGGCTTCATAACATTTCAGAAATAGATGTGTTTTAATTCTCAAATTGCTTACTAAAAAAGTTGCACTGAAGAAAAATATTTCCCAAATAAACTTAGATTAAACATTTAAAGATGTTAAAATATGTGTCATTGTTTTTCCTCCACAGCTGTATACGTAAATTTTGCTGAGTAAACCATCATCCAATTTTGGCATAGGTAAGACATGGCTTTTGGATGATTTCCTAAGAAAGTTCATCAGTGTACATTAAACCATATTGCTGGTGATATGATTCAATTTCTTGGGGGGCTTTCTTCTAGTAGAGACAATTTCCCATTGAAGATAAAAGCATAGAGGCATTCAAAATATACTAGTGGATATGGATGGATAAAGATTAGACATATATTTTGTCTTCATATTTATTTCCTATAGATGGGTGAACAACATTTTCTTTTTGGAACTTCAAGGCTATAGGTGAAGAAAAACCAAGCTGAGCATGTGAAACATAAGAGAATGGTAGATAATAAACCTTATGACTCACAGACACGTAGGGCCATTTCTACATAGTAGATATGGATTGCTATACAACTAGCTTCTGGAGTTAAATGAAGGTACAAACATGGCTTCACGATGTATTCATTTTAGAAAAAGAATATATTTTTAATTTGCTGTTTTTTCAGTTAAGAAATATGCTTCCATTTGAGGAATGTGATCTATCACGCATGGAGATATATACAGACGCTAGTCTCATCTAGATCTAGTGACTGCATTTGTCAACTGATTACTGACCTCATACATTTAAAATTTCCACTTGAAATTTCTTCCAAAACAAACACGTAAAATATGTTACAAATAACAATATGCTTTTCAGATTGATTGTTTATCTTTTCTTTTCTGGCTTAACTGCACATGGGCAACATTTATATCTTTCTTTTCTGGGTAACAAATGCACATCATACCTTTCCTCAGAAAATTCACTGAATTCCAAGTGTATAGGCCAATTGCAGCATTGGAAGTATTTTCATAGCCACGTTTTTTCAGCTTAAATATCTACATTGTCAACATGAAAGCCTTAGATACAAATGTTTCTGTCCACCTCTTAAGTACAATAAGAGGAAGCACTGAAAATAACAAAAACTAGCCTTTCTGTGGATTTTGCTGAGTTACAAATTCATTTGTAACTTCTACATTCTTCTGACATACTGTTGCTTATTTTTATTAGAATATCTTCTGTGAATAATTTAGCAGTTGCAAGATGATTCACTACCCCGAGGTGTTACTGGTGAACTGCAGAACCTTTTGTTTGTATGCCAGTGATTGAATCTAGGCCAATTTAGAACTTCAATTTGTTTGGCTCTGAGGGATGGTTAGCAGCCTCTGTGACATGATTTTTACTGGGGACTCAATTTTAGTTTTTAAATCACTTATGCCATCCCCAGGCTTTGTGATAATTAACTAACTGTGGAAGCAAAGAATTCTATGGACTACAAGGATTGCACTCCCCTTTTACCTAGAGGAAGTTGTTGATTTTTTTCTTTTTTTTTTCTTGTTCAACTTCAGAGTACTCTGTTGTTACACTAGTCTTGCACATAGAGCTGGCTTTCAACCTTCCAATATTAAATTCTGTAGTACCTAAAATGACAATTAGATATTCATACACATTTCTTTATAATTTCTAAGCTGTTGATGAGAGTTTTATTTTTTTTACTTAGTTTCAATGTGTAGCAATAAATCTCCTATACATTCCTTCTTCTACGCCTTGTGAATCATTGTACTGTCATTCTTTTTCAGATAACCATGGATGTAACTTAAATCCTTCATCTAATTCCTAGATAAAGGCTTACCTGACATTACAGTGAAGAAGAAAACATTGTTTTCTTAATCTATTCAGCTTTACAAGACCTAGGTCTTACTGAAGTTTTTTAATGTTGAGAAACTTGTGGCAAGAATCTCAATGTTTAGAATATTTTTCCTATACAGTAATGCGTTAGTATGTATTTCATTATGGAGTTACTGCCTTTAAAAGAAGCTCTAAGAAGGAACAAGTTACTTTTCAGTACTGTTGGACATTTGTCCAATAAAAAAAATCACAGTAATGCTCAAGGAAATCTGAGCATTGTTCAAATACAGATCTGCTACTATCAGTATATATAACATAAGGAATTCTATTAAGGAAATGAAGTTTATATATTTAAAGTAAGAGAATATGAATGCAGTGCTAGAGATTTTTTCTCCTATCTTGTGTTCACAATTCAAAAATTGCTTTTTTTTTTTTTCTTCTTCCTCCAGAACTTGACCTGGTGAAGGTGGTGGGGGGAAAAAAAAACTAGAAAAGGAAAAAGGAATAGTTATAATAATTTTCGTAACATTTGAAATTCTACTCTTATGATTTTCTTATTATTTGTTTGAAATCCATTTGTTTGCTTTCTTTTCTGATTTTATTTTTATTCATCTCATTCACAGAAATACCCAGATATTTATTTATTTTCAGACAATTAGCAGCCTTTTTAGTATTTTACCAGTGTGTTAGGAGCCTGGGCAAACCACTTTATATTGGTAAGAACAAAACTTATTTCCCCATCTTAACTCAAAAACAAAATATAAAGTACTATCAAGCTAAAATATAAGCAGTAAATATATTTATATATTTCATTTAAAGAGGCTTCATATAAAGGAGGAAAACAACCTAGCAAGAACAAATTCTGGGAGGCCCTTTAAAGTCTTTATGTTCTGTTCTACTTAGAGATAATTTTTTTCCCTCTTTTTAGTACCAGGTTATATGCATAGTGTTTTTTGTTTTTCTTGTCTGGAGGAGATAGGTTGCTATATTTATTTATCTATGTACAATTACATCTTCTAGGTATTGAAGTCTGACACCAGTAATAATAGGGCTCTGGTGCTGGAGGATGATCTCATTTTCTCTGGGACCATGACTACACTGATGCATCCATGAAGCATGCCATTACAAAAAAAAAAATAAAAGCATGTTTAGACATCTCAATACTGAGACATGCTGCTGTTCAGTTCATAGAGAGGTTAGTGAGGTATTCATGATTGCTTAGGTTATAAAATCATAATTTATTAAGAGGGCTGTTCTTCTAAAGTTGTTTTCAGTTCCTAGAAAATAAGACTTAAGTATCTTCATTTTAGCTAATCAATATCATCATTCGTTCTTTGAAAGACAGGAGCTATCTACAAGTCAGCAGAGCTGTGGATAATTTCTTATCTGTGCAATGTCAAATTGAAATTGAAAATTTCTCACATCAGGAATTCACATTGCAGCAATGAGCATGCACTGTCCCTGATCAGTATTATTACCAAAAGCAGGCCTAAAACAGTCTTCCATGCTCTCTAATGAAAGACAGATGGCCTTGTACAACTTAGTCCTAATCTCAGGTTACTAATCTACATTTTGTACTACTATTTTCAGCAACAAAGAAATGCAAGTGGCAATAGAGAGGAGGAATAAAGAAAACAAAAAATGTTAAAAGTACATGATGTTTTTCAGATACCCTGTGAAATTTCAGGAGCTTGAAAGAAGTATTGGTACTTACTGAACCTTGTAAGAGTTCTTCTATGGTCTCCATTTGGCAGAGAATCAGGGTTACTATCATTATGACCACATGATGACTTTGAAACGAGATTAGAAAAAACATCAACCATCTGCTTTTGAGAAATACATTAAAAAGTTATGCTGTTCCTGAAGGACATGATGGGAACATACACCATGATCCACTGTGTTGATGAACAAAATAAACTAAACTTGGAAGGATGGTGTCCACAGCCTTGATAGGCAGAATATGAAACAGTGAGAGAGAAAGGAAAACATGGCACATCATCAAAATTGAAATACTAGCTGGGGTACAGAATGGTAGGAGAAAAGATTTGTCTGTAAGTATTGATGATTTTTTTTTTTTTACTCTTAACACCTTTTCTTTGCCTTTAAGAAATAAAGGAAAACTCCTGTGAAACCACCGTAATTCAAATATTTCTGACATGAAGTATAATGAGTAGAGATATTTAGAAAATCATTGATTTATGTTGCATTAAGGCAATAAATCATCTTTTAATCACATGAGAAAAAGCAAAGTAAACAGGAATAAAGAGCTATTCACAACCAGAATTTTCAGCTGTTGAGTATGTGTTAGACAGCAAATTCTAATGATACTTTCTGTAGCCTTCTAGTTAGACTTTGCAATTTATTATCTATGATAACTGCAATTGACCTGCAATTTAGTAGTGGCATCTATATTATATATGGTGATCTCTCATCTGTGATGAAAATAATTTTCTTTGATGCTCAAGAACTGAATGTTTATTGGTCAACAAGACATTTTTAATGCAAGTAAAGAAAAATGAGTAATTTAAATGATTTGTAAATAAAGATGCTATTTTGTCTGGAGAAAAATCTTTTCTTAAATTGCAAGATGCTTGTGAAAGAGTAGGTGAATAATTCTGATAATCAGTATTCTTCTCTCAGTCTCCAAGGAAATGGAATTGTACTGCCCCTTCGATCCCTCATTAATTTTTCCATTTTGGGTTTTAGAGGCTGTACATCTTCAAGCTCTTGAGCACTGCAATATAAAGGATGCATTTGTCATCACAGTCCTTGATAATGCTTTCTGACTAAGTAAAGTAATAATATGGTAGCTGGGGGAAATATACTTTCCATGCTAATCAATACCACGTAAAATGGCTGATAGTTTCTTCTGACTGCAAGCCCTGTCAGCACTAAGAGAAGGTAGATGAACAGATGAGGACAGCACAGGAGAGAAGACATGAACTAAGAGAGCCCGTGAAGCGGACGTGGAGAATTTAAATGACGGTATTCTAGCATTAGTGTGTCTACTGAGTCAGAAGGGTTTTTGTTTCTTCATGTAGAACTCATCTCATGATCTTTCTTAAGAATGGAACAATCATGCTAGGACATCTAGAAATTTAGTGTCAAGTGCCTCTATGTTTGCATCTCTCACTAAATTACAGTGATTAGAAGTTGAAGTGCTTTTTAGCTAAAGATCTGAGTAGTAGGTACTTTGAGAGCTGATGGGCTAAGCAGTTTCATATGTGAAAGAAACAGCCACCATAGAGTCCAGGGTGATTTAAAAAATAATAATAATAATAAAGATTAGATTGATGGATGATGAGGAGGACGATATGCAATGTGACTACTAGCAGCCTGCTGAATGCTCAAGAATAAAAATGTTTTAATATCTTCACCTCAGCACAAGAAGATTGAGATTGCTCAAGGTTCAGTGTTTGGAAGAAGCATTACAAACCTACTATTGTTAACAGTAAAATTCTGCTGTTTTAGAGACTAGGAAGCGAGAAAATTTTATATATTGTATTGCAAGTGAAAATTATGAGACAGACACCTTTTCTCTCTTCAAAAAATAATCTGTAAACATCCTTTCAACCAAATAAAGTACACGTCTTTTCTTTACTGTCCTCTCCCCACATTCCATTTCTTTTCTGCACTCCCTGGTTTTTCTTCAAACTCTTTTTCTTTGAACTTTTTGATATCTGGAGTAGTTAGCTTTTTGTGCACTTCAGACTGAGGAATATGCGTATGTGTCAATAAAGAGAGTGTGGGGGGGTGGGAGGAGTCTTTTCCAATAAAATGTTTGGGTGACTTTATCTATCTCTGCTATGTGAATAATTTAGTTACCTAAGCTATCAGTATGACAAGCCTCTGATTCCCAAGGTGCTGATCCCCATCAGTATACCTTAGTGACAGCATTTATATAATGCTTTCATGAAGCTATGTGTGTTTGAATTGGAATCTGCTTGTCTGCAATGCAGCATTAAATAACATATGATTTGATCTCATCAAATACTATAACATATGTATGGTGGGATGTTGATAGTTCACTTGAGTGCAACAATGGGAAAAGAAAAGACTGCTTTGCTACAAAGACAGATGTCAGCATAAGCCTTCTGAGCCCTGAAAGCAATGCTATGGCTCATGGAGAGTTGTAGTTTGCTCTGCTTGTTCATATGTTGTTTGTCAGGTTGATTTTCTTTTTAGCTTTACTGCCTCTATCTCTTCAGTTTGTTTGCTTTGTCCTCGGCATAAATAATCTCAACTTTGTAGGTAATATATGTGGTTGCTTTTTTCAGGTGCTTTTAGGTAGTCCTATAAGAAAGACTGAGAGGGTTATAGTTGTATTGGATTTTCTAACACTGTACTTTTGAATGATAATTCAGCACCAGCGTTAATTTAAGAAACTCATGTCTAGTTCTACTAGCACATTTCTTTTGTGTAGCTACATCATGGATAGTATTGGGAAATTAAAACTACTGTAGAAGGAAAAAGAAATAGTGTGTATGTTTCTGTGCGTACTATCTGTTTTTGTTATTATTTGGTACAGTCTGAGAGACTTTGCTGTATAGGAGGGTATGAGGAAGTAAAGAGGAAAAGGTTAATCTACTATTGCCATTTAATACTTTGTAGTATGATTTTTTTCTGCCTTTTTTTTTTTTTTTAAATTAATTGAAGGCAGTGTACACGTTTAACCTAGCCAGCATGGATGCATGTATGTTAAGTACAGGTAAAATAAGCCTGATCTACATGAAACTTGCTGTAACATTTCCTTACTGAGACACCGGCAGACTATTTTATCAGGCAGATTTGTTGCTGTTTCACCACAGGGACCTGAGCTCGAGTCTTACAGTAATGTTCAGTGTGTTCCAATAGCAGCAGTGGGTGCAATTGCTAACATTGGCGCTGCTGCCTAGCCCCAGCTGGCAGACATACTGGCATATTGACCCAGAACATTGCACTCTGTCTTCAAGATTCAGAGTGCTCAGATTTGTTTAGATAATGAGCAGACACATGAATGAGATGCCTGTTAGTTTGTAATGGACAGCTTCCTCAGCTTTCACTGTGCAGGATTATGTGTGCTTGTGGCTGTGTATGCTGACAAGCCACTCTGTTGTTGTTTTTAAAGGCTCCTCAGTTCAGCAGCTCTAAATCTTTATCTTCTGTAGGAACATATGGAAATCACACATCTGAGCAACAAAATCTCAAAATGAACTGGGCACATGGTGGCATACATTTGGCTGGCTTTTTGTTGTTTTGTAGTGAGTTTGAAGGCAAAATACATATTGTGTGGCATCTGCACATAGTGAGTGTAAGGCTATGCTATGCAAGGCAAAAAGGCAGGCGGGGGGGGACATTGATCAACTGGAGCCCTTGATACAATGGTAACTTCATCTGGTAGGAACAATTACATGCTATCAGCACTCCTGAACAATGCATGAACAAGATGATTGCTGAAAATCTTTTGACTACTCACATGTCCAGAAGTTTGGTAGTCAGAAGATGCATCCTAGGTATGCTCTTCATATAGTGCATTTGAAAAAAGGAACTGATGGAACTGAGGAGCAGACTCCATTATCGCCTTCAAAATACAGTGAAAGAAATTTTACCAAACATCATAGTATACAACCATGCTTTGCTTGACTGTGAAACAAGAAATAACTGTTTTTGTTGGTTCATTGATAAAGTTTTTTAAAGGATTACCTTTGAGAGCAACCACAGTATTTAACAGGTATAATATAAGAAACTGCTGATGTTGCTCCAAAAGTAATGCCTCCTATTTACTTCCATGGAAACTACAACAAATAAAAAGAACATAATAGCACTGCCCACTACAGTCTGTCACACAACAACAAGAAGATATTGAAATATTGTTGAGAAGGCTCGATCTCTACTGCCATATCACCAGCATCCACCACTGATGTTGTGGGCCAACATAATAAAGTAGGAGGCATTACTTCTAGAGTTGACCTTGCAGAATGAGACTGGGATGACAAGCTGCAAGGACCTGAGTTGAGGCAAGTGTAAAAGGGATTAAGGCTTCCTGATTGTATTTTGTGAAAGTAACTTTTCAAAGTGAATGAAAGGAAACTGTGATTCAGAGTACTTTGGGCTGCTTCCCAGTTGTAGCTTTTCATCTATGGCATAGACCTCTTAAACATGCCAAAGTCCATTACAGCTGACTTGCTGCTGACTGCTCGTGTTTCTCAAGAGAAGCTTCCTATAATAAAGATGTAATAAAATTGATAATGTATTATTTCTTTTAGTTTGGGGCCCTTTTGTGACTGTTTTGTTTTTCTTTTTTTCTTGTCCACAAATTCTTAGTTATGTTGATCATGGGATGTATGTCATGATCTCTTTTTGTGTATATCTGTACTTTCGTAAGCAATTATTTCTATCATGCACGTGTCAGTTCCCAAAGAAAGACATGAGCACTATATTCACTTAGTAAAATGATGAAAATTTGCAAAGATTATTCCTAGACTAATATACCTGAAAATATTACATCTAAATTAGTTTAGATTGTGTAGCAAACTCGGGAGTAATGGCTGTTGTGAATGCCAGTAAAGTAAATTTGTAGGTATGTATTTGTCATTATATGCTGTGAAAAATCGTACCTACTAGCTCTTTTTTAATACATACTTGGAGCATAAATATCTATCCTAGGATAAAGTACCAGCTGAGCCAAAAAAAACCCTGTCTTAAGTAGACTAGGTAACAAAATATCTGACTTTGAACTGTACTATACTTCTTATGGACAATATGGGATCTAATTAAAGGTCAGCTATATTCTTTTGATAATTGACATAGATGTTAAAGCATTTTATAATCAAATTGTAGCAGATCAAAAATACCATTAATGTGGGATATGTGGAGTATAATGTACCAATTACTGACTTCAGTATTGTGAAATCTTAAAGACTTCTTGCATTCAGTAAGATCTTAATGACTGTAAATAAGCTTTGTTTTTAATATCCAAAGTGATTCATTTTTAAAGTTTGAAAAGCTGGAAACAACAGTAAGTAATTTTGCACATAAGTATATGCAACCATATGGAACTATGCTATATGTTTTTATAGGGTTGTGGGGTTGTTGGGGGTTATTTTTTGCTTTTATGCCTGTTAGGCTAGTGAAATTGCTCTGTTTTTGTCAGAGTTCCACTTTAACTTGGGTTGTTTTTTTTCTGCATTTATATTGTTAGCAAAAGTACAGGTCTGCTGCAGATACATACAGCATAGGAATCCCTTCCTTTGCTGAGGATTGCAATGATTAATGAAAGCATTACATCTCTAGAGAGTAGCCCTCTAGCAAGCATCTCACTAAGTATATCCATTAAGAGCTGGCATACAATATACAGAAAAGATTTAAAGAATTATACCAGCAAGCCATCTGGGACTTCAGTGTTTCCCAAACGGCAGTTTTTTTAATGGCATTAATGATCTCCTTTAGAGAAATCTGTATCTAATCATTTCTCTGTCCCTGCATGACTCTGTGCAGTATGACATCCCTCAGTACATATAAATACATGTGTACTCTAGGGTATTCAATAGCTGGCAAATTACTTGAGAAGTTTATTTACTTTTGCAGAAGTTATGACTGCTTCTGCACTTGAACTCCTGATGCAAGAAATAACAGATATTTTCTGAAGCTTTAACCTTGAGAATATCCTCATATTTAGTATGTTAACGTTTATGGTCTTAATATCACTATAAATACATTTTCTTGTACTGTGAGGAGCGTTTGCTATCTTTCATGGTTAGCTAGAAAATTATGATCAGAGAAATGAGATTGAATGATAACTCAAGCTGATCTAAAGCTGCAAAATGAAAGAATAAAGACAATCTTAGATGCTAAAGAAGGTTATTGTCACCCATTTGCCTTGTACTTTTTGCTTGGTGGGACAATGCATGTGACCATCAGACAGATATAAAAATTCAGAATCTTTTTTTCTTTTTTTCATTTTCTTTTAAACTGACTTGAAACAGTTTTTGATTTTTGTTTTTGTTTCTTTATTTGCTTATTATTTTGTTCTTTTCAGTAAAGCCTAAGAAGTTATTTCCTTACCTCAGCAGCCCTCTGTATCCCTCCAAGGGTACCAGCACCTACCATCAGGGAGTACAATCCTGTCCCTGCTCTTTTCCTGTAGGAGCAAATTCTTTTAAGATGATCTTCTTAATGTACAGAGTTTTGTCTTACTCAGAAGGAGTTTCTTCCCTTCCAGGTCCTGTACGTGCTGCTACAGTATCTTAAAGAAATTTTCAGATTTTTTTCAGTTCTTCAGTGGCCCTTTTCCTTTTGGAGACAAAGATATATGTAAGAAGCAGATGGTTTCAGTGATATTTTAATTTGTTGCCTTTTGGGTAAAGGATGAGTCTCTCTCATGTTTTCCATTCATGATCTTTGCATTTGCAGGCAGGATATAATAAAGCAATGAATATTTTAAAACTAAAATGCATTTGCTGGATTTTATGCACAGTTTTTTTAGAGAACGAATGAACTCAATATTATGAGGCCTTGCTACTGTAAAACTCCCTGTTATTATTTCCTACTTCTACTATGTTAATGTACTTCCGACTATGGCTAATGACTGTTTTCAAACTTACGGGGAAATTTTAATGCATTGTATGGAGACTCGCTTATACTTCTGGAGTTCATTATAAAGTGAGTGGTATTAACAATGTGTGTGTAAAAGGGCATAAGGAAGATATTTTATCTGTTTGTTCTACTAGCTTTTTTTCTTTTTAATTCCTTAGAAAAAATTGCATCAGTATGAATAAACTGACTCAAGATATTTCTCAAGCAACTTTAGAAAAAACGTCACTATAATGTCAAATATTAGGAAGAGAGGAATTTGTTATTTAACTGTGCTAGCTTTCTTTTAAGCAACTTGGCCTTCATGATGCGAGACTACATACTGCATACCGTTTTTAGCTAAACTGATTTTAGAATATAAAAGCTATAAGGATAAGAGAGAAAATGACAGAAACCTTATTTTCCCAACTTAGAATTCATTCTATTTGTTGTGGAGAAATAAGCCTTCTCAGATCTGTTACCAAATCTTATTCTGGTGCAATCATAAAAGCAGTCTATGGTTTTTCAACCTTGCCTCATTAGAGGCTTAATTCTATTAACAGCAAGCTAATCTAATTATGACTAAGCTCTATTTTCTGGTAGTCATTTAGTATATCTCTTCACACTATCTCTAACATTAGCTTCAAATCCTTTTGTAAGGTAATTTTTGTGTTGCAGTAGTGGGACAGGTAATTAGAACCTGCTCTAGTAAGCACTGTATCATACTATTTTCAATGGTGTGAGAATGATACCTGAAGGTGTAATTACCCTTACGATTTTATGGATTCTTTTAAGATCAAAGCTATCAATTATGAGAGAGAAAGGCATTTAGACAATACGAACAAGTATATACATCAAGCAAAGTCAGGCAAAGGTAACACTAAAATTACTTCAACTTACAGCAGGAAACTTTCAATGTATATATTAGTGTGCTATTTTATCATTAAATACAAATCAGAACATTATGGATAGAACGATCATGTGTTTCTCAGGGGTGATTATCCAATCCAGATTATGTTTCTGAACAACTAATCAACTCACCTCACTGATAGACTTGACTTCTAATTGTACAACTGGCAAAAAAAAAAAAAATCACTTTCTGCCCCCATGAAAGCAGACTCCTTGTAGGCAAACTGCAATTTAAGCTTTATGTAAATTAAAGTTAACATTAAAAAAGAAAGAAAAAAATAAATTAACTCATTTGAAATTCAAAATTAATTTACTTGGTTATAATAAGAAATAAGATGAATACAGTCAAAAATTCCCATTTTCATGGTAACATAATCTGATTAAAAAGAAAATTAAAACATAAGAAAAATACTTTGCCCTTTTTTTTCTTTTTCTTTTTTTGTTTAAAGGCTGATGGATGTTGTACATATCCTTGATCTTTTTTTCTTTCCAGTATCATTAGTAGTATGCAGTAGAGCAAAGAGGAGATCTTAGATTTTACATAGTTAAAATAATGCTAATTAAAAGTAAAGAATGCTCTGGTAGCATGAAGTGTTGAAATTCAAATCAGTATTATCATTTAGTACCAGAAAATAGGAAGGAGTATATTTTTCAGTATATTTTTATATACTGTATATTTTTATTTTTATATTTCAGTATATTTTTATTATATTTTTCAGTATATTTTATATTATATTTTTATATTTCAGTATATTTTTACTCTTCAAAAGAAAAAAAAAAAGTCCTTCAATTCAAATTTGCAACAAAAAATAAAGGGTAATTTATTTGTTTATTTGTTTGTTTTGTAATGTAACTTCCTGGAAAAAATTACTTTAGGTTTAATAGTTGTGTCATCATTCTAAAAATAATTTCAACTTGCTGTTGGTTACTTGTTCCAGAATAAAGCTCAAATTGTAAATATGCCCATGCTGTTATGAAAGTGATTAAAATTAATCTATGTTACTCACATTAAGGTCATGTAATTTTATTGTTTTGCATAGATCCTTTAAGTAAATTTACTCTGTGTGCATATGTGTTTGTGTGGAGGTGAGTATTTTGAAGAGTTCTAGTTGCCATAACTATAAATCTCATCTGCATACAGTATCTTTGGGAGATAACAGCTCCACAAATAATACCCTTGGTGTTTCCCTGCGCTGGGAAAAGGCCAGTCTTAACATTCACAAAGCCACAATTTGAAGGGAAACTAGGGAATTATTTTTTTCTGCATATTGTCTACAGGCAGGTGTGAGAAGAAGCTTCCAGTTATTTTGAGTAGTTTTCCACTGATGCTGTTTAGAAAGAGCTATCTGCATAGGTATCTCCATAAATATTGCAATTTTGTGTTCTCTTAAGGACCATAAAGTTTCTCAGGGACCTATACTCTTCAGTAAGACCAGTATTAAGGCTCAAATTCCTCTGTGATTATACATACTTCACTGTGCCTGCATGCAATGGAAATATGCAGTATAACTACTTCCCCTGAATTTTAATTGGAATTAAATGCACGATTTCATTTGTTGTTTAAAAAACAAACAAAAAAAAAAAAGTTAACACTGCTCATGTGACTTTTATCTCCCTGAATCAATTTCTGATTAAGAAATGAAACATTACAAAGTTATTGCGGTTTTTAATTCTAATAGGAATGGGCTTTAAGGGCAAAACTTTAGAAAGAATGTATTTAAATTTACATTTCAGTTTCATTTATAGATTCATTCTGCTGTGAAGGACGATGAGAAAATTGCAAAAGTAAAGGAATATCTATTAATGGTAATGCACAGGTGTTAGGATTACTTGAATGGTAATAAATTTACATTGCAAATGTGATAAATCTACTGCAGTTCTAATGCTACTGTAATGACTATCAGCTGCAAGCATGAGGACAGGAGATAGCTGTTAAAATCTGCATACTCTTAGTGCGTGGAAAAAATATACTCTCTCAGCACCTTACATAGTGCTTGGCATTCATTTTTGAAGGCTTCTTTCCACACAGGTTCTTTCAACTCTATAGAATTTTACTTTGCAATGCTTTATTTGTAAATTGTGCGATTTGATTGTCAAGGCAGAATACTTACTCATTAAGCTTTTTGGTAATACGAATATGTATGGGAGTTGTGCAGAATGCTTTTCATTATCAAGTTATTCTTGTCAGCTCTTTCTTTTCTAGTAGTTTCCAGCTCTGCATCAAAGTCATTGCTGATAAAGTGCAAATCAACAAAGTCATTGAAAATTGGACAATACAAAATGGCTGATATCTGTAGTACTAAATTCAATGGTTTGTTTTTAGGTAATTGTTCTCTTCTACTTTTATATGTGCTGTTTACCAACTAAGAGAGAAAATAAATAACTGATACATAATATACTTGAAAATCAAAGCTGTGCAGTTGGTAAAGGTAAGTTGATTAAGTTGCCATATATCATGTGTACCATGAGATTTCCCTTCTTACTGATAGAAATGTGGGGTCCTTTAGTAAAGATAGCTGGGACATTAACATTTTTTTTCATATATTCCATGAAACTGCCTACTCCAAATGAACACATAGACAGTTACCTTTGTCACACAAAAGCATGTATATTTAATTTGTATGTGAATGCTGAGGCATTATTAGCAAGAGCCTACTCAAGTTTCCCACTCTGTTTCCATCTATGAAAGAATCATCCTCATCAGGAAGACTGGACAGAGGGGTAAAGGAGCTGAGATAGATATTAGCAAGGAGCCTGCTGCATCCTCATGGTGTTGGGACCAAGTTCCTTCTGCTTCCTTTGCCTTTTGAGTTACCTCTGGTCTCTAAAGGACATCAGTTCCTTGCAAGACACTTGTTTGCAGGTCTAAGGCTCTTGTCTATCTGGAAGTGTCTTGATCTATGGGAAAGTGAGAGTCTGTATTGGGAAGCGCCAGATGAACTGTTTTGAGCCTAGTCAGTGTGTTGGTTCGTGTTACTTGTTATACCTCTTCTACACCTTCTGCTTTGTTATCACTTGCCTGGATCAATATATTTTATTTCTGTGACTGGGCACTATTGATCCTTCTAAGTTTTGGACTTTCAGAAAGGAGTGTTTGCTCATCTTCTCTGGCATTCTGGCTTGTAGATCAAATTCTTTTCATTTATCATGGCCTATTCTCAAGCCAAATCAGTGGGCTATGCACCAAAGCAAGAAGCCTGGACATCCTAACTTGAAGTCCAGAAAATTACAACCAAATACGTGATTTAAGGTTGGGGTTGGCCTGCTCCTAAAGAAGCTTACTAAGACACTTCTCTAAAAACTGATAATTATGCAGTCTGTGTATGACAGTGATGAACAGATCACACTCCAGAATAAAAGTATGCAAGCAAATCAGCTCACTGATTTTTTTTTTTTTAACATTAAATTTTCTTTTTTCTTTTTTTTTTCTTTTTTTTTTCTTTTTCCCCTAGCTTACCCACTTACTTTTTGCTATGGGCTTTCTGTTAGTTCTATAATCTGTGATAGGATTCTTTTAGGGACTTGAGAGGTTGACTATTCCAATGAGCTGCTTGTATCAGGGTAACTTCTAGGTTAAATCTGTGTGTAGCATCTGTTTGTGATATAGCAATGGATTTCTAATTTCCCGTTTTTTCACTTCCTTCCCTTCTACTTCAAAAGCCAGTTTGCATGAGGTCTATGAGTTAATTCACAGAAATAGCTGACATAAATACCTCTTCCCTTCTGTAGTATTAACTATCTCAGCCTCTTTATGATAATGTAGGGTTATTGTCTTTCTCTTTCATGAGAAATATAGGAGAAGTAAAGACATTATATGCCAATAGCTAGAGCTTATAGTGAAATACTTATTGATACGGTGAGGTTTTTATATTTTTGATGGCTATAACGTTTTAATGCTCCAAAGCTATGCTCAATGGTTTGAAATGTTCATAAAATATTCTGTTTCTCTGTATAGAAAAAATGAAATGGAGAAAGGTGACAGTACAATTATTTATCAACTCTTTTATGGGGGGAAGAAAGTGAGAGAATGTTAGAAAATCACTACTGTTTCGGTGTAGAAATTATTCCTAGTTCTGTGTTTCTTCCTTACTTCAAAAGGAAGTACTTACTGTATTTTCCCAGGTCTCATTTTTACATTGAATAAAAAAGCACTTAATGGTTAGTCTAATGTTGTACAGTGTTTATTAAGTCTTTTAAAAACTGATGCTATTGTTTTAAAAGTAACCCCATTTGATTTGTACAAATTAATTTGAGAAATATAGACCTTTAGTTCACACTTGTGCAAGATTTTACAATCTAGATTAATTAAAAATATGGGTCTATAGGTACTTCACTTTCCACACATCTTTACCATGGTTTAAAGTAACAGAGATTATAGTGCTCCGGAGTGATATTTGTGTTTTACCGCTCTCTGTGGCACCCTGTAATATCTTGATAATGCAGATCTCAAATTTTCTTTATAAATATTATCTAAGAAGATCTGGGGTTTGTTTGATGCTGGTATTTCTTTGACAGTAAAAGCTGTGTTGTACCTATGAACACTCCTTTATTTAGAGAAACATGTGCTTTTTATCTTTGAAAAATAAAATGGCACTATGCATTTCAAAATAAGATGTTATAAAGTACAGAATAAACTTGTAGAAATTTACAGTGCAGTTAACTGAAGCTTCTTCAGCAATAGAAGAAAAGAATTTAAAAGTGAGGTATGTAAAAGCAAATTAATTTTTTTAATTAACTACAAAAGGAAAAGAAGTTTTCAGACATTGAGATTTGGCATCCAAGTGTAATAATTCCCTTACATTCTGTTCATTTGTTGATACATGCACAAGTTGAAAGTGTAGTTTAGTATCCAAGCCCTACTGTGCTTCTGAATTTTGTCTTGTACTGATTTATCTGGGAATGAACTCTGATTTGTACATTGAACAGAATTCTAAACTTAAGAGTTCTGTTTATGTATTTTATTTATAGTGAACATAGTGATTTAAAAGGACTTTCAGCACTTCAGTCAAAAAGTGCTGTAGAAAAAAGATCTGCCAAGAAAGGGTGAGTTTCTCTTTCCCTTTGAGGTGTAGATGGCAGATTAAAAAGTATTTCAGCTATAAAATTATTGTAAACACAATAAGGCAGAAGATCTCAGTTTTTATGTTCCTGCAGGGATCCAAAGAAATGAACAAAACTTATTATTGATAACTAACAGCATTATTGCATTAGTTGCAAATATTCATATTCTCCAGTCCGATTAATGTTAAAATTTTGCTAAAAGTTCTGCAACTATCTATCTTGGAAAAAAGATATAGAGATATATGTGATTCAACACTTTTTCTTCATAAAAGTCAGATATTTTATTTCTTGTTCCTTATGTTAAATCTTATTAGCAGAAGCTAAAAGTATTTTAATTAGCCCTGAAGGATTTTATTCATTAGGCAAAAACCATCAAGACTAATTAAATATTGCTTTTTTTTTTTCTTTTTTTTTTTTTAATCCTCGTGTTTTCTAGATGAGGAGCTCAGATCAAATTTCTTTCTTAACAAAATTTTAATTAAAATTTCAATACTAATAACTCATAAAATTAAGAGTACAAATTCTTCGGAATGAATGTACTCTGGGGACTTTTAATTCTGCAAATTTTATCTTGCTATTTTATGTTTAAAACATTTTAATATATTCTAGTATTTTATTTTTATTTTGGTGGGATGACTCTTCAGTGCAAGTTCATAACCATCAAGCAAGCATCAGACTTCAAGACTACTTAATCCCAGAAATGTATACCAAATGATTTATAGATTCTGTCTTATTTTCCGACTTGAATGTTTGCTAAGCAATTACATTGCTCTGGCAGAGTTGGAACAGTTTTTGAGATTCTAAGAAAGTGATTTCTAAGACCACTTTCAGTTTCTTCTGTTTGTGGAGATGGGAAAAAACTTCAAACCTCAAAATTCTGTGGGACCTTGTCCCAAAAAATAAAAGCAGAGATACAGTGAAGATGTTTAGATTTCAGATCAGTGATCTTGTTGATTTTATTATCTATGTTGTTTTCTTCTGCATATAAAAAAAAAAAAAAAAAACTAACATGAGCTTTGTATCGAATTCTTGTTTCATATATTCATGGATCTACTTATGCCTATAGGGAATAGAGAACATTTTCTTACTTTTAATGAAAGCTCAGATTCCTAAAAAAAAAAATCACAATATAAAACAAGATAAAGTATTCAAATCTCATAATGAACTAGAGCAAGTGTGATTAAGTATGCAAAATTGACAGAAAATTGTTAATAATTATTAGAGAGCCGTGGATTTGAAGGATGAACTGTTCGATGGATTAGGAATTGGCTGGCTGGTTGCAGCCAAAGGGTTGTGATCAATGGTTGTGTGTCAGGGTGGAGGCCGGTCACAAGAGGTTTCCCCCAGGTGTCAGTCTTGGGACAAGTGCTCTTCAACATCTTCATCAATGACATAGGCGATAGCACTGAGTGCACCCTCAGCAAGTTTGCGGATGACACCAAGCTGAGTGATTAAGTTGAAACATTGGAAGGAAGGGAAGCCATCCAGAGGGACCTGGACAGGCTGGAGAAGTAGGCCCATGAAAATCTAATGAGATTCAATAACACCAAGTGCAGTGTGCTGCACTTGGGTCAGGGCAATCCCAGGTATTTACACAAACTGAGGGAAGATCTGCTTGAGAGCGGCCCTGCGGAGAAGGACTTGGAGGTCCTGGTGGATGAGAAGCTGGACATGAGCCAGCAGTGTGTGCTTGCAGCCCAGAATGTCAACTGTGTTCTGGGCTGCATTAAAAAAGGGGTGGCCAGTAGGGAGAGGGAGGTGATTGTCCCCCTCTACTTGGCTGTTGTGAGGTCCCATCTGGAGTACTGCATCCAGACCTAGGGCCCTGTAAGAGATTATTCTTTTTCCATCATTCTCTCAAAGCTTGCTGAGGACACAGATGAACAAGTTCAGGCAAGTCCTGGGTAGGGGTTGAGAAATCCTTTATCTGGAGAACTTTGATGGACAAGTCCTGGGCAAGGGTTGTGAAATCCTTTGTCTGAGGGACACAGATGGACAAGGTCAGGGGCAGCAAGAGAGAGACAAGCTGCAGCTTAATAGCTGTGAAGTGGTCTTTTGTGTGGGCTTATCTCGAAGAAGATGGCCATCTCAGGGGGTACTCACATGACTTGCTCAAGCACCCAGGGATGTCACGTAGGCAGAAAGAGAAGAAGGATAAAATGGGGTCCTACAATCTTGAACAACGTGAGGTTTTCTGGTAACAGATTCTTCATGAAGAAGAAGAGGTTTCTGCCATGAAGAAACCTCACGACCCACCTCTCTCCTTCCTGGACTTGCTCTGCGCTCTACCACAATGCTGAAGAAGAACAAAGGTGTCTGCCATCAGATTCCTCACTATGGAATTCCTACATGCTGATGGACTCTCCTGGGCCCGCTACCTGAGTTCTGCTGCTTCCTTCCAGATTGGCTCTGCGACTTCTTCCTGCTACCTGCTTGCTGCCCAAGGCCGGCCACGCTGCTGCTCTCCCCCCCCTGCTGCTTCTGCCTCGGACCTTTGAAACGACGTGCAATGGGATCGCTGCTGGATCCTGGTGGTGACTATCCCCGCTTTACGGCATTCTTGCTTCCTTCCTACCTTTTCTATAGCCCTCCTTCCCTTCCCTGTCTCCCTAATTAGGATTTAAACTGGTTGGACTGACATATGAACCGTTGTTTCTTAATCTCACGCCAGGTATACAGATATTAAAAGAACCTCATCTTCCTCCTATAAATTGGAGTGAGACAGGCCCCTAGTACGAGAAGGATGTGGAGATCTTGGAGCGGTCCAGAGGAGGGCCACTAAGATGATCAGAGGGCTGGAGAACCTCTCCTGTGAAGAAAGGTTGAGGGAACTGGGCTTGTTTAGCTTGGAGAAGGCTCCAGGGAGACCTCATTGTGACCTTCCAGTACTTGAAGGGAGAATATAAACAGGAGGAGAAACAGCTGTTTATGAGGGTAGATGGTGATAGGACAAGGGGGAATGGTTTTAAACTGAGACAGGGGAGGTTTAGGTTAGATATTAGGAGGAAGTTTTTCCACACAGAGGGTGATGATGCACCTGGACAGGTTGCTCAAGGAGGTTGTGGATGCCCCATCCCTGGAGGCATTCAAGGCCAGGTTGGATGTGACTCTGGGCAGCCTGGTTTAGTGGTTGGTGACCATGCACATAGCAGGGCGTTGAAACCAGATGATCATTGTAGTCCTTTTCAACCCAGGTCATTCTATGATTCTATTTGGGTAGGATGCAATTCATTCTCCAGGAAGCAATGAATAGTGGGAAAAGGGGGTGGGGTGAAGTAGATGACAATTAAAAGGCTTTGAGAGCATGCTTTAGTTCACCTTGGGTGAATTAACAATCTGCAGTTGTAGTAGATTCGTTCTTATTTATTTACGTACGAGCGAACAGAATTCTATTAAGAGCTATGGTTTTTCTTTTATCATGTGATTTATTTGCTACGAGGAGTGCTTTTTCCGTTTCATTTTGATTTTACAGGTAGGTCAGTCAATCACCATTTATTGTCAAAACCTGTAAAGAAAAAATAGTAACCTACAGGTAACCCAAAATTGACAGTGGTATGAAGAGGTTAAGAGATGTAAAAATAATAGATGTTACAAAAATAGTGGAAAGAATTTTAGAATTGCTGTCGTATTGAAAGAACATTTATAAACTGCACACTTCATTTATCTTATTTCAAATGTAATTTCATTTATGATAAAGTAAGAATGTTGTTCAAGCTTCCATCATGAACTTCTTAATGGAAATATCTTAGTGTTTATAGTAACGTGTAGGAAAATGACACCAAATGTTAAAAAAGAAGGATGCAGGAAATGTGATAGAGAGTAAAATATTAAATCAATGACATTACATGGAAAACTGATTTCAGTGCTGTTTAACTTATTTATTTCTTGCTTCTCCTCCCCTCAAAATAAAATTAAAATAAAATTGAATGACAATATGCATGAAACTGCTTAAAAAGACATTCTCCCATGCTATTTATAATTAATCTAAGGAAATTAGTGTTATAATATATTCTTGGAGCAAAAACCTTAGTGGATCTAGAATTAAGAAAAGATTTTCACAGGGACAGTGAGGACAAACAGGATGCAAGATAGTGTTGCAAATAGTTCAGGGGATGGAAATGTTTATGCTTTGGGACACAAGAAGAACTCTAGATGAGGCATTTAAGAACTTTCCTTCTGAAGAACTTATTCTCTGCTGTATAATGTGGGGTTTACTGTCAGCTGGACAAATAGAAAATGTTACTCTATTCCTGGTGAAGATGGGTTGCTTGATCTCACATGGACTGGGGTCCTTCACTCATAGAATCATCTAAGTTGGAAAAGACCCTCAAAATCAACTGGACCTACTGAATCCCATCACTGTACCATGTTCCTTAGTGCCATGTTTGTTAAATATCGCCAGGAATGGGGACTCTACTATCTCCCTGAGCAGCACTTTTCAAAGCTCAACCATTAATTTCTTAATTTGAATTGAATAAATTCTTCCTAATGTCCAGTCTAAACCTTCTGTTTCTGTTGTAACTGTTTCCCTATTTTAGCACTGAAATAATTAAGAAGTATGACAAGAAAGAGTTGTTAGTAGAAAGAAGGAAATAAATACTAAGTTATCCATCTGTTGCTTATATGTAAGAAGGAAAACAATATGCTGTATCTGAACAAAATCAGACCTGTCTCTTGTATATCCCTGTCATTATAAATATAGTAAAGTACAAAACATCAATGAAATGAAAAAAAAAAAAAAAAAAAAAGTTATTTCTGTTGCAGTTTTACTGGAGTAAACAGGGAAAACAGGGAAGAAAACAACAACAACAAAACAGAATATAAGAGAAAAGAAAAAATAAGACCACCCTTTTTGCTTCTGGGTATTCTGCCAGGAAGAATTTCTGAGTGTGAAATGATGACAAGTTCATGTGCAACATTTCACTAGTGAAATGTTTCATTGTGGTGGCTGTTGCTCTGCTCTGAGATTAGCCATTTAAAGTAAACATCTTTGATATTTTTAATGCAGTTGTTACTGAGAAACAGAAAATTCACAAGGTAGCTGCGTTTTTTCCATCTAGGACATAAATCATTCTTTAGAATTTCTATTTCTAAAGAGAGTTCAAAAACAATCAACAACAAAGGAAGTCAGAAGTCCTAACAGAAGCATTTGTTGAATAGATCTTGAGAATTTAAGGTTCAGAGCAATTTATTGCATCAATACAAAGATTAACAGCATTTATCTGTAGTTGGTTCATTTATCACTTTCTTCAACCCTGCTTTCATATTCATGAATTAGAATGTGTGCTGTTCTCAGTTGAACTTCTATGCTTCACAGCAATTAACATCTCTGATTTCCTGTCTTAAGATATGATTTTCATCTCAGAAGATTTGTAGGAAGTGAAATTCATTCTCTTATATTTTAGTCACCTTTTTGATAATGACCCGTTCTAACAAGAACTAAATTAAGTCAATTTCTTTCCAGTTCCTAGCCTCAGTAGTCTTTGCAATTTACACCAAAGTTGCACATGATCAATATCACCTCAAGATTTGCAGGCTTTTGGAGACTTAATTAGCTAGACATAAGGGATGCAGCCATACTCTGCATGTATAATGTGTAGTGTATTTTTCTTTATTGTTCTAATTATAATAATTATTTTTTTTTTTGTTAGAAATCATATGTGAAGCAGTACAGGAAAAGGAGGTGGACAGAAAGTTCCTCATGAGCATAGTTCAGCATGGTGCTGAGACTCTGTGACAAAACTTGTGTTAGAACTTACATGATTCTATGATTCTATTCACAATCTGCATGGTGGTTGCATTCATCCTTTGCTCATTTTAAGTAAGCAGGTAAGAAATGAATGCCATTTTCTATGCATGATCACATAAATGTCAAACTTCGAAGGACCTTTGTATTTAAAAAGTAATCTAAGCTGCTGCCACCTAGCTTTTTTATTTTATTATTTATTATTTTATTGAAAATGTATGGAAGAGTGGTTGCAGGAAACCATTTTTCCCTCTAAATAAGCATGAATGCCAGGAATACCCTTGATAAATGGAGTTCAGTCAAAGTAGTGGTCAGAGTTGCTAAAAATCAACATAAATTACTGAGCTGGCTTTCTTTGTGAAAAAGATGTATACTGTCATTGTCTTTGAAAGATAGGGGCAATTCTTGGATGTACCTCTGTTGTTTGCAGTACAAGCTGTTTCCATATATATGTATTTACAAATAAGATTCAGTTTTAGTAAATAACATGCAGTAAGTTCTGAATTCTGGCAGTACCAGTGCAGGTGAGGTGGCTGTAATATCAGCAGTGGATTCAGAGAGATTCTCTGAAATCTGAATTTGGTCAATGTAATTTACCACAAGAACAGAATCAAATTCTATAAAATGTATAGGTTAATGAATAGCATTATAGATAATTTTAATAAATACGGGCATATTCTTGTGTTAAAAAGAAGAAAATAAAAAGGGAAGATGACAATAATATTGCTATTCACCCACATACTTATATGGAACCTAACAATTTGCTATCAGGTTGCTGAGAAATATATATACATTTTTTTCCCTTTGTTTGCTACTATCTCAATCAGTAGAAGCAGTGACTAAACTTTCTTTTAATTCTGCAGCACATTTCCATGGGATTTTATATTATTTTTTAACTACTTGGGAAAGAACACTTGGGTTATTTTTGTATAAATTCTATGAGTATGATAATAGGAAAATCAAAGCATTATTTTGATTTAATTTCTAGTTTATATAGTTCTATCAATGGAGCTTTTTTTCTATGCAACATTCACCTTCTGTCTTTCTAAATGGTCTGGCAGTCTGAAGTTGTTCATATTTTGCACTGTTTTTTATATTAAAAATATAAGATGAAAATTTGAAAATAATATTCAAGGGCAAAATGTACTGTATGAAGTATTTCTGAAGTGGAGAAACTATAGTCATAGACTCTAATTTATTTGTGAAGATACTATTTATACTATTTATTAAAAACTGTTTGTTTCCTTTTTTTCTTTCATTATTTTTTTCTTTTTCTTTCTTTTCTTTCTTTTCTTTTTCTTTTTTTTTTCTTTTTTTTTTCTTTTTTTTCTCTTCCCTGTTCATTTAAATCAGGCTGGAACATCAGCTAATCACAAAAACAAATAATCATGATATTTTGTTTCTTGTTACTGAGATATTTTGCTCTTGTTACTGAGAATACTGTTTCCTGCTGTGTTGGTGTTTCAATTTTATTTCCTTCCTCCACTCTTTGTTTCTTTGTTAACTTTATTTTCCTTTTTGAAGTGTTCTATCGGAAACTTTAACTGCACATACAAACTTGTGTTGCACTAGCTGATTAAGGCAGGTACAGAAGATTTAGAGGATACAATTCCAATTAAACAAAGTGAAGTGATATTCATACAATGTTTTCAACTGGAGAGTTATAAGACAGCAACATATATAGCTCTAGGGGTACGAAACCTTCCTCATTCATATTTATTAGCTGCATCTGGCACTTCCTTATAATTTATATTCAGTAAATTTCTATAATAAATACTAAATATACATACCACACATTTACTATCTTGCTATTATGTCTTTTTGATAATTTAGTGGTAGATATGCTTTGCATTTCAAATATTTTCTTCCCTGACTTTATAGAACCATGTATGGAACTGTGCCTTAGTATGATTACTAATAGCTTAGGAAAACATTCTTCTTGAAATCAGGGAGAGCCTTTTGGCTTTGCTATGAATATTAGAGGCAGCGTAATGATACGTGGAAAAAGATAAGAAAAACAAAATGAGCACTAAGGAATAAAATTTTTATTTTGTTTTATTTTATTGGAACTGAGGGAAGAATTAAGCTTTAATACTAGAGAAATCTATTACAGAGTGTTTGCCAGTCTGTTTTTATTATTGTGGCTTATTATACCACAGTCTACCTGCATGACCTTGTTTAAGATGCTCATTGCAGGAACTCGCTGCCTTTATCAATTGTATAAACTGTTTTACTTACTGAAGAGATTAACTCTACCTTCTCTTGCTTTCCACCCAGCTCATTACTAAGAGAGATGTTTTCCTACACCAAGGCACAGGTTGCTCTGAGAAGAGTTCCCCCCAGACAATGATCCTGGATCACACATGCAGAGAAATCATTACACAGGAATACATTTTGGAAGCTTCAGGCTGTCCCACCTTTGAGGAACATCTCCATGTTGCAATGTCTTCTGTGCAGCTGAAAAGGCTACCGTGTTTGTCGTATTGTCACTATCAGATCAGCATTCACCACATGAAAGTCATGTTGCTAGGTCAAGGGAAACTATATCAGCAGTACTCTTCAGGAGAGATTGTGGTCAAGCAGAAGTGTTCATTGTTTTTTTCCCAGTGAATAACTCAACAGCAAGGACAGAAATTCCCTGGTCCTTCCTAACATAGCACAAGCAACAGGATCTCATGAGAAAGAAGATCAGGTGGTTCCTGTGTACAGACTGTATGCAGCTGCTTCTGGCTATAGCATTGTTGTAGCTGTGCAGCGAGAGGGGGAAGGCTTCTGCATCTTCCTGAGGATGCTTTGAACAGGATGGGAACTAGTTCATTTCAAGGCATGCAAAGTAGCTAACACTGCATAGAGTAAATTCAGCTATTGTTGGAAAATGAAAGAGGGATGGAGAAAGACAGCCGCTTTGAAAGCATCAAAGATTAGGTAGCTCTCCTCCTTTTATTCTTTTCTTTTTTTTCTTCCCAAAAACTGAAAAATCAGTACTAGCCTCGGCACTGATGAATGCTTTTCTAGTATGTCTGTGAGATATCTGGTTAAGACTAGCAGGGTGAGTCTGCTTCTTGCTGTCTGAGCCCTATCAGTGATATTAATTCGTCATACTTTTGTTTTTGTTCTGTATGCATCAATAACTCTGGAAGTAATAAGAAATTATTACAGAAAAGCATGATGTTGGTAATGCTGTTATCATCCTGATCTCCAGTGAACCAAAATCCCAGTGTCATACTGGTCTCGTTTATCTGCAGAAATAGCTGTTCACAGAGTTGATACTGATGACGTGTTCAGGTTAAGCACAGTCATACATCACAAACTCAGTCTTTGCTAGAATGAACAGGAACTTAATTTGAAAACAAACGAAACAGAAGACATAGAGTAGCTGTTAAAAGATGACAGAATAACTGAAATGTGTCCGCAACATAGCTAGGGAAGTGGAACAGAAGAAAAAATTGAAATCATAAATACACTGGGTGCAGACACTGATTACTCAAAGAACAATCTTGAAAGCAAAACAATAGGTTGAATTCTTAGATTCATACTGCCAAGGTGTAGAGCATTAGTAGGTGGGAGCAATTTCTAGTTATTCTCACCTCTGCTTTTAATGATGAAATATATGAATGAGTTATTAAAATGAGACTTCACAAAGATATTCCTGTGAGCCTTTTATCTCAGTACTGAGACTGTTGTTCTATGGACCAGCCTCCATAAGTGTCTTGCTGAAAACAAATGGGATGCAGAATCACAAATATTCTCCTTCAGTAATGAGGGGACAAAAGTGGTACAACTTGGAATGCTGAGATTTTGAGCCTTATCAGTTAGTGCTTCTGTCACTGATTCTGTTTATATCATGCAGGAAGTTTGGGTTCAGTTCTCCAGTCTGTTAAAGGAATGGAGCCTCACAACAGGAATTTATTACTTATCAAAGACTGTATGCTCACAACGTGTGGAATAACGTTTTAATGTAACAACTGACAGGAATGTACCAATTTTTAGCCAGGCATTTTTAAGTTTTAAACTAGAGGTGGAGTGCAGGAGAGCAGTTACTATTTTTGAAATAAATATTTCCTCTTCTTTTCTTTGCCCTCAAATAAATCAGCCTAACTTCAGGACTCTAGTACTGAAGAGTACTAGATACCATAGATTTACCTAACTATTTGCTTTTAGTTGAAAATTGTTTTCAGTTTAATGAGTATTAAAGGAAAACAAACACATGATGATTAATGATTAATGAAGATATTTGCATTATGACACTTAAATGCAGCTTTTCCTAACTTCTGTTGTGATATTTCCTAAATTTTAAAGAATGAAATAGTATTATAAAAATTCACACAGACTTAAATGAAAATTCTTTTTTTCTTTCAGCTGGTGATGTATATAATTTTGTGCTTACTGAGTGCATTTATGAATTAAAAAAAAAAAAAAAGAAAGAAACAATGTTAAATAAAATTTCAAATTTTATATTGAATATTGATCTACATAGAGAATTTTCTGGAGTATAATATATGATTCAATAAAGTGTGAATTATAGTAAAAATAGTAATGCTTTTGCTTCTGTAAGAACATTCTGTCTATGAAGGTTCACAGAAGCACTTCCCTGGATAAGATGAAGATGGATTGCCACACTAGAAACAAAACCTTGCACTTTTGAGATATGCCCCTCATCACAAATGCTCAGAAGATGCAGCATTATGTAATATGCGATTTGCTCTTGTATGTAGAATCATTAATAATTAAGATTCATGCTGAAATTCTTGTGCTAGCCCAGTAGAAAAACTTCCGTTGGCAGCTGTGTGCACTTATGGCAAAGTATATTTATTTTCTATATACTATGGGTCCTGAAGTGTAGCGTGTTCAACTTCTTATTCTATGCTACCTAGGGTACCCTTCAGGATCCTTGTTTCATCTCTGATCTGTTTGCAATTAATACTATTAAAACTAACCAACCACCAAGACATCTTTAAGCCCATGTTAATCTGCTTTTTGATTACATGTGTTTCAGATAGTGCTTGCCTTGAGTCAAAGAGTGCTTCCCATTAGAAGGAACTCCTGACTGATCTCCAAGCCTGCCAGCTGAGGACCCATTTGTTTAGAGGGCTACTTCTTGGCTGCAGCACAACTATACCTTTTGGCTTCCTGAGTGATAGTAATGATCCTTATATTAAGACTTATGTTCAGTTTGTAGCTCTCTGTTGATTGCACTCATCATAAACTACTCTTTCTGTATCTCAGGAGATACAGAGCTGGCTCTTTATTTTGAATTTTATTTGGGTAATTGGTAGAATTAAATACAGAGAATGTAGACTAAGATACGGTTAGATGTAATAGCTTTTTTTCATGTGGCTTGTAAGCTCTTTATTGTAGTTACAAATTGGTTATAATAACAATTAATTTTCTCTTTAAAATCCTAATTTATGTTCAGTGATATATGCCCCTTGAAGCTGAAAGAAAAACAACATATATTCAGAATATTTATTTTTTTTTTTTTAAATCCATGTTACTCTTGTGTTTCTTTATTCTATTGATTGTCACTAATTTTTTTTTGAAGAAAAGCTTCTACAGTCCACAGAGGCACAGGCATTGCTTCATTATAATTCTTTCTATGTTGTTAACCAGACAGCAGAAATGCTTTTTTTTGAGGTGACTCATGCAGTTTTCAAGCCATCAAGAATAAATTTTAAATGTGTACAAAACTCTGATCCCAAGGTGTGCCTAAAAATATATCATAAAGATATATTTATTTGTACAGGTAATTTTTTACACTCAGTTCGGAGTGCAGTTGTTCCTATCAATATGTGTTTGGTTATCTTCAATCATTTTTACAATCAGCATTGCCATCTTAATTGTTTTCCAATAAGGCTCCATTTTAAATATTCAAAATGTATAATTTCCATGCCATCTTTCTTCTTTAAATCTTTGTGTGAAAAATGAATCTTACAGTTTTCCTGTAGACAACCTAAAAACCTCTTTGGTTTTTTTTTTCTCTAATTCCAGATAGTTCCTCTTTTGCCTTTTCTTACAGCATTTTCTTCTACCTATTGAAGAATTCTTTAAAAGCACAGTTCAGGAAGGTCTGGAGTTCAATTTGGGGGATTTCATGAAGGCCTCAGTTTGCAGCTCCAAATAGTGAATAATTTGTCTTTATATTTTATTAAATATATAGAGTAAATATCTGAAGGTTTTCTTTTCTTTTTGTCTGGTCAAATTTAGCATTACAGAAGTTTATCTGTTCATTGGTATTCTGAATTTAATTTCATCCATTTTATGCCTTTTGTTTCCAAGAGAATCGAAGTACTGGATTTCTTTATTGTTCATTTCTGGGAATCTTTGATCTGTCTGTGTTCATTGTTTAAAGAGTAGATTTTGGATAGGAATTGGGAAGGTTAATTGATTTATTGTGTTTTACTGTATACATACTTGTTTCTGAGTTCTCTAAAACTCTGGTTTGCATCAAATTTCTGGAGCATTCACTGTTCATTCTGATGCTCTGACAAACTAACAAGATATCTAGGGTTATGTCTATCCATCTGAAGGTTTATATATATACATCTAACTATGCATTTGTATCTACATATGATTTTGGTATGTATATAACACCTACATACAGAAAAGCTTTGAATATAGCATAGTCACTGACAGATGAAAAACGTAGACTGCTATGAGCACATGGCAACTCCCAGCTCCTGCAACAATGCGCATTCAATTCAAAATATGCCTTTTTAGTAGATCTTGAAAATACACAACCATGTTCTACCTTCCTCACTGGGACCAAAATCTGGTAGGATTTTAGTGGGCTGTGGAAAACACTGATAAATGGATTGCTCATCCATTGTGAAAATGAGAACAATAAACTTGCATCAGCTGCTGCTACGCAGTCCAAAGAACTTAGTGCTGGACTTGATCAACACCCTGCTACCTTTCCTGCTATAAATTTTACAGTGCAATTTTACTGTGTCTGAAAGATAAAAGATGGCTTCAGTAAAGGCATGACAGTTTAAATAGTTCTTTATTATCCTCACAGAAATATCAGGTGGTTGACAAACATGATAGAATTATGTGACAGAAATTTATTCTCCCAAAAGTTAATTTATTTGTAGCTTGCAATCCACCTTCTGTGAAAGACAAACTTCTTTCTGTCAAATTAAGATGTTAGAAATGAAAGGAAACTTTCTATTACATTTTTCTTTATCACTGAAATACTGCTTTACTGCAGAGTTGGGTGCATTCAAAAGGAGAATCGATTAAGCTTCTCAAGTAAATTACTTTCACCTGAGTTTCTTATGGGAGAACAGTTTTTGCCATGACCATCCAAGAATAGGAGATCTGTGCAAGGCATTAAAAAATCTTGTAAAACAAATGAATCCTGTATCATTTGGGATGTAATCTTCACCTACTTTTTTAGGAAGCGTTTAAAGATAAATGTCTGCATTATAATTTATATTTCATTAGCACCAAAAGACTCCAAGGGAAGTGAGACCTGGAATTATTTGGGAAATAGAAAGATAGTATATTATCCTATCTTTTCCCCAAGTTTCTGTCATTATTAAGATGAAAGAAGTAGAAAGGTGGAGAGTGGCACACTGGTTTGTGAAGGACTGTGCAACAGACCTCTATCACCAGCGTACAGATCTCCTGAATTGCAGCTTAATACTTTGTTTACTAGGCCTAACACATTGAAGACTAAGAAGAAACAGAGTTTAAGTAAGGAAAATAACAAGCACCATAATAATTTTCCACTGGGTTATTTTCGTACTTTCACTTCTGGGAAAGGAATCTCTTAATGTCGCATGGTGATCACAAGGGTTGAGTACACTGGAAGTATCATAGCTAATGCAATTTCATCTAAGTAGATTAGCTAAGTAGTTATAATCTATAATTAGTTTCATTTTATGTCTATTAGAATACTGCATAATGCTCATTTTTTATATTTATTTTCTTTATTGTGGAAAAACTCCAGGTTTTTTTTTTCTGTTTTTTTTTTTTCCCCATATATACTGTATTCTGTGTACAAGTATGTACGTAAGAGGGTGTAATTATCTTCATTAAAAAATTATTGTTCTTTATCAATCTGATGTGCACTCTATCTGAAACTTCCAAAATCTAGAATCCTGAAAAAACATACATAGAAAGTTAAGATTTGCAGTATATATAAAAACTTGGTGTTGCAGGAATTTCATTTCATTTGTGCTACATTGAAAATTAGAAAAAATAAACAATTTTAGCCCATTTTAGCTTCAGTTTGAGCAGTTGGAAAAAAGTAGAAAAATTCTTCCTTGTGCTTCAGCTTCTGATACATGCATTGTGAGTGCTTTGTTTAATGTAGTAAAATGTAGTCATGTTCATGTTCTATTGAGTGAGACAGAGAAAACATCTTCACACTCTACATGAGGAGAGGGTAAAAAGAAGAGAGTGAAATTGAATGCTGTGAAATTCAGTACTGGGTCTGCCAGAACTGTAAAAGGGTCATGAGCATCTTGTTCCAATTGCACAAGTAGGAAGAAAGTGGGAAGACCCATAAAAAATCTGCTGAGATTATCCACTGTTCTCTGAGAGTATGCTTCATCTTGTTGAAGTTGTAAGCGAATTTAGGGAGTTTTATTTTTACTGTAAAAGTCTCCTTACAGTAAGAGTCAAATGAAATGTTCAAGTGAATACGATAAATGTTTTATTTTTACATTAAGGATAAGGTCTTAAAGGAAGCAAGTCAAAAGAAATCACCAAGGCCTTTTTTCTCCCACAGAAAATGTGACTTTAAAATAATAAAACTATTCCACTGGGTGAAACACTGGCTGGATGGTCAGGCCCAAAGAGTTGTGGTCAATGAAGTAAAATCCAATTGGCAACCGAACACAAGCAGTATCTCCCAGGGCTCAGTACTGGGTCTGCTTCTGTTTAACATCTTTATTAACAATCTTGATGAGGGCATTAAGTACACCCTCAGTAAATTGGCAGACGACACCAAGTTGGGAGAGAGTGTTGATCTCCCTGAGGGGAGAAAGGCACTACAGAGGGACCTTGATAGACTGGATCAATGGGCCAAGATTAACTGTATGAGTTTCAATAGGGCCAAGTGTCGGGTCCTGCATTTTGGTCACAACAACCCCAGGCAACCCTACAGGCTTGGGGAAGAGTGGCTATAAAACTGCCTGACAGAAAGGGACCTTGTTGTATTGATGGACAGTCGGCTGAATATGAGCCAACTTTGTATCCAAATGGCCAAGAAGGCCACTGACATCCTGGCTTGTATCAGGAATGGTGTGGTGAGCAGGACTAGGGAAGTAATCCTGCCCCTGTACTCAGCACTGGTGAGTGCTGTGTAGGCAACAAGGCTTGCGAGAGGCTTGGAGAATATAACCTATGAGGAGAGGCTGAAGGAACTGGGACTGTTTAGTCTGGGAAAAAGGAGGCTGAAGGGAGATGTTATCGCTCTCTTCCAATATCTGAAAGGTGCTTATGGTGAGAGCGGGGTAGGTCTCTTTTCACTTGTGACAGGATGAGGGGAAATGGCCTCAAGTTGTGCCATGGGAGGTTTAGTATGGATTTCAGGAAACACTTCTTTAAGAATGGGTTGTTAAGCACTGGAATAGATTCCCCAGGGATGTGATTGAGTCACCATCCCTGGATGTGTTTATAAACCTTTTGGATGTAGTGCTCAGGGATATGATTTAGTGGAGGGTTGTTAGAATGAGGATAGTTTGGTTAAGTCGTGGTTGAACTCGATGATCTTTAAGGTCTTTTCCAACGTGAGTGATTCTATGATTCTATGAAGTGTCATGTGGTAAGATTGAATGTAATATCTGAACCAGAAAATATATTTTTCTGTCATTATATGAGAGTTGCACATTTACCACAGACGTTTCTTATGAGAGTGAAAAGTTTGACACTGTTATATTTCTGTTTTTGTTTTTTAGAAAAATCACACTTGGTTGCCAAAACAGCCTATTTCCTATAAACTTCTGTGCAAGAATGGGCAACCCATCAGTCCTGATGTGCTCATATTTCACAGACTTTGATGTCACAGTATCATACATGTAGCGATAGTAAGTACTGTAAGGAATCTGTCTGAGAGACTGGGAGATAGCAACATTTGTTATCAATTGCTGGATTTTACAGATACAAAGCTATGCAGGAAACCTCCCTGCATCCTACTGTGGGGTTGAATTCAAATCGATTTTAGTTGTGAACGTCTTCATATTCATATTCATATCTCTTTGCCAGTCACCTCTTTGAAGCATGTGACATATTTTGCAGCTCTTGAGCAATTGGAAGCGGGGCCAGAAATGATGACTACTGTTGCCTTACATCTAAAATATTCCCTGTTGTACAATCTTTATTTCAATTAAGTCATGTAGAACTTGTTCCAAGACAGCTTGTACTTGAATGTATATGCATGTTTAGGGAAGTAAAAATGTATACGATTACCTGAGATGTGATGAAGCTTCCTGGAAGTTAAAAATGGTTCTCTCCCAGTGAAAATAAAGTGCACATAGTTAAATGAATCCAGAAAATACTGCATTACTTCATAATTCACAGAGATGTGTTGGTCTGCTTTTGTCAGATTATAATCATAATATCAGATTATAATCAATTATAATCAAATGCTGTTATCAAAGTATCCCTACTATATTTAGTATACAGAGAAAAATCATTGCCTTTTTTTTTAAAACAAACTAGACTATTTATACGTGCAAATAGCATAGAACCACTCTTATTAGAATTGCATGAAATCCATTTGTTGCTGACTGTACTCTGCATATTTCTGAGGAATATAAAACTACTTGCATTTTTCCCTCCCCTCCCCTCCCCTCTCCTCCACTTCCCTTCCCATCCTTTCTCCCCTTATCAATTCCTATATACTATTCAATTCCTGTAGCTATGCTATTTCATTTGTTATTTTTTTAGTTACAGCCCAAAGAATCTGAAGGAAGAACAGCATTTCTAATAGAAAAAACAAGCTGAGTGTATAATGTGAAGAAAAGCTAAGCCATTTGAGCAAGATTAAAAATGCAGTAGTTAATTGAAGTTTCTTTATCTGTTTTTACCACTGTGTTTGTGGAGTAGCTTACTCTACAAATCAGAGGAAATAGTTTGCCTAAATTTATAGAAATAAATTTTTTTTAAGACTGAGTTCATGCAGCTGTTAAAAGTTTTCTTAAGAACTATCTTACTGTTATTTACTTATGAAATCACACCTCTGTATGGTATTTCATACTTAATTTAGTGTTAGTAGCTCCTACCTGCTCATTCAGACCTGCAGATTAAGTGCTGTTTGCTTTGTGGTGGGATCTTTGACAGTTTTAGTCTCAGATGAATCCAACTCTTATTCCATTTCATACAAGGTTATTGGTAGGGTTATGTGCTTTTCTTTTTTATGGGTTAAAAACAAACAAACAAGGAAGTAAAACATCCTTAGTGATAAATGGGAGAGCATCAATTTCCTGTAACATTGTTTATGTGTTAGAGGAGATAGGTCAATCTGAAATCTGTTCTATGGATGCCTGAGCTGTGGGGATAGTGAACAGAAGACTGTCATACCATTGCTCCATATCTCATTGTACATACTTGGGTTGGGGGCTGGGAAGCAGATGAGGTTGGAGGATAAGATCATGAAGTATCACTCACTTAATCAGATATTTGTGACTGGCAGCCTTGCTCTGGAGGTGAGTACATAAGCTCAGGTTTTTTTCCTTTGTTATGCTTAGCAGTGGCATGCATCCATTATGTGCATTGTTTGTTTTCACTACCTAATAAACCTTTAAAAATATAATTATTATAAATATCAGCACGATAAATAATGTTTTCATAAAGAAACAAACAAATTGTTATAATAATGCTCCTTTAATGATATTTAAGAAACTAAAAAATATTTTCTGTATGTCACCAAGAGACAGATGCTATGTAAGAACCCAAGTCAAATAATGGTAAGGTGTTGTTTTTGACATGTTAAGAAATCAAATTAAAGCCTTTATTTTATAGAGAAACCTCCACAGTTTGTAGCATCTGAGTGTAAGAATCAACACAAGGATTCAATTTGTGATATTTCTAAGTAGAGATTTTTCAAGAACAAGACAGTTCTTCCCCTCTTCTTCCAAACTGCAAGGGGAAAAATCTAACTGAAGCCAAATGAGAATATAAAACATTTCTCTCAGGCTCTTGTCAGCATCTGGTTTTCTTTCCCAGACAAATGTTTCTCATTTTAAATGCTATTTTTGTTGGTTACAGGTTGTTCTAGTAACTTGGTTTTCTTTTATTCACACAGAAAGTAGTTTGAAAAAAAATAATTTTGTCCTAGAGCTTTTAGTATGTTTTATTCTCATTTCTGTGTAGTTTTTTTTTTTTTTTTTTTTCCATCTGCCTTATAATTGTAATAACAAACAATGAATTGTTATCGTGTGGTAGTTCCATTCCATTTGGAGAAGTGGCCTCTAGAAAGTCTTTTGTTTTTTAGATAGTCTGTGGGCAGACAATCTGTATTCTCAATCCTGTCACTTGAACAGCATAGTATAGTGGTATTGTTTAAGCTATTGTAAATAGTTCTCATTTTTTCTCATGTACTCTATGACATTTTGTTACATAAATAATTGAACTTCTAGACTCTTTTCAGTAGGGTTAATATACAGTTTCTCTGTGAGTGTTGCCATTTGAATGAGATGTTCACAATTCAAATGCAGAGAAGATGAGTGGTGCCATGCTTAACATTAAAAATGAGTTGCCAATAAAGCAACAATATATGATTATATTATTTTCTTCACGCTTTAACAGTACTGGTAAATACTTTAAAGAAAATAAGGTGTTGATCTGCTAGGAAATGTAGATAGGTGTTGTAAAAATGCTGTGGCCTAAATAATTTAGACAGGAAAGAATGGGAGAGGGAAAAATAGTTCAGTTTATGAAATTGCACAATAAGAGATGGCATATATGGGTAAATCTGTCTTCTAAGTCTCTGCCCAGGGCTTCCCCACTAGGGCAACACTGCTCAAACTGTAAGGCACTTGTGCCTACTAGAATTACAAGAAATAAAGGAGATGGGAAAATATCAGAAAGAATTCCAAACTGCTGGTGTTGAGTCATGGGCTGAGAAGATTGTGAAACACTATCTAGAATGCAGAAGTTACATTTGTATTCCAAGTTTATCTGGGCTAGCTCTTTTGAGGCAAAGAATAAATAAGCTGTGCTTCCTAAAAAAAAAAACTGAATGATAAAAAGAAGGAAATGAAAATAGCACCACATTGCAATATTCAGTAGCATTTGTATTATCTCAACAGGAGAATATTTGTTTCCCACATAATCATATATCTTTCCTATTTCTTCCCTTCCTTTCTCCAGTTACACCATTAGGCATAGACATGAGATATAAAGGCAGAAAAAGTAGAAAGATTCTTATGAGAAAAAATAGGTAGAAAAAAATGAGCATTGATGTATCTAATGCTCCTGTTCTTGATTATGTCTTTGCCTTAGCCACATTTGAATAATAATTACATCTTATTAGAACAGTATTTCTAGATTTTTAATTACTAAAGTGAGGACACTCCAATAAAAAAAAGATAGAAATGCATATTGCAATCAAAAATCCCCGAAGTCCGAAGAGAATATGTATGTTTAAAGGTATTGTGAGATTAAATGCAAATGTAACAGAATTCTAGATTATGAAGATCTTTGTCTACAGAAGACATTGTCTAGCTTTTGATATTACTGTTAGAGATGAGGTAAAGCAATAAAGCTGCTACTTCATTTTAATTTTTAATATGAAGCATCGGTGTTGCTTTCTTTCTGTATCAATTAATTAGTTAACATGAGCGTATAGAGTTCTGAGAGTCTAAAATTTTCTATACAGTAAGAGTCTTGTGTCATTTTAACATGTGTCATAGTTGGTGGCCTTCTGACATTAATTATTTTAAAAAGCAATCTGGGTATTTGATGAGACAATTTAATTATAAATATATGTTTATACATCTGTGTATATATATATATATACATATATATATGCATGTATTTTAATTGCAAGTCTATTGCAAAATCAGACCATTATTACCTATCTCTAAAAAAAATTTAAAAATTGTAAGAAAGGAAACATAAAACAGCAAATAAAAACCCAAGAAAAGTCAGACCTTTATGTAAATGGGAATATTTGATAATCTAGATAAAGTGAAATAAATAAACACATTCCCCAAACCCAAAGACCAGAGAAGTACATAGTAAAAAGGTACAGAGAGGCATAATTAATGTTTATTATGTACTTGGGAACCATATGTGGCTTTGAAATAAATGTGCCAAACTGACAAGTTACCAGCAGGGATTGTGGTGTTAGCTGTCATGGTTCAAAATGCTGCAAAAATAAAACTGTTATATTTGGGAATTTACCAATTTTGTCCAAGGGACATTAAGGCTTATCTATTTTTATAGCTAGACATTTATTTTTGAGGGTATATCTATGAACAGGGAATATGAAATACTACAACAGCTGCTCCGAAAGTAATGCTTTTGACAATTTTATTATGTTGTTATCAGAGACAGATGGTGGTGGTAAGACAGTAGAGGTTGAACCTTCCTGACAATATTCAATTACATCTTGTTGCTGTGCAGCAGAGAGACGGTCTGTCAAATTGGTGTCTGACATGGAAGTGTGGATGAAACAAAACTATGTCACTGAATTACTCATGAGGAAAAAATGGCAACCATCAGCATTCAACAACACTTGCTGAATGTTTATGGAGATCAAAGAGTGGATGTGAGCATAGTGAGGTTGCAGGTGGTGCGTTTCAGCAGTTGCAACAGCAACACTTAGTCACCTCTGCTGCTGCAGATTTTTATGAACACAGCACGCAGGCTCCTGTTCATTGCTGGTGAAAATGCACAGCTAGTGGTGGCAGCTATGTTGAAAAATAGTGTTTTATAGCTGAAAATTTGCTCTGTCAAATAGTACTATTATGCTCAAGGAGGGAAGATTTAGATCAAATGTAAGGGGGAAGTTCTGTACAAAGAGAGTGGTGAGGTACTGAAATGGGCTGCCCAGAGAATGTTGTGGATATTCCGTCCATAGAAGTATTCAAGACCAGGTTGAATGGAGCTAGTACCAGAGGGTTGGTGGCCCTGCTGTCTGTAGCAGGGGGTTTGGAACTTGATGTTCCTTCAGGTCCCTTCCAACCCAAGACTCTCTATGACTCTATGATTATTTATTGCATGTGTATTGCATGATATTTCTTATGATTTTTTCTGTGATTAACTCTTTTAAGAAGAAGAATTAACAATGGTAAATAGTGAATATTCAGTAGAGGATAATCCAATTTCAGTGCAAACTTTCAGATGAATAATTATTCATGCTACAATCCAGTGAACTTTTGGGATTCACAAATATCTCTATGAATAGTAGTCACCTGAATGCTGATAAATAGTGAATAATAGGGACTCAAAAGAGCAAAGCAAATGAACTGCTTCTCCTTCCTCTTTTTTTTTTTTTTCTCCCGTCTTTGAAGAGCAAATTCTGAAGAGAGCAAAAGAATGGATGAATTTTCAATTTATAGTGAATTAGAGTTAAAAAATTATTCATAAGGGAAAGTGACATTAAGAGCTGTGTGTAATTGTACAGAATTTCTTAGGTAGATATTATGCTTGTAAAAATAGTTGTACACTTGGTTAAAACAATAATACTTCCTTCACTTGTTCTAGCAGAAGTGTGTGAGTAATTGTTGTGTTATCTCCCAATGGGATTTTGTTTCAAGAACAACATCAGAGTATTAATTTAAAGGTAGAAGTCAAGACAAGAAAAAGTGGAGGATATCATCTGGGAAACAAAAAAGGTGTTAAAATCCTGTATTATTCTACTCTGGAGACAGAATATAAACTGATCACTAACAACAGAATGTCATTATCACCTTGATGAGCTTAGCATATCCTACAGTTTAAAACTTACTTGAGGAATAAATGTTGGACTTGTGAATTTGGACTCACAAATATGTTGTGTCTGAGGTGGTTTAAATGAGAGGATTTTGTGGCCCAAGAACAATGTGTCACAGAGAGAAAAGCACGTGTAAGAACTGAGCTAGCATACATAGTTCTTTTCCTGGTCACACTGTAAACACATTCATTTTGAGGAATCCTTAGTATGAACATGTTTTTCTTGGGTTAAGTAAGACGTAATGGACTTCTCTGTAACTTCTCTGTAAAAGCATTTCCAAGAATACGTAAAATTACTGAGAACCAGATGATGGTTCAGCCTCTGTATGTAAAATATTTATAATTTTCTTATGGCTTGACTTATTTTTAGGTTTACCTGACACAGTTGTTTTAAGTGTAGAGGAAGGGTAAGCAGGGACAAATGGGCAAGGTTAGTAAGAAATTATGCATAACCCGTGGAGTTATGAGAGGTAAATGCATGAAGTTATGCATGGAAATTTCTTCTTACAAAGCTATTATTGATAGCAGATGGAAGTGTGTGGAGCTGTTGAATCAATAGGGTTGGCTGGATGTGGTAGCCCTAAGTTCTTGTTCCTTGAGCTGGGTCTACTATGGAAGCTATCATGGTTGCTTGATTTTAAAAGTCGTTCTGTGCCAGTTTCCATCCAACAGTAGATTTAGAACATGTTGAGAAATTTTTTAACTTACCTGTGCACTCTTATTTGGTGGCATCTTTTCTTTCTCCTCTTTTTTCTTAGTTTTGTACATTTTGTTGGACAGTAAGAAATCATGACATGCAAACAAAGTGACTTAGTTTATAAATGATTAAATTGTTTGTCTGCTGAAGATCCTAATTACATTGTTTAAGCTGAATTGAGTTGTGAGACTATTATATATATGTAGGACCTCTTAATACTATAACCTCAAAATAGTACCACCTGCTTTGTTTTTGTTTCCTGTGAACTGAAGGAAAAATGAAAATAGCAGTATTTGAAAGTATTCATTCATTTTATTATTTCTCATTTGTGGGTTATGGTGTGTTAGGAAAAGAAAAAGGGGTGTGGGAAAAGATTTAAACAAGAAGAATCAGTAGAACAAAACAATCAAATGGAGTGCATAGATATCCATATCCAAATGCAGAACTGTGCATCATCATGAGACATCTTGTGCATAAAATACAGTAGAAATGGTCTGATGCTGCTTTAGGAAGTGAACTATTGGAAAACATTAAACAAGTAATATGGTAAAAGTGATCTTTGTGTTAAGCCTAAGGTTTCCTGCAAGGAAGGAGAACATAAATATGTGCATAGAAACAGTGTCTTTGTCAAACTACTCAAGTCAAACAAAGAAAAAACAAAAAAAAAAAAAAGAAATGAAAAAAAAGAGGCTGCAATGGGTGAAGATCCACGTAACTCCTGTTGTAAGAAATAGTTTTTAGTGTAGTGTACATAAATAAAATAACCATGGGTCAAGTATGCATGCAAGTGAGAATTACATGACCCTCAAAGGAAGTTTGAATAACAACTCCCATTTTTATTGTTGAGCTTTTCATAAGGTGCTATGAAAGTAATTTTTGGTTGGAGATGCATGAAATTTTAACAATTTTCTGACCATAGAAAGATTTTATGTGGAGCACATCATACATTGGGATTCTTACTGCCTAGATGATGATATAAAGAATAACAACAAAACCATACAGGAAACAAAGACAAATACCTACAACTGTCTAATGACTTTACATAGTAAAGGAAACCTTCCAAAAAATAATAAAAATATGAATCAGCAAGAAAGTATGTGGGAGAAGACCAAATTGCACTCAGAATTATGACAGAGTAAACATCCTTAAAACGCCTGGTCAAGAGAGAATGACATTCCAAAAACAGTTTTCACATAGACAAAAGATTGCCTGTTTTTGTTGTGGTGTGGATTTTTTTGATTGCTTGCTTGCTTGTTTTTGTTTGCTCATTTTAAATGTAACTTCAAGGAAGAAGTAACATAATATATAGGAATTCTTTCACAGCATTTAAGAAAGACAACAGCATTTTGAAATCAGACAAATAATGCCAACCAAACTGATAGTTATTGAAAACTGACTTCTGTGCTTCTTTACAATGATACAAATTGATGATTTGGTTATACATTAGTAAATAAATTTTTAAGCAAGTATGCATCAAGTTCTTTGCATGAAAGTTAGAGAAGGGCAATTGATCTGTTTGAATGTATACACACAGACCGGTTCTGTTGGAAGCCAATGTTTAGAGAAAAAGTCTCATTCAAAACATAACATAAAAGACTCAAGATAGGTGAAGAAATAGACCTTCATGTTTATTTATTAATTTATTTATTTTTAACTTCGTTTTATTTTAGTGTGAATACAATCCAGTGTTACAAGACATTCCTAAAACAGAAATTCTTTCTTTGCGGTCAGGCCTCGTTGCAGTCCGTAGCTTTGTTGGCAGTTCTTCTACAGCCTCTTTTGCTATACTTCACACTAGTTGCACCAAACTCAAATGCAATGAAGGTATGGGTGGGAAAGTGATGTTTAATGACTGTAATTTCCAAGTAATGTTCTGAGAAATACTCTTTGAAGCATATAGACCTTTAAAGTGGAAAGTATGTTCTGCCACCTGGACTTTCAGAGCTGAATTGTTATTATAAGGTTAAAAAACAGTTATTTCCTTCCCATGGGACTATAGAATAGTATATACAGAAAAAGACTTTTTTTTTTTTCTATATACAGAAAAAGACTTTTTTCCTCTCAAAGTCTGTTAATTTAGTTCTTAATGTGCAGCAACTTCTCTACATACTCCAAGGCACTTTACAATATTAGGTAGCATGATTAGAGAGGTAATTAGGAAACAGCACAATAATGGGATGAGAGAGAGGTGATGCTTTCAAGCTTGTACATTATAGCCAAAGCAATTTCATTTCATGAATAAATAAATCAGATTAATTTCCACTCGTAGAGATGTCTCATTCTCCAAATAATGTTAGATGCTGTTACTTAAAGAAAGTAAAAACGAAGGCAAAAGTCATTGTTATCATACAATTTAGAATTCACTCATTCTTACTAAGCTGCTTAGAAAACAATGAAGACCTTGCAGTGGATCAGCAGTATAACTTTTAGAATTTAGTGAGAATAACAAGGAAGAGTTCTTTTTGATAATGGCATCTTTTTGGAATGATGTTATAAAGTATTCCATACCAGTAGCAGAGAGATTTCACACAAACCAATATGAGAGAAGGAACTAACAGAAACAATCAGAAAGGATGGAAACTTTTAAAATCCTTCTGTAGATGAGAGAACATGAGGTTCACAGGTTGAGAAAAGGCTTTTATTAAATGGAAACTGTTCAAGCCCCATCCAGAATTCTAAATATAAAGACTGTGAAGGCAGATTGGTTCTGCAGTACCAATCAGATTGGTTTGGCTTCTCCTTTCTGTTGTTTTTAGTACACTGTTGAGAGTGGGGCGTATTTTGCCATGACCTTCCTTATCTGGAGCCATTTCTGTTATATCACTTTATAGATGCCTCTCTGATTCCCGAGAGGTGGATTCCCCGCACTACTCACAGGCTTTTTTTTTTTTTCTTTTAACCAATTACTTATTATTATTACTTCCATATACTTAATCTTCTCTATGAATTTGGTCTTGTTTTATTGTCTTCACAGATGGAGGAATAGGTTGCCTCTTATGTCTTCAGGAAAAAAATATATATATATGTACAAATATATAAAATATATTATTATAAAATATATGATAAAATGTTTACAAATCATCTTGGAATAAAATGAGGTGATAGTTGCTTTCTTTTGTGATTACTTTGATATAATAAAAAGAAATTTCCAAAATGAGATAACATCTATCTTTGAATAGCTTTTTAGGTATCACAATTACTAAAATACATCATACTCAGAATCTGAATGTTAGTGAGTAGTTCTTTTGTGCTCTGCATATAGTATACGAAGAATTTGTAAGGCTTATCTTAATTGCAGATACATTATAATGATGCTCATCAGTATGAATTATGGTTTCGGCTACAGAGGATGTAATTTAATGTATACTAAGCCCACCCCAAAAGCTCAGTTTTAGTCCATTTGTAATATCGTGGTGTTGTTGAAACAAGAAATGTGACCCCATGGACTTCTTGAAAACTACATTTTCTATAGCCTGCACTAAAATGTGAAGTCATGCGATAGGCAATTACAGCATGTGATCACATCTACATAGGTGAAAATACTGTTGCCTTTTTAAAATTTCTGAAAATTTACTGCTTCCTGGGAGAAGACAGTCACATTGATACTGGGAACAGTCTTCATCTAAAAATGTATGAATCCTGATTGGAGATCTGAATCTGTGGGATTGGGTGCTATCAGCTGTTACTAGGGCACCCTAAGCTGAAAATGACGTTCAGCAGAGTAGAAAACTCACATCTCACAGAGCAAAGACTTTGTTGTTTCGTTTCCAGGATTGTAATGATCTGGGACACATCATTATGCACAGACAGAGGCAGTGGCAGATACTATATTGCCATAAACTATTAATGAAATCTCTTTCCTGTTATAAACAGGGAGTTGCATGTATTTTTTATTCTGCACGACGATGAGTATGGCTTAATTGTGCTATCATATTTTGAAAAAAAGAACATTAAAACGAATAGCAGATGTAGATTACATTTAAAAGTAATTACATTAAGCCAAATACTTGGTTTCCCACGTAGCTTATTCGTTTGAAAGTTTTAAAGTTATGAACACCAAATTATACTCTACGCTCTGTTTCTGACACATATAGTACTAATTTATTGGTTTGAATAGATGAAAGTGTGGTGGCTTGTTTATAGGAAAATAACGCACAAATTTTGGAACATGCATTTAAATAATACTTTCAGACAAACAGTATTTTCTGCCTGCACCTACACTTCCTTAAATCACATCAATATTGAGGGTATACTTCTAATACCCACTCTTATAGCAAAAAGATTAAGCGTGTGCAGATGGGAGCACAGCATGCAGAGTTGAATTCCACTTGTTTTACGCATTCAATTAGAGCAAATAAAATTGATGTGAGAGAACGTATGAGCTGAAAATATCACTGATCTCAAAAGAAAATGATAATTATTTCTTGATAAGTATCCTTAATACACCTACTGTAGCAGTAAAAATTACTGTCCAGCTGAGCTAATTTTCTTAACATGTGTAATTCTAGACTGTAATGAGTGCTTTGGAGGTGTCTGCTTGGAGATGCCACCTTGGACAATTACCAGAAAACTTTGTATTTATATTCTAATCTTTTTTTTTTTTTTTCAGTTGCTTCCCAAATTTGCATTTCATTCATATGCTGACTGCCTCTACTGCCTATACTTTGTTTCTGTAATGCATCTTAAGAAATATCTCTGCTTTCCTTTTGCCAGTAAATGAGAGAGATTATCAGCAAAGAGAATTTTTGCCACATAGGAGATGTTGTGATTTTCATTTATTATTTGAACTCTGTTTGCTCAAAGGTGAAAACACAAAACCCTTCATTATGAAGGGAAATGTTTTTGAAAATATCATTTAGTATGTACAGGATATATTCCCTTGAGCAGAATTAATATTGAAGTTATGTTTACAAGAGATATTTTTGTTGGCTGTTTAAGGCATTACTTCTTTGTTTCTTTTATTCTGTTCCTCCTTAAGTAAGTTCCTTCTTTAATTTGGCCCAGATAGATGGCTAGATTGATACTGCATACATGCCAATTGTATGTTTCATCCTGATTTTTCTAGTGGGAAATGTTCTGCAAAAATTCTGCTCCAGAAACCTTGGTCAAACTATGGGTTTGAATAAGACCAATTTTTCTTCGAAGGGAGAATTTCATGAATACAGTGTATGAAACAATAGTCAGAAATTCCTATATGGATTAAAAAATGAAAAGAGATTCTCAACTCTGGTTATGGACCCTTGGGTCCACTGAGGTTCTATACATTTCTTTATTCAATCATAAATGACCAGAAGAACATTTTCCTGCAGGCACATCTGTGCCACTGACGACCTCTTAGTTTTTCTCCTCAGGCTTCTTTCCTGGGAGGAGATGTGTTGAAGGTTATGCAGCTGACCGTCATCTTGCAGATTAATCCCGTGCTGACATTAGTCTAATTAAGCATCCACTGTCGTTAGCATTAGAGCATCCATGGAGCAGAATATCTGAAGAGGGATATCTACTCTTCAAAGCCCATCAACATTTGCTCTGAGTGAAAAGTGTATTGTCTGACTGTAGCTCAATTCTGGGTCCTTATATGTTCAACATTTTTTGGCCTAATGTGTAAAGTGTATTTAGTTTAATAATCTACTTCTTCAGGAACCCTCTGAAAGGAAATTAATTCAGTGTTACTCAATGGATAATTGAACATGACCAGTACTTATTAGCAAAGACTGCTGTTTAATGGGGAGAATCAGTTCTTTTAATGAAGATATCTTCAGATGGAGATAGCAATCTAGTCTTTCTTTGCCTCATATGAGATTTATTCTGTCATCACTTTTAGGAACGTTCTGTCCTTCTGTCATGGTGATGCAGAGCAATGTACACTGAGTGGCTCACAGCTCACTTGTCTGTTATTGCTTTTTCCCTCTCTCAGTACTGAAAAAGCCCTTTCTTAGATAAATGAAACCATCTGTCATCATGATTAACTTTGAAGCTTCCCAAATAATATTTTTTTACTTTTATATACTTTTTATTTTATATACTTTTATTTACTTTTTATATTTTTTTATTTTTACTTTTGTTAACCAAAAAACCCTTTTAATGGTTCTCTAGCCTAATGCAGCAGCTACTACCATTATTAAGTTCTACACAGCTATAGAAGTGCATTCTCCAGCCTTCTTAAACTCTGTCAGCTGTATATTTTGCAGTGTCATTACCACTGTTAAGAGCAAAACTTTCTGGGGTAAACAATGGGTAAATTCAAATGCACCCAGAAACTGGACACTTCAGCTCTCTTCTCTGATCTTTTCAGGAACAAAACAATCAGCAAACTGTTTTGTTTGTTTGTTTGTTTTGTTTTTAAATTTATTTTAAAAGCTGAAATCCATACCTTCACTCCCACTTGTCCACTTATTACTGCAAGAGTATTACCTTTCAGATTGCTAAAAGTTCTGGTTCTTTTGATCAACGATGTATTTGTCCACCAAGTTAGGCTATAATCTCTACTATCAACCCAGAGGTAGTGTGGAATACATATTCTTTTTTTCTGAAGAGGGAAACAAACATCAGGTTCAAGATTATGGTTCTGAGAGTAAATAACCTCAGAACCCAAACTCCATAACAATAGGATTCATAACTGATTTATTGTAGGAAAAAAATCAGCCTCAGAGAATTTTGAAAAAGCATTTCCGTTTTAAGAAGAACAAGGGATAAAAGGAGAGATAAATGGTTCTGCAGTGGGGGAAGGGATGTGAAAGTGAAAGAGAGGGCTGGTGCAATGTGCTTTCTGGATCTTGGTTACAAAGGTCCAACAGTAAAACCTTAATAAAATTGTTGGTTTAGGAAAAAGGAGTTAAAAATGAGGAATATAGATAGGTTTTAGTCTATCCTATTAGATGATGGGAAACCTGCTTTTGTGAAGTTTTAGACAGACTTCAGATTTTAGCACGGCTTGAAGAATAGGTCCTATCCATGAATAAACATCTTACTATTCTGGTCATTTAAATGATATACATTTTCTTACAAGAAAGCAACTCTGTTCATTATCTGCACTGCCAGACAGATAAAATGTTCTCATGAGAACTTCTTGCACTTTTGATACAGACAAAGGCCATGCAAGTGTCACATCGTTGATTCCATGTGGGAACTGAGCTGCCTGCGTGCTCCTCTGATATACTGATTTCATTCAGTGTCCAAGGATTTAGTGCAGGCCAACATAGGTGTGAAGGCAACACTGCATGTTAAGCTTAGTGCAAAACAGCACCGCTTTGAGTGTATTCAGATCAACTGTTACACGGATCATTAACTTGTTGATACCAGACAGTCTCCTGGCCAGGATCTTTACAAAGATGTTTTGATAAGAGCTTACGTAGTTAAAAACAATTCAGAAGCACTGGAAAGATGCATGTAGTGCAATCCAAGCTACTGCATTTTTTGCTTCTAAATGCAAATATTTGTGTCAAAATGCTACAGTATACAGGAGAACAGTATTTCATAGATTATTGAACGTTTTATGTTGTATGAGGTGTAAAGCATTTTTGAATGTCTTGTGGTCCAATAACTAAGAGATGGTTAAATTGGAGTGTGATTTTACTTCTTTTAAAGGCAATGTAAAAGCTCCTTTTATTTACTTATGACAACAACTACTTTTTTTTTTTAAAATTGAACACTTCCAGGAAAACATATTTATTAACTTAAATTCTACAATTTCTCAGTAAAATATGGCTAAAGATGGTTTCTTAATTAATGACTGTTCCATTAGCAAATATACAACTATATCTCAGAAAGCAGAAGGATTTTAATATTTATTGTGCTTGCAAGAGCAAATTATTATGGTACATTAGCTGGGAGCAGCTTATGTTCATGGTAGGTGTCAAAGCTCAAGCTTTCATAAGTGCAGCATATGCTGCACATTGGGAACTTGCACAGTGATCTTCTATTCCTTCGCATTCATTGACAATGGGTAATCTGCACAGAGGGAGTAATAATAACACACGTTCAGATGACACAAGGAATGTTGATAGTAGGTAATTGTGTTTGCAGACCCAAACACTTGGTCAGATCTATCTTTTGAGTTATTCTATGTGAAGACTGTTTTGAACACCAGTGAAATCAGTCATCAGAGATTTATTATGTCTATATTTATTTATTTTTGATTCAAGCTAATTGGAATGAAGGATCGTAGTTAAATATAAATTGCACAGTTCTCTGAAACTCTAATTTCAGAGACAAAACCCTTAAAATTCTACAACTTATTAGTTCCCTAAGTATTTTTATACACAATTTTATTCCGCAGTTACCTTTTGACTGCATGAAATACCATATAACATGATCACTTGCTAAAACATCAAAAATATTGCTGGATATGTCAGTTCTATGTACTATATAATTTAGGTTGGCCATGTTTTAAAAAAAAAGTTAGAGAATCCTCTTTTACTTCATTCTGAGACTTCGAGACATATTCAGTGTTAATTTAGTTGTTGGTACGAGAAAGAACATCTCTTATTGTATACATATTTGCAGTCATCATATTAATTCGTTATCAAGAACTTTTTTATTTCTATACTTTGAGTTCAAGCTAAAGTCATATTTTGTCTTTGTGCACACTGTCTCACATGGTATATTCCATAAATATGCCATTTCACTGATCCAGAAGAAGAGTGAGCTCTTAAAATGACAGACTACTTCAGTAAGCTATCTTCCTGATGACAAAACAGATTGTCTTATTCTGAATATAGCATTAGTGATTAAGGCAGGATCATGCGTATCAGTTGTTTAGGTATTGCTAACTCAGTTACATTGTGCATAAGATCAATGGTTTGTGTTTTAATTGTCAGAAAACACAGAATAAAGATTTCATTTTCATTAACAAGTTTTTTTATAATACTTTTATAAAGTATTAATGCTACTTTTTCCTGTATCCTGTTAAAGACTGAACAGGTTAACTGCTTCTACAGAATTCTTCTGTTACTTGCTTTTCTCAGTCTGTGATTAAACAGTATGCAAAACTGAAAGTTTTTCTGGATCATCCAGTAATTGTTCATCTAGACCAATTTAGAAATTTTAGAAATACATTTTAGAAATACAACAACATTTGTTTATTTGTTTATTTTTTTGTGTGCAAACACACAAAAGACTTTTAACATCATTGAATTTATTGGGTCAGAAGCACTGAGAGCCAGTGATACATTTTATATTTTATGAATCAAACAAACAGAAAGTACTACTGTGACACCTTTTTGGACCAGGTACAATCCAGTGAGAACCCAAAACTTGTTTTTAGTACCATTGGGTTCAATGCAGCTATCAGTATTTACAGAAAATACATTTATCTTCTTCTGAATCCCATGCAAGAACCTTGCTCTCAGAGAGGCACAGAATTCCACTAAAGAAAATGAAATTTTTAAACCTTTCATTCTGCTCACTTTCCTTCAAATAGTTTTTGAAGTAGTTGGAAGATTAGGTACATACACTTTTCAAGGAGCATTCTTCAAAATAAGAAATGTAACTATCTAGATAATCAGGAAACTTTTTTCTTCTTCTTTTTAAATTTATTTTCATGCTTTCTGTTTTCTTTCTTTCTCAGTCAAATTTATTATCTCCTCACTGCCCAGAAGGTCTTTCTTTGCTCCCTAAGTACACACAGAGGGCACCACAACCACAGACATGAAAAGTCTGCAAAGCAGATTTAAGACCTCATTTGCTCAAAGAACATTTACTGAGTTTGGCACATAATTTTTAGAAGCCGTTTGAGAAAAATGTTTGCTTTTGACATATGTGTGACCTGATTACTGTATGAGCAGATGTGCATCCCAACAGCTGGGTATCGGATTGTAGCACTGAGGATAACATTGGAGATTCAGGTTCAGAGACAGAACATACTCATTCTTTGCATTCTATGCAGCTGGCCAGTTCCCAGAACCATATTGAGATATTTCTACATGACAGTGCTTTGGACAGTAGAGACTTACTTAAAACACTGCCAATGGGAAGCATGTCAAAAGCACTTCTCTGTTGCTTCAGAATGACAGCTGCAAATTAATATCTGAATCTTTCAGCAGCTTTTTGGAACTCTCTGGCCTGTTGCTTGTGAAAGAGCACACTGGACAAATACCATGTTTCTTTATGATATTAAAAGTTATGGACTCTGTTACATGAAAATTGAAAGTTCAGCCTAGGTCTAACAGTGTTTGGTAAAAATCAATTCATGCATGTTGCAACTGGAGTTTAAAGAAAACAATCCAGCCCCAAGGAGTTTGAAAGCAGAATTTACTAGACATTATTCTTTTGCCAGGTATACCTTTAATTTCTACATAACATAAGCATATCTGACAAAGAGAAATTGGAAGACAAAAGAAGCTAAAATCTGATACTTTTTGTGCACTTGCCTAATTCTTTCCAAAATTCAGTTTTAATGCACAGGGCTCCAGGTTTTCTTTATTTAGTGTTTCAATAGTTTATGTTTAATATTAGGCTTCCTTTCTGGAATTGTATGGAATTCTGGAATTGACTGGGTTTGTATGCAAGCTTTTATTTTTGGAACAGTACTCAGCTGGGCATATGGAGACTGAAAAAGCAATCTATGAATTATCCATTTTTCATTTTAATAGTCAGACATCAGTCTAGATTTTCTAGGTTCAAGACACTCTTAAAGAAAATCATTTAAAATTGGTATAGGTAGGGCATTATTTTACCTCAAATGATGGTCTATTGGTCTCTATCGAAAATCACATTTATAGCAGTTGGCTCTTTAATATTAGCACTTTGTAAAAAAGTCTTTTCTGTAGTGTCTTTTGAAATAAATAAAATATATTTTGGTTTTTTTAGAGTGTTAGAATGAAATGTTTCTGTAATTCAAACCTGAATTCACAAAGCGGTTCAGTTCTCCTGAAGCTGAAGTTTTTGATTAATTTGTTATTGCTTAAAAAGTTTTATCCATCTCTCCTTGGAGCCAAATTCACCACTGTTCCAATATAATTTATTGGACTGTTGTAGTGTTATCAGAAAGGCCATAAAGCCTGGTACAGAACTCTATAATGTTGCCATTGTAAGGAACTGAATTCAGCAACTTTATACTTGTTTACCAATGCTGCTACTATGTATTTGTACAGGTAGGATTCTTTGAAATTTTCAGGGATTTCATTTATGAAAAAGAAATAAGAAATAATCAAAGTCTGTGAATCTGAGCGTGAAGGGGGAAATAATGCATCTAATCTGTGAATTAAAGAATAAACAGATGTTTCGTGCTCCTTTACGGTAGACAGAAGGGAGGCAAAATAATGTTCCAATTAGATCTCCAGATCATGATCATGTACTAGAGAACAAAATGTTTTAGTTCACTTGAGATCAGTTCAGTCCACATTTATTACGTGAAGCTAATATTACTTGGCCTGTTTCTGAGTTAGGTAAGTGCATGTGCTCAGTCCTGACATTGCTTAGACCACTGCTTTAGTGTGTAATATAGTTATACCCATTTTCTTCTTTAATTGTTTAAGACAGTACTAACTTTTTAATAGGAGATGTCTACTTTGCTCTGAGAATGCAGTGCCTTCAAGCCTTCACCTTGCCTACTATACTTAGATACTCAGAAGATATAAAAGCTATTCCACATTGTCAAGACATAATTTTGAGGACAGTTTACATCCAAATATTTTCCCTCTTCTTTTTATATTTTCTTTCTAAGCCCTATTTATCAAACATACATTCTCTGAATCAAATTACACCAAAGCAATAATATTAAGTTTTATTTATCTTGTTAGTACAGAATGAAAAAAAAGTAAGGTAGGTGGCCTTAGAATGCAGCTATCAGAAAGAAGCAGCAGCAAATGAAAGACCTTTAGCATGGGCTTAGGCCCCAGATGGGCATTTCAGATCCCCTATGGATTTGCACCAAATTACTAGACAGAGCAGTTGTTACATTACCAATTTTTTGCTATTATTTTTATTTGTGTTGGCTACATAAATGCTAGCATGGATTTATCAATCCACAGGAGTCACATTCAATTTGCTGTGTAAGTGCAGCATAAAATTTATTTACAAGTTCTATACAGGGTCCAGTTAGGGATCGGATCCTATTGGAAATTCTGAGACCAAATCTTGATTTGGTCTCAGAAATCTTTATTTTTCTACTGGGTCAAACAGATATAAAAATTTCAATACAGTCCTTCCCCTCTGTTTTCTAGCTCATATAAATACACAAAGAATTAACAATTTGAATTATGTCTGATAGTGTAAATAAACTAGAAAAATAAAATTACATAATGTTGCATTTCATCCAGGCTAGATAAAGAATAACTCATGATACTATTATTTTTGTCCTGTATCTAAAATCAAATTAGTGATCTTCGTACAAAATAATAGCAACAATATAATAAAACTGTCAGAATGCCAACATTAAAAATAAACCATTTTTCATATTTAAAACAAAGTATTTCAATTTTCCCGCTGAAAATATTAATATATATTATAAAAAATATTATTTTTGTAGGAAACTGAAAACTGTCCATCTGAAAATAATGTGTCCAGGACTGTTCTGAAATTTTTTGGAGAATGTCTTCCATATGCTAGAGTAATTCAAAATGACCATGTCATGTTTGTTAGCATGTCCCCACATTTGAAGTCTAGACCATTATTTCAAATCTGTTAAGGTACAGAATCAGTCTGCCATTAATTTCAAAGATGAAGGGAAAGAGGAGAAATTTAATCCCACACTTAATTTAGGAACCCACTTCTCTTGATTGAATTAAGCTCTCTCACTTCTGCTAATTCTTTTTCTAAGTGATTCTTCAAGCATTTTTTTCAGAAATGTAAAGAGTTTTATGTTGCTCCCTGCTATGCTTGTGCATCTTGGAAAATAACAACAAAAAAAATCAGCCAGAGATCACTAACTTTCAGTACTCAAGAAGAGGAAAAGGAATAGGTAACTTTTTCAAGCCAAACAGGTAGTGAAAACTGAGAAATAGGTGTTGTAGATCTATGTACCTACCTACATGGCCCTCAGCCAAGAAGAATTAGAACACATCATTTCAGTCTAACACTACCAACATCATCTTTGATTTCTGCATTATCAAGTCTTTTCTATTCAGTCAAAATAGCTTGAATGAGTTAAATCATATCAGAGACATTATGAAGGTTAAAAATGGATGATGTACCAAATTACCTAGAGATGAATTTTACTATAACCAGGACTGTTTAGTAGATATGTTCAAAGTTGTCTTGTTTCCTCTTTTCAGTTGCAAGAAAGATTGGAAGATTAGTTTAAAGATTTTTTGGTAAGTTGACAGTTGTTAAATTGTCTGTATTTCATAGTATCTTCCTATTTGCTGGTATAAGAAAAACCAGACATTTAAATATATTTCATTTCCGTATTTGGGAGTTCCTCCAAAGCTCACTTATGTCTGTTGAATTTATCACTTCTGGGTAATTGGATGAGTTTTTAGTAGAATATTAATGCCATGTACAATTTCAATTCAGAGAGGCAGACATAATTTATTTTACTTGAGTTTCTAGGATGTCTTATCACGATTGAATGATTTAGATTCTAAAAATAAAGCTCTAGTACCACTTTAGCTGTTGCAGTAACTGTTCAGACTTCATCTGCCTCCCTGGAAGAATATGGATCTCCTATATCTTCTTATTCACTATGAATAGTTTGTATTTAGGATACCTCAAGTTCTGGAATCACTGCATTTCTGTGGTTAGTCAACTGTGTCACACTGTATTACTTCTTGAGGGGGAATTCTGATGAGTTGCAAGAGATACTGAACGTGTAAAATGATAGAGCTAAAAATATATCTGATGCTTAACATTTTGAAAACAAAGCAAGGAAAATCTAGTTTTCCATGCGTTGCCTGAATTGCATTTATCTTTGAGTAAATTAGTCAGTAATCAATAAGAAACTATAATTTAAAAGTGAGCAGCTTTGAATGCAAGACATATTGGTATATTTTTATCAATTTGTGTCTGCTTCATTTTTAATTGATAAGTAAAGTTTTTGCATTTAATATAGCTCATATCTACAATCTATGTAAGGCTTAGTAAGGTACTAGTTAACAATTCTTGGGATTTATGATCCTGAAATTTTCTTTCTTCTCGTAATTAAGAAATGTCCTCTTTCCAATATCTTCTAGAAAGACACACCAAAAATCGACGCTTAATTGCTTTCCTTTACTTTATTAATTTTTAACAATATTTATATTTCTTCCCGTGAATTTTATCTAAGTGGCAGTTATTAGTTCAATTTGAAGTTGATCTATATTGAAAGCCATTCATCAAACTAGAGAATCATAAGCTAAGTGTTTAATAAAATAATCTAGAATACAAATCATGCAAATCCATAACTGATGTGAATCTTGCAATAGACATCAGAAATAAATAAACTCCAACTATTATAACTTAGTTTGAGTATGCCCTGACATTTAGACAAATCATATGCTTATATGTTTTCAAGGCAAGTAGCAGGATTGTTGGTTAAGGGAAACAAGTATGATGCCAATGACAAGATATGTAGTATTTATCAGCAATATCTGAGAGGTCTCTCAGGTCCCTGATAAGTAATTTGTCTAGTACTACCTTATTCTTAACATTTTGAATCAGTTTCCCTGAGCTCTATGGTTCGTAAAAACTTTGTTGGTGAATGAAAGTTGCATGTCTCTTCATGAATTGCAATCTAGCAAAAAAATCAAGAATCGTGCTGCTCCTCCTCTACAGCAATTACTAACCTATGGACGTTTTAGAATTATTTACAGCAGATTGCATAATCAGAGTTAAGAAGGCAAATGGTCTTTGGGGTGTCTGAAAGTCACACTCCCGAGGCTTGAGAAAGATCTTCTACTAGTTGTTATATTATCTTTTCATGTGTGTTTGAAAAAAAATATATGTACCAATTCTGATATTATCATGTTACATATTCACTACTTCACAAACCTTATTTTTTGGACCTTTCCTAAAAGATCTTTTCTTGGTTTCAGAAATTAAAATTCTAAAATGTTATTTTGATCCTGAATCTAATCAGTGCCTTCAATTATGTGTTTCAGAGAGAATCCGTTCACTTTGACTTGTCTAAGGAAAAAGCGAGGCAGGATTAAAATTATAATATCCTAATTATTTTTTCCATTATATGTGACATTTCTGCCTCTGAATAGTGTGAACAATTTTATTTTTTTTTAATGATTTATCCATGCTGTTGTTAATTTGCTTTTATTTATGCACTAAAATGATAGTGATGACTTAGCACTTCTGAGAAGAAGCAGAGACCATCAAATATGTATCTTTTAATTGTTTCGGTTATAATTGATAAGCTGTCTTTAAGCTACATCCTGACTATGTAAATTTCCTTCCTGTAAATATGTACCTGTTTCTCTGGTAATTACATTTGTTTATAAGCAGATGATTCTGAAGTCTTTCGGGAATCCACTGTCCCCTTTTCATTTTTTTAATTTGCTGTACTTTTGATTAATTTATCAATGAAGACTCCTATTTGTTTCATTCATTTGAATACTTGTCTGTACAACAAAGCTGAAGAAATCAGATGTATTTGGAAAAAACATGTTTTTGAATAGTTTATTCTCAAGAGATGGTTAAATATATTCAAGTTCTACATGCCTTTGTTGTACCAGATTTATGAAAATTCACTGCTAGATTTCGGTATTTATGGAAGTTTATAATCAGTTGAATATCAGATTTAGTAATGATTTAATTTATTTGCAATATATTTTTATTTTGACTTCTTCATATAAATAGATTTCACTTTCCTTTATGGATTATGCAGTATTGCTTTCCTATCTTTTCTTTTTAATTTATGCATACAATTCATACTTCATTCAGATAATTATTGGCTGCAACTGCTGTTTCCTTCCAGTGATTAAATTTTGGCATTTATTTCTGTTATCTATACTTCCATTTAAGAATAAAGTCATAAAAAAGAATTTCTAGTATGCAGGAGAATTTAATAGGAAAGAGAAACATTTAAACTCCTTCATTTTCCATTTCTTTTTCTGAAAGCTCTATCTTTTATACATTTTGTTTTTCATATACACTTAATTTATCTTGTCTAATATTCATTCTTTATCTATTTTTTTTCCAGCTACCAACTGGGTTTACCCTTCTTTTCTAATTTCTTTTTCTCAAGTTTCTCTTCTGTTGCCTCAGTGCTGCCACTGAAACAGTCTAGCACAAGCCCATAGGGAAAGGAGAAATGAACTACACATAACCATTTCATCATTAACCCAGCATAAGCATGATATTAGGCATGATTAAGGCCAAATACAGGATATTGTATCTTCACATTCATATTCCAATTCATGGTATTACTGCTGAATACTACTGTACCTTTGACTTATAATTTTAACCAGAACTAATTTTAACCCGAATTAATTTTAACCCAATGACAAACAGAATGCCAACTAGACTTTGGATTAAATTGCATTACAATGTAAGAACAGACTTATAAAATTCTTAGCAGTACTGATAAACCAAAGGAAGAGAAAGTTTCATTTAGTCAAGATACAATTAAAAATGCAATTACACCAATTCACAGTAAATCTGAGCAGTTGAAAACAAACTTATCTGATCCTGAAAAGAAAACCTCTGACTTAGATCATGGAACTGAATGGCACTGGGCTTGTTAATCAGAGTAGCTAGGACAATAAATCTCTTTCTGCAGAGTTAATAACAGGTGGGACATTGAAAGCGCAGCTGGACTTGAATATGGGGTGCTCAAAAAGTTAGGATTAGGTGGCCTTAAAATTTTATTTATGAAATGAACTATCAGGCACATCTATCTGTTGGATTTGATGAAGTGTTTTCATGAGTCATAGCAGCTAGTTTTAGCAGCACAGTCTCTCTTTAACCTTGAACTACAGTGCACCTTGTTTCATGGACCTACACATCTTTGATTGATTTATTCTGGAGAATTTAAATGACAGTGTGTATGCTGTCTTATCAATGCAGGCTTACTACAAGAAGACTGTTACAGGTATAGAAGCTCTGGAAGTTGCGCATAGTTTAATATAATCAATATTCATATTGCTGTTTGTCTTTTGTTTTTAAATTAAATTGTAGATCCCATTGTGATTAATGACACCCTTAGCTACTATGCTCTCCACAGAACTTGGGAAATGTATGCTTGTTTATTATGGTGAGAGATGCTGCTATGGTAAGTGATTCATTTAATAGTGTGACCAATTGTGATTGAACAGTGCTTTTTGATGGCTATATTTTGCAGTGATTTTCTTTTTTTTTTTTTCAGATTTTGTTGAATACAAAATCCTGTGCAATATCAAATGTCTTCTAATGAGTAGTTTTGATATTAGGAATTGCACCCTCAAGGAGTAGAATATCTAAAAAAACTAGCTGGAGAATACCGGACTCTGAAAAATAACAAAGCCATTTTCTTTCTTTTACTTTTTTTTTGGGGGGGGGGGGTTGTTTGTTTGTTTGTTTGTTTGTTTGTAGGAGAAATATTCATCAAAGAGAAGTTTTCCAGAAAGAAAAAGAAGTTCCAAACTGGAAAAGAACATATGAAAATCAGCTATAATGCTACTAAATTAACACCTTAGGACACCTTAACATCTTAACTTGTCAGGATCTATTTTTATCTCCACAGTGGCTATGCTCTCTGTTCTGAGAAGCTCTGTTTTAGATGCTATTTTCTATCTTCTAGATTATACTGATTTATTATCAGATATACACATATATTTTTCATGTAGTAATTCTGTCTCTGGATATAAGTGACTCTTCTTTCTCCATTTTCTCATACTTTTGCAGTTGTTCTGTCTCTGGGGGCTAACAACCCCACCTCTGAATTTATTTATTTTTTAGGCTCAAACAATTTAGTCAACTTCTTTTCCCTAGGAACAGGGACAACTTTCAAATTTCTCACCTAATTAGTATTTCAGCTTGAATTAATTTTAAACTTATGTCAGATGTGTACTTATTATACTAGGTGAAGTCTAACCGATGTTTTATTAAATAGTATTAACTTCTCATCTTTCTTCCTTTCACAATTGTATTCATCATTTTTTACGGTTGTGTCATACTTAATGGTTTACATCCCACACACAACTCTTTCTTCCAAGTATCTGCTAGTGTTTCTTATTCTACCTCTTTAGCACTGCGGGGTTAAAATAAGTTCTTTTTTAAAAATTGCCTTTTTGCTCCACTCTTTTACGTTATTATTGTACTGCAATTTTCAAGGTCATTCAATTTTTCTTTTATATCTTTATTTCTATGCATTGAGATTTGACTTTGAGGGGATTGTCTTTGTAGAGGAGGCTTACATCTTTCCCAGTGAAGAAGAACCATGGCAAAAAAACACTAAGAGAAGAACAGGGAGAGAGAGTGCAATTTCAGGGAAATTCCTAGAGATATGCATCCATCCAGACAGAAGTGATGAGGAAGGAGATTTTGATTCAAGAAGTGGGTTCACCAAGTGCCCTGAACTTTCTCCTAATGACAAGGTAAGTACCTACACAAAATGCCTACAGGTGGATGATCTTTTGTAAAAGGCTGAGTATCATTAGAGGAGATGAGAGAGAGAAATTGTTTAATTGTTTTTTGTTCTCATTTTTTAACGTCTGCCTCTTTAAGAATTTGCTGCTACCAGGTAAAACACAAGACTAAGCTAAGAGTTGTTCCTCATAGCACTTAGTCAAATTCACACCTTTGTAATGATCTTGTCACTGGATGCTGCAGTAGTCCTTATGTTGAGTACTGAACACTACGCACAATTGTCACTTTCATTTTTTCTTTTATGCAAAGAGTTATTTACAGATAAAAGAAACAAAAGGACAATCTCACTTTACTTGCATGCAATAAGAATAACAACACAATTAGTAATTAATACTTATGCTGGGCTGGGCCTTGCAGCATTGTTTTGTTTGAAAGTAACCAAGTACTTTTGAATAACATATGTTCACTTTAATCCTCAGCGTAATGTCAGCTGTAAACTTATTGCAGTAATGTCTCAAATATAAATGGGTCTGATTACATATGTGATGTCAGTCACTCTACAAGTGTCATAGAGAATAAATCAGTCCCTTTTCTTTGAGCATCAGAAACAACTGCTGAAATTAGAAAAAGTGGTATATAATACCATATATGACCTAAGAGTCTTCTGAGTTGTTACTGATTTAAGGAAATTCTTATTGGGATTCTGAGAAATTTAATTGGCCAGTTGGGAATCTGTGGAGCTTTTGGCACAGTCAAAGATAACCATAGGAGAAAAATAAATAAATAAATAAATTCAAAAGGCCCTGAAACTTATTTACATTTTGAGTGCTCTGCACCCACAAAGGAGAAAAAATTATATCTTCATAAATCTTGAAAAATACAAGGAAATTATATTCTAGCTACACATAAATCTGATGCAAACTGCATTCTGATTATCACAGAATCATGGAATGGTTTGGCTTGGAAGGGACCTTTAAGATCATCTAGTTCCAAACCCCCTGCTATTGGCAGGGACACCTCACTCTACACCTGTTGCTCAAAGCCCCAGCCTGGCCTCAAATGCTTCCAGGGAGGGGGAATTCACAGTCTCACCTTATGATTGTAGGGATAAAAAGAGTTGTTTAATTTTTAACTTTTGTTTCCTTGTTAGTTTTTGTGGTTAGTAATGCTTTTTTTATTTTTACTTAGTTGAGTGGCCTGAACTTTAATACTTTGAATTTAAAACTGTCATTATAAACTTGATTTCAAGAATATTTTAGGAGTTTGCAAGTTTCAAATGTGCATGAGGTTGAACAGACAGGCTTCTATGTCACTGCTTTAATGGACTATGTTCTAGAATTATGAAAAAAAAAAAAAATCTGTCTGCACTAAGAAAGGCTTGTCTGTCTTCTGAAAATCTGACTTGGATGAGCCCTAAGATGATCTTATCTCTGTTTGATACTTTTCCATTTTGGGGACACTTATAAGGATTTTTACTTCCAGAATCTCTGTTATTTCATAGGCTCTGCTTAGTCAACGAGATTTCCCCTGAAAGTGGAAGGATCATTTTTAACCTGTGGAATTTGAGTGACATGTATTATGGCTCTTTTTTTGATGAATCTACTTGGGCTGTTTAGACAGTTATGCAACTATTGTGCATAGTTTGATAAAATAAGTTACAATCATGGGTTATTATTGATTATCTCAATGGAATCTGATTTTTGTTTCTTTCTCATTCTTATTTTATGCAACATGAAAATGCTCCGTGACAATGGCTTCTTTCACCAATTGTCTTCTACCTAATGGCAATGGAAAGTGATTACTCATTGGATATGAGATGGAAATTTCCAAGTTCTTTTATTCTCATGATTTTCATTACAATGGTTGCCCAGGTAAACTAGTTCTCCCACAGAAAAAAATAATACATGTGTTATTTATGACACATTAGAGAATCTGCACTAGAAAGAGAACTCAGAAATAAACTTGCTTACTTTTATTATATAAAGAATAAATTTATTTTCCTCCAGAAGAAGAGATTAAGAAAATAAAAGTAGTTTTTTAGCATTTGCAAAAAAAAAAAAATTTATGCTATGGAGCCATATTTATGAAAGTGGTGGTGATATGCTATATTGGCAAGAATTAATTTTAAGGGAAGTCCTTCCAGCTTTAGATCTAAACACTGCAATTCAAATGCATTTTCAGTATTTCAGGCTCAAAGCATGACACATGTAAAATAAGTAATGACAATACAAAAGGTAAATCTACTTTTTTATAATTATTATTTTTTTTTTCAACACTGCCATTTTCACTGCAGTACATTTTATTGTTCTGGCTGGAAGCTTCACCACAGTTCAAAAATTTTGTTAATAAAGATTATTTTTAGTTTGTAGATGCATCTATTTTTATGTCATTTGGTAATATGAAAATATCATTGTTGTGTGTCTATGAGTAGATAACAGCCTTTATCATCTCTAAATTAAATGAAATACTGTACTGAGAAATACTTGAGTTTGGTTGAGTTTAGTATGTAAGATGCCTGTTGAATTACCACAATCTAAGGTGATCGCTGTATGCTGCAGCAGCAGTACCCAAATCAGAATGTATCTTTGTCAGTCACTTGATCCACAGGCCTGTGGATCCTGTATCCTGTACACTTTTTTTTGTTGTTGTTGTTATATAATTTCTTCTATGTACTTCAGGAATGAAAAAGAAAAACCTTCAATATTGCTCTGATCATTTGAGTTATTTCAACATTTTGGATTTTATTATATAATATTAATTAACAGTTTTTATTACTGAGGCTCTGTTGCAAAATATATTTCCTCACTTATTGGAGGCTACACAGAAGTGCATCAAATCACAGAATGGCTTGGACTGGAAGAAACCTTAAAGATTATCTGGTTCTAATGCTCCTTCCCATGGGTAGGGTTGCTAGAGGTAGAAAATCACATTGGCTTGCTCTGCTGTATTCTTAAGTAGGGCATCTGAGATAAATGTTATATACACAGACCACGGAATTTTCATTAATTAAATAAAAGGAATAAAGAAAGGACCAGGAAAAAAAAAAATGTAGAAAAAAAAAATATTCTGCCCTGATTTCAGCTGAAACAGTGTTAATGGCACACTCATGTTTCAATGGAGTGATGAGAGTGTGCCCAAGGCCAGACCGGGCCAATTGGAAGGAAGTGAGAGAACAGATGTGGACTGCTGAGCAGCTTCCAGGTTAAACCACAACAGACAATGTTGTCTATTTTGTTTCATGGTTGAATACTAAACTTTCTTCTTCCTGAGATAAGAGCAAAACCTATGCTCTTTATGAGGATATTACTCAATGTTTTTCTGTGTATTGTCCTTGGGTCCCAGTGTATTCAGTATTTGTGTGTGTCCTCACAGTTAGATTGTCAGCAGATTCATCAGGCAATAAATTAAAATAGTTTTTTAGTGCTCTAGAAGTAAATGAGAACCAAAGAAATACTCATTATAGATACATGAAGGCTTAAATCATTATCATATAAACTACCTCATTTTCAAGTTATTAAAATGGAACATATATTTGCTTAGGTAAAGTACTTCATATAAATAACCATAAGGAATTTAAGAATAGAAGTCAGGAACATAATAGTGTACCTCTACATCTCCTTTCATCTTGTGGATTAAATCTATCAATAGGCAGAATAGCAAGACTGCTCTATAAAAAAATAAAATAATAATAATGGTAAAAGGTTATAACTGGAAAGTAACTTTAACTTTCAAAAGTGTTAATGGCATTTTCTGCCTCCACAAATTTTTAAAAAGTCATAACTGTTAAGATTTGGAAAACAATAGTCATAGGTAATTATATTGTTTAAAAATGAAAAAATGATGTAGAAAGTGTTGAATTTATTTTAAGATGAAAAAAGCCATGACATTGATTTCAGTAGAAATCAAATAAAGTCCTGAAAGTGTATTTTCATCAACAGAGTTCCCTTTTGGACAATATACATCACAAAGACTGACTTGAGCTTGCTTGAGAAGCGGTGACTTGGAATGAGTTTCAAGTAATACTTGTCTTTTATGCTTAGATATTTGTTCAAATGTAGAACCCAAACAGTTAGACTGTTAAAGTTAAGACTTTAAGCCCAACATTTCGAAAGTTGCAGTGCAATCACCTTTTACATTTTATAATGGAAATTCTGAGAAACATCTTTTTCATGATAGACATTTAATCAGAGAAATCACACAAAAGGAGTAGGAAACCTTCCATAGGTAGAGGAAAATTGAAGTTCTCTCTTCTACCTTTCCAGAGAGTGTAATAACAAGTGAGCTGGGGGTTCTCAATAAACCCTTGACATTAAAATTATCAAGGAACAGAAATTACAGGAAGGAGATTAGCTTCACTGAGGTAGTGTCTGTGACTGTGTGGGATTCTGTAGATTAATAGCACATGCATTTGTCAGGAGATATCCTGGTGTACTGGTTTTGGCTGAGATGAAGTTAATTTTATTCAGAGCCACCCTTGTGTTGCTGCATTCTCCCTTTGTGGCTAAACAGCCTTGATGACAAATCAATGTTTTGGCTATTGCTGAACAGTGTTTGCACAGAAGCAAATCTTTCTATCCTACAGTTATGCTAGGAGTGGACATGAAGCTGGGAGAGAACACAGTGCAAACAGCTGCCGAAACTGACCAAAAGGATATTCCATCATACTGTGCATTACTATCAGACTGTAGTACACTATATTGTACTACTGAAGAGAAACTTTTTATAAGGACATGTAGTGACAGAACAAGGGGAAATGGTTTTAAGCTGAAAGAGGGTAGATTTAGACTAGAAATTAGGAATAAATTCTTTACTGCGAGGGTGGTGAGACACTGGAGCACGTTGCCCAGTGACGCTGCAAATGCCCCCTCCCTGGAAGCATTCAAGGCCAGGCTGGATGGGGCTTTGAGCAACCTAGTCTATAGGGAGGTGTCCCTGTCTATAGCAGGGGGGTTTGGAACTAGATGTTCTTAAAGGTCCTTTCCAACCCAAACCATTCTATGATTCTATGATTCTATGATTCTATGATTCTATGATTCTATGATTCTATGATTCTATGATTCTATGATTCTATGATTCTATGATGTGATATCACGTTCAGCAATAAAATCTGAGTAGAGAAAGAGAAAGAAAGGGGCATTCATGATTACAGTATTGCTCTTCCCAATTTACTGCTACACATGGTGAGATCCTGCTTTTCCAAAAAGGGACAGAACAGAGGGAATTGAATCTTTTTCAATTATGCAAGCAGCTTTTACTTTCCTTATTAAATATCATCTCAGTTGACAAGGCTTCTCATCTTTTTGCTTGTTTATTTCTGTTCCATGGGAGAGGGAAGTGAATGAAAGGTTGGAATGGAAGTTTGACTGTTGGCTGAGACCAACTCACCACACCTATTCCAAGACATTTTTTTTTGCCAAGATTGTTTGTTTGTTATATTCAATGATTGTTTTGATGTAAAATGTTCAAAATATTATGAGTAAATTTTAGAACCAAGGTACTCCTAAGGGCCCTTTCAGGTAAGCATCATGGATATCACAATATGAAATAATTTTCTCATTTGTGGGAAATGGTATCAGTTTACTTGTATCAAGATATTTCTTTAGGAGTGAGAGTAAGAGTCTGATCTGCTACTTGCTGTAAAATTGTGAAATAAATCTAACTTAAATTGATATTCAGATATAATTCTGGCAAAAGAACCCTTTGTGTGCTACTTGGGGGTTGTGTATCAAGGCTCAAACATAGTGAGAGAATTAGCAAGCACATTTTCTTTACACTTCCTCTTGAGGCAAAGCAGATCTGCATACAGATTTCTGAAGGAAATAATCTATCCCTTCTGAGTTTCATTTGGAGGGATTTTTTTTTTCCTGATTAAGAGCAAAACGGAAATAAACCTTCCATTACAGATGAATCATTCAAAAGATTCAGGCATCTGGGAGATGCATAGTTGCATTGCAATAAATATAAATGTTTTTTTCAAATTACTTTTGTCTTCAATTACCAAAAAGTACCATTCAAGATTAATCATGTCTACATTAGGAGCCTGATTACATATCAGAAATTTAAAGTAGATAAATAACAGATCTACTTGCTTTAACTTAACCTTAAAAAGAAAAATTCTTGTCTCACTTGAATCTACAGTGAATAAGATTTCCTTATATGTTTTTCATTTCTATTATATTTTGACTTTTCTGTTTCCAAACAATTTTGGTGATTTTAGATGTTATATTATATTCCCACTTCAGTGACATTCTCATGGAAAGAAAATGCTAATACGAAGAGGCAGCTATTATTCTTAGTGATCTCTCTCAGTCAGGAGTACTTACCAAACATTAATAATAGATTTTTGCATCTTGAATAAGGAGTCATTAGGCAAAAATAAATGTATCCAAGAGACACATATGCAATGCTAATTGACAACTGTGTACACAAAGAGCTGCCATTTATTTTATTACAGTCAAACATAACCTTTGTAAATGTCAGCTCTGTGTTCTGTTGACCAGCATTTTAATTTAGACATATTGTTCTTCTGTCTTAAGTGATTATCATTTTATTCCCTTCCAGCACATTAACCATTCATACTAGATGCCATTACATATTTCATATTCTTTTGAAAGTAACAATCAAATGATTATAATTTTATGGGGTAAATGATAGGAAAAAAAAAAAGGAAAAATGATCTCATGATTACTTCAGTGGAGGTTTTGTGTTGATTAAGGTCATAGAAGACAAAACAGTTATAGAATTCTTATACAAATTCTGAAATAAGTTGGAAAGGTGAGCCCATGTGAACCTAACAAGGTTCAACATAGCAAAGTGAAAGGTTTTACTCTTGGGTCGGAGTAATCCCAGGCATGTATACAGAGTGAGAGAAGAAATCCTTGAGATTAGCCCTGCTGAGGAGGACAAAGGGGTCCTGGTATATGAAAAACTGAACATGATTCAGCAGTGTGGTCTTGCAGCTCAGAAGGCCAATGGTGTCTTGAGCTTCATCAGAAGATGGGTGGCCAGCAGGGACAGGGAGGTGATTGTCCCTCTCTGCTCTGCTCTCATAAGGCCCCAGCTGGAATACTGTTTCCAGGACTTGGGCACCCCAGTACAGGAAAGATGTGGTTGAAAAGGTTGGAAAGGGTCGAGAGGAGGGCCATGAGGATGATCAAAGGGCTGTGAATACCTCCTCTATGAAAACAGGCTGAAGGAACTGGCCTTGTTCAGTCTGGAGAAGAGAAGGCTATGGGGAGACCTCATTGTGGCATTTTGTTTTTAAAAGGTGATTATAAACTTTTGTCAGACCATGTAGTATCAGTGGAGGTGGTGATAGGGAAAAAAAATAAAGTCAAAATGTTCCATGATCTGACTTTCTTATATCTAAATATAATTGATACATTATATATATTTACTTCAATTTTATGAAAATGCCTGCACTAACAATTATGAATTATTTTAGGCAAGCTTGTTACAAAGCTCCTGTGAACAACACACAACTGCTCCTTGTAATTTCTTAAGTAAGTATTTAATTAGATACAATCAAGGTTAAATAGTTTATTTGTGATTAATGAAATCAAGTGAAGAGAAAGGCTTCTCTTGATCAGAAGAGTAACTGTACAGGTCAAGGCACAGGCTCTGTGAAGATAGGTATGCTTTAGCTTAGATAGGTTAATAAACTCACATTACATGCTGGAGGTCTTATTGGGTACAGGACACTGGAGCATGAGGGTGAAATCTGTGCCTGTAGCTCACTCTCTGACTGCCAATGTCTTGCTATTGTGATCACAGTTTTTTTCTAACTGAAAACTTTTATGTTTAATCTGTTAAGTACTGCTAGAATACAGGTTCTCATATCTGAAATGCAGCTGTTTTTTATCCATTGCAAAGTTTAGCCACCACAAAGTCTTTGTTCCTACATCATTCCACTTTGATATAATCTCTCATTTCCCTCTCCCTTAGTTCGTCTATCTCCCTGAACTGAACAAAAGTAACCTCTCACAAAACAAACGAATAACTAAGCAAGGGAAGGAAATCAAATACATAAATACATGTTTAAATATGTTATTTCTGTCTAGTTGTTGCTGCTATTGCTAGATAATTTTCTCCTACAGCTCTAATTCTTTTAAGAATTCAATTTTATTTCCCTAAAATAGATCTTTCATGCTACAAAGACAGAACCTCAGAGAAGTTCCAGTTCAGGTGAATCACTTGAGTTCCAAGGAATTATCTTGATCTCATTTGGAGTGAAATCAACTGTAAATCAACTCAGTTGATCTGAGACAGCAAGCCTGCATTACCAAGGGAAGGTCACGTCTGACCGTTCTGGTGGCCTTCTATGAGGGAGTAACAGCATCAGTGGACTAAGGAAGGGCAACTCATTTACCTGCACTTCTGCAAGGCCTTTGATATGGTGCCCCACCACATCCTTATCTCAAAATTGGAGGGACATGAAATTGAAGGGTGGCCTATTCTTTAGATAAGGAATTAGTTGGAAGGTCACAACTTGTGGTTTGTGGTCAATGGCTCTATGTCCATGTGGAAGCCAGTAACAAGCTGTGTTCCTCAGGGGTCCATCTTAGGTCCAGTACTCCTTAACATCTTTGTGATAGAGATGATAGCATTGAGTGCGCTCTTGGCAAGTTTGCTGATGATACCAAGCTGTGAGAAGTGGTTAAAATAACAGAAGGAATGGATGTCATTCAGAGGGACCTTGATAAACTCAAAAGATGGACCCTTGTGAACCCAATGAGGTTCAACAGAACAAAGTGTAAAGTTTTGTTCTTGGTTCGAGGTAATCCCAGATACATATATAATAAACTGGGAGAAGAAATCCAACCCAAGTCATTATATGATTCTATGATGCTATAACTACTTTGGGTAAACTTCATTTGACTTCCTGAGACTTTGGCAGTCCCTGGGGCACAGTTATGCTTAAGACTCGCAAAGTCTTAATACTGAGGAATGTCTAATGGTATGCCCTAATCTGTTTGTTTCTTACTGTTGTATTACTTTTTCAAACTGTGTTATAAGAACACTGGAAACTCTTCCATTTGTAATACACACTCAGATGCAGCTTGAGTAGTATATGTTTTCAAAAGTATTAAACCATATAACATTTTGGAATGGGAAGCAAAGAAGTTTAATATCCATTGCAAATTTTGAGGTAGTGAAGGATGATTTCCTTTTACCTTTATGGTAGACTCACGCATATTTATATATTGACATTTAGCAATGATGTTAGGAGATGAGTCATCTGAAAAGGCAGCAACAATTATTTGATATGTGAAAGTTCACTGTAGATGAAACCTTAATAACTTGCTGATCAACAACTCTTGGCCTGTGAGCCTCTTTTTCATTGCATTTTCCAACAAATGAGGGAGAAACTACAAAAGGTCTGTAAAAGTAACCCTAAGTAGCTATTTTAATTTTGTTCATCAAAGAGAGATTGCTGATAATTTTAGAGAATATACAGGTCAAGTGCAGAAATATATATTTGCAATCGCTCTTCACTGACTTTGCACATTCACATACTTTTTTTTTTCCTAGAAGAAAAAGAAAACCCAACAGAATATATGCATTCATAAATAAGATAATAAACTGAGAAGTTCTGCAAGTTTTTTGTAAGTCATGGACAGATTTCTTATAAATATATACAATAATCAAACTAATTATGGAAATAAAAACTTTGATGGACACTGCAGGGTTAGTTGGAGAAAAGTATATCATGTAAAAAAACTATCATGAATTATATAAAAATATTTACAAACCACAAAACATAGATTTACCCTAGGACTTTCTATTAACTTAATCAATAAAATACTATCACTTTTGACTACACAGAAAAGACAGTAAAATGAACTTTACTGCAAGGTGTAGTGGAAATACTAAGTCATGGCCTGAAGCAGTGATTGAGCACCTGCTGGGAAGGCAGGACCAATCCAGGGGAACTCAGCTGCATGCAGTGCACCTGAGTAACTGGAAGGGGTGAAGCCAGGATCTACCCCTTCCCAAACCTCATTTAAGGGTTGACAGTGGTGAAAAGGATCTTTTGCTGGAGGACCCTGTGTATGTGAGACTTTTGTACGGTAAAGAGATTCTTTCCTTTGTTTCTTTATCATTTGTTGCTATGTTTGAGCATCTCCTCATTTGCTATTGCCTAAAGCTTTGTTAATATGCTATTACTGCTGTGCTTTCCATCGCATTATGGCATTACAGAAGGTTAACAAAATAATAAAGAATAGAAGATGTCACATAATGCCTTTCCCCCCATACAAAAACTAAAATGTAGAAATGAAGCAGATCAAAAAATTAAATCTACTGTCAAACTGAAAAGTTACCTTTGACTCTTCCTCAGCCATCAATACAACTTAAAAATGCAGGGAAACAGGAAGAAAGTTAGATTTAGTTCACAAACCAGCAAGTATGATCCTTTACATACATCCATAATTTTTCATAGTGAGATCTATAGACTTTAAGCATCAGTAACTTTAAAGAGTTTGTGAATATCTGATATAGCACTGATTCTTGAGTAGTCTCCCAGAAATCAGTAGTTCTTTAGGCCGATGTTCTTTGTTCTAAAAAATCAATTAACATAAAATAAATGTTTCATAGATTATAATACTTGCTTACCAAAAGCATTTCACTAATTTATGCAAGACCAAATAAAAAATTACATGACTTTGTGAACCTTGTATTTTCCTGGTTCATCAGGAGAGACTGGAACGTTACTTAAATAGATGCCAGTTTTGAGATGGAAATAGAGTATTATGCATTCATTAGTTAATATTTCACATTTGTTTTTATGTATCTGTTGGTAGTGGAATTTGGCAATTATTTTCTTTTGACAAAATTCATCAAGTAAAGTTTTTCCTTTCTGAGATATGTGGAATTCTTCAAAAATGCATTTGTAGAAGTCGCACATACTGTCAGTAGCATTTGTCAGTAGGGTTTTGGGCTTTTGTTTGTTTGGGGTATTTTTTAAAGTTTCAGTTGTTCAGTAAGACCAATAAAAATTAGTTTGGTAAATGTGGAGTTTAAGGGAAAAAGCTACAGGTCCCTGTGACATTGTTTAAAAGTCTCATATCTGATGATTGTTATCATGAATCTTAGTTTCCCTGGGTGGAACTCCTACTGCTTCTACTTCTGGTATTGCGTGTTGTCCATTTCTTATTACTTTTCTCACATTGGCACTTATTCTATTATTTATTTCCTTTGTTCTCTTCTCCTTCATGTCTCATTCTAGTTCAATGACCAACTTTATACTTATTTCATCCAAATTACTAGGAATTTTCACAGCCTGCTCATCCATCCTATCTAGTATGTTGCAAACTGGTATCAATTTGAAACATGTGGACAAATCACCGTGAAGTTTTACAGAGCTTTAAAGATTCTGCATCTTTTAAATGACCAGAGTGATATTTTCTTTTCAAAAAGCTTAACGTTAAAGGCAGAGAGAAAAGATCCATGGGTTCCCTATAGTAATTTTAGAGGGCACTTGAGATTTTTTTGTAAATAGAATTGCTAAAATATTTTTTTGGATATGTTAGATAAATTAGTATTAAAAACTGTAATAGAATTCATCCCTCAGGCTACAAAATCTGAAAGAAATAGATGTGTATAATTGACATGAAGGACACTTCCCTAAATTTATCTACAACCTTCTGATATATTAGCAAGATTGAATTTAAATGTTTTCCGTTTGAGCAGAATTTATTTCACTCATTTTCAGCTGCAATGTGAAGATTTTCTCTGTTACAGTCCAATTCCCGTAAGCTGCAGATGTTGCAATTATTAATCACTGCTGGTGTGAGCCACCAGATACTATCAAACCTGTCTTTTTACAAATTACTTTCTTAAGCCATTCATTGTTTTGCAGACATGTTAACGTCATGTTAATAATTTAATTTTAATCTTGTTGAGATCACACTCCTTAGGTATCACACGAAAAGGTCTTCAGGATACTATGTCTTCTCAAAAATAATCTTTTCGGTCTCACTCTTATGAAATATATTGATTTTCTCAAATAAGTGAAACATAATTTTATCTTAAAAATTGGGAATGAAAACTCCTTCCTAATGCTACTAGTATTACAACGGGGAGAATTTGCCTCCAAATTAAAGAACACTGTTTGTGTTACTTATGCCAAAAATTAAGGTTCTGTGGAAGATTATGTATTGAAAATCAGAACTGGGAGCCATTTCAATATTAAATGTGAACTCTGTAAATTGCTTTGATTTTTAACTGGTGGAACTAGGATTAAGACTTGCTAACATTTCCCTATTGTATATAATGTTTTTGTTATGTTTTTTTTCTCTTTTTCTTGCTTTCTGGAAAATTAGAACTCTTTGTTTTAGACAAACAGACGCTCTGTGTCTGGATCACAGAGATCTTTACTGTATGTTAAAGAATGCTAGAAGAGAAGAGTGAAAGGTGACTTCAGCAAAAGTAATAATTTTTCTTGTTATGTAATGAGGAATTCTCAGTTAATATTAAGGAGACTATTCCAATGGCATTTTAATGACTGTAATTTAGAATACAAAGTAATACTCCTTAGGCATTCAAATCATTCAATATGAAATTCCTACAGTATTTAACATCTAGCACATATCAAATGCTTCTACATCAGCCTGAAAATTTAGTCAGCCTATTTTCTTGTTGTTAATTGCTTTAGTTGCATATAATATTCCATAATATCCAATTTGTCACATAGAAGCTTCTGTTCTACACTATAGTGGATTAAAAATGAAAAAGAACCATTCTTGGAAGAGGAAATGTTTCTACCATTTTGACTGCCATGTAATTATTCTCTGTAACACTGTCTGAAAGGTAAAAAAAAAAAAAAAAAAAAAAAGGTTGAAATGAAGAGACAGTATATAATCAAAATGAAGATTCAGCAGAGCTCGTTCAACCTCTACTTTGCCTTCAGTTAGGTTCAGCCACACATTATTACTGATTTATTCTTATTATTTTAACCATTTATGTGGTTTATACAACTTCTGGTTCAAAGCAAATTAAAAGACACTTGAGAAGTAAAAAATACCTGTTTCATAACTGTGATGAGATTTCAGCTTATGAAATACAGTAGAGGCTGAACTTTTCAACCAGTATTTCATTGTATATTGTTGCCATGTAGCAGATGTCAGCAGAGTGGTAGTCTGACAAAATGGTGTGAGACATAGAAGTGTGGATGAGGAGAAGGTGTGCTATTGAATTATTCCATGTGGAAAAAATTGCACCCTTTGACATTTGTCAGTGCTTGCTGAATGTTTATGGAAACCAAAGAGTGGATTTGAGAGCAGTGAGGTGGTGTATGGTGTGTTTCAGCACTGGTGACAGCAACTGTGGTTCATCTGAACTGGTGTGGATTTTCATGTGTGGGATGCAGGCTTTTATTCATTAGTAGTGAAAACACATAGCTAATGGTGGTGATTATGTTGAAAGATAGCGTTTTGTAGCTGAGAATGTGTTCTATCTAATAGTGTTACTGTATTTTTTTTATCTGTTGTGGTTTGTATGGAAATAAATACGAGGCAATAGCTTTGGAGCAACCTAAGTGTATATTTCATACTGTAGGATAGCTTTTATTTTTTTCTTAAAAAGGCAACTGGCATCCATTTTTTATATATTTTATTTTAGATCATATCTTGTAAATGGCATGGAGCATTTAAATGACAAATGTTCTATTTTTTTCTGTATAGAATTACACTTGTAAGAATCAATTAGTGCAATAACCAAATATTTTTTTCTTGCTCTCCTAGTCTTCCTCCATCACCTTGTGTAGTTTGCAATTGCAAACATAATTATCTTCAACTCTTCTATAATTTACAAAAAAAATGCATTGAGATTTGGTACTTGATTTGTAGTTAGGATAAGGAAATACAGACAAAGATGAATGAAAACTATTAATTCAGAATAACAGTTTCTGAAAAAAATATTCCACTACTAGCTATAGATAATTAACACTATATTTTTTTCATTGAGTTATATAATTTATTATTATCTCAGTGTTCTTTTATAAGTCATTCACTGTAGCTCAACCTCTTTGATGCTACAAACTGAATCTGAGGTTTAGAAAGCATAATCCACCAACATGTGGGCAAACTACTGGAGCTTCTTTCTCTTCCTTGGGAGAAAGATAGTTCAGTCCTCCCCTATACAGATTAGCACCATCCTTCAGAATGACCTAGGTAATTTCCTCCTCAGGTTAAAATTTTGTTCCTCAGCTGGGACAGACACAAAGTAGTTACCATCATTGTCCCCAGCTGCTGCTGCTGCTAGTGCAAAGAATAGAGTCTGCCTGCAGCACATCTTGTTTTCTCTTCAGTCAGCTGGGCAAACAAAACAAAGTCCTCCTTCATCTGCTACTGAAATTTGACACTTCAGGGATTGTCAGGCAATTAGATTGTGAGGAAGACTTCGAACTCTTTCATAGTTCCCCTTTTCAAGGCAGAAGGTCACTTCTGCTTATAACCACAGTTAACCTTCTAGTTTGGCTATAGTGACACTGAAAGAAGTGACAATGGGAACAGCGCAACTCCCTCTCTTCTGTATGATATCCATTTATAGTATTACTGGCTTTATGGAGGAAGAAACAAGGTTTCTAGGGTTATACTCTTCCTCATTGTGCCTTAGGTTAAATGAATATTCAGTGACCAGTTAAGATTGTTTCTCTCCGTATCTAAACATAGGAGACATACAGCTTTTCTGCTACTAATGTGCATCTTTTTCACTTACCAGTGTTCTGATCCTCACTGGTAAGAATGTTGAGTGTAAACTAAAGGACACTGTGTCTTATTGAAGCGTCTTCCCACTGTCATACCTGTTTACCTCAAATGTCCAGAAAAGTCTTATTTTTCCCCCAAGTCGCTAAGCAACCTTGCTTGGGGTGGAATCTTAAAGCTTAAAGTTTGGGGATTTTGTTTTGTTTAGTTTTTATAACATAGTATATATAGTAAGAACACATGAAGTGTTTTTCTAATAAGGCATACATTTGGTAACCTTTGCAATGTGCTATGGAGTAAGATTTTTTTTTGCATGTTTTTGATGTGATGCTACTGTGTATAAACAGTACAGGAATGATAGATGGAGTTGTCAGAAATAGCTAATGCTTTAGCATTTTTATTTTTACAAAGTCTGTTTAAACATCTGGAAGGCAGATAAGAGCCTACTTCCAAGACTGTTTTACAGGATATTTTTCACATACCCAAATAGACTCTAAAAATTGTTCATAAGATTAAGAATCTGTAGAATTTACCCTATGCTAATTTGAGTGGCAAATAACAAAAGCAGAAAAATTGTTTTCTCCACAGAAGTATTTGTTTTCTAGTTCGCTGTATTCCTGAACTTGTCTTATGAAATGATAGATTCATTTAAATACCAGATACTTAGGTGCTGAGTGCTTTTGGCTCCTTTATGACAGAATTTAATTTTCTTTGGTTGATGTGGCTGATGTATCGAATTTTTACAACTGTGGTCTTTAACGTACATTTCTAATCTGGTTTCTGTCTACAATGGAATAAATCTTCTTTTCCTCAATGAGCCCCCATTTAGGATAGCAAATATGGTTGTGAGAGGCATGGGGTCAAAGTATCCCATCAATAACTTCTACCTTTTTTTTTTTTTTTTTTAACTTTTCACAATTACTTAGCTTAACATGAGATAACTACAAAAGATCTTTGAAGGTTTATGATTCATAGCTTAAAGGCAAGGTCTTTTAGCTTACAGATTTTCTTAAATAATGTAAAAATAATTAACATAAACCAGATTAATAACATTTGAAGTTCTCACAACATCTAGTGAAAAGTTTTTCCTTAATTACTTCCAAATTATAATTTTGTGCAGTGTGATTTTTTTGTACAAGAACCTGCATGTCCCTCAACTGACAAATGGTTGCTATTAGACATGAAACAGCAGGTAGCTGTTCAGTAGGGTGACTTATATTAGCCATTATATCTATAATAGAGCCAATACAAGTGTCAGAAGAGACAGAAGATCTGTTCTAGGAGACATACCTGAACTTGGTTAATGGGGTCCTATAATAAGAAGATAGAGAAGCATGTTAAATTTATTTTTATAGCTAAGGTACAATGATATGAGGAGGGTGAACTCTGATGAAATGCAGTATTTTGAAAGTACTTAAGGATTTTTTTTTTTTACCTGTACTTGTTGCAAATTTAATTCCTTTTGATTTTGAAGCTTAATTTTAATGTTTCTTGCTTATCAAAGAAGATCCTTTGGATTAATTTAACATTCAACTTCATAGAAGACTACAGGTGTCTCACTTAATTTACTGAGCCACCTGATGACAAAATTTTACTGAATTTGGAACCATTTCATCAATGTCTCATGGTCTGTTAAAATTTAAATTTAAGTTGGCATTAGATATGGACAGCTGAGTAGCAGGAGAACACATGAGCAATAGCCTCCTAAGAAGACTTTCTTGAGAGAAATTGCTAAGCAAAACAACTCAAACAGCTCTTAGGGGAAAGCACTAAAGGATTTAATGTGACTTAAACTAATAAGTTCCACAGAAATTAATTTTACTGGCAGAATCAAATACAAAGGAATGTCCTGTCTTGTAATTTTTCTCAAATGCAGAAGGATGTTTAAAAAACTTGGGAAAAGTGCTAATTTCATTGTTAATATTAATTATGTATTTCTGAAAGCATGTTTACTATTTGGGAAAAGGAAGAACAAGAAGAAAGAGAAAAATAGGAAAGGAAGGACAGAGGGGAAAAAGAAAAGATAAAGACAAAGGAAAAGAGAAAAAGATAAACTGAATAAATTATTACTTATTTCAATTTTTAAGCAACGATAACAATAAACATCTTCTGAAGCTGTCTCTTGATCCTTGTTGAAAGGCTATATTTTTAATTACCATTTTCATTACTATTATTAATTACAGTTTTGTCAGGATGGGGAGTTTTGCTTGCAAAGTTCATTGCAAGGTATCTGCATGAGGTTACCTTTAAAAATTTGGCCATCATAATAGTTAATTTTTTTTTCAAATATCAGTAAAAAATATTCTTTTCCCTAATGTCACTCAAGTTAAGGAGTCTTTCTATTTCTATATGTTATATATAACTTTGAAAATTAAAATGCATAAAATAAATGAAAAAAACTTACCTTGGTATAAGTGGCTTTGGCTTAGCTTTTGTGAGCCTCTGCTCTTACAAACAGTGTACAGAATATTCTGCAAATTACAAACAGCTTCCTCTGAAGAACTTCATGATGATATTTTGAAGCAGACATTATTGATTGTTTTCCAGGAGAGGAAGCTGAGATTCACAGTAATAGAAAACTGAGCACACAAATCATACTGAAGATCTCTAAGGCATATATATCTTGAGATGCCTACTCATCTGTTAAGTGTCCTAATTTTTATTCCTGTGCTAATAACATAAATTCACATTCAGTATGAGTTGTAGCAGAATTATAGATAACAACTGTTATTGTACTCTCAGAAGGAAGAGTCTCCTTCATATTCTCTTGTTCAAAAATGGATTTAATCTTTATTTTCATTGTGTGTGGGAAAGGCTTTTTTCTGTGCTCGGTTGTTCTTCTCTTTTCAGAGAAAATATGAGAAAATCCTCTAATGAAAGAGAAGTGTACAAAGAGTCTGATAACAATATTAGATCTTTTTAAAGGGAGAGTATGGAAGAGCCACTGAATCTTTTTGTTTCATAGTCAGGGCAAAAAAAGAATACTGTCTGTTATATGTACTTTGACATTGGTTCTATGCTGTATTGCATTTTACACACTCAAAAGTTTGCTTTTCAGTAACATAAAATACCAGTGAAACCAAAGCATCAAAACACAACCAACTATGGAATCCCTAGATCTCTTTTTTTACTACGAATTTAATGTCTCATTCAGATTTTTTTTCCTGGATCTCCATACAAATCACTTTGAAAAAGAATCTAGTTGGTGTATTTTGCACATCAAGGAAATGAGAGCTACTGGAGTGAGATACCATGAATGAAAAACAGGAAATTCCTGCACTGAGCATCATCATCTTTCTAGCTGGTTATCTCTTCATATTCTGAAGAAGTTACTGACATAGAATGCAAGGTAGCAACCTATGAGAATGACTACCTGTTCCTCAGTATAACCTAGTGATTGCAGAAATGGGAAGATCTAAGATTGAGGTGAAGGAAAGGGAAAAAATACACTGAAAGACATTCTCTGTAAAAATACACGAGTGAAAAACATAACGGGTCTCTCTTCTTCAAACTTGTTCAACCTGTTGTCACATAGCAAGTTGCTTCTGTATACATTTCATGGTGATTCTGATTGAAGAAGGTGCAACAGTTATGAATGACCACAAAGAAAAAATCTTTTTATTGCATTATGTACTAAGAGAGATGTTTGTATCTCCCCACTTGTTTTCTATTCTGACCGTTGTGTTTACTCGTGTCCTGTTATTTTTAATTAGTGGGTAACTGCTATCTTCACCAATTCTTTTTTTTCTTTTTTTCTGTATGAATAGAAGACACATTCCAAATCCATTAACTTTTTTATTTTTATTTTTTTTTTAATGTGTATGCAAGACTGAGAATTCATCCCAGGTAGTACAAACATGTAGGATGGGTAATTTTCCTGTTGAAGGATACAATTTCTATGATTCTGCAGCAGTTGTTTGTATATGGAGACTCATTGGAGCATTTCTGTGCATATCAGTGATGTGAAGTTCTGTTGAGAGATAGTACATCCTAGTAATGTATTGTTTACCTTAAATGGGGACTATCTTTTCTTATCTTTTCTTATTCTTTTTTTTTTTTTTTTAATCAGTCCTTGCTCAGCTATTGTTTTTTCTCTAATATACTGTAGAGAAAGCAAGTATAACCCACCTGCACTTAACATTGTCCAGGCAATATTTCGGATTGTCTTCACATCAACTTCAGCTTTTTTAAGCTGCCTAAAAGCCTACTGTCTATAGTAATTCATCAGTGAAATAATATTTAAGAAATTTTTGTATTCTGTAGCAGGATGTATCTAAAATCAAATGCCTTCAGTTTATATGTATTTTTAATTGGCCTTGAGATTTATATTTTCAGACCTTCTGAACACCATATTTTCATGGTTTTGAAGCAGGATTTACTAAACTACTGACAGATTTCTAAAAACGACATTGCTAGTTAGAATTGTTTCAACTGTAATATTTTAATTAATAATTGTTACAGCCTAAGGATAAGTTGCACTGACTATGCTATGTGAACTTAAGAAAAATAATTCAAAATCTATTTGAATACATTTTTATTCTACATTTCAAAATTTTAGTTTCCTGAGCACAATGGATATAAGAAGATGTATTGTTAGTTGTTATCTTCCTACCTTGAAAAGTGGTAGGAGAGATTATCTCAATTAAGCAGAATTAAAGCTACAAGTTCCTGATATTTAAAAACTTGCTTTTAACTCATGACGTGTAGATATTCAGGACAGAAGCAAATATGTATTGAGTCTGCCTAATCCATAATGCACAGCTATTTAGTTTCAATTTTTGATTGTAGATTAAGACTCAAAATTTTCCCTATGGGTTACTTAGGCTTTTCATGCTGTAAATATTGATAAATAGCTGAAAGAATAAAACAATGGCAGTTTCCTGCAAAGGATGAATAGTCTTTGTAAGCCTCTTTGTGAGGGAATGGGGAGTGATACAAGAGGAGATCGTTTCCAGCTCTATTCTATCTGGGGAAATTGCAAGATTATCTAAAATATTTGTCTCCTGGATTTTCTAGGTGATACAAGACAATTAAAAAAATGTTTCTGAGGAAAAGACCTAGTTCTTAAGTCTTTTCTGCTAAAAGGATACCTCTAAGTCAAAGACAAAGACTGGAGAATCTCATATTCTCTGCTTTCGCAACTGATTAGGTGCTGACACTTTTTCTGCTCTAACATGTCTAAATATGACAGCAGGCAAAGTAATTCTTTCATGTTTTATGGAAAGCTTCTCAATTCAGTTGTCTTATTGTGTGCACAGAGTAATTTAACTGAAAATATACTGGCTGAGGCTAAAACTTTTTCAATTAATCTGATCATTATAGATGCTTGCAGCTCATATAAATTGTGGAATATCAGCTTGCATAGCTCCTTCGAGATTGCATCTCAGTGAAGGAATTAAAGGTTGTACAGAATATAGTATATAAGAGTGAACGCATACATTTGCAGCAGTCATTTTTCTATTTTGTATGGATACTACAGTGTTAATTCAGTGTGAAAATGTAGCCAGGAAACCTCCAAAGGAGCATTTCAATTTCTCCTGTTCTTTCCTGTATCTCTGTTAAGAACCAGATTTACCTCCGTCCTTTTCTCGATATAGTTATCCTCATGTTAGTAGGGCTGCCCTGAAAATAATGCCTCCTATTATATTATGTGGGCTCACAACATCATGGCAGTAAAGGTTGAATCTTCTGTTACATTTTGTAGCCATGTGACAGATGGCAGAGAGGAGCAATATGATGAAAATGATGTCTGATGTGAAAGTGTGAAGTTGTCACTGAAATCCTCCATACAGAGAAAAGTGGCATTCATTGACTCTGGTTGAACATTTATGGAGACCAAACAGTGGATGAGAGCACACTGAGGGTGGGTAAGCAGCAGAGATAGTTATGTGAAAGACAAGTCATGTCCCAGGTGGTCATGTAGATTTTTTACAAGCATGACAAGCAGGCTCTTGTTCATTACTTGTGAAAATGCGTAATTGATGGTAGTGATTGTGTTGGAAAACCATGTTTTGTAGCTGAGAATTAGTTCAATCAAAGTGTTATTGTGCTCTTTAGGCCTATTGTATTTTCAATGGAAATAAATAGAATCATAGAATGGTTTGGGTCCGAAGGGACCTCAAAGATCATCTAGTTCCAACTCCACTGCTATAGGCAGGGATACCTCCTTCTAGACCAGGTTGCATCCAGCCTGGCCATGAATGCTTCAGTGGAGGGGACATTCATTCACAGCCTCATTGGGCAAGCTGTGAGGAGGCATTATTTTCATAGAGATCTGTGTACATGATTTAACATCAGAAAAACTAATCTGTTTGGTTGGTTGGTTGTTTTTTTGCTTCTGCTTTTCTTGCCATCTGTCATTTAGAAATGATTAGCAATTTTTTTTGGAAGCACATGAATCTGAGCAAAATCATTTGACTATAAAAGTATATTGGAATTAGATGATCTTTAAGATCCCTTCCAACTCAAGCCATTCTAAGATTCTATGCAAGAATACTGTTGTGGATGGAAGAAAAGAAGTTGCATGGTTTCATTACTATAATGGTGGGTATTAAAATATTTGCATGTATGTGTCTCAATTGCCAGTGGCCAAGAAGATGATTAATCAATCTGGGGAGGATTTTTGAAAGAAGATAAAGGAACTTATGTTAAGTTTCTCTCCTCCTAAGAGAGACTACTGGGATAGTCTGGTATGCTCAGAAATCAGATGTTTCTGAAAAGCTCAAGGTCACATGCAGCTGTCCTTGTAGAAAGGAAGGTCTGGTCTTTGACACAAATTTTCACTACAAAGTATTTGGATAGCATTATAATGCTAGTATTACAATATATTATATAAAATTTTATTCTTAAATAAGAACATTCTATGCTATAACACTTCTTCAGCTTAAATACAGGTACAAAATTCTTTTCTTTGCTAACACCTTTTGCTTTTTCCAGTCACAAAATTAAAAATTTTGGATTAAAATACAAGTAAACTTCAATTTGTTTCCTGCCAACAAAGAAGCACTGGATGTGATTGACAGGATTTGGAATTTGAGTGCAAAGTAACTGTATGAATGAGATGACATTTAAAACTATATAAAATATGTACTTAGTAAATCAGAGAATTATACAGTTGGCAGTGAAATGAAGGACAGAGGACATTAAGGCTGAAGTAAAATGAAGGAAAGCAGAAAATCATTTGAAAACAAAGCTCATTATGATGATATCGTGAGGGAGAGAAAATGATGACTTTCACAGGCTACTGACTGGTTTCTACTCACAATTTACAGGAATAAACCTCAAGGAAACAAATCTCCTAAGTAGTTTCCTGCAACTCTGGACAATAGAAAGTGATGAGCAATTGTTAAGAGAGGCAATAAATGTACTAGGAGCACCGTACCATCAGTAGTATCACTCTTATGTGCTTGTCATAGATGCTAGACAATAACAGAACAGAAAATCAAGAAAACACTTCCTAGCGAGCTGTTATACTTCTACAGGATAACGTTTAATTTCACAACTATCTATACTTTCAGGAGGTTAGCGTGGTTAAAATCTGTGTCTAGTGGCTTTTAGTAATAAGAAACCGAACCTCTAGTTTTGCCTGATGATATTCAGCCATGCACAGCAGTGACACTTCTGATCCTACCTTAGGTTCCTGGTCATCAGTTATCCAGACCAGGTTTCACACAAGAGCAGACTGCAGCTCTATTCTGCATTCCCCCAGCTTCTTCCTGGACAACAAAGCACAGAGGAGATGAGGTAGTATGTGCCTTAGTCTACGTCCTGCATATAGACAATGCAGGCATCTGAACTTGGCCATTGAAAAATGTCCCAGGATCCCAGAATCCCCCATGATTCAGACATAATGTCCAGATTTGTCAATCATACTGAAATTTTTTACTTTAGTCTAAAGTAACAACTTAAATGTGCATCTGGAGAGCAAACAGTACTTTCATAATAAAGCAACGTTTCAATCTAAGTAAGCATGTCATACGCATTTCTTCTTTTGTTCCTATTGTGTCATGACCCCCAAAATGAGTTTCCAGCACCTCACTACTTCTGATAAGAGATGGAGTATGCAAAATGTGAAAGAAATGTGGTCTCCACTAAAGTTATCACCTTTGAGTTCCTCTGATCAGAAAGCATAGAATCTGTCTATCACACTGCGAATGTATGTGTTGTGTTACAATGTTGCTGATAAAGATAACAACATTTTTTAAATGGTTTTATTAAACATAGTCATATTTCACAGTGAGAAGAGTATGTTTATTTGTCATGCAGTTAATAATTAGTAATGAGAAGGCCTGGATAACAATCGAGTTTCTGTTTGAATTATTCTAGAATCACAACTGGTGGGGTTAGATTTCCTCATCCCTTTACCAGTTTTATAGCAGCATAACTCTACTGACTTTTACTGGTTACTCTCAAATGAAGGGAATGAGATTCAGATGTAGAGAGTATTTTGTAAGATACGGCTCTCCTATACCTTGCATTCCCACTGCTCAAACAAACTGCCTGTAGTCAGCAAAATACTTTTTCACTTAAACTGAAAAGTAATCACAACAAATTAAGGGTTGGCTCTGTTTATGACACTCCTTTAAAGTGATAAATCTATGTGGTTTTTAATTTATTTTTTAATTTAATATAAAATGCTCCCTTAAAGAACAGTAATGGGAGAAAAAACAAAAAAGCATCTCTAATTCCTACTTTGAACTTCGAGCAGATTTTGTAATTAAATAGCAAAAATGAAAATTCATATATTAAGAATTTCATTACTTGTTTCTCTGTTGATGAAACATTAATGATATGTCCAGAAGGAGATTCTTTTACCAAAAAAAAAAAAAAAAAAAAAGATTTGCATAAACATGCATGTGTTTATATGGCATGTTTTCTGAAGCTTCTAAAGGAGTAATAAAAATATTTAAAAAGCTAAAGATAATACTAATAAGTGAATGTTCTCTGAGTAATTCAGAAGGAGTGTTAGCAAAAACAGGTGGACTTGTTTTTAATACCAGAGACTATATAACAATACAACAAGAAACAAAGGGTTGAAGATCTGTGTCATAAATAAAGCAATTCTGCTTTGGTTAGCCTTAACCTTTGCCAGATTTCTGTGCAGATCTGCTTTGCAAACTGGAAAGGACAGATGTCTTTTTGACAGATTCTGACAGAGTGATAGCAGGGTAGAATCTGACATTTTCCCAGCTTTCTGGCATTCAAGTTGCTGCACCTTGTCATTCATACCTTCCTGATATTCAGCCAAGTCTCTCTTTATTATTTATTTCTCCGAGAGTTTATTATAGTTTAAAAAGTGAGATGCAGGAAGGTGCTGCCTGACTTCTCACTTTGCCTCTTGGTGAATTCTGCTCTGATCTCTGATTGTCAAAAACTGTACAGCTAACCAGAGTCCAGATGTTATAAGAGGTGATTTTCTAAATATTGCTCCAAACCCAAATTTTGGTGCAAGAAAACACTAACAAACTTCTTAAATATCTATAACAGAAACAGTTACAAGTAGCTTTTTAACAGGTTTCTGTTCTGAAACAGATCCTTGTTAGTGCTTTTTCCATTTAGAACAGCATCAATACTTAGCTCATGGTTCGGTGACTGGAGTTACAGACTAATGATATTTATTATTTAAGTAAGCAATCCAAAGTACCAAAAAATAAAAAAAAAAAAAAAAAAAAAAAAAAAAAAGAAGAAACACTAATGTCAAAGGATGTATAGCCTAGTCTGTTGCATTAAACAGCGGTGTCACTTAAACTGAGGTAAACCAAGAAGGACAGTTTTGTACACTTAATTGAATTTAATGCTATCAACTGTAACTACTAATTACATGAATCCGATACTGCAGAATGGGTGAGAAACATGCATTTAATTTTTAATCGGATTATCAACCTAATGTGGTGTACATTTAATTTCAGTATATTCAGTAGCTGTTCATTTTATTATTACTTTATTTATATAATATAATATATACATATTATTTTATTATCATATTTTTCCATTATGGTCCTTGGTGCTTTCCTTTTGGCCTTTTGAGGGCTGAAGCTAAAAATGCTATATGTGATTCCCAACTCCCTGATACTTCAGCTTGGTCATTCCTTGTCTCATTTGGTGGCCAATTGGTGATGCTTCTGTGAGCCAGTGTATGGGTCTACTACTGCTACTACTTACTGACTGCACATCTGCTTAGATGTTTACCAAAAGCCTGTATTTTCAAAAGCAGGGGTCCTGCACATTGTAATTCTAGTTGTTCAGCTTGTGAGAGTACTGCTTCTGTTAACATGGTTAACAGAAACTCTATTCATCCTTTACTTCTTATTTTTACAAACAGTTATAGCAGGCATTGGTGTGTGCCTTGAGTTTTACTGCCATGGACAATGAGATGACACCAAGTTTTGAATACACATTTTCCTAGGCTGAGTTATTTCATTTTAAGTGTTTTTCTCAGTTATCAGCTGAAGTCCACGCTGCAATTAATTGGAGGGTTATTAATTCACTAGCAAGACAGAATTGAAGATGGTGACTCCAGGGAAGTACGTAGAGAGCACAAATGTATTTTTGTTGTGTTTTTAAATGATTTCTTAGTACTCAAAGCTAGAGTATATAATCTTCAATGTGCCTTATGTAAATCTGGAGCAAAGAAAGTTGTCTTTTGCTGAGATTAATATTTGTCATAAAATGCCTGATAAAACATACTTTTTTTCAGAATAGGATGACAGTGAAAGAGAACTTCATGTCTTGGGATTTAGAATATTCCACTGTATACTGAAGGGTGCAATATTTGAAGAGAAGTCAAAAACACATCTACAAAACTTTCAGGCTGTGGCCTGAAACACTCAACTAGGTGAGATGAGTTAGAGGGAGCATATTACACAGAGCTTCAGTATTTGTACTGGCTTCTTCTTCCTTTCTGGGTACAATTGAAAGGACTGCGTTTGATCTAGCCCTACAGAGGATTAAAGGAGGATTAAGAGGATGAACAAGTCGGTGGAACTTTGCCATTGATTTCAGCTAGGCCAGGATTTCACCTCCAGTGAATGCCCTCTGTAATCAGAAAAATGTGCTTCATCTTGGACCTGTTACAAAGAACAGAATTGAGAGGATTAAATTTTTGCAGTTAAGCAATCAAATGTCTCCAAGAACCAAAGTCAAGAGCAGATGTGAAACCATTCACATCCCTTATGGATGTGAATAACAGGGAAGCCTCTGACTCTTTAATTGTGCTCAGGATATCTTGGTAAGCAGAAGGAAGAAGAGGAGTGGCAGTATGGGAAGAAAGGAGTGTTGGCTCTTGCAGTGAATGCTTTCATTCCAGAGAACAAACCCTAGTCTAAATCAGTTTCTGAGTGGGATACCTAGGGCTGTAACAAGGGCAAGTGAAATAGCTTTAAAACTGTGGGAAGGAGCAGTAGCAGAAAATTGCGAGAAAGATCAAGGTTATAAACAGAGGTCCAGAAACAAAATCCTCCTTTGCTTGTAGGATGTGGCACTGCTCACCTCATGACAGCTGCTCAACAGGCGGGCTCATCATCCCAAAGGCAGAGGGTCCACATCTGCTGACAAGCAAGGTGTGTACTGTCCTTATGCAGAGAGAAAGCATGGCTGTCAGTTAAAAGTTTGGTCCCAGCCTGTCCTTTAGCCCACTTATTTTTTTGTTTGTTTAAATTATTGTTTTCTTTGGGGAAGTCAGCTTCTATGATGGATCAGGTGACAAAATTCAAAGCTTCTGAGAATTCAGCTAGTGTTTTGTTCTTGCTACCAATTTTCTTGAAAGTAGGAGACTCGGACTCATTTAGTCAGTATGTTGGGTTGCATTTCCGTAAGAGAACACCTCCTTGACTGCAGAATTACCAGACATCTCAATTTTATCATAAAACTTTCACAAATAAAATCTAATATTTTAAAATTTAGCACAGAAGAACAAGATGAATTTCAATGATATGAGGTGAAATGAGATGGCAGGTCCATGTGGTCAGTTGATAAATGTGACCTTTTAAGTTTGACATCTTAATGAGGATATTTCTTCAAACCCACATTTCAAAATGAAAGTATATATTACTTATGTGACAGAACTTCAAAAGGGAGAGGTCAAATCCTGATCTAGGTAGATGGCCTGGAGATTTTTTACTTTCACAGTAGAGTATTTTTCATCTGCTTGGGATAAAAGGTGTATTAGTTTTCTTTAGTTGGCCTTTTTGTTGTTAGATATTCACTTTCCTCTCTGTTCATGAAATACTAGGTACTGTGAGGAAAAATGTTGATTTTTAGGGAGCATTAAATTATTACTTGAGAAGGACAGCATGGAGAAAATCTGCTTCATTCAGTTTTAAGTTTGTGTGTAGTAGTTTAAAAAATAGAGTGATATCCTAACTGAACATATTTATGAGTGAAGTTTCTTCATTTCTATGTAGTAATTTCTATATCCATTAAGGTAAATGTATTTTAAAATTTGTAATGACATCTTAATGCTTTGCCACTGTTTTCTCTCCTGGATTATGTATGAACATTTTCTTTTAATGCAAAGCATTTATTAATTCATTAGAGAAAGATTATTATTCAATTGAAGGCAAATACATTTGGCTATAGAACAACTTTAGCATATTATTTAAGCTTATGTAAATGTGTGGTGTCTGACATAATTTCTCACATGTATTTTTAATTCATTTTCTGAAAATGCTCATATTTTTCCAGTCCCATGATTCTTAAATGTAATTGTATTTCTTTAGAAGTCTAAGATTAATCTCTCTGTCTAAATGTGACATTCTTCATGGGGTTCATCTTCTTTATTTATTTAAAATCAATTTCCTTATTTTAAATAAATAAAGATATAGTGAGACTAAGTATAGCTGCTGGTCTTTGAGTCCGTGCCTATGGTGCATGTTACAATACATCTCATTATACACAGATATTTTTGACAAGCTTCTGACAATCTTCTATCACATTCTTGAATCCTGATCAAGGATTAAGTAAAAATAATTAATTAAGTAAAATATTAAGTGAGTGAAATATTAAGTAAAACATAAGTGATTAAGTAAAAAGTCTATCTGGTTAAATATTAAACAGAATATCGAGAAGTATGTTAATGAGAGAGGAGTGGGTATACACCCTCCAGAATACTTCCAGGAGTCAAAGAAGGAACTTACCTGCATAACTATATCTGAATACAATTGAATTATTTTTGAATAGAATAAAAAATTGAGACTGTGTGGTAAGCCAGCAGTTCTCACATCCCAAAGCCTCTTTCAGAAATGAAGAATAGGGGAAGGATGGAAAACACAGTTAAAATACAAATGCTTGGAGTTCTTGGTGGAATTTTTGGCAGTAATTGTCTGAATACCTTAGTGGATCTGAACATTAGACTCTTCGTGCTCAACTAATTGTGAGGGCATATTTAAATTATCTTAGAATTGAGGGCTGCAAATGTACTTCATGCAATCTATTTTATTTACATACATTAGTCCCAATGAAATAGGATGTAGACATTTACACAGCTCTGTCAATCAGATCTTCATGTTTTTCTAATGTTACTTTGAATCTTGTGTGAAAGATGAATAACTAGCTTCTTAATTTTTGTACATTGTTAGTGGAGGAATTTGAATTTACTTATATGCCATAATAGAAAGTTTGTCCGTTCTTATAGACCTTAAACTTTATTATAGTTTATATATCTTATAAAAAGACTTTATTTATGGATTTATCTTTGCAATGGAAATGAAACTGTACAACTGAAGAAGGGGGGGAAATACATCAGAAAAATTTAGAGTTTTTAAATCAGCAGTTAAAAGACAACATTTTTTCTGCCACGGGAAAGTACAAGAAGGAAAGCAAGGAGAGAGACTGCAAAGGAAAGAGCCATACATCTTTGATGAGGACTTTTCCCTCTGAAGAACATAGGCATTATGATAATTAAGTTCCTATATAAACAAAGTGATAATACATGATTTTTTGTCTTGATCATTGAAATCAGAAGAAAATAGGCAGCACACTGTGTAGTATATATGTTCAAAACCCCAAGAAAATCGCAGTAGATAAATGTATTGTGGAGATGGAAATGGTTAAAATTGTACATTGTCAGATAATACCATGGGGAAAAAAGTGCTAATGTACTTCTCATTCAGACACATAGTATACTGCTGTTGGCAATGCCAACGAGTAATGCTGGAGTCGTTACAAAAATCCTCCCTGTACCTACTCATCTCTTGCTGGTATCTGTAATTAGTTGCATGCTGAGACAAGTCAGAGAGTTCTGCCATGTCTCTGTGAAAGCCTCAAAGTCACAGCTCTATGTATTATTAATACAAATGAACAGGCTACAGTAAAACATGAAAATAACTCCATCTGGATCCTCTTAATATAATGCATTGTTTGAGCTCTGGATTTTGTAGTGATATTTTTGGAGCGTAATGCCATCTAAATCCTTGAATAAAATTGTTTTCCTGTATCACATCCACTATTTTATATAACAGATAAATAGCTGTCATTCTGATGAATGTCCTCAGGGCATTCAACATAATAGGATGTTAAAGTATAGCCAAAGCTACTTGGCATCAGCCAAAACTCATTATTGGAGATCAGCATCCCAATCAACATTTAATGAATTATGATCAATTTAAAGTGACCGTTTATCATCCCGTGTGGACAAAATAATAAAGTGGGCCTAAGGCCAGTCATTGCCCAAGTCTTTCTTTGATTGAAGCTGCTTTTTGGCTATTAACAATTCAACATAGCACTCAAGATATAGCCAATTATTGTAATTACTCTGACCGCAACTGAAAGTGTTATTCTAAAGTATAGGAAAGATAGTGAAATGCAAAATGTAAGACTTTGTTTTGCTAACATTCAACATGTTCATATGACAGAAATAATTTAAACATGGAAGAAAACAAGATTAGTATCCCAACTTAAGATAGATAATTTATATGCAATCACTGTTCTGTTGACTTTGAGGGATTTCTCTTGTGTCCTTCCTTTCACATTCATGCCTTCTTTTGTTATGCCTGCAACATCAAAATTCTGTTTGATTTTATAACCCTAGCATGTCTTTTTTCATAGTAGACAGGTCACATTGTTTATTGCTGTACATAGAACATCTTTGAATAGTTTTTAATAAAAATGTTGGGTATCCTCTGCACAAGTCTCTTGAAATGCTCAAGTACTGACATTTGAACTTGGAGCAAATGCTTATAAACAAGTTCAGCACTTGTTTTCATCTAAGGGTATGTCTACACTCTATAAATATTTATTATAGATATAATAGCTCAAAAGCTCTCTGGCAAAGTTTTGACATGCAAGTGATTTTTATTCATGTTGCATGTATATATTATAAAACTTTTTAATGGATAATCTTAGCGTTTATATTTTTATTGGAAAAACATGGAGAACTAAAGTAAGAGTGCAGCTAACAAGGTATTATTGCAGTAAGTCAGGCTTGAACACTGATGACTGCAATGATTTCTGGAATACTATGGTTATGAGTAATCCAAGACCTGTCTAAATTCTAATCTTGTTCACATAGTACACACCCTTCTGACATCCAAAAGATGTCAGAAAAAAAAAAGGCAGTATCTTTCTGAAGCTCATTCTTCATTGAACTGACTCAAAATTATTTCAATTTATATATTCCTTTAAAAATATTATAAAAAACCTACATCTTTTTTACAATAAATTCTTCACAAAATCTTCACAAGTACAGGAGAGCAGGGTAATGTATAATGAAAAGAACTAACTTACAAGTAACGTTCATTTTCACAGCTCTTAAGAGCTTAGGAAAAAACATTTATGATGAGATAGTCTAGCTAAAAAAGCCTGTCTGAGAGGCCAGTAAAAGAGAAGAAAAACAGCAATAATTCCTCTGACACCCTGCTGCCAGTAATGTGCACTTTAAGAACATAGTGGTTTACGAGAGCTCTCAATAGATTCTTCTTTCCTGAATTTGTCTTACTCTCATTTAACTCATCTAGTTGTTCAGAATCCACAGCTTCTTTTGGCAATGAGTTTCTATGAAACAGCCTGGAAGAAAATATATTCCTTTTTTTTTTTTCTATATAAATGAGTTACCTCACTGCCTTCTTCCTGCATTGTGAGGACAGTGATTAATGCTTAATTTCTCTATATCTTCCTTTTTGTGCTTGTAATTTTATAGACCTTAAATCTTCTCTCAACTACTTTTTTTCCAGGCAGAACTTCACAGACATGTAATGTAGACCTACTGATACTGTAATCAAAATACTCTCTCTTAGCTTGAATGGTTTTGTTTGGACAGAATAGCATATAGACAGATTGTTATGTGCAGGTTAGCAACAAGGGAGAGAATTTCTAACTTCTGGGCCCTGTTCTTTTCAACTGTGAGCTGTCAAACATACGTTCTGATTCTATAAAGTAGTATTTAGTTTGATGTGTTCTAATTGTTGCTGCCATCTACTGCACAGTGAAGTTTTTTTCTCATTAGGGTGGACATCAACCATGGAGAATCTACCATAGATTTCTTAAAGTGTGTATTACTGCTTATTACACGGAAAAGCATGTGAGAAGTATTTTTTTATCCACAATCATAATACATTTTTCTGGGGCTTGGACAAGTTTCTTAACAAAAGATTTGTTTGCTGTCAAATATTCTCTTTGTATTTATTTATTTACTTATTTTGGAGGGCCGGGGGGAATATTAATGGGAACTGGTGGGGCACTGAAAAAATCTTGTTAATATCCCTTGCCAACTATAGCCATCTGTTACAATTGCCAGTGAAAGAGCAAGCCTGTTAATGGTTGCTATTAACATATTCAGAACTTTTCTCAACTCTTTTTGGCAGTCTTAAATTGCATGTCACTCTCCTCAAAACTGAAAATCCTGCAATTAGTTGTTTTATAGATGCTAAAGGCCAACACATAGCTGTCTTTCATACTTTAAAATCTACTTAGTTTAGTTTTCAATAACTTCATGATAAAGGACAGTCTGTTTCTGTGCTTACGTGCCGCAAAGCTTAGGAGTCTTGTGTTCACTAATCCTTAAGTTCTGATGTGAGTGTGTTGGTTTTTTTTCCTACCATCACATTTCAATTTCTTGTAATTCTCTGTGCTCATTTTGCTGTGCTCATGCCTTCACTCATTTCATTCTCTCATTTCAGTTGTTTGTCAACATGCCTAAAAGTAATACAAGTGGATTCATTGAAAAAACTAATAACTGGGACATACTGAAAACACAAACTTATCTTTTATAATCATATCTGTTCCTGCAGTCTGTCTTGTTCTTGTGACATACTGCAAAATAGTTCAGTGTAATGTGTTTCTTGTATTAGTTAACTATTATTATTAATGTAAGCACCGCACTCTACCATATGTATATGGATAAGTAATCATGCTTCCCTGTCAGATTTTAAAGTCACAGGAGGAATCTGTGAATCCAGCTTATAAGTCCTTTTTATTTTTTTTCCTACTTGATTCCTTCTACTCCTTAAACATTCATCAAAATGTATTAAAAAAAAAAAAAAAAAAAAAAGACTGGGATAAAAATTGTTAAAAATAGCATGGGCAGGAGTACTGAATTATAGTTTTAATAACTGTTTAAGTGTTGCCTAGATATTGAATCCAGTGAGAGGTTGTAGTCAGTGCTAACATCATTCATTCTCTGAATTGGATCCAGCAGGATAATAGGTGAAAAGAAGGAGTGTCTTGAGGACAAGGTGTTATCACTTTCAATTGCATGGTAAAACACATTCTTAGGTTCAAGCCAGGATATTTTTCATGAAGAACAAAATGAGATCAAAATATTATTACCATTAAAAATTTGCTGCAGTATTTCTGGACATGAAGAAAATCACACCTTTGAATATCTGGATTGCAGTTGTTCTTAGGTGACTTAGGTAATGCACTGGTGTTCAAGAGCGCAGTTTCCCACACATTTTCTTAGTACTGATGCTGAGTTAGCAAGTTTGTTTCTTAATTAGGAATTTATTTCATTGTACTGCTTGCACAGGTTATTTGGTGTACTGAAGAATGACAACTGTTTAAAAGATTTTAAGGAAAGAAAAACTTCCTATTCAGTGCATATTAGAGTAAAGCCTGTATCCAATGATATCCAGAGCAAAAGGTAAGATGCTCTTTAAACAAACATTGTATATAATAATCATGGTCACAAATATTTCTTAAAATTGTTTTTTTTTTTTTTTAATTGTGTTAGAGCTGAAATACCTAAGTCAGCATTGTAGGGACAGCAATTCTGTGTAGGCACTGAGTAACCCAAAGTGAATTGTTCAGATCAGGATTCAAAGTCCCATAAGTTCATTTATATTAAATTATATCTAAACAGTTATACCTGAAAGAACACGTGTAGGAGGAAGAGAACTTCAAGAGGCAGTCCCAGCTCACTATTTATCTGTTTTACATTGGCTGTAGAAAATAGCAGAGAGATTTAGAGACAAAGATTGGTATCCAGGTTTTCATCATTTTACTTTGAAGCTTGAGTGACTTTCTATCTCACAGCTTTTGCTGGCTGTAGGGCACGTATCTTCAGTGAGACCCCTGGCTATATAATTTCCTTGTTAAATAGGAGCTGAACAGGATTTAAGAAAGTTTTACTCCTTTTGTTTTGTTTGGTTCATTTTTTAATTATTGAGACCGTGAATAGGATTTGGATAGAATTACAGAGTAAGATTTAACTGTGATGGAGATAGTTGTGGGGTGGTGTTGTTCTCATATTTTCAGAATTCCTTATTTATTGTCTGCCTTCCTTCTTTCTTCAGTGCATTCAATAGTGTAGATATCTTTTTTTTTTTTTTTGGTCATATTATTCTTACATTTTAATGTAGAGAATTGTTAGAAATTTGACTCAGATATGTGAATTCATTAGTAGTGAGCTCCTTGGGCTGAACCTTTTTACATACCAGTAGAATTTTTCTACGTTAAAGAGTCATTATGGCTATAAACTCATAAAATATTTTTATTTGTTCAGATAATAATACACAGATACACAATGGAATGAGTACTTAGAGAACAGTACAAAATAACTTGGTTGTCATTTCTTTCATGTTAAAAAACAAAACAAACAAAAAAACACAAACAAACAAACAAAAAGACTAAAATAAGATATTTCCCAAACTAATTTTAAGTCATCAACTTGTTGGTTTTGTGGAAAAATGTGAAGCAGTAGAAGTCAAACTTCATTTTGGCACTTCCAATTAGAGTGGTTAGTTCATTTTCTAAGTTGAGGAATGTACTTTCAGTGTTGTCAGAACCAAAACAAAGGGTAATAAACAAATAAATTTCATCTGAAATAAGTGTTTTTTCCTGATTCTCAATTTCACACTTTTATAAGAAAGATTTCAAGTTATGTGCAAAAGATTTTTTTTCATTTGATTTTTTGGATATGCTAGGGAACCAGAATATATATATGGTATATATGTATATACATATATACACCATACACACACACACACACATGATATAGTGAATACCACTCCATCACTGAAATCATACATGACAGTTGTACTGTGTACCATGCTGTTCTCCTCCTCAATGTCCATTATTTTATCAGTTTTCAAGAATGTGTAGTGTGTTTTTTATTACTATGACAAATAAGTGTTAAGGACAGATAATTAAGAAATGAAAAAATGTTCACTCTGTTAATGAAAGTTAGTATTATTATACTCCTGCTTCATGTCAGATTTCCTGAGTAGCATTCAAGACAGTTATAAATTGAACTATTTAAGTGAACCCGTTTCTAAGAATTTATCAAGAATTGTCAAGGTATAGACATGGTAGACAGCAATATTATATTTTCCCGTGACATTATATATGGTTTTCATTTTTTTTTTTTAATGAATTCAGTTCTGTTTCTTTACATGTGTAAATAGAAATTGTATTATATAATATTTTCTTCAGCTATTGCAATATTTTTACATGGATTAGTTGTAAATGTATGTTTTCACCTTTGTTTCAGCATCAACCTTGTGTATGCAGGCAAAGACTATTATTACCACTTTCAGTTTCTTTGCTATTTGCTTAATAGCAGGTTTCAGATGATGTGACCTTTTACTTGATAAAAAGAAAATAGGGATTCAATAGATTGCTATCATCAATAGGATACAATTAACCAGGCAATGATTTAATGAAAGAATAATGTCAGAACTGTGTTAGCAAATCTATTTTAAGACTTGGAGACGATTTTATGCAAAAAAGCGTATGCAGAAGTTAGTGATTTCATTAGCATAGTGCTTAGGATTTGACAGCAACCTTGATTTTCTTCTCTTTTCTCTAATTTTATGCTTAAGTGATCATTGAGGTAAATGATGTGGAAGAGAGAAGTACTTCTCCTTTGTCTTTAAAAGATGAAATGAAATATTTAAAAAGTAAAAGGAAGCTTCAGTCATCTGCCTTTTTAAATTACTGTAGTTGCCAAATAATGAAAACTGTGACCCCTATTAAATGTAGCACTGTCTTTGCTCACTTGCTTTGTGTAACTCAATCCCAACAATTCTGAGCAGATAACAAAAAAATACCACTAGCACTGGCTTTAAGAACATTCTTTGGTATACCAGGTGACTTTTCTTTCCAATAAAACAGCTTTAAGAAAAGAAACAATATTGTCGTGAACCAATGGAAAATGCAACTGTACCATTTGTCAAGAGGTCCATTGCAGCAGTATTGCATTCTGAAAAATGCAATACTGAAAACTGCATTCTGAAAACTTCACATAGAAAGCCTTCACTTTCTCTCACTTTTTAATTCTCTTTCTACCTCACCGTTAGTGTGACTTCTTGGCTTTTATATTGTAAATGTCTCCCTTCTAATATTCAGCCAGAAAGACTCAGTGTACCATTCAACCAAAATAAAACACAGATGGACCAACAGCTCACCAAACAGGGTATTATAGTGTAGTTTATATGTTATACATATTATACAGCATAGTATATTATGGCCAAGATACAGTATTCCTAGTCTAGGCTTTTTTTGTATAAAGTATTGCAAAGAAACTAATGAGGATAGATTCAGAGTCCAAAAGGGTACCTGAAGGGTACATGTTCTCTCTGTTGTAAAGCAGAATGGAAACTTTGAAAAGATGAAGCAATGATCAATAAAGCTAATTCAGAGAATTACTGTCAAAAGATGGGTCACAGAAATCTATGCTCCAATTAAATATTAAAAATGGTCATATTTTTTAATAAGACTAAGTTTGAGAAATATTAGTGTAGTCTAGTGCACTAGAAAAGTGCACTGATAACCAATAAAACTTCTTTCTGCTCTGCACATCCATTCTTGGCATTCAAAGCACAGTGGCTTTAAAATCTACATGTCCTTTAGGAAAAGATTTCCTAACCTGTATAAAAAAAATGTGCACAAGAAATATAGGCAAAACAAACAAAAAAAAAATAGGGGAAAAAAAAGAACAAGCCATCTCCAGACAACTGTATAATATGTTAGTTACTGTCCCCATCCCATTCTGAGACAATAGCTCTAGCTAAAGTAGAATTGAGTGCTCTGTTACGATGTGAATAGAGAAATTTTATTAAAACAGCAGGTTATGGGTAATATATTGAATTTACAGCTCAGGAAAAGTTGTTAAAATGAAATTCTCATACAGAGAAAAATACAGAATCCTGTAGAGGAATACAGAATTTACTTTTTAAATTTCCTTATTAAATGAAACAAAAACAAAAATCCTATCAAAAAAGATTCCCGATAACATTATTTTTCTCTCCCCACTGAGTCTTAGAGTGATGGTCCTCAAGTAAGTTTTGTGTGCTTCCACTATGGGTGTTACAAATGTGTAGCATTGCTCTCTTCAAACAAGTGTACTTCTCTCTTGAAATACCTATCACTATATCAAAACCAACTGAACATGGACTAATTTTCTTGAGTAAATAATTATGCCGATTCTTTTGGCAAACCTTCTACTTTTTTTTCTCTATTTGTTGTTATTATTACTTGTTTTTCTTTGTTTGTTTCTTCTCCTGCCAACCCTATTTCTCTCCTTCCATCATGGACTATTTCTTTCTAACACAGGGCACATTATCTTATATAATTCATGAAGTGTTATCTAATGGCAAGTGACTTTACTTGATAGATTTTTATTAGCTATTGTTACTTACATTTTTAGTTCTCTTTTCCACTATTTCATGCTGTATCAGACATGAACTGTAGGATTTGCTTTCCAGATAGACTTAAGATGAAGGAATCAGAAGATCAAGAGGTGGGACAATATGCTCTGGTTAATGCTCAGTTTATGTAGCTGTCTATATTTTCGCAATAGTTTAGAACCATTCAGCTGGACTTTTATATAGACAGAGCACATCACCTTACAAGAAGACATATTCTGGCATTGTGCTGACATTTGCACTATATTGTTAACTAACACAATGAACATAGACCAAAGAATCATTAAAAGCAATTATTCAGTACATTGCTAAAAGAAGCACAGTAAATAATTATTCATTTATACTACAGTTGTATTGTTGTGATTGTTAGTGACAGGTGAGTAATTCTTTATTTGCGCCTTAAAAAAAAATTATCATGGGAGAAGGATAAACTGATTTCAGGGATGTAAGGAAAAACTGCAAAGGTGGATGGGTGATTCAGAGCAAGATATTAAAATACTGAAAATGTTGAAGAGTTTTTTAAATAATACAAGTTTCGGTTTCTTTTTTTTCCGTTCTAATTAGTACTTACATGTGAAGTAAAGTGACTCAGTTTTATGGTGATATTCTTTATATTCTTTTATCTGCCTTTACACTATAACTTAGATATCACAATATTTCTTTCTTTGTGTTAGTAGTGCAGTAGGAGAAAATAGGCTAATGTTGAATAAACTTTTACACATTAACAGTCACATAATCTCATTAAAGCTCCATGTTATCATTCCCTACTTGATCTGGAGGACCAGTTTGTTAGGGAAGTGAAACAAATATAAATTAAAAAAAAAAAAAAAGGAGGACATTTAATTTTTAAATTTGTGTCTGACAAAATGAGCGAATGAGCCTTTTTTTTTTTTTTCCCTCCTGGTTTTATTTCTGTGGAAAGCCTGCAAAACTAAGATAGCCCCTAGTCCAGAACTAAATTCATTCATTTTATTTATTCCTCCTTTTCTCCTTATCTTGAATTTCTGTTCTAACAAGCATTCATATGGAGGGTATGATAGACTTCAGTCTCATTTCTTTCAAAGATAAAGTGATCCCACACATTAATAAGGTCACCTCTGAGTCTTCTTTTCTCAAGGCTGAACAGACCCAGGTTGCTTAGCCTTTCCTCATAGGAGAGATGCTTCAGGTCCTATATCATCTTTGTGGCCCACCACTGAACTCCTCCCAAGAGATCCCTGTCTTTTTGTTCTGGGGAGCCCAGAAATAGATGCAGTACTCCCAGTGAAGGTGAAGCCTTACCAGGGCAGAGTAGAGGGTGAGGATCACCTCCCTCGACCAGCGTGCCACGTTCCTTTTGATGCACCCCAGTATGCCATTGGCCTTCCTGGCCATCAGGGCACGCTGCTGGCTCCTGGTCAACTTGTTATCCACCAGGACCATTAGGTCCTTCTCTGCAGAGCTCCCTTCCAGCAGGCCGTGTCCCAACCTACTGATACTTGCAGTTATTCCTTCTCAGGTGCAAGACCCTGCAATTGCTCTTGTTAAACCTCATCTGGTTTATTGCTGCCCAGCTCTCCAGTCTGTCCAGGTCTTGTTGAATGGCAGACCAGATTGTCCAAAATTATTCGTAGTAGGGTAAAATAAAATGGATAAGGTTGCTATTCAGTTTAAATAAAATACTGCCTAATTCCCTTAACGCATAAAGTACTATGATATTTTCTAAATAAAAATACTTATTTTTTTTTTAAATCCTCTTCTTTAAAGCATAGCATAGGAAAAAATACATTTGGAAGCTTAATATTGACACAAAATTTATATTTCTTATCTTTAGTAGTTAATCTTTTATAATTTGCCTATATCTTTTCAAAAGGCCAGCTATAACCCTTGGAGTGGGATAATTGCGCTATCTATTTTGAAATGACTTCTGACTTTTGGCTAACTCACATCTCGTTATGAACTTCTTATCTATACTTGCATTTCAGTCAGTGCAAGCTGAATGTTGTACAATTCTCAGCACATTTTTCAGGAATAAAGAAGGGCATTCAGTGACTGAATAAAGAATAAAATAATTTGTCAAGCATCGCCTTATTTATTTGATGTAATTACGAGAGAGAAGTTCATATAGGATGTTTTAATCAGTATGTACTTTTAAAATTGGTACGTGGACTTTTAAGTTCCAGATTCCAGTAAAAGTGATACAGAATTAGCAACAGACTGGAGAGGTTTCAGATTTAAGAAGGCAGCTACACATCATTGCTTTTAAGAAAGTAAGCAGATAAAAATAAAAACCCAGAAATAGTAGTGGTCTGACTTCACCTTTTAAGAATGAGTTCATTTGTTCATTTCAGTGAATGTTTATAATGATATTGCATAATTACAACTTAAAATTTCACTTACATTATGTAAATATAAAAGAAACAACTGGTCAAAATTAAATAAGATATGCTGAATTTATTTATATAGTATAGTTATATGTCCTTTATATTTTGACTTCTCAATACAATTTGAGTTATGAAAATTTTTCTGACTCTAATTACATTTCCCATAATTTGACAAGTTCTTTCTTTTTCTGCTATCAGTCTCTGATACAGACAAATAGTGGCCATAGATATTTTTCTTAGATATAGCAGAATACGCAGTGGTGGAGGCAGGATAACAGGTTTAAAATGCAATTTGAGGAACAACTGTATCTGAAAAATAAAAAATAATCATCAGAACATGTTACTCATTAAAATATAGAAATAAAGATACAGCACCATCTAGTCTATCTATATCCACCAAAGGGGGGGTGTCTGTGTGAAAAGAAACAAAACAATAAAACAACAACAAGAGCAAGAGCTACATGTTTAAATTGAAGTCAAATTGTCTGCAAAAACAGAACCTCTCTCTGTTGATATTTCTTTTATAAGATTTCAGTCTTTGGCCTTCATTCAAATTGATGTACAGATATACTGAAATCAACTGCAGTGTTTTTGTCCTTGAAGAAAACACTATCCTTTAAGTTGCAGACAAACTGATACATAACAAAGTAAGGAAATAATGCATTTATACAAAATGACTGTACTACTGAATATACAGCAAATGCTTAATGGATCCCCCAAAGACAGTAAGCTTTCTAAACAACATACAGTGGAGATGGGGGGGGAGGGAGCAGGGGAAGGGAAGAAAAAAAAAAACCTGAAACATTTTTGAAATACTGAAATTTGCACAATTTAGAGGTGGTTCTGCTCTAAGTACTTACAAAAATTCCAATTTGATCTATTTACTGAACTCCAGAGCAAGGGCCAGGCACTATTTAATAAAAACAAAAAATACTGTGAAAAAGTTGATTCTTATGTCTTTCAAATTAGGACTGTACTTTATTTTATGGATGATTGTATTTGATTATCAGAACTTTGAGACCCAGTAGCCTACTGGCTGTACATTCTTATTCTATTCTAAGCTCACCCCGCCATTATCCTTCAGTGTCTCAAATGATCTTGTAAGAATTGATTGCAAAACCTCATACTTGCAAAGTAGGGAAGGGAATGGAGAAGTGGAAGTCTCTCCAAGCAAAGAGAGAACAGATCATTTGGTGGATAGCTCTTAATGCTCGTTATACTCATGAGAGTTTGGAAAACATTGTATGGATTTCTGTGGCCTCTTACTGTCTCAGCCTTTAGAGGTTTGAGCGTAAAGTCTTTAAGGGCCAGTAAATCCTATTTAAAGAATCTGTGTGATTCCTGGGACAGTAGGACACCCTGATTTTCAGAGGGGTGGAATTGGTCCAAGAGAAGGCCGATTTGTCTATGTTTTCTGTATGAAAACATATTTCTATATGAGAGAATAAAAGCGCCCTTAAACTCAATTTTTTGTTTGTTTTGTATCTCTTTTATGCTGAATGTTGGTTTGATTACAAGAGGAGTGTAGCTACACAGCTCTGCTATATGGATGCCATATTATGTCTCATGATGGCAGGAAATGTCTGCCTTCTTGCCCAGCTAAAGTCATTGCTCAAATCATAGTTCCAGTTTCACCTACGGTGAAACACTGGCTTTAAAATATTTCTGAATTTACACTATAGACAAGAATTCCAAGGGATCTTACAGGAAGTTACAGGAAAATATTTTACACTGAGGCACTTTCCCATCTATAAACATGGTGAGCTTTAATAAAAATTCAAGAAACTAAATTATGTCCTCAACACAGCTGGACTTATACTATAATGGGGTGCTAATACCTGACCCAGCACATCCAGGTCTCCTCCAAAGCAGACAGAAGACAATGAATAAATTATCATAAACACAACTGGTTTTGAGCCTATTCTCTAAATTTCCTTCATTTAGTTCTCATTGGAAAGCAGACATATGAGCATTTATCTCACCAGTACAACTATACAAAATAAAGCTTTTCTCGGAGAGAGACATAATAGACATTGTCTCTTCCTCACCAGTAGGGAATTTGTGATTCACATCATCTGTTCCTAAATCACACATAAACATGTAAGTCATGGAATGAACAGTAACTTTAGAAAGCAGAGCAAATTGTCATTGCTGATAACATATAAATTATTTTAAATACAAAGTCTAGCAAATGAACTTTAGAGATAATGGTCTGTGTATTAGTTTGATAGAGATTCTAGGTTAAGCTTTCTTTCCTAAACTTGTTCTATGGCTCAGAAAACAGAGTTGCAAGTGACAGTTAAGTCTAATTGCAGATTTATTGAATCTGCCAAGCATTTTGACTGTGAGACAGTAAGCTCAGAAGCAAACCCTTTCTTCAGCATTATTGTCAATTAGTCAGTATGGGAAACTATCCAAGCCATTGTTCTCCTTAAATGAACATCTTCTGGCAATGCATTCAAAAACAATTCTGTTTCAAGAATTTCTGTCAGTGTAAAAGAACAGTCCTGAAACAATACCTAAAAGTTGTTCAGGAAAACAATAAGAATGAAAATATAGAAGATTTGGAACAATGCATAATTTGATGAGCAGAATAAATCTTTAGGAAAAAAAGCTATTTAGTAGTAGAGCACTATTTTTTTTAAGTAACCACTCTACCAGATTGAAAAGAAGAAATGAATTTCCCTGGATAGTATTACATTAGTTTAAGTACTTCACTTAGAAACTCTTGGTGGAAATATTTCATTTTACAAATTGGCTTATCTGTCATGACTAAAAATATTCTATACTTATTTATTTATTTATTTATTAAAATATAAGTGAATTCCAGAGTTACAAAACATTTTTTTTCCTGAGATCTGATTTGCTAAGCCAGGCATTTTAATACATATTTAATACATGCTGTGCAGTATTGTTCATTTAGTTCTTACACTTGTGATAATCCCGTAGCACATTCTGAAAATTACTTAATCAATATATTAAAGGAAATCACAAGCTACCTATGAGTATTTTGTAGGTAGAATAAGGAAATGAGTTAGTCAAGTAGATGTTTTCTTGTTAATTATCCTTTAGGAATTCACTTAAAAGTATTTCTTAGACAATGAAGATTCTGTGGAACTTTTGCCTGATCTTAACGGAAAGAAATTCAGAATACTTTTACTGTCCTTTTGTATTCATATCAGTTCTTAGCTCATAAAAATTAATCTGTTTTTAACTTTCAACAAAAATTAAAATTAATACTTCAACTGAAATTTTGGAGCTGATAAAAATAGGTACACATGTATGAGTAGATAATGCAAAAAATTACTGGAGATGGGCACACCTCAAAAGATTCAGAAGAATGGTTCAGAAGAGTATTGAAAATCTAGTATACTGTATGCAATTTTAGAAACTATTTTTTTTTCTGAGCAGCATTTTCTCATTTCTTAAAACAGATGCCACATGTACTTCAAAGGCAAAGATACTGAACAAAAGGTATATATTTTTTGGCCTTATAACAGCTGATCAAGGGAAAATACTTATACGTACATTCTTTCAAGGATGAATGGGAAAGTTTAGGTAATAGTATATCTACACTTTAAAGGATGCCAAGGAATTAAGTTATTATAATTGATATTTTGCAATGTTTCCATGTTTCCATTTTCTTTTTATTATTCTTACATAATTGTTAATATACTTATTATTATTATCATTTCATAGAGGAAGGTTTACTCTCTAGACAAAGGATGCTGACATTGTGCCTTTCTACTGAGTTTCAAGTATGCTATGGCTGCATTGCCTATCTTCAGTGTCATTATTTTCCTATTTCCAAAATTTCTTCCCTGAGACATAACATCATAATGAATTTACATGCCACAACTGTCCAGATTCTAAAACTGTCTCCCTTTATATTTCAAGTCCAATTGTCTATTTCTCCAAGGTATAAGAAAGTAAGTATAAAAATTAATGTAAATCAGAGACAGAAAAATGAGAATTTGCTGTTTTTCTAACAGGAAGACAGATGTAGAGTAGAATGAATAATACAAAATACTTTCTACCTGTATTTGATCTCATTTCTAATAGATTTGTGGTGAATATGTACACATCTTCCTTTGTATTTTTATGATAATTTCTCAGCAATGGAGTTTTACTTGTTGCCCAGAGAATCTAGGGATGCCTTATCCCTGGAGGAGCTCAAGGGAGCTCAAGGCCAGATTGGAGGGAGTCCTGGGCAGCCTGACCTGATAGGTGGCAACCCTTTCCACAGTGGGGCTTTAGAAGTGGGTGATGTTTAAGGTCTCTTTCAACCTAAGCTATTCTATGATTCTATGAGATTATGAAGTCTTTGTGATAACAGTTTTGTAAAGACTAGTATAGTGTATTGGTATTGCTGCATACACTAAATAATATAGAAGATATATATAAATAAATAGTTCTATTAAAAAAATTAAATGTTATTTAGCTGTTTGGAATGCATGTCACAGCCTACCAATTCTATAGCACCTTTCAATTGCAGTTCAAATAAAATGCAGGTGAGATGCAGCTCTTAAACTGGAATGCAGACAAATGGCTTTTCTGAGTTTCAGCTGTGACAGTGATTGTTTCCTCTTGATCCCTACCTGGACCTATTCCTGCTGAATGGTTTTGCTAGTCTGGTGGAGAGGTTTTGGAAACACAATATTTTTCACCAAAGCAGCATTTTCTGCTTTTATTTTTTTTCCCTTATTTGATTGCATCACCAGAGCTGGCACCAGAAGCCATTCTCAAAGTACAAAATAATGTTATTCTGTAATTCTTCAGTAAATATTAGGGCTTATATTTCCAGTTATGTTGAAATAGGAATCTATGTATTTTCTCTGTAAATAACGGAAAAGCTTTATTTTTCTTCACATGGAGAACTATAAGTGTAGGCCTTGGAGGGTTATCAGTACATGAATGCTGCTCTCAGGTGTTTCTCACACTAGTCACAGAAGTAGCTGGCAAATGGTGTAGCTGACATTTTAACATGCAGCCTTTGTAAGCCAGTGAAGTACAATACTTCAGTTGGAATCAGCATAACTTTTCAGCAAAAATGAATCTACCACAGGGGCATGGGAACTTTGTGGTTACATGTTCAGTGACAGAAGAATACAATTCATATTTTTTTCGAGAAATAAGCTTTAATGCTCCAAAACAAAGGGCAAGGTGGAATTGTTGCAATGTGTTGAGTTACTACATGATTAACATGAAAGACCCAGTGAATATTGCAAAATGAGGATAAATATCTGCAAAAATATTAAAAAATGAGGGAAAATTCAGCTTCAGCACTGTGGTAAGAATTTTCACTGACAAATTCTAATTCTCTGTAAATGTATTCTGTGCAGTTAAGAGATTAGAAACCTTTTCTTAGTATGGCAGTCACACAAATCTTTAATGACATTGACAGTAATTTCAGTGGTTATCTCTAGGAGCTTAGGTACTAGTAAATTGTGTTTTATAATGTGCTATCAATTCATGCATAATGTCAGGGACAAAGATCTAAGCAAGTGTTTTCCTTTCACCTTCCAATGAAGCATCCAGGTTGAGTAATTTCATTACAAACTACATCAGACATGAAATAAAACATCATTGGCCAAATACATTGCTGAATCAAAGGTTAGTACCATCTCATGTTGTAACTAGAATTAGAATGCCAGATGAATAGTACTATAATTACTGACAGAAAAATCATCTTTATTCTCTTAAAGGACTTGTCACATGATGATTTCTGTTACTGTATGTTGTAGTGCTAGAAGAAAGATGAGACAATATAGACCTCCAGAAAAGTAGTCAAAATACAAAATAAAATATAAATGTTTGGCAAGAAGGATATTTACACATTTTCTGTATTTTCTGGAATAGGACTACACAAACTACTGAATGTTTAATATGTAGTCTAGAATATTGTCTAGATTAGACTGTCTTAATCACAGTCACAAGGTGGGCCAAGCACTTATCTCTTTGTTTCTTGAAATTAAAACAAAAAGGTGTTGTTACTGCCATTAATTTCAGATTTTTAATCCATGAAGTGCTAGTATTCTATTGCCAAGGATTGATGGCCAAAAGTAGATCATAATTAATAGGCAAGAGATTCATTATTTATCAGCTAAGATAGATATAATAGAACATTACCTAATAAACAATAGTAGACAGAAAATAAGAAAAAAAAAATCAATATACTATCAAATAGAAACAAATGCAGTGCAAGTAAGTATAAAAAATACAAGGTTTTTATTATTGTTATTATTATTACTGTTTTAAATCTGAATAAATACATAAGCAACTGCAGTCTAAATGAGTTACTATTTGTGGCCAATGTTCTGGGAGACACCTATAAATACAGAATTGCAATAATCTCATCTGGACAGTAAAATCCATATATGGTGAGTATACCGCTTCTGTGACCATTTCAATGCAAGTTATTGTAGGTATTAATTTTGAGAAATATATTCTTTTTAATAGCTACAATAAGACTTGCAGGTCAGTACTCATGATTCATAGCCTCCTACACACATGAGCTGATTTCATGCAATCCAGGATGCTGTTGGCCTTCTGGACTGCAAGAGCATAATACTGATTCACGTACAGCTTTTATTCTACCAGAACTCCTAAATCTTTTTCTGCAGGACAGCAATCAGTGAGTTCTGCTACCAGTCTGTACACATCTGGAACTGACTCAACTCAGGCACAGTACCTTGCATTTTATATTGTTGAATCTCATTAAGTTAATGTGGGCCCAATTTTTGAGCTTGTTCAGGTCCTTCTGGATGACATCCTTCCTTCTATTGTATCAACTGCACCACTCAGCTTGGTGTCATCAGCAAACCTGCTGAGGATACACTCAGTCCAGCTTTTAGGTCATTGATAAAGATCTTGAAGAGCATCAGTCTCATGACAGACCCAGGAGGGACAAGACTCATCACTGGCCTCCACCTTGACACATAGCTGTTGACAACAACCCTCTAGCTGTGACCATCCAGTCAATTCCTTATCCACTGAATAATTCACCCTTCAAATCCATGCCTCTCAAATTCAGAGATATGAATGTGGGATTGTATCAAAGTTCTGATTGTATCAAAGATTCTGGATAGATGACATCAGTAGCTCTTTGTCCACTGAGGCTCACACCACTGCAGAAGGCCATGAGATTGGTCAGGCATGATCTGCTCTTATTGCAGAAAGAGAAGGACGGAAGGAAGGACGGAAGGAAGGAAGGAAGGAAGGAAGGAAGGAAGGAAGGAAGGAAGGAAGGAAGGAAGGAAGGAAGGAAGGAAGGAAGGAAGGAAGGAAGGAAGGAAGGAAGGAAGGAAGGAAAGGAGAGAGAAAGAGAGAGAAAGAGAAGGGAAAGGGAAGGAAAAAAGGAAGGGAAGGAAAAAGGGAAGGGAAGGAAAAAGGGAAGGGAGGTGGAGGGGAGGAGAGGAGAGGGGAGGATATGGAAGGGAAGGGAAGGGGGAAAGGTAGGGAAGGCGGAAGGGAAGGGAGCATGGAGGGAGGGAGGGAGGGAGATATGATTATATATAGGAAGGAAGGGGGGGAGGGGGAGACAAACAAAGAAGACCCATAGAGTCTGAACTTGTTTTTTTGTTCAATTTCTGATTCCATATCTTGAACCAACCTCTAATAAAATATAACTTGATGTTCCTATTTTCTGCTACAGGCTATACTTAATGAAACCTTTAAATTTTGTAGCTACTTAGGGATTCTAAGTGCCTCACTTTCTAAGAAAATAATTTGAAAGTCCATTAAGGAAAATGGACTGCATTCTGGAAAAACACCACACTGGTTGAGTTTCTGACTTCTGTTTATTTTTTACAGTTTTTCTTATTAAAATTAAGATCAATTCGATTAATTCCAGTATATTTTCAAGATACAAGCACAGTGATATGTCATTACCATATATAGATCCCTTGCATTTTTATTCTATAGTTAATTTATACAAATCCTTTTACATTGCATGGATACTTAAGAGCTTTGCAGAGTAAATGACCATAACATATTTGTAACCTTCAATACAAACATTTGCCATAGGGCAATACCCAATATCATAGTATTTAGTAATCTTAACAATTTCCTTTCTTTTGAAATCTCGGCATGGTATTTACAAAACAGAGACTATTAAACACACATACACACATCCATATTCTAACTAAGTATCTATTCTCAATTGTATATTTGCTTGTAAAAGCTGCCATCTGGCCTTTACAATTCATATTCTGCTTAAGTCCTATGGTATTCTTCCTGTTTAATGACTCCCATAGCTAATTTCTTTTAACAAAAATAGTTATTTGCTTTATGCCAATTTCTTCTCAACACCTCTTCTGAGAACTAAAAACTTTCCCCCTTGATCAAAACCATTCCATCTTCATAGGAGAGGTGAAAAACGTTGTGTGAATTAAAAGTGACTGCGAAAAGAGTCCCTGGTTTATATTCCTATTCTCTTTCTTGAGAAGAAGCACTATTACATCAGGAAAAATAGTGGATGACAATGCTATGCTCTTCACCCAGTGAATTCACGTTAGACTTGTTTATAGGATAATTGGGCATAGAGCTGGTTTCAGTATTGTGATTCTCTTGCTAGGTTTGTCTTAAAAATTCACTACACTCCCCCTACAGAGGCCCTGTGCAGATGATTTAAGGTAGAAAGAGCAGAGTCATCTGCAGTTACTCCTCGACATCTTGTCAAATTTATGAGTATCTGAGTTGCAACCAATCCCATTAAAAAAAACACAGAGAATCTTCCAAGTTTTATTAAAGACTTAAAGTTTAATGGATGTATATTAAGTTTTCTTGTAAAATTTCTTGTGAGAAAACTGACATCTGATTTCTGCATTCACAGGTCCAGTGAGGGCAATCATAAAACTGGAAAATTTCTCCACTGGAATTTGTACAAGAAAAACGCCCACATAGAAATTTCTCCTTTGTTCCTTCCTTCTCTTTCTCTCTTTCCTTCTCTCTTTCTTAGAGCTATGACTGCAAAGTTTCATGGAGATCTTGCACCACTCTTGTGATTTATTCTGTCACCTATACTGATTATGCCGTATCAGCGGAAGCAAAGAAGTAATATTAGAGAACACAAACATCGGCAAAGGAAGAAACATAGTGTAAGGCTGATACGCATTTTTTCTATAGATGTTATCAAGAAGGCAGTGCAAATCAAAGAAAGAAGTTAGACATTAATCCACTGTATAGGGAATTGTGATAGCATTTGCAGTACTATTTACAATTCCTTCTTCCTAGAGGTTTTCAACTTACATCTTATATACCTCAACTTCTGCATTCTATGTAAGACCTGACACTCCCTTTTCCTAAAAAATACTTTGAATTCTGTTTTCAAAAGATCAATGTAACAGCTAAGTTATATTGTCTGTGTATTATGTCTAGTGAATTTTTTATACTCCATTTGCTGGAAGAGTGATAATTTCTTTTTTTCTTTTTTTCTTTTTTTCTTTTTTTCTTTTTTCTTTTTTTCTTTTTTCTTTTTTTTTTTTTTTTAAATCTATGTGTTCAGTAATGCAAAGTTTATCAGATTTTTTAAAAATATTTTCTTAAGGGAAGAACCTTAAAATGTCACGTACAAGAAGACAGCATAGTGGAGAAACATTGCATATTCATTACCTAGACTTCTATTTCTGAAATCTGATTTTTTATGCTCAGTTCCAAAATCAGGGATGGTCAAGCAAGTACTTAAGAACAAGAAAATCTGGGAGCTTTGTTATCTGTGGAAAACAAAAGTAGTTTACCAAAATGAGAATATTTACAACATGAAAACAATAGTGTGGTTAGTTTGTATTATATAGGTAGAATCTAGCTAGGTGCAAGCTGCTGAGAATAATTGGTTAAGAAGCTTACAAAGTTGGAACATTATTTCTCTACGAAAGTTTATGCCTCAGTTAGGGGACTACTATCTATAATGCATAAGAAAAAGAGAGTTTATCAGGAGCAACAGCCTAACTGGCCTGTTACTGCGCTTATTCCATCTTCTATGACTGCAGAGTAAGTGCAGGCATTTGGATGACTGAGACAGATACCAGACTTAAGAGACTGAATACTTCCTTGAGTGCCTTAACTGAATGTCCTTGAGGGATTATACTCCCTTAGTCTCCAATGGCTATATCAGTTGTAGAAACAGACTAGTGTACTACATTAAGTGTGCAGTGATTTTAAAATCATAAGACAAATTCACTTCTGAATATATTTTTGAGTAGCAGACAAAAAAGATATATATGTAAACTGACAAAACCTTAGACTACTTCTAGAAGACTCATAGGCACATCTTTATCTTTTTGAATATTTATTGTGCTACCTAAGAAATAAGCCATAGTAGCAGATTTAGGAGTTATCCTCAAGAACAGGTGGTTCCCTTGAAAGGGTTGGATGGCGATGATCTGTTCTGTGGCTTGTATGTCTTCATAGACACATGTATGCATCTATTTATGATATACATATATACATAGATATAGTATGCATGTATGCTGTATCATCTCTATATATCCATTAAAGAGGGATGAGAAACATTATTTAAACATAGATGTAAATGATAATCTGATTGATAATGTTGAAAAAAGCTCCTTTTTGAGCTTCAATGAAATACTGTCAACATCATTGCACAGGATTGCTTTTTCTGAAAAACAGACTGATTGACAAAGTCGTATGGAACTTTAATTTAGCATAATGTTTATGGTAGGTGGGCTCTTTACTAAAAATACAATTGAATTTTAAAGTTTGATGTTACCAAAAAAAGACTGAACAAAGCCTTCAAAAATGTTTTTTTCTGTGCCAGCTATCCTTTTGAAATTTCTTTTCTGTACTTGAGTACTATGAGATGTCACCTTCATTTTCTGATTAAATTGGCTCATATCAATCAACAAAGTTCTCTCTGTAGACTATGATGTTAATCACAAGAAGTAATGGTGGCAAATCAGTCCCAGATTATACTTTGTGAGATATTAAACGTCTTCAAATTATACTGACACTGATGATAGTAAAACATGTTAAATCTTGGAAGATTTTTTCAAGGCTTTACTTCAGTTTTGAGTAGTGTATTTCTTATATTGATGGTGATTTAGGAGCTAAGCTTAATTTAATCTGTGGAATATTAGAAAAAAAAAATATTTGCAAGCTAGAATCAATGTACCGTTTAAATATATATATATATAATTTGTAGTATTCAGGGCACAAAAATGCCGTAAATCAGGCCCTGATGTATAAGTTCACAGAGCTTTTCATTACTGTCAGTTTTAATGTTAACTTCATGGAACAAGAGAAAAAACACTAAAAGGAGACCTTATGTGGAAATGTAAAAGTGTACAGGAACAGCACTCTTTCCTGCATAGAATCTCTTAAAATCCTTTAAAACAAGTCAGTTTCATTTTTTTCCTAACAGCTACCTTTATCTATATATGAGATGCAAAATAAGAGAATAAATCTTAAAATAGGCTATTATAGTTTAAGTTGGTATTGATTGTGAGGAGTAAAGTTGCTACTTTACATGTTGTAAAACTTATTCATATCCCGTGAAAATATTACATTAAAAGCGTAATAAATTGCAATACTTTAATCACTTGGAAAATGATTTGAATCTTTCTGTTCAATTTATAGTATCATTTCAGTAGCACCTGCTTCATAAAATGTGCATATTACTGATACTATTCTGATGGCTTTTATAGGAACATTATTAGAATAATTTATGCAATTGTTCTTTTAAATGATAATTCCTTTTTTTTTTTTCTCTCTCTTTACCAGATAGCTCCACTCTTACTCTTTTAAAATCTTTAATGTTATCTTGTTTTTCCTCATATTCACTATTGTCAGCTGTAGAAATAACTAAGTATCTGCTCTTTATGTAACTTAAAATTTCATTTAAAAAAATATATTTTAAATGTTTCCACAACTGAATTGTAAATTACAAAAATACATGTTTAAAAATAAGGGTTTGTAAAATTGAGCTTCTATTTCAGCTTTATGGTACTGCATCTTTTATCTTTAATTAAGTTTTTATTGAATTTTCTACCAAAGAGTAGCAAACAAACCATAAACTGTGCATTATACATGAACTGAAACATTCTGCATTAGTCAAAAGAAAAAAGACTCCGTACTTATTTGATATATGTATTTCTCTAAACATTATAAATAGAATCCTACCTTAAAAAGATTGACTATTTCACCATGTGAATTTGTAATCTTGGTTTCTCATTTATATTCATCAAATCATAGAATCATTAAAGGTTGGAAAGGACCACTAAGATTGTCTATTCCAATCATCAATTCATGCCTGTGATCACTCTAAATCATATCCCTCAGTGATACATACACGCTTTTTTTGAAAACCTGCAGGGACGATGACTCCACCACTTCCCTGGGCAGACTGTTCCAGTGCCTCACCACTCTTTCAGAGAAGAAATTATTCCTAATATCCACCCTGAACCTCCCCTGGAGCAACTTAAGAACATTACCTCCTGTCATATCATTGTTATCTGGGAGAAGAATCTAACTCCCCACCTTGCTACAGTGTCTTTTCAGATAGTTGTAAAGAGTGATAAGGTCTCCCCTGAGTCTGCTCTTCTTCAGACTAAACAATCCCAGTTCCCTCAACTGTTCCTCCTAAGACTTGTTCTCAAAACCCTTCTCCAGCTTGCCCTTCTCTGGACACACTCCAGGGCCTCAAAGTCTTTCTTGTAGGGAGGGGCCCAGAAGTAAATACAGTACTCGAAGTACAGCCTCACCATTGTCCAGTACAGAGGCATGATCTCCTCTCCTGCTGGCTGCTGGCTGCTTTATTTCTGATAGAAACCAGGATACCATCAGCCTTCTTGGCCACCTGTGCACATTGCTGGCTCATGTTCAGATAACTGTCAACTAACACTCCAAGATTCCTCTATACAGCCTGCCAGCTACTCTTCCACGTGACATATGTAGAAGTATGTTCAAATTAAATCACATCCTTCTACAGTAACTTCAGCAACATGAATAGTATAAAAGCCTCTAAGAAAGGCTAAAATCCATGGGCTGATTGTCAGACCTGGAAGATCTGAAGGTCATGAAACGGTTAAAATCTAACATATTTCTAAGATATTAGATAGTTTGCTCTTAAGAATAGTAATAGAAAGTCTGTTTTCTGTGGGGTGAAAATAGTATCTGTTTGAAATTATTTAAATTGCATGCAAAGCTACTCTCTAGATAAACTGAATAAATAAAGTTGACAAATACAATCTATTTGAATATCAGTGACATTTAATTGTGCATTTGTACTTTCCAACAGTTTTTCCTTGGAGGCTGAGTGGAATTAAAAGAGAAAGGGATGAATGTGCTCAGGACACTACCTCTGCCCTACATTCTCTAAAATTCACAGGACTTTTTCATCAGAAATGCATCTAAAAACTCTGAAGTGCTTGACACGCACAAAAAGGCTTTACTTTTTATGAATGTGTTCCATTAATACCCTCCCAAATTCACAAAAAAAGGAGGAAATTTCTCATCCTACCAGTAAGTCTTGGTTAGTTCTGCATATAGGACAGCCTGCAAACTTGCAGATATAATTATTTTTCAGAACTTTTCCACATTTTACTGCTAAGAAACAACTACTGGTTCTGGAAAATAAATAAATAAAATAAAATAAAATAAAACCAATTGCTACTATTTCATGTGATGCAGTTATACAAAGATCTGAGAGAGATTTTAGCTGTTTAATTTCTTTTGCTGAAACTATTTAATTATATTTTTCATTAAAACTAGATTAATGCTTTAGGAGCTGAAACACTCTTTTTCTTAGACATACAGCTTTGTCTTTGCAATTAATAATATGAAAGGAAAGAAGAAAACAAATCAGGCCGCCAAGGTTTTTGCTAGAGTAACTGAATGTTTCAATTAAGCACAGGATGTATGTAAAATGCACCTCTGGCACCAATTTATTGGTGGAAGAGACAAGAGAAAATTGTTTCAAACTACAAAAGGAAGATTTAGATTGGATATAAGGAACAAGTTTTTTATGATAAGAGTGATGAGGCATTGTAAGAGGTTGCCCAGATAGGTGGTGGAAACTCTGTCCCTGGAGACATTTAAGGTCAGGTTGGATGGGGCTCTGAGCACCCTGATCTGCTGTAGGTGTCCCTCTTCATTTCAGGGGAGTTGTACTAGATAGACTTTAAGTGTCCCTTCCAACTCAAATGATTCTATGATTCTTTGAAATAAGGAACCCTGGTAAATATGTTAATATTTTAAACATAGCTTATAAGATGATCTAGCACTAAAACCAGAAAGAATCTCCTTTTTACATTCAGCATGAACAGACACATTTCTTCTAGAACACTTTATTTGCATGTATGAAAATGTTCACCTGCATAAAGAGTTATAAAAATTAGGCTGATGTGTATAAACTAAAGGATTAGACCTTTAGTTCTTCACAATGTCAATAGCCAATATTTACAAAAATGTCTAAGGATGTTATGTCCCTGAAATGAGAGTCTTTAAAAAATACAGTAACCAAATAAGAGGCTTCAGTACAGTGAAAGTTTTACCTCAAAAATAAGAGTTCACTAACAACTATGAAACATTTTGCTTGTTAAAAACCAAGCAAAACTAAGCAAGTAAGGGAAAATCAGAAAATGAAAGCTGATGATACTTGGACAGAAAAAGGGGAAGACTGTCTAAAGTAGGAAAAAAATACATTTTTAAAATGTCTTTTTTTTTTTTTCGCTAAACAATATCAAATCTAAATACTGTTTCCAGTATTAAGAAAGCTAACAAAGTAAATGAGTAAATAACAATTTTCAGATTTTTTTCTTTTCCCTCCTACATTTTTTTTTTTCATTCAGTTCAAGTCATCTATGATAAATCTTAGGGTTTGGTTCACACTTTTTTTTTTTTAATTCAAGCAAGAATCATCCGTGAATCAGAGAAGACCCTGGTTGATGAAAACTAAGGATCCTATAGCAGTACCATCTTTTCTATATTTTCAATTACATTTATAAATTAATACAAATACTACAAATAAATATCTGGAAGAACTAACTAATCTGATTTTCAATTTTAATTTTTTACTTTCTTAGATTAAGAAAAAGCTAGAATGCAATTTTTATCTTCATGAATTACTTCTAAGCAAATACTGTAATTAGATATCCCCATGTAACTTCTGATGCAGGTGAACATGGATGTGCATTAAACTGCGCGATCATGTCTGTGCCCTCTCACTGAAAATGCATGAACTTAAAAACCAAATGTAATTCCTGTACATAGGCACAAAAAGTCATGTGAATCAGACTGCAAAATGAGAGACTTCGTTTAAATTAATATGGTAGAAGGCAGGTATATTTCTTTCCTTCCTGCTGCTAGTTGTCTTAAGTTTTATGCTTCTTTACATTCTTTTCTGGGTATTGATCGAGAACAGAACATGATAGAAGCTTTGTACCTGACCAACAGTCTCAATATAAATCAATAGAATCCTACTGCATTACATGCAAATTATCCTCATAAAGACCTGATATTTCTAATCAGAGAAAATAAAGAAATAATATCTCAAAACAGGTAAGAACTTAGCTATATTTAGTTCTGAAGCTGTAGTAAATCTCTGTGGAACAGAATCAGAAGGATTTTTTTTGTAGTCAACTACTATGACTTATGAAGAGTAAATGAATTTGTAAATAGAAAAGTAAAAGTGTTTTTTTTCTTATCACAAGTCCTAATTTCTATATGCAAAATTTTCCTTTCTCTCTTTTTTTTTTTTTATATTATATGTACATATTTATATCCCAGAAGTCTTTCTGATTATTGTCTTTTTCAATCAGCTATAAACTAAAGTGTAACATTATTATGGTTGTTTTTTAAGTGGCTACTGTAGATTACTCTTTCCCAGCAATTTCTGTAGTATTTTTGATGTTTAATCTTTTTCCTTACTTCAGTGCTATCCCTCTGGGGAGTTGATAGCATTATACTTACAGTGTCATATAAAGTTTCTAGAACTATAACCACAATCTATTGTGTGCTTCAAAAACCTGAAAGGAAGATGCTGCATCCATGGAAATAAAATATCAATTCAAAAAAAAAAAAAAAAAAAAAAAAAAAAAAGTTAATATCAAGCACCTTTGCTACCAAGAGAGCAGAAACTAAGAATATGTTTTCCAACTCAAGTTCCACATCAAGACTTCAATCTATGTGGAACTGAAGTGATATGAAATTCTGCCAGGAATCTTGGCTACAAGGTGCTCCTTGACAGTTCTAATGATTCTAAATAAACCTAGGGAATATCTGTTTCACTCCAATTATCAGAGGTGAGATAGTGGAACACTGTGCAGATTCACAATGTTCCATGAGCAGATGAGGGGTGCAGTTTTTGCAGAGTCCATATATACATATGCATATATATATATACTGTTCGGTTCTTCTTGGGTTGCCCATAGTAATGGCACATCTGACACAGGTACAACAGTCCAATACAGGCTTAACCAATTCAGAGAAGCTGGGTCTTTGACCTGAGGCTGAGGCACTGCATCTCAGGACTAGCCCAGAAGGTGATGAATGTTGAGACATTCTCCTTCTGCTTGTTCCCGATGCCCCTGTGTAGGCTGAGATACCTCCAATTGTCCTTGGACTTCACAGCAATCTCTGAGACAGGAGTTTTTGTACAGCGTATCACAATATCTCACCTATATTTCATATTACCATATATGAACTATGCAAAGTCAGGGAGGCAGCCTTCTGAAAAAGGAGGGAGATGAACTTTCTGTTGTGTTTTTAAAATCTGTCTCATACTTTATATGCGGCTCTAAAATAGTAATTTAACATCATGGAAAGAGAAAATATCTACAGTGCTCAATGATTATTCTTCCAAACTTCAGCTGAGAGAAAATTCATATAATAAGAAAAAAAAAGGTGATCAGCCTTAAAACTAATTTAAGCAGAAAGCATTTGTTCGTTAATCATAGCTGTTTATTCCAAATAGAATGTCATATCTCCAGCAAGACACTGGAGTAATTATTTTTTATGAAAGCAAACCACAAAATATATTCTTGTTTAATGTTTTCTGGCTATTGCCCAGCTTGTGACTGCATACATTATCTAAATGTGTCAGTCTGTTTACCATGTTAAAAAGAAAAACAGGTGTATTAGTCACACTGGATTTGATACATATGTAGACTGAGCCATTTCCTCACAGCCCAGCACTTAGATATGCTTAAGTGAGATATTTACTTCACTGTTGGATAGAAGTGAAATTGTATATTTTTTTAGGCTTCCTTACTGCTCTCCAAAAGATGTATCAACACAGTTCTTCCATACAACCTGATTAGCAGTGTAGTTCATCTCTGCATTTTGCTGAGAATAATATCTGAGAATATTTCCTAGAATCATAGAACTATATATAGAATGGCCAGATTTGGGGAGGACCTTAAAGACCATTTAGTTCCAACCCCCCTTGCATGGGCAGAGTTGCCACCCACTAGATCCCAGTGCCATCCCAGGGCCCTCTCCAACCTGACCTTGAACACCTCCAGAGATGGGACATCTACAGCCTCTCTAAGCAAAATGTTCCAGCATCTCACTACCCTCTGAGTAAAAAATTTCTTCCTAACATCTAATGTAAATCTCTCCATTTTTTTAGTTTAAAGCCATTCTCTCTTGTGCTGTTATTATCAGATTATGTAAAAAGTCAGTCCCCCCTTGTGCTTGTATGGGAAGGCTGCAACAAGGTCTGCCTGGAGCCTTCTCTTCTCCAAGCTAAACATGTTCAATTCCCTCATTTTAACCTTTCATAGGAAAGGTGGTCCAGCCCTGACATTATTTTTGTGGCCTCCTCTGGACCCTCTCTAAAAGCTCAACATTTTTCCTGTGCTGAGGGCCCCAGACTTCAACACAGTAATCCAGATGGGAGTATATTGTATTCCTTCACATGGGAATAGTAAAGGGGGACTACCATCTCCCTCTCCCTGCTTGCCACTCCTCTTTTGATGCAGCCCATGATACTGTTAGCCTTCTGGACTGCAATTGCATTCTGCTGGCTTATGTCCAGCTTTTCGTTCTTCAGAACCCCCAAGCCCTTCTCTTCAAGTGCTCTCAAGGAGTTCTCTCTGTATGTACTTGAATCTGGGATTGCCTTGACCCAAATGCAATATCTCACTCTTGGCTTTGTGATCCCCATCAGATTCTGGTGGGCCTACTTTTTGAGCATGTACAGGTCCCTCTGAGTGGTGTCCCTTTCTTCTATCATGCCAACTGCACCACTCAGCTTAGTGTCATCAGAAAACTTGCTGATGGTACACTCAGTCCCACTGAATATGTCACTGATAAAGATGTTGAAGAGCACATGTCCCAGGATAGGCCCCTGGGAGGACACCACTCGTTACCAGACTCATTAAGCCATTGACAGCAACCTTCTTTGATATTTGTAGGGTTATATTCTGTTTCACTCCCTTGTTCTCTCTTTTTCTCCTCTGTCTCTCTTTCTCTCCTCTCCAGATGATTTTCAGATTTCTTGTACCTTATAAGAGTTTTTAGTCAGTTTAAAAGACTAGTTGCTTCATCTTTACATTAGCATTAATTCTTAGTTTACATTAGCATTAATTCTGAAAATGCAGCATTAATGATGCTATACTGGCAGTGTGCTTAGGCTATGGGTGTAACATTATCTTACTTTGGATCAGTGCTACTTATAATGCATTTAAAGAATGACGATTGGCAACTTGGTGGATTTATTTGCTTACTTAATTTAGCTTATGTGCTTCAAATTTTGTTGCCAGTGAGTGCTTTCCCTAAATATTACCTGAGTCTTAATCAGACCTGCACACTTTCACAAAAATCTAGAGCTCTGTGGTTCAGCCATTGGAACCCAGTGGTCCAATTTTCTGGACAGCTGTATATATCTTATGTATGTGTATGTATGTGTATGTGTATTATGTATGTGTTGATTCTGTTCAGTCACTGTAACCTTAACCTGGTGGTTGATTTACTGTAATTCAGTTTTCTATATATGTACATACATTGTATATGCATGTATATAACTGTGTATTGTTTCTCTACATTTGTACTTCTGTGGAATAGGAAGCAAGGTTTAAACAATGTATTGTATGTTCAGTGTTGCATTGGATACACGCTGAACTAATAAATTACCTTTCTGTTTTCCACAGATTAATATTTCTGAGAATGTTTGAACATATAATAAGATATCCAGAGCAAGGAATAGCTGTGCAAGTGTCAAAGCTGATTGTATGTATTTATTTTCTAATTTGATCTTTTAATTAATAGCTAGTTCATTACAAAATCTGCTAATAGAACTTAAATATAAATGTGGTAAAAGTGATCTCTTTATCTAGTGTTCCTTTTCAAATACCAATCACTAATCCTCAAACAGTTTTTGTTTAATCAAATTGCTTTTAGATTGATCTAAAATTCATTTCAGCCCAAGCATGCTCTTCATTTTTTATTCTAAATCATGTTATTGAATTCAAGTGATTGAATTAAAATATTTGATATCATTTGATTTAAATGTTGTTGAACTGTAAATGAATCTAATAGCTTCTCCCAGCCTGAATGTTGTTTTCAAGAATGAAACAGTAAATGAAGCTATTTATATATAAATTATTTTTAAATTGACTTGAATTTCAGTATTACTCATCTTACCTCTGAGTGGGGAGCATAAAAAGAATTGACATAATAGATCTTAAGAGCTGAACTGTGTTTTCCAGTTTTTACTTTGGCTGACATTGCTATTTGTAAGCTTAGGTTCTCAGTGGGGTATGATTGCCAAGCTAGAGATATTTGGGCTGAAATATTCTGAGCTGTTTGCCTGTCACAAAATGATCTGTGGGCACATTTCATACAATTATTCAAATAGTTCTGAGAATGGAATCTGGAAGAAATATGTTTCTTTAGCTGTGGTAACAGAACAATTCATACAAACTTTTGCTAAAAAAATCATTGTCCTTTTCTTTGAAGGAGAGATTGAAAATTTGGCTGCTTAGCAGGGACCTGAATTTTATTGCTCCTGTCAAAATATTAGATCTTCTATAAATTTTATATGCCGGCTAATATTTTATCATATGGAAAAATAAGATTTCTGTGCTGAGCATCATCCAGTTTTACATGCCTCTTCTACTTATCTGTTTTGAACAGGAATTATATCTTAGTCTGCATGGACTCCTGTGTGTGACAATCCAAGATCCATAATTACAGGTTCTAACATCCCTTATATACATTTCCAAGTTCCCTCTTGTAACTTTCCATCCTCCCCAACACATCAACAGAACACTTAACAAGTCTCCTTCACGTCTAGACACTAACTGCCCGTGCTAGAGCTCATCCAATCAGAGCCACAAGTTGCTTCCATTTATGCCCACTTGACTTCTGCTCTTGTCTCCTGGAGACAGCCTTTGTTCTCAGTGTCCTCCTCCCCCCCCCGACAAACTTGTTTTTCAGCCTCTATTCTGAATGTTTTCTTGAACCCCCACAAGGGAATATGCTAGTGTAAGCAGAAAAAGCTGGGCAGGATTTCTCAGGTAGTTTTCTATTTAGATTTGTTGTTGGTTTCTTTGGAGATATGAAGAGAAACTAAGGGGGAAAAGTGCAGCTGATCTTATGCTAGTCTTAGATACCTTGAAAGAAAAATACTTTGACACAGAAAGTTAAATATGACAGTACTATGGTATTAGGATGAACATAATGGTAGACATGACTCACAGAATCAAACTCAATAAAGTGGTTAAAAAGCAGGTATATTTATTCAACACTGCACACACACACTAGGTACAGGAGGGTTAGCCCCTTCTAGCCTGCACACCACAAAGTGACAGCTTAAGGACATTTATAGAGACAAGTAATACATATGTAAGAATAGGAGGGGATATTACAATTGGTTCCAGGAAACTAGGTGTAAATTATTCTGATATTACAATCATATTCTCCACCCCTAGCCATTAAGCCCAATTGCTGACTTATCATGACTTGCCGGTTTTATTCCTTCCTGTAGTCACAGCCTGAACCACTAACTGAGTACATGAGTGCCTGGAGTGGTGCGAGAAAGATAAGGCTGTATTCCTCTGCTCACCCCCCTACTCCGGGCCCTTGCTAAGAGGGGTGAGTCAACACCCCCTTGACATCGCTCCCTCTAGTGCCTGTCATTGCTTTTGTTCACTCTACACCCCCTTACCTAGTTCATAATTAAGTGAATGCAGTTCTGAAACAATTCTAAAGAAATATGTTCCACATCAGACATGCATAGAAATTTAGACTCATAAAGACTGGGCAGCTCATAGTGAATCTGGATTTGATAGAGTGAGTGAGAGAGATTAAACAAGAGACCAGAATAATGGGTCCCCAGATGGACCTCAAAACTACTCTGTGCAACTGATTGTCCACATTTTGCTCCTGAGATGTAGCTCTGAGAATACCAGCATTGGCCAAAGTCAGGATCCTGACCTAGGTCCTTAGACAGAAGTACGAATATTGATATTGTGTACTACAGTAGCTGGAACTATAGTCTTGACAGAAAGCCAGAAATTATAGCAAGATTTTTAGTCGATCGTAATTAATTTTACTGGCACAGAATACATTCACAGACTTCAGCTTCCTCAAATCTTAAGTAGAAGTCCTTGTGCTACAGTTATTTTTTCAAAGCTATCTGCACTGTCCCTAACATAAGTAATTTTAATGCATATTAGTCCTTTTTGAGTTCCCTACTAGCACTGACACCTTTTGTCACACACTATTATAACATGTGAATAGGCCTTTTGTTTTTGCTCCAAAATGACAGTAGCTTCACTCAGAGAAACATCTATTAATGCATTAAGTTTAGATAAACTAATAATATGGTGGATGAGCAAAGGCATATGAACGGGAGAGAATTTTCTTGGGCATGTAACCTTAACATAAGTTCATGAGGAATTTGAAAGAGGACGTACACTTCCTGGTCAGCAACTAGTTGAGACTGCAAAACTCATGCTGAAGTTCAGAAATGAACAACATGGATCCATGTATGCAGATATGCATACAAATAAATTTACCTCTTTGGATTGGAAAATAGGAACGGACTGGAAATGTAGGTCTAGAACAGCCACTCTAGACAGTGTATTTTGTCATTGCATATTCTGTGACAGTTTTAAGCATTGGTCTTTTGCAATAATTAAATTTCAAGCTATTTCTCTGCCTGCAGAGACCTGTTTTATCTCCATCTCATGATCCAGTTTGTTAGAATATCAAGGAAGACCTTTAACAGTGGTGAATCACTACAGTGTTGTTATTTTTACCTGTAATATGCCTGGCAGACCAAAATGTCTGTTACTCAGCCTTAGTGGTCATCTGGCAAGGTAAGGTGGATGTATTTTGGGGTATTGTTGGTTAAGGGGAGGATAACAAGTTCATGGAGGCAGAAGCAATACCTTGAGACTATGGCTTGAGCAAAAAGAGTAAATCTGATTTTAAAACAACTATGACCATCTCAAAAATGCTATGACTTTACAAGTGCTTGGCTGCTGGCCAGGGTCAACATACCACATGCTTTAATATTGTATAAACATACACTTCTGCATTGTGTTCAGTAGCTAATTTGATAAAAATGAGATTATCATTTTGTGTCCTCTTCTGTTTCATATCATATCTGTTTGGCTATTATACTGGACAAATATAGCATTGTTGATTATAGAGCATTGACCCAATGCAGAAGCTGATAGTATTTTGGAGTGAAAGTTGCCCTTTCAACCAGACAAACTAGAATTAGGTAAAGTTTGATCAGATAGCAAACCCACAATTAGGAGACCAAACTGGAAGCTGTTTAAGCCCAGAGAAAGTGAAAAGGTTACATAGGAAATTAGGCGAAAGTTGCTATTTTTCTGAGACCCATACATTCCGTGGTATGTAAAGATGTCAAAGATGGAAAATATACAATACAGTCATAAGAAAGAAGCAACAGTATATTTATTGGTGCAATATCATGATTTAACAAAGCTTAGTCATAAATAAGACAGAGAACTGACAAAATTTGAGATCACAGAGATTATTTGCTATCTAGAGGGTAGGGTTAATCACACTCATCCAGGGGACCCTCCTGTTGTGTCATGCGGTTCAGAGTGAACCCCTTTACTTCCTAAAGTCCTCAAAGGAGTCTGGGTGGACTAGAACCACTTCTAGTCCCAGACAGTCTAAGAATTATATGTACATAATCAATTTAAGATATAATTTTAGCAAAGCTAGCAAAGTTTAGAGCACACTATTTGTTACTTACCAAGGATCTGTATTGACAAGGACTCTTGATGTCTTCTGCAAGGTGTAGACTTGAGAGACATCCCTACTCAAAGGGAGATTCTGATGTACAGCCCACTGATATCTAGGGGACCTCAAGCAGCTCTTTGGCTGTTTACTATTTATAGAGGTAATACTAATATTAATATTCTATAATGATTTTTATTTTGAGTTAGATGTTAGTTCCTCAAAAATCTAGCTTAAATCAGACAGTGATCTGTTTGTGGGTTTGTTTTTTTTGGTCACTGCTTGCTCAGATAATCTTCAGCTGCTGAGCAAAGAGCCAGTTTCTTCATCAGCTAGCCTGGGTTAGAAAGCAACCAGTATTGTGGTTACCATCTGCCCTATAAAGAGGAGGGTGAGAGAGGAATACACCAGCACGAAAGAATGATCTAGTTTAGAATTCGATGTGAAGTTTGTGCAGGGAATAAATAAAATAGCAGCATATGCCCATATTAAACTGGTGTGTGTAGGAGGTATTTGCAATGGTCTTGGAAAGGGAGGCGCAAGCAAGAGTATAACATCACTCTTGGAAACCTAAGCCAGTATAATATGGACGAAACATATTTTTACACAAGAAAACATGTTGCAGTGCAGAAATAAACAGAGGTTATGAGAAGATTAAGTACACGGTGGATACATAGGAGTGGGGTCTAACAGCCTTTTGCTAACAGAGGCTATAATGTGTTTTATTCATGTAAATTATCTTTCAGCCACCGCAGTCCAGCATTGAATTTCCACTGTTTCCTCAGTTACTTTGATGAGGAGATAATAGATAAGTGTTGTCTGTGCATTAGGAAGAAAGTTCCAAATACATTCACTGATAGATTCCATTTACAAAGATTGTAGATTTCAATTTTAAAACTATTTTTGCAGTACAAGGGTGTTGATAATTTCACAGCAAGAAAGCAAAAAAGTTATATTTGCTGAACATTTTAGGATATATTTGGGTTAAGTGGATTGCTGTGTCTAGAAAAGCCTCCTACAAAATTCAATGCTTTTTCCATGTGTTCAAATGAAACTCAGAATGCTTAGTTAAATATCTTTCCAACCTTTGAATATATCAGAGACCTTACTTTCTGTCTAATCTTTGGATTTTGAAGTCCCAGTGAGATCTGAAAATGAAAGAAAGCACATCAGCAAACATTGGGACTAACATTTGGTAAGCTAGATTTTGACCATGAATTGGAAAGACAGTTAAGAGTTGGTAATCAAAACACTTGAATTCCAGCATGTAAGAGAATCAAGATCATATAAATCTTAAAAGATATCATAGGAATTAAGGAAATAACAGTAGGAGAAAGGAATGACAATAGATTACTTTGATCTCGTAGAAATACATGTTTTTAAAACTTCTCCAATTGTGAAAGACATAAAAAGGCCACTGTACTAAAAAGAAGATTGCTACTGAATCCTTATTACTCTTCTTTTCCTTCTCTGTAAAACACAGGTTACTGCTTCCTCTGTGCTGTGAAAGACAGGGTTGACAGTTTTCTATCATATTAGACTTGAATTTTAATTACACTGAAATGAGTGCAGTCTATTATTTTGAACTGAAAAACCTCCTTCTGTACAAGAGCTTGGAAACAAAGTGACTTGACATTGTATCTGTCACCTGAAATACTCTGAAAATAGATCTTTTGATTAGATCCAGGAGAACTATTTGCAGCAAACAAATCTATTCATAAATACAGATATTACTACTGTTCATAAGTTGTAAACAAATGATTACTGCTTTTCAGAATATTTTCATTCCGTGGAATTATTCAGCAACTATTTTATGTGAATATATTTCAACCTACACATTACTGAGAAATTGTTTGCTTCTAGTATTCTACATTTATAATTTAAAGACTTAGCTGTTTGGGTTAGATACATATATCAGCAATGAAATTCTCCTTCATAATTTGATGGAAGAAGACTTCATAATCAGGCTTCTCTTCAGCTTTAAAAGTGACTCTGACTTTAGGTATGGCCTAACAAAAAACTCTAAAGAAAAGGAAAATACTGACATATTGGATTTTGTATAAGGATGAAGGATGATCTACTTTGCAGATGGAGTTTCTCACAGATGTGGCAGAATAAGTATTAGAAAATAGCTCCCAGTAGTATGAGTCCCTCATAACTACCAAAATATCCTGTTTTTTTTTTTTTTTAATAAGACAATAAGATTAAAATATACTTATGTGTTTAATTTTAATATTAAATTGAATTTGTCAGGCTGTGAATTTAAGTTTGAAATAAAAGCTAAAATTAAATTCAGATGTAGCCAACTGATGTTTGTAGATATTTAATTTTTTTTAAGGAAAAGTGGAAAAAAAAATATTTACTTAAGCACCTCCTAAAACTTGTTTCTTATTTTTCAAAATGTAAGTTTTGTACAATCAAGTGTACAGAAACAATGTTTTAGTTCTTAAATATAGATTCATTTTGAATTAGAAAACTTATGGTTTTCTACCTTGAGTTCAGCTACATGAATAACTTCGAATAGTGCACAGAAAATGAACAACTGATAGTTTTCCAAAGTCAAAATCAAGGTCTATAAAAACAAAGATAAAAATTTATTATTATTTGAGAAAAGGAAAGACACAAAAATCACTTTCATATGCTCTGACTGCTCTGCCTGTTATTGAAATTTCTGGATGCAGTTGTAGACGCTCTGAAAAGAATGCAAATACCTAAAACTGCTGTGTTGAGGAGCCTAATTCTTGTCTGTCCCACCCCAGAGCATAACATAAAGCTCTGTGGATTAGTGAAACCTGTTTTTCGGCCTGGTGAGGCTCCTGAGCTCTGTTTGGATTCTTTGTGGGCACTGTACTGATTTCAGTCAGCTGAGCTACTCGTTGCTGGTACAGAAGTTGTTGGGGGGTAATTTCACAGTCAAGAAATTGAGGGAAAAATGGGGAAAGGAAACAAGCTGTTCTTTTCACTTCCTCCTCCCCTTCAGGCCTACATGCAGTGCTGTCCACTTGAGAGTGTTAGCATCCCTAGAGATAGCTTCTGAACTGATTGTGAGTCAGGGTTTGTCTCTTCTTGTCCCTAAGGGCACTAATGCAACCTGCTTGGGACCTCCATTATGTTTATAATGATGGGAGTCCTCATTTTACTCCAGAAAATACTCCAGAAAATCCCTAGTGCATTCTCAGATTAATCTGTCTCTTAGTAAAAAAATGTTTTATCATTGCAAAATCTGAGTTGGTATGAAACTCTGATCGCTTGGCATAACACATCCAGTGATTATTGCTTTCCAATCAGTATGTTCAGACAGATAGTAGTATGAATTCTGTCCGTCTGTATGAGTAGCTGAATTGTGATTTCTGTGTGTGTGTGTTTAGCTAAGTACAGGCAAAAAATAGCTTCTGAAGCTTTCATACCATTGTTAAAGTTACTGTTTAAAATAAACAAACAAGGCATTCTTATCTGTGTCTCTCTGCCAGCACAAGATGTCTCTTCAAAAAGTAAGGTTATAAAAAAACAATGATAGCTACTTGGTAGTCTGTTATTTTTAACAGAGGAGGTAATGGATTGTATTTTATGTCTTCCTGTAAGAGTACAGACACAATGTGACATGACTATGTTGTCAGGAAATGCTAGGGATTACTGATTGTGTGGGCTCAGTCCTTCATACTGAATATTTAAAGGCAGAAACTCAAAAATGTATAAAGAGGAGCAACTTGCATTTCCCTTCAGTTTTTACAACTTGTAAAGTTGTGTGGGTGAAGCAGGGTATAAAAGAGCATCTAACTTCTGATTTCTCTTCAAGAGGAAAAAAATCCCAAATGGTTGGGAAAAGAAGCAGCAAGGTAGGGATATATCCAGAAGCAAATAAAATATCATAGTAAAAAGAAAAAGTGAGAAGAAAAAGAAATCTGGAGCAAATGTCAGAATGTACTTCAGAGGCAGGAACTGAAAGAGAAGGAACTAGAAAAAACATCTTGATAGATGAGATAATTTTATGAACTATTATCTTCTCCACTGTAAGTATCAGGTGAGAACAGGCAAGTGATGGATTATCTTTCCAAGTACTATCTGGGAAAGACTTATAGAAGAATAACAAATGTAAAGGCCAGTATTACATTCACACTCAGAAAGGACACAGTTGCTTACTAGTATCAGATCTCTGGTTAATATGCCATGACTTGAAAGACAAGCACTATAGATAAAACTACATGCTTTTGGCTTCATTTCACTTTCTGAATATATTTGCGCTAAAGTAGACACAGTTTACAGGACTAATATTTGTAATGGGACTTCTAAATCCTTCCCTTAATATATTCCAGTGTTATATAAGAACTGATAATTTGTACAATGGAGTGGTAGAAAGGAAATTCAGTTATGTTGTATATTACCAAGAAGATAAAAACTTCTGTATAATACCAGATAACTGTATAATACCAATAAGATAAAAAAAGATCTTCCTCTATATATTTCATATAAATGTAATACATCTCTTTAATGCAATTATTCATTTTTTCCTTGATTCTGCAAAATAATACTGAAATATAACTTCTTCTCTGAATATATTGCTGGTTCCTAAAATAAATAAATAAATAAATAAAAATAGTAAAAATGTTGGGCATCACATCCAGTAGATTCCTACAGCTAAGGCTCATTCTTCCTTGTCAAGATATCCTTAAGGCTGGCATGTGTTCTCATCAAGGCTATGTTACATAATAAGAAGTGACAACCAGCCCAGAGACTGTCACCGCAAAATTCAGGAGCTGGAGAACAGCAGAGAACATTGTAACAATTCCCTGGACAGGCTTGTTGAGCCATTTTATGTAGACCTACTTTTGCTTTTGTTCATAAAGTTTTTGAAACAGCATATGAACAGCAATTTGATCAGTTAACACTTACTGGCTGTGTATACTGACTCTATTCCATCTACAACAAAATAGCACTGCAACCACGTAACTACAGCATGACTTTTCATTTTTATAGAAATAAGTGCTAAGCCTTTTTGTGGTTACTTCCCATAATTTCATTATAGTAATTATAGAAGTTGTTTGAGTAAACCTCACCTGTTTAATCCTGCATGTACTCCTCCATCACATGTAGTTCATGCCCTAGAAGTCATTTTCTGACTGATATCAGTAAACAAGAACTCTGATTTCAATTGGTGTGCCACAGTAGAGCCATAGACACATGTATTAAGTGTATGCCAAGGGAAGACAGAGACGTCTGATTGCTTTCTTGTATGAATGATGATTCTCATTTTCGTGTTTGTTCCCTTTTCAGCAATTCTCCCTGAAGCTGAAGCCTTTTTTTCCCCCTCCCCTCCCCTCCCCTCCCCTCCCCTCCCCTCCCCTCCCCTCCCCTCCCCTCCCCTCCCCTCCCCTCCCCTCCCCTCCCCTCCCCTCCCCTCCCCTCCCCTCCCCTCCCCTCCCCTCCCCTCCCCTCCCCTCCCCTCCCCTCCCCTCCCCTCCCCTCCCCTCCCCTCCCCTCCCCTCCCCTCCCCTCCCCTCCCCTCCCCTCCCCTCCCCTCCCCTCCCCTCCCCTCCCCTCCCCTCCCCTCCCCTCCCCTCCCCTTCCCTTCCCTTCCCTTCCCTTCCCTTCCCTTCCCTTCCCTTCCCTTCCCTTCCCTTCCCTTCCCTTCCCTTCCCTTCCCTTCCCTTCCCTTCCCTTCCCTTCCCTATCTGAGGAAAATGTCCTTGTTCATTTTGAGACAAAAGATGAAAGTATTCTATTGCAACTCCAATACTATCTCAAAATCATTGATAGAAGATAAAAAATATTGTATTTTGTCCCCAGTGTAAAATTATTGAGGAAGAACATGGCTGTTCACCCACTAAAGCTGAAATGGAAAGTTTCAGAACTATCACTTATGGATTCCTTTTGCTAAACTAATAAATTGGTTATAAATCTAATGTACTAATTCCTATTACTAAACAAACCAACCTATATCAGTATAGAAAAAAGGTCACGTGCATTCTGAGATTGACCAACAATTGATGGAGGAACAAATGGGAGACTCTGTCCACTGACTTCAACCTTCAGAAAAATAAGGAATTTTTTCTGGATCAGCAGTAGACAACTTGATAGCCTATAATAAATATGATATTTTTTTCCTGAAGAATGATATGCTACAGTTTTTATAAAATAGTTTACAGATAGTGAAATACTGCATATAATAGTAATACTATGAAATTTCGTAGTATCTCAGTGATGTATAAACTGCTTAAGCTAAGTGTAATACAAGTGTTTGTGTGTTTTTAACAACATGAGCAAACAGGATTTTTCTCTCCTTGTTCAGATAAATTTTAAATGTATATGCAATGGATTAAAGTATCAAATAACTGCTTTTATTCATATGAAATATTGCTGCAGCTTTACTCTGAGGAGCTGATACAGACATACTAAGCCAATACTTGTATAAAAAAAAGTCTTAGTAGAATATGCATGCAACTGATTTATATTTTACTGTAGTGTTTGTATCACCCACACACTAAACTACATTGCAGTAACTGTAGACCATTAAAGGAACTGTTAGGTGAAATTCCTTTTTTAATTTGTTAATTACTGATTTTTAAGATGCCTGTCTGTTTAAGCTAATTCTGCCTCCAGGCCTAATCACTTGTATTTCTGACCTTTCTTCTAGATAAAAAAAAATAAATAAATAAAATGAGAAACTAGCATAAAAATCATAGAAATACAGAAATAATCCTGCAGTATTGTTTAGGAGAAAAATAGAACTAACAACTTACCCAATATATTCCAGTATATTTGTGTGATTAAATGTTTGATGTATCAAATATACTTTGTGTTTGTTTGTGTTAGGAGTTTTTAGAAAATAGAGCTATGGAGGAGTTTTGCAGTGGGAGTATGTTAGTTTTCTAATTCACACAGTTCTAAAATTGATTTTACTCATAATTCCTAACCCATTCTTAACAGTCAGTCAGTTTTTAGTCAGGTGATATGGCTCATCTAAGGAGTTGAAGCTTGCCTAAAATATGGAATTGATTTATTCAAATGTAATTTTCATTGCATACTGCACGTAGTGGGAAGATATTATGGATCTGTGTGAATACTAGATTACAACAGCACAGCAAAACAAAAACGTGAACATTGTATTAAAAAAAAAAAATATTTTGAGATACAAGAAGAAAAACAAAGTCTTTTTAATGAGGAAAGGAAGCCAAACAACAATTTTCTCTTTGTCAGTTTGTTTGCTAGTGGACTTTTGGGTGTTTGTCTGGGCCTCTTGGACACATGGGAATCAAAAGAATTACAGCCAGAAGAACCAAAGCTGATAAAAAAAAAGAACAGGCTTGAACTTTAAATCTAAAATTCATATTTAAACCAAAATATTTTAGATTATTGAGAGAAAAACAATTTTCATTGTTCTTTCTCTATCTTGTTCTTATGTTAGCTGTGGTCAGAAGCAAAAATATTATCACTGTGCAAGTTTATCAATTGGTTATTTCAGACAGAAACAAGACAGTTTCCAGATGAGAACAAATGTAAATATTTTAGCACTTTTTAAAATACAAACTGTTTTGCACAATGTGTCTGGTGGAAAGGTGACCTCTATTTAGCCCTTAGACTGATAGAAAGCTAGGTAAGGATAACAGTGCTTTCTGCAGAAAAAAAAAAAAAAAAAAGAAATTAGTTTTCTTTCTCTATGGCAAGTGTTGTGCCTTAAAGAAGTTGGATTGAAAATATAGACTTGTTCAATCCTTTCTCAATTAGGGTTCCATAAGGCCTAAACAATTTCTGGAGTAACCATCTTTTCTATTCTATCAATCAGTACTTATTCATCAATTTGTTAACTGTGTTCAGTTCTGATTTTCTTCCATTAAGAACCTTTTTCAATTGATAAAATGCTATGTATATACATACACATATATACATATACATACACATATACATATATACATATATATATATGTTTGCTTGTTTGCTTCTTATGACTATAAAAGAAAGGAAGGCATAGAAAAGAGGAGAAATAAAGAAACTTTGACATGAAACTAAAAATGCACATACCTGATCTACAGTAGCAATACTAGTAGCTATACTATCATTCCAATGCAAAAGATAATTTTTACATTGTCAAATATTTTAGCAACAATTCATTATTTACAAAGAAAGCACTTAAGATAATGCAACACTGATAGAATAAGAATCATAAAAATTAGAATGTATGTAAGCCACTAAGAGCTCATTGATTTAGAGTGAGACTGCTATTGTTTTAGCACGACAGCATTGTAATGTGGTCAATGAGTATGAGTGCTTTTGGAGGTGATGATACCTTCAGCAGACATGAGAAGCTCAGGTCCATTCTTATGGAGCTGAGAAAGGGACAATGAAATCTCCGTTAGATCAGCTAAGCACTGCGATTAAGGCATCAACTCAGTTCCTAAAGTAGCTGCTTCAGCTCTTTTTACTCTGGACAAATGGCTTAAAAAAGGGAATCCATTATTCAGCTGTTCAACAGTTACTGGATTTAACCCCCAAAATAAGGCAGTAACTCTGAGCTCTGTACTGATGTTAGTAACCTTTCTTTTAGTATTTGAGCTAGCTCAGGTGCCTCTCATGTGCTATAGTTTGTTATTTTAATGTGAATCGTATAAATGTTGAATAGATTGGGACAACTTGGTTCTTTCTGTCACTTTAAACATCTTATGTTTCAGCATTTATGAAGATACTTTATTACAATGGTGAAAAAAGTATGTATCTTGACCAGGTACTAATACTGTAGTTGATGAAAAGAAATGGGAAGAAGTGCATGAACCATTACGTATGCTTTCAAGTACAACATTCCTCTTGTTCTATTCAGGCAAGTGCTATTTTTTTAAATGAAATGTCAGATACTAAGACCCAGCACTCTCTCTGCTGAGTTCCAGGCAGTATAATATCATTCAGATCCCAGAATATTTGTTCTCAAATATTTTGAGAACATTTGTCAAATAAGAAATCACAGTATGAGTGTTCCTTCTCCCTTTCTGTAATATTAGTTGAAATACAGGACTCAAAAAATAACAGCTTAGGGAAACTGGATGCACAGTTGAAGTGGGAAGCAATCAAAATCTCTCATTAATATATTTGGAGAGCCAGCAGTTCTCAGTTAGACTTTTGCATGCTTTCTTCATCATAGCTTATGATGCCATTTTTTTCCCTCTAATACTATATATTAAAGTAACAATTAATATTCTTAAATTGTTGGTTCTTTATTTGTTTGTTTTCAATTAAAAAAAAAAAACAAAAGTAAAGAAACAGAAGAATGATCATATATGTTTCAGCAGGTATAGCAAGATTTCTTTTAGGCAGAAGAACTCAAACAGTTTCTTTTTCAAGTGGATTCTGCCTTTTGTATCAGAACAGTTATAGTTGCTGGTTCTAATGCACCTTTAATGTGCTTCTGACATGTCTTATGATCTCACTACCAGAGTCTTTGGACTGCAGGAGAAACTCAGTTCTCAACTGAAGACAGTGATGGATAAAGCTCCAGACTTGTGGTTTCTGCCAAGTAGATTACAGTTTATCGGGATAAGGGGAAGATTGTAAATAATGTCCTAGATAGCCCTTAATTTACTTTAGTTTTTATTGACTATCTCCTACATCATATGCTTGCCGTCCCATGAATCTAAAGTCTTTTCCAGTGTTACACACTGCTTCTACACTTTTGGTTTAAAAGCCTTAGTTTTGGTCTAGTGTTTTTCTTTAAAGCATAGAGAAATTTTATCTTCAGATAAAACTAGCATCTTTATGAATTCTGACTTTTAGAAAAACATAAACTGTTCCCAAAGTCTTTTTTTCTTTATTTTCCTCGCTATATATACATATATATATATTATTTTGACAACAGTATTACATTTTCTTCAGGGTTATAGTTATCTTAGCTGTTTATCTGTAATTCTTTTCATATTAGGCAGCAATGCTTTAGTCCTGCCCAACAGGCTGCGTTTTGTGGAGACTTCAAAAGTCTGGCAAATGCTTTTAAAATTATTCTGAAGCTGTAGACCTATACTTTCATCCTAATCATTTTCCCCCCACAGGCCCTTTAAAAAAATAAATTAAAAAATTAAAATGCAGCACTCACGCTGAGACTAAATGTCCTGTTTCCATAGTAAAAATCTGTTAAAGTTTATTTATCTTTTTGTAAGCTTAGAGTATTGAAACTACGAAGCTACAAAGATAATTTTATACCCCCTCCACACACATTTCAATACCTTTGGGATATGTGCCACAATGAGCTTTACAATGAATTTACCTTTCATTAAAAATAAAATAAAATAAAATAAAATAAAATAAAATAAAATAAAACAAAATAAAGAGAGAGAATAACTTCTATCTGTATCGACCTTCTAACACTACTTTTTAAAAATTATTTTAAAATGAAAATTGAGTATGATGAGGAAAGACAATAATGCCTGAAGAACAATACAAAACACAAAACACAAAGAAATCAAACATTGCTGGAGTAAATCACATATAATGTCTAGTTTATAAGGTGAGATGTGCCCTTTGAAACTGAAATAGCTGAGACCAACTGGAAATTTCTATATATGTGGTAAAATTAATGAATGGTGCCCATGCATTGAAGCTGAGTTACATTTTACACTATAACAGATTCTTGGTTTGATTTCTGAGTTCACTCCAACTCTTTCAGTGTTGGCCACAGGTCTTGGGATGACTTTTTTACTTTATCACATATATTTTTTTCCATCTGAGCTGAGCAGCTATCCTCTTCGTTGTGTATATTACTCAGAAAAGAATAATATACAGAACAGAGCAATGCAGATATTCAGACTGTGCAGCTTTCATTGCTGACATATTTTGCCTCATTCACAGGAAAAGCAGAGTGGGCATCTCCGGTCTGCAAGATAACTCATCTCTTTATTATGGTAATGAATCACAGGTGTGATGGAAGTTGGAGTATGGAGTACCTGAGAGCCTCACTCAGCACAATCTTCTACATGGCACTGCATCATAGATACACTGTTTGTTTGACCAAGAAGATCTGGACATACTCTCTCTAAACCTGCACTCTCAAGATGCTCTTGCTGCCTTTACTATGAATCTAGCACATATCGCAAACATATTCTCTAAAATCACAGTCCTACTGCTAGTTAAAATAGGATGACACACATGTTATGGCAGCTCTACATAATAGCAACGCGTTTAAATTCATCTGAAAATGAAAAAAAGAAAATGACATAATTTTTCTATGTTTAAATTCTAAAACTGAAATAATCCCACAGCAGTAACTGCAAAGAATGACACTAAAAGAAAGTTGACCTGTTACAAAAGACTGTTAAGCTAAGACATCTTAATATGTATTTGCCACATCAGAAGAATAGAATACTCTCTGGCTTAGCCAACATCAAAACTTTTAACTAGTAGAAATTTTCAACTGCACTTAGTTCACCATGTTTCATTATCATGCACATGAAAGTTAGAGAATAGCTAGACATTTGCTTCCTAAGTACTCTTGCATACATTATGATATACTGCTTAATTGTAGATTTACACAGCAATTTTCAGGTTCAGTCTCTCACCTGTTTCAGTGAATGGAACAGATCTGTAGTGCAGAAGGAAGATTACAGAGCAATCTTTTTGCTTTGCAGATGGGGAGTTCTAATGGCTTAGGAGTGAGAAAAAAATGTACCATTTGCTCCTCTGAGCAGATCCAATGTCATTTTCAGTCCTGGAAGAGTGTAAAAATTGACGCTTATGTGTTGCCCATGTCACATGCTAAGGGCAAAGGTTTATTGGGGACATGGTGAGAACACTCATGGTGACAAAATTCAAGAAGTTACTTTTACTTGGAGACAGAGAAATATTGCAAACAAATATCTTAGTCTCGAAGTAAATTCTTCCATTCCTCTTACAATAAAACTAGTTTTCAGCATTTTTTCAGGCTTCACTCCTCAGTTTGTTACTACATTGGAGGTTTTTTTTTGTCTTATTTCAAACACAATATATATCATTAACTAATTATGGTAGTGTGTCAATAACACTCTAGGGGGAAACCGTTTGTAAACTTTATTGGCATATTTCAAAACATAAATGTTCCAAAAGGAGGAAAGATAAAGGCTATCCTTTAAGTATATACATAGAAAGTATATATGTATTTTAGGATGACTTTTACTATTTTTTTTTTCCCTCACTTATTGGTTTTGAAAACCAGTTTGTCTTGAAATGAAAATTTTCATGTAGCAACAAAAAGAAGATTTCTGGGTAGTGTCATTGACTACCAATATACTGTAAATTACTGTGCTCATATATAAAGAGAAAAGCTTTTGAAAATGTGCAATGTTCATTCTATTTAATTACTAGTAGCTGATATGGATAGTCTTTTTTATTACTCTTTCTAATTTTTTTTTTTCCCATGAATAGTGTATCTAAAAATAGGACATTCTCGAGTCTTTTCTAAAAGCCCCATATTTGTATCTACTTTCCATCTTTCATTCTCAACACAACAAGAGTATTTAGGCCTGAAAACAATTTGTAAAAAATAATACTCTGGATTTTTCAAATTAAACTTTAGAATTAGGCACTCATATCTCATTCTGTTTTAATTTCCTTGACCTCTGTCAAAGTTTTAGCTGTAGGTGTCAGTCTATTTGACCAATGCCTATTACATAAATCTTATGATTGCTCTGCTTTCAGCAAAGGATTTCACATTTCACTGCTTTCTAGAGTAAGAGAAAGTTTTCATGAAATATATATATGTATATATATAATTTTCTTGTCTCACAGGAGTTTTGGCAATGCTTGCATTTAAAATAAAACATCATTAAAGTCACTGGTGATTCATGGACATTTTCTTAGGCAGATTACTTCAGGCTGCTTTAACGCCTTATAACTGGAGTTCCTGCATGACCCCATGGTAGAAATATGACTGTGAATGTGTGTGTGTGTGTATGTAGATTCAGAAACTGCCTTAAGCAATGTTCTTTCTGAAAGTATGAGCAGAGCTTAAAACCATATTTTGCTCCCATTTGGATAGGTTGTTACTTTGATTTTGTGCTTGTCTGAGAATCTGAAAGACACTCAAAAAGGCTATAGTATAAAATATTTAGTAGCATAACTTTCAGATAGCTTCTTTATGTACCATCAGCAAACTTTTTTTGAATGATAAATGTCACTGTTCTAAATCAAGAAAGATTTTACAGTGATCTCAATTATAAAACATCCTCTCGTCAGTCCCAGATTTGGATCTAGTGGAATTGTGAGATAGAGCTCTTAAGACGAGTGCTAAAAAAAACACATGACAAACCTTTGTTAGCTTTAGAGCAAAAGCATGTGAGAACTATCACATTAAAAGTCTCAGTATATTTTTTACTTTTGAGGAACTCCTTTGAAGATAATAAGTACCTTTTAGGTATTTGAAATTGAATGAATGCAATACTGTTTAATTGTTTGAATTCTTTCTAAAAATTGAAGACATTGTGTAACACCAGAAAAAAAAATTCCCACATTATGCCACAAGTGTGATAGTATCCTACTTATGTACTCAGAAAGTTCTTCTAAAATGAAGACTTTTTGCTATATTTTGAATCTGAGAAAAAAGAAATGTGAATTACCATATAGATGGTAAGCAGGGGAAGGTTGAAATCAATAGAGAGGGAATTTCTGGACAGCCAGCAAGCTACTAAAACTGCATTTCCTTCTGAAGTAAACAGAATATTAAATACTTTACATACAATAGAAGATATGGATTGATTCTTGTCTTATATATGACTTAAGGGTTTAAGATAAATACTTGAAGAAATTTTAGTTGTGACCAGGTGGTAGTTCCCATTAATGCATTATTAAATAAGACAAGCTGTGTGATTAGAATTAGCACATACTTCAATAATGTGTTGAATTAAATTTTAAATCTTAAATACATAGGACTTTTATTTAATATTCACATTCAAAAGTATAAAACCTTGTTTGAGGACAACCTGGAGTGAAACTGGAAGATACATTTCTGAATGGAACCAAGGCAAAATGATAAGGATGCTGGAAGCATAGATTGACTTTCTAATTAAGTTCTCTAATTATTCAAACTGTTCTGTACAGTTCTTCCTATAGTGTTGGGAAGTCACAGGGGTATCTGCTCACATACATCAACTTGCTGAATTCATGTCTAAAATATGGCATGGCCTAAAAAGAAAGACTTTTTTTTTTTTTTGATTTCTAATTAGCATCACAATTGGAGACATTAGATTTTTGTTCCTTTCTAGCTTCACTTCTGGCTTCAGACCACATTGCTAGTCAGTAATTACCTGCAAAAAGCAATGCCAGCACGTGTAAAACCAAGTATTCAGAATGCAGGAATAGAATAGCTGCTTTTTCCAGGAAGATTAAGATTGTGGTTTTACCGCAGCACTAAATAGAAAAGAGCCTTCTCGGGACAAAAGTTAAAAACAAAGGAGGAATTGCTCACTCAGTAGGGTGATTAAGTGTCTGGAAGTACTGGGGTAAAAGGAGGTGTCTCAGTGCCCACCAGTAGCAGATTCAGTTCTTAGCAAGAGATATAACACCTATCATTTTCTGCAGGTTTTTACTCAGAGCTCTAGCTAAGTACCTGAGTTTGGATTGTTCTTCAAAGTTAAGATTTAGAAGTTTCTTTTCTCTTTTAGGTGTCTTCTGGCAGAACAATGTCAGAATATGCTTTTATTTATTCATTTATTTTTATTTTTATTCTTCTTTTTTTTTTTTCTTTCCTCTTTTAACTTGCATTTGAGCCTTCTCAGGAAGGAAGCCAGAGATAAGTTTGCCGTCTGTTTTTTTTTTTTTTTTTTTTTTTTTTTTTGTGTGTGGCTATAAATAAGTGATATATAGATATTTGTTCTGCTGACTATTATTACTTTTACTCTCTTGAGGACTTAGGTGGTTAAAAGCTTTATTTTATATTTTTAATTTGGACTTAAATGTAGGATGAGCCCTGAGCTGTTTATCAATAAACACATGGTATTCAGATCTCAGTGTATTCAAAAGCATAATGTTAGCTTACGAGGGTAAGTCCATGTACTCACTGTGTATTAGCGCCTCAAGAACTACTGAGTTGTGTGAGAACTTCCAAGTTTGCTTTGGACTTGTGTGGGGATTCAAGACAGCATTCAGAATAGAAGCTGAAAACAAGTTTGTCAGGGTGTGGAGGAGGACACTGAGAACAAAGGCTGTCTCCAGGAGACAAGAGCAGAAGTCAAGTGGGGTACAGAATCTCCGCGTGATGATGACTCTGACAGGAGGAGAAGGGCATAAATGGAAGCAACTTGTGGCTCTGATTGGATGAGCTCTTGCATGGGCAGTTAGTGTCTAGACGTGAAGGAGACTTGTTAAGTGTTCTGTTGATGTGTTGGGGGGGATGGAAAGTTACAAGAGGGAACTTGGAAATGTATATAAGAGGCGTTAGAACCTGCAGTAAAGGATTGTCACTCACTTATTTTTGTGTCTTCAGACGCTGTAGACTTGCACTATTAGCAGTTGGTTGTTGAAGTACTAGGTGAAGTATTCGTATTGTTGTCTTTCTTTCATTTCTAGAATATTCTGGGGATTATTTTTGTCAAAGCAGGCTTGGTGGGTAACATGTGCCTGATACAACCTGCTGCAATGTGTTTGCCTAGCTGAAACTTCACTTCTTTATTCGTTTGATTTGAACACTGAGCTGCTGGTGGTTTGGATTTGTTGTGTCTTTGAGAGACCTGTGTTTTAGAACAACTGCTTGCTTCTTTGTAACCTGGATTAAGTGGCAGTCTTCTACAAGAGAGTATTACCAAGAGATCCATCGGATAAAAAATAAAGGCAGTTCTTGTGTTAGTATCTAGAATGATTGTTTACAGGGTTATGTGGAGATTTGATGTTCTTGTATGTTGCACTGAGTGGCTTTTCTGAAGAGGTAACAGTGGATACAGGGATAATGTAAGGGAGAAATCGGGGATGAGATGCCACAGCAGTGACCTAGTGTTTTAAGGAAGTGATTCCAGATATTGAAGAGAAGCTTTTAATTATATATCCCTGGTCAATTTTCATAATGGCATACTATTCAATGTATGCTATGACCTGTGCTTTTTGTCATCATTTATGATAATAAAAGGTGTATTGCCTTTATTAAATACGTACTGCTGGTGGTACCCTGATGTTGAACATTATTTTTGCTTTGTGTGCTCAAGAGAACTCAAGTTGTGTATACTCTGAAGTGGAAATAGAACTGACATAAATACATAGTGTATAAATGCTGACAGCAGAGAGCTATACATGCATATATGGATAGTGCTGTGTCTCTCTGTGGGAAATGGTTAGGTAATCCTCACTTACAGAAGCATACAGATTTATACACAGTTTCCAGCATTGATTTTTGGTGAAAATAATAATCAATTCAAATCCTACTCTAGCCTAATTCATGTATGGTTTACTACAATTATTGCATATCAATGAAAGTAGGAGTAGATCATTTCCAGTATATTCCTGAAAGAAGACTAGAGTTATATTCCTGTAGCTTGTGATTGCTGCATTAGTGCAGCATTTTCTTTGCCTTTGACACTCCTCAAATTCTTCCTCCATTCAAACTGGCCAATAACCTACTTACGATTTCCATTCTAATTCAAGCTCTTATCAAAGAGAACTTGCTCTGAGGAAATTGTAAAGAGTTTTTTCGGTAGTTATTGTTCTTGCTACATTTTTTTTTTTTCTGATACAATAAAATCTGCTTTTAAAACATGATGCATAAAGATACTGAATGAGAACAAACTCAAACTGATAAATCAGGTGTAATAGTTTACATTTTTATCTTCCAGATCTCTCGTGATGTTTTAAATTCATGTCATTGACTAGGAGGTTTTGTAAATGAACAGTCAATATTTAATTGTTATCTTCCTTTATTAATGGCAACTACTACAGTAAAGAAAAGACATCTTGGGGTATTCTAATCTGAGTAGTAAAATCTACAAAGTGTTTCAGATACAACTGTTTTAAATACTACACAAAATCTCATTTCTTTCAAACTAGAAGAAAATCTACTGTTTCCATCTTATCTATTGGAATGGTACCTCACAAGAGTTAACAAGTCTTCAAAGAATTTTCACCTAATACTATGAGGTGAAGTGGCTGTGTGTTTCAGGGGAAAAAAAACAAACAAAAAAACACAACAACAACAACAAAAACCCAAAAAAATGCAAAGGCAGGAAGAGTGAGGGAATAATTTAACCATGGAGAGGAGGCAGCTGAACATGTTAACATGGTCAAATAAAACAAAACAAAAAGGCTATTTAAACTCCTTGCAGGATTTAACAAATAGGAGCAAAATCATGCTTATTTCATATTAAATTTGGAGTATATTTAAGACAGCATCTCCAGCCAGTCAGAGTGGTGTGATTCTCCCACTATATTTGGTGCAGTTTCATATTGAATTTTGCAGTGAGGGTGTTGATATACTCGAAAGCATCCAGAGCAAGGCAACAAAGCTGGTAGTAATGCAGGAAGTTATGCTCTGTGAGGAGAGGCTGTGTACACTTGGAGAAGAGGGGCTGAGAGGTGACATCACTCAACTCTGCGGCTCTCTGAAGAGGGGAAACAGAGGGGCATGCTCAGATCTGCTCCCTGGCAACGTGTGGCAGGTTGCAGGAGAATGACATATAGTTCTTCCAGGGGAGGTCCAGACTGGATATTAAGAAAATGTTTTTACCACTAGGGTGGTCAAACACTGGAACAGGCTTTCTAGATATACGGTTGATGCCCCATGCCTGTCAATATTCAGAAGGCATTTGGACAATGCCCTCATTTCATCAGTTTGAAAGCCAGTTTTGATATAAAACAAAGTAAGATCAAGAACCTGCACAGGAGATCCTGTTCTTAGGAATAAAATAGCAAGATGGATGTTGTCAGATACCCATGGATGTGATCAACAAACTAACTTCTATGTCTCCACTAACTAGCAAAAAGGGGAAAAAAAGCTTCCTCAGATGTTATAGGGGAACTGCTAGGTCACAGCTTAAACTGGTAACTGAGCACCTGGTGAAGGGGTGTGGCTAGCCATGAGAGTACAGACTGTTTGCACCAGTGTTCCCTATGTGATTAGAGGGGGTGGAGCCACCCTAGGCTCATGTAAGGGCTGGCCACTGATTAGGGAGCTTCTCTTGGACCTGGGCTGCTTCCTGTGAAGCTGTGCTGCATAACCAGAGATTCTCTTCAGCAGTTTGGGTGAGTGTGACTCTTTTGTGTATATATGTTTTTTGGCATACTTGTAAATACTTTGCCTGGTATCCCTAAGAACCTGTCAGAAACAATTTTGCTTTCTTGTGAGCAGAACTGTTGTTGTAGGTTTTTGGAATTTGCGCATTCTGGATTATAGCCTGATTGTAAACCTTCTCTTACTAAATGACCCAGAAGAAGAATGATTTCAACTGGGGTCCTCAGTAACAAGAAGCCTTTAAACAAATTAGATAGGAAGTAGTTAATGTAGTAATTCTTAGGCTAGTATGAGCAGGACAAAATATGAAAATGATGTTCTATATTACACCTGGGAAGAATGGTCCCACCTGGAACATCTGTTTAGTAAGTATCAGGACAGATTTGAGGCCAACCCCTATGGTTTTGGAGTACAGGGTAAAGAGGCTCTGAGGCCTGTTCTCCATCTGAAAAAAGAGATATTGGTAGCACATGAAGAGATATGAACTGCTTTGAAGTGGTTGATGCTGAAGCACAGTTGCTTTTGGCACCCATATTTCTTGTGCTGGGCTGGACATTCAAAGGAAGACTCCTTTCACATCATGTTATCCTGATCATGTTATATGTTATCCTGATCATGCAGTGGGCTCAAATAGGAAACCCCAGTCATTCAGGAATCTTGGAAGTGATCATGGACTGGCCCAAGAGTAAATCTTTTGGAATATCACCGGAGGAAGAGGTGGCATGTGCTGATGAGACCCTGTTGTGCAATTAACTAGCAGAAAATCAGTAGCAATATGCTTTGTTCACTGATGTTATACTGTGGGAAAATATCGGATGGATATGTTTCCATGTGGAGTTTTCTACAATGAGTTGTAGAAGCTGTTGAAGGAAAAGGTGAATGATTCAATATGCAGAAGTGAAGGTTCAGTACTTTGGGGCGGTAAATGAGTATGTTGCTGACAATGATTCTGAATCAATGAGTGTGAAGTGCTGGAACAAGCCGCTGCAGAAACAGTATGGCTGAACCTGAGACATGGTGAAGTAGGAGTTTAGCATGCTCTGTAGTAGTAGAGCAGCGAATGAGGCAATGTAGCATCTGATTTTTTTTCCTTGGCAATATATGCCCATTGACCTTACTTAAAATTTTGGGATTTGTGATATGGTTGGTGTTTTTTTTTTTTTTTTTTTGAGTATGGAAGAAGGAAAATAACTGTTACAGCATTATTTATTTATTTATTTATTTATTCCTGCTTGCTCCTATACTTCTCTTCTTGCACTTTACTTTCATTTCTCAGATTCTTCATTTCTTGTTGTTCTGTTGTGAAATTCAAATTGTTCTTCTGAATGTTGGATTGTGCTAAAAGTGTGTAAAATTGTGTGTAAAAGACAGTTTTTCCCACCTTCTTTCTCATTGGGAATAAGAGCTGGGACATGAACAAAACTTAAAGGAGGAGCTGTTTATGGACAAAGATGAAATAACATAAAATATAGTTTGAAGATCAGAAAAGATGTTTGAAAAATCTGCATAAAACAGTTCAGAAGGTGAAAGTTTGTTCTCTAATTAGCTTTATTATTAGATCAGATTGCCAGGATCCAACCTGGCTTTGAACACCTCTAGGGATGGGACACCCACAACTTCTCTGGCCAGCCTGTCATAGCTTCACCACACTCCCAGTGAAAAATTTCCACCTGACATCATCTGCCTCATATCTATGAGACTGTTCTCTTCTTGTGGCACCTGGGATGCCTATGGAGGTTGCTAAAATTCCATGTTAGGTCACCAAGAATGAAGACTATGTGATTTCAAGCCTAATTCTCGTAGACCATTTATAAATAGCCAGAGATCACTTTTGATCCCAGAAATTGTATTTAAATATCAGGCCTATCACTTTTTTCTGACCTCTCAAATAGACCTTCTTTTGGTTCTCTAAATGCATTCAGAAAAGCCGTGTTTCCCCTTGTATCAATCTTTGGCATGGGAACTGCTTGGGTGTTTCCAACAACTAAACCAGTGATTGTCATGGAGTTAACTAGATCAATCTATGCCTGTGACAGGGGGCAGTAAGCCCCTGCCCTCCCCCCCCACCCTCCCTGGCCCCACAAAATGGGAAGGAAGGAAGGGAGGAAAAAAGAACAGCAGCAACAATCTATGGAGGAAAACTTATTTTACTATGATATCGCAATGCAAGATAACACAGTATAATACAATTGAATTGAAATTGAGACTAATAAATAAGATAGGAGAGAGAGAGTTCCTGAGACCGAGTCAAACCTGAAAAGCTTGGAACAGCTAGGAAAGCACCCTCCAGCACCCACTGCCAGGCAGTAAGAGACCGCCCCACCCAGAAAGGTCAGATCCCATGACTTCCCTAATGTATAGGGATAGGTACCTGGAATTGGAGCATTAACACTTTAATTCCAGTGCATGATGTTTTGATGTGGAATACTGAAAACAAAACAAAAAAAAACACATAAAACCATGACAGTGATTAATTAAAAAAAAAAAAAAAAAAGTAAGCTACAGGAAGTAGTAAGCACACTTTCAGCTATGTAGGCTTTACAGGAGTAAAGATGACACACTAAATAGGAAATCTTTGCCTTTATTGTGGTATCTCCAAAGCAGCTGGTAGTACATAAGGATAAGTTTGTCCATTATCTGTAGGTGTTATTGAGAATTTTTTTTTCCATAAGGGAAGATTGCGAGATCAGCGTTATATCGTGGTTATGATAAAAAAAATAAACTTTTCACTGGCAAACTTCACACCCAGCAATTTTGATTAATGGAACAATAATGAAATAAAATATTATAAATGATTGGCTGCCTTAATTTTTGAAATGCCATAAAACTTTATTCTTACCTTATTATCAGTTCTGCTAGTGGAAGAAAAGCTTCAAGATGAGTTTGTGTTGGGCAAAAAGGGAGGTGTCTGATATGAAAATAGAATGAGAAAGCAGTTCCTTGATGCATTGACCATCAAAAATTGTCCACCTACATCTTCCTTTCCTTTTGAGCCTGTAGTGACTGTAATTCTTAATCATCAATCAGAAAACATGTGTCAAATTTAAAGTGCAATAGTTGGTGCTGTCCTACAGAGAACAAAATGGCTTTTCTTACTCAGAGTAAAGCATAGAAATTTGAGCACTGTGTTTGCGTGGAAGAAAATGTGTGATTAGTAAGCTGTACTCACATCTTGTCTGCATGACAGCTATAGAAATACTGCAAGAGAAAAAAAATATATATCTAACAGTAATTTTGGGAGGTATGTATAGTTTATAGAGTACTCTTTTACAGAAGGTAAAATTTACATGAAAGGTAAATAGAGGTGCAGGAAGTAAAACTTTCAACCATTATAAAAGGAAGTGAATAAGCAGCTGTAATTCATGAATCTTGTGAAAGTTTGTAAGCATTTGCATTAGTACAATTGGAACTACACCTTCTGGGCTTAGGACTGTGAAGACCTAGAAGCTGATATAGAAGAAAACTAAGTTAGCAAAACAATAAAGGTTTTTTGATAATTGAAAGAATATGTAACAATCTCAGAACAGAGCTGCAGAAGAGAGCTGGACTCAGTTTCAGGTGCTAAAAAAATTAAAATTAATGAAGACATTTTAAATTAAGAGCTTGTGCTAATATAGAGTAGATCATCCAGCTTCTTTGTATTTATTATTAAGAAGTCAGGAGCAACTATAATCACTTTAATCACAAGCAGCACATGTTAGCATAAACTAATTTATTAGTGAATCTTCATCTGATTAACTTGTATCACCCTTGTCCAATCTATTATGCTGTATATAAATTGTGTTCTAGGATCATAACCAGCAGCTGAGTGCTCACCATTAATAGCAGTAAGTGCCCAACAGACAATACGTGCTAAAATGAGGCTTTATCCTTCTGTCTTATTCTTGAATTTGGACACTTCTTTGAGTATGTTTAGTACAACTACTGGAAGTAAAACAAAATGGAATACATCCTCTTCTTTTACAGGTTAATCAGTCATATCTGTACACAGTTCAAGAATTCTGCCGGCTTGGCTTATGTAGTGATTAAACATAAATACCTTAATATCTTGGAAATGTACTTTGCCTTTCAGAAACAATGTCTCCCATAAATCTGTTCATTCTTTTTTTCTTTCACTCTCAGTTTGGAGATTTACACTAAAATATATCATATAGTAGCAATTACATCTATTAATTACAATTATACTTTCCTAAGGAAAATCCTAACTTTTTAGAAGCTTCTGATAGAGACATCCTAACCTTTACATTCCTCTATATTTAAAAGCAAGTTTTTTAATATTTAAAAGCAAGTTATCAGTGGCTCTTTCCATATTCTGGAAACTAATTAGGAGTCTGTTATGAACAAATGGGAACTCCACTTATTTGTTCTATTTGGTGTGATACTTCAATGTCCTAATTTCTGGAGGAAAAACATCTTTTTTAGAATCTCATAAAAATGATAAAATGCCTTTTTATTTAAAAAGAAATCATTTACTCTTATAGTTCTTAAAATATGTTCTGCTTATGATTCTGCTCTAAAAACAATTTTTTTAATGTCTTGCTAAGAACTTACATAATTATTTCCTTATTTTATTTGCTTTTCCCTATTTGAGAGTTTTTCATTTTTCTTATCTTGTTCCTGTTGAAAGTTCAACTTCTGGTTTTCTCTATTGTACTGCTGCTGTATTTGATGGTTCCTTGTGAATTCTCAACTCTGTGTCTGTGAATACTTTTCTTACGCTTTTGAAGGTAAAAATGTAAGTTGTTTGAACATGGACTAGTAAAATGAAGAGATAGTCACACAAGGCTGCAAGCATTTCAATAACTTATGTCAGTGATAAATGCTGTATGTAATTGAAGAAAGTAGAAGTGTTATGGAAGACTTCTTACAAATAATATAGAATCAAATAAACAATGGCTTTAAACACCTATAAATGAGCAGAGGAGGATGGGAGATGGTGTCTGGTTAGGAAAAAAGAAGGAAATATTTTTCCAAATCAGTGCTGTGTAAGAGGATTTAATTTCCTTACTTAGACTGAAGTCTCTTAAGATGTCAGTGACTTCCACAAACATATGATGTGTACGAACAGCAAGTATACTCATCTAGACCCAAGCTGCAATTTGAGTTGATCCTAAGGAAATACATATTTCCGAGCAAATATCAGACGGATATTTGCAGATACCTTGTGGTTACTTTGGAAATCTGTTTGTGTTTTTTTTTATGTCCTTAAGCAGGTGCAAGATCTCTGTATGAGATTTCATGCTTCCTCCCTGTTCATTATCTATTAGCAAAGGTATATGTGGCTGACTGTGCTCAGCATTGCACCCTAGTAGTGTAAAGTTTGCATTAAGCTTTTGTCTCTTCAAACTAACTGAATGTCTAGTCACTAGAATGCAGTGGTTTTGGCTTCCAGACAGCAATTGTTTCCAGACAGGAGTTTGTCATTGCAATGTAGTTAGTTGATTCTACCCTGAAAGTAAATGTAAGACAGTTTAAACTTTGTTATGCTGGTTACGCGGTGAATATAGGGAGATAAGTGTGTAAGTATATGTGTGTGTGTGTGTATATTTGTATATATATTTTTATATATATTTCTATGGCAGGAGTGCTTTAATTGCAAACATTACCAATCTTTAGTATCTTTCCCTTTCTGTGGTACTGTGTTTTACTGATGTACTTAATAACATTCCAAGGGGCCCACTTATGTATGATTATTTATGCATCTGAAATAGCTTATCACCTTCAAAGTCTTTTCTTCATCATAAGTAATATAATTTCATGGGACAGGTAAAATTGTTTAAGACGATTACAATTTGAAATTGGCACTTAACAATAGAACACATTATGTCCAGTAGTCTCAGGTCTTTAGCATTTCTTAAGACATAGTAAATGTTTTCACTGTATCCAAATACTTTGTTGCATGCTGAATATTTAAATGAAACCAGGAAATGATCTCACTTAAATTTGTTCTGAACAGAAGTAACTCCAGATTGCAATAATTTGTTTATCCTAGGATGGAAAGTTTAAGATTAATTTCTTGGCTTCTTTCCATCAATAAGATTAGATCATCAAAAGGTATGTTAGATGAATATAGAAATAAAACTAAAAATAATGTTATTCCTGAGCAGAATCACTAAACATTTTATTAATTTTTTCTAATTAAAATAATTATAGGGGAAAAGAGTAGCAACTTTCGTACTGAACACAATTTGAAGTAGATTGAATTAATTGAGATATCTACCTTTATTATCAGATTTTTTTTATGCTCTGCTTCAGACCTAAACAAAGTTACAGCATGTGTTTGACTTCTCTCATTGTAAATAAATTTTTTTAATGCCCAGTCTGAGCCTCCCCTGGAACTTCTTTATGCTGTTCCCACATGTCATATCATTGGTAACCAGGAAGATAAGACTGGCACTTCCCTCTCCACTTCCCCTTCTCAGGAAATTGTAGAGAGAAATGAGGTCACCTCTTACCCTTTTTCTCTAGATTAAGCAAGTTTAGAAGTTAGTGTTACTTGCTGGTTTATTAATGCATTTTGAACTTGTTCACAGTGCATTTTTAAAAAAACTTTTACCTATCTACACATCTGGGGGGTTGGATTCAATGGTGTCATGAGGTCCCTTCCAGCCCTTCTAATTCTGTAATTCCTGTGATAAGCATCCTTGAAAACAATTTAAGAGTTTTACAATAAATGATGCTGCAGATTACGTAAAGTCTGAGAAGCAAAATTTCCTGTGTATGTATGAAATAAATATTAAAAATGGTTGTTTGTTTTTTTATTGACTTCGAATAAGAGCAAATGAATATTTTTATGCTTATTTATCTACAAAAGAACTCTCACCTAATCCACTTACGATGCCATGTTTGTATTAGAATGAAATGGAAAAAGATAAATCTTTATAAGATCTTCCCTAAGAATTTCAACTTAGTTAATTATACATGGAGGAATAACTTAAAATCACATTTTTATCTCTGCTCAGAGTCTTTCATTACACATATTTCTGTCCATTCCCATTTGAAATCTGAATACAACTATTTTTTTTTCAAAACCTTATCTGTAAAGTGATTCAGTGTCATTCCTAATCTCTTGTTCTAGGTGACAGAACTGTATTTGGAAAATGGAGTTTTGTGTGTAATACAGATCACCAATTTCACAGATTACTGGGTTAGCTAAAGGAGCTATTAATACTTAACCAAATTAGATGGCTCCTATTTTAAAAAAATGCATAAAATTTGCGTATGAATAAAAACAAATGTAGAATTTATATAAAAGACTAGGAGGAAGCAGCCGTCTATTAAATGGAGATTAAATGAAATACATAGGCAAAAAATTGACATTCGTGCAATACTGTGCCTAAGGATTTTTTTATAATGTTTCTAAAACAATAAGCCATTGCATGCAATTTCTAACTGGAGTGTTAAGGGAAATTACATTTCAGTATTTCAAGATGGAAATTTACCATGTGATGAACTAAGACTTCTTTTTGGGTTACTGCCACCTTTGAAAACTTTGCAAAAAAGATTTTCACTGACTTGTGGGCTCTTATTTCAATTTTAGCTTTGTCCTGTGATTCAGCATCAGATACATGGGAGTGTGTGGTGTTTTTTTTCCCCAGGAACTGAAAAGTCTGTAAAAATGATAAGTGTTTTTTTGGTTTGCTTGGTTTTGCTTTTTTTTTTTTCACTTGGACCTGCGATGTTAGTACTGATGGAATTTTGAAGTGGGTTTTAATTCATCTTATTCAAATTAAATTGCCATCAAAGATTTAAGTTGGCAAGTCATATGTTTATGATATCTCATAAAATTAATACCTCATTTATGAGCTGAAAGATTATTAAGTGTTTATTTCTCCTAATTTTTCCCAAGTGAATAATTTGAGGGTCAGAGAGATGACAGCAGCATCCATAAGAAATGGTTGCAAAAATGCTATGCTTGACTTCTGTTTTGCTTTTAGTTTGCCTTACATGCTTGGGAGACGAGACAGTAAAGCTGCTGGCTGGCAGAAGAGGGTACAATGTGGCTACTTAATTTTTAGACTTGATCTTTGCATCTAGGGTTAGAGCAACATCTCAATTTGTGTGAAGATTCAGTGCTCAGTTGTTTCATCTCCTTAGCTAGCAGATAACTCGGTTTTACTTTCTGTTAGTTACCAAAGAACACCACTGGCTCCCAGAGACATCTGCAAGTGGTACATGTTCATTTCTAGAGGAAATGTGATCTGGCTCTAGGAGAGAATTCACTGAGAATATAAATGAGGTTTTCACATAATGGGTTGATTTTTCACATTAAAAACAAACCAGTTAAGAGAGGCATGGAAAGCACACATACTGGAACTAGCACTGACAGTCTGTATTGTTATGTCTATTTTGAAATATTTTATGCAAAATGCCTGTTTTATAGGTTTATAGGACTAGCAATTTGAGATTCAGCTGATAAGATTTAAAACCTATTTTTTTTCTGAAATGAGTAGGATGTTAAATACCCTTTCATTGTTACTTTGAGTTCACACTTTTTTCCCAGTGATACCATACAGAAGTATGTATTCTTACTTTACAATGAACAGTGCTCCTTGAGCATCTTCCTAGTAAATTATTCTGTAAAATGTTACAGCTAATGCATTAAGTTTTTGACTATTGATTGTGGGCAATATTACAATGTTCCTTTGGATTTTTTTAATAACACTTAAATTTTTATGTAAATTGGCTTTCCACAGAACGTCTTTTGGCAATTTATTTGTCAGTGAGGGTGAATTCCATCTTTTGAGGAAGAGCTCATGTTTCAACTTTCCTTTGAAATAATCCTTATGTATGTATGTAAGTGCACACACATACTTCTTGGTCTCTTGGGGAATATTAAGTAAAATAGACCAAGAACAATTTGTAGATATCCCATGGGAATGAAATGAGGACTATAACTTGTAGTATCAAGAAAAACTCCAGGATGAATTCATTTTTGATCCTCTGTTTCTTCTGATTTCTTGTATTTCTTATTTGTTCTATTCTTTTGCTGTTGTCCTATTCCATTACAGTCTTCAGGAAAAAAAAAAAGAAAAAAAAAAAAATCCACTGAAAACATCTTGCAGCCAATTTATTCTTGTTTGGAGCAGATATTGAACACCAAAAACTTTCACTTGTTGGGGTTATGATCTGGAGTTACTTGTGACTGTGAAAGGACTTCTTTCAGATATTCAATAGGAGCCAAACTGTGTTCATATTGGCAGTGAAACAAACATGTTCGGCACAGAAATGTTTTCTCACTCTTCCTTGGAGAAGGTTAGGATATGCCAATTATATAAGGCAGCTGTAGTTGGCTCTATTCTGAAAGACAGGCTTGTCTATATGGAACCCAATCCTAACAGTATCTGTCTAGAGAGAAGATATGAAGATGAAGACCAGGGGAGTATTTGTTGTATATGGGCTGTGTTGCATTTCTGCCTTGATGCAAGAAATTTACTAGGTAATGAGAAGCAAAAAATCTTGGATTAGTTTAGAATTGAAGCAGTATTCTGCACACGTTTGGTATTTATATAAGTATAATGTTTCCAAGTTTGACAATTCAAATGAAAACAACCTCTAAATGTTTTAGCTATCAAAAATAGTCAGAATAACTTTGATCACAAAGAAATGAGTTGAGGTAGCATTTTTGACTCATGCTGAAGGCTACTCCTTCATCAGTCCAGCCGTGGATGAGTTATCTTTCAAGTTAGGCTAAATAATCACCAGTTCTGGAATAAGTGACTCCAACTTACTGGTTTCTTCCTAACTATTTTGTAGATCTAATGATCTAGTTAGTCTTGATTTGAGTTTTTTAGTGGGGAACATCTGAAAAACTAGTCCCATTTCCTTTTAAGTATAGGTTTCATATATTAAAATGCTAAGCAAATTGTTAGCTTGATTTCTGGAGAAGAGGAAGAAGGGAGAATAATAGTGTAGCATATAACAGAGTAAATAGCTTTTTTTTTTTTTTTTTTTTTTTTTGGTAATGGAATGCTATGTAATAGTCTTTGTTTATACAAAGTTACTGCAACTAGTCTGGGGTAAATATTGCATTATTGCATTTTATTTTCTCTTTGTAGACCAAAAGCAAGCTGTGGAAAGAATAAAATTGTATTGCTTTACCTAGAGAAATACCTAAAGCAGTGAATTAAAGAGATGCAAGGAATACAGGCCTCGTTTTTACTGTATTTAATGATAGCTTATCTCAAAAAGCAAAAGAATCACCTGTTATCTTCTAAGATTTATACTTGGAGCAAGCAGATCTTGCCTCTCTAAAGAGAGGAAGTATTGTAGTCAAAAGGATGTAAAACTGTTCAGTCTGTATGCATTTCATCAGCCTTTCATATCTAGAAGTTCATTTTTCTGACATGAAGGTCACTGATTGTGAGAGATGAAGAGAACCACAGGTGACAAAGAGTTAAGAGAGATTGAAACACCTGAAGGTTTTGATGAAAATGAAGTTACTAGCTGAGGTTTTCTTAAGTCATTTTCTTTGTTTCTCTTTTCATCTTGTAGTTCTCATAGATGAGAACAACACTAGAGATAAAGAGAATGGAGTGAAAAACTGCCAAGAGAAGAAAACTGGGTCTGATGTTCTGCACCAGCAACATGCGATTCCATGTACTGGCCTCAGTAGGAAGAAAAAAAGGGCATCAGATGAGTTGTCATCCTAAAAGTGAAGGAGATGGATTTCTGTGAAATTCTAAGAGCTTTCTTTTAACAGTGGGGGCTTAAGCATTTGAGGGATTGGTGGAACCAGCTACTTTAATTCCATGACATACATATAGTAAAGCCTTTTGTCTCAAGTAATCTTAGTTAAACAGGTGTTGCAGGAGTTCTAGAAGTCCATGATTTCACTTTTTGTTTACTTTCTGGTAATTGAAATGGTTTTGTTTTACCTTGATTGACTGATAAGGGGTTCTGGGCCGACCATTACAACATGTATTGGTGATATTTGGAAGAGTTTTCTTTCTGTGAGGTATGTTTCTGGAATGAAAAATGCATTAGTAACTGTGGCCAAGACTCTGTGTGATTTGTTTATTTGTTGGCTTACAGTATATCTGAAAGATACAGCAATGTGGTGCATCAACATCTGGGTGCATACTTCTTTCCTATCAGTCTAGTGATCTCCCTATTATTAAGCACGTGTATGTTCAGCTACATCACATCACCTCACTTCATAAGGATGATCGGGGTGCAGCTTTTTCTGTAGTTGTGCTAGTGTATTAAAATGAAATGGTAACTTGAAAGGCAAGCAGTGGCAAGTAGATACATGGAAACAGTAATCCAAACCCTGCTAAACTGTAGCCAGAACAGCACTGAATGATTGCTTCAGCCTTCAGTGACTTACTTTTTTTTTTTTTTCCACCTTTAGTTAGTATTAAATGTTGTTGAAAGGATTTGAGATAATGTTAATTTACCCTATTTTTGTCTGAAGTCTTCTAACATGTCAGAAGCTTGTCCTACTTCAAATGAGAGAAACTCTTTTCACCTGGAAGCTTGCTATGCTTATGAAGAAACAATGTATCTAAGCAAAAAATTAGTTTGGCAAAGACGTCCCCCCTCCCCCCCTTTTTTTTTTTTTTAGCCTTATTCACCTAATACACAGTAATTGCACAGTTCTGTATAGTCCTGCTGATATCAGTGGGAAGTCATGAATCACCTCATCTTGTTTCTTCAGATGTATTTGCATTTCATTTTCTAATCAGGGTTGCTAGCTTGAAATTTGAGCCGGAGAAAAGGACATGTTTTGATGCTGAAAGTAATTTTGGTCTCAAATTCAAACAAAATCTGAGAAAGTACATGAGAACACATCTGTGGGCTAATCAGCATCAGGTTCACCAGACTGGCCTTGCCCTTGTTCCTTGATTACAAGTTGTTAGTATAATGAATAGTGTAGAATCTTTTAAGACCTGTGTGTATCTCAATGTCTGTAATACATGGGATTTGAAACCAGTGACAGTGGCCTAGCCTAGGTGTAGATTTCTGTGTGATGCTTTGGAGATCTTTCTCGTAGTAGTTGGAATGTAAAATAGCAAATTACTTATTTTTTTAGGGAACCATAACTCTGACTGTAATTCTGTGTGCACTAGAATTTGTATGCCTCCTATGGGTTCCCTTTTAAGGAGATGTTCATTTTTTTTTTTTTTTCCTTTAAGACTGCAAAATAGTTTTCATTACTTTCTAGAAAGTGAGATCATCAGCAGAAGTTCATATCAGTGAATTTATAAAACTTTTCAAGACTAACTTTGCTATGTTCTGGTAAAAGTGCTACTAAGCTTATGCATTTTGAGTTTTCCTTTGCTTTTTCCAACCTCTCAGTTTTATACATCTGATTGTTAGACATTGTAAATGAATAGGAAGTCTAAAACTTGTGCAGCTGTGGTGTTTAACTGTATCAAGTGGTAGACTGCCTTTTTAAATACAATTAAAGCAGAAGAATCCTAATTGGGATGTATGGCATATAAGCTAACAATGTATTTTACTATTTCATTTACTACTTCAAAATTAAAGAATTTTCTAAACTAATTTCTGGGAGATTTTAACTTGTTTTTGTTCTGTTATATGCTTTACTTTCCATCTCTGAAAAGGAGGTGCATTTCAGTACTAGTATGAAAAGGGGAGTTAGAGTGAACTGATCTAAAAGTGGAAGAAAAGTTTCAGAAGTTTAATGTGGAAATGTATGATACTACTTTAATTATTTTTTATCACATCTTACTGAATGTCAAAATCACTGGTTTTTGACTTCTGACTTTGAATTCATGTGATGTTGATTTTCTACCATTTTTAAAGACTGTGCACAACCTTCTAAGAAATGTAGTTATGTTTCTGTAGCACATGAGATTATTGTGCATAATTACTTCCTATTGAGGAATGGCTTGAAGACCCAGCATTGAAAATAACTTTATCACTGGAAGATGTATGAGCCTAGTTGTGAGATATAGGGGCTGTGCTCCCCTGTATCAGAGCCTTTCTCCGTGCTTTAAGTGAAATTCCCTCTTCTTGCTTCTCAGAGGCATTTCTAATCTGAGGACTAGTCTGCAGCCCAGAAGGCCAACTATATCCAGGGTTGCATCAAGAAAAGTGTGACCAGCCCCTCTGCTCTACACTCATGAGACCAACCCCCCCGGAGGATTGTGTCCAGTTCTGGAGCAGGATTGTGTCCAGTTCTGGAGCCCTCAGCACAAGAAGGACATGGAGTTGTTGGAGCAGGTCCAGAGGAGAGCTGTGAAGGTGATCACAGGGGAGGTGCTCTTGCCCTCTGAGGACAGGCTGAGAGAGCTGGGGCTCTTCAGCCTGCAGAAGAGAAGGCTCCGGAGGGATCTGATGGTGGCCTTCCAGTACTTGAATGGGGCCTGTAGGAAAGCTGAGGAAGGATTTCTTATAAGGGCATGTAGTGATGGGACAAGGGGAAATAGTTTTAAAAGTGGAAGAGGGTAGGTTTGAACTAGATACCAGGAAGAAATTCTTTACTGTGAGGGTTGTGAGACATTGGAACAGGTTGCCCAGCAAGTCTGTAAATGGCCCCTCCCTGGAACCATTGAAAGCCAGGATAGGGCTTTGAGCAACCTGGTCTAGAGAAAGAGGTCTGTGCCTATCCCTGGGGGGTTGGAACTAGGTGATCTTAAAGGTCCCTTCGGACTCGAACTATTCTGTGATTCTATGATTATTCTCAGATCAGAAAATGCCTGAAACTAGTTACTGGTTTATTCTTTAGTGAAAGATTATGTACAGAGATGAAAGATTTGAGATTTTATTGATGTGGAAAGGTAGATCCATACAAAGTATAATCTATCTTAATATGGATTTTGTAACTAAGGGAAATGGGAAAGGAATAGAAAATATATCCAAGGACATTTTTACTTTAGCAGTTTTGGCAGCTTATTATTGTTGCTCATCCATAGAATAGCATTGGTTTGAGTTCAGATATGAAAAGTGTACACAGACTGCCATGTAGTTATCTCTAGATCTGTGTCTGTGACAGGGGAACAGCAGACCAACAACCCCACTGACCCAAAAGGGGGAAGGGTAGGGAAATGAGCCTGAAAACAGAACAGCGGTGCTGATCTGAGGAGGAAAGTTAATTCACTAAATATGATATCAGAATGCAAGATAACACGATATAATACAATATAATTGGAATTGAGATTAATAAATAAAGTAAAATGAGAGAGTGTCCAAAACCAAAGGCCTTCCTCTGGATTGAAGGCAAAACATCTGGGAGCATACCCACATGCTGCTAGAAAGCAAATGAGTTCTGTGTCTTGCCAGCTTTATCTTCCCCTCTGAATGCAAAGTCCTCTGGAGTATGTAGTTTTTCTTTTCTGAGAGCCAGGTATTTGGAAAATCAGCAGTTCATGGAAGTGAGGCATTAATTCTAACTCCCAATGCTTTACAGATATTATGATGTGAAATACCGATGACAAAAATCATAAACCATGACAACAGAACTATCAAGTGTCCATTCCAGATGCCTTTTCACAAAAACAGTTGTCATTTTCAGATACATAGACCCTAAATATATATGCATTTCCCAGTATTTCATGATTTGAAGATGTTCACACGCTGATGTCATCTTGCCAGAGAATTTATGCTCTACTCCCTCTTAAAAACAATTTGTGTTAATGGGTGTACGCAGTAAAAGTATGTACACATCTTTGATGCACATTCAAAATTTCACACTTCTGCAGTGAATGGAAGACTTTTTTTTTGTCTGGAAATACAACGATTTGTAACTTAGCTGTGGAGTACCTTAAAATTGCAAGCACCAATTTGGATGGATTTAATATTTTCACTTCTTTTTTCCTGCCTTAGCCTCCTTTAGTGCTGTTGTGACTTTCCTTAATAGGTATTAAAAGTGGGAAATTAAGTAAAGGAGCTAATTGTTTGGTTGTTTTTGTTTTGCTTGTTTTTTGGTTTTTTGGTTTTTTTTTGTTTTTTTTGGAAAGGAGTAATCTGAAGCTATGCTCTCTAACACTTTTTAAAGTTTAGTTGTTTGAATTACTGTACAGCTGAAATGCAATTAGACTTCATTGTGTTATATGTTCAGTGCTTATAGTTTTAAAGTAAAATGCTTTAGAAGCACAGTTGTTGACAGATGGGCATTTCTAGTCAGTTGTTGTCCCGAATTCAGTTATTAGTACAAAAGCTTTAAAATGTTTATTATTTAATGTTGATGTCTGTGGGTTATTTTGTGTCAACACATGCAGCCACTTTTCATCAGCAGCCAAGTGTAAAGTGGAAATAAGAGATTTTTGACCTTGTCAAAAATAAATAGGTGGATATATTCCAACAACAACAACAAAAAAGCTTGCCATTTTTCCAATCACTGTTTATATAATGCACTACTGGTCTGTCTAAAAGTCAAATTCCTGAAGTTTGTAAGAAAATCTTTTCTAACTAGAGGAAGGTAGGGGGAAAAGAAGTATGTTAGGAGTTGTTATACACTTGCCTGTGTATTATTGACCAAGTACATTTTGCCAGCATTATATTTTCTTGTCCCATTATGTAATCTTATCCTTTTGATGACAAGTGATCTCTAACATAAGGATAATCCCATGGATAGTTTAAGGAAACAATAGATTTTCAGAATGATGGTAGGCTATCAGAGATTTTGAATAAGACATTTCGAAAAATAACTAAATAGATGAAAGAAACTAGCAGCATTTATTTCAATGATTTGTAAGGTTTTTTCCTTCTCTCTGCATATCTCTCTTTTATTTGAACTTTATCCTGAATACATTCTTATGCCTGTGGCTTTTGGTATGATAAGGTCCATACTGGAGTGAAAAAGATTGTTAATGAAAGTTGTAATCTCCAGAAAATCTCATCAGTATGTCTCATTTTCTAGTACTTTACTGTTAAAAATAAATAAAATATATGGAGTAACTATTCATACTGGAAAGGATAAGAGGAAATTTCTGTAATGAAATCTATTAGGTGAAAGAATTCTGAGGGTTCTGCTGCTAATCTATTTATTAGTTAAGAAGTAATCCCCCCTATTTCTAATCTAAAATGTATTGTAAACACTAGGAGACTCCCAGATTTATGGTTCTATTTTCGTGTAGATATGACATCACATTTCAAGTCATAAAATATAAAAAATGTTATTTTTTTCAGTTAGAAATTCAGCTATATTAAAAGTTCAAATACTTAATAGAAAGCTCTGGTGCTTTTTTTAATGTACACTTGCAGTTTTCTTAGTTTAGAGTGAATCCGGAATTAATTTAAAATAACAGAAATGACAGGAAAAAGATAGTGCTCTTTTTCATCTTTTATTGAAACATTTTGTGGACTCACAGCTGAAAATCTTATCTCTTATCTTAGCACAAAAGAAAAAAAAAACCTATAAAACACAAGAGTAGAGGTGATTGTGGAGAAAAAGGAGTCACACTTTGTGAAGGACATAATTCTCACTCTCCATCTTCTGTTCTTCACATTCTTAACCAGAGTCTAATCATTCTTCGCCTGTATTCATAGAATTATTGAATCATATGTCTCACTCCAATTTATAGGAGGGAGATGAGGTTCTTTTAATATCTGTATACCTGGCGTGAGATTAAGAAACAACAGTTCATATGTCAGTCCAACCAGTTTATTATAAATCCTAATCAGGGAGATGGGGAAGTGAAGGAGGGTGATAGAAAAGATAGGAAAGAAGCAAAAATTGCGTAAAGCGGGGATAGTCACCACCAGGATCCAGCAGCGGTCCCATTGCATGCCGTTTTGAAGGTCCGAGGCAAAAGCAGCAGGGGGGAAGAGCAGCAGCATGGCTGGCCTTGTGCAGCAACAGGTAGCAGGAGGAAACTGCAGAGCCAATCTAGGAGGAAGCAGCAGGACTCAGGTAGCGGGCCCAGGAGAGTCTGTCAGCATGCAGGAATTCCATAGTGAGGAATCTGATGGCAGACACCTTTGTTCTTCTTCAACATAGTGGTAGAGTGCAGAGCAAGTCTGGGAGGGAGAGAGGCAGGTTGTGAGGCTTCTTCATGGCAGAAACCTCTCGTTCTTCATGAGGAATTTGTTGCCAGAAAACCTCACGTTGTTCAAGATTGTAGGTCCCCATTTTATCCTTCTTCTCTTTCTGCCTAGGTGACATCCCTGGGTGCTTGAGCAAGAGTCATGTGAGTACCTCCTGAGATGGCCATCTTCCTTGAGATAAGCCCACACAAAAGATAGCTTCACGGCCATTAAACTGCAGCTTATCTCTCTCTCACTGACCCTGGCAGTGTCCATCTGTGTCCCTCAGACAAAGGATTTCACAATCCTTGCCCAGGACTTGTCCGTCAAAGTTCTCCAGACAAAGGATTTCTCAACCCCTGCCCAGGACTTGCCTGAACTTGTTCATCTGTGTCCTCAGCAAGCTTTGAGACAATGATGTAAAATAATAATCTCTTACATCATATAATCATAGAAAAGCTTGGGTAGGATGAGACCTCAGATCTTCCAGTTTCAGTCCTCCCTGTCAGAGGCAGAGCTGCCATCCACTATATCAGGTACTAGGTCAGGTTGCCTTGGGATATAATCAGCCATATTGTACACATCACTTAAACAGAATTCTTGACTTCTTTGTTTTAACCTTTGTCTTCACTGTATCTAGAACACAGAGGCTGCCTTTAGATGTTTCTCTGCCTGTGGATTTTCAAATATCCTTTGAGTGAAGCAGCCTCACGCTCTTGTGATACACTGTGATTACAGCATGTGCAGCTCTCAACTAAGGAAAAATAAGTCATCTAATTTGATTTTCTAAATAATACAATCTTTTTAACAAAGATTTTTCACTGTACATTTTAGAATGCTCCATCTTTTGAGAGTTGATAGAAAGAGGGAAGTTAAATCAATCAAGTTACTAGCTCTATAATTTCCTAAAGAAACAAGCACCACTGAGTACATTTTCACATTGCATTCTCAGTAGGGACTTTACATCTTGTTAATGCTTCTGTTTAACAGGTATGAAAAAAGAAATCTCTATTCTTTGCAGTACAGAACTGTTGCTCAGATCTTTTAGAACTCTAAACTCTATTGTGCACATGAAATGAAAGATTAAGGAGTGCTCACAATTCCCAGATGCAGCTGACCTGGCTTTAGGTGAGAAAACTTCTTAGCATAGTTAACATTTTGATTCTGGATGCATTTTCCTGTTTCAAACTAGAATACGCTTCATCTTCCTATAAGCATACAAATCATCACTCTTGAAGGAAAAAAAAATAATATTAGTGAGTCTTAAGACATTTTATCCTGTGCTGTATGTTTGTCTGTTTTTTAAGATTTGTTTAAGTATCGATACATCTGTGTATGTGTGTTCCATTTGCTTACTCTTTGGAGGCTTTGAACAGCATCTCTTGCCTTTTGGCCTTTCTCTTTAAGGCAACTACACACCAAAGTCATCAATCACAAAATGAAAAGACTAATGAGTAGAGTGACTGCAGAGTTTCAGGCCCAGAGCAGAAGAGATAAAGGCCTGGTAGTCCTTGAGTAACAGAACACTGATGAGCTCTTATTGTAGGCTTACTGTGGAGCAGAGCAGGTTTATGTTGCAGCAGTCTTTATTATTTCCCCAGCTTCAAACAGAATTTAGATAATCATGTACGGTCTATCTTGTTCTTGAGTAAAACTAGAATTCAAGTGACAGCACATATAAAAATAAAAACAGAAAATGGGAAAATAATTTTTAGAAATAGCCTAAAATTTCTTAGGCAATTTTATTTGTAATAAATGAACAAAATTTAAAAAAACAATCATCTAAAATAACTTTCAGGTCACCTTTAACAGAGACAATATCTCTTCAATATACAAGCTGAAACTATAGTAGTATACTTCCTCACAGAAATGTTCAACATGTGCCGAAACCCACACATGAAAGCAAACAATCTGTAATGCTGTTAGATTCTAAGAATGGGAGAGATAATAAAGGACCTGATTCCTTACTGTGCTATGACAACTTGATGCTTCTTAGATGACTGCTGGAGTAAGTCTGTAACTAACAATACAAGAATTTATGACTTCAAATAAATCCCATGTCACCAAATGATTCAGATAAGCTTTCAGTGATGCTGCCCATCTTTCTTTGAGTATCATGCCAGTAGTTCTCTATCACTGACAGAAACAGTATAGGTATCTTGTTTACTCCCAGCAGTCAGAGTTTTATTTTCAGGTTTGCTATATTGCAATCTGTTCCAGGTTTTCCTCCAACAGCGTACTTGTTTTTTTTTTTTTTTTCCTGGTGAAATGTCAGAAATTTCCTCACAAACTCTTTTATGTAAAGAAATAACTGTAGAGAACTACTTGCTTCTTTGTTTCATGTACATCTATGCAATTTTAACCTGTGCTTTAACTTCTGTTTTGTCCCCTGTAAAAAGAGTATTGAGTTCCATTGGCATTACCAGATGAAGGCAGGAATGAGCACGCAGCTTTTGGGGCAGTTACAAGTTACAAATCCTACCTACAGTCTGTAGTAATGTTAATAGACAGGAAAATGCAGGCCAGGGAAGGCTAGGAGAGAGCCGTATACCTTTATTCATTTATTTACTTAAAAACAAAAAAACTGCATAAACTCAAAACTTTCCTGAATTTTATATTCTTGTGTTATTAATAGTAGAACTTGTTCTATGTCAAGAAATACATTAAGCTCACATTTAGTAGAAACAAGTACCTATATGTATATTGAAAGCTGAAAAGGTGTAGTAGAGAGTTTAATTTTGCAATAGCTATCAAAAATTATCTCTCACTATTTAAATGCTGACTTAGCAGAACTAATCTAAACAGAAAAAAAAAAACCTAATCAGTCAAATAAATGAATAAATAAACGTGCTTCTTATCTGTTATGTGTATTAAAAGAAACAATGGTTTGGTACAGCAATCAAAGTTTGATTTGAGAATGAGTGTTTCAGTGATTCAGTCACTTCGTATGGTGAATATCATTAATCAGTCTGAACCTGAAGAAGAGATTAGTTAAGGAAAAAAATATTAAGAAAAGAAACATCTATGCTTATGGTGGCTATTGGTTGATGACAGGTCACTAGTTATTCTGCAAAGTCCTAAAAAAACCAACAGCAACTAAAGCATCTGGATGGCAGTAACAGTAATATGTGGAAATAGATGGGCCTTTTTATTATGGAAATTAAAAAAAATTTTGTCTTTGATTCATGGTTCAATGTTGTGGTATTTTAAATTAAAAAAAATTAAAAGAACATGAAGACAGTGTCTACAGAAGGAAGATAAGATTTCTCTTTCTGTAGAAGCAACTGTGGGTTATAAGGAAAAGATTTTCACAAGCTATGGAGAAGGACAACAAAAAGAGAGGAAGGCTGGAAATATGAAGGCTGAGAAATTTCTCAGATTGAATAAATGGCTTACTAAGAGTTAAAGAGACAGTTTTTATGCTCAAGGAAAATAACTTTTCTAGAGAGGACTAATAGTATTTGTTGTATCTGAGTCACTGATTCATCTGAAATCAATTTAGGAAGCAAAGGCCCACTAGCAAGGACTCAGTAAGCAAGGGCAGTGATAGTTATTCTCCCTGTGGTTCCATTCTTCCTGAACACGTTATCTGACATTTCTCTTTAGAAAGCTTATTCTCATTTTACATTGCCTTTAAGTAAAACTTTGTTCTTCTGAAATATAAAGGATATTTATTGTCTTTACAGGGTTTTTACATGAAGAGGATGGCATTTGCAGATAGTTCTTCTCCAAAGCTGTAGCTAATTTAGCTTCTATCATGAAGTAGTGTGGGGAGTGGTTTGTATAGCCAGAACTCATACTGCAGGTATGGCCAATGGTTTGATCATCTTTTTTTGGCGACAGAACTGCCAACAGTTCACATAAGAGTGAAGGTGGAAGGGCAAGGGGATATTGCCTCTAGCTGTGAATAACTTCAAAGATATGCTAATTATAATTTAAGCAAATTAGAACAAAGTTCTCTTTTAGAAAAAAAAAAAAGGAAACAATATTATCTGCACTTTTCCTGGATCAAGTCCTTATTGGTGTATGGCTGTATGGGAGGAAGAAGTAGTGAAATCTCTGATCCTTTAATATCTTGCTTGTCCAGTTTCTAGGGTTAAAAACATTATTTCTTATGTGAATATGGTAGGAGAGCTGTTATGAAGAAAACATAATTCATCTCTTTGTATTCCATGGGCAGCATTTAACAGTGATTTCACTCATCTTATGGTGTACTTTTTTCCCTTGTCAATTTCTTCATATTGTGCAGCTTATTTTGCATTTCCCATTGGCTGTTGTGTTTCCCATGTAACATATCAATTTTGTGTTTTGTGATGGAATTTGAAAAATGCGTTCTCTAACTATTTACCATTTTTTAAAAGGGTGAAGGGTGGCCAAAGAGAATTGTATGCTATTACATACTTGAATTTTTGCTTCTTTTCTTAGTGTAGATAAACACATTCCTTTCTAGAGATCTTGTGAAGAACAAGCATGTTCTGGTCAGCTTCTCAGGCAAATTATCAGCCTATTTTCTATAATCCACATATGGAGAGTACCTAGTTGTTGGTTCTTAGAACTTTTATGTCTCAGATACCCTCACATGGCAAGTACAGAGGAGTTTGTACCTTCAGTATTATTTCCACTTGCAGTTACTTCGCAGCAGAGCTGGCATTGAACTGAGTGAGGAATAAGTCACATCAACCAGAACCGTGACAAATGTTGGCATAATCCAGCGTGAATTGGAAATATGACATCAAATGGCATTTCCTGGCATGTTTGAAATATGCTGTGTTTTTCTTCAGTGCAACTACTTTCAGCTAGCAGGTTAACACTGAAGAACTGTGAAGCTGCTCTTAAGCCAAAGAATTTTCTTTCTTGAGAATGGATTAGGGAGATAGATATTTTGTTTGCAGTTTTCCCCAATGATTTTAGCAATGTTTCCATCCTATAATTACTGGATTTAGCCACAGGATATTTGAAAATAAATAAATAAAAATACAAACTCTGCAAGCAGTGGAGGATTTTTTGAAACCTGTTCAAGTTTGCCTTCAGTCCTTCAGCTCATTTTCTAATTTAGTCCATTCAGCAACTTAAGGAAGATTAGTATCTTCTAACTCTTTCACAAATAATTGAGACAATTCAGTTACTCTTGCAGACTTTTTGATTCCTTCTGTCTAGTAAAAGGAAGTTAAATCTACTACCCAGGCATTCCCAAGAGATGCATATGAAGATACACTAGGCAGTTAACATTTCATATCATAACATAATCAACTTTTTGATTCATAGTTATTTTTACTAGGGGTGGTTTTTTTGTATGTTTTTTGTTTTTAATCTTTCCTTGTGCAAACATGTGAGCTCTTAAAGAATTAGTAGTCATGATATAAATTAAACTCTGAATCACTAGTGAGTTCAGTACTGAATTCCTTAGGAAAGGAGATACTACATTAGCAGCTGATTTTAACTTTGATGTTAGCTGAGAATTTGACAGAGAAAATGATTAAAGATAATCTACACAGTCCTGAAATTAGGTATGCCAACTATTGTAGTAATTCCTCATGCACACAGCTTACTGAATTAAACCTGTATTCTTTAATTTCACAAGTTTTGAAAAGTCCTATTGTGCCAGTTAGAACAGAAAACAATGAAGAAAATATACAATATTTTCTTCTCACTTTGGCTATTTATTTGCTACCAATGTGACCAAGTTCTTTAATTATTTGTACTGGTTAGTTGCTGTATTTGGAAACTTCAGTTCTGGTTATTCTTGTAAATGCTTTTTCAGGTCCTTTAGAAACGCCTAGAAAAGTGCAGATAACAACATCAGTAGTTCATTTAAAAGAAGAAATAAGAAGAGCCAACATAATCCCCATAATTTTAATCAGGATAAACAGAATTCATGGCTGGGTAATTTCCATGTTGAAAAATTGGCTAGTAAATATATCTGAGCAGATGCACAGATGTATGTTCTTCCTACTGTACCATATGCTAGACAAACATGAGCGGACCCACACTTTGTTCTGGGTCCTTGCTCCATTAGCTGCTGTTCCACCTGTCAGAGGGCGTTCCTGAGTAGGGGCAGTTCAAGGAGATCTACTGCCAGTTAGAAAGCTTTAGGAAGAGAGTTTCAGAGGAGGAGAGGCACACTTTGATAATTTGTATCAGAACTAGACTAGAGGACAGGTCTCCAGCTGTGAAAATGTAATCAACTCGTTCATAATATCCGTCTTTGGTGAACAGACTCTAGATAAAAAAGGAGTTTGAATGTGCTGACCTGCTATTCCTAGTTATTAGTTGAGATTTTCTTGTTTTATGTCCTTATAAGCTGATTTAGGACAATTGAGGTAACATTTTCTTTGGTAGAACCATTCTGCAACAAAGCTATCTTTATTAATAAAGACAAGCAATGAAGTGCTTACCAATGTATTATGATACACTTCAGTCTGCCAACCATAGCAACAACTGTTTTAATAATTAAAAATTCATCTTTTATTTTGTTTTGAAACTACCTAGGGAAAAAAAAAAAAAAAAAACAGGCTACATAATCTTAAGTATTTCTCTCGTAGTTTCAACATTATGTTGACTGTCTAACGCATTGTGAGTGAATGAAATCCCTCAAGAGTTTGAATTTCTAGTGATTTCTCACTTGCTGCCTTGTGGAAATTATATATGCCACTTGCTAGACACAGACATTTTGGTTGCTCAACAAAATGAGTTAATCTGTTAATCATTACATGTATTACATTCATTTAACAAAGAGAGTGCTATCTAGATTTGTTTCCTTCTTTGCCTTATTCTAAATAAATATGTCTGATTTTTAATACATTACTTATAGTAACACCCTGCAATTCTAAACAGGAGTTAAGACAACTTGTTCCATTCTAGGCAATATCCATAAACAAAGTAGTGCCTCAAATGTTACACGGGAAGCCAACTGTTTTCCTTCCCACTCAATCAGGAAATCAGTACCTTAGCCCTTCTCATCTACATGTAGTATTATCTGTTTCTAGTTGTCATGCCCAACAGTTTCTTTTCTGTCATCTGTGTCACTCCATATTTTGATGAAATCAGTCTAAGGGTGAGGAATCCAGGGACTCCCTTCTCTGAAGACTTTTTGTCTAATCTGAGAAGTTTACGGGCATTTTAGAGAGATTGTTTATTAGTGTTTGTAATCTGATTAAACCTGGTTGTTTTGTTTCTGACCCTTGACAGAGAAACATTACAAACTTTCACAAAATACTAGTTGCAGTGCTAAAATCAATTCATTACTGTGAAAGAGTAAATTCATCCTTATCCATCTTTACTTGTTCACCCATTTGACTGAATAGTGCAATATTAGACATGTTCTCTTTTGATTCTAGCAATTATACTGCTCCTGTTAACTTCTTCCATTATAAGCTATTAAGTACAGCTACAAGAAAAGATTCCTTGAAAGCATTTTTTTTAATGGTTAAAAATTTCTGACGGCCTAGTGAGGAAAGACAAGAGTTTTGTTTGTTGCTCTGATCACCATTCCACTAATGTTTGTATTGGTAATCTGCTGTTATGATCGTCTGAGTGTAAATGTTCAATCTGCTTTCTCAGCTTTTGTGAGTGTTCTTTGAATGAACAATGAGAAATGTTAGACTGTGCACCTCAGGAGCCTTGGTGCTTCATAATGTAATGTCTCTCAAAAATATAAAGCAAAGAATAAACTATTTAAAAAGTGGGGGAAGAGTTTTAAAGAGTATCTTTCTGAGAGTAAAGTTTTCCTTTTCGTCTTTTCTTTTTTTCTTCTTTTTTTTTTTTTTTTTTCTGTTTCCTAAATGAATCTGCATGAAAATTAAAGACAGCTGGCTCCATCTATACCAGAACATACATTACAAAGCTGATGCTTAGAAACAGAGTAATGACTTGAATGTTAAATTCCAAAATAAATGCTGTTGTGTATGGTGACTTTACTGGCATTCACTTAAAATGACCTGAATAATTTATAGGTGCCTTTCTGCTTTTTTTTTTGCAGTGTATTCAGATACATCCATAATAAAACCTTAATGTCCTAACTGGAAATCATAGTATGAGCAAAAATGTCTCTCTCATATTTAATATATATGTTATAAAAAACTGAGAGGTTCGTAGAAATGGTTATAAATTATGTGTTATGAAATGCAGAAAATTGATGACAGATCTGAAAATCCATGGTAAATTCCATGCCAAATAAGGATAAGGACAAGAAGAATCATTTTAGTATATTTAGGGAGAAAAAACAGAGCTTACTTTTTACTTAGGTAGCTTGCTAAAAAGGGACAGTAGTGATTCTGGAGGCAGCTATATTTGACTAAGTGCTAATATACTGCCTGGGGAAACTATCTTGATGGTATTTTCATATGTCCAAGTTGAAAGTACCTTCTAATTTAAGAATAGCAAGAGGAGATATCAAGAATAAATACTCCAGTTGTATATTCAAGGCAGTTGGTAAAAAGGATGTAAATACAAAAGTTCTGTGTGGATTTAGTGGGGTGAAATCATACGCACCTACCACCTCTGTTCCTGTACCCATCCTCTGTTGAAGTGGACTTTTTTTTTTGTTTATTTGTTGTTTGGCCATTGTCCATGTGTCATAAATAATTATTTCATACATTCTATGCTTGGGTATGGCAACAAGATGCTGATGATTACTGCTTCTGACCATGTGTTATAGTCAAGTGTCTGTGACATGTAATTGGGCAGCCTACTTTTAGCTTTGTAATTTTCCTAGTGGAAAATTCATGTATACTTTCTTTCTAACCTTCAACCATTCTCTAGGGAGCTTAGGACCTAATGGGGCTTGGGGAGACAGTGAGGACTAAATTCAAAAAGATGCCACATAATTAGTTTTCTTTTCTCTTAGGATCAAAGGAGTTTTACAATCAAGGGTCTCAAAATATTTAACAAGGTCATTTTCTGAATTAGTGCTACCAATTTAAAAATGTTTTACGCTACTGGGGATGAGCTCACAATGAGGACAAAAGCTCTATCAAGCTAGAAAGCAGATGTTCCAAGAAAGTTCTGTCAAGATTTCTGATTATTGCTGGAGTGTGTTAACAAAAGTTACAAGGAAATATTGTTTGCCAGTGTTTTTTTTCTTTTCTAAAGATCTGGTTTAGTCAAAACTACCAATATTGGTGTTCTGCTAAATATAAGGAAACTTTGACACCACGATAAAGCTATAAGTAGCTTAGAAACAAAAGGAAGCAATACTTCAAGTTCTGCACCTTTCTCTCAATCAAGGGAAACTGCAAGGTCAAGGAATGGCCCTGCAAGCCACTGTGGGAAGGATGAATAAAATTAAATCTGTTATTCATTACTTGTTGGTTATATGTGTCTCAAATATACATATATACACAAACACACACACACATTTTTAAAAAGTGGCCAGACAAACAAAATGAAACAACACCAGACTTTTTAAAACATCAAAGAGGCTGACTTCAGCTGTGATCAGTATTTAGCTCCTTTTTTCCTTTCTTTTTTTTCTTTTTTTTCCTAATGCAATCTGTAAAGGACTGTCAAAGACTGAACTGACAGGCACTATTTAGAAAAGTTAAGTCTTCTAATGGTAATCAACTATACAAATTTTTATGGTGCTTTTTTTTTTTTTAAAAAAAAAAATAATACAGGTAGCAGATAAAAACAGACTGTTAATACCATATCATCTTATGGCATGAAGTCAATCTTCAAATTTAAATTAGCATTCTTAGCTAAAATATTGGGAGAAAAACCTTGGTAAATATAATAAAAGTACCTTCTAAATAGAGCACTGACATTAAAAATCAGTTCTGCAAAGTAAAGTGAATTTCTAAAAAAGCACTGTCTGTTTCAGTTTAATAGCAGTAATAGTAGTTTGTAGGTTGCACCAAAAGTAACATCTTCTATTCATTTCTCTATTCATTTAACTACAACAGATACAAAGAATACGAGAACACCATTCTCACTAAATTCTCAGAACTCTATTTTTCAGCATAGTTACCACCATTACTTAGGCATTTTTGCCAGAAGTGAGCAAGAACCCACATGCAAAGCTTCTAACAGTATACACAAGAGGAGGTGACCCACTGTTTCACAGATGCTATGATGGTAGAGATCATCTTCTCTGGCCTGAGTCTTGAAGTTCAAGCCTCTAGCTTAGTCAGTGTCATAATGTAGCAGTCAGTGTTGATGTTTTGTCTGGATTCGAGGAAATTGAGAAGGATCACCTTTTTCCTATCTCACATAGCAGTGCCCATCATTTTACTTACTGAGGGCTGAGTCTTGAACTTTTTCTGCAATAGGGAATTCATATGTTGACGCTCTTTCAGTTCTTTCTGTTTCTGTGTGAGTATTGGTGGGACTCACCCGGTGTAAGAATTTTCATCTTTTTAAGAAGAAGTGAGTTTTAGATAATCAGGGTTATGTAGAGATTCTGAATATTCTGAAGTATGCACAGGAAATGAAAAGTGAAAGCATCTTACAAACCAATAGTAGATTCCATAAATACAACTCTTAAAAGTAAATTATTATAATAGAGTTGCATTCCTAACAAAATTGTAACAATTTTTAGGATATGAGTGATTGAAATTGAATGATGTTAAGAAATAATGGTGTTCTCTGACATTCATAAAAAAAGATTATGCTTGTTTTCATCCTGCCTTGAGGAAGGGTAAAAATGTAATATCATGAAAATATCAGAAAACACAATTGCAAGAAAAATGTTTAGCTGGGGGTGTTGACCTTTGTAATTGGAGCCATCTCTTCTATATCAGAATAAAGATATGACTGACAGTAAAGAGACTTATTCATTATTAAAAACTATTTATATTTAATCTTCCTTCAGTAAAAGTAGCTGTAAAAAAGAAAGTGATAATTGACAATGATAGAACATTGTATACCGAGCAGCAAATAAGAGAAAAATGCTGTTTTCCTGAGTTTGAAAATGTTAGATAGGACTACCATGTTTAGTACTGACTTAAACAATGCATTGTCAACACTTCTTATGCTTTCAGTTTTCCTTTCTGATGAAGAGCTAAGTGACATACAGTGTCTCAATTAAAGGTAGTGGAAAGTTTGTTAAAAACTGCTGTTACTTTGACCTTCTACATATTCTGTAGAAGTGTGTGGAGGGGGATTATGGTTTTTTCCTTTCACATACTTCTGCCCTAAACTTATAAAAGATGTGCTGTGTTGTAATCTTAATAGAAATTATCTTCTATAGTTATGTAGAAATTATGCTGTTACGAAAAAGGAAGCAAGATGAGTGAGAAGTTTTCTTTTTCTCCAGCGCTACTGGAAGAGTTGTCTTTCTGATTTCTGGTAACATTGTTATAATTCCAGTAGTATATACCATGAGAAAATTAGTAGTAGCTATTGTCAGCTGTGCTGCTTGTGAATAAAACAGGCTTAGAACTAATAGAATTTTGAATGAGTTTAATAAAATTTTTAGTCAAAATTAAATTTCAAATAAAAGAATAAAATAAAAACAAGTTATTTTGCCACTAATTTTGGATTTTAAATACCTAATTTTGGAGCACTATTCCCATTTCAACATGTGTGAACATAGTGTTGGAACAATGTGTGGAGTATTCAATGTCTATGCAGCAATTTTCACCAAATATTACCAAGAATATTTCCACAAATCTTTTTCTTATCCACAATAATTTGTACTAATCCTTTTATTTTGAACATTGGGTACATTCTTGACTGTTTCTTTCCATTATTTGGAAACTAATCTGAAATTTCAAACTGGCTGTTCTACTACTTATTGTGGCTGAAGAGCTTAACTAACTCCACTTGTCTTCATTGATCTCTGAAGATCATCTAGTCCAACCTCCTTCATTCCTCTCCTCTTGCTGTGTTGCTTCTCTAGAGCAGAAACATCAGAATAACTGGCATTTTCCCTGTAATTTTAACTTAGCTTATTAATATAAGCCAAGAAATTGATGCAGTTGAAATAAGTACCCTGGTCCATGAACTGCAGAAGCTATGTCTCACTAAAATTCTGCACTGAAACATAAATTATTGAAAAACTATTTGTGGTGAAGGATTTTAAAGTACATTAATGATAAAGGGAGAATGCCAGTAGTTGATTGTATACAGTAGACACAATGTAATGGGCTACTGTAAACCTCTAAGTGTTCCTATATAAAATAGAAATATCAGACATTCTGTGAATCTTGTTATTTTATTTTCAATTATCTACAGCACATAATCATCTTCTTGGAGAGCTGGCAAATATATCATTTTGGAATGGAAGTGTTTTCTAATAAAGTTTCCTTCCCACATAACCTTTAATCTTCTCTGTAAATTGCTCTTTTGGGAGACAAAAGAAATTTTGCTGTGTACACCCAAATTTCATCATCTCCCACTCAGCTAGATCTGATGAAGCCTGTACTGTCTCTGGAACAGCAGTATCTATACTCCTTTAAAGCATGCCTCCAGATGGTTTTTTTGTTTGTTTGTTTGTTATGTTTTGTTTATCAAGCTTGGAATTTTTCTACCTGCAGAATTTCCTTTATGCCAATTTTTGCCTTTTGTGAGTGTTGTAATTTATCTCAGCAGGCAGCAAAGCACCACGCAGCTGTTCACTTACTTCCCTTCAGTGGGATGATGGAGAGAACTGAAAAAAAAAGTAAAACTGATGACTTGAGATATAGACAAATTAATAGGGCAGAAAAAGAGGGGGAAGTAATAATATGTAATAATAATAAAAATACACAGAAAAAGTGGTGTGTAATGCAGTTGCTCACCACCGACTGAGCAATGCCCAGCTAGTCCCCAAATAGCAGCAGCTTCACCACCCCTCTGACCAACTTCCTGTTTTATTATTCAGCATGAAGTTGTATGGTATGGTGCGTTTGAGTCAGCTTCCCTGATTCTGTGCCCTCCTAGCTTGTTGCAGGCAAATCAGAATGAGAAGTTGAAAATTCTTGGTTCTCTGTAAGCACTGCTCAGCAACAACAAAGACACTGGTATGTTATCAACAATTATTCTCACCCTAAATCCAAAACACAGAACCATATCAGCTACCAGGAAGAAAATTAAATCTATCCCAGCTGAAAAAGAAGTCGATGTGAAACCAATCTATTCAGATTTACCTTGCAGAAAGAATTCTGTCCAACTCTGTGTAAAACAGTAGTATGCGTATGAGTTGTGCTATTTTTGAGTATTCTTGTAGGGAAACAATAGAATTTGTAATGAAAATGCATGAGAACTATAACATCTTACATACAGAATTAATAGGTTCTGAATTAATTTTGGGGCTGAAACAAATATTTCATTATCTCATTTGGTTAGATAGATCAGATGCCTCTGTGTAACAGCTGTTCTCAAAAATTCCTTTTTTATTGTACTTTTATAATAGTTATGGAGCATCTCCTAGATGAACTCATTTCCTGAAGGCTAGTTTAATGTAACGCTACTAGAAAAAACAGGAAATGTGACATGGATCTACAGTTCAAATTGTAGTAGTGTCTGTCCTAATGCAAGCACAAATGCATTCCAATTAAATAATCCTTATTGATTCTTGATAAAAAACAGTGACAGTTCTCTGTGCTGATGTTTTTCTTGGAGAAAAGAGTTCATGAGCTTGACACTGTCCCTAGAAATTTAGTCATACACAGTCCATTCGCTAACAGTGCCATTCACTAAACGCTATAGATCTATAGATGTCAATGCTGACATTCTGAATGAATGAGAGGGGAAAAAAAAACACACAACAAAAACAGCCCCTCCCTCACCATAAAATTTATTATAAAAAAATCTTTGGCCTCTAGTTGACACTGTGTATCTAACACTGTACTGAGTCATTTAATCCAGGTTATCTTCCACTTCCCTCCTCTGAGAGAAGTAAATGAAAGCGTTATCATCACTACTCAAAATAATTTAAAAAACAAGGGTAGCAATGAATAGTAAAAGCTACAAGTATATAACCTTTTTTAAAAAAAAAAAAAATTGTAAGCAAAACAGCAAATTTGTGATTGCAGTAGTTCATGCTTTGATTGATATTTCCTTACCATATCTAGACAATGGTTGGAGAGAAGACTTAAGCATTTCTCTGTTTGAACTCATGTTTACTTGGCTTTAAAAAAATTACTTTGAGACAGAAACTGGCATTCAGGAGCATCACATCTGTGTAAATATGCAAAACTGTATTGAAAGCAGATTAGTTTGGGGGGATTTTGCTTTCGGATTTTATTAAATCATTTTCCCTAAACAACTGATAAAGTAAAAACTAAAAAAAAAAACTCAAAGAGAATTTTTTTATGATTCTATCATATTTTACATGTGATAGAAACATATTTTTTATGTTTCTATCACAATGTCACAATTATCATTATGTTTCCCTACTGAATTAAAAGGCATTCTTATGAAGTACCAGGGTTGCTGTTTCATGCTAAATTTGTGCTTACTATCTTACAGAGATGGATATGGTGTAAATGGGATAAATTCTGGCACATTTATATAGTGTCACAAACAATGAGGCAAGTACTCTTGTTCTTTGTGGTAATTCTCACTGGCACCTTCTGTGAAGAAAAAAAAAAAGAAAGAAAAAAGAAAAAAAAAGAAAGATCACTATTTCCAAAGTGGGGGGAAAAAAAGAAAAAAAAAAAAAAAGTAGTAATACAAAACACAGTTTTGGCTCATGTAGGGTAAAGTTACAGAATAACTTCTGGAATTGAGCTTTTACGTTTTCCAAGACAATGAATTCTTTAGTAGTCATTAAGTCTAAGTTACACCAAGATTTTTTTACTAACAAGTCTCATATCTTCACCTCTCTTTAGATAGAATAATAGACCTGCTCCCGAACTTATGATACTAGACAAATCATAAAGTTAGAGACCCTCAACGTAGAGCTTGCATGTATCTTGAAACTGTATCATAACTAATTTTATAGTTGATTTCTACATCTGTGTGTGTGAGAAAGAAAATTTAATCCAGTAAGCAGTTAAGCCATGAAATTGTTGGCATTGAGAAATGTGAGGCTTGGCAACTTGTCAAAGTCCATTTGGGCTTCTGCAGGTTTATGTGAGAAGTCTTTATAGTTCCTGGCTTGGATTTATGCTCAAATGTAAGACTGCCTTGGGCTTCATAATGAGTTCCAATTCAGAAATGATTCAGTGATTCATGAGTCAAATAGAAAATCTGACCTTAACATGACTGTAACTGTTTGTTTATTTATTCATTTACTACTGAGGAAGAGGAGAAAATCAAAAGAATTGTAGACAGATGAGACAAAATATGAAGACCTGTTCAGAAAAAAAAAAGAAAAAAGAAAAAAAAAAAAGATTACAGATAAAGGAAGACCTGGAAGATAATGAACATTTAAACACATGAAAATCGGCAGATCTGAATGACATAGATTTTATGACAGTAAATGAAACAGGTAACGAATATGAAGGATTAGTATGAAGCAAATTCAACAAGTCACAGTGGAACAAAATACTAAGGGAAAAAACAAAGAGTGAAATATAGATATATAAGACCTAGAGCAAAAGGTGAATATGTTTACATGAAACCCAAGTTAACCTTAGTAATCCTATAGTATATTTTGACTGCTTATTTGAATTTTTGGATGAGAGTGGTAAATTTCTAATTAAAGAGGAAATGCTTTGATTTTTTTTTTTTAATATTTTACAAAACTTTTTTTTTTTTCCTCTCCATCTATCAATATCTATATGGCTTTTCTATTTCAAATGACCTTCACATAATTATAAAGAGTGTTTTCATATTCACATACTGTAAAGAAATGGCAAAAATGAAAAAAATGCTGTTGGAAAGAAAGCCTAACTTCTACAAAAATCTCATATTATTAAGAGATTTTTAAAATATCTGTTTGAAAAATTAGGAAAAACATGTCAGATTTTGAATGTAGTTCCTGAAAGATACAGATTCAAGGATTATTCCAAAAATCACTGAAGACAAAATATAATAAAAGGATTTCAGGAGATTAGAAAGATGGGCAAGCAAACAATAAAACAATGTTCCTCTATTAAAAGTGCAGACCTGGGGAAAGTGACACAGTCTCAGAAGAAAACAGAAACCTCAGGAACTTGTGTGCCAAATTAGATTTGTGGTTGATAAGTGGCAGTAAATAAAATACATCACAATGAAATAGGTGAAGAGTTGGCATATTATGCAGTGTGGTGGTATAGGACAGCAGTAATTCTGTAGGTCTTTGCTGAATTTCAAGTGAGGCTGGTAATTTGAATGCATTTAAATTAATCACCAAATAAGAAGATGCTCAGCCCTACCTGTTTTTTTTATTATGGTGAACTATATAACCTGAAAGGTTATATATGGTGAAAGGAAATACAACTCTTCTGAAGTGCTTTTTTTTTTCTTTTTTTTCTTTGCTTTTTCATCTTTTTGATTGTTGGAAAGTGGGAAACTGGGAATCAACTTCATCTCATATAATCTTTTTCCCCTCTCATGTTATCTTAAATTTGTCATTCTTCCTTCAGTTGTGTTTTTAGTTTTACCACATTGTCAATGCTATCAACACTTTTACTGCTAGCCATATCAGCCTTGTGTTGTTCGTGATTATGGCTACTTCTTAGGACAGAGTTCTTGATTTGACTGTACTGGACTCAGCATTTGGAATCCGGATGACAGTGACTGTTCATTGTTATCTCTAAGCTTGTGCTGAGAAAGATTCTGCCTCTGCAAAAGACAGCCTTGGTACGTGCATTGGCATGGTGCTGTCCATGGTGAAGGATAAGATGTTGGATGTGGGAGAAAGGGAGTCTTGGCTTATCCTTTCAGTAATAGGTTAATGTGGTTTAAACCTGATTTCTTGTTTGTTTGTTTGTTTTCAGCTTACTACCTTTTCTTTTAGGATTATTCTCAAGTTTATAAAAGCATGTATTTTTATGTTGAGCTTCCTAACTCCTTTTAATGTCTGTCAGCAATAAATTGTTGCAATTGTGAGGCAAACCTGTTGCATTTTCAAGTTCCCATTCTCAGAAATTGTAAATTATGTCCTACATATAAGTATATAGAGGAATTAGAGATAAGGGGAAATTGATAGTTTTTTGCTTATACTGTTTAGTAAGAAGCCAAATGTTTCATAACTGTCTGGATAACCAGCCATTAAAAACTGAATAATGTCAAGAGTGTGCAAAAGTTTAAAATTTGTATATCCTTCAGCTTCAAGGATTCTTCAATGAAAAGAAAACTGCTGTGGTGCTCTACATTCTGTGGGAAACTCTTGACCTTGTCCATGAATGCAAATGAAAAAAAAAAAGAAAAAAAAGGTGTGTGTGGGTAAATCATAAAATTAAGTACTTTCCTGAATAAAATTTGTGTTTTCAAATTGAATGTGGTGAGCTTTGAATTTTCTGTTTAAAACTGGTGTGCCGATATTACATTCTTTGTTCTAGAAAAGTCTGAGTTTTTTGTTGTCTCTGGGGAAATCAATCTAAAAAGAAAATCGAGGTAGGTTCACTTAATAGCTATGACTGACTTACCTTCTCATTACAGATTCGTGCATGACACGTAGAAATATTTTTAGTGTTCGGTAGCTTGGACAAGCTTTTGTGGGATGATATGCCTCTGTGGAAGGAGATTAAGTGCTAAAATGAAGCTTCTCATGAAAAATATCCATGCTTAACAAGCTAAGTCACTCTGAGAGTTTTATAAAACAACCTAAAAGTATGTCTGCATCCGGCCTGTCTTCTGTAGTATGCCATAGTGTGCCCCAGGGAAACTGCAGACTGAGGAATCATGATGGCAGTTGTCTTTTCTTCTCTCCTCCTCTATAGTCAATACCATAGGCATAGAATTCAAGGCATTGAGATGGAGGTGGAAAACATCACTTTGCTGGATTTTATACTAAATTATAATCATTATGTGGGTACAGTTCAATGAAAGATAGATTGAGGAAGACATGAGGGTATGGAAATTTTTATTCCAGATGGCTTTAACTACCGAAGTTTAGTATGTAGCTGGGAGTAGGATCTTGTTAAAAAGAAAATAGAACAGATCCAACTGCTTATATTTTCACTTGTCTTCTCAATGCCTATTTCCAACTACTAGGTTGATGTAAGTTATACAGTTCAGCTAGGCAGAAATTAAACACATACTTAACTTCAAGGATGTATCCATATAAAAGGGAAATGGAAGAGAACATGAAAAGACACTTGTAGAACAAAGATCTGGAGCCATTTAGTTTCTTTTTTTTTTTTTCCCCATTGTTGTTAGTGCTGTTTGATTTTTTTATTTAATTTTGTTCTAAGTATTATTTTAAAATTCATTTTTGACATATGAATCCAAAGATCGTGATTGAGTAAAGATCTTTTGCCTTGTCTCCAAATGTAAGTATTAAATTGGCCTTATTGCCAATCTAAGTGCCTTATTGAAGTGTCAGTTCACTATTTCCTAGCCTTTAAATTCTTTTTTTTTTTTTTTTAATTTTTTGCTCTTGGATGTCTCCAGGGTTCTGAAAGAATGTGTGAAGAACATTTTAGGTGAAAGGAAGTATTCTTATTTCTTTGGTAATAATAAAATTTACTAGTATATTTGTGTTCCTGCAACCAAATAATGAGGCTATGAAAAGTGATTTTCTATATTAAAAAACAAAACAAAAAAAGAATAAACAAATCTTAACATTGTCAAATAACAAAAAAGAAAAGATGAGAAATCTGCTGGCAGAAGAAAAACTATAAAGCAGTGTTGGCATCACCTCTACTTAAATAATGGAAGGCAAAAACCACTTTTAAAAAGTCTTTCATAAATTAGCAACATACAGTATAAATTGTAATCAAGCATCTTCAATCAGGAAATAATTATGATACATCAGCTTGATTAAAAATAGCATTTCTCTGGTTTAGTTTTCAGTGATAAGTATGAATAAAGTAAAGGTCCAGAACTCTAAAGTATGTAGGTAAGAATTTAACCTCTTATATTAGGTTAATAAATCTAAATTTAATTTATGTGCCACAAAGCATAGCAAATGTTATAGATCAGTAACCAGTTTATTCTTATGTAACGTACACAAACAGATTTATTTATGGGGGATAAGTTCTGATTCAGTCCTAAGAAAGTAATACAAATAGATACCAATATCTTTATATTGTTTTTGCAAATCCAAATATACTTAGACACAGTCGTAAGACTGTAAGGTCTAGTTCTGGACAATCAAAGTCAGTTGAAAAAATTCTGTAAATGCTGTCAGAGACAGGATTTCATTCAGTATGTATAATTTATTTAAAAAAAAATAATAATTTATTAACAGTAAAATGTATATAATAATAATTTAAAGGATCATTCCTAAGCAGAATGATTTCTTGCTAGTGAAAGATTCTCTAATATGGTGCAGCTCTGAAAGCTGCATAGACATGGCCTTAATATGCTGTTGCCACTTCACGTTACCACATTTCACCTATTCACTGTAAATAAAAGCATTGCAGTACAAAATCACCTATTACTTATTACCTAAATTTATATTAGGTAATTTATATACAGAGATGTATCTCTTTATTTCAGTTTAAATTCTAGGATGAAGTTTATCTTTTTTCTGTCAACCTTCATCCTCTCAATTTTTATAGATCTTCACAGAAATAAAAATGTTGAGCATTGCACTGCGTACAATTGGTAATGAGGTAAATGATGAAATGTGTAGTTTCTGTAGAAGAACAATTAGAGTCTGGAAATCTGTTTGCATATGTGTGATTATTCTGATTAAATAGAAACAAAAACTTCATACGCATGATATCCTGGGCATTGCTGTGTTCTGTGACTTCCAATATTGTCTAGACCATCGATGTTCAAACTTGACTTGCCTGGGCCACACTAAGTGAAGAGGAATTGTCTTTGGCCATAAATAAGATATATAACATAGTTATTGTGTGTAAGTAACAAAACTATTCTTCGCTTATTTTTATATCAAAACATAAAAAACAAAACTGTAAGACTAGGCAGGATATTTGACCATATTTTTTTGAAACTAATTCATCAATGCCTATTTAATGACAGTGGTTGCAATTCTTAGTGAGTTCTCAACATGCTCATCAGAAATTATTGATCTTCCAGGAATTTTTCTCTTCCTGTGCTTCAATCCTTCAAAATTGTTCACAAATATACATACTGCCAGAGAGCAACGACATGAATAAGATGTGACTGATGTGAGGAATGTTTTTCTCTGCTAAGATATGTCTTATAAAAATCATAGTAAATACACAATCAAGTTTTTCTTTGAGTTGAATGTCTGGCTGCAACTCTATATATTCCATTTGAAAATTTAGGGATAGTGTATTTATGTTGACTGACCAAAAATGTAGTCATGTAATTGCAGAAAATTGGTGATTTTTTGAGCAATCATGAAACTTATTCTCAAATTCTGCTATCATAACAGATTTTTTTTTTTTTTGATGTTGAGAAGACTCTGTTTAGCCAGCGTATCAAAATGCATAAAATTATTTGCAATAACTTGAGCTTGCCATAATATACACGACATTTTGAACAGTTTGAAACATAGCACAGATGAGTTGATTTTCTCCTTAAAGATGAACATGTAAGTTATTTAAATGAGTGTTCAAATCTACAAAAAATATGTATATCACAAATTATTTTATACTTTTCAAAATGTTGAAAATTACAAAATTTTTCAGAACTGTACAGTATGCTGGATATTTCTTCCACAATGAATATGTTAATGATCATAAATTATTTTATGAAATAACATAAGCTGAAGTTTAATATTTAAATGAGAAAGCTTATATGTCTGCTTAGTAACAAAAAATGTTTTTCTTCACAGACACACGTGTAGATATGTTGAAATGTTATTATCAGCAGTCTCTCTCTTTTACTCAACAAGTGGCACAAGTACATATAACATGTAACACATGCTGGTTTCAGTTCCACTGAGTGTGTGACAGGCACTCCCGTCCACAGCGTCTGTTGTTTCCTATGCAGTCCACTCTTGAGCTGTGCTTAATTGACTAATGAAAAATATTGCTAAAAATTATTTAAAAGTGTTAAAAAAATATGATCTTGTGGGGGCCATATTATTAGCTGTTCAGGGATGCGCAGGGCCTGCAGGAAATAAGATGGACAAGTCTGTTCTACAGTTTGTGTTTCTGTTACTTTTTATTACTTTTATTTCCTTTTATATTCTAAAGATTCGGTTAATAAGATCTAAAAAATTTAAATTGGAAAACCTTCAGAATAACTATGATGTATAGATTCATTCTAATTGCTTTTAGTGTCTTGGTTTTATTTACAGAAGAAATGGAAAAGAAGTTATTTTGGTGTGCTTGTTCTTGACACCCTCTCTTGGATTTCTAGTGACTCAGAGTTACTGAAGATATGAGGTTCTGCAAATCCAAGTAGAGAATCATTCTCCTTTGTAGGGCTCCCCCTGCTATCAGTACAAGCTGGGAGATGTAAAGACAGAGAACAGCCCTGCCGAAAAGGAGCACTGCAATAAGCCCTTGAAGCCCAGAAAGCCAACAGTATCCTGAGCTGCACCAAAAGAAACATGGTCAGCCGGGCAAGGTATCTTGACCCTACTCTGTGCTGGTGAGACTTTACCTGGAGTTCTGCATCCAGATGTGGAGTCCTCAGCACAGAACAGGCATGGACCTCTTGGAGTGTGTACAGAGAGCTGGGGCTGTTCAGCCTGAAATAGAGAAATTTCGGGGGGAGATCTGATAGTGTATCTCAGTATCTAAAGGGGGCTGTAAGAAAGAAGGGACACATTCTTTAGCAGGGTCTGTTGTAATAGGACAAGGGGAAATGGCTTCAAAATCAAAGAGGAGATTTAGGTTGGATATAACAAAGAAGTTTTTTTACAATAAGGATGGTGAGGCGCTGGAACAGGTTGCTCAGACACATGGTAGAAGATCCGCCCCTGGAGACATTCAAGGTCAGACTGGATTGAGCTCTGAGTAAGCTGGTCTAGCTGGAGGTGTCCCTTTTTGTTCCAGGGAAGTTAGACTAGATGATCTTTAAAGATCCTTTCCAACTTTAATGATTCTATGATTTTATGATTCCATCATTTTATGATTCCATGATCAGCTACTATGCTTAGTAGCCTTCAGCTACCCACATCATAGCAGCTATTACTTAGCCAGAGGGAAATTATAACAGTCTCTCAGACTATATACCACTGGACTAGCTCTAAGTATTTGATCACTGTTCTCATCCATCTGTCTGGCATAACGTGTTTTTGAAAGTCACACTTGAGTATTTCTTGAATGTGTTTGGGGTTGTTTTGACTATTTAATTTTATTTTATATTTCTATACAGTCTCGCTGAGTGAAATAAAAACCTCTGTGGGGAAAAAGAAACACTTTGCTATATATTTGTATAAATCTTAACATACAGAGGGTCTACACACTAGATCTATTTATAGATGCACATATTTGCTATTGTTCTAACAAGTAAACCAAGTTGTAAGAGCACCAAAACTAAGGAATGCTTTATCTGAGCATCATATGCCTGGATTTTCTGATACTCTGTAAGGACAAGGTCTGACAGATTTTATTATTCTTGAGACATTCATGCTATCTCATGTCCTTTTGGCCAGTTTGGGTTAGCTGTCCTAGTTCTGATGCCTCCCATCTTCTTGTGCACCCCAACCTTCTCATTAGCAGGACAGTGTGAGAAACAGAAAAGTCTTTGACTTATTTAAGAACTGCTCAGCAACAGCTAAAATGTTAGTGTATTATCAACATTGTTCTCATCCTAAATCTAGGAACACAGCATCATAGCAGCCTCTGGGAAGAAAATTAAATATTCCAGATGAAAACAGGAAGTGCAGTGAATCAGATTTATAAATAAGTAAATACTGATATGCCCCTTGTTCAAAATTCAAAACCTGAGACAATAGAACTTTGAATTTGTTGTACCTGTGAGAGGTTGATTTCACATACATCATCCCTCTTTTAAGCTCATGCCAGAACATTTCTGGCTATAATATCTGTGTTAACTAAGAATTACTGTTTAATTATTTCTATGTACTGAAATTGCATTATCTCCTTCCATTTATCCAATGGGATTTGGGGTTAGAAACTGCCATTATTTCAAATTCTAGGATATTGACCTAGTAGTTGCTCATTTTCTTTTGGGAGAGAAATTATGACTTTGAAGTGTTATGACTTTTCAACCTCGAAAAGACTTAAGAATAAAATGGTTTGTGTATCTCATGATTGCTATCTTACACCCCTTATTAGATGTTGAAGTAGACCACAGATTTTACTAGCAGACCATCACAGTCCTTCCTTTTGCCAGTAAACATCTTGTGTTCTCACGTAAATACAAGCAGAAGGGAAAGGACTAGAAGATAATCTGTTGAATGGAGGGACAAAAAAACAAAGCCTCCATTCATGTTTTACTCAGATGTTACTTACCACACAACTGCTTTTTATTTTATGAAGCTGTTTTATACAGTCATTGTATCACTCATAAAAAATAGTACATAATTTTTTTTTTTTTGTTTTTCCAAAACTGATAATTTTAGCTTTCAAATGCATGATATTGTTTACTTTATTTTGCAGATGTAAGACCAGTCATTTTCCTTGATCTTAAAAATTATATACATTGTAGTCCCTGAAATTTCAGGGAAAGAGAGCAAAGAAGTTTAATAATTAAATTTAGAGATGACAAATTAGATTCCCATGACTGCCTTGAGAAGTTCACTTGTAAGCCTATGTGTGGGTTTAAACTAGGAAGAGCTTACATAATGTGCAAGTGACTGAAAGTTTTGCATAAAAATTCAGTGTATCATTACTTTTCCACAAACTTGAAGGAATTCCTCTTTGCATAAACTGTGAAATGTTGAAGTCATTTGAATATGTTTTTCTGTTTATCAAAGTTTGGGAGAAGATGGCTGAGAATTACTTGAATAGCTCTTTTGAGGGAGGTTGATATCATTACGGTAATGAGAAGTATTTTTCTTTATTGGTGGCACAGAAACATTAGAATTTGAAATTACTTCAGATGAACAGGGTATTTTTTGAATGATTCGGGAATGTTCATTGTTTTCTCTTGCATGTTTATGAACAAATACATGTAAAGTAAGTCTTAAAACATTCGGAAACAATATGTTGATTTTTCATTTTGAGAAATCTTATAATGAAGTTTCCCTCCTCCCTATCGTCCACATTTAAAACAAAAATAATTTGAAGAGTTTGAGGCTGAACATCAGAAGTACTGACTGTATTTGTCACAAATAGATCCAGTGAAGTTGCTGTCAAACAATACTATACCTTTTTGTGTATCTGGATTTTGATTCCCCTATATCTTGTTATTCTTTTGGTAAAGGAGGGGTACTTTATTGGGTTAAAATCATCATGAAATATGGAATTGAAGGCATACACAGAAGCAAAGCAGTCCTTAGGAACTTAATGAAAAACCTGATCTTCACTATGACAGTATTCTCAGGCCAGGAAACAAAAATGAGAAATGTTTTCTCCCACTGTTCTCTATACCGTAAATGAGAAGTTAAGAAGGGATCAGAAACTCTCTATATCTGGAGGTCATGAGAAGAGTGAGGACTTGGAGGCATTTCTCAGAGTAATAATAAGAAAGTATCACAACCCCCCCCCCCCCCAAAAAAAAAATTCATTAATAGCTTAGTTTAAAATGACCTGCTGATAAAGACAATGGTAGAAGAAGAGAAGAGGCTATAGCAGAGCTGCATGATAACAAGAAATAAGGTGGCTATCTTTTTAAATGAGAAGTCAGATAGTGGGTGATGAAAATTGCAATAGGTACAACACAATGCTGATAACATACCTTTATAGTCTTGTGCTTAGGTGGAGTTGCTCTAACACTGATATGAAATGTGTTGACATTTTAACTAGTTTTCTGAGGTTTATTTCATTTTTATGTCTTACAGATCTGTTTTTAACTGACAGAATTGCAGTAGTGTTTGTGTTTACCCCATTTGATAGTGCAGAATATTAAAATGGAAAAAGGAATATGCAGTAGAGTAGCATTATGCTTCCATTCTAGGTGATGTGCCAGTATCAATCAGGCAAATGTAGGATTTGTAAGACTAGGTTTAGTTCCCTGACAGACGTACTCCACAAACAAACAAACATGCTCCCCATATAAAAAAAAAAATCACTATGGGTGATGTTCCATACATAAATAAAGAGTGGAGCCAAGATACTTTGAACAGTTAATCAACTCTGACAGAGTGTAGTACTAATGAAATTTATTTGACTTGCAGTAATCATAGAATCATAGGAGAGCTTGGGTTGAAAGAGACCTCAAGGATCTCCACGTAGAGGATCAGGTATAGGGATGTGAGGTTCAGGGATGTGAGAATCCTGGCTCTCAAGTAATGAACGAGGCAAAGAGCTCATGGAGTACCACAGCCTTCTCCATATCTGTTATGGCCATTCTCCTTTCTCATTTAGCAGAGAAGGCTCTCCTTAGCCTATCTTTTCTGACCTACATACCTGTAGGATCCCTTGTTGTTTTTAATGTCCTTTGTCAATTTCAGTTCCATCTGTGCCTTGGTTTCCCTAATCCCATCTCTGCAAGTCAGCTACAAACTGAAAAGGGCCTGGCCTCATCCATTTACCTCCCATCTCCCTTTAGATATTTATAAACATTAATCAGATCCCTTTTCAGTTTTTTCCCCAGGTGGTATAGACCAGGTTACTCAGCCTTTCCTCATATGAGAGATGCTCCAGGCCCTTTATCATCTTTGTGGCACTCTGCTGGACTCCTTCTAAGAGATCCCTGTCTTTTTTTGAACTGGGGAGCCCAGAACTGGACAAAGATAGCCTCACCAGGGTAGAGTAGAGGGAGTGGGAGTGGGAGTGGGTCACCTCCCTCTTCTTGCTGGCCACGCTTTTTTTAATGCATCACAGGATATCACTGGCCTTCTTGACCAGAAAAACACACTGCTGTCTCATGGCCAACCTGTTCCCTTCCAGAACACCCAGGTCCTTCTCTGCAGAGCTCCTCTCCAGCAGTTCATCCCCCAACCTGTACTGATGCATGTGTTTATTCATTCTCAGGTGCAAGATTCTACGCTTGCTCTTGTTAAACCACATCCGATTCCTCCCTGCCCAACTCTCCAGTCAGTTCAGAACCTGTTGAATGACAGCACAACCTTCTGGTGTATCAGCCAATCCTCCTAGTTTTGTATCATCAGCAAATTTTCTAAGGGTGAACTCTATCCCTTCATCCAGGTAATTCATGAAGATGTTGAAGACTGAACCCAGCACCAACCCCTGGGGAACACTGTTAGTTACTGGCCTCCAACCAAACTCTGCACTGCTTATGGCAACACTTTGAGCTCTGCCAGCCAGCCAGCTCTCAATCCTCCTCAAGGTGCACTCACCTATCCCACATTTTCTAAGTTTCATAACAAGGATGTTGTGTGAGATGGTGTCAAATGCCTTTCCAAAGTCAAGGTGCACATTATCCACTGCTCTCTTCCCATCTACTCAGCCAGTTATGACATCATAGAAGACTACCAGGTTGTTCAAGTATGGTTTCCCCTTGGTGAATACATGCTGACTACTTTCGATAACCTTTTTTTCCAATTGACTGGGGTGAGTATCCAGAACAAGTTGTTCTATCACCTTTACAGGGATGGAGGTGAGGCTGACAGGCCTGTAGTTTCCCAGATCCTCCTTCTTGCCCTTTTTGAAGACTGGAATGACACAATTATCCTGCAGTCTTCAGGCACCTCTCCTGTTCACTAAGACCTTTCAAAGATAATAGAACATGATTCCACAATCACCTCTGCCAGCTCTCTCAGCACATGTGGGTACATCCCATTGGGGCTCATGGATTTGTGTGGATTGATTTTAGCTAGACACTCTCTGACCAGATTCTCCTTGACAAATGAGAAGTCTTCCCCAGACTCTCATTCTGATCTCCAGGGTCTAGGATTCCTAAGGGCTAATCTTAGCATTAAAAATATCTTCAACTTAGTTCACTCTTTCTTAAAGGACATCTTATGACACCTTATATCAGTGTGAGGATTGGAACTACTTTGGCTGCTCTGGAAGTAATGCTTCATATTTATTTCCAGGGAAACTACAACAGATACAAAGAGCACAAAAGCACTGATTGATAGAGCAAATTCTCAACTATAAAACACTATTTTTCAACATAATCAACAGCATTAGCCAATGTGCACAGATGAACTGAACTGATCAAGACTCTCTTCATTTTACATAATAATTGTGCATGGTCTTCCAGGACATGGCTTGTCTTTCAAGACACTGTCACCATTATTTACCATAGGAAAAAATCTCTCATTGTGTCAGATTTCCCTCACTGTCCTTGAGAAAAATCAGATGTGATGAAGTTTTCTGGCAAGATATATTTCCTGTTTCATGGTTGAGCACATTTTTTCTTCCTTTTTTACCTTCATAGATCTCACCTTTAACTATTTTATAATTTGTACTGATACTACATTGTCCTTCTGATAAATGTTTTTTTTCTTCCTTACCATCTTTGTTTCTCTATGTATGTAGAAATGGGATCTAGCCAACATATAAAAACACCAGAGTGGCTTATCGTAGCTAACTATGGAATTTAACTCCCTCAAATTAAATATTATGCAACTATGATAATTTTGCTCAGAATCATCTATCTACTAAAGACCATTTTTTCCCTTCCAAAGTGTTGTGAATCACTAAAATTGCACTATTTTTAAGCCATCTAAAGTGAAAACAAAATCTAGAAAGTGGTAGCCTGTTTGTGATTTACAATGCTTTTTTGTTGTTGTTGTTGTTTTGTTTTCTCTTTCTCTTTTAAATTTAAACAAATGCAATTGTTAAGTTTCATTTTTGACTTCTAGAAATATTTATTTGTTTGTTTGTTTGGGACAGGTAGCAGTATTTCTACACAGAACAGTAGTCTCATGCTATATTATATTTACTTGAGCTGATCCTGAGCCATCAAGTAAATCTGTCTCTGGAGAATTACTACACTTGGAAGAAATACCCGCTCAGTCATAGATTTCTATACAGTCTGTAGGTTAATTTGAGCTCTGCACTTATGATGTACAGAGATAGTTTCATCTCATGTAGTCTGTGATTCAGACACAGAGTTCTCCACACTTAACTCCATTGGGGCTAGCTGGAAACTTTGCAAGTGGCACACCATTTTTTACTACGTACTGACTGAACTAGAGAGATGCTTGCTGATTAATTCAAGAGATTTCTGAGCACTGAAAAAGATATGTAGTCTCTTTTGTTGCTGTACTAAACAAAAGCCTGCCTAATTAGTTCTGTACTTTCAGTTGTGGATCTCTTTCATTGTGGTATCACAACACTTTTTAACTGAGAACCTCTGGGATTTTGGTGTTTGTTACGGTTATGAAGCTGGATAGTACTTGTTAAAGATTTGCTACTCTTCGGAATGCCAGTTTTGGTGCATTCCTTCAACCATTCTTAACAATGCAAGCAAGTGCTTCAGCCAGCTTGGTAGTGATTGGAAAAAATACTGAATTCTTTGGAATTTATGATTTGACCTCAAGCTATGCTTGAGTCTTATTGTACTCTATTTTAAATGGAATCACACAGCTTTGCTATATTGTATAGTTTTTTTTACACAGATTTTATCTTTGTACGTACTTCTGGTGTTCATATTGTGAGGTTGAAGAGATAAACCTTAGTTGTTTGTTCCAAACATCTTGGAATTTTGAGTTCAGATAACCTCATTGGCCTAAACTAGATTTAAGTAACTGAGTATTTATAAAGGCAGATGTAACATTTCAGCTGGAAGGTAATAATTCACAGTCAAGAAAAGGATAGTTTCTTAAACAATTGCTTGGCCATGACTGACCTATGAACCTAATGCAAAATGCACAGCTTCTTGTTCAATATGTAATATATTTATTTTACAATAATAAAACAACATGGATGGAGCTATTTCTCATATGCAATATATCCGTGATCAAATATAGCAAAAGAAAAATAACAAGATTTATCAGAAGTTATTTGAGGTATACAATTTCACTACTGCAAGAATAATACTACAGAGATTCTCTTTAAGATGTAGGCCAAGTCCAGATTCCATACTTTTTGTTGGACTCAAATGGGTAAAAACCAAAAAATGTACAGAGTTAAAATGTAACAATTTCTCAGAGGGTGATTATGAGAAAGTTATTGTAATGTACTCTAGTTTGTAGTATGTGTTAGAAGGATTTGGAGGTTAGGAGGAAAAGAATAACCTGATGGTTAAAATAGTGTGGAAGATTTTCTGTACTAATGTGGTTGTTCAGAGGTTATTCAAAATAGACAGGGTCTTGTTTTTTTAAGATTTCATTTATTAAATGCTTTATCCATTAAATACTAATATCATGATTACTTTTACTGCAATGTCAAGCCTGAACTTTTCTTTCCTTGAAAAATAGTAATTTAGCTAATCCTCAGATTTTAGAAGATACGGTTTGGAGAGAAATTCCTCAAAGTGTATAGCAGCAGCATGAAATTACATTAGTCAGAGGAAATGATAAAAGCAAAAGCAGATTTTCTTGTATTTCCAAATTATCATGCTTAAGTTTGCTATTTCTTCTTTTTCTTTCTCTCACTTTTTTTTTTTTTTTCCATTCACATTTCAAGAGGATTGGGAGGTGGAATGCTTTCAGATTAATTATAGTCTAAATTAAGAGAAGGAAAATACAACTTTTTCATGAGTACTGATTGTCTGATAGAATTCTTAAATGATCATAGCCATGAAAATTACTGTAAGAGAGAATGGTTTTCTTTTTCTCAGATGACTTCGGCTTGACCCAAATCGTGAGAAAGGTGTTTGTTTTCTTCTTGCTGAGTAACGTAACTTTGGAATGAAAATCTAAAGAAAATACTTAGTATTTATACATCAGCTTACATGTAGCTGTCAGCTGCTCTACTTATCCATACAGTGACCAAGCAATAGGACAATAATATCTTTATATAGCATGGAGTAGTCAGTACTGGAAGTGATGACCCTCCTAATGCAAAGCTATTACTATAGTGTAGAAAAACAATGATTTAATATAGCTGTTGTTTTTTGGATTCTTTTTTTCATAAAAAAAATGATTGAATTTCTATTATTTTTCATATTATTTACCTAGTATAGACATAAGACCCAATTTTTATCAAGAAGTCTCACTCTGTTTTTCTAACATTCATGCACACTTCTGCACAAAGATCTCAGACTATTTGAAAATTGGTAGTGATACCATCAAGCCAAGGAGGCTGAAAAATTTTAAATTGTGATCTGTTATCCTTTTCATGCAAATATAGCTCTTAAGAATAAAGAGTTATGCACTAATTTTCTTTCTTTAACTCATCTCCAAAATGAACTGCCAATCTTTGGGATGGGTGCCTTGTTTACAGGACTATCTCATAAAGTGAATGGCTGTGGACCAAAACGCAATAAGCAGTATAATTAAACATCTTTCAGTGATAACAAAATATGTAATAGAGGAATCTTAATATCTGACTGGAGAAAATTCTGATAAAATTGTGTCAGCATTCAAGAAACTCTTCATAAAACCTCTCCTCTAAAAGAAAGTAGAGTGGTGTAGGGTGGGGTGGTGGAATCCAACCTTTTTCCACCCCCACAGCCTCTCCAACAAAAGCATAAGTTTGAGAAGATTTTATTCCACATGTATGTACCAGTGAAATCAGTGGTCTTTATGTGCAATAGTTGTAAAGTAGATTAAACTTTTCTGCAGTTTTGAGTTTGCTAAAATGTTAGACTATAAAATATTTTTTAGAGATTCTTGCACCTTCCTCACAAAATTGTGAGGGATTCAATTTTATAGATGATGTAAAATGGAAATAAAAGTCAGAATTCCTAAATTGTCATATAGGAAACTGTTGAAATTTTATTATTTTACTGGTAATCTGTTGTAAATATGTTATTTTGTTACTACAGATTTATGATTTCATTACTGAATGTCAAATTTCACTGTTTTAGAATAGGGGAGGCTGTGAGACTACATAGACCATGTGAAGGAGAGATGCAAAGAAATGTTTGGTAATTTATATAGAATATATATTGTTTTGATGATAATCGTTTTATGTGCTCATTTTTGTAATATAGGCAAATTATTTAGAAAATTTAAGATCTATACAGAGTATTTAAATAATAAATATCCTCTTCTTACTGGCTTCATTCTACATTTACTTAGGGCATCAACTTTTCATGGATATTGTATACCCATTAGACTACATCTGCTCTTCCTCATGCTGCAGTCTCATCACAAAGACTCAGTCCAATTCTATTAATTTTAATTGATTTTTTCTTGTGTTATTTTTAGATATTTTTCCCTCATCTTTCCCTAGACAGCATGCAAACAGTTTTTGAGAGAAAAGCTCTTGACAGAATTGGAAAGGGCATGTAATCCCTTTCTTGTTACACTCTAGGGAAAAGATTCTTAAGGGAGTGAATCAATGAAGGAAATAGAGCCAGAAAAAAGGAGTTCATGTGATTCACATATGTGGATTAAAACTTACATCTTTGGAACGTTTTCTTCAAGGTATATGAGAATGTACAGTTTAGCTAAATACTTAACCACTACATCTGGAATCAAGCCGTTTTATACTAATACAAAATATACTATGTATTAATAAGTTAACAACAAAAAGGTAAAGAATTATTCAGAGCCTATGGAGAGGAACTAAATAATGTATTAGAAGTACTAAGGTCTATCTGAAGGGCAAAGGAATCAAATGCCTACCTTTAGTAGAAAGTTCAAATAACCAATGGGAATAAATAGTTACTGCTTGTTACTGTGAATTCAGAAGTGTGTATACTAGACAGCAAAGAGGCATCTACAGTATCCTGAAGGATTTCTAGTCAGTATTTGAGGCTGATAATCACATTTTGTTCTAAATGAGTATGACATGGTATAAAATAGGAACGTCTTGGAGAAAAACCTAGATGTCAGGAAAAGAAAAAAAAATGGCTATAAGAGGCTGTAGGAAAAAAAATACGTCTGCCTTCGCAAACATCATGTCTGGGTGCAGAACCAGGGAAAACACATTGTTTTTAGGATTCAGGCACACAAGAAGTAGTAACGTGAGGAACCAATAAGTTTACTATGCAGAGAAATCTAGGCCAGTATTTCTCAACTTCTGTCATGGAAATTTGCATGAACACCTTCAGCTAGCTGCTTTTTGTCTGTCAAAAAAAAAAAAAAAAAAAGAGAAACATTGAGATCTGAGCACTCTGGCCTTTTGGGAGTGCCAACAGTGAAAATGTAGGTTAGCAATTCTGTCATTTTGTGCTAGACATCCTAAAAGTAGATCAATTTTTTGTGTAATTATTCTGTGATATATCTAAGACCCTAAAACTTAGCTTTTGTTTTGTTGCTATAAAACGAGGTTTGATTATGTAAATATAGCCATTGTGATTAATGAGAAAAAAAAGTCCTTTATTTCTTTTCCATATCCACTCATTGTTCGTGTCAGACAGAGAGTAAATGTCTGTAACTTGACAGATGTACAGAATATTACATAGAATCATAGAACCATTAGATTGAAAAAGATTCTTGGGGTCATAAAGTCAAACAATCAACCTAAACTACCAAGTCCTAACACTAAGCCATATCTCTTAGTGCCATGTCTGTACATCTCTTGTATATCTACAGGGATGAAGACTCTATTTCCCTGGAAAACCTGTTCTAGTGCTTGACTAATTCCCCTTAAGAAATTCTTCCTATTATCCCCTAAACCTCCCCTACCACAACTTGAAACCATTTCCCTTTGTCTGATCATTTGTCTTCCGAGAAAAGAGACTGATACCCACTTAGCGGCTACCTCCTTTCATGTAGTTGTAGAGAGCAAAGAAGTCTTCCCTCAGTCTCTTTTTCTCTGCACTAACAATGTCAATTCCCTCAGCCTCTCCTCACAAGTCTTGCCTTTTCATTCTTTTTGTAGCTTCATTGCTCTTCTCTGCACATGTTCATAACTTTCTTTCAAAGAATCATAGGATCACAGAAGTTGGAAAGGACCTCTGGAGATCATCTGGCCCAACCATCCTGTTCAAACAGGTTTACCTAGAGCCATTTCTACAAAACCATGTATATCCAGATGGTTTTTGATGTTCTTAAAGGACAGAGACTTCGTAATCTCTCTGAGCAGAGTAAAGAAGAGTTTCATGGTGTTTATATTGTTATCTTTTGTGTTTCCCTTTGTTCCCGTTTTCTCTTGTTCTGTCAATGGGCACAATGCAAAGGGCCTGGTTCTTTCTTCTTTCCATTCTTTCAATGAGATCTTTTTTTGGGGTTGTGCCTGTATGTGTAACTCGCACATTTTGTAATTTATTCTTGATGTGGGGGAAAAAAATCTCTTTAAGATACAAGAATAACAGCAGCATTTTGAAACTAAATGAATGACATTATCAAGCAGTGAAAAGTTATGAACAATGAAAACTATGATTACTTATAAACAGTGGAAAGACTCAAATGAAAACTTGGTATTATACAATTTTTAATAGAGATATTGAAAAAATACCGATAAAAATTTAACATTATTACATGGCAGAATTTTTGGTAGAATGTAGGCCTGGAGTAATTTTGGATAAATCAGTGATCTGTAAAACTGTGGAAAAAGCAGATAATAGATTGGATCTCTTATCTTTATTTGCACATCGAGTTTAATTCATGCTGAAATCTTTTGTGTCCTTGCTCATTCATAATATAAAACTGTGACTAACTGGACTAACTTACTGGACCATGAACTGTATCTGCAGTCAATGGCTGTCTTATAAAGAGAATCCAAGCAATGATTTACCTTGCCCTAGATTGATTTCCATTGGTTTTAATGAACTTTGGATCAGTCATATTTTAAATTCATAAAAAAATAAATATATATTCCAAGTTAATGAAGAAGTTTCAAATATTCTTCATTGACGTGAAAAATTAAATTGTACTTTTGTTGAATGCACTTGGATGAGTGTTGATTATACTATCCAATTCAAAGACATTAGAGTTATAGAACAATTTGAACTGGAAAAAAATCTTTAAGATGTGCAAGTACAAGCTTTTGTGAAGGCCCATTTGGAATGACATAGTCTTCTGCAGAATTATCATGTCACTGAATGTCCTGCAATCACAATTACATTGTACTGTGTTTTAGACTACAAACCCAGAAATATTAATGCAGTGGTGCTGACTGAGATTCTGACTTGATACTGTTGTAAACCTTGAATGACAGTATGGATATCAGAAGAGACCTAAATTAGTGTAAGTGGGACTTGGGCTATGCTGATAATGGATGCATAATGGAATTATTCATGCTTAGTGCATTGAAAATGATTGTTAGAATTGAGTTCAGCTCTTCAGAAAAATAATGGCAGGAATGTCTCTAGGAAAAAAATGAATTTCTGTCCAAAACACATAAAATATGTCATCCAGAAAAGAGTGAGTCTAAAGGGTTGAATTGTTGAATGGCTCCCATTTAATCTGTGATTCTAATTTCAAGGAGAAAAAAACATGGAAGCAGGCAAACACATCTAAAGATGTTGGGCTTTTTTCTTTTGGCTAGTGGTACTTGATTTCAAATAGAAAGTATTTGCATTTGTTGGATTTCATGGATCTTATCAGCATCATTTAAACTCCAAAAATATAATTATTTAATAGTTTACTTTTTTGATCAAGTAACTCAGAATTCCAGATTGAACATACTCATACTACAGAGGGAATTTGTTTGAGAGTTGGATTTTGTTTTGCTTTTGTTTTGATAAAAAGCAAAAACTATTTTGTTGTTTTTTTTTTTTTTGTATAAAAGCAAAAAATATTTTGTTCAATTTTTAATAAACTGACCTGAATTCCCAAGCCTAAGTAAGAGTTGCCTTTTTCATTTCTACTCATTCCCATGGTTTTCTCTCCTAGCTTTGGCTAGAGGCAGCACTTGAAGATTTCTTGTTTATATTGGAGGCTCTTTTTCAACTCTACTTTGCAGTTTTCCACAAGAATTCACACACAAAGTAGCAATAAAACAGGACTCCAAATTCAAATTTGTGTACATTTTCCATATCCACTACATAAATCTTGCTCTTCAACAATGCTGGCATGGTTTTTTTGTTTGTTTGTTTGTTTTTTAGGATGCCTTTTTTTACCTGTCTGTAAATTAAGAAGTTACACCACTTTCTCCTTGCATGAAAAGACAGCACTTTCTAGCACTTAACTTCATAAGGGTTCATTTTAATTCAAGTATCATGCAGGATATTGAAAATTTAGACAAAAGTTTATTTTGCTCTTTGTTTAGTGCTATTTCAACTAAGTATCTCTTTGGTTTTGTCATGCTAGAAAAACTGTGATGAAAAGAAAAATCATTTTGGCATTGTTATGACTTAGAAGTATATTGATTAGCCTTGTTATCTGACTGGTTTTTGTATAGATGACTTGAAATGTCCTGTTGAAATAAAACAAAATTGTGACATGGCGGGAAAAGAGAGACACTTACACTCAATAACTGCCTGATGTGCAGCAGCTATTCAGTGTCACAGTGTCACCACTAATATTGCTAAAGATTGTAACATACCTTTCTAATACCAAATGTTGAATATTGTGTTTTCTAAGATCATGCCACAAAACCATGATAGATTTTCATCAGCTGCAGGACTTAATTTTCATAAGTATCTGTTGAAGGAATAAAGATCTAGAGATGTTTCATATCATGAAATTTATGAACATGGAGAACTGTTTGCAGAGAAACATAAAAATTGTTATCACAATTTCTTTTAACTGTAGAATCAAATTATTTCATTAAAAGTTAACACTCCAACAATATTTTCCAGTAGAATAATACATATGTAGGTCTCTTTGGAAGTAATGTCTCCTATTTATTTCTAGGGAAACTACAACAGATGCAAAGAGCACAATAACACAGTTTGATAGAGCAAATTCTCAGCTACAAAACACTATTTTTCAACATAGTGACCATCATTAGCTATGAATTTTTGAAAGCAGTGAACAACAGTGAAATATTAGTTCAGGTCTCTAGACACAGAAATTGTTTATATGAAATAAAGACTAATTTTCTAATGGGAGTCATTTGATCCAAAATCTCATCCTGACATGACCCTTTCCCCTTGATTATTAATGGAGAATAGTTGGTCAGCACCCCTTCTGTTTTTATAAAATGCCTCCAGGTTCCCTCTGTCTTTTTTGCAGGACTGTGCCAAAGGGAGGTACTTTTAGAGGAAAAGTTGGAAATCTTGAAAAGCAATGCCTTTCAAGATCAGTGATACCCAGAAATAATTTGCATAATTCTATTGTTTACTTGAACTGAACAGTTGATTCTTTCTGACTAATAGTTCTACCTTTCTCCCTTTCAATATATATGTATGGGTTTTTTGACTTTTCTAGTTTATGTATGCAGTATATTCTAGAGCCAACTATAATTTTATGTAACACAAAATCACTATAATAAACTAAGAAGCTTGGAGCCAGCTTCTTCTGCCCTTTGAGCCTGGGCATGTGATAGATTATCATTTAATTCAGCTTTTATATGGGTTACTGTCTTTAAGATGCCATAGCTGACCATAAATGACCTAGACTAGCTATAAAGTAATGTGTGTGTGTAAAACTGCAAGGTAGACTGCATTAAATTAAGCTTCTTCTACTGAGGTTTAAGCTAGCATGTGTTTTTTTTCCCCCATAAATGTATCCACAAATATAGTTAAGGTGTCTTAATTTTTTAAAAATAACTCACTGCTGGCCACCCCTAGTTTGATGGAGCCCAGGATACCATTTGCCTTCTGAGTCGCAAGGGCACACTGCTGGCTGATGTTAAGTTTTTCATCTATCAAGACCCCCAGGTCCTTCTCCACAGGGCTGCTTTCAAGGAGTGCTCACAGAATCACAGAATCCCCAGGGTTGGAAGGGACCTCAAGGATCATGAATCTCCAACCCACCTGCCACATGCAGGGCCACCAACCTTCCCACCTAATGCTAGACCAAGCTGCCCAGGGCCCCATCCAATCTGGCCTTGAACACCTCCAGGGACGGGACATTCACAAACTCTCTGGGCAGCCTGTTCCAGTACCTCACCACTCTCTCTGTAAAGAATTTCCCCCTAATGTCCAACCTAAATCTCCCCTCCCTCAACTTAAAACCATTTCCCCTCATCCTGCAGTTATCAACCCTTTCAAAGAGTTGATTCCCCTCCTGTTTGTAGGCTCCCTTTAGGTATTGAAATGCTGCAATGATGTTACCCCGCAGCCACCTTTTCTCCAGGCTGAACAAGCCCAGCTCCTTCAGCCTGTCCTCATAGGGGAGGTGCTCCAGTCCCCTCATCATCTTTCCAGTCTGTATGGATGCCTGGGATTCCTCTGGCCCAAGTGCAAAACTCTGCACTTTGCCGTGTTGAACCTCATCAGGTTCACCCGGGCCCACCTTTCTAGCCTCTCAGGGTCCCTCTGAATGGCATCCCTTCCTTGTACCATGTCAACCACACCACTCAGCTTGGTGTCGTCAGCAAACTTGCTGAGGGTGCACTTGATTCTGTCACCGATGTCATTGATAAAGATGTTAAAGAGCACCAGTCCCAAGACAGACCCCTGGGGGATGCTGCTTGTTACCGGCCTCCACCTGGACATAGAACCATTAATCACCACCCTCTGTCTGCGGCCTTTCAACCAATTCCTTATCCATTGGGTGGCCCACCTATCAAATCCACATCCCTCTAATTTGGAGATAAGGATGTGGTTGGGGACCAGTCTTCTTGTTAAGAACGTAACTGTAGTTGACCATCATCAGACCATAGTTCTTAAAGATGAGGAAAATAAACTTGATTTAAAAAAAGAAGGAAAAAAAGTTCACCTACAAGTATCAACTTTCTATCAAAAGATAACTTCAAACTGAACCTGATTTTTGTCTCATTACTTTGGTCTCTCTCTGGACTAGACATTTTTGAATTCTGATGATCTACCATTGATTCAAATACCAACACATATAAAGAATAGCCAGGCCCAGAGGTTGTTCTTTGCCTATATCAGATAACATTTGAGCACTGCTGCTAACTAATAATATGTGCTCACAAAAAGACTCAAGACTGCTGGGATAATAGATAATTACAGCCTCAATTTTCCAAGCAGTGAAATATCCAAATCTCCTATAGGAGACTGTGAATACATTGGGACGCAAAGGTACCGAGTTAAGTGTCTGGCTTCAATAAATACTGAAAGAAAACTTCTTAAAAGTTTAGTATGTCATTAGTGTGAGATCTTTTGAAGATTTTTTTTCCTTCTACTTTTTGCAAAGTACTCTTATTTAAGAGTCAGAACAATTCAGGGGACTGCTGTGGGTAGAGTTCAGAATGCAAAAGCTCTCTTAATATCACAGTAAAAATGAAAAATAGAATTTCTGATGATTTTTCAACTGTGTTACTTTCTTTGGGACAATGTATAAAAGTTAAAATATATTTCAACAGCTTTTCCTTTTTTACTTTTTAAATAGCCATGAAAAGACATAATGTTGGCTTCTACTTTCAAGGTGAATTGCATATAATCTTTTTGTTTTGTATTACAGCTCAGATATATCTGTTCATTATTTTAGTCTTCCTCAGGGTTCCTGAATTGATGCTTAATGTCATCAAAAGAACAGCAAAAAAAAAAGAGGGACAAAAATGCAAAGCGAGAGTTGCATGGATTCAGTTAGTCTGAGTAATCAAAAGGGAAATGTTGGCTATAATTCTCATGGCGAGAAAAGTGGGATAGCAAAATATAGCTATATCTGTATAAATAATATAAATCTTCAAAATCTGGTCTTCTTGTTGAATGGTTTGGCTTTCTGTTTTTAAGCTAAAAGAAAAGTTAGAGATTAGAGAGGAAAAACTAATTCAAGTCAAGCAAAAAATATATATATACTTTTTCCATTGGAAGTACTTCAGTTACTGACACATAATCTTTGCTTACAATTACCATTATGAATACAAAGAAAATATCTTGGGATTAAATCTGAGTGATGCAGTTTTTTCAAGGATATCAATAGTTATAGAAGAGGGATGAAGAACAAGTGAACTAAGATTTTCAGTTTCTCAGCTAAAAGTTAAAAGCACTTACGAAGCACAAATGATCCTCTTTCTTAAAATACTTCTCTCTTTTTCTCTGATCAAAAATAATGGAAAATATAGCATCTGTGTGTCTACTTCATTCATTAACTGAGACTAAGTTCAGATATTTGGAGCTGAGTGATTAACCAGTGTAATCTTCACATTTTCTCTGAAACAGTGGAAATGATCAGGGGATATGGACTTTAGACTTAAGCTACTTTGTCTTTGTCTAAGTTAATTTGAGAGGGATGAACCTGGACCTGGAAGCTTCTAACTTGATAAAGCTATCTGAGATCACTATGCCTACTTCCAACTTGCTCATAAATACCTTTTGAAAGAGGAAATCTAAATGGTAAAGCATCATCTGAACTATTTTCAAAGCAACTTTTCAACATTTTGAAATAAATTTCAAAGGAATATAACATACTTTATCAGAAAAAGTCATTTCTTTTCAAAAGCATTGTTCAAGGTTACTCTACAATAGCTATACATCATTTTTAGTAAAGATAAAGGAGAATTTTTGATAGAATAACATTTTCTACATGGGACAGGTACAAAAAGTAGCTGAACTCAATACAGAGATGAAGGTCTCTTTGCCTTTTCTGCAAAATGTATTTCACAAGAAGCATCTTTCCTTCATCCACAAAACTGTATAGCAGAATGGTTTTAAAATAAAAGAGGGGAGATTTAAATTAGATATTAGGGGGACATTTTTTACTCTGAGGTGGTGATGTATTGGCATGGGCTGCCTGGAGAAGCTATGGATGCCCTACCACTGGAAGTATTCAAGGCCAGATTGGATGGGGCTTTGAGCAGTGTGACACAGTGGTTGGAAACCCTGCCCACAGCCCACAGCAGGAAGATCATCTCTAATGATGTGTGCTGAAAAATAGTCATCTTAAATAAATTAATTTCAAGAGTATGGCATTTCTTCTTCTTCTTCTTCTTCTTCTTCTTCTTCTTCTTCTTCTTCTTCTTCTTCTTCTTCTTCTTCTTTTTTTCCTGTGTTACATTATTAATTTTTATCGTCTTGTAGCACTGGCAAAAGTGTGTTTGATTATTTTAGCAACAGACATCCTGCAATGACTGTGAGAGAAACTGTGTGACAACACACTAATGTCCCTGAAACAGATGCCTCTGCTGAATACCTTGTGGTGAAGAAGCAACATCCATCTCTGAGTGGGAGCTGGTTGTGCAGAGATCAAGAGGATTTGCTCAGCTAAAGCTATTAACTGTATGTATGAACAGCTGCAAACTCTGTCTTCTCTATGGCTTTCCATAACTAGTTTATGTATGAAAACAGTACTTTCATAGTGTGTTACCAAAGCTAGTTTGTGATGTGAGATAAATAAACACAGACCAAGCTTAAAATTACATTTCAAGTTCACAACAGGGAATATCTGAAACAACAGTTGAAAAAACCCTGTGTTTTGAAGACAGTTAAGAGATGCTGAGACAGTATGATTTGTTTGTGTCATTTGTGTGTAACAAAGAAATGAAAATTTCTGCACTAGCTGAGAATAATTTTTCTCTTCCAGATTTCAAATTTCCCATTTTTATTTCAGCAAAAGTACCAGTAAGTCCCCAGGGAACAATGCTTGATGCTGTTTGAATCAGATAACTGGCTTATAGTTTTTGAGGGCACCTTTGTTACTTCTTTTAGATAACTTTGGCTGATCAGATTCTGTTCTGCAGATTGACATTTCTAGATTAGGTGAACAGAGATATCAAGAAGTAAACTAGTACTCTTACTTCCAGGTTATGTATATCTATCTTCAGATGTTTATTTTTGTGTTTACATAACCATAAAGAGAATAGATAGAGAGAATAGAACAGAGAATAGAACTCCTCTCTGTTCCATCCTTTTGCTTTCTTATGCAGTTATCAATTAAACAAGGAGCACAAGCAGCTCAGTTTCAGTAAATTATATTTACTGAGTCTGTGTTTTGAAATACTATTACACTACAATCTTTATTATTTTCCTTAGTGTCTTAAGGAGATTGTAAAAGGAAAGATGTGGGAGAGTTGGAGTTCAAAGTGGAGAAGGATTCATGAAGACATTATAGTGGTCTTCCAGTACCTAAAAGAGGCCTACAAGAGAACTGGAGAGAGGTTCTATCAGGAAGTGTAGGACAAGGAGGAATGGTTTTGAAATAAAAGAGGGGAGATTTAAATTAGATATTAGGGGGACATTTTTTACTCTGAGGTGGTGATGTATTGGCATGGGCTGCCCGGAGAAGCTATGGATGCCCTATCACTGGAAGTATTCAAGGCCAGATTGGATGGGGCGTTGAGCAGTGTGACACAGTGGTTGGCAACCCTGCCCACAGCAGGAAGATCATCTCTAATGTCCCTAGCAACACAAATCATTCTTTGATTCTATGATTCCATGGCTAAAATTGTAATGCTAAAATACTACCATAAGTAGCTTTGGAGGAAAAATGTTTTGGTCAGATTCTATTGTATAGCAGTCATTTAAAAACTCTTTTTTCTCCTGCAGATTAATAATTTTTCCATTCCCAACACCATCTGTGTGCAGAATGGTGGGACAAAGTATGGCATTTTAAGTGAGTTAGTCATAAACTTTCCTTTCATGTGTGTGCATCATACGTACTTATATACATACATATATACACACACAGTAAGTCATTTTGTGTGTACATAGTGCTTCCATTCCTACTTCTTTGTCTTCTCCTGATGAAAAATACAAATCGAACAATTGCATCTGTAAAGACTATACTTCCCATTTTCCTGAAAAAGATAAATATTGACTGGAATAATTATTTTCGCGTTTGAAGAGAAAAATATGTAATAATAATTTAAAAAACAAAAAGAGAGAGAAAAAAAATCCAACTCCTAGAAATTCCCTGTGGTAAATGTTCAAAGTTCAAGAAGATAAAAACTGAGAGTCCTATGTTGCTTTAGAGAAGCTGAAAAGTTGCCTATATCTTTGAGCATTTAAGAGGAAATAAAAACAGCAACACAAAGGCTGGTGAACTCTTAGGAAGAGGCACTAACCTTTTCAGGAAGATCTGATGGGATGTTATTGAGAACAGCAGGGGAATTTGGACAACTATATGATAAAAATCACTTAATGACTAGAAACATAACATAGAACAAATGGAGAGAGCTGGTGTCTTGTCCCACATGCTGGGTTTTGAGGAAGGTGAATCTTCAGAATCCCACCAAATAGAGTATTCTGTTTTCAGTAGAGTCATAGGAGTGATGGGGTCATGACAATGATTCTGAGAAACAATATAAAGCAATTTGTTGAGATTTCTAACAACAATTAATCAACTACTTTGAGGCAAAATTAGGTAGCATTCTAAAAACAATAAGAATTGTGTAAAGAGTACTTCTGCACAGATGTTATTTCCTTGTCAACTACTTTAATGTGAATTTAGACAACAGTTGCTAAAGTAAAATGAGTAAAAGAAGCTTGAGAAGAAAGAGAGGAAGAGATAAAGAGAGAGAATGAGAGAACAGAGAAGTTTAATTATTCCTTGGATCCAGCATAGTCTTGTGTCAGGGGTTTTGATCCATGGGCGGTGGGTCAGCAAAGGTAAACATGAGTGCTCACTTTTATTATAGTCTGTTTCGTTCTAGACTTCTCTCAGTATGGCAGCTGCCTCACATCTGCAAAATTAGGTGTTCTGGAAGACATTAACAGATATATTAGTATATCTAAGCTCACATATATTACCTGAACACTAGCTTAGAGTACAGAGAAAGAGAAAGCTCATAGCTTTGGGGACACCAGGGCAGGAAGATGCATACCTAGGGAAGCGTAGGTTTCCATAAGACTGCTACAACATTTGTCTCTCCACAGCTCTCCTGTGGATCAGTAGTTATATGAGTGTGCATTGTAGCTGAGATTGTATCTAAAATTTGTCTATAGCTGTACTAAGGTGAAGACAGTATTCATGCCAAAGATATATGCCAACATTCACTGTTTGGTCTCCATAAACATTAAGCCAGTGTTGATGAATGTCTATGGGTGAGACTTTTTTTTCACATAGAGGAATTCAATCACATGTTTGATTCAAATGTACTTCCGTGTCATGGAACCACTTTGTCAGATTGCCCTTCTGCTGCTTTTGTCACACAGCAATAAAATGTAATCAGTGGGAATGTTCAATCTCTACTGCCATACCACTATCCACCTCTGATGTTGTGGGAAAACATAGTAAAACTGGAAGCATTGCTATCTGAGAAACTACCATACAAATAAATGTTTCCATATCTCTGACCAAAGGAAAGTCTTTTTTTTTAGCATGTTGCATTAATTAATTAATTAATTACTATTCCTTCATGTTCCTTTCTTGCTTGTCTTGAAAGGAATATGTCAGTGAATTTTTATCAATGTCTTCTTCAAAATACAACCAAAGAATGCAGCCATGACTCTGAATTTGAATCTGTTTAAGAAATAAAGTAGCAATTCGGTATCCATGAAAGCAATGTCATTTTTTTCCTTGGTACTCTTAAGGTGAGTACGAAGTACCTCCTCCGTGTGATTGCATTTTTGGCAATTGAAAGGACTTAATTAAAAAAAAAAACCAATATATATATATATATATATATATATATATATATATATATATATATATATATATATATATATATATATATATATATATATAATTAAATAATTAAATTATAATTAGTTAAATTATAATGCATAATTTACCACAGAAATTTCATGTGATCTTTTTAGGTCTACTGCACTTCCACTAATGTGTTTTCCTTCAAAATGGAAAACAAAAATCACTGATTTGTTAGCAGTGAACTGAAATAAGAGATACTAGATGTTCAAATATCTTTCAGTGATTTCTGAGGATTTTTTGAACCCATGAATACTGTGTTATTTAAGATATATAAAGTTCAAAGAAGAAGTATATTTGTTTTCTTTAGAGACTATATAATTAAGTGATAATTATTCTCTTTTCATTCACTGTTCTAAGAAGCCTTTGCAAACATTTAACAACTAAAGAAAGTAATTAAACATTCTTTCTCCCACTGCTAATCTTGTCAAGTTCTCTGTCAAGCTATATGGAAGGTTCATTAACAAAGCAAGAAACAATCACTTATTTTACTATAAATTTTAAACATCCAGAATGTTTGTAAAAAAAATGAAACTCCAGGGTTACGTATAAATTAATAACACTTAAGTTCCTAATGTTGGCTTACAAAAGCAATGTAAAATGTAAAATTCAGCAACCTAAGCTGAAGTTCTTCAACATTTGTTCTCCTTTTTGCATTTGCATTATCTAATTCTGATCAAGAGCAAGTAATATTAAAAAATGCCTACTTCTTTTTTTCTGCATTCTTCAGAGTAAAAATTACAAAGATCTATCACAAAGGTTTGTTTTTTATTTTTATTTTTTGACAGAGCGTCTTCTGGTTTTTTGTTGTTGTTTGGTTGGTTGTTTTGTTTTGTTTTGTTTGTCTATACGAAAAATGTTTCTTTCCATCCACATTTCATCTTTTATTAAATACAGAGAGTGACATTAATTTTGCAAAACAAATAATAATTAAAAAAAAACATTATTAATGTTGTGCTTCTATATCTACAGTTGGTATTTTAGTAATCTTTAAAAAAATATTTTAAAAGCTTTTTAAACAACAATTTTCTTCATGACCAAATGGGAATTTGATCAGGTGCAAGGAGGACATATCCTAGCCAGCAAAACTGGCATGCAGTCACTTAAAAACAATTGGCAAAGTTGTTAAGAAAAAAAATCTGCTGTGTAAGTTTGGCTTCTAAGTGCCTTTAAGGAAACAGCTATAGGAAGAATGAGAAAAACAATCTATGTTACTGTGCTACATCTTAGTTTTTTTTACCAGTGCATTCAGTTTGTCAGGGCTTATCCTGCAAGCACTAAGTAGCACGTTAAGAAATCTCAAAATCAGAAATACTATTAAACTAAACTGAGAAGGATAGCATAATAAGATTTTCTCGACTTCTTAATATTCCTGTTTCAAATTGGTTTTAAATGTGAACTTATGCAGAATTCTAAATTTCTCAAGTCCGAATGCTTATGCTATAAATACAGTTTATGTTAATTTCTTGAGCTGTGGCTGGATTTGCTCATTTTAGGCACCTTAAATGCTGAAAATAAGGATCTTTTACACTGGTAATCAAAATGGAAATTTAGACCCACCTGCAAATACTGATCAGGAGAAAGCTTCTTCACTTTGCTACTGGAGGAGGACAAAGGATAAGCAAGTCTAGCAACTTGACTGTTGATGGGACTCTTCAGTCTGTTTAGGAGCTGGATATCTGCTGCACGATTTCTCTCACAACAGGTGAAAAACAACAGTCATCTTGGAAGTTCATTCCATTGTACAGAACAAGTGAAATGTCAGTGGCTACCTACCTTAATGGCCTATAGAAACAGACAGATTAGGTATCATGTCTGACTTGCATACCTACAGATAGATGTAGTTGGCATGCAGAACTGCAGACTGTATGCTAATCCTGTGCTACAATACTGCCATACTGTGTAGTGAACTGAGCAGAGCTCATGCATTGTTTCCTTGATCTCTATTTAAAGAACTGTAATTTACTGGAAAATGTATTCCTGAATATTACTGTAATAACACTCTTGAGTCTCTTTTATCACTGGCCACAATCGAAAGGGCAGATCTTGAGCTACTGTAAATCATGCTAGCTCAATTGATTTCAGTAGAGCTATATTGATTTACTGCTTCAGAGGATCTTGTCTAAAATATTTCTGTCGTATTGTGTGCTTTTCTAAAGGAGACAGAAGATTTACAGGTTGTATAATAAAACTGAGAGTCCTCAGCATAACCATTCTCAATGGCCAATGTATTTTTGTCGTGAAAAGTAGATAAACAATTAACTTAGTAGGCCAAAGTGGTATAAAATAAGAAAATGGATATCTGAGATTGTGTATTGGTATTACCTTCTATGGAACATCTTAATCAACATTAACAGGAAAAAATTTCTTCTATTATGTGCAGCATATTGGCATAGTCAGAATAAAGGGCCATGTGCAACTGCTTGGGTCTCATAATTGGAAGAGAGAAGACAGTTCAGTGATGTGTCTTCTAATCAGGTTTACTGCATATAGCTTTTTACACTTAAGACAAATTGCTTATAATGATAATTAACAAAGTTATCTGTGCAAAAAAATATATACGCTGAATGCAGTGAGGGGAATGAGACTTCCACATTTGGTGATTGGTTCATTAACAATTTTGAAAGGTCATTTCAAGTACGATAATGAACTTTGTTCAAAAGCTTGTTTGAATGAACCCTTCTCTCTCTGAAGACAGAAAGAATGATAACTAATGCTGTAGGAAATGACTGCACACCAGACTGTTTCAGCAGTACTTTAAAATCTGGAATGCAGATTAGCAGTTGATCAATAAATGTATTAATGACAACTGCCTAAAATACAAGTAGGTATCTTGTGAAAATGACCCTATTTTAGTTACATCAAATAGTTGCAATTTCTATGGGCTTTGCTTGTAAAATCAAGTCTTATTGATTTGGGTAACTCTTATATCTATGTAGGTTGGTAGGACAGGAAAAGCTTAGCCAGTATAATATCTTACCTCTAGAAGTAGTAGTTTAACCTTAAATCCTCTCCTTCCCCTGCTGTTCCTAATCAAATAGTATTCTAGTCTTTCCCCTTTTTTACTCTAGTATACTTCTGGAATTCTTAATATGATAATTCATTCACTAAGTTAAGAATAAAGAGGTTCCAAGTCTGTAGTGATGAAAATCCAATGTCAGGCAGAAGCTTTTTGGTCATAGTGAGAGAACATACAGAGAGTAGCTCCTCCTCTGCTCTCATTTTCTGTCAATGACTGTGGAGAATTGACTTAGACTGTTTTAGAAAAAAATAGAGGAAGAAAAACAATCATTCTAATATTAACAAAGACAAATGTCTGTATTTAAGAGGTGCAGACTCCTTAATTATCTTGTAAATTATCACAGTTCCAACAGGGAATCAAACAGTGAGTATGAGACACTATGGAGAGATGGCTCTTTATGGAGCCTGAAGGACTGACAGACACAGAATTTTTTATCTTAGAAGTGAGAAATAGGAAACAATCATAGACTGCTTTCGTTGAAAGGAATGTGCTTTAAGTTAGGATTTAAGAGGTCTGGCTAAGCAGCTTATCCTAAGTATTAATCATTTTACACTACAAAATAAATATGTCAATTAAATTGAAAAACAATTTGGAAAATCTCAATTTTGTTCCAAAATAATTTAGTGAAAAGTAAAATTCTTAACTGTTCTCATGGTAAATTGAAGACCAGAAATGTTCTTTGCAGCAGGCTTCCTTTACCTCAACACTACCCCTAAGCCTTCATAAGTCTGATGAAACAATCTGATGTAAAGATGATAATATACAGAAATCTTCAGGATAGCACATTAAAAACTTACTAATTCATCTGATAATGTAACCTTATTTTTTCAGTAGTTCTTTTATATTATATTTTTGCACCAATATTGCACCATGTAAGTAGCCACCCTTAAAAACTAATATGTCCATAAAAAAATGAAAGACTTAGTCATTTTATTGTAGCCTGGTTTGGTCACACCCCCATTTCTTCATTGTTTCCTACTGTAGGAACACAAAGATGAAGGAATTAGTAAATGTATGCATCAGCCCCCCAAATTTTTTTTGAGAGCTCAGTTTGCTCAAGGCTGCTACTTGATTGTGAGCAAGAGCTGCAGCAGCACTTTCTAGTGTATAGCTCTTTCTTTGTGAAGAGTGTGTATCAATTTTAGTAAGTTATTTTTGCTTTATTTCTACAAGGAGAAAATGAAAATGTATGCAGGTCTCTATGAAAGTAATGCCTCCTATTTATTTTCAGGGAAACTACAAAGAGCACAGTAACACTATTTGATAGAGCAAATTCTCAGCTACAACATGCCATTTTTCAACATAGTCATAACCATTAGCCATGCATTTTTGCAGCAATACACAATAGGCTGCATGCCATGCTCATAAAAATACTCATGTCCATCTAGAATGTGGCTTGATTTTCATGTCACCGTTGCCACTGATGAAACACACCACTCACCACCTCACTGTGCTTACATTCACTGTTTGTTCTCCATGAATGTTCAGCAAGCAGTGATGAATATCAGTAGGTGCCATTTTTTTCCTCATAATGGAATTTAGTTCCACACGTTTGTTTCTTAAGAACTTCCACATCAGATGTAATTTTGTCAGACTGCTCCTCTCCTGCTGTCTGTCACATGGCAAGATGTAATGGAATACTGGTGGGAAGGGTCAACCTCTACTACCATGCTACCAACATCAGCCTCTGTATATAATGAGTAAAATAGGAGGCATTACTTTCTCAGCAACCCTTTAAGTCTTTGCATAAATATCTTGCAGTGTTGTTGATTTTCTCCTATCTGTAACAAATAAATAACTTCCAGAAATGGGAAGAGTATTTGCATTCTTCTAGCCAGTTCTAAAGAAGGATAAAAACGAGATTTTGTATTGAATATTAATGTAATTAACTGTGCAGATATTTGCTGTCTGCCACATAGTCATGTTTTTCACCTTCACTATGCATGGTAAGAGTCAAAAATATTAATGATTGCAGGTCTTATGTTTGCTAACGGAAGGGTTGCTGCATAACCTAACAGCAGTTTTTTTATTCTTCTCCAGTTCTGTAGTTTAGAGCTAACATTTTATCATTTCAACATGTCATACTGGTACAGTGTGCAATGATGTGATGCACTGAAATGTCAGTTCTACCTAAGAATTGAAAGTTATATCACACAAACATTTTTATCTAATAAGATTGCTTTAAGTTTATATAATAGATTTCCAAGGCAATGTGAAGAGGTGACCTTGTCTGAGTAGTTACATGTTATTCACATATCTCAAAATACTTCTAATTTGTCTTCATAACTTTTGAACTCCACACTTCCTAGATTAATTTTTTGTAAGCATTTTTTTTTCTTATGAGAAAAGAAGTAATATGGGTTTGTTTATCTGTGAAAAATCTGCTATTTTTTTTTAAGACTAAATGGCAGTACTTTCTCCATTGTTCAATTATTCCATATTTCACAGCCTAGTAAACAGGAATGTGCATTACTCCGTAATATTTATTTCCCGGAGTTGTTTAATAAGTGTGGGAGGTAACATTGCATGATAATGTCTCATCCAATTCTGTGTATGCTAGAAGCAAGATTGGAACAGAATAGTATTTGTGAAAGTGCTCGAAAATCCTTTTCCTGGCAGCCTCTTTCATTCTTTATCCATTCCCAACGGTCAATCTGTGTAACAGCTCCTCAAGAACTGTAGTACTTTCAACGATTTAATATTCAAATGTTCAAAGAATCAAGAATTTAATAAATCTATGGTGATTTTCCAGGACAGGTAAAGCATGAAGGCTTTCTCTTCACTTCTTCATGGTCTTAACAGTTTCTTAACTTGTTCCAATAAAGAAAGTAACTAGTACATCTGCAACACTCCTCATAGTTCTCATTAGGTACCATTTTGGTAAAGGCTTTTGAATAAATTATAAAATTATATCATGTCCTTAAGAGTTACTATGCAATCTTCTTGTAGAATTTGTTTGTTGATATGATAATGAGTACTGGAACATGTTAAATAATCCAATTATCTCTCCAAATCTATATTTCTGTTTTGCAATACAGAGGGAAGGGAGAATGAATGGATATAGCAATACAACTCAAACCCTGGATATCAAACTATTGGTCCTCCCCTGTGCAGTCTGACTGAAGGCAATCTATTTTCCTGGCCTTTCTAAGTAACCTGGCATTTCAATTTCTAAAAACCTGGCTTTCACTGTCTTTCTCTTCCCTAAATAATGTGCTCTTTTGTTGCATTGACAAAATTAAATTCTTTAAGGTACTGGTAGCTAATTAAAATAGAATAATTTGACATATATTATTTCTTTTATCAATAGAAATTATCTTCCTTTTTGCTTTTTTTTTTTTTTTTTCAGTGAAAATAATTTTGATTTCTTCCATGAACATTTTTCACTCTTTTGGGGGTGCTGGTGGGAGTGGTGGGTTCATAGAGAGAACATAATGCCACTTCTATAATATGTTTCTTAGGCAGTATTGTGGAATGTTATTATGAAGAAGCATAACTATTTTATTTGTTTTGTTTTGTTTTGTTTTGTTTTGTTTTGTTTTGTTTTGTTTTGTTTTGTTTTGTTTTTCCCCTGGAAGGAGTAATGCATGATGCAAGGTTAAATACACACGCATACCATGTCCATACTAAGACTTTACTATTGTAGAGCATTTCCTATGCAGATCGGTTAGTAGAACTGGCAATTAAAGTGAGTTTCTTTTCACAGTCATGTGTGTTTTGCACATAGCATTTTTACTGAAGCCACGGAAAGCCATGCTTTTATGTCTTTGATGTAGAGATTCTGAAGACTATATTTGGTGAAAGATTTTGTACATAAATTTCAGAAAGCACTTTTTATTGCATTCCCTCTCTTCATGGCAGATTAGTCTGATTCCTATATAGGTAACTGCATTAGTTCTTAAATGCAGTTAAACAAAAAAGTACCATATACTCACAAATTATTGTGTATTGTTTAACAGTTGTTTGACACATTTCATCCCTGTACAGAAATGTATCAACAATCATAAATGATTTTCTGATACCTGTATTTACATTTAATGTTGTCTTATTTCAAAGACGGTTTTAATAAACTAAGGTTAGCATGATACTTAAAATCATCAGAGCACCATTTTTTACCATATTCTACTTCTGTGCTGTTTAGGAAGTGATGACTGGGGAAGAGGGGTGGAGAACTGCAGTTTTGCAAAGTATCCTATGTTGTGGATACTTTGGTTTGTTTTATGTTGGTATGAAATGCCAACAGTTTGGAATCTTTTGCAAAGGCAAATTGTCCATTTTGGCCCATCTATCTGATGGATATCCTGAGCACCAGATGCCTGGATATGCAGAAAGCTGGAGAGAAAGCTCAAGCTGCTCTACCAGCACAGTGAGTAGCCGAAGAACAGACCAGCAGCAAATCAAGCTGCCAACAAAAGGATAAGGCATCTGGCCAGGGGGAGAAATTTAGAAACTGTCAGGAAGCTGGGAGCTGGGCAGCAGGCAGGCTGGTCAGGAGCAAGATGTTTTCTTAGCCAGCTGGCCAGAATCCCTGCTAGTCAGCTTGGTAGCTGGGTGGATGATCACTTGTCATCGCACTAAAAGTCCTGAGGCCATCTTTGCAGTTCATGAAAATTAGAGAAAAAGATGGTCTTATTTCAGGTTATTTGCTTTGTTGTTCAGAATGAATATAATTCAGGCACATAACTGTGACTGTGAATAAACTTCTATGTCTTGTAGAACTCAACAACTATAAATAAATTTCAAATAAGATAATTCATTTTGTAGATTTAACTGCCTTATAGCTGTTAAATGCAACCACAAATAATGGCTTAAAATTACCTTTCTTTCCAAGTACTTTCTGCTTGTAGATTCTGAATATGGGCTAAATGTAAATTTGGAAACTGTCATGAAAAAAAGAGAATAGAATCTTTCTTGAAACTTGATGAAATATTTCTATTCTTCTTAAGACAATTCTACTTTCTGCAAATATTTACATCAGATCACTTTTGCAATATTTGCGAGAGATAGCATTTTTCTTATTAGACTAAAGAATAGAACTTCACGAGATCTAAAATAAAATCAGTAAGCCTCAAAGGTAAATGCAATTTTTAAATCCACTGCTCAATATGATTCAGGATAAGCATTAGTAGACTGGTCAGCAGTCCATCTTAAGCTGCTTGACTATTTGTGGAACATGTTACCCAAAAAGCTGCAACCTCAGCTGAAACAAAATCACATACACTTCATATCTGCAAAATGCTTTTGGTATTACTTGCAAATTCGTTTAAGATTTTGTGTAGAATATTAGATTTAAACTCAACCTTGTGCTTAGAGGCTACAACTACACTTCTACCTAGATCATCCTGAATACATAGGAAAGGATAGAATGAAGCAGCTGGTGATATCTTTGATGCACACAAATCAAATGTTAGTTCTTGCAAGTTTCATCACTCTGCATCCTGCTCCATGGCTACTGCTTAAGGTTTAAGAACACTTAAGGTTAAGAATAACTGCTTTCCTTTGTCCCTGTAGCAGACATATAAGGATATATGGTGTTGAAGGCTGTGCACACAGGTAGTTCTCATTTTAACTCTCCACATGTTCTCTTTAACATATGAATCATCTGAAGGACAGACAGGTGTCAGAGGTAAGTGTCAGACACTCCAGATTGTAGCTTTACTGCAGTAATAATATGAGCCTCTAGGGTTAATGTCATTGTGGTATTTATCATCTACTTGCTTGCAAATTAATTTTTGTGTTCAATTTTATTATGTTGATGTGTAAATTTACTAATGGGTTTTCTTGCAGCCTGTTTGCGCTAGTCATTTTGTATTTTCATCACATGAAAGAGGAAGAAAAAAAAAAGAAATTTAATCCTGTTAAAATCTGGAGCACAGCTAAGCAGGTCATTCATCTGCAGATGACAGTTCAAAATAGGTCTGCTGCTCCAGCATGATGATCTTTGTGTCCGGTTTGGTAGATACAAGTGTCTGACTGAAACCATATGCCAGAATGATTGACGTGAGCAGTTTCTTAGGGCAGGAAAATATCGTAACTTCCTTTGTCTCTGCCAGAGTTTTGGAAAGTCAGCATGCTTGCTGCCAAGAGAGACAGAGAGCTGAAGGAGCAGTAAACACTTATGACCAACAAGGATGACATATCTCAGATACATCTTCTGCATGCAAGAGCAGCAGATAGGAAGAGAGGCTGTCTTACCAGGGCTCTCATTTTTGACTCAGGAACAGCATCTTTTGCTTTTGTTCTAATTCTTTTCCCAGTGATCTTCTCTTTTTATGATAGCTATATTCTGCTTTGACTCTTCTGAATCAAAATTTTGATATGAATTCGAATTTGATAATGACAAAAATGATGATTGATCCATGAATAACTGTTAGATGGTTGAGTTACAATGTTGAGCATACAGTTGAGCTAGGCTTTATTCATGTGACTCCATTAAGAAAAATGACCAGCATAGATTATGAACTTGTAGGTTGATAATGGCAGTAATCTGATAATTGAGAAATTAAAAAACATGATCTCTTTATCATACATGGACTAATGTATTAAGAAATAATTAATACTATTGCAGGTAGGGGCGTAGCCTGAAGAATGTTCTTTTAAGTCTTGGAAAACCTTTGAATCATCTTTCTAATTGAGAGAAGATTGTTACTTAAACTGGAAGCAATTTGTAGCTTATTTGACTAAAGAATGCAGTCATTAACCTTCAATTGTAATATATTAGTCTTCTTTTTTGCTATTAACATAAAAGACACAGTGGTTTATTTACTAAGAAATGTCACAACAATACTGAAAAAAATTTAGGATGTCTTAAATCCTGATTTTAGATTTTAGATACATTTCGAATAAATAAGAAATTGAAATAAGTAAATGAATAATCATGCAATCTAAGATAGAAAATGTGAAATCCAAAATAATCAAGGTGTGTTTCACAAGCTGTCTCTGATTCTTTGGAAAGAATAGTTCAGTCAGTGTAGAAATTTCCAACCAAGGCATCCTGCTTTTTCAGAATTAGATGTGTTATATATCAGAAATAAGTATTTAATATTTATTTCTTGTTCTAAAATTAGAAAAAAATTTCCAGAAGCACAAGACGAACATGCTTCTCAAACATGAGGCTTTTTTGTTATCATTTAGTTTTTATGCACTATTATCTGTACAATTTCTAAACTTCAAATTAAGCTCATTTTTTAGCTGAAATACAGTATTTCTAAAAACAGATACTAGATTTAAATATGTTAATTAAAGTAAGATTCAGAATTATAATTCTGTTTTTATATTGTTAAAATTCTTCAACTTTTTTACGTTTAGTTTTATGATGCAATTAAACATTGGCTATAAAGTTTACTGTCACTCTGTATAATGTTTTTGTCGTTTTAAAACAAGCTTATAATTAGTGTGTGAAGTAAAATTATGTGTAGACAAGCAACAAAACAGTACCTATAAATCTGAAAGTGTTTATCATCTGCAAGCATATCTGTATTGTCTCTAGTTAGATGTATTGTTTATAGAATATATTGAACACAATTATTCATATATTATCCAGAATAGCACAATACCTGGAGTTATGAGAATATATATATATACATGCAACACATATTTCCAAATATTTCAAGACTATTATTTTTTTTTTTAAAGAAATGATTGTTTTGTTTTGTGTGTTTTTATGTATTAAATGGAAAATAACTTACATTTTTATCTTAGTATGCAAATACTTGATGACTGAAATAACTTACAAAGTTTGAGTATTTCTATCTTGTCAAACAATGCTGGGCTCAGGCTGCAACCTGTTCTGTTTATTTCTGATATCCTTTTGGTTACCTGTTTTTATTTTTCCTGGAGCTAGTAAAGACTTTTAAAGCTGTATCCTGACTTTGCCAACACAGTCAAAATATATAGGAGAAATGGCTTGTAGACTTATGGGCAGACTTATGGAAGATTTAATTCTGTTTCCCTTAAAGTGTAGCAGAAACATTAATGCTTTCACATTTCTTGAGTTACAGCTTCAAATTATCTTTTTCTCACGCCATCTGTATATGCAGTTTCTCAGTGTGACAACAATTAACATGGGAACCCTCTCAGTTCCACTGAAATTCATCTGGCTTAGGGTGAGGCCCTGCTTACATACAACTTCCTGCAGACCTGTTCTGCATTCTTCCAAGTATTCTGGAAGAATTCTGAAGTATTGACTTCAGTTCCATCACATTTTTTCATCTATTGCATTCACAGATTGTCACCTCATAAAGTTATTGATCTCTCCTGTGCTACAAATTCACTCAATACTGCCATTCCTGCCATAAATGATTTCCATGGGGGAATCACGAATCTGTTGCTTTGAACTTAATCGACTTTTAAATTGAATTGAAAGAAAGAATAAAATTCCATTTCAATTCTGTTTGTTTTGGTGGTTCTGAGCTAAAAGAAGAAAGAAAAATAAAGGTTCTGTCATCAAAACAGGCAGATGTGATTCTGAATATAGATAGACCATATTGTCAAGTAGAGAGGATATATTTTATAATTTCTGCATCTTAATGTTTCCATGTCCTTATCTGTTCAAAGATACAAATTGTTTAGGAAGTTTGGTAGCATCTTTGTTGAATTTTTAAGGACTGCTTTGCAGTTCTCTTCAGAAGACCATGCTGTGTGTCTGAAGTCTTACTGAGGCATGATTAATTTCCCTCTTCAACATAGTGGGATTTCTAAGTACAACATTGTTTTCTTGTGCTTTCCTAAAGGGAGAAGCCAGAATACTGCAGAGGTTAAGTGAGCTGGCCTTCCGGGCACAGCAGGAAGCTTTACGGTCTATGTTTGTCTGTTAACTTCAGTGTAAAATATTCCTGCTCCTTGCTTTTGTGAGCTTTTCATTCTTTGAAGTTAAAAAAAAAAACCATTTATACTTCAGGCATGGATACTGCATATGTTAATATGAAAGATGGATACCTAAAGTGGCTGCCGGATCAGCTGAGGTGGTGTTGATTATATACTCTGCCAGTATCAGGCAGTGCAATTGTAAGATCCTTACTCTAGGTTTCTAGTCATTTTGGCTATCAGCCACATCCAGCTTGGTTGTACAAAGTACCATCTGGTGATTACTTTAGCAGCCCTGCAAGTTGAGGCATTTGCTTTGCATAAAAAAGGACTATAAACATCTATCTGTTTCACAAATTGCACTTCAGTTTTTGTGGAGGTAGCACAATTCAGTTATGGCAAGCAATTATGGTGGCAAAATTACATATATGTAACAGTACTATATTGGGAAGTTAAAATATTTCCTTCTTTTAACATTTCATTTTACAGCCTTTACTATTTTTATAGAAAGAATACTTGAAAGAACATGTTTTGCACTAGACTGTGGAAGTGGCAGTTGCTTCCACAACATTGTCAAAATTTACCCAACCATCTTTTGGCGCATTTATTGATAAGCTTCACTAGGGTTTAAACCTGAGGTTTTTTTCAGTAGTATTTGCAAGTCTGTAGGTCGTGATCGGAGTTATCAGTCACCAGTTGCCACTTCAATTTGCAGAAATAGATGCCATGAGTGTTTTGAAAGATAATTAGAAGTCTGCAAACTGAAAAAAAATGAAAAATATTGCTTCATATATGCAACTCCATGATATGAGGAGAAACCCACAAATATCTGAATACAGAGAGGTCTAGATGATCTCCTTTTTTATGGACAGAAATGAACAAGGATTGCTCTATTCTGAGTGCTACAACCCATTCCAAGATGGCTTACATATCCTAGTTGGTATCTGTAAACAAAAATGTAATCAATATATTAATTCTAGTATTATGTAATTGTAATATTATTATTATAATTCAGTCAGGAGGAGAGATACAATAAAGTGTCGTACTCTCTTTATCTTGACCGTTATCTATTGAGTTGATCGACAGCTATAAATACGGACACAAAACTGACAATAAAATAAATTGAGATTAGTCCATCAGAATAAACAACAGCATTAACTGTAATATGAGCTGCAAGTAATCAAAGCAACATCTATAACATCATGGAGTTGTGAGGATTACTGTCCATGGTAATGAAAAAAAAAAAAGGTTGATTGTTTTTATTGTTCCTTCTCATACTTACTGTGGCAAAGTAAAAATGATAATATCAGCAAAAGTTATCTGAGTGCTTTTTTATTCATTATTTATGTCTTATAGTTATTATCTGCAGTGTCTGATCAGGTAGTGAGACTGTTTATGACAAAATGATCTTGCAGCTTAGGCATTCTAAGTTTAAATCCCACAAAGGTAATACACTTCTGAAATGACATTGAACAAGACTTCAGTTGGTCCTGGTTCAAAAACTTTTGACATTTAATGTGCATTTCTTCCAACTTGCATCCACCTTTCTATCTTAGGATGTAGGGAAGAAGGGAAACTTCCTGGGGCTCCCAGGATGTGGACAGAAGTCACCAAGTGGAAGCAACTCATTCCAGGGCTTAGAAGCAGTGAGACTGGAAGTAAAGCACAAAATAAGGAGCATTTCCTGCTTTTCTTTGTCCTACCAGACTTTCTGAAGAAGGATGATTCATATCCCAGCAATTACTGCTTCTGGGTTTTTCTTTTTTCCAGTGGCAGCTCTGGAACTGCTGATGAATCAGAATCTTCCTAGATGCTCTTACTAATGCAATCTGTTGTTTATGTTTAAAATTATTTTAATTGTCTAATTAGCACCTACTTAAACTTTGGTCTTATTTTGTGGGTTTTGATGAGTCGTATATTCAGCTTTTGCTTTCATCATCCTTCTAGACTTTTTTTTTTTTCTAAAAGGAAAGCTGAGAATGTGTTTAAAATCTGCTGAAAATTTCTATTTCCTTTTAAAACCATGTAACTGTTTCCAGATACAGACTGAATATTAATTAAAATATCTTTTAGTTTTGGAAGACAACAAAATCAGATTTGAACAAGAGAAAGCTTATTAGTATAATCAATCAACAAATATTAATAGTTTGTTCATTGTCAACTAATTAGTAGCTTCATTGTAGTCAAAAGAAAGGCAAAGACTGATAAAGAGTGTCTTTCTAAGGCAAAATGACAAGAAACACTTCACTTTTGCTATAGAAGATTGCCTGAAATAGGGCAAAAAGCCAGAGAAATTCTCTATTTTCCAATTTTATAATTCAGCTGATTCAATTACAGTCAATACTGTAATATATTGACTAACCCGTTGAGATAAAAATCATTCATGTATTGTTTCTTGGTAGAAGACATATCAGATAAAGACAGATGTTATAAAATCAGGAAAATGTTTTTCATTGGAATAACATAACTTTGGTTTTGTTAATAGTGCTTTCTGTTGCTTTTTCTGGTTGCTTTATTTGTTTATTTATTTAGTTAGTTAGTTAGTTACTGCTTTCACTCTAGATTATACATCAGAGTTGTAACAAAACTGATGGAACAAAGTGGATTCCACACATAGCAATTGAGCAGAGCCTACTACAGTGGCGTCATTTCTATTGCCGAGGTGAGATTATGTCTGGAATCCAATTGCAGGAATTATTTCCTGTTTGTACAGGTAATGTGCTTAGTGGCCAAGCTCAACGTGTCTCTTGTATTATCTTAGTGAGTCTCATAAAATTCCAGCAACACAGAAAATTTTGTTGCAAAAGCTATAACTTGTTTGACCTGGGGGGTAGTGCTCTTTATAGTCATGTACCAACTAAAACTAGCGCTGCCTATGGATGGGTGCTGCTTCTCTGATGTTTCAATTCAAAGTTAAGTAGGCTAATCTGCCTTTAATTTGTGTGACTTCTTTGGTTTTAGACCAAAAGAGAACAGAAAAGGAAGCTTATGTCATTACTGTTGCTCTTGTCTGTGAGGGAGTTATGTAAAATGAGAGCTGAGCTTAGTGCCCATAATTCTTTCCTATGTGTGACTGTTTCTGTCTGACCTGGAACTTCAGAGGGAGAATGTTCTAAGTCTTAAGATCATACTGGTTATTGCACATGCAGTTTAGGTATTATCATATGTATATTGGCATGATCATTCTCTGAGATGAGGGGTATTTACTATCATTAAAAATATAGTAACTGTAATGGCCAAACTGCATGGGCTTTTAGTTGAGCATGCTCGTAGAAGGCTGAACAACTGTGTCTCTAGTGAAATATGCTGAAAGCTGTCATGCAGTGTTAAGGCCAGTATTATTTCATTTCCTTTAATAGCGGTTGTGGTCTATAAGTATTATCTCAGTAAAAAAAATTCTCTTGTTACTCAGTATAATTAGTTATTGGTCATAAATTTTACCATAAAATAGCACTCAAAAAGCATCTGGAATAAAGATATTATTGACTGTTGCTAGGCAACTTATTAATAAATTCAAATGACCAATGAAAGCAAGAATAGAATTATAAAGCATGTTTAGAAAATGAGAATAAGAAAGATAATGATAAAATGTTATGACTATCAAATCTGATAGGATTTTCGTAGAGATGGACTCAGTCATGATAGAGGGAATCAACTACAGTTAAGAATGTAATTTTTAATTCAGATCAGTGCAAAGATTTGATTCCTTGATATTTAGTTGAGAATGCTACCGCTACTTTTAATCTCTTTAAGAATTTTCTGGAATTTCCTTTTCCCATTTTTGTAAGGTGCAATTTTAAAAGGTTTGGAAAATAAAAAGATGAGATTTGTTTTCTAATCCAGAAAATGTCTCGGATGTTATTAATGATAATGCCTTTAAAGAGATGTGATATCAGGACAAATTAATCCTAGCTTTTTAAAAAACACATGAGAATAAGAAGAGCAGAATGTGTTGCAGTATTCATCATGGACAGCCATATGCAAAGCCACAGTTGCTATAAAAAACATCATACTATGGAAGATGTGATATTATTATCTTTTTAGATATAATTATAGACTGAAAATTCTATAAGACAGTAATTAATGACAGTAATTACAGTTATTAAACAATAATTGAAGACAGTTAATAAGACAGTATTAAATGAAAGTTTTCAGTAAAGTTAGACTTAATACATAATCTTGATCTTTACAAAACAAACTTCAAGTTTTTAAGTTACTACAGGAACACATGAGTTTTCTGTATCAGGGCAAAATCGAAGTATTGTCTTAGCTTTGTACCTATGAATATACATACTCTTAATCAGCATTTTTGGTGTGTTACATTCTTCCCAGAACTAGAAACCTTGTGATGCAATTACCTATATCCTGTGTCTAATATTCATTCCAAAACTTTTAGTATCCGACAAGCTGTCTGGATTTTATTTGTGTCGACATGTATGGCATGGTTTATGCCTGGACTTGATATATGGGTTCATACATAGACTGCAAAACACTTTGAAATTTAATCAGCAATAAGTGAGGAGAGAACTCCAGAAAGACAAGAACAGGATACTTGCATATGCATTCCTACTGAGAAGGCGTATCATGCTTCATTCCTTTTAAGGCCCTGAAATCTTCTTAAGTCTTCTTTTGCAATTCTATATACTTTACATTTTTCCTGCAAATCTTTCAGCCTCTTCTGTGAACAGCTTTTTCTTTAACATGCATGACTAGTACTGCAGTTAAAAAACAACAGTCAGACAGAAAGGTAGACAAATAGTACTTCGTCTTTTGAACTCAAATATGTTTTTTTTCCTTTTGAGTCTTTTGAGCACTTGTATTCTGACCCTACTGTTTGATGTCTTGGCCCTGTTCTTGGGAAAAGTTGATTTCATCAAATCCCTGTGAAGCAATAGGAAGAATCTTATCTTACTCCTTTCATTGCCTTTTTGCTACTCCTTCTCAGTGTTGTCCTTGTATATTCATATATTGATAGATTTTAGCTGACTTCCTAATAGTAGTACTATATGCCCATGCTTACGGACATGTAAGTACCATTTCCCTCTCACCTTAGTAAAAAGCAGCAGTAAAAATAGAGAGCAGATAGGAAATGCTCCTAGATATGGTATCATAAGTTCAAATATCAGACCAGAATATGTAATGTACATGTTTTGAAAGGATTTAGTCTGCAGTCAAGATCTAAATGTCGTATGTCATAATTCAGTGGAATACAGCTTTCTCCTCTCATTTCCCTTCTCCCATGAAGTTGAGGTAAATCTTATAAAAAATGAAGTATTGTGTGTAAAAATCAGTAACACAGTCAAATGTCAGTGCATTTTTGGAAAAAGAGAAAAGCCCCATGAGACACTTACAAGTAAATTAAAATAAGAACACTGTGTGATTTTAACAAAAATGGTTATTTGAAATGCCTGAGATCTGTGAAAATTGCAATGGGAGGTAGTACTGTTCCAAATTGTGTCATATTTCATTCAGAATGTGCTGTTAATTATAGCACCACCTGTTAGAATGTACTTACTCTTGTGTCAGCATTACAAATGAACAAGTTTTTATTTAAATGAATTCCTTCATAGCTGAAAATTATGATTGTATTTTAATGTATTTTTTACATAAATATTTTGCTATTACTGTTTCATGAAACAAAATATGCACTTTTTTATTGGAACTCACTACATTAAGGGCCAGAAGGGCCCTTTGGAACTCACTATTCAGTACTGTGTCTTCTAGTTCAAATAATCCTACATCTAACATCTAATTGGTTAGATCTACTAGAAAATATTTTAAATGACACAAAGAATTCACCTGAAGTGTAATCGAAGTTAAATTACTCAAAAATCCAAAATATAATTATTTCATTTAAGATGTTAGTCTTGCCTCTGGTCTGAATCTGCCTATGTTCAGCCACTGGACCATTAGAGTTTATTTGCTTACCTGCTTGTAGGTTATTTACTTACTATTATTATTAATATTTTTGTTATCTTTTCAACTTTGTCAGCCATAATATGTGTGTGAGTTCCAGTAGCTCTGCAAATGCTCTGTTAAGCATTTGCACATGTGATTGCTTCTGTCCAATGGCAGATCAGAGGGAGTTTCTGGAAGACTATTTGAGGGGATAATTGCTTCACCTATATGCTATTGCCAAACAATTTGTCACTTTGTGGAATTTACACTCCAGATTTATCAGATGTGGCCACGGTGAAAGACCAACACTTAGCTTCTGGATATACTTGCTTATTTCAAAACAGAGGTACTTATCTCTCAAGAGGCCATCAAGTCTCACACTGTAACTCAGTAAATACAAAGAAGGTCAGAAATTCTCAATTTATTAGGTCTTAATTTAGATGAGAGGATTTTTGAGTTAAGCTGAAATTTTAGGGAAAAATCTTGCCTGGATCTTAAAAAGTTTGAGATAAGACAAAAACGTTTGGTTGTGTAGTTTGAGAATTTCAGGAGTGTCATCTTTTGATCAAACAATTAACTCAGCTCATGGGCTGAATACCCTGAATACCCTTTCAATTGTACGTCTCTTGAGATAAGTCAATCTAGTGACTCAGTTGATATCATTATGCTCTTGACTGCCATTGCAGTGCTGGGTTTGGTTTTCGGTGTGTTGTATAGCTGTGGAGCAAAGCATCTTACAGACGCATGACTCCTCTCAGGCAGGTGCAGTAAGTCTAACATTTTTGGCATGCACTCACCTTGCCAGCTCACTTAGGATGGCCTGGCACCAAGTCAAACAGGTTACCCTGTTCCTTGCATTCCCTTGCATGCAATCAAAAGAAGGTGGCAGCATATCCCTTCCTAGTACTAACAAAGCTATGTTTCTGACCTTGCAGGAAAACTTGGATAGCACTAATCTAATACAAACAATAAATAGTTGAGATTTAGCTAGTCTTTACCGGTATACTCTGTCTGAAAGAAAGAGAATGTGTTTTAGGCTAGGACATTCCTGAAATAATGTTGTATCTTCGTTTCATCTTCCCTTGATACTTCTTTCAATAGTTAATAATGTCCTTATAATGAAGACTTGTTTTGTTTTAATTCTACTGGTTATCACAGTTATATTCACCTTGTATCTTTTTCTGACACTTTTAAAAGACACATAAGTACCCAGATCCTCCTCTGATGTGCAATATTCAAGTCTTCTGTAAGGTTTGAAGGGGCTTTCTGCCTTAAGTGATTTAATGTATAAAAATAATAACTATTATTTACCTTTCCTTTTCCCACATGCAACGTACTTTTTATAGTGTGGAACCTATTAATAACATCTGAACACTGGTTTTTGAACAAAACAACATATATGGATTTGCTCTTACCCACTGTTCTGATTGTGTGTTAAAATCTTGTTTCCCACAGTATTGTACTTGTCTCTGTGTTCTGTGGCTTGTCTGATATAATCTCCAAAATATTTTTAGAGTTACAGATTTCCAGCAATCAGTGTTCCTGTTCCCAAATGCAGCCTGACTTCCTTGTTTGTAGGTGTATAGCTTCTATTTCATGCGACTTCATAATTAAAATAGGAAAAAAAAATCATACATCTTGCAAAAGACTTCTGGAAACTCCCACATTTAGTTAAGACCATGTATTACTGATACCATTTTATCATCATTTCTGTATAAATCTGTGTTATATTTTTCACAAACTGAATGGTCACATTAAGGTATGGCTACAGATAAAATCATTAATACTGAACAATGAACAGTACCAATTCTTTAAAGTCTGAATTGAAATATTGACCTGTTATCATGCTAGGAAATGAGTTAAGAAACTGCTACAGAAGATCCACACAGAATAATGTGTTTTAATAAGATGTTCTATTGCTTGTAACTCTCAGCATCTAGAGATATTTTGACAGCATTTAAAGTGCTTAGTTTCAGTCAAATACCCTAATATCTCAAAAAAGGATGTGTGCCTTTTTTAAAAGTCAGTGAGAAGAAGAGGGAAGCTTCGTGGATAGATGCAAGCTTTAGCATAAAAAAGAATCAAGATTAGCTGGTGGCATGACTTTGAAACTCTTAATAACTCATGAAACGCATATACCGGAATCACTAGTAATTAAAAATTTTCTTGACTGAGAGAATTTATAATACCTCAATTTCCTGTGTTACGATTAAAACATCGAAGTATTGAAATGATAATTGTAAATTATAGCAAAATGCATGATGAGGAATTTTCTTTTATTTCTATTAATTATTTCTGTGAGAAAATTCTTATATTAATGGCATACTGCTGAGGCAAAAGGAAGTAAAATTGTTTCTCATGTTGGACAAGATAATGGCAAAATATCCAAAGTTAAAGGAGCATTGTGTATATTAATATAAAAAGATATCCAAAACTCCTGCCATTATCCAAGCATCTTTCCAAGTGATGAGAGAATATTTTACATATATTAAAAAAGAGTGTAATAATATGCTTTGTACAACATATAAGAAGTACCTTATTGTTGCCTAGTCTGTTTTTCTCTATATCTTACACATAAAAAGACAAGAAGTAACTACAAGAGTAGTGTGCTCCAGGCAGTAAAAAGCCTGCAAAGGAAAATCTAGGTAAGAACTACATAAGTCTGTCATAATCTAACCAGTTTTCTACTTTTATGAATATGAAAGGGCCAGGAAAGAAGGTCAGAGACTCAAATATTCAAGTATTTAATCCTTTACTCTATTTCTTATAGAAAAAATAATTTTCTTTACTAGTCACATTCTCTACTAGAATATTTTCATGTTGATCATGCGGATGTAGTTTTTTTTTTTTTTCCTAAAATGTTCTAGTTACACATTTTGGAGAATTGCTTCTTTATAAAGCTGATGAAATACAAAAAATTTTAAGGAGAAAATATTATTTGTAGTGTAGCTGTTGGGCTTCTATATAAATAGCCATGTTTCAATTTAAGTTGTCTTAAAAAAATAACGTTATTTTTCAAAGCAGCTGAAATGAAAGCCAGGAAGACATAATATCCTAAATTTTATAACCTGTATACTATATCCTTAAACTGAGTCATGATGTGACAAAATTTCCCATATTAAAAAAAATATACTTGTGTTTGTGCAGCACCCCTGGGCAACTCTGTGATCTCAGGATAAGTCTCTTCCTTTCCTTTCTCCCCCTCTCCCTCTTCCCCTGTAATCCCCTTCCCCCCTCTCTTTGTCCTGCCAAGGAAGCCCATTCCAATGATTGACCACCCTCATGTATTGCTCAACTTCTGGTGTAATATAACGTACTCATATAGACCCCCAAAACCTGTAGAGCAGATTCCCTGATGTCATTGTTAACTAGGTCCCTGAAGAACTACGTTTTTGCTTTCCTAAAATTCAGGATGGGTGAACTGATCTTTTTTCTCCTTGCAGCACAACTTTTGAACTCAATTTGATCACCATGGCCAAGACAGCTACTTGTCATATCACTCACAAGGCCTTCTCTATTCTCAAACAACAGAAACAGGAGGGCACCATTTCTAGTTATCTCTCTATTTGTGACTGAAATTTATCTTAAACATTTCTTTTTTTATATTTCCCAGACTCAGTTCTCATGACTGTATGATATTTGTAGTTTATGTCTGAGAAGTTGAAGTCTCCCATAAGGATGAGGGCAACTGATACAAAAACTTTTCCAAATTTTTTATGGAATAACTCATCTGTGCTATTGTTCTGGGTGAGTGGTTGATAGTAGACTCCCTTGGCAACATCTGCTTTGATATCCATCTCTTTAATCCTTACCCATAGGCTATCTGCTACACCAACATTAACAGCAAGAGCTGTACAGTTTGATCTCTTCTTTATATACAGCACAACACTTCTTCCTCTCCTGTCCTGCCTGTTCTTCCCAACAACTGATAAGCCTCCATTCCAGCACCCATTGGTGGAACTCATCCCATCAAGTCTCACTAACACAAATGATGTCATAACTGAGAAAAGACCAAAGTTTCAGGTTTGTCCTGTTTATTCCCCATACTGCATACATTTAAGATAAACATTTCAGATATGCTCCCTGTAGAGGCACAGACTTTCCAGTTAGCCTTGACACCTTCAAATGGAAAGATACAAACCTTTGGCTTAAGTTCCTAATGGTATCCTCCCTCCCTTAAAATTATTTGTGTGGTACTTTAGCTAACCTGCTGCTGTATCTAGTTAGCTCTTGTCTAGAGTTAAATACTCGTCCTACATTAGAGTATATTTCTGCTTTATGTAGCGTATTGTAAATATAGACTACATGTACTCTAAATTTTTCATTATTTAAAAAGGATTTGAAGCTTTTATATACTTTCTAAACACAAAAGATACTTTTAACATGAGTATTTTTCATCAGTACACATTTTTTTTCATATATATATATTTTTTTCCCCACATAAAACAAGGATGCTTTACAGGAAGTTATTGTTTCCTACATTGTTTCCTACATTTCATATTTAAAATGCACTGTTTACTTTTTTTCTTCTAATTAGAATACCATTTGCACAATATTCCTCAGCAGTAAGAGACTTTTGTTTTCTTACCTTACACATAGACTGTAAAAACTAGGGTAAATATACTAAGTCATGATATTTCTTCAAAGTATTTTTTTTCCCCAGTGGCTCACTTAAAATTATTTTTACTACTTGTTGCCTACAATTAGTTTATATATTATATTTCCATTGCTTTTCCAATAGTTATTTAAAAACAATGATAATAGAGCCCATAAAATTTTCTTTTTAAATGGCTTCTCCTTTACAGCTTCTCCTTAATTAGAGATGTTTATGCAATAAAAAATCTGCAATATATATTTTTGTTAATAAAGATACATCTATTAATACTTATATCCATATCATTTATTACATATGAGAACAAACATACCAAAAGATGGAGCATAGCAAGAGGACAGAAACTAGTCGATTCGTAGCAGTAGAATATGATCAGAGCATATAAAAGCATACGTTAAAAGGGAATAGGTTGGTGCCATTTCTATCATGAGATGTAAGAGTTCACACTGTGTTGATTTCCCAAACAATTAAAACTCCTCTCCGCACCTCAGATTTACCATACAACTTGAAAGCCATGTCCTTATTAATCTTTTGTGAGCAAGTGACCCTCATCATGTTTAATTATCACCTTTATTTTCAACTTTGATATATGCATTATTCCACCAATTACTAGATCTGTTTTGAACTATAGCTGTATGAAGGTGAATAGATTGAGGAGTTTTTTTTCCTAGGCTTTTTTAAGACTCTCAGTCTTCCTCATCTTCTCTTCTAGTGGAGAACATATGGCTTCAAAAATTCCCCTGGACTGAAGTCAACATGTGAATAATACTATGATCTTGCTGAGTGTTACTCAGGGCTTAAAGGCACTGAGCTTCAGTGTGGCAACAGATGTGTTTGAAATAAAATGTGTGAAAAGCTTTCACAGCTTTAAAGTTGTTCAGCTATGATATAACACTGAAACCGAAGGAGAAAAGAAGATGAGATTTGTGCTCTCTTTTCGTAATTGCAAGGAAGAACAAAACAATCTTCTCTTGATTAATAACTATACAAAGAGCAATTCCACTGTTGGTCTCCCTGCATGTTTTTGCATGGTGCACCTCAATCATTACCCTGTTATGTACTAATAAATCATGAAAAATGTTCATTCTGCTAATATGTGCTTTTTAAACTCATTTTGGAATAACATTTACAAAATAAATAAATAAATAAATGAAAATACTAATAGTGTTTGTTTGGAATTGGCTGTTTAATGCTTGGGAGCCCTTTATAACCATAAAAAATCACAGTGATATTCACAAGGGAGGGTTTATGGAAGGTGATCATGTAAGATAATTTTTATGCAGGGAAATGCTGAAAGAAGTTTATAAAAAGGAGCAACAGACTGTTATATGTAATTCTCTTAAGCAATAATAAATTGCCCATATAGAGTTAATGATCTCCAGACATTTCTTTTAAAAGACTTGAAAAGAACTAATTAATGTTGCACATTTCAAGCTAAGCAAATTGCAGTGATAAATGGGATTACTGGAAGCTATCAATGCAATTCATAACTGAAGGAAAGGAGCAAAACATCACTCAGAATGTTAAGGAATGCATTTAGGCAAAACATTTGGAAGTACTTAATTATATCTGCAGAGGACAGTTAAATGTGGTCTGGTGCTTTGCATTAGTAGCAATATTAAATCTTCAGAAGGTTGCTTAAGAGTAAAGTAAGTAGACCATTTGTTGTCTGATTTGACATGCAAGAAAAATTTCTTTATTGTTAAATTGAGCAAACATCTGAAAAAATAAACAGTCTCTTAACAATTAAAAAGTTTGAATTAAAAACAGAGTTTTGCACTTGGGCCGGAGGAATCCCAGGCAACCATACAGACTGGAAGGAGCGGTCCTTGAGAGCAGCCCTGTGGAGAAGGACCTGGGGATCTTGATAGATGAAAAACTTAATACGAGCCAGCAGTGTGCCCTTGCAGCTCAGAAGGCAAATGGTATCCTGGGCTCCATCAAAAAAAGGGTGGCCAGCAGGGACAGGGAGGTGATTGTCCCCCTCTACTCTGCTCTTGTGAGGCCCCATTTGGAATACTGCGTCCAAGTGTGGAGCCACCAGTACAAAAAAGACAGAGAGCTATTGGAGAGGGTCCAGAGGAGGGCCATGAAGATGATAGGGGACTGGAGCACCTCCCCTATGAAGACAGGCTGAGGGAGCTGGGCTTGTTCAGCTTGGAGAAAAGAAGGCTGCGGGGTAACCTCATTGCAGCATTTCAGTACCTAAAGGAAGCCTACAGAGGGGAGGGGAATCAACTCTTTGAAAGGGTGAGTGACAGCAGGACAAGGGGAAATGGTTTTAAGTTGAGGGAGGGGAGATTTAGGTTGAATGTCAGGGGGAAATTCTTTACAGAAGAGTGGTGAGGTACTGGCTGCCCAGAGAGGTTGTGGATGTCCCGTCCCTGCAGGTATTCAAGGCCAGATTGGATGGGGCCCTGGGCAGCCTGGTCTAGCATTAGGTGGAATGGTTGGTGGCCCTGCATGTGGCAGGGGGGTTGGAGATTCATGACCCTTGAGGTCCCTTCCAACCCTGGCCATCCTGGTTGTATTGGAAATAGTGTATCCAGCAGGACCAGGGATGTGATCATCCTGTACTCAGCACTGGTGAAACTACACCTTGAGTACTGTGCTCAGTCTTGGGGTTCTTACTCCAAAAAAGATATTGAGGCCATGGAGTGTGTCCAGAGAAGAGCAATGAGGCTGGTGTGGGGTCTGAAGCACAAGTCTTATGGGGAGCAGCTGAAGGAACTGGGATAATTTAGTCTGGAGAAGAGGAGACTCAGGGGAGACTTTATTGCCCTCTACAACTCCCTGATAGGAGGTTATAGAGAACTGGGGATCAATCTCTTTTTTTGGAGAACTAGAGATAAGACTGGAGGGAATGGCCTCAAGGTTGTGCCAGCTGAGGTTCAGACTGGATGTTAGGAAGAATTTCTTCTCCAAAAGGCTGGTCAGGTGCTGAAATGGGCTGCCCAGAGAAGTTGAGTCACTGGTTCTGGAGGTGTTAAGAAACGTGTGGATGTCCTAATAAGTTGCAGTATATGGTTATTATGTGGTAACATAATTTAGTTGGCAGTATTGTTGGCAGGTGGATGGCTGGATTGAATGATCTTACAGGTCTTTTCCATTGTATAATCAAAGAATATTAAGATGTTATAATAATGAAATGAACAAGAGAGTTAAGCAAAGCAAGACAATCTGCGTCTGGTTGATATGAATTAGTTTGTGTTCATGCAAGAACAGGCATCCTCTAGAGAAGAAAATCCATGAGTACTCATAAGCATTATTTGTGTCTTCGCCACTTGTGGAGAGTAGGACTTGAAGAGATCATAAAATCATAGAACAGCTTGGGTTGGAAGGAACCTTAAAGATCATCTTATTCCAGCTCCCTACTATGGACAAGGTTGCTACCCCCTGGATCAGGCTGCCCAGGGCTCCACCCAAGCCTTGAACATCATATAAATCTTCCCCTTTTTAGTTTAAAATAATTCCCCCTTGTCTGCTGCTTCCACCTGAAAGATGATATTTTGTCTCCTCATATGGGAGCTCAGGAATAAGGTAGAATATACCTGAAGGAAAGCTCACTATAGAGCTACATTCCTTTTGCCTTCTTTCAGTTTATTTCAGTATTCTTTCTTGGAACTACTGTGACTATAGTATTGGCAGACATCACAAGTTTATATTAGTTACTCAGAAGGTACGCTGCCAAATACATAGGTCAAAACCACTGAGTTGTGCCTCTTCAACATTCTAAATGAATAAATGTTCACCTAAAAATTATGCCAATTTCAAATTACGTTTGCACATTTTGCATCTCAAATACATATGTGTATTCCATAGCTATCTCCTGCTTATTAATGATGTGAATGGAATATTATTAAATGATAAAAAAGCAAACAAATACTACTAGTAAGATTGTTGCCCATTTCTCCTGAAATTCAGAACTCATATATAATTGTTTCTGTTGTGCCAAGCAAGTTGAACAGTTACAAGGCAATGTTTTAAAATCTACTATTTAAATCTCCATAGTTTTCACAGTGAAAGAAGTTTTAATGTCTTTTAGCAAGTGTCTAACATACCTCCTGTCTGTTTCATTGACCACATGGATAGCATTACCATTTTTAGTGTTACTGTCAGGACAAAATACTGATAAATAAGAGATGAGGTCTTGCTCAACATAATACATAAATATGTTTCTATTTAATTTTAGTTCTGCTTCATGGAAACTATTGTAACCTGTGCACATAGTGTATTTTATTTAAAATAAAAGGGAAGCTAATTGAAAAATAGGGATATCTCAAAAGTACAGCTGGTGAAACAGTATTCTGTAACTAAAAAGTATTTTAGAGAGTAACAAATATTTAAAGAAATCAGATTACATGAATGGAGGAAACTTATTTAATAAGTTGAGAACGTTTGACTTAAACAGTTCTGGGAGGAAAAAGTGTTCTATATTTCTTATCTGTGTATGTGTAATTTATTGCCGTTCTCACCTCAAAGATGACATCCACAGGAAAATTTCTTTAGAAAAATGATTAAAGTTTTGGAAAAAATGACTTTTTCTTATTGTAATACCGAGTCTCATGAAGAGTTTGAATGAGATTTAGCAATTCAAAAATGAGGAGGAAACACCTTTGCTTTCACCATTTTTTTCAAAGATGCTTGTTTTTCTGACCAAGTTATTTTGAATTGTCCTTTGTGTTTACTGTGTCATACTTTATATGCCACATAAACGTATTTTAATGCTATGATCTGCCTTTTAAGACTCTTTTATACATCTTTGATACTGTTCTGATCTTAGATAGCTCAGTTTTGGGTTTTTTTCCTCCCCCCCCCCCCCCCCCCCCCGATTATTTTTAAGCCTGCCCAATTCCTCCATACTAGTTTGCAGTATGATAGTCTAGTTTGTTATATGTGAGGAGGGGTGAGAAACAATGGTGCCTTATAGCATTCCTTTAACTGGTTTTGGAAACATATGTTTGAGGAACTTTGAAGTTCTACCCATACCACTCTCATAATGTTCTGCTTTACAGTAAACTATGTAATAAGTTCACCAAGAAGCAGACATTTCAGACTATGAATCAGGACTGGTGGTTAGAGAATCCACAGACAGCTACAGAGATAAAGAAAGGACTCTGCATTGGTGTCTGAGATGGTGCTTCTTACTACAATAAATAAATAAATAAATAAATAAGGCAGAGAGGGAAGATGTCCTGATATCAGTAGCTCTTTTTCTGGCTGGGTTGAAAGTGAAATGTGATTTTGTTATTTGTTATTTGTTGATTATGAATCTTAATTTCCAAGGGAATTTTGGAAGTGTGTGGGATTGAAATGGGGCAATATTTTCAGGTGTAATGTAGAAATATTTGGGTATCCTCTACCAACTTGAGAAGAAATAGGATCTTTGTAGACAAATGTAACTGCGGTCTTGAGTATAACAAAACTTCCATGTTGATCAGTCCTATCTCAAAATGACACTTCAATATTTACTTCATGACTTTTGTTTTAGTTTACTGTAATGACTTAGCATTTCTCCACCCCTCATACTTTGGAGTATTTAGAAATTTGCAGGGATTATTTTTTTTTTTTTTGGCTTTTGAGAAAGAGTCATGAAAAAATAAATGTGTAAACCTTCAAGGACTTTTGACATAAGCTGCAAAGTCCAGATAACCAAGGTTTTTTCCTGAGGCTATATGAGTAGGTTTGTCAAAAAAAAAAAAAAAAAAAAAAAAAGATGCAGTGTAACTACTGCTACAGTAGATATTATGGTAATTAGAACACTTCAATGAGAACTGCTGTTAATGTATTTCATAGGGTCCACAGAGTGTTAAATGCACACTGGTAATTATTTATAAAAAATATGCTTTTGTTTTCGTCTGACTCAGTATAGGGCTCCCTGGCCTTATTTGGAACCAGAGAAAAACGGATGGCAGAGCTTTACTTTTTATTTCAATCCATTTAATGCAAGCAGATGGGAGTCAGGTAGATTATTTATTTTAATGATTTAGTTGGCTAATTTGTCCCACAGTTGCTCATTCCCTTAACTTTCATTCATGGTTTGAAGAACCTGTAAATGTATTGCATTTGTGCAATAAAGAGTACAGTAAGCAGTAAGCAGCCTGGTATATCTATGGATTTTTCCTTTAGTTGTAGCTACTACTAATGGAGAATTCATTCTCTCCTGCAGTCACATTTATAGAGCTGGAGATTAGCTGTCTGCTTTGTCTAATTGGTATTATAATTCACAGTCATTCAACATATTAGTGTTTCAGCTTCTCCTTCTAAAATTGTAGCAAAACACACATAATTATAATGGGCTGAAAGTTTTATGTTTTGACAATTAAATTTTGTAGTGCCTAACAAACAATGATTATTATCTCACAAGAGATCATTTAGTTGGGAAGAAATACTAAGTTGAATATTTTTCCATATGGGAAAGAAAACTTTGAAATTCATCCTTTCATCCAAAGCCTCAACCTGATGTTTCATCTGGCCCTCCTTTGTGGATTCCTTTTTCTTTCCCTTTATTGTATTTTTATCCTCTCCAATCATCCAGGTAAAGATCACACAGTTATTTTTCCTTCCTTCAGCCTTCCTTTCCCTTGCTTCTTTCTGCTCTCCATGTACTTTACTGTCCAAGCTCAAGCTGCTTATTCACAATCCATGAGATTGCACAAAACTCTATCTCCAATTTTAAAAGATACTCTACTCTTCCTGTTCTCTATTTATATTTGATTTTGGCAACTGTTATTCTATTTCTTCATTGAGAATATTATCTATTTTTTCTAGTGAGGGACCTATTATATTTTATGGTAACATACTTGACTCCAGCCTGATTTTGAAAAAAAAAAAAAGGAAATGTTTCCTATTCTGTGCTATATTCCAATACACTATCTGGTCTCTATGCAGAATTTTCCATTCTTTTTTGTCTTCATCATTTGAATTTTAACCCTCTATAGCAAAAAGTCCTCTAATCTTGAGACCAGTTGTTCAGCATGTACATTTACAGTATTCTATAAATGAATGTTTATATAAGTAAGCATGAGGCTTATCTTTCCGGGATGAAATCAGTATTGTCAAAGATTGTACATGGGAGGTAAAGTATGGAAATATACATAAGTTTTCTTGATCTGGAAAGTATAAAACATCTTCTAAGATCTTGCTCTTGTTGCCCATGACAAAGATGAAAGTTGTTTCAGAATACTGTTGGAGAATTCTTTGTGTATTATTGTTGCTGTTTTTTCTTCAGACAATGATTATCTCAAAAGTGACTCAGAACAAAATGGAGATGGAAAAATGAAGAATGAGTAAAGAGCAAGACCAAGATGTGAATAGAATATAGAATTTATTTTTATAACTTGAAAATCCTGTTAAGTTTTCTGTTTGATAAATATTCCTTTTCCTGTGCAGGACACATCAGAACATAAATATTTCCAAGTTCACAACAAACATGACACATATTTCTGTTGGCATTTTAGACTCAAGTTAATTAACATTTTTATAGGCACAATAATTAACGTTTTATGAGCTCAATTTCCTCATCCCGTGAACCTACTTTAGCTCACTCCAAACTGGAACATGTAAGTGGGTTAGGTTACAAAATGCTAATGTTCAGTTTGGTTTTAAGGGCCAAATAAACTTCATAAATGCTGTTGGTTTGCAGTATTAACACAGAGCTCCATTTGAAGGAAAATAAGTGGCAGAAAGCCCTTAGTGCCAGTCCAAGATGCTAAACTAACACTGAATAATAATTATTTCTATAAATGTTATTCTGTTTGCTGTTATGCTGGCTAATATTGTCTTAGTGATATGACAGTCCCTCAGCTATCTGTACCAGTGTATTTTTTATATTTCAATTGTAAGCAAATAGGGCAGGCCTCTGTGGTGACACTCCTAGCAAAATGGGATCTGGAATAAGTTGCTGAAGTGCAACTCCAGTTCAAATTTTACTTAATAAATGACCCATCAGATCATCTGAGGTGATGTTTAGGGAAGCTGTATGTTTTAATGCCATGCCTAAGCTAGTTGTTCTCCATAGCCTTCCAAAGTCTAACCTTTTTTTATCTGTACTAGCACTTTAGACAACTACAGACACCAGATTTCTAGCAATAGCAAAGTGCCTATTAGTACCCTTACAGACACAGTACCCCTTATACAGAAAATATAACAAAATATGTATCTCATATTTGGTTCTGTTTCTTCAGTGTCTCTTCTTTGCTAGTGTTTTACCATGCCCCATTGATTTCAAAAGAACAGTTTTTCAGAAGAGAAACCAAATATTCTTTAATAATAGAAAAAACTTTAAAAGAACAACCATTCTATTATTAAAGATTGATGCTTAGTGGATAATCAAAATGAAAGATCCATTATCCTATCTCAAAATGTAGGATAAACAAGACATTGTTATTTCAAAATGCAACCAAACTATATTCTTAATGTTTTGATAATTCAAATAGCATATTGTTTAAAATTTCAGTTCACAGAAATATAAACTAATGGCTATTTCCTCATAAATATTCTTTATCTGTACAGTATTCTTGTTCCAGTACTTTCAGCTTCCTGGACCTTTTTTGACCTTTGATGAGTGCACTTAATTTGTATGTGGTACAATATATCTTTCCTTTTCATGCTTAAGAGAAGTTTCTCACTAAGGAAAAATTCCATATTTTGCATTTGTCATTTTAAAAATATTTTAAATCAAGTTAAACTCTTGCATAATGAAACCAAAATATATCTGTTAAAAATTTATCTACTCAAGATTTAAGTCTGTCCTTTTATCTTTTGTGGAAAAGTTAGAGCAATGCTGGAAGTTTACTCAGCTGCATTGCTCAGCAGCAAACATCTACAATCTGTTTTACCTGTCTCCTGATATAGTTTGAAGCAGCAGGAAGCCTCTGTCAACAGAATAATTCACAGTCTGTGGCATAGTGGAAAACACTGTTTTATCCACTGAAAAATCACATAGAATGGAGCCTTATATCATTTAATGTCCCGAGGTTTAAGGTACTTTCTTGGCTCCAGCTGGCTAGGACAAATATCCTCTTTTGAAGTTCTGTTTCTGAAGAAAATCCAAGAGGATCAGATGGCACAGAAATGAAAACAAAACATAATGTATGACTTTGCTACTAGTTGAAACATTAGTTGAAATGTTGTGGATTCAAAATCAATACAGTTCCTGCAGCATTATTTCATATGCAAACTTCAGATAATTAGTTAGCTTATAAAATATTTCTAAAAAGGTAAGATTGATGATGCTACTTCTGAAACTTGCTGTTTCTCAGATATTAACAAGCACTTGAAAATTTCAAAGCCCAAGATATTTAACCTATTTCATCCAAACTGTAATATCATGTTAAAATGTGACTTTTTAATCATACAACTTTGGTAAACAGTATGACATTGGAAGTAAATATATCCATGTCAATAAATGTGAAACAGTATTAGTTTTAGAAAAATTAAACCTGTTGCACAATAAAGAGAAAATAATGTAACCCACCCCCCCACACACAAAAGATTCAAAGATCTTTTTTTAGACCATCAAATTTTTTTCTGATGGTCTAATGTGGTATAATGAATTTCCTAGATGGATATTTTCAGTTTAGAATAACAATCTTGATGTTTGTCTGACCTTACTCCCCAGAAAGTAATGATGCAAACAGAAACTTATTTTGCGTTTGTTTGCTTGTTTTTTTGTATTCACATATATCCTAAACCATAGCATGCTCTACCATTATTTTCTTACTGTATTCCATCTTGGATCTAGTGTTATTTCTGGAATTTAGCGTAAAGATCAGATAGGAATATGAATTTCTTTTTAATTAGAAAATACATCATGAATTTTCATCCAACCATATTATTGAATCTCAAATGCATCAACTCTTAAGCTGAGAGGAGTAATGTAAAGCACAAATAAAATGTGGATCTCTAACTAGGTAATAGTGAGAGTTGGTGATATGATAAATAGGTAAATTTGGATTTGGCACGCACTGGGATCATTTTGAAGTGTCTTTTAGGATGCCTATTTTGTATTTTATATAACTCACATGCTCAAAATATTCCTAGAATTATAGGGAGCTGATGTATTTATTCATGTTTGGAATTTCTGTAACAGACATGTTTATTTTATAGAGTAAAATTTAGTTAGCTGGAATCATAAAACCATAAAAACTCTGAAAAAAAAAAGAAAGTTGAGGTGAGAAATGACATTGGTTTTTTTGGTTGGTTAGGTTTTGTTTTGTTTTGTTTTGTTTTAAGAATTATTGGTTATATCCAGGACTATTCATCTATATTTAGCACATTGTTCAGTAAATGTGCGTTTATTATGTGGTTAGTGGATATTATCTAGCCAGGGAAGCTCTCCCTTTGGTCCCTTTGTGGCAGCTAGACCAACACCAGAAACACAGCTTCTCAGTTAATTAAATCTAGATGAACCTTAATGACCTTAATGGTTTGTAAGTCCATGTCCCTAGTAACAGTAATAATATCTCAGCATGTTTTATCCTTATTACTACTTAACTCTGAAGTGAACTTTCTGTTTTCAGATCTAACTAAAGTTATGTTTCTTAATTTTCTCATAGTTTTAATTTTTAGATGAATTCCTTGACCAAATTAAATAATTTGTACAAGAGCAGCTTGGAAAGTAACACTTGCTATTTTATTATATTGTTCCACGATGTCAGAGGCAGATGTTAGTGGTATGGCAGTAGAGGTTGAACCTTCCCACCAATATTCCATAACATTTTGTTGCCATGTGATAGATGACAGTAGAGGGGCAGTCTGGCAAAATGGAATCTGACATGGGAGTGTGTATCAAGTGAAGTTGTAGAAGTGAATTCCCCTGTGTGGAAAAATTTGCACTCACTGACACTCACTGATGCTTGCTGTATGTTTACAGAGACCAAATGGTGGATGTGAATGCAGTGGATGGTGTGTTTCATCAATGGCAACAATGATATGAATGACAAGTCATGTTCCAGATGTCAGAGTAAGGCATGCAGCATCTTGTTCATCACTGGTGAAAATGCATTGCTAATGCTGGTGACCATGTTGGAAAATAGTGTTTGTAGCTGAGAATTTGCTCTCCTGAGTAGTCTTACTGTGCTGTTTATAGCTATTGAAGGTTTCATGAAAAAAAATAGTAGGTTTTACTTTTGGAGCAATCTACATACAAAATAATGTCAGATGTACACAAAACAGATCAACCTACTTGGAATAGAGTATTTTGAAAGTTGGTTACTTCCTTACAAAAGGAATAGAGAGAGATCATATTGCATTTGTTGAAATGGTAATAATTTACCAAGGAACAATAGTAATGGGAAAAGTATTGTATTACTTTTTTTTTGACAAATAAGAGAGAGTAAAGCAGCCGTATTAGTTTTTTGTTTGTTTTACAAAATAAACAAAACAAAGAAACAAGCAAATTCCTTTTCTTTTGCTGTTTATCAGTGCTGATCCCACAAAATTATAAGGAAACATTACTCAAAGAAAAACAACACTCTCTTCAGTATTATTCCAGCAAGTCGGTTGTTTCTTAGGTTTTGAAGTTGAAGAATACCAAATAATGGATGTTTTAGTTATGCAAATACTGAATACTCATGGAATTATAAAATCATAGAATGGCTTAGGATGAAAGGGACCTCCATATCATCAAGTTCCAACTTCCCTGCCACAGCCAGTGCTGCTAACTGCTAGATCCAGTACTAGATGAGGCTACCCAGGGCCCCATCCAGACTGGCCTTAAAACATGAGAATCCACAACCCCTTTGGGAAACCTGTGCCAGCATCTCACTGCTCTCTCTGATATCTAATCAAAATCTTCCTTCCTTTAGTTTTAAAACCTTTCCTTGTCCTATCACTACCCACCCAAGTACAAAGTTGATTTCTCTCACGTTTAAAAACTGCCTTTAAATACTGGAAGGCTGTACTGAGTTCTCCCCGCAGTCTTCTCTTTTCCAAATATGAAGGACATAGCTAACAAATTACATTAAAAAATATATACATATACTTGGAACTCCATGGATTTAGAAAAAAATAATGAATGCATCCTATTTAGAATGAAGGCTTTCCAGAATAGTATTACAGTCATACTTCATGGACTATCATCTTACACTGTTTTTTTAGAATAATAGCAAATACATGTTCAGCAGTATTCTGATAGGTGTACAAAATTACCTTTTTTCTTAATTATTTTACAGACTTTGCAGACAGTTTTTCTGGTTTGCATAAATTAAAGAATTCAGCAAGACTTACACACTTGAATTGTTGTATATAGTACTAAGAAGCTTATCTTTATATATTATATATATTTGTCTAATTTTACTTCAAATTATATTTGTCTAATTTTACTTCAAAAATACAGTCAGTGAAATTACAGCTGAAAGAAAAAGATGATTTGTTTCATAATTGGATAATCAGGTTCTTTTACTTTCCCTCCCTCCCTCCCTCCCTCCCTCCCTCCCTCCCTCCCTTCCTTCCTTCCTTCCTTCCTTCCTTCCTTCCTTCCTTCCTTCCTTCCTTCCTTCCTTCCTTCCTTCCTTCCTTTCTTTCCTCCTTTCCTCCTTTCTTCCCTTCCTCCCTTCCTTTCTTTCTCTATCTTGGTATAAACATTTTGCTACATTGGCTAAGCACAATTAACAAATGAACAAAATTAATTAACAAATTAACAAAATTTGTTACTCTCTTTTTATGTTTTAATAATAACATGTATATATAAGTCTTGTTACTTATATATATTAACTATATTATATATTTTATATGTGGCCCAAGACAATTCCTCTTTACTGAATGCAGCCCAAGCAAGCAAAATGTTGGACATCCATGTTCTAGAGTAAATAACTAAAATGGGAAAGCCTGCATCCAAATATAATTGATGTCACAAGAAAATATTTTGTTTGCATGCACTGAATAGACTATACAATTTCTCTGCCTCTACAAGATATTTTAAAAAATTATGTAAAAACTTTTTTTCTTTCTTCATTTTGAGGTATATCTTAGTAGCTACAATAAGATTCACCAATCTGTCTGCAAGAAAATGAAAATTTTCTCACTTACTTGAGAGAATAATTTGGCCATTAAAGAAATTTTATTTAAATATGTAGAAAAAGAGTGGTGAAATACTATATAAAAAGGAAGAAAAATATTTTAAAAACACAATTTTCCCAGAATGAAACAATTTAAAGTAATAAGGTCTTTTCATTAGGTTGCCTAATTCTACATTATCACAGAATTTCATTCTTTTTGCATAGACTGCTCTCCAGGTTTATTCTCTTAGCGTAGGTCTAGTGGTTGGTTACATGAACTGCCTACTGCCTTGCCCACATTCTTGCAGTCCAAGCAACTCAGGAGCTTGGCCAAGCTGGTCTTTTTTAGAACCATTAGCTTTGTTTTGTGCCATTAGTTATGTAACTAAATATCTGGTTTATTTTCATCAAGCATGGTGAAGAAAAGTCACCACACATTAGATGAACCATGATGTCAAAAGGTAGGGAAGGATGGACTGGCTAAACCACGCTTCCAGCTGGTGGCTGAATGGTAGTTGCAATTTCCAAGTGGAATCCTTCACCAAAAGAGCATCTATCTCTTTACTCCTGCTCAGAAAATAAAACTTGAATCAGACTAGGAAAGAAAATGGATACCAGAGCCAAGTCATATGAAGGCTGAGTTTATATCAGAACTGTTTTTTTGTCACACTAAGTACTGATATGTGACCAGGACGAAGTAAAACATAAGTAACTCTTGTAACAATGGAAACTGCGGCAGAATCTTTGACACCTCAACACACCACGTTTTAACACCTAAAAATTACAGTTCCTTGCTAGTACTTCTTCACTAGTTAGCTATCGTTTACACTGTTGTGCTGCCTGAACAGCTATGGAAAGCTGTCTTTGGGAAAGGACAAGATGAGGTATAACCTAAGAGGGAATCAAGATTAGCTTAGACTGAAACAAATCTGCCCCAAGGCAGTAACAGGACAGGGCTGGGGAAAAAAAGGAGTCAGGGAAAAAGAATGCACAATGACTGTTCCTACAGTACAGTGAGAAAGATATGAAGATCCTGCAGCCCAGCAGGATATGGTCTTGATCTCTCAACTCTTTGGCTGTTCCTTATCAGGCACTGCTCTGGCTCACACTGATCAAGAAAACTTGTGTTTACATGCAGTTTGTATAAGAGATTAATTTGTCCAGCATTTATTCTCTCAGATCTTGGGACAGTAAAAACTTGAAGAAACATTAAAATGATTTTAAAAGTAAAAGAAAACAACAAACCTATACAAACAAACAAACAAACAACAACAACAAAAAAAAAAACAAAAAAAAAAACCAATCCAAATCCTCAGGAAAAGACAAGCTCTTACTTCTCATCTTGATGATTTTTTTCACTTATTTATTTGCTGACCAGTATATCTTGTATATTGCTTAACAGTAACAATACCATAAAAAAAAAAAATCAAACCTAAATTACAGTCCAATTAAACTACTAAGATTTCAATAATCAGTGTAGCTCATGGACGTACATTCTAAGCTTTTGTCTGGAAAAACTCTTAGCATTAGTTGTTCTATGTGATCTCTGCTGGAGCAAGTTGGAAATTATTACTGTTTCAGATGAGTATACTAGATTTTGAGTATGGATCAAGAATTTAGCAAAGTTAAATATTCAATGTAGCACAAAAAATCTTTAAAATGTATGAATGAATATCAGCTCTATACCTTTGGTTGATTCACAAAGCTTTCTGCTTGGAGATGTAGTTAACGTGCCGTTCCCACTGCTGTTTGCCAGTATAGGACTCTTTTTAATTGCATTTCCTGTTCTAACTTCATGTTTTTCTTTGCCATTTGTAATTTATGAGATGTTGTTTTTTGAAGGTATATCCCAGATCAGCTGTAAAACACAGCAGTAAGACACAAATTTTGACACCATCAATCAAGTTATCCTTTTTGCATAGTAATGGCAGTTTTAACAATATCTGAGAAATTGTTTTAACTCATTACTCCTGTGAATGCAAAATAACCATATAACTAAGATATAGGTAATAGTGCTGAAAATTAGAGCTTTGATTCTCATCAGCTCTCAAGAAACTGGATGTGACTGTTATGATCTTCTGATGAAAAAAATCTTAAACTGCAGATGTTTTCTTGTCTGATCTTAACTGCTGAACTGGGAATTATCAGAAGCCTTTATGAATAATATCAGTTATTGAACAGGACATCAATATTGAGCAAGCACATCGAAATTGTGACCCTTTGCTACCAAGAAACCCTGTTTAATAGGATGCGGTTTCAAGCCTGGGATGTTTTAGTAGAGGAAAGAATGAGCCAGCAGAGTGGAAATGGACAATCACCTCAAAAAGATCATAGAATCATAGAATCATAAAATTGCTCAGGTTGGAGAAGACCTTCAAGATCATCAAGTCCGACCTCAACCTAACCGTAATACACTAACAACCCAAAGATGTCTGCACTGATACCTTGCTGCTTCCTGACGGCTCCCACAGCCCACAGTGAGACCAGGATGATGCTGTCTGTGCTTTTTAATGGAAGCAGTCTTATTAACACCTACATAAGCTGGTTTCCAGCTGCTAGTCAAGGCTTTATATACTGAGAGGTTATCTTTTTTAGAACTGCTACAAAGGATTGAATTTCCAATAAATTCTATCATTTCACTCATTTCATATTTTACTGCACCTTAAGTATTCTAATTATCCTTTTCTGCTAATAGAATTGGTCACTCTTCTTGTTTTTATGCTATTTCACCATACTTACTCTTTATTACTTTTGACTGAATGATCTTTTCCAACATTGGTGATTCTACAATTCTATGATTTTTCTCAAACTTTGAAGAAATGTCCAGTATTTTTGGCTTGTGTGTGTGAGGATTTTTATTTGTTTGTTGGTAGATTGGTTTGATTTGTGTTTTTTTTTTTTTTTTTTTAAATTTAATTTTATTTTATTTTTTAACAGGTCTATATAGAGGTGGTAATTTAGCAATAAATAGAAGTAATGATCTGGTATCATAGGAACTCTTTTTTTTTTTTTTTCTTTTTCCCATGGCTCTGTGTGCATTTATTCACCATTTCTTCATCTTCAGCTGAATTAGTACTATATTAAAGTCTTTCATTTTTCCTGTAATCTGATGTGTCATAGGCAGTAGGTGGCTCTTTTTTTTCCCCCAAAAAAAGAAGTTAATTTGAATACACTCACTACTAATTTGTCAGTTTTTTGAATATAACCCTGGGGGAAGATAAGGCCCATAGATTCCAATCAAGAAGAAAAGCTTCACTTTCTTAATGCTTATATTACACACTGTTAAAAATGCATAAAGAGATTCAGATTAAAACCTGCTTCTCTTACTCTGTCCCATTTATGCAAAAATTACTAGCAATAAAAATACTTCATATGAAGGATTCTTAATATTTCTTTTTTATGCCCTCTGTAAGTGTAGGTAGTTTCATTGTACAACCTGAGAATACAATAAATATTCTTAATTTACTCTGAGTGTTCCTTTATTCTTTTATTTATTGTTTCTTTTTAATTATATATAGAGTGGTAATAATAGTTTAAAAAAACAAAACAAAACACAAAAAAAACAAGCAACAGAATATCCACAAAATAATAAGTGCTATCTGAACAGGTGAAAGCCAGATTCCTTTTTTCCTTTGTACCATGAAGATGATAGCGTATTCGAAGCCAATATGAAGATCAAAGTCACTCCTTAAAATCTTTTCAGCAGATTTGGTGGAAAGATTGCTACAAACATACTGTCCGGATCCTTCAAGTTGAGTTCTTTGTAAATCAGTCTTTTGGATCAGTCCATAGGTGATGTAGCCATCTTTATGCAGTTCCCATTCTTCTTCAAAAGCCTGGCTAAGATACCAGATAAGAGTAAAGCAGAGCTCAATTACCTGACCCACCTGTCCTCTGTCTCTGCAGAGGGGCATTAAGGTCACTGTCATTGTCATAACATATTAATTCAGCCAAGGTATTGCAGTGTTTTTGACAGCGACAATTGTTCATGAACCACAGAGTGGAAGGACGTAAGTAATCCCAGTTACAAAAACATGAAGAAGCCTTCTCACAAGGACATAGTGTTTCTCATCTCTTTTTGGTAAGAAGTTGAAAAGTGTGATACAGTTCTTCAAATTTAATTTTTGTAAGTGTTCTAATGGTCTGTCTGTAGTCCAGTCTTTGTTAACAAATCCCTCTAAACTTTCATATAGCTTCTGCATTTTCTATTTTTTACTTGCAGATAGTATTTGTTGTGTAAATTTATTTGTGAAAATTCAACCAGAGTCATGCATCAGCTGGTTCATGAAGTGTGCCTTAAATTTTTGCATAAATTCAGTGGCAAAGCAATTAATTTTGCAGAGAATACTTACGTATTTAAAATATTTACAATGTATTGTACTTTCTTTGCTGAGAGATGTTATCTTTTTTAGAATTGCAGCAAAGGAGTGATTTTACTTTCAATAAACTTGATCATTTTTCTCATTTTATGTTTTGCTGCACCTTATATATTCTAATTATCCTTTTCTGCTAATACCAGTGGTTTCTTTTCTTGTTTTTATGCTATTTCATCATACTTACTTTTTATTACTTCTGAACAAACTATAGCACAAGCAGTTTGCCATCTGTTATGATATTTTTCTTAGAAAAACATTTTTTTCTTTACAATTTGCTAATTGCTCTTACTTTCTGCTACGGAACTTTCATTATGCTGTATATCTGCTTCAAGCCTTGAAACTGAGAAAAAAACTCAGTTTGATTCTTCTTTCCTCCCTCTCTTCCTTCTTGTTTCCCTTCATTCCTCTTTTTGTACATGTGTGTAGAAACTGCACTCCCCTTTTAGCTATTCGTCTTATGTTTGCCACATTTCTGACCTTCTTGACAACTTCCAATAAGGAACAGAGCAAGCATAATGGGTGGAGGTATCAAATTCTTATTCCTTCTGTATTTATCAGACTTTGAACTATATTAGAATCTGACTTGTGGTGATTTCAAACGAGCAAACAAAATGCATTTCTAAGAAAAAAGACAAAAAGTGTGAAGGGCAGATGTAGTCATTTCATTTACTGCAGTTCTTTTACTGGGATCTCCACTGCACTGCAACAAAGGATATATTGCAGTGCAGAAGTGCTAAGGTGTTTGGGCATTTTTTTCCATCTATATATATTTTTAAATGATAAACATATATATATTTTTAAATGATAAATATATATCAGTTATTCAAATGTGATAGAATAAAAAATGAGTATTTTGTTAGTAATCACAGAACAAGTTTATACAATCCACCATGATTCCCTAAGCATAATTCTCGTAAAATGATTCATGTTCCCTCTCAGGGGCACAACTTCACACCTATTTGTTCATTTTTCTTGGTAACATTAAACACATTCTCTCTTCATGCTTTTAGGCTAAATTCTTTCCTAAAATAACATAATACTGCAGTCCATAAATATGAGAACTGAGGCCTTACTCAGCATTGTCATTGACTAGTGCCTTCAGTATTATTCTACATGAGACCTGTAATCTTTCTTCTGTTGAAAGTGAGTGAGTTAAACTTAGAAACTATGAATCTTTGTGATGTTTAGACTGGGAGACTATTGTATTGCACAGCCCTCTTTTGGGGCATTTCTGTTTGTAAATGACAAAAGAAGTTGTAGTTAACAGACATAAATTAATGTGTCTGGAAATCAGATTCAGACATCAAAAGCAGCTTTCATGATAAATGAGAGCTGTTCTCAGTTTACCAGAAGCTTACAAACGACAGAGAATGAGAAAATTTGTCATTTTTCCTGTTGATTATCTGCTGCTGAGAATTACTGCCAGTTTTTACTGTACATTCCAGCAGATCCTGTTATGCACTTAGATGCTAGTGAACTATGTCCTAACTCCCATGTCTGTTGTGCAAAATACAATTTGTTATCCCCATTTTACAGATGGGAAAATTAAGGCGTGGTGAGCTGAAAACAAATTTTCTCCTCAGCATCAACAGTAGAGCCTGGAACCTCCCAAGTCACATCAGTACTTTCACCTTGACACACAGCAATGGGTATGGCACGTTACTGTCACTGAGAACACAGCTGTGAATATCTGGTGCAGTGGGTCTGAGCATCCCTGCACTTATAACTTTGCTGCCTTGAAATATCACCCAAAGGCACTGGAAATTGTTCATAGTTATTGTTGAGAAACTGAACAAAAGGTACTGATGTTTTAATAAATGGTTGTGGAAACATTCAGGTCTGTCAAACCTTTTTGAGCCTTCCTGCAAAACATTTAAATTTGTTTTGCTTCTGAGTATTTGCCACTATGATTAGCAAACACTTTGTCATTTAAAGTTGATCGATGTGGCAGTCTCTTCCTTGTGCATGCCATAGACTGGGGCTTTAATGCATTTCCACTGAGGAAAAGCTCTGGTGAACAAACTATATTCCAGAGTGCAAGCACTAGGTGGCATGAGTCATTTTATGGGCATTTCATTATTTCAGCTTGCTCCATCTGTTCAGTGAGCTAATTACAAATTCAGCCACAAACACATTTTAGATCCATATCATAAAAAGTTAGCTGGAAGTGATTTGTATCAATGTGTACAGTATGTTCTTTATTCTGCGCACCATGCAGCTGTTACATTTACTGATTGTTCCAGGCTCAAAATGGGGTAAAACAGTGATTTTTCTCTCTCTGTTTATAGTGACATGTGCCATGTTTTGTGTTATCATACACAGATCCGGAATCTCCAAATCTGAGGAACTCTTTGAAAGATAGAACTGAAAAAAGAAATGCCATTAATATTGCCTTGGAAACATACAAGGCCTAGATAAATCTAATAATATATAATAATCTAATAATAATCTAATAATAAACATAACTAAAAATCTTGTATGTACTATCCCCTATATTTTCAGAAATATTTTAATCGTCTCTAAATGTGTAAACTAAGTAAATTAACAACATATTGTGATTTTTCTCCCCATTTGAAGGACTGCAATGTATAGTGAAATATTAATACAGAGATACTGCTTGTAATTTGGAGACTGAGATATAGATACACAACCTTTGTTTCTTCCTCAATAATCATTCCCCTCTCTTCTCTGCCCCCCTCCTTTCCTTTCCCCCCTTTCCATTTCCCCCCCTTTTCTTTAATCTGATACCTGCTTCATGGAAACTTGGAAGCAGTTCTTTGAATAGGGCTCTTAAGTCACATCTTCAGTTCCTAACACTCTCAGATTGTTTCCCTCAACAGTACATGGAATAATTTAATCAATTCCTTCTATCCATTTGTCTGAGACCAGTATGAGTGTCTCAAATCAGCATGAGGCCATCAACATCACTTTGCGGTCAATTTTACATTTGAAAGCATTTCTCTGGAACTGTTTGCCTTCGAAAGGGAGTGCTGAAGAGTGTTAATTGTCTGAAGACTTGGCCTGTGAACAAATAAGTTCAGCTTGATAGGAGAAACTGGGAGGTGATACCATTATATCCTGTGAAGACATGATACAAACTGGAGTCTCCTTGCTTCCCCTTACCTGCTGACTTAAATTTGTAACGCCTGGGAGAAGGGAACAAAGGATTTCCTGCTGAGATCACAAAGCCAGAAGCTGTCACTCGAAAAGAGCTGACTCGACCACTTTGGACTATAAATAATAGTTTGCACTGTCGTAGTTAGTCGTTGTCGGATGAGCAGTGCTACCTCCGACGACCCATCACTACTGAAGATAAGCAGCTGACACCAAGATGTCACTTGATCTAGGTGTGATGTCTGTATTTCCCCGTTTTCTTTTTGTCTTCTTTTATTCTTTTATTTTTCATAGTAGCCGTTGCCTAAAATTGTCTTATCTGTAAAGCTTATTAATCGTAATTAGCCAATTAGCCAAGTGTACCTTCAAGTAGTTTTGTTAGTTGTTAAGAAAGTTCTCAATAAATTGATGTGTATTATTCCTGAGTCTGACGACTCCATTGCAGTAGTAACCTCTTCTTGATTGGGGGAGGTGCAACTCAGGAGACAGAAAAAAGATTCACCTCCCTCGAAACCCACTTCCTATAGGGAAGTGACTTGCGGAAATCAAACTCTGTAACCACGTAGTTATAAAGCAGGCATGGTTTAATCTGTGCTGCGCACACATGTTGGGTGCAAATGGGGTAACCCCTCCTAGCTTGCACGCCATGAGGTAGAGGTTAAAAATTCTTATTGAGACAAAGCATGCATATGCCACGAATAGGAGTGATGTTACTTCTGAGATTATTATCCTATTCTCCACCCTTTGCCCTGCCCGTTACCACATGCGTACACAGTCATGGTGGTGGTCTTCAGGAGTTGTAGGATGAAGGCTCTATGTCTTTCTCTTGTCCTTTTTCACCTTTGGTCTGCGTTAAGCCTAATTGCTAACTCTGTCCTTGTGGTTTATCTGTTGCCATCTTTTCCAGAATAGTGTATCCTGGCTGGATGTAGTCATCTCAGCCTTATCTTTCCTAGCCCCTGTTTTGCAAATCTTGCCTCCCCTTATCTTCCCTAAACAATTCAGCAAGGTTCGAGCAACGCTTCCCCTTTAAAAAAATTCTAAGGAAATATGTTCCACTCAGAAGGACATGCCTTTCAATAGCTTGAATAAAGTATCCCAAATTAGTGGAGCAGCTGAAATTTTAAGATGTCTTGCTTCTTGATATTTTTCTAATGTTGGATTCTGTCACCTTCCATATGGATTTTTATTCATTCTATCCATTCTGGATTCCATTCATGAATGTTAAGTCCTTCCTGTAGACAGTGAAGGCACCTGATGAAAGAATGTGTTATTGAACACAAGTACTGAAGAACCTAGACAGACACAAACCTACTTTATTCACCAGTGAATGTTTATACAAGATCAGTTTAATAGTTGAAAGTTCATGAAGATGACAGTATTTTCTTTCTCATAAATAAGTGATATAGCATGTTCATTTTTCTTTTGACTAACACTGCACTAGGCTTTCAAACATATGATTCCCATATTTTAGGTGCTTGTTAGATATTCAAGAACAGAGACTTCTGGATGTCTCTTCAGTTTCTCAGCTTGAAGATATTCCAAGGCCCATGAAATATTGAAACATTTTGTTTGTTTAAACTAAAAATATTGTATTCAGAAGGGGAAGTGCTACTTCAGTATGTACTGTTCAAAGTTAACATGTGAGCTAGTGGTTGAACTTGTGATTTCCCACCACCTTTTTCACTAATATTTAAACAAGAATGTGTCTCTTTAAAACATTCGCTTTACTAAGAACAGTAGACTTCACTTCATGATGCATCTCACTTTTTTTTTTCCTAACTACTGCTTGTGAGCATTTTATGACTCATTATTTACCTTACTGCACAACACATCAGTATTTTAAGTTCACCACAAAGAATTTCAATTATCGATTTAAATAGGTTTGGCATATTAGGTGACCATTTTTCTGCTAGTTTATGTGTTGGTTCATTATATTGTTATCTAATTGTGCAATAGATACATCTCATTATAATAAACTAACCTTTATGTTGGAAGGAAAAAAAGCAGTTGACTCATCATATTTGAATGTGCTACTTTGCCTGGAGAAAAGTCCCAAATGTTAAGAGATTTTTATATCAATGGGAAGTTTTCTCTTAGGAATCTCTGGAATTTTTTTATTTAGTCTTATTTATTATTATTTGAAATAAGCTCTACATCTGCTCCCATTCATTTAACTTTGATCTTATGTATTTATCTGAAATTATGCTGCAAAATGCAATACAGAAAAAAAAGCTACTCAATGTAGAAACAAGCTGAGTAAAGTTCCTCAGTCATGTGATCATGACTGGCAAGCCTGCCAGAATTCAAGAACATTTGATCAGTGCTCTCAGACATGTGGTCTGATTTTTTGTGTGGTTCTATGTGGAGCCATGTGAAATGATTGATGTGGAATCAATGATCCTTGTGAGTCCCTTCCAATTTGGGATACTCTTATGATCCTATCAATCTAATGCCTCTTTATAGAAAACTTTATAGAGTTTAAAAGAAAAAATAAATTAACTGAAAGAAGTTAACTTGAAATAGATATAACAAATAAAAGTTGGTAAATTGAAACTAAAACATTGCTTAGTGAAAAATATTTGCATTTTCTGCACTTGTACTGTTATATGTTTCTGGAATTTTCAAAGAGTCTGGCAGCTTCTGTGGGAACTATTCACTGTCTGCGACTATTCAAATCAACTTAGATAGGACACTTCTTCAAGTATTAAATGCCTTTTTTGTAAAAGTTTTTACAAAATTTCTTTATCCTCACACTTGTTAATATCAAAAGAGGAAATGCTGAGAAATGGCAGAAAGGAGAATCATTTTTAAAAAAGTTCAGAACAAACAAGTTTTGCTTTATTTCTATTATTCTCAAAATCATTCAGCAAGTCGATCTATTTTGATGGAATAGATGTCATTTTGCTTCTTCAAGACCTTTTGTTATATATTTTTTTATTTTGCTTCAAACATTCAAATCTTGGTGGTTTCCAATGTAAAGTCAGGAACAAACATTAAGCTAATATGAAATGCATTTAGAGATATATTGGTAAATTTTTAATTTAATTTGTGAGTCTACGTTGTTGTATTTTCAAATATTTACGCTATTGAAGAGAGGGGAAAACACAATAATGTATGACTAACAGAAGACAATAATGAACATGGATATTCATAAGTTGATATTTGTATTAATAAGCTACTTGGAAAAATATATACATCCAGAGAAGTCAGAAGTGACTTACTAATCTCAGAACTGATTTATTAATCATATGTAAATAGAATCTAAGAGCTCTGTTTTACATTGCATGGTATTCACACTGAATAGTTTGACTAATCCGAAAATAAACACTGATTTTTAGGAAGTTTTGGTAGAAATTTACTAAGGGAAAAAAATAGTCAGAAAGAAAAGTGTCTTAGAGTGGATGAACTTCTTGCATATGGAAGCAGGTCTCTGGGGAGATCTCATTGCGGCCTTCCAGTACTTGAAGGAAGAATATAAACAGGAAGGGGAATGGCTGATAGGACAAGGGGAAATGTTTTAAACTGAGACAGGGGAGGTTTAGATTAGATATTAGGAGGAAGTTTTCACATGGAGGGTGGTGACACACTGGAACAGGTTGCCTAAAGAGGTTGTAGATGCCCCACCCCTGGAGGCATTCAAGGCCAGGTTGTATGTGGCTCTGTGCAGCCTGGTCAAAAGGTTGGAGACCCTGCACATAGTAGGGGGGTTGAAACTAGATGATTGTTGTGGTCCTTCTCAACCAGACCATTCTATGATTCTAAGAATAAATTTTCTGGTTAAATGCCATACTCATATCCAGCCTGGACCCTATATCACAATTGTAGTAATAAAACACTTTATTTTATCTGATGTCTCTTTTGCACTAGTCTCATTAATACTAAATATTTACAATTCAATCTGCAATTTATAGCTGGCATTATAGCTTCACACTGGCAGCAATTTTAAAAAAACATTTAATGAACTATTCCATTTAGCAGCTTATGCACCATTTGGAAATAATGTAACATAATTGTTGGGAAATTATTCCACATTCTATGATATTTCTTCATTCCAGAGGAACACCTGATAGTTATTACTGTAATCAGTTTAATAAACTTACATGATATCTGAAATTACACAGCAGCTTACAATGTTACACACAACAGAGGATTCTAGTTTTGAGATACTTATTCTGATGCACTAGTAAATGGTATTCTGATTCATCGTTACCATTATTTTTCTTAAGAAAACATGGACCATATTTTTATTTTATAAAGAGATAAGACCCAGAGTTCCAGAGTTATATGTTTAAAATGATACTCAGTAATGTTTAAATCTAGATTGTCTAGATGGACATAGCTTTGTATGCAGAACCTTCAGCTCTGCAAAATTTAGAGACATTATTAATAGAGCAATTACAGTAATAAGTGTTACGAAGAAGGAAAAAGCTCTTCCTCAATCCTGAATTTCGTTAGATCATTCACTTTTAATCATTTCTTTTCTAGGGCTGCAGCATGGATTGAGAAATACGAATGAACAAAGAACCATATGCAGTAACCTAAAGGCACTAAGTCACCTGTCCTCTTCCTTGCTGTTGGGAACAGTCATGTTTAAAGTCTGGAAAATCATCCAATTCTCAGTACTTGCTAATTGACTGAGCACTTAACTACCCATCCAATGGAAGAAAAAAAAAATTAAAAAAAAGAGAGAAAAAGGAATATGAAGACTACATAGAAAAGGTGAGTGCAAATCAGCTGCAGCCTAGCCTTTAGTTTACTGGAAGCAGGCATTATAATGTGTCTGCAGTATCAGCTCTACAGTAGTCTAACTGAGCTTTTGCAGCTGCAAATTGCTTTTGCCCTGAAACAAATTCGAAATGCAATGTTTATTTTGGAAAAGACCAGATCAATGCAGAAGTCTGGGTTCTCTGCCTGCTTGGGAAAGGAGGGGTGAGGCTACAGACAATTTTTGCATCACTTTGAGTGAAGGAAGGAGTCTTGAAATTTAGAATAATAATGAAGAACAGAATCATAGATTTTTAAAAAGTGAACAGGTTTAATTTAGACGTTCTCACACATGTAAAAGTTGGGATTTTTTCACATCTGAAAGGTATTTTGCCACTGGCTCTTTTTAATGAGTCATGTTGAATATTTAATGATGTTTCTTAAAAATTTCCACATTAACTAAATATGACCCCTTGTCTAGGTCAAAAAAAAAAAGAGAGAATGCTTCCGTTAATGACCCAGTGCCTGGGGAATCCTCTTTTCTTTATAGTACAGAACAAGTAAGGACATTTATAGATCTAGTGGGAGATAATAAAAAGTGCCTGATTTGCACTAGAAGTCAACAGGAGCCCTCTTTGGACCTTTAAAAAGCTCCCATTTTGTCAAGTAATGGGAGTGCACATGGGTTATGTCATAAAGTTAAGTGAAAAGATAAAGCCATTTGGGAGAGGAAAAAAAAGCTATACTGCAACCTTAAAAGGCAAATTTTTACTTAGCTGAACTATTTTCTGCATTTATAAACTGGCCCACCATAGAATCATAGAATCATAGAATCATAGAATTGCTCAGATTGGAAAAGACATTAAAGATCGTCAAGTCCAGCTGTAACCTAACCATACTACCCTAACTCCAACAACCCTTTGCTAAATCATGTTCCTGAGCACCACATCTAAATGGTTTTTAAACACATTCAGGGATGGTGACTCAATCACCTCCCTGGGGAACCTCTTCCAGTGCTTAACCACTTTCTGTAAAGAAGCTTTTCCCTATATCCAACCTAAACCTCCCCTGGCACAACGTGAGGCCTTTTCCCCTCGTCCTGTCACCTGTCACCAGTGAGAAGAGACCAGCCCCACTCTCACTGTAAACACCTTTCAGTGTTTGCAGCCTCCTCTTCCCCAGACTAAACAGCTCCAGTTCCTTCAGCCTCTCCTCATAAGACATATCCTCCAAGCCCTTCACAAGCCTTGTTGCCCTTCTTAGGACCTTTTCCAGCACCTCAGTGTCCTTTCTGTACTGAGGTGCCCAAAATTGAACACAGTACTCGAGGTTAGGCCTCACCAGTGCCAATTACAGGGGCAGGATGACTTCCCTAGTCCTTCTCACCACACCATTCCTGATACAAGCCAGGATTTCATTGGCCTACCTGGCCACCTGGGCCACCTGCTGGCTTGTATAATCATTTGTCAGCAGGTTAATTTAAAATTAGTCCATTTTTGTTCTGAGAGGGTAGGTGACAGATTTGATTGCTACTGGCTTTCATAGCAGACTTCATAGCAGGTCTGCTGTTTGTGCGAAGAGAAAACTGGTGCTTTGAATGGAGATAGCTATTAACATGATGCTTTGCAGCTACCAACAGGCTTTCATGAAACACTGTTCCTCTTTCTCCATTTTAGATGTTGAAGAGAGCCAAGCTAGATGCTTCATTGCATTTTCGCTAATGTGTGTTGCCTCTAGAAAGGTAAGCATCTCCAGGGATATTAGGGCCACTCTGCTTTGATGACAGAGGACTTTGTTGTGGCAGTGGCTATAAGGATAACAGTTCAGTGTATCATGTGGAATATCTGTAGGACTGCAATTCCACTCCTGAAGGATGACAGAGAAAGGTAGGAAACAATGACTGACTCAATTTCTTCAGTAAATTCTGGCTTTTGTATTTTCAGGTAAAAACAAGAGTTTAATGGAAACTGAACTTTAAAGGAATAATGTAATTTCTCTGCTTCCTACTAAAAAGTGTTGATTAAAACTAATACTATTGCTTGGAAGAAACAGTGGGAAAATTGACAACATTTTCTCTATTTGTTTCCAAAGTATACCTGCTTTCTTCTCTATCACTTCAAAAAGTTGATGTTTTTAACGCATGTTGCATGAAAAGGTTTTGAAGACAGTTAAATGCAAATTGTTGCAAATTCCCTTTCCTTGTACTATATTTTTAAATCTCGTTCTTCAATGTTAATGTTATCTTTTGATGGAGAAGTGAATTTATTCAGAAAATCCAGTGTGATTTCCTATAAAAAGATCACAAGCACAAATTTAATGAGAGCATCTGAACTATCTTGTAATAACTTTGTTGATGAAGGGCAGCAAGAACCATACATAAAACAATTCAGGCATTTCTCCTCATCTTTGCTAACCTGACAAGGTCTATAAACACATTAATGCACAAGTTCAACAGTCTCTCTGGGCTACAGCACATTGAATGGTAATTTAGCCAGGCAAAATCCTTTCTTTAAGAGATACATAAAATGTTTTCAATTTTTTTTTTTTTCCATCCAAAGAACAGATGTTTTTAGGCTGGAACAGAATGTTGAGTTTCATTAGAGACACAAAAATAACTAAACTGTTTCAAGGAAGTAATTCTTAGCCAAATTGCCCGTATCTCTTGTCTTGGCAATGAGACATTTGGGGGTATGTCTTCAAAAGCATCTTAAAAAAAAAAAAGAAAAAAAATCATTGGAAGGATATGTTTTTCATTTTGTCAGGACAATTACTCCCTTTCTAATAGTTCATTATTAGTCAATTACTGGTCCACTTTTCTGACCAAAAGGGATTGGGCTGAAAATTTTGTGAAGGCAATCTCCACTAAATGAGAAGAGAATCTTCAGAGAAATGAGCAAGTCCTTGTTATGTTATTGTGTCCATGAAATTTCAAAGCCAGTTCTTAAAATTATTTTCTGTTCATATTCAAACAATTGACATCAGTTGCAGACACACATGCACATGTATATCCTATATGCTAAGACACACAGTCATTTTATACATGTAGTCCAAATACGTTGTATACATTGCATTTGAACACTCTCCAGGGATCAGAGTTGGAGTTACACCTAGCTCTTTAATGTGCTGTGTTTGAGTTCTTAAGTATACTTGTATTTCATTCTCATTTTATAAATTGGTTCACACCTACTCAAAACATAGATGTGGCTCATAATATTGACAAATATTTATGGAATTTGATGTTTCTTCTAATAAGGCCTGTTTTGTTGTTTGTTTTTTTTTCCATTTTTTCCTTCTTGCCCTTTTCTTCCTCTTTTCCTTTAAAGAGAACGTAAATGTAATGATGCATGCAATTCAACGATGTGGCAAAACCTGCAAGCAAAATTCTGTTGAGTCAGGCCAATAATTCATTTGTTTTCTTTGGTATTTCAACTCTGAAAGTGGCTGTAATTGGATGCCTATAGAAGAGTATTAGTAAAAGGGCAACTCACAGTTTTCTAAAAGCTTTCTCAGACTTCATCTGTTTATTTCAAGTTTGCCACGTTCTTAATATTCTGCACTGATTACCACTTCTCTGAATACACCTTTGAATATACGTTCTGAATGCTATATTTGTCATTTTTTTAGCAACTGCTACATGTGTGGCAAAAGCGTACCAGATTTTGTTTGAAATGCTAAAAATATTTTACAAGTGGATTGTATATTTAACCCTTACCTGTATGAAGTCTCAATCTCAACTTCTTTTTCTCAAAAGCAACCAGAGAATAGCTAGCATTTAGAAAAGTCTAGTATTACCTAGGTAATCAGTATGCTTTTGAAAAGCAGACAGATTTAAATTCAGAGATTATAGTAAAGTATTCTTAGGCAATCAATAACAGAGGTGTATTCTGATGAAATGTCTTTGAAATTTTGTAACTGTATTATGCATTAGTGCAACTTACTGATTCAGTGTCTAGCTTTTTTTTTTTTTTTTTTTGCTTTTTTAGATGCCTTAAGCACAATTTCATCCACCCGTTTAGAAATATTTTAAAAATGTATATATGGAGTTGCCAATGCACTAAGAAAATAGTGCAAATTCAACTAGATGAGCCATAATGTAATTATATCATTTACTTAGTCTTTTTTTTTTTTTTTTTTGGTTCCTATGTGTCTCTTTATCTACTCTTTTACTTTTCATATTACAAATTATACACATTTTTAGTCTTTTTCATATTAATATACTGGACCATGTTAAAGAGTGGGATGTAAAGTGTTGATAAATTTATGAAAATAAGAGAGAAAAAGTGTGGGACTGCCTGGGGAAACCTAAAAAGACTAAAAAGGGAGCTTAGATTAGCACAGTATGCATATTAATGAATGAGAAGAAGGTACTAGTTTATATTATTCCAATGCTTTTAATCCATTTTTGAAGTTTTTCCCTTGTGAGGAGGCTTAACTTAAAACTCTCTAAGTTCCTGAGCTCAAAGAGAAAGCAATTAACATCAGTAACCAAATAAGTCCATTTCTTATTTTGAGAGTGTAGGCAGAAGTGTAGGTTCTTATGCTGAACCTGGGAGTGAAAATATTCTGTCCATTGTCCTCTGTCACTGCAGATCTCATCTATAGAAGATAGTAGGCAACTGTTTTCTTTTAGTAAACTATGAAATAAAGAAAATATTTATTTATATGAAAAATATGAAAAAGCAAGATTGATAATTTCATTCAAACAAACAAGCACAAATCCTTCACATCAAAATGCTCTCTTATTGTTATGAAGTAATGACTCCCATTATAACCAGCGCTATTGCCATAGTTATTGTCTAGGCTGAGTATGAGTGGAAAGATTGTGATCCTGATCTAAGTTAATTACTGGTAAATGTTGACTTTAAGTACTGAATTCTAACCCTGCAATATCAAGACTCTACATTTAAATTAGAAACGTAGCTCTTCATACTAGGACATAAGCAATGGAATGTTAGTTTGTGCTTAGATTTTTTTGTCCTCTATCAACAAAATTTTAACTCAGTTAGAAATGGGGAAAATAATTTTAAATCATTCTTTTTTTTTTTTTTCTTTTTATTTAGGTATCTATCCTATAGAATATTCCAGCTAGAAGGTTTTGATAACTTGAACTGAGGAAGATCAGTTATTACTCAGAAGCCATTTTGTTCACATGAAGGTTAAGCAAACAGCAAGTCAGAACAGATTTTTATACTCTGTGATCCATGGAGTTTTGTTGCAGTTAAGTGTTGAGATATCTGTCATCTCATAAAGAAGCAAAAAATAATATAACCTGAGATATAAATCATCTCATAAGGAAGCAGAAATTATGTTATAATTCAGGCAGTTGATTATCTAGCAGTTAATCAGCAGTTAGTTTAGCCATTTACCATGTAATATCTCATGTATTCACTTTTAGCAGTAACACTAACTCAAAATCAAGGTAAACTACCCTCCAATGCTTTCCTGTGTACAATAGATTTCTGTATTTTTTTCATCCTAGTCATATCATTACAGAGACTGTTAGAATTAGTGAGCTGTAATATTTACAAGAGATACATTTTGTCTAAAAAGTTTGAAAAGTCATGCTCAATAATTGCAAATAAATCAATATTTGTTTCAGAATAATTTGCACAAATGAGATAAAATTGAATTTATTAAAATGTTAACTATAACATAAAGTTTCTGCACTCTCCACTGGTATTATCTGGACAAGATTATTGATAGTCTTAGAACTGCTATCAAGGGCAGTATGGAGATAGATTAAAGTTTACCCTGTTCTCTACAGCAGCCATTCCTTTCCTTCAAGCTTAATGCATATTAAAGGATTTAGTGGGTATGCAGAGTAACTGCCTTTTCATTAATTCTGGTGATGCCCTTCATTGAATTACAGAAACATAGCATCATAAAATCCTTAAGGGTGGAAAAGATATCTGAGATCATCTAGTCCAACCACAAAACCATCAACCATGTCCCTCAGTGTCACATCTGCACTTTTTTTCCTTTTCTTTTGTGCAATAGCTCCAATTTTGGATGATTTTTATTTTACTTCATAGTTTACTACCTGTGTCATTTCTGAAGTTAAAGAATTTTATCCTGTGAAATAGTCCTTCTGTGACTTCTTTTAAAATACATTCATTAGGTCAAGCCATAAGATTGCTTTCTGAGGCATTTATTGTGATAAGACTCTGACTTATCTAGGGGATGAGAGGTTGGTGTTGCTGTATGGCATTCCCATAACTGTGTGCACAATTTTACATTTGAAAGCATTTCTTTGGAGCTGTTTGCCTCCAGAAGAGAGTGCTCAGGACTGTTTACTGGCAGAAGAGCTGGCCTGTGAGCAAATAACTGCAGCTTGGTATGTGAAAATTGAGGAATGATACCATCATGTCCTGTGAAAAACGGGATGCAAATGGGCATCCCTGCTCCCTCTTATCTGCTGGCAAGGCCCAGAAAATGGGAACAAAGGAGTTTCTGCTGAAATCCCAAAGCCAGGAGCTGCTGTTCCAAAGAGAGCTGACTCAACCACTTTGGATTTGAGCTGTCACTCCAAAGAGAGCTGACTCGACCCCTCTGGACTTATAAATAAGTTTGTACTACCATTGGAAAGTCGTCATCATCAATGGAACAACAATGCCTGACGACCCACCTCTACTGAATATCAAGGACTAAACTATGAACCACACTGGACACATGGTGGTGACTACCTCCCTCTTGCTTCCTATAAAGACTCCTTGCTTTTATTTCCTATCTTTTCTATCACCCATCTTCCCTTCCCCATCTCCCCAAACGACTAGGATTTGTAATTATGGAATCACAGAATCACAGAATGGCCAGGGTTGGAAAGGACCCTAAGGATCATGAATCTCCAATCCCCTGCCACATGCCTACAGAGGAGAGAGGAATCAACTCTTTGAAAGGGTAGATAACTGCAGGATGAGGGGAAATGGTTTTAAGTTGAGGGAGGGGAGATTTAGGTTGGACGTCAGGGGGAAATTCTTTAAATGGAAGAGTGGTGAGGTACTGGGACAGGCTGCCCAGAGAGGTTGTGGATGCCCCGTCCCTGGAAGTGCTCAAGGCCAGATTGGATGGGGCCCTGGGCAGCCTGGTCTAACATTAAATGAGGAGGTTGGTGGCCGTGCATGTGGCAGGGGGGTTGAAGATTTGAGCTAATATTTGACCTGTTGTGTCTTAATCTCTCCATCAGGTATACATATATTAAAAGAACCTCCTCTCCTTCCTATAAATTGGAACAAGACACTTGGTAAAAGCTAGCACATTCACAGAAAAGAAGTTTAGGCCAGAAATGATAGAATGATAGATAATGATGGATTGCTCAGGTTTTGGGTTTTGTTGGTGATGGTTATTTTGTTTGTTTGTTTTTTTCCCCTGTATATTTTGTAAGTTGATATGTCCCGGTTTTGAGTGTCATAATGATTTCAAACTGTCTTTGGTAGCAAGTTCAGCTTCTGTGTATATATATGTGTGTGTGTATATATATATATATGTAGTTCAAAATGATATGTTGGTATAGCAAATTGTTAAATATGTCTTGTGAAATAAAATGTTTCAGTTTGAATGATTTTTTCTTCTTTTTCTATGTTCAGAGAAAAAAAATAATCATTGGAGACTGGCCCAAAACATCAGTTATTAATGCACTGTAGGCAAGAGTACATTGTTAAAGCTGTATTACTAGAAACATGCTTTTTTTACTACATTTGGAGTCATGGGTTTTCAAAAGGAAAATACTAAATTTTAGATTTTTAATCCAGAGTTTGTTACACTAGTGTCTTAAAGGTATTAAATGTTAAGAGTTTATTATTTGTATTTTTACAATTGCAGAAGTTACTTTGCTTTATAAGTTTTCTGTTTATCTTCAAAACACTGCAGTGTATCTGTGCAACCATGAGGCAAGTTTACAGCTAGATTACCTCCAAATGCCATTCCTATTTTATTGCTATGGAATTATGATTCTGTTACTATAAAAAACATATTCTCACTGCTGTTGTAAGTGGAATTATATAAATACTTTTCCATAATAATTTACTGCAATAAAAATATATCTTTTATCTTCTTAATATTTTGGAATCTATCTATATTTGAGAAAATAAGATTTCAATAAATAATAATAATGTAACAGATTGCCTACTTAGTGAACTTACTGGATTCAGCTTCTACCTTCTTCACTGGCACTGTATAGTTTTGGCAAGTTTTGCAGATAGCTCATGCTTCTTGCCAAAGTGTCCGACAGTGTTGTATCCCATGTTATATAGTGGTGTGAACCTGGTCATGCACTGGGTATAAGCAGCCTTTGTCATGGCCTAAGCAACAGCCTCTAGTAGAGATCATAGGGCCCAATATTTGATACAATGACATAACACAATGAAGGCTGCTGTGGCTTTTTCCATGTCTTTATAGCACGCTTTTGCAAGCACTGCAAATGAGTGGAGTCAAGGATGAAGTGAACTGCTGCATTTGCATCTTTGCGTCAAGCAAGTTGCAGAGCAGCTCTGACATGGGCAACAGAGATGCACGCCTCATCTCAGGGAACGCAGACCACGTTACAGTGGGCTGCGTTCCCTAATTTGTGCAAGACTGCAAGTCTTCAGTTGTGAAACAAGGATGTTACACTGTTATATAGCACTGGGAAGATGATAACCTTTGTTATGTAGTGCCAGGAAGATGAAATATTACCATAGTTAAAAACCACTTTCTAACGATATCTTATTTTAGGCATTTTTCTGCCTTCTCTTGTTCATTTTTAGTGTAAGGAACAAGAAGTTTGTCTGAATTTAAATTAGTGTAACAGTAAGTTGTCAAAACACACTGGAGGCATTTAAATATAGGCCTTTTCATTATTAAGTGCACACACCCACTGCAACAGCTTTGAGAAGCTTAAGACTGGAAGTATGATTTAAAGCATGACAGGTCTAACAGGTTCATAATGCTGAAAGGAAAGATTATTTTGATGGCTGAGCTTAACACATAGCACAATAATAATTACTCTGCCAATAACCCAGGGAAAATCAGTTCTGTCTTTCTTTGGACCAAGTAGTCTGCGAACAAAAGGCTGAGTCTAACTGTGATACTGCAGAGACATTTAGTTATACCCAAGCTTTTGATAAACCAGCTCAGGTCCTTGAAAGCATATAGCTCTGTTAAAATAACTCTTTCTAGAGTATTTTGTGCTGCAGAGAATCAGGCTATATCAGCCTGGATATATCATGGTCACCACTTCCAATATCTCATTTCATTTAGTTTCATCTCAAATATGACAAATAAACATCCAGCTTCCCAACTCTAAAAGAAAGTAGGACTTATATTGAGCTAAATATTCAGCTAGACCAAAGAAGAAAATCAGACCGTCAGATCTTGCTTGTTCCAAGCTTTGGTTTATTGACTAATACAGGTAACTAAAACAACATAGACATTATCTATAAAATTAAAATGATCAGACAAAACATTATTCATGACTGTATATTTAAATATATAACCAAACATAAACAGTATCTATTGTGTGAATAGAATACATTCTTCTACACTTAACTATCCAGTATGTGCTGAAACACATAACTCACTATATCACTGTGCTCACATCCACTGTTGCTCTCCATAAATGTTCTGCAGGCATCAGTAAATGTCAGTGTGTGCAGTCTTTTTCAAATGGAAGAATAGCTCCACATCTTTCCTTCAAATGCTCTTCCATGTCAAACACCAGTTTTGTCAGACTGTTCCTCTGTTGCCATTTCTCACACAGCAACATTTAATGAAATACTGGTGGGAAGATTCAACTTCTACTGTTACACCACCATATGATCCATGAACTGGCCAACATAATGTAGTATGTAATCAGCATAGCTTCCAACTGACCAGTGTTGGTCTAATACTACAATAAAATCAGAGAATCAGATGATATGCTGAACCTTGTTAACATGTAATTACTGAAAACTGTCACAACTTCTTGATTTTCTGTAAAATCATAGTTTATTACTGCACACTATTTCTAGAAAGTAGAGATGCTACAGGATGCATTACCTTCAAAAGTGTTGGAGTATGTAGAACTGAATGAAAAACTGGCATACTCACTAGCTATTGGGAAACTGACAGTTATCTTAATTCTTCTCAGCTTTTTTGAATTATCAAAATATGGATGATTCAGGTCATTTCTCATTACTTCCTCAGTGAAGAAAAAGATGAACAGAGTGTATGTAAAGAGCTCCTACAAGTAAGAGCAGGCAGAACTCAGGTGGCTGCTGCGCAGATAGATGTCTTTTCTTTATTAAGAGAGATGGAATGATTTATTTTGTGTTTCTGGCAGACAAACTAGGGAATTTGAATAACACATTTTCTTACAAAAGCACTTGATGATGCATGTAAACAAGGTTTGTTTTAATGACCTGCTGGCCAAGAGGAGGCAGACAATTTTAATATTAAAAGACTTATGTTCTCTTGAACATATGGTGCCAAATGAATATCTTTCACAGCCAAGTTAGTAATAAAAACTAATCTGAGTCAGGTTAGCAGTAATCTGTAGTGGACCAAACAGGACAATCATAATTGCTATTTTCAATGAAGTGTTAATTGCATTTTTAAGATTTGAAGTACATTACTTTATTGATATAGAAATTAATTTCAAGAGGTGGATATGAACCAATGAAATGTAACGTCTGTACTGTATCATAGAAACAAGAAAGAGCCAGGAACATTCAATTAGTTAAAGGGTGTGGAATAATAACCATAACCATAATGTTTTTGCTTATACGAGACCTCACATTCTCATCCATATAATGAACACTGCAGCATCATCTAGTATTAGTTTCTAATAAGTTCTGGAAGCCCTTATAATACAGCTTCACACTGTACAACTCAATTGCAAAGGCTTAATGGAAAAAAAATTGGTTAATATCAGTGTTCTTGAATGCATGTTTAAAAACTTGCACACATAGAAAGAAAGGAAGAAGAAAGAAAATGAGGAAAAGTAGAAGGAAGCAAAGGAGGAAATAGCTGGTATACAAACTATAGCAGGGAAGATCCCACATTCTCAAAGAAGCTACAATAAAGTAGGAATCCCCAACATCCTAAATCAAATGGATAAATTATTTTGCCCAAGTGTTGTTTGTTAGCACAGATATTTATCAAAATATTGCTAAAAGGGAAGACCTGGTGTATAATCAGAATGTATATTCCGAAGGATTGGAAAATTAAGCTTATAAAAAAAAAGTTATCCTGACATTAAGTCAAATAATTAACTGCAACAAGGCAATCACATGTAGACCATATACTTAATCATTGTGTTGCAGATGCAGACTACGTGTACTATTGCTGTGTACTTATTGCTGAGAACATCAGAGAGGTGTTGCTGAGAATTCTGCTCTTAAAATATTCCACCTTGATGGCTATGAGAAATGGATGCATTTCTGCTATGACTTGATTGAAAGAATATTATAGAACTGCTAAAGGATAATATTAATATAAACACACAGTGACATTCAACATGTGTTGGAAAGACAAGTATCTAATGTAATGAAGGAGAGGAAGATGTATATATAATGTATGTATACACTTAAAATTCATATATATGTAGCTTTTTGGATCCAGACAGATTTCAGTATTTAAAAATTCTTTCTACCTGAAATTGAATGAGTTTTTGGGTTAAAATCAGACTTCCTTCCAGAACTTACATTTTCATGTATTTTACACCATTTTTAAAAAGATTGCGACGTCTTGTTTTTGCACTTTCCGTACTTGCATAATAAAACAGAGAAAAAAACACTCCTAACAACTTGCTTTCTAAAATGCAAGGTAAGCTGTAAAATTTTCATGATGATTTCACTCTGCTTGGATAAAATAGAAAATAAAAAATAAATGCTGGTGCTAGATGTCATATCAAAATCTAAGGGAAGAAAGAAAAAGGGATGAAGTAGGTGTATATTATTACCATATTGTCCCTTTCTCTACAAATATCTACTGTGCTTACTATTTAAAATAGATTCTCACAATTTATGAAAATAATGTACAGCCAGCTAGTTAAATACTGTCCATTTAGATAGCCCAACTTCCTTATATGACATAGATTGTTTTTCTGCCAGGCTTGGGATCCTCGGGTCCATTGGGCCAATAGAAAACATTACACTTACAAACGTTTCAAAAGATATTATTCTCATTAAATTCAATGCCTGAACTGGATTCATAGCACTTAAGTACAATGAGATGCATTCAGTAAGAAATTCATAAGCATGACAGATCAACATTAGAAAAGTACTTTTCTACCACCCTATTTTAACTCCATAACTTACGTTCATCTCTTTTTGTAAATTTATTTCCTTGTTGAAATATATTTACAGGAGAATGCTTATAAGAGTTGTGAAGCTGGTACACACACTGATTCATTCCTGAGTACTGGGAAAGAAAATAGGATGTGTGTATGCCAATAATATGCAGAGTCTTCTACTCTTAAGACTATGCAGGAAAACAGTTAAGTGCTAAGCAGTTATCCTTTCCTAAAAGGACCAGGTCTTATGACTTTATCCAAATAGCATAGTGGCTATCTGGTTTGTCCCTTGGAAGACTCCTACATCATTTTTATCCAGGCAGACATATTTTAATTTGGATACATTCCAGAAAAGCAATTAAAGAACTGCATAACTTTTGGTGTATTTTAATTTGTTCTTCAAAGCAACACTTGCTGATGGACTAATTAGCTTTTATGTGCCAGCAAGAGCACAGAACATAATGACAGATGGTAAGCCAGAAAAAATCTTGTAGCTAAATATCCACTGCCATTGTTAACTTAGAGAGTAACAGCTTTGGTGTTATTTTGTATGGACTGTGAGAATTTTCTTCCAGCTATACTTAAGTGCTCAAAATATGATGAACTATCTGTAGAATGGTATATTTGAATGTGAAAAAATCCAACTGACGTATCAATGAGGTAGTTATGAGGAATGCTGAAAGTTTCAGTAAAGCAAGACAAGATTTGTGACAACATCACTGTGCAGTGTCTAACTTCCTAATCAGTTAATCAGATTAAATTTGAGGGGAGATAGTTCAGCTGCTTAATTAAAAGTAAAGGGGAAAAATGTTTTGTTAATGTTTCTGCTCAGTACTTTAATGATCTACTGTAGATATACCAAGATTCATATCAACTAAGAAGAACATGCTTAAGAACTGTGCTGACCAGTCAAGCTTTTAGTATCAGGAACACCAAAGGAAAAATGCATTTTAAATTCATGTGCCTCCATAAAAATAGTTTAATGCAACTACACATGCACTAATTGAAGATTTCTGCAGAATTAAAGAAATAATACTCTAAGAAAAAAAAGTCATTTTCATTTTAAAAAGACTATTTTATTGTGATACTTTAATTATATTTTAGTTCACAGATTATATCATTTATCATATAAGTAATTGGAAAATAATGATTTATTAATATTTTCAGAAAAAAAAATATATTAATATTTAGGGTAGAGAAATGGGAAAGAGGAAGGTAACACTCATCTTACATTCAGATCATCAGAGTTACATTCCAAACTCAGAGATTTGGTGCTGAAACAAACTATCAAATTTGAGATGCTGGAACTGTCTGATGATAAACTGCTTTTTAATGGTGAAACTTTTTCCCCTTGCAAAGGTAAATATTTCAGAGGGCATTGCAATGAATCCATTAGTATTAGTGTGTGATGTGACATCACTGTTGTTGTTATTATTATTATTAAATATTTGATCTTTTGGGAATTTTTTTTTTTAACAGCTCTGTTTTCCCAAATCTTCCCCACATCAACTTCCAAAACAAAAAAGTCTCCTTAGAGAAGTAACTTGTATACAACAAGTTAAGTATATGGACAGATTGTCATTGTTAAGAGGTAAAAAATTCCAATGGCAAAAAGGATTCTAGTATATATCTGAAATAAAAAATTAACCTGTTACATCGAGTGTTATTATTTATTCAGTTTTGGGGAAAAAAGAGAATGACGGCAACAGCTTGATTTCTTGCCTTATTCTGTGCATCTGTTGAAAGAATAAGCAAGAACAGCAGCAGCTACAAACCTGTGCCATTAATTTCAGATGTTTTTCTGATTTGTTCATTGACTGAATTCCTTCTAGCAGCCAATATAAAGTACAATTCATATGTGAGTTGTAATTGTAGAGCTGATGTTAAGTGAAAAACAGAGCGCCTTGTAGACAGCACTTACAAACTCTGCTTTTCCATGTGAAGTCTCCAAAATGTATTCATCATTCTCACATACAAAGTGCCCTAACACACTCCACTCTTCATGGAGATACTCTTCACTTTTTCATTATGGCTTGGATTTTCTCATCCCTTTCACAAGGCTCAGGTGGCTACCTTAATATCAGAAAATTTCCTTTCTGGAAGATTTCTATCATTTGCAAACTGTCCTAAGGACATCTGACATATTCACTACTACCTATGTTACACTATGTCTTTTTAGTAAGCTCCAGCTGAGCACTGTATATCTGCACATTCAGCTATTCCTGAAAAACATATTAGCAGCCCATATTTTCACATGCAGACTGGCTATTTAGATTCTCCTAATCCCTAGGCACTGATGCGTTGCCAAAGCACTTTTTATGCTTTGGTTAATACATATTTTGCTTGTTTGTTTTTAAATATGTGTAATTGCCTGAGGGTTCTTTATTGCGTTTCACAGTAGAGTTCAGATACAGTTCACACACACACAGTGCAGCCAGTCAATAATAAAAAGAGGCAAGCTTCAAAATGTCAGGTAATTGTAAAGTGAAATCTAATAAGGGATTTCAAAACATTTCAAGCAGATTATCTGAAAGATTGTAAAATTCTTTAACTCTTCTTTGTTCTATCTTATATCAGAGGTCCTCATAAAATTCTGCCTTGGACAAGAAAGAGTTGCCATACCAAGATGTGCACAGGAGTCTGGCTGAGCAACTTAATTCCACCATATTAAGCCCAGGTAAGGAAAAGGAAATCCCCAGCATTTACAGTCAATGAGAATACAGGAATAAAAATGATGCTCAGCTTGTTTCAAGGCTGGGTTTTGAACCAAAGCACTCAAGCTTAAGAGATACTTTGATGCTCACCTGTTGCTATATAATTCCCCAGTGAAACATATGATTGTTTCTTTCTGTCATATGGACTAGAAAAATTAGGCAGGCTAATTAATATCTCCAAAATAGACAGGCTTTTATGAAAGAGACAACAAAGAATCTCAACAAAAGAGCAAGGAAGCCTGTGATGAGCAAAGCTAAAGGGAAAGGAAAGCATCAGAGAACAATAGAGACTATGGATTGCAAATAATTTCTCCAAAACTGACTCATTTCAATTATCTCCATGGAAACTACAATAAATACAAAGAAAACAATTACACTACTATATGAGCAAATTCTCAGCTACAAAACACTACTTTTCAACAGTCACCACCATTAGCTATACATTTTCACCAGTGATGAACAAAAGCCTGCATGCCACACTTTTAACATCTGGAAAGCAGCAAGGATCTAAGTTGTACTTCATTGCCTTGAATCCATGTCCCTGACCCTGGCTCTGTATCCTGATTCTTGGTTCTGCTGCCTACATCCCTCAATTAACTGATTTTATCTCCTCATCTTAGAACCTTCTTCTCAGTTCAAGATTATTCACAACTCCCACTTTTAGTTTTGCTCTGATGTTACAGCTAGTGTAATGCACAACTTTTCCAAGTCAATCTCAAACTGATTATAATTGTGAATTGCAGTCTTCACCCTCCACACTGCCCTCTGTAAATTAATCTTCTGCAGTTATCTAAAACATACAAAATATATATCTGAAAAACTGTTGTGCTGAGTTCAATCAAGGTGAGAGCTTCATGTGTTAATACTTTCAAGATTTGAAAATTGCAGTATGATTTCAAAACAATTTTGAAAACAGTATGTTCTCATGTAAGATATTTCTTTATTTTCATCACAAATGATATTAGAATTTCATAGTTAGAAGTGGCAAAAGGTAACAACATTTAAAAAGTGCCTTTTCTTCTATTAGTGTAAAAATTATTGAGCAGTCTTATGTCAGTTTGGATGATTAGTCAAAATCTAGTATTTCAACTTCATCACAAATTGGAAAAAAAGATCAAGTTTTCTTTTTCTTCATGATGATGGAAGTCACCTTCTAAATACTTCTAACTGATATCTGCTCAAGGATGACCTTTCCCTTACTGTTGCAAGATAACACAAGACATTTTGGTATGATAGAGAAAGAACAATCACAGAATTTCATTGTCTTTGTGTTTACTTGAGAGTTAAGTCACTCTCCATTTAAAAAGGAATAAAGGAGGAGTGATAACACCTAAAGAAAATCAGAAACATTAAATCTAATATTTTTTCTAAGGAAACACTTTTAAAAATAGTATTTTGAGTATATGAGTTGAATATGGAGTTATCTTATCCACACAAATGAAAAGTGCAGGCAGTTTCCTTACTTTCTATTGAAACAGATAGCTTTAGTTTTAGATTTAGCAGATATTTTTGTATGCATTTTGTACAGTCCAGGAAAATGTGCTTTGTCAACTACTCACATTGAGATTTTAAAGAAAAGCAGTAAAAATAGTGGGTTCTAAAGGAATAAAATGTTTTCCTCTTAATCATCCAAAAATAACACACGAGATTGAAGACATAAGGACACTTGACTCAGACCTTTTTTCTTCCTGATAACTTTTGGTTTTTACAGGTTACTTAATCTGCTACAACCGGAAAAATCAATATCTTCATATTTTACCTTAGCTACACAGTGCTTTCCTCTATTTATTTTCCTGTCAAACAGGTGGCTGAGAAGGCGATAAAGAATCTTGCACCTGGATCAGTACATTTCATATTGTAGATGTGATATAAAAATCTGACACACTGGCCAATCAGTCTCTTGCTGAAAAATGAACTGCATTTAATTTTCAATCTGACAAGACTTGATCTGACCAGAATCTAGGCTGTTTTCATTTATTTGTACTGGAGTAAAATGGAGTACAGAAACCAACAAAACATGGGAAGACAGTGTTTAATGAACTTCATTAAAACTAGATATATATTTTGGATAATTGTACAGAAATTAGAAAGGAACGGAAAAATAATGGTCACAATATACAATCTGGCCTGTGTGATAGTGTAGGAGTTCTAATGTGTGCTCTAGAGAGCAGTGCAGCAGAAAGAAATTTTGGCTGACAGCAAGTTCAACACTTTTCAACAGTGTGCACTGGCAGTCAAGAGAGCAAACCATATTTTGGGGTGCATTAAACATAACATAGATGGCTGGTCAAAGCCGTAATACTGATGCTAAATTTATTGATGGTGTGGCTTCACCTTGAATACTGCATGCAATTCTCAGCTCCACAGTATGAAAAGGAGATATTAAGGTCGTTGAAATCATGCAGAGGAGGGCAACAAGGCTGGTAAAAGGGCTGGAGGACATGTTCTCTGAGAAGAGGTTGAAGTCAGTGAGGTTGTCCAGTGTGCAGAAGAGGAGGTTGAGAGGCTATCTGATTTCTCTTCTGCTTTCCATGAGCACTGGTGGCAGGACATGTGGGAATGGCACAAAGCTGCCAGTGGAGGGTCAGACTGGACATTAGAAAAAAAAATTAGTCTAAGAATGGTCAAAATCTGGAATTATCAATTCACTACACACTTAAAATATAATTTATCAGAATCAACATAATTAAAAATGTTTCCTTGAATCTGGAATATACATGGAGTTTGTTAGCATATTTCATGTTAAAATATGCTGTAATATCACTTTTAAAAAACTATCTCTGGAGAGAATTTGGTTGCTTATTGCCTGAAATACAAACAGTTACTGATCTCTTGCCAAAATTTATGCGTAGATATGTTTGTTTGTATAAATACTGGCCTTGAAAAAAACCTATAAGAACCTAATGTTTAGTTGTAGAAGCAACTCCAATTAATGCCCTATTCAAAAATTCCTTTTCAGAAAAGATCAAATATTTTCTTTTCATTTCTGGTACATTTTAATCTTCAGTCTTTATACACAGGAATTTTGCTTTTTTCTACATCTCTGAACCAAAATCAGAATCACCACATTTTTGTTCAGGCCATGTGGCTAAAAGCTTTATATAATCATGCACTTCCTGCAGATCTTGAAACACATTTTAAAAACCTTTCAGAGTGTATCACAAGCCTGATTCAACAGCATATTGCTTTGTTAATACTTTAGCAAAAGGTTGCTTTTCATGTCTAATATTAAATGCAGCTCCATATTATACAGATGTTGCATTTTTGTACGTGTTTGAAATTTAAGTTTGAAAGTTCTTTGTTTTTAAGTTGTTTTTGTTTTTCTTTTAAGGAAAAATGTCATTTTTCTACCAAGCCACCAACAGAAACAAAAATGGAAATGCAGCCAAACAAAATTCATGCAAATTTAGATAATTCTACAGGCATTTTGCGCCTTTTCACGATTCCTACTTTTTTAGCTGTTTGAGTACTGACATTTGTGTTCTGATATTTTCAGTCATTTAAAATTTATCCATATTTTGTTTCCTATTTCAATTATAAATTATTATCATTTTAATATAATTTAAGACAGAAAAAAATCAAAATATTCACACCTTTCATCTAAAAATCTCAAAATGTTTTGTAACTTTTCATGAATTATACTTCACAGCATTTTTCTCATATAGATAATCCTTGTCATTTCAAAGCATTTAACAGACAGGAAAATAGATGTTCAGTAGGATGACTTGCCTAAGATTAAACGAGTTGCAAAGGTACTCACTGGAGTAGGAGGAGCACAACTAGATATACTTCCTATGTGTGTGTGAAAGTAGCAATTTATGCATCAGATGACTACAAGATTGACAGACATTGTGCTTTTTGTCTGTATTCTGAAATGGGCTTCTGTAAAACACAGGTGGTTGGTAAACTGCAGTCTGACATCTATTAATTCAGGGCATGTTTACACCAATGAGTTGAATGACAGGAGCTTGCATTTGCAGATGTAAATTTGAATTACCTGGCAGGGACACTAAATAGCAGGGTACTCATGGCGACACGGAGTTTTGTGAAGATGGCTAGACAGATGCTGCATGGCTTATAGATTGTGCCGAGCTGTTATGTGGTGTGAACGCAGCCAGAAATACAAGGATTAGAGCAAAACTATTGCATGTGTTGATCCTGGGAACAGTGACTATTTGGACTTCAGAGATAAGCCTCTGGGGGTAATGCTCCAGCTCTTAGACCTCCTGCTCTGTGAAGACATAATGTGTGCCTCATCTTGAACCTTCCACATGGCTACAGTGAAATACAGCAAGATTATAGAAAGTTGCTGTGGCTTATTGGTATGATTTACCACCCCCATCTCCACTACTTTCATATGTAGACATCACTTCAGACAATATAATAAATCTACCCCAATGAACAAGTACTAAAAATACTGGCATTAAGTAAAAAAGTGACACTGTGCTACTTAAGTATAGATACTGTTGTCTTTTATTCTGCATGTACATTTTTTTCTTCTGAAGTGCTGTTGGAGCTACACCACACACATTTACTCATTTCCTTCCTCCTTCAGTGGGTAGGTGGAAGAGGAAAGGAAGTGAAAAAGCAAGAAAACTTATGAACTGAGGCAAAAATTGTTTGATAAGTGAAAAAGTGGAAAAAGTGAGAAAGAAAGAAAACAAGATCTAATAAGTGATGCAAAGTCAATCAATTATCACCTCTCATATCATATCACTTATCATAAATTATGATTTTTGCCCAGTCAGTTCCTGAACAAAAGATGGCGAGTGAACCTAAACATTCTCTCTTCATTTTTCTTGCTGAGCATGATTTTATGTGGCATGGAGTATCTCCTTAATAAACATGGTTCTGTTTGTTTTTTTTTCTTCTTTGTTTTAATTTGTGAAACATAAGAATATTCTAATGCTAGTTTAAAGGTCTGCATGAAAGTTAAACATTTAGCATGCACATATATCATGCACAGTATGCTATATGAGTTACTTGGTGAATTAAAAACAAATCAAGAGCTTCAGGGATTAATATAAATTCCACTGAAAACTTAAGCCTCAGATTCAGTCCATCTAACTTTAGGTATTAACTGAACTACTTTATAAAACACCCTCATCACCCTAGGCTATCCCTCTAATCAGTGCACTTTTATATCATGACTGAGATGTCTTAAATTACCTGGAAAAAGTGCCCTCTTCTCTCTGCTGACTCTAGAGTGACCTTGTGTAAACAGAGCATCTCTATTATGTATCTACATTTAGATGAGAACAACTTGTATCTGAATGCATCAAAATTTTCATATGTCCTAAATGCTCAGTATATAAGTGAATTCTCCTTTTCAGACCTCTTTATAATTGGAAGAGAGGGCAGACTTCCCATACTTATATGTAAACAGGAAAACTAGATGTTCTCTCAGATTTCATAGCAATGATCTTTTTTTTTTTTTTTTTTAATGGCATGATTTAATGCCTTTTTGATGAGCATGCCAACATTTCCTCCTACTCTAATACTTAAGCTTTGTAGATCCAATATTTTTCTTCTAATATATGCATTTCCTTGAGGTAAGAATTTGTAACCTACTTTTACTAACAAGTTGCTCCCTGTCTACCAGGTAGTCTCTGCCTTCTTTGTTCACAAATGTACATCTTAATCTGTTTCTTATTTTAGAAGGGTTTACTCCATTCTGTGTAGTTCCTTGATGAATTTTTAGCCAGCATTTTTGGTAGTTGGCAGTAAATTTTTATCTGATTTTGGTACTCAGAGATCCAATTATGCAAAAATTAGAAATCCAAGGGGCAAGTTCTTATCTGGCTAGTTCAGAAAATAAAATATCAGTGTACTTTTGCCACTATTTCATATCCAAATTTAAAAAGCTTCAAGTTTCTTTATATTTCAGCTGAAATAATCTAGTCCTTCCTGTATTCTAGTGCCAAATAATCCTCCTTTTTCTGCCTGCTAAGCAATGTGTATGTGCATATGCACAGCTGTCCAGGAAACTGCAGCATTGCTTTCCACAAGATATATCTCACCTGTGGAGCGATTCTTGGACTATCTGTGTCAACAAACCTTCACTTTACTTCTGCTGGAAACACTGTGAGCATATTTGCACGTACACTGAAAACACAGCCCAAAAACACATTCAGAGTTTGATTAGAACAAGAAGTAAGCAAGAATGAAGTGCACAATTCCACAGAAATAGCAACAGCAAAACACAGGTGGGGTCAGGAACCTTTATTATTGTGCAACATCAACTTGGTTCAATAAAATCAACTTGTTCTATGTCTGCTTCTTTCAGAACAGAAAGAAGAAAAAAGAAAAGAACAAGCTCATGTCTATGTGAAAAGATTTAAAACAAATTCTTCATTTATCAGAATTATTGTTTCATCCTTCAATGAAGCTTTGTTAAAGTTTCTATCAGAGGAAAAAAAAAGTCTTCCATATGAAATTAGAGAATAGAAAATACAAGATATCAGAGAATGAGGGCAAATAAAATACACTTAAATAATAATTTATGTCAAAATAATGCAAAAATAATCACAGGCCAGATGCTTCTTAGATCAGTTCAAGTACTTGAACATGCAGGAAAATATGAATGGGATAAAATATTTCGGTTTGCCACAAAGTCTGGATCCAGACATCTCCTACCACTTACATTAAAGCACTCACGCAGATTTTTCAGCAGTAACACGAGACTGCATAAAATGCATAGCTAGAGTTAGTTCATACTTATACAATTATTAGACATCAGGTCCTGGCCCATCACCAGAGGAATAAAGGAACAGATGACTTCTTTCATCTTGAGTGTTGATGTAATGTGACCCACACTTAATTGGCAGGAGAATATTTGTATATGATCCCCAGGTGCACCCTTTGGTACAAATGTACAGGAGAAGATGAAGCCATGGCTAGGTAACTTACCCTAGAAATCCTGGTATAGCTGTCTTGACATATTAGGTACACACAGGCATAGAACATAAGTGTTATAGGACAAGAGGAATACCCTGTCAATATGTCATTCCCTTTGCTATCCATTAAATTGGAAACTGACAACTTATCTCTGAATTATTATTTTTCAGAGCTGTTACGCTACATTTTTCTAACATATAAGAGCAGCAAACTACACAACTTGCAGTCTCAACACAATTTTAGCATATCGTACCTCCACGATCTTCTCAGAATATAGAAGAACCATGGAAGTTAGTTCTGGAAATAGCTCAATAATATGGACCCTAAAATGCAATACTACTAAATCTCCCTGGAGATTAGGAAATTTTCTTGCTTGATGTGGTTAAGTACCCAGAAACTACCACAATAAATATAAAATATTAGGCAAAACCTAGTGTGAATAAACACGCATTTTAATTAAGGCATAACTGATTTAGTAAATAACATAACAGACAAACCTGTCATTGTTAATCACATACTAAAATTCTGAATAAACATATCTGAATAAAGCCACCAAATTATTTTGGCTCTGTGATTAATCAATGTACTTATCTTTGTACCTTTGCTGTACATTGTTATGATATTCTATGATTCTATGATTCACAACCAAGATGAAATTAAATGTCTTTGGATCAATTGTTTTGGTTACACATACTATAGCATAAATCACATATATAGTGGGAAGACAACAAATTCTAGGGAACAGCTTGACACCTTTCAAAGGATGATTAGATAAGGGAAATTAAATGTCATGTTTTAGAGGAATATACCAATAAGTGCAGAAACAAAGGAGAAACCCTTACTTACATTCATGCATATGAATTTTTGAACATTTTCCAGGACTGGACTTTTGAAAGTTAAGATGGTTTAGCTATTTTAATCTATTTTAACTCCCAGAGCTAAAATAACCTGATTCGACCTGATCCAGGACTGATTGAAAATAGCTGCTATTGAATTTGTATCTGTAAATAGTGTACAGATCATAGTACAAGTTGATATTAAAGTGAACACAGTAGTTACTCGTTCTTTCTTCACTGACTGCCAGTCTTTCCAGCCTCTCACAGAATTAGTCATCTGCAAATTTCCACATGTAAATTCCTGCTGCTTCTGCTGTAGATAAGGGTGGGGAAGCTTTCTAAATGCAATTGAAACAAGTTCTGAACATTCTGTGCTGTTCATGCTTTGAAGGAAGTTGTATCTGAAAGCACTGCTTATTGAGTGTCCTGCTTGTACCATATTCTTGCAGCACAAATAGGATCTTAAGTGCACACCAGCAGGAAGATGATCTTCTCATTTTTTAATAGAAGTAAGATGTGAATGGGGTCTAGTGAGGAAGAAACATTCATCAAAATTTCCTCTTCAGTTATATATCTCCCCAGCCTGACTAAGTGTTGTGACTAAGTGTAATCAAAGTCATATAGGCCAGCAGCTGATGGCGTACCTTCAGCTTCAGTTTTAATGGTGACACCAGCCACCACATACAAGTCATATTTGTTTTGTGATTTTATTGGCAATTAGGAGTTTTGATGACATTTGGATGAATTGTCACTGGCTCAGGGTTTAAGGAAAGCAGAATGGGGTTGTCCTTTGGCTATAAACTGTTAGTATGAGGGAGAACTATTGAAAATGATAAATATTTTCCTGAGCCCTTCTGCAGTAATTAGTGTTTCATTTTTATATTTTTATTCATAATTTATAACATTTTATAAGAGAAAATATTTATGAGATCGCAGTTGGATTGTTTTCTAGTGAAATCTTTTCCTTTAAAAAGAAGAAGAAATAATTTCACCAGAAAAATAGAGAGGAGAAGAGAGATAAAAAGCAAGTCTGCACTTTACATTTATTTTATTGAATTACTTTGAGAATTACCTAGTTATAATATTATTTTCTTCTGGGTTTTGCTATGTTTATTTGTTCTAAATGAAACAGTGCTTAATAGCTATACTAAATAATTTTCTGAATATGTGTGGTATATTTTGTCTCAAGCTGGCAGTATCTTTATTTGTTTAATTTTGACTGTCATGAATACAGAATAATATTGTTTAAAGATTATGGAAAATACTATTATTGATTTTTTTTTCTTGATTATTCCTGTGCTTCAGTGTATGAAATAAACATGTATACATCCATAGTAAGCTTTAATATTACATTTTAAAATAAATATTTATTTTTATTCATGAATATTTAATATATGGATTAAATTTAAAGTTAAGATCAATGAGATTCATTGAATTATACCAGTGGGTAAGATAAAATAAACCCTTAAACATTTAATTCTGTAACTTACTTCTTTTATTCCATTTTTCTATCCTATTATGATATAAGGTCCAAGTAGATGATAACATTGAGAAAATAGAGCAATAAAATCCACTGAATCTAGGAATACATCTATAACATCTGCTAACTCACTCATTACTTTGAGGAGAATACTATCAAGATGAATAAACCAGTGTAAACAAGAGCTGACTGAAAAAAAAAAACAGTGTAAACAAGAGCTGACTGAAGATTCCCTTAATGCACACTCTAACTAGATTAGATACTAATTAGATCTTTAATTGTTTTGTTTCCTGATATGGCTTGAAAAATTCTGCATTTGCAAGGAGTAGGGCAAGAATTATAAATATTTAAAACTGTATTTGACATAATAGTTTGTTTTTAAATCTGAAAAATAGGAAAAATAGGGGAGAAAGAAGAGGAGAAAAAAGGAAACAGAGAAAGAAAAATTTAAAGACACTTCTCTAGATTATATGCTTTTATATTTTTCAAAATGTCAGAAAATTTTCTGAAAGAAAAAAAACCGTGTTTGAAAAAGACAAGTGTAATTTTTCAGCAGAGAGAACAAAAGACTGCATTTTTTGTATTAAAACTAAAAACTTGTCCCCAGATCACTTGATGAGGTTCACCATGAAAGTGTACTGACCCTTATTTGCATTACCAAATGACCATCTGCCCTTGAGATCTAGAGACTGGGAGAACAACAGTTCTGAAAGTGTTTATTCAAGGCAGTAAGCTGAATCAATTCAGGACACAATAGGGTGAAAAACACTGGGGACCACTGCTGCTAATTTTCTACTTATCTAGTACAAGAAATGATCCACGATTACTTGAAGAGAACTGAGAAACATAACTGAGCCATTAGCTATGTAACAGAAGAAAAAAGACATGATACATGAAACAAAAGGCAATATTGCTGAATGTTGACTTTTTCAGGATGCTAGAAAAGAGATAAAAAATTTCTCCAAAAAGTAAGATTTTATGGTGTCTTATAATTTGTTTCCCCTGCAAAGTTTTATCATAGGGCATTTTTTTCAACTGTAGGATGTTTATAGGTAATGAAAGTTTACCTTTTAAACATTTAGAAATCACCTTGATGGTCTTCTTGACAGTTAAGATAAATTGATTTATTTCATTGCTTTCATTATAAATTATAAATAATATCTGATGTTTGTCAGGAAGGCTTGCCTCGTTAACATGTGTACCAGAATATGTTGAGAGAATGTGTTGCCAGACCTAAGATATCACTGAAGACCTATTTGAACATAAAAGCAGATGTATGCATGGGAGAGTTTGGTACTTCTGTCTACATTTGATGAGATTTCCATTTGAAGGACTGTAATGAAGTTTCTAGCAATTTAAAAACAACAACAACAACATAAAAACAGTTTATGACACAAATGGATTTTTAAATTAAACAGAGCCATAGCATAGAAACTCATGGAAAAAAACCTCTTGTTCAACTTTGAAAATACAATAGGCATAGCTTCTCAAACTGGGGAATGTGCAATCAAGAATCAGAAATATATTGGTCTTGTATCTGGGAGAAATTTTGACAAGACTCTTTCAGTGCAATTCTAAGTTAAAAGACTTTGAAAACTGCTAGGTTCATTTTTAATTTAACATTTCTAAGTTTTCCTTTTATGTGGAAAACATTCAAATGAACAAATATGACTGATATTATGTAAAGTTTTGAAGAAGAATATCCATACAATCCAGTTATTTGCAAAGATAACATTGATAGGATGCTACTTTCCAGTGTAACATGAGTAGTAATGTTGTCAAGTTAAGGCACATATGGATTAATGGCCATCTCATTAGTTCCTTGTTGTCTTTTTCACGGCAAAGCACATGTAAAGTAGATTTTCTTCAGCTCTGTATAGAATTTTTTTCTGGATTCACTGAAAGGGCAATGAATATTGTTGCAAATCAGCCCTGCTGATTTAGATTAAGAGAAGTGCACATCTCACGGAGTAAATTTGCCTTGTTACATAGGGAATTGTGAGAAACCTGCTCAAGATAAAATTTTCTAATCAGGAAAAGATTTCTGTGAAATCTTATTCATTATTGCAATAATGGGCGCACACCCCCTACAGAGAAGGGAGAAATTGCACAACTAGTCAGTGAAATCATCCCATTATATACTCTGGGTCTGATGCAGGTAATCCCTCTCTTGGTGCTCATTGGTTGAGCATCTCCGGCTCACAGTCTTCTGACACTGTTGCTACATTACATTTTCATACTATATTTATTACCAACCCATTGTCTTTAGATATGTTATGTACTTTTTATGGTGATAGGAGGACAATATTTTCAACAATTACCTCACTAGTTCTGTCCTGTACCACACTCTCCCCTACCCTATATAATTACATTACCTAACACCTGTGCCAGTTCTACCTAGGTCGGAACAGCCCAGTCTCAACTTCGCTCTGTTCAGCAGCTTTCTTTGTGAAAAACAACTTATCCTATGCTACCTACAGAAATACTGGAAATTTCCACTGCAAAAACACAATCTACCTCTCTCAGAATGGACATTGGAGGAGAGCATCTTCTGACGACATCAACTGTAAAGATTTCTCTTTGTATATACTTTGGTGGATGTATTTGAATCTGGCCAAAAGTCTAACTGGCAACAGAAATTATTAGAATGAACTACTGAGAATAGTGTATAATATTGCTCTGAAGAAAAAGTCATGGAAAAATGTCATATGGCTTAGAACATGGAAAGTGAATTTCTGAACAGTAGAAAGGTGCTGGCCAAATTATGTAGGTTGCTGTGAAAGTAGTGCCTCCTCTAGAAACAAAGAGCACAATAACACTATTTGATATAGTAAAATCTCAGCTACAAAGCACTGTTTTTCCATATAGTCACGCCCATTAGTCATGCATTTTTGCCAGCCATGAACAAGAACTTTCATGCTGAGCTCATAAAAATCTGTATGGCCATTGAGAATATGTCTTGTTTTTCACATTGCAGTTACACTGCTGAAACGCAGCACCCACCACCTCACTGTGCTCACTTCAACTATTCGATCTCCACAAATGTTCAGCAAGAGCTGTTGAATGTCGGTGAGTTAAATTTTTTCCGCATGAAGGAATTCAGTGACACGATTGCTTCATATGCACTTCCATGTCAGACACCACTCTGTCAGATTGCTCTTCTGCTGCCATCTTTCACATGGCAGCAGTATATAATGGGATATTGGCAGGAAGGTTCAGCCTCTACTGCCATAGCGCGAACATGTACCTCTCATATCGTGGTCCAACATAATAAATAAGAGCTATTACATTCCAAGCAGCCTTTGTACATAAGATGCCTAAAGATGAATGATCAATGCTACTCAAAGGCATGTGGTGTATTTGACTCAGATACAGATCTGAAGTGCACAGTTCTTCTGCAAGTACTGTTCTATCTGTCAGTCTCATACAAATACCTTGGACACTTTAGAGTATCGCAGATGGCATCGGATGTTAAGTAATTAAATCCAACCTCAGTGTACTTTTTTTTTTTTTTTTCTGTTGAATGCATTTATCAATCAATTAATTTAACCTTGGATGAAAGAAGTTTTCAGAGAAAGATTTTTAAAAAAAATAATTAATATTTTGCTTTGGAAATATTGCATCTATTAATAGCATAGATAATGCAGTAATATTTATAAAATCCTTGCACAGACTGATTAATACGTTTAGCGTATTTACAAAAAGCTGGCACAAGGAAGGGAAGATAATAAATGCCTGATGAAAATGCTCTGGCACAACAATCAGGATGATTATTTCAACTTCATTAGATTATTATTTTTCTTTGCATACTTAGTACACCAATAGCCAAATAATTTAAGTGCAAATTTTTTTCTGATTAATAAGGGAAATATTTATAACAGTTCTAATGATATTCTTTGCTTGCCATTTATGAGAGGAAGAAAGAAAGAAAGGACATATAAAAAAAGCTTGCTGTATTTTTTTTTTTTTTAAGGAAACTTATATTGTGATGAAACACAAACTTTTAAAGAAAAGAGGGAACTGAAAACAGATGAAACAAATAAGAAGATCACATACTGTTTGGATTGTGTAGAAAATTAATTTCCACACTGAATGCCTTTGTCATTAAAAGTGCAGCTCTAGACATAGACAAATCTCCTGGATGGAGATTTATAAATTCTGCTGTGGTAAAAAAGCTTTCAGAAAATAGCATACAAATTTGACCTATACTGAATGTTCTTTTTTATTAGCTAAACAATCTTAAGGCCCCCAAGGTTTGCTTTGCAGCTGTAGGTACTTCTGTACTTTTATTTGTGTTGATGGTCTCATTAAAGTTAAGGCATAATTTAGCTTCAGAAAAGCCACTGAAATGGGTAATGTTGTACTCTAAATTGTTATGATTGCAGTATAATATAAACTCTCAGAAAACAACAGGGATTATAGCTTTCATTTTCTAATCAAAGACATTTAACACATCTGGTGCTGATTATTATATCAGCAAATATAATTATATTTTCTTAAAGTTAAGTGAAAAACAGCAGCAGAATTATAATACCACTGTCATAAAAACATACTTTTCCATTTTGTTAATGAAAGTCACCTTGTACTGGATAAGAAAAAGAATAAGCTATGAATTGATACTCTAAGTTTTTTCTACTGAAAAGAGACTCATTATGTAAAGTCATCTGCTGGGAACTGCATTATAGTGGTTGTGCTTAATATGTTACTCCTGAACTGAAAGACTTTACTGTTTTGTGAAACATTTCCTTAATTCTTTCAACTCACCAAGGCCCAAATATGAAGGAAAGCTTGTAATTAAAATAAATAATAAATAAATAAAACTAAAATGAGATGTAAAAGAGTATAAAAGCACAAGAAACATAAGCCACAGAAAATCTTTAGTTTTGTACAAATAATTCCACACTTATCACTTCCATGAAGGTTATTTCTCCTCTAAAATGAATATTAAAGGATGGGAAATTTTCCAGGAGTAATTTTGGGAATAGTATGAGAGAAATTGCATATAAGGGATGTATTTTTTTTTCGCTAAGTTGAAAAAAAAAAGCAACTGGAGAAACTTAGGAAAAAAATTAAGACATTATCAGGGAGTTACCATTTTGAAAATAATTCCTCCTACTTTCCTCAAGGTTGTTCCAAAGAGATGGAGTCCAGCTTCCTTTCATGGCTAAATAATGTTAATGTTAAGAACATAAAAAGTTTATAATGTAATAAGTTAAGAAAATGTCCAATTGTTTGAAGATGAAGACGGTCAAAATAATGCATATGTCATATCTATAGCTAAATAATGCATGTATCAGGACACAGAAAATTCTTTTATTTCAATGTATCATTTTTAAAGACAAAGGTTATTCAAAAATTCTCTGTAACCCTGCACTTTTGGCTGTGGACATTGAGCACGGTGCTGCAAAAGAAACATATCTGAAATTGGAATAAAATAAATAAATAAATAAATAAAATTTATTTATAAAAATAAATAAATATTAATTTATTTAATATAAATATATATGGAGAATTATCAAAGAACCATGTTGTGGGAGCTATGAAGCTGATGCTAGCCTAATTAAATTTCACAACTATTTAGATTTGACTTCAACAGTTTGAAAATCTTGTCAAATGTCCAGGCTAGAAAGTAATTCAGGGCATAAATTGGATGATGAGAACCAGTGACAGCATCTGTAGCATGGCTACCATGCAAATGGGATACTCAGCTCTAACATACTTAGAACTGGTTAGTTTGGCAGGCTCTCATCCTGTTCTAGTCTAATGACAAGTCACATATGCAGTTCTGCAGTCTTGTTTATTTTATCAGGGACAAATTTTCTGTAACAACAGTGCGTCCATTTTAGTATAAGACTAACTAGTTTCAGTCCAGACAGAACTAGTAAACCTAATTTTGCTAGATTTGGGGAGAGTTTGCTGCCTTTGGAATATCTCTGCAGCACCAATGATCATTCAGTTTAAGAAATCTTTCACAAAAGATCAAAAATACCTTGACTGACATAAAGCTTTCTGTGACATTGAAATGGTGTCAAAGGAACATGGAAATTAATTCTTTCAATAAGAAATAAAGTATTCTTATCAGTAGTTGATCAATTCATTGTAGGAAGGGAATTATTTTACTCAAAGAACTAAGACTCTGTAGTCATGGAAATTTGTGGTTTTGATAGCCATTTCACTTGTCTGAAAGGAGTGTATTAAACCATGTATCCTGAGTTACTGTACTCATTGTGTGAAGTAAATGCATCCTCATGGGATGCAATAATGAAAAAGTATGAAAGAACAGAAACAGAAGAAAATATCTTCAACTTTACAAGCATGAGAGATCCCAATCTGGATGTTCAACATAAGGGTTTATGAAGCCTAAAAAGCTAAGTGACTGAGGAAATAATGTGACACAGCTGCATGAACACCTCAAATACCTTACATGAAATGTCCTTAATTACCAGTGTTGAAGAGAGATATATATTACCCAGGGATTTATATTTTTTCATTTAGATATAACAAAATCTGGACTGTTGATTTTTATTTATTATTTTAATTGCATAATAGTTTTGTGGCCATAGAACTAGCCTTTTTTGTAACGAGACCTATTTGAGATGAGAAGAGTACAACAGAGCTTATAAAAAGTTCTGTTTTCTTCTCTTCAACCTATGAATGTATTTGTACATGTACTTTTGTATGTATGTATAGGTATGAATATAGATATGTATGTATATACATACACACGTATACTTTTTTTTACTGCAACAAAGATGTCATATAAAAGTCAACAAGTTATTATTGTACTATCACAAATGAGCTTTTAAGTTGATTTATACCTAAAATTTAGATAAAATAGCAGAACATCTTATTTCGAAAGAAAGAAAGAAAAAAGAAAGAAACAAACAAAGAAAGAAACAAACGAACAAAGAAAGAAAGAAAGAAAGAAAATTTAAATGCATTGTCTTAAATGTGTGATAGCACATAAATCCAATCAACTAAAAAACCCAAAATAATGCATTTCCTTTTCCATAGACCTGTCAATAGCAATGATCAGAAGATCACCAATAAGCATACCATAACATTGTCTCTGTATGCCAGAGAAATTTAATTACATAATGAAATCATATCCCAGTGCCTTTTCTGGATATTCATTCAATTTCTTATCAGAACTTCAAGAGTAAATTCTGCCTACTAATAATGAATATATATTGCTATGGAAAATCTACCTGCATGTATTTGAGTGTAGAAATCTTTGTTCTTCTGCAAGAATGATCGATTTAAAAAAATATTTTTTTAGGAGAGTTTGCATCAAAGGTCAAAAAAGTCAATAAGAAGCAGCTCTTAATTTTAATGGTATAATTTGTGCTACATACTCATTAGTTATTCACTAGCCAGAGAATATTTTCAGTTGTTAAACAGCAAAGAATTATAGAAGTTTGTGATACTGCTGATGATGTAATCTGTCATTGCCTTGACTCTCATACTGATGTTAATTCAGTGAAGTCTTGTAATTTCTTCATGCATTAAAGACTTGTTCGGGTCTCTTATGACATCTTACCATGTCACTGATGTAAAGAAAATCAGTTCCTCAAGCCCTTCATCTGCAGACAATTGCATACAATATTTCCTCAGCTTTCTGGATGAGAGCATATCCCTTTACATCCATTTTTTGGGACCTATATTCTCTATCAATTACAGTTTCCTTGGATTTGTAATATGATATAAAAATACATTTTGTATTAATGCATTAGTAAGAAGTCCTGACATAGCTATTAAATTTTTCCTATTTGCATAATGACTTGAAAGAAAAAAGGATGATGTCCTTATGTTTCTTTCTCCACATCCTTCTCATCAACATAAAAACATCCCTCCAAAGGAGCTGGAATAAGAAAGAGTATGGTAAAACTTTAGATTTTGATGTTTTAAAGCAAGTAAGTTAAGTGAGTTTTCCCTTGCTACCTCATTATCATTACAACTGCTTTCTGACACTGTCTGTCAGCTACTTATGCTATGCAGAAGTTGTCCTACTCTGGAGCCAGCCCTTATCTTCTAACATAGAATTAGGTTTAATTTTATCAGATGTTTGGGATTTCAAATCTCTCTTTGATCTCTAAAACAACCTTTTCTGATGAGGTGATAAAACTAATGAATTGCAAATCACCTTTGATAGTTCTGAGATTTTAGTGCAAGTATTAGGAAGGATAACACAATATTCCACACAAAGCAGAAGCTTTTTGAAAATCATTGTAAAGCTTCTTATTAAGAATAATGTTCCCAGAGTAGTCCTAATTGCCTGGGAAACTAGTACTTACATTCAAGTGCTTCTGGAAGAAGCATGAAGAGAATTACTTCTAACATAACTACATTTCTGTTTGAATGTATATGAATGTACATGTCACTGAAGTCACGGAAAGGCTTTCTCAGCCTGCCCAGTCCAGTCCTTGAGTTGTCAGCTCTGTTAATCTCCATGCTTTCTCATTTGTTTCTGGAGCATCAACCACCCCTCAGGTGGAGCTCAAAGGAACCTTGTGATGAGCAGTTTTCAGCCAAGTTCATTTGCCCCTTGTAAGGAACTCACATTTCTTACAGGAGGGAAGTGCAAAGTGGATGTGGGAGACTTGATGAACAGATTGGTCAACGGCATCGTAACAGTGACTACTTTACAAGTGCACTTAAATTCAGAAAGCAACTGCCACTGAACTCAGTGATACTCCAGAAAGCCACAGAAAAAGGATGCCCACCTTTGAGAAAACAGCAGTACTGGCAAATATCTAATGAGTTCATATGTATTTGCTTTCACAACAGAAGATCATATTGTTCACCAGCAAACCCTTAGCCATTGAATGTTTGACTCTGTTCAGCTCAGGTATGCAAACAGTTTCTCAAAGCTTGAATTTTTCTTGCAGAAGCATAACCAGAGGAGATAGAGTGCTCTACAGCTGAAGGACTTACGGGAAAGACGTGAAATTCAGACTCACAGAGGAGCACTGACCCCTCAGAGATGTGCCTCCTCTACAGTGCTAGTAACAAATCTCAACTGACAGTCACCATCTATTTCTCCTGACTGCAGGGAAAGGTGATCATGATCACAATAGTGAATTATATTTATTTTGTTTCATGGCTTTCCTGTGTACACTGTTTCCTAAAGAAGATCTTGGGAGGGCTGTTTTAGACAGAGGAACACATTCCTTCGCCCATGACAGCAAACAAACATGCAAATAGAATAGAACATTCTAAGGATGCTGCAGAGGTATAAAGGAGATGCATTGTTTTTACTAAGGGACTAGAGGGATTCTATGGTTCTTGGTGCCATTCAGAAAGATATTAAGTAGACAAATTATTCCTGGAAGCAGATATTCTGTCATTATTCTGTTACTGACAGAATGAAATCAAAGAGCTCATTATAAAACATACATATTTATTTCCATTTTATGTGACATGATCATTTTGAACTATCATTGTTTAAAATGTGAAATGTTCCATTTATATTTCAGTCATTTCTGTCTGTCTGTCTGTCTCTTTTTTTTTTTTCTTCATAAGTTTAAAGGTATCTTACGCTTTTAGAATGTGGGTTAGAATATGGGTGGGTTTTATTTTTTTTCCTTTTTTTTTTTTTTTTTTTTTCCTGAATGAAAAGTCCTAGAAAAGAAAATGTGACCTCCATGAAAGATTACTGGGAATTCACCTGGATATTTTCTCCTTTTTGCTTTAAAATAGCAGAAGTACAGGAGTTGCTTCTGCACCTGGGTCAGAACGAAATGATAGATACTAAGTGCTTCTTGACACATCCTTCACAAAGGAATCTCCATAGCACAAAGAACCTTTAAAAGAGACATTTCATTTTTCATTTCTTTTTTTCCTGCTTTTCCTATTTTGGTACTATATCGCTTGTTTTCTTCTAATGTTGCTCACTAGTATCATGCTTCAGAAGTGTATTCACAAATCACCTTTTTTTTTTTTAGATAAATGAATGGCTACCCAGTGAATGTCTTATGACTCTAGTGAGCCTAGTTGAGCATCACACTTATCTCATTACATCTCAAAGAGCCAATGTGCATTTTTGTCTTCAAACATATATATAATTTATGTTTATAATCACTGAACTGTTTATAATCACTGAACTCTCAAAGTGCCAGAAACTCTCTCCAGCTCCTGTTCAACTGAGTATGTCTTAGATTTGTCAGAAATGACTTATCTGTAAGTGCAGCCTGTACCTAGAGATTTTACCCATTCAGCCGGTGATAATTATATTTATCGGAAACAATAATATTTGGAACACCACTCCTTATTTTCATAAATTTCAGCTCTCTAGTTTAGTTCTTGAAAGCAAACAGTGAGAAACTTGAGAGCCCAAGTTAAAACAGATGGATAATGACTGAATATTAATATCTGCCAATGTATATATGTGAGATGGAAAATCAGAAAACAGAATTATCACAAACAAAGGTAACCTATGGAATAAGGAAAACTTTCTCAATCTCCTGTCACCATTTTAGTAAGTTGGTTTAATAAGTAAGTATGTGTACCTGATTCATTACCAGCTTGGAAATGAGGAGAAATTATAGATGATGTTTTCATATCTAATAACCAGTAAATTTGTTAGGTATAAATGAGTTCTGATGCTTTGCAGAGGCTGAAGAGGTTATGTTTCTGTGACATATCATGTTGCCTTCAAAAGTTTTATGAAATCTTTCCTTTGTCCTTCTATTTATTCAGTTACTTGTCCACTATTTTGAATAGATATTTTACGAATATAAATATAAATATCTATAGCTTTAGACAAACAGATTTGTCTCTTGCCTTTAAAGAGATGATTTGCAGAATGAAGAGAATCTCTTATATTGCTAATTGCCAATAATTTTTGCATTCAAAGCCTATTTCTTATGTACTAATCTGAATATGAATTTATGTTGGGGTTCACTACTGAGAGATGAGACTGTTACTGCTCAAAAAAGTGCCAGCAGTTTTAACTGTTGATCTGAATGAACTGCTTAGTTCATAACATACAACTTCATCACTCATTTAGGAAAGATCAAAACCACATCTAAACTTTTGTGTATGCATTTGCAACATTACAATGTTGCAAATGTAGCATTTAAGTCTGTCAGTTGAGGAGTTTTCAATATGGTTGTGCACATATAGGCAGCACAAATTAAATTTTCTTATACTTTATAATAGTATACCATACTTTTATTGAAGTTAAAAAATTGTATTGGAAAAATAAGTTGTCAATGAGGAGATCCATCACGTCCTCAAAGAGAAATTTAACCTGAGTATGAATTTGACTGTACAGTGAGGAAGAACAGATATGGTAAAATTAGCAAGACTTGTTATGTTACATTTTCCATGGATATATAACCAGTAACAAAGGTTTGTCTTCCCTGTTCTTGCATAATGGAAAAAGTTCACATCAACAATGAATGCCTAAAAAATTTTATATATATATGTATGTATATATGTATGTATATATGTGTGTATATATGTATATATGTATTTAATGTCAAAATAATAATATACACTACAGCCACTTATACTGTTAATAAAACTCTCTCTCAATCATTATTGTGGTAGAAAGAAGTTCAGGACATTATTTCAGCTAGTAGGCTGGTTTTGGCTGGGTTAGTAATTTGTATGACGCTATGTTTTCCAACATTTTAGTTACTGCTGAGTAGTACTTACACAGAAATCTTTTCTGCTTTTCATGCTGCAGCTGCCAATGAGGAATCTGGGGGTGGACCAGAAGCTGAGGGAGGGTGCAGCCAGAACTGCTGATCCAAATAGATATAAGGAATATCCATATGGTGTCATGCACAGCAATAAAAATTGATGGAAAGAAGGAGCATAAGGGGAGATATTCAGAGTTATTTTGTTTGTCTTCCCAAGATATAATAATCATAATCCTCACTTTCCTGAAAATGACTGATCATCTATCTGTTGATGGGAAGTGGTGAAGAAATCCTTTATTTTGCTGTATTTGCCTGTGCATTTTTCTCTTTCCTTATTACACGTTCTTCATCTTAAACTATGCTTTAGTTTTCTCTCAAACTGCTGTTTTAGTTTTATCCTTCTAACCCTCTCCCCATTCTCACTGTGGGATTGAGCAAGCAACTGTGTGGTGTTAAGTTCTTACTATCCCACAGCAAACACCTAATTTAAACATCTGGTATTAGAAAAACATCTCTAAATTTAGTTGAGATAGGGACATATCACCAACTTTACTATATAAGTGTATTATTATACACTGGTCAATTAAACTGGCATGGTGCCTCTTCTCTGTCGCATGCACCATGCCAATAGGAGTAGCTGATCTTCAACTTCTGTGCATAAGCATAGCCCAAGGAAATGGGAGTGAAAGTTAAAGAAGATGTTATTCTGTAGCAGTTTAATGGTTTCAAGGAAGTTACAAAACAGTAGAAAGTAAATCTCTACATTAATAAATACATTTCCATAGGTCACTTTTCTGATTTCTCAGAAATCTTTCATTTAATTAAAAAAAAACAAAAGAGAGAGAGAGATGTGCTACTTTGAGGTTCAATCATGTAGCCAATTCCTTCACTTTAACCTAGTCAGGCTGAGAAGAAAATAACCTATGTTTTGTTTTTGCAGTCTGACAACACAAATTTTAGTGAAAGACTGCAGAGAGCTAAAAAAAATTGAAGTTTCCAAAAAACAAAAAACAAAAACATTTTTATCAGTTGTTTTAGGATTTACTTCTTTTCTTTCCAGTTTTGAGATGGATTATGTCCTTTGTAGTGATATTCAAGTGAAGAAAGACAGAATTGATTCTTTTAATTGACAGAAAGTGTCTGTTCTGAAGAACTCAGGTCCCCATTACTCTCTCCTCAAATAGAGCCCTGGAAACTACAGAACATAAAAATATTTTCTGAGTTTGTTGCAGCACATCTGTACTAATGGTCAGCATCCTGGATGATGGTTTAAAACTAGGCACCTTTACAGCTTGTGCAGATTCTGATTTACTCAATGTTTGAAGAAATGACCCTAAATCCAAATGGAAGTGATCTCTTTTACCAGTAGAAATGAAAAGGAAAAGATAAGTACATAATACTGCGTCATTATACAAGTCACAGATCTGTATTCCTCAAGAGCAACTGTGGTCTGTGTAAATTACAGAAGTTTTGAAATTGTACTGCATGTTGACAGACACAGCAACTGCTCTTGACATGCTCTGCCAGTGCTGTTGATGCATCTCAGCAACAGTGCATTTATAGAAGAGCTCCATGGTACTCAGTATAGCAATCTACCAGATCATCTAATCCTTTTAGATAATGGACGTCAGCTTGTGCTGAACCAGTAATGAGATAACTGATGAAACAGAGGAAGTTACCTGGAAAATAAATTAAAAAAAAAAGACTGACAGCAGAGTAAGGATGAGGGCTTATATATAATAACAGACAGATTTAAAGAGACAGAAACAGTAGCTAAACAATTATCATTATACTTCTTGTCGATACCACGAAAAATAAGAAGTCATAGTAGACACATTTATAGTCATTACAAAGATAAAGAAGCACTGTTGGAGGCACCACTGAAAATGGAAATGGAAAGAAATTTTTCTTACATTTATTTTTAAATTCTGAACTGATGGAAAATTACTGATGTAACAATCAAAGTTTTGGGGAATAGAGGCAAAGTGTGAAACTTTAGTTTTAAAGTAAAATTTCACTCAAATATGAAATTTTTCAAGGATTGTTAAAATATGCAGATACTGTGATTGCTTCAATGAAAAGAATATATCAGAATAATTAAATTAATGCTACATTAAAATTAGTTACAGTAAATAACAGTTAGCATTACATTTGTTAAGTCTGAGTTTAGTTTATATGAGAAAAATAATCTGCAATGAGTTACTGGATTTAGTTGTTAATGATCACATTTTCTGTAAGCAGTTCAATATCTTAATGTTAAGTCAACAACAAGCTTTATGATTATTTATATCATTGCTGAAGCCAGAATACTTTCTGGTCACATAGTCATTTTAATCCCTTTTTCAGTGAGAAAACTTCTGAGGACTGTGCTTTTCTTTTTTTTCTTGCTTGAGGGAAAACAAGAAAGAAAATCACAAATCTTAGAGATGACCTTCTGACAAGAGAATAAATTTGAAATATTTACTTTTTAATACATACTGGAATTCATGCTGAAACCTCAACAGTAGTGTATATTGAAACTGTCTTTCTCTGGCAAGCTTTTGTAATAAACAAATAGTAGCAGAGCAGACATGCTACAATTTTAGAGACAAATTATGAAAACACTTTAGCATTTAGAAAATATAATATCCTATATACTACATCAATAACATGAAGGAATAGTACATTGGATAAATGGAGAAGGGAAAATAGAAATATGATAAAATTAGTATTTTCTACCTGAAATATAATTTATCTTTGGGAATATTTGGAAAAAAACTCAGCCAAGGGTTGCATTTGTTCTCATCCTGGTTCTTTCTCATTAAACAAAGAAAATAATGCCATCTTTCCATACAACTTATGACAAAATATTTTATAACTGCAGTGACTGTCACTTTCTGTATTTCTTCTAATTAGAGCATAAATTAGAGGACAGTTTGTACCAGTATATCCCAAAAGCTGCAGGAATGATAAACTTCAGTCACGTATAGCTGCAGGTGTAGTCATTTTATAATGCCCTAATATCTTGTCAGTATACATTAACTTCCAAAATTATTTATCTGCCAAAAGTATTGTTTGAATTTTTGTATTGTTTTTGCATTTTTTAAAATAGGTTAGGGGAGAGGTTGGTTAATACACCTTTGCTCCTGTAATTTGCATGACATTATAGAGCAAATAAAGAAAAGCAATATCTTCAAAGACTGAAATTCAAACAAATGTATGTGGATGATTTTTGTTGGAACAGAGGTGAAAAATTTACTGTGCATGAGATAGCATGACAGTGAAGAAGATGATCTTCTATCATTTGCGTCTATTATGAATTAGAAATTGTTTCTTTTCTTTCCAAATGGGTGTAATAGAAGTTATCCTTGCATCTTCCTAGGGCTTTCATAATCCTAATACAAGGTTTACAGCTTTGTAATACAGCTAGAAATATAACAAAATGGAAAGCCTACTAGTATTTTTCTCACTACTGAAAATCAATTGCTAATTACTAAATATTACACTATCATCTTCTTTAATTGATTTTAAAGGTACTTAATAAATATAAATATAAATATAAATATAAATATAAATATAAATATAAATATAAATATAAATATAAATATAAATGTAAATATATAAATATATATTTATCTAAATATTAGTCTCAAGTCAATGTCTAGTGACAAGTTTAATTTTAATTGCCTCAGAACTAATTGAGACAATGTGGCAGAATATTCAAAACATATTATTTGTAATATTTGAAAGTGTTTTTATTTTCAGTTCTGCTAATGTATTAGCTGTTACTGACTCTACTTTTAAAGATGCACACTGGATTAGAATACTCATGAGAAGTAGGACAACATCTGTGTTCTTCTGCAGAATTTTACTTGTGTATTCCTTATGGAGCAATGTATCTTGGCCTAACAATCACAGTATGATTTGAAATATGAAATTCAGAAGAAAATATTTTTCAATTCTTAATCTCATTTAATAATTGAAAAATACTCATATTCTGAAAGTACCATTTCTTTTCAAATGTGTTGGTGTGTTAACATTCCAACTTTGGCTGGAAAGTTTTTTTATAAGACGAGATAATATTCAAAGTCCTAACTTATGATAGGATAGCACTATGATAAATTCTGAACAAAATTTATAGCCACGAATATCACTGTCCCAAATAATTGTTGATTTACAGCCCTTCTTGTATATTTATATGCTTTGAACTGTTTCTGACACAATCTTTTCAACAGGTATTCAATGAAATGCGAAACAGGAAAAAGAATGTATGAGATGACCCTACTCTGTCAGTGTTTTTTAATTAAGGTGATTCAACACTAAATCTCTGTTGGCTACAAGAACTTTAATGTATTTATCTTTTTTTTTTTTTTTTCTGTAGAAAAATATCAAAACAACAAAACAAAAACAAAAAATTATTAACTATTATATTGGAATAATGCAAATTTAACTATTCTAAAAATGATACAGGCTTCAAGAAATTCATGTACTTGAAGACCAGGAGTATGGACTTGGAATAATGTGATTTTAACACAAAATTCGTGGCTTTGAAGGACAGAAAGGTTTTATTATTTAGACTGTTTTGTATAATTGTGTAAGACTTTTTGTGCAAGGCTAATAATACGTGTACCCTGTTTGTGATAAATATATGTATATATTTTAAAATATGGATTTAAAGAACTGTCCAAGCTTCTGATCCTGGGGTGTGTATAAAGGCACAGAGAAGTATTAAAATTGTGAAAAAGTTTCCAGTATCCTCTTACTGAAAGATAAATTGTCTGACCACATATTGTGCAACTGTTATTAACATAAGTTATGTTCAGAAAAAATAAAGAGAATGTTTTCATATCCTATGGCTATAAACACCAGTGAGGATATACTTGGATTTTTATGTCATTGCAGTATTCAACTTGGAGCTATTTTTTGTGTATCTTCTTGTTCAGTTCTTTCTCACAGGCCTGGTTTTCCATAAGTATATTTTCTGTGTTATACCATAACACTTCTCTCCATGGTAAAAGAGATGATAAATTCAAAAGCTGCAGTGTGTCATGAAAATAACGATTCAGTGAAGAGAAAAGATGGCAAGAGGGTCTGTGTGGTTTCCATAAAGTAGGTGAACAAATGCTAGAGAATATCTGCATTTTTAAGATTTCAGGATAATATCAACGTTTTCCATTTCCAAGAAAAGGGTGATTTGCACCAGCAAAAATCATTGTTAAAAAAAAGACGAGGAGAAAGAGAGAGAAAGAGAGAGAGAGAGAAACAAACAGAGAAAGAGAGAGAGGACTTTTGCTTTGGGGAACAAAATCAAATCCAAGAAAACTATATATACATGAAGAACTTCAGCCAGTTCTCAAAAACAAATAGGACAATTGACCTCTCACTATTTTTCCCCTCTTGTGATGAAAACCAACTCTTTGGCTCAGTTCCATGTTAAACAATTTAATTTAACTACGTAAAAACATTAAGCCAAAAGCAGGAGACTTACGGGAAACATATTCTAAGCTTTGATTTTTGCACTCAGAAGGAGAGCACTTTGTTTCTGCAACTGCCCTGAGCAGTCTTGGGCAGGGTAAAGATGCCTATCCCAGAGAATGCAGTCATTTACATAGAAAAGTATAAAGAGTTACAGTAAGGAAGGCAATTGGAACAGACATCTGCTTCGTTATCTATATGCAATTTCATTCCCACCATGTTCAGGCAAAATCAGTTTGCTACAGGAATTATGAAACAGACAGTGCAGATAAAGATAACACCTTCTGTCTGTATGTCACATGAGAGTGGATCAGCTTCTTTTAGCATCACATTTGAACATGGAGTTTTACTTGACATATAGCCTAGTCCTGCTACCACTGAAGAAACAGTGCCATTTTTTAATAACCATAAAGAAAAGCAGGTTATTCTGCTGAATGGACAGTTCTCATGCTCTTTTGAGAAGGCATATTGTAAATCTACCTCAGCTCCCTTTTGTTCTTTGTTTAATGACTAGCATTTGTTTTTCACCTCTTAGAAAATTGATCTCAGTCCAATCAAGCATGAGAGCAGTAAAGTTTCTCTATGTAGTCCACAAACAATGAAGTCTGCTTTAGGGGAAAGGGTAAATAATATCTTGCCTGGCATTCATATCTTGTGATCAGATAATGATAGAAAGAAATTAATTTTCAGGCTTCTTAAAGCAAGAAACCTACTTCTGTCTTCATGGACCATGAGTCAGAGTATGGTGAATATACACATCAGTGCTTCAGGCTGTTTTTGGTTATCAGCTGGTCAGGCAGAACTTATAGGGTTCAATAAAGGAATGTTTAATGTGTTGAAAATGGTAGATAATGTAAGACACAATAATATTTGCAAGGAAGTTGACAAGCACAGAACTAACATATCCTATACACTTTAAAGACAACAGGTATGTTGAACTAATTCTTCTCTATTATCCATTGTGTATTTTCATGTGTCTTGAAAGTCCTAGAGGAAACCAATCCTTTTCTAAAATCCATATGTCCATTTTTTCGTGCCCATTTGTTATGTTTGTTTGTCCACTTTTATGTAAAGTATATTTTTGTGAACTAATCTACACACACACACAAAAAAAGGTTAACTTATCTGGCTTCACTTGACAGGAGTGTACAAAACTTGAAGGAAAGCTGTTGCTAACTCATTCTGTCACGTGTGTTCTTCAGAACAAGAAATAGCACTTGCTGCTAACCAAAAAGGGATTTTTTATATTGACTACTATTTTGCTTTTTTGTTCTATGTTAAAGTGAGACTCTGGGGAATAAGTGTTTTATGCTACATATCAAGAATGAAATATACAACTTCTTTCATAGACAGATAGCTGGCTCTCTGTGTGCAAGGTTGAAAATATGAAAATATGAAGGACTTATTTAAGTAGTTTTAAAAAACACACTGCCTATACTAAAGAGAATAAAGCACCTGAGTTGTAGGTTTCTAGAAGGGCTCCATTTTACCAGTAATGAGAACACTTTAAGAATATAAGTGCAATTTTGGTAGAAGTTTGGGAAGATGTATTCAACTCCATGTTCTCTTCCTGTCAGAGTTGCTGAAAAGCTGCAGTAGCTATTCACATGCAGATATCTGGAAAAGCAGAATGAATGGATAAAGCTAAATCCAGACATTGCAACAAGGAAGAACTAATGTCTGAACTAGAGAGGTTTACATTCTTTATTTTCTTAGTAATATAAAAATGTTGTACATTTTCCACCAAATGAGTAGATAGCTTGATCACTGATACTGTGCTTATATTGCAACTTATAATAGTGACAATAACTGCAATACTGATTAGCTTATTATCATATTACACTAATTGTTATAGCAGTCAGAGAGAAAATATATTACGAATAGATCATCCTCTGGTAGTTTCTGTCTTGGAATCTTTATAAATTACTTAGGCAGGATGTCAGACATTGAACTAATTTTATCCAACTGTTCACAATTCTGGACTATTGTCTTGTGTTACACACTCTCTCATAAAACTTGAATGCAAATAAAAATAAAGCCATTATTTCTCTTGCTAGTTACATCTCCTTCAACTACAGTTGATTGTCAATGCATGCTGAAATACTACTACTTATTTCAAGTTTACCACACAATGTCAGCAAAGTCATGGGTTTTGATCTTTTTTTTTTCTTCATCTATTTTTTTTCTAATATGCAAATATTCTGAACCTTTAAAGATGCAGTTTGTTTTCCCATCAAATGCATCTCAGGAATCACTGTTGGAAAACGTGAATGTCTAGAGTACACTATCAGGAAGCTGAGTGTTTTTCTGACAGAAAATATTCTTCATCCATGTGACAAAAACAGAGAGGTCCTGGAAACAGAACTTTAGCTTTTCAGTATGATTAACAACACTGGTACACATTTGAGATTCACGTGGTACATAAAGAGCATGGAATGTCATTACTGCGACTTGTCATTTAAATCCTTAACCTTACATTCCCACCAGCTTTTTGACTTACGCTATTTTTTGTGATACCTCTGTTGGGTGTTTAGTTGTTTGAATTCATTCCTAGCAGTTTGTGAGTAAAAATTTCTTGAAGAATTACCTAATTTTTTTAGTCTCCTAAAGGTATTTTCTATCCTAAGGGTAGAGTTACGCCCAGAAATGTCAGTGGCAAATCTGAAACACTGAAAGGAAAACAGAGGATTAGAATGACCTGAAACAAACATAAAATTAAGTGGATTCTGCAATTATCTCATACATTACGAACTAAAATTACTTTTTAAAAATTCAAAGCATCAGGCAAAGTGAAAACTCAAAAAATTTTGCAATTGTTTTTTTCCACTGTGCTGAACTGCGAGACAAACATGAGTCCTATTTAAGCACTACTGAAATGATTTAGAAACTGAACTAATAACATCCAATAATGTTTATTTTCTAAAAGATTAAGTTTAGAATTACTGGTTTCAAAAGCTTTCTAAATTCATATTCACTCATAAGCTATAGAAATGCCAGTGTAAAAAGCAGTATGTTTATATTCTATCCTATATTTTGTTGCAGGTTTCGAGGCAGAAATTCAGTATTACTAGCAAATTTATTTTCATCTTCATCTAGTTTTATCTAATTTGATATAAGTACCTTTGAATTCATTTATTGCTGTTGTTGAGAGCGAATTAATCACCTCAATAGCATTAAATTTATTTGGACATTCTGTAGAAATGTTTAAAATTAATACTTGTTGAATAATTCACTAAGGAAAGTCTTAAATGATATAGCATATCAGATGTTATAGCTAGTCAGAATTTTTGCTCTTTCTTTATGATGTGTGCAAAACAGAACTGTGTCAAATTACTTGCAAGGGAGTAAAGTTAATTTCTCCATGAGACTTCCTAAGGACAGCTACACTTAGGTAGAAAAATTGTCATACCCTTTATTTATTGATAATTTCAGCAGTTTCTCTAACAAGAATTAAAAATACTTTGCAAAATCTTTGTAATCTACACATTATTCCAAGAAAATAATAGTTCAGATTTCACCAAAATTCTTATCTTACTCAATTGACTATCCTACTTTGTAAAGTTCTCTTGAGATTTCTCTGTTTTTTTTTTTTTCCAGATTTGCCACATGAAGCATGGTGTATCAGATGTGTCAGATCTGTTATATGAGGGTCTAATATTCAGAACTTTTACTAGACAGATATAAGTATAATGCAAACAAAACAATAACATACCAGCATTAGTCACAAAACTGCCTCTTTTCCAGGCTCCAAATCAGGTGAACTGTGATAGTAATAAGCTTGAACATAGCTGACCCAGTCGTGTCTTCATTTGCTGAAGGAAAACCTTATTATAGCATAGATCTGGGACCTTATGAGATAGTTTGAGAGCTTCTACCATATATTTCTTTTGAAAATAAAAGGCTCAATTGGGAATGGCCAAGTATGTAAGCTGAACACTGAAAAATTTAGAAATTTCCTAAGCTAGGAAAGGGGAGATATTAGATTCCAATACAGCTATTGAAAAATCTAAAAAGTTTTAAATTTGTTTTACTGAATAGGATGTATTTTACTCCATGAAAAGATGGTTGGCCACAGGGCAAGAGAGTTTATTGTCCTGCTATGAAGAAAGGCTGAGGGAGCTGAGGTTGTCTGAAGAAGAAATGGCTTCATGGATATCTCATTGCATCCGTTCAGTATTTAAAAGCGACTTATCAAAAAGAGAGAGGACGACTTTTTTACATGGTCTAATAGTAATAAGACAAAAGGAGGATAATTTTAAACTGAAAGAAATTTATATTTCAGGCAGAAACCAGTATTGAGAGGACTGAGAGATACTGGAGTAGATTGCCCTGATGAATTGCAGATGCCATATCCCTGGTGGAGTCTGTTCAAAGCCAGGTTTGATTGGTCCCTGGGCAAAATGACTTAGTGTTCAGCAACCCTCTCCATGTCGGGGGGGTTATAATTGAATGATCTTTAAGGTCTCTTCCAACATAAGCCATTCTATGATTTTATGATTATATTTGGGTTTGACATTCTACTTTCAGTACAAAAACAGAGCACAATGAGCCTAATAATAATTAATATTTGAAATAAAAGATCTAAGCACCACTTTGGCATTAGGTGACAATTTCAAATATCACTCTGCTTGAGATCTTCACTGACCTAGTAAATGAGGTTTTATTCCCCATTTTAGGTTGGAAAAGTCATATATAGAAGAAGAAAATCTAAGAAAGCAACATGCAAGTCAGAATAAAATAGTGAATACAAAGATTGGTAAGAAATTTTCAGCATAGTTTGTAGTGCAAGATTAATTTACATAAACAGAATGTGACAGTAAGCAGGATCATCACAGAAATGAAAATCATCCACTTCAGAGTTTTAAGAAACAAAAGAAATATATTTTCTGGAAACGGAGTTGATGCAAAACTGAATAAGCCAGATACTGATATCCTTCTCGCATAGTTCGACTGCTTATTATCTACCACGTCAAACTAGTCCTGTTATTCAGCAATTTCAGTGAAATATTTAATATAATGAAATCACATTCCCGTACTCCTAGAAAATAAAAAAGCTTAAATCTATGCTTAAACTTGCGCATCATTTACTACTCTGTGAATTAAATTTTTGTTTTGATATCTTAGGATCCTTGAGGATCCTGTTCCTCTTTAAAGACAAATTGTGACTTTTTTCTGCATACTATAATGGCACATTACAGTTTTTAATACATTGATGGAAAAGAGAAGTAATGCGAAAAGGGCAGTGCTGCTAGAAAACTTATACTCCAATTATTTCTGCCTGTTACTTTTTAATAAAGATGTATTCAAGGGATAAAGCTATTTTACAAATGTAAGAATAAGCCAAAATATAAGAATGGCTGTTTTGGATCATTCTAATTTTTCACCTTGTATATTGTATATGGTTTTCATCCTTTCTCTTACCAGTTTCTGATCTATAGTTTGGTGGCTTTTACAGTCAGAAATATTGTCTGTAAATTTTCCCAAATACAATCAAAGACCTTAAAATTTTTAGAGTAGAACCATCAAATATCTCTCCTTTACCTTTTTTTTTTTTTTTTTTTAAAATTTCTCTTCCTCCTTCCATCTTCAGAGGGCTGGAGCATCTCTCCTTTGAAAAAAGTCTGAAAAAGTTGGGACTATCCAGCCTAGAAAAAAGAAGCTTCTGTGAAGATCTCACAGAGGCCTTCCAGTATCTGAAGGGGATATGAGGAAGGAGGAAATCTTTATCAGGAAATGTAATGCTTCTACAAGGAGTAATGCTTCAAAATTATAAAGAAGTAGGCTTATTTAGATATGGAGAAGAAATTCATCACTCAGAGGGTGATGAAACACTTGAAATGGCTTCCCAGTTAATTTGTATTCTGAGACATGCCATCTTTGGAATTGTTCAAGGCCAGGCTGGATGGAGCTTTGAGTAACATGGATAAGTGGAAGGTGACCCTGCCCATGGTAGGAAGATTGGAACTAGTTGGTCTTTAAAGTCCCTTCCAATTCAAGCCATTTGGTATGATTCTATGTTTCTGTGATTCTATGATTCTGTAATTTTTATACAATTTTCCTTCTCCTCTTTCTTATTTCCCTTTCTTCTTTTTCTTCCAGTGTATTTTGAGAGAAGCATAAGCAAGACAAGTCCTTCCAATAGCACCATTTTCAGAAAAAAATTATGTGGTTCTATGTGACCTGAACTAATCTCTAAATTTCTTTTGTTTTACTGTGATTACTTCATTATTCAGCAGAATGATGTTGGCATACAAATACACAGTTTCTGCTAAATTGGTCTAACTGCCAATTTTGGATTTAGCAATTAAGGGTGGTTTTATTTGTTTGTTTGTTTTGAAAAGAGTAAAAGTATTCGTAAAGATTCCTTAGGAGAAAAATCAAGTTTTCCAGCCACTTGACAGCATCTAGCTTTCTGCATTTACTCATGCACCTATTGCAGTTCATTGCTCACTTACATGCCTTTTACTTTCCTGTGCTCAGAAAGTGGAAGGAATGGTGGAATAAAGTTCTTTACACTTGCCACTGGTCCAGATGCTTCAGTCATATGATTCCTGAGTTGAAGCAGTAAGAAGTAACTGTGGTATAACAAATCATAAAGATGACTTCTGGAATAACTCCAAGCCCAGATGTCTGATGGAATGATTTTGATTTGGGTAAAATGGGGATACTAAGTTCTGTAACAGACAAATGTGAACAGTGGATTCAGCCTAATGACTACAGTGAAGAGCAGAGCTGTTCTAAAATGCACATCTAAATATAGTGCAGAATTGCAGGTTTAAGGACTTAAAATGTACTTTTCTTGTTTTAATATGCAGATCTAGTCTAATATGAGCAAGAAGTTTACAGTTGGCTTTTTTTTTTTTTTTAATATGGTATTTGGTGACAGAATATTTGGGCTGATATTCAGATCTTGTCAAAAGCTGGCTAGGCTGTGCAGTGATAACAGGCTTACAGATGCAAAAGGATGGTCTTAAATTGCCATTTGGTAGAAGGTTAGCTTTCTTTTTTCATAACGCCATTCTCTTTTGCAGTGTTCAACACTGATAATACAATGATGCTGTCATCTCATCTGGGAGAGATGGCAATTTTCCAGACACTGAAGTTATTAACACAGAAATACACCCACAAGTAATGATGGGAAGTTATATCTCTGTTACTAGTTACTTTGATTAAGAACTCTCAAAGGCATCTGTTCTCACAATGGCTCTGCCAGCATCATCATTTGTTGATTCAAGAAATTGGTGATACTGCGTTGATCCTGGTGTGAACATGGTAGGGATCACCTGTTCTGTGTATCACTGCCAAAATGATTGATTGCTCAGGCAAGACTGGTTCTTGGATGAATAGTATCAAGCTTGATATTGGGTCAAAACAGAGTCCAAGAATGATTCAGTTCATAAGCATTAACAGGAAGTTCTTCAAGGAGTCTTCAGAGACTACTTTGAATGTTGATGATGTGAACAAATAAAAGAACAGATCATCACAAAAAATTTCAAGGCTCCATGCAAAGCACATTGTTCTATGTATTCCTGTATGTACGTGGAAAAAACCCTGCAGAACCTAGGGAGAATAAAAGCAGGAGAGAAGCTGTGGTGGGAGGAAGGTGAAAAGTGCCCTCTGAGGCAGGGGATGCCCTGCTGCACTACCTATCGAATCCTTATCTCTCCTTTTTGTCAGTTTGCTGTCTCTTAAGGGTTTGTAAGTAGTAGTGCACTAGCTTAGGGAGTTTCTGCTTTCTGCTTATGGAGATTATTGAAAAATGGATGCCTGTGTGTGCGTGTGTGTGTGTATGTATGTTGACTAAAACTCATAACATTCTGTGCTGCTCTGAGTGCATGCGTTGCTTGCCTCTGCTCCTGAAACATCCTGTCTCTCAGATCCAAATGTACCCTGAAACACTAACTTCAGTGGATGCTTTGAGGACTGCGCATTTGTTTTCTCACTTATCTTCATACTTTCCCTATCTTGGGAGCACTGTTTGTTAGTTTAATACTTCTATCCCTTTCCAAGTCATGAGTTCATGAAAACACATCTTAATGGAGGCTATGAAATCACATTCATTGTTATTTACTGCTCATGGTGAAGCTAGAGAATATTGTGAAGATTTGCCTTTTTGTTTTTCTTGAGGAGTACTGTCTAAACATATGAAAATAATTTTTACTACTGCAACTTTAAAACAAGCAGACAAACCAAGCAAGCAAGAAACAAACAAACAAAAACACTTTGTTGGGTTAAAGAGTAAACAAAACCATAGGATGGCAGGGAGATTCAAGGAAAAAAATAAAAAATAAAAAATGATTACATCTTACTGCTATTGTATCTTAACAATGATGGTTATCTCCCAGAGAAAAATGTAATAAAATGCAGAAATAATGTTGAGGTGGGACATGCTCATATTAAACAGTGTCGTTATTTTTAGATCTGAAATGAACTATTCAGTTTTCAGAAGGGGTCTGAAGTCCACTGAGTGAAGAATTTATAAACACTTTATGTTCTCATGTTTCCAAAAAGAACGTAAATAATGCGTGCCTTCACTTACTGCTGTCACATTAACCATAAGGCTGAGTACAAGTAGTAGCGGTCATAAAAATCAGGGGACAGAAATGTTCTTATTAATGCTTACTTCATGGTCTGTTCTCAGCAAAACCAGTGATACAACACTACTGATGCTTGTGAAACAGAAATTTCCCAGAGTTGTGAAATTTCAGTTCCTATTTTTCCCTTAATCACTGTTATCTCCCTGTGAAACACAGAAACACTTTAAGACCAAACTTCAACCAACTTCATTCCTTATCATATCAATGTTAGCTCTTGATGGCTGCAGAGCATGACAGAACTTTGTTTCACATTAGAGTACAAAAAAGAGAAACCACTAACAACCTCTTGATAGTTGAGTGTTTGGATTGGAACTACATCAGATTAACGAAGTCTTTGAAACTCTCTAGGAAATCTAAAATTCCTTCCCAAATTTTTAACTCACTATTTTCCATTCAAAAGATGAGGTTACATGGTATATCTAATTCCTATTCAAGGAACAGTTTAATGCTCAGTCTGAATGGCAATCTAATTTTTCATGTACACTATGGTAGAAATGGTTCATAAAAGAAAAAAGTAAACAAACAAACAAAAAAACCTTCAGATCATTTTTCAAAATCTATGCTGTATTTTCCAAAAAGGAAAGATCCTGACCTGCCTAGAAGTTTTCACAGTTCATGGGATATCGTTAATCAGAAGTCTGAAAGAAACAAGAGAATAAAAATTATCTTCCCATTGAGTAACTTCTTCTCCTAGAATATCTTCTCACAGACTTCTCTGACATAGCAAGAAAAGAAGAAATGGATTCTTCGTTTCATCATAAACCTGACTCAGCACAGCATTTAAGCATATAGTTTGGTATAGAGAGATTGTAATTGAAATTTTGAAGTTAGGCATATGCGTAGAAAGACCTTGTTCAAGCCAGCATTTTCTGATTTCCAAGTGCTTATCCCAAGCTGTTACTCTCTGTATAAGAGAATTGCATATTTCACAGAGGTCAGAATATAATCGGATATTCCCTTTTCATACTTGAATGATATGTATTGGCCAGAAAGAATGATTTTTTGTCTGTCTTGCTGTTTTATTGTATGTACACTACATTCCTGGTAGGACACAAAACCTAACAAAATCTGTTAGGTTTGTCTACATGAGCATTTTTCTTAAAGCAAAAACAGACAAACAAACAAACAAACTAAAAAACCAAACAAACCAGGCAGACTAAACTAAGTGAAGTAAAGGAGAATACATCGAGAACTAAGGTGGCTATTTATAAGAGGGTAATATCACATCTCTTACATTCACTGGGAGATTCAGAAATCTAGTTCAAAACTACTGGAGTGATGCACAGGATTGAAGAAGCAATGACCTACTATTTGCAGTACTCACTGTCATTCATCCACCCAAACATGCAACAATGTCTTTGGATAGATGCACTTTCTGTTGTCTGGAACTCCCTGCTACTGGCTGCAAAGCTATAGCTCTATGCATTTAATGGATCTCTGTGTTAGCTTGAGTTCTGAGAACTCTTATCAGAGTTCTCTTTCTGACATAATTCTGCCATATGAGCATCCCTGATTTTTTAAAATATTATTATTATTTTTTTTTCTGCAAAGCATAAAAAGTAATAAGGAGTGTTAGTTGAGCTGGAATACTTTTTACTGGAAACAGACAAATTAAATCTTCTATAAAGTCTGACATCACTTTGAAAACAGTCTACTAATACTGTGAAGATCTTTAAAAGTCACAAAATAATTACCAAGCATTTACTGCTTCCTTCTTCGGATTGACTGATACAAATACTATTCTTATTAATGCTTATTTCAGTTTACACATATGAAAAAGATTGATAACCAGAAAACATCTCAAAATACGTATTTTAATCACTAGATCACATTATTTTCTCTTCATGGTACTTGTAATTGTGCTGTGGTAGCAAGAGTCCTGCCTAAAATCCATAAAGCTTGAATGGTGCAAGTTGCATATTTTCTTAGTGAAATGTTTTCTTGAGAAGGTTTTTATAATTAGGTCTTTTCTGGCTAACTATGACTACTGTGCCTGAGAAGCTTCTAACCAGTGAAGCAACTGACCCCTGCAATTACCCTGAGAGGTAGGGAAGTATCATAACAAGAATTAGTAGATCGGATAATTTTTTATAAGTAAAGTCCAAACATAAGATATTGGGGTGAAATCAGATGGCCAATGATTCAAAATTATTTATTTGATAAAGTATGTAAACCTGTTTTTGTTTGTTTTGTTTATTTGCTTCCCCTTCCCCTCCCCCCCCCTCCCCCCCCCCCCCCCCACACACACATCTAGATATGTTGATACCCTGAAGAAACAACCTTGAAATAGATTCTAGTCACATACTAACTTAGTTCCCTAACTAATCCCATAACTAAACTTAGGTTTAGGATATCCAGGAGCAATGTATGGATTTGAAGAAAAAAAACAAAAAACTCACTTGGAAGCGTTGCTTTCCTTTGCTGAGCTGTTTTTGGTCACCGTACTGCAAAAAAGCCACAGGGTATAATTAAAGTTGTTTGGACACATAAAATACTTTGTCTCTTTTTACCCTAAAGTGTGGATGAAGATTTTCAACCTTTTAAGAACTGAATTAGTAAGAAATGTTCCTGGAGGCATTTCATCCTCTCAAGCACCTTCCATTTCACTTTATTCTTGTCACTAAATAACTATTTAGTGTCAAGGAGTTCTGCCACAGATTCTGGAGATGATGTAAGACTGCTCAGACTTCTGCAGCAACTTCAGATTTTTTTTTGGCCTACTGATAAGACGACTGTCACTGGTGCTCCAAGTGCTGTAGCACAGCTCGCTTAAGCACCCAAATGAAATAATTTTATACTATTTTCCAGATAAGCTGTAGATTTCCCTACTTTTCCAAAATACCATTATTCACATTTTTTTTTCAAAATTAACAGATCCTATTTTGAAACCCATGAAAAAGTAAACTTCTGCACTATTGACTTACATACTGAGCATCTTATTTAATTTCTATCCCAAATTGGATTCATGCTTTATATCTATATATCTACAAATATTTTAAAGCAGAAATCTTATGGTTTCCAGGAAAGTACTTTTCATAACAGACTCAAAAATATGTTGAGGACTACTACTCAAAGTTTAAAGATTTGTAAAATTGTCAGAATCATCAAAATATGTCCTGATCTTAGGTGATTTTAGCTGATTACTGGACATCTTCTTTCTTGTACACTAGTTTTGTCATTGACTTCCAGACTCATTATTATGGATACCACATCCCTCAGTCACATTCGTGCTTTCTACAGATTAAGAAAATGATTTTGTCACATTGTAACGTCATTCTAATATATGTCTGCAAGTGTAAAAAGTAGCAACATGCTTTAAAAAGAATGGAATTGGCTGTTTCTCAAAGCTGCTGATCGCTGCCAAAATCTGACCTCACTATTGTAGAACTGCTTGTTTGTTTGATTGTTTGTTTTTAATTCTCTGTTTAAAGAAAAAGGAAAAGAGAAAGAGAAAGAGATAGAGAAAGAGAAAGAGAAAGAGAAAGAGAAAGAGAAAGAGAAAGAGAAAGAGAAAGAGAAAGAGAAAGAGAAAGAGAGAAGGGAAAAGAGAAAATAAAAAGAGAAAGAGAAAGGAAAAGGAAAAGAAAAAAAAGAGAAAAAGAAAACTTAGGCTTGACCTTGAGAATAATATGTTATATACTGTACTGCATGATGTGGTCCTTCAGACTTGTATTTACGGACAAAATTGTAAAAAGGAAAATGTTTAAAGCTTTTATATGATCAAAGTGAATTTGAATGCTGAATGCATTTGGCTTGAGAATGAACCAATTATACTTTTTCAAGCTTTGGATCTCTTAAAATAAAAGATGACATTCAGCAGATACGAGGATGCCAAAACTTCCAGTTACTAATCTTCCTGAATCAAATAAAATATCATGAATTTAATGACTTTCTTGCTGTGGTCTTCTTCTTGATGCTTTTTATTAAGACATGGGAAAACATTTGAAGATCTCAATCCTGTAAAAGCCTAAAACTGTACAACCCCAAAATATATACAGGTGACTTGTACATTCACAGCTCAAAGGTGACTTTAAAACAAATGCGAAGAAGAATATTTAGTAATGTAGCTGAACAAAAGGCTGACAATTCCTCAGAAATTTACAAAGCCCTGATTTTAATTATCCATCACACCATATGTTGTGATCTCCTGATGTGACATTTTCAGTATCTTGACTTAGAAAGTGCAGAAATGGTTTTTTTGTGTGTTATGTTTAGCAACACTCTGTTTACACCATACCAATCAGTCTTTGTCTCTTTCTGCTGCCCATCTACAAAGACCAGACAAATGCTTTTTGACTCTTAGCCTAACTTAAACTGCAGATGAATTTTACAGTCATCAGAAAATAGGCAAACACTTGGTCTGGTCCTACTTATAAGGCTATCCTGATCCCTGATTCTGTCAGACTCAGTTAAATCACCTGGGAGCTGGTTGAATTTTTCATTTATTCAGCAGCTTGGGAACTGATTGCCTGTGTCATGTGACAAAAACCAACAGCTTGTTGAAATTTTTTTTTGAGTAACCATGTCATATTTTCAATTTTAGCAGCTTTATTCTAAACGTCTGTGCATATAAAAATTGTCAGCCTCTTTTACATTCCTGCAAAAGAAAAAGTAATGACAAAGAAATATTGAAAACAGATGCCATTAATGTATATTTAAACAAGCCAACACATTTAGTCATTCAATATATAGAAGAACTTTCATCAGTACAAATGCTCTTGAAAATGATATCTAATTGCTTTACCAGTCTATTCATGAGAAGCTGTTATTTTCATACATTTTAACACTTGTCAGACTCCATATGTATATTTTGTTTGTTTTGAATTATTTTTTATTCAGTTGGGAACATCACTGCAGGAGTTGATATTGACTGTGCGTCTTTTCTTTTGAGATCCCCTGACTGACAAATGCATAGGAGAAACTCTTTTGAAACCCAGTGTTGAAACACATCATTACCCTTGTTAAACAGTACCCTTTAGAAATGCTGGTCTTTGCCAACTACCTGCATGAGATTCCGCATCTAATCCCTCAACACAAAATAACAGCTTTCCCTCCCTGCTAGGATGCAGCTGGCAAACTGATTTAGATTGAGTCGGCAAGCTTCAGCAGTGCTTTCAGGGAAAACCCTTACAGAACATTAATCATTAGGCAATAAGCGCAAGACGATGACTCATGAGAAATTAATGAAGTTCAGTATATTTGTTAACAATCAATGCAAGTGCAATGAAGATACCTGGCGATAAAACTGATGAGTCACGAGTACTTTTGAAATAATATTCAGATATAGACTGCAAACTGGAAAACAGTGGTGCAGAAAAGGTCTTTATCTTTTCTTTAGCCTATCAAAGGAGCCTTAACATACATGGAAACCCCATCCACCCTACCCCTTCTTCCAAGCTGCAGAGCTTTAGACTTAGACTGTCAATCGTAGGTGTCCTTGAATGCCTCTCAGACCAATCTGCCAATTGGCAAGTAGTGCTGAGAGAACAATGACAATGTTAAATGATTAAAATTAAGTCATATGCCAGCATTTGGGGTTACCGATTGTGTACCAGTAGCAGCTACTTAGAAAACATCAGACATGTATACTAATCCTTTCTCTGCTAAAATAACCCCAGTCTTTAGCAGTCAGTGATTATAGGGACTTTCTGAGCCAGAGATTACATACAGGCCAGAAAGTGTAATAGCTGTGAATGGCCCTGTTTCCCATGCAGTTTTCTAATCCTTTTTAATCTCATTTACACTTTCAGCTTCCACAGTCTGATGGTGCAGTGAGTGGTGCAGTAAAACAGAATTTCTTCTGTTTTACTTAATTTATGTCTGTTGTCTGAAAATTTCAGTGGCTTCTCACAACAACTTGTATGAGAAGGCAGGATAAATATGCATTCTCTGTGTGGTGGTTGATTATGTCCCACACAGTTCATGATTTTGTAGACCCATCTGTAAGAGATTATTCTGTTACATCATAGTCTCAAAGCTTGCAGATGAAAAAGTCCAAGCAAGTCCTGGGCAAGGGTTGAGAAGTCCTTTATCTGGAGAACACAGGTGGACAAGGCCAAGGGCTACGAGAGAGAGAGATGCTGCAGCTTAATGGCCATGAAGCGGTTTTTTGTGTGGGCTTATCTCAAGGAAGATGGGCATCTCAGGAGGTGCTGCCCATGACTCTTACCCAAGCGCCCAGGAATGCCACAATGGCAGAAGAAGAAGGATAAAAAGCGGACCTATAACCATGAGGTTTAGGTTTTCTGGCAATAGATTCCTCATGAAGAAGAACAGGTTTCTGCCATGAAGAAGCCTCACAACCTGCCTCTCTCCCTCCTGGACTTGCTTTGTACTCTACCACGATGCTGAAGAAGAACAAAGGTGCCTGCCATCAGATTCCTCACTATGGAATTCCTGCATGCTGATGGACTCTCCTGGGCCTGCTACCTGAGTCCTGCTGCTTCCTCCCAGATTGGCTCTGCGACTTCTTCCTGCTACCTGCTTGCTGCCCAAGGGCGGCCACGCTGCTGCTCTCCCCCCTCTGCTGCTTCTGCCTCGGACCTTCGAAATGGCGTGCAACGGGACCTCAGCTGGATCCTGGTGGTGACTATCCCTGCCTTACGCGATTCTTGCTTTTTTCCTATCTTTTCTCGCCTTCCCTTCCCTGTCTCCCTGATTAGGATTTATAATAAACTGGTTGGACCAACTTTTGGACCATTGTTTCTTACGCTCATGCAAGATATACAGATATTAAAAGAACCTCATCTTCCTCCTATAAATTGGAGTAAGACACATCTTATTTCTTTTTTAAGCTATAAATGTCACTCTAATATATATTAATAAAAGTTGTTTCACATAGCTTAATACCCTCTCTTTCTTTTCTTTGATTAATTTCTTCTTTTCTTATGAGCAGGAGAGACTGTGGTGTTTTCACTCCAATGGACTCCACCACACCACTTTCTTACTCCACCTCCTCAAAAGAAGAGGAAAAAAGGTCAAGCGTTAAGATAAAGACAAGGAGATCATTTAACAAATTAGTCTTCATCCCTGCCTCTCCTTCACGTTCATTTTTTGCTGCTGCTCCAACATGGAGCGGTACTGCAGAGCCCAGGCACTGTTCTCCATGGGTTGCGGCTCCAGCCCTGGCTGCTCCTTGGTAACCATGGGTTGTGCTTCCTTCCTGTGCTGCCCCACAGGCTCCTCTGTGGCTACATGCAGAGATCTGCTCTGTGTGGTGCCCATCGGCTGAAGGATGACATTTTGCTCCTCTGTGGACCTCTCCTGGGCTGCAGGGAGCTACTGTTCCGCACCTGAAACACATCCTGCTCTACTCCTGCACTGGCTTTGGTGACGGCAAGGCTATTCACACAAGTTTTTCTCTCTTCTCTCCCAGCTACTATTGCACAGCATTTTTTCTCTTTTTGAAACTTCTGGAGTTACTCTGATCTAATGTGGAACAGATCCTTGTCTCTGCTCACAGAAGCCATCCTTGCAGCCTGCCCCATTACCAAAACTTTGCCACATAAGCCCAATACAGGGGTGAGAATTGACTAGTACGTTTCTGATGTTGTTTTACCATTTAGTTATAAATCTGAATCATAATTTGGTTTTGTTTTGTTCCTTTCCAAATTATTAATGATATGTTTTCTTTGTCCTTCTGACTATATATTTTCCAATGAATTCAAAAACCTGTCCTTAATGGAATAGAAGTTTATTGAAGTTTATTTTTACATTTTTTTCTGCATTTTTAAGACATCTAATATATTTCAGCATATTGAAAGATTCTCTCTAGTGACAAATACAATTATTGCCATGTAGTTTTAATATTAATAATTTTTTTATTAAACATATCTGTAGTTTTCTGAAGATAAAATCTCTGCAAGTATATGAGATATAAAATGTTTATGGAAGAATTGAATTAGTAATCTGAAAATTAGTTGTTCAGTATGTTACTGATAAAATTCTAGAAGTACATGCCCTAAAGATCATAGAACATTTGGTATAAAGATCGTTCAAAATCTATCCTCTGAAATAAGATTGTAATTGTCTCCTAAAAGGGCTGTATCACTGCTATGCTAAATAGCTTTTAAAATCCTCTAGTATTTCTCAATATAATTTAATGTTATCTATGTGCTAAGTATATTATTTCAGTGCATATTCAGTTGAGTCACAGTAACATTATTTTAGATGGAAGTCCACTTGAGAGGACTTCATTACACCTAGGGAGAGTTAATAATAAACCGTGAATACAGGAATTTGTTAGATAATTTTGCAGTTCTTGAAAAGTCTGTAGTAACTCACTTTCAGTAAAATACAGAGCAACAAAGTAATATTTCTTTTACAGAAAAGAAGGAGGTAGTGAGAGGCAGAACAGGAGAGATGGCACTACTAAATAGACTGATCATGAAAGGAACATAATTAAAGCTGAAGAATTCATCTTACTGAAACATGCCATACATGTGTAAATGACAGTTGGAAAGGCCTTGGAAAACCGCAGTCTTATTAGCTGGAACTGCAACTGTTCAAAGGACAATCTGTTTTGAAATATGTCTGTTGGTTGAACAGTAATGTGTTGTTTTAGCCTGGAATACATGCACTGAAGAGATTTAGTATGCTTCTCTGAAGGTGTCAACTCATCCAATTAGCTTTGCAATGCAATTCAGTCATGTATGAGTGGACATATATATTTCCATTTCTGTGCTTTAATCTGTAGATGGTTTAAAAGAGAGTTCGCAAATCAACAGTTCAAAATTTTCTAACATTGTGTTTAAAAAAAAAAGGTTTAATGCTTGGTGTTAATTCAGAGTACTTCGATGTACTAATGTGTTTAAGTCTGCATATTTTCTTTCCTCTTGATTCCATTAAAAATATTTACATTCCTGCTGAGAAAATAACTCCATGTTCTGGAATCAAGTTGTTACACTGAGAAGTCAAGTATATTTCTGTGAAATATGAAGGAATGAAAAGAAAAATAATAATTACTTTGATATGAATGTAAATGACTAATTCCTTTTAGATTAACACATTTGAAGTATTTTTTGTAACCCCATTCCTAATATTGCTCTACAGAACAATTCAGTGTAAGAAAATCAAATAAACCAACAAAAGGATCCATTGCCCTTCCAAGGTGGGGGAAACTTCCCCAAACTCTTATCATGAAGAGGTTAAAGACCATGGATGACAGCATAGTTTACATATAGAAAGGGAAGGATGAAAAAAGCTCAGATGAGCATAAATGATTTACACATGAAAGACCTGTTTGGAATCATATGGAGGGAAAGAGCAGTGCTTTTACAACAGAGCGATAGCACTGATTTGGGAGGGTCAGAGCTGCAGAATGATGTTTTGGAAGAGTTAGGGCTGTATGAACTGCTCTTGTGGAAAGAAACACAGTAAATCATCTTTTTTCCCTGGTTATAGCACTCGACAGAATGAGAGATAGGTGAGGCATAGTTGCAGGTGGAATATCTTTCCTTAGGTAACATGTAATACTTTAGTAGCCAGCTTGGTATCCTACACTCTTTTAGTATAAAATGATATCAAAAATACTGTGCCGCAATATTGATTTCCTAGGTTGGGCCACTATAAGGAAATAAAATGGGGTAGGCTGTACTTTGACAAGTTTACTAGTAAAGAGTATTCTGCAGCAGAAAGCCTATAAATTTATGCATGTAAATAGGTGAAATTTTAGGCCTGTTGATAAGTTCTGTTCCCTGCAATAGAAAATATTAGGAAAATTTGAATGAAGCCAGATTGCTTTGGAAATAAAGGTAATTCAAATCTGTTCCCTTATTGAAATGATGATAACTTTTTTTTTTTTTTTTAAATTAACTTAATGCAATATTGATAATAGCATCTTTCTCCATCAAATTTAATTATATACACTCTGCACTTCTGTGGTCATGGACTTGTGTCCATACTCCACTAGGATATCATTTCCTATATGACTACTTACCCTTGCAGAGAAAAGTGGGGAAGAACAGAGTCAAAATGTGCTTTCTCTCATCCATCTCAATGGAGGAACTAATCTTTCCAAATGGTATTACATTAGAGTTAAATTACGTTGGTGTCACTAGCCTGGAACAGAAATATCTAAAATATGGTTTATTATAACAAAGTAACTTCTTTCATGTAGTATTTTGTCTGGAAAAACTTGGAATGGTATCAATTACCACCAGTGCTGTGATAGACAATGAAAGTGTTATTCCTCTGATGACAATGGAAGAGATAAAGTGACTTTTTTAGCTTATCTTTCCCTAGCTTATTTTTTCAGTTGTTTATTATTTTTTGTTCTCAACTCTGCCCCCCACCCCCAATGATCAATTTAAGACATGACAATATCAGATGCTAGTTGAAAAATTGCTGACCAAGTTTTCTCTTTTTCTTCTTCTTTTTCTTCTTCTTTTTCTTCTTTTTTTTTTTTTTTTTTCCCTTTGTTTGCTTCTTAAATAAAAGCAATGATAATACTACAGAAACTGTCTTCTACTTGGTAAACTTGGTTTAAAACCAAAAAGTGTAATGCCTTACTTCCTAATAGGAAAGGATTCACTCTGTACAATTAAGATGTGCTATTACTTAGGTCACTTCTGCAGCATTAAGTTAAATTATATGTTCATGTTAATTCTAACAGGAAAAACAAAAACAGAAATAAAAAACCTCATTGAGGCCTTCCAATACTTGAAGGAAGCATATAAACAGGATGGGGAACGGCTGTTTACAAGGGTGAATAGGATAAGGGGGAATGGTTTTAAACTGAGACAGAGGAGGTTTAGGTTAGATATTAGGAGGAAGTTTCTCAGAGGGTGGTGACACACTGGAAAAGGTTGCCCAAGGAGGTTGTGGATGCCCCATCCCTGGAGGCATTCAAGGCCAGGCTGGATGTGGCTCTGGGCAGCCTGGTCTAGTTGGTAACCCTGCACATAGCAGGGGGGTTGAAACTAGATGATCATTGTGGTCCTTTTCAACCCAGGTCATTCTACAATTCTGTGATTCTACAGTTACCAACTGTTCTTCATGTTTGGGCATTTTCCTTTAAGTGGAAGAGAATATATGGTTCAGAGCTGTTGATGCGACTTATTTTTTCACTCTTCTAGGCAGTATGAAGGATAACTGACAAGCCCAATAAATCTCTGCATATGTTTGTTTTTGCAAGAGTTTGTAGCATGGCAGTAGTCATCTTGATAACTTAGTTCGCAGTTGTCCAAATTTTTGGCTTGCCTGGGCCAAGAGGAAAAAGAACTGCCATGGGTGACATGTAAAATGTGTAATACTTAATGTATATAAGTAACAAAACTTATTTTTATGTATTTATTAAAACATAACATGAAAGTCAGCGTGCAACAAAAACATAAGACTAGTAGCATGTTTGACGTTGCTTTTGAGAAACTAATGCATCAGGCTGGATCAATGGCAGTGGCTGCCATTCCTAGCGAGTTATCAAGGTGTTTGTCAGAGATTTTTGAAGAAATATTACTCTTCCTGTTCTTTATCCTTTACAACAGTTGCTCACAAATGTATGTACTGCCAAAAAAGTAATGACTTGAATAAGATGTGACTTTGAAGCGAGGGATGTTTTTCTCTGGTAAGATAGGGCTTATAAAAGTCTGGTAAAGAGACATGACCAAATTTTTCTTTGAGTTCAATGTCTAACTGAACCTCTATATATTCGATGTTAAAATTTGCAAGTAATGTACTTATGCAGACTGAAAATAGAGTTCTGAATATACAAAAAAAAAAAAAATATATATATATATATTTTTAATCTTGTAAGCTATTCTCTATTTTCTTTATCAAAATGGAATGCACGAATGCATATTTTTCACTGCTCTCAGGACTACATTTAGCCAGTGTATCAAAGTAAGTGAAATTATTTGTTATATGTTGAGTTTGCCATAATTTAAGTGCTGGTTAGGAGATGACCAGCTGGAGAGGAGCTCTGGGGAGAAGGACCTGGGTTTTTTGGTGGACAGCTGTTGGCCATGAGACAGCAGCGCACCCTTGTGGCCAAGACGGCCAATGGTATCCTGGGGTGCATTTAAAAGAGCATGGCCAGCAGGTCGAGGGGAGTGATCCTCCCCCTCTACTCTGCCCTAGCGAGGCCACATTTAGACTGCTGTGCCCAGTTCTGGGCTCCCCTGTACAAAAAAAGACAGAGAAGGAGTCCAGTAAATGGCCACAAAGATGATAAAGGACCTGGAACACCTCTCATATGAGGAAAGGCTGAGTAACCTGGGTCTGTTCAGGCTGGGGAAAAGAAGATGGGGTAGGGGGATCTGATTAATATCCAAAGGGAGGTGGGAGGCAAATGGATGAGGCCGGGTTCTTCTCATGTGGAAGAACTGCTTTATGGTAAGGGTGGTGAAGCACTGGAACAAGTTGTCCAGTGAGGTTGTGGAGTTTCCTTCTATGGTGATAGTCAAGACCTGTCTGGATGCTCACCTGTGTGACCTATTGTAGGAAACCTGCTTTACCAGGACGGATGGACTTGATGATCTCTTGAAGTTCCTTCCACGCCCTGCAATTCTGGGATTCTATGAAAATCACTTTGCAGCTTGCCTATATCCTGGATTAATTGATTTTATTTTTTTTTTCCTCAGTGTTTACCTCTTCCAAGACATAAGGAGGAAATTTCAAAAACATGAGTCATTAAACATGAAGAAAATATCTTTTTTTCACAAAGCAGACATCTCAAACATGCCATTCTATCTCATACTGTATACCTTTGTATTGCTATAATGGGTTTATTTTTTTCTTGAACTACATTGTTAGAGCTCATTTTCTCTGTTGTTGGATGTGCTCTGGCTGGTAACTGCCATTTGTTGCTATGGAAATTGGTGTCAGAGGTTGTAGGGCTAGTGAGTACTGGGTAAATAACTTAATGGAATATGACATAGTTAGACATCCATTATCTTTCATTTATAGCAGTTTAATTTTCTCTCTTACTTTTCTATTGCTATTATGTAGTGGTTAGCAGCCATGGTACTTTTTATGTAATTTGGCTTTACTACAAACCTTTATCCCCATGTTTCTGCATGTTTCTTACTCAGATGTAAAACAGGCAGATATTATAAGAAACACACTCCTATGCTCTGAAACTGCATATGCTTCAGATCAACTTATTTTTTCTTAAAAATCTGTAAGAATTATATTAGCTACTCTGCTCCAGAAGAATAGATAAGTAATGTCTGTTATTTACATCATGCAAATTAAGTTAAGCCATGGCAGTGATTATATTAAATAGAAGCATTTAATTTAAATTTTTAATTGTCCTTCAATTTCACATACAATTGAATAAAGATTTGAGGTTAGTGATAATAGTGTATGTTACCTGGAAAAAAACTCAGACTTTCAAGTTCAATGAATAAAATTATGATATTTGAAGTTGCAGACTCTTTGTAAGAAAAATCTGATATGTAGGGAAAAAAAACAACAAATCAAAACAAAACAACAACAACAAAAGAGAAGTTTTAATAATATTTGCATGTTGATTATTGAGAGAAGAATGAAGTGCTCTTTTCCTGAGGAAGATAGAGAGCTATCCTTACATATATAAAAGATCTGAGAAGTGTCTTTAATGAATAAGGTGCTTTTCTTTTTGCTCCTTTTCCTGTTCATGCTTATATCTTCAAGGCCATGTTCTCTGTGGAGAGAATGTTGGAGTGACACTAAAATAAGATCTTTTGATGTACTTCACAGCTAAGGATCTGACTGCTATTAATCTTCTGACTTCAAAGCAAGAAACAACTACATCTGCTGTCAACTAGCAAGTACAAGTACAGAATTAACAGTAGTACAACATTTCCTGGACTTATAAAAAATATAGAAAAAAATACTTGCACTGAGAAAAAAAATATAGAAAAGTACTTATACTGTATATTGGAAAGCATTTATATATTGTCAGTGCATACTTGTACTTATGAAATAGAAAATGAAGTATTATACTTTTGCTGCATTAATATGACTGCTATTTGAACTGGAATATATTTCTTTATATTTTTTCTTATTACTCTGCATTATAATTCACATTCAGTTTTTTTTTTATCATACACATCACTTTAGATTAACCTCCTAATATAATTACTAATTAGAAGTCTTGTTAATCAAAAAATACAGAGAAATACTGGTTCAGAACTGAGGTCCATATAGGTCCAACCACCTGCTTTAAACCTCAAGATTTGAAGGTATTATGGGTGCATTGGGAGCTAAATTAAAACTTTCATCATATTCCAACTACAAAAGAGATGGGCTTAGGCTATGTATTATTATATTACTATTATGTAGTATGTACAACATAAAAATACAACATGCAATATATAATATGGAAGAAATAAGATATAAAATCCACCTATCTGTAATAGGCATGGAAAAGGAGGTCAAGGACAAAAATCTGGACTAATTTAAATATATCAATAGCAAAAGGAAGAATAAGGAAAATGCAGGTCCACTGCTGGATGTGGTGTACGCCCTGGTAATGCCAGACTCTGAGAAGGCAGATTTACTGAAAGCCTTCTTTGCTTCAGTCTTTGCTGCTAAGACTGGCCCTTGTGAATCTTACCTCCATCCCTGGGAAGATGATGGAACAGCTTATTCTGGATGTAATCTCTAGGCAAATGAAAGGAAAGAAGGTTATGAGGAGTAGCCAGCATGGATTCACCAAGGGGAAACGATGTTTGACCAGTCTGGTAGCCTTTAGACATGACTGGCTGCGTAGATGACAGGAGAGCAGTGGATGTTGTCTGCCTTGACTTCAGTGAGGTTTTTGTCATTTGTCCCATAGCATCTTTGTAGGTAAGGTTAGGAATTGTGTGGAAGATGAGTGGATAGTGAGGTTGATTGAGATCTGGATGACTGGCAAAGTTCAGAGTGTTGGGATTAGTGATGCAGAGTCTAATTGGAAGCCTGTAGTTAGTTATGTTCCCCAGGAGTTTGTATTACATTTTCTGTTATTTAACATCCTAATCAGTGACATATCCAAAGGGAGGTAGGAGGGAAATGGATGAGGCCAGGCACTTCTCAGTGGTGTGTAGTGGTAGGACAAGGAGCAATGGTCTAAAGTTCTAACATAGGAAGTTCTATGCAAATATGTGGACTTGATTGTATCTGTCAGATACATACATCTCAAGCCACCCTCCCCACTGATGAATGCTGTAGGCAAATAACTAATACATATTTATAGGCAATGGTGCATATAATTTCCTAATACTATCTCCATTACAGAAAGGCAAAACAATATTTTCAAGCATGCATGAAAAATCCAAAATAAGTCCCAAAATTGCAAATATACAGAAAGGAGTTTTATAGAGGCTAACTTGATCAATGAGAATGAATTAAAATAGGCATTAAATTAGAATAGGAATTAAAGGTGAAGGGAAGCAGTGGAATGCATTAGAAGATATGTTTGGATTTCAGAGAATCAGTCCATGTAATAGTTCAGCAAGCAGGCTTACTGAAGCAAACACAATGCATTATTAAGAAACATTTAGGTGGTATTAAGTAGATAAATATTCCAGACACAAAATGAATAATAGCTAGAGCACATGATCTCTGATAAACCTTAAAAACAATTCCTAAGATACTTTATAGAGCTGTACAATACTAGTTTGAAAAAATTTCGGATAATTCATACCATGTAAATTCTGCTTCCCTTCTGTCACCCCTACGACATAGTAAAATACGAGATTTTTTTTGTTGTTGCTGTTTGAAGTTTGTTGTAAGAGGAATTTAACTGTTTATTGTTGTTGTTTTTTACAAATGATATAATATTTCTCAATCTGAATTACTAGTGATATCTCTATACCATAAGGAGTGTATAAACAGTCACTGAGAATTTTTATGATGTTTAGCTATGTAACTAATGGTTACTCTGTCACAGTTAGAAAGCTTGCATAACAAATGTCTAAGTAGTAGAAAATCTGTAGATACTTGCTTGGGGAAAGAACTTGCATGCTTACTTGAGAACAAAATTTTTTTCTAATTGTTTATCTGTTTTCAAAAAGCTTAAGGAGATTGTAAAGTAACCAGTTCTTTTTCACTGGGCTAAAAAAGAAGCTAACAAACTACCTCCCAACTCAAACATTTCAAGGAAAATGTAAATCTAAAAATCAACCCCAAAAATTTCTGTGTAGTTTTACAAACAACCAGCATTTGTTTAATGGAATGATTTTCTTCCTAATATATTACAGAACTTTGGAGTAAAACGCATTTTAAACCAGGCAAATTATTATACAATAATTATAATTAGATATTTGATCTAATGTGTCTTCTTGTCTCTGTATATATGTGTATGCATATATTTATATATATATATGTACATGCATAGAAAATCGGATGTATGTAATAGATACTTATCCATGTATTTAAAATAGTGCTACTATTTCAGCAAATCAGGGGAGGTCTTGATGGCATTGAATTCCATTAAATAATTAATGGTGGTTGAAGTAAAATGTCTCCCTAAATTTTTGTGCCATCTCAATTACTGTGCATTAGATTGTTTGTGAAGTAGATTATTGTTCTATGAAACTGGAGCTGGAAGAGATTAGCAGTCTCACAGGATGAAGTTCTAATCCCTATAAAATTGAGAGCAAGATGTGAACAAGTCTGAGAAGACCAACAGACAAAAAGCAGTACTATGCTGTTTAGTAGAAACTGTTCTTCAGAACAAGAATTTTTTTATTTATTTATGTACTTATTTATTGAAGATTAAATCTAAGAAGAAATAAATAATTTTGTGTAGAGAAATTGTCGGAAAAGAAGAAAGAAAAAAGAGTCTACTTCTGTGATGAATGTACAGACATACTAGCTTATGAAGCTATGGAAATTTATTGCATTTCCCAGCTTCATATATCATGAATTGCCAATGGATGCCACATAACAAAATTCTAAATGGTAGATGTCAAACAGTGTCTACTGATTATTAAGACACAAGAGGCAATAACAGAGAAAGAAGGGGAGAGTTCATCCATGTCTAAATTCATCTCCTTACCTGGCATCTAATATTTCAAATGTAACAGTTTAAGTAACAAAATTATCAATGATGTGTATGCAGTTGTACCTGTCTAAAATTGTGTCTTAGTTTCAACTGGGATAGAATAGTTTTCTGCGGTGCCTGGTATGATGCAATGATTTGGTTCTATGAGAAAAACAGCGTTGATAACACATCAGTGTATCCAGTCTTTGCTAAGCAGTGTTGTGCAGAGCCAAGGCAATTCCAGTTTCTCAGCAAAGAGCCGGGAGGAACAGGATAAACAGGAACAGGTCATCCTATAACATCATGTGGAAGGAGTTTTGAAGGAGGTGGGAGTTCATCTGCCTTTTCTGATCCTCAGGGGGGCTAGTTGAACGTTGTTTGGTGAATGGTAAACAATTACTTGTACATCACTTGTTACTTTCATGTAAAGATATATTCATAGTTATTGTTCTTTTCCTTCTCTCTATCTTAGTAAATTAGTTTTATCTCGACTCGTGGGTTCTCCATTGCTTTTGTCCTCTGGGAAGTGGGGGAGTGAGCAAATGACTTTGTGGTACTTAGCCAGTGCTGACTAAGTGCAAGACAGAAAACAAGTGCAAGACAGAAAACAAACTTGTTAAGTGTGATACAGGTTTGGTACAACGGACTGGGCTGTAAGAATGCAAGCTGTTGAAATGATTAAATAAATAAATAAGTTACATTTGTGCATGTCCCCCATATTCCTAGGTTCTGAAAATAAAGTCTTAAAAGCTAGGCCACTCCGTGATGAATACAAAACATAATATTCAAACTAAATAAAATTAAGTATGATGCTAACTGCTGGGACAATTTGAATGTATGAAAGACTGAATGGTCCACATCAAGAGGAATAAAATGAAGCATTTTCGTGTTCTAGAAGTTTACCCTCATCTAGTGCCCATTATAACATCTGCATCATTCTTTAGCATGAGCTGAGGTGAAGAAGGACCTTACAACAGCTATTATACTTTGCTGTCATCAAAACCAATTTTTACTAAAGAGATGTGTACTTACATCTAATATTTAAAGCACACATGGCTCTTAGTTTAAAACATGTATGTGTACATGTATATGTAACAAAAATGTTATTTGTCATGACCATAAAAATGCATTCTTTACTTGCTATCCAATCATAGATAAAGAAATATGTGTGAACAAGGAAAGAAAAAAAAATAGGAAAATGCTCTGCAAAATTCATAACCTTTCTATTTTCTGTCTGATAACTAATGAAGATTTTATTTAATTTTGTAGTCCTAATGTAGTTTTATTTTGCATGGTAAGCTCATCCGGAGAATTATGCATATATATGTTTATAATCAAATTTTCTATAAAATCACATATATATATGCATTTATTAATACTTATTATTAATAATTATTATATATCATGCAGACCATAGCCTTTGTCATCTAATTCTCTGTGTTTTATTCTTTTTCAACTTTAAAAATACAGAAGTTTATTTGCATTGACTCTGTCAAAGAAATTCCAAGAAAAGCTATGTTCATACAAGTTTGCTAAAAACTGGTAGGTGGGCAAATATGAGACTAATGAGGCACTACAGAGACACATTTATAAAGTATTTTATTTAGCAGCATCTGGGTTTTCAGTGTCTACATTCACTCTTCTAGAAAATATGTAACATTTACTGCCATTTTCCAGCAAAGATAGCAAAAAGATATGAAGGAGGGAACGTGGGACTGATGTGCTGATAAGCTTAGTGATTCCAGGAAATAGAACTTATATCTGCAGAAAATACAATACTAACTGGAATTACTTGATTTTTCTTTTTTTCTTTTTTCTTTCTTTCTTTCTTTCTTTTTCTTTCTTTTTTTTTTTTTTTTTTTTTTTTTTTTTTTTTTTTTCCAAGCCCAAAGAAAAGGAAACACTAGAAGCATTTGGTAGTACTGAGCTTATTTATCAGAAACTTTAAGGCATTTGAGTGAGACAAACTAATTGGGAATTTATTACTTCTTAAATCCCTCTCTTCAACAGATGACAAGCTCATGAAAGTCTAAGGCATTTGATTTTTTACTATATATATATGCACACTTATACTCAAACTGTGCATGTGTTATGTTTTTTTTTGGCATTAACTTGCATACAACCTTAATCTATCCAAAACAAATGTTGTCCAAAACTTAATAATATAAAATAATTGAACCAGCAGGTGGCCTCTATTCTTACTGACTGTATAAAAGAAATATATAGAGTGTTTTGTAACAATAATTTGCTAATCACACAATTCTCTGACAAGAATAAGGGCTGTAAAGTTAAACTGATAATAAAATACACTCAGAAGGAGATGTTTGCATTTATAGCAATGAAGCTTTAATTTGATAATAATCTTAAATCAAGACTTTATTGTTAATATTTGTTTTATTTCTCTGGGAATAAACTTTTTCAAGCAGTTTGAAAAAGTGCATTGATAGTAAATAATTTAAGCAGCATAGTGAAACAGATACTGTTATATGTATTGTAAATGCAGCTGTTTAAGGGGGAAAAAAAATAAAGGTAATGACTTGAAAACAAAAATACTCTGGGAGGCAGGAAACAGTAAAAAATACCTTAGAAGAAAAAAAGAAAAATAAAGTTTTCTAATTTTTCATAGATTAAAAACTAAAAAATATAAAAAAGCTGTTCCTAGCTTCATATATGCATTCAGCTCTTTTAAATTCTTTTTACTGTGAAGATGTTCCTACCCAGTATGGGTGCTTTGCTCAGGCTGAGAGCACTTCCCCAAAATAAATATGCAGTCATAATGTTGGACAATATGTACATTGTCATAATGTACATATGTGTTTGAAGAATTGCACTGCATTAAAAAAACAAAATAAAATAAAAATGATTTGATCAGCAGTCAGACTCCTCAGGGCAAAAATGATATAGCTGGAGAATGATATGGTGAGGTGGGCTGACATCAGACACGGTGAGAGATTGACTCTATTTTGCCTGGCATCATTGAACAGTCACCAGACCAGAGACCATAAAAGGAAACAATAAAAAATGCCATCCTTTGCAGCACTGAGCATACAGTTGGCAGAGGGGAGACTGCTAATGCATTTTACAAAAATTTCAGATTCTTTATACTAAGTAATTTTTTTGTTCCAGGCATGTCATACAGCTTTTATGCATCCTGCAACACTGGGCTGAGGAAACATGCTTTGATCACTGTCAACTGTGAATATACAGAAATCTACAGTGAGAGGAATTGAAGGCAGGCTCTTTACATGAATTTTTTTGGTGTAGAAGCATCTTGGAAGCTTTATGGAAGCGTCTATGGAAGCTTCAGGATAAATCATTGCCCTAAATTTTATTTTATTTTATTTTATTTTATTTTATTTTATTTTATTTTATTTTATTTTATTTTATTTTATTTTATTTTATTTTATTTTTAATGTGCCAGTAAAGTCTGAAGTGTAGAAAAATGCATCAGCTACCATTCTGTTAGTCTATATTCAGGAATCCCAGTAGCACAATGTTTGTAAGGACTCTAGACTTCAAAGCATTACTGGCAGAGGATGAATCTTGAAGAACACAAATTCCATATTTTTCTGACCAGCTCATAGAAGTAAGACTCCTTATGTTTAACTCCTCTTCTTCCCTCCTAACTCATTAAGCTTACTTTTATTGAAATAAATAGCTTCTAAAACAAGGTAATGGTGGGAGTATACTTCTGGAAGTTTAGAAAAGTTAGCTTAAATATATTCGGACAAGAGAACTGAATGAAGTTTCATATTGGAAGAGTTCTTCAACTGTTGGGAAAATGAACAAAAGAAGTCCATTACTATCTTAACTTCCTTTGAATACTGTTTTTAGATCTGGATCAGATTCTGATGTTCATAAAAATCAACAGAACTTCTGACATAATTCTAATGCATGGGAACTAGGATCTCTGAACCCAAACAGGTGAAAAAAACACAACTTTTAGAGAACTGTTATGAAAAACACATTGTGATGCCAAAGTTTTAATTCCACAGACGCAGTAGAACACACTTTTACTGATTTTCTCTAACAAGAGTTTGAGACCTTTTCATTCCCTCTGCAGCTTTGCTTAGTAGTTCAGTTTTCAAATAGAACTTCTCTTAAAATTAAGCAGCTTCACTGAGACTATTTTATGATTATATCTGGTAAAATATATATTACTCAATCCTTAGAAAAAATGCCTCTCATTTTCAAAAACCAATAAACCTTCTGTGATTCTTCCAAGACACCACACACAGGCTTTGTTTAACATTTAGTTGTTAGTATTCATCAGGTTTGGAGGGTGTCAGTTAGAATTATTTGCATTAGACTACAGAACTCTCTCTGATCATGATTAGAGGAAATAATAAAAATTAAAATTCATATTGATAAAAGAAAGAAAAAGTTCAAACAAGGAAAGCTAATTGTTCCTGATGGAAAAAGCAAGATTCAGTGCAGATTTGTAGTTCATCTGCCTGTGTTTCAGGTATAGACAACAGTGCCTTTACCACTTAAATGACTATGTATTCATCTTAAAGTGTGCCTGTGAGATTGGCAAATTTTGTCTTGCTTTCTCTTAGTCCCTTTTTTTTTCCCATTTACTTGACAGTTGTACATCAGAATAATAATTCAGTGTGGATAGTGCATGTTTCTACTGAAGATAAGTCCTAGAGAAATACTAAGAGTATCTTTTCAAATGTGCTATATTTAGGAATGAACTCCTTTCAAAGAGGAATATGTGGTGACTTTAGGAAGCGTTACTAATGGATCCAGAAAACTTATCTTCCTTAGCAAATACCATCACAGGTTGGGATCAAAGCTTTTCCTTGAACATACTTTCAGATCTGAATTATTTTATTTTGCTTTAGATGCACTTTTATTCACAACTAATGACAGTTGAGTTGAAGACTGATTAGATTTTAAATGAGCATAAAGCTATTAGATCCATATGTTGGATGACATTCAGCTGAAATATGCAATTGCTTATAGGACTTTGAATGCCAGTAGCACGATAAGACAGTCCCAATGGCAAGCTTCTCTACAGACTGCTTTTGCTACATAGCAGAATTAACTTACTATTGAAATCTCAGCTGTCACATAGTGAACTCCGAATACCCCAAAGCTCTCTTTATCTTTTTTATTGTTTTATTTTTTTTAAAGGGTATCAAACTACTCACTGAATTCTGGCTAGAAGCTCTGATGCCTTATTGGTAAAAAGCCTAAGAAAACAGCATACTTGTGTTGGTCTTATTCTTCTTGTTCAGTTCTTTTTAGGGTTATATATATCAGACAATATTCAAGATGTGGAATTATAATAAACATAACAATTCCAGCATAAGAAAAAATAGAGAAGACGCAATATGATATTTAAATGATACTACAAAAAAACACCAACACAAAAATCAGGCCTTGTTCTAGCTGCTGTGAATAACTAAAGAGAGCTAATATCTCTAGAGCTTAGTTTTTTTTTGCTGTGCTATAAAATATATATTTTTTTCTTTTTAGTAAACCAGTGAGCTATGGAATTTCTTCTACATGCAAAAAATTTAGCATTTATGGTCTTCTATTCTCCTTCATATAAGCCCCTCCCAAATACTTTATTAACTACTCCAATGACAGGTGTTGTAAAGATTAATAATTATAATCTGATAATCTTCAAGTGAGGAGCAGTGTAGAAATAGAAGGCATCAACTTTATCAGGAAACTATTTTTTGGATGATTGGAGAATACCTACTTGTATAGGAGTTCTTATTTATTTGCTTTCCCAATGTTGGTACCATTTAGATATCTCCTGAAAATATAGTCTTGTCCCATATTAAGTGGTTCTGCTAAGTTTGTTCCCCATGCTAAAGATCTGGAATCCAAACTAAATCTTTTGAATATAATTTCTTATGTTGCAAAATTATACATCTGTATTGATGATAACTAATCTGACAGTATCTGTCTGTGTAGTTCCGTGTGTGGTCCAAATAAATTTGAGATCATGTTTGTTTGTTTTTTTCTCTGCTCACATTTCCTTTATTAGTTAGATCATGGAGTACAGATGTTAGTACCCCATAGCTAAATAATTGAGAGATCATCATTGCATGCCTATTTTGCCCTGGATATTAAAAAAAAATTGCACCCACTGCCTGTGAATAACAATATAGGATTTTTCATTAAATATCTTTTTTTCATTTTTAACATTTTTTCTAAAGAATGAAATTCTTATTTGCAATACAGTATTTTGCATGAATTGTCAATATTGAAGTGCAGAATACTATTTTTTAGTGTGGAAGATTTCCTATAGGCTTTTATAGATTTCCAAACTCATTAAAGCATCCTTATTCAAAAGAGCAGGCTATCATTCCTTTGTGTTTACACTGGAGTATTTATTGAAATCCTTATTTATTCTTATGCTTCAGCAGGAAGGCTTTAAGCTTTTTATTAGCAGAAAACACTAGAAATTCAACAGGAACAGGGAAAATTTGGCCAAACATATAGATTTTTTTCTGGGATTTGATTATGTGCATTTTTGATGTTGCTGCATAAGAATTAGTAGTTCTAACTATCATTGCTAAAAAGAATGCTCTGGGTCTTGAATTTCTTGAAGAATACAAGCATGGGGAAAAGCAGATCTAGGACGCTGTGCTTCAGGAGAGCAAAATTCTGGCTGCTCAAGGAACTGCTGAGTGGGCTCCCCTGGGAAACTGTCCTTAAAGGCATGGATACAGAACAGAGCTGGCAGCTCTTTAAGGACGCCCTTCTGAGAGTGCAATGGCTCTCCATCTCCCAGCAGAATTCAAGCAGGAGAGACAGGTGATCATCATGGCTGTGTAAGGACCTGCAGCTTAAACTGAGGGAAAAGAGGGAAATGTACAGGAAGTGGAAGCAGGGTTGTGTAGCCTGGGAAGAATACAGGGCTGTTGTCTGTGTGTGTAGAGATAGGATTAGGAAAGCCAAGGTGTAGATGGAGCTGAACTTGGTGAGGGATGTGAAAGATAACAAGAAGGGGTTCTATAGGCACGTAGGCAGGAGACAGGACAAGGAGAGTGCTCCCCCTCTGATGAAAGGTATTGGAGAGCTGGCTTCTTCAGACATAGAAAAAGCTGAGGTACTCAATGAGTGCTTTGCCTCAGTTTTCACAAGTTGCCAGGCTTCCCATGTCTGCCAGGACCATGAGACTCTAGACAAGGGTCTGGGGAGTGGTTTCTGTCCCACTGCAACAGAGGAACAAGTCTGAATCATCCTTATGAAATTGAACATATATAAGTCCATGGGGTTGGATGATATCCATCCTAGGGTTCTGAAAAAGTTGGCTGATGTAGCTGCCCAGCCGCTCTCTATCACATTTGAAAAATCATGGCTGTCTGGTGGAGTTCCCAGTGACTGGAAAAGGGGAAACATTACTCCTATTTTTAAGAAAGGGAGAAAGAAAGACCTGGGGAACTACAGGCAGGTGAGCCTCACCTCTGTGCCTGGGAAGATCACGGAGCAAATCCTCCTAGAAGCTACATTAAGGCACATAAGAGAAAAAGAGATGTTTTGAGACAGCCAGCATGAATTCACCAAGGGCAGATCTTGCCTGACCAATCTGGTGGCCTTCTAAGATGGAGTGATGGCATTGGTGGACGGGAGAAGGGCTACGGATGTCATCTACCTGGACTTCTGCAAAGCCTTTGACCCTTATCACATTCTTCTCTCTAAATTGGAGATGTGGATTTGAAGGATGGACTGTTCAATGGATTAGGAATTTGCTGGCTGGATGCAGCCAAAGGGTTGTGATCAATGGTTCTGTGCTCCTCAGGGGTCGGTCTTGGGACTGGTGCTCTTCAACATTTTCATCAGTGACATAAACGATAGCATCAAGTGCACCCTCAGCAAGTTTGCAGACAACACCAAGCTTAGCAGTGCAGTTGATACACTGGAAGAAAGAGAAGCCATCCAGAAGGACCTGGTCAGGCTGGAGTAGTAGGCCCATGAAAACCTAATGTGGTTCAATAAGGGTGCTGCACTTGGGTTGGGGCAATCCCAGGTATTTATACAAACTGGGGGAAGATCTCCTTGAGAGCAGCCCTGCAGAGAAGGACTTGGGGATCCTGGTGGATGAGAAGCTGGACATAAGCCAGCAGTGTGTGCTTGCAGCCTGGAAGGCCAACTCTGTTCTGGCAGAGGGAAGGAGTGATTGTCTCTCTCTACTCAGCTCTTGTGAGCTCCCATATGGAGTGCTGCATCCAGGCCTGGGGCCCCCAGTACAGGAAGGTCGTGGAGCTCTTTGTGCATGTCCAGAAGAGGGCCACTAAGATGATCGAGGGCTGGAGCAGCCCTCTATGAGGAAAGGTTGATGGAACTGGGCTTGTTTAGCTTGGAGAAGAGAAGGCTCCAGGGAGACCTCATTGTAGCCTTCCAATACTTGAAGGGAGTTTATAAACAGGAGGGGGAACAGCTGTTTACACGGGTGGATAGTGATATGACAAGGAAGAATGGTTTTAAACCATGAGACAGGGGAGGTTTAGGGTAGATGTTAGGAGGAAGTTTTTTATTCAGAGGGTGGTGATGCATCGGAACAGGTTGCCTGAGGAGGTTGTGGATGCCCCATTCCTGAATGCAATCAAGGTTAGGATGGACGTGGCTCTTGGCAGCCTTGTCTAGTAGTTAGCAACCCTGCATGTAGCAGGGGGGTTGAAACTAGCTGATTACTGTGGTCCTTGGTCCTTTTCATCCCAGGCTGTTCTATGATTCTGTGATTCTATGAATAAGTAGGGAGGAGCAGGATTTCTGTGATCACCACCCCTTGTTAGGATTCTGTGCCCCTAATACTGCAGATTAGATAACTGAACAATGTACTTACTTGGATATAGTTTCTAAAAACTAACTGCTATATGGGAAAAACTTTCAGCAACTAAATAGACTTTGATATCAGAGATATATCTTTATATTGTTTGCTAGAGAATACTGGGCAAATGTGGATGCTTTACAACAGTGTAAAGACAGAGTTTGGAAACAGTCTTGTCATGTGTTTCATTGAAAGGGAAGCGTGAGGAAATTGGATGAAAATTTGATTAAAAATGCACTTTAATGAGGGAAAAAAATCTGCTACAGATCCATAAAAATTTTATTATTAATGGCACTAGATATGATGTTAACTGACACAGCAGCACTGAGTTAATAAACAGTGATACATTTTGAATTAATTGTTGAAAGACACTTTGGCTTTTTTGTCATAAAACTCAGACAGGTATTTTAATAGGGAATTTAGGAGAAAAGAAGGCATTAAGGTGTGTGAATGAACTCAAGTCAGAGAAAGGAGAAATTCCTTTCAGATTCTGGCATAAAATGCATCAGTTTTTTCAAAGTTTCTTCTGAAATGACCCTTTTGCTAATAGTTCTCTCAAGTAGCCATTTCCTCTCACTGTTCTATTAGAACCACTGTTCTTTCCAGTTTTAATTTGAAGGGAAACAAAATGGTTAAGTAATAAAAAATTGAATAGCCCCCCCATTTTTTTTACCTTAGATTTTTATCTTCATTTTGTACCAGTGTTGTACTAGGTACCTGTTTGTACCAGGTTTTGTTTTGTTTTGTTTGTGTATGTGTTTCCTTGTTTGTTTGTTTTTAACAATGCAGTAAGAAATTGGTCAACAAAAGATTTGAATGCAATTGAAGGGCATTAGACCTGACCCAGAAAAATCTGATTTCCCAGCAGCTGATATTTCCACATTACACTTGAAATATTTTCTGTGTATTACAGTTTTAGCCTGAGAAAATAGCACTCCTGAAGCTAATAAAAGTTCTCTACTTTGCATTAGATGATATCAGGAATGAGCTAAGAAATGGTATTCTGGAATAGCATTCTATATTTTAAAAAGTAAGAGCATAACAATTCAGTTCAAAAAATATTCAGCAAATATTCAATTATATGTTAGAAAAAATTCAGCTTGATAATAATAGTTCAATATTTGCAAGAAGCAGTGTTTTATTTATTAATTCACATTATTCTGGGTATAACTGTCAAGATTCCCATGCCATTCATATAGCAACAAAGTCTAAGTGTTTATATTCTTATTCACCTGTATGATTTCAGCTTCCAATAAATTCCACATTCTAATTATATTTCTGTGTTTATGCCTTCAGCTTAATGATACAAACACTGACTTTTTCATCATCTGTGGATCCAAATCATATAGTTTGAATTTCACATGGCATGGAATCCTGTAGAATTTTCCAACACAGAACAAACTTTCTAAGTATGTCTAATGGAGACAGATTAATGACCCTAGGAGTAAAGCTCTCCTTTAAATCCTTGAATAAGCTCTCCTTATTGTGCCCTCTTCCAACTTCTTGAGCACTCAACAGTCTGAGGGGGCAGAGTTGGAAAAAGAGAAAGCTTTAACGGTGAGTGCACTTGTGAGAAACAGTCAAAAATCTAGTGTGTTCATAGAATCATAGAATTGCCAAGATTGAGAATCATTATCAAAAGTTTTAAAGAGCATCTTACATCACTACTTGCTAGAAAAGACCTCAGTGTGATTAATCTTGCTTTAGGATACAGATGATGTAAAAGAACCCTTCTCATACGTTCAGACATATTTTCTATGAGGTCACAGAAATGAAGAGCTTTTGGGGGTAGTGGAAGGAAGAGAATGGAGAAGCTGCTAGAAATGTTATATTAATGATCTGTGTGTTAAATACTATTTTTTTTCTATCTACAGCTCTGGAGAATCAAATCCCTTTTGTGCATTTCTTCAAATACATAAATCATCACCAATTTCACCATACTCAGTCATCAAAAGATGTAAGCTAGTGGAAACAAGCAACAGAAACTGAAAAACAACACAATCTAACAACAATGGAATCAAATATACAAGTCACTTGTAGGTTAGTCATCCTTGATGACTATAGGAGGTTAAGACACATACAAAACTAGAATACAGTATATTTCCTCCATTTAATATTTCCTCCATTTAAATACATAGAAAAATCAACAAGTATGATAAAGGAATTTTGACCTCTTTTTTTTTTTTTTTTTTTTTTTCCCAGTATGCTGAAACAGTAATAACTACTTCCCAATGTGTCATGAAAACAATGTTCCAGATGCTGTAATTTCAAGTATAAAGTATGTTATTTTCCAGACTATTTTGGGTTCCTCATTTGCAGCTTATGCTCTGAGCCTCTTTTTATTTTGTAATTTAATTAAATTCTGGAAGTTTCCTTACAGCTAGCAGAAGAAAAAACTTGATTTGCTGTTCTAGACTCTCATATGCAGCTGTTATAAAAGCTCCACCTTTCTTTCCGAATTTAAACTTAATATATGACTTTGGGGCTTTCAGTTGGAAAACACATCTTGGTTAATTGTGTTTTCCACTTCCACTGTGAAGTAAGCTATGGCCAAATCTGTCTTGGTTTTTCTGCAAACATTATCTTCGAGCCTGAAATGGCCATCATTCTTCCAAAGTATTCATCCTTTTTTATATAGTAGACAGCAATAGAATACTGCTTCTCAGATTAAAAGTACTCTGCCTCCACAATTGTTTCATTTAGAGGTCATATTTCTTGATTGTGGCAATATTTCAATCAGGGCCTTATTTCAAATGTAATAAGAGCAGCAGATGGCTCATTCGGTGAAGAACCTGTTAGAAATGACATTTTTAATATCCATGCTTAGAAATTATGCCTAATACTTCTCTTCACTAGAAAATTCAGTGTTAAACTATTGTAAGAACATCTGCCCATATTAAAGATAATATGATTACATATTTTAGAAAGAAAGGTGAGCATTCATTTTTTTGCAGATAATCCTTGTGACGAGGGAGTACAGACAAGGATGTAATTAAAAGGTTTTTGGCAAGAATCTTGTTTCCTGCTTATTCACATCAGTAAAGCTGTTTTACTGTTTTTTTAATAACAATAGTAAACAAAAAACAATTTGAATGAATGGCTGCTTAGGCTTGCTACTAGGAATGTTGTATAGGCACGCCATGTTGTTTCTTTTCCCCCCAACATTTTCATGCTTTAAATTCTGCCATATTACCTTCACCACATGCTGGAAAAGTCTCTATCCTTCTCCCTTTCAGTCATCTTATTTCAATCGTGCTTTTATATGCAGGGTATTATGAAATACAAGGAGTTTAACTCCACTTATCTGTATTTGACAATCGGTTTAGTGATCATTTTCTGAAGCCATTGACTAACGAGGCTACAGAAATGGTGCAATCTAATTTTTCAACACATGCTAACTACACAAATATGTCACTAAAATGGCTTGGTTTATCTCTTCTTTGCCTAATCCTGGAATTAATGTTTCAGTGCCATCTAATAATTGCATGCTGATTAACCAAATGCATTTTATGAATTAGCCCTACTATGTATTGTAGGTTTTTTTTCTCTCTTTTATCCTCAGTGCTGAAATTTTGTTTTCAAAATATTATTTTAAAAATTGTCCAGTATGACACTTGCTTTTCCAGAAGTCATTTGCTTCTGTAATAAAAAATAGTCATAGTGTTGCAGGTTACTGAACAATTTTGTTTCAGTGACTTGTCATGCTTTTAATTTGTCTCCTAAAATTTCTTAGACAACCTTGGAGCTATTCTTTGACTTTGAACACAACTCTGCAGATGAAGATTTGGAGGTACTGGTGGATGGCAAGCTGGACATGAGCCAGCAGTGTTCCCTCGTAGCCCAGAAATCTAACCATGTCCTGGGCTGCATCAAAAGAAGTGTAGTCAGAAGCATGAAGGAGGTGACCCTGCCCCTCTGCTCTGCATTAGTGAGATCTCATCTGGAGTACTGCATTCAGGTGTGGAGTACAGGAAAAATGTGAATCTTTCGGAGCATGTCCAGAGGACGGCAACAAAAATGATCCAAGGTATGGAACAAGCACAGGCTGAGAGAGCTGGGGCTGTTCAAACTGGAGAAGGTTTTTGGGAGATGTGATAGCAGTCTTTCAGTATCTTAGGAGGGGCTATAGGAAAAAAGATGATAGACTCTATCAGAGTCTGTTGTGGGAGGACAGGGGGAAATGATTTGAAAATATTTAAATTGCATATAAAGAAAAAGGTGCTTTATAATAAGGGTAGTGCAGCTAAGGAACAGGTTGCCCAGAGAGGTGGTGAATGCTCCATTCCTGGAGACATTCACAGTCAGGCTGGACCAGGCTCTGAGCACTCTGACTGAGCTGTGGATCTCCATATTTATTACATGGGAGTTGGACCAAATGATCTTTAAGTGTCCTCTCAAACTCTAACATTTCTATGACTCTATTTATTCCAGTGCTTACACATTTCAAGCTGGAATTTTCTTTTGAGGCATCCTCTGAAAAGTAGTGTCATAACCTGACAATACAATTTGTAAATACACCTTACTGTATATCTGTAAATAAATAGTTGCTTTGATTTATTGTTTTATATATTTCAGTGTTGCTGTCACCCAGTGTAAAGTATGTCTTAATGATTCAGTTTCTTGATAGAATCAGTATCTTACTGAGTTAGTCATAACTAATATAGATTTCCTTCAAATATCTGTTTTTTTTTCTTTGTTTGTTTTTGTGTCTATTGTGAAATAACATTCATTAAATCTTGAATTTTGAATCAATAGGTATTTGTGACTGTGCTGGCCGATGTATCAAAAAGCATTCGTTTTCTTCACTGTATCAGTTAACCCTAACCCATTCCAATGCCATTGTACTTCCCTAAGTCCAATCAGCAGCAAGGCTGAAGTTACGTTCCCAGCAGGCACACAAAGAGCATATATTCACTACATACATACATATATTTAAATGTATATGAGTGTACATATATATGTTACGGCACTCCAATTGTTGTGCTCAGATCCTCATATGCAAGCAGAATAGAGAATTAGAAAGGAATTTAATATAAGTCATTCTATTTGTGTTGGGCATGATTAGGAAAGCATGTTGACCAGCCAGCTATCCATACAAGTCTGGCTCTTTTTATTTTTATCCTATCCATTATCTATTTTGCTATCCTTGTTTCCCTCATATCACCTAAATACCTCTCTTGTCTCATCTTTGTTTTGTCTATTAAAAATCCATTAATAAATCCTCTGCAATACTGAACTGATTTTTCCATGCATTCTATAATGTGTTTCACCTCTAGGCACCAAGTCCCTTAGTCCAAAAACTCTGTATAACATCATATCTCATTACTTGTGTTTAACAAAAATATATTTGTTGCAGGTAGAAAATCCATCTATTTATTTGTTTCAGTGTGACCTAGGCTCAGTAGGCTTTGAATACTCATGAACTAAGCAGAAAGAGAAGAGGTTGAAAATTTGTTTGCAGCTGACCATGATTTGCCTGAACAGGTAGTAGCTACCTTCAAAAAGTAGGAATATACTTTCATTAGTCTTTAACAGTAGATTAGCATGTTTGTTGTCCCCACAATTGTGTCAAAAGATTTGTCAGGAGATTTCACACTAATGCCAATTAATATATTTCAGTAGGAAAAATCTAGAGATTGCATTATGACATTCTTTACAAGACTCTTTTCTTCTTTTAAGGAAATGTAGAAAAAATTAGATATAAAATATCTATAGAAAAAAAAAATCCTTTAAATCCTAAGGTTTAAATAGAAAAAAAAAATCTTTTTTGCAAAGTTACAACATACTTACAAATTATTAAATCTAAAGCATGCTTCATCCACTCACAGAATCACAATTTTCATAGTTCATAGAACATCCCAAAAACATGCTCTTAAGTCAGCGGATCACAAAGCACTTGAGTACAAATGTCAAAGCTCGTTTGAGAATGCAACATCCTTTCAATTTGGAAATGCATTATTACAGTGGATTGAGGCATATTATGAAGATAAAGGAATCCCAAACAAGTCACATTTACCAAGAAAGACAAAATAATTGCAAACTGAATACTATTTTCACAAATTAATGGCTTTTTTTTGCTAAAGCTTTGCAAATTAATCAGTCTTATATTTAGTTATACATTCCTCAGGACAGGTCTCAATGCCTTTTCTGAACAAGGATTACTTACAAGTTTATAATGTTGTAATTAAGTCAGTGACCACTCATGTATAAATTAATTTAGCATAGCAATCATCGATTAAAAATTAATTAGTACTTGCCAATGCTTTATCATTCAATTTAAATGAACATTTTGTTTTGTTTAAACCTTTCTGAATAAGCTTTGAGTTTCAATACTTGTGGTACTCTTCTTGATCAGCAAGTCTTCAGTCATGAGACTTGTATAGTACAAGTAATACAGAATGTGCTAAATTACAGAATTTAGTGACCATATGTATTTTACTACAGATAAATGATCAGGCCAGTATAAAAGATAAATAAAAAGTAACTTTCCATTCTAGCCATAAAAGTTTTCTGTTGTTTTATTATTGTGGGTTTGTGTGTGTGTATGTGTTATTTGTGCATTTATTTATTTGTAACCTCAAGTATTCACAAAACAATTCAGTTTAGTAGGAGTTTTCATGGAATAGGAAAATTAATAATCCTTAGTCACAAAACTGATGGAAACCGGGCCTTTCCATTTTGACTTGTTAGAAGAATCAACAATATTTTTTAAGTTGTGCTGTGTTTTTTGGTTGGTTGGTTGGTTGGTTTTCAGTGTGTTATGTTGACATTTTGTAATCTTAAGCCAACTTGTTTACATTCCATAGAATACCTGCCAAGTCACTACAAATGTTTGCAATGTTTCTATGTCAGTGTTTCAATTGGCCCATCTATTTGCAGCAGAATCACATGAAGTGTACCACCAGCCAGCAACAGATTTCCTTCCAAAATATTTTTAATTAATAAAGACAGATTTTGTAGGATTATAATTAGGAAGTTCCATGGGAAAAATAATGCAATCAAAAGAAAATAAAATATAAAAATATAAAAAATATAAAAAATATAAAAATTAGGGAAATACTATACAGATTAAAGATTTAAAACAGACATTCACAGACTCAGTTATAAGGGCAGAATGTGATAAAATCCAAACCATTTCCAGATATGAAGCAGTTTTCAGTTTTTTGTTTTGTTTTAGTTTTTTTTAATTATTATTATTATTTTTATTAGAAAGAACACAAAGGAAAAAAAAATAAACAAACCAAGTGTCCTGTGTCAACACAGACACTTCAGAGTTGTAATTCCTACTGATTCTTTGAGGAACCAACATGAAACAGGGCATTTTTTTTGTATTCTAATCACTGTGCAATGACTGCTTCTATCTAAAAACAGCTGATATACCATCATCTGTGCTTTGCGCTATATAGATTTTCTTATCAGTTGGCATCTTGGTCTGCAATGTAGTATAAAGTAATTTGCTGAGTGTCTAATGGAAGAGATAAAATAATCTACTGTGGTAGACATTACACCAATGTACAATTCTGACTTTCATGTTTGTATATTTTGAGGGTACTTAGGGAATCACTTTTGTATTGTTTCCTAATAGAGCTCTTGCATGCTTTTTCAGTATGGTCTGCCTAGAAGGTAAAAGTCCCTCATTAGTCAAAACTGTTTCTATTATTTTGTTGCTATGAATAGGTTTAGAGACCTCTAGACTAATTAGCCTATCAGTCTTTCAGGTTGCAATACCTATCAAACATCTGGCATCAGAATGTATGAAGGATATACAATTTTATGAAAATATTCAACTCTGACTATTTAGCCTATTTATCGTATGCATTGTAATGTTTTTTTTTCTTTCCTGCCTTAGTGAGATGCTTCCCAATACTTTATTGTTTAGCGTCTTCTTGTCTATCTTGATGGTGTCAATCTTCCTTGCACTGATATAATACACAGCTATTGTTTTCCTTTATTAATCTATTTATGTCATAGTTTATACTTGCACATAGGTATACATATCCTTTAGCAAGACTCTAAGTTGCTAAATGTAATACAAAATGTGTTAAGTGTTAGCTCTGTGACAAAATCCTGCTAATGAGTACATTGTGTATTTGATTTTATTTAAATATGCACTGGATGATGAGAAACTAAATTTTCCTAGCATAAGAGAAAGCAGATAGTGTTTCTCCATGGGTGAAATATTGTAAGACTTTTAACCTTCAGTTTCCCTAAGCACTGTCTGTAAATAAAGGAAATAGTAAAAAAAGAGAATAAATATTGCTCAATAGTCAGGTATCTTGTACCAGGCAATTCATCATTTCAACTAAGCATTAATGTAATTTTTTTTCTCACACAGTCCTAGGCATCAATCATTTTTGGAAATTAGCATTAATTCCTACAAGTTTACCTCTTAGCTGTTTGTCAACTCTGACCATTATTTCAGATGGAATCATCTTCTGTCTGTTTAGAGAGTTTCAAAGATCAGAATCATTCAAACTGTGTATTGATTTGTTTATTCAAACATACCTTTATGAAGATGGATTTTTTTGAAGCATATCTAAAGCTTTTTTTTTTTTTTTTTGTTATACGTTTTTCTCTTTAACACTGACATTTGACCAAATAGCTTAGGTAACTCCTATTTGATAATCTGTAGATAAACTGCCGCTGACAGTTTTTTCCTCCTGTCTAAAAACAATGCTTTATTCTGATTCCTGAACTGCCATCTGGTTGTTCAGCAGCAAGTCTTACGAAAAAATAAAAAATAAAAGATAAAAAATAATGTTTTAGACATTTTCTAATACAAGTTTATCTTGTCAATGGTTTTATATCTGTATTTGTTCAATACTGTATAGTTTGCAACATTTGAAATAGTTACAGAACTTTGTAACTTGGCTGGTACAGAATTCTCTTAACAATAATACAAAGGCTAGTTTTAACACTCTGTATACAAATATAACTAATCCACAGCTTAAGTTAATTATCCAAAGCTGAAAATCACATATATGCTCTACTTACAGGGCTCAAATTCTATAACCATGCCTTTGAGACATAACAAGAAAAATATAGATTTCTCATCCGACAAAGTAGGAACTCAATCACTCAGGGTAGGCAGAACTGAAGTGTCAAAACTGCACTTCAAAAGTGCTGTAAAACTTAATTCGCATCTCTAAAAGAAAGGTTGGTGGAAGACATGTACCCTTCTAGAATAACATCTGGAGATCATGATATTAGCATGGAGGGTATCGAGAGTATCTGAAGACACTGAGGGTGCTTGGGCAATTGACTCAAGTTCTCATCCTCCTCTGTACATTACCTTTCAGTATATTCATTGAAGTTTCCTCACGTTTTATTCATTTTCTATCAATACTCCTCTCTTCTGAGGAGTGAAATAAACTAAAATTTTCCTTTGAAGTATACCTGTACATCCATTTCCCTTAATTCACCATCTGAAAGAATCAAATCTTAAATTTACACTTAATCAAGCACTATCTACTGTGAGAGTGGCTGGGATTTTCAAAGGAGTTACAAAGTATAAAGTGCTCTAATCCAGTTGGTGTTTAATGGGTGTTAAGTATCAAGAAACTCTCTTCTGAAACAGGATCTAAACAATCTTGTTTGAGTCTATCATGTGTTTGAAGTCAATGAGTTGCTATTAGTGTTTCATCATCTTCAATTCAATTTCTGCTATGATCAAAAGTGATGATTCCTTCTAACTTTTACTGTCAAGAAAATATTGTCATCAATTGCACCATGGGAGAAATACCAAAATAAGATTTTACCGATATTTATCATCACTTAAAAAATTGACTTTTTTATCACAGTTCTGCTCTTCTTTCATTCATAAGCAATGTGTTTCTAAACTTCTGCAAATGCATTAAGGGTAGTAAGTGGAAGTACACGTTTTTGTGATGACTTAAGTAATGACTTAAAGTGATCCATGACCAATTGCTACTTCTGGATTTCTTTCAGTTTGTTCCATCTATGTGCCACAACTTATGTTAACTGTAACAAATTTCTACTTTACTTTTTCAAGCGTCCAGAAGAAAATGTATTTAATGACTACAGATTGTACTAGTGAAAGCAAAATAAACAAACCTAAGATATTTAGATAAAATACTGAAAATAAAAACAACATGTACGATATGAATTAGAATGAATTATACTCTAACTTCATCAGAAAAGTAAAACTTTTGTACAATTAATGACATATTAATGGAAGGTGAATGTAATTATTCTTCATACTCAATTAAAAATAATAACAATTTAAAAATCTTTGTGAGTATTAATATAATTATTCAAGGGAACAAATTTTCCTCTATTTACAAAAGCCATAGCAAAAAATGATAAACTTTTAAAATCAATAGCTTGAATGACTCAAATTTTAATCAGTGCTATTTAAAGGTACCTTGAAAGGACTATCAGCAAGTCAGTTTCCAATACTCTATGAAGGCCTTTCATGATTCAGGTTGGATACTGGAGAAAGTTTTCTCATACTTGCAGATTTCATGGTGGTGTATCTGTGCCTGAGTTTAGTCAGTAGTTTAAATGACTAAACAGAAACTTAGTTTGGATTTTAGCCTCTGTAATCTGTTTTTGATAAGACATTGAATCAAATGAAAAAAGCAGTAGATAGGTATGGTACACTGGTGCCTTTGTTAAGGTTAATAAACAAACTTCCACTCTCAAAAAATGCAAAAGTACATTTTCTGGTGGCAATTTGTATTCGGAAAGAAAAATTGATTATTTTGAAGTGGTTCTGGACTGTGGAAGTGAAGACCTGAGGGAATGGCATTGTGCTGCATAAGGGGAGGGTCAGGTTGGGTGTTAAGAAAAGGTTCCTCACTGAGAGGGTGATCAAGTGCTGGACCAGGGCACTGGTCATGGTCCCAAACTGCTGCCGTTCAAGAAGCATCTGAACAGCGCTCTCATATGATCTGTTTTTTGGGTGGTCATGCGTACAGCTAGGAGTTGGACACAACGACTGTGTGGATCACTTCCAACTCTGGATATTCTATGATTCCATGATAAAGACCAGGACTGATCTTAGTAGAAATCAGATTAGTAAACTGTAAAACAGCACATGGATGTGCACAGGTAACAAGGCAGAATGTAGAATGGCTCCTGAAAATTCAGAAATAACTGACACCAGAGGATTGTAATGAATATACAATGTATTATTTGTCACATACATTGAGATTACTTAATAAGGAAAATAATGAAAATATAGGTACTATTATTATAAAAATACATAGAAAGTCACATTTTAACATCTCAGTGGTTCATAGTATTTAATATTTTATTAATAAAATAACCATAAAATTTCATTAACATTTATTTTGTCATGTCATTAAAAAAAAAAAAGTTGTCAATCTAGGCCAATTACACAACATTTTGTTTTTACTAGTTTCTGTAAAAAATTAACTTTTAATTCAGTACCTGTTCTATTATCTCTGTTTTATTATGCATTTGTTTTTTAAGGAGCAATGTCAAAATGTAGACCATACTGTCTCATAATTCATGTGTGTGTCTTTTTTTGAAAGTTGGTCGATTACTTCACAGTCATTACGGCCAAGGCAGCCACTGATCGCCACTTCACACAAGACCCTCTTTGTTTACAAGGAATAATCTTGGAGAGTTTATAGTTGTCTCCTTTAGTGCATGTACCAGGAAACTATCATCAAGGTATTCTAGGAATTTCCTGGATCTAATGTTTTAGATAAAATATCTTTGTCTGTAATGCAACTTCATTATTTACTTTTTTATTTCAGAAAGCAACTTGTTAGAAACTTAAATTACTATAATATTAATGAGATTATGTAAAGAACTAAATAAAAATATTGGTCGAATATGCAGTTTAGTTTCACTCTTCAAAACAGGATGAGGCCACCTTTCTCAACATTACTACTTTAGTGCAGCATGTGGATATAGCAGGGAGATGCTGAAAAACACATTACACTGCATTTTTTTGTTAATAAGGTGTGGATACTTGCTATGATTCTTTTTATGTTACCTACTTCCATCTATCTCCATTAAAAAAAAAAAAGAATTTCTTTTGATTTTATAAGTTCCTTGAGATAAAAGCTCAAATTCCTTGAGTTAAAGCTCTATGATTACAGTCTTATGTCTCACAATTCATGATTTCACCACTACTGTGGGAATCAAATGTTGTTTCTGCATTAGAATTGGATAATATTTTTTTATTTCATGAACTCTGTTGTCATAGTTCCTTTTGGGAGTCCTTCTATTTAACTTGGGGAAGATCTCTGATAGTTTACATCGCTTATCCTCTAGACAAACCTTCCCAGGAATGCACGCTCTGTATATAGGTCTATATACGTATATTTTGTCACACACATTGCAAGAAGATCCTGCACGAGATCAAACCGGAGAACAAGGCATGGTATGCCGAGGAAGCGACTGAAGAGACACCTGAAGGCCTGGCATCATCCCCCCCGGTGCTCTTTGTTTAACGAAGACTTCGGAGACAATCACCATATCAATACGACAAGAAGAGCACCGAGACATCTTGGAAACAACAGAATGGCTACACCAGATAACACACGAATCAACAAACGTAAACTGATAAGATTGTGAACCTGGAGTACCTAGCCAATGGGGAAACAGGGCAGGGGGATGGATAAAGGGAAAAACAGGGTATAAAGACTGTCACCTTGTGTCCATAGGTGCGCTACTGCTTGCGGGACTCCCGCCATTGCAATCGCGAATAAAATCTGCTTTATCAGAGATACCGTCCTGACAAAAATTATTTGGATGTTTCCAACACTACTGAGTCCATCACACCTGCTCTTTTACTGTTTAGTTCTGTGTGATAGTGAGAGATGTTTCCACAGAACAGTACTATTAAAGCATATTTCTTGTCAACTGCATAAAGAAAATGATGCATGTGTTTAAACTTGCTTAGCTGAAGTGAAATGTACCATAAGAAATTTCATCCTCAAAGTAAGTGGCCTTTTCAGTAAAGAAATACAAAAAATTAACTTCAATTATATTCAAAAACTTTTTCCAGGCTTTCATTTTGTAATTTACTTAGATCTTCTAAATTTTCATCCATAGCAGTAATATTTCTCCTTCAGCTCCCTGATCTACATTCTTAGTTAAGTTTTCTGTAGTTCTTTTTTTTTTTTTTTTTTTTTTTTTTAAGATAATAATAAAGGAAGAAACTAAAAAAATATGAGAAAATTCCTGCCTGCAGCTTATATTCCTATCATGACAGCTTTCTACAGTAATTTATACTCTTCTCTGAGAAATCTCTCCTGTTCTAGTTTTCCTCATCATTTTGTTCCTCATCAATCAACAACATCCAAATAATCAAAACCAGATATTTTTATCCTGTTGTTAAATAACATGAGATTGTAGATATAGTTCTAGTACAAGACTTTGACAGGGCTTCTGTCTCACTCCGATTTATAGGAGGGAGAGGAGGTTCTTTTAATATCTGTATACCCAGTGTGAGATTAAGAAATAATGGTTCAAATGTTGGCCCGACCAGTTTATCACAGATCTCAATTAGGGAGATGGGGAAGGAGAGGATAGACACTATTATGAATTAGGGTAATGGGGAAGGGAAGAAAGACGATAGAAAAGATAGGAAAGAAGCAGCAAGGAGTCTTTATAGGAAGCAAGAGGGAGATGGTCACCACCATGGATCCAGCGTGGTTCGTGGTTCAGCCATTGATCTTCAGTAGTTGTGGGTCATGGGCATTGTTGTTCTGACAACAGTGATGACAACGAGGCGACAACGACGGTGACCATGGCGATGATGGCTCCTTTTCAATGCTTTCAAAGTGGTCGAGTCAGCTGTCTTTGGAGTGACAGCTCAAATCCAAAGTGGTTGAGTCAGCTTTCTTTGGAGTTGCAGCTTCTGGCTCTGGGATCTCAGCAGAAATTCCTTTGTTCCCACCTTCTGGGCCTTGCCAGCAAATAAGAGGGAGCAGGGATGCCCATTTGTATCCCGTTTTTCACAGGACATGATGGTATCATTCCCCAGTTTTCCCATACCAAGCTGGAGCTATTTAGTCACAGGCAGATCTTCTGCCAATAAACATTCCTGAGCACTCTCTTCCGGAGGTAAGCAACTCTGGAGGAAGGGGCTTTCAAATGTTCCCAAAGTGAGGTCAATTGTCACACGGTAGCAACCATCACCTGCCTCCTCAACAAATCAATCAGAGTCTTATCACAAGAAATACCTCAGGAAGCAAGCTTTGAGGCAAAAAAACAGAGAAGGATTCTCACAGCTTCATTTTATGAGAGTACCACTGCAGCCTTGACCTCTTAGTGATCCCAAGATAGCCTTATCTTCTGGAGACAAACTCATTATCTTGCTTTGTAAGCAAAATAGCTTTGTCTCCTATTTCTTTTCAATAAAACAATTCTGAGACATTCTGCAGAAAACATCCTTAAGTAACTGTGAGAGCAGTCAAAAATAGGCTGTTGTAGATTAGGAATTGATCTCTTTTTACCTGAGTGGACAAGTTCATTGTTTGCCTACTCTTTTTAACCTGCAAAGTTTGTTAGACATTATGAGTAAATTCTCTTCACAAACTGCAATAGAATGAAAAACAGAGAAGATACAAAACTTTTTCTTACACTTAAATATAACACTGCAATTTGATTAATTAGAAAATTTATCATTGAAGAGTCATATTCAGAACTCTGAGATAAATGATCAGTCTTTTCCCCACTCCACCTCATATTAGGTTATTGAAAGCTCATTACTTTGTCATCTATGCTGACTTCATAAACAACCAGGATGTCTAAGACCTAAGGGAGGAATTAAGGGAGGAATTTATTACTTTGGTTATTTTACCATTAATTTGCCTTCTGATAAGCTGTAACATCATCAGATGTATATTATGGGTTATGTTTTCTTTGACAAGCAGAATGCTCAGTTATCAATGTATATGGTTAAAGTCCGAATTCACCATACATTGTTTTGCCACCAAATGTTTAAAGTCAACTTTTTGCCATGCATTTAATTTTTGAATGACATCTCATGTTTCTCTATGCTTGTATAGGAATCAAGAATTCTGAGCAGCACTTTACACTCTTAACTGTGTTAAAGATTTATTGCATTATCACTTAGCTGTTAAATAATTCTCAAATGGTCAAATTATATTATTGTTAATTTGTTTCAGTTTGTGTCTGCCTACATGATATAGACTCTCCTCTTTCTCTCCCATCAAACTGTATTTTTTGTTCAGATTCCTGGATCACCCTTATTTAAAATTAAGAACAAATTATATGTTAGTCTTTCAGTATGAAGTGTTTCCATAAGTACTTAGCATTTCCCTTGCATTTTTGAATTTTTTTTTTTTTTTTAACATGTCAGTATAGAACTCATGAGAAAGAAGGTTCATAGTACATAGTTTCGTAGAATAAAACATAGGTAAATACTATGGACTTTGGAATATGAAGGTGTGTCTTAATACTTTGTTGGTGAGTGAATAATTTGTTACCTTTTCAACATAGCATGTGCGGTTTTGTTTGCTGAGTAAATGAATTTACTAGTTACATGAGCAATTTTGTGCCTCCTTTTGGAACTCATGAGAAAACACCCTCTGGATGTGAATGGTTTATAGTTCATTTCTTTTTATGGATGTAATAATAAAGACTGCATCATACTACTTAAAAAGTCAGTGAATGCAGTTAAATATTTGAAGAACAGTATTCACATCTAGCAGCAATCACTGAACGATGAGCATGTGTGCTTCTGAAGAATGATTTCTAGCTGAAATGAATCTCTCAGGCTTGAACTTTTCTTAAAAATATATATTCTTTTGTCTTAAGCTTGCAGTTCTTTCACTTTTGTACAAATATATGTGCCGTGCAGAAGGTACTGAATACAATTACAGCCTTAGTTGAACAGATTGTAATGTATGGTAACATGATGTTACCTATTGATCATTTGAAATACATACATATAAGTTACCTTCAATACAGTGGAGTCTAAAATTGGCCCTGAATTAAGAGTTCAGTTTCTATTAGTCTAACACAACTCTACAGGTACTGAAAAAGTTAGTAATGCTGTGATCATTGGGCTTTCATAAAACTGATCCATCATCACACTTATGTCAGCTCCTACACCAATTTAACATATACTCTGATGTTTAACTTCATTATTGAAAAAACTTTGTATTTCTTTTCATCATTTTAATTACTGCTATTTTGATCTAGTCATATAATACAATAGTCCATTCAAATTTACTGCTAGAACCGTTTTGAAAAGTCATAAAGTTGATGCTTTATTTTCTGCTTTCAGAATGACTAACTAAAGTATTCTTCTTTTAAAATGAAGGGAAGGGAAGGGGAGAAATATCCCTTTGCACCTTTCTTGGAGTTCTCTTGTGAAATATTTCTCATTAGTATATCTTGGTTATCTTCTTTTTAAGTTTCAGGATACAGGTATCAGCAGTGGAAAACCATCAAGAACAACATAATTGCCACTTAAATTTCTATCTGATAACTCTTATGAAAATATTTTACATGAGCTCCCATTGAGGTTGCACCACTAGTGTTTCCTAGAGAGAAACTTGTCTGAGCTTCATAATTATTGCACAGTATAGGGTTATGACTGTGTGTCTTGAGGAGAGGCTCAACTGTCAGCTATCCTGCTCCATATCCAGTAAAGACATCTGGTAGCAGAGAAATCTCATCAGCATTTGCCGTGAGGACAGATATGTTTTGCAGACAGCCTGTCTTCTGTCACATATCAAATAACATATGAGCAACATTATGGCCCCAAAATATTGGACATAGGGAAAACTACCATTCTTAGTGCTGCCCTACCAAGTACAATCTGGAGGCAACTCTTACAACTGAGCTCTAACCAGTGTCTTATGATCCAATAGATGATAAAACTCTTTCTGTCTTGTAATCCGAAGATGTAATGCAATGTATACACAACCTGCCTTTCACCAGTTAGCTTCATCTGCAACTCGAGATCTTCATTTACAGAAGAGAAGTACGCATTATGTACACTGGATGAACTGAACACTGACATTATTTTCAGTGCTATCTGCACCTGAGAGGGAACAACTAAAAATAGATTGAGTGTGTCTACATGATGAAAGTATACTCCCAATTACAAAATAAATAATCTAAAATCAATTAAAAAAAAAAAAAGTTATAAGAAGGGAAATGTTATGCTCTCTGAAGAAAGAAAACATTCATTTGGATGTCATACACTGGTTTGTTTGACCACAACACTTGCAGAAAAGCTCAGAGATAAGAGTTTTTATGTAATCACTTGTTTCATTATGTGGGAGTCATTCAATTTTCTACAAAAGCATAGAATATCATAAAATTTCAGTGCTTCCAATTAAGCTCAATATGAAACAGTGTAAGACAAGCATTGGCTCTAACCCCAATATTCAAAATTTTTTTTCTAACCTCAACAATCATAAGCAACTGAAGACCACTGATTTGATGGAACTCTATTCCCTTAATAGTAGTAGTATTCTCATATCAATAACAATATAAGAACATTGGAGGAAGGGCTGTTGTCTACTTTAAGATGAAAGTAAAAAAAATGAGGGTCAAATTCTTTTCATATTTACATTAAATTTCATCTAGCATAGTGCCAAGTAAATGGACCATAATCTCTTTATCCAGAGAGCTAGAGCTGGAAAATGATCTCTAAACAAAGTTTAAATAATTCAGTTTAATTTGTTGGACCAAAACCTCTATTTCACACATATTGTTCTGAAGTTATTATGAATGTTTCAGTCTCTCACTTATCAGTCATTTTTGTTTGAATGAAATACTGGTTTTTAGCTGACCTCAAGAATGACAGCATCTACTGAGTGAGAGAAAAATAATCAGGCATAGAAAAACAAATTTTCCCTCCTCCATGTGTTTTCAGGTTGAAATTTGTTCTATTTACAGAGCTCATTGAGCAAAGAAAATAATGAACTAAAGTCCTTTCTGTAACAGAATGCACAATTCTTTTATTTTGGTCCATATGCTGAGTAGTTTTTGACTGTGGAAGGCTATGTGCAGGAATATAATGCAAAGTACTCTAAACAAGAGAAGGAAAAGAGCTCAGCCACCTTCGACATCAGCCTTCCTTTCATTCCTATCAGAATCCAATTGGAGACTACATCACAATTCAGATCTCTGAAACTATCTGTACAAAATAAATATTGGGAAGAATGTGGTGTGACAGGAGCTTCTGCAAAAGCTCCTACAGGAAAACCTCAGCCCTCACTGCATATTACTCTGAGACTGAATTAAGTTTATCTCATCTACCCCTGAGAAGAAAAAAAATGGTAATTAATGGTTCACCTATTCCCCTTCCTGCATCAATTACCTAAAATTTGATTCAATTTTATAACTTCAAATTACATGCTTAGAGGGGGTAGCAGAAATAGACAACAATTCTCCAAGTCTTCCTATGTTTTATCCATCTGCTTGAACTTGATTTCCACCAGTAAAGCTCCACTATGTCAACTTTGATCATCAGTACTAATCTTCTAGTTAACCTCCACTTCATTGCCAGTAAAATACCTTCAAGACAGCTCTATATGCACATACTCAACTCACTGAGCTTTCTTTGACTATCTCTGTCATAGGCTGACAAAAGTAATAGCTGGCTAGCTACCTCTCAGATACCAGATCTAATCTAATAACTTGTTGATTAGGTGAACCAAATGCTGCCTTAAATTCAAAGGGGCATTACCTATTAATCAAGAGCACTCATTGTGTTTCCTTGTTTTGTGTTGATGAGGCTGGACATGTAATGAAGTATTCAGTTTGGGGCCTGATTTGAGAAAAGATTTAATAAACAATGCTGACACTCTTTCACTCCTTTCTTCCTTCTCTGTAATAATATTCATTAATAATGGCTAGAATGTACAGCTTCACTAAATCATATACATACCTACTGTACCTGCTTATTTAAATAGAAATGTATTTATCCAGGGGGTGCCTGAATTTCTTCCTTAGACTGTGAAAACCAGTAATCTTTTTTCATTCAAAGACTGAATAGGATTTTAATATTGCATCTGGATATACCTTGTAAAGACAAGGATTTTTTTATAGAAAGGCAATGATTGCTCAAACACTGCTTTTTTCCAAAAGTGGGAAATTTCTATCATGGATTTATTACTTACAAATGTGCTGGTAAAGTCAGTTTTGTATAACTGGATATATCAGAGGAAGAGAATACAGTCTACGGGTTATTCATGAATGGGTGTCTGTTTAATGTATATGCATATGGTCATACTAAGCTTTCCAGTGTTTGAAATGCCTAGCAAACAAAGATATTTTGTGTTCATTGACTGATTTAAACTAAAATGAAATGGAAATAATGATGAAAGTAGGTACTATTGTAACTGAATATTTATCAATATTACATGTCAACATCAACTTGGAAGTGTATTTGGTATTGCTTGAAAGCAGTAATAGAAATAACACCACAATATCATTAACAACTGAGTTCTAATTCTGTCTTGCTATATAAAGTGATTAAGAGGGGCTCCGTTGGTCTGCAAGAAAATTAATTTTACCTTAAAAACTTATGTTGGAGTCAGATTTATGCAAATGTATTACTTTTCAACTTGTGATAAATAATTTTTTCCTGCAATGCTTCCTGATATTCACCTTCATTATAGGATGTATGGTATTATATTATTAAAACATCAGCTCCCGCTGAGAGAAATTTTCAGTGCCTTAGAATGATGTAAGCAATAGGTATTTTTAAAAGCTATTTTAAGTAAGAATATATTTATGTGTCAATGGCAATTAATCACTGAAGTTTTTCTCTTTAATTAAAGCTCAGATTTAAAATACTAAATCAAGACAAGTTGTTCTGAAGAGGAACACTTTGTCCCTCACATTTCCTACCAGGCACAGATATTTTCAAGACTCTCCAAACAGCAGGCAATCTTTTTTCTAATCTGTGAACTTTAAGCTTTTCAACGTCAAAGCACCAAATGAGAGCTATGGACAAAATTGATGTCATGACTCTACAATTACCAGGCTTTTGCACATTTTAAGTTAGACCTAATTTTATATATACATACATATATATATATATTGTTTGAAGATGTTTATTTCCCATTTTATGATAGGAAAAATAAACAGAATATCTGTCAAGTAATGACTGCATAACTGTAAATTGGAAAAATTCTTTTAAGCAGTCGTTATCTACAGTTTATATATTTGAATAGTCATGAAATTTCTCCATTTTCCCAACTGTACATAAAAGGGTGGGAAAGAGCCTTTTGTCATGTAAGTACATGCATAAAGATGATTTTATATTCCTATTTTTAATACAAGTTATGACTGTCTCTATTCATGTATAAGAGCAATTCCCAATTACATTTTGAGTTTAGTAATTATGATGTTATTTACTGCATAGACTGTACAGAATTGTATAGCAACACAATATATTACCATCTGGAAGCTAGTCCTCCACAGACTGATGACCAGAAACTGAGATTAGGAAGCGAGGGCAAGAACACCAATAATTGGTTCTCTTTAATCAATATTTGTACTCTCTTACTGATACTTGTAAGAGACCATAAAGTACTTTAAAATTAAGTTAATTAAAATGTTGAATTTGTGACTAAGGGAAGAATGAAGAGAAAATTATAATGGAAATCTAAAAAATCTAAAAATAAAAGGCAATATTACTAAAAAGGGAGGGAAAGCAACAGATTTTGTAATATTCCTCATTTTCTAAACCTTGTCTGTATTTGTGACAGTAAATGTACATTTTTTATCAAAATGACAGGCACTGAGAGTACTTTAAAAGAATGTTCATTCTCAGCTTTTGAAAGCTTCAAAGTGATCTGTAAAAGCAGGTACACAGATGAAAAAGAGTTTCATTGCAGTAATGCATTTGCAAGGAAGAAACAGTAAATCAGTAAAAAATATGTTAATAAATACTTTACAAGGAATTGAAACATTCATTTTGTATTTTGAAAATTTATTATTAACAAAAAAATAAAAGTTCCATTGAATTTTGTGTTTCACCTCTGAGAACATGAGAATTTCCATCTATTTAGTTTATTTAGTAAAGGTAGTATCAACAGTATATATTTTTGATCTTAATTAAGATTCAGTTTGTTGACATAATGCAGACACTGGTATAATGTAGACATCAAACCATGAAGCCAGTTAAAACAGACTGTATTTTTACAGTCATGTCTAAAGTAATATTCTCTCTTTCTACAAAAAATTAAAGTGATTCTAGGGTATAATCGACAAAGTGTTTTTATTACAGAGGAGGAAGTAGTACAGTTTTGGTTAATTTAGGAAATAAACTAGATCAAGAAGGTTCAGTTTCCTTAGATATCAGGCAAAGATTTGATAGTATGTAAGTACAAGAGGTTCTTTTAGTCTATGTTATTACTGAAATCACATTTTCTTAAGCCTGCAAATAAAAAATTAAAAAAAAAAAAAAAAAAAAAAAAAAAAAGGTCTGTAATCTTCCTTATAATGAGGATGTGGAATAGTCTGTTAGTTGAAAACTTAGGACAAGCAACCTTAATTACTTTAGGGAAAAGACTGGAATTTTTACAGGCAAGACTATAGAAATGGAAAGATATGCTTATTCTGCAATTTTATAGGTGTTTTTTGAGTTTGTATCTACTTGAGGAATCAAAAACAATGAAGAGAAAATGCTGTTGTTTTCACCACCTGTATACATAACTTATACTTCAGGGCTTTTATTAGTCACTAACAGAAAAGATATTTTTGTCTGTTCATGCATAGCTTAGTTTAAAAGACTGTGTGTTTTGCAACAGTCAATATTGCCTAGATTAAACACAAGATATATGGCAGAAAGATCAGCTAATGATCAAAGTGATATTGAATCTTTCAGACATCTAATACATTCTATAAAATTGGTTCAAATCACAATTTTAAAATTTGTGGTACATGGTTTTGGAAATACTGTGATGAAAACAACAAAGCAAGATGATTTTTTCCATAGTGCCTGAGTTCGCAAACAATGATCATTAACTCCAGTTGAGTCCTCTGGTTTGGCACTGCCAAATCAGATGTAATACTGAATGGTTACATTGTTTTTGGATCTGAAGCTGTTACTTTCACAGTTAAATTGAACATTGAGGTAACCTTATTTTAATATGCCAACAAGCAAACAGCTGCAAACAAAAGTAGGGAGTAGATATTAGTATATCTAGATATATTAGCTAATGTGGCTATTTATTTATTTATTTATTTATTTATTTATTGCACAGAAGGGAAAGTAATAATTCCAATAATGGTTAGATTTCACTTGCCAAAATCAGACCAGCCCTTCTTGAAGTGGAAGTTTGGTTGCTACAAGTCAGAGAGACAGCCTCTTTATGAAGAGCTGCTGTGTGCCTTTGCCACAAAGGCTAATGGTGTCCCAGGTTGACTTAGGTGAGGTATTGCCACTAGGTCAAAGGAGTGATTTCTTCCTGTCTTCTCAAAACTTCTGAAGCCACAGAGTGTACAGTTCTGATCTCCTCAGTACAAGAGGCATGGATTTACTGGACAGAGCCCAGAAAAAGGCCAAGAAAATGATTAAGGGGTCAGAGTATCTTCTAATAAGGGAAGATTCAGAGAGCTTGAAGAAGAAAGGGCTTAAGGGATTAATGTGTAGCAAAACTTGCAGGAAGAATGCAGAGAAGATAGAGCCCACTGGATGCCTGGTGATAGGACAAGAAACATTGAGCATAACCTGAAAGACAGAAAGACTCTACTGCATGCCACTCACTCTGGTGAATTATAGCTTAGGATTCAGTGCTCTTAATATGGGTTTGATCCCTAGCTAGGGAAAAGTGCAGGCAGGTAGACTGAAGTCACTCAGGCTGAAATTAGTAATGTTCTGTTACACTTTTCTGTACCACTCAAAACCATCAAAGAATTAATTCTAATCTTTAAGGCCTAAGTTTAAACAGGAAAATCATTATTACAATAAGAAATCAAATTGTTATTTTTAAGGTATTCTTTTTTCTCATAGATGATTTAATCTTGAAGAAAGTCTTGCAAAGATGTCATCTTAAGTCCAGAGTAAAAATATTCTAATTCACATTCAACTTGTGGCATAAATCAGACTAATCACTGCCTATTCCTCTTAGAAAGGTAAGTGACTAAAGCTTGCCAACATTAAACCCTCATTTTCTTAGGTTAATACATGTTCATTCACTTGATTTTGAAGCAGTTGATTAAAAACAACGTTTTTTATGCATTAAAAATGTTGGATTAAAATTAAATTTTCAAGTTTCAGCGGTGTCAACTTCTAAAGAGGATGACTTCATGAGATTTTTCAGCATTCAAAAAGTGGATGAGTTGACCTATAAGGAAATGTGTTGTGTTATTTAAATATTGAAGAAAAAAAAGATTATTCTTTGATTGAATCTCAGTTAATTCTGGATTCATTTCCTCATCTCTTTCATGGGATATTTACCTTCCAGAGATATTATAAATATTTTAATTAAAATCATTAGAAAATATTTGAATGATAGTTGGTGGAAATGGAAAATCAAATTTCTTGGTGTTCTTTGTTTTCTTGTTTTAATGGATAATCCATAGATGCCCAGTAAATGAACAAAATGTCACTTAAAATATCTTCCAAAGACAAACAGTTTTGAAGGACAAAGCAAGCTGTCAACTCTTCACTGTGATTTTGGGTAGGATTTAAGTTTTCGTAGAATATGGAATAATTTGAGTTTTCCATATTTGTGAGTTCTTTTCTGAGGACACAGTATTTTATGATGAAAGCGTGAATTTAGTGCCCCATTTTCAGCTGTGACAGCTGATTTTTTTTTGTATTGTCTACTATGATGTTATGTTGTGACTTCAGGAGAAAAACCATGTTGATAAAGCACCGATAGTTGCTGAGCAGTGGTGTACAATGGCAAAGACATTTCAGTTTCTCAGCTTTTCATACTGTCCTGATAACAGGGGTGCTGGAGTGGGTACAAGTTGCTGGGAAAGTACAGAACTAGGACAGATGACATAAATGGATAAAGGGATATTCCATACCATTTGACACAATGAGAACATGAGAGGAGTTGCCCAAGGGAGAGCTGCTACTTCTTGGAGACTGTCTGGGCATTGGTTGGCAGGTAGTGAGCGATTGCTATGTGCATTGTTTATATTTATATTACTTATCATTAGTGTTATTTCTCTCTTCGTTTTCTGTCCCAATGAAGAGTTTCTATCTCAGCCTATGAGTTCTGATTTTCTTTTCCAATTTTCTCCTCCATTTCACTGAAGGGCAAGAGAATAAGCAAAAGACTGCAGTGTTGAACTGCTTTCTGGATTAAACCACATTTATGCTGTCTCTTGCTGAGCTTTTTTTTTCTTATTTTTCTTTCCTGTGGTAGCATTCAGTGCCTCCAGCTATTTATTCAACATCATTAAATTAACTTCTAGTAACAGATAGATTAGTTAGATTTAAAATGACTGGTGTGTGGGGGTGGGTAGTAGGTTTGCGTTCAACTATCGTTTAACTAAGGTTTTATTACACAAAATAATTAATCACAATTTAGACACATTTCTTGCAGTTCTATTTTAAGAAGTAGAGAAGAACCAATTTTTATTCTATTGCCATTGATTCCTCCTATTTATTTGCTTTTTTTGCCCATTTTAGAAACTGCCTCAGTCCAAGTTCTGAAATGGTTGTTAAAGAGTGTGATTACAGTAAATCCCTGAAGATCAGAATTAGAAAGCCACTTGTGTTTAAGATTCATTTGATTTCAGTGTAAAATTTCTTATTCTTCTTCTTAAAGCTTCTCTCTACAGTTTATTTTCAAGTGACATAATTGTTTATGTTGCATCTGTTCACATTTAAACAGATCCTATGGTGCAACTGCCAAGGTCAGGAAATAGAAAGACTGAATGGGACAGGAGCACTGTGATCTACGGTAACTTGAAAGACAAATATTAGGTGTAGCACTTCTTTCTAGTTTATAAACTCCACAGAAAACAGGATATGTTATCCAGAAATGTTTAGGTGTTGTCCAGAAGGCACTTAGTACAACATAAGAAATGCCTGATTCCTTCTAAAGTAATTTAAGTCTACTCAGGTGATTTACCAGAAGAAGTCTCGTACAGTGGTCACACCTGCTGGTTCTGAGAATTGTCGAAAGATGTCTTTGTTTTTTATTAGAAATAGAAAAATAACCTTTTCTTACAGGGGCCAATGACTTCTCCACACAGAACGAATATTCAGGTATATGTTCAGAACAATAATAAGGAAACAGCAATCCTTGTGAAGGTATATTTGACCTCAAGGAGCTTGGATTTTACCATCAAATGGAACCAGATAATGGAAAGAAGTAGAAAGTCATTCTGATTGCAAATTGAGTTGTAAGAGAAATGGATTGAAAACACTTTTTAGAAAGGGTAATAAAAGAAAAAAATATAAGGAACAGGTAGAAATCTATGCCCAAAAAAACCCTGAAGGCAAATGTAAGAATCAGAAGTAGAAAATGAAAACTGCAACTGAAAGCTTGCTATGTTTGGCTCCAGGAAACAGTTTCGCCTGTGTGCTTTAGTAGAACTGCATTCAGGAAGGAGGTTTATAATACATGGGTTAATAGATGATCTGATCTGAATACCAGACTTTTCTTCACAGTGTTTCAGACTGTCTTAGAACATTGTTGCTAATGTATGCAGGTCACTCTGAAAGTAATGCCTCCTATTTATTTCCATGGAAACTACAACAGATACAAAGAACATAGTAACATTGTTCCACAGAGCAAATTCTAAGCTACTTAACACAATATTTCAACATTGTCACCACCATTCACTATGCATTTTCATCAGCCATTAACAGGAGCTTGTATGTCACACTAGTAAAAATCTGCCCCAGCAGAAATGTCCCACATTTGCTGTCACCATTGCAGAAACACACCACCCACTGCCTCACTCTGTTAACACACACTTTTTGTCTTCGTAAACATTCAGCAAGCATTTCAAAGGGTGCAATTTTTTCTGCCTAGAGGAATTCAGTGTTACACTTTTCCTTCATCTACACTTCCATGTCAGACGCCATTCTGTCAGACTGCCCTTCTGCTTTCATATGTAGCAAGGCAATGAAATGTAATGGAAAATTGGCTGGAAGGCTCAACCTCTGATGTCCTGATGCCATAACACCAACATCTTCCTCTGACATCATGGGCCAACATAATAAAATAGAAGGCATTACTTTGGGAACAGTCCTTATAAATAGCCTAGCTAAAGGAAATAATAATAATAATAATAATCAGATAAACAAAGCCAACTGGCCAGCAACCTAGATTAGTAAGAAAATCAGGGCAAGTCCAGGTATTTGTTGCCATAGCTAGTCCCAAATCTGAGATACTGACATTTTAGAAGGTTAAGTAGGAATTAAATATTTGACATGTTATTTAGAAGATTGTTAAGAAAATCTTAAATAAGTAACTGAACACTTAACTGAAGTAATCATGAAAATTCTTGTTTCTTAATCAGTCACCAGTGCCAGTGAACTGATTGGTGACATTAGGATTGGGGGCTGCCTGGACTCCATATAGTGACCATGCAATGGTGAAGTTCACACTTAGAAGGGATATGAGACAGAGAGAAAATAAAATCAGGGCATTAAATTTGAGGAAAGCAAACTTCCATCTCTTCAGGGACACTGACCTCAAGGACAAGGCAGTGGAGCAGAGCTGGCCAATTTTTAAGGGAGCTTTCCTTAGGAGACAAGAACTCTCCATCTCAGTGTGTAGGAACTCAAAAAAGGAAGAATTTTATTTATTTTTAATTGTTTATAAGTAGTACTGCTAAAAGTGTCCTCTATGCTGCCTTACAGTGTCTAAGTATTGCTTCACTAAATTTATTCTGAGTAGGAAATGGCACCTACCAAAAACTATGTAGCATAAAGATCACCTGCAGTGATAAAAGAAACTAGAAGCGACAAATAATCTGAGTTCTGTATCCTTATTGAGAGGCTTCCAAGCAAGCAAGCTGCTAGTTAGCTACAAGTTTGAAGTGTTTACAACTGACGTTTTGATTATCTCTTATTTGAATGTGTACATCTGAGGAGAGGGTACAGAAGCTTGTGGAGAGCACAGCTACCCGTAAGATTCTTAGAGTAAGCAGCTTTTCAGTAAGCAGAGTTTCAGAGTAAGCAGAATTTCAAAGAGGAAGCTTGGAGGAGCTAGGTTCTGATAATACCCTCCCACAGTTCTGCTTCAGACAAGCGCATTGAGAATAAGACTTATAATTCAACCTTAAATCTTCCAAAGTTAGTTTTCTTTCCTCTATCCTGCAGATCATTCTAGACTTTCTTTAAGGGCAGTTGTACAATAGCCATGAGAATATGGTCTTTATAAGAAAGAAGTAATTGCAACAGTGGATTTAATAATATTTAGTTTAAGTCAATCTACAAACATGAAGGATGTCTTTTGGAACCTTAGAAGTTCGATTGTTAACTGATACCATCAGTGAATCTAATTTTTCTTTTTCACAGTCAGTGTTGATTTCTGGGTAATAAAGTTTAACATCTTGTCATTCACAAAAATCTTTTCTTTACAATTTTGCTGACATGGGTAAATAAGTCTAACAGAATTTTATAATGTTTATCAGCATAGGGTAATGCTACCTAACAAATACATTTAAAAGATGATTGGGAACAGAGGGCTTGGTTATCTCATTGAAGTGAGAAAGGTTTTAGGATGGGAGACACAATGTTATTAATGCTAGGGTAGCTGATGTCTGTGAGGGAACAAACACAATGGTATAATCTATATGTTTCTCGGCAGATAGGAAACATTATCTTGTCTGTGAACAGCTGATCAAATACCAGATGTTCAAAGAAGTGCAAGTTCTCTCTTGGTACTGATTTTCATTCTTCATCTGGTTGAGCAGAATTGTGATATGTTATTTATTCAAAGACAATTTATGTATTTGCTATGCTCATGAAGTGTTGCTTAGTTGCTAGAAGACCTGGGCAAAAAGAAAAATTTCACATGAGGATAACAAATCAACAGAATGAGCAAAACATGAATAAATTACAAATGAATAAGCACACACACACAAAAAAAAATCCACCACCAAAAACAAAAAAACACCCTAGTTGCTTTTGGACATAAATGAAAATACCTTAACATATCTGGCACAAGACTTCCTTAATTAAATGATTGAGTTAGTGTTTTTTTTGTTTGTTTGTTTGTTTGTTTGTTTGTTTTTTCTTCTGCCTTTTTTTCATGGAAATAAACATGTAATCTAGTGGTATTTTTGGCAACTAAAAAAATTTTTCTTTCTAAAAAAATGAAACTTACAACAACAATAAAAACTTTTATAATTTCATGCTGTGATTAATACAAACTGTTTAAAACTTCACCATTGATTACCAAAATAAACTTCAGAGACTTGAGAAGAAAATTAATCTGATATTGTAGGTGTAATTGTTATAGTCTCAATGTCCCATGCTTATTTTAATAGTCACTTGCCTATACCTCAGATCAACATTACCTTATGCAACTCATAATTTTGTACTAATCTAAAAAATAAAATAAAAGCAAACACGATGATTTAGGTTCTAGGAATATTATGACAAAGAATAAACTTGAATTTTAAGAACAATTAGTTTAATGAAAAAAATTTTAGTTTCAAAAAAAGTTTTGTGGCATCACACTTCAAGTGCACAAGCATGTTATTTTAATTAAGAACATTTTCCTGTGCTTTTTTCTTTTTAATTAGATACCCACAATTATTACTCAAGTTCCAAGTACTAAGAAATGGACATAAACATAATTCATTGAAATAAATTTAAAAGAATATATGTTTTTTTTTTTTTTTTTTTTTTTTTTTCTCCTGAATTTTATTGTACGGAAATATATGGTCTGGAATTACCCTCCTGTTTAAAGTCAGCCAATATAGAAAAAAAAAAAGAAAAGAAAAAAAGACTATATTTGAAAAATACACCTTGAAATGATTAAAAAACATCAGCTAACTGTGACTTCAAGATAATCAGATGTTAATTAGCATATTAGTTTATTATGAAAAGTGATTACTTAGAAAATCTAACGCAGTTCTTAGCTGTCAGTACCAGGGAAGACTGAATAAGAAAGTTAAGTTTTCTGTTTATCTTTCTTGTGGTTGTATACTTCTGTATAGCTGTTTACTAAAACAGCAGTAATTAGTTCTTACAACTACCTAAAAGGAAAAACAGATACTGAAAAAATGTCCAGGAATTACTGAGTCTAAAGAAACTTAAATATGTCTGTATTAGTATTTGTAATCAATCAACCAGTCTTATTGATTAACTTTATGTGAGTTTCTAATATTGTTCCAGACAGTTTTTGTGTATTTTATACTACTGGTAAGAACAGTGAGAAAGATGGAAAAAAGAAGCAGTCAGAATTTAACTGCTTTATAAGGAGTATAAAAAATTTGGCTTTATTTTGCCTAGAAGGAATCTCTTTGTACAGATAGAGTTCATGTGTGAATTTAGTCATTACGTCTGCCGTTGCACTAAGATGCAGAATACCTCTGTAAACACAGACAAATATAACAAAGCTTTTACATTAACTCTCATATTTTAAAAGCTCTATTAGAGAGCTTCTCAAGAAATTTCACGAGAGAAAAAATTAAATTACAAAAAAGGCTTCTTATTAAAAAATATTATTCTGAGTCTTACGAAGAAATTTATTAGAGTGCATTTTTATTTGGCAAAACTGGCTCATTTCCAAGGGCCAGTTATCACAGTGGGAAAGGCTATAAGATATAGCCGTAATAATTTCTCTATGGGCATGACAAATGTATCTGTGATTGGACCAATTGGGATTTCATGGTCTGAAGCTCTACGAATTTGTCAGTTCTGTTCAATTGTTTCCGGTAAAGTGACTCTATCATATTGTTCATGCTATTTGGAGGGGGAAAAAAAAAAAAAAAAAAAAAAAAAAAGGGAGAGAGAGAGAGAGAGAGAAAGAGAAAGAAAAATTTCAAAATGAAATTGTTTAAAATTACATTGTGTACTGATTCCAAGCAATTGGTTCTTGTCCAGAATTATTTCCTATCTGTTGATAGATTCTTGCTGTAATATTCACAACTCATTTGTGGCTAGTCACAGCCCATTAGCCATCTGTTCCTCTATTAAGCAACTTTCTTTTTAGAATGTAAGTATTTAATTTTAATAAATGGTACCTGCTAAGCATTTATCTTATACATAATAAGGAACTGTTTCCAACATAGTCACTGGGCCGTATATAAGTAATAATATTTTTGATGGAATATCTTGGATGTGAAAGGAAAAATCATTATTAGAATAGTTTAAAAAGTGAAAAGTATTGAAAATATGGATTATTGTAAATAAGATCTATTTCTTCAAAGATAAAAATGTACAAAAATCTTTACATGCTGAAGTACCTGCCTGATTCAACAACACATGAACAGAAAGTGAGCTATGAAGTGTAGCATGTTTTGTACATCACATTCTGCATCAGATTTAAGATGTACTAACAGCAATATTTATAAAACATTTCAAACATAGGGGATAGAAGTCTGGTGTGCTTTTACATATCCATTTATCTCCCTTATTTACTTAAGATTATTTGGTGAATGTAATGTAAAATGCATCAATCAACAGGAGTGAAATTATAACAACAACAACAAAAAAGTATAGCAAGCTCAAGAGGCAGAAAATAACTGAATTAGGGTTAAGATATCTGACACATTTCTGAATAAGACAGAACTCCCACAGAAATTTGTGTATGTGTCTACTTCTGAGATTATGGAGAAATACTTGTCAATTTTTAAGCTGTAACAAAATGATTGATTTTCTTCTGTGGCACATTATCTTTTTACATTTTGTTATATAAAACCATAAGAAAACTTGCATGGGATATGAAAATTGGAGACGGTATTTGTAGTCTGTGTTTTCATTTAACAAAAGCTAACCAGCTCCAAATAGTTTGCTCTGTCCTGTTGCACTGTCACCTTAACCCAGCATTTTACATCCAATTATCAGTCTTCCTAGTTAAAAAAAAAAAAAAAAAAAAAAAAAAAAAAAAAAAAAAGTATTTATCCTATGATTTTATTCCTTTTTATTTTGGTCTTCTTTTCTTTCTTCCACTTCATTTCTTTTTTATTTCTTTTCTTTTTTTCTTTGCTTTTCTTTTTTTTTTCACTTTATTTTGTTTTTAAAGATATTTCACCACAACTTCTTCTGCAGCTGATCTGACAAATCTGAGCATTGTTTTCACTCCAGAGAAATGTTTGTGTATTTATTTTAAATTATATAGGCAATGGTGAGGCTATAGAGACAAAACAAAACAAACAAACAAACAAACAAACAAACACCACACACTGTATTATATTATTTACAATATAACAAAAACCAGATAAGATCTGCTTCAGAAGATCTAGCTTGACTAAGACAACACTGAAAAGCATTACTGTAGTAACACCGAAAAATTAAGACTTGCAAAAAGGACTGTGAAAATTATGACATTTAAATTCTCATGGAAATTCTGTAAATAAATATATGTCATTTTTCTTGTGAAACAGAAAAAAAAATCCAGAGCAAATTACATAAGCTTAAATGTAACAAAGTGAGAACTTCTTGGTCTTGTGTGTTTAAGTTTTTGGGCACTTCTAGAAAGAGAAAGAGAAAAGCTCTTGTACTGAAGTTTTTCTGAACAAATGAATCTTGTTCCATTTCCCTTGTGTCACTGATCTTATCCTGTAACTTTTCAATTCTTGTATTCAGTATGGATGAAACTGAATGAAGTATGAAGATCTCAAATACTATGTTCTAAAATGTTTAATGAAAATAAAGGGCTGGCAGAGAAGAGAGACTTCTACAAATATGTAGCTAATGTAGCTTAGTACTTCTTAAAAGTTAAGTGATATGGAAGTCCAGATTTATGACAGTGATCAAGTCAACGTTCACTTGTTTGTGAATCATGGAATAACTAGATTGACCCAGCTCAATTTTCTATTCTTGACAATTGGAGGACCATCACAAAGTCGTAGCGAAGAAATCAAATGGACTTTGAAGAAGCTATGCTGAGATCCCCTTTGATGGCTTAGTCTTGATCTTCTTAAATTTAAACTTGGGTATAATTGAACTTTCAGAGCAAAATCCCACTAGGTTCATGCTGAATTTTCTTTTTTTTTTTTTTTAAGCTCTTAAATAGTTCAAGCAATAAGTCACAGACTAGTCTGATATTAAAGGTTTGATGGTAGCTAAAAAATGTTAATGACAATACTAGAAGAAACTAGTAATGCAGTGGGAAAAGTACCATACCTGTCTAACTTTCAAAAACCATTCTTGCCTTCCATTGTTCCTGAACTCAAGGAATGAGCCCCATCATGTTGTGTTTTTCAGTTTATTAGCACCTTGTAACATTCTCTTCATCTTTCTGCACATATGTAGATTTATGAATGTTAAACATTCTTCTCCCCACTTATCTGCTGCTCTGGTAATCTTCAGCTTTCTATTTTGATGACTCATAATTTGACATCAGTTTCTCACTAAAGGAGAAGCAGTGTTGTTACTAAAGCTTTAAAGCTCTTATGCTAATTCTGATTTCATCTCTATTTATCTTCAATATTGTATTTATTTAAATGATAAATAAAGAAATTTACAACCTCTGTTGTACTTAGAAAAGATCAAGAAAAAGCACTGAGGAGAAACATGATGAAAATGGAGGTAAATATTGTAAACAATTTCTATCAGAAGAATGATGTTGGTTGAACTGCTCAGTACCCTCCCAGCTCTTTTTTTTTTATTACTTCAGACTTCATTCTGCCAATCCTAAGAGAAAAATAAGAAAACAAAAATAAGAGAGCACTAACACAGCACATAAAGAATCTGACTTGATTGCTGTCATTTTCTATAGATGTATATGTTCTTCTGTTTTCCTAGGGCAATGAATTCCATCTTGGAAAGCTCTGCTTTGGAAGTGGGCTGCACAACTAATTTGCACATTGCAAACATATTGAATTACTCTGCATTTGGAAGACAAATCTATTGGTGATAGTAAAGCCCACTTCCTAGGTAGATATTTGGTCGAGAATAAAGAGGTTGTATCAGACAGATCAAAAAATATACCATAGTACATGTTGGAAAGTATATTTGTTCCGGGATAAATATATTCAGGTCAAAGTAGAACATCAAAGATAAAAGTCTGTTTCTTTATTTAAAATGATAATAATAATTGGAAAATGTATTCAGCAGTAGGTATTAGCAGCAACTGTTAGCATTTCAGATCACACTCCGAAAACTGAGTGCATGCACTTACTAAGTTAGGACAGGGACTTCATCTCAGCATTCAAGGCAAAAATAATAATAACTTAATTTCAAATTTTACATGGGTTAAAATTGATTTAAATACTTGCCATCTTCTTTCTTTCAGAGTTGCTCATTCACTTTTGTGAGTGTTATCAACAAGTCTTCTGGAAAAAAAAGTACTATTATTTCAAAAAATGCTAAGAACATTTACAAATGTAAATTGGCTTTGCTCCATTGAATTTAGTGAAACTGTGAATTTTTCAAGGCTGGCAACTTGGTGGTTTTAATTTAAAAATTAGATTAGGTTCAAAGAGATCTTCTACGACAAGGTTTAATGAAGAATTAGTCTTTCATCTGAATGCTGATCTTACTCCAAATTTGGCTGTTCTTAGCTCTACAGGCAGTATCAGACTTGTGATAGAAACAGCCATCTTTAATTGCTTCATGTAGTCATCAAAATTAGGTAGTTAAAATTTAAAGAGATATTTTTCTTTCATTTATAGACTACTTTTAAATTAAAGTGGGTTTTTCTGCAGTTGTTGAATGTTGCTTAACACACCTTCTCTGTGAGTTGCTATAGTAACACAATGTGATAATTGAATGTTAACTGCAATATCTCATTCTTGTTGAAAGATTATGCATGCTAAATGTGAGAATACACAAGTCCTTTTACTAAATCATTCAAGGTATGTTGAATGGTTATTAAAAGTGGCAAAATTCCTTTTTTTTTTCTATTAAACAAAACATGCTTGAAAATTCTGTTCAACTTTTATTCTCTCTTCCTTTCAAATAGAAATGAAAAAAATATTCTTGATTCAAAAGTTTAAAACTTAAATTTAAGCTCCAAACACGGTCTTTGACTTCCTGAAAATGAGGTTTGTTTTCTCTGGCAGTGCTGCCACTACAATGCACTCCAGCATTCTTTCTCAGCTGAACCAGTAATCTTTCTGAGACAAGAGCCTGGAATGGCAGCACTTCCATGCAGAGATTTGTATCACTTGGACACAAGATCATGAAATAAATAGCTTTGCTGTAGAATCCCAACTTGGTAGCAGTGATAACGGCATATTGCACCATCATTTATCTCACCTATATGATGTGCTGTTATCTATACTTCCAGGCAAGTTTCTTTCATATTAAGAAATTCAGGGGAGGTTTAGGTATTTGGAGGAAGTTTTTCACTCAGAGGGTGATGACACACAGGAACAGGCTACCCAAGGAGGTTGTGGAGATATTCAAAGCCAGGCTGAAAGTGTCTCTGGGCAGCCTGGTCTAGTGGTTGGCGAACCTGCACATAGCAGTGGGGTTGAAACAAGATGATCATTGTGATCCTTTTCAACCCAGGCCATTCTATGATTCTATGATTCTATGATACTATGATTCTGTGATTCTATGATATTTCTATATTCTCCAGTATATAGCAATACCTGACAAAACTAAACCATATTAAAAGAAAGGATGTCGTTCAATTTTCTGGTGCTTGCCAAGAACTGTTGCTCTTATCACACTGCTCTATATTTGTATATCAGTTTCACTGTAGTGATAGTCCGACACTTCCTACTGACAGTAACACTTCAGAATGCTTAACTTTTTCTTTACATGTTCAGTTTTGCATGTGATTATGCTCTGTGCTATACTTTGAACAAATTTTCATAATAATTTAGAAATTTAGTCTATCTTAATCAAGCAATTTCAACATTGTCTCTCTGATAATATAAGTTCTTTTAAATCACAGAATTAAAGAATCACAAGGTTGGAAAGGACCTACAAGATCATCTTGTCCAACTGGTCTCCTATCACCATTTCTACCACAAGCTACTAAACCATATCTTGTTGCGCCTCATTCAGACACCACTTGAACACTGCCAGGGTCGGCAACTCCACCACCTGCCTGGGCAGGCCATACCTGTGACCACTCTCTGAGAGAAGTTGTTTTTCCTTATGTCTAATCTAAATCTCCTCTGGCACAACTTGTAGCCATTTCCTTGGGTCCTGTTTGTTGCCTGGGAGAAGAGGCCAAATACCTCCTCATCACAAGCTTCCTTCAGGTAGTTGTAGAGTGCAATAACATCTCCTCTGAGCCTCCTCTTTTCCAGACTAAACAATCCCAGCTCCCTCAGCCACTCATAAGACTTGTGCTCCAGAGTCCTCACTAAAGGCACTGCTTTAGCTATTATGCTTGACTATCCGTTTCCAAAACAATAGAATTTTATCTGGACTTTGTTCTGTCTATTGTGCCTACTTTCTTTCTAGTCTTCTACATTAATATAGTGTTGACTCACTGTCTTCACCTTTTAGCTAGATTCCCAGAGCTGAGAGCAATATTTTTTAAATAGCTCCATTGTATTGCAATTGTTTCATAACTCAGAAAGGTGAGAAAAGCCTCAGTATTTCTAGTTTACTGGAAAGACTTATTATACCCCCCCAGAAAATTTTTAAAATCCTTGTTCCCATTCTTTGAAAAGAAGTGATAATAGTGTGATTTGTCATGAAAAGTTATCATGTGGTTCATAAAAAATATTTTGCCTTGTACACTTGACTCATAATACCTCCAACATAATGCTTTTATTTACATTGCTTAAATTTCACAGTATGTGCAATTAACCAGTGTTAAAGTAGAAAGTACAAGAGTGTTTTAAGACTGAGTACTTCATGTAGGTGACTTTAAAATTTATAGTATATACTGAAAGTGTTATCTAAAATGTATAAGTTTCAAGTTTATTACTGGTATTCACAGATTATGAAATTAATGAGAAATATTAAAACTACTGTACTGGTAACTAATTTAGCTCAAGACAACTGTACAAATGTTTGGTTCAAGCAGTAGACATGAATATGATTTTGCTAATCAAGGAAATGTTTCATATCCTACTGAAATTAGTGAAAGGCTTAAACTGAGTTTCATTGCTATCATGAGAATGCAAAATGCTGTTAAACTTCTTAGAAAAAAACAGCCTCATATTTTGGCTACATTTGATGCTTTTTCTTGTGCTGTTTGTCTGTAATATCTATGCACCTGCAACATTATTTCAATCAAAGCAGCAAATCTGCTTTTGCTGATAATGTACACTTCTTGTAGAAGGAATAATCACTCTGCTTCTCTCCATAACATCTTGGCACACATAGATTGTGCCAAGTTATTGTTAGGGAGAATTAGAAGATCACAAAAATCATTACAGAAAAAATGAAGGAAGATTTATGAAATCGTCTGCCATGTATTTGGAAATTGTTACAGGTTTATTATTATATTGTTAGTTTTGTGCATTATTCTTCAATTAAAAATTTCTTGAATGCTTATAATATATAATGCATATATAATATAATGCAGTTATACCACAAGTGTGATAGGCATTTCATTTTATTATTCTCCCCTAAGAAATATAACATTTTAATTATTTTCCATACAATCTCTGAAAAATATAATTCTGCTCCTTGATTCTTATTAGGACTTGTTGACAAGAGTGATTTAGCAAAGAATTTTGTGTTTAAACGGAAAAATAATGCTAGAGAGAAATCTGTGAAAGAAAACAGATATTCTACTGATTCAGGGCAATCATTTAAGCTTAGACATTATTCAGCTTTCAAGAATACTAGGCACTTGTGTGGTATGTAATTATTCTTGTCTCTGAAGCAGAATGCCACTGAGGAACAAAAATACATTTAAAAAAATTTCATTCTTGAATTTAATGTTTCTTCAGTGTGTGTGGTTTTTATCACAACGGCAGCCATAGTAATAAAGAAGTTTCCATTTACCCTAGTGAGTAAAACAGTTGAAATTTGAAAAAGCAAGTTTCCCCATCAAACTCAAAATGTGTTCTTTTAAATGAATTGCTTTAATTTAGATTTGTATTGTGGATTACATTTTGAAGAGTGCAGAACTGCATACTTTCAAAATGAGCGGTGAGTGCACAGGTGCTTATGGCTCACTGAAGGATAATAAGATTTATAGCTCTGAGTCATGCTGATGCCTTATGAACAGCTTTAATCACCATTATAAATACTTGTGTTACCTGACTATGCCTTATATATGACATAGAAACCTCAGTTTTAGGGTGAAGGGCAGAAGCACCTAAGTAGCATGGTTAGTTCTATTATGTTGTCTATTAATTGGCATAGTCCTTACATAGAAATAAAGAGGAAAATCTCTGGAGTTGGATGTTTAGTTTTGTGCAGCTATTTGTCTCTCAGTCAGAGCTTGCTTACATTGAGAAGGGTAGTTTAGGGAGCATGTTTACTTCTGTGTGGACAAAATGGTGCTGAAGGCAGAGTGGAAGATATTTTCAGTGTTGTCTCAGCTGGAAAAAAACTCCAGTTCTTGTTTGCCTGTGCTGTTGCTGTTCTGATCTAGGAGGGAACTGCAGCAAAGCCAATGAACTCAATGCAGGATGCAGGAATAATGGGAGCAAAAATTGAATTTACATGGTGCAGTCCATTCCATTTTGGCATATGATAACAAGGTAATGCAATTCTAAAAATTCTCTAGAATTTATTCTCTAGAATAGAAAGCTAGATAGCTTTTCTTCCTCATAGAACAGTTTAATTGTAAACACATGCTATGCAGGGATATATATATTATGAGGTTAAGTGATGGATGGGTTACTGTCCTATTATCCTTTTCAATTTCTTTATTCCTGTTCCTTTAATAGAGTCTAGTAAGACAGGAATTGAGGGTTGGCAACACTGGAGACAACCTTGGCTGCAACAAAGGAAATCATTCCTGAGTTGGCTGGAAGAAAGTGTTTTATTCCAAGGCTGCAGTGTAGAGGGAGTACTTGGCAACCTTCCTCTGTTTTCCCACACTGTGGGAAATAGAATTTTCTCTGTTAAAAAATTATTTTTTTTAAATTGGTGTTTTAAAAACTTCTTTTGAGGAAGGTCCAGCCACAGTCATTGATCAATTAGTAAGATCCCTTGTGCTAATTGTGCACAGGTATGTGGGTAAACAAGACAGTTGCAAAAATTTTGTAGTGAGGCATAAGTCTGGTAGAGACAATGATGACTGAAGTTAAAGCTTTTTACCTCAGTTGTGGATGAGTACATGATGCCTGGAACTAAGCTTCAAGTGAGAGAGATGATTAAGAAAAAATGCTGCAGGTAGGGGAATAGACTCCAGCCATCCTATTTGCACCAGTTTCCTGATGCTTTGTTATAGCATAACTGCTGTACATGATCCTAGAAGAGCTGAAACATGCAAACTATTGAGATTGTGCATATGCAGAGTTCAAAGAGTCTTCAATGACTCAATAAATGGACATTTTAAATATTCATTGAGAGGAATATTGGTGAAGTGGACATAAGAAAAGCTCTCTGGAGAGTCTGCTTTGTGAATAACTCCTGATCTCTTCATCTCTTAATAATCACTACAACTGTACCAGAGTTAAAATGATGTTTTTGAGGTTTTTTTCCCCAAAACATAAACTTTTCTTGGCTTAAGAATCTTAAGGCTGTTGCTTTGCCTTGTGATGAACTGACAGTCTGTAACAGTACTTACTGTACATGTCCATCTGTAGTTTACCAGAATCACTGATAACAGTAAGCCTTACAGCTTGTCCTGGTGCTCATTGTTATACTCATTGCTGGCAGTCAGTGTCAAATTATCATTTACTGTGAAAAAGAAGCAGTGTTTCCAGATGAGATTAATAGAGTTTTAGATAGTCAGTGAAAAAGTAATGATTATCAACTGTCCTGCCTTTACGTGAAAGAGATTTGTGGTTCAACAGTTGCCAATAGTTCAAATCAATAAGATTATTAGCAAAAATACTGAGTCATGCCCAGAATGTCAGATTTTATATAATAACAAATCAGAAATGTATTTCATAGATATAATCACTGTCTATTAGAAAAGAAAAAACAACACCAGGGCTAATTTTTGCTTGTTTCTTTTAGTACGTTATTTCTTTAGTTTTAGTCCCTCCCTCTTTCTTTCTGCTCCCTTCCATCCTTCCTCTCAGTCATTCCTCCATCCTCATTTCTAGACTCCTTTCCCTTCTTCCTTCTTCTTGATTACCAAACCCTCACATTTTTTGTTTTCAATTTATACAGTCTATAAAGTACTGCTTCTGCCTACTTTGAATATAACTCCCTGTGTTTGGTATGAGGAACCCACATATTAGCTATTTTACTCATGCTGAATCTATACTAAATTGTAATCTTTTGAGTATTTGATTTTTTTTTCCTTCTACTTGTTGTTGCTTTCTTTGTAAAATACGTTGCCATTTTCAAATGCACTTTGTAGTGCAGTTTTGATTACCTATGGTTCACATTAAAGGATTAATTAATTGTGGGATAGTGCTATGTACTTTGTATATGAAATTTCTCAAGGAAATTTCCCTAGGTTGTTCTATTCAATCATCTAACTTGCAGTAAGCAAATTTGTTTACATAAAAAACATAGACAAGTCATATAAATATTTGTTCAGCCTCTATCTTCTTCAGTACGTGGCTGGATTGCCTTTGCTTCCACTTATTTAAGAACTATTCATTTACTTGTGACTTTCCATCATATTTTTTCAGATATTTTAGATTGTTTCCCATCGCCAACAAAGAAGTTCTACTTCTCTATATCTCTTGTAAATATGACTTATTTCCTAATTATTTTCAAGCGTCATCATAAATGTATTCTTTTAAGTCTTATATGCTGACTTGTTAACAAAGGTGGTTCAACTCAATGTTTATTAGAGAACTTAGGACACTTAAATAGTAGCTGTGCTCTTTACTAAATATATCTGTAATCTGAATTTCATTCTTTTTTTTTTTTTTTCTAACTCAAGTAAATCCATATATTATAAATGTTTCTTGTGTTTATCACCTCCTCAGATTGACAAAACATTGTATTTTTTCCTTACCTACCTTTACATGTGTGAGTTCATTAAGAAAAGATTATCTGACACTTGAATTTTTGAAGTTGCTCAAAAAAGTTCTGGAATCTGCCAGGCTTCAGTAAAAACATTCTAATCCTATGCTTGCCTAACACTGAAAATAAACATCCCTAATGTCTAAGGCATACATCATCAAAGATAATAAAACTCCTTTCTGCCCTGATTTTCTAATGGAGTTAAGGTCTTAAATTACTTTGAAATCCATTTCTAACAGACAAATTTCAATCAAAAAGTGCGTAAGGTTCTATATAGCACAGAGATTCAGTTACATAGAGTATGAGCAATATTTGACTGAGAACATCCACATTATGCTAAGTAGCTTTGAAACCCAGAAGCAAAGAAATTTAAGTTAGGTACAGAGAATGTTGCAAAGTGGCAAGAGATGAAAATAAGGACAGGAGCATCAGAGAAAATCCATAATGCTAGCAGATAATGTATGCTGTGAATATAATAAAAACTCTTTGATTTGGATTTTAAGTGCTGAATAATAGCTGGAAAAGCTATGGGGAAATGTTCTGTGTCAACAAGCAAATTGACCAGACTAGCTAATAAGCTTGTTCCATATCCATATTCTGTGATTAGATAACCATCAAATAAGTAAATGTAACCTTCATATTTAGCAAAATTAGACAAGTCACTAAACTATATATATACACATATATGTTTTTTAGGCTGATCATTATATTCATTGTGCACTTATATTCATTGTGGAGTACAGGTCTTGATTTCCCATGTAATAATTTGGGGTGCCCTCTAGCTGATTTACAAGCCAGAGAGTAATTGTATTTTAAGTAATACATTAGAATGGGGAAAAGGATCACTATTTCTCTGGCAGATTTACATTTTGGAATGTAGAAGATCATTTTTAACCTTTACCTAAGCACACTGTGCTCCTGTACTCCTAGCAGCACAATAATAAACAAAATATGTGCAACACTATTGCTAGCTTACATCAGCAAGACAATTGCTGGTGATTGGTTAATTTCAAATGTCACTACCCTGAGAAGCTAAGAAGCACACATGCACTGTAGATCTTGTTACTACATCTTAACCTACATTCTCCCTGCATCTGGCACTGTATTGTCCACTTTTGTTATTCTAAATGGCTATGGGCTATCTTATCATGTTGTAGAAATCCCAGATATTGTGCAAAGCTTAAAAATGTTCTAAGTGCAAGTAGGTGTTATGTAACTGTTGACACAATTCCTGTATTGACTCTTTTCCAGCTACATCTCAATGGTATGTGTCAGTAGCAAAGTAAATTCTTCTCACAAGTAACTTTATTCTAAGGGCTTTTAAGCTGTACGACAAAATCAGGGTCCGTCTTTATTTTAGTGAAAATAAAAACTTAGATTATGTGTATTGAGGTAGTACAGATATTGATATCTCAAAGCTTCAAGAGGAAACACAAATCTTTTGCTGAGTGTATTGGCGTTAGGGTGAGATTTGGAATGACTCTAGTTGTGAAGGTAGCCTTAAAAAATTAATCAGATGATTCTTACAAAAATATTGGTGCTGGGTATTTGTGTTGTTTTGTGTGTGTGTGCAGATACATGAGGAATGTCAATTTTTTTTGATGTTGCTATTTATTTATTAAATGTTCATATGTGAAAATCCCAAGAAATTATTTATTCAGTAGAGATCTACAGAAATTTAGTATCTTTAGAAAAGCTTCTGTCTGAGTAGGGATAAGAACTTACAGATTAAGGAAGAACAAGTAAGTTTTTCGGCCAATCTTCCTTTGTTTTGGCAAGATCCAAATAGAGTTCAGTCTTGATGCCTGAATTACTTTATTAGATAAGGCAACGCTGCCCCTGTTTTACAGGTAGAGGTCTTTACATTTGATTTAAATTTTTTTTTTTGTATTGACAGAAAATTTTCCTTACCACTCAGAAGCTTTGAAAGAGTATTGAGAGATTAAGTTTTTGAATTCTGAGACTAGCAATGCTACACTAATGTTTTTAGGGATTTCAGAAAGTATAACATCCATAAAAATATTTTCCCTTGTTTTCTACTTTCTTTTCTGCATTACACTTATTGAGATACTAGCCTACAGTATTCCATTTAGCTCTCTCTGCTCTTGAAACTTTATGTCTATGCATTTGAAGCTTTATATCCACCTAAAATACTTCTTCAAGTAAGCACCTATGTTTGTTTTTAGTGTGTGTATCTCCATGTTCCTGTCTCTTCTCAGTCTTTAAAGAAATACATTTTAATGCTAATTGAACAAAACTGCTGAAGGTAAAAGTTCAAGGATATCTAATGTATTTAAATATTTATGCACTTTCTATTAAGATTTTTAAAATGTGCTTTTCCAAAGCTTTGAGGTACATGCACAAATCAGTTTAAAAGCATGCATATGATTTTATGTGAAAGCATGGGAAGGGAATTTTCAGACTATCAGTTTAGGGAAGACTTATTCTCAGTAAGTAATAGAGAAAAGTATGCTAAAAAATAAATACCTCCATTTGTGTTTTCCTTTCATAAGCTTAAAAAGTAAAATAGAATGTCTTAATTACTTTTGGCAAAAGTAGTAGAACTTTATAGAAATCCACTACAAAATCTTGGTAGCTTTTGTGATAGTGCATTTTCATTCATCCAGTATAATACGGCATAATTAAATGGCTTTTTAGGCTAACAAAATATTTTGTTTAAAGTAATATTTTTTGTTGAGAATTCATTTTACTGCCCGACCATGGCCTTTATTGTACTGGATCAGGTATTCTGTCAAAATACTTAGGTCTATTTTGTCAGACTTATAAATATTGCAGTGGTTTTACTCACTACAAAATGTGTAAATGTACTTAATTAAGCCAGTACTTTATTACCAGAATTTAGTACAATTTGTTTAGTATGTTTTATTACTTTATAATTACTGTGATATGTTTCATAAAACCATCTGTTTCATGACACTTGCACTTGGGGAAATCTGGGCACACTTAACTAACTGGTATAGTGTAGACATACATAGCCTTACACCTCTTCTCATGCAAGAAACAGAAGGGGAAGAAAGTCCTCATTCATAGAAACATAGAATCATAGAATCATAGGGCTTTTGACATTGTTTTGTCATGGTTTTGTAGTGGTTCTGTGATTTTTGGTTATCAGTATTCCATATCATAACATCATGTAGTGTGCTGAGACTTAAAAAGTTAATGCTCCAGTTCTGGGTACCTGTCCCAGAAGAGAAGAACTACATACTACATAACTCAAAGGGCTGTTCATTGTTCTATTTCCATTTTCCCTTCAGAGGAAAACATAAAACTGCTCTCATATCACGAGACTGTCCATTTTTTCTCTTCTGCTTGGCCCAACTAGATGTCTCACCTCAGCATTAATTAAGGCCTTCGGTTTTTGCACACTCTCTCTTCTATCAGCTTTATTAACTCCAATTCTAATTGTATTGTATTATATTGTCTTACAGTGTATTATCTTGTATTCTGATATCTTATTTAGTAAAATAGTTTGTTTCTCTTTGTTGCCACTGTTTTGTTTTTAGGTCCATCTCCCCACCTTTTTCCCTTTTCCCTTTCCTGTGGTGTGGGTACATGGGTCCCCCCATCCTGCTAGTAACAGAACTGGGCTGAACCAGCCCATAAACAGTTGATAGGTTTGGAAAAGACTTTTAAGGTTATCTAGTCCAATTGTTCATCTATGATCAATATTGCCTGTTAAATCATATCCCTAAATACTACATCTATCCTTCCCTTAAACATCTCCTGGGATGGTAACTTCACCATCTTCCTGAGCAACCTGTTCTAACATCCTTCCAAGAAGAAATCTTTCCTAATACCCAAACTGAACCTCCCCTGTTGCAATTTGAGGCCATTATCTCTTGTTCTATTGCTAGTTACCTCACTCTGCTACAGCCTCCTTTTAGGGAGGTATAGATAGCGAGAAGATGTCTCCTGAGCCTCCTCTTCTCCAGTCTAAATAGTCCAGTTCCCTCAGCTCCTCTCCATAATACTTGTACTCCAAATTCTTCACAGTTCTGTTGCCCTTCTCCAGAGCTCCAAAGCCTCAATGTCTTTCTTTTAGGGAGAGGCCCAAAACCGAACACAGTAATAAAGGTGCAGCCTCACCAGAGCTGTGTACAAGGGGAGACATTCAAGGCAAACTTTATCTTTTCTATATAAAAGATCTAAATGAAGACTCATCATAAAAAGTTTGAAACTTTCAAGGAAATGAAAAGTTTCTGAGAGAATATTCTGAGTTCATGGAAAGTTCATTTCTTACAAAATCATCGTAATCAGAAAATTCCTGTCCAGCTCTTTCTGATTCATATATACCAAGCATGTCCAAATTAAATTTATTGTTTGTAATCTTTCATTCTTCATACCCTTTCTGTAGATTAGATTTTTTTTTTTTCAGGATATCGGTAAAGTATATTCACACTGCATTATCTGAATTTATTATTGTGGGATTAAGTTTTTGTTGTTGCTGTTGTTGTTTTAGTAGGCTTTCCTAGGATAAAAGCAAAGAGCAAATGATTTAAAGTTAAGATTATCATTACTATATGTGCATTTGCCTTCAAATATATATATGTATATATTAACTGTGTGTGTTAAATTATATGTGAGTTTATCTTAATATAAAACAACTTGTTTTAAATGTCTAGTTATTTTTTTCCTTACCAGGTCAGAAATCCAGATATTACCATACAGTAATATGAGCAGACACTTAGTTAAACACCTTGTAGGGAAAAAGAAAGAAAGAAAGAAAAAAAAAGTTATGTGAAAATGAATTTTGCTAGGTTCAGGAACAGAAAAATATTTCATGTCTATATACATACATAAATACCCTAAGTAATCAGATGCCAGTAGATGGTGTGGTATGGTCCCTGGGGTTTGTAAGACCAATAAAATTTGTTTTTGTGCAATGAAACTGATGTCTGTGCAACTCTTTACAGCTACTCAGAACAGATGGTAGAAATGTTCTGTCTAATTTAGTGTGTAGTACTGTCTTGAGTGCAGATTCATATACCATATGAAGATTTTTGAGGGAGTCCTTTGGCTGAATGAAGAATAAAGATCACTAACTGTCTTGTGGATGATGGGCTAAAAAGTGAAGGTATACTGAGAGAGATTCAAAGAATAGAATATATGGAGGGACAGTCAAAATAGCCTGTAAGTAAGGAGAACTAAGAAGAAACATACAGATACCTACATTAGGTTACAGGGACAATAAAAAATGATAGAAAATGTTACAAGGTTTAAGGAAATGCTGCTGAAGACAAGAAAAGAAACAGTCTGAATAGATTAGATAAAGATGGGTAGGAAGAAGAGACAAAAAAAAAAAAAAAAAAAAAAAAAAAAGCCAAACTGTGTCTCTTCTTAAATTTTCTTAAATAAAGAAAATTAGTAGGGAAATATGAAGGCTAAATGAAACAAGGCTGAGAGAATAGGTGCCAGGAAAACAGTTTATGTAGGAAAAGGAAAGGCACAATGAAGTGACTGTATGTATATGTAAGATATAAATACTATTGATCTCTTGATCTCGCATACACCAATACTGCCTTAATGTTCAAACAAGAATAGTAAGGGCTGACTGCCTCCAGGTTCTCAAAATAACTGCATTGACAGTTCCAAATTAAAAAAAAAAAAAAAAAAAGTGAATATTAAATTTCTTTGGCTTTTCTTCTTGGAATACCTTGTGGCATGTCTATCTAGAGAATTGCTTGGTGTTTGTCTCCTGGAATACTCTTATATTTAAAGGCATATTGTATGTGGCACCATTTCCTCTATGAAGATATTTTCTATGTTGTTGCTTCTAGCTATGATGTAGAGTTCAATGGTGCAGAACAGAAACACTCTGGTGACCTGTTTAGATTGTGCCATGAGATGAGACACATTCTTGTACTAATACTGCCAGCATGGCAGTAAGAATAATAGGTCCAAAATCTGAAATATGGTGACTGCTACAGTTTTGCTTACCAGGTCTCCTTGCATGCTCTCTTCATTCCTATGGCACACATGTAGGCAGATTGGTAGCTGTGGGTCCAGAAGAATTTTGTACATAAAGCTTCTGCTGAGAAGTGGGGAGCTGAAGGACAAAATGAGACCTTCTCGCTCTCTTCCAGCAGATGGTGGCAGAGATCCTTCCCTTGGCTTTCCACAACCAATCTATGATTCTCTGCTGCTCAGTCCTATGGGGTCTGGCTAACTCTTAAGGATGCCTCTGACTACTCTTAATGGATGTTTTTCTGGGGCATAAGACCTGTCCATCCCTCAGAATAAGAAAGTGGGAAGGGAGGTAGGAAACTGGCATGGCTTGTCAAGGACCTGCTGGTCAGACAGAGGGAAAAGAAGGGGTTGTACCAGCTGTGGAAACAATGGGTATCACCTGGGAAGAATACAGGGATGATGACCAGACTTGCAGAGAGAGGATTAGGAAAGCCAAGGCACAGATGGAACTGAACTTGATGAGGAATATTAAAAACAACACGAAGGAATTCTATAAGTACTCTGTCCAGAAGAGGCAGACCAAAAAGAATGTACCTCCTTTGATAAATGAGAAAGGAGAACTGGCTATGACAGACAGGGAGAAGGCTGAGGTACTACAGAATTTTTTGTGTTGGTCTTCACTGTCAACCAGGATACTCATATTTCTCACATCCCTGAACTTCTAGGTGGGAGGTGGGGAAGTAAATTCCCTCTCTCCCCCCTCCTCCTTCCTCCTCCCACTCTAAGGGCAGAGCAAGTCCAAGATCACCTCATGAGATTGAGTGTATACAAGTCTATGGGGCTGAATGACATGCATCCCAGGGTTCTAAAGGAGTTGGCTGATGTGGTTGCTGAGCTGCTCTCCATCATATTTGAAAATTTGTGGCTGCTGTGCAAAATCCCTGGGGGCTGGAAAAAAGGAAAACATCTCTCCAATTTACAAGAAAGGGAGGAAGGAGGATCCAGGAGACTACAGGCTAGTGAGCCTCACCTCTGTGCCTGGGAAGATCGTGGAACAGATCTTCCTACTAGACATGTTAGGGCACATGATGGATGAGCATGTGATCTGAGACAGCCAGCATGGTTTTACCAAGGGAAGGTTGTGCCTGACCTATATGGGGGCTTTCTATGATGGAGTGATGACATCAGTGGACAAAGGGATGACAACTGATGTCATCTATCTGGAATTGTGCAAGACTTTTGACATGGTCCCCCACCATATCCTTATCTCTAAATTGGAGAGGTATGGATTTGATGGATGGACTGTTTGATGGATTAGGAATTGGTTGACACATTAGAAGGAAGGGATGCCATCCAGAGGAACCTGAACAAACTCAAAAGCTAGGTCTGTGCGAACCTAATGAGGTTTAATGTAGAAAAATGCAAGGTTTTGCACTTGGGTCAGAGTAATCCCAGGTATGTATACAGAATGGGAGAAGTACTCCTTGAGAGTAGGCCTGTGGAGAAGGCCCTGGGGGTCCTGGTGGATGAAAAATTGAACATGAGCCAGCACTATGCACTTGCAGCTCAGAAAACAAATGGTATCCTGGGCTCCATCAGAAGAGGGGTGGCCAGCAGATGCAGGGAGGTGATTGTCCCTCTCTACTCTGCCCTTGTGAGGCTCCATCTGAAGTACTGCATCCAAGTCTGGGTCCCCCTGTACAGGAAAGATGTAGAGCTGTTAAAGAGAGTCTAGAGGAGGGCTACAAAGATGATCAGAAAGCACCTCCCCTGCAATGACAGGCTGAGGGAGATGGGCTTGTTCAGCCTGGAGAAGGCTGCAAGGAGACAGAATGATTCTATGATTCTGTAATGTCATGACATAAAGGTGTGTCATGGCATGATGAAAGCAAGGGAGAATAAAGCTACAAAATCCCAGACTTACAAATTTAATTGTTAGAGTTATGTACTCTACTGTAATTCCTCTCTTGGAGATGTAAAACTGACAGAGCTTTTATTAATAAATAAATAAGTAAATAGATAATCCCTTGTGTACTTAGATTCCTAAATTTTCTCCTGTTTGAAAGAATTTGCTACTATTTTTTTATAAGCTGAATAAATTTAAAAAAGAGTCATTTCAGAGCTCAAAAGAAACTGAAGGTAACAGACAGCAAATCAAAATGCCGTCCTTGTTATAAATTCACGTTTTAAAATATCTTTAGGCCTACTTATCTACCAACCCTTTTTTTAATGGGGTTGTTTTTTTTTGTATATCTTTAAATATTGCTAGCATCTAAATTTAATGAACTCATTTGATTATATATAAATTTATTATGCAAAACAAGATGATATATAATTCAGTCTGTGAAAGTAAATACAAAGGTGTTTAGCTAAGGCCCCAGGGGCCTTATCGGTAGAAGGTTCTAAAGGTATAATCTATGATTTGACATCCTTGATCAGTTTCAAATCCTTACTAATACTTTTCTAATTACATTATGATTTGCATTAAAAATATGTCACAAAAATGTTAGAAGATATGTTAAGGCACATATGAGACAAAGAGGTGACCTGAGACAGCCAGCATGGCTTCACCAAGGGCAAATCTTGCCTGACCAATCTGGTGGCCTTCTATGATGGAGTGATGGCATTGGTGGATGGGGGAAGGGCTACGGATCTCGTCTACCTAGACTTCTGCAAAGCCATTGTCATGGTCCTTCACCACATTATACACTCACTATATTATGTATTTTATATGTGGTCCGAGACAAGTCCTCTTCACTTGAGGTGGTCCAGGCAAGCTAAAAGATTGGTCACTCATGGTCTACAGGTTAGGAAATAGTCCTGCTTCAAGTAAATTTATTTCTATGTCTGGTGTGAAGTGATGACATTGGATTAGAGACAGGATGAGTCCTACTCTAGCTCTGAATTAGTCAGCCTTCAGCCTGATTACATTTGTCTTCAGTTGACTTCTGGTGAAAATGAACTGTTCAAAGATAATAAGGAAAATTAATACTCATAGTGCTCAGAAAAAAAAAATAACTCTTCTGTTGTTACCTTGATGCTGTTGCATTTGGTTTTTGATGCTGTTCCAACAACTTTGAAGAAGTGAATTTTTATTCTAGCATAGCTCATCTGGAGTACAATATAGAGACTCTTTTTCTGTTCATGGTGTGCTTAAAAGAAAAATATTTTGATTGTTCATGTTTCTTTTTTTTAAGTTAGATAGAGGAGAAAATGCTGCTCTCTTTGAATATAAACACCTGTTGATTTTTCATAGTACCTTTCTTTTCTATGAAAAGTACAATTTGGTCTGTACAGAGCCGTACTCTTGAAGTAGGGATGGTATATTAACTATAGCAGAGATAATATTTGGTGTAGTTAGAACTTGTCATTTTTTCACAACATAATTTTCAATAGATAGAGATAAATTTACATTAAATCAAGGTTCATCAATATGTTAACTCAAACCAATTAAACAATCATTTTAAATGGTCCTCGACGACTCTTGCTGAATGTAACATAGTATGGTATGTAACAGGAACCTGGAAAAAATAATTTAATGAGAAAAATTTTAAATTAAAGAGCAGCACAGTTTCTCCATGGGGCTCAAAATGTGACCTCTGTTTTCCTGAAGAAGACAGAGATCACACTTGTAGTTATGTAAACATGGATTTTCATGAATATGTTTCATTGCTGTTTCTTTATTTTTTCACCCAGGAAATCAACATGCAAAATTGCATAAAGGTCATTTTTTGTCTTTAACTTTCTTCAAAATAAAAACTTTTTACTTTTTATCATTTTACTTGGTTTCTAATGCTTTCTATTACACCAGACGAGTTTTTTATTTATAAAATCCATTTGACTTGTTGAACTACTCCCACCTCTCTCCTTAATTGTCCAAATGCAGTTAGAGGTCTCGGTGAAATGAATCACCTTGGCAAGAATTCAGCTGGCTTTATTGCCAAATTCAAAGACTGACTGAGTGGGTAATATTGTATATTGGCACTTATGATTTAAAAACAATACCAAATGTGTCTGTTTGTGGTATTAATTCCAATTGAAACTCTGGAGAGTGATTAATTGAAAGATACTCTTAGAAATCCATTGCGGTACACTCCAATACTGTGTTGCACCAGAGTGTGGTTTAGCACATACATCCTAGAAGACTGCAACTTATCAGTGGTCTCCTTCCATGGCCCCTACAAAGAGAAAAAAATAGTGGAAAGAATGCTTCTCAGTATTTTCATTATTTTTTTAGCAGTGACCAGTTGGGCACCTGAAAGAGGAAGGAATAAAGGCTGCTAACCAGCATGTCTGGATTGATCTAAGATGGGTGCTAATCTGCTGCCAAGTGGAATTATAGTACTATAATTTCCTTATAAGAAAGGAAGGCAAGACTTCCTTTTCCTCTGTGTATTATTGTTTCTGCCCTCATAATGTCCTCTGAGAAGGTTGTTCAGGCTGTTCTAGGAGTTCTTGAATAGAGCAAGAATTCAGTTGTCTTCTTTGTGAGAAGAGTGCATCAGCTGTGGTGCTCAGAGAAAAGTAATGTGCCTGACATGGGTTCTGCCAGGTGCAGAGATGGCTGAGACAGGAGAACAGGAATAGCTCATCAGCTGTGGCTGCTATGGAGATGTGTTAGAATTTGTGGGAAAGGGAAGACAAGATTAGATGGGAGAAGATTTGAGGGAAAATGAAATTGTTGCTTCAGAATAGCTAGGAGAGCTGGAGTGTGTTGCCGTTCTCTCTGCAACATTTGTTTTCCACCCCATAAGATGCTGCTTTGCCAGCGAAACCGACCCCATACCAGGTCGGGGCCAAATGCTCACACAGACCCCAAGTATAGGTGAAGCAAAATGGCGTTTATTAAAATGTAGCAGGCACTTAAATATTCTCGTCCCGCTTTGTCTACACCCCTTGCATACACGCTGTCCTATCGTGGGACAGCACCTGGCAAGCCCTGAGCATAGGGAACCTGACCCCGTCACACACCGTCTCCTCGCCACGCCTACTACAGGAGTGGAAGGAAAACTGAAATAGAAGATCTATAGTAAGCAGAGGGAGAGATAGTTTTGGGAGAAATTAAAAGTTTCTCTTCAGTGGCTAGGGAAATAAGGAATAGCCCTCTATCATACAAAGGGACAAAAGAAAATCATTTGAGCATTTATGTAGGAAGGCATGGGGTGCCACCTGACTTGTCCTTCAAGAGTATTATGATGATGATAACCCTCTTCTCTCCTCTCCTTGGCTGATCTTGCCTCGCCTCATCTCCTCTCTTCTTCCCTTCTCTTCCCTCCTCTCCTGCCCAAATATGAAAGTGGTAAATGAAGAAAACAGTTAAAACAGTAAATGAAACAATTTCTTAAGAAAATAGAGTTTATACAGTTTATAATTATTGACAGTACTCTTAGCCTTTGAAACCTCACTAACAAAAAGGTTCCCAGTGAGTCTGGATAGATTAAAGAATAAAAAAGACAAACACCTGGATATCAGAATGCTTGCATAGAATAGTTTCAAAATAGAGCTCCACCCTTCAGTAAGTTCTACTAGATTTTTCTTTAATAAATTTAAACTATATTACTCTAAATATCTTCTCATCTTTTTAAATCTTTCTTACAGCTTCTTCTTTCATACTTTTCCTATTCATAAACACATAGCGAGAAAGTAAACATAATCTGGCAATTGCCAGAGAGTGTCTTCATTTTGATATCTTAGAGATTGCATTCATCTTTGGCCATTTTTTACATTCACAAGCTAAAAGATCACAGTAGGAAGTGGAGAGAATATTCTCTCATCTGTGGCAGTATCTTCTCAAAGAAGAAATTTTTTTCTGAGTATTTGGATTTCAAGATGCTTAGGTTTATTGATAAACATCCAAGAGCATGGAGAGATTGCAGTATAGTTGCCTATCTTCCACATCCTACTTAAGCATACCTCAGCTCCTCTTTATATGTTTACTTTCCTATGAAGATTTAAACTGCGGTTTCCTTTTGAAGAATATGTATACTAAAATACGACATAAAATTTGAAAATTTCTGAGTTTCATTTAGCTCTGTGAACCATCAGGGAAACAAGTTTCTAGTGTCTTCATCTTTGTAGAGTTTAGATATGAAACGAGTTAATCAAAATAGACCAGAGGAACTGAAAATCAGCGAACTATTTAACACTTATCTGAATTCACTGTTAGTTCCACTTTTCATTTAAATAATTATTGTAGACAAAGCCATGGATTATACAGAAAAGAAGTGTAAGAAAACTATCCCTTGTTCCTGTTACAGTAATCTTGCAAAGTATTTCAGTGCCTGTCCTTGTTTCAGCTGAGACAGAATTGATTTTCTTCATAGGGTCTGGTGTGGCTGTGGCTTAAGGAGAAAAAGAATTTTCATAATACACTGATGTTTCAGTTGCTGCTGAGAAGTGCTGTATGGAGCCAAGGACATTTCAGTGATTTATCTTCCTATACTGTCCTGCCAGGAAGAAGCTGGGAAGGCACAAGGAACTGGGAGACGACAGAATCAGAACAGAATACATAAACTGGCCAAAGGGATATTCTTTACCACATGACATCATGTGGAAAAACTATAAAACTATGGGGAGTTGGCTGAAGGTACAGCCACTGCTTGGAAAATGGTTTGAAATCAGTAAGCAGGTGGTGAGAAATCGCTTTGTGTGAAATCATTTGTTTTGTAAATACATATCTCTATATTACTATCATTACTGTTATTTCTCTCCTCTTTTTCTGTCTTAGAAAACAGTGTTTCTCTCAAACTCTGTTTTCTCTGATTCTTTCAGAAACTCTGGGAGGCTGTGTAGCGTTTAGATGTTTGTTGGGTTAAATCACAACAGTTCCTAAATATTTTTCTCTTTTATATCAGAAAATAAAAATGTAATAACCCAAATTATTATTTTTTCTATAGATGAGTTTAAATTCATGAACTAACGGTACTATGGTTGAAAAATAATATTCTTTGAGCATTATATTACTGTGGTAACTATAAATTCATCAATTAATTTTGAGCAGTCAATTTTTATTCATTAACAAACTCCTGCATATTCACAAGTGCGGCAAGCACGAATGGGTTACTTTTCAAATTATAGAGGTAAAACAGGGACATCAGATTATTAGTTTACAAAATTTGTTTCTGTAATGAGACTCAGTCATTTCTGGCAGTATGTGCAATAGAAAGGGAATAAAGTTGGATGAGAAAGTAACAATAAAAATTAATGTGTTGCCTTTTCCTTGGATTATTGTTTTTTTTTTCGATTGACAAAAAATTTTGATCATCTATCTAAGACTTGATGAAAAAATGTCAATTACAAGCCTATTAGGAGAGGCAGATAACTTCAGGCTGATCATAGAAGAAAGAAATGTTATAGAAGCCAGCAACCTTAGATACAGGGAAGCAATGGCATGACCATTGAATATGAAGCCTCGCCAGACAGATAGAAGAATCTGAATTATTGTGAAGTTTTTAGATGAGAGGCTTGTAATACTCCTGTGCTTTGGAAAGCTGAATTTCAACCTCAGGGGAGGGTAGGAGCACCTTTGGATTCTTCGGATATTCTTCAGGAATAATGCATATACTCCATCTATGTCTTCTGAGACCTGAAGAATTATCTGCTGTTTCTGTATTTCTCAAATCTTTTTCTGAGCTGTTAAAATGCATATATAATATGTAATTTTGTACAGCAACTATATAATACTATAGTTCTCCCTTAGATGAAATGTACCTTGATTTCTTCTCTTTATCATTAGACCCTTCATATCATTCTCAGCTCAAGGGACAAACATTATGATGACATGATTATCTGTTTACGTGGATGAATTCATTAATACTCTGGAAAGTCCCCAATAGCAGTGGTCTGTATAATGTATTATCTGATCTCTGGCACATATTGTTTTTAACCAATGTTCAGAGATGTATTTCAGGTCATCTTTGATTAAAGAATCGTCACTCAGGCTGCATAAATCCACATAAAATCCTATTGACAGTGAGAAAGCTATTACTATTCAGAAAAAACAACTGTAGACTATCATTTCCAGATCTTTCATATCTTTCTTTGATAGTTCACTAGAGAACGAGAATACTCTCCATCTTTACGATTTCACCCTGAAGCCGTCACTGAGATGAAATGAATTTGCTTAGGTTTTCATGTCTATAATATCATATATTATGCAATAATCTCTCTCTATATATGTATACATATATATATAAATACGTACCTTTTTTTTTTTTTTTTTTTTTTTTAAGTAATAGATATTTCCAAAAGTGAAAGTCAGATTTCTTGGAGAGGGAATTTTATTTTGTATCTTAATCACTTGGTTTGTAGACATCTCTGTTATTATAAGGATGAGCATTTCTTGCAATATTTCTGGAATCTGTTCATTCACATTAGAGTAGAAAGAATTATTTATTTGTCTGTCTTTGACAGCTGTCCTTTCTGTCCTAATCTAAACATGAAATAACAGAATGTAAAAATCATGACTGTCATGCACTCTCTCAAAAGAGAAGGAAAAAATGAGATTAAATTTCATATAGATCATGTTCTTATTTTGTTATTTTGCATCATCTTTTTCTAGCTATAATAAACTACAAGAAAAAAAAAAAAAAAAAAAAGGAAAAAAGTGTAATATCCGAACAAAGATTACAAGAATGTTCTTGTGAAGATCCCAAATGGCTCAGAATTACCTCTCATGAAAGCAAATCAGAATATTCTCATAGTCACCGTAAAATATCCAACTACTTCTAGCAAAACAAATCTATATGAATTTATTCAAATAAATCTCAACAATTCTAAGCTGCTACTGTTTTCTTCTAAATCAAATCACTGAAACTGGGATGTTCCAAATTCTTGCTGCTTTCAAATAACTTAAATCAAACAATAGCTGCACAAGATACATAATAGATTATATATTCAATCTTAAAACTTTCAGTTAAATAGGAGTTTCATCAGCTTCATCAGATGTATTTCCATTTAAATTTAAATGCTTTAGATCTTTTTATCTCTATGCTTTTGTTTCCTGTTAACATTACTAAGATGATTTATTTCAGTTACAAACAAGAACTTAACTGTGAACTTTCCTTTCCTGTAATAATGTACACAATTATTCTTTCAAATGTTTGTGTTTATATGGCGAAACTCTGACCTTCCTTTGAGGTTTTTTTTAAATGTTTTTCTCTTCTCTTTCTTTACTCTTTTTTTGTTGATGCAGTATCAGTTGATGAAATGGTCAAAATATTTCTACATTTAAGATTGCCTATGTAGAAAAGAGAGCATATTGAAAACTGAACCACTGCAAGGTTTTGAAAAATGTTCCTATTTCTTTAAGTTCTTGTATTTTTTTCCCCCTTTTAGGCATGCACTATAAGGTCACGTGTTCAAAACAGAAGTATCTATCTACCTAGAGCCCTAAAGGCTCAAAGGACAGACTTGTTTAAATATGTAATTTCTCTAGTCATTATAAGGTTTTGTGCTGCATTCTTAGTATTAAAAGTTTAGACTCAGACTGAGGATGGCAGTAAGAAGAAGTGCTATTTTTTTTTGTTGTTGTTTGTTTTCCAGGAGCATCTACATTCTCTACATAGTGAGTGAGAATGTTAGTTTTCTCTTGATATCACTAAGAACAAAGAGAAAAAAAATATCTGGGAGGAACACCTGAAATACTTTGTAAATATTAGTGACTTTTAAATAAATTCTGATAGCTACATTTTAGCTGCCATCATATTACTCAATCCATTTTGAAAGGTTGCTCTAGAGCTCTTCACCTTCAACCTTCCTTTTTGTGACCATGAGTGTAACTATGTTTTCCTCCCTACTGTTTTTTAATCATTTTCTGAATATGCTCGACAATAGAACAGTAAGTATCCACTCTTTTTTTTTTTTTTTTTTTTTTTTTTAAATGAAAATTGGATTCTAATTCCTATCTTTGTTACCTAATCTTTAAATAGTTATTTAGTCAAGGGAGCATACTTATCTTCTCACAGCTTATTATTCTTTAAAAATTTTATCAAACGTCTTTGGGAAATGGAAGTTGACTAAACTCACTAATTTTGCACTTGTTCAATGCTTGTTTGCTCTTTTGCAAAGACATTATTCCTTACGTCTGTCTTAAATCTATTGTGCAGAAATATAAGCCTGCTGCTTCTGCTAATTGCCAGTTAATGTGGAAGCAGTTTTTCTGTTTGATCAGCTGGTTGCATGTTGTTTTCTTTTTTCTTCACTTGCATTTCCACTTTGTGCAGAAAAATCTGCTTGGTCTTAGGAAGACTTCTCCTTTGATCAGGTTTCTTCTTTCTGATCCCTTTGTCTGCATTTGCTTGCTTTCTCATCGGGTAATTAGTGAAGAAGGTAATGGATTCATTTCATCTGTGTTCTCCATTGTATTTATACTTATCAATAACACACATAGAAAAGTAACAGGTCATTATATTCCCTTATTTGACTGGAATTTAATTGTATCACAGTTATGTCCTGTGAAACAAGAAACAAGATAACAAGAAAGCAGTTATCTGAATGAATTCTGTATTTAATCTCTTCTTGGTCATTCTTGCATTATAAATGTGTATCTGGTTTTCCACAGCAAGCAGGGAATTTAAAATCTGTGTTCGTGTATGCTGTCATATGAGTCATTAATCTTTCAGACAGTTTTGTATGGTTTATCAAGCATAACCACAGTTCTCTTTAACTGGTGAGGTGGCAGTGGTCCCCTGTATATCTCACTGCTCAAGAACTTACAGAAATACTTCATTTCTTTGCTGAGATTGTTTTGTGCTCTGTTTGCAGCTTTTCATATATTGGGAGACTAGCAAGAGAGTTAAAGTTTATAGTGTCTAATAGTTTTGGACTTGAAGTTATACTCTAAATTTCTCTAAATTTACTTTTTTTTTTTTTTTTTTTTTTTTTTTTTTTCCCCTGGTGATGATGCTAGTCAATAATAAATAGTCAGTGCAAAGGTGTATGAAGTCAGTGTTCCTTTGTTCTCCTTCTCTGTTGGGAAAATAATAGTAGCTGAATGTGGAACGTGAACAACATTTGATCAATCATGCTATCTCTTACCAAGCTGTTCCACAAGCTTAAGAGTAAACAATTAATTAATATGCATCTGTGAATAGGTATTATCCATTTTTACTGATTGAGAGACTATATGTTTAATGCATGAAGAAAAGACAGAAATCTTATCTCAGACTGATTTCTTCCCTGACTCCTTTTAATTTTGCATTTTAGAACATTATTTCTTTAAATGCTAGTTCTTTGTTTCATCCATTCATATCATTTTTTAACAAATACCAGCTTACTAAAGAATTACACAGGTTGTATCCTCCCAGTATATTTTTTGGGGATTTTTAGTAGGGATGTGCTATCTAGTGTAGGATGCTTTTATGGAACTTAAAAATGCCATAACATTTCTTGAACACACTATTACCATTACTAAAAAATACCTATTCTGTACTTGTTTGGTCTTAATCAGAACTGTATTTGTATTGTAACACTATATTAATTGAAACTCTTCTGGGTACATTAAATTATATCAGTCAGAAAATACTCTCTAGTTTAACAAAATTAATTTCATTTTATTTGTTAAATATGTAAGCAAATAACCTGTTTTGCTTTGTTATGTTATTACTTATTTATCACATTTCAGTGACATTCCAGAGGAATTCTTTGATTCATATACACTATATTGGTGATAGAACCATTTTCTTTCCATAAAATCAGAGAATCATAGAAAATTCTGAGCTAGAAGAAAACCTACAACATTCATCAAGTCCACCTCCTTGCTCTACATGTGCTTGTGGAGAGTCTATGCAAGGCTGACAAAGTGACCAACATACTTTTTCTTCAGGAAGTAAACCATTACTTAGTAAAACTGTATAAGTAGCTTCTGGTTAATTGAGTTTCAGGGGTGAATGTCTTTGTTGGTCTAAAAGGGAGAGAGAATGTATCTTGCTGGCTTAGAATAGGCTCTGTGGGACTGGATTGGATTGTAGTGGAATGTTGAGAATTAGCAGAGATGATCTGGACTGGGCATTGTGGTGAAGTGGTCTAACATGGAGAATAGTGTTGAGCTGACAGATAAATCCCTTTAGCTAAGCAGGACAAGAATGAATGATGTATATGTTTACAAAACTAATGATGCACAATGCAATTGCTACCACCCATCAACTGATGTCCAGCAGTTTCCTAACAGCAACTGACCCCTCACCATTTCCAGTATCTCTTTGACCAGTTTAGATCATCTGTCCTAATTCTGTCTCCTATCTGCTCCTTGTCCCTCCTCAGCCACTTGCCGGGAAACAGTACAAGAAGCATCCTTGGGTCTGTGGAGCACTGCTCAGAAACAACTAAAACATTGATGTGTTATCAACGTTCTTTTTCACCTAAAGCCAAAACATTGCATCATACCAGATACTACAAAGAAAGTCAACTCTGTCTCAGCTGAAACCAGAACGTTCAGTTATTTATGGGATTGTGGTATTTATGGGACCTTTGCTTTGCCAGAGGGAGTGGATGATGTCCACTGGTAATAGCATTTATTGGGTATTTTGAACTTATTTTAAACCAACTCTATGAGGAAAGAGGGCTAAGAGGGACCTTCTTTAACTGACGTATTCTGCATGTTGAATAGATCTCCATTGTCAATCTCTGTAAGTGAGATGCTGGAGAACATTAACTAATAATTTAAACTCTTTAAAAATATGATCATAAAATATTTTATTTCTTTGGCCACTATGGCCACATATTTTGTTTATAGTATACTGCAGTATAAAAGGAAATAAATTGTTTCTGTATGTATTTCAGATTAATCAAATTTGTCTGTCTTGTCAGTTATCTGATTTTCGACAAATTTTCACTTTCATAGGAAATATACTGTATTTATATTGTTCTCCGATTTGCCTGTACAAAATGATGAAGGATTGAATGCAATTACACTATACTTGATAGCAATTTGTTTAAGAAGAGGTACTTCTAGATATTTTTTTAGTCTTCTTTAGTACTTCTTAGTAGACATTAGATAGAAGCTCAGTGCAAAATGTTAATTCTGAGAACTAAACAAAAACTAACCTTGAAAATTAATGTGCAAAGCAACTTTTAGTGACAGGTAGTAGTTTATTTGCTGTTCTATTTCAAAATTGAGATAGTGCTTACTGTGAAACCAAGAAAGTTACATTTCTGTCTCTTACATTTGTGTTTCCAAAAGCAGAAATGAAAGCATTTAATGCTTTCAGGTAAGTAGTAAAGGGTTAGTTGCTGGATTGAAGAGAGAAATCACAGAAAAAGTAAATACACTTTAGAGGGAGAAAAAAAGAAAAGAAAAAGCTACATCCATGTAGAAAGAATACTTTCAGAGAAGAAAGTATTCTGAGCTGTATCTTCAGATCATTTAAATCACTAAGGTTCTGTTGTTTTTCCAGAGTCTTTCTTTACTTATCTTTACTGACATGAGCTATGAAATACATATAGACCTGGCTAGATAGTTATACTTCAAATACTGGTTTGCTGTAAAAATTAGTATCTTTGGAAATCTGTCACACTTTTACTTAGAAATAAGTGGGAAAAAAAAAGAAAATATGCTTTATATTCTTACATATATTCTTAGTTGATGTAGATTGAAGAACCTTACTTTCTTTTGGTGGGATCTTTATTGTCAGAAAGCTAGTGTTTTCCAGTGACATCTTAGTGGTTTGAACAATCTCTCAACTGAGACTCATTTCAAGTTTATATGCACTACCAAATATTGATTTGTACATGAAATAATTAAAAATTATTACTGTAATACAACAGCCAGCTGCACAACATGCTCTCTAAAGGGTTAGATATGTGTGCAGGATTTTATATTTGTAAGTGCTTAAGCATTTATTTTGTGTATCTATAAAATGTATATGTATATAAATGGCTTGTTATTTAGCAATTTTAATAACAACAACAAATATGAAAAAGTCTAAAGGTAATCTTTCATTCATAACATGGTATAGGAGTGAAATCCTTTCTACCTGAGTCAACCCCCTTAATCTCTTTATTTACAGGTCTGTAAGGTAGGGTTGTGCAATTTAATAGCAAGCAAATCAGTCTTTTAAAAAAACTTGTGCTGTATATTTGTCACTTATGACACCAGGAGAGACAATAATTTAACTTAAATACATCATGAAGCTTGTAATAGAAAGAAAAAGAAATAGGAAACAATTGATCTTGAGAACGACCCCAGAGGAGGGAGAGAGGTTGCCAAAGCTTTGATTTTGATATAACTGACTAATATATCTTTAAAATTACTTACTTTTAATATTACCTAGTTATGAAATATCTAATTTTAGCATCTTATTGTTTTGAAATTGAGATACATTTTTTGGATAATTTGGCCTTATAATGAACCAAACAACAATTATTTGAGTCAGGCATTTGAACTAAAGAGAGGTGAACTACATTTTTGGAAGTAATAATGAGCACAAATCTTCAGTTATTGTTCAAAGCAAATCTAAATTTGATGATGTGGTGCATTTGCCAGATCCCTAATACCCACCTAGAAGCACGGAAAGGAGTGAAGGAGGATTGGGAATAGGGGATTGTGGTCAGTCCATAACTACTCCAACTACTCTTTCCTCCTCATTTTTTTTTCCTGCTCTAATGTGGATCTTCCTATGAGCTGTAATCCTTCAGGAAAAATCTGCTTCAGCTTCAGATTTGCTTGGGTCACAATTCCTTCAGGAAATATCCAGATGTTCTGATGTCAAGTCCCTCATAGGCAGCAGGGTGGATATCCAATGCCATCCAGATCCTCTCTGTGGGATGCAGGGAATATATGCTGCATTGCTTGGAGCATCTTCTCTTCCTTGCTCTCTTAGAATTTTCAGGATTGTTTTTCATACTTTTCTCCCTTTACTTTTGTCTATCATTTTTTCTCTTTCTTAAATATATTTTCTCAAGAGAATACTGCACATGGATGATGGACTCAGTTTTGTCCTTATGTGGATTAATTGTGGAGAAGGCTAGAGTTAGCTGCATTAGATACAGAACATTCCCTGCTCTCCAGCCACAGAGATGATGCCTACAGCCCACACCATCATCAAAATCTTGCCACCTACAAGTGATGCTTCCAAAATATATTTAGTTTTTCAGGTTCTTTGTAGCCATTAGAAATTGGATGTACAGTCCTTAATGACTTAATACTGATGGGAAGTGCTAAAAGAAAAAGGAATTTGGACGTGCTCTCACACTCATATCTCTAACTGCACTGTATTTGCAAAGTTTTCTTAAACTGAATGAAAACCTACCAGCTCACAACAGCCTAAAGGGGTTTTCAGTGCTTACAGAGATGGTGTTTTGCCAATTTGCCCACAAGCACTTTTTCCAACACTCAGAATGATAAAGACCTTTTGAAAACAAGAATCATATTTTCATTTATTTTTATTTCTGATGATTAAAAAAGCAAATAAACGTAAAATCATTAGAATATACATTTGGTAAGTAGGAAACTCTAGTACATTCTCCAGCTCTAATTGTAGCTGGAAACATAAACAATATTGTAGGCTATTTTGCAATAAATTTCTTTTCTTCTCTTTTGTAGCTCTTTTAATTTTAGTAAGTATATGTAGAATAAATGAAAGGAGAGATATTATTTGACAAGATATTCAAAGAATGTACATGTTGCCAGTGTTTTGCTATGATTTTGAATAAATGCTGCAGTCAATAAAATGTAGTTCACATTTTGTTTTAATTATGTGTATTTGGTTTTACATAAATTCAAAGAAGAAACATCTTGAGCCTGAGGACAAATCATTCCATTTGATTTTGTTGACTTAATATCAGAAAAAGACAATGGTCAAAGCATCATGTGTTGGAAATGCCTCTTTTTTTTCATGTTTATAATTGTCATGATGTAGTAATATTTGTTTATAATTGTTTATAAAACAATTATATAATTTATTATATATAAAAGTTTATAATTGTCATGTCATAGTAGACGTATTAAAAGCTATATAGTGCTCCTTGGAGCAAGGCAAATAATTCCACAATATACAATTACTGTAAGCAGTTGTCGATGAACAGATTGTTACCAACATTTTAAGTTTATATATAGGAGAAATAACAGGATGAACAAGAGGAAGCAGGATGCTACACACACACACACACAGAAAAAAAAAAAAAAAAAAAAAAAAAAGGATTTCCTCCTAAGCTTAAATCATTAAACTTTGAAATCTACCTTCTCAAGGTTCTTCATTGTAACCCACAGTCTTTCATTTCCAATTGATACCACAAACTGTCAGTTTGATGATATATTACACATAACAATGCCATTGAGTTAGCATATCATGGCAAATGGAACTCATTCAAACTTTTAAAAACTCCTAATGTTTTAAATAAATTATGAACTGAAGAATTATCAGACACATAAAAGAAGTAATTCATTAGAAAGCATAGAATTCTCAATACATTTTGGAGAATTATTCTTCTATGTTTTTTTTAATGGTTGGTTGGTTTTGTTGTTTCATACAATGCCCTTGATTGTAAATACAGTCCAAAGATGTTCAGATGATTTAAGACATATTTTCTTTCTCTTCCTCAGGCATTCTTAAGTACTAAGGTCCACTGTAAATTACAACTCATCCATAGATTTTAGCTAGGTTTTTAAGATCTAGAACTAAATCTTTTCTACTACATTGATTAGAAAAGAATATGTATTCAGTTTTCTATCTATTTTGTTTTCTTATTTTTTTTCTTCCAGCCACTATTACTCTCATACTTATCTGTTGAATTGTTTTGAATCATTTCTTGCATGACTGAAAGTCTGATTTCAATTAGCTGAATTCTTAGTCAAAATTTGTTTTTCTTTTAGTGTTCATATATATAAAGATATAAACATTAAACTATTAATATTAAAAACACGGTATAGTGTTGATTATATATGACGATTCACTGGTTGAAGGTGTAATACATTTCGCATGTTTGAGCGATATTTATTCATTGGCAGGTGTGATCCACCTTTGTTTACTTTTGTAGAGATCTATTATTACAAACTGCTTCTTCTGCCATTTTATCTCTGTTAGTTTGTCTTCACAGAGACACACAGCAAACAGAAAATACTATGCTCAGATATGTGGACTTTTTTTTTCAGCCCTACTCCGGCTACAGGAGGCATCATTGTCATAGGCTCACATTTTGCTAAGGGACTTCAGGCACTCTGACATCTGTTGGAAAAGTAGCACAGTGAGCCATAGGCAATCCAGGAGGCTCCTGGAATGCATCAAGCATAAATTCCTGAGGTAGATAACAGACAGCCCCACTAGGGGCTGAACCTATTGTTCATCAGTGCAAGTGAACTGATTGGTGACATAAGGATTAGTGGCTGTCTTGGCTGTAGTGACCATGAAATGGTGAAATTCACATTCCCAGGGGATATGACACAGACAGAGAGTCAAGACACTAAATTTTAGGAAAGCCAACATCCAGCTCTTCAGGCAGTTGGTCAACAGCTCCCTGGGAAACTGCACTCAAGGACAAGGATACAGAACAGTGGAAACAGGGATAGTAAAATGAGAGGAGTATAGAGATGTTGCTAGGCTGTGTAGGGATGAGGTCAGGAAGGCTTAGGCCCAGCTGGAATTGGACTTGGCAAGAGGAGCAAAGAAGAATAAGAAAGGTTTCTGCAGGTACATCAATCTGAATAAGGAAGTCCAAGAAGGCTTATTCCTCTGTTAGAGATCAATACAGGCAGGCTGGTAACAAGGTACAAGAAGGCTGAGATACTCAACAACATTTTTGCCTCAGTCTTCACTGATAACTGCTCTTCACACATCCCTTAAACAGATGGATCAGGAGGTAGGGGATGAAGGAGCAATATCCTTCGTGTTGTAAGCAATGATTGAGTTTGCAACCATGCGAAGAACTTAAACATCCATAAGTCTATGGATCCTGATGAAATGCATCTCTGACTCCTAAGTGAATCTTTGATGTAGTTGCCAAGCCATTCTCAAGGATATTTAAAAATTCATAGTGAGGTGAAGTCCATGTTTATTAGAAAAAAAACCAAAGTAGCACCCATTTTTAAGAAGAGTAGAAAAGGAAATATAGACCTGTTAGTCTCACCTTTGTGCTTGGAAAAATCATGGAACCTTGTCCCAGGAGACATTCAAGGTCAGTCTGGATGGAACTCTGAGTAACCTGATCTGCTATTGATGTCTTTGTTTGTTGCAAGGGAGGTCCCTTCCAACTCAAATGGTTCTATGATTCTATGATTTATTTGATGAATTTAGATCAGTTAAATCTATCCTCATTTTTTCTAGCATTCTTACCTCTTGAATTTGCAAGAGTAACTTTGAACATCTGGGTTTCTACCATAGTTTTCTGTTCTGAATCATTACACAGGGATCAAAACATCTGCGGGAGCTAAATATGCTCATCTTGAGCTTTCTAGATAATTTTCAGTGTTCAGGCAGAGACTCTTCTTCTTCAGCAAAAGATAGTTTCCTTTGTACAAAAAGGAAAGGTAGGTAGGGTTGATCCCTCTGCACAGTTATTGAGGGATGGAAATTTTTAGGTCAGTTTCTCAAAATAAATAGGATAGGCTCCTGCACTGAATTACTTTCTGGAGTACCATCCTCAACAAGGCCACAGATATCTTGTCTTGGAGTGGTGTCTGGATGATCTCTGATATTCAAAAGATAGAGTCTGTTTATAAGTTGTATCCATGTTTTGGAAGTTGCAGAACCTTTTTGGAGCAGTAATCATTTTTTTTTAGACAATAACAGAATGCGTTTGTTTAGATTCTGTCTCGTTTTTTCTCTTGGCTGTGCATTAGTTGATGTGTATCGGAATGTTGTACGTTTATGCGTTTTGGATATTTGTGGGCTACAAATGAACATGAAACTGGAAGTGAAAGCATAAGAAGTTTTTAGGTTCCCTGGAGCTGAAATTTTGATGCAGAATAATTCTCTTGCTTGCTATTTATTGTTGAAACATCATGTGCATATGTCTTATACTGGATTGTAAACATATTTTCAACTCTGTTGGGAAATTCGTGTGGTCTTTGTACACTAGAATAATGAGGAAAAAATAAAAGGAAATTCTACTCCATGTAGTTGTGACAGTACTGCAAACTAAGATATTTCTTTTTTTATATATAATTCTTAATATTAGAATTTTTATTCCTCAGTGTATTGTAAGATTCAGCAGATTTAAAGGAGATTCAGATTTTAAGTCTTTTTGCTTTATGAATAGAAATAAAATATGTAATCACTTTACAACTAGTATTTTAAAGCTTAGTGCAAAATTGCATGATGATTCAGCTCAGTTTTACAATTTTACTGAATTAGCATAGTCAGAAAGGAAATAACACATGCTTCAATCAAAGCCTATGGTTTTGTGTATCTACATGAAATAACTGCAGTGCAAGAGTGGAAAAAAAAAGGAAAGTGAGTACCTCGATGAATGATTTCAGCCTTGAAATATGTTGGCTAGTGTTAGACTCACTGCAACATTATCTACTTACAATCTGTTGTTTTGTAGAAATATTTTTGATGAGGAAGACCATATTCTATGTAATCGCTTCTAGTATTTTCACTTACAATCATTTCTCAGTTAGTCCATATGCTTTGGTGACGAATGGGATCTGTACTCCAATTATTCTACATTTCTTGGAAATGGCATCCACATTGTCTAAAGGATATTCATTTTCACTTGAGGAAAGATGATCACAGAAGCAAACCTATGTTTTAGTGCGTTATTACTGTTTATACACTGACCACTGTACTCAATACATTCCATTCTTTGCCTCTCTGGAAAACATATTAAGATTTTAAGTATACACTCATCATGCAATCTTCACAAATGTCAGTTACATCAGTGAAAAGAATTCCCCACAGTGATATCAACTTAACATAGTCACAACTCCAACAAAGGAAATGATTTACATACATGTTCCTTCTTGTCTTTTCACTTCTTTACAACAACAAAAATTCACTGCACATCTGGTAATATCCAGTTTGTATGTTGCCCTTCACTTCTCCCAGCTACTGCTTTTATCTTGAACTTTTTAGGGCACCACTCTGGGGACCAGAAAGTACTGTTGTGTTTTAACACTGATGTACAATTGAACACCACCATGCCCCTCTCTCACTCCTGCTCCTCACAGGGATATTGTTCAACAGTTACAGTCATTAGTCTTCTATTTGGGGAAAATAATTTACTGCCAATATATAACAGACAAGAGCAGTGAGAATTAAAAATAAAAGAAATCATCTTCTTCTCTTCCACCCTCTTCTATCTCTTTTACCCAATCAGCACAAAAGAACAGCAAATGCGGCCTGCCGTCAGTCTATACACTTAATCTCTGACTCTCCTTAACAATCTCCTTAATGATTCTTACAGGTATGTAGTGAAGCTATGCAAGGAGAAAATTAGAAAACCAAAGCCCAGCTAGAACTGAACTTGGCCACTAAGGTAAAGGAAAATAATGAATATTTTTGTAAATACACCAACAGCAAGAGGAGGGCTAGGGAGAATCTCCATTCCTTGTTGGATGCCAAGGGCAACTTGGTGACCAGTGATCAGGATAAGGCTAAGGCACTTAATGCCTTCTTTGCCTCAGTCTTTAATAATAAGACTTGTTGCTCCGTGGAAAAACAGCCCTGTGCACTGGTAGATAGGGATGGGAAACAGAATATGCCCTGCATGATCCATGATGAGATAGTTTTGGGCCTGCTCTGAAAGCTGGATGCTTTCCATGTCCATGTCCATCCAGATGGATTACACCCTTGAGTGCTGAGGGAGTTGGCAGATGTGGTTGCCAAGCCACTCTCCATCATTCTTTGGCAGTCCTAGCTAACTGGGGATGTCCCAGCAAATTGGAGACTGGCAAATGTGATGCCCATCTTCAAAAAAGACCGGAAAGATGATCCTGGTAGCTACAGTCTCACCTTGGTGCCTGGGAAGGTTATGGAATGGATATTCTTGGGAGCCATCATGGACCAATTAAAGGTCAACCAGGGTATCAGGCCCAGTCAGCATGGGTTTACAAATGGTAGATCCTCTCTGACAAATCTGATTTCATTCTATCACAAGGTGTCAATTGTTTATGGGCTGGTTCAGCCAGGTTCCGTGACTAGTGGGGCGGAGGGATCTGCAGATCCGTGCCTCTGGAAAAGGGAAACAGGGAACCCCAAAATAATTGAAAACAGCGGCAACGATCTGAGGTGAAACAAACTAATTTAATAAATATAGTATCAGCAACATATATTGAGAGAGAGAGTGTGTGCACGAAAGGTGCATAGGCCTCATCACAACGCTGAGGTGAGAAGTGCAGTCCAGTTGAGCCGATGAAGAAAAGCAAATGGAGAAGAGTAGACGGAGAAGAGCAGGTGAAGAAGAGAACATCAGGTGGCCTTGCCAGGAGTTACATCTCCTCGCTGACTGTAAAGCCCCCTGGGGAATGTAGTTGTTCTTCTCCTCCAGACAGGCACCCAGAACTTGAGCATCCACAGTCAAACCCTCAGCGCATTACATGATGTTATGATGTGGAATACTGATAACCAAAAATCATAAAACCATGATGCAAGGTGACCCACTTAGTGGATGAGGGTAAGGCTGTTGATGTGGTCTACCTGGACTTCAGTAAGGCCTTCGACACTGTCCCCCAAAGCATTCTTGTGGAGAAACTGGCTGCCCATAGTTTGGATGGGTGTACACTCCATTGAGTGAAACACTGACTGGATGTGATCAGTGGAGTTAAATCCAGTTGGCTGTTGGTCATGAGTGACGTTTCCCAAGGCTCGGTACTGGGGCCAAGTTGGGAGGGAGTGTTGATCTGCCTGAGGGGCGAAGGGCACTACAGAGGGACCTGGATAGACTGGGTTGATGAGCCAGAGCAAACTATATGAGTTTCAACAGGGCTAATTGTTGGGTTCTGCATTTTGGTCACAACAACCCCAGGCAACTCTACAGGCTTGGGGAGGAGTGGCTGGAAAGCTGCCTGATGGAAAGGGACCTTGGCGTACTGATAGACAGTCGTCTGAATATGAGCCAGCACTGTGGTCACATGGCCAAGAAGGCCAATGGCATCCTGGCTTGTATGAGGAATGGTGTGGTGAGTGGGGCTAAGGAAGTAATCCTGCCCCTGTACTCAGTATTGGTAAGGCCTCACCTCAAGTTTTGGGCACCTCAGTACAGAAAGGACATTGAGGTGCTAGAACACGTCCAAAGAAGGGCAACAAGGCTTGTGAGGGCTTGGAGAATATGCTCTGTGAGGAGAGACTGAAGGAACTGGCGCTGTTTAGTCTGGGGAAAAGGAGGCTGAGGGAAGACCTTATTTCTCTCTTCCAGTATCTAAAAGGTGCTTACAGCGAGAGCGGAGTTGGTCTTCTCTCATTGGTGACAGGTGACAGGACAAGGGGAAATGGCCTCAAGTTGCACCAGGATAAGTTTAGGTTGGATATTAGGAAACACTTCTTTACAGAAAAGGTTGTTAACCTGGAACAGGCTCCCCAGGGAGGTGGTTGAGTCACCATCCCTGGATTTGTTTAAAAACCATTTGAATGTGGTGCTCAGGAACATGATCTAGAGGAGGGCTGTTAGGGTAGTATGGCTAGGTTGTGGTTGGACTTGATGATCTTTAAGGTCTTTTCCAACCTGAGCAATTCCATGATTCTATGCTTTTACGATTCTGTGATCATTCTGCCCCTGCTTCATCTGAGTCCCTCCCATAGGATGCCATCCTTCTCAAACTGATCCTACATGGGATTCCCTCAGGCTGTAGCTCTCCAAGCACTCTGTACCACAGAACCCATTCTTCAGGAGCAAGCAGCTCCTGCACTGGTCCCCATGGGCAACAACTCCCCAGGCCTCTTGCTACACTGCAAACTGTTCCCCAAGAGGTTCTGCTCTGGCCTAGAGACTGCTCCTGTAGGAGCTCTCCACTGGCTGCATCTTCCTAAAGGAGATATCTACTTGCTCGTCTATGGGCTCATCCGTGGGCTGTGCTTGGAGATCTGTTCTGCATGGTGTCCCACGGGCTGCAAGGGGGCAACTTGCCCCTCCATGGGCCTCTCTTGTTCTGGAAGGAACTTCTGCTCTGTGCCTGGAGCACCACCTGCGCTCTTTCTGCTCTGACCTTGCTGTCAAGGAAGTAAATATCCTAGGTTTCAATTTATATTGTAAAAATAAATAAATAAATAGATAGATAGATAGATAGATAGATAGATAACAGTGCTCAGGAACTAATTTTTAACCCTTATTTCAATTATAGATTATCTCCTGAATATTCTCCATTTTTCATAGACCACATTAAAAGGCATGAACCAAACCATGGAGAAAAATTCTAAAATTGCATTGTTGTATGTTTAATGGATGAAAGAATTGCATGCAAAATAATAATCAGAAAGTAGATGGCATAAAAAATATGCATGAAGAAAACTTTATTAATTAACTTTATTTAAAAAAATCCAATGAAATACCAGAATCATTCTTAATTTTCAAATAATTGTCGATTATGCTACACGTCTGGTGAGATATTTTCCAGACTAACTTTACAGTCATGTTGAAGACTATATTCAGCAAAGCATTTAGGCCTTATAAATTTGAGATGACAAATATCTTGAAATAAAAGTTGTGCCTCGAACCTTAGAAGATTTTTCAGTTCTTAATGCTCATTGATTTCAGTGAAGATCACTCCATTAGACCACTCCATTATTACAGTATTCTTCCATTCTGCTCACAGAAAGCCATATTTTTAGGGTAAAACACATTTCCCTATTTCTTGACAGCAGTGTATATGAAACTTCATATCCAGTTTAGGCAGTCCAGAGGTGGTTTGTGTAACTCATGGTTGCAGTTAAACTGCATAATGTGTAAAAGCATATTAGAATAAAGCTAAAATAAGACTAGGTATACAGCTACAGGCAAATTTTGCATTTTGAGTCTTCATCATTCTGTGTAAAAAAATGTTCTGCCTTAGGCAATAGTATTTCCATTTTATGCAATTGAAGAATGTGCTTATAGAACACTGAAATGTCATGTGCTGTACAATTTTAATGTTGAAAAACTAAATGAATATACAAATATATATGTGGATATTTTATGCATTGCATTATGATTTTAAAATCTTTATTTAAAAGTAGACTACGAAATCTTCTTTTTTGAAGCGGTAGAGTACATGATGTCAGAAATACTGGAGAAACAATGCTTAAAAAATCCATTATTCTTTAACAAGCATAGCATTCTTCTCTCCCTGTCATTGCTCTGTACATTTTATGACTTTTCACAGTAGTTTTCACCAGTAAAGTGAAGTAAACAAAATTATTCTTTCATCTGACATAAAATGCAGAGTTAATTTTCTAACATGAACATGTGTTGCATGATTTGTGATTTTAATCATATGGAAATTTCTTACTGCTTGCATTGATGTAGCAGATCTCACTTTGATTTTTCTTATTTATATATTTATTTTTAAATCTTCAAGAGTTAAAAAAGTTCTATATTTTTAATTCTTAAATAAATGACTAATAATGTTAAACATAATTGTAGACTTCAGAACTACATTTATGCATTTCAAAAATATATGTGTTTTTCTTTTTTTTTTTTTCATGTTACTGATTATTTTAGCAGTGGAGTAATCTACACTGTGTTTAGCATCACTACAGCCTGCAGGTTTTTTGGAGATTATGCAGGGAATTAAAGTGTTTGCCATGGGCGTATGTGCTACTTGTAAAGTAAATATTGGTACTTAGTTCTGCGTTTATATACACATATGTACTATTTATTTTGCTTATTAACACTGTTGCATCTTTTTTTTCTTTATCCAGTGCTGTGGTCATACATCTGTATAGCACTTTCTGACTAAGCAGACTATATGGTCTATCTTATGTATGGGTTTTCAGTATTCTATTAAGCAAAAATGTTTTGAAAGAAAAAGAGCCGTGTAAATATTTATGATATAATTTTTGAATATGGAATTTGAGAAACGTGATTTAAATATTTTACTTCTTCAAAATGATACAGATGTCAGAACTTCTTTTGACTTTTTGGTGAAGGCTGATATGGAACTGGTACAGAAATATGGAAAGATTTTCCATTTATTAGAATTGGTCTTATGTGGTGACTGGAGGAAATGGTGATTCACTTGATTGCAGGCAAGATTAATGTTGTGCATAACATTTTACAGATATTTTACAGTTGCTATAAATTAAAACTGAACTTCTGTTTTGTTGTATAAGAAATAAAGTGCAAATAATTGGAATAAATCAGTGTTGATACACCTGTGTGTAGGATGTGATGTACCTGTATGATGTGATCCAAGAGAAGATCACTGCACTGTTTAAGTAGTGAAAAAGAGAAAGCAGGAGAAAAGTGAAAAAAAAAACAAGCAAACAAGCAAACAATATATTATTTAAAGAATGTTGCTACATCATGTACTAGGAGAATTATTAGCTATAATAAAAATAGTTTATATTTAAAGGAATGGGAGAATGGGACAGGAAATGTAATTGAGGGTCAGGAAGAAAGAGAATTCTCTTAATACGCTCATGTTTATGCATGAGAAAAGCAAACTGCAGGATACAGTTCAACATAGGGTGGCTTTCACAGCTCTCGCTAGTCCTGATGTGGAATAGAAGTGCTGTTTTGCAGTAGGAAACTGAGATAACATATCAATTCTGACTACATTTGCTAGGTTCCCAGTGAAACTGAAAATATTTTGTTTTAACAAGATGTTGGCTTCATTGTTTCTTTTCTTTATTTTTCTTTTTTTCTCAACAGCTCCATAATATTATTTCTTTATGATTATTATATCAGCAAAAGTTAACTTGTTATTCCAGTTTGAAATAAATTGTGAAGGAGGATGATGCCACCTTGAACGTGCTGCCCAGCTTTATATCATCAGCAACGTGCTGGGAGAGTATTCTATTCCTTCTTCCATGTCACTGATGAAGATTTTGAACAAGGGTGGACCCAGTATTTATCTCTGGGGAACACTGCTAGCTGAGGGCCTCCAACCAGACTCTGCACTACTGTTAACAATCCTCTGAACTCTGCAGTCAGACATCTTGTTTCATTTTGCCAGTTAGCCACTTAGACAGTATGAGTGGGGCAGAATTTGGTAGTCCAGGATTCTACCTAAAATACTGAATTGCTTCAGTAATTGGCTGCACACACTGGAACACAAAATTTACATGCCACAAGACTAGGTTGGCTGCTTATTGAGCAACAAACCTACTCTAGTACATGATTGGGCTTGATAATCTTGAAGGTCTTCTGCAACCTAAACAATTTTTGATTCTCCTTAAGCCTTTAGATCAAAAATTCTCAAATTCTTGGTATTCTCAGCCTAAATACTTGTCTATAACATTCAGAAATAACTCTCTGTGACTGCTTGCTCAACTCCTGCAGAGGTTTTGGCCTGATATGCATTTATGGTGGTCTAGTCTTTAACAAGTCCAAACTCCCTCCCAGTTTCTCATTCCCTCCTCCTCCCCAACAGTCTAGCAGCAGAAAAGAGGATGAAAATGCTCATGGGTCAAGATAAAGACAGGGAGATCTCTGAACAGTTACACTTCTGGACAAAAGAGACTCAACATGAGAAACGATAAAGTAATTTACTCCCAAGGTAAACCAGATGGCTTTCCCTAACACAATCATCATGGGCTGGATCACAGTGGGGCCAGAACTGATACACATAGGTGTACTCAGGGTGGCTCCATGTATTCAACACTTGCAGCCTTATTTAACTGATGAATCCAGAGTGCTCATTCTGCAATAATAAGGAGAAATAAATTGCAAGGAACATGCATTTCATTCATATGCTGACTACTTTTCTTCCTATACTTTCTTTCTGTGTCACATCCTCTGAATTATCTGTTTTTTCTATCAAATTCTTTTGTCAGCAGCAGTTGCATAAATGGTGACTAAACAAAATTTTTGGCACGTAGGAAATACTGAGATTTGGATGTATGACTTTGGCGTCTGTTTGCTCAAAGATGAAAAAACATAACCCTTTGTTGTAAAGGGAAATTGTTCCAAAATTATCTATTAGTATACATCATGATACATTGCCTTGAGTAGAATGAATATTGAAGTTACTTTTGTTGACTCTTCACGGCATTACTTCCTTGTTTCTTTTATCTCGTTCTCCCTTCAATTTCCTGCCTAATTTTGGCCCAGCTAGATGGATGGATTGATACTGAATACATGCCAATTGTGCATTTCACTCTAATTTTCTACAAAACCTCCTTTCCATAAATCTCTGTCAAATGATGGGTTTGGATAAAATCAATTTTTATTTGAAGGGAGAATTTCATAAATGTAGTGTATGGAACAGTAGTCAGAATTCCTGTCAGGATTAAAAGAGAAAATAGATTCTCCAATCTAGTTTGGCCCCTTGGCTCAACTGAGGGTCTGTAAATGGTTTTAATAAACCATAAATAACCAGAAGAACATTTTTCTGTAGGCATATCTTATGAGTCATTTGTTTTTTTGCCTCAGGCTTCCCTGCTAGGAAGAGGTGTGTTGAGTGTGATGCAGTTCACCATCATTCTAGATTAATCCTGTGCTGATATTTGTATAATTAAGCACCCATTTTCATTAGCACCAGAGCAGCCATGGAGTGGATTATTCAAAAAGGGATATCTACTCTTAAAAGCCCATCATCATTTGCACCAAGTGGAAAGTGTGTTTCTGATTGTAGTTTAATTCTGAGTCCTTATATGTTCAAGACTTTTTTGCCTAGTCTGTAAAGTGTAGTTAATTTAATATTCTACTTCCTCAGAATACTCTCTGTAAGGAAATCTCTTGCTTCAGTATTACTGATATTTTTTAGTCAAGTATGCATTTGTGAACCAGGTTAGTCTATAATCCCTACTACCAACCCAGGTGTAGTGGAAAACTACTCTTGCTTTTTATCCAAAGAGGGAAATGAGTCCGAGGTTCAAAAATTGGTTCTGAGAGTAAAAGAAGTCAGAAATCAAACTCTGCAATTATAGGATTCTTGACTAATTCACTGTAGAAAAAGGGCTTATCAACCTCACAGAATTTAAAAAAAAAAAAAAAATCATTTCTGTTTGAAATAGAACTGAGTATAAAAGAGAGAGTAAAGGACATCCTTGAGAAATGGTTCTGCAGAAGTGGGAAGAGAGGGATGTGAGGGCAAAAGTTGGTGCAGAGCGCTTTCTGGATCTTGGTTAGAAAGCTCCAATAATAAAAGCCCTAATAGCTGTTTTAGTAAGAAAGAGTTAAAAGAGAAGTATAGATAATGAGTAAATTCCATATCTCATTAAATTCTGGAAAACTCGATTTTTAGATTTTACTATGGCTTACAAAGTGGATCCTACCTATGAATATTACTTTTTCAGTCATTCAAACAATATAACATTTTCTTACAAGAAAACAACCCTGCTCATTATCTCCTCTGCTGGACAGATATTATGTTCCCATGAGAACTTCTTGCTGCACTTTGGATAGAGACAAGGTCATGCAAGTGTCACAATCACTGATACCATGTGGGAGCTGCCTGCATGCTCCTCTCTTATAATGATTTCATTCAATGTTCAAGGAATTAGTGCATCACATCATAGGTGTGAAAGCTGCACTGCATATTAAGCTTAGTGCAACACAACTTTGAGCCTATTCAGGTCAACTGATACATGTATCAATAACATTTGATATCCAAGTCTCCCAGCTAAGATAATTACAAAGATACTTTCATACGAATTTATATAGTTAAGAACAAACTAGAAGCACTGTAAGGAAACATGTAATGCAATCCAAGCTGTTGCAATTTTTGCTTCTAAATACAAGCATTTGAGTCAGAAGGGTACAGTATACTGGAAAACAGTATTTTACAGGTTACTGAAGATTTTATGTATGAGGTGTAAAGAAGTTTTGAATTTCTTGTGGTATAATAACTAAGAGAGTTAAACTGGAGCATGATTTTACTTCTTTTAGAGACAACCTCATCTATTTATATATGAGGTCAAACTTTGTAGAAAATTGAATAACACCTACAGGAAAGCAAATTTAGTAAGATTCAGTTTCTAAGCTTAAATTCTACTGCTTTTCAGTAAAATATTTCTAATGATAGATTTTTTATTAATGTCTGTTCCACTAGCAAATGTACAAATACGTCTCAAAAAGCAGGAGGATTTTAATATTTATTGTATTTGCAACAGAAAATTATGTCACATTAGCTGGGAGCAGCTTGTGCTCATAGTAGGAGTCAAGACTCAAGTTTTCATGACTGCAACATATGTTGCACATTGCGGAACTTTCCTAGTGATCTTCAGTTCCTCCATATTCTGTGGCAGTGGGTAATCTGCACAGTGGGAACAATATAATACACATTCAGATGACAGAAAAGGAATGCTGAGACTAGATAATTGTGTTTGCAGACTCAAGCAGGAGCTGTCAGATCTATCTTTTGAGTTATTCTAAGTAAAGACTATTTTGAACAATGCCAGTGAATTCAGGCATCCGGCATTTATTATCTCTGTATTTATTTATATTTTATTCAAGGTACGTGGAATGAAGGATCATACTTTAATATGAATTGCATAATACTCTGAAACCTTCATTTCAGAACCAAATCCTTTAAAAATCTTCTATAACTTATTAAATCCCTGAGTTTTTGTTATATACTATTTTACTCTCCCCCAAAATACTGCTGGCTTTGAAGAAACCATTGTGAGAACTCTGCTTCTTATTAACATTGGTAAAAGTGAGTATAGTGATGCTAGTCACTATACTTGTTTGTTGATAGTTATCTTTAATTTACATGCATATTTTACATATTGATGCCTCTGTGTTATTTCTTTGAAGTATATACATATACACACATACATAAGCCTCCGTATGCCAGCTGAAATTATGACAGTCCACCATTTATAAGAGAGATAGCATAGATTGTCTGTGAGATGCAATATGAAGCTTTTATTTGTTGGTAAAATGCAAGAAATCTCATCTTCCCTTTAGTTCCCTAAAAGTTTAAGTGCTTTTACCTTATTATCATACAAGAGTTACTGCCTTTTATTTTGTGTGTGATGTCAACAGTAGAACAAAGGATGAAATTATGATATGGAGCTGGAATTCTATTTGAAAGATTATTCAAAATTATCATTTTACAGAATTCTGCAATACTGGACTACACACTGGGCACATGGATAAAGTCATTGAGTGACCTTAATTTTGTGAGATTACTAATTTAAATGAATTGTATTTGGTTTTAGTAACGTTTGTTTTTTCCTATGTCTGACTGCAGTAGTAATCAAGAACTATGGCGAAAAACAATGCTGTGACCATGCATTTGTTGATGATTTTTAATATCCGTTTAGCCTGTTAGCTTGGTATGGCAATGGACTAAAGAAAATGAGCCATTGTGGTCAGTAAATAGTAACTTAAGAAGGCAGTAAGTGGAGAGTGCAGATATAAGTACTTCACTTAAGTTTTACTAGTTGTAGACAGGAATTTAAGAGATGTTTAGTAATATGGACATATAAGTAGACAGATATTTGTTAGGTCATAAAGACAGCTGATTGCAATCAACTCATCTGCAATTGCAAAATACAGAACAGATCAATCATAATGTTGGAAGGGACCTCCGGAGGTCACCTAATCCAAATTCCCTACTAGTGCAGTTTCCTTAGACTGGGTTACACAAGAAAGTGCCTATGCAATTTTGAATATCGCCAGACTTCACAGCCTCCTTTGGCAGCCTTCAGTGCTCTGTCACCCTCAAGTTCTTCCTCATGTTCATTTGGAACTTCCTGTGTTCCAGTTTCTGCCTGTTTCCCCTTGTCCTGTTGCTTCATGGCATCAAAAAGAGATCACCAGCATCAACTAGACTCCCTCATTTTAGATATTTGTGAAGATTTACAAGATTTTCTCTTAGCCTTCTCCAGACTCAAGATTCCCAACACTTTTGGCCTTTCCTCATAAGGGAGATGCTCCAGGTCCTTTATAATCTTTGTGGCCCTCTGCTGGAGTTTCTCTAAAATTTCCCTGTCTTCAATCTGGGAGCTGAGAATGGGGCACAGTACTCCAGATGAGACCTTACCAGCCAGAGCAGAGGGGAAGGATCACCCCCCTTGACCCACTGGGCACACTCTTTTTAATACGCTCCAGGATCCCTTTGCCCTTCTTGGCCACAAGAGCACAGTGCTGACTCATGGACAACCTGTTGTCCACCAGGACACCCAGGTTCTTCTCCTCAGAGATCCCTTCCAGAAGGCCAGCTCCCTTCATCTAGGTTATTTATGAAGATGTTAAACAAGATTAGACACCGTACAGACCCCTGGAGAACACTGGTAGTTATAGACCCCTAACTAGACTCTGTGCCATTGATCACAGTCCTCTAAGCTGTTCCAGTCAGACAGTTCTTAGTCCACTCCATTGCCCACTCATCTACCCCACACTTTGTAAGCTTACCTACGAATATGTTATGGGAGACAGTGCCAAAAGCTTTGCTGACATCACAATACACAACATCCACTGCTCTCCCCTCATCTACCCAGATGGTAATGACATCACAGAAGGCTACCAGGTTGGCTGAACATGATTTCCTCTTGGTGAGTCCATGCTGACTACTCCTGATAAATTTCATTTCTTCCATTTACATACAGATGTACTAAAAATGTCTACTTGCAGTGGACTTGTCATGTACTAAAGAAAAAAAAAAGCAACACTTTTTCATACAAATTATGCCAGTAATTCATCTCTCTCACACTTTCAGATCTGTAAAAGGAGTGTATTTTGAGTGAAGCTTTGTATAAAGCTGTTCACACCAACACAAAATGAAGCTACCACTTAGCAGTTCTCTCAGAGTGTAAGATAGATTATGTTTGTACCTTTTCTATTATGAATGCATTACTTTGAATGCATTACTATTTTGAATGCATTACTAATGTAATTGGGTACAGTTTTATTTAATATATTTATTAATTATTAATTTCCTAGATGATAAAAACTTCGTCATCTTTTTTTCCTAGTAAGATCCTTGAAAATGAGATGGTGCATGGAGACCCAATGCTTAAAAAAAAAAAAAAAAAAGGAAATTAGAAATAGTATGTATCCTGGGAATAAGATGCAGGAGGTTTTAAATTGGTGAGTGTGGCTTCCCTAGACCTTAGAGCAGTTCACCAGAAGATAAGGTCACTAGCTTAGAGCTTTCTTTTTCTCCTTCAAAAAAATGCGTGCATTAATTTAAATTAATTTAAATAAAAATTAATTTGGGAAAGCTTTCTACATTAAAGTCAGACTAAATTGTCACAATAAATGCCATTCAATATTCCTGTCAGTACAAGGACTGCTCTGAATGTAGTGCCTCCTATTTTATTATGTTGGCCAGTGATCTCAGAGGCAGATGGTGGTGGTATGGCAGTAGAGGTTGAACATTCCCACCAATATTCTATTACATTTTGTTGTGGTGAACCAGATGGTAGCAGAGCAGCAATCTGACAAAATGGCATATGATGTATAAGAATAGATAAAGCAAATGTGTGTCTTTTAATTCCTTCCTATGGAAAAGATTGTGCCCATCGACACTCATTGGTGTTTCCTTCATGTTTACAAAGATGAAACAGTGAATGTGAGCACAATGAGGCAGTCGGTGGTGTGATTCAGCAGCAGTGACAGCAAAGGCAGTTCACCTCCACTCATACAGATTTTTATGAGAGAGGCATGCAGGGTCTAATTCATGGTTGATAAAAAATGCATGGTTAGTGGTGGTGACTGTTAAAAAACAGTATTTTGTAGTGGGCATTTGCTCTATCAAATAGTGGTTTTTGTGCTCTTTGTATCTGTTGTAATTTCCTTGGAAATCAGTAGGAGGCATTACTTCTGAAGCAACCTAAGTAGGTTTTTCTATGGAATTATATGCCACTGAAGATTAAAGCAAGCCAAAGTCTGCCCAGTTTCAGAGCCTTTAGAAAGATCTATGTAAGTGGTTGTGTTTTGTTCTTTTCATTATTTCTTTTACAGGTGTACTACACTGAAAGATGAGAATAGGATTTTATTTTGCTAAGTACTCCAGAAATGTACAGCTAAACCTTGTCCCAGTAGGCTGCAAGCTAAAAAGATCAGCATGAGTCTAAAAAGAAAGTGGAGACACAGCCCTGAGGTAATTTGCCCAAGGTCACAGAAGTCTCTTGGTAAAGACAGAACAGTTTTGTTTAGGGGAAATTGAGTATTTAAAAACAAAGCCAAAAGGAAATTTGCTCTCAAAAGCATAAATTGCTAGAATGTGGAAAAATGAGAAAGAGAAGGAAACTTTAATGGCCATCTTATATATGTATGTATGCATCTACTTAATAAGTCTGTGGAGTAGAATAAGCTATTTTCATCTACTCTGAAGCTTTGATAGAAATTACATCTTTCTAGAAGAGTATTCAAATTTCAGCTAAACACAAGAAAAGGATGACCAGAGGACTTTAAAAGAAATTTTCCTGAACTGTTCAGTGAAAACGTAGGTGGAACAGGATTTTCTAGTCTATTTACAATACTTGGCTGAAGTCTAAGTAAAATGTACTTGAGAAGAATGGCATGCAGGATTTGATTAATCACTGGTGAAAATCTGTGGATAATGGTGGTGGCTATGTTGAAAAAATAGTGCTCTGTAGCTGAGAATTTACTTCATTGATCTGTGGTCTTTGTAGCTGTTCTAGTTTCAGTGGAGAAAAATAGGAGGCATTACTTTCAGAGCAACCTATCTTTAGGTACATAATGACTGTAGACAATTGATTCAGCGAAATAAGTATTATTCCTTATCTGTGGTTCATTTGTTTCCTTTTCTGAAAAATAGCACAGAAATATATTTACAGTTTCAGGAGACAAGCAGGATGCTTTTGTGAGTACATAGTGAACATTCTGATTTAAGGGCCTGTTGAGTTAAAATATGGAAAGAGCATACCAGTCAATTACTGGAGTGAGGCTTTTGAACCTTAAGAACACTAGGGAAAAAATAAATAGCATACTTGTTGTGCTTGACTGTAATCATTCAGATTTAGCAGAAAAATACCAACAAATCAAGCTAACATATGTAAATTCAAGGGAACAAAACAGTTTTATCTTCCACAACTGAGAGGAAAAGAATGTCAGCTAGGAAAGGGGAAGATCAGAGAATAGAGCTAGTGAACGAAGTTATAAATTATAGAGAAGTCCTAAGAACTAGGAAATGTGACATAAAAAAATCAATATGGTTCCTGCCACATGAAAAAGGAAATCATTGTATCATGACAGAGAAGATACATGTTCCATCACTAAAAAGAAGCTGCAGGAAATGGGAAAGATTAGAATTTCCCATAATTCAGCAGAACTTCCTCATAGTCTCTGCTTCTCAAAGCAGAGCCATGGATAGGCTCATATACTGTCTGAGTTAATGCCAACATATGTGTTCACAAAATCCAAACTATAAAATCAAATTAGAATAGGTATTTCTTACAGTTAAGTTGTTAACCAAGTACCTAGGTGTTGCAACTTTGTGCTGTGGCAAAAAGACACAGATAATAGAAGGAAATAAGAACTTGAAAAAAATCTGAGAACTTGAAAATATTCACCCTCTTTGGAGGGTGACATTCTCACTTTAAATGAAACCCTCGGATTCATCATTTGCTACTGTTTGACTGGATTAAAATTTACTCCTGCTTATACCTTGAAGGATGGTCTTCGGAATCACAAGCCATACAATCAGTTTGACAAACCTATCTTGATTTAAAAAAAAAAAAAAAAAGTACAATATTCTGACCATAATGTAGAGTAAGGTGCAGTATATTTTTTACAGGTGAAAATAATTTCATCCATTGCTGTCACATGTGAAAATTGATGACCTAATGAGAAATGACTGCTTTGAATGAGCACTTTGATTACTTGCGGTTGAAAATAAAGACTTGGCAGAAATAAATTTTTCCTATGTTGATCTGCTGTTTTTAAATGTAACTATAAGTTTATTGCTTAACTTTTAAAGTAATCAAAATATTCATACTAGTCTATGAACTTTAGCTGAGGTGAAACTACCAGTTTCGTCATAGTCTTCCTATTAATTAACTGATTCAGCAATCTTGTTATTAATTAATTAGTTATTTAAAAATAACACTTCTGATAGAGTTACAGATATCAAAATAAAGAAATTACAACACTAAAACAACAAGAGAATGATGATCCACCTCCCTATCTTATCTATATACTGTCCAATAAAGGATAATTTTATTTCGGTACATAGTTTAGTGAAAATATAGGTAGGATGGAAAAGAAACATTTGAAGATAACAACAATTCATGGCTAAATTCAAAATTATTTATTTTAGGAATGCCCTTCTGAATCCTTTTCAAAGAGAATTCTCTGAATATTATTTTTACTGTTTTATTTTCGATAATGTGATATCCAGTTGCAAAAGTATGAATTGGTGGCATTAGAAAATAAGATAAATATCTTCATACCATTTAAATTATTACGAGTATTGCTCACAATCAGTAACAGTCTATGAATTACTCATTCAGAGAGTAAGAAATAATGACATACTTCTTAATGTTTCTATTAAAAGGCACATAAAATCTCTGGGAAATGTTGCTGAGATATGCTGTAAGGGATTAACTTTATTGTATTCAAATGCTACCTTGGTGGATGAAAGAAAATTCGTAAGCCTGTGAAGCCAAATGACCTATGTGCCTCCTTGATTCTCCTTTCTTACCAACCTTTTCTGTTCCATTTCTCTCTGGAAGCACATCATAATGATTATTACATTCTCTATGAAATATTGGAATTTATGGGCATAGTTTTCAAAGATGAAGTGCAGCAGACAGATACACAAAGAATTGATGCTATGTTAAGAGCACAACTTAATTTCACTTGGGGAAAGACAGAAGGGGAAAGCATATGTTTACTACATACAGAATATACAAGTTGGATTGCAGGATTTTGATGGAATTCCAGAAGTCAGTTTTGTTATTTCTCCTTCAAAGATGAAAGTGAATCATGACTTCGAGTTTCAAATATCATTTATACTTGTAAGTTAATGAGGATCATATTTAAGTAAGAGAATGAAGCATAGGATTAGAAAATATTGGAGTGCTGAAAAATTTCTTGTATTCATGTGGAAAAGTGGAGGAACCCTGTAGAAGAGGTAACTAGCTCAACAGCCTTGCACTTCAAGATTTGGTAATCTGCTAAAAACTAGAAACCTGTAAAAATCAAAGAAGAAAGTGATGATGAAATGAAATTATATTAATACTACAAATAAAGACAGAAAAATATACTCCTTATATCCTTAAATCAATGGTGATTTTGAAATTGTTGGCTTTTCTTTCTATGAATAAAAGAAGACTCCAGGGGGCAGACATTCACTGAAATGAGGAGGGAATCATCTTCTGAAGACTTGAAAAGAATCTGAAAGCTCATGACTTTCTTTAATTTTTGCCCAGATATCCTAAAAGGACTCACAGGAACCCCAGCACTATTTCAAGAGTCTTAAATACATTGCTCTGTGACCTTTGTTGAATTAATTCTAGACAGATAGCAGTAAAATAGGTAATTTGAATCGCCTTTCTAAGTATCTTAAGATTTTCTTTTGCAAAATGTCCTTGTTTTGTTGCCAAAGGTGATGGCATCAGTATCTGAACACATTGAAATTATTATACAGGAATCCAACAAACCAGCTACCTCAAGAACTTCTGTTCTATTATCCTATTATTACAGATGCAGCACCTCAGCCCATCCAGAAAATTAGCTTCTAATTACATCTGTATCTGCACATACATCTGCCTAAAATTGTTAATCATAATGATCATTGTTACTGTTCTTCTGTTTTCTATTACCAAGGTCTTCATTTTCAACTCTTTCTCTTTCTGTTTACGTTGTATGTAATATATATATAGATGTATATAGTATACTACTAAAGGGAACAGTTGTCATATGATTGGAGTTCTACACAGTGTCTGGAATTTAGTCATTTTAACAATAATGAATAGGTTTTTTGAACATGCATTTTTAGCTTTTTTTTTTTTTTTTCTTGTCAGACAAACCAATTAGAATTCTAGATTAACATTAAAAATGCTTCTTAAGGTTAAAAATAAAGATCCTATAAATCCATATTTTGTCTCTGATCTTGGCCATTTTCAGTGCATTTACATTATATACTACTGTGCCTGAAGCTGGATCATTTTTGTGGGAGGTTGCTAGATTCTATGCAGTTTTATGCAGTATCATGCAGTGTTACGGGTTATTTTACTGTGTGATAGATTCAGTGCTGCCTGTAGATTCTAAGGTACCTGACTGGTCCAAGTTTGTTAGCTATTTAGGTTCTTTCAGTACACACAGGTGAAATGCACTTTCTTTCAATTAAAAGAGAAGGAATTGATGAAGTGGCAATGAAAACCTATTTTCATCCTTAGAGAATCATAGAATCATAGAATGGCCTGGATTGCAAAGGACCGTAATGATCATTTAGTTTCAATAGCCTGCTCTGTGCAGGATCACCAACCACTAGACCAGGCTGCCCAGAGCATAGAGACATTAATACCATTTAAAATAATTTTTTTTTATACCTTTGCAGTCCTTCTAGTGCTGTTAAACTTCAGGTTTTGAATGTCTTTCTTGATGTCTTAACTTTTTTTGTTGACCCTGTTTAAGAAATTTGTACTTGCAAGGAAAAAGTCTCTGTTACCCCAAGTTTACCTCTTTCAGTGAATTCAGGCCTCTCCAAGTTTAGTCTCACTGCTCTATCTTTCTGGAGCTAGGGCAATGGGGAACTAACATTAAACAACATGCTGAAACTTGAAACATCCTTATTGGAATTATAGAATGGATTTCACACTGAATTTGAAAAATGAGACCACAAAACGCAGTCAGGTTAGTGTATTGCTAGCTAAGGAAAATTGAGAAGCAAAGGAAAGTGTCAGAGGAGAAAAGAGGAGTAATTTAAGAAGCTGGCAGAGTCAGCACAAAAAGAAGCCAAGAAAAACAGATGCCAGAACTAAATACCAGTTCTGGAATCACTTATTCAGCAGCCATATATTGATGGCCAACAATAATTGATGTGGTTATAATACTGTTGTCTGCTTGGAATGGAGTTCTTGCACAGTCAGACTGAAATTATTCAGAGGTCAAAAATGACTGTGAAATCAACAGTCTGCTTTTTGTTCATACAGATCCTGCAATGATCCAGATGTCTGCCCTTTAACAAATCACTGAGCAACTACCTGGTCTATAAACATAGCTTTCAAGATACAGTTAACAACTTAGATTATCCATTGCCATCTGATACTCTATAATGTGCATATGTGTCCAAATAGATTTTAAAAATACAGTATATATAATCATAATGTCTTTGACAATTTACGCTAGAATGATAACAGATATAAAAGAATGTACAAATATGGATTAGAATAATCACTACTCTTTCCCTTAATCCTGTATAATTTGCAGTTGTTTGGAAAAAAGTTACACTGGCATGACATGGCACCAGTACACGATCCAAATTGTCCCAGTTATAATTTATAATTGACTTCATTGTTAACTTTTGTAAAAGCCTAGCAAGTAGGATGAAGAGACCTTGAGAATCAGTGTGTTCTTTCCTGCAATACAGAATAATCTGTGCAATAACCTTTCTGAAAACTGTCTAATATGCTCCTAAAAGCCACTAATGAGTGCCACATTTGGTAAGTCAGTTTTAAATTGAAAAGAACACTGTAGAAAGAGGTCATTGAGCTATCAAATTTGTGTAAGGAATATAAAGACTGGGAAAAGCCTTGGCAAGTCTGGTCATTGAATCATTTCTAGTCTAGCTGTAACAGGTATTTAGATGTGGGTATAAAAGAGAAATTTAGAGCAAGTAATGAATAAATGATGTTTATGATACAGTATTTCATGAAGAAAAAAGAAATAAAATATTTATTGTATTTTTTTCTGGATGTTGTTTTTGGAAGTAACATATTTTCTCTTCTTTTGAGGGTGAAATACTGACTAAATTTAAGTAATCAACATTTTAGCATTATTTTATGTATGAGCTTGTGTTTACAATAGATGCCTTTTCAGGTGGCAAGTATTACTGAGTTTTGTTACAAGTGTGCTGGTTTTACAACTGATTTGGAATCTCTCCCAGTTCAAAATAAGAAAGCTAATAGGTAATTCTGAGTTTCTGCAATACATACAGCCGAGTGCTGTCAGTGAAGATGATGTAACTTTAATTGTGTGAATCTTGAAACCTTGATTGTGTGAATCAAGGCTAATTTAGCATTAAATCAGAGTTTTTGGATTATCAAAGTATTTTGATCCTAGAATAAGGGAGTTGTTGATGGAAACCAAATGTGACTGCCACTTTAATGTTGAATGTTGAATACGCTGTTTGTTTTGAAACCAGTGCTGGCAGCCATTGATGCCAGAATTAGTCAGTATTTTCAAAGTTTGCACAAGATAATTTCTTAACGCCATAATAATTTTATAACCTGAAGCAGGAAGTAAGTATGTTGTCTTATGAACAGGTGGTAAATGTTTGCTTTAAAACAATGATTTGTTTAAGGAATGGTAAACCAAAGGTATGGTAAACCAAAGAAGTAAAATGTCAAAAAAAAAAAAAAAAGAAAAAGATTCTTTCTGACTTTTTATTATTAATAAATACCCTTGGTTCCCTTTGTTAAAATAAAGTCAGAATACAGACCTCTTATTTTAGCTAGTTAGATTGTACATATCTGAGAATTTATTCATATATTTTCTCTTTCATCTCTTAGAACTATTGAGAATTTGTTGCAGAATAACCAGTTACCCTTTTTCAGTTGAGATGTGGATGAAATTCAATGGAGGATAAAGTTTTCTAATGTGTAGTTTACAAAGTGCTAGGATTAGGATAGCTTAAAAGGAAGGACTATATAAATGTAAGTTGTCACTATTATTAATAGGAAACTCTATTACAAAAGAAAGATAAAGAAGTGATATACTGCCAGTGACAAAGTGAAGAATAGCCAAATTGAATACTAAAGTCAAATTTACCACCTTGGAAAACAACAGAAAACTTTTAATGGTTCACGATTTTATTCAATTGAAAGCTTTGTGGTACTTCATCTTGTCAAGATATAAGAAAAATATTACATAGAGAAAAAATGTCCACGTGAGAAATTAAGTTGAGATGTTGATAAACTTGTTTTAAAATGATAGAATTGTTGTTGCTTCTCTGTGCATAACAATGGAAAATTATGTCTATGTCTACATGAGCAGTTTGACTAGATTTCCACCGCCAAGCAAAGTTTTGGTTCATCTTGTAAATGAATAAAAAAATTCAGGACAAAAATCTTGGCAAAAAACCCAGCTGGATGTATGACTAACAACTGGACAAGGATATCTTTTAAAAGGTCATGTACAGTATGATGCTCATTGATGAAAGACAAAAATTTGGAGATTAAAATTTTAATATTAAAACAGGAGGAAGAAGATGATTCATTGGAAATTTTGTTGGTTATTTTGTTGCTGTTATTTGTTTGTTTTGTTGACTGTTGTTTATTAAACTATAGACATTCTCCAGGTATCAGCAAAACTTTAAAATATTCATTTACTTATTGCTATCTTTGTAGAGATTTATAGATTTCTCATTTCAGCAACATTAAATGATTCTGGAAGTGACCCTAAATAATGCAAGGGATAGGATTTCAAAGAGAATGTGAATTCCAGAAAAAAACTTTACAAATGAAAGCTTGGTTGGAAAAGTATTGCAAAGAGAAAAAAAAAAAAATTAAAAAAATGTGGAACAGAATGTGACTTCAATGTGACTGTAAAAGTCAATGCATATAAGATAAAATCTCTAGGAAGCTGAGAGTGGTAGGAAAAAGAGGGGTGGAATACTTAGCCAAAAGAGACAGGCAAAAAGCCGGAAGTTTGAAATGTGTCAATAATTCAACAAATGAATAAATCTTCCTTTCAATCTCATAGAAATAGAAGCAAAGTTTTCAGACTATAAAATAAAAATCTTAAGAACTTCTGTGGTAGTTACTCAGAATATATTGAGTTCACTCATTTGAAATAGTCAATTAGTTTTGAAGATTCACCTGCAGTTTTACTGAGAGACTTCAGTGAGTGACAGCACTTAGGGAACTTACTACATTTTTGTAAACTGTTGAGGCTCGAGCCAAAGATCAAGATGTGTGCTGTATCCATAATCATCCAAAAGAGAATGCATTGGAAAACGGAAGAGTAAAACAAATTTATGACCTAGCCCTTCTGCTTAATACTAATTTCAACCTCCACTCACTTTCACTTTAGAAATCTCCTGACTCTACATGTGTCTATATGGATTTATATTCCATGAACGTTTTTAGTCTTCCAATCAATCTGTATGAAATTTAAGTTTGGCAAGATCTTTTGGGTTTAGATGTGCAATTTTACTTAAACTCAAAATCCTGGACCACTTAGGCAGTACCATTTTGGTTTTCACTTTAACCTGGAATGAAGCAGGAAGGAATACACACTGAAAGTGAATCACACATGATATATGTTTTAGAGTAACTTGCCTCTGAGATCCAATACTAAACTCAAGAACATTTGCAAAAATATTTTGTCACAGCCAGAAAGACTTTCTGAAATGTAAAAAATCAGTCATGCATCATATCATGCACTCTGCAACTGAGAATTTGTGAGGTCTTTCTTATCAGCATTTGCTGACCTTTCTTAATAGCATGCTTTCCCATGTACTCAGCTTTGGCCAGCAGTGGGTCTATTTAAGCACTTGTTAGAATTAGTTGTGTCTGCCATAGGGCAGCCCCCTCTCTTCCTGCAGAAACCACCCTTACTATATCAAAATCTTGCAATTTACATTCAGTCTTAGAGAAAGGGATTCAATGCCTCCTTTTTTTATAAGAAGATGTTATGGAAGAACAAATAAACCTAGAAGTTCAGTTCTCCCACCTCTTTTTCCTCTCTCAGAATCAATGAGTATTTTCAAAATTGACAGATTTTCAAATTTATGTGGATCTGTATTTATAGGTACTTTGTGTTTTAATGAAATCTAATCAGGCCTTCACAATAAGATCACTTTTGTCTTCTTAATGTAATCTGGCCAGACGAATCCAACTATTGAATGACTTTACATACACTTTCGATAGCACAATCTTTCTCCCTTTGTACTTTGTGCAGCAGGGATAACAGCTGAGTGTCAGCGGGGTCACATCAAATCATTCAATAATTATTACCATTTCTTAAAATGAGTGTGCCTTATGGTCTGTGAATATTTAGAATTTTAGTTGGGTACTTCAGTGATTTAATCAACAGGATGTGGTTGATACAGGAACTAACTATTTTTAGGTAAACTCCTGAGGTGGGATTTCATTCTAAGCCTTCTGTGCATTTTTATTTCTCAAGGTGTTTGCCAGACTTGAATGATACATGATTAATAATTGAGCACATCATCTTTATAGGTTACTTTACAATTGATGAATGGGAAGAAAAAAAAGAAAATAAAATGAAGGAGGAAAAAAGAAAGAAGCTTGCCAAAAGGCAAAAGTGTGCTTCCACGCTTCCTTCCTTTCTGCAAGGAAGAGATGATAATTTATATGTCAACCAGAGTTTACTTAGTCTTTATGCATTAATTTCTACATTCTCCCATTTTCATACATGGCCCTTTGACTCCTGCTCAAGAGAATTAACAACAAGATTATTATGACTGAGTTAAGATTAAGGCTAGATTGGTTATTTCTGTAAAAATACGGACTGAGTAGAGAGATTAAACAATTTAAGGTGAATACAAGGTATACTTTTCCTAGAGTACTGTGTATTTATCAGTGTGGCCTAATATTTTTGTCTGTGATGAGAGAAATGTCACTTCCATGTTTTATTGCCATGTGACTATTGTCTGTTTGTATTTCCAGTCAAATTAAAATACATCTATCAATTTATTAAATTATTTTATGAATTTTAAATTCAAAAGAATCAGTTACATTGACTCAAATTGCCTGTACTAATGCTCTACTTGTGACATCTTGAGGTAGCCACCACCTCTACTTTCCTTCCCACTATTAACTGTAGACAAAAAATTGTTCATAATTATTTTAAGCTCATCAAATTCTTCCTTTCAAAGCTTAGAATGTACTGCAGAAAAGTCTATTTTTTTCACAGTTATTTAGAAGATACTTCTTGGGTTGTAGGACTCTGTGAAAAAAAAATGAAAAGCTTGAAACAACATTATTTTTAGGAAAGTTCAGAATCACATACTACAGCTTTGCAAGTATTGTCATGTCTATATTCCTACTTATATTGACAGTTCAAAACCTCTGGTATTTCTGTGCTCTTCATTTCTTTATTGCATAAAGAATGTTCAGTTCTTTATTCAGTGTTCAATAGTGTTAATATCTATACAGTTTCTCACAGATAGGCAAAAGAAATCTTATGGAAAAATATTCATGGAATAAGATGTCTAGAGGTTATTTTATACTCACCAGTTGTTTGTTACCTTCAGTTATGAAACATGATGATTTACTTTCACTCTCAGAAGTTTAAAACAAACAAACAACTTTTCTGCTGAATTTGTAGATTTTAGTATAATCATTACAAATGTCCAGTTTTACTTTGAATTTTGCTATGTATATCAATTATTCATATAGTTATTTAGAGTATGGTGGCTTTAGCCAACCCAACTCCATTGTGAATTAGAACTCTAACTACATTCTGGAATTGGTGATGTTTGGTAATGAGCCCAAATCTGCATCTAACATTCCTCAGCTGCACACAGCAAAAACATGTGGTGTCATTTTATTATCTTCAGAGTTTAGTATGTATTTTGCTTCAGATATATTATGCTATATTCTTTGTTTGTTTTGCTATTAACCTCTACAAATGTGTCTTTTGTTGATTCTGTCACATTGCACATCAGTCTTTTTCTGCAATGATTATAGTGAGTACAGAAAGAAATCTTCCCAGTGGTAGGTTGGCTTTGGTGAGACCTTGATTGCCTATATAGTTTTTGTTCTTACTGAAGTATAACTGCTTCATCTGCAGTAGATACTTTGTATGTGGGTTCATCAGCTGATCTTGTGCCATCTACCTGGATGATGTTTCTTTGAAAGCTCCTCAGATGATTTTATTATTTTGGATGATCAGAGGTAGGTTTGGATGATCAGAGGTAGGTTGTGACTGTTCTAAAACATTCTTTTGCCACTGCATATGCTTGTTGCCATCCTGCACATAGGAAATTGTAATCTTCAGTGCTAATCTGGTAAAAAAAAAAAAATCTGTACAAGTATTTCTCATCTACTTCAGCAATGTTTCATGGCTTAGTAATTTAACTTGCAGAAAGTAAATACAGAGTGCAATAGAGGAAGCCATGATAAAATCAGGACAAATAGGATATTTTGGAATCTTCTTAGTGGGCATGATTAAAGGACAACTTCTACTATGCCATATGTGACAGTAAATATTTCTGAAAAATGTCTGAGGTATAACTATATAACAAAACCATTTTACAGAATAAGTTCATTAGTGTCTTTTCCTAAGGAAATATTTAACCAGATTTAATTTGTTAGGCATGAAAATACTTACAGATTCACATATTTCCATATAACTACATGTGCTTGTTTGTATGTTACATATTTCTGGGAACTATCCAAGGCTTAGTCAGATGAAGAAGGGAAAACAGCGTATTAAAATAATAGTCATAATAGTAATAATAATAATAATAATAAAATAACAATATTCTATGTGTATGTTTCAAGGGTAGGTACTTATATTACTAATGGCAACTGCCTGTAAGTAGGAAAGTTCTCAAGAAAACACAAGTCATCAATCTGCTTAATCCATCTGCTGAGAAAAGAACTATGTTACCATTAGCAGGTCTGACTCTACAATTCTATGTGCATTTTCATGACATATGTCTTATACATACATGTTTTTTAACTTAGTAGTTAATCATGCTAAATAGCATTTAATTTACCAAATGAAAATAGCTCTAAGGTCACTATTTCTTTTTTGAAACTAACAACAACAATAATAATAGCAGAATAGAAACTTCCAAATGACATTTTAAATGTTATGATGATAAAACAATAACTTATTTAATATACCCACTAAAAGAGTTCATTTTACTACTAGGTATAGTTGATAATTCGTGTTCCATATTGGTTAAAATAATTTGGCACAGTGTGCTACCTTTCTCTTTGTTTACTTATACTCTATTTAAATGCTGTCATACCTTTCCAAATTGAAAGCAATAAAGCTCAGCTGTAAGCTTAAGGTGGAATAGTATTCTTTAAGTCCACATGGACTTGAAGGAGGTAATTGTTGAGGTAACAAGTCTTTTTTATGCATTTATACTAGAAGTGTTAATCACAAATACAATATGCAAGAGAGATTCCTGAGTAATTATTTTCTCCAAAATTCTTTATTTTTCAGTATTCTATTCTTTATTTTTCCTGGGAGTTAGGTGCCTTAGAAAAGGAACAAGTTTTCAAGTTAGACAAATCCCATCCAGTGTCCAGAGCAGCATATATCTAACAGCATGTGCTGTGATATTAGATGAGATGTCTTAAATGTACCAGGCATCTACCATATCTAGAATCTAAACAATGCCAAATAATCCTGCCCATGTGCACAGTATCTTTGTGTATACACAGTAAGTCTTCTGGTTTGCAGGATTGTTGGTGTCATTGCATGCATTATTTCTGCTGCTGCAAATATATAATCAATTCTTTCAGAATTTATTTCCTTACTGGGTTAAGAACACTTACTGGAAAGTAAGACTTCAGTTTTGCTCCAACAGCTTTCTCCCACTGCCTTCTTTACCAGCATCTCATATCTGATTAGAATGATTTCCAGACAAGCATTTTCGTTTTTACCATTAAGACAAATAGCTCTTGAAACATACACAGCTGCAGGATGTAATAGGGTTGCTTCTTAAGCCTTTTTTTTTTTTTTTTTTTTTTTGCTATCTTGAGTGCTATGAACTTTTTAAAACAAACAAACAAAAAAAAAATGTGAAAGTCTACTATACTAATGAATATATTTAAACAGTCTTACTATTTTGGGGAAAACTTGCTTGAGTCTTGAGTCCTATAATAATTTTTTTTTTTTCTGCTACAAAACTAAAAACATTACTTTTTAAATTATAGATAATAACAGTTTTTCAATTTTTATCAATAAATATCCTTAGTGCTCTCAATAAAAAATGTACAGCAGGGATGGTGGAAGGGAAGCAGCGAGCAGTCTCTTCTGTGTTGTCATCGCTCATTTGCAAAAGGTTGACAAAATACATCCCTATTCAAAGCCTCAATTACAAGACTCTCTACACAGATATTACATATCTGTGTATAAGAATGGACCTGCATTGTCAACAGTGATCAGAAAAAAGGGTAGTAGCTATGGAAGAAATATCTTTGCATTTTGCTAGATAAACTGTATTTAATTTCATAGTGTGGGTAACTTTATTGCAAAGTTGATCTTTCAACATGATTTTTAATACCAGGGTTTAAGTTTAGCAGTTCCCATAAAAACACTAAATTGTTGGTTGATCTAGGGAAATGGAAGAAATTTTGCCTTCTATTTTCTGTCTCACACAGAGGAACTCAAAATCTGGGTGATTTAGCTAGGACCCCCACTTTTACTTCATTTTGTCTGTGCTTGATACTGTATCTACACAAATATAACATATAGCATGCCTGATTCACCAAATTAAAAACATTGAGGTCATTTGGTAAGCATGTTAACATTTATTTTTAGTAATGTATGAATTCTTTCTTGTCCATAATGGTGTACAAGTAATGTTTTTGAAACCTGGATCAGTATTGACTAACAATCAAAAGCTGAAGTGTATTGCAGGTTACATGAAAATTTGGCTTTTTTTTTTTTTTTTTTTTTTTTTAAGAAAAATAACTTAACTGCTGATTATTTGAAAGTCCACAGAATCATTTGGCATTGAAAATAGTCAGCAGCAATTAAATTAAATCACTATCAGAAGTAATAAAGACATCATCTTCTATTCTTAATATATACACTGATTTCATATATAGTATATATAACTGCTTAAAAATCTAAAAGACATAATTTAAAAGGTCATTTATATAAATCTTTTTTGTAAGGAATGCTTCAAACTTAGCTTCTTCAAAGATTTATATAAAACAGTTTATTTTAAGAAGCTAATCATCAAAACTAATCTTCTCTCTTGTTTTTCAAGTCTATGGTACATAAAAAGAGGAAAGAAATTAATTGTCTATTATGTACATTTCAGATTCCTTACAAGCTGTCACTGTAAATAGCCTCGTATACACATAAAACCTCTTTCTGTGCTGTTTTGTAAATGTAAAGGAGCATTTTAATGAATAAAAATTTCATTGGCTTCCGTCTGAGGGTCCTCCATACTATGAGCATCATACAGCTGGATTTAAATGCATGCTATTTATAATAAGACTGTTAAGAATGGGATGCAAAAGAAAAAACAAAAAAACAAAAAAAACAAAAAAAACAAAAAAAAACTTGAAAAGAAATGTCCACCAAAAGCTATTTTGATTCAAGTGTTTGTTGTGTTTTGAAACTTTTGGAAAATCACCATTTTGCAATATTCTTCCAGACTTATTTATAACTTATTTATAACTTTATCTTTTGCCATTTCTTTTAAACTATGTAACAGTATGCAATAAATGCTGAACTGCAACTTTTTTTTTTTTTTTATTTCCAAACTCAAAGCAGTTTGCCAGTAGCAGTTACAGGGAAAACTACTGTATCTGTGAAATGTACAAAAGACTTCAGTCTTTAGCTGTGACAATTATTTGACAACATAAACAAATTTCTCTTTTGCTCCTTCTCCATAAACCTAACAGCAGAGATATTTTGGGATGATAGTCCACTGTAAAAAATTAGCTTGATAAATTAAAAGATTTTATTTTTTCAGCTTTTTAATACCAAAGAAAGCATCATTTTGTCCTCTATAACCTTGCAAGAACTGAGTAATCAGAAACAAATTACTGATGTGGTTTTTAGACTGATGTGCTGGCAAGAAAAGTACAAAAAGGAGAAAATGAAACAAGATTTCAGTTACAGTTGGTCCTCAAGAAAGCATAACTTTTCTCCTTCTTTTAAAGTAATTCAGTCAGTTGGTTATGTTACGGACAAATTTAGCCTTTTTCTTTGCTATTGTTTTCCTCTATTGTTTAGATGAAAAGCAGAACTATATATAATCTATCAACTACATTAATGTATGTGCAAATTTTATGACTGTGAAATCAAATAAAACAATATTGAGGAAGCTCAGAACAAAAGCTATCTATAATAACTTGCATTAAGCAATTTACTTTGTGCTTAGTATTGTTTAGATAAGCTAATCATGGAAGATTAACCTTTAAATATTTATATTCTAAAGTACATTGATCTCATTCTTGGTTCTTAATGCTTTTAGCTCTGTAAACAACATTTGACATTTGCCAATAGTAATGTCAGGGACAAATGTCCCCCATCTTACAGGTAATAAAGATTGGAATAGTTTTCTGTGCTTTTTTTTTTTTTTTTTTTTTTTTTGAGAACATGGTGAGAATTGGTAGCAATGCAGTCTAACTTTTGTTTTTAGTGGTGAATTAAATGATAACATTACTGTAGAAATCATTACTTGGGAAAGAAATGCTTAACATTGAAAAGTATTAGGTAACCAGTAAGACTGATTTTTAAGCAATGGCCACTACTCTATTTTATTTAAAAGAAACAAAAACACTTTAAGGAATTAACGTAAGAAAAAACAGTTCTCAGATGTTTTCTTACCCTGAATCACAGAGGCACTCGATTACATACGGAACTCCAAGAAGTTCTATTGTTATTGCTGTGGTGCCTCTAATGTTTATACATACTTCCAATATTTGTCTTTGTGTATGCTCTAATCTAAGTATTCAACACTGAAAATTAAACAAATAACAACAATTCAGGATAGATTCAATGTTTACCATTCAAGTTTTCCAGTACCTTTCTTAACACAGTCTGAGTCAGTCCTAACTCAGATTGTCTTTTTTTTTTTTTTTTTTTTTTTTACCTATGGGCTGCCCAATCATCCTGCTCAATAAATTTATTTGAAGAATCTAGAAGAGACCATTAAGAATGGAAGTTTTAAACATATTAGTCAACAAATAGCAGACATGAAGTTCCAGAGTTCAGAAGAAAATTGATAATCACTGAACCAGAGGAGAATTTACAGAACAGGTTTTGTAGCAATACTAAACTTTATTAGTATTACAGAAGTGCTAGAGATTTTTGTAAGTGTAATACAAAAGTTAGATGAAACACTAGAACACTGATTATGTGAAATGGAGCTGGAATACGTTTCTTTCAGTTTCACAAAATATAACAGTTCAACATGTGTTCCGTGTTTAGATGGCATATTCCTTGAAATACAAAAACATTTCATACTCACCCATGCTTACTCTTCTACTAAAAACAAAAACTGTTGGAAAAATCTGAAGAAAGTCACATACAGGGTGAGGTCTTGAGGACACCAAGAAACAAGCATGAATAAAGTAAATGACTCTTCAAAAATAGATTTTTTATTTCTTTCTTTATTCGTTCGTTTGTTTGTTTATTTTGTAGAAAGATTAAGGACATTGGCTTTTGAAAGATATATCTACCACTAAATATAAGTTGATGATTTCAAGTACCTTACTCAGTGGAACTTTTAAGTATTTATTTTTTGTTAGTGTTAAGCCCAAAATGGAACTGGAGCCAATGTAGAAAATGGTATTTGTTCTATTACTACATCAAATATTCCTAACAAAAGCTGTATGTAGAAGAGAGGATGCTGTGGCTTAACTTCTTTTTTGAGAATTCCTTCTTACTAAAGGCTGATTCCTAACTTGAAGGACAATGCTTAAGCAGCAACAGAAAAATTTAAAATACTATTGTTACTTTTGTTAGGAGCTGATGCTGTGACATCTGCAGAGTTTGACAGAAGCTACAAAGCCAATGTCTATATCTGCAACCAGAAAGACAGGACTTGTCTAATTTGGAAAAAGAAAACTAGTATTTTCCCTTAGTATCTCATGCAAGATTCAAAGGCCTTTTGAAAGTCCCACTGATTTTCCCTCATTCTTCTCTTTATCTATTTTTATGCTGACACCTGAAGAAAAATAGCAAGATCAAAGTATGGCACTTACCCTGGTAATGTCTTCTAAATTGTTATACCACACCAATCTGAGCAATTTAGAATCCTGTTTTTAATTTCAATTGGTTCTTTTGGCTCATTTTCTAGCACATGGCAATTTATATCTAGCATTAACCAAAACACAGTATCAAGTTAACATAATCAGAGGCTAACTTTAATAATGTGTGGCTAAACTACTTATGAAAAATGTCATTTATAAAGCTGTTTTTGTCACTCAGCGTTGTCTATATGAATATGTGCATAACAGAATATTCATACAATATATAAAATTTTATTTATACAAAATATATATGATATTAAGCATTTGTTTGCTATTGAGATTGGTGGAAACTTATGTTTCCAAACTCCACATGGGAGATTCTCAGAGCATAGATATCTACTGCACAGGGAAAATATGATCTTACACAGTTCTGAAAGTTTGGTTCAGAACTTGATGTATTCAGAGAAAGAAACTTCAATCAGCTTTAACCTTTTTTTTTTTTTTTTTCCTTTTTGTCTTTAATCCAAATTTTTGAACAGGGACTCATTCAGCTTTATCAGCAGGTTAATAAACTGTTATTAAAATGAGGAAGACTTACTGAATACACAATATTCCTAATGAATCATGAGTTCTGTGTTGAAATAAAAGAACTTTGACCCTTTCCTTCTTCTAGCAGTTATTCCATTTTGTGTCTATTTGTTCATACTTTTAGTCTCTATCAATGCTAAGATTTTTTCTAAAACTGATAACTGACTATTCTGTCAAGCTTATAGTACTGAAGACATGGTGAAGGTAAGTTAGATCTGCACAGGTATGTTACCCTCTTGCAAAGCATCAGTGTGTTACTCTTTGATTCTGCATTATACTTAGTTGCTTCTTTTTCTCCTATGAAATTAATGGGGAAGACTTACGAATGTGTAAGAATGGGTCTTTATGGACATTTTGAAATAAAATGTTAGGACTTTAAACCACAGACTGGTGAGATATTAAACATAATTTTTACTTTCTCTTTTTTTTTACTTCAAAAACTGGAGAAATCACACAGCTGACCACTTTGCAGCTACTTAACGCTGTTGTAAACAGATCATAATAAGCACATGGTGTACATGATTGTCTGGGCTGATAAATGGCAGTGTCTGGATTGTTCAGCATCAGTGGAAGGAGGAAACAAGAAAAAAAAAAATCCTTCCTGATTGCAGCTGCAAATGAAAGCAATTTTTCTTTCCTGCATTAATGAATGCAATTCATGTAATGCATATTGCTACAGTCAACAGCAAAATTTTCATGTTCAGTTCACAGACATAAAGTATTTTAATTAAGAATATCAATGAGCAATGACAATTCACTTCCAGAAAAAGCAAAGAAAGATGACTCTTTGGCCATGTAGAAGGAGTTCTGTGAATACAGTTTATCAGTGTAATATATTCACTTTCCTAACAGTCTTTGATGAAAGAATATCCTTTAAGCCATATTATGTTTTATTTTTCTGTTTTCCTTTTCTAACCTTACTTTACATGCAGTATTTCACATTAAGCCTGCATTTTACAGTCTCTAGTGATAAAATCACTTCATCTGCTATAAACATCACAAATTAAAATAGCTTTCAGCAACTGAAATCCAGTACAACGTACACAAAACTAAAGTAATTCATTGTCTAGAGACCATAACAAATTTTAATGTGCATTTACAGAGTAAACAGAGGGTTGAAAGGTGTCAAACCAATGGAAGTGAAGGCAGGTATTACAAAATCCGCACAGTACAGAATTACAAATTAAAAAGAGATGGATTGTCAAAAAGAAAAAAAAAAAAGAGAGAGAGACAGAAAGAAAGAAAGATGTTTGTTGGTGGCACATCATACAGATAATATTAAAAACTGGCTTGCATGAGGACCAAAGTATATCTACTTGGAAGTTATATCACACAGACTGTAAGCAATTTACAGAATTTAAGTTAGTTTTGCATATACAGGAGTTGCAAAATAAGAGAAAACACATTGAAATACAGAACACACACAAAAAAGAAACATGTATATATATAAACCTCCACGCAGTCATCAGGGGTTGGCCTAAGTCAGCAATTGTCACTGTTGAACAAGAAACATACAAAAAAAAAAAAAAAAAAAAAAAAAAAAAAAAGAAGAACAACAACAATAACAACGAACTATTGTCATTGGTTTTCAAAAAAAAAAAAGTCCTCTGCTCTGCTTAGCTGCTCTGCAGAATTTCTTTTCTGCTTACTACTCCTCATGCTGGGGGCGGAGGGGGGGGGGGAAGAAAGAAAGAAAGAAAAGAAAGAAAGAAAAAATAAACACACTTTTTGGCAAAGTTTGTGGGATGGGTTTGGGGGTTGATGTTGAATCATTATGCTTCATCTCAATATTTGGCCTCTGTTTGCTTCTAAGCTTGAACAATTCTTTTAGCGTAGGAAGCCAAATGTCATCCATGGTTAATTCTACAACACTGATGACTCGCAGACCAACCCCCGAGAAGTCAAGGATGAGGCTTTTCCTTGCCGGAAGAGAAGGAAACTAGGTCTTGCTGTTATGAAACATTTGATTATAACACACCAGTTCTCTTCAAATAAAAGATCAGTGATATGCCAAAGAAAATAAGATATATCAAGAAAATGTGGTATCCTCTTCCTTTTATAATATTTATTTACTTATTTATTTGTTTAGTATTTTTGTTTGTACTTCCTGAAGAAGGTGCTCCTTGTGTAGAGATTTAGAGTACATTGGGTGCAGAGTGGTGGCTGGAGGTTAGGGTCAACTTTGCTGTCCGCTCCGTGGATTTTACAGGCGATTTGCTCTTTGCTTTAAGAAGAGAAAGTGATATTGGAAAAAGTCAGCACTTTTAGATTAAAGCAAAGCACCCTTCACAAAGCCACAAACAAGAAGCAGGACAGAAAGTCCATGGCTTGTAGCTATCCTCGCACCTGCGGAAGAAGTTATAAGATATTCGCTCATCTTGCAGATTTCCAATGCTCCTTATAAGGCTGTTTTAAACATACACATTTATATATTTAATTAGCTCGCCAGGTTGGCTCTGGTGCCCATGAATGTCTTGGCATGCACTGCAAATAACAACACATACAAGTATTTCAGTCCCAGGAGGTTTTCTGCTTTGTTTTGCTTTTGTTTCTTGTTTTTTTTTTTTTTTTTTTTTTTTTTTTTTGCTGTTTTTTTGTTTGTTTTTTTATTAAAAAAAAAAAACAACAAAAAACAACAACAACAATGTTATTAAGTGAAACAATACCAAGAGGAACAAATTCAAACACTTTCAACTTCAGAGCATTCTTTATAAAATCGTTTCCAGCATCACATCATTGCCTTGTAACAAAAGGAATTATCTACTAGCTACAGAGTATTCCCTTGTAAAATAGAAGAGATACTGGCAAACGACTGTGTTATTTATAAGGGAGAGAAAATGCTAAAATGTTTGAAGTGCTTATTTTGAGCATGAATATTTTCCCTGGCTATATATATTTTCAAAGAAAGCTATAAAAACAATGATGTATATTATTTTTCTAAATATGGCTTTATATTTTAAGCTTTTTACCAAAATAAAAACAAAACAAAACAAAAATACAGTCAGAGCTACTCTAATTGAAATGTTGTCACACCAAGGACATGAATACTTAGACGTCTTGCATACTAAGTCTCAGTGCTTAATAATGCTCTATTATGAAAATTAGATTTAGAATTTGAAATACATTACTTGAGTAAATATCGTGCATTTAGTTTGATTATGCCATATATATGTCATAACAGATTAATACATGATTAATAAATTCATTGCTCTGTTGAAAAGGATGAATGTTATTAATGGTTACAGGCATCAATTCCATAAAAAAGTACTAATAGTGTTATGATAGTGTTATAAGCAGTCTATAATACTGTTGGACATTAAATAATTGTTTATTATTAGAAAATATATTAATCATGTATGAGTTACTTTTGTAAAGAACTGAATATTAAATTGAATACCAAATTCCTTTGCAGCCCTAAAAAGCACTTATATCTTCTCAATAAGAACATGTACAACAAAAGACAATGAATTCAAGGCAAATGCTTTTTTTTAAAAAAAGGTTTTCAGACTTTTTTTTACACAATACTTCTCTATATCTGCTAACGTTTATAAGTGTAGGACTATGTATTTGGTTTCTACTTTAGTAAATTTTTCCTATGGGGGACTAAGCTCAATCCCAGATCTCTCAACACAGCTTGCTTTTGTAAATACACACTAAATACACAATGGGAGATATTGCACATATAGTAGTTGTCACAGTAGACTTCTTCTCTGAGTGAATTCCCTACTGCATGTAGACAAAAGCAGGAAGCATGCTTGCTTCTTACTCATCTAACAATGCAAACCTTCTTGTGCTGCAGTAGTTTGCTGGCCTCCTCAAAACATTAGTTTTCTATTAGGAAAAAGCAAGAAACCTACTAAAAGTTCCTCCTGTGGGTTGCTCTTATGCAGGTAGTATTTATGTACTGGTACACAAGTTTTGAGTTTTATTTCAAGTTTGGATTTTATTGTGGCATGTCTTTATTCTGCCTTTTATTTAAGGTGTAAAATATGTCATCTGACACATATCCTAAAGGCTTTTCTTTCCCTAAGTATGTTAGCAGAACATAGTTACAGAATCTTTTTTAGTGTAAGATGGTTTCACATCATACTGAATTATTTTCATTCATTACACTGGCATTCAAATATCTTTTTGATTGAATTAGAGAAATACACTGCTTAAGACAATACCAATGCATCTCCAAGGCAATGGAGACACATTTATTCTACACAAAACATATACAATGCAAATGAGGACAAATACAAGAGTCTCATGGATATTTTTTTAGGATTTTTAAAAACAGTGGTATTATAATTTCAGAATTTTAAAGCTGTAATGTAGTGTGGAAGATAGAAACATACAGTACAAAACAGACTTGTACTATTTCACGGGGGGAAAGCAACACCATTATATTTACATTTACAAGGAAAACATTCATTGTTTTTTGTTTTGTTTTCCTTTTTTTTTTTTTTTTTTTTTCCCAGTACAACAATCAGTAAAATCTCAAATTAGGGGTCAAATATTGCAGACACATTATAAACTTTTATATATATATATATATTATATATTGTTCAATCATTGCATAAATCACAAAACTCTCCACAAACTGTATCATATTCTACATGTATGTTCTTCTGTAAACAAGTTTGTTTTTCTTTATATTGGAAAGAATTTAGCTTAGAGTACACACAGAAAGTGCAAGATAAATACAGGTCACATGAGAAAATGTTGGTGTTATACTAACATTAATTCAGCTTCTAAGTGAAGAAAGAAGTTAAGACTGCTGAAAAACAGTTTAGACATATCTTAAACTGTGTCCTTTTTATGGCTTCGGGAACTGGTTGTTACATCCTGATGTCACAGCAGAACAGAATTTAATGGTTTAGTAGTATCCAAAATGCTGTCAAGTCCAAACTAATACATATTAGTAGCTTATCACCCTCAGTGAAATTGATTTGTAATCTCCAGTGACAAATAAGATTGCTAGGTACACTCTCATTTTTTCAGCGATGCTTTATGGAATGCAACTGGCTTTAAAAATCATAGAATCATAGAAACATAGAAATATTAAGATTGGAAAAGTCCTCTAAGATCATACACAGGTTTGATTTTTTTTTTTTTTTTTTTTTTTCCCAGAGATGCACAAAATAGTTTAATTGGTTCTCTTATGAACACAAGAAACTCTTTAGATTCTGGGAGGTTGGAGGTTCTAAATGTAGAATATTAATATAGCAAAACTCAAAGCAGCCTTTCTAGAATTATTCCTTTTTTTTTTTTTTTTTGTCAGTCACACTAGTTCATATTCTATTACTCTGCTTTCCATCTTGATAGAGTAAAAAGAAATAGAAAGTTCTTGCAAATCCAAAAGTCTTAAGGTGGTTGAATCAGAGATTTTATTGCACTATTTTAAATGTAAGTCATAAGAAAATTGAAGATTGAAATCCATATGTCAAAAAACACAGAGTATTCAAACTTTGACTTTTCATACAGATCTGCTTTTGGTATACATTTCTGACTGGAAACCAAATAGTATCACTGAAAGTGTGAGCACAATAATATAAGTAAAACACTATAGATCTAGTTGTGGATTTTCTTAATCAATTACTCATTTCCATGTAATTTATAACATTATTTTCTAATTAACATAATGAGAAATAAAAGAGCATTGGGCAAAGCTGGACTATAATTATGTTACCCCCAAAGACAATAATTTGGAAGAATAATGGTGGTAAGTATGCATATTTTATTTCTACATTGTTACCTAAGTTCTGCTTGATGTGTGAGTCAAGGTTACCCACGTTTTGGCCTACCAATCACTGTGATTCTTGTGAGAAATGTATCCGCCTGTGTTTTTGTTTTGTTTTGTTTTGTTTTGTTTTGTTTCGTTGTCTGCCACTGACACACATAAAAAAGAGCAAATGTATATGAAATATTTAGCTTATTCTAAGTCTGTTTTGCCAAAGGCAAATAATAATGAGATAAGGTTCTGTGCAACATTACGAAACAGTGATTTGTGACATTAAATTATGTGGAACTATGGTTTCACATAATTTATTTTTATATTATTGGGTTAATTTCTATATTTTTAGGTTTTATTGACATAAATGCCTGGAAAACAGAAAAGAGAACAATTGCAATTGATAATTGCGATCTGACTGTTTAAAATAATAAATTTATTTGCCACAAACACTTCATGGCTCATAGTATACAGCTCAAGGTTTTAAGCAACAGTTTTGACCTGCTAATGAAATTAATTTTAGAGTGTAGTATTATAAAATGTTGTGAATTAGAAGAAGTTATAAATTGTTATTTATCCCTACCTGATCAAAAAGCTGGTTCCTCACCACAGATCTGAATAACTACAATGCTTTTCTTTCACTAGGATACTGATCAGAAAAAAACTTGTGTAAAAATACATCGGATTTAAAGACCCAAGCAGAGAAAAGCTAATGCTGGTTTCATGATTTTGCCCATTTATTTTTCACAGCTGGAAAAACAGACAAACAAAAAACAAACAAACAAACAAGCAAACAAAAAACCCCTCCAATTTGTAAACTTAGCAGTTAGTTCAGATTCTAAGCTTTAGAATTCCTTGTTTATAACAGCACATTGCACAGTTTACCACATTAGATCTCTCACACTTTCCATTTGTAAAGCTGGAAATTTAGCAAGTTTAGCATTCCTTGTGCTTGATAAGATCTGTAAAATCATAAGGATGAAATAGCGTACTGCATTCCAATCCTCAACATTTAATGCCTCTGATGACTAGACTCTCTTATTTTTGCTTAAAACTAGCAAATTATCGTCATATAAATAACAGAGTGGATCTATGTGAATTTGTCAGCACTGCTTCAATGTCTTACTAAACATGTAAGTTCAATGAGGATATCCTTCAGTTACTTTCAATGAATAAGCCACTGATCACAAGGTAAGATAAACTCTCGAGTAGTATCTTGGTTTCATGCTGAGCAGTGCCTGAAAAGTACAGCCAGTTACACAAAAGTCCACCCTAGATTCTTTATATGTATTACGTAATGCTAAACTAACTCTGCCTATATAGTTGCCCTTTCTTTACCTATGTTCAATACCAGATAATTTTTTTCAACTACTGTTTTCTGAAATCATGCAGATGTTAAAACAGCTATTTTATTTTTTTATTTTAGTTTTTTATTTTTTGGGGGGAATTTATGCTGACATCCTCCATTTTGAAGTGCTTGCTTTGCTGTTTTGTAACACTCAAGTTTATATTCTGTTAAATTTGAAACAGCCTTTTTGTTAGCCCCTGTTCAAGCAGCTTGAAATCATAATTTTCTATGATTTCCATGTAAAATAAGTAAAAGTTCATGAAACATCTGCCTTAATTTTGTTGGGAAAGTTCATGAGTCATTATATTTATTGGAAGGCATTTGCATTTTTATGTCCAAAATTATTAGTGAAACCATGTATGGTTGGTTTTATTGGAAATTTTATATGAAAGTGTCTCATATAGGTTTGAAATAAATAGATTCTTCCTCTCTGGCTTACCAATTGATACATTTTTGTTCTTTTGAACTGCAGAAATCCCAGTTACCTATAGCTTTTTTGTATGACTGGCATGTATACTCACACTGGGGAAGAAAATTTCCCTTCAACAAATGTAAGGTATTCTTCCTTCCTCAAAGGAATTAGTCTTTGTATTTATTTCGAGGATCAGTCATTTGTGTTTGATTTTGGGGAACCAAATGCTAGCAGAACAATGGCAGGCATTACATTGAAGTCTCCTCAAACAGTAGATACTTCTATTTAGTCTTCTAGTCCATCTTTCTCCATTGGCTGTACAGTAATCAGATTTCTGCTAATTCAAATAATGTGAATTGCCCATCATCCAGTTAAATGTGAATGCACAATATAGGGCAAATAGATCCACCTTATATGCCAGAAGAAAAATTGTGAAAGTTTCTTGCATTTTGGAAGAAAATTACTGCTTCTAACCAGTGGTAATGTAGAAATTAATATGAATTTTGAATAGGATGGTAATTTATGAAAGGTTATGTATTGGTGCAAATTTAGAATAGGCGATGTATTAAATTTCCATGAAGTCTATTTACTTAGACTTTACATCCAATGTGTAGCTTCACTGATTTGCATATCAGTTTTTATGCCTGTGACACCCAGAAAACAAATGAGGAAGAGGGATAGGCTCCTAGATGGATGGCTATTCCTAAGCTTTCTCTATGTTAAGGCACCCAGGCAAACAGAGGTATTTGGTGCTGTTATAGGTCAAAGGAAAATGACAACTTTCCATCTCTGAGCAGGGCAGAGATTTATGTCACAATAACTCCAGCAGCTCTTTCTGGCCTGGCACATATCAGTCTTGAACTGACTTATAACTATGCCTACAGACATGTTCAAATGCAAACTGGAGATAGAAATCCTTGGGAGAAGAAAAATCTTGAGAGACTTCATATGTTGGTAGCATGTCACAAAATGATACTTGGCTTCAGGGAGTCGTCCAGAACTAGTCATAATAAATCTATGGAGAGGCAAAAGATATCAATATGATGAAAGAAAAATGGATGAATAGAACTTGAATGGACTCTGCAATTTCACAGTGTCAGGATGGATAGTAGTGGAATTACTAGCACACTGACATGAACATATGTCAGACTGACAAGGAATATGTTGACTCAAACAACTAGAGGACAAAACATAATAGGGACTAAACGACTCAAGTCAAAAGCTGTAAGGTTTATGAACCTTCACTCTGTGGAGGCAGAATGACAGACTGTTTAGCTTAACTTCCTCTTATAGACAGCATCTGTTTCCCCTTACAGCTGGAAAAAAACATCAGTATTAACTAAGGAGGAGGTGCATGACCAACAAAGACCCTTGTTGAAAGCTTCTGAATTGTCTAGACACAACTGGGTTGCTATCCTGAGGGCAGTCTCAGACCTAAAGTGATATAACCTAAAGTATATAACAATGAAAATGCACATTTCCCTTCACCCACGGAGAAAGATATGAGACTCAAGACAACATGTGACCCGAGGAAGTGGTGAAATCTCTCTCTATATATTTCTCTCTTCTCTTTTTCTTGATCTTTTACTAATTTCTCTTTATTTTCCATTAACTAAATATGCTTTAGAGTAGTTGATAAGGAAATAATACATACGTCAATACTCTTATCCATAATGCTTACGAATTGTTGTTAGAAAGTTGTCTTATTTTGTCTCAAAGTGGTTGATTAATTGTTCTTAGAAGGATCAATAAACTGTCTTGCATTGTTCCTTTCAGCATCTGTCTGACTCCATCATTCCTGCAAAACCTGTCTAGTGCTCTATCCAGGAGATTTCACCTTCCTCCCAGTCCACTGAGTGAGATGAGGCAACATATTTCAGATTTTACATCTAGGGCTGCTTTCTACACCTCTCCTTATATCAATCCATACCTAAGGTAAAATTTATGCTGTTTTTCCTCTACAGCATATCTGAAGGTTTTGGTTTTCTTTTTAGTTCTTCAAGGAATGCTTTGGTCATTTTTTTTTTTTCTTTAATTCTTCACTAGAACAAGGATTCCTAACTGGGATATCATTCACTGTGAAGTTAAAATCAACACTAATATTCAAAAAATGTAAGATGTAATAGAAATAATTGGAATTATCTGACCGAGTCATTCCTTTACTTTGAAAAGGCAGTAGAAGCGGGGTAAGATCCCTAAACATATAGCTGAATTGGATGGCAATCAACATTGGTAGATTTTCATACTGTTCTGATGAGAACAGGGAAAAATCACTGCTAGATTTGAATCCATCTTTTTTTCATAAAAATAAACTGCATGATGTTATTGACTTTGCTCTCTCTTATCTCCTTCATCTTCAAATTCACTATTATCATTTCCATCAGTTCATTTCATTCTGCATTAATAATATAGCTTTATTTAAATTGTATTAATATGTGGTTTTGAAGAAAAAAGTATTTTGCACACTAGCATGCTAGAAAATCCTGACACAGTTATGCATTGGCTTCACGAGTTTCATTCATGTCTATAGAAGTGTTCATATGTACGGAAACTTAGTGAGTCCGCAAGTGAGCTTAGATATCTAGGCAGATTATATCATCAAAAATTCAGTTTCTGAATTTTCAATTTTCCTGGCATTTTCATCTGCTATTCCTGTAAATATCTTAGAATACGTCAATAAATTTGATATGCATTTCAGAAAGTAGAAGTAAATTAAATACTTCATTCAGTAAAATGAATCACAGAATCATAAAATTTCTTAGGTTGGAAGATCATCTATTTAATATCCTTCTGCTGATGGCAGGGTTGTCACCTACTAGATCAAGTTGCCCAGGTGAATGAAGTGGAAATTAATTGTCTCTCACATACAGAGTATACACAGAGAAGAGTGTGTCAGAGTCAAAAGGATTTTTGAACTTAAGACATACTGCTATAAGCTTAAGATATGTTCAGGTGTATATTCCTTCATGTAGCAACTTAAACATCTTTCAGTGCTCCGCTACCTCACGTTTCATGTCTGCAGCCAAGGATATAAAGAGTACTTGATCCATACCTAAGGTAAAATTTATGCTATTTTTCCTCTACAGCATATCTGAGGGCTTTGGTTTTCTTTTTAGTTCTTCAAGGAATGCTTTGGTCTTTTTTTTTTTTTTTTCTTTAGTTCTTCACTAGAACCAGGATTCCTTGATGTTTTTGAATTATTTAGAGGCAGTGCAAATATAACTAATAACTATTCTAATCACTAGATAATTACTATGTTGTTAAAGATTTTTTTGTAATGATAGTCAAACTTCCATGAGTATCTTCCTGTTTTTAGGTGAATTGCCTTCTCTGTATCTAGGGCTCTCAGTTACAAATGTTCAGGTATCAGCCATTTGTAGCGAGATTCTACTTTTCTTCCTCCATATGCTTAGTGTCTGAGCCCGATATGACTTTTTTTTCTTCACATTGACTGGCACTTCACATGTAATACATTGACTTCAACTGCTTCTATTACAGTGAAGTAATACTTCTATGGAAAGGGGTTGCTAAGAGAGGTGCTTTCATATAATTGATGAAACATCAATGTCAGCTATTTAAATGAAGCTAGTGAAAGAAGTGAATCAATATGCAATCCTTATTGCAACAAGTAAAAGATGTGGGGGGTAGGGGTTGAGTAATCTTAAGCAAACATGGGCTGTCATTTGGTAAAGTTTTTTTTTTTTTTTTTTGCAAACCACTAGCAGCATGCTTTACGACTACTCTTATCAGTGCTTGGCACCTTTCCCTTTCATCCTATTCCTGAAAACCATGGATATAAAATGTCTTAGGCATTTTTTTAATGCATGACATATGTAAACCGATGCATTTCTATTTGTCTGTGTGAATGGTTGATTCCACAGTAAATGACCATCCTTGTGAGTCACCTATGGTATCCCATCCTCATCACTTTACCTGCATATGGTTATGTCCCACTTACATAAAGGTGGGAAATTTGTCTGTTAATTAAAATTCTTGAACTGACTCTTGTTAGCAGCCACTTTCTACTATTTCAGATAAACACAGCTCTAGCATAAAATGTGGAGCATTTTCTTAATATACACAAATATGAGGATATTTGACATTTTTTGTATTGTTTTTAAACTGACGAGTCATTTCTGGAAGACACTGTAACATTGCTGTAAAAAGTAAGTTTTATTTGAAGAAAAATATAATTGAATTAATCTTTAATCTCCTGCTTTTTGTACTCTGTTCATCCTTTCATCTAAGATGATATTTAACATTACTCTTCAACAATGATGTCAAATGAAGAAAAACATACTAGAAGGGTTATTTTAACATGTAAGAAAAATTAATATTCTTCGTAAATATTTCATCATGATATATTTGATACCTTTGTTTGTCTTTCATGCACCTGGCACATTTTAGGTACGTCTGACATAGAGTCAACCTGATCTCTTTCTATTTATATCATTTATATAAGAACTATTTTCTTGGAACTCACCTGAGTTCCCTCGTCTCTACCAATCTGACTGGATGAATCTGTTTTCTTCTTTCTGATTCCTAGATTTTAAGTGTTTTGAGACAGGCACCATTCTTCTAATCCTTTGTTTGCCTGGTAGATAATGAAGTTCTAGAGAGTAGAACAGTTCCTTTAACAGAGGGTATCTCTGTCTGAAGACTGTGACTCACAAGCTCAAAATTATTTTAGCTGGAGCAGTTTAAGAAGTTAGCACCTCCATATCTTTACCTCCTCCTCTTATGGAAATTAAATCCCTTATAGTAGGAGTGACAGAAGCAAACCCCATGCCACCTCTTCATCTACCTCAGTTTAACAAACTAATGTTTTAGTTTATCATTTGTCATTGTCCAGTGATTTTGTTCAATATTCAATGCTGTGAATTAGGACAGCTGAGGATCTGACCTCTATTTCCTCCTGCTCTTCTGGTTTGGTGTAATAAATTCTGATTGGAGCAAGATGGAGACTTTGGAGTTGTAAAATTTAAAACTGTAAGAGCTAAATCAGAGGGTACAAGTAAAAGCCTTCAGTCTTGCAGTTTCTTTGATATAAATACAAAAATACTACAAAATGTTATAATCCCCACAGGCACAAAGCATTCATTTATAATTAGTATGGATCATTAGAATGCAGCTTAAAGGACTGTGCATTATTAATTTCATCTTCACACTTTAAACTACTGATTTTCTTTTAACATTTATTTCAAGTTGTTTTAACTTTCTCATCATAGTTGTGAGGTGTGGATTCAGTCATAAATGCTAAATGTCATTACTCGTTCAAAGATTTTTCAGGTATAAAGTGATCACTGATCAGTGCATTTAGTATACTTGTGAAGAATTAAACCAAACACAAAACAAGTATTCGAGATGTTATTTTGACGGAGCTTCAGACAGGCATGATGTTCTGTAACTATATTTTCAAACAGAATTATAGTGTATATATATATATATATATATATATATATATATATATATATATATATTTATATATATATATATAGTATATATATTATAGTATATATATTATAGTATATATATATATAATTATTCTAATTAAGAGATTTTAACGGTCTGGATGTTTAGCTTACTCTGAGATCTACTACTAGTTTGTGGCTTTATTTCAATTTTTTTTCTTGTTCTTGGCCTTATATCTCTTAGTTGTACAAGAGGAAGTAGAGAAGATGGATACACCATAGCACTAAAGTCATGTTTCATAGGAGACATCCTCCTCTTTCTCTTCCTCATTTAGATATAGAGTCTATAAACAAAGGGCTAGGAATGTTGGCAGTGACTGATATTCTTCTATTCTTTTCATAACATTAGGCAATTTTGTTCCAAAAAAACAGGATCTGTCATTAGATAGGGGAACAAACTTCACTGAGGTCGATCTAGCTGAACAACCCACACAGGCAGGATAGTGAATTGCACTGCCAAAAAGCATCACAACAATTCCCTTAAGGTATTGGATAAGGATAAAGTAAAATGCAGAGACTTATCTTCACAAGGCCAGAAATCTTCATCAGCTGCTCTTCAAAAGGCATCCAACTTTATCATCGGCAGTGTAGGATTAATTAATTATTACTGTGGCTATAAAGAACATTATGTATCTAGAATATTTTTAAAGCTCATGAACTGTTTAATCAGACTGAAGATTCTTCTAATAAGATAACACTGAGTGCTGAGTTTTCTACCTAGTCTGCGTTTCAAAGGTTTCAAAGAAAAAGTCTAGAAAAAAAAAAAATGATCAAAGTTAAGGAAAAAAAAAAGGCAACCATCAAGCACTTTCTCTTCTTGAATCCTTATGAGTTGAGAAACCACAGTTTTCATGTATTTTCATACAATTCGTTGCACTCTCAGACAGCTATCTTGAACTTCTTTAGGTAGTAGAAGCTGTACAAAGCTTGAATTTTTCTTATATGTTACTCTCACATTATGAGTGGGGGAGAACTCATCCTCATTCTTACACTGGACCCAATTTATTTCTATTGTAAATGAAAGCTGTTCTTTTGGCTTAAGAAAAGTTGTACCCACTCTAACAAGCATCAAATCCTAGCCATTATTTTAAACTGTAAATGATGCAAAGGATTTTCATAATGTATGAAGCAGTGCATCATATGCAGTTTCCTGTTTCTCATTTGAAAAAAAGCAAAAATGTCCCTTCGCTTTGTTGTGTATGTGTCAAGTAATAAACGAGCTGTGCTCTGAAGCAAGGAAATCCCATCACTTATTTCAAGAACAGGCCCTGTCACATATGCTGCAATCTCTGATGACCCAGCGCAAGCTGCCTGATTGTGTAGCACTGAAAAGCAATTTGAGTTAACAGACAAGCAACTCATAAACAACCTCTTTTTTTCTTCCTTTTTCCTTTTTTATTCTCTCTCTCTTTATTAACCATGTGGTGCATCTGCAATCTTTTATGCAATTAATTACCAAAGAAAGTAATATAATACGTGCAGTACAGAATGACTTTGCAGTTGTTCTGCTACTCTGGATACTCCTATGGGATCCCCCACCAATTTTGTTTAAAAGGTAATGTGAGTCTGAAAGGTTAATTTTTAAATATCTAAAAGAAAGGAAGAGATGTGACTAAGTAGCAATGGCAGGTGAACTGAAAAATATTTTGGTAAGGTTACTAAAAAAAAAATAGGAAAGATCTCAGCTTCTGATTAGCTATTTCATGTTTCATTATAAATACCAATACTTTTTAGAGGAATACATTTTAAAGGGGAGATACCACATATTTAAAGTCAGAATTTATGATTATCTCAAAAAATACTGGCATAACTAAGGATGTAAATAATCTCTCTTATTTCAGAGAGAGTATGTTTGAAGCAAAGTATAATCAGTACTGTCTGGCATGGGCATATGGTAGTGAACAACTGCTAAAACTTTGAATACAAACTGACTGGGAATAGAAAGGCATAGGAAGGTGACAGCGTAGTATCAGCGACTGGCAATGTCAGTGATTTAGAAAAAAAAATAGATACTGTTTTGCATGATTTATCACCTCTATTTTTAACTTGTGACAGGAGTTACAATTTCAGATCCACTAAAAATTATTGCTGAATTCAGCTAGACTAAGTGCCAGGCATAGGAGTTGAAATTCTTGTGTTGATTTATTTTAACAGCAAGTAGACTGAAAAAGATATTATTATTATTATTATTATTATATTATTTCATTTGGAAATCCTAGCTTAAAAACAATGTTTTTTAACGCTGCCAAGACATCATGCTTTGTCAGTGAAATAATTTGGAGCAGAGTAGTACTTCTCTGAAGACGCTTACAGCTTCAAGGTCAACTGCTAACTGGCTAACAGGGCTACTTCTATTATCATGGCTATAATTTATTCTGCTATTTCCAAGAAACTAACTAACTAACTAATTAAAAATAAAATGCCTTCATTTCAGGAAAAGAGAATTAAATGTAAATTTCAAGTAAAAATAGAGATTACATTGTATACAGATGTAAAAGAGGATAGTTCTTGCATTATACTTTCAAAAGAATTTCTGAGAACTTTTGATAACTTTTCAGAAATAGAATAAAACATTCATTTAATTTTTGCTTTCACGTATCTTAAGAATACAGATACTTCACTTTTTACTGTAAAATAATTACAACAACAGCTGGTGCCTCCCAGTCTTACTTCTAAAAAAAACAGCCTCAAAAGCTAGAGTCTCTTCATGAAGCAAGCAGTAATGTTAGCTGTTACCTTGGTGAGAGCTAGAGCAGAGCTTTGTCTCTTCACTTTAAAAAGATATACAACATAAATAATAAAATAAAAGTAACAATAATAATAATAATAATAATAATACAGAAGTTGTTTTATATCTCAGAAGATTCCAAATTCAACAAAAAATATTTTTTAAGAGGTGGATAATAAAAAGTTCCTGCACTGCACAGATAAAAGTGGAGGCTGGAAGGAGTGTTGCCTGTTTATCATTATCAACAGACTCAAGAAACAGGTTCGCATCCTCTTCTTTTGCATTCACACCTGACTATCATCTTTTCGATGTGATTTATCATGTGAAAAAAAATGGTCTATCTGTCTTAGATAAAGACCTTCTTCTGCTCTGTGCTCCTTTTCAAGTCACTCAATCCAATATTGCCATCACATAAACAGTTTTGGTATGCAGTTAGGTCAATAGTTGAGTTTCTTACTTCAGGAAAGAACAAAAGGTTGCAGGATACCTGCAAAGTCTGAATGCAAACAGTCAGAAAATGGGTCTAATGTCACTTCTTCATTTGTAGCTATTCCCTGTTCTTTCAAACTGATCTTCATGAATCTGAAAAGCAACTAATGGCTTTGAGTGCTTTTAACAGACTATTGGCAGAACAGGAAGAGTTTTGGGTGTATAGACATTTTCAGCGCCTCAGATTTTGCAGCCCTTTGTGTTGCTACAAGTGTTGAAACTTAAATGCATCTAGACTAAGATTAGATTCCTTTTGCCTGAATTCTTTGCAGTTCCTGAAGCCCAGTTAACTGAAACATTAACTAGAGTTGCAAGACCCTGTAATAACTGCACTTTTACCTTTGGTCTTAAATACATTATGAATTATGCAGGAAAAAAGTGTCTGTCACTCCACCTACACAGGACGTTTTCTGGATGTATGCAGACTAGCCTGTCAAATTGCTCAAATTCCTGTAATGATGTGATGATTCATTTAATTTGATGCGGCACATGAATATAAAATGAAAGGGTCAAGCTGTGTTGATTTTTGCTTTCCTGACTTTTTTTTTTTTTAGTTTGAAATAGATGTTTAATGTTTTTCGGTGTACTATCTGAAAACAATTTGTGAGTCTTGTTTTTTTTTTTAGCTTTCTTTCTATACTAAATCTTCATTGATCTAAAAATAAGAAATAAATTTTCCATTCATGTAACATTTTTCTGAACAGCACAAAATGCTGAATGAACTTCATAACACATAGCCTCTCATAGTTATTCTTACAGATATTATTTCTGAGTAAAAGGAAAGAACGGCAGAAACATTTGCTCAGATGAGAAATGATAATATTCAAAATGATAGTGATTATCAGCTACTTTTCTGGAGCTATCTATAAATATTTATTCCTATTAAAAATCTAGAATTCTGCAGTGCTTTTCAGGATGGAAGGAGTTAAGTACAGTGCTATCTATCACAAATAAATTCAAAATATTTGCATGATCAAAGCCAGTCTTTCTTAAATTAGTAGTTGAGTTCTTCAGAAATAGTTTAATATTTTTTTTTCCCAGTAATTTCAGTGTCATATTCCTCTCTGCTATTAAAGGCTTTTTTGTTTGTTTGTTTTCTTGGTTTTTGTTTGCAATAGTCTGTGAACATGGGAATAAAATTTACTGCTTACCAATAAATATGTACTAGCTCTCTAACACTGGACAATATTTAATACAATTGCCTACAATTAGAAGTACTTCTCTATTCAAACAGTATCACTGAAATGAATGTATTAGTCAACCTTAATAAACACATCTCAGTCAGCCATTAAGTTTTTCAAACACAAACATCTGGCTAATAATGATAACTTTCAATTTAATCTTATTTCTGTGTGGTATGTTGGATGGATGCATTGCTTACATGAAATGTAATCATACAACTATTTTATGCTTAAACGTATAGTTAGCATGATGCTGAAGAAGAGTTTCTCATTTGATGGTATAAGGAGATTGTGTTGATTAGACAATATATAAAGAAAGATTATTCCTTCCTAACTTTGCCATCTCCTTTTTATTATTCTGAACAACTCACATTCTCACAACTGAAGTCTCGCCTTCCTCAGCCTTGAAATTCCATAGAATTAAGTCCCCCACTGCCTTGTGCTTTTTGGGTATTTCTATCTGCATAGAGTAACTGTGAAATGCAGAGAAATGTAGAATGTACCATGGATGGAAAATCAGGACTGCATATAATCAAGAAAAGTAAACTAAATCTTCATTCTCAAAAGTTAAGCTGATATTCATTAAAAATATCACCAGTAATTACTGCGTAGTAAGTGACCATTAAATTGAAATTAAGCCAAATATGGATTCCTGCTCTACCCTTTGCTTCTTCAGTAAATGAATTAATAAATTAACTGTATTTTAATATGTTTAATTTTTGAATTACGTATGATTGGGATTGGCCGTACATGATCTACAGAAACCTATGTTCAAGGAAAAGGTTACAAAGAAATTTTTTGTCAGGTTTTTACCAGGAACTTTCCAGATAATACCTTACTGGCTTTCAAGTAACAAGTACCCACTGATTATGCAATACATTTGTTGTGCTAAAAGCATAAACAACATAACATATTCAACTATATATCTGAAATGATTTAATGGATTAGCTGTTGTGAACACACTTTGGCCCCAAAATGGTGTAATCTATAGCAATACAATTCATAAACTTGTGACTGCTTTAATCAATTTCACACTGAATTAAACAGAAACTAGAGTTTTCATTTTATGGACAAGTCTGCTACTTGGAAATGCATGAGTCCAATGGAAAATAAGCACGATACACATTTACATGAAAGGAAAGTAGTGGTAGAATGATGATTTTCTATCAGTTGAAACATTTATTTGCTTCTAAAAGCTAAACATTTTTTTTTTAAGAGATAAAAATTAAAGTGGCTCGATTTCATGGAAAGGAGAATAAAGGTAAGTTTTCAATCAATCAGTCAATAAAAATATACAATAAATGTATATGTGCATCATCTTTTCTAATAATAATCAGATTCCTCTCTGTAAATGAAATATATTTTCCTTACTGAAATGTTTTTTTTTTTTTAAGACTATGTCTGTGAGATGAAATTGATTTCACAACAGATGTGCTATGAAATTTGTTGTATTCCTAGTTTTGATGTTGATAACATATCATTTGCTAGCACTAAAATGATACAATAAAACAAATGAAATTAACTTGATTATGTATTTTAAACTAGGCTGTGATCTCCTTGTTAAACTGGGCCCTCAGTGTAAACAGAAGTAACCCAGAAACCTTAAAATTTGCATAGATTGATCTACAGAAAAACTTTGATAATTTATGATGTCTAAAACCTGCTTATATTTACCAGTCTAGTTCATTTTGAAAATAGGACTGATACAAAAAGTAGATAAATTACACCAAAAGTTAGAGAATTAAAAGTTAAGTGACTGGCCTACGTTATGCTAGGAAGAAATGTGTTTTATTTCATTTATGGCATATAGTCATCCTAAAATAAGATGAACTGCTCATTGACGTGCTTCTCTCTCCATTCGCAATAGGAAAAACTGAGCTTTGATTAGAGACCTAACATTAGATGAATGAAGCTGGTATGGATGAATTCCAAAAATAGGAATTTGGGTTTCTAGTATTTTCTTCCCAGAAGCTCATTTTTCAGCTGCTGGGAACTAAGGAGAAAGTAGGAGAGACAGGGCTGGAAAGATGGAGGAATAAAAGAGCACCAGACTTCTAGTCACAACTGGTTACCTTGTTGAGTTAATTTCCTTTTACATGCTGGTAAGCAATCAAATGAAATGCTCAAAATGCTTTACCATACCTGATTGTGGACTTTGTTTGGGGATTTTGGCTGCTGCTTCAGGGCTGGAGGTGGCACGCACACGTTGATTGGCAGGGTTATGGATGCTACTTGGAACAGCTGCTGAGATGTTTTTGCGAGGTTTCATGTCTTGCAGCCACATTGGAGATGCCTCAAAGGCCTGCATTCGCCGAGAGTGGCTATTAGCATTGACTTTGAGATATGCTTGGGCCTTGTATTCCTGAAGGTCTCCATAGTTGGCATCAGTCACCCTGCACTCATACAAGCCTTCATCTTTTTTCCTTACTTTTGAAATCTGCAGCTTGTGGGAGATGTCATTCCCTTGTACTTTCACTGTCTACAAATTTTCCAGGAAAACAAAACAAAACAGAAAAACACGGCATCAGTTATTATTTTTTCACTGGGAAGACTATACTCATAAAGAGATTGTCCAGAGAAGATCATATGCTGAGTTAATCAGTGGTGTAATTGTGCTTACTGCAGAGAAGTTACATCAAAGATGAGTTTGGTTATTTATATCTAGAAGGCTGTCTGACATCTTCTTTTCCAAACTGTTTAGATGGTTTACACTGAAATGTTAATTGGACTCAGACAAACAACTCAAAATACCATATTCATTCCAGTTAATTTCTTCAGATCATAAGCATTCTTAATAAGCTTTCTCACATAAGATCTGTGTATTTTGTTGGTTAAACCTTTTCAGTTAGTTGGCTGTATTGAATAATTCAGCTTTTGAACTACTGCATTTACAATTTTGTTGGAGATATTTGCCAATATTTCAAGTTATTTAAACTTCTTTAATAACTATTAATTAGTAGTCCTCACTTTGTTGAGACTGCACTTTTGGAATTCAATTTACCTCTTTGGTGTGTCCAAACCTTTGGTCTTTATTAATCATAACAAGTAATCTTGTGTCAGGCAATTTCCTTTGTCTCATTTATTTAACTTGTATACTTATTAGAAATCATATATCATTTCCATTATTTAACAATAGAAAGCAGCATGTATTCAAGATCATGTTAAAAGCCATAAGCTAAAATCAGGATTCTGATTTATCTTTAATTGTTTCTAATATCTGAGATTAATATAACATATCTTTGTCCCAAATAATTAAAGGATGCCTCAGAAAACTATGCATCCAGGAATGTCTGATAGATATTAGGATGCATTAAGAGAGGTAATACAAGTTCTTTGCTGTATTTTCACCACCTCAGAGAATTTATTTAATTAATTGGCACTTCTGTCTGAATAGATTAATATCTATTCCCCCACTGGAAGCCAGTTAAGAGAGATTCAATGGGAACGAGCACCACATTAATACCAGTCTCATAAAAACATGTATCCACGTGTTACTGTTATAATATCAATAACAGGCAGTGGGGAAAAGTCAAGGTAATGAATATGTAACAGATAACAGAAATGGTCAACAGTTAGATTAAAACTAGACGTGTTATTGATGATTATTCAACACGTTGCTTCTGATAACTTGGTTTACCATAGTCACTAATGTTGGCAACATACTTATTCTGCCTGCTTAACGAACAGAAGATGAATACTTATGAATACATTATAGCTTTAAGACCCTGAATAGTCTTTACAACTGGAAGCTGGAAACTGTGGTATTTTCAGGTCTGAATTTATAATTGACTGAGTTAAACATATGGACTGCATTCTTTCACGCATAACATATGCAACATTAATTACACATGTAGGTCTCCTCAAAAACAGTGCCTCCAAAATACTTCAAAGCAAACTACAACAATTACAAATAGCACAATAAAACTATTTCATAAAGGATATTTTCATCTACAAAACACTATTTTTCAACATAATCACCATTAGCTATGCACATCCATTAGCCATGAACAAAAGCCTGCATGCTGTATTCATAAAAATGAGCATAGGTGGCCCACTAATTCACAGCTATTATGACAGTATCATTGCCAGGAAATATTGCCCACGCAATTCATTTTTCATCAAACTGAACAGATGGAAGTCAAAAGGTACTAAATCCAGACTACATGGTGAGTGGGGTAGGACAGTCCAGCCAAAACTGGCAATCTGCTCCATGGTCTTCCAACTGGCATGAGGCCTAAAATTGTCGTATTTCAAGAGAAAGGTTGTCTTCTCTTCTGGTCTGACTCTGGAAGTTTGAGCCTTCAGCTTAGTCATCATGGTTTGTCTGAGTTCCAGGAAATCCAGAAGGATCACTCTTTTCCTGTCCCAAAAGACAGCGCACATCACTTAACTCTCCAAGGGCTGAATCCTGAAACTTTTATTTGATGAATTCACATATCACCACTCCATGGACTACTGTTTTGACTCCAGCGTGCAGTGGTGATACTACATCTCTCATGAGTAAGGATGTGATCCAGGAAACTGTCACCTTCAATCTTGTATTAATTCAATAGGTCCTGACAAACTTGCATATGATGTTCTTTCTCTTCCTCTGTGAATACTCATGGGACCCATCTGGTGTAAACTTTGTGATATTCCACTGTTGCCACCATCATTTCCAATGCACTGCAGCTAATATTCCCTGGTCATAATCTGCCGATCTGCAAAGATGAGCTGATTAAGACTCTCTTCATTTTGTGGTGTGACAGCTGTGCATGCCCATCTGAAACATGGCTTGTCTTTCACATCACTGTTGCCACTGCTGAAATATACACCCACCTCCTCACTGTGTTCACTTCCAATGTTTAGTCCCCATCAATGGTCAGGAAGTATTAATGAATGGCACTGATGTTATGGGCCAACACAATAAAAGAGAAGGCATTACTTTCGGAGCATCCCTCGTAGAAAGTGCCAGATAGTTATTTCAGTCATAGTAACAATGTATCTCTACTGAACAGCTCATATTTGGCTAAAAGATTTAAAAATTTCATATGAGCTACATGAATGGAAAGAAAATCTGCAGGTCAGAATCCTCCCCTATTTGACTCCATGCAATATCTACATAGTTAACAGTGGAGCACAAACAGAAAATAGAATAAGCTTTTGGGCTTGTGCTTGAAATTTAGAAATTATCTCACTTAAAACTATCAGAACTGGCATATTTCAGTACCGTTTAAAAATCAGTACATAGATTTTACTATCTCCTTTAAGAATTAATGTATTTGAAAATTTACTTCCCTCTTCATGAAGATACTTTCGTTCACGGGTAGTATTTTTATGCCATCAAGAAAAAAAAAAAGTCTACATTTGCCAAGTGTATTTAGTCTCTCACCCTAATGTATTATGCAAGCTTATAAAAACATTGTATAAATACCCCATCCTAAATTATCACCATACATACTAAAAGAGAGATTTAACTTGAAAGATGGGGAAAGCTTTACCAGCCATACTGTGTTACAGACCTTCTTGATTACTATACAGACTTTGAATACATTGGCTACAGTACGGAATAAATCAACTGCCAGCATGAAGTCTAGGAAAATAGTATCCAGAGGCTGTATGTAGACCTTGTTTGTAATTTGGTCTACAAATGTAGCTGAAGATATGATCCATGACACAAATATTGATTGTGGTGAGAAGTATCATAGAAAATTTAAGTAACATTAGAATATGTATAGTATATATGCAAAAATGTGTATATTCAATTTTACAAATGCCCTTCAGTTATATCTAGATGCACTTCGACTTGATGTAGTTACTAGACTATTTGTTCATGGGCATGGAAGAGGAGAAAAATGAAGGATTTAATGGAAATTATTTGACTGTTTCTGCTGCAAGTTTTACTGGTAGTTAGAACCTTGACTACACTCTCTAAGAGACTGTGCCTGAGAAAAATCCTTTGGGCTCCAAAGAAGTATTCTTGTTTCAGTATTTACTAAGTATTTGTGTCTTTCCATTGCAGTGAGCATGACCCCACCACCGTACATATCTTGGGTTGCCATATGAAGATTTTGAACTCTTCTAAGGTCAAGCAGCCATTTTCATGCCTGACTTGGGATATGGGTATGTTAAGGAAGGCCCTTGCATCCTTGTACTGCACAAGGGTTGCAGCAAAGTTGATCATAGCTTTGTTGACATATTTTGGTTTAATATCAAAACAGCAAGTAGTGTCAGTACCCCTCTTTCCTCAAAAAGAGATTCATTGGCAAGACCTCTCTCTCAGCAGGCTTTACTCCCAGTGGGGAGGTGTTGTCCTCAGAGTGAGCCCAAAAATAGTGCTAAATCAAACTCAACAGTATCCAGAGATAAATGCAATCAAGAAACAGCACAATGGGCAAAGTCTGCCTGCTTTGTGTCGTGGAAACAGGTTCTACCAAATCTCTACCGCTAGGGCCTTCCCTTCAGACACCTTCATGACCACGGGTCCCCAGGAGAGCAGACTCCCTAACGCCTGCCGGCAGCGCCCAACTCGGCTCTGAGTTAGGAAGCAGTCGCCCGAACAGCGGGCTGGGGGCACCACTTACGCTTATCTTCGTGCCGTCGCTCTCCAGGTCCCGTTCAGGCAGGAGCTCCACCTGCAAGGAAAGAAGCGTCGCCGTAGGTCTCTGGTCCCCGCATCGCCGCAGCAGCCCAGCTCCCCGCCGTGGAGTGCCGTGTAGTAGGGCAGCCGCGCAGCGCGTCTGCCACCTGCGGGCCGCGGCGGGCAGAGCCCAATCTCCACCTCCGCAGAGGCTGAGACCCTCCGGCGGCCACCCGCCCGCGTCGTGGCGGCGTCGTTCAGGGTCGGCTGAAGCCCTGAGCGATGCGGAGGTGGCAGTAGGGAAGGTCCCCCAGGGGATGGTGTTTGGACAAGGCTCCTTTCTGACCCTCTCGGAGGGATGAAATTGCCATGTTGCATGGATTTTTTGCTTGTATGGGGCATTATATGGCTTTCACTCATTCTATCCTCTAAAGAAAAAAAAAAAATAAATAAAAGAGGAAGGAAAAAAGTATGTGCCTTTCTATGGCAATTCTGCTGCACTAGCTGTAAATTGGAGAACCGTGTAGGAGTTTGCTATTTGGGAAATAAAAAATTCTCACAAGAGGCAGTCTCTGAACAACTGCCTTCCGAAGGGAATCTAGAGGGAATAAAATAAAATAAAATAAAATAAAATAAAATAAAATAAAATAAAATAAAATAAAATAAAATAAAATAAAATAAAATAAAATAAAATAAAATAAAATAAAATAAAATAAAATAAAAAGAGAACAACAACAACAACAACAACAAAAGGAAAATAATAATAATAATAATAAAAAAGCAGACTTTGGAAATCTGTGTGGTTTCATGAATGTCCCTAGCTGCATACCTAGAGTGACAGGCACCAAAGGTGCCATCCCTTGGGATGGGGATTTTTCTCTGCAGGTTCCTGCACTGTTATTTCACAAATTGAAATTAAGTGCCTGAGAAGACACAGAACCTCCCTCTGCTTCCTGCCCCTTTCTGTCCCTCCATTCTATCCTTTTTTGTGATGTTCTTCCCAGGTGGTTTATGGAGCCCATGACAGAGGATCAATACCTGAGTTCCTGTCACCTCAGCACCAGCCTCTTGGTCCTCAGCAGCCCGCAGAAACCACCACTGGATCTCAAGGTACACCGAAGTGGAGCCACTTTGGAAAGCACAAGACATCTCCACATTCTGCCCTTCAGTTGCCGTGACATTTCGGGGAAATTCAGTGAATTTTGCTGTAAAACAAATGCGTAGCACGTTGGGATTCTGCTATCTGCACACTATTTATTCTCTCATTTTATCTTGACATTCTCCCTTTCTCTATTAATTTCTCCGTTTTCCCACCCTCCTTCCCTCTCTATTCTGTTTTTCCAGTTTCCCCACACATTATCTCCCCAGCCCTTCCAAAACTCAAATAAGTCTTTTCTCCCTTATGTACAAATCCATCTTCCTAGCAGTCTAAGTTCTGCTCAAGGGAAATGTTACAGACCTCACTGCTTGCTCGCATGGGTTAGTAAAGTTTCATTTAATTAGGTCCAAATACCTTTGGGCAGAATGTAGTATTTCACCAGAATCACTGAGGTATTTTGTTCAAAACCAATTTGGAAGTGGAAAAAAACACAAGAGACTGATTTATTGTGTTTTGGAGGGCTGAACTAGAAATGTGTAAACTGTTAAATCTTCTGTGGCTGCCAGGAGCAACTACTGAAACGGGTTCTCTTCTGAGGGGTGGGTTATGACCACTTGCTAAAGTGCCCATTTCAAAGGTTTTACCTGAGTTACTTACTCTTTCTGAGAAACTCTGCTTGTGTAATGAAACCAAGACAAATACATATTTTAATTCTCACTATGGGCATGCACATTATAGAACTAACCTTCACCTTTGTCCATCTCTACATACCACTGCTAGGTTTAAAAACTAATCCTGATCAACATAGTCCAGTATTTCTTTTAGCCTCAGTTTTGACTTCCTTCTCATTCTTTCACATAATTCACTTTAAAATTGTGCATCATGATGAGAAGTGATGGTCGAGCAAGGGGAATACTGCAGTCAAACAATGTGGTGAAGAAAATGTGCATTTCAAGAACAGGAAATTTTAGAAAGAGTCTGCAGTGTTGTTTTCTGTTATGGATTGTTACAAATTGACTAGATCAAATTATGAAGAGAAGGAAATATTACTGGTTCCTCCTCCCCTCTTGCTGTCTTCTTATCCAGTCTTCCTATCTAATCTGGAATTGATGGGTTAATTTAGAAATATGCTTAAACAGCTTTACTTCTGTCCCCCACCACACAAACACATACATACTTATGGTTGTCAACAACAACTCAACAAGATCAGCAAAACTACCAGCTATTATTTTACCATGTCCTTTCTTGTGCTGCCCACACATCCCCAAACACAGACACACGCAACACACACACAACACACACACACTCACATGCACACACAAGCTCCCCTGTCAGCGTTTGCTAGTCATCTCCTGAAACAGGCAAAAGGACTTTGCATTTTGCATCTTCGGGGCTTGCAAGTTTGCTTCTTTCTTTTTTCTTTTTGCCTGCTTCCCCCTTCTGGTCAATGCGTGTGAACGGTGAGGGGAGGTGAAGGGGAGTGCTACCCCTGCACTCCACTACCGCAACGCCAGGCACAACCCGGCGCGGGTCGCCAACCCCGCGGAGCCGGCGGCGGAGAGCGGCGGGCAGGGGGCGGCGGGCAGTCAGCGAGCGGGCAGCGTGGGGGCGGCCCCGGGCGAGCTGTCCATGGTGCTGACAGCGGCTCCGCAACCCTCCCGATCCCAAACAACCGGCACCCGCAGCGCCGGGGCTGCTTGAAATGCAAGGCGCGCCTTACAGCGAGGAGGGAGGAAGACGAAGGGAGTGTGTGTGTGTGCGTGTGCGTGTGCGTGTGTGTGTGTGTTGGGGGGGGGGGGGGGGGAGTGGGAGGAAGAGGGGGACGACGAAGAGAGAAAGGGAAGGCAGGAGGAAATCTTAAAGGAAGTCGATTTTGTTTTTCACTCTCTTTTGTTTTTGTTTTTGTTTGGTTTCCTTTTTTTTTTCTTTCAGAAATACACATAGTCACCAAATGAAAATGAAGGTCTGACACTGAGGATCACAATATAATGGGAGAAGAAAGGGGATGTAACACGAAAGAAGACTGCAATATTTTCAGGGAGGCAGTAGATTTAACCATCCGGTACTTGGTCTAAATGCAATAATTATGCATGCACGTTGTGTGTTCATTTTATGCAGGCATGTATATACAAAAACATACAAAATGAAAACTCCATTCACCAGCACTCCTTAATTCCTTTGTAAGGTGCCTCTTATTTCCTTCTTCCCAATCAAATAAGACTATTTTATTCTCACTTTGGGGAAACTTTTTGCTTCTTTCCCTATTTGCAAGCTTTTTTTTTTTTTTTTTTTTTTTTTTTAAAGATAAATTTGATTCTGATGCTTGGTGTCTTCATCTCCTACATATTGTGTTTTCCCTGTTTTTTTTTTTTTTTTTTTTTTTTTTTTTTTTTTTCCTTAATCCTCTTCTTCCTCCCTCCCCACTCCTGTCCTCACTATGTTTTAGCATGGAAACACACACACATGTATTTGACAATAAATGATCTTACCTTGAGTAGACAGTCCTTGCTGAATATACATAACAGAAAAAAAAATGAATCCAACATAAGCTAGAAAGATCCCCATCATTCCAAGACGAAGAAGTCACATCAGGGTAACAAAAGCCAGAAGTGCCCTCAAAAAAGGAAGAATTTCTATATGAATGTATTTATGTATCTCTAAATGTATGAATAGAAAGAGATTTTAAAAATGTTACAAAAAAGCTCTGTATTGTAGCCCTAGCTGCGACACTGGCAGCATTCTGCTACTCAGTGGAGTCTTTTTCTTTGGGAAGAGAGAGTGTTGCAATACAGTGAGGTTTAGATGAGCTGTCTCAGGCACTGTGTTGCTTGAAGTCCAGATTCAGACTATAGGAAAAAAAAAAAAAAAAAAAAAAAAAAGCACACGTTGAAAAGTGGGTATCAACTGCCTTCCGTGCCTCTTTTCAGCTACCTGGCAGCTTCATCCAACGTCAGCTCCTGCTGCTCAGGGTGGCGTGATGACTACCCTCCCTACACACTGATCCAGCTTGAGAAGAGGGGAGTGGGGAAAGAAGGGGGGGGGTTGGGAAGGGGGAGAAGTCTACTGTGCTTCAACTTTTCCCTCTAATGGCTGCGATGATGCCTTTAACCCTTCCCTCTCTCTCTGCTCTGTACACATCTCTACCTGTTCTGATTTCTGCTGTCTGAAATGAAATGCTGGTGTAATGCTTTTTTTTTTTTTTTTTTTTTTTTAATCACAGTCTACAGCTTCTGACTGTAGACAGAACAGAGAGCCTCTATTGTACTGATATAATCTTCAGTCTTTTATTCCAAAACACTCAGTGGCTAAGAGAGCAATGCAGTGGTTTGATTTTTGGTGAGTTAAGCTGTTTCTGTTTTCTCCTTTATCTCTTCCTCTTACAGAGTCTGAGAAGAAAATAGTTATTCAGTTAGCTTACTGCACTTGCTATTGCCTGCTCCAAATTACTATGCTCTAGCATCTTATATTAAAATATTGTTGCTTTTTTTTTTTTTTTTTTTTCAGAGACATCACAAGAGGATGGTATTAAGAATGTGCTTAGTACATATTTATATAGATTTCTCTGAAAAAAGAATATTGAAGCAGTTAAAAATTGATTTTGATGTTCTACAGATTACTCACAGTAATATATATATATATTTGCAGTAAAAAAGGTGCTTACAATGTATTAAAGAATCTTTCTCTTGCAATGAATATTTCCATCTCTCATTCCTATTTTATACTGATGTATATTAAAACTATATAGACAATACACCAACTTTGACTGTATTAGGTGTTTGAAACAACCTGAAAAACATGTGTGATGAGAGAAGTTCTCTGACTAAAAACATAATATTGTTTATGGTGAAAAGCCATCTAGAAAGTGCTTATTGCACTAAGCTGGCAACAAATGCCTTCACAAGGCAGAGACAAAGACGAATGTGAAAAGAATGCATGTTAATAATTCAGACTGCCAAACAGTTGATTTTAACTGCTAATCATAACAGGGTGGGGAAGGGAGGGGGGAGAGAGGGAGAAGAAAAAGAAAAGAGAGAACCAAATTAAAAATAATTTCATCCACATGGGCAGTATGTTTTTCTATTGGATGAAGAACTGGGCAGGTTCTGTCATTTCTGGCAATAGGAGTGCAGTAGTTCCGCAATGCTATGAGATGCAACTTTTTTCTTACTTACTGCAACCTTCTAGATGATTGCATGCATGCATGATGTTTGAAATAGCTACAGATAACTCTTTTGCCTAATTAATGCTATCCAAATGGAAAAAGAATCCTTCTGTCTGCATTTTAACATTTGTTTGTTTTACAATGTTATGGTTCCCATTGTTCTCATCATTATTTATAGGAAAAAACAAAAAAACAAAAAAACATTTTCCCTTCGTAGTGGTCTATTCCATAGGTGTCATACCATAATCATAGCAATATTTCTGAGTTAGAAATAACTACAATAAATTAACTATGATTTAAATGATTAAAATGATCTCCTAAATATAAAAACAATTATGCTGCATTAGAGGTTCTCTATTACCACAGTTCTAATTACTTTAAAGGAGATCATGATGGATGTATTCATAATCAAAGAAAACCTCCAAAAGAAAAGTAGAAGTATTTAAAGGAGCTAAATTATTTGAAGTAGCCAATGACTTTGAGCTATTCAGTTATAAGATAAACGCCAGCGAGGTCTTTACAAGTTCAGATGGTGAGTGTTTCAATAATTTTTATGAAAGAAATCAGATCCTTTTCAGATGGGTAACCAAAATTCTAAGTCATTCTTAACACTGAAGTCTGATTATAGGATTCAATTCAAACCCATGTACGTCATCAGTAATCAGTTGAAATTACTAATTAGAGACATATTATAAGCAGCCATGTTAAATGTAAATTAGACTAGAGGAAAGAAACTCTAAGAAGCATCACCTGGTTTAGAAGGAAAGAAGAAAACAAAAATAGACCCCTTTTCCTTTTTTTGCATTTTTGTTATTCCAAATTGAAGCATTTGATAGGTAAATTAAATGTTATCAATTTGATATTTAGAAAAATATAATCCTCCAAAATTCCTTGTAATCAGAAACTAACTGAATCTTAAAATAATGTCACAAGGAGTTACAAAATAATAACTATAGTTAATAATATATGAATCAGATTTTGTATTTGTTAGAAGACTGATTTAATGGACAGAATCTTAAAACTTGGTTAAGTGATAATTATTTCTGCTTTATTTATTCTCTGCATCAGTCTATATACTTCTCTGAAATATTAAAACCAGAGTTATAGAAGAAATCCACTTTGTGCTATCAATGTTAAATTTTACACTGATGAATGTGTTTTGTCCATGATCAAGCACATTGGATGAATCTGAGCAGTGAATGTCTACCATAACTTGGTGTGAAATCTATCTTTGATGCTGTAGAAAGTGTTTTTATGTAGCATATGTTACATGAGAAATGTCAATTGTACTTTATTATATGAGTTATACAGTTTATGTGAAGTATTTACTACCACTTTTTTCCCCCTTTTCAATGATTCTAACAGATGAATTGTGACTGGAAAACTTTCCCAGGTCATAGTCAAAATATCTATGCACAGGGGAATGACTTTTGAAATTTGCCAAAGATATTTAGGGGAAGACACTTAGGCTGTTTTGGACCAGAAATTTGTATCTTATTAATACCGCAGTAAAAGTTTCTGATAAGGTCCCTCTTCAAAATCATAAAAGGCCATGCAAGTTCATTACTGCTCGACTTACAATCCCCGTGACTATGCATCTCTTTTAACTACTGAGGAAAAACATGACTACTGAGGTTCTGATGCTAAGCTCAATAAAGGTGAGAAATGAAAGATACTGCACTGCCAGTCAACAGTAACTTTGGAGTGATTTGGTCCCAAGAAGATTTTGTACATGCACTGCTGTAGGCTGCTTTGTCCTGCACAAAGGTGGTCAGCTGGCAAAACATCACTCTGCATGAAGCAATTGCTGAGTGTTACTACCCAGAAATGTCAGTCAAATATGAAAAGAAGAAAAGAAATTTATGAGGAGTGCAGTTAAAAATAAATAAATAAATAAAATTAAAACATTGGTGACACAGTCCCATTTGGAATACTATGTGTTTATATTTCTGAATTTGAGTTCTCTATTAAAAAAAGAAAAAATTATACACATGTTCCTTATCTTATTTGTAACATACTCTCTGGATCTGAAAGAAATTGCTTGTGCACCTAAAAAGGCTGTGGAATAGCATAAGATAAAACTGCAAGGGAGAAAGAACCTAGAACAGTTATTGTGGAATAGTATTACAATTAAAAGAGACAATTTCTCTGAGACTACTCAGAGAAATATGTCAAAAATATCTTTGCAATACTATGTAGTCAAAAGGGTCTTTTGTGTAGCTAGTATCGAAAGTCTATTGTACTAGAATGTTAAGCAATAGAATATTATGCAATGTTTTCTCTATGTAAGAAGATAGAACAAGTTATTTCTGTTCGGAAAATTAATTTCAAATGAAAGAGAGTCTTACTGTTTGTTCTATTAAATGTATCTTATTCCTTAAATGACTGAGAAGAAAATTATGAGAACATGAAGGTGGTACTAACTGAAGTCTTCTTTAAGTCAATCAGCTTCAAACTCATTGTCTCATGGAGACTTTATTGATTAGTGAATTACTTTTCCTCTCCAGTGTTTTTTAGTTTTCTGTCTGTAAGATGTGTTTGGACTACTGGATGATTCTAGACTAAGTTGACTGATGGAATGAAGTTAAAAGGGTTCCACTTTCTTTTATGTAGTTTCACAATGGCTACATTGGGTAATTGTCTGGAATCATTGGCATGGAAGTCTGTTTTGTTGAAAAAGGAAATTTGAATCAATTTAGATACCTCCTGTTTTCATAATAAAGTGAATTTAGGTAGTATTACAATATGTTGCAACTATATGACATGTTCATACTTTGTTATAACTTTGTGAAAGCCAATTCATTGTACTTGCTAGTATCAGCTTTTATGAGACAAATAATCTTTTGCGATACAGATGAATAACCCAGGTTTTCAATTCCATTGGTGGCTAAACGCCAAGAAAACTTCTATAAGTGAAATTGGCTTTTAGGATTAGGTTTCTAACAGAGTTTTACTGTCTACCTAACTGGTGTAAAAGCTGCTGTCCACAGAGGTGTGAGCAAGGCTTACATCTTTCTCTGTCCCACTGCTCTTTTTCTATACCATAGAAATTCAGATCTTTAATCATTTTTCAACAAGAACGTGAGTTGTATTCATTTTGAGGGTTACTTACCACTTGTTTATGAGTGGCAAAGTAATGTTCCATTTTATATTATATAGGAGAATTCCATCTTGTCTTTTAAATTTTTCCTTTTTTTTTTTTTTTTTTTGTTAGCTGCCAAGGCAGGCCAGAGAATATCCTTTGTCATCATTACCACAAGATTTTTGTTCTCATAGCAGCTGGCAGACGCACTCATGAAAGCAGCAGTAGTTTCTGTCCTGCAGTAGGATTTTATGAAGGCACTGGTAAGACCGACCTAATTTTTGAGGGGATGCAGGATGCCTGAGTAATCAAACTTAAGTATTTATGATAACTGCTATGTGTAGCCACTGCTGTGAATAGCATTATATATTCAAGTGAATTTGACAAACTTTAATGTAAGAGATTTTAAGCATGCATGCATATATAAGGAACCTTGTCTGATATATTCATTTTTTTCCTTTGTTACTGATTTTTCGAGGATTGGCTTACTATTTCAATAGGAAGTTTGCATTTTCTGAATAAATATCTGATTTATAAACAACAACAAAAAAAATAAGGCTGGATTCTTTACCAAGGGTTACAGTTTGGCTTTGTTAAACTAAATACTCCTATAAGCTTCTTCTAGTTTATCACTGTTTTGTCTTTGCAATAGTATCTCTTATATCAGAATATTTTTAATAGTTAATTAAAATATATAAAAGTCTATGACCAAGCTTGACTTAATTTTTTTTTTTTTTACATTAGCAGAAACAGCACCAATGTAGTTAAAAAAAAAAATAAAAATGATAACAATGCTGATAAAATATGTCGAAGACTTACTTTCAAACTTGAGAGTATCAGTGGAACTCCTTATGCAGTTATGCATCAATGCACTCTAAGACTGAATAATGAGCAAAAAGTGACCAATATTGAGACTAACTAGAATTCTGGATATGCTCAGATTGTTTGTAGTCCTTGAAAACAAAATAAAACTTAGTAAAGCTTTACATTTTAAGTATTTCTGAGTCAACATTTTTCTTATAGCTGCATATGTGCACACGATATCATAGTGGGCTCCAGGAACTGTAACATGACTGACAAATATTTCACGATGCAGGGACACCATAACCTTAATCATAACAGAGAAGTATAAAAATATAAACTTCCAAAATTAGCAGCATTTAGTACATTCAGCTGACTAAGCACATATATGGCATCCATACAGTGTGAGCAGACAAACAAAGGGACTAGGTGCACAAAAAAAATCTAATTAGAATCTGGAGGAACAGGAAAAACAAGAGCAAAGAAAGAGGTGACAAGGGGCTGAAACAGCAATGAAGGGGTTGCAAGTTAAAAAATAGTATAATTAAATTTGTTATCGTAATTCATTCTTTTCATTCACACAGTTATGAGCAAGCTCTACTTCAGGTGAATACATGTTTCTAATACGAACTCATACTTCTCTTAATAGACAAGATTGTCCTACTTTAAGGATGTCTTCCTGCTTATGCTTGAGAACTAAAGGATGACACTGTATGTGGTACTTAAGCCTTATTTCTTACAAGAATCGAAAGAAGGAAGAATGCCTTTCCCTCAGATTATCTAAGTTCTGGCTTACAGTAGCAGAATTCAACTCTGACTTTGCCAGGTTTTCTGTGTGAAAAACAAAACATTTCACAGTCAGTAACTGCTTCTCATTTTTGAATGTTCACCTTGAGGTTCAGGGAACTAAGATGAGCAAGATCTGAGCAGCCACAGCTGCAACTAAAGTAAATGGGTGCTGTGCTTCAATATGCAAATTGTTATGTGTTAAAAAAAAAACAACAAAAAAACAACAAACAAACAAAAAAACCCCCACAACAAAACACGACTCAGGGCTGAAGTTGCTCAGAGTTGACTGTTGCCTGTGAACATGTGCTGTCTGTCTGTGAAGTGGGATATGCTACCCTGTCACTTCAAAGAGGTTTTGCCAAGACAAATTAACCTTCCCGAAGCACACAGAGCTTCAAGTAATGTGCACTGTAGGGAAGACCATAAGGAAATGAATAATTCTGTATTCAGCTAAGGGTTTGAATAGTGTACATGAGTGAGGCCTACGGACACAATAAAAATAACCAAAATATCTAAGACGATCATTACTCAAATTCCATTCTTCATATGCCCATAATGATGCGAGGGAAGGAGCTAGATAAAATCCCCACATTATGATGCATTTAAAGAATGCAAGTCTAATTCTTGTTCTGTTAAAACAGCAAACTATTTTTAGAACTGCCTATACCTTGGGATTATGGAAAACATGTAAAGTTCAACATTCAAAGCAGTGCAAAACTCTTGATGCTGTATTCCTTTTGTTATGAAACTCACCCTAAGTAATCCCACTAGTTACTGTCAGACAGATCAGGAATCTTAGGATCAGTGAGTTTGATGAACTAAGAATGTGCAAAAGAGCATACTTTGTTTTCTTAATAAAATAATACAGGAATATTTACTGGAGAATTTCTCTTTTTCTCCTATTAATTTTTATTTTTTTTTTCCCTACATTCACTATCACAGACATATTGGGTGTAACCACATGCTGAAATGGCAGCAAAGAAAGCAAAATAAATGTAATGTGTTATTCTTCATGTTGGATTTTTACAATGTATCTATGGTACAGAGAAGCCTTAGGGGAAGAAACAACAACACAATTTCTTCTTGCAAGATAGGCTCCTTATTTAGCACTTGAAAGTACTACTACTGTTATTGCATAATAGGCATTATCTGTTCCTTTGTCTCTAAAACAAAGTCAGTTTGTTCAAATAAGTCTTTATTAACCGTACCACTCATTTTTGTTAGCTTTCAATTCCTTATTGCTTCTCAGTTAAGTCTTATGGGTGTACTCAATTTGTATAAAATTTAACTATGTTAGACTTAGGAATTTCTGCATACCATAATAGTCGTAATTTGGAAAAATCTCAGTCTGTGTCAAAATCCAGTTACAAAACAGGTGTCTATATTAGGTCTTTTATAGATTTTTGGTGTGTATTTTTAATATGTACTGTATCTTGCCCCTCTTGTGGACTTTTATTTAGGGAAGGAAATGGTGAAGAACCGCTTATATCTTTTCCTGTCATGCTGGGAAACTCAGAGAGTCAGTTTAAATTGTAGTTGAGGCACACTGCAAGAGGTTCCATCACTGTCTGTATTCAGATAGATCAAGATCACTGCACAGTATTTACGATTATTCATGTAGAAAATTATGAAGTACTTCAGAAAGTTTTAATTTTCAGAATTAAATTCCTTTCGATTCTACCAAAAACAAAACAAAACAAAACAAATCAAAAACACTAAAAACATCATATAATTTTAAAAACAACAGAGGATATCTTTCAAAGGATCTCTTTCTTAATAAAGCTGTACGGTAAACTATGTCTAGCTTGATTTAATAAATCTGTAACCTTCTATTATGCTGATGATGACAGCACACACAAGAACTTCAAAATAGAGCAGAATGTGTGAGCAATGAATATTACACATCTTTTTGAGCTAAGCCAGTAGTAGTGCAAAATATCTAATATAATGACCTTTTAACACATTGGAAATCTTCACAGAAGAGATGTTGGAAAAAAATCTGGAATAGCTGCAGCTGTTTCCATATTTGCATACTTTTTTTTCCTTAGTAAATAAATCCATTTTCATCATTTTAAGTACAGGAGCCTCTTTTTATATAGATCTTTTGTTATTGTTGTTCTTGTTATTGAAACAGGTAACACAACAATTTCATGTTTTGAAAGGAACTATATTCTTGAGACAGAAAAAGAAAGAAACATAATCTTTGACCCTGCACATTATTTTACCATATACAATCACCTTTGAAATGTTAGTTTTCAAGTAGGGTTGGTAACTGTCAAGCTACTTTCACAATGCAAGACCAAGAAGGCACAAGGGATAGAAAGATTTAGAAATGATTGCAAACTCAGAAAGTTTCTGTTGCAAACCTAGCTGATAGGCAGTAGTCCTCCAGAACTTAGTTTTCATCTTCATCTGGTTTTTGTTGTTGTTGTTGTTGTTGTTGTTTAAAGAAATTACTTAAGCTTTGAAATATTGACCTGAGAAACAATCAAGTTGTTTTTATTTTTTTTCCCAGTTTCTCTAAATTTTACATTTTACTGCCTTGTCTATCCAGTAAATCAATAAGCAGAGGATTCACTATTTTAAATACATCTTCATTCTGGGAAGGAAATTATATCCTCGGAATAAAGTGTGAATAAGGATGACAAAATTTACCCTCCTAGCATTCTTCATAATAACTGTACTCCTAACCAATAATTTCCATGGCATCACAGTCTACAGTCCAGATTTCAGAAATTATTTATCAATTATTATCTTTCTACAACATGCAAAATGAGATTTAAAAAGGTAAAAAAGCTTTCAATTTTGATTGATCTTACATTAAAAGGATTTGTTCTTTGAAAAGCAAGTAAACTTTTGATTGGTTAAGAATCAAGAATTCATCATCTTTTGCACAGAAAAATTATTAAGGACTGTTCATGATTCTGCATTATGACAACAGAAATATTAAATAAAATCTACTGGAGAAGAGAGAGAAGTGCAAGCACATTGAAATGTGAATATGTTCATAATTAATTTTAGTATTTGTTGATTAGCAATGATTGATAGATTGCTTTATTTTTCAGGATTACTCATCAGTAAAATGTTTCTTTTTCTTTCTTTTTTCTTTTTTCTTTTTTCTTTTTTCTTCTTTCTTTTTTTTTTCTTAAGGTTTATGCTTTAGGAATATAATTCAGAATACTGTTGTGCAAAATAAAACATAAAATAAAGTCATTAAAATATCTTCCTGTCTCAGGGACATCCTTAATATATCTCCATTTTCAACTTGACACAAAGCTGAAAATTCATTGGGAGTTTTTCATTTAACCTCAGTAGCCTAGCATTCACAGCTTCTCTGGTTAGTAAAGAATGATGTCGACCAAAAAAAATCCCATCTGCCTCTCTGATCTGGACATTGTCAGTATGCTTTTTCTCAGAATCAGACTCTTTTAAATAATTCTAAGAAAAAAAAAAATTAAACAACTTACATAGAGATATAACTGCTGGATCGGTTAGCCAATCTGTCTGTGACTGACACGTGTAAGGTCAGGAAGTTCCATATAGTTTGAGTATGATGAAAAAGCTTTCCAGACATATAAAACTTGTTCTGAACTTCCATGCCATTGAACTGGAGTGAAATCTTTGGTATCTTTTAGTTATTGCTTGTTTTTCTTCACTGATTCTTAAGCATCACATTTCTTTTAGAGTAACACAGTGTTAGGTATCTAAGAAATACCATTTGTAGACAAATAGCTTTTCCAGTATTCTTTCCTCATCTCAATTGCTAGTTTGTGATCTTGGCAGGGTAAGAAAAAAATGACATGAAGTAAGTCTTACAAATCTCTGCTGCTTATATAGCCTCTTCTATTATTTTCATTTCCCCTTCCGTTCCCCCCCCCCCCCCCCTTTTTTTTTCTTTTTTTTTTTTTTTTAACCTGACTTATAGGGGCAATTCTTGGGTAGAGGCAATACAAAAAGCTGCACACAAACCCTAACATTGCACAGCAAGCATGACTGAAAGTGCCCTTCTTTGAAACACTTGTAAAGGATATAATTCAGAAGCCAGGAGGAGGCACCTGTGAGAAGAGACTGAATTCAGACACAGCATGTTGTGTAACCAAAAAAAGTGTTGCCTTTCATTGTTTAATATTCCTAGCAGTAAAGTAGTACTACTTAGGTACTAAGCAACATGTGGTGGGGCATATAATTAAGTGAAGTCTGAGAATTATTATGCAAGTACAGCACAGCATAATGAGGAACTCTGTATATATATTCCTCATTTTGTCATTAAGTACAAAATTAAAATGTGAAGATAATGTGTCTGTTGAAAATGGAGGGAACCTGTATACAGACATTTAAAGGAAAAAGAGTATTTTTTAACTTATACTGTGGAATATTACCATTTCATAATTTATTTAAGTAAAATAAAGTTTTATTTATTAAGGAATTTGATATGCTTTTGAATAGAAACTGGATCAGCCTCTCTGTTGAAATATTGATGTTTCTCTGTTTTCACACAAATGTCATAATTGTTCTGAAAACCACAGTACATACTAGTTAAAGATAAGGCATAAAAAAATAGAGGTAAGATCTTACACCTGCTTTGATCATTTCTTTCCAGATCATTCAGATCTGGAGCATTATATGTAAGAGCTGACTAACTAATCGTCTAAATTAATTAGTTTAAATGACAGTTCATTGAAGAGTTCTGAATTTTTTGCGGTTAGCTCTTTTAACCAGCTGATCAAGTGACTTCAAAGTCATTGATTTTTGACCAAAGCAGTTTTGGCTACTATTCCTGAGCCACAAGTGCAGGCTGAGTGTTATAGCAGCCTACAAATATTGCAACTCAAATCCCTGACTAGAAACAGGCCAAAAGGAACTGCTGACATCAGCTCAGATCCCAGAGGAGCAGAAGATTAATACCGAACTTATTTCCTATGATCCTTTTCTCAGAATCCATGATACCCATCTTGTGGATCTTTGCCATGTACCACTATTCCATTCTAAGTGAGAAGGCTTGGCATTCTAATCAGTTCTGAGAAAGCTAGAGGCAAATTTTGTTGAACTGACGAATGAGAGAAAGAACGACCCAGAAAGAGATTTTATTTGTAAATTCTTCTAAGATCAAATGGTGTGTTGTTACTTTGCTTGGCCTATGTTGAGTAGTAGAATCAGAGGAGCAGAAAGAAAAGAAAATGGGCGTTCCTTTAATTCCTTTAATTACATTAAAGTTATAATTACTGAGAGTTTTGTTCTAATTAAGGTTCTTGGCTTAGAAGAAGATATTGTAACTTGTGGATTTCAACTTAAGGATGTTCATGAAGAACAACTCTAGTGTGGTTGTAAAATAAGCTCTTTTTTCTGACACTGCAAAAGACAACATGAGAATTTGATTAATAGAGGATTTGAAAGTATGAGAAGATTTACTGTTCAAGATAATTCTCTGATACTGATATGTATCTTAAGTAGCAACGAGTTTTTCTTTCCTTACATGAGGCGTGTTTCCAGAGCCATGATTTGATCATGCTATTTGAATCTTCACACTGCTCAGAAACAAGGGAGCAATTCAAATGCCCGTGCAAAAGGTGTCTACTGTTATTATTAGATTACCTAGTCTCTCTCTCATCATTTGCCTGGGACTAGCAGATTCATAAAAGAATATAGATTAGTCCTACACCTTTTTGAGAATGTAGCTGTAGGTGAATAATTTAAGGTGCCTAAATGACACTGGATTTCTGTGCATAGGCAACAAATATCCTCATAAGAATTCAGTAGATTCCTCAATTCTTCCACAAAATAAGATTTTAAGAGAAAGAAATTAACTTTTATCTATGCTCACATAATCACTTAATTAGATGAAAAGTTTTATAGTAGAGTATAAATATAGGCATCCATGAAAAAGCAAATGAAAAATTGCTGTTGGAAAAATACTGTTTTCTGAGAAGTTTCTTGATTCTGTCCTTAAATCTACAATATCAAACTTTAGCAACAATTTGGGAAAAATTATTCTTCTGATGTTAAGATCAAGTGATCCTACATTCTGTCTCTTGTAGACAGACAAAAACATAGATAGGATGACCAGAGCACAGAATCACTTAGATCTTTACAAGCAGAAAAGTATGTCATATAATGTAGAAAACAAGTTGGCTGACCCTGCTGTTCTTGTCTGACTGTGTCACCCATAAACATTAGGAAGAAGTTACCTGCCAAGAAAGCTCAATTTACATTGCTTGCACATCTTTACAACTGGAACTGAAAGTTTTTCCCTTTTTTTTTTTTTTTTTTCTTAATAACAAGAGAAAAGTGCCTTCTCTTGAATCTGAAGTAGAACAGTGAGTCATTCTAGTTTTCTGTACTATTGGAGTTGGAGACATCACAGAGGGCACTGCTCTGTTCACTCTATAAAATCAAAGGGAATGTTGCAGGTGTAATTCTTTTTAGTATCAGAGTAAGTGCTGCAGTGGTAGTTACTGCATAACTCACAGCGCTGCTATACACAGCTGATCCCTGGGGAGCATTTAGTAAATTCTAACAATTTGGGAAAGCACAGAGTGAAGAAAAATGGAAATGCCTTCTAAACATACTGGTCTGATTACTGCAGGTACCTCAAAGATGATAAGGAGGTTGAAAGGCCTTCTGTTGCTCCAAAGTAGCATCACTTTTTGCACTTATCAGTGCAAGAAGATAATTCTGTTTTTCATCTTGAAAAGCACAAAGTGGTGTTTTCAGAATTACACATTCCCTCAGCAGCCCTTGGGGAGAGTGCAGAGGAAGAGAGGAGGATGACTTCCACAGTACATATCTGAAATGATGCAGATTTCTCTGCTACTGTCCCAAAGACCATATTAGCAACATTCATTAGATGCGTGATCTTCTCAGCACCATTATGTTCCAACTCTATTCCAAAAAGAACTCAAATAGTTAAAGAGAATTAACAACAAACATAATAAAGAGCTAGTCTCAGTCCTATGTGATACTTTTATATGCTGATCTCAAATGTCCACAACTAATGGGAAAACACCAAATTACCATATGACATTTTTTCTATTTTCAGCTCTGTGGATATAAAATGCAGCTTTATAAACTTACAGTTTATAAACCGACAGTTTATTTAATCTACAGTTGAATCTGCTGGTTGAATACTGCCAGATAAGCATTTGTTGTCACTCAGCTGTGATTCAGATTCTGGTATTACCTTTTTTTTTTCATTGGGAATACTGCATATAATCTGTCCATTATCAATTTTTTTGTTAATGATGATAACTTTTTCTAAAAAGTTATAGAATTCACAAAAGAAAGCTCATGCATTTGCCCTAAGTTGAACTTGTAAGTGTTTGGTTATTGAAGAACAAAGTAATTACTTTGATGTGAAGGTGAATCTGTAAAAAACGTATAGCTTTCCTGGTGCAGTACTGTACATTTGGGAAGTGCCATATGTCATGGCAATTGTAAGTCAAGGACATAGCCTTATTGGCTTTAGTGGAAATTGACTATAGAGGAAGAGACAGAGTTTGTGCCCTGTGGAATTTTAGTATTGAAAATACACAGAGATGGAATAATATCAGCAGTATTTTTCTTTTTCTTTTTTTTTCCAGAACTCTTTCTCTTCCACACTTTGGAAAAATAATGAACAGGAAAATGGTTTCTCCAAAAAGCAAAGATAAACTCTCATCTATTAACCATGTTGTGGCTTGGATTAACTTTCAAGCTGGTTTGCAGGCATGACTTTCTCTCAAGTTGTTTTTCTACAGATAGTTATAAAAATCCACCAAGGTTTTTTCACAAAGCAAAGTCTTTGAATGTATATGGGTTGTTTTTTTTTTTCTTTTTTAATCCTGTTTCTATTTCTATTTTTATTTAATTTTTATTTTTTTACCCTTAGAAGAGCAGCCATGTAAGACCTCTTTAAAAGTAAACAGAAGCAGCACATCAAGCCTTTTCTTACAATTTTTTCTCCTCTCTTTCTGGATTTACTCCCTTCAACACCACAAATAAGAAACTGAGGAAAGGAAGAAAAAACTTGCATAGCAACATTTGCAGACCTGCCTTTAGTTGCACTTCCCTAGTTTAAGGTGACATGCATTACTGAAGAGTGTCCAGCACTGTTAAGCAAATATGTGCCACTCAAATAAATAACTACCTACAATACTTCTATGTATTCCAGAGAAGTGTTTATAACAATCTACATGCAGCCTGGTTTCCATTTTTCAGCTCTACTTTCCTATTTTCAGGAAACATATTTTTAGCACATTTGTCAGAAAAACAAGAAATAATCCGAGTGAGGTAATATATAGCATTAATTGTTGAACCATGAGAGCAGATTGAAGATGAATATTCAGATATATCTATCTACTTTCAATTTTGAGATCAGTAAAGTAGCAGATACAGTTAGATTTTGAGTGTCTACTTTCAGGCATAAAGCTTAAATTACTGTGTTCATGTTACATAAAGCCATAGTTATCAATTAGGACTTGATTACCCATTATAAATTAATTTAAGAAAATTTTCCCTTTATTGCAACCTGACACAAGAAATCTGCAACAATATTTAATAAATTATAACTTGAGTAATTCCCCATTAACTGCATAATTTCTCTCATATATTCTTCCCTAAGTTGTCCCACCATACATTTTATTGTTTATAAGTTAGGTTTATTATCATGGACTGAACAGTGTTTGAAATTTAAAACAGAAAGCTTTTGGGTATGATATATGGTTTCTCCTCCTCTCCACGACTACCTGAAAATGGTCAGTCATTTACAATTTCCTTACATTCTCGTCATCTAGGTGGTATCTGCCTGCATGTTTTTTGTTGTATTGTTACTAATCTGACCTACTTGCAAGATTCAATTTTTCCAAAGTTATGCTGTCAAACCTTACTAAGCATATAAGCTATATAACGCCTCATTGGCTTCCTAAATCATTTAAATTTTTTATATTGCAGCAGATTCTATGGACTTTGGTAAGGAGTTTAAAATGAAATGCTCAACATTGAACCACATGGAAAAAAAAGGACATTTGGCATACCTTCAGAGAGTATTTTTTTGTTATTGTTTTTTTTTAAAGGTTTTAAAGATTTTTTTCCAAATTTCTTTCAGAGGAAAATTCATTCTTTCTTTAGTCTAAAAATTACTGTAACATTTTGCATGTACTTGTGCATACATGTATGTGAGGAGAAAGTAGATATGCATATGTTCTCAGCAATATCGCTGGAGCTTTCTCTATGCCAGATGCTTCCAGATATAATGTCCAATGTTTATACACAAATACCTTGTATTCTTGTTAGTTAGGAGATGAAATAATCATTTTTCAAGCATTTTTTTCTGTATATGGTCTATGTCAGAGAATCTTTCACTCGTAATAGAAACAATGGATGTAAGTTTGGATGCCAACAATGTCTAAGCTTTTAGAAAACTTGACTGAAATATTCACTGTTTTGAGCTTCACACAGCAATTGATGTCTTGATTTGTTCAGTATCTCTCATTCTTTAATATGTAGGATTCAGGATAATATCCTTTTGAACCCAAGGGCTTCAGACACACCACCACATCCTGTAAAGAGTGTATGCTGAACAAGACTGTAGACTGTTTTGGATTAACATATTTGTTACAGTTCTCAAGTGCAGACTTTAGAAACATGTTGCCATAAGGTATTATGAAGTAAAAAAGAAAAGGCATGGGTGGATGAATCCTTAAGCTGCTCATCACTGTGAGATAGCAATGCCAGTCCATATTTTACTGTCTCTTACACTCCTCAAGCAACCTTCTAACCACTGTAGGACATGATGCTTGGTGATCTTTGGTCTGCTCCAGCACAATCTCCTCTGTGTTCTTAATGATAGAGCCCTGTGCCCTTTTATAGCACAGGACATGACTTCAGTCTCTGAGAGGGTGGGCTGAATATTGGAAACAAAGTGTCTTGGAGAAGGAAGGAGGCTGCTTCTTCAGGGCACCCTGCCTCTGTCGTACAGAAGCTGAAACTCATACCCCAAATGAAGTAATACTGTAAACTTTACCTCACAGCTGGGTCACAAAAAGCCGGTTTCTATATCTGTCCCTGACACCACAGCAGAATTTTTGCCTGATGCTAGGCAAGGTGCTTAAAACACATTATTCTAATTTCTGACTAATGACCTCTACAGTTTCTCTAAGACCTACATTTGATACTTCATAGGATGAATTCTCCAAATACAAAAGAGGCCATTGCTGATAGGCTAGAGTGAAAGTTGCTGTCTTTGGAAGCTGTGACTCAAACAGTGTAGAACATACTGAGTGTTTGAGTCTGAGTCATTCCAGAAAACTCTCTCCTCAAATTGGTGATTTTTAATTTCAGTGCTTTAGACATCTAGTGTAAGATGAGTATAGTATTAAAGTCACACTTCATAGGAAGTTGTAATAGTAAATGGATTACTGTTCATGAAATACAGTCATGGGCAACAAAGAGAAGTCTAAACAAATGTCTTCAAAGGAGAACTTAAATAATGTGGTACAAGTCACACTTCACAAAACAGATTTTTTTTTTAACACATTACTTTCCTTAACTTAATCCACTTTTGTACTGAGTAAGGTAGAGGTCATGTATAACTATCTGATCAAGAACTAAAAATCTAGGGCTGAAAAACTGATGCTACAGAGGTGATTTTTTTCTGCATACCCATCATTTGCTTACATTTTTCATCATAGTGTGCATGTTTACAATAATGAATGAATGTAAATATGAAAATAAGGCTAGCTTTGCACATAAAATTCTCAATAACCTTAAAAAAATCTAATGACCTTATTTGATTTTGTGATTTTATTTTATTATTTGCTTTATGATTCTTTCCAAAGATAAGGTGCACTGAAATTTGAGAGCCAGGTTGGTAATGTCTGATTTTAAGAATAGCAAATGATATGTTGGCTGCTTGAGGTAGTGGGACTCTAGAGTAACCTCGTGTCACCAGTTATCTACCAAAGATTTTTGGGATGGATAACACTTTCAGTGCCAAAACATTCTGCTGATATTTTCTATAAATTAATTGATAATTTTTACATAAATATTCTGCAGCCTTAAGATATATCTCTAAAAAGAATTTAGGGTACATAATTAGAGACAAATAATTGTACATTTTCATCCAGATAATATGTACAAAAATGGCAGCTTCAGGCAAATCACAGAATCACCAAATCACCAAAGTTGGAAAATACATTCAAGATCTTTCAATCCAACCGTTCACCTACCACCAGTATTTCTGTACTAAACCATGTCTCTTAGTACAACATCTAAATGTTTCTTGAATACGTCCAGGGACAGAGACTCCACCATTTCCCTGCGCATCCCATTCCAGTGCCTAACTACTCTTTTGGAGTAGAAATTTTTCCTAACATCCAACTTAATGCCATTCCCTCTAGTACTATTGGCAGTTACACAGGACGAGAGTTTGACCCCATCTCATCACAGTCTCCCTTCAGGTAGTTATAGAGAATGATAAGGTCTCCCTGAACCTCCCCTTCTCCAGACTAAACAATCAGCCATTTCTCATAAGACTTGCTCTGATCCCCTCACCAGCTTCACTGCCCTTCTCTGGTTGTGCTTCAGGGCCTCAGTATCTTTCTTGTAGTGAGGGACTGAAAACCGAACACAGTACTCAAGGCATGGCCTCACCAGTGCTGAGTACAGAAGGATGATCGCTTCAGCAATGTTTCTAAAGCCAAGATGCCATGCTGTCTCATATTCAGCTGAACATCAGCCAACATTCCCAGGTCCGTTTCCTCTGTACTGTCTTCCAACAACTCTGACCCAAGCCTGTAGAGCTGCCTGGTACTCTGATGGCCAAAGTGCAAGACCCAGCACTTGATCTTGTCCAAATTCATTCCCTTGGCCTTTACTCAGCTATCCAGCCTGCCACACAGATCCCTCTGTGGGGCCTTCCTACCCCCAGTCAGATTGACACTTCTTGCTAACTTGGTGTCATCTGCAAACTGACTGGGAGTCCACTCAACTCTCTTGTCTGGTCATCAGTAAAGGCATGGAATAGGACAGGCCCCAGTACCAACCCCTGGGAAGAACCTCTTACAACAGGTTGCCACCCGGATTTATCTCCGTTCATCACCACCACTCTCTGGGTCCAGCCATGCAGCCAGCTCTTTACCCAACAGAGAATGTACCTGCCCAAGCCATTGGCCGACAGCTTTTCCAGGACAATACTGTGGGAGACAGTGTCAAAGGCTTTGTTGAAGTCTAGTTAGACTATGTCAAGGTCCTTTCCCTTATCTACTCAGTGAATAACTCAATCACAAAAGGAGGTCATGTTGATCAATCAGGACCTGTCTTTCATGAAACCATGCTTGCTAGGCCTGATCCCCTGGTTGCCTCACATGTGCTGTATGATCTCTCTCAGGATGATCTACTCCATAACCTTTCCTTGCACAAGGTCAGAGTGATGGGCCTTTAGCTCCCTGGATGCTCTTTATGACTCTTCCTGTTGATGGTTGTCACATTGGCAAGCCTCCAATCCTCTGGGAGTTTTTTGGTTGATCAGAAATACTGATAGATGGTTCAAAGCATTTTGGCAATCACCTCCACCAGCTCCCTTACCACCTGTAAGAGATTATTATTTTGCATCATCATTGTCTCAAAGCTTGCTGAGGACACAGACGAACAAGTTCAGGCAAGTCCTGGGCAAGGGTTGTGAAATCCTTTGTCTGAAGGACACAGATGAACAAGTTCAAGCAAGTCCTGGTCAGGGGTTGAGAGACCTTTTGTCTGGAGAAGTTTGATGGACAAGTCTTGGGCAAGGATTGCGAAATCTTTTGTCCGAGGGTGACAGATGGACTGGGCCGGGGGCAACGAGAGAGAGAGATAAGCTGCAGCTTAATAGCTGCGAAGTGGTCTTTTGTGTGGGCTTATCTCGAGGAAGATGGCCATCTCGGGAAGTACTCGCAGGACTCCTGCAAAAACGCCCAGGGGTGTCACGTAGGCAGGAGAAGAAGTAGGATAAAAGGAGGAATCGAAAACCATGAGGATGGTGAAGGTTTTCTGCCATCAGATTCCTCACCACGGAACTCCTGCATGCTGACGGACTCTCCTGGGCCTGCTACCTGAATGCTGCTGCTTCCTCCTGGACTGGCTCTGCGACTTCTTCTTGCTACCTGTTGCTGCCCCAGGCCTTCCACGCTGCTGCTCTCCCCCCCACTGCTTCTGCCTCGGACCTTCGGAACGTCATGCAACGGGACCGCCGCTGGATCCTGGTGGTGACTATCCCCACTTCACGGCATTCTTGCTTTTTCCTAGCTTTCCTATCGCACTCCTTCCCTTCCCCGTCTCCCTAATTAGACTTATAATAAACTGGTTGGACTAACATATGAACCGTTGTTTCTTAATCTCACACCGGGTATACAGATATTAAAAGAACCTCAGCTCCCTCCTATAAATTGGAGCGTGACACCACCCTTGCATGGATTCCATCTGGCCCCATGGACCTCTGTCAGTACAGGTGATATTAGGTCTCAAGCTGCTTCATTCTGAATAGCGGGGAGTTTATTCTGTTCCTCATCCCAGGCTTCCTGGTTGGGGATTGAGTACCACGAGGATAGCTGAGCTGACTTTAAATACAGATGTAAAGAAGGTATTGAGAACCTGTCTTTTCCTTATCCTTGGTGGTGTCATTCCTCACTGCATCTGGTAAAGCATAGAGATTCTCCATAGCCCTCCTCTTACTGTTAATATATTTGTAAAAAAGATTTTTGTTTCTTTTACCCCAGTGTCCAAGTTGAGTTCAAGCTGGACTTTTGCCTTTCTAATTTTCTCCCTGCATATCTTAACAACTTCTTTGTACTGTTCCTGAGTTCCGTGTCCCTCCTTTCACATGTGGTAGATTCTCTTTTTCTCCCAATGTCTCAGGAAATGTCGCCTGTTCATCCATCCACACTGGGTCTTCTTCCCCACCAACTCATCTTGTGGCACAGGGGCATAGTCTTCTCCTCTACCTTTAGGACTTCCTGCTTGAGGAGTGACCAGCTTTCCCTGACTTCTTTACCTTTCAGGAGTGAATCCCAAGGGACCCTCTCTACCAGGGTCCTGAATAGTTTAGAGTATGCCCTCTGGAAGTACTATGTAGCTGCCACCATCTCCTCTTCTGATTTCACCAAGAATCAAGAACTCTACCATTTCATGGTCACTCCATCTAAGACAATTCCTGGTCTCCACATCTTCCACGAGTCCTTCTCTGTGAACAACAGGTCTAGCAGGGCAATTCTGGTAGGCTCTCTTACGAGGTGCATCAGGAAATCATCTTCTATACACTCAAGAAACCTCCTAGATTGCTTCATGTTGTATTGTATTGTATTTCTAATATACATCAGGAAAACTGAAGCTGAATCAGAAAGATAGAAAAGGAATTCATAGAATAGAGTGTGATGGAGTTTGTAGACAAGATTTAAAGCAGTTTGCTCAGGTATGTCAGATGCTGGACACATTTTTTCAAGAGTATGACTTAATGTAACCACTATTCAAAAATTTTTTTTCATGCTTTAGCACATATTCAAATATGGAAGATTCTGTATTACCCCAAAATCTGTTAGGAGAGGAAGAAACAGTCTTTATGTATCTGTAGCTTAGCTGATTTAAGAGCTGTTATTGGAATTTTTATCTACTGTAAACTACAAGCTTTCCACAGGTAAACTGCCAAAGTTCTATTGCATATCACTTTGTACACTCCCTATCTACAATGTGAAATAAGTAGAACTGTTACTAAAAAAAAAAGACAAGTAGAGGAAAGAAAGAAAATCCTGGAATAGTTGTCAGTTGTTTTGTTTTGTTTTGTTTTGGGGGGGGGGGGGGGGGGTGATGGGAGGTTCTTATTGTGTTTGATCTTTGTGCTAAGTCTTGATCTGTGTAAAATCTCCCTAGTATTTTAAAATAGAAATGAACAATGTTTTTTACTTTTGTAGCCTTTGGGAGAATCAGATTGATTATTATGAGGGGTAAAGGGTAGGGGATATTGGATTTATATGTGTGAAGAATTGATAGAAGAAAGCTCAGCTGAAAAAAACGAACGATTCCTATATTAAGTGCTGAAAGCAATGAAGGGTCATTTCTCAGCTAAGTACCTGTGAAAATTCTGATTCCCAGGTTCACAAACTTCCTTCTACAGCACAGCGAATTTATTGATTCCAGTGAGAAGATATTATTGCTGGGATCTTGTGGTCACATTATGACGACTGATATCTGGCAATTTGTTCTGATCACTTGGAGGCTTCCAAAGACTATTAGATTGACATTATACTGAAAACAGCCTGAATTCTAGATGCTGGAATTGCAGAAGCAGAATAAGAAAATAAATTAGTGTTTGATTAATGCATTTATTTCTAAGGTTTGTTTTCAAATGTCTCTTACTTTTTTGGCATGCTTTATTTTTCTTCTGTGATTTAAATTTAACACAGAAGTTATTAAGATTGAATTAAAATTGTGAGAAAGGGTATGCTTTTTCTGACGAAGCATAGGGAAAAGAAAATCGTTACCTTATGTGGTTTTCCAGTCTCATTTCATATTAACTCAGTTAGTACTCTTTGGTGATGTAGAAGTTGTAAGAACAAGGTCCTTGGGTCCCAGCCTTTGCTTGGACTAGAAGGGGAAAACTGGTTGTGCTTTATCATTTTAAAGTGAATTTAAAAGCATACACATTTTTTGAGTTTGTTACTATAATGAATTGCCATGGTTTCTGATAATGACATGGTTTCTGGTAACTCTGATAAAGGCATTAAGGCTATCTTAGGGCACAGAGCTATGAAGTCCACACACTCTATTAAAAGGGACGAGGCCCAGCATGAAGTACATCAAAGCATCAGATTTGGAGAACGTATATGGTGAGGCATGGACTCCATTCCTGGTGCAGAATGAAGGCCTTTATTGTAGATGCTCACAATCTTTTATACCCCCGTAGCAACCCCTTAGTCACATGTACCAACCAGGTGCCTCCTGTGTGTTGACATCTGTTTGCAAGTAGCTGCTGAGCTTGTCCACTCATTTGCAAGCTCTTTTGCTCATTTTGCTCATAATGTCTTTGTACCACAAACTTATAGTAATATGTATGGAGACTTGCATCACCCATGAGGTCAGAGCATTCTTAGAAGTAGTTGCAGATTCCAAACACAGCATTTATTTCCTTTAGCTGGATCTAGTATGAACCATGCAGCAGTAACGATAGGAAAGTTAGTAGCAACAGACAGTTCTACTGTTTCCAATACAAGTATTTGTACTATGCTAGGCTTTTCTTTGTACAAATTCTAGGTAGGAATTGCAGATTACACCTAGATAGGTAAATAGATAGATAACTAAGTAAGTAACTTGTGCTTCCAACTTAATAAATAAATAAATAAATAAATAAATAAATAAATAAATAAATAAGAAACTAAAGCTATTAAGTAAATAACAAAAGCATCAGGGTTGTTTATTTTTTTATTACAAAGATGAATGGACACAATTTCATTCATATGCATTCATGACGTTGTAGCTAATTTAGAGAAGACTATTCTGAAGTGATGGGGATTATTATATTAGTGCAAATTCACTTCAGAATAATTTCTGGCTTTTTAAAATATCTATCTTGAAATGTCACATGCCAAAAATACACATATTTCCCATTTCTCATTGACTCACAGATGGCTTCAGTTCCCCACTTTTATTCTTCTAAATAACACCAACATTTAAGAGAAAAATAACTGGAATAAATGTTTCAACTCACTCACCTTCCCTTCCCTTCCCTTCCCTTCCCTTCCCTTCCCTCCCCTTCCCTTCCCTTCCCTTCCCTTCCCTTCCCTTCCCTTCCCTTCCCTTCCCTTCCCTTCCCTTCCCTTCCCTTCCCTTCCCTTCCCTTCCCTTCCCTTCCCTTCCCTTCCCTTCCCTTCCCTTCCCTTCCCTTCCCTTCCCTTCCCTTCCCTTCCCTTCCCTTCCCTTCCCTTCCCTTCCCTTCCCTTCCCTTCCCTTCCCTTCCCTTCCCTTCCCTTCCCTTCCCTTCCCTTCCCTTCCCTTCCCTTCCCTTCCCTTCCCTTCCCTTCCCTTCCCTTCCCTTCCCTTCCCTTCCCTTCCCTTCCCTTCCCTTCCCTTCCCTTCCCTTCCCTTCCCTTCCCTTCCCTTCCCTTCCCTTCCCTTCCCTTCCCTTCCCTTCCCTTCCCTTCCCTTCCCTTCCCTTCCCTTCCCTTCCCTTCCCTTCCCTTCCCTTCCCTTCCCTTTCCTTTCCTTTCCTTTCCTTTCCTTTCCTTTCCTTTCCTTTCCTTTCCTTTCCTTTCCTTTCCTTTCCTTTCCTTTCCTTTCCTTTCCTTTCCTTTCCTTTCCTTTCCTTTCCTTTCCTTTCCTTTCCTTTCCTTTCCTCCTGCCTTTACACATTGCCTTCTCTTTCCTTTCTGTGTCTAAAAATGATTCTTTATCTTCCTGTGTAAATTCAGCTTGAAATCTGTTCTTCCCTTTAGTTACATCATCACTGGTAACAAATATTTTGCATCTGGAATTCATCTGACAATTTTGCAGCTTATAAAGCTAAGAGAATTTAGCCAGAGTAAAATTCTGTACAATTCTTCAGAGTTGTCTTGTTTTTGCAGTGCTAACAGTCAAAACATTTGTTTCATTCAGTAGTGTAAGTACATAAAGTGAATATGAGAATTACATCAGTTTGGTAAGAATATGGTGTATTTCATACTCATTTTTTAAGCTGCACTTTAAAGCTCTGAAAATGATGACATAGCGGCTTGACACCATCACTGCTTCAAGCCTTTTAACACCACTGCAGTATATACTAACACACTGGAACTTGCTGCAAAGTGGGGGATCACATTCAAATCCTGAAGTAGCAAATTAAGTGGTTCAAAAACATTGTCAGCAGCTAATCACCCACTCTGCCTCAGGCAAGCATCTCCAGCTACTGAATTTCAGTCAACCTTCTTCTTAATTAAGGAATAAATATATATATTAAAAAAAAGGTAAAAGGACAGTTTTATGTAATAATTGTGCTCAATATACAAATTGCATATTGTAACAAATCAGTATAAAGAAAAAGAAAACAAGCACTCTGGAACTTCAGAAGCATGCTACAGTTCATCATATTTTATCACAACATTAATTCATAACAAAACATTATTTTATTTTTCTCTTAGCTTTTTTCCTCAGATTTACTTTTCAGAGTAAAGAATAAATGTTTACCTTGACTTGGCTTAAACAAATACTGTGTACATATTTATGGTCATTTTGTTAGTATTAATTTTCTCATGAAAATGTTACATGTATGCATTTGTAACTGAATTATGTTTTGAATTTAATTATTTACTGTGAAGTACAATTTCAGTGAGTATAATCTCAAGAATTTACCAAGAGCGCAAGTACTTTGGATGTACGTTCACTAAATATCCAGATCATATGTGATTATAAACAATATGAGATTCAGGTGGAGAAATGTAGCATTTGCAGTGATTCATTTTCATAATAAAAAAGAACATATATTTTCTAGTAAAGTAGTGTAGACTTTACTTTAGAAGAGACCATGAATGCTTACAATCAAAAGTGCCGATATAGTCCTGTTGATAGAACTAGGGCAGTGAAATGAATGAAACAAGATGGCTATATGGTCATTTTGCAGAGCTATAGTGAGGAATGTCAGAGTGTAGTACCTTTGTGCTGCCATCATTTAATCCCTGCTTCATTCTAGATACAGCAGGAAGACACTTTCATTGAGGTGAATATAGTCTTTTACAGTGGAAAACGTTGGTGCAGTTCTTTGTAAGCATCACCAACAAATTAATTCTTCTACTTTTTTTGGTTCAGAATTCTTCATGTTTTTATTGTAGTGGACCATTACATTTCTAATTTTTGTCTCCCCACTTCCTTATCTGAGGAATTATAAAGAATGGAATTATAGATAATAAAAGTAGAAATATTCCAAAATATTGCCAAGTCCAGTGTTGTCTCCAGGGAGGATAATAATATTTATAGTCCAATCTACTCTGAACTCTTGTCCCACTCAAGAATGGCTTTTTACAACCTTCCTGAGAAACTGATTCCAACGCTTCCCAATGTACATAAGGAAAATTATATATACAAACATATATTACTTACATATATATAATTATACATATGAATCTAAGCAAGATTCATTTTATTTAAGTGAGTCCTGTAATGTTTTACTCTATCTCTAGTAGCATAAGAAATCATTTATTCTACCCCTTTTGTCAGTGAAAATACCTGAGATCCATGTATTTTCCCTCATGTTTTCCTATCTCATTTTATACAAACCCAGCTCTTTCATCAGTAACTACATTTACTTAAAGTATCTGATCTTCTCTTACTCATGTTTGGCTCTTTATTTTGTTATTGGAAATCATTGTTTTATAACTCCTCCTTAAATGAGTTTTCCTTACAAATGGCCTTAATACAGCAATATAAGCCAAACAATTCTTTGAAGTAGTCCTTTCATATATGTATATTTAAAGAAATTGCAACCTTGTAATGCAAAAAATTCATTATTTCTTTGCTATTTATAGATGATTGAAGTTGGTCTGTAAGCACTGGAGTTCTGGACCACTGAAGAAAGAGCACAAAGTAGAACATATTAGCAAACATAAAATTACCCCAAATAGTTCCTACAATGAGGAAGAAGAAATTATTGGTATCAGGAATCATATTCCTCCCAGCACAGTACATGGAATGCTTGTCATCTTGCTACCGGTAAAGCCAAGTGGAAAGGTGATTATAACTGCAAAGAAGGTTGTTAGGCACTGTAAGAGCTCTGTGTGTGCCATTTTAACTGTAATTATGTTGAAGTGCAAGTATTAGAATCACCATAAGGGGACTAGTAGTGGTTCTTTGTTTTGTCTGTTAAGATTTAATTAGAAAAACAATATAATTCTTGGATATGTTTCCTTTGCCTATAAAAAGATTTTCAAACTAATAACCTGGTAAGAATGAAAGCATTCTTTGTAACTTGGGTGTGGGAAATTGCTAATAAAATACAGATCAGACCGGGACTACATAAATTGTCTACAGGATAATACAGTGTAACTCATCTCTTTAACTTCAGAAGTCTTTACTGTAGACATTCTGTCAAAACGACAAATTGAAGTTTGTAGTCGTTTATAATAACTTGAAACAGAGGGCATAATTTAAATATTTGCTTTGATATGAATTACAAATTTGACTGCACTGATCACCTTGACTGACTTTAAAATCACTTTGTTGGCTCTAAAAGATACTTAAGCTGAGTGGTTCAGATGGAGATTTCCACTCACTATTTATACATCATTCAGATAGTCTGTTACATTCAAAATCTTATACTGACAAAAAGGAAACACACTTTAATGGAAAGCCAAGAATTTACTTATACTCTAATTGAATTCTTAATCAGTCTAAACAAATAACTATTACTAAAGACCTAATTAGTACTTGGGGACATCTGGATGCAGTTCTCCAGGTGAGATCTCCCCAGCACAGAGCAGAGTGATAACATTTCATTTTGTACAGGATAGCTGTTTATTACTATTATGTATATTAAAAATATACTTAGATTATATATATATATATATATATATATATGAGCAAAGGAAATGTCAAATATCAAGTTTTAACTTAACAGATAGAGAGCAATATGAACTTTGAGTTATGCAGTCAGGGCTACCCTTGCATTGTTTAACCCTCTTTTGTATGTTAATGCTTGCTTCCAGGGCTTTTCTAAAGATCTTGAGTAAGACCATTTGCAGAGGAGTGATTACTAGAAGCTGGTACACTCTGGAAATCTTTCTCTCTCCTTAAGGGAAAAAAAAATAACAGTACAGAATAAGGATGATGCTTCTACTGGCCACCTACATAAGCAATCATAATTCAAAAGTGTCTCTGAAGTAATTTTAATCCTTCTATTGAAGTTCTTATCTACTCTCTAGTTAGAACTACTCTGGTAACATTAAACTACCTTTTTTAATACAGTTGAAATGATTTTAACTCTAAATAAAAATCCAGTTTGATAGACCTATGTGCAATGCTACCCAGTTCTCTTTCAAGGCTGTTTTTCTAAAAATAGAAATGAACTCATTCTGAAAATGTTTACATATGAAAATTGCCAAATTTACAAGTAAATATCTGTCCTGGGGATTTCTTGCATTAAAATTTAAGTGCAGCAGCAATAAATAAATACACCCTGGATTAATGAACTTTGTTAAATAACACTAAAATGGCAATGCATTGGCTCAGTTACAGTTAAATCTGTGAGAAGCCATTATGTTAATGAAATCATTAGAGCTGTGTTCATTGACATGTCACTTGAAAAGCTGTTTCAAAAAACTCTTCACTTTTTAAGAATAAAACAGAGCTTGGAAATAATCAACTTTGAACATGAAGAGCTAGAAAATAGATAATGCAAGAGACAGATATCAGAACTCTGTTTACTTCTGAAGGTCTAGATTCAAGTGGTGTTAAGTGTTAGACAAAAACATTTAGGATGTTTTCATTATAAAATACAAATGAAGCATTAACACATTTCCAAATTATTTTTTTCTCCTCCTGACTTAATGAATCTAGCATTTGACTCCTAACAAATATAACCTAATCCCAGTACCTTCCATTCTTTCTCTTCATTTCTTCCTACTACTTTAAGCATTTAATTATTGAAACAAGCAAACAACAATAACAACAAAACAGCCACTGTGATTCCATAACAATATTGCATATATAACCATAGTATTTCAATCTGCCACTTCTATGCATAGAAATCACAGCTGCTTGATTTCAAAGGTATACAGAAATTTTTCACCGAAAGGTGATTTTTTTAATACTTTTTTATACTACGTTTATATTTCTTGCCATGACAACCCTCAATATGACTGCCATATGTGATTCCTTCATTACCATAATAATAAAAAATCTCAGATTTTGGAGATAGAAACACAGTCAGAACTCCTTCCCATCAAAGTAAAGAAAAATATTTCTAAATATGTGATTTAAAACTGAGAATGCTACTTCATATTTTTAGTGTTTTCTCCTTACCAGTTTGTGATACATTTGCCCTTATTCTTAGTCTTAAACAGCTTGCTCATGTTGAGCATCATAACTCATTGCTGAGGGCTCAGAAAAAACAGGAGGTGTACTATGGCTGCCAAGTGAAGTCCCCAGTGTTTGGAAAAAGGGAAACATCATTCCCATTTTTAAGAAAAATAGAAAGGAGAATTCAGGAAATAATAGATTTTGTGAGCCTCACATCTGTGTTGAGGAAGATCATGGAACAGATCCTCCTGGAAGAGATGTTAAGCCACGTTCAAGAAGAGGAGGTGATACAAGACATACAGCATGGCTTTATGGCTTTACCAAGTGCAGATTATGCCATACTAATCTGGTGGACTTCTGTGATGGAGTGAGGGCATTAGTGTACAAAGAGCGTCATCTACGTGGACTTCTGCAAGGTCTTTGACATGGTTCAAAATTACATTCCTATCTCTAAATTGTAAAGGATTTGAAGGTTGGACATCTCAGTGGATAAATAATTGACTGGATGGTCACAGTCAGAGGGTTGTGGACAATTACTTTTTCCCCAAGTGGATGCCAATGATGACAAGTGGTGTCCTCCAAGGGTCAGTTTTGGGACCATTACTCTTTAACATCTCTATCAATGACCTGGAGACTAGGACTGAACGTAACCTCAGCAAGTTTGCTGATGACACCAAGCTGAATGGTGCAGTTGACACAACGGAAAAAAAAGATGCCATCTAAAGGCACCTGAAGAAGCTTGAAAAGTGTGCTCATGTGAACCCAGTGAAGTTCAACAGGACCAAGTTCAAGGTCTTGTGCTTGAATTGGGGCATTCCCAGGAATGTTTACAGACTGGGAAAAGAACTCCTTGACAATAGCCCTATGGAGAAGGATTTGGGGGTTCTAGTAAATGAAAAGCTGGACATAGGACAACGATTTGCTTGCAGTCCAGAAAGACAACTGTTTTCTGGGCTGCATCAAAAGAAGAGTCATCAGTCCTAGTGAAGACCAACTCGGAGTACTACATCCAGATCTGTGGACTCCATCCCAAGAAAGGTACGGAGCTGCTAGAGAGGGTCTAGAAGAGGATGATCAGAGGGCTGGAGCACCTCTCCTATGAAGAAAGTCTGAGGGAAATTATCTTGCTCAGTTTGCAGAAGGCAAAGCTACAGAAAGACCTCACTGCACCCTTCCAGTACTTAAATGGAGCTTATAGGTAGGAGGAGCACAGACTTGTTACATGGGCAGATAGTGATAGAACATGGAGGAATGGCTTTAAACTAAAAGATGGTAGATTTTGATTAGATATCAGGAGGAATTTGTTTACTCAGAGAGTGGAGAGACACTGGAATAGGTCATCCAGGAAAGATGAAGATGTCTGGAAGAGTTCAAGGTGAAGTAGGATGAGGTCCTGGGCAACCTGGTCTAGTGGATGCAAAATCTGTACAAAACATAGGGGTTGGAACTAGATGATCTTTAAGATCCCCTTCAACCCAAGACATTCCATGTTTATGGTGTCACTGATCAAATGTCCCTCAACTGAATAATAATAAAAAAATGTACATAACATAGTTAATAGTTATGGTATGTTCTTGTTAATCTAATGTAATTAATTTTGCTGTTAAAGGAAGGCTGTAAAAACATACGCAAAAATTGTGTTGGACAACTGTGACTTTTCTCCACCTCCACCCCAAGCTGTTTCTAAAAAGGCAAGACAGGAATAATGACAGAGTAATAGAATTTATTCTCTTGAAGGACTGAAGGCACTTTTTAAAAATTCTGTAGTTCCAGAGTGTCAAAAATGTTTTCTTAATCAGCATAGGCACCCGATCTTGTTCCATTACAGGGTCATAAAAGCATTTTAATAAGATACTCAGTCTTAACTGCACTAACTGAAAGCAAAAGGTTAATTAACCATTAAGATTTTTTGATTACAGTCTTTTTACTAATCTTATTCAGACAGAATTTTGATGCTAAACAGCAGGAGTTTATATTTTGTGCTGCAAGATTTTTGTATCTCAGTGTCTCCTTGGTGTTCCTTCATTTTTTCTCCTGGCTCTGAGGTACGGAGAACTTACTCATACCTGCTGTACTATTTCTTACTGTGTCCTTTAAAGCCTTAGAGAATCAGATGCATTGTAAAACCGACTAGAATGTAATGTGTGCTATGCGCAGTCACTGTGTCTCCTTTTGTATGCTTCATAGTAGAGTCTGCCTACCCACTAATTGGAGGTAAGGTATTTTACATGATTTCAAGGACATAAGTTTGTCATATAGCTGAGCAAAGCAATGGATCATTAAATGTTGAGAATTTGTATAGATGCATCCTAGAGCATGAGGCCTGATGGAATCTACTCACAGATTCTGATGGAACTGGTGGGGATGATTGACAAGATGCTTTGAACCATCTATCAGTATTTCTGATCAACCAAAAAACTCCCAGAGGATTGGAGGCTTGCCAATGTGACAACCATCAACAGGAAGAGTCATAAAGAGCATCCAGGGAGCTAAAGGCCCATCACTCTGACCTTGTGCAAGGAAAGGTTATGGAGTAGATCATCCTGAGAGAGATCATACAGCACATGTGAGGCAACCAGGGGATCAGGCCTAGCAAGCATGGTTTCATGAAAGACAGGTCCTGATTGATCAACATGACCTCCTTTTGTGATTGAGTTATTCACTGAGTAGATAAGGGAAAGGACCTTGACATAGTCTAACTAGACTTCAACAAAGCCTTTGACACTGTCTCCCACAGTATTGTCCTGGAAAAGCTGTCGGCCAATGGCTTGGGCAGGTACATTCTCTGTTGGGTAAAGAGCTGGCTGCATGGCTGGACCCAGAGAGTGGTGGTGATGAACGGAGATAAATCCGGGTGGCAACCTGTTGTAAGAGGTTCTTCCCAGGGGTTGGTACTGGGGCCTGTCCTATTCCATGCCTTTACTGATGACCAGACAAGAGAGTTGAGTGGACTCCCAGTCAGTTTGCAGATGACACCAAGTTAGCAAGAAGTGTCAATCTGACTGGGGGTAGGAAGGCCCCACAGAGGGATCTGTGTGGCAGGCTGGATAGCTGAGTAAAGGCCAAGGGAATGAATTTGGACAAGATCAAGTGCTGGGTCTTGCACTTTGGCCATCAGAGTACCAGGCAGCTCTACAGGCTTGGGTCAGAGTTGTTGGAAGACAGTACAGAGGAAACGGACCTGGGAATGTTGGCTGATGTTCAGCTGAATATGAGACAGCATGGCATCTTGGCTTTAGAAACATTGCTGAAGCGATCATCCTTCTGTACTCAGCACTGGTGAGGCCATGCCTTGAGTACTGTGTTCGGTTTTCAGTCCCTCACTACAAGAAAGATACTGAGGCCCTGAAGCACAACCAGAGAAGGGCAGTGAAGCTGGTGAGGGGATCAGAGCAAGTCTTATAAGGAGAGATTGAGGGAAAGGGGACTGTTTAGTCTCTAGAAGAAGAGTCTCAGAGAGGCCTCATTGCTCTCTACAACTACTCGAAAGGAGATTGTGATGAGATGGGGTCAAACTCTCATCCTGTGTACCTGTCAATAGTACTGGAGGGAATGGCATTAAGTTGCACCAGGAGAGATTCATGTTGGATGTTAGGAAAAAAACTTCTACTCTGGAAATGGTCAGGCATTGGAATGGGATGCGCAGGGAAATGGTGGAGTCTCTGTCCCTGGACATATTCAAGAAACATTTAGATGTTGTACTAAGAGACATGGTTTAGTACAGAAATACTGGTGGTAGGTGAATGGTTGGATTGGATGATCTCAGATGTATTTTCCAATCATGTTCATAGTGTGATTCTATGATTTTAAATATCATTATTTTATCCTACTTTTTTCTTTGGCCACTTTATCAAATGACAATGAAAATTCCATACTTTTTCCCATAAATGCCCTGATGTCCTCTTGAAATGAGTGAGGGCTGCATTTTCTTCACATTTTTATATAACATGGCCTTGATTTACAAGCTGAGATGTGGATTTAATAAATTAGCTTTGACACTCATACCAGCTTATTTATTTATGGCTGAAAATGTGCAAGTTGAAAATGGAACAGGAATATATAGTGTTGTTTGCAGATAAGCAACCTAAACTGTGATTATGATGTGATTCAGAAACCTTAGAAGTGCTCATTCTTTGTGCTCATTATTTGTGGTTGCTGGAGATGAATACCCAACGGTGAAATTTGATAGATAAGCTCACTCTCTGTGTAATCTGTATCTGTGTTCATAATAGGTTTCTCTGCTTTATTTCCCTAATATCTTATGAAAAGATTCCTTAAGTGTTTCATTAGTGCTCCATACTCATATGGATTATGGAATTGTCTGGCATTGGCAGCAATATACAGTATATAGCTAGCATAGTAGCAATGAGTCAGGCCAACAGTCAATCAGTATTGAAAATTATTGTTATTGATGTTGTAGCCATACCACTGTTTACTCTTCTTTACTATTGTCAATGCTTATCTTATGCTTCCAAATTCATAAACTCTTTTTTACTCCAGAATTCATGGAAACCAATGAAAAAGCATACTGATTTCATTTATAGAATATAAACTCAATAGAAAAAGAAAACAAAGGAATATATTTGCCTTGTACTACTACCTTTTTAAAATGATATTATTCTGGAGTGGCATCAAAACTGCCAAAAGGGCAGAACTTCTTGTTAAATCCTACTAAAATTATGTCAAAATCTTTTAATCTGCAGCATGATAGTGGAAAACAAAAAGCCCTAGCATTGTCAATAGATATTTTTTCACCATATGCTGAAAGGTAAAGGAGAGACAACAGAGTTGGCTTCATACAAAAGCAGTCCTATGTGTCACGCTCCAATTTATAGGAGGGAGCTGTGGTTCTTTTAATATCTGTATACCCGGTGTGAGATTAAGAAACAACGGTTCATATGTTAGTCCAACCAGTTTATTACAAGTCTAATTAGGGAGACGGGGAAGGGAAGGAGTGCGATAGAAAAGCTAGGAAAAAGCAAGAATGCCGTGAAGCGGGGATAGTCACCACCAGGATCCAGCGGCGGTCCCGTTGCACGACGTTCCGAAGGTCCGAGGCAGAAGCAGCAGGGGGGGGAGAGCAGCAGCGTGGAAGGCCTGGGGCAGCAACAGGTAGCAGGAAGAAGTCGCAGAGCCAATCCAGGAGGAAGCAGCAGCAGGATTCAGGTAGCAGGCCCAGGAGAGTCCGTCAGCATGCAGGAGTTCCGTGGTGAGGAATCTGATGGCAGAAAACCTTCACCATCCTCATGGTTTTCGATTCCTCCTTTTATCCTACTTCTTCTCCTGCCTACGTGACATCCCTGGGCGTTTTTGCAGGGGTCCTGCGAGTACTTCCCGAGATGGCCATCTTCCTCGAGATAAGCCCACACAAAAGACCACTTCGCAGCTATTAAGCTGCAGCTTATTTCTCTCTCGTTGCCCCCGGCCCAGTCCATCTGTCACCCTCGGACAAAAGATTTCGCAATCCTTGCCCAAGACTTGTCCATCAAACTTCTCCAGACAAAAGGTCTCTCAACCCCTGCCCAGGAGTTGCCTGAACTTGTTCGTCTGTGTCCTCAGCAAGCTTTGAGACAATGATGATGCAAAATAATAATCTCTTACACTATGTAGAGACATTGTCTATTGCTATTAAAAAAAAAAGGTAATGTCTTCTTGCCATTAATGCTCTTTAGCATGATATTAGAAAAATTTTGAAATCATACATTCATAGAATCATAGAAATGGCTATTTAACTTCCAGTCCTGGAGTTAGCTGGTGCATCGTCAGATCTAGGATCTGTAATACTTCTGATTTACAGAATCCACAAGCAAAGAACTTCTACTAGGGACAGGACATATCAGCAGAAATTTTTATTCTTTTAATGTAGTGTTCAGGCACATCTATTCAATTAAGGCACTGATCAACTTTTGCAACGTGCTGAAACTTGAGATCCAATACTATAAAAAGTAATCTAGTATTAATTAAAACAGATAAATCACTATTAGTTATTACCTTTTGAGTTAAACCCTAGTCCAAACACTTGAATGAGATTTAGATACATGTATCACTTGATGAGGAATATATTCCAGAGTTCCTATTCCAATAACCCCACTTGTGACACTTGAGCTGAAAAATGGTTGTTTAACTCCTGTTTCAGAGCATAACCCATCAGTTAATTTTTCAGAAACTAAATAGATATGTTGAAAGAAACTCTGTAAGTAAATTCTACTCATGATACAGAGAGTGGTTCCTCTAGGTGAAGTGCTGGCCTTATAACATGTAAGCATGATCTCTGCTCCTTTCCCTGTTAGCATTCACTTTGATGATCTTCAGGAAATATAGCTATCCTTTAGTACTCATATCTGTTAAGCATAGCCAATGACCTTTACCCCCTTCTCAATCTACCTAGAGTGGACTGATATATATCTGAAGGAATGAGAAGAAGTTCTACATAACATTATTTTCAAGAAAATAATCTGAGGATCAAAAATAATAGTTCTTCCAGAGTTTTTGAGGAAATGATATAAGGGAAAGGAAAAGAAATATCTCCTTTCCCAAATCTTTGTCTAAATTATCTCTGTATGATCTTGTCATTTTGAAATAAAAAGAAAAATTCTTATTGACCACAGGGGAACTAATTTGTTTGTTTATGTGTTTGTTTGTTTGTTTCCCTGTATTTTAACATCATATTTCACAGATCTAAACTACTAGTGAAATTTAATGTTTTAGTGAGAAAAGAGAAGCAGCCTGCGGCTACTGTTTTTAAAGAAAAACAGTAGGAAACATCATATGGATGGAGGATGATGAAGTAAGAAGTATACACAGAATGAAAGAAAAAGGAGAGTGCCAGAAAGATCCTGCTCAAAAGATCATGTAGTATACAGTATGGCAATAAATTGGTTAAAGATAGGCCTTCTTGCAAGATGTCTTGTAGTTTCCACTTTTTACTGAGCTGGAAATACCCTAAGGACAGTCTTTCATCTGCTGAAGTATTTTGTCATTTCTGCATCTGGTAGTCAGAAAGGGAAATACACAGCAATGAAATAATCATTACAAATTCAAAGCAACAATAACAGTAATAATAAAGAATTCCTGTAGCAAAGTTCTCTTTATATGATCACTTTATATTATTAACTGTAACACCACAAACAAACTGCAAATGTTACAATGTTGTATTCTATTGTCATTGAACTTTGTGTCTCAGAAAGTCCAACCCATTGAAGGATGCTACTTCTTAGCATGACATCTTTTCCTGTAATCTGAATTTCTAAATTCTGTTCAAAGAATGCTTCCAGGGGTATAGGCAATACAGATGTACTGTTTCTATTTATACAGAGAAAAGGCTAATACTTGGTTTGTCATGAATAATGCAGCCATTGCACAAAATAAAAGTTATGTGGATTCCCATTTGCTGAATGGAGACTGATTGTCACCAGTACATTTCATAGGAGGCATGTAAACCATCTATTCTGGGTTTTTGCAAATGTTCACTGAGAGTTCTTGTACTTGTGAAAGGAACTTGCAGGTGGGGCCATAACCCTACATCTTGTCCTGCACCAGGCTATGCACACTCACTGTAGCTCAGCATAAGGGAAGTAAACAAATCACATTGAAAGTTAAGACTCATATTTATTTCAATTGAAAATGCAACAAATTGAAAGAGCACAATAACACTATTTGATAGAGAAAATTCTCAGCTACAAAACACTATTTTTGAACATAATTACTACCATTAGCTATGCCTTTTTGCTAGCAAACAAGAGTTTGCATGCTGCATTCATCAAAATCTGCACCAGCAGAGGTGACCCACCATCAGTGTCTCCACTGATGAATGCAACACCCATCAGTAAACTGTGCTCACATTCATTTGGTCTCCATAAACATTCAAAAGTCATTGAGGAATATTGTTGGATGCCATTTTTTCCACATGGAGGGGTTCAGTTACACACCACTGCTTCATATGCTCTTCCATGTCAGATGCCTCTCTTTCAGACTGCTCCTCTGCTGCCATGTATTATACAGTAACAAAATACAATGAAATATTTATTGGCAGGAAGGTTTAATCTCTGCTGCCATACCACCAAAATCTGCCTCTGACTTAATGGGCCAACATAATAAAATAGAAGCATTACTTTCCGAGCAAACGTTGTAGATAAAGGGAGAGTTATCATCCACAGCTTACAACAGGGAAGAAATCTGAGAGCATCTGAGATGCACTGAGATCATAGGTCATATAGAAAAGTTGAGGGATGGCTGGAAATCCAAAGATATCTAGTGTCCATCATCAGGCTTGTTATTTCTCCTATTGCATCTGCTCTGGTCTGACACCTCATGAACCTTACAGATTCTAAGAACCAATAGACTGCTTGCAAGGGATTCATGAAAGATACTTAAGTGGGAGTATGACTTAAATAAAGTGTAAACTTGCAAAATAAATAAATAAATAAAAGCTGGCCAAATAGGCTTGTGTGTATGTGTTCTATTGCAATTCCAAGAATCACAATGTGAATTTCCAATTCATTGGGCACAGCAATGCCTTGAAACTCTGCATAGCATATAAAGCAGGAGTATCTAAGTCATATTCTGCTACCACTGTGTATTTCTGCCTATTAAGAGACAGCTTTATAAAGAACAAGTGTATAATTTCAGATTATTTTTTGACTCTTGAGAACACTATAGCTCTCTTGAATAATTCAAGTGACCTTTATTATTTCATCCACATATAGGCAGAGAACAATATGATACCACAATGTCGTAGAGAATAGAAATGAGATACTGTCAACATGTAGGATGTAAATTGAGCCAGGAGACTATATATATATATATATATAACATATATACATATGCTCTAATATCTTCAGATTAGCCCGTTCAGTCCTGAACAGTAAAATCTGGTCCAGAGAATAATGAAATTATCCACAAAGTTTTATTTTTCCATTTTGAATGCTCTCTCATTTCTTTCCAACTCATTCTTCTATCTCAGATTACGGTGTTGTTTTTTTTTTTGTTGTTGTTGTTGGGTTTTTTGTTTTTTGTTGGTTTTTTTTTCAGATGAGAATGTTTTCAAGAATGGTGCACAGCTTTTCCTGTTTTTATACTGAGGTGACAAAACAGTAGACTCAGCAATAAGACTGCTTTTCTAATACTATTGTACTGATCTCTTCCTCAGTAAGAATTAGTAGCCTGAAAGAAGCAAATGATGCTGCCAAATGTTGTTTAGGGATTACTATTTAATCTGTGCTTGATTCCTTCTTTTTTTTTTTTTTTTTTTTTTTTTTTTTTTTTTAAGTCAATGACAATTTAAAAATAACATTACAAAAAAAATTCAATTTTAGTGAAATACAATAGCTTGCACAACAGAAGGTCTTGTTTTTGAAACTGGAAAGTATTTTTTCATTCTCATTTGTAAGGATAGCTTTCTAATCAGAAATCAGAGGGATGAACAGAAGTGAGGGAGTGCGATAGTCTTTTTGTCTACCCCCTCCTATTCTTCTCTTGTTATGTTGCTCAACTTAGCATATCAGGTTCATTTAACATTCCTCAAAGGAAGGGAAAATAGTTCATATTTTTCTCAAAAAATTCAGTTTTTTAACATAGTAATTGTTTATATAATGCTTTTGTATATGTGTATTATAGAGAACTCTGAAAGAGAAAACACATGGAAGTTCCAAGAATTCCTATTTCATTATAGAATTGTATATGTGTGTTTATGATGGTGCCAAACATGGTTTCAGCATATTTCACTGAAATGTTTGATGTGAAAATCAATTTAATATTTCTCATTTGCTTAAGATATTACTTCAAGGAAAACATATGGAATAACTTATTCACATGATGGATTTCAGTTTTATTTTTCAGCTCTGACAGAGGTTTACCCTGGTGATATTGAAGACTGTGATCCTTGAATACCTTCACTACCTTTGCCCTGTGTAATTTGGACATGCCTAATTCAGAAAACAAAAGTGCTTAATTCTCTATCGCAGAACATCTACCTAAAACCTACTCATGTTCAGATGTGCAGAGACAGGATCAGGAAGGCTAAAGCACAGATGGAATTAACACTGATCATAAGAGATAGATAAAGGAGAGTGTTCCACATCACATAGATGAGAAGGGAGAATTGGGTTCCTCAGACTTTGATAAAGCTGAGGTACTCAACTAGTCAAAGCAAGTTCAGAGGAGGGCCATAAGGGTGATCAAGGGGCTGGAGTACCTCTTGTAGGAAGAAAGTTTGAGGGAGTTGGCCTTGTTTAGCTTCGAGAAGAGAAGGCTCTGGGAAGATCTCATTATAGCCTTGCGCCTTGCAGTATCTGAAGGGAGCTTATAAGCAGGAGGAGGACTGATTTTTTTACAAGAGCTGATAGTGACAGGACAAGGGGAAATGGCTTTAAACTAACAGAGGCAGTTTTAGACTAGATATTAGGAAGAAATTCTTTATTCAGAGGGTGGTGAGTCACTGGAACAGGTTACCTAGAGAAGTTTTGGATGCCCCATTCTTGGAGGTGTTCACGCCAGATTGGATGGAACAGTGGGCAACTTGATCTAGCTGTTGGCAACCCTGCTAATGGCAGGGACACTGGGACTAGGTGATCTGTAAAGTCCCTTGCCATCTACCATTCTATGATTCTATGATTCAGTGATTCTAAGCTGGTATACTTAGATAAACATTTACTTGCATGGTTTACTCAGAAGAGATGGAACTCTTTAACCACAGTTAAAGTCAAGAAAAGTGTGAGTGATGACAAATGACTTCCACTCTACCAGCTTATTTAGTTCTCTCATTTCAAACCTAAGGAGCATAAATTCAAATAGCTGGAAGGTTTTTTTCATCTCTGTAATCTTTTATTTGATTTGTCTCAAATGATATTATCCACTGGACTTGTAAAACTAACTGATTCTAGTCTCAGGAAACATGCATATGGAAGTCATTTCCTTTTAGTAGATTGTAACCTGATCCTCAATATATACATATTTTAACAAATAAATACTATTAATTATGGATTTATAAGTGTGGTTAAAAATACTTCTACACTAGCCAAACAAATATGAATCACCTTGTTCATTGGTGATTTAGGAAGTTTTTACAGTTGTTCAAAAGAAATAATCTGCTCCTACTACCGTCAATATTTCACACAACTGGGTCAGGAACTATGGCTGCAAAGAGTGTTGAATTATACATCTGTACTTTTCAAAAAACAAGGTGATTTTTTTGGAGCTGTTGGCCATCTGATCTTAAGAGAAGGATGTTTAATCAATTTTTATACAAGAGATTTAATAGATGAAAGGACATATTTATACCACTAAAATTTCAGAGACTAGGTAGCCCTCCAAATCATACCAGTTCTCCCACCTGAGCGTCTCAAGAGTATTGTCATTCAGAAGGAGAAAATGAGGATTCCGAAGATGAGCTTTCAGATGTTCTATTTGATGAATAGCAAAATAATTCATTCAAATATGTATTTTGTGATAAAATTTATTTTGGAAGTAGACTATTTGAAGCTAAGTTACCAGATCAGACAGGGCCGTGACAGAAAAGACACTGAGTGATCTACTCAAGAAAGAAAGAAAAATGTTTTTTTTTTTAAAAATAATATACTTGGCAATGTATCCTATAAACATTTAGCAAAACACATGAAGAGTTATAGCCTTTGTAGAATGAGAAGCTGAGTGATATCAGACTGGTGAATATTTTGTATGGATGTGGAAATTTACTATTAAAAAAAAAAAAAAAAAAGGTTTCTTTCTATACAAGTATTAGGAAGCCTATGGATATTGAAGTATCCCTACTATTGGACTTAGATCTAGGCATCTTTGTTGCTTCTGCCAGGCCACTTATGCTCTAGTGGTTTTGACATGCTCAAAGAAGCTATGTAGACTGGGCAACACTCCTTCCAGAGGTCTTTGGTGTGAAATTTACAGTATAGCAGGTCCCTGTTGGATCTGAAGTACAATACTTTCCAGGCAACATTTAAATGGCTGAGCCTTGGTTTTTGTTTTTGTTTTTGGGTTTGTTTGTTTGTTTGTTTGTTTGTTGTTATTGTTGTTGTTTTCTTTTTCCTCATGTAGTGATATAAAACTACGTGACATATCTTCAAATGTTTTGCTAAACAAATTTCCACAAATTTTCAGTAATAATTTGAAAAATATTAAGAAGAACAGATTGACTGTGGAAGTTATCAATACTTTTGTGACAAATTTCCTGCTGAAAATATCCAATTTCATGACCATTTTCAGTAGAAAAAAACCCAGCACATCTAAACTATCCATCCATCTACCCCACAGATAGAGAGCTTAGGTGTTTGTGCATTTGTGTGTGATGCAATGATGTCAAGAAAACATCTAGACAAGAAGAGATTAGATTAGCACTTTTTAACTTTCCCAGTTGCAGATTTTGTTTCAAGAGCCAGAACTGTTGTCAGCATAATTTAGTGACAAGTCGGTATATTACAGATGATTTTCCTAGGTTACCTGTGTGTAATTCTGCAACCTGAAGCTGTCAAGGGTATTTGGAGAAGCCATAGCACTTAGTGCTATCATTTCCCATTGTGCAAAGTGGGCTGGAGTTTACGCAGACAGATTTCAGTCTGGTCTTCTTTGGTTGGCACATGGGCGGATGAGTGAGTTAGTGTGTGTATACTTGCACAAATGTGTATGTATATGTAAGTGAGCCTGGATATTTCTTCAACTATAGAAATCCTTCTCTCCCTAGTCCTTAATACCCTCCACCTTTTGTAACAATCCTTTCTCATAGTGTTAAGGATTTACTGTATTCCAGAGAAGCACTGTGGTTTTGTTCCCAGTGCGGCAATGTAAATTGCCTGATAGATCTGCCTGTCCATCTGTCTAAATACCCACACATGCCACTGTGTCTCCTGGTATGGGAGATGAGCTGTGAGAACAGGGTGAAATCCCTGTTTTTATTTGCAGCCCAGACCATTTGTCAGGAAAAGCCCTTATGCGGAGCCTGTGTGTAGGGATTACTCTTTCATCAAGGCAAATGCACCTCAACATAGCAACAAAGTTAGAAAAGATGAGTGAATACTATGAAATATTTTCTTTTCTTCTCAAAATTCACAACCACACCATTCTGCAACATATTTTTCAGTATCAAAAGTAAAATATTTGGTTATTTTCTTTGTTACTATGTTCAGATAGCGACAGACAAAAAAAATATTAACTTTTAAATTCCATCAAAATATTTTATTTTCTGCTTACTTTGTCAAGGAACATATGAATTTTACTAAATTCTAGTATGATTAGTTATACATTGTGGGCAGAATAAAATTCAATATGGAGATCAGAAATCTGTGAGCTTTTCTGTCAGAAATATGTGTTTATGGGTGGGCGTGAAAACATTTTCCTGATATTTATCTTATTGAGAATTTCCATTGGCTGCTTTATGTATAAACATTTATATTTGGATAATGGTGACTGGGACAGTAATTTTACCTTTTTCTAGGCTTTGTGAAAGTCTCTAAGGGAAATTAATCTGCAAATAACACTGAAATTCAATGGGAAATGGGCATTAACTATTTTAGATAACAATGAAAGTACAGTTGACACAGATGTATGTGCACATTAACATAAAATATAGATACAGCAGAAATTCCAGTGTCAATGAGTGAAAAAGGCTATGTCACATTATGATGATTTTACAGCGCAGAAGGTTTATGCAAGGGAGTTGCATGTAATGTAACCACAGTTTTCTGCACTATTTTACTAGGGAGGAAATTTTTGCTGCTGTACCATCTGAGGAAGATCACAAAGACCCTTTCCCGAAGACTGTAATGAGAACGGGTTACACTTCTACCAAGTTCCACATTCTCATTACAAGCTTTTTAATGAGATGGGATTAATTTTCTGCCATTTTCCATTCTCATTACTACTCAGTCAAGGGAACGAGGTATCAGGAGTTTAATGCCTAATTTATATTCAATGAATCTTAGTAGTGTGCTGCACTCCTTTGACCTTTTCAATATTTTATACTTATATTGAGTGGTCATTTGACTCCTGCATTGTTTATAGCCTTATTATAGGAGTGCATAGAAGAAAAATTTGACTACTTATACCATCAAAAATGCAAAACAACAGAAAGGTCAATTTAATATTACACATATGTATCAGTTCAAAAATGTACATGGCATTAAACTTGGAAAATTCTTATCTTGTCAAATCTACAGAAATGAAAAGAACACTCCAGTCCATGTGATCAAGTACAATTGTGGAGTAGAAGAAAACAGACATATTCTGTTTTCACTGGGATTGCTTTCAGTTTCTCCTCCTGTGAAAAATATGGCAAATATTTCCAAACATTCAGTACTTAAAAGTACTTTACACAAGGACTAGCACCTACAAAAGGAATAAGATGCTGAAGAATCAGGTCCATTTTATTGCCAGCATTTAATGTTTCTTGAAAACTCATTAAATATCTTTGTGAAATATTTTAACTGATTTTTATAGGACAATTGAAGGGTTAGATGAGAAATTTTAAATCTTTGAAAAACTGAACATTGATACCTAAGTATTACCAAAAACAAAACAAAACAAAACAAACAAACAAACAAAAAAAACACTAAAACAAAATTATGCATTCCTGGCACATCATTTAAGTTGACTTGGCTAAACATCCAAAGCTTTGGAATCAAATTTTCTCTGACATTCAAACCTTAAAAAATCATACAAGGATATGGTTTCTTAGCTGTTAGGATTTTTTTCGGCTTAGCTGTAGTGCAAAAGTAGAAAAGGCACACACCATGAAAAGAACTATACTTCAGAAGCATTGTACTCACTTCCTCCATTTCTTAGATTGCGTACAAATTTATGGCTAAAATATTATTTGACATTATTTGGTTTGGAGGCAGATGCAGAAATGATGAAATTCAAAATTACCAGCAGAAAAACATTCAGAAAATAAAGTTAGAAAAAAATCCACTTTGTGTGCTGTGTGTGCATAAAGCCTTCTACTTTGTTTTTATTTTAATTAACAGTTTGTTTACAGAGCTCAGATAATTATTCTTTTAAATCTGACCAGATAATGAACTTACGTCAAATAAATACCACTTTATTCCTGGAAAATAATATAATGGATCTTCTACAACCTTGCATATAATAAACATGCTATTCATTCCTTAATTATTATTTCTCCAAATACATTCAACAGTAAGGTAGAATTAATTTGCCATACAACACGTCTTATTAAATGTAGATTTAATCCAGTTTGAGACCCATTCCTTAAAGCATTACTCAGGATATCACTGCTGGACTCCCCCATTGAAACATCATTTACTATAGCTTGTGAGACCAGAGGGAGAAATAACTGTTTGGGTAATGAGGGCATGATCAGTCCTGTGCTGTTGTAACTGAAAGAAAAATTAATATATGAGAGTCTTCCAAGACAGATTAAAAAGAAGAAAGTGACAAAAGTAACCATGTGAATACTAAAGGGAGATCTTCATGTTAAGTGAGCCTGGTCAAATATATTTTTAGCCTCAGTGATATAAAGTGAAATATGAAAAAACAAATATGTCTGCCTATTTCAGTAAAAGCAAAGAACAAGTCATTACTGAATTATCAGGTGGTGGAGTAAAAGTTGTCAGTGCAAATAATATATGATTACATCTCTCCTGCATGAACCAGTGCAATTTCAGATGCTAAGAAATTATTTCCAGAAAAGAATTACTCTACACAGTACTCAAGTAGTCCAGAAAAAAGAACTATGGATGCACAGTATATACTATGGAATAGCTGGGAAAAAAAAAAAAAAAATTGTTGGGCAGGAGGTAAAACAAAATAGGTCATAATATTTCTCACAAATTGCCTTGTGTTTTGCTAAGGCATGCTAATATATTTCAGGACATCAAAGCTTTCTTTCTTGCAAGGTTTTTTACTTTTCCATTATTGAAAGTTCACATAATTGAAGTGATGCTTTCAATATATAAAATGTAGTTTCTTCCGGATATAGGACAATTTAGTACTTACCATAAATTTAAAGAAAGATTCTTAACACAATTCTTACAAATGATTGCTATGGGGTAACAATAAAACACACAATAGGTATTCTTGCGATGAAAATTCCTACACATTCAGAGCATGACAAACCCAGCGTACCTATCTTATGGTTTTGTATTTTCTCATAAGCTTGCAGCTGTATAAACAGCCATATTCCTCTGGTCCGATCAGTTTGGTGAATCCAGTGTAAAAGGCTGAGCAATACATAGTTATACTGTAAGGAGAGATATTTGTTGAGAATATTGTCTTATTTTGAGTCTTGTTTTTATAAAGACAAAATATGCCATAAAATGTAATGAAGTTACAATTAATTAAGTTGAGTAACTGGGAACATTTTGAAAGAACAATACTATTGATATGGCATTTACTTATTCTATTAATCATTCTAAGCAGATTCCTGGGACAGGTGCATTAGTTGGAAGAAGAGGATGCTCAGGGGAGATCTCATCACTCTCTACAACTCCCAGAAAGCAGGTTGTGGTGAGGTGGTTGTTGGCCTCTTCTCTTGATAAGACAGGAGGGAATGGCCTTAAACTGTGTGAGGGGGGATTCAGGTTGAATATTAGGAATTTTTTTTTTCTCTCTGAAAGGTTATTAATGCATTGGTTATGAATGCCCAGGAAAGTGGTGGAATCACTGTCCCTGGAAGCATTCAAGTATAGATGTGGAACTGACGGACATGGTTAGTGAGCATGGTGGTGATGGGTGGACAGTTGTATCTGATGATCCTAGAAGCCTTTTCAAACCCTAATGATTCTGTGATTCTATTGAATTTATGCCTAGTTTACTATTTGGGTTTGTATGATATGTCCTTTCTGCTCAGGGCTATAAATAATATACAAATATATTAAAAAATATATAAACATCACATATACTTGTTATAATAATAGATATGCATAGGATAAAATCATTTTTTTCTTTTTTTCAACTAAAAATTAAACATTTAAATATTTGCTACATAACAAAAATAACTAACCAATCAATCAAAATATCTGCCACTCTTCATTCTGTTGACTCTCACACTTGCTTTTTGCTGTTTTCGCCTGCTGATTTCCATTACCTCTGATGACAGTGGTTGCTTAAGGGACTTTGTGCCTTGCAAAGCTGGGTTGTATCATATATGTTTCCAAAGGATTTTAGCCACCTAAAAGTACAAAATGTCATTTTCAGAAAAGAGTTTGACTTTTAAGTCAATAATCTTGGGGTACTCTTGCAAACACAGATATGTAAGCTAATTTTAATTGACTAAATATGGCACTAGTGGAAGTACAGTTGGATAACTGAGTTTAATTTATCCTAAACTAAGCCCTACGTTCTTCTGAAAATTTGAGCTCACAAACTTAATTTGCTGTTGAAAATAAATGGAACTAAGTCTTTTAAATCACTTAGGTTTCTTAATGGAATGTATTCTTTATCCCTAGACACCCTACTTTTCCTGCTGTGCTGTTGTGGATCATGAACACTATATTTTCTATTGAGACCTTCTGTTCTTAATGTCTTCCAAGCAATTGTATAGCATCACAGGATGAACAAAACTGCTGCCACTTTATGGAAGAGAAGAACACGAAAAAATTCTGAGGACTCATATAGGACTCTAGTGATTTCACCTTGAAGACATTTGCTGTTCAGTGCTTTTGTGTCATACTGCAAGAGTAGCAGTTAGGAAAATAACTTGTCCGTTAACCTCAGCTACATCCTTACCCTGTTAACAAGTCTATGTTTCATAGTAATATTTTTTTCTGTGTGTAGGTCACGATTAGGTCAAAATTTATTCAGTATTTAATTGGTCTCCATTGGTGAGATAATTGCTTTAGAAGTAAAATTCCTTTGGGTGTTCACGGAGAAAACAGGCTGGTCATTGCACCAGTTGAACTAGCTGATTTGTAGATATCATTTCTAATGCACGTGAAATCAACATGGTAAATTTTACTTTATTTTTCTTTATTTTTATTTTACTTATTTCATTTCAATTTTTAGGCATTCAGTTCATGTTACAAAGGAAGCTGCAATGACAGAAGAAGGAACAACAAATTAAAGATGAATGGCTCTTAAAGTCTAAAATAGAAATTTCTGATGAACACTTAAAAGACAGACTACAGCCAGCTGACCTATCAGAGCACTCACTGTAGCTCCCTAGCTATAGAAAAAATTCCACGTCCTTGCAGCAGCATGGTATTGCACAAAGCTCTTAGTTGTATTAAAACAAACAAACAAACAAACAAACAAACAAACAAATAAATTGTGTTTATCTTCTCCCCAGCAACAAAAAACAAAAGCAAACAAACAAATAAACAGAAGGCAAATCTGGGATTCATTCACATTAATGACACAAAAGTTTTCTTGTGTCTTCCTTGTGTATTTTATGGACTTTTACTTATTTCCTCTAACAGCTGTATTTCAGCACTTTTCACTTTCCATAATCTCTAATCTGGAATAAAATTGCCTGAATCTGAACTTTAATTTTTTGTTATCATTGCTGTTCTGGAGATCAACTCCAGAACATGAGATTAAAAAAAAAATTTAAAAAATATGGTATTCCTGCTTTAAGAAAAGTACACTTTTTGTAACCAAACTCACAATTTTTGATCATATAGTTTGTTAGATAGTGGAATTTCTGGCTTGTTAACAATTTTTGTACTGATTTAATCCTTTCTTTTTACCTTTGTTCATCATGTCTCTTGTGGCTTTAGAGTGCCGTGCTGACTTGTCACATTATGTGTCATTTGTTTCTCTCCCCTCTTATTTTTATCAACTTTTCATACTTGTTAACTTCTGAAGTGACAGGAGGTATATCAACAAGTGAGATTAGCAACAGATCAGCAGTTACATTAGGGAAACTATTTTTTCTTCCTTAGCTCTGATGAATCATACACTGCTTGTACATTAATTTTAATGATGCTTTTATCTTGCTAGCTAGTTCTTTCTGTGCTTTTATTTCCTGAAAATATAGGGAGAAAAGTATGCTACTTTCTTCCTTCCTATTCCATGAGAAATTAACCTAGATCATTAAGCTATAATATTATTTGAAATATCTCACGGATATTTTAGTTCTAGATTCTTCTTCTGTTCCAGTACTGATTCAAGATCACTGCTTTCTAGGTAGGCTACACCTAGTAGTTCTCCAGAATTTCATCTTTTCTTTGATTTACATTATGAATCATTTTCTGATACGGAAGGAAAAAAATATTGTCAAACTTAAATGAACTAAAAAAAGATGGATTCTTTCCACAGTCTGTTTTCAAATACAAAAACATACAGGAGAATAGAGACAGCCTTCAACAAGTAGCCATTTATTTTTAACGACTTCTTTCAACTAGATCTGGTTTTCCAATCAGTTGCATTTTATGGAAAGTTAGATGACTGTTTTATTCCCATGTAAGTAACTATTGAACAGATTTTTAAAGGAAATGTCAGAATTTGGGGAATCTTAGATCGGCAAATAATACTCCTGCAATTGTGTTTTGTAATGACAACTGCAAAATAGTCAAGATTTGATAGAGCTTGATAATCTTTGAGGTCCCTTCCAACTCAAGCCATTCTGTGATTCTATGATTTGTCACACTGCAGATTATTGATTTGACATTAGAATTAGTCCCTCAATGTGATCCAAAAATATCTGTCAATTATATTTGCACTCATACACAAATTTACACAAACTATATAGCATACTTTTCAGTGCTTTAAGAATATACTTTCTGTCCTCGGTCCTAACAGATTCTTCCGTATTGATTTGTTTTCCACACAGAGTCAAAATTTTGAAGGAAGCATAAGAGATTTAGTGGAGACCTTTAATAAGCTCTATGGTCTCATGGTCTAGGATCCTAATATTTCTTGTTCCTAAATGCAATAAAGAATGTGTCCGTAAATTCTGATGTACAAGACATGCTGGAAGCTCTCTTGAGCACATTGTGGTAAAGGAATAGGATTCCCGTTATTACCGCAGCTGTTTGGTACAGGAGATATTGTGTGCCTTCCTTGCCTCATAAAAGCTACAACTTATTACTCCAGAACCACAGTTCTTTGCCTTTCTCTCTTGTTGTGTTGACAACACTGTCAAAATTAAGCCGTGCTTTTTCACTTTGTTAAGTGATATAGCCCAGGGAAATTGTTTGGAGCATCTGTATTCAGTGTTCTGTGATGCTCCAAATACTTGTTCTCCACAGCAACACTAATTAATCTCCTGTCTTATCACCTTACTTCATCTCTACAAATGAACACAAGTAGTGCTCCAAATGTAATGCCCTCTATTTTATTATGTTGGCCCACAACATCAGAGAGAGATGTTGGTGGTATGTCAGTAGTGGCTGAACCTTCCTGGCTGTATTCCATTAAATGCTGTTGTGCAGCAGACAGCAGCAAAGGAGCAGTCTGACAGAATGGTGTCTGGCATAGAAGTGCATAGAAAGAAAATTGTACTCATCCCTGTGAAAAAACTTGAGACACTGACATTCACTGAACATTTATAGAGACCAAACAGTGGATGTGAGCACAGTGAGGTGGTGGGTGGTCAGTTTCAGCAGTTACAATGGTGATATAAAAGATGGCTATGCACATTTGTTGCATCATAAAACGAAGAACACCTCAATCAGCTCTTTTGTGCAAATTGGTTAATGGTGATGACTATATTGAAAAATAGTGTTTTGTTGCCAAGAATTTTCTCTATCAAATAGAGTTATTATGTTTTATCTATTATAGTTTCCATGGAAATAATTAGTAGACATTAATTTTTGCTTGACTTAGTACAAAGGATGGTCTTCCATTTGGCTGTCAACAAAGAGATATACACTTGTTGGAAAGCAAGCATCAAACATTAACATTTCCAGGAGGAAAGTGACAGCAATTCCATTTCCCACTCAGAAGTGACACCTTCTGATGTACAGTGTCTTGGTAATACACTGTTCTTCATTTCTGTAACATTTTCCTTGCCTAAAATAACATCTTTTGAAAGTGGAAGTCTTCCAGGATTTCTATTTCCTTTCTCTCATTTTTTAAAATATTCCTTCTTATAAAAAATATGCAGTTTTCAGCATCTTATTAATGTTCAGATTCATCATCATTAGAATATTGACTGAAAGAAAAAAAGAAATGAAAGGGGACAAATCCCTAACTTCAGAAGGCTTGGGCAAAGTAGTACAAAGCAGTCATGAGGAAATACAAGGAGAACAAATAATTGGGCATACACGGCAGGATAAAGCAGCTGGTAGAGATGGAAAAAAGTATAAATTAAAAAAATAGAAGAAGAAGATTAGTAATTTAAGATGCAAGAAGTATAACAGACACCTAGCAGAAAATGAGTGTCAGATTCCTTTTATGTACACTTAGAAGCTACTCTGCTCTTCAAAGAGCACAAAGCATCCTTGAGTATGGATTATATAGGAAGATCAAAAGGTCAGTTTGGCTGGAGTAAATGACCACTCACCTATTCATTTTCATTTAAAAATGTGATTGCAATTGTTCATAGAAAAATTAATACAAAATGGTGGTCATATCTTTATGCTTTGCTTTGTTTGAATGAAGAACTAAATAAGTTTTTGCTTGCAAGTTTACTTAAGTCGCAAATAAAGAAAGAACATCAGATCACCATTAGTCCAAGAGCAGAAAAGGACCCCATGGGATACATAGACCTAGTAGTAATTATTTATTTATTTCAAATAATAGCTAGCATGCTCACAGGCATAACTTTTGCACTCAAGGACCATAACTGGCATTATACAAAGAGAAATGTAAGAACAGTAGCATTGCTTAATAGGTTCCATTTCACAATTTTACAGATTTTACATCGGGGAAAAAAAAAACAAAACCAAAAAACATACAAAACTGACAGAATCCAAATATATGTTCATGTAAAACATTCAGTAATTTCTTCATATGCAGATAAAAAACCATCATTTTCTAACATAAATCCTAGGACATGAAGTCTGAATTTCAGAAGGAAAATACGTTATAGGATTTTGTGAGAAGTTTTTTGCAACCTTGTGAGTGAAGCGCTGAGAAAGTGACACTTTGATTCAAATATCTTTGAAAATCATGAAGGTTTTTCCTGCGTTTGATTATAGTTTGGGTCTGTCATTCATATTAGACCCCTAATATGAGTATCCTCCTTTTTTTATATGAAGTATCAGTTCTCCTCTCAGAAAACTTGGCTGTGACTAATCAGCTGACACAGCTAAGTGAAGAAGGCATTGAAGTGCTCTTTGTGACCCATGACTCTAAAGTAATTCATATCAAATATATCTTCAGGTATATTTTAGAGCAGCCATAAAGATACCTTAAGCTAAAGGAGCTGTCATGTCTCAAGGACAAACAGTATTTGATTTTTACATAATTTAACCATCATGAATGAGTGACACAGCAAGTAATTCTAAATTTGATGTCCTTTTCTTTTTTTTTTAAAGAATATTACAGGTCTTCAGGTCAGTTTGCTACAAAACAGAACAAGGAAAGGTCAGGATATTAGAAACAATTTCCCATTGCTTCTTTACACTGTTCACAAAATATGTTGCAGCAGGCTCTGATTCATATAAAATGTATGCAGTCTATGATTTTCTCTGTTGTAAGCTGTGAGAACTGTAAGCAAATGTGGTATATTCATTGCAAAATCCTAAATATTTTGAAATAAACCACAGTGACTGTATGCTGCTGATTTTTAATTCCATTACAATCTAGTGCTGGAACTAGAACAGTTTTAATGCTCCCACCATTCCACCATGTAGAGCATTAAAAGCTTCTAATCTTAGCCCTACAAGCTCACATTATCTGCTGCAAAATGCCATCTAGTAATGAGAAAACTTCAGCAGCTTCATTTCTTAACTTTAGGAAGATAACAAATAAGCTTTCCAAAACTATTGACAACTGTATAGATTCTCCATTTACATTACCTGTATTTTAAAAGATGTGTCACTGGGAATAAGCTCATCAAATTTCTTCCCAGCTGCAAGGTGATGTTGCATTGACAATTCCTGGTTTGCCTCCCAGTCTGCTTCTCTGGAAAATACAAGTCTTCTCAAAAGAATAAAATGCAGTGTCTCTTGAGGAAAGAAAAAAAATAAATCAGTCAAATGACTCCATGCTTCTGTTCTTTTGTATTTCAGGGAATACTGAAGTAATCTTCTATACTCTCTAAATTGCAGTTTTCACAAAGATAGCTTAGAATCAGTAAATATCTAAATGCCAGAACTATGTTATTCAAGTTTTCTTGTGGGTATTCACCTCAATATCATCCACATTAGGCATTTGAAAGTGAGCCTGATTGCTGCATTCTGAGTGGTTTCTTTCTCTTCTGTACCTTCCAGGTTTTGTTCTGCACAATACAAGGATACCAAGAAAAATGTGAAGTACATAGTTCTGTTCAATCAGGTATCATCTGATTCTAACTTGTAGGCTCTCCTTCAATTGTGCTGACTACATTTAGTGCAGATGGAATCCTGACTGAGAAACAATGGTTAATCATGAATGTAATACCCCTCAACTCTTCTACATACTTTTTCATTAACTACTATTCATAGCAGCAAAGATGGTTCTTTTCAGTCACAGAAAGTCTTTCATTGACCCCACAGATTCAAGAGACAAAGTCAAGAAAAATTTATCTGTAACAACCAAGATGAGGTACTAGTAATAATGAAAGTACTACTTTGACTGACTAATGTGAGATTTTCTTATATGCAATATCCCTCCATCTCTTATCCTCAACCTCATCCACATTTTCTTCAAAAAAATATATATGAATATGTGCAATCTTACTGCATTTTCACTCTGTAAATATTAGGGCTACCAATAAAAACATTTCCTTCTGGCTGGTGGAATGAGTAAAAAGCACCAGCCAATGATAAGTTCACAAAGATTGTGGAGTAAAGTAGGATGGTGATCAAACCCAGAGTTTCAATAGCAAAGCTTTCATGGAATCATATCTTTCATAGAACAATGTGAGTTGCAAGGGACAATAAAGATCATCTAGTTACAACTCGCCTACTGTGAACAGATTTGCCACCCAATATATAAGGTTATTCAGGGCCCATCCAGTCTGATTTTGAATGACTCCAGGGACAGAGCATCCAACATTTCTCAGGGCAACATGTTCTAGTGCCTGACTATACTCTAAGAGGAAATTTTCCCACTATCATCTAACCTAAATCACTCTCCTTTAATTGAAAACTAATGTCGTCCTGTCACTATCAGGTTGAGTAAAGTCTTCTCTCTCCTGTTTATAAGCACTCTTTAAGTATTAGACGGACAAGTGAGGTCTCTCTGGAGCCTTTTTTTCTCCATGGTGAACAAGTCCAACTCCCTCCCTCCCTCCCTGTTTCTGCTTCAGCCCTCTGTAATCTTCATGACGTTCCTCTGGATTTGCTCCAACAGCTCTGTCTTTCTTGGGCTGGGATCCCCAGACTTGGGCATAGTACTACAGATGGAGTCTCATGAAGGAGAAAATCACCTGTATAGCTGTGGTAGTCTTAAGTTAAGCTTGTGGTTACTTCCCCAAATCTATCCAGCTCCCCAGGCATATCTTACAGTGAGCAATGAACTAGTCATGAAGGACAAGGATTTTGAAGGGTCCTATTGAGTGTGTACAAGAAAAATCTCAAGGAATGTTAATGACAAAACAACCTCAGTTCGTATATGTCAGATGAACATAATTTGTGTCTTAGTTTAATGAGGGTTTTTTAGGGGGGAACTTTCTCTCTCAACTGGAAGTGCAAATGAGTATTGGCCACAGTTGGGCTTACTGTCAATAGTAACAAGGAAATTGATTATAAATGACAAGAACAACTTGTTAAGAACATCAGCTAACTTCTCTCAAAGTTTAAAAATGTCTAATATGATGGGGTGCTAGATGAACTTGCAATTCTGAAGAACAGATGGGACTACAAAATCAAGGCTCAATAAAGGATGCCAGAGGTGGAGCTAGATCTCATTTTGATCCTCTGTTAACAAGTGTGGGTGGGGATTGTTTCCCCATTCTGGAATGGTTTACAGCAGTGTGAAATTTCAATGTTTACATAGCAAAGTTTCATCCCACCACCTGCAGTATGCCCATAATTTCTTCAGGAGTATGTGTCATCACACACAGTATAATTGCCAATATGGTGGGAGGTGGTATTAGATAACAGTTTTCTAGTTGGTTTTATTTATTGGCAAAATACAGTGAAGCTACATGAGAATATTTACTTAGTTTTGAAGTTATTTAAGGTATTGCTAATAATTAGTTTAGCAGAGAAAGGCGAACTTTTCTCTGTAGCAAGGGCTGAAGTCTTTTCAACACGAACTAAGACGTAGACACTGAAATATGCTACCACTCAATGAGGAAGTTGAATAAATACTTTAGAGAATCAACAAATATTTGGTAGCAGTTTGGGTCTCAACCATCTAAGCCATAGTAAATGATAATTAACTCCAGTGTTCACTGCCTTTTTCCTGAAGTGGACTAGTCATGTGGTTACTGTAATTCAGCCATTGGGGTGGTAACCTTTACGAAAAGTGTAGTAATGAGCAGCTGGTAGGCAACAAAAGAGATCTCTGGTTTTCTAAGTATTATGTGAAAACCCTCCATCAAAATCTATTAATCAGAACACATAACTGTGTTCACAGACTGATCAAAAAGCAGTTTACAAATGAAAGAGGTAAGCAAGTCATTTCATTAAAAATTAACTATCAAGATTGTAGAGATTATTGTTATCAGAAATGTGAGTCCCTATTTTGAATTATGCTGGTCTGTCTAAGCTTTGATTTTTACGTGGACATCTTGGAAGTTTTGTACTTGCACTTTAGGGTATCAGTAAGTATATCAGTGTCTATATTCTGATAAATTTCTGAAGCAGCTCTTGTCCCTTTATAATTTTCTTTATTTATTTAAATACATTAGAAGGAAAACAGGACTGTGATGAATAGAAAATTGTTTGGGTTGATGAAATTCAAAGTTTTAGGTGGATCGTAAATTCCAATGTTTGAAATTTCAGAATTTTACCCACGGTCTTGTGAATATCCAGTAAGGTAGGGACTGAAATGACAAGGTCCAGTTTTCCAGGTGGGCTGCCTACCAAGTGCTCACCAAGATGCTACTCTAGTTACCAAACAATCAAATTAGTCTTGTCCTTTCTCTTTAGTTCAATAGACATTTAAATATATCAGCAAGGAGGAAAAGCAATCTGTAGGAGAGCTGGAAAATAGCCCACTCAAAACAAACAAACAAACAAATAACAACAGCAACAACAACAACAAAAAAACCCAACAACCTTGGGATAACAGGTACAGTACTTTTTCTTGAAAGTGAATGTTTAACGAAGTAAACCACCAACTGCCTCCTGATTTTGCAAAACATGCGTGAATCTGCATCTTCATTTTCACATGTCTCACCTGGACAAAAGCATGATCTTGCTAGAGAGTAACTATCAGTATGGGATAAGAAATGAGAAGAACGAGTGCTTGGATTAGTTAAGGACTGATAAGTCCATGAACTTCTTGTTGTGTAAAAAGGGAAGAATGGACAGCTTTTAGTGTTTTGTACAAACATATAGTATTTGCTGGTCTTCAGGGGCTATGGTCTCAACACAATCATGTCCTGCTCACAGAACATAGTGGTTATTTTCCAGCACAGACATCACTGTATTTTAGAAAAGAGATAAAAGCCACTTGTCATTTTTCAAAGTCAAACATTTTCAGAAAAAAGAGATTCTAAGAATCATGATCCCCACAAAAAACAAAGTCTTACAGTGTGAGAGCTGGAATAACTAGCTGGATGAAGAATATTTACCACTAGAAGCATAACCAATAAGATGTCCGTTATTCCAGAAAACACATATTTGGGTACAAGATAAACTAATAGTCATGAAAGAAAACAGTTTAAAACTCCAACCTCTGAAGCTGAGAGTCTTCAAAACATTTTTATTGGAAAAAACACAAAACAATTCAGATTTGTTAAATAAAATATTTGCTTCCTTTTCAATTGGTAAATTTTCAAAGTGTTTATAGCTTTTTTTTCTTTCCCTCATGGATCATGTAACTTTTATTGAGCTTGTACATTCCTTCTAAAAACTCCAACATGCAAATTCTAAGATAAATATACCAGATCATACAAAATCCCTACTTAGCACTTTCATGATTATTCAGACCTTTATCTTATTGAAAGTTAATTTTGTCAGAACTATAGAATTATTTTAATTTTTTTTTAAGTAATCTCTTTATCAGTTGATATTCTACCTCTTTCCAGTATATGGTTGTTCCCTAGATGGCTTGGTTATCCCCTGACAATCATTTTCTCTCTATTGAGAGTTACAAAGAGTTACTTCCAGTTTCTTCATCTCTTAAGTACACCTTTCTTTGCAAGTAAAATAAGAGATGAAATGGAACTATCAAGGCTAGACATGGCCCTCCCTTGTTCTGCTTGTATGAATCCTTGTTTTCTGGCTCAAAGCTTGCTTCCTGAGGTATTTCTTGAGATAAGACTCTGGGAGATGAGAGGTGGGTGTTGCCGTGTGACAATCAACATCACTGTCTGGACAATTTTACATTTGAAAACATCTCTTTGGAGCTGTTTGCCTTTGGAAGGGAGTGCTCACGACTGTTTACTGGTGGAAGATCTGTTCTGTGACCAAATAACTCCTGTTTGCTATGAGAGACTGGGGGATGCTACTGTTGTATCCTGTGAAGAAAAGATACAAGTTGGCGCCTCCATACTCCATCTTATCTACTGGCAAGGCCAGGGAGAAGGGAACAAAAGGAGTTTCTGCTGAGATCCAAAAGCCAGAAGCCGTCACTCCAAAAAGAGCTGACTCAACCACTTTGGATTTATAAATAAGTTTGTACTGCCATTGGAAATCTACTTGCCATCGTCGCCATGATCACCTTTTTTGCCAATGGAACAACGCCCAATGACCCACCTCTACTGAAGATCAATGACTGAACTACGAACCATGCTGGATCCATGTTGGTGACTTTCTCCCTCTTGCTTCCTGTAAAGACTCCTTGCTTCTATTTCCTATCTTTTCTATCACCCTTCTTCCCTTCCCCATCACCCTAATTCACAGAATCAAGGAATCACAGAAACACCAAGTTTGGAAAAGACCTACAAGATCATCCATTCCAGCCATCCACCTATCACCAATAGTTCTCAATAAATCATATCCCTCAAAGCAAAATCCAAACATTCCTTGAACACCTCCAGGATCGCTGAATCCACCACCTCCCTGGGCAGCCCATTCCACTGCCTGACCACTCTTTCAGAGAAGTATTATTTCCTAACATCCAGCCTGAATCTCCGCCGGTGCAGCTTGAAGCCATTGCCTCTAGTCCTATTGCTAGTTACATGAGAGAAGAGGCCAACTTGTAGCTCACTACAAACTCCCATTATAGAGAGCAATGAGGTCTCTCCTGAGCCTCCTCTTCTCCGGACTGAACAATCCCAGCTCCTTCAGCCACTCCTCATAAGGCCTGTGCTCCAGACCCCTCACCAGCCTTGTTGCCCTTCTTTGAAGCCCCTCTACGGCTTCAATGTCTTTCTTGCAGTGAGGAGCCCAAAACTGGACACAGTACTTGAGGTGCACCCTCACCAGAGCTGAGTAATAGTGTCCGTCCTCTCTTTCCCCATCTCCCTGATCAGGATTTGTAATAAACTGGTCAGATCAACATTTGAAACCGTTGTTTCTTAATCTCATGCCAGATATACATATATCAAAGAACCTCCTCTCCCTCCTATAAATTGGAGTGAGACACTGAGACACTGCTGGTGATAGGTTTGTCAACAATTTTTCCACACTGTTTTTGAATGATAATTTAGATGCAAAATTAGGTTGTTTTCTCAAATTTTGATGAAATTCTGCTACGTGGAAAAAAGCTTTTTATGTGTAAGAGGTGACATCTGAAGAATGGATAAATACATACTTGTAAATCTGGAAATGGAAAAACTGACCAGGTCATTATTAGTGTTCTTTCCTATCTCCCTGTATATAAAAAATGCACTTTAAGGATGGGTACACACCTAATACAACAGTAAAATTTAATAGACCCTTGTGAAAGAAGTATGTAATCTTCATGGTAGCAGTCTACCTGAAAGTTCAAACTGAAATATTAGAAATCACAGAACCTACTACTACAGAAAGCAACAGCTTTTTTATGAAAAATGGGAGAAACAATCAGTTAAAAGTTCATCCGTGGAAACTGAAAACCTAAGATTTCTCGAAGGCACAGAAAAGTGAGCTTTGTAATGGTAAATTTAGTAAGATAAGATAGTTGATCAGATAGGAGAAAATGAAATAGAGAAAATAATTTTCTCTAATGACTAGAAGGCTTCTATTTGGAGCTTTTGTTTAACTTATGTGTCTTTTCTCCAGGAAAAAAAAAAAAGTAAAGCTCCAAGGTAACTTTTTCAGTCACTTGTCAAAGCAACATGCACTTTAAGCAGGGAAAACTTTGGTTTTGAAAGACAGTTGTTTGTAAATTGTCCTGTGAAAACAGAAAGGGATAATACTAATTGGTATTCAGAATAATTGCAATCAGCAATTAACATTGCATATACAGAAAGCTGTTAAACTGATCCTTTTTTAAAGATGGCATAAATAGCTACAACTTTATGTTCCAAAATATCCTATTATAGGTTATTGCCAGATGGTTATGGCATGGCAAAACCTTAATCTCTTGTGATAATTTGCCCATACTTGTTGCCTTACCTTAGGATGAATACTTTGGTAGTCGTATTTTTTTATTATACTCCATCCACTATTCCAGAGATTATTTTTGATATTAATAGATAATATAATCAAGCCTCACCTACATTGAAGTCCTTTTCAGTTCTAATCTAACTCACTGTAATCTACTGTTGATAGAAAAACTTCTAATTTTTATAGCTGAATTTGCATTCTTTAAAATATTTGACTCTGTACTTTGTACTCTGTCTGAGAAAAATTGGAATTTCTAGTACTGTTTACGGGAGGATTATCAACAGCACAAAGAGCATAAAGACCAGTTACCTTGAGCTGCCTATAAAAATTGCTCTGGCAATACAGAACAAGAAAACCAGACCATCAGATAGAGTATAATCTAACTTTTTGTCTCTTCTACTAGTCAAGAGGTTTTATTTTGTTTTGACTTCAACAACTCCTAGATCATATTTATCTTGAGACATGCAATGAAGAGGATAAGGAAGTATGAAAGGGAGAGGTTGCATCTCCAGAAATTTAACATAGGAAGAGATTTTTTGTTTGTTTGTGTTTGTTTGGGAAAATCTAATATTGTTAGATACTGTGAATTTAAGTTGGATAGGTATGCTAATACTCATTGGAAAGAATACCTTATTTCGGTTTGTTGTTTCACATAAGTTCTGTATGTGTTCTGAGAACAGTTTGACTTCTGAGAACAAGGCACACACAAATGATTGAGCTCAACGTCTCTAAGGTGTTTCATTATCTAGCTTTGACTCTGACGTGTTGAAAAAAATACTTTGCAAACAGATTTCCTGCAGATTTATAATGCCTCCTTCCTTGGAGGTATTCAAAAGATGTTTGGACATGGTCCTGGGCAACCTGCTCTAGGTGACCTTACTTTAAAAGGGGCATTGGCTCAGATGACCTCCAGAGGTCCCTTCCAGATTCAAGTATTCTTCGATTCTTTGATTTTATGAATATGTACAAATATACAAATATAAGACAGCAGAGAAACCAGAAATCTTAACTCTGAGAATATTGTATTCAGCCAATGCCTGGAGCACCTGAAGGTTAAGGAAAGAGCTAAAATTATTTTATTTTTGAAATAACAGTTTATGCTACTATTGCTGCTGCTATTGCAGTAATTTTTTGTTCCTGTAGCTATTAACTGTAGCATTTCTCTGTGTACTAGGATTTTACTCAGAAAATAGGACTCTGAGTGGACTTCAGTGTATACATCAAAATCAAGATTATAGCATAAGCAGAAAATGTGATTTTGCCTGGATATATTTGCAATGATAATATGATATAAAGGGGCTGTAGCATTACTCTAGGCTTCTTTTTATTTTGTGCCACAAGTCACCTTTGCAAATTTCAGAGTTCCTGTCAACAATATATTTTTTTATCATGGGCTTTTGAATAAATGAATCATCATCAAACAGAATGCTTGATTGCTTCCTTCTCTTTATTTCAAGCTCTGAAAAACTCCTAGACTCACAAAAGCAAACAGCTTAAAGTAAAGAATAATGAAGACACGCATTTTCTCCAAACCCATAATTGCTTAGTTTTCTTCCTATGATATCAGAAAATAATTAGAAGACTACACAAATGGCTGGATGTTTACCTGGAACTTACATACATTTTGAGTTCAGCAAACCTAAAGTAACAGAATAATGAATTGCTGTCATGTATAAAGATTAAATGAAAAAAATATATATATCCACAAGGAACACCGTGTTGCAGGATATGCCCCATTTTTTTTCCCCTGATACATTTGTAATCAATCTCTTCAGATTTGTCTCAGCTTGAGCTGAAATAATCATCCTGAGAGATAAAAAAAGCCTCTTATTTGTGCTGCGAAAATACAAATCATGATAATCCTGTGGTTTTCACAGGACTCAAAGTAAAAAAACCAAAAACCCTATACAGTAAGCAGATACATTAGGTATTCTAAGAAATAATAGAACAATTTTTCACTTGTAGATTAATTTCGTTTTTCAGGATTCATAGAATTTCCTTGCAGAAATTTGAAGAAATCCCTCTTATAGAATTTTAAGTATTGTTTAGAACTATTAAGGATTTCTGGTGATTTTCAAGTACTATATTATTCTGCAGAGTGTGCAAGAAGCCTCCTGTACATGTGACAGGAATAACTAATTTAGAATGACTTTTCAGCTCAAAGCAGAAAGAACTCAACAGTTAATGACACTATGAATAGAGAAATACAGAAGTGAAATACGTTTAAAGTGAGGAAGTAAAAATCATAATGTAGTATTCATAAGGCTGCATTAAGTTGCATGCATAGTCATAGATATGATGGCTTCTCAGAAATATGGATATGTCTATAATAGCATTCAATATATGAAAGAGCAGAGTCTAAGAGCAGACTAATAAATTCTTAAAACCTGATGAAACAAGACAGTATCCAAATCTGATAGGTGTAATATTTCCCTTATTTACACTACTTTTATAATAATTTAACTCCATTAACTTTGACAAAGTGTTTGTACATAGCTTACAGGAATTGTGTTAGAAGTGGTGTCAAAGAGTGTTGTATAACCTGTTCATAATGATTCCCACCACCAATATTTTTTTCTGTCAATGCAGTTCTGAAATTAAATTCCTGTCTGCCCCAAAGTACACAGTTAAAACCAAAGCCTGTCCTTAGGTAACTTCCAGGAAAGATGACTTTGGCCTATAATGCACAACATAAGACTATACTGATTTTGATTAGGATAACACATATGATACTGTCTTGGGTTTTTCATTAAAAGTGTGCTGATACCAAACTGACATTTTAGCAGTTGCAGAGCAGTACTTTCACACAGAAGATTTTTCAGCTTCTCATGTTATCTTGCTAGTGAGGGGGCTGGGAGTGCACAAGCAGCTGGGGGACATACATCCAGGATTGCTGACCTAAACTGTCCAAAGGGATATCCCATGCCCTATGTTGGGCAACAAAAGGTAGGGTAAAGAAAGAGGAAGAGGGAGGGAGGTTCGGAGGAATGTCAGTTGTCTCCCTCAAAAATTGTTACATGTGATGAGCTCTGCTTTCCTGAATGTGACCAAACATCTGTCTGCCAATGGGAAGTAGTGAAAGGATTCCTTGTTCTGCTTTATTTGTGCAAACAGGTTCTGCTTTTCGTAGTAAACTGTCTTTATCTCAGTCTATGAATTATCTCACTTTTACCTTTCTGATTCTCTTCCCTATCCCATCTGTCAGAGATGGAATACGTGTTGAAGTCATAGGGTTGAACTGTCATAGAGGACCTATTTTGTCCCATCTTTTCTTTTGATTTTTGTACACTCCGTGTACAGTTATTCTACAGAATTGATCAGAAGGGAATTTACAGAAGAACACAAACAGTGATTAAGACTTTATTTCACAGCATCAAAATCACTGAACAAGCTTAATAAGAACTTCAGAGTTGACCACACTGGAACTGAGCCAGAAACTGGCATGGTGGAGCATAGATTTTTCTTGCTACACTAATGTAAAAGAATAATCATTTTTGCTCTTTGGGCATCACACAATTCTTTGGTGGTACAAATGTGAAGCTTTCAACTAAAAACTCTGGATAGCCAAAACTTTTCTGTTTCTTTAAATACAAAGATTTTGAGCTGGATACAAGAATAGATATCATGACAGCAATAACTATGTATTTTTTTTTGCCCTCTCAGGACACTGAAGTAAATGTAGAAAGATTACTTATGTAAAGATTCTTTAGAAACCTCATTTCATAAGGTAATGGTGAATAGGGATTAGAGTCAATTACAACTTTTCTTCTTCACTTTTTATATTCAGAAAGTAGTTTTCTATAGCTGGCTTTTGGGAACAATGCTTTGCCAGGGATGTGAAGTAGTTGGAGGAACCAGACGTTTTGAGGAAACAGAAATTAAAGTGCTATCAGGCAAAGCGTCTTGATCAATCAGGGAAGAGAATGAACATTACCCTGAGAGCTGCATCTGGGTTGTATTTGTCATTAAAAAGACTTAACATTCTTCACTGCATATTTATTTGTTATCCCCTAGATGGGATGTCAATAATAATAATAGTAATAATAGTAATAATAATAATAACAATAATAATAATACCTTCTACTTCAAAAAATAATAGATATATTTTGGAGTTTACTGTATATTTTTCCTGAATGCACTATTCAGAGTGATAGATGCATTTTGTGTTAATAATTTTTTCTGACTTTATAACAATCCTTTAGTGACCCTAAACTATCTCAAAAAGAATTTCTACTGCTACCTAACTCCTCAATTTTTCCAAGAACAATCAAAGCAGTGTAAAGATCTCATCTGGAACTTCCAATTTCACTGACCAAACCTTTTTACTCCATGCATATTTCAAGATAAATATTGTGTAAAGGCATTTGTTTCTCTTTTACTTTCCCATTTTTCCTTGTGCTCTGCAGAATGCTTTTTATTATCCTTCATTTTTGTGTCAGTCTTTGTTGAGTAGGCAGGTTCACAAAACAATGAGTGGGAATGTTCACAAAAGCTTCTTTATCATTCTGAATCATTTTTCTAGACCATCTTGATCTTGCTACACTTTGAGGTAGCACTTATACAAAAACTGCATGTTTATTTGCCAGTAATAAATGTATTGATTCTATTTTATATTGGTTGGCTCTCTCAGACAACCTTCTCCTGTATCCCTGTACTCCACCTCTTGACTGGAATGTGTTTATTTCAGAGATCTCACCAAATGTGTCATACAGATGCAAATACTATCATTTTCAAATGAAGCCCTGAGATCATTATCAATTCAATCTCTTGCTGAAAAAAAGAAAACACAGAAATGTTAAAAAAAAACAAACAAACAAGCAAACAAAACAATAACAGAACAGGCTTTTAAGTAAAGGAACACGAATAAGAATTATTTGTATTGTTCATAGTGCTTTTAGAATTGGCTATTATCTTCTTTTCTAATTCATCGGTTCCTTCCTTATGTTGTATTTTGTTTCTCACTGTGGAAGATAACGTAGTTCTTAATAATAACATAGTATTGATTTTACCCGGAAATGCATTATACTAAGCTATGAATAAAATATTAAACTTTTTTTTTTTTTTTCCTTGACATTTTTTAAAACCTTGTAAAGTAAAAAAATGTCTGATGTATCAGACACTTCTCTCAATTTCGTGTCATCTGTGGAAGGTGCTCTCTCTCCCATCATCCAGGTTATTAATTATACTAAACAGTATTTGTCCCATTACTGAACCTGGGGTACACCACTGGAGACTGGCCTTCACCTGTACTTTGTGCCACCAGGTATGAGCCTATCTTCTGCTGAATCTGCCACAGCCTAAACTCTGACTTGGAGAATTTGCCTCATTTTCATACATGCTAGATTCACAAAACATAAAAAAAAAATAAAATAAAAAAAAAAAAAAAAAAAAAGCCAGATATCTTTTTTTAAGCTTTGGAAAAAATAAAATAAAATGCTGTGTTAAACGAGTTAATTACTGTTATTTCCAGCCAGGCATTTTACAATTTTTTTTATCACTATATATGTTGAAAATTTCAATTCTCTCTTTAAAAAGTTGCAATAAATATATTTTTATTACAGAAGAAAAGAAAACAACTTTCTTATTTCAGTCTGAACAAGTCTGAGAAAAATCTTTGTAAGAACTCAGATTTAATTTCATCAGCAACAGCCATTTAACTACAAAGAAGCAACAAGTTCAGTTATTTTTATATTATGAAAAAATATGGATTGAAATATATAAATGAATTCTAATGATAGCTGGTTTTGTACATGCTAAGAATATATGTATCGTTTCCTAGAATTTTTTAACTAAGTTAAAAAGATTTTAGAGATAGAAACATCAACTTAGTACTGTGTAGTAGTACTAGAACCTTGTTTAAGCATATGTATCAAATATCTAACATGATACGCCCTTCATTTTGTTAAAAATACAGTGCAAATAAGAATAAGTGTTTTCTGCATAGAGCAAATTGAGACATGACAAAGAGTTAAGAATTCTATAAATGCTTCTGGCACCCTATAAATCATCAGCTAAAGAAAATGCTGACAACTATCAACATGAATGGAGTATTGATCTACCAAATGCTCTTCAGCCTCTCACTAAATAGTTTTCCATAAGCATACAAATTAAACAGAGGGGAATGGAAAATCAGATCCTTGGCACTACTAGGTTTTGCAGGGACTTTCATAATTCTATCCTTTTACTGGTTTTAATTGACTTCATTTGGGATGACAGAGATCTCTGTATTATGACATTTCAAGTTCTTCAATAAATAAAATATGAAAATAGACATTTAATAACACACTACTTTGTGTGCATAAAGTGTTTCCTGTAAGTTTGTTTGGTGATTATGAAGAGTGGAAAATTATAATACAAGCACAGTATTGTATCAGTTTTCTTATTGAATTACAGCACCTTGATTCCAATGCAGCTTTTTATCAGTTTGTGTAGTGTCATTGATTTTACCTGGATTCCCTATGGAAAGAGGGCTTTTTGGTGTAATGATATGTGAATCTTTTCCTAGACTACTTTTAAAGAACACCTAAAGGTAATGTTGTATTATACAAATATGTATTATAATACAAATATGTATTTTTCCACTGAAAAACTATGCCCGAACTGCTAAATACAGTCAATGGGACATTCCAGGAGAGAATGAGGTATACACTCTTTTATTTTTGGGGAGGGGAGTGTACCCTTTTGCATGTGTTGTAAAAATGGATTACTGTTAAAAGACAGGTTGTTTCAGTTCAGGGATACTCCAGTTCTATAATTCCCATGCTGAAATTGGTCATCAAGAGAAAATGAATTCAAAGATATAATCATCTCATTCTTGGAAACAATATTTTAATCATTGAAATCTAGAGGAGCTCACTTCATTCCATTACTCTGATGGATGTGCCCTTGTAGCCCAGAAAGCCAACTGTATCCTGGGCTGCATCAAAACAAGTATGGTCAGTAAATCAAGGGGTTTCATTCTCTGTGCTGATGAGAACTCACCTGGAGCACTGCATCGGGATGTGAAGTTCTCAGTACAGAATCACAGAATCACAGAATCATAGAGGTTGGAAGGGACCTCCAGAGATCATCGAGTCCAACCCCCCTGCCAAAGCAGGATCCCTACACCAGGTCGCACAAGTAGGTGTCCAGGCGGGTCTTGAATATCTCCAGAGGAGACACCACAACCTCCCTGGACAGCTTGTTCCAGTGCTCTGTCACTCTCACCGTAAAGAAGTTCTTTTGCACATTTGTGCGAAACTTCCTATGCTGCAGTTTCTGACCATTTCCCCTTGTCTTGTCTCCACACACTGCAGAAAAGTGTCTGACCTCACCACTCTGGATGCATCCCGTTGGGTCCCATGGATTTATAAACATTGGTGTTGCCTAGCTGTTCTCGGATCACCTCTTCCCTGACTAAAGGAAAGTCTTCCATTCCCCAGACCCTCTTACTAACCTCCAGGGTCTGGGATTACCAAGGGAGAGCTTTTTCACTGAAGACAGAAGTAAAGAAGGCATTTAGTATCTCCACCTTCTCAGCATCCCCCATTACCAGAACACCCCCCTCACTTAGTAGGGGAGCCACATTCTCCCTAGTCTTCCTTTTATTGTTAACATACTTAAAAAAGCCTTTTTTTTATTATTCTTTTTCACCGTTGCCAGATTCAATTCCAGGCGGGCTTTAGCATTCCTCGTTGCATCCCTGCAGGCCCTGACAACATTTCTATATTCTTCCCAAATACATCAGAGATGAGGAACTGTTGGAGAGCATCCAGAGGAGGGCCACAAAAATTATGAAGAGATGGAACACCTCATCCTGGAGAAGAGAAGACTTCGGTGAGACCTGATAGAGGACTTTCAGTATCTAAGTTAATAATGGGACAGACTCTTTATCAGCATCTGTTATGATAGGACGTGGGGAGATGGTTTCAAAATAAAAGAGAGGAGATTTAGATGGGATATAAGGAAAATGTGCTTTATAGTAAGGGTGGTGAGGCACAGGAACAGGTTGCCCAGAGAGGTGGTGAAAGCCCCATCCCTGAAGACATTCAAGGTCAGTCCGGACAGAGTTCTGAGCACCTTGATCTTCTGTAGATGTCCTTGATCATTGCAGAGCAGTTGGACTAGATGACATTAAAGGGTCCCTTCCAACTCAAACGATTATATGATCCTATGATTTTATAATTCTGTGTTTATTATTTCAGTAGCATGTTTCTAGTTTCAGCTACATTAAAGCAACAATGAAACAAACTCAGTTTGATGGTAATTTTTTTTTTTTCATTATTTTTTGAATAATTCTATAAGTTGTGAAAAAGTGGTGAACAAAAACAAAAGCAGGAATTGTGAATCTCCACTTTGAACTAGTCAAGCAACTTCACTGCAGTAATGACTAGTGTTGTCAGTGTCTGAATTCTGTATTTTAAAATGTAGCCTTTATAATTATTTTATTTTATGAACATACATTCTGTAAATATGTATACATATCTATATTCCCTTGTAGACTTCTTTCTTAATAATAAATAATATCAGTTCTGTCAAACTCTTTATCTTCCAAAAGCAATAGTAAGCTCCAAATCAGGAATTCAATACACCCCATGTTTCCCGTGTTGTCACCTTCTATGTCTTTCTCCAAGTTCCCTTCTGTTCTGTAGAAATCCTGTCTATTGCTCCTAAACTGGAATTTCTAGCTGTAGCTTCTGTCTGCAAGAATTTGCATATCACACTTGGCCAATGTTCTGTTCATTGTAGCAAACTAAAAAACTTGTGTAAATTTGCATCTCATTTCTGAAAATAGTCTGAATCTTATGTATAAAAGTGGATGACATTAACAATTGAGCTAATGACATCAGATGCAGAACAACAAAGGTTATTATATATTCTAAGACTGAGTGAAAGAAATGACTCATGAGAAATATTGCAGGCATTTATTATATAAATATGTTAGGTGCATTTAAAGGTTAGCAAGTTCCTCCCTCTCGTTCATCTTAATTTATGTTTTACAAGTCACATGATGTATTAATTATTGTATTTCAATCATGTAGTTTGTTAGATAATGCATGATCATTTTCTCTCAGATCTCAGCTGAAATGTTAAATGCATACTGAAGCACGTGTCTGCAAAGCAGTTAGTTCCTTGGAATGCACTTCTAACACTAAATACCATTGATCAAATATTTAAATTATAAAACTGCAGAATATACAGACATATTTTAAATAGACTTACACACATATGGAAGCTATAATCTAGGTGGCACACCACCTACAACCCTATTGTCAGTGCACCAATAAACACAAGTTTATTATATTAATTACTACCTTATCATTAGTTAATAGCAAGTGGCTTTCTATGCAAAGTTATTGTTTAACAAATTATAAAAATTGCACCTTCCTGTCAGCTGGACTAGATGATGTTCTTTTTGACACAATCTCTCTTCCCTAGGGCTCATCAATACTCCTATTAAAAATCTTGGAGAGAGGGAGAATTTTCCTAAGAGTTACATTGGAACTAATCATCCAGCTTAACTGACTGTCAAAATTGACTTGAACCCTGCCATAAGATTATCTAAAGGAAACTAGATACTTATCTAATTTTGATGTAAGTTCTTCCTCTTCCCATCACTGTAACCATCTGTAAAAATTTAAGATAATTTATAGTTATAAATGATATAAACAAAAAAGTTTGCTTTCATCACTAAACAGCACATTTTCCAACTTCTCAAAACTAATTTTTCCTATGTTGAACTTATTCAATATTATTATATATTTAAGATTTAAAGATAAGGGCTTAGAATATTCGAGGTAGTTTAGATAGAACAATACTTGGAAAGAAGTGAAACTGTGATCTAAGAAGAGAAAATCTTGCAAGTGACATGAATATGTAGAAGTACATTGTCAGATAGGAAGGCAATTTCTTAAAGGCAGCAATTTTCCAAGAGAAAGACTGATTAAGTAAAGGATCCACACTACAGCAGTCATGACATTGGTTTCCATCTTTTATTATAAAGAAGTTAGTTTAGTTATTAGTTTAGAATAGTGAGGGCTCTGGTCTGTCATATATTGCATCAGAACATATCGATAAAACAATGTTAGTTTTAAAAAAAAATGTACAATTTATGTAAAAAGGTGGTGAAGAAACTAGCAAAAAAAGAAAGATAACAGTGAGATTAAGGAAGATAGGAAATCTAAACATTTAATCGTACTGATTGCAGCATGCATGTCTTGGAACACTGTCAATTGGCACTGAGACGTAGAGGCAAAGCTGAAGAAAGACAACATGACAGTTCATAAATAGAGAACTCCTCCCTCTGCAGTATTAAGCTTCTATGTAGACAAAAGAGTACAAGACAGATTCTTTCCCACATGAAATCTCTGAGTGAGTAGGGGCCGCCTTCTGTGATCAAACCTTTTGCTACAATATTGTGACAATGGAAAAAAGCAGCATGAGATTGTTTAGAGGAGATGAAACCAAATAAAGAAAATTTATTATTAAAAAAAAAAAAAAAAAAAGGGAGAGAGAGAGAGAAGAAAGGACAGACAGAAAGAGAGAATGCGCAACTTATAACTACCTTATATCCTCATAAAAATAAAAACCACAGCAATTGTACAAATCTCTATGTGGAGAGTAGGAATCCATCCTGACACCTGCAGATAATCAACTTATGCCCTGAAGCATGATACTTGGTTTACCTTTATTTTTATTTTGGCATGCATAGCAGCAAATGCTGCTAGTGTTCATAAAATTAACCCACTTCTTTTTAATATTCATCCAGAGTATTTGGCTTGATGGCCTCCTGTGAGGGGGAATTTCACAGGTTGATTATATGCTGCATAAAGGAGCATTTGCTTTTACTGGTTCTAAATTTACTGCTTTTTAATGGCAGAGAAGAAAACTGAAGAGTAGAAAGACATTTTAATGGCAAATTTTTTTAGACTGCACCAATGAAAACTAGCTAACACGTTGTTGATGTAAAAGTGAAAAAAAAATCCCAGTGAATCCTAAACATGATGTTTTTGTAGAATGTGTGTGAGGAAAGAAGTGGAGAATTAAAAATTAATTCCAGAAAGCACCAGAAGTAATATGAATGACATTAATGGCATTAAAGAGACCTAAAATGCAGCAGAAGGAATAATGAAACATCTCTGAGTATATTGTGTAGAGTTAGGATTATGACCTATGTGCTGTATCTTACAGGAAACTAAGTTAAAAACAGTGTAGGTTGACTTTAAAGGAAAGGATTGATGACCAAAATGCCAAACAGGATTATAATGATATCAACCACAGGTACATTAGCAATAGGGCTGAAACAAGATTAAACAAAGTTGAAGACTTTGCATTCTGTTAGAGAAAAACCACTGAAAGTACTCTGAATTTAATAAAGTAATATTAAGCTATAAGAGTCATCACACATCCAAGCCATCCAATTGTAATGGACCACTTTCAAAATTTCTATGTATGGCTTATAATTATTGTAATGAAAGCAGAAAGAAAAAAAAAAAAAGAAAAACAAATAAGTTATTTAAAGCTCATTAAATAAGCTGAATAAGACAAACTGTAACTCTAGAGTATGAAACCTAGAGAAAGGAAAAAGAAAAAAAAAAATAAAGCAAAAGAAATGGAGAAAAAATAAAGCCTAGATTTGTGAGCTAACATCTTGTTTGTCTAATAATAGTACCTATATGTGACAAATAATATCTTGTCAAATATATATCTATATGATACCTAGCTATCCCTCCCTCCTAGAGAAAGTTTGGCTGACTTTACTTTAGGTAGCTAGAAAATAGATTTAACTTTGAGCCAACAGCTTATAATTTGTTTTTTAATAAATAGAAAAAAAAAAAAAATTCTAGGTTCAACCATCCAATTTTATATGGCTACTTTATTATAAATTGAACTATGCTATAGAAGCACCTCATTTTTTTCTTCCTTAGCAAACAATAATGCTGGACAAAGAGATCAGTTGTAGGTAGAGCTCTCATGACAAGTGTCCATGAGATAAGTCTCACTCCCAAGGTCAGCTCCAGAACTCTTAAATTAATCTGAAGATTAATTTGTATATTTGAAAATATAAGGAAAAGACTTTACTAGATAAATATTGTGCTGAATAGTGACTATGAGAAAGACCATGCATAGATCTTAAGCCACTGAACAAGCCACCCATACATTATAACTCCCATTGTATGTCATCTCCTGTAGGTATTAGTACACTAAAGATGAAGGGTAGCAGTCTAATAGATGAATTGCAAACTGCTGTAAACTACAGCATTGAGCTTGATAAGTAAGCTCAATCAGACAGCAAAACCCATATGAAAAAATGCAATGGTTGTACTGTAAAAAGTAATTAATTTCTAAGCAGGACTTAGTTTTATAAGTACAACTCCATATTAACATGGCTTTTTGCCTTATAAAAGCACATTGATTCATGTAGTTCCAACTCACAGCAAAGGCAGAGTTTTCTTAACAAACATGTTCCAGCAAAGTAGGAATTATTGTCACAGCAGAAATACATTGTTGCCCTAAGGAGCTACTACAGACTTCCAAATACAAATAGGCCAAAAGAAAAAATGAACGTAGCTAGGGAAGGAACAATGTGGAAATTGAAATTTAATAGAGAAAAGTAGATGATACTGGGAGCCTGTTCAATAAATTACAAATTTTAGAAGAAGATTGCAAAAATAAGTGAAAATGAGGAAAGCGATAAAAATTACAGCTGTGTGCAGAATCTTCCCAAAGATCTGAAATTGTTCCCTGAGTTCATATTAGCAGTTTTCAAAGGACAGTCTTTCACAAAAACCTAATAAAGATTCAACAGTCTATGATGAATGATGGTTTATATATGACTCCTATGCCATTAACCACATAGGAAGCACTGATCTACCTTACCATGCATCTGTACAATATATGTGATGGTTCTCCCAAAGAGATCTTGAGAAGATAGAAGTGATCAAATGAGATGTTAAAGTACAGTAATGAGAGACATGCATTTGATAATCTAGCTTCTAGTGAGGAAGAAGATTATGGAAAAATCATACTCAGTCTCTATAGAGATCCTTTTCCTCATGTTTTAGATGAACTTTTCTTCTGTAAATATCAAGATAAATTTATTACTTATTTGAGTTAAAACAGCTCAGAATCTCTTGATCCTTATGAAGAACTTAAAACAAAAATTATTGAGTTTATTGAGATACAAAAAAAGGGGTGAAAACTTGCAGACTGAGTGCTAGGGAGAAACATAGCCCTAGTTTCAACATGATGATGTACAGTCACTTAATGACAATTATAATTCATACCAGCAGGTAGATTAAGCTGCTAGGATTAACGGGGAACTGGTCTGGACTGGCAATGTAAGAATGAATTATTTCTAGCTTGATGAGGCTGTGATACCTCAGGCCATCAGGGAAAAGATTCAGGCTTGGGATCCAGAGGTGGACTTGACCACGGACATTACTGCACAGGTTTTCCATGAATGTGAAACGTACTGCAATTAAATAAGCCAGATGGATAAACATCTTTGGTATGTAGGAAGGCCTGGCAGGTTGTTTATATCACTGGATGGTGTCACTTCCTGTGACACATGCCACCACACAAAATACTATCTTGGGCTTTGAAAAGTAAATCTTGTGATGATATGGGATTCTAGAAAGAGCTGAACTGAGAGAACTGAGTCAGATAACAGGACCCATTTCCAAAACCATCCCAGAAACTCTTGGGTCAAAAAGCATGGCATTGAGTAAGTATACCACAGACCCCATCATACAACATCCTCGGGAAAATCAAGTGATGCACTGGGCTGTTAGAGACTACACTGAGATCAGTGGGTGCTGCGACATTCAAATACTAGGATACACATTTAGTAAAGGCCATCTGGTAAGTCAACACTAGGGACTGCCAATCAAGCTGGTTCTGTGCAATCAAATCTCTTATGTAGCATAGAAGGAAAAATCCCTATAGTGCACATGAAAAACATGCTGCCTCAGGCATAGGCAAGCTTATTCATGGAATTGCTTTCGTTCAAGGACATGTGTGCACTTGGTGGATAATACAGAAGAATGTATCAGTTTGGTATGTACCTCTCAGGGAAATACATGCCCTGAAGGACTGTTTTGATGGACAGAACTCAAAAGTCATGGATCAAATTAACTGTATGGACAATTTAGAAGGATGGCCCATAAACTGTGGAATGATATGATGATATGTGTGTATAACAAAAAGCAGGACAACTGATAATTATTAATTGGGATGTATGGGAATGTATGGGACCTGAGCATAGTATAGATGGCATGGAATAAGGAGTATATATTGTTCTGATTTCAGATGGGATGGAGTTGATTTTCTTCACAGTGTCTGTTATCATGCTATGTTTTTGCTCTAGGAGAAAATCGATAGCATACCTATGTTGTAGTGAGCAGTGCTGCACAGAGCCAAGGATATTTCAGTTCCTCATGCTATCTTGCCAGTTAGGGGGCTGGGAGTTCACAAGGATCTGGGAGGAGGCAGAAGAAGGACAACTGATCTAAACTGGACAAAGACATATTCTATACCGCAATATATCATGTGAACGTAATAAAACTGTAGCTAGTTGACCAAGGGAGTGAACATAGTTTGGGAACTGGATAAGCATTAGATATCAAGTAGTGAGCAAATTTGCTTTGCATCACTTGTTTTATAAATACATGTATGACATACACAAGTATATCAAGGATGTTCCAAAAGTAATGCCTCCTATTTTATTATGTTGGCCCACAATGTAAGAAGTAGATTTTTGTGGCATGCCAGTAAGGTTTGAGCCTTCCTGGTCCATTACATTTTGTTGGTGTGCAACAGATGGCAGCAGTGGGGCAGTCTTGCAAAATGGCATCTGACATGGAGGTGCAGATGCAGAAAAGGTGAATCACTGAATTCCTCCATGCAGAAAAAAATACATCCACTGACATTCACTGATACTTATTGAAGATTTATGGAGAACTAACATTGAATCTGAGCACAGAGAGATGGTGGGTGGTGGGTTTTAGCAGTGGTAACAGAGACACTCTGTCAGCTCTACCGGTGTAGATTTTCAGAGGTGCACAATGCAGGTTCTTGCTCATTGCTGGTGAAAAGGCATAGCTAATGGTATTGAATATGTTGAAAAGCACTGTTTCTTAGCGCAGACTGTTTTCTATCAGATAGTATTATTGTACTCCTTGTAGTTGTAGTTACTTCCAGGAAAATAAGTAGAAGGTATTATTTTCAGAGCAATGTGCATATATATGTGTATATTATTATTATTATTATTAATAATAATAATAATAATAATAATTATCTCTTTTCCCCCCCTTTTCTATCTTAGTACATAGTTTTATCAACAGAAAAATTTATTATTTTTTTCTTCTGATTTTTTTCCCCATCTCACTGAGAGGATGAAGGAACTGAACAGCTGTGTGGTGCTAAGCTGCCTGCTGAATTAAACCATAGCATCTCCATAAAAGATTCTGGAACAGTATATTGGGGTCATTTTCAGGCTTTCACAAGTACTTCAAAGACAGAAAAGTCTAAAATGTGAATATTCATGGGGAAAAAAAACCCCAAAAACTATTGTTGAAAAAAATAAAAAATTAGATCCTCAAGTTGAGTATTAGCATTTCTTTTTTTTTTTTTTTTTTTTTTGCTTTTGTCATTTCTTTGAAAAATGCTAGTATCACAAAGCAATCTGTAACAACTATCTATGTATACAGAAAGTTCTTTCAATTTTTTTCTTAAGCAAACACTATGCAGCAAAAAATGTGAGAACATATATGATTAAGTTCCTTTTGAAATACTGTAAAATACACTGCTGTCTTTAGTGGCCTTGGGAATTTATTATTTGTCTTACCAAAAAACAGATAAATGTTAGGGAAGACAGTTGGTCTCAAGCAGGTTCCTTGAGAGTGCAGCAGAGTATATGCTACATTCTTCTTCAACAGCAGCTGATGCTGAACATCAGCATAATGCAGAAGTTTATTAACTGCTACTTCCATAATTATTCATATTATGTTCAAATATTTTCTCCTTTCTTGCCATTGATTTTCAGTTTTGGTTAATAGTGATATTTTTCTCATCTTCTTCAGACTTCAGACTTCTTGTTGTTAAAATTTTGCTGATGATATAGCTATGTCAGAGAGCATTTCTTCTTGAAGATTTTCTGTTACTTTTACTTTGGTTTGTACAGGAAACAAGAATCATTCATCAAGGAAAACTACTGTCAAAGTAATTCTTCCAACTTCCCACAATCCATTTAAACTAGAAGTAATCATGATCCAGTGCTACTTGAAAGCAGATCTTCTACCATGTTGATTTCTGAATGTACTGCAAAGTCTGAGCTGTTCAAATGTTTAAATGTTTTTCAATTAGATGTGAGAACCTGTAACAATGGCTGTTCACTTAGATTATGATGGTTCTTATCATGTGATTATGCTATGCTATGTTATGTTATGATCTTGTCATGTAGTATGTTATTGCAAATTTTAAACTTGTACTACTGGAATTTTGTCCTTTTAATTATATTTACTTTCATTACAATTCTAGATGTGAGCAATTTGGTAACAGACAGATTAGCTTATCAGAAAAATAAATAAATAAATAAATTGGTTTAGACTGTATTGATTTGAGCCCTTGCAAAGTCTTTCAGAGTGAAAGAATAATTACATTCTGTTCTTCCAGAAATCATTAGATGTAATTCCAATTTCTTTCATTTCTGAAAATGCGAATTGGCAAAGTCCCACTAACTGTACAAATACCTTTATCTTTCTTTTAAAGGGAGGATAGATTTAACCTTCTGGAGCCAGAATTAAAATAAACTCTAGGAAAACTATTCGGATTATATCCTTTTTTTCTTCTGGTTACATTTATATCATTACAATGCATTTATACATCCTATATACGTTACTTGTTTTGTATATACGTATACTTGTTTTTCCTATCCAACGAAAAATACAGCTCAGAGGTTAAATAAACTGGTGTTGACGTGGCATAGACATAATACATGTCTATTTATGTACTGTTTATTTAATTATTTAACATTTTTTTACCAAAAATTGAAATCTCCTGAAGCAAAACAGTAATGTAAAATATATATTAACATGAATAGTGTGAACTCCTAACTTGCCAGGTCCAAAGAATTGATTGCAGGCAGCAAATAGTGATGGATATGTTTACAATTTTAGAAGAGTATTTTATTAATACATAATAAACGTATTGAAGTATTGCAATAAATGTACTATTGTGCACGAGCATATTTTGAAGTACATTAAAAATGAGTGGTATGTCTAAACACCTTTGAAGTTTTTAAAATGTGGACACGGATTTCTTTAAAATGATAACTTCCTTTCTATCATACAGAAGAAACATTAGAATAACACATTAAAAGTGAAAATAAGCTTTATGTTTTCTCTGTATTAGAAAGCAAACCAAACTGTCATCTTAACTGTAACATATATAGGCAAAAGACATGAATTCACCGTTACTGAACTGTATAAAATTAAAATTGCACTTTTCTCTGTGTAAATTGAGTTTCTTCCTGCAATAAATCATCGTCACAACACCAGTTTAATTTCCTTTCCGAGAACATCCTAATGGGAAAATTGAAGACTAAAAAGAATGGTTTGAGATTTCCCCCCCTACTTGTACCAGATGACATCTACAAAACAAAAGCTATATATAGCTTAATCATACACTTACAAAGCAGCAGGTAAGAGATACAAATACAGTGGGCCAAACTGCCCGAGGTTATGCAGCTTCTGGTAGGAATGGCAACAAATCCAGAAAATGATATATCAGCAGGTAAATATTTCTCCCAGTGTGGCTTTGGGAGCTGCAAGAGCAGCCTGATTGTGTTTTACAGGTTCCAGACATACCTGACTGTAGACAATTCAAACTACCAGCAAAGAAACCTGGTAAGCCATGCATTTTGCAATATATGTCAGAGATGGTTATAACTGCACAGTCATTTCAAGGTAAATAATATCTGCATTAAATAATTAATGAATCAAGCCATTTAAATAGACAAAATATCATTAAATTGTGACTTCTATATTTAAGATAATATATTTAAGATATTCTTACAAAAACATTTTATAATAATCTCCTTTGCCAGATGAATTACTTTCTTAGTTACTTTAGTTAATGAGTTCATCATAGTTTATCTCTTTTTATTTATTTATTTATTTATTTATTTATTTAACTTTACAAGTGATTTAACATTGCAAAGGAAAAGACTGATGAACTTTCACAAGAGATCAGGTAGTTGGTTCCAGGTCATTTACTACTAAATACTTAAAAAGTGTTAGACGGAGTAAAAACGAAATGTAGTCATTCCCAAAGAAAAATACATTTTATGAAGGTGAATGTGAGTCAGAATCTAGAAGAGAAGCAAACAGAATTATGTGCCCCCACCTACTGCATGTAATTTAACCAGTTTTCAACACTTAGCACAACAGTTCTGCAAGCATATTTTTAGAGAATTTTCTCCCAAGACACCTGCCTAAGCTTTCCTTGTTGCAAGTCTGAACTAGAATCTTTAAGCCACTGTAAAATGTGCCAGGAAAAGAGGCATTTAACCTTTAAGGAAAACCTGTTTTTACAAGAGCATGAGAATTTCTTACTAGAGTGTCTAAGTTATCATGACAATGGGCCAAGAATGATATAGTGAGTAGCCTTATTTTCCTCTAAGCCTAGATAACAGATTAGCAGTTGTGAATCAAATAGGAGACTCAATCACTAAGTATGAATAAAAGTGCTTATCTAATGCATGTATATGCATTAGATATACATAGATATATGCATATATACATCTATACATCTAGATATTAGATTATACTGAGTATAATGCTCTGACTAAATATTCTGAAGCAGAAAATTCAAGCCCAAACAAATGGACTGATCAACAATGAACCTTTGATTATGTTCATCACTAGTATACAGATTAGTATCAAAAACTGGGAAGAGCTCATAGCCACTGAAAACAGTAACAGTCCTTACTCTGGTTAATAACAAAGTAAAACTACAGCCAGGATTGCATTGGAAAAAATGGTCTGTGGAAAAATCCTTTGGCATATGTGTCTACTTCTAAGGAAACAGGTATACATTTCCAGTGCTCTTGGGCTTGCTTCTGATTTTCTTTGTAAGCTGATATTCATGTGCAAAATTACAACAAAATAGTGAATCACAGAATCACAAAATGGCCAGGGTTGGAAGGCACCTCAAGGATCATCAGTCTCCAAACCTCCTGCCACATGCAGAGCCACCAACTTCTCCATTTAATGCTAGACCCGGCTACCCAGGGCTCCATCGAACCTGGCCTTGAACACCTCTAGGGACAGGTCATCCACAACCTCTCAGGGCAGCCTGTTCCAGCACCTCACCACTCTCATAGTGAAGAACTTCCCCCTGGCATCCAACCTAAATCTTCCCTGCTTCAACTTAAAACCATTTCCCCTTTCCTGCTGTTATTTATCATTTCTAAGAGTCAATTCCTCTCCTGTTTGTAGGCTCCTTTTAGGTACTGAAAGGCTGCAATGAGGTCACCCAGCAGCCTTCTTTTCTCCAAGCTGAACAAACCCAGCTCCCTCAACCTGTCTTCATAGGGGAGGTGCTCCAGTCTCCTGATCAACTTTGTGGCTCTCCTCTGAATCCTCTCCAACAGCTCCTCCGTCTTTCTTTTTTTTACCTTTCTGTCAGGTACTGGGGGCTCCAGACCTAGACACAATACTCCAGATGGGGCCTCACAAGAGCAGAGTAGAGAGGGACAATCACCTCCCTGTCCCTGCTGGCCCCCCCTCTTCTGATGGAGGCCAGAATACCATTTGCTTTCCAAGCTGCAAGAGCACACTGTTGGCTCATGTTAAGCTTTTCATCCATCAAGACCCCAGGTCCTTCTCTGCAGGGCTGCTCTCAAGGTCTGCTCCTTCCCGTCTGTATAGATGCCTGCAAAACCTTGCACTTTGCTGTTTTGAACCTCATTAGGGTCACCATTTTACTTAAGTTCAGATACACTTGCACAGAATTATCTGCTGCCTCTTTCCATTCACATTTTATGATATTTTTCTGCCTGAAGCTGTTAGGAAAATTAGGAAAGAAGAAAGTGAAAGAAGAGTTAATATATTGCACCTATTTTCTATTTTTGCTATTTTGCTACTCTTTTTATATAGCAAAATTTGTCACAGATAATTTTATTAGTCCTCCTACATTGTCTTTTTTGTCTTTTTTCAACTTTTTTTTTTCTTTTTTTTTTCCTTTTTTCTTTTTTTTTATTTCTTTTTTTTTTTTTTCTTTCTTCCTTCCTTCCTTACAGTAAACTTTAAGTGGAATTAGCTGACAAGTGCTATGAAATAAATGCCATGAAAAGAGTATATATGGGGAAAATAACTCAATTTGTTTTATGCTTCTTACTTTCTTTTGAGGAAAACAGTTCTCATTTCTGTCTGAGTTGGAAACATAAATTTGGTGGCAAATAGAATTTATTTAGTAAGATTTTTGAGAAGTTGTCATGAGTAAGAAAGAATGACAACCTAAAGTAGATATAGGCATTAGTGGTTCCTGGTTGTTCTCTGGCATTTATCTCCAGCCAACACCTTGCTGTCCAGGATCTTCCTCCTCTTTTGCGGTCTTACCTTCAGGTAGTGACTATCTCTCTGACACTATTTCCTCTTATTGAGTATTGATCTTTTTTTCACACCTGCTTTTTTCTTCCAGAACCTAAATCCCTGGTTTCCCAATCTAAATATGTCTTGTGCAGAAATACAACACATGATCACCCTCCTGAGTGTCAGTCTTATTCTATGTCTCTTTTATTAATGTGAAAATTCAGGATATACCATTTTACTTTAGTTCAGACACACTTGCACAGAATTATCTGCTGCCCCATTTCCATTCACATTTTATGATATTTTTCTCCCTGAAACAGAAACTTCATTGCTTCTGAAGGAAAAAAAAAAAAAAAAAAAAAAAAAAAAAAAAGAGGTATAGAGATATAGATTTTTGTGCAGAATGATAATCCTAACCATTGAAGCAATTTTCCTATACTTGATATGACCATTGCTTGAACCATGAAATTTCTAGAACAACTTTTATTCATGTCTGTGTATGTACGTTTTCCTTTCAGAATGAACTAGATATATCCGTATGGAGCTTGTCTGTGTAGATTTGGTACAACTGTTTCCGTTGTGTTATTGCAGTTCCATATTTTTGAAAGGTAGTTACCATCCATAAACAAGACAACAGAATAATCTCATATCAACAGTTTTATCAGTGAGAGAAGGACTGGACCATATAGACTGCATCAAAACACCCATACCTTTACCCCTAGAGTAGATTTTGAAGTGGAATAAATGTGAATTGGCTGTAAAAAAATAAAATCACTGGTAGGAAAAATGTTATTTTGCTACCACAAATGTCACTTCAACGTAAGATTCTCTATTTCTTGTAAAAAGCTTGGAATCTCTCCAGGAGAAACTAAACACTGAAAATTGGAAGGTGTAAGCTAATGTTTTTGTACTATAATTAACTTACACCTTGCATTCTTTCTCATGTAAATTACAGCTTCTTAGACTCCTTTAGACTTTAGTTGTATGGTTACAAGATTCCTGTACAGAAATCTAATCTTCACAAGAAATCAAGATTGTTAAAACAGCTAGACACTGAAGGGTCTGCAAAGCTACATGAAGGTCATCTCAGCTTTGCAGTTAAGATGGATGAGGATGATTTTTTCTTCAAGTAAAATGTCAACTCTTCATGGGTTAATAGGATTACTTTGGCTAATGAGTACAGTGTGGCTGTAGACTTTTCCTTACATAATTGTTGAATAAAATTAACAAAGAAGCAGTCGTATTTTCTTTTCTTGCTTATCTATTTAAACTTTTTTTTTTTTTTTTTTTTTTTTTTTTTTTTTTATTACTGTAGGAAACCTCTTTGTGTTTATGTATTAATGCATAGCACTGGAGATTCTTGGAAAAGGTCATAGGAAATCCAGAGTCTATTGCTATTACTTTGGGAACACCATGACAGTTAGAAACTGAAGCTGGCACAGCCACGGAGAATATTGGCAGGGCTTTTGTTCATTTGATTTTTTTCTGGGTACATTACTGAAGGGAATGAAAGCATTGTCCTGATGAATAATTTGGTTAATAATATTTTATTTCTGTAATTTGCGGTATATAATATTAAAGAGAAACAAGGAAAGTACGTTTACATCTTTCTGTACCTTATTGTTTTAAAGTATCTATTCATTTTTATATCATTTTTTTCTTTTTTTAAATTTATTATTTTTAAACTAACCGATGATTTTACCAAAGCAGACCTCTAACTCTTTCACCCGAAGAAAAGGATATATGTAAAAATATCATTAAAGTTAAATCATAAAAAAAGCATAGAAAAATATATTTAACGGGTGAAATTTGCTTCATTTCTACTGGTCCTTGGTATAAGAATGTAGCAGTGGCGATGTAATAGCAACAGAGTTTCAAGGGTTTTTGTTCAGTGTTGCAAAAATACATAGCTAATGGTGTTGACATTGTTTAAAAACAATGCTTGGTAACTGAGATTTTTTCTATCATATATAGTTATTGTGCTCTTTGTTGTAGTTTCCATGGAGATAAATAAAAGGCATTACTTTCAGAGTGACCTTCATATATATATAATTGTCATATATTTATAATATATCTTGCCTGAAGTCATTCCTGTGAGTGGATTGTAAAGACACGTGAATTAGTTCTAAACTGGTAGCACTGCAGTTATTCACAATATTATCTACAGAAAATAAAGAAATGCTATTTTTTTTTTAAATCTTAATTACAATTGTTTTGTAATTCCCTAGGCAAATATTCAGAGCTGAAATATCTCCACTGCTTTCATTTTCTTAAAGGCCAAGATATCACCTTTGAGTTAGGAAATCCCTGAGCTATGAGCCCTTGGAGGCTGTGACAATATAATGGAACAATATTGCTATAAACTTCTATTCTGCTCTTCCTTAGATATGATGTCAGTCCTTGCTGGAGACACTGGCCTAAATAGATTTTTGGTCTGATTTAGTACAGTCATTCTTTTCCTGCATGCTCATAACTCCTTGTGCCATCCACCTGTGCATCTTCACTTCTGCTTTTAACCTACATACGAAACAACTTTTAACTAGCTGTCGCTGAAGCCTGGAAAGGTAGCAGCTCATTCAGATGCACATAGCAAAACAACTGTCCTTTCAGGAAGTCTTGCGTGCAATGTTGAGGGCCAAGAGTGGGCTTGAAGGTTCTGGTTATATTTATAGAGACCTGATTTATCCAGAAGTCAATTGTTTAAATCTACAATTTTGCTCATTATGATGTGCTTTTGCTTTTGACAGTTTCAAGAATCACAGAGTCATAGAATTTGGGAGGGATCTCTGGCTATCATTTAGTCCAACTCTTCTGCTAAAGCAGGTTTCTTAGAGTAGGCAAGCTTGTACTGTCAGTAATATCCGGAGCAGTTCTTTCTTTCATTGTCTTTCTGTAACCTGACATTCGACTCCTTCAAATATGTGAGCTATGACTCTATGCTTTCCTTATTATTTCTACGTACTATCTTTCCATGAAGTACTACAGAATTCCTAAATTTCAAACAACTATGAATTGTTTTATGAATCCTTTGGATGATTGTAACCCAGTTTTGTAATTTTTCTCCAGCCGCTCATAATTTTACAGCCCAAGAATAACTCCAAGGGAAAGGAAATATTTCAGTCTCACATTTGTCAAACTCTTATATGAAAATTATTGTAAATGAGGGGGAAAAAAGCACATAAATTTTCAGTTTGACAGACAGTATTTTATTTTTCTTCATATCGTACTATGGCAGATTATGATGCATTTCTGACCTCACAATGAGATGCGTAATTCCATAATTTCAGTAATAGTTATATGCATCTGGTAACTTCATATCAAAATTTCATCTTAGTTTATGAAAAATGCATCAATTTCATAAAGAAATGCCACAAATATTATCTATAAAAATAAACATCCCTGGAAGATGGCTGTCCTTCATCCTTTTTATATTCATTTCTTGATTTGCTATGCTGATAGATTTTGTTTAATTTGGGTGATAGGCTGCTGAAAAAAGTGAAAATATTCTTCACACATACCGCTGTAAACACAAGAACTGAAACATTTTTGTATGTTTCATATGATTCAAAAACTGATTGTTAGTTTGCTACCAAATTTAATTGCATTCCATTAATTGCATTAGAGTTGGGCCCAGGTGCTGTAAAAGGATGACATAAAGTCTCAAAGAGTAGGGATAACATTTTTCCCCAAAGTTTTTATTTAAAAGTAACTACAATATAATTAATTGAATAAATTAATGGATGTTTAATTAATATTACATCTAAACTTGAGTTAGAATAGTATGAGTTAAAAAGAGAAAAGGAAAAATTCAATTAGTTGCACTTAGATTCAGATATAAATGCACTCATGGACACTGTTATCTCCCATTATATTGAACAGGTATTATGGTATTTGTTGTGTCACTTCTGTAGAAATATCAGCCTTAGAAACCTGACATTCACATATACTTACCTTAACTTTTTCATGCTTGATATGTGTGAACAGGAATTCAGAATTTTGCAAACTGAAAATCTTTTAGCGAAAGACAAAGTTTACTTTGTACTCTATAGCAAGTTCTTCGGTTTTTGTTTTTGTTTTTCCTATTGCTTATCACAGAGTAGGTAATAAAGGGAAATCAACAGGACATTTTGCTAGCAAATATCTTGTGGGTTTGCACTACACTTTACTATTAAAATAATCCAGCTGTTGATTTGTGTACTCTATCACATTCACATTTCTGTTGACTGTTCCTTATGTTTGCTGATTAAAAGAGCATGTGATCAGGAAGTAAATTACAAATGGTGAGATTAGATAAATGTTGGTTCTCAGTGTATTGATATCATTCAAAACACTATTTTTAGTATATCTAAATCTCAGCCTTGATATTTTAAAATAAAATAACTTCAATATTTTGATTACAATTGAACAGACAGAATCAACAGCTTAAATTGAAAAGTATTGTTGCAAAAATGTGTGTCAGATTGGAGTCAACTTGATGCTCATCAAACAAAGATACAATTTGAAAACATAGACATCATGAAAAGGACAAATACATCAGCCCTAATTCATAAAGATATTTAAGCATTTAAATACTGTAAAGTGATTTTAATCTATTCAGGGAGAACTTCTCATGTGCTTAAAATCATTTATGTATTCAATCATAAATTTGAAGTAAAAATAATCTGAATTAACAATAGTTAGAGTTTTTAAGGATCATTAAATGTTCTTAACTCTTACATCAGCTCCAAGCTTTTGCCACATCAAATAAACTGAACTTCAAAATTCATTTCTACAATAGTCTAACATCACTAGATAATGAAGCCATTCTGAAAAAATGTCACAAGAAACATGCTATGTAACTCATTCTCAAGGCAATTTTGGTTCTACTTACAGACTTCTGCTCTGCATGCAAGGACACTGAGTGAGGGCAAAATTAAAAGATGCTTTGAATACAATATTTGTAATAGTATCTGGCAGCCTTCTGGGAATGGGACCTGTGAAAAGAATTTTTAGTGAAACAACAGAAAAACAATGACATTTCATTCATTCTTGTGGCAGCATTCATAGGAAGAAGGAAGAAATACATATAAGAGTTTCACATACCCTGAAAAATGGTCAGTATTTTTATTATAATTATTTATCTCTTTTTTTTTTTTTTTTTTCTTTTTCCGATAGAGGTGGAGGACTTCTTAAACTAAGAAAGGAACAAAACATACAAATGAATTTTTTCATCTGGCTGCAAATGCCGGAGAAAATTCTAGGCATTAGAAAATTCTAGGCATCTAGATAAATGTGTCTTATGAAGTCCTCAATAAATCAGGTGATTTGTGATAGGTTTTAAAACAATGTTTGAAAACAATGTTTGAAAACAGTTATGTTGATAGATTTAAAGCTGATGGAAGGGACTTAGAAATAATTAGGAGCATAATTATCAGTTTTAACTTTGCTTATTCATCCATTTTCTATCATGATAAAACTTACCCATGTCTAAAACCTTTCAGGAGACCTCAGTGCACTGCCTTAGTATAAATAAAGGCATGTAATCAGCAATATTATATTACTTTCTAAAGTTTTCTTTTGTATTCTTTCAGAGTGCAAAATCAGATTTTGGCTGTGAAGACTGCTGGCACTGCTTCAAGCAAGTTTCATCCTTATTATAAAATCAAACCTTTCATTCCTGATAGGAAAATCATTAAACATTTGCAATAATATTTTCACCTAAATTTTGAAAGTATTGACAATAAGTCTGGCAGTAAGTACTTTTGTGCAAATGACCACACCTATTATCTCCTTAGAAGACATTGCGCATTGCCAACTAGAAGTGCTGTAATTATATTTGTGCACTTTAATTACAAAATGACAACACTGTCCAGTGTTGCAACTCAGCTGCTGAACACCCACAGCAGCCACAAGCCACAGGAAAGCTGTCACTGGTCTGAAAGTACATGTGTCAGATCTTTTCTCCCCTGCATCTTCCAGCACTGTGGTAGAGTGGCTGGTGTGTTGTACTGTCACAGTGATTGCTCCCCACTGCTCCACTATGGCTTTGTAAATATCAGAATAACAGAGTATATTGCACAACAGAAAGGATAATACTGCAAAGTAGCGCAAAGCTGCAATGTGGCTCAAAGTTATGACAGTTATGATTGGAAGTGAAGAGGTTCACTTGCTATTTAAAAACAGCATTATTTATGGCAACAGCAGCGAAATGAAGAAAATGTGTACTAATCAAAACATATAAAATAATTATTCTACAATGACCAAAGAAATTCTGCTCCCTCAGTTCAACTGTGTCTCACTGTAGCTGTACAGTAATGCAGAAATGCACCTAATGTAAAGCCATCTGACAAATCAAAGCAGCTACAGTAGAGTTAGGTCCTATCTATTGTAAAAAGATGTTGAACAACTTAACTCAAGGCTCTTGAGTTGGCTTCCATTCTGCAATGCTCCTTCCCAATCTAGAGTGAATTGAGAGAAAAACAAATGACATTTTCACATCAGCAAAGATTCCCAGCAGCAAGGCAGAATCCTCTCTCCATTTCTTCAGAGAAAAATGTTCCTGTCACACTGACATCTTTCCCATTAATTAAAGACTAGGAGAGATAGAAATCACTGTACACTACTTAGATAGTTTAGTTGATTATAAGTAACGCATTGCTTTAAAAAAAATTCAACCACTGTATAATACAGTAGTCAAGTGAAAAATAGGGAATGAAATGGAGAAATGGTTTGTTTTTTTCTCCTTTTCAAATGGTTCAAGTGCATGAATTTATTTTATTTCATTTATTTATTGATTTACTTAAGATCTTCTGTACCATGGCCAAGCCATTTTCTTTGTCTGGAAAACTTTGTTGAGTCGTGAATTTGAAGAGATTTCTTTAGTCATTGACAAAAACTTGGCAACATTTCTTTTCTATCTTGGTCCTGGACCAAGATCATCAAAACTATCACATTCTGATGGTGAAATTGAACTTTAATGTCCAGAAAAGTCAAAAGCATTTCACTGGAAATCTTTGTCTAGCTCGTTTCTAGTAATATATTTCTGTTTATACATGTTTTTTTTTAAATATATTATAGTATTGTCTCCATATTAGCAGAGGTGGATGTTAATTCTTTGTGTTTCTCAAGGGAGTTGATTTAGTTTTTCATTTCTGACAGTTCTGTGTGAGTATCATTAAATGAGTAGCTATTTCTGCATACGAATAAGAGAACACAGATCTGTCAGTTCTGATGGACTCTTCTAGCTTAGCTTTAGTTGAATAAACTATTGTGCTTGCTCCTTGTCTGTGCAAGGAGTGCAAATGTTCATTTAACATGTCATTTTTTGCAGTTAATCTGAAATGTCATCTATTTTTGTCAGCCGTTTTGACCAAATTCCAATATGCCAATCACTCTCAGTTTTTCTTCATATAGCATTAATATAAATCATTCCTCTTCAACCTCTGTAATCTACAAGTGTAAGCTTTCAAAATGATTCTCATTGTGGTATCTCAGAAGATCTTCACCAGCCTTTTAATAATACCTGGGAATGTTATTGGGTAAGACCTGTGTTATGTTTTTGTTGTTGTTGCTGTTGTTTTGTTTTTCAGTTTAGATATTCTTTAAACATTTGATCTTGTTCAACCAAACCTAAAATTTATCATTTTGAGTATCCATGCATAGAGAGTACTTCAACCACAGAATTTAGTCTGAAATAGATTGTCAGCTGCAGAAATAGTAAAATAGATGAATTTGCTAAAGTAAATCCTTTTTTTTTCTCAAAGCTTGAGAATTTTAGATGACTTTTGCAGAAAAATAATGAAAAGGGGTATCAGTCAATTAGCCTGATCAGAGATAAGCTTGCTATTTCCTCTGTATACTATCATGCTCATTGTTGAAAACATAGCAGCCATAAAGAAAAGTTAAAAAGATAAAAGGTGATTATGGCCAGAAGAAAAATCCTGTTCTACATTAAGAATTTTTCATATAGCCCTGAGGTGTAAAGGTGCAGCCACACATTTGCAGAGTTCTCCTCTCTGCAGAAAACCATGAAAAGTGTCAACTTAAGGGTTTGTCGCATACACAGATTTCCTTTTCATTTAGACATTAATTTTATAGAACTGCACTTAGTTAGAGACCACATCAAAGTGTATGAGAAGAAGAAAGTAAAAAGAAGAAAATTAAATAGTCTTGAGATTATTTTCCTTTGTTATATTTTAGTGCCTCTCCCCCACAATAATGGTGATCAAGTTGTCTCCACTCTTTAAGTGAAGCTTGTGTTTTCTTTTATTGTTTTTTAAATCAAGAACTTTATGATTAAAATACAAAATGACTGAACTGTGTGACAGCTCCTGAAACCTTGAAACTTAGTGGGACTTTCTTTGTTGTAATATTCAGGGTATTATTTCATGATGCTGCTCTCAACAAACCATCAATCATTTTGAGTAATATGTAATTATGCATTGCTTAAGAAAAGAATTTTTTTTTAACCTCAAGGTAACATAAAATGCTTAGAAGTAATCACTAGGGATATGGCATTTTAAATAAAGCTGTTGTCTCACATGCAAACGGTACAACTGTGAAATAAGTAGATGATAATATTAATAAAAACAAAGCAAAAAAATCAAAAAGGAATACTAAGTAGCGTGACATTGCCTTCTGGTAAAGGTACAGAAATGTTGCCTTAATAGATATCTTTAATAAATGAGAGGTTACATCATATTATAATTCCGAAGCCTGTATTTTAAAATTTGATGATACGTTTTATAGTAACTTTTGAAGGATTAGCTGTGAATCTTCCTTCAATAACACCAAAGATTATATTTAATACTTCTACAAGCAAAGTGTCATGAGATGAACAAAGCACAGTGGAGTACATTTATCACTTTTCCCATAGGAACAAGAATATGATAAGAAGTTGACATTACACTGTTCTAATACTTTGGGTGACACAACTCTTTCTGTCACTCTAGCAGTGGAAATTAGGCATAAAGTATTTCAGCAAGATGTCTCTTTAAATCTAGAAAACATTTATTGCATAGCTGTGTTTCCTGCTCTGACACCGGCCTAGGCTCTGGCTTTTACTGTGGACCAGAGCTGAGGGAGAGACTCAAGAATTAGCATTGCAGAATATTCTTCCTTTTCTTTGGAAATGTTGCTGATCACAGAAATCTACTGTAATTCATAACAATTCAAAGAAGCCCTGGGATTCAAGAAGAAGATTTAAGCATGTTTTCCTCAGAGCTGGAGTTTGGTATATAAGGTGTAATTGCGTTTATCTCACCTTCAATCTAACCAAACTGTTGAGAAGCAATTTAAAGAGAATCTAGATTTGGACTTGCAACATGAAGAACTAGCCAGGTTAGTCAGAATACAGCTTCTTCTTCTTCTTTTTTTTTTTTTCTGAGGCATTTCCTCTATGAAGATGTTTATTTGAACAATGTATGTCTCTACATTAGGATGAGACAAATTGTACCACTGACTGGGTCTCAGTTCTTCGAAGAGGTCTTGGGTGACATAAAATGCAGAAATCTAAAATCCAGACACCATCATTCAGTGTGATGAATGGTACTTTTTGCATCTAATTTTCATGCAAATGGTGGTAGAAAGGGATGGGAGCAATCTCCACTAGTCCAAGATGTACTTGCGGTTGTATTGTGAACTTTCCTAATTTATTTTTTTCAAGGCTCTGGCCCCTTAATTTGCTCTTGTGCTATGCTTGCCAGCTTTGAATGTTCCTGAGGGTTACATGTCTAGTTCATGAAGCTCAGGTCTCATTTTACTGTTTGTTGTTTAACCTCCAATACCATAGATCTACAATTTAAGTGGAAGAAACATCCATTCCTACAAAGATATGTTGTCCCTACAACATAACATGCTACACTAACAGGTATAACTAGGTACTCAGAACGAAGTGATATTCCCAACTTCTGTCTTCCAGGAAAAAGAATATTATAGTGTATATAAAATTCTCACTTAGCATTTAAGCACTGTTCTTATAGTCTGTAAGCTACCATCTACAAATAGAAATGCTCTAACTTGGAGACAGCAAGCAAGCCCTGAGATATACTGAATGCCAAAGGGTACATATTTTCAGCGGAAAAACTAATGTAGTTCATCTATGCCAAATAAGTTATCTTTAATTTGAATTCAGTACACTGCTAAGGGAAAGAAACAAGGCATCTTATAAGGTGTAGACAACATATTTTTCTCTAATCTTTTGCTAATCTACATTAGCTTCAGGAAGAGCAGTTCTTTGAACCTGCTGATATGAGTATAAGGATAAAAATACTGCTTGAACTTTGCCATGAGTAAATTGTTTTAGTGAGGATGATCTTACAATTGAATCTCTTGTCTTGCCCAGAAAGATAGAAACTCCTCAGAGTTTTGTCTGAAAAAAAAAAACAACAAAAAAAAAACCAACAAAGCACTTTATAAAAAATATGTTTTTTCATTTTTATATAATTTCTTAATTGAGAAGTCTGTTAGGAATTAAAAAAAACCAACAACTAATTAGCATACTATTCCATACAAGCTAATATCCAGCCCCACAGTTTCTGAAACTACATATATTCTGACATTATTCTAAATCTCTTAACTGTTGTGTTTCTTTGCTGTTCTTTCTTTTACATTCTTATTCCCTTTCCTCTCCCAGTCTTACTACTTCTATTTAAATTATAGTGGTTGAAGGATATAAACTTAGAAAAAGGAAGCAGTGATAAAGTAAGAATCACAAAGTGTGCTGAAGGCTATGAAAAACACAGCCAAACTATTCTTCCTTACTGAAAGACATTCTGAGTTTAACATCTATTCTTTTCCAGAGAAGAATTCATGAACTATTCCTCTTCTTCAGCAGACAAACCCATAACTGTTATTGACAGAAACTAAATTAAAAGGAATAGGCCTCTAGTCATCAAATCTTCAGTGAGTAATTCAGATAAATAGCTTTGAAATCTCGAATCGCTCAAAATGTTCACCTGGCTGTAGTCTTTTTTTCTTCTGATTTGGCTAGTGTGGAATTATCTCATTCAAAAGGTGTTACATTCCTTTTCCTATAATACATCAGAGGGAGCTTTAACAAAACAGGGTGAACAGAGTGTGTATACAGAAGTTCTTGGCGTACTAATGAATACTTGTTTATTATCTCCACTGAGTGTTTATTTTCAAGTTTCAAATTTCTTGAAACAATATGAAAAAACCCATCTAGTCTTCTGTAAACTCTGCATCTTTGTGCATCCAAATATGGCTTCACTTACTTTTTTTTGCTAGTAGGTTTCCTCTACCAAAATATTTTCTATCCTTCTCCTTCTATGTATATAGAAGGTATATATCCTTTGGTATAAATATTATAGCAAAGAAATAAGAAACTGTTTTTAATCTAAAATTGTATTTTTAATGACGTATTACAAAAATAATATTTTTGTTGCTGATGTTCATTTAGTTTTGTTTATATTTTTTTCCTGGGGTTTGTCTAGCAGGTAACAATAAAGAAAACTGGGAGATTTCAGTAACATTAGAACTCATACTGGAATGCAAATAGCCACCTCCAGCATTTACCAAAAATCTTCATATGATGATAACAGATTTCACTGATGACCTCTGAACTTGTTTTTATCCATTTTGCTTGGAGGTGGCAGGTTGGATAGATTGCTGAGATTCTCCGAGATATAATTTATTTCATGAGAAATCCCTCTAATTGTAATGGAAGTTTTGATATTTCCTTATGATACTGCACAAAAGAACAATTTCAGGGCTGTTAGTTGTGCAGATACATAACCTGGGACAATCCGATCACAAAGGAAGAGTCTCTTGGCCAGAATTATCATATTTATATGAAAATATCCTGTAGGAACTGAAAAATTCCCTAGAAGTACTTACCAACTGCTCTTCCTTTTGTGTTTGGAAGGGAATTTTGAAGCTGGAGAGGACAGGCAGGGGAAAATAATGAAGATGGGGAAAGGAAAAATGAGAAAGCAGGCAACATGCAGATTTGGAAGTGAATAATGATTTTTAACTGAATAACAAGAAACCAATATTTGATAGACAGAGTTAAGATTAGTGAGGAACTGAGGGTAAGTTAGAATTATTGTGCCATTCTTCCAGTCTACAGAAGCATCAATTTCTCAGAATCATAGAATCATAGAATCATAGAATGGCCTGGGTTGAAAATGATCATCAAGTTTCCAACCACTAGACAAGGCTGCCCAGAGCCATATCCAGCCTGGCCGTGAATGCCTCCAGGGATGGGGCATCCACAACCTCCTTGGGCAGCCTGTTCCAGTGTGTCACCACCCTCTGTGTGAAGAACTTCCTCCTAATATCTAACTTAAATCTCCCTTGTCTCAGTTTAAAACCATTCCCCCTTGTTCTATCACTATCCACCCTCATAAACAGCCTCTCCTGTTTGTATGCTCCCTTCAAGTACGGGAAGATCACAATGAGGTCTCCCTGGATCCTTCTCTTCTCCAAGCTAAACAAGCCCAGTTCTATCAACCTTTCTTCACAGGAGAGGTGCTCCAGCCCTCTGATAATCTTAGTGGCTCTCCTCTGGATCTTTTCCAAGAGCTCCATGTCCTTCCTGTAATGGGGGCCCCAAGCCTGGATGCAGTACTCTAGATGGGGCCTCACAACAGCCAAGCAGAGGGGGACAATCACCTCCTTCTCCCTGCTGGCCACCCCTTTATTAATGCAACCCAGAACATAGTTGGCCTTCAGGATTGCAACCGCACACTGCTGGCTCACATCCAGCTTCTCTTCCACCAGGATCTCCAAGTCTTCTCTGCAGGGCTGCTCTCAAGGAGATCTTCCCCCAGTTTGTATAAATACCTGGGATTGCCCCGATGCAAGTGCAGCACCCGTCACTTGATGTTGTTGAACTTCATTAGGTTTTCATGGGCCCATTTCTCCAGCCTGTCCAGGTCCCTCTGGATGGCTTCCCTTCCTTCCGTTGTATTGACTGCACCACTCAGCTTGGTGTTATCCTCAAACTTGCTGAGGGTGCACTCAATGCCATTGTCTATGTCATTGATGAAGATGTTGAAGAGCACCGGTCCCAAGACTGAACCCTGAGGGATACCGCTTGCAACCAGTCTCCACCCTGACACATTGATCACAACCCTTTGGCTGCGATCAGCCAGCCAATTCCTAATCCATTCAACAGACCATCCTTCAAGTCCACACCTCTCCAATTTAAACAGAAGGATGTGGTGAGGGACCATGTCAAAGGCCTTGCAGAAGTCCAGGTGGATGACATCCAGATCTAATGTGCTCTGCAAGGTGCTAAACCCTCAGCATAATGTACTTCCGCTCTGTAGATTCTGTCTTGTAAAGGAGGTCCTTTTCTTGAAGTAACAAAAATGATCATTTCTGTCTGACGTATTTTTTTTCCATCATCCTTCCACTAATACTGCAGGAGCGTGCCACATACCAGAGCAGTGGCACAGTAGTCCTGCGTTCAATATGTGATGTCCACCCATGGGTGCTAGCAATGAGGTGGAAGAACTACATCAGATCCCCAGCAGATGAAGAGTATGCAGAGAGATATGCCTCCAGTTTGACATTTACTGAACTCTTTGAAAAGCCCTAATCATTGCCCAAGAGTGAATTGTTCCTGCAGCTACCACTTCTCTCACCTCACAGGAAGAATTGCATGGCAACTACCTGAAGACTTCAGCCTGCAGGACAAACTTATACATTTTTTAATAGAGTGAAGGAGGCAGGAAAAATAACAAATGGCTCTTTCCAATATCCTGCACTTTCATGTCTGTCTATCACCAAAGATTTTAATCTTGACTACTTTTAATGGTCGCTAGGGCCAAGACTGTTATCAGTCTTCACTTTCCCCATGAGACCTACTCTGTTTATATTTATGCCAATGGCGTTGTAGCTCTGGGACTGAGCTATGTCTTGTAGCTCCTCTTGCTTGTTTTCACACTGTGTGAATTAGCACAGAAATGTTTCAAATGTGCTCTGTTGTACACAAGACCCTCTGGAAGAGACTGAAAGATCACACCAGCACTCAGTCCCTCAAATTCAGGTGTATTGTCTCATAGCTTATCACTGGTGAGCCTGGTTTTACATCTTCTTACCTCCTAATCTAGTTTAAAGCTTTATAAGTCAACTCTGCTAAATTCTTCACTAAAATTTCCTTTCTCCTTAAGAGAAAGGTGCACTCCATTAGATACCAGCCAGCCCAGTGTTTTGTAGACCATCCTGTGATCAGGAAACTTGAAATTCTATCAATGCCTTGGACCTTAGAGTCACATGTGGATCAGCTGCGTCTGCCTGTTCTTTTCAGTATGGTTCCCTTATACTAGGAGGACAGAGAAAAACAATACTTCTGCCCCTAATCCTTTAAAGAGTTGCACCAAGACACTGAAGATTCTTTTGATTGCCCTTTGACTTTTTTTTGCTTCTTCATCGCTGCAGACATGAAGAATCAATGATAGATAATAGAGTTTTCTAGTAATTATTATTTTCTAGTAATTTTTTCTAGTGATGGACCTGGGCCTAATCAAGGCAGCAGACTTACCTGTGGGTGGGGTCTAGATGTCATATCAGGCCCTTTGTTCCCTCAGAAAACAACACTTTTTATATTGATGGAGGTGTTCATGATATCAGGTGTAGGCTGACTAGCCCTAGGTGAACCCTCCATCTTGAATTGACCTTCACCCCCATCTCAGTTTGCCTATTAGGTTCCAGATCCTCACACATGTTGTATGAGGATGAGATAGGCACAGAGGGGATTCACATGCAATCTGGAACAAAAAACAACTTCTATTCTTCTATGCCTCTTGGGTTCTCTACCTCTACCTGGTGGTGAAAGAATAGGGGATTCTTATTTCTTACGTCGTGACCGACACACTTGTTCCAGGAATGGCAAGGCACGCTTCCACCAATCCATCTTCTCCAGTTACCTGATGACCCTCAGCCTTCCCACTTCCTCCCAGACTGAGCGGCAATTCTCCCTGGGTATGCCTCCCACAGAGGTACTCACTGCTGCTGTCAGACACTGACAGAGTGCTGGTGCCCCCCTGGCTACAGATTCCCTTTGCAGATGTCTTGGTGTCATGGTTTTGTGATTTTTGGTTTTCGGTATTCCACATCATAACATCATGTAGTGCACTGGGAGTTAAACTGTTAATGCTCCGATTCCAGATACCTGTCCCTGTACACCATGGAGGTCATGGGATCTGGCCCTTCCTACTTGGGCGGTCACTTACTGCCTTACAGTGGGTGTTTGGGTGTTGGTGTGTGCTTTCCTAGCCGTACCAAGATTTTCAGGTTTGACTCAGTATCAGAAACTCTCTCTCTCTCCTATTTTATTTGATTTATTAGTCTCAGTTTCAAATTAGACTTTATTATTCTGTGTTATCTAGCATTCCAATATCATAGTTTGTAAAATACGTTTTCCTCCATATATCATTGCTGCTAGTTATTTTTTCCTTCCTTGAACCCAGCTACACTCTCCCTATCCCTTTTCCCTTTTCCTTCCATTTTGTAAGGCCAGGGCTGGGGGGGGTGGAAAGGGGCCTACTGTCTCCCTGTTACGGGCATAGATTGCCTAGTTAACTCTGTGACACTTGGGAGTTGTGCTGGTTTCTCTGTTTGAGAGACCATAGGGGACACAGAGGACCTGGCTTTCTGATGAGTGAATGCTGTGGCTGGAGTTTCTTACCCGTGTTGACAACCACCAAAAGAAGGATGAGAATGACTGCCTAAAGAGTTTTTATATAAAATAAACAGAAAAACAAAACCAGTCTTTGCTGTATTGCAATTATAAAATAACTTTTAGATTTTTAGGATATTTCTGTGGCCATAGAAAAGGAAGGAATCAGGGCATTAGTGAGGATTTATTGCAACAAAAGCAAAGCAAAAACAAAAAAAGATAGAATTTCAAAGAAGATAAAAACCAGCAACAATCAGGTGGTCTTTCTAGAATATTATAGGAAATATTAAATAGGATTTACAAATCAGAAAGCTAAACTAAAAAGAAAAAGGAAATTATAATCTGCATACCATGAAAAACAAAAAGTCTTTAATCTAGGCATACACTTCTTAATAATGTGTTTTCTCTCACATCAAAGATCAATTTTGTCATTACTCAGAGAGGAATTATATTTATAAAATTATAACTGTATCTACTCAGTCTTCTCTTTTGACAAAATATGTTATATAAGAGATCAAAAGTCAAATGCTTAGCAATGAAGTTAATTAAATGTGTTCATTGTTTTTAACAATATGGTTATTCCATTTACCTTTGTCCCACAGAGAAAAAATAAGTCTTTGCACTATTAAATAATTTTGTGCAGAACAAAATGAGACAGAACTCATGGGAATAAGAAACATGGAAATGTCATCTTTAAAGGGCTACACAATACAGAAACCATCTTGTGCTATATGATATTGCATTGTTAAAAATCGATTTTACAGATTTGTGTATCAGTAGATATTTTAAGAGATGTCAATGAATACTGAGTATTCAGGACTTCTCAGGAGATGCTCAGGAATTTAAAGTTCTATGTCCCTTATTCCCACATCAGGAGAGTATATTGAAAGGCAGATTGTATTGGATTTCTAGTTACTGCACTGTTCTGAACAGCTATTAGTATTGTTGTGGTGGTGTGTTTCTTGTTCATTTGGTTGTAGATGTTGTTTTTACTTCTGATGACTTCAGAGTTCCACTGTGAGTGCCATGTTTAGAACATTGCTTTGATGTGTGATATATTTTTTTCTCCATATAGGTTCCTAATGAGTTTTTGAACTGTAAATTATGTGGATTCAGTGATATACTTGTGATCCAGCTATTCAGCACCTGGTATCAAACCCAAGCTGTTCCTGAGTCTGACAGAGGAGTCATTTGGACATACCCATATACTTTCTCATCAGATTGACCGAAAAAGGAAGTTCTGGGATGAGCTGCTGTGAAGAGTGCTCCCTCGAGCAGAATAATACATGAGTAAACCCTATACTGGCATTTATAAAGTGAAAAAAATATATATCTTTCTATTAAAAAAGCCCCTTTGGGGAGACATGCCTCAACTCTTTGCTGAAAAATATTTGTTTGTTTGTATTAATTGAGTATCTATAGGGTTTTTGATGCTATATTTGAGGTAAAATGTGGCTACAGAGAGGCATTTCACACTGGAAATGAGAATCAAATGAGTATTTTAGCTGGTATATTTGTATAGCTTTATGAAAGACGAGCATATACATTGCTGAACAGAGCATTGCCATCAATCTCTGTACACTCTTCTAGATCCCTTTGGCCAGCTGCAGTACCACTCTTGCTTGCAGCATATTGCACCTTCACACACAAAAAGCTGTGGAGACAGAGGCCAAATATGCAGTGTTTCTTCCACAGTGACATCTTTCTCTCTTTCTGTCTAGGGAGATCAGTAGTTTGTGACATGCTGACATTCCCAGGGTTTGTATAAAATAGGAAAATTTTAAACTATTTTATTCCCCTCAGACAGTGACCAAGAAACCCTGTAATTGTACTAATGTGGAGCCCAGCATTGCTTCATGATGTTCCTAAGCAGAATATTGCTGTTATAACCTCAGTGATTTTTCCTCGACTGGGTACTAAACATTACACCTTTCATCCTGCCAGCACCAGATTCCAAGAGTGCACCTTCCTCAGGCTTGTTCACTGAAGCCAGTGAATAGTCAGTTGCTGGTCATGGTCTCCTCAGCTGCACTGGGAAGCATCCAGTTCCTGCTGATCTGTAACCATAAGAATAAGTTGCATTCACATTTATTAACACTTAATGAAAAGAACAGATGAAAAATGGGATTGAAACTCACTGAAACCTGTTTCTAATGCCGCAACAGGCTAAATGTCCTTAGTACTTTCCAATAATGATTGCAAATTAATCAGAACACATCAAAGCCAAACTCCAGAATTTTCACATCACTACATAGCCCACAGACAGAAAGAAATAATTTTAGAAGTATCTTAGAATACATGCCCATTAAGCTGTCTTGGTAATGTTGTCTTTATTTAAAGAAAAACTTCATTTTGCTCAATAACAAAGTGGACAAAACACAATTGCCAAAAGCTATATCCTTTCATCATAACACTTTTCATCACAGGTGGTCTAATTAATTGTGCCCACCATTAATAGCTGGCTAGTTTCTTTTTGGGTGTAATTGTTGAAGCAAATCTACAATTTCTATTCTATGCTTATTTAACCTCTTGGAAAAGCTAAGCAACAAAGCATAAAATAAATTATATTCCAAACATCAAAATCAAGCAAAATACATTGACATAAACACACAACTGTATCAAAAATTTCCTTCACTTACAAGACAAAATGTGTTAACAAGAGGAAGTATATTTCAATCATATTGCAAAGGAGCTTCCAAGGACTATTTCTTCCATGAATATATTGCTGTAGAGGATATGTAAAGTACCATCAAAAGTCTCTAAAATTCATTCAATAAAAAATTATACAGCTTTTAAAATGGCTGAAATGAGATGAGCTGCAAAAATAACAACAAATGATTCATTTACAAAAGAATGAGGACTTCTTGTTTGTTTGGTTGGTTGTCGGAATTTTTTCTCCTTTTTTGATAAAGTTACAAGTGAAAATAACATGCAGCACTTCCCACTTCATTTCTAACTGCTGCAGACCTTCCTGTGATATTGAGGTGGTCTCTTAGGAGTGATTGTAGCCAGCACATATTTTTATGGTCAATTACAAAAAGCGTTATAAGAACTAGTTATTTTGGCAACAGGCTATAATGGAAAATTGAGTATGTTTTGTTTGAAGGAAAGGTAGTGAGGGGCTTGAAGGAAATTTTAAATTGTTTCAGACATCTATGGCAAGGTGTCAAGTCTTGCTGGGTCTTTACAAGCCCTCTATCATTAGCATAAATTTTCACATATCCTGAGGAGCATATGTGGAAATCAGTTGTTTAACTTTATCTACAAGTGGGGACCAACACAAAGGCACTTCATCCAAAATGCTGGAAAACATGTTAATAACAAGATTCACCTTTGTTTTTCCATTTTCTCCGTGGCTTTCTTCTGACTCTTAAATCTCACCAGCACACTAGGGAGAACTGTGACTCCCCTCCCAGAAGTCTGGAGCACAAGATTTAATCCTGTACTTACATTACCAACATTCCCACAGCAGGTTTAAAATGTGAGGAGCTTTACATCTGCAGTGGTTTCTACCTCACTCAATCTGCTTGGATCCTGGTAGAACTATGATTACAGTTTCCAACCATGGAGTCAAAACTACGCTTATGACTCCCTGCTTCCATCTGCACACAGCGTATTTTAGTCTGAGAGAGACTGGCATCCCTAATACTTATGTGTAATATGGCTGACCTCTGCAAGCAGGACCACTGTATTAATAAAATTATTCATTGGGTAACAAATGTGGAAGACATTTAGGTTCATTTTGTGCATTTGTTGCATTCTGCACAAGCAGAAATGTGTATTGGCCTAAATTGAGACCACAATGTACTGAAAGTCGATACGGTGTAGCCATCACTTCAGCTCTCCAGAATCACAGAATCATTAAATCATTAAGGTTGGAGAAGACCTCTAATATTACCAGATTCAACCACCACCACATCACCACCATGCCCACTGATGTCCCTCAGATGTCTCAGATGTCTGTCTTACCTGCCATTAAGCCTTGGAAGGCTGAAGCAATTTATATATTCATCTGGAGCTATTTCCCTCCCACTCTCTTACAACATGCTTCCATTTGCTCCTTCTTCCACATACCAGCAAGAAGCTGCCTGTTTTGTCTTTTCAAGTAACTGTATGAACTGGCCTGATGCTTTTCATTTCCAGCTCTCTTCACCAAAATGACAGGTTCTCTCACATCAGATTTTTTGTCTATAAAGCAAATTCAGTAACCTGTAAACAGGAGAATAAATAGTCCAAAGCATATTGTTGATTAAAGAAATACACTTTTTTTTTTTTTTTTTTTAAAGTAATACTTAATGCTATAACAAAATGACTGTGTTTTAAATGATTTTCTACTTCCCTGGTCTTAATTTTACTATTTAAAAGAATTCTCATTTCACAATGCTCTAACCTGAAATCCTGGAATCATATTTAAGGAGAATTGTGCATTTTGCAGAGTGGCTTAGTGTGTTTTTGAAATAATATCACCTAAGTAAGTGATATTTCCAGAATGTCTAAATATTTCTGCTATACTACACAATTCCATTGATTTCCTTCTTGGCCCCTCAAATAAGAAAAATAATAATAATAATAATCTGCTTGTTACTTTACCAGAAAGTTGATTGACTCACTTTCTGTATATCAATCAATGATTTATATTAAAAATTAACTTAATGAACTAAGGATGAACCATTAACAATGTAATTAATATTTATGCTGTTAAACTGTATCTTTCTATATATAGTACATATATATGTAGAATATATATATATATTCTATACATATATATGTAGAATATATATGATAATTACTTGGATTATCTGTGGCAAAAAGGAGGTAAAGGCAGGTGTGAGAAGCTGGAACAATTTTTGTCTGAAAGCTTCTTTAGTGGCATCCACCTAAAGCAAAACTTTCTCAGCAATGGTTATCATGATCACAGCAATAAAAGAGACACATGCGCCTGGGCCACCAGGAGGAATCATTTTTATCTGTTGCACCTTTTGAGCATTCAAGGTGACTTATGGGGGTTGTCTAGGAGGCTAGGACCACCATGCAGTCAATGTGCTTACCTAGCAGCCCATCGTGTGACAATTGTGTGATCAACTCGCAGTTACTAAACATTAGAGACATGCACTATGGACATGATGTTGTGCCTGATAAACATAAATGCTCCTGACAACTGAAGCAAGCCCTGACAAACCAAACAGAAGTGCCCCTGACAATAAACTGCTGCCCCTGGCAACCAAAAGAATGATATAAAGAGGATAAAAACTCAAAGAGTTCCAATATAGAACAGGTACCACCTCCACCAAACTGCAGCCATGAAGGTCAACAAGATGTCATTGACTGACTTTCTGCCCCCCTATGAACCAATGAGACGTCACTGGAACCCTGGTGGTGACTATCTCTACTTTATAAACAATTCACTAGGATTTCTCTCTTTACCATTGCTAGCTTCCCCATCTTCCCCACATTCTTTAGCTGCTTAGAGTTTGTAATAAATCTACTGTTTGCTGCCTTAGGCTCTCTCCAGGTATATATATGTCAAACCATTTCCTCCAATAATTGGAATGAAACAGCAGGTAGCCATGCTTTGCATTTACCTTAGATAGTAAGTTTGATCCTTATATATTTTTTATACTTTCATTGATATCCTCACTCATTGTAGCACTGTAAGCCTAAGGATTTTTTTCATCCTCTCTATGCACACATAAGTGACAGTTCCTTTAATAAGATGATTATAAGTTGGATTTTGTTTGGTTTTGTTTTGACAACAAAACATTACATATTTTATTGTTTCAATTTTAATCTTCCTTTTCCCCATGGGTGATTAAGCCCTTTTCGTAAATTTGTTTGTTAAGTACATATTTAGCTATTTAGAAATGAATGATGGAAGTTAATTATATTAACATATGATGTATTATTTACGGGATACATCTATTATCCTGTAAATTTGTATTTACTAAACACAAATTCTTTCCTGAATAATAGTAATTCTCTGGATGAACAGTAGATAGCATTCATTTCCTCATTTGAGGAACTCAGATTGTCTTTTATATGAGTAGGTGCAAGAAATCTATTAAAATCTTTTGAAAGTATTATTACTGTGAAGATATGGTTTATTATTCATGTAGCTCAACAATGAAAAATATTAATTTAATATATTATATATATGTATGTATCTGTAATTTCTGGAAAAAAATGTATATGTAACATGTTCATTGCTAAATCACAAGACTTGATCCTGCCTTCTCTGAAAAGAACAGAGAGATCAAGTGTGACTTCTCCTATGTGTCAAGCATTTATTTGACCATGGTATTTTTCTCTGCGCAGTGAAGTGAGAGTTCCTATGACTTTTCTTGATGTTTAATGAATGTAATTCAATTAATTTTGTCATGTACAGGAAGACTTAGGTAGTCAAAATGTTCTAAAGGAGACTGTTGCTAAGCTGACTTGATTATAATAATCAGATATACACATTCTGTAATATTTTCATTGCCATCTTTCTGTTCTGCCCTTTTGCTTTTTCTAACCAAGAGATGGGTAGCTTTCTTCAGCTGAATGCTTCAAACTGTGGAGAAGTTTTCTTCGCATCAACTCTCAAAATAGCTTTACCCTTAACTTTTGTAACTTACTACCTTGCACTACTTGCCCCTTGGCTTTTCTTTTCTTTCTTCATCCAGCACTTCCCTGCTGTCCTGAAAAATATTTCCCATCAATATGGATCCTTCCTTTTCCATGTGGCCTTTAACCCAAGGCTGCCAGTGTCAGTCAGAGAGTGAGACACTTCAATGTAATATACACTTTATTCTATTAAAGACAAACAGAAAACACACCTGTCAGACTTTATTCTCTTTTTTTCCTGTCCTCTTCTTCAACTATCACAGCCTTCAGATAGTGTTTCTTTTCCTGATCAAGCACAAAAATTTTACATCACCAGATTCCATAATTTATGAGATATCTCTAAAACCTAACAATATTATATTTTGTTATTTTATGTGATACAGACAATTAATAATGAAATTAATTATATATTATTATATCCTGGAAAGATATACCAATTGTTTTCATTGTTATAATTTTCATTATTATTTTTCATTTTAGAAAATAAACCACTTAACAGATAGTCACGAGGCAGTGAGGGGCCCCACACTGGACGCAGTACTTGAGGTGTGGCCTCAACAGAGTTGAGTACAGGGGGAACAGAGCTGAGTACAGGCTCATGTCCATCTTGTCTCCCACCATCACCTCCAAGTCTTTTTGGGAAGGCTGTGCTCTATCCTTTCATCTCCCAGCTTGTACTGATAGTGGAGGTTGCCACAACCCAAGTGCAACACATTGCACTTGGCATTTTTGCACTTCATGAGTTCACCTGGGCCCACTGCACGAGTCTGTCTAGGTCTCTTTGGTTAAGAAGATCTTTTCCAGGCTTCTGTTAGTGTATTTTCAGTATGATGTAGGTATATACACAGGGATAACTGAAAGGCAAAAGAGAAGTAGCAAACTTTAAAATGGAAAACCAGTACTTTGAAGAATAGTATAAACAAAAATGTTCTATAAATTTGGGACCCGCTGCCATTTTGCATAGAGGTGAGTTGGCATCTGTCCACACCACAAGCTGACTGATGTCCATCACCTCTGACTGGAAACTGAGATTTATAAATGTGTTTCTTCATCTCAGACTGAGTTTGTGTCCAATCCAGTGTAGGCAGATTAAGTTCACATCCATCTGCATAGGAGAACTGAGTTGGAAAAGTTGAATAAGACTACAAAGGAAGTCAGAGAAAGATATCAGCAATGACTGTGAGGTGGTTGTATAGAGCTGAAAGATTACTAATTGAATAGTATTACATTTATTAAATAATCTTTCTGTTTAAGAATGCCAAGCAATATTTAAGATTACGAGCTGAACCGGGCACATAGCCCCATTACAAACATATATAAGAGAGAGTTTTCATGTATATCACACCCGAAGCTATAGTTCCAAGTACTTATAAAAATCATACATGCACACAGACAAACAAGAACTACAACAATAACAAAACAACATAAGAAATAAAGATGTTCTTTATAGTAGTGTGTTTATCAGTTGATTTATATATTCAGTTGTTAATTATTTTTACCTCCCAGGAATGTGTGCCTATTGAGATAGATATTTTCTTCAAGACATCCTGAGGCTAACAAGACACAAGGCACATATTATTCCATCAGAGCATTCATCAGTATATTTTCTTAATAAAATGAAAAGACGCATTTCCTGAAGCATTATGAACCTCTGGGGGCTAAAGAAATCCTTGTAGAAGAATAACCAAAGCTAAATTACATATCAAATATAATGATCATTCTTTGTACAGCAATTTTAATGACAAAACAGTATTAGCTCTGGCTTATATATATTGTTAGACTTTTCAATACCATTTGAAGTAGATGGAGCTAGCAAATCACAGAGATATAATGAGTAAAATACGTTACCTTCTTTTTAATGAATCCCAACATAACCTTTAGAAAAGTTCACAGTATTGAGTTATTTTGTCATTATTAGCTACACAGCTAATAAATATTGGTACACTACTGAAGGTTGAGTTAGAAAGAAGGCAGATCCTGCAGGAGTTAGAGTCATTTTGAGTATCTGTTTCCCTGTGATCTTCATTAGTGCAGAGTCCAGCAGGACTTATGAGTAAATCTTTTAAGCCTTTGGCACCTTCATATTCTTAGAGTTTCCTCATGCCTTTTCTGTCCATGATGAAAGATCATGAGTGCAAAACATAGCTCAGAAGGTAGAGGTCCTGCATACCGTTGCTGGAAGAAATTTTTGCATGTCAGTGTTGTTCTCAATTGACTATTTTAGCCAGCAAAAATGAAGGAAATTTCTCTTCATGGACTGAAAAAAGTGACTGTATAGGTAAACGATTTGTGTATTGTTCTTTACATAATTACAGTTTTGCAACTTACCTCCTTCAGTTAGATTTCATAACCAGATAGATTTAAGTACTGTTAAATGTTTGTAGCAAGACCTTTATAATATAAAAATGATTGAGACATCCTATATGACTCACATTCTCACTTTCTTATTTTGTGGGTTTTATGGCAGAAATAAATAAAGGCCAAGACTTTTTTGTTGGTTCACCTGAATAGATTTGCCCCTTTAGATTTCACTTAATATCATCTGGGCTATGCTACATAGTTCAACAGATCTGTTGGGATGAACTGTAATGTGATGAAAACGTTTTTTCCTAAGACTTAACAGGTTTGACAGAAAAATATAACTTTATCTTTTCATTGCTAAATAATTGAGGTTTATTTCCTTTAAACAATATACAGATGAAGGCCAGTAACAATGGAAGTGTTCCTTGTCTACTTGATTGCCTCATTAATTTTCTTGATTATTCCTGAAGGATCTGGTATTTTGACACAGGTGGTTTTTTTTTTTCTATTTTATCAGAGAAAATCCATAGGTGTAGAAGAGTATCTTGTTTTATTTAGCTCCTTTAAAACAAGAACCATACAAATAAAATTGCTATAAATAAACACAGATAAACAGCAAAATACTACTTCCTAATACTATTAAACATTCATTTTATGTCTTACTTTCGGAAAGTGAAAAATGAAAAGTGATGTCTCACTGTACTCAGCACTCGTGAGGCTGCACCTTAAGTAATATGGTCAGTTTTGGGTCCCTCACTACAAGAAAGACATTAAGGCCCTCGAGTGTGTTAAGGAAAGGAAAGGAAAGGAAAGGAAAGGAAAGGAAAGGAAAGGAAAGGAAAGGAAAGGAAAGGAAAGGAAAGGAAAGGAAAGGAAAGGAAAGGAAAGGAAAGGAAAGGAAAGGAAAGGAAAGGAAAGGAAAGGAAAGGAAAGGAAAGGAAAGGAAAGGAAAGGAAAGGAAAGGAAAGGAAAGGAAAGGAAAGGAAAGGAAAGGAAAGGAAAGGAAAGGAAAGGAAAGGAAAAAGGAAAGGAAAAAGGAAAGAAGAGAAGAGAAGAGAAGAGAAGAGAAGAGAAGAGAAGAGAAGAGAAGAGAAGAGAAGAGAAGAGAAGAGAAGAGAAGAGAAGAGAAGAGAAGAGAAGAGAAGAGAAGAGAAGAGAAGAGAAGAGAAGAGAAGAGAAGAGAAGAGAAGAGAAAAAAGAAAAGAAAAGAAAAGAAAAGAAAAGAAAAGAAAAGAAAAGAAAAGAAAAGAAAAGAAAAGAAAAGAAAAGAAAAGAAAAGAAAAGAAAAGAAAAGAAAAGAAAAGAAAAGAAAAGAAAAGAAAAGAAAAGAAAAGAAAAGAAAAGAAAAGAAAAGAAAAGAAAAGAAAAGAAAAGAAAAGAAAAGAAAAGAAAAGAAAAGAAAAGAAAAGAAAAGGGGATGACCTGTGTATTCAGATACCGATATAGATCCAGCAGTTTCTGGTACCCTAGAAATGAAAGTAGAGGATGTTCTGAAGGCAAACAAAAAGAACATAAAATAACACTGATATTTTGACTCTACAGTATTTTTCTTTTAGGAAATACTGCACTTATGTTGTCACTCTATTTTATTGTGCAATTATGTTAACAGATTGGCTTCATTTGCATTCTCCACATCATTATAACACTTTTAGTCTAGGTAAAATATCACAATAGTCCCAGTTTTTCTCTTAATATGTCCATGCATTCGTAATACAGAGGGATACCACCACAGCTAATTGTACAGAAAAATGCGAAAACTGTGCAAATCAGTAATTTTTGTTGCAAAGGACTGTTATACCAGACTTCTCATTATTAAAATCTTACAACTGAGTTTTAGTGTTTAAAAAAATGCAAAATTTTGGCCTCAACAGGAAATCATTTTGGAGAAAGGAATGATAATCCCTGTCAATCTTGCATTTATACAAATACCTGATTTTTCCTAAATTCTTTTATTATACTGACATTAAACTACAAAATGCCTTGAATGAAATTTGCTTTCAAGCAAGTAAATTCAAGAAAATTACAAACATTCAATGATCTGAAAGTCATGTTTTCCAAATGTGTTGTTCTACTAACTCAAAAGATAATAGATCTATCATAATCCAAAGGTCACTGAAAGCAAGGTAACAAGGGAAGCTTTGAGAAGCTTTCCTAGTCACTGTCTCCTAAATGATACTGTATCATTTAACATGTCTGGAGGATGATGGGTAAGGTAACATGCTAGATATAACTGTAATGTCTTGAGAGTGCTGCTAGATGATCTATTTTCAGCATTAAGAGCCTGCTCAGAGAAAGAAAAGGGAGTCCTTCGTCTTTCAGACCAAGATCAGGAAGAGAGGTGGAGCTGTAAACTCCAGTAAGTATAGTGAGCTCATTACTTCTATTCGTGTATTGATATAGTAGCATTATAACGTGTACAATTTTGTTAAAAATATGGAGAATACTGAAAACAGAATTTCAGCTGCTACCAAAGAGGACATTACCAGAATACTCAAAATTCTCATTTCAAGATCAAACAATTCTATCAGCTGTCAACCTTCTTTTGTCAAGGAAGAATATATTCATATGCATTTCTTTTAGGTCAGTTTCCATTATATATGTAACAGAAGAAAGTAGCATACAGATCCTCAGAAAATAAAGAAATAAAACCTAATTTAGGTTTTAAGGTGTTGTTCGGAGCATGGTAAGAGGACAGATTACTCTTCAGCTTGATCACTGACAAAGAACAACTGCTTAAAAAAAGGAAAATTCCAGAAAATTACTATAAATGTCAACTGCAAATGTTATATGAATATAGACATGGCTCCTTCCTAATGTGGCCCAGAAATATTATTCCTCTCTTTTTCAGATTTCATATGTTTAAAAGCAAAATTTGGAAATGAAAATATAGTTTTTCATTTATATTAGTACTTTTTAAAGTAGCCGTACACATTTAGGTTGGAGATATATAAGACTCAACTGGATGCCTATCTGTGCTACCTGTTGTAGGGAACCTGTTTTAGAAGGGGAGTAGGACTCATTGATCCTATGATTCTGTGGAGGAGAAAGAAAGAATGCAAATGTTATTATGCTTTCTATTACTAAACTGAATTATGCAGTTTACTGAAATGCAAATAAATGTTTTTACCAGAAGCTTGAATGTGTTAGAACTGGATGGGTTACAAATAACTATTTAATGTACTGGGGTATTTACACAGTCAAAGGTTTAATATCAAATATGCTGTTGCTTATTTTAATCTTCCTATCTTTTTATAGCTTTGAATTAAACTGGACACTAAAGTCCAAACTCCACTATGAATCCCAAAGGCCAATTGGTATGTAACACCTTCGAAGTTAGCACCATATTGCTGCATACTCATTCTTTTGTGATATCCTCTACAGACTAATTTGGTCTTCATACTACAAAAGTAGCATTTTTGACCTAGGGCAGATTTGTCCATCTCCCTGTTTCATGGGATACACTTGTCACTCTCTTCATTACTTGCTATGGATCAAGGTGAACACTGTTGTCATTTTCCTTTGGAAGAAAGAAAGAAGGTAAAGGAGATTACTTCCTAATGGATTAAGTCATTTCCTAACCAGCCTGATTAGGATTTTTTTTGCAAACTGCTCTTGCACTGAAGAAATGGCCCAAGTGCTCCTAGCAAATAGTGGAAATCAGACTAGGCTTCATATTTCTTTCTAGTGCACTGGAGAACCAGCCTAATGAACACATTAGCATGTAAATCTCATTTTAGACTGAAAACACATGAAAACTTTGTGCGTTCCTGGATGTCAATCAGGAGAATCAGTCTGAAAAAGAGAAAGTAAAGTTATTGGAAAGATTTTATTGAAGTGTATTTCAAATTAAACTCAAATGTTTTAGTAAAACCAAAATCTTGCAGAAATTGTAATCAACTTCTATGTATTAATTAGATTAAAATCAGTTCAGGAAATTATGTTTAAATATTCAGAAAGTCTGACAAATCAACTTCTTTAATAATAAGTATTTTTTGCTTAGTTTTTGTTTTTCATTTCTGTTTGTGACTAGTTTTCATATAGCATTTCATTTTCAAAATTTATTTGCCAAAATTAGTTTGCCAAAATTTTCTCTAGGTCTTATCTTCATCTACAAAGGAAGAAGTGAGACTAATTGAAGGCTGTCTTGAGATTCCTGTCACCAGGGGGCAAGTGGAGAGGAATTGTGCTGGAAGACAGATGCTCTACAGGGATGACTGCAATTCCTGTGGATGGACAGTATCCAGAAGCTTAGCTGCATGCTGTCAGCTTGCTGCGCCAAACCAGGTGTTAAAAGGAGATTATTCCAAAAACTATCTTCCCTTGACTCATTAAATAAAATCTGAATCTGAGACAAAGGTATAATCTGTTCATTTTTTTACATATTTATAATGCATATTTCACTTGATGAACAAGATTATACTAGATATGTTCTCTGAAGCTGCTTACAATTTGATTCTGAAACTACTGTAGCACTAAGGTACTTTAAAATGCAAGTGAAGACAACCTATAAGGACCTGGGGATTTTCTTCCCTAGGAAGTATCTACAATTTACCTGCCAATTGCTGCAATCAGCAGCAATTGCTTTGCTCATTTATTCCTATGAAACAGAGGGATAAACCAGCTCTGGCAGGGATGATGGAGTATTCTTTAGAGAGGGTATAAAGCAGAAAAATCTGCTCAAATCTTGCTCACTATTCTCTTTCAGTTCAACTGTAGAAACTCCCTAGAGAACTATAGGCCAATTCTATCCTGCTTCCTCAGCATCAATGCCAAGTTGAAATCCAGTTTTGCCTGCTAAGCAGCTTGAGACAATTGTATCTGTACTACCTTAGCTTGTCTCTAGCTCTTATTACCTGTGCTTCCTTTCTGCTTCAGCTGAAGCAGATTTGATCTCTTTAAATACCCTACAGTCCACATCCCTACTTTTCTGACATGATATCCAGTGGATATATGGCCCATTCTGACTTGTTGCAGGGCCTTGCCTGCCTCAGCCACCCAACATACACTGCCCAGGAAGCCTGATACTGGCAGAAATGTGAAAGAGGTCTGTGACAGATGTTTTACAGCACTTGGTTGCTTCTGTTTTCAGATCTGGATTTGGATGTCCAAATGCGATTGGAGATCTCTTTTTGTGGCCTTTGTTTATAAGAACCCTGAATTTCTCTCTCTCTTACACCTGCATTCTCTCTATCTGTGTCTTGACCACCTGTTCGTTTCCAAATTACCCTCAAGGATTTTCATGAGAACTGCAGTGCTTTTGTGCCCAAGATATCTATCCAAATTCCATAAAACTAGTAGGATCCTTCAGAATCTATAATGAGCCTAAAAGGTCAAGGAGGTTGAAGCAAGCAGTGGAGAAGGACTCAGCCAATCTAAGAGAGTATCTATCTTGTCTCCATATCATGTTTCAATTTTTTTTATTGTGGTCAGGTCTCAGAGCATAGGAGCAGGGTTCACTTTGTGTGTGGCTAAGTTGGAATTTGTTATTCAGAAGCAAACTAAATACACTCCAGCTGTAAATGGGCATTCAGTCTATGCAAACACTAGACATGGTCTGAGGGAAAAATCTACTGAAGCATGCACAGAATGGGAATAAGACCATTGACACCTACATCTTTGTCCTCCAGATATGTCGACAAACACTACAAGATTATGTAGGTATAGAATACGTGGTGTGTTACCTGTCATGTTTTTTGTATTTGTCAATTTAATTCTAACTGTGCTTTTATCTTTTTCTTGGTTGTGGTTTAATCCAGAAGGCAGCTAAGCATTACACAGCCATTTACTCACTACACATTCTACACATTCCCAGTGAGGTGTGTCTGGGAGGGGGGGGGTATTAGGAAAAAAAAATAGAATTTGTGGATTGAGAAAAAACTATTGAGACACAAAAGAAAAGGGAAAATAATAGTAACACACACACATATTTAGTCATCTTTATATATATACATATATTTACAAAGCAAGAGATTCACAACATGATTGTTCACCACCCATCCACTGATGCCTAGCCAGTCCACAAGGAGCCATTGTCACCCAAGCCAACTCTCCCAGTTTTATAGTTTTCTCAAGATGTCGTATGGTACGGGATATCCATTTGTTTAGTTTAGGTCAGTTGTTCTGGTTCTGTTCCCTCTCAGATCCTTGTGCTTGTGAGAACACTTCTTTATTTTCTGGCTCAAAGCTTGCTTCCTGAGGCATTTCTAGCTATAAGATTCTGACTTATCCAGGAGATGAGAGGTGGGGTTGCTGAGTGACAATCATCATCACCGTGTAGACAATTTTACATTTGAAAGCATTTCTTTGGAGCTGTTTTCCTACCGAAGAGAGTGCTCAGGACTGTTTACTGGCGGAAGATCTGGCCTGTGACCAAATATCTCCAGCTTGGCATGGGAAAACTGGGGAATGATACCATCGTGTCCTGTGAAAAACAGGATGCAGGTGGGCATCCCCGCTTGCTCTAGTCTGCTGGCAAGGCCCGGAAGATGGGAACAAAGGAGTTTCTGCTGAGATCCTAGAGCCAGAAGCTGCCACTCAAAGGAGAGCTAACTCAACCACTTTGGATCTGAGCTGTCACTCCAAAGATAGCTGACTCAACCACTTTGGACTTATAAATAAGTTTGTACTACCATTGAAAATTTGTCATCGTCAATGGAACAACGTCTGACAACCCACCACTACTGAAGATCAATGACTGAACTACGAACCAAGTTGGACTTGGTGGTGGTGGTGGTGACTGTCTTACTCTTACTTCCTACAAAGACTCCTTGTTTCTCTTTCCTAACTTTTCTATCACCTGTCTCCCCTTTCCCATCACCCTGAATGACTAGGATTTGTAATAAACTGGTCAGACCAACATTTGAATCGTTGTTTCTTAATCTCACGTCAGGCATATATATATCAAAGAACTACCTCTCCCTCCAAATGGAGCAAGAGTGCTCCATCAGCTCCCCTTGCTGACAGGACAGAAAAAGCAGCTGAAACATCCTTGGCTTTCTACAGCACTGCTCAGTAAAAAATAAAGCATTGGTATTTTCTCAACACTGTTTTTCTCTTAAAGCCAAAACAAAACATCATATCAGATATTATGAATAAAATCAAATCTGTCCCAGCTGAAACTACCACAAGATTTTTCAACATCACAGTATTTCCAGGCTGTTAATTCTCTCTCTTATCTATATATAAACTAAACAACATCTGTTAGTTTACTCAATAGAACCACACTAAAAGAAATTGAACGATGAGGCTTCCATTCACTTCCTTTATAATAGGCATCACACCGCTGTGCACAATGCATGCACACTGGAGGTTAGGCAATATAGGTATTAGGGAATCTATATTATTGTCTAAATGATGCCTCATGGTCAACACTGTAGGAGAGAGACACTGCTGAGGAAGGAATTTATTTCTGCACTAGAAATGCACCAGAAATACCTTTCTGTAAAACTATAGCATTGTGTAACATATACGGCACAATGGATCAATATTCTCATTATGTTCCCCATATCTACACAGGAAAGATCTATATTCCACCAGAAAGACTAAATTCATTTGCTAAATAAATGTCTGTTTTTAATACAGTATCACCTGGAGGTCTCCATTAACTATGTTGCATTACATACTGTATATGTTTATCATAAAACAGTTACTATCCTTAATGTTTTAAAGGAAGATTATCAAATACCTTTTATGTTGCCTTAATTTTTCTTCATCTCAAGATGGAAGGCAAAAAGGTAGCATTAAATTTTACGTTTTTGGAAATTTGACATTTTCCCTTTTCTAAGGGTAAAAAAAAGTTCAAAATTAAAGAGAAAAGAAAGTAAAAGATCCCATCAGAAAGCAGAAAGTCCTGTGTCCTGTCTTTCCTGTCTCCTTGTAATAATACTATAGACATCTGTTCAGAGTAGCACATTTCACAATAGGAAAAGTAGTATAAATGCTTTGTAGGCAGACACTCCCTGAGAAGTCTTTTCAGAACTTTTTCATTTTATACAGTTGTTAGCTTTCCTGGATAAAAAGAAATGTACTTTACAGAAGCATTTTAATGAATTGCAATGGTACTTCATTACTAGAAAAGACAGCCGAGCAAAAGATGGTAACTAGATGCGAGAAAAGTCCCTTATTCCATCTGGAATAGCAAGAAGCTTAGTTCAAAGAGTATCTAGAAACCCCAGAAAGCATTGCTGCTGCAGTGAAACAGCCACACCAAAGAAACCAAAACTAGCTGCCCAAGGGAAAAAAAAAAAAAAAAAAAAAAAAAAGTGAAATATATTAATGCATAAGGAAATGTATGGCAAGTACTTCCTGTCTGTCTAAAGAAGAAAGAAATAACATACACAGATGCAGAGGATGGTAAATCTACACAGAACAATTTCTAATCATTTTTGTTTGTATTGGACTCATTACTAGCCTCAAATTAAGCTATTTTCTTATCCCAGTTTCTGTTTTGCGTGTAAACTCATTTAAAAAAAAACTACTTCATTCTAGCACTTTCTCCACACTTATCTGCCTGCTCTGTCCGTAGTCCTCGCTATAAGCTTCCTTCCCTCTGTCAGGGGTTTTGTGGTCCATGCCACTCAGAGAATATAGATGTGAAATGGGAAGTTGGAATTACTCTAGCACAGTTTCTAGTGGCTGCTGATGCCATTAGGGAGTGCTGAGAGATTTTATTGTTTCTTTCTTAGTTCTCAGCATATGGGAGTTTCTTCACTGTCAAGGGACTCCCTCTGGGTGGCGAGTCCTAGGCTGGGACTTATATTAGCAAGTGATGCAAGGAATGCTTTTCACACTTTAGGACACTTTAATTTTAGTCAGAAGGAAAAAGGTAGAAAATGGCTTCTGCTACATTGTCTCAAATCCCCTTTTCAGTGAGGTTCACTCTCCCCCTCAAAAATTTTACTTCTAAGTTAAATAAAATTCTGATTTTAAAGATCTTTAATCCATTACTAATGCAGACAGCATTTCTTGCCTGTGTTTTTGAGCAGTATTGACCTTAGTGACTTCAGTCAGAATTCTTCTTTTAGTCTCCAATTCTGTCCTGGAAGTCACAGAAGTTAGGAAAAAAAATAAAAGGAAAACCTCTCCTCCCTTCACAGAAAGACACTCTTTAAGATCTTCTGACAAGAATATAAATCCACTTATTTTAATAACAAAGTCTTTGCTTCCTTTCCTCTTATAGAAAGTATTTTAATTTTTCTTAAGTCAAAATTAAAAAAGGGAAGAGCTGGACGACAACCCTAAAGATAGGGGATGCAAATATGAACATTTTATGCCTAGAACTTTACAAAGTGTGGACAGTTCTAAGCCCTGACTTTGAGAGTATAAGGGTGAGTTTGGAGATCCAAGCCAACAAGACTTTCTACACAGGAGAAAAAAAAAAAAAAAAACAGGAACTGTTGATAGGCAGAAAGAAGAGAGAAAGTTAGTCATTATGAGGAATTGTTAAAGAACATATGAATATGAGAATATCAGAAGAGCAATTAACACACTTCACACATGAATTAAATTCTCAGTCAGTGTACCTCAATATGTAACAGAGTTGATTTCAATGGAGTTATGCTAGGTTATGATAGTTGCAAAGTCAGCTTTGCAGGTTTCCAGTTCCAGAGGAAATGACAACCTCATCAGATGTATGATAATGCATTTAGAGAAAAATAATAATTGCTTAGAGAAATGGTCCTTCTCTCCTCCGGTGAGGGAAGCTGTCTGAAGTAAAGCTTCAGCATGAAGAGATAGTGTGACAGAAAGTAGCAGAGGGATATTGAGGGATTAAAATTTTATATAAGTTTACATTAAAAAAAATAACTGTCAGTAAGTGTGTCAAGGCTTGAGCAGACTGTTCAGAATTCCACCTTTACATTATTCATTGCATTTGTCAGATATCTGTTCTGCAAAAAAGTAGAAACACAATGACGAGCAAATGCAACATTAGAATAGCATAGATAAAGTATCTTAGAGGTTTATTTGGATGTATTTATCCATCTTCTATCTTTGATGTATAATTGCAAACAAGTAAGACAGTGATATGTTTCTAGTAGCATGGTATCATAGCAGTATAAGTGCAGAGAGTTCACTGAAGGCTGCAAGTTGGTGACTCAGAATGAGAATATTTGTGTGGCACACAGCTGACAGAGAAGATGTAGACCTTAGCCAAAGCATGAAGATGAGACCAAGCAGATCAGTTAGTATGGTGTAATCTGAGCACAGTGTAAACAGGCATTCTTTGGATTATTCAGAAGTGTCGGATGTCTTTTGTCTAGGTCAAGTAAGTATCCTTGGCACAAGAGACTTGAATGGAAAAAGGCAAAATTTATTCTTGTTTTATTGTTTATACACTATTATTTGTTTCATAGCTTTCTTCTGCAGCTCAATATTCACTCATGTTTCTTTTTTTTTTTTTTTTTTTTTTTCCAAATACCTCATGCAGATTACAATGCTTCCTTATGTTTATGTTTAATTTTGTGATCTAAATAATCATTGTTGGATGGAGTCTTTCAATGATAAAAATGATAAATTGTAAAAATGGAAAAAAAAAATTGCTTTCAATAGAAAAACATTCAGAAATACAAAGAAAGTGAGATTGAATTATTTACATCAATCTTATAGTTATCATATTCTGTGGGACATCATCTTCACTCTAATAAGTAATTAGTAGTGTATGCTGCAGCACTATTACTCCAGTGTAGTTGCAAATGATGATGCCTTGCTAAAAAATCCTTCCCAACCCACTATAACTCTTATTGGTGAAATATTTGAACTATGGTGCATGATACTTGCAGCTACCATAGAGAACAAAGCCTCTATGACTAAAAAAGAAAATGAACTAAAGGCTACCATAAATTATTGAAGATATGCTGCAAAATATTATGTTCCAACTTGTTTTGAAGACCTGACTAGAATTTCCACCAAGGAAGAAAATTCAGAATGAACATCAAAATGACCAAGCCATGACCAGTGTTTTACACCAGGAAAACAAATTTTTACATTTTGCACACGCTGTGGGATGTGTGTATTGTTTCCTAGAGTTGTCTGATCAGATACCCAGAACCTGATGAGCATGTAGGTGGACTTCTTTGGTCCATTTTACCAGAAAACAAAACAACATAAACTTCTTCTTTCTTTTCTCCTAAATGGCAGTAACAAGGGAAATTTTGAGGGAAAATACCTCAGAGTGCCAAAAAGGACAATAGAATATATTTTCTTACTGATATTTTTTAAGAATCTCCTTAAGATTTCAGTTTATGCTAAATTTGTTTTAACAATAAATTATGGCTTACTCTTGGAAATATTTAAGCATCTGAATGCATCTACCTGAATAATTGCAAAGAAGAATTATTAGGATATAGTACACTCAAAAGTACCATGCAGATGATGAAGCATACCATGCAAGTGATGAATTAACTGCTATTAATTTGAATCAGATCATCGACTTCATTCTCGCATATTCACATGTCACTTCTATAGAGTGGTAAAGGTCAGTAAGTAAGCAAAATTGAAATTTGTGTCATCAATATTGGCAGCTAAAGAACATGTCAGAAGTTGTCAGGATGAAAGGTTTCTGTATATACTTTATATAGATGCAGCTGGCAAGAAAAAGAATTCAAGAAGTAAATCCACAATGCTGAAAATCAGGTGCTACTGATGAATATATTTTAGAAAATGCAGAGTAAATTGAACTCCCTTTAAAAACAAACAGACGTATACTTGAGTAATTTACATTCATCATTTATTTAACCATTACTAACATTGTTAACTATTATTACAATATTTTAGAGTGCTAGCATAATGGTGAAAAAAATATATGACAGAGAATACTGCTGTTACCTGCTTTGAGTTAACATGCCACCAGGTGGTGTAGGACAAAGACTAGAGGTGTGATTTTGACAGATTTGTTTGCAAAACTCAAGGTAGGCTGTGCACAAACTTTTCCCATTTTAAAACATGTTGGTGAACCTCGGAGTTTATTAGAACACTGGAGAACAGTTTTACTTTACTTCTATAGTTGTGAAGGCAGTAATCTCAATCCAGTTCCGCTGGTGAAATTATTATAAAAACCCTGCAACAACAAACTAAAAGACGTGTATCTGCAAAGATAATCATCCACTTTGTTAAAACTGAATCCCCAAATGTTCTGAGTCTATTGCTTCTCTATTTCTCTTACAGAAGGATGAATGAAGCACACAAGTACTGATGATTGGCTGGACTTGTTTGCAACAGCTGCAGGAGGAGTTGCCAAATGTGTTTTCATGTAAGATAGCCTAAGTGCCTGATAAGCATTGAAATTCATTTCTATTCTTTGGCAGAAATAAAAGCACACTATTGCTACAGAAAACATGACTAAATCCTTAAATATAATATGCTTGTCTTGGTCAGAGTTTGCTTCATTTTGTAGCAAGAGCTTAACCAGAGAATGTGGCCTCCTTCGTGGCACGCTTGACCTTAGTATCAGATATTTTCCATGAACAATGCTCACTTTCTTCTAAAAATGGTACATATTACTGTAAATTTATCTATAGAAGTTTCTTATACCCATAAACATTACAGCAGTTTAGAGGTGAGTAACATACTGAGTGGCTTATGTATAAATTTAGGCATACCGTTACAATGATGTAGAGACCTGATTAGTGCCCCTTGTGACTTTAGAGGTATTGCTGTCACCAAAAGAAATTTGGAGTCATGTAAGCTGTTCGTCATTATCAGCAGCTCAATATCTACCAGCTTATAAAGAAAGACTTCTAGAGAAACCATAATTAACACCAAATTTGCCTGAAGGTGGGAAGGGAAACTGTTATATGAAGCATGAGATTGCTGTGTGCTCTAACTTATTCTGCTTTTACTAAAAAGGTATTTTTATAGGATCAGTCGTAGCTAACAGTGAAAAGACTTTTTTTTTTTTGTCCTTCCTAGGCTTCTGCAGACTGAGGTCTCCTCTCTGCACTTGGTTGAACAGTTGGTTCATTTCAAGACAAATTATTTACAGTTATCACTTCTTTCAGGCACCAAGTTCAAGAGCAGTGAAGTTTTAGGTTCCCTTCCCAAGACATGGAAAGAAAAGGTATGCTGCCAGGGGAAATTCAGACCACTGCAACTCTGACCTTATTTCAGTAGTGTGTGACATTTCATTGCCCATATGAGGCTGGGGGCAATTACATTCACATTCTATGGGTAGGTTATATGGATGCCCAGCCTTTTAGACATTCACAGGAAAGATCTGAGTGTTAGTCACAAAGTTAGGTGGCAGTGTCATAGTTCAGCTTTACTCATTTAACCCTTTCCACTTTTAAGTCCCATTATGTTCTGCAGCAGTAGAAAATAATTTGAAACTCAGAGGATGAATGTGCTCTGTGCCCTTTATATCTTTGTCTGCTATTGCATTCGAGCACTGTTCTGTGAAGATGTTTTATATCTTTGCAATTTTTTGTCTTTGCAGAATATTTCCTGGCAACTATCCTGTGCTATGACAACAAAAATCAGCCTGTTCTAGAGGTTTATTTTTCACAGTTCTGGCTTGATATTACTTCTTCATAAAGAGTTAATGGTTTACAAGACATCCTGACCTACTTTTTCTTCTTTTTTTCCCCCACTTTTTAAATAATAAAATAAAGGCAGGCTGCCTTACTGCAATATCTGATATTGTACATCTTCCATCTTTAATCATCATGTAATACTCTAATTCCCTTACTTTGACTTGTATTTTAAATCTTTGAAAATATAACTGTTGAGCCTTTACTCGGATATTTGATACTGAGAATATTTGCAGTAATAGTTTTGTAATTTTAACACAGTCAACTGGGAACAAAGAGAAATGTCCAAACACTGCAGTGCCCTCTGTATTCATGCAGAGATATTAAATCAGAATCCTACACGTTTAGTTTAGTCTAAATTGAGATACATTTGATTTTGTAAGCAAATCTTTCAAACATACTTAAAAAAATATTCTATCATTCCCAGGAATTTTATTCCATATACCTTCTGTAATGGACTTACATTCTGTGTATGCAACCTAACAAGATGGTGCCAAGAGTGGCATAATTTAAGCAGGCTTAACTTGCATTTTCCTTGATAATTCTGTCCTGCTGAGCTTTGTTTGTTTGGCAGTACTGCACCTCTTTTAAACTGCAGGTGCAAATAATTAGAAATAAATTTCTATAGCATATTCTTGGTGTCAAATCTCCTTTCTATCCGTATAAGCTATACAAAGTTTCCTCTTTACACTTTTAGAATCATTTTTCTGTAGGGGCTTTATAAATCCCTTAAAATGCAGCGTGTATCCCTTTTAGAAATTAGTTTATAAAACCATTTCCCAGTACACAGCTGGATGCAAAACATGGAAATGCTATAGCTTATTTATTTTTAAGATACATTTCAGCCCCTTCTGTGATACCAGAACACTTTAGCAAAGTATGCAATTCAATCCAGAAAATCTAAATTTTGTCTTTGATTTTGGTAGAGGCAGGATCAGCCCTCTATCAGTACTTAAATTTATATTTCTATAGTAACAGAGCTTGAGTTGTCACTGCCAAATAAATTTATTTTTTAATATCTATATAATTTCATTGTTAAAAATGAATACACACAGGGAAGGTAGACTTTCAGAACACCTGGAGTAAGCCAGGTTGCTTGTTTATGTAATGATGCATCTCAGCATCAGTTAATCATATTACTGAATGGACAAAAACTACTACCTTCTTGTATTATTGCAAGGTCATTTCTTGCATGTTCAATGTAATCATACTGTTAATCTTCTTAATAATGCTATTTCCTGTGCACAGATTCCTAATAACTATTCTTTAAATTCTTTGCATGGTCAGTGCTACAGTGTAGAAAAAGGGGCATGGGAAAGGTGTAGGAGTGATCCTAGAGAGGAAAGATGGTGAAGCACAAAAAAAAAAAACACTTTTAAGTGAAGTGATGGATGACATTCCCAATTTCAGAACTCCAGTAAAAATGGGAACAGCACCCTCATATCTGATGTTCCAGAGCAGTACTCCTACCAAAAATCTTCCTGCTTTTTTATTTTGAATAGATTCTATTTCTTAGCAGGAAACATTGCCATGTGCTGGCATTCTCATATCAATATACAATAATCACAGAATCACACAGAGTGGCCTGGGTTGGAAGGGACCTCAAGGATCATCAATCTCCAAACCTCCTGCTACATGCAGGGTCACCAACCTCCCCATTTAATACTAAATACTAGCCTTTAAAACAGGCTGCCCAGGGCTCCATCCAACCTGGCCTTGAACACCTCCACGGATGGGGCATCCACAACCTCTCTGGGCAGCCTGTCCCAGCACCTCACCACTCTCTCTGTAAAGAACTTCCCTTTGACATCCAACCTAAATCTTTCCTGCTTCAACTTAAAACCATTTCACCTTGTCCAGGTGTTATCTACCCTTTCAACGAGTTGACTCCCCTCCTGTTTGTAGGCTGCTTTTAGGTACTGAAAGGCTGCAATGAGGTCACCCAGCAGCCTTCTTTTCTCCTGGCTGAACAAGTCCAGCTCCCTCAACCTGTCTTCATAGGGGAGGTGCGCCAGTCCGCTGATCATCTTTGTGGCTCTTCTCTGGACCCTCTTCTCCAACAGTGCTCTGTCTTTCTTTTACTGGGAACTTTCTTTTATTGGAGTACTGGACGCAGTACTCCAGATGAGACCTCACAAGAGCAGAGTAGAGAGGGACAATCACCTCCCTGTCCCAGCTGGCTACCCCTCTTCTGATGGGGCCCACGATACCATTTGCTTTCTGAGCTGCAAGAGCACACTGCTGGCTCATATTAAATTTTTCATCCATCAGGACCCCCAGGTCCTTCTCTTCAGGGCTACTCTCAAGGATTGCTCCTTCCAATCTGTATAAACGCCTGTGTTTCCTCCGGCCCAAGTGCAAAACCTTGCAATTTGCTGAATCTCGTTAGGTTCAGCCAGGTCCACCATTCAGGTCCGTTGAAGTCCCTCTGAATGGCATCCCTTCCATCCACCGTGTCAACTGCACCACTCATCTTGGTATCTCTCAGCAAGTTTGCTGATGATAAGTAGACAGTAGAAGAAAGACAAGTAGAAGAAATACTTTAAGAGATTATGAACAGTAACTATTTTTCATTTTGCTATATTAATTCAAAAATATTTTTCCATATGGTAATGCCAGCAACTTTGTGGCACTGTACAATTACTAGCAATATTCTGACAGACACAAGAAATCATGCACTCATTCGCTTATCCATAGCCACACTCATCAATGGTGATATTTTTTTTTTTTAATAAATGCTATTTCATTGCTAATAATAATACAGAAACTGTTTACTTCATTAAAATTATGAAAGAGTAGACATCTGTGAATTATACCCAAGTGTTAGCTTTCATGCAGTTCAGGAATGATAATCTATACAACACTTTTTAAAGTTAATGAAGGTTGAATCTATTGTAAAATCTGAAGCCATGCACATAAAATTTACTCCCTGCTGTCAAAAATGTAAACAAATGCAATAGAAAGGTATTTCTGCTTAGATTGTATAGAAAAGCTTATTTATGCTCTTGAACTTCTAATATTTTGTGAAGAGGAGAACTTTCAGAGCACAAAGAAAATTGTGCTTTCATTATTTACAGTTTTAAAGAGGCTCAATGTCACAAAAGAAATGAAACTCAGTAGGACAGATGAGCTCTCAATGAAAAAAAAAAGTTAAAAATATCCACCATTAAAAGTATTTCAGCAGTGGTACAATACCTTCAATGATTTATCAGCAGGGAGCTGAGGTAGGCACCCTGCTACTCTCCTTTGTTGTTTTCAGTTTGTCACTCTCCTGTCCCACAGACACCAAGCAGCTGTCCTCAGAGTTTTAGCTGTTTTCAGGGTCTAGTTTCATCCTTGAGAAGCCCTTAAATTTTGGTGTAATCAAATGCATAATATTAAAGCATATTTATTTGCAGTTAACTATCTTAAGGACAGAACAAGTAGATAATCCCTTACTCTTATCACATAAAAATCTGAAATTATGCCCAAACTCTTATGCAATAATCTGCTTTGTAAAAATCATATAGGGAAAACCCTACATGCCTTCATTGTATCAAACATCTCTGCAGAGGACAGGATGCATAGGAACATCAGAGGCAATACAAAAGTTAAAAGAGGAACCACAGTTCCAACATATACAGACTGCCTGTCAGATAATCTTGGAATGAAGACACTTTTTATAATATTAAGTTTTTAAAGGAATGTTATATTTTTTATCACAGCTTCTATCACTTTACAGGTCCTCTTCTGAGAAAGGTATTATAACCTAGGAAATCAAGATACACAGATCAAATGTAGTTCAGCCAAGTTCAAATTCAGGAAGGATCTAGAAAAGCCAAGTGTAGGACTTGAATCTCCAAATTTCAGAAGAGAAGGAAGTTGTCATTAGGAAGATTGTTGAAGTTGATCTTCTTTGAGAATTCACAAGAGAATATCTTAAAATATATATTTGCCTCTGGTTACCTCCATGACTAAAATCTTATTTATTTTTTAAAAAAGAGAAACTGAATGCAATATGCTGAATATACATTCATGAGATACTAGCTTCATAATTATAAATTAATAAGAAAATAACATATTTTTTTTTAATTATGAAGAATTACAGGAAATTTTTAAAGGCATTTTGCTTCCCTTCCTCCTCCCAGAATATTATTTTATTAATTAGGAAATGCATCAGTGCCTATTTCTTATACAGTGTGGTTCAAAGTCTGCTAGATGAAACATAACAAGGATTTAACTAATTGACATTAGCTTTCATTAGTCTGTAATGACTCAAATAATGTAATATGAGAGTGAAATAAATTTAGACTGATGTAATATTCAATTAGGATATAATCCAAGGTAGATATTTTACTATTTGAATATTCTTTCTTTCTTCGATCCCTGTTGATGGTATCAGCCACACATTCCTCAGCAGTACATTAGGAGGGCAGCATTTTTCCACAGTGAACGACATGCAGTTCAGCATCAAAAGTATAATCTCACCCAACATCTCTGGCCAGAAAATTACAAGGAAAGAAAGCTTCTCAGACTTCATTCATTTAAAATTGGAAGTATCAGAACTGTTAAAATAGGGTCTATAATAATTAAAGATACACATAAATAATCATGTATCAACTAATTATAGAATGGCCTGGGGTTAAAAGGACCACAATGATCATCTAGTTTCAACCTCCCTGTTATGTGCAGGGTTGCCTGTTATGTGCAGGGTTGCCAACCGCAAGACCAGGCTGCTCAGAGTCACATCCAGCCTGGCCTTGAATGCCTCCAGGGATGGGGCATCCACAACCCTCCTGAGGCAACCTGTTCCAGCGTATCACCATCCTGCGTGTGAAAAATTTCCTCCTAATATCTAACCTAAACCTCTCCGTCTTAGTTTAAAACCATTCCCTCTTGTCCTATCACTATCCACTCTCGTAAACAGTCATACCCCCTCAAGTTTATACACTCCCTTCAAGTGTTGGAAGGTCACAATAAGGTCTCCGGAGAGCCTTCTCCAAGCTAAACAAGCCAGTTTCCTCAACCTTTCTTCATATGAAAGGTGCTCCAGTTCTCTGATCATCTTAGTGGTCCTCATCTGGACCCATTCCATGAGCTCTGTGCCCTTCTTGTGCTGGCCTGGTCACAGTACTCCAGATGAGTCCTTACAAGAGCTGAGCAGGAGGAGACAATCACCTCCCTCTCCCTTCTAGCCACCCCTCTTTTAATGCAGCCCAGAACATAGTTGGCCTTCTGGGCTGCAAGTTCACACTGTTAGCTCATGTCCAGCTTCTCTTCCACCAGGACCTCTGAGTCTTCTCTGCAGGTCTGCTCTCAAGGATATCTTCTCCCAGTTTGTATAAATACCTGGGATTGTCCTGATCCAAGTGCATCACCTTGCACTTGATCTTGTTGAGTCTCGTTAGGTTCTCACGGGCCTACTTCTTCAGCATGTCCATGTCCCTCTGGATGGCTTCCTTCCCTCCAATGTACCAAGTGCACCACTCAGATTGGTGTCATCTGGAAACTTGCTGAAGGTACACTCAATGCCCTCATCTATACCATCTATGACAAAGATGTTGAAGAGCACCAGTCCCAAGAGAGACCTCCAAGGTACACTGCTTGTGACTGCTCTCCACCCTGACACAGAACCCATTGATCATAACCCTTTGACAACATCTAGCCAACCAATTTTTAATCCACTGAACAGTCCATCCTTCAAATCCATACCTCTCAAATTTAAAGAGAAGGATGTGGTGAGGGACCTTGTCAAAAGTTTTAGAGAAGTCCAAGAAGATGACAAATAACAAACAATAAATGATAAAAAAAAAAATTAAAACAAAAGTTGGCATAATTATTTGCAGTGTAATATCTTGATAGTTGTAACTTTTACTATTTACATCTTAATCCATACAGTCAGTAAATATTTTCGTTTTTTAAAATGCTTAAAGTTGTCTTAAATTAAAACATTTCTGGTGATGTTGACTTCTTTCAAATCCAGAATTACGAATTATTGTTTATGCTGTCACATAGTTTGGAGAAAACCTTATAGATTTTATTTATGACTCATAGATAAAATAGATAGGTCCTCCTCCTGCTTAAAGTTCCCCTCAAGTACAGGATGGCCATAATGAGGCACCCTTGGGGCCTTCTTCAAGCTGTTCAAGCCCAAGTCCCTTAACTTTTTTTTTTTTTTTTTTTAATAGGAGAGCAGGTGCATATATTATACATTTAAATTGTGGTTCAGATCAAGTAAAAAGTTGGTATACTCCACCCACCACGTGAATGAGAACAACATTCTCTTTCCATTACTGTGCAGTAATGAGAAATCAAGAAATGTGAGAAATCAAGGTTGGCTGCACCAACAGGTTGTAGACACCTCAGGGATCACACATGCAAACTTTCATGTTTATGGGTAAGGGCTTATGTTTTTCAGCTACAGAAATTGAGAATGATATGCTGAGATCCTCTGATTTTGGAATTAGTACAGATGATAGTTTGCTTGACTTTGATTCGAGGTTTTCTGGAAAACCAGCTGCCCTAGGAATAGCACAACATCTGTTATCACCAAGATATATTGCTGAAGATGCCTTATTTTCTAGTGCGATTTACCCCCAGCACAAAAAATGAGCTGAAACTCTTCTGTAATCCTTAGAGGATATGACAAGGTCCAGAAATAGCTGAAGCAGGTGAACAGTAAAAAACAATTTTGCAATATTATGTTAAAGATTATAAGTTTTGTGTCTAACAATGCTTGATTTCTGTCTAGGCTTTTCTCATTCAGCTGTGATAGTAATTAGTCTTGCAATAAAGATAACTATTGCCCAAATTTATTGCAATTTAGCTTTAATTTATAATAAGTATTTACTTTGTTCACATTGAATGACTCTTCGGTAAAAAATGACATGAAAGAATACAAAAATATGGTGATATTTAAGGTCCCCTACTATAAACACAAATCACAACTGTCAGTCAAAGGTCACTGCAGGAGTACGACTTTGTAATGTTCAGGTAAAAATATGTTTTTAGAGATAAAAGTGAGAAAGATCATGTAAGCAGATCATATTAAGAGAAAGTATTAAAATGGAGCCAAGGAAACCCATGACTAAGGTCATGTTCTCAAGAACAGCAACATTAACAATATGGAATATGTGGAAAAGAAGAGAGAAGAAAAAAGTAACCATCATATGCATCACTCTCCAAGCAGTGGAGACCTTAAGGAAGCTGGACCTTTTCCTAACCTTCCCAAATTCTGCTTGAGTTATACTTGAATACTCATCCTTAGGACTCTTAGGACTCAAAGAAACTTTGGAAAAGTGAATGTAACACCAAAGAAAAAGCTATTTATTTATCTATTTTTAATATTTATCTATCTATTTATTTATTTTGCATACAAATGAACACATAGCATTAAATCTTTAATGAATGACTTCAAAACATGAATAAGTATTATTTTATCTAGAGTCTGATTCACAAATATTAGTTCTAACTGCTGAAAGGGTGCTTCTGAATGTTCCATTGTGCACTTCAGACATTTTCAAGCCTCTTTTTTTTTTATTACATTATGAGCACAGTAATTGTTTCTGAGTTTCATATCATTCATTACCCTTGGTAATACTGAGAATCATAGAAAAGAATCACAGTATGGCTCGGAAAGGGAATGATTTCTTTAAAATCTGCCTTAAAGTTCATCTAGTTCCAACCCTTCTACTCTGGGTAGGGCTGCCACCCACTAGCTCAGCTGCCCAGGGCCCCATCCAACCTGGCCTTGAACGCCTCCAGAGATGGGGCACTCTCAGCTTCTCTCAGCAGCCTGTGCCATTGCCTCACCACCCTCTGAGTAAAGAATATCCTCCTAATATCTAATCTAAATCTCTCCTCTTTTAGTTTAAACTTGTTCCTCCTTTCCGTATCACCATCTGCCTGAGTAAAAAGTTATTCTCCATCTTTTTTATAAGCCACCTTCAAGTACTAGAAGGCTGTAACGATGTCTCCCCAGAGCTTTCTCTTCTCTAGACTGAACAACCTCAGCCTCTTAGAGAACAAATAGGATATGCATTTACTTTGCAAATCTACTGTTTGGTGCTACTGTTGGTAGCAATGGCACTGAGATCTATTTGAACATCCTAAGAGGTGAAAAGTGTGTAGAATTTGAAGAAAACTGAAAAAGGAAGATGAATGTTCTCAGCATCCTGTGAAAGAAGAATAAAATCTAATTAAAACAAGACACTTATGGTATTGCTTTGGCCTGACATATACTGAGATAGTTATTTAAAATGTATACTGAAGATGTTTATCATTTGATGAAAGAAACTTCTCCTAATAAGCTGAGAGTCTTAGTTCATATGTTTGCAGGGAAATAAGAAACCCACTGATTTAGAACTTTACAGTCCAAATGAGGTAGCAATTCAAAAATACTAAAACGTAACTAAATCTTATAATAGATTGTCACAGTCATGACAATGGTAATCCCTATTGGAAGATTTTTTGAAAAATCTTATACCCCTTTGCCCCAGCTTTGTAACTAAAGTCATGAATGGGGAAAAAAAAACAACCTGATACTATAAACTACAGTCATTAAACATCTGCACTAGAAAACTCTGACAAACATGAAGGAGTAAGTGGAACACTGCACAGGCTATATTGCATGAGCATAATGCTCTGTGCAGTCAATGCCCTCATGCTTGAAACAGGATGCCTTGTGGGGAGAGAACATCCTTTTGCCACCTACCTCAGTCTATTGTTATAACTATCTTTAATTCAGATGAGGACAAACAGTCCAATGGGACATGCTGTAGGAAGTGAACATTTTTTTATTGAAAATGCTATATGGAAAAAATCTGGAAATGCCTTCCAGAGATTAAACAAAGGGATCCATTTAAAAAAAAAAAAAAAAAAAAAAAAGTATTTCTTACCATCTGGAGTTTAAATGTAAATATTTACTAGTAGTATCATTGATTTTTTTTTCTAATAAAAATGCTTTAGACTTATTTCTCTTTATTTCTAAAATAAAATAATAGAAATAGATTTAAAGAAATCTGAGGCCTTTGATAAGAAAATAGATATCTATTGATATTTTTATCATATGTCCTTTTTAATAAAATCCTACAGAATTCCTATGCTCTTCTCTAGATGCAGGAATACCTCTAACTGCTGCAATCAATTATTCTCTACATTTAGAGCTTCCTCTACACTTCTCTTACCTTTTGCAAACAGAACTGAGCTGCTTCACTGCAAAATGAAATTGTTTGTACGGTTTAGAACTCTACTAATCAGAACAGTATTATTACTTTACAAATTAAAAATTCTAATATGACACCATCACACGTCTGATGGTAAAACCGAACCTTCTGCAATAGCTCCACTAAGATTTTTCATTAAAATACCTCTCATAAGTCAGGAAATACAGACATGCCTTGACTTTAAATTACACTTAATTATTTAATAAAAGTAACTTCAAAAGTTGCTTAATATTATGGATCAAATTCCAAGTTACTTAGCAGTTTCCATTCAAATTATTTAATGGTATACAGCATAAATTTAGATTTAGGCATAGATTTAAGCTCATTTACTTAGGAACAAGTGATCCGCAAGTGCACATTCCTACACCAGTATGCATCAGTACAGGTTAGGGCACGGATGTCTAACATTTTGGCTTGTCTGGGACACACTGTATGAAGAGAAATTGTCTACAGCCACATCTACAATGTTGCTCCAAAAGTAATGCCTCCTATTTATCTCCACGAAAACTACAACACAGAGCACAATAATCCTATGCAAATTCTCAGCTACAGAACACACACACACACACACATATATATATATAATCACAGGCACCACCATTAGCTATGTATTTTTACCAGCTATGAACAAACTCCTGAATGCCATGTTTGTAAAATCTGCACCAGTGGATCACACCAGAAGGTGATCCACTGTTGCTGCGGCCAGTGCTGAAACCACCACTCATCACCTCACTGTTCTCACATCAACAGTTCGGTCTCCATAAACGTTCAGCAAGCATCAATGAATATTAATGTGTACAAATTTTTCCACATGTAGAAATTCAATGACATACTTTTATTCCTTATGTACCTTAATGTCAGGCACTATTTTGTCAGATATCCACCTCTGACATTATGGGCCAATATCATAAAATAGGAGGCATTATTTTCAGATCAGCCCTCATAAAATATGTAGTATAAGTAATAGTATAATTAATTTATATAAGTAACAAACTTTCTTTTAACCTATAAAATAAGAAAGTAACAGAAACATAAAACTACTTTGATATGTGGCCTTGTTTTTGAGTAGCTAACACATCAGGCTGGTTCAATGGCACTGGTTACAATTCTTAGTGAGTTCTTAAGGTGGTGATGAGAGACTTTTGATGAAATTTTACTCCCATGAATCATCCTTGAAAACAGATGTTCACAGATCTACTTACTGTCAAAAGCGGTGACATAAATAAGTGTGGTTGTGCAGTGAGGGATATTTCTCTCTAGTAAGAGAGGGCATATATAAGTTTGGTCTGGAGGCACGATAAAATTTTGGATTTTAACTCTACATTCCATTTGAAAATTCCAGGTAATTTGCAATTTCAGGTTTTTTGCAATCTTGAAACCTATTTTCAAATCCCTTTATCAAAACCAAAAGCGCAGCTGAATAATTTTTTTTTTTTTGCAGTTCATAGAACCTCTTCCACAGACTGGAAGGAGTGGTCCTTGAGAGCAGCTCTGCAGAGAAGGACCTGGGGTCTTGATGGATGCAGGATAACCTCACTGCAGAACTTCAATACCTAAAGGAAGCCTACAGAAGGGAGGGGAATCAACTCTTTGAAAGGGTTGATAACTGCAGGACAAGGGGAAATGGTTTTAAGCTGAAGCAGGAAAGATTTAGGTTGGATGTCAGAGGGAAGTTCTTTACAGAGAAAGTGGTGAGGTACTGAAACAGGCTGCCCAGAGATGTTGTGGATGCCCCGTCCCTGGAAGTGTTCACGGCCAGATTGGATGGAGACCTGGGTAGCCCGGTCTAACATTAAATGGGGAGGTTGGTGGCCCTGCATGCAGCAGGGGGTTTGGAGATTGATGATCCTTGAGGTGCCTTCCAACCTTGGCCATTCTGTGATTCTGTATTCAGGCAATGTATCAAAATCCATAAATTTGCCATAACTTGAGTTAACAACGCACTCTATTCACTGGTTTCAGCCCAGATAGAATTGATAATGCACACATGTTCAGTTGGTGCTGAATGACAGTTTTGCACCTGGGGCTTGTCCAGATAACTCAGTGGAAAAGAGCCAACACCATGATGATGGGGGGCAGGAAGTGGTCACATTGTGAACTGTGCTTGGCCTCATGTGGCCTGCAGGACATACAGGTTGGACATACACATGTTATGGGCTGACCTGCTGAAAGGAGCTCTGCAGAAAAGGACCCAGGGGTCCTAGTGTAGAGCAGGTTGACTATGAGCCAGCAGTGTATCCTTGTGGCCAAGAAGACCAATGGAATCCTGGAGTACATTTGTGCATAAAAAAGAGAGAGGTCAGTAGGTCAAAGGAGGTGATCCTCCTCTGCCCTGGAAAGGTCACATCTGGATTCTGTTCTGGGCTCCTCAGCTCAAGAAAGACAGGGAATTGCTGGAGAGAGTCCAACAGAAGATCACAAAGATTATTAGGCCCCTGAAGCATCTCCCAACTGATGTACATACTGCCCAGAGAGGTTATGAATATTTTTTTTCTCTGGAAATATTCAAAACTCATCTGGACACTTCCCTGTGCAACCTACTGTAGGCAACCTTCTTTAGCAGAAGGATTGGACCAAATGATCTCTGGAGTTCCCTTCCAGCCCCTACAGTTCTGTGATTCTTTGATCTTCATGCACAAAGATGCTAATTGTACAAACTCATTAGCAGCTAGTTAATTTTACTATTGGAATTTCTATTTTAAATCTCAGAAAAAACATTCAATGGACACAATGAATTTTAGGCATGCATGCAACATTACAGACATGATTCTAATACAAAATCAAATGGATAACATTTACTGTTACTAGATAGTAGCTATTCTATGTTATTTCTAGGTCTTTCTGTTTCATGGTTTAAAAAGCTAAGATGTTCATCAGGGTGATAAGATCAAAATTATGACTTGCAGAGAAATGAGAGCATTGCATAATTTGTAAATTCCCATTACTGAACGGTAAGCAATTAGGAAAATGGCAACTGGCAGGCATTTTAAGAAGAAATCACTTGTAAAGGTTCTCTTAATGTCACTATTTTGACAGTTCCACACACATTAAAATAATTCACAGAATCACAGAATCGTAGGGGTTGGAAAGGACCTCCAGATCATCAAGTCCAACCCCCCTGCCAAAGCAGGTTCCCTACACCAGGTCGCACAAGTAGGCATCCAGGCAGGTCTTGAATATCTCCAGAGAAGGAGACTCCACAACCCCCCTGGGCAGCCTGTTCCAGTGCTCCGTCACCCTCACCGTAAAGAAGTTCTTGTGCACATTTGTGCGAAACTTCCTGTGCTCCATTTTCTGATTGTTTCCCCTTGTTCCGTCTCCACACACTGCTGAAAAGAGTCTGACCTCACCACTCTGCCTCCCACACCTTAGATATTTATAGACCTGGATCAGGTCCCCTCTCAGTCTTCTCTTCTCAAGGCTAAACAGACCCAGCTCACTCAGCCTTTCTTCATAGGGGAGATGCTCCAGGCCCTTCACCATCTTTGTGGCTCTCCGCTGGACTCTTTCCAAGAGATCCCTGTCTTTTTTGTACTGAGGAGCCCAGAACTGGACACAGTACTCCAGATGAGGCCTTACCAGGGCAGAGTAGAGAGGGAGGATCACCTCCCTCGACCTGCTGGCCACGCTCTTTTTAATGCACCCCAGAATGCCTTTTTGGCCACAAGGGCACACTGCTGGTTCATGGCCAACCCATCATCCACCAGGACACCCAGGTCCCTCTCCATCAGGTCATCCCCCAACCTGTACCGGTGCATGCAATTATTCCTCCCCAGATGCAAGACTCTACACTTGCTTTTATTAAACCTCATCTGGTTTCTTTCTGCCCAGCTCTCCAGCCTGTCCAGGTCTCGCTGAATGGCAGCAGAGCCTTCAGGTGTGTCAGCCAATCCTCCCAACTTCATATCATCAACAAGCTTACTGAGGGTGGCCACTATCTCCTCATCAAGGTCATCAATGAAGACGTTGAACAAGACCAGACCCAGTACCGAACCCTGAGTTACAGGTCTCCAACCAGACTCTGCACTGCCAACAATGACCCTCTGTGCTCTGCCAGTCAGCCAGTTCTCAGCCACCTCACTGTCCACTCATCTATCCCACAATTCCTCAGCTTCATTATAAAGATGTCGTGGGAGACAGTATCAAATGCCTTGCTGAAATCAAGGTAGACTACATCCACTGCTCTCCCCCCATCCACCCAGCTGGCGACAACATCATAGAAAGCTACCAGGTTGGTCAAGCACGACCCCCTGGTGAACCCATGCTGACTACTTCTGATAAACTCCTTTTCTTCTAGTTGTCTGGAGATGGCATCCAGCACAAGCTGTTCCATCACATTTCCAGGGACAATTCATTCCTAAGATGATCTTTAATGGTGAAATAGATAAGCAGAAGCAGATATTCACAGAAATAATTGTTGACTAAACATATTTCAGCAATACTACTATTTGTTAAACCTGAATATTGCCAATAGCAGTGATGTAACCACCCTGACCCAAATTTCTCGAAAGGAGAATGTTTTACTAAAAGAACTGAAAAATGCATCACTTTAAAGGTCTTTTGTGCTAGGCAGAAAGAGTAGGTCTATGTTAAAGCAAAGGCAAAATCTGAGGTAAAACAAAAAGAAAATAATTATTTGACCTCTCTGTAAGCAAAGAAAGACTTTATTTTGGTGTTTCAAAACATCTTTATAATCGATGTTAATCTTATGTTTTTCATGGCTCCACCTTGTCCACATTTTTATTTATGTTATCTGTTAAACTGTGGAAGTTTCTTAGACCCTCCAGAAGAATAACCATCTTACAATAGTTATTTACAACAGGCACTGATGTACTTCTACATTAATTAATATAAATTAAAATTCAAAAATATAAGACTCTGAGAGATCTTAACAATTTGTCATATGATAGTAAAGATGTCTTTTCATATTAAGCATAGCATATCCTTTCCTTTTTTTCTTATCTGCCTACGGGAAAAGGAGAATACTACTTTCAAAGGCTACTTTAAGGTCAGAATTTCAGTACGTGATAAAGGAAGCTCACTCTTTATCTCATAATGAACTCAGTAGGACTATTTGATGTAGGCCAAATGGTCAAAAATAAATCTTTCATCTCTTTAACCTTCATGTAGAATTCCTCAGCTTTGTTTTTGTCAATTTTTATTTTTATCCAAATGAACATCAGTAATATTCAATAATCATTTTCCTTTGAGGTATTTTGCTATTACTTCCAGCATTTAACTGATAACTGCCACAGTTTCCCAAGTAGTGACTTTATGAAAGTAAGACTAGTGACTTGATTTAACAACATAAATACCACTTTTTAAACAGCTTCACTTCTGCCTACAGTCCACTGTTTTGGTGACCAAATTCATTATGAAACTTTAAGTCAGTAATAATAATTTTTTTCACATTGGTTTCTAGCATCAGTCAGGTGATATTTCTGTTATGAAACACATTTTCTCCTCCCTCAAACTCTTCAAAGATACTGCTATCTCTGCATCGTATGCTTTCTTGAAAACAGTTATCTGCTCATAATATAGGCTTAAAATACTGTACACAGTGGTGTTATAGGACAACCAGAAGGGCATTTCCCTGATGAAAATGTACTCTACATTCCTTCCACCACTGTCTCTTTCAGCTCTGCATTTCCTGATTCCAATGCACTTCTGTCAATCCTCATTTGGCACATATCGTATTGCTCACATCACTAATCTCCAAATTTAACATGCAAGGAAGAAGTTATGATGTTCAAAGCTTCACCCTTCCAAATCTGATTGGATTTCGTTGACACTGTTGAATAATGATTAGACTCAAATTGTTGTCCAATATAAATGTAATTAAAATTCTCTAATCCCACACTGCAGCAAGCAAAGCTTTCTTGAAATTTCTCATCTTGCAGTCATTCAGTAGTTCACTGTTCTGAGCAGTAACACATTTCTTACTTTGCCTACTCAGTGTTATGAACTAAGCCATGTCGGACACAGAAGGATTTTACCTTGATGCAGTAAGGCTAAGCAAGAAGAGCTGCAGTAGTTATTTTTCACTTCACTTCTTTTGCTTTGTTCCAGTTTTCAGAACTGTAGCCAATCTTGCTGTCTGAATTTAAACCAATGTCTGTGCCATTGCAGAATACCTTGGAATCTGTTAAAAACTTTTTTTTTTTTTTTTTTAAGATTTTTTTTTTTTCTTATTCCAGTTCTATAGCTTATCTTTACTCACAGGTAGTTTGAAACATTCACCCCAACATGCTCACCTCGGCAAATATGAACAATGCTTTTACAAAATTACTCACAGTTTTGGCCTTTTCTTTCTTATTTGTGCAGTGACATTCTTGGTCAATTTTAACATGCGTAGAAAAAAAACATTACAAAGATGTGAGAAAGGGTGAAATCTTTAATTCTATTCTGAAATATCTGATATCCAATACCTGACCTTGACCTGAGATTTTTTTCACATCATTCCAAATGTTGGCTTTGTATCTTTTACCGTCCAAACTTTCAACAATATTTCAACAAATATTTCAACAATATTTAATTTGAAGGAAAAAAGGGTATGATGAAAACTTATATTGGCTTCCACATTATTTCTACAAAGTCTAAACTGAAATAAAGCGCTTTTGCAGTATTAGAGATATAAAGCTAAATTCAATCAGCACATCAGCAATTTCAACATAGGCATGATTTGGAATTAATTTCAGTGGATTATAATCTAGTAGAACCTAAGTGTCAGTAAAGAAAACAAGTGTATTTGAGCTTTGTCAAAATTATTTTAAAAAGATACCCATTTGTCATTAAATGTTGGTTTGGATTCTTTTGAAGTTTTCTCCCAATTCAATGCAAAAAAAAAAAAAAAAAGAGAGAGAGAGAGATAAAGAGTAATATAAAGTACGATACACACATTCTTCAGTTTCACTTGCTTCCATGCCTAAGAAGTGAAACACTACCTCCTAAGCTACTAAAAAAAATAAATCTCTGTACCTAACAGACTCATTAATTGATACACAGTTTCCCAAACAAGCCTTTCAGAATTCTAATCAAAGAATTAAGGTAGTTAAAACTCTTGCTATCTTCTCTCAGTGGAATAGTTGCTGCTAATTAGATAGAATTTTCTGTCCATGCTGGTCAAATACACAGGCTGAAGCCAGAAGACACCCTTCCTAACAAAAAAAAAACCAAACAATCATTTAAATCTCCAAATCCCAAGCTAAATCAATCTTAAATATCTGCAAAACATTTGGAAAATGTGAAATTGCATCACCTTTCATATGGTCAAGAAATTTAGTGCCAAATTGGCACTACAAACTATAAATAACAGGATAAGTTATAAGTAGGGCCAAGAGAAATAAACTATTTGTGAAAAACATTTAAAAATGGCCCATGGGAGTAAACTGATCATGAAAATATTTATGATTGAAAATGGGAACTTTTCAACCATCAGAAAGACAACTTGTTAGATAGTTTCCTAAGAGAAATGGTATGGGGAAAAAAATAAATTAGTTTTAAGTTTGACCAATTTGGGAAGTGGATTCTACTTCCAGCAGTAGAAGCGGGCGGAACTGAGGAACCAAATGGTTTCTCTGCTTTGAGTTCCACAGAGTAAGTCTGGCTCAAACAGCTGGCATTTTTGATTACTTAGAAAAGTGATTGGAAGGAAATTCAGCCCCAAACAGAAGCAATGCCAGAGATGTGAAAAGACTGAAACCACATCATCTAGAAAAGAAATACCTTAAACATTTGATAGATTTAATCTTGCAAAACTTAAGTGTCTGAAATTTCTATTCTTGAATCAGTGTTAGGTAATTAGAACACACTCTTCGTAATCAAGAGAGAAGAAAAAAAAATAATGTTAGAAAGTGATTTGTCTGATCTACCTGTCTATATTGGATTAAATTCCAAGTTCTATCACTTTTTAGAGGCACTAGATTACCAAGGTTGAAACTTTATTTAGAAGTCATTTTTTCTACTTTAAAGGCAAATTTCTTTTTTATTCATCTGAATATTTTCAGATGAATATTTATCTCATGCCACCTCAACTCGATAAAAAATAGGCTGAACTCCTCTTTATTAAATGGTACAGTAAAATCAATGAATATATGGAAGTTATAATTGAGAAATAAGTAAGAAAGTTAGGCTAAACAGGTTATCATGCTAGAGAAGAATAGATGGAAAGCTTACTCTCATCCATGGCTTGTAGAAAAGACTCAAAGAGAAGCAATCTCCAAAAGAGAACCTTCCCCCTTGGTAGTCAGCTCTTAACTGGGGTCTAGGAGAGGTGGAGCAAGGCTCCACCCCTTCTGGTAGCACAGGTGAATTGTCTTCAGCTGTGCTCCCAGGACTGACTCATTGCTTGCCTCAGGTGGTCAATCAGGTTCAGGCCATGATTCAGTGGTTTCCATACAGGTACACGTGAGAGAACTGATCAAAAATCAATGTAAAATATTATTTTAATAAATCTGTTGTTACTTTCTTATTAAAAATTAACTTGTATATTCTCACACTGACTTGAGACTAAAGAGATCATTTTCTTCAAAATAAATGCAACGTAGAAAATTAAAAAGTAAAGACAGGGGGATAGGGGAAAATGATCTGGTATTCTCAGATCTGGAATTATCTCTGTCATGTCCTGGGCTGCATCAAGAGAGGAATGGCTAGAAGGGAGAGGAAGGTGATTGTCCCCTTCACTCAGCTCTTGTGAGGTCCCATCTGGAGTACTGCGTCCAGGCCTGGGGCACCCAGCACAAGAAAGGCACAGAGTTCTTGGAACAGGTCCAGAGGAGGACCACTAAGATGAACAGAGGTCTAGAGCATCTCTTATGTGAAGAAAGGTTGAGGAAACTGGCTTGTTTAGCTTGGAGAACAGAAGGCTCTTTGAGGACCTTTTTGTAGCCTTCCAATACTTGAAGGGAGTGTATAAACAGGAGGGGGTATGACTGTTTACGAGGGTAGATGGTTATAGGACAAGAGGGAATGGTTTTAAACTAAGACAGGGGGAGGTTTAGGTTAGATATTAGGAGGAAATTTTTCACACACAGGATGGTGACACACTGGATCAGGTTGCTAAGGGATGTTGTTGTTGCCCCGTCTTTGGTTGCAGTCAAGGCCAGGCTGGATGTGGCTCTGGGCAGCCTGGTCTTGTGGTTGGCAATCCTGCACATAGCAGAGGGGTTGAAACTAGATGATCATTATCATCTTTTTCAACCCAGGCCATTCTATGATTCTATCAATCCATTAGCTTAAGATGACCTTTAGTTATAGGCAGGCATAGCACTTTACTGAATAGACATGTCTGATACGGATTTGTGAACTAGTGTTGAATTAAATTCAGTAGATGACTTTTCTCCAGGGAACAGTACCAAACACAAAGTCAATATCTAAAGTGATGTTAAAAAATATCTTTAAAACTCAAAAGATCTATTTACTTAAGTTTAAATGAGTTTGGAACTTTTGAAGCACAATTTAAAAGGGAAAAGAAAAAAAATACACATATCTAAAAGATCATTTGAACAAAATTATTAGAATGATCACACTTCCTGAAAAAGAATTCTAGACACCCTGCTATTTATCCGTCATAAACTACATCTACACCTACCATCATGAGGTCAGGTACAAAAACAAAGTCAATCAATTAATCAAACAAACAAACAAAAATGAGGAATAGATAGATAGAGCTCTCAAAGAAAGATTTGATTGGCAGATTAAAGGAAAATCAAGATTTCTTAAAAATTGGCTACACTATTCCCATACTATTCCAACCCTTACATGTTGCTTTTATTTATTTGTTTGTTTGTTTGTTTGTTTGTTTGTTATTTTCCCCATATAGCTTTTTTACATTAGGAAAACTAGATTAATTATTCAGATGATTCAGGCATGCTAGTGGCTACTGATTTAGTGTAAGGCAAATTAGATGTTTTGTCTTTACTGACATCTTACAGTATTTAATCACAAAGTTATCTCAGCTGAATTAATTATTCACGTTATTTCTGTGAACAACAGGAATAAAAAATGAATGTTCTAGTCCAGGTGTTGCTTTCCTCTTCACACTGTATATACAGTGTGTGTTGTTCTAGCCTGTGCAGCATGCACCAGGGCTCAGGAGAAGAAAGGGCATCAACTATACTCCTATTCCAAGCAAAACAGCCAGGTCAAGTTGTTTGTACTAATCTCATGAATTGGCCAAATAGGGAAAAAGGGAGCTTGTTGACACGGTACACTTTGTATGTGTTGTATTTAAACTTGCTGGGCAGCAGTTCATCAACACAAGAATGATAATATATTTTCTACTTGCTAATAAGACAGAAAGAGCTACTTTTCAGGACTTGTAGAGCTTCCTTTTGTTCCTGTTTCAGCAATAGGCTCTGTCTATTATGTGTCTAGTTCTTTATACTCTCCACTTTTAAACTTTCCACTTTTCACAAAAGAAAAACAGTCATTTATTACTAATATGATTTGTATATTGTGTTTGTGAGAATATTCAGATTTGGGCAGAAGTTCAGATCTCTTATCTAACACATGAAGTCTTGACTCTCTTTGTCGGAGGGATTAGTCTCCCTAAAATCCTTAATATTTGCTGCATGACTTAAAGCATTTTCCACAGGACTGTGACAAGTATTCCACCATCATCAATAGGAACTCTGCAACATGGGTTTCTTCATGCAATGTACTAGACTAGATGTTTTACTTGAGAGCCTGAGAATTTAATTAATATTTGGAGTGCTGGTATTCTAATAACATAGATTGTATTTAATTAGATAACTTTTTCTTGCATTGATTCTAAGAAAGATTTAAATACATAGCTTCCAATAGTACTAGTAGGAGATGCATTTGTTAATCTTTTGGTCTTCAATGAAAGAATAAGCCTCTAAGAAAGCAAATGCCATTATGTAAAATTCAAGGAAGCTAAGGGATTCTGAACAAAATTTAAGTAACATGAGGCAGCATCTTCTGGGTAGTATTTATTTGCCTAGAACTTGCTCCATCATGGATTTTAATACTGGCCACTGAATTAATAAAACGATTAAATATTAAGAATTATATCATGGACCTTTCTTACCCTTGAGATACATTTAAATAGTCTTTTAGCACTGAAAATACCTTCAAAATAATTGCAGTCCTAATGCAAATGTGAATATGTATGTATGTATCTATGTATGTGTGTATATATATATATATATATATATATATATATGTTATGTCATTTAAATCTTCCAGAAATAAATTTTATCACTGTAAAAGTAAAAATAAGTCACAGCTTTAAATATTTCTACAATGAGTGGAGAACTATTAACACTGGTTCATCTTTGTTACATTTCATTTGTTACATTTTGTATAAGCAAATTTCTGAGGACAAAATTGTAATAGTAACGGAAATATCACATTTAAGACATTGAATTAACACAATGGCACATTAAGACTTATTGACTAACATAGATTGTTTTAAGAATATTAAGATCAAAAGAGGGTTTTATCTTCTTTGCTACATAACTGATATTGTATTTTGTTTATCTTAATAATGTTTGGGTTTTTTTAATTTGTTTGTTTCTTTGTTTGCTTGTATGTAATCTATTATAAATATTTATTTTACTCGTCAATGGAAATAGCTTTCTGAGGAACTTAGTGGACACTTATTTCACATTACTAACAAAAAAAATCATTTAGAAATAGAGCTCTCAGTGAAGTTGTCTTTCATAAATTTGTATTGGTTCACACTTTGTTTTTAGTTAGTACTTGAAGTCAGTGGGGTTACACAGGCATAGATGAGGCTTAAGTGCATTTTTGCAGATCACATCAAGAACAAGAGATCCCACTGCTAAAATACAACTATGAGAGATGAAAGTATACAAAAACTCCCAGTTTTCCCATGGTGCAGATGGCTAGAATTTTAGTTCTCAGAAAACATGTAAAAAGTCACTGTCACGGTGGGGCTGCCCCATGCACTCTGATCAGGTCTCAGGGAGATGACAGAGACTGATACAGACTCTCTTGCCTCCTCTCAAAAATTTTCTACAGATACTTCAGTGCACTCAAATGAGAAAGCCAAGCATGCAATTACTGATGACTTTCTCTATTTATCTGTATTTGCCCTCTTCATATATTATCCTAAATGCAATTTTAAGGAGAAAGTTTTCACAGTCTACATCTAGTCTGCTATTACTACACTACCATATGAAATATGGACTTCATGCTTCTTCACCATACTTTGAATATAACATAGCACTGAGACAAGATCCATTTGTGCCCAAAAGTTTTGTCTGATTCCAATATATACTACTCATTGTCATAACAGCATTCATCACTGTGGGAAATTAAAATAACTGCTTAAACACTTATGACCTTTGATTCCCTCCTCCCTTCCAATTGTACTTATTTTTGCCAGTGTGATACTGGCCAAGAAAAAGGCTAAATAATTTTGAGGAGCAGATCAGTCTCTCATGAAACAGCTGAAGTGAGACGCAGTTTGAACACAACGAAGATCTGACTGGGCACTGAAAGGCATTGGCACTAAAATCAGAATAGAAGACGTTTCTTTCTTGTCTTTATACAGTCTTTATAGTCTGTTGTTAAAACTGAAGTTTCAATTGATAGCTGTGAATTGATACTACAGATATTAGAGTTTCTTGCTGTACTAAAGGAAATCTGAGTGACTTATCATCATTAAATGTTAAAATCATATAGCATAATGCTATTTGCCAGTACTTCTCAGGAGAAAAGATACTGCATCTTTCTGTAGAAAAGATGTGTATGGCATGGCTCTTTGCTAGCATGGTTAAACAAAGTTCAGAATGCTGCTGTCATAAATCAGGAAAAAATATAAAATGAAAAGAATCTATTCACAGATGAGATGGTCTCATTCTAACTATGTAGCATTATTTGAGTTTCATTCCTATTGCACTCTCCTTGATTTTCAGATTTATTAACATTGGAAAGGACAGAAAATCTGCTTTTGTGTCCACATCAAAATCATTATCCCAATAAGCACTAATTAGCACCTTTGGGTTCAATCATGTTTCCACTGCAATCAATGAAAAAAAGCATTGATTTAGATAGGAAAAAAAAAAAAAAAAAAAAAAAAGAGAGAGAATAAGATCTTTTGTCTGTATCTTCAGAGAGGTCAAAGAGACACTGACCTACCTCTCTGTATCTGGAATCTTCACTATTTGTATTGCCAGCTTTCATTCAAACTTACTAACAGCAGCAAAGTTGAGACTTCCCAGAGGCTCCAACCTCACTGACATTTTAAGATGTGAGCTAACATTCTCAAATATGTTAAAATGTCTTTGGAATGTCAACACCAGTGACTTTCAAGCAGCTCAGCCTTCTATATGTCAGATGTTTAAATTCATGTGACAAAAGACATTTTAACTTATCCACTGAGTTTTCTTGTATATCTCCACCACTGATTAACATGAAATTTTCATCTGCAAAATTTTGGAGGCTTAGATATAAAAACACAAAGAAAAAATTAAAAAAGAAAAAGAAAAAAAAAAAACAACAGTAACCTTACAGGTTGTGTAGACTTGTGTCTGGATGGTTTAGATGAATAAGGACAGATGAAAGCTCTGTTCCCTGGTGTTCAAATCTCTTATGCATTAATACTTCAGTTATGAAAATACAGACATCTAATGAGAATGAATCTGGAAAAAAAATAATGAAATCCTTTCCTGCTAATACTCTTAATTTATATGGAAACCCCCAAAAATCTCCTTCCTCCAATAAAAATAACCATTGTGGTCATGTATTTTGCCTATGATTTTAAGTGAATTTAGATATATAAATTGCTGTAGAAATGGTGAACTGTGTTCCTGAGCCATTTGGACTCAAAGAACTGAGTTCTTATAAAGATTATCTTTTCCAAATATTTTCAACAGAAAATTAGGAATTTTAGCAATTTTTGAAAATGAAGTAGCTATTCACCCTACTTATAATATGACAATACCTACCCTGAAATATCTGACTAACATAATGCTTTGCAATGCCAGATCCCCTTTGCAGTGGCAAAGGAAACCTTCAAAGACAATGCTATTCTAGTGATGATCTACATGCACAACTATCTAACCATTGTGAGTCAGGACCAGGAAGCTTGCACCCATACAGTGGATAAAGGGCTTCAGATAAGACCATTCAGTTAATTGCTATAAAGATCTGGTCCCAGGTCTTTTTTATATTTTATAAAAATATAAATTTTTATTTATATTTTTAATATAAATTTATAAAAAATATTTTTAAGTAAAAATATATATATTTTCTGTTTCATTTTTTATGGCTAACCTTAATAGCAAAGAAGTGAGACAATACAGAATATTTCTGATTTTTTTTTCTCTAATGATGCTGTGTTGAATTACTGTATTAAATTCTCATCATTAGGTAGTAAAACTGTTGTTCTTCTTAGTTCTTTGTTAGAAATAATAATATGAAGTTCTTACATAAAATAAACAATAAAAAATAAAAACAACATAACAGATTTATGGTTTATTAAAGTACTGAAAGCATTAATGTTCCATTTCAGCTTGATCTGCCCTTCTTCAATTTCTCAGCCTTGGCAGTTTGAGATACAGGAAGACTCAAATACCAAAATCACTGATAGTATACCATGAGTATTCCTTAGCAAAAGGATATTTTACTGCACCATGTTTATAGGAGCAAGAACTATTTATAGCAAATAATTCAAATGGTTTATGAACATTTTTATGCCCATAAACTATTTGCAGGCTTTTTGTGAATTTGCCCATCTGATGAAAATATAAATATAAATATAAAATTTATAAAATATATATAATTTATATAAATATAAAATTTACCTTCACTAATGGTAAAGTTTTACTTCCTTTTAAAATAATTCATCCTGAGTTTATATTTATTCTTGTGTTAACTGATCTCTTTCCTGTCATTTGTTTCAGTGTAATTTTTGTATGAGAAGATTACATCCTCTCTAATTCACTTTCTGTGGCAATAAACATTTATTTTTAATTATTTTTTCCTCATTTTAAATAGGTTTTCCATTCTTCTGAATATTTCAGGACATTTTTTCACTTGCCTGCTCCATTCTATGCTCATCTCTCTTGGGCATTGGTGATGAGAACTGAACATTTTGTTTCTAGGCTATGGTATACTAATGTCTTGCATGCCGATGCTAATATTTCCCTATTTCTAGTAGAATTATTTACCCTGATTGAGGGCCTCCAAAAACTACAGTTGCTTTCTGCAGCTGCTAGTGATTGATGAATACACCCAAATCTTTAGTCTCTATCATTTCCATCCGATGAACTCCCAATCAAGAGCATAAATTCTTGTTAGTTTTCGAGAGCAGCCTTGCTTTCTGTATAATTACTTTTCATCCCAGTACTGTGTCTCCAATTCTCAGGGTCCAGACTATTTGTAGAGTATTGTAATAAAGCTCCCTACTTTACTGTCATCAAATTTCACTTGCCTATTTCTACTTTTGTGCCAAGCTTTTAGCTGGACATATCAAATAAAATTACTTTCCAGACCTATCGTTGGTGAATTCTTCTATCCATGCATGAGATGCTCCTACACAAGAGCATAAACTCAATCTCATGCACGGCCATTTCAGACTTCCTTTAGCCTTAATCTCCATAGTTGCTTTACAATATCAGTAGAGACACAAAATCCAGGTGAACCACCGGAAATATACTATCTCATCAGGGAAAAACAATATGCATTTAGTATGTTTCAACATAGCTTTTACAGAGAGCTTTTCTTTAATTTCCATCTCAGCTAAAGAATATCTGTACAGAGTCTGAAGAAAATGCCTTCTAGCTCATCATCTCACTGACAACTATCAAAAGGAGGTGAACTGGCAAAAGTGTACTACTAGGACATAGAAAAAATTATACTGCCATGGTGTGTTACCCTAAACTCCTAACATCTGTGAGTCAAAATTTTCCTGATTCATAGGAGGTGCCTGTATTTAATGCCATGAGGAAGGTTACTGAATTACACCTAATGTTTTCTTTCAATACTTTTCCTGATTCATTTTGATTTCTTCAGCTCAGGACTACTCTGTCTTGAGCAAGAAATAGAACAGGCACCATTTCTTCTCTATGTATAACTTCACTAAATCTTTTATAAGGCAGATTTTATGTACTAGTTCTTCCAAAACAGTAAATGGTGATTACGAGGTTACCCTCATTTTAGTAATGTTAATTATCAAAGTTTTGCTTCCACAGATTTCTCCTATTTCAATGTCATCCTTCCCATTCATAACTTCACATTTGCCCTTGTTTTCAATGTCTTCATTTGCACTGAAGCTTCAAGAGCATTTATTTAGTTCTTTGTCCTTCAGATGGTTGCTCTTTGCTACTTTTTATTCACCGTTGTTGGCTGTTTTAGTTGTCTTTACAATATCTATAACACATTGAAATGTTCTGATTCTTACTTTACCCATAAAGTTTCTGTTTTCTGAGAAAGACCTTTCTTTGATGGTTAATTCTGTATTAAGTTACATACAAGCTCTTTGTTTCCTCTTAATATCTTACGTAAAATCATTATTTATCCAGCTCTAGATGGAGCTGTTTCCTGCACATTTTCTCCTTTGTCAGACTGGCATACAAGGTGATAGCTTTCACACCTTTGAGTTAATGAAATTTCAGAGCCTACTCAGATAATCTGTCTTTGCTGGCTGCATCTCTTAGTTTCTAAAATACCAAAGACAGAGAAATCAAAAACCATAGTAACAGAATAATTTATTTATGTATTCATACAAACTGCAGACACATGTCCACTCACAGTTGCAACATTATCTGATAAATAGCTATCACCTTTGTCATTTTCTCTGTTGTTTGTAACTGCCTACTCCTTAAAAATTCCTGTCCATTCCAATCTTCACAATGAGATTTTCAAGTCATTGTTCCATTGTGGACAAAACAAGCTAGGTTAATTTAAATTGTCTGAAAGCCAGTCTTTACTAACTCAGCTATTTTGGTTTGAAATGGATTAGAAATGATCACAGGAGCAGCTTATCTAACAAAATCCATGAAACAATGGTCTTCAAGTGTATATGACCATGACAGATAGTGCAGGATGAGCTTGAGAGCAATAAGCTATTTCCAGCATATCAACAGCAAGAAGATGATTTACATGCCTACCCTGCACAATACAATCTCAAACAGGCTATCTTACAGCATTTACTCACTGTAGTTCAGATGTATTATTTTGAAAACATTAAAAGATGTCAAAAAATGATTTTTTGCATATTTCTTAATGAGATTAAAGTTTCAAGGGTAACATTCATGTTTAGACAAAAGTTTTTAATGTAATAAATTTTCAAACCTGTGGAGGTGTCAGTGACTAATTAAAATAATAATTTTTGACACCAAAGCTATCCATAATCCCCCTCAGAACAGGGTTAGCAACAAAAAGTGCTGTATAAACATTGCCAAATGCGCTAAGTATGACACTCTCACCTAATAAAAGGAAGTGAAACGTATATTATTTTCATATAATATAACATCGGTCAAAACTCTATCAGTTTCTTAGTTTCCCTTCAAAAATTAGTCAGCAAACTTTTAACTTAAGAGCGCTAGGCACATCTAATACCATTGTTGCAATGTGAATGAACAGCAGGTACAAAATGCTGTTTTAAATTCTAAACTAAACCCTTGAGCTTAGATTTGAAAAGACCACTGATACTTTTATAAACCATTTACCATGTGTAGTTGCTGTACAACAGTCTTATTAATCTTGGAATATGTAAATACATTAAATCAACTTTTTCCTCCCTGCACAATTCATTTGTGGTAACATTTGCATTTCTGTTAAATAATCCTGATTTATTTGTATGAGAACTTGTGTGAGTATCCATCTTTTCTGATCTCTTGTTCCACTTCCATCTTTTAGTAAGTCTTCTATTACCCGAGAGGGAGGGCAAGGGAGGCGGAAAAAATAGAATGTTTTCTATTCTCTCTCAAACATTTAAACATTTTTATTGTGTTCCTTGTATCTGTCATCATTGTCTAAATGGAAATAAGCAAGAGGCATTACTTTTGGAGCAACCTACACGGAATCATAGAATCATCAAATGGTTTGATTTGCAAAAATCATCTAGTTCCAAAACCTCTGCTATGGGCACGACACTATCCACTAGATAAATTGCTCAAAGCCCTATTCAACCTTTGAAAATCTCTAGGGACGGGGCCTCCACATCTCTGGGAAGCCTGTTCCAGTGCCTTACCACCCTCATAAGGAAGAATTTCTTCCTAATGTCAAATACATTCTAACTTTCTTTTCAGTTAAAAAATACACTTTAACCTATCACTACACTCACTGATATAAAGTTCTTCTCTTGCCTTCTTGTTTCCATTTAGAAAGTGAAAGGCATCCATGGGGTCTCCCTGAAGCCTTATTTTCTTCAGGCTGAAAAATCCCAGCTGTCTCAACTTCTCTTTATAACAGAGCTCCAGCCCTCTGATCGTCCTCATGGTCCTCTTCTGGACTCACTTTAGCAGGTCCTTATCCTTCTTATGTTGGTTACTGCAAAAACGTATATACAGGGAGCAAAAAAATTTCAGAACTGTCTTGTAAAATGTAGATATAATTAGTATTGAATATATTCTTCCCATTAGAGAACTGCATCTTTAAACCCCTCACCCAATGTTCTGTTTTTTTTTTTAACAGTTCATGCATATTAGAAATTAATTAAAAAAAAAAAAAAAGGCTGTAAATCTTTTTATACCATGAATCATTGTGATTTCTTTTTTTTTAGAAACAAACAAACAAATAAATAAAATTGACTGGCCTAGTGGGCTAGCTGCTGCACTAATAAGCACTAATAAAAATTGTATATGCGGGTGCTAATTTGAACTGTTCAGTGAAGCCGAAGTTTAGTTGTTATAAATACAAGAATATCTGCAGAGCTTTTAGCTTCTAATTTTTTAGGAAGGAAAAATAATATTAAACAAATAACATCCTCTTACAATCTGAAAATAGTCCATAAAACAGAATGCAAAACAGCAACATCTTATCTCTTGAAACATATGAAGAGCATTGGCAATGTTTGTCTTAGTGATGACTTGCATTGCTTCCTATTAAGAAGCTTTTCACCGGAGCACTTACTGTTTGCCACTTACTGGAAAATTAGACTGGATGAAGTCCAGAATCAATTTTGTTTTTCAGTGTAAAAGTGCAATAGAATAGATAGGGTGATAAAGACCTTAGAACGTGTTAATTGTTTTAGAAGGTCCTCACTGCAAGAAATACCCAGCTGAAATATTTCTAGCAATATTCCGTGTTTACCCATCGAGCAGAACATTCTTGTTTTCCTGATATTCTTTACCACTAAAAGTGAAAAATTAAAAAAAAAATGAAATAAAGAACTTCAGACAATGCCGTAACTAAACTTCTAATTCTTGTGGATATTGTTTCTCTAGATATTTTCTTAATATCTCAAGTGTAACAGTTTTTCAGTGTTAATGTTAAGGAATCACAGCTGATTCTTAGCAACTATATGCTTCAAAAAGAGATGTAAAAGAAAACATTAAATTGAACTGTAAATAATCTGAATACATTTCAAATTTAGCAGAATCTATATGACTAAATAAGAAAATACAGACCATGTTATTGTATTAGTGGGCTGAATTACTCCCACTTGAATCAACAAGGCCTTTCACCTAACTAGGCAACCTGAAGATGACCATGATACTTGATACAAGTGGCAATTCTTGGAGTGATATCATAAATATAACTTTTTACCACTTGGGTTAAAATCACCTCTTGGCATGTAATGCTGCTTAAACCAAGTATCAGCTTTATGTGCTACAGGAAGATACTAACCAAAATACGGGCATGTTTCACCTTTTTCTCTTTCTCTTCCTTTTTCTATTTCTTTTTCCCCTTTTCTTTTTCCCTTTTTCTTTCTTCCCCTTCCCCTTCCCCTTTCCCTTTCCCTTCCCCTTCCCCTTCCCCTTCCCCTTCCCCTTCCCCTTCCTCTTCCTCTTCCTCTTCCTCTTCCTCTTCCTCTTCCTCTTCCTCTTCCTCTTCCTCTTCCTCTTCCTCATTTTCTTTTCTTAAAATCTTTTTCCAGATTTCCCAGAGCAATTCCCATGTTTTAAGCTGCATATGAACAGGATTTTCTTACATGTGATTTTTATTTTATTTTTTTTTTCCTGGAGGGATGAAACATCCTCTTTTCTTTCATGACAGAGAAATTAACTTATACTTTACCTTCATTACTGACATATTTCAGAAACTTCAAGATATTACTTTTTATAAAACATTGAAAATAAGATAATTGAAAATAATGAGGTAACAAGATGCTTCCAAAGTAGACTAGAAAATATGCAGTGGCTTCTATAGCTTCAGTGAAACATAATGCATTGTATTAATTGGGAATGTTTTCCACACTGCTCAGGTGATCAATTTCCTGTCCTGGGCAGCAGATCAAAATTTGTTAAGGACCAGAGTCCAATGCCCTTGTCCAGAGTCATTTATCTTTTTCACACAAACAAAATGATCTGCATCTATTAGGAAGAAACAGCAGGAAATAGGGAGAAACAAGCCTAATAATATTAGTATTCAACAGATGCTAAAGGCTATAAATGTGAAGAACAGCACTAACAATAAAACAAAACAAAAGAAAACAATGTACAAGATTCATAAGGAAATTAAATACCCACTTCTAGTAACTTTCTGCTTGAGAAACTTTCAGATTTGATTTTAATTAGACAGTTAAAAATAACAGTAAATAAGGGACAGAAAACTGGGTGCATTAAACTCGTTATTTTTCTTCTCTACACCATTTCAGTGGTTGTACTGTCCATGTTCTTGCTAAAACACCAATTTGTCAGTTCACTGGAAAATCATGAAGTAATCAACATTTTCAGGTTCAGTAAAAGGCTTCTGTGTTAAGTAAAATAATGAAACTTGAGTAGAAATAAAATTGAAATCATGATTTCTGTTTGAAAATAATTTATCTTGATAAAACAGTCTACGTAAGGATACAGAGTTTCTTGATTAATAGATTCCTTTCTTTAAGGAAAACTTCAAGTAATAAAAAGAAGCATATGTATGAAAATCAATAGCTTGAGTTCTCAATCACAAACTGTTCGATATTTTACATGTAATATTACAAATAGAGACAGCTTTGTAGTGGGCTAAGAGCATGAGCATATTGCATTAACTGTAAATTCAAATGCACAGTAGTAGAAGTGGAGGTGATATTTCTGTGTATTATTGAAAATATTGAGCTTCAACTGAAAATGAAGTCATTTGATTCAGTGTAAGTTTACCTAATTAAACACTCATGAGAATTTGGCTAAATGCAACTTCAGAGTGCAGTTCCTAAGAAAAGTTATTATGCAAATCCATTTTTCTCATCTTGAGTTTTATTCAAATTTATTATTAGCAATGTGTATGTTTAGACACATTTGCATTATTTGTATGTTATTAAAAAAAAGGAAGCCATGATTAAAATAATGCATATACAATTTAGACTTCTCTATTCATTTCAGATTTTTCTGTTGAGTAGCATGGAAAGAACTGTTGAGAGGTATTCCACTGTGAGTTTTCACTTTAATCCTGTTAAAAATCTTCACCTAATTTTCACTCTATGGAAAGGCCTTTGGAAAAATCTCTTTCTTCTTTGGTAGAACTGCAGTAGTCTTTCAGTTTGCATGGTCCAGCATTCTAACATAAGTGTGACTGTGAGGACAATGTTTCAGTAAGGAACAGTTAGTTGATTTGTCCTCCTTGAAAGAGAAACAATCAGCAGTGTAACATCTTTCAATGATAACTACTGGTGCTAACATTCAGTTTCTAATACGCCAATTACTTACCATACCAATCTGTCATCATTTCTGGGGAGAAAAGAAAGAAACAAACAACAAAAAGAACACTCCAGAGAGACATACAATTGGGCTGCTGAGAAAAAATAGTAAAATTTCTGTATTAAATTTTATTAAAATATACCAGATAGAACTACATTGAAACTTAGCTTTCTTTAGATTAAGGAAGACAAGGACAATGATCTTGAGTTACAAATACTGAAGACAGAACATAGTATATAGGCTTCATTTCTGAATAGGTCATCTTGAAAACAGGCTGCTAAGGTTACTGAAGCTCCTACCTTTTATGAGAGAATGCAAAAACAGACAGAAGAGGATGAATTTTTTTTCTTGTTGTTACAAGACTGAACATAATGAGTTTTCCCAAGTTCGTTTACTCATCTCTTCAGAATCCGTGCATGAATTTAATACACTCACTACAAATGAATATTTAACTACCTTAGTAAATGTGCCTTTACTCTTAATCTTTTAAAGTCTATTTTTAAAATATATAAGCAAACATCTCTTTGCACTTTTCTTAGCTTTCCCTAGATAATAGTCGTGTTACATAAGGTAGTATAAAAATATATTTGAACTCTCACCATATTTTTTCTGAAAAATCTTTATTAGACAATCAGAGCTGGATTGTCTTCTGTATCATTTTTCTGAATAAGTCTGTGTAAGTTTTCTCCTATTCACTGATTACATTGCTACAACGCTGAATGAAACAAATGATCTTGTTAAGTTTGTTTATAATTGTAAAACTGCATAAACATTATGCTGCTGTGATGTTATGGTTTTCTTATTCTGTGGTGCCTGCAATTTATAGAAACTGTGCATTTCAAAATAACAGCTAACTTATTATTCCTGGGAAGCTGTATGGCTTGGGTTTAGTTTCATTCCATTTGTGGCTTCTGTAGCTTGTTCCTGGGAGCATGTACGTGGGGGGAAAGTTGACTTATTAGCATTGATAAAATACAATTTCTTATATATTTTATTGCAAGTGCATATCAATTTAATTCACATTTTTTTTTTTGTGTTTATGTTAAGTGCTAGGCCTATTCCCTTCATTTGTTTCCTAATGACAGCTGGCATAAGATTTAGGAAGGCCAATGTAAGTATTCCAGATGTCTTCCTAACTCAAATAAATAACATGTATACTTCCTTCTTCTACTATGTTACTTAATTCCTATAGAGTGTTAAGCAACTAGAATTCACTTGAATGGGTAATTAAGTGACTAGAATAATGAAGAGCTGACTGTAAGTTGTCATTTGAGAAGTACAGCAAGAAGGGATAGTTTGATAGAAAGGATTTCTCAGTCTTTCTTTTTTTTTTTTTTTTTCGGAATTAAAGCAAGTCATGTTGGAAACTTAAGCTTTAAGTAATTTCTTGAAGCTCAGAAATCAATTTTCTGCATACAACAAATTAAGTACCCTATTTGAGAATTAAAGTTCTCCTGAAAAAACAGCATTCTCTGTAAAAATATTTTTAAATGGGAACAATAACAAAAAATGCAGACTTTTCTTTGGCTGAAGATATGACAACTTCAAAAGAAGCTATGTTTTAACTCACAGAAAAATAGTTTTCTGTGTTGGAATGGTTATAAAGTTCATCAATATCAGAACTTCATAGTTATAAATTATTTGAAACAATACTAACTCATTTACCAAGAAAAAGATATATAATGTTACATAGATGTAAGAAACTTTCAGTTGTAATTCGTTTTAATTCCCTCTTTTTTAAAAAATATATTTTTTCTTCATTTTAGACATAAATAAATAAATAAATAAATAAATAAATAAATAAATAAATAACCTATTACAAGGAGTAAAAAACACATGGAATAATTAATTTTTAGAAGTTCTAAACATATTACAAGAGTTGCTTTCATATGGATTAAAGGTTGATCTGTGTATTTCAATTCCTGACTCTTGTTTATGTTGACCTGACCTTCTTCAGAATGCATACATCTTAGCTGTGTAACTAGTTTAATTTGCACCTTCTTTTTGCATCACAGAATCATTAAAGTTGGAGAAGATCTCTAAGAACATCTAGGTCAGTTGTTGACATATCACCACCATGCCCACTGTAAACCATGTCACTCTACCACATCCACATTCCTCCTGAACAGGGACAGTGACTCAACAGCCTTATTGGACAACTTGTTCTAATGCCTTATCACTATTTCCGAGAAAAAGTTTTTACTAATATCCAACCTGAACCTCCTCTGGTACAGCTTGAAGGTTTTACCTCTCACCCTATCACTATTAACTGGGAGAAGAGTCTGAAACTCACCTTACTACAACCTCCTTTCAGGAAGTTATAGAGAGTAATCTGCATTACCACTACTGCTGCCATGTTACCAACATCTGCCTCTGACATTGCAGGCAAACATAATAAAGAAGCATTACTTTCAGAGCAGCCTTTGTAATTAGCTAACTTCCTGATGGAACAGAACATTGAGGCAGCTGAGAAATACCCTTGCTAATCTTCTTTGATCACTCCAGATATCTGGAATGCCATGATTACAGTTGCTACTACTTATAGCTGCTTGGAGAAAGAGAAGTCCTTCCTATAAGTGCAGCCAAAGCACAAGACTTTCACTTCTACTGGATGGTGCCAGGGAACTCTCTTCCAGGCTCCCCATTCTTTATTTTGCTTCAGCTGAGTCTAGTTTGAAAGCAAACAGAGTCCAATATAAAAAATATATGTTTTGAAGTTAGAATGTCATGGAGTTAGACCCAGAAAACTGACTTCATTTTAAATTCTCTGCTGTCTTTAATCCAAATAACAAACCAAAATTCTGGGCTAATACCAGATGCCTCTATAGTCCTTTACTTGACCTGAAAAATTAAGGAATTTTACTTGTCCTATTCATGAGAGGTGAAGATGTACATTTATCATTTCCATAAAATGTTAGTCCACACAGAATATTCCCTCGGCCTGAACTCAGAGCAGTCTTTAGCATGGCTACAGGACAAATAGGCTTAACAATCAGTGTGAAGTGTTTGTCCCTGCCTATGCAGGCCTTCAAGTTATGTTATAGAAGTACCTTCCCTGATAAAAGGAATTGTGTGAGATACTGGCAATTGTGTTTCAGTAGTTTAAGAAAAATAATTTGCAAGTTCAAACCCCAAACACTTACTGCCAGTTCTAGTGTGACAAAGCATGTACAGTACTGTATTCAGACATCACCATGAAGCAAGCTCTATGAAATAGAATCTGCAATCTATTCGGGTGTCTGAATCCATGATGACTAAGCATAATTTAGTTTTGTTATGTAGGCTGACTGGATAAGTGCAACAGTTATGGCTTCCTACAGCAATACTGAACATCTTTGAGATAAAAAAGCCATAAAACACACAGTGTTTTACAAAGTCTTCTCTTGTCCATAAAGTTCTTTGTCTGAAGAATGGGCAAAGAGCCATAACTTCCATAACTTCCCAAACCAAGGCCAGACAATCTTAATTTCCTTTCCTTCAAAGTCACGCACACACACAAAAACAAAACAAAACAAAACAAAACAAAAAAACCCTCTCTCCCTTTACTACAGCTCTTGCCAAGACAAATTATTGTTGTCCATTATGTACTTTCTTCAGTGCTCCAAGTACTGCTGAGTCCACAATTCTTGACATCTTAACTGAACTAAAATTAGGCTTTTGGTATTGCTTTTGTTTTTACCACAAATATTACCCATCTGAATGGATCTGGAAAGCGGTTCGAGGTTTTTAAATGTGGGAAGTAGTTGTGGCTGAGATGAATTCATGAACAGAAGACAGGAGAAGCAATCAATAGCCCATGATGAGTACAATTTATCATGGTGCTACCTGCACAAAATAGTTGGGATGCAATTGCATATATAACATCAATTCTTTAGGCTTGTTTTCTCCCTATGTTTTCTCCAGATCCTCTTTCTTTTGCTGTTTGTCTGCACATAATTGAGATTATTATTAATAATTGATTTTCCCTCTCTTAAGCATGTATCTGCCAGGCTTGAGGGCCAAAGCACTCACTAAACTAGTCCCCTGAAAATTAAGGAACCCCTTGTCATTTATTATCTTATTCTAATCTTCATTGCTCATAATTCTAATCTTCTTCGAACAGCCGCCATCTTAGAAACCTTCAAAATCTCTGACATTACCACATATTTTGTTAAAAAAGAAAAAGAAAAAGTGAATAGCATAGTGCCTCCAGTAATTCCTTGCTAAGTTATTAATGCCACTTTAGATATAGATATGACATATATATATATATATTCAAAAGCACAGTTATCTCTGAATGAGCTCTGAGAAGTGAATTAGTAGAGGGTAATGCCAGTCTGTAAAAGGATATATAGGGTATAACTGCCATCCAGTAAGACCAGACATCCCAAACTTGCATACTTCTATATACTGCTGGGAAGATTATTTTGTGATTTGAATCTCTAAAATTTTACATGAAAAATTAAATTATGTTCAATTTAAATTTTACTAAGAACTCTCATTACTGCTCATCTTCTATTCCATGAACCAACTCTGAAAAAAAAAACATTATAAAAGACAGAATGTGATTCAAATATATATTAATCTTACTATTTCATTTCTTTCTGTGGATTTTGCTTCTATATAGTCATAAAAAATGTCCTGTTTATATTACTCTCAGCATAGTCTTTTAAAATGTCTTGGCTTATTGTTGGCAAGGGAACGTTATAATGTGGATAATGATGGGATAATAACTTGGATTTTGAGCTTCTATTACTTAAAATTTTGCAGCATTCCTTGAACAGGATGTGCACTGGGACTTGTTAGCTCTGTAATTGCAATCCTTACCTTGCAGGGAGTTCTGTATGCCCAGCATCCAAATGGACAGCCAAAGCAACTGAAGTCTGAAGAAGTATTATTCAATCTTTTGATTATTCTGAGTGGCTGCAAAGATTTTAAAGGTTCTTAATTTGAAAGTTTTTGAAAGGACTTTTCTAGAAGCCAGCTAATTCCTGTTCAGAGTTCATATCTGAAATCTGAACCTTCAGAACAAATTGACAGCTAATACAACTCCATTGTTCTGGGGTCTAATTACAGATAGCTCCACAAAACTGAGCAAGGAATCTATCAACAGTAGTGAACCCAAAGGAATTAGCATAGTTCAGCTGTGCCAATACATCTGAACACAACAATATCTAATGTTATGGCCAGCCATGGTGACTGAAAAGGGTTTCATATTATACACTACTTTATTTCCAGAGTTCTCTAGACTGTTTTAACATGGACAGCACATATTATCTCACACAGAAAGACATCATTAACTGCTTGATAATGTCTGGTATAGATATCCAGCCTTCTTCATTCCGCTTTAGGGAGCATACTCTTAAAAATGGGATGAAACAACATTTCCCATTATCTAGACATCCTGTGAATCCTCTGTTATTCCTGATGGCAATGATTCTTTAGCTGGGCTTCTTGGTGAGAAATTTCTGTCACACCACCTCATTCATTCTATTGCACTTAACCAAAAATTGTACCTTCTAAGCAGCCTACCCACTTACAACCACCCTGTGGTGGGATTTCATATTCTTTAGAGGTTACCACATATGAGTACTGGAAGTTCTTTAAGACCTTCTCTGCTGTACAAATTGTTTCAGAGATACAGTAGGTGGTACTCTCCCTCCTGAGTCAGGAGCACCTCATTTCAAAGCAAAGGAAAAACTTGTTGATGAACTATGCAGTAATAAAATATTAGCTTTTCTATAATCACAGAAAATGCAGTAATGTATTCTATTCTGCTCACTGTTAAAATATATTTTGTGCAGAAAAGAAATGCAGTGACTGTAAGCAGGCAGTTGAAATGTTCTGATGATGAAAAACATCAAAGTAGTGAAGAATCCTTCAAGTTTTGCATATCTGTGATGAATGAATATTAGATCTACTCTGGTCCTGAGAATAGAAAACATTGTAGGAGCACTGCAGTTACTGAGGTAATAATCTCTCTTCACAGAAGATCTCTATTTTATCTATTATAGAGCATCTTCCAAGAAAAGAATACCACAAGGAGAATGGTACTGAAGGTACAGGGTTTTAGAAGGTGTATCATAGGCTGTTTGCACAGTGAGGAGAGAAGTACACAGGAAAAAAAAAAAAAAAAAGTCTTAGAAGCAGTTTCCTGCATCTGTATTGTTAAGTAAAGATCTTCAGTCCTGTCCTTAGTTATATCCTCCATACACAAGATGATACAAAAACTCACTGTCACAAAGCATCTGATGTCCTAACCGTGGAGAAATGGTATGAACTTTTTACCATATATATGTGAACATAATCATACTCTGTAATCTAACTGAACTGGGACTAGCAGCCAGTGAGTATGATCATAGAGAATTTCTTTCTCCTTCTGGTCATCAAATGCAACAACAGTAACTACCATACTGACATTCCTCAGTTTGATCATGAGTCATGCACAAGATTTTATTGTCTCTTTTGTGGTTCAGTGTACAGATGGCATAAACACTCTTATTATAAGCAAGAATATTTCAAGGAGTATTATTGATTCTCATGTGGAAACAATTTTGAACAACATTATTAAGTCATCAGGCAAAGCTTATTTTATTTAGGATGTACTTGAAACTAGTGCTCTAATTTTTATTAGCCAATGCATTTACACATTGGAGAGAAAACAGTATAAACAGAGAAATAAGATAGCCAGGAGATGAGGAAATTAAGCAGAAAGAAGAGTATGGAAGAAAGATTGAAACAGAAACAGGAAAAATATTAAATACATTGAGAAAAAGATAAAATGATGAGCTCTTCTTTGGCATAAATGACTGGGAGAGGAAGAAGATGTTGAAGATGTTCTGAATTTGATGCTATATGGTAGGAAAATATTAGCTTCTTTTTAACCCATAGAATTGACAATAATTAAATTATGGGCAGTAATTGTTAGAAGGAATGAGAAGGCAAGTCTTATTTACACAGTACATAATCAATCTGTAGTATTCACAACCACTGCAGGTCATGTAGACAGACATTGTGGTTGGATAATTTTATGACTAGCAATAACATCTGCAGCTCTGTCAACTTAGAGAGTAACAGGAAGATAATCAAAGAGACTCTTGCAAAGAGCACTGCCCCCAAAACTCAAAGGTCTGATATATTATGAAGGACTCAGCATCAGCTTCAAATGTCATTTCATTTACTTGTGTGGGAGTGCATAACATGCAGAGAATTAAAAGTTACTATATCCCATCTCCAATGGTCAGTAAATAAGTGGTCAAGGAATAGACAAACACCCTGTTATCTTCTTGATCAGTGACCTTCCAAATTATGCTAAGTAAGCTTCCTTGAGTAGCTGTCTCTTTTCTCTCCAACTGCAAACGGCAATGCTGGGACCTGATTCTATACATAGGGCTCTGATTTTGAAATAAACATAGTCAACTCATGAAACGCAATTAACACTAAAATGAAAATTTAGTGGTCATTTTTCTTGAATTGGCTGTTTTCAAGATTTTAAACTTCACCTTTCTCAATGTCTAACCACACAATCAAGAAAGTAATAACTACTTCTCTCCTCCTCTCACTGTGAATACATTGCTATATTTGTCAATTATCTTGTCCCACAAGAAGGTAGAAATAAAATCAAAATCTGAGATATCCATCATTAAAATTATTGTGGCTAAATAATGGATTACCAATGTTCAGTCCAAAAAGTGACCAAAAAGGAGAGGTTTCCTTAATCTTTTTTACACTTGTGTCACACCATCACTGATTAAGTCTGGCCTCTCTACCTTAACCCTTTGAAACACAGTGCATTGTTTCAAGCAGTGCTGTGATCTTCTCAAGGTAATTTCTTCTTCTAAAATAGTTTAGTTCTATTTTATCTGTGAAATAGGATATCTGTTTTAACATATTTAGGTATTTTTTTAAAAGAAAAGGGTTTTCTCTATCAGTATCTTTCTCAGCAAAATTTTAGTTGAATATTTTCTGAAGTGTGACACATTGGCACGTGTCAGATCATCAGCTAATCATATCAATATTTTTTCTTTACTGTTAAAGAAGTTAATTTTTTTTAGCACACTACAGAAGCCAAGTAAAAAACAAAAGCTTTTAAAATCAAGAATCAGTTTTAAAGCTTAGCAACCATAACATCTGACCATTGTATGAATTTAGGTAGTAATTCACCTCACTTGAAACACACATGAAAGGAGGAGGATCAGATTTTAGTCTCTATCTCCATTTCCAAAAGTCTCTCTCTGGCTCTGTTAGTTGTGTTCTAACATATATTGCACGGGCCTGCTACCATTTTATTCATCCAAAGGAAAATGAAATTTGAAAGCAGATTATTTAGTCAGTATAATGAAAAATCTGAAAACAAGGGAAAAAAAAATCTCTATATACTTTAAGGTACATAACATATGTCTCTGAATAAAAAATCTGATGTAAATTAAATATATATTAAAAAAATATTAATAAAGAGTAGTATTCAAAGTGTGACTTCACACAATCAAACCCTAAGGCAACAGATAATAATGTAATATGTGTGTTAATGGCAGGAAATCTTAAGTAATGATACATAAAAGATATTCTGATCTTTTTGTGCATATTCAGTCTAGAGATCTCTGAGTATAAGAATTGCTGTCTATTCAGAAGGGGCTTTACTGACCCAAATTTTGCTCTATGTAAGGATCAACTTGAAAATTAAACTGTATCTTTTTGCGAAGGAGCATGAGGCATACTTGTTTACATGTTATCAAGATAAAATCAATCAGCATTAAGCATAAAATCATCTAAGTTGGAAAATATCTTTAATATCATCAAGTCCAATCACCAATCCAGTCTCCCAAGTTCCATTACTAATGCCCTTTAGAGCTACTTCCACACAGCTCTTAAATGTCTTCAGGGACATGAATTTTACCACTTCCTTTGGCATCCTATTCTGATGTTTGATCACCAATTCAATGAAGAAATTCTTCCCCATATCGAGTAAAAATTAAATTACATATTATTGTAAGTAGGATCTTCTGTTAAGGTTTCCCTCAAATAGCAGTTTATTTCCTACCATGGATATCAAGATGAACCTTATCCTCAAGCTCTGCTGAAAGAGAAGTAGTAGAGCCTATGCCAGAGTGTCTAATAAGTTCAGTACCAGCTAACAATTCTACTGAGACATCTTAATGTCACACTTAGGCAAGCTTTTGCAGTTTTACTTCAACGTAAAATTCATGTTCCCATTCATGTGCCCATGACAAATGATAGGGCTGCATTTCCATCCCTGGAGCAGTTGATTCCAGGTATACTGGAAGATCCTCCAAATAAAAGCAAAATGTGGCGTGCACTGTGCTGCCAGAGGGATTGAGAAAAATGCATTGATGATGTCAGTTGTGGGATATAACTTGGCTGACTTTGATTCCAGTTGATATTGAAGTTCTAGCATGTAGAAGGGAACTACTTTCAAAATGTGTCAATTTGCTATTTCCTCACAAGAAATGTTAAATAGCTTTTAATTTAATCAGTTAGTCTGTTGTCTGTTGCAAAGTTGAAGGGAAACCTTGAATTTCACGCACCTATGAAGCAACAGAAAGTATATTCTGCCTTCATATTCTGAATAGTGTGTATGTCTATTTGGACACCTTAAAAATGCAAAAAAAAAAAAAAAAAAAAAAAAGAGGAATCCAGATGTTCATTTAGTTCAGATAAATATCTGTTTTGCTATCAGGTGACATGACCAAATAAAAGGCAATATAGAAAATCAATGCAGACTGAAATTTAAAGAAAAGCAAATAATTTCTTGTAGTTCTGGGTTTTCTTTTTTCAATTCCTGTATTTCATTTGTTTATTTTGAGAAATATGTATGAATTGATGTAAAACACTTCAATATTGTAAAATACGTTTTTAACTGAAACTTCTCTAATTCAAGGCTGTGTTTTGACATTTACTTTTTTTAACATTGTGCTTGCAGTGCAAAGTCTGCATTGACACTCAACAACATAGGTAGCTATATACCAACAATTCAACCAGAAACACAGCGTGTTCAGATGTAGGTATGTGTCTATAACCTACCAAATTGTCTGTCATTTGAAATTGGCATTGGCAAAAAGGGTTTCATGCATAGTCAATTTCTACATTTTTATGACCACAGATTTTGTAGAGAATATGTGTAAGTATTCAGTACATGCATGATTAAGGAAACACATTGAAAGGTAAAATCCTTGCTGCACTCAATTCAGCAGAAAACAAAGCAGAAACTGTGCTTTTTTTTTTTTTTTCCTCTTTTTTTTTATTAAATTACTCTTATTGTCAGAACAGCAAGATGTCTCTAACATATCAAAATGCTTCTTCTCTGCATACATAAGTCTTAGAGCTTCACTACATAACTGGCCTCATATCTTACTATTTCTTCTGTAAAACTAGCTAATCACTGGCCTCAGTTCTCAGTGTTTCCATGCTACTCCTTTTCTTCTTTCTTGGCACTTCCAGAGGTTCCTGACTTGTACTTAAATAGGATTTTGTCTGTGTTCTGTCTTTCAGATGTATTTTTGCATTCAAAACTACCACATTAGAGTCTAAACCACTTTCAATTGCAACAGATTTGAAGTGTATACCTTCAGTTACTGCTTGCAAGGAAGACAATTTACAAAATAAAAATCTTGGTTAAAAAGCAAATAAAAACAACAATAATAACAGCAACAACTAAAACAGCCCACAAGATTAAGCAAATGCTATCTTCCAACCTATCAGAAAATTTCGGATTGCATGTTCTGTCCAAAGCAATAGTGCTGTAATCAGTCAGGAGTCCCGCCACCAAACAATCAGAAATTAGAGTGGATTCCCACTGCCGTTCCTAACAGAGCCACATACAGTCTGATCATGGATAACTATTTGGAAACATTTTGCTTTGTTCCTTGAATGCTGCCAAGGTCTGACTCAGCAGAGCTCTTAGGCAGATGCTTTAAACCTGGCATTCACAGCTGTAGTGGATTTTAAATAACTGAACTGAAACAAAAGGAGTGAGTAGGTAATGATTTCTTGTTTCATTCTGTCTACATTTAGAGAGAAAACTCCAAAATATTTGCTAGAGATAAACATGAAAAACAGATACCATTTTTTTGTATCACTTGAAGAGTGGTCCCACTGAGACTTCACATGAACTTTTATATATTGTTTAAATCCATCAAACTGAGGGATTTAAAAGGAAAAATATAAAGAAATTCAACAAATTACAGTGCAACTGGGAGACAGAGACTCAGTTCCTAGGGCTGCCACAATGTATAGCTTGTAGGCTTGAAAACAATATAAAATACAAATGTTAACATTTTCTTATTTCAATCTAGTTGTAGTTCCAGGTGCAGTGTTTGTAGTTTCTCTTACAGGGAGCAAAGATCTGTCCTCTTTCTCTTTCCGTCCTTCCACCATGGTGCTCACAGTGAGGGAAGAAATAGGGAAAAACTGCAAGCTGTCTGGTTTTATCTTTTCTCTGGCTTCCCACATACGTTTCAATATCTACAGGAAAACAAGGACTGCAGCACAGATGCAGTAGTTCATCTACATTTTTCAGGTGGTGCACTGTTTCACAAGTAGATAAATCACACCACTGTTTTCAATGGAATTAGTTCAGAGTGAAAAAGACAATTTTTTCTCAATTAAAAATTAGTGACCTGGCACTAGTGAGCTATCTGTTAATGTGTTATAAACTCTACAACATTTAATAGTATGCAACATTTATGAAGTGAAGAGTAAAGTGAAATCTATGACTTTTGTAGTGGCTTGTTCACAAGAAAATGTTTTTTTAAGCTTATATTACAGTTGATTCCTTCTCTTTCTGTTATTTAATTTTTTAATTAAACCAAAGAAAGTACACTTGAAAAAAAAAAAAAAAAACACAATCTGTGGAACTTCTTGAAATAAGATATGGTGGAGGCTAACTGTATAAAAAAATTAAAAACAAGATATATAAAAAAAACCAAAGAAACCAATAATAGCATGCATAAATTCATGAAGAGTAGCTCATTACTGGCTAAAAACAATCTAGATGAAACCTAGGTCAAAAAATATCTGAGCAATAGCAACATCTGAAAACACACAGGGGGCTGCTACCTATATGCACTACTATTTTTCCAGGCATTGGCCAGATAAACACTTAAGCCAAACTGGAGAAAAAGTAATTCTCACATTTTGAGAAACAGGCAGTACAGAGAAAGGAAACACAACAGCCTACTTTGTGAAATCCCAACACAGAGGAGTGTTAAGGCAGCATCACAAAGGCATCACACCTTTATGCACATGCCTTTGTGTTCCCATACAGGCAGCATAAACAGACACAGAATGTCCTCACTGTTCTACCATTTATTGATCTTCATCTGTCAAGAATCCCCAAAAACTATCACTGGCTAGCAGAAGTCAGAGTAGCTCTTAAGCTTCTTTATTCTTAACAGGCATCAGGATCTAAGCTCAGCATGATAAAATCACCAGCTCTCTGGCCATCCTGTCTGATTTTCCAAGTATAAATTCTGACGTCCTGCATTTCCACAGCATACCTTGTTCTTGCAGGTCAACTTTGAAGGCTGTGCACTTCATCTCGCCTTCTGACCCTGCCACCAAAGATTTGTACTGAAATGCAGTAGCAGGCCTTTCAAGTGCCTGCTTCTTTCATAAGAGAATGGACATTCTGAAAATAAAGCACTAAGTACTAGGGCTGAGAAAATGCTGCTAAGTCAGATAAATAATAAAAAAAAAAAAAAAAAAAAAAAAAGAAAAGAAAAAAAAGAGGATGTCTGTGGGAAAATATGCAAATAAGTAGAAAGCAAGAAGAGCACTAATTATGTCAATGGCTATGCTGGACCTAACATTAAGTTCTTCTAGAATCCTGTTATTCATGCAAAAATTCAACAGTTAATATCTTGAAACAAAGTAATTCTTATGTTTTTATTTTTTTAACTTATTGAAACCTACAGAAAATATTTTCACAATACTAGTTTCATACACCAGAGATTAAATGATGAAGAGATATGTGCAGATATGTTTCTGTGATTTAATGCCTATATTTATACATATTTAATCTCTCTTGCTCTTTTCAAAGCCAAATTCTCCTTTTGTCACATCAAGATAAGCATGGTTATTACTATGCATCCTTACTGCCTGTTCTTAGATGGTACAGAGAATTTGGCTTGCAGGGAAAGAAAAAGGGATAAAGATGATGTTATCAATTTCTGAAATATATTTCTTGTTACAACATTATATAGCATAGGGTGCCAAAAGGACTTGCAGTCCATCAGAGAAAGCTCCCATATGCCAGCACATTAAAGCAAGTAATGACTGGCTTAATATTGCCACATCAGTGGTGAAGTCTGTGGAGAAGAAATATGATTAACTCATGTGCAACAAGATGAAAAGCATTAACATTTTTATGCCATTGTCCATTTCATCCTATGCCACACGTTTTGTTATTGTCTATCTTGATATTCTGAAGCAACAAGAAAGCTGAAATTGAGTATCAGGATAGATTTAGGAACAAATCCCACTTCTTGAACCAGCCCTTTACTTATGCATGTCTATGCTAATTTCAATAATATTGTATCTTGTGCTCGTCTTCAATACAACATCCTTCTTCAGCTGAGCTTTTTTCTTTTCTTTTGAGTAGGTATTCACATCTGATTATACAGTTGGAGTCTTTCAACAAGACTTCTTTCTTGGTAAGTTGCCCTGACAGCTTTTCTGTATTTTTTTTTTTTTTTTCATGCTAACACCGAGGGAGGTTAGATTAAAACTAAATACAGAGGAATAAATTCTCAATGTCTCCAGACTTGCGGGAATATCTAGATTGCTTTTTGCATTCATTTCTTCCCTCGCTGTTTCTTATGATAGAATTAAAGAGAAAAAAAGAAAAAAGAAAAAAAAAAAGGCTCTATTTTTTAATAAATATCCCCATCTTTCTCAACTGAATTTATGTCTTTCACTACGACAAGTTGTAAAGAAAAGCTGATATGAGATCATCATGGTCAATTAGCCACCAGAGGGAGCCCACATAGCCTCTTGAATGTAACAGAAACACATCATTAGAAGTAAATCAAGATACAAATTTGAGCCACTTTTTATATCATGTGAAACTCTGGGTGGTGTTTCAGTAAGGCTGGGATAAGAATACACCATGTGGCACCAGAGGTGCTTACAACAATAGAAGAGAAAATTCATCTGCCAAATATAGATATAAAAAGAAAACAACAAAGGGAAAATACCGTGAGTCCAGGTAAATTGGCACAGTTCTGACAAGAGGACTGTGCTGATTTATTTTAGTTAAAAGTCAGTCCTAGAAAGTGTGAAGGGTTCAATTGTCCAGTGTTCCTTCTTCATACCAGCCTCAATGCATTTCACAACTTAGATTTAAGCTAATTGAGAACAGCTGGAAGGATTTAATCAAATATTTCATGATTTTTATAAGGTAACAATGGTTAAGTTTTCCCACTTAAATATAGACTTCCTCCCCTATCTGTAGTCACAGACCATCCTGACCTCAGGAGAAAGAATTTACTTCAGTCTTTTGTGTAATCCAGACGAGAAAAGCGACTGTACTGGGAAATTTTGAAGAATTGCTGCAACAAGCTTTGTGACTAATCCTTTCTATGCCCATGTGTGCATGAGAGGTAGTCATGGTTGTGGTTGTGTATTACTTCAAGATTAATCCTGTAGCTATTTTTGACAGTCCAGCCTTTTTTTCAACCTCTGTCAAGGCTTGCGTAAAAATAATGAAAGAGTATACACACACTTGCACATGTATATACACATACATTTGCAAAATACCTCTCTACCTCCCTTTTATTAGAATCATAGAATCATAGAATTGCTCAGGTTGGAAAAGACCTTAAAGATCATTAAATCCAACCACAACCTAACCATACTACCCTAACTATAACAACCCTCTGCTAAATCATGTCCCTCAGCACCACATCCAAAAGGTTTTAAAGCACATTCAGAGATGGTGACTCAACCACCTCCCTGGGGAGCCCATTCCAGTGCTTAACAACCCTTTCTGTAAGGAAGATTTTCCTGATATCCAACCTAAATTTACCGTGGTGCAACTTAAGGCCATTTCCCCTTGACCTGTCACCAGTGAAAAGAGATCAACCCTACTCTTGCTGTAAGCACCTTTCAGATATTGGAAGAGAGAAATAAGGTCTCCCCTCAGTCTCTTCTTCCTTACACTAAACAGCCCCAGTTCCTTCAGTCTCTCCTCATAGGCACATTCTCCAAGCCCTTCACAAGCCTTGTTGCCCTTTTTTGGACCTGCTCCAGCACTTCAGTGTCCTTTATGTCTGGAGGTGCCCAAAACAGAACATAGTACTCGAGGTGAGGCTTCACCAGTGCTGAGTACAGGGGAGGAATTACTTCCCTAGTCCTGCTAACCACACAATTTCTGACACAAGTCAGGATGCCATTGGCCTTCTTGGCCACCTGGGCACACTGCTGGCTCATATTCAGCCAACTGTCCATCAGTACTCCAAATCCTTTTCCACCAGGGAGCTTTCCAGCCACTCTTCCCCGGGTCTATAGGATTACCTGGGGTTGTTGTGACCAAAATGCAGAATCTGACACTTGGCCCTATTGAAACTCATACAGTTGACCTTGCCTACCTACAGACACCTACCTAACTATGTTAGCAGTAGCAATCAGAAGCTAGGAAGCTATATTACTGAAATACAGTGCTAAAAGTGATGTGCTAAGTTTGGAAGTAAAGGAGTCTTCTAAATAACAGGGTACTTCCTTTCTTTAGTGTGGCTTGAAGATAGCTCAGCATCAATACTGAAATTACTTTTAAAGTTATTTTTCTGCTAAAAAGTGATACATCTTGGAACTGTCAAGGAGTATACATCTCTGTAGTCAGATAAGAAGTTATCCCCTCCATCCTCTCCATCACTGATGTAGTCTGAGAGTCTGAGGATGCTTTTTTTTTTTTTTTTTTTTTTTTTGCTTGAGCTTGAAATGAGGCAAATTAGTGACTATCCTATTTTTCAGAGCTTTAAGTGAATCAGCAAAGCCCAATATTCAGAGTTAATCTTGTTAAAAGCATCAGTTTGATTTGGAGTATTGAAGACAGGTAACAGTATTTGCTGCTTTCAATAGCTCCCAAAGAAAGAGATTCTTTCATAAGCAGGGGAAATACTGCCCAAAGGGAGCACTGCTGCTGCTGTCTGTGGAAGTTTTGTCTCTCCCTGTTCTGCCACCACAAAGATTTGTGTTTTTAAATGGAAAGCAAAGAAGACACTCACTCAATTTTCTCTGATAAGTTCAGAATAGTCTCTAGCTAAAAAAAGAACAAACAAAAAGAAGCTGAAAAGCAATGGCATGGATAGCAGAATATTTAGTAAATGCTACCATTAAACATTAATAAAGTACAAAAGAGCAAAATGCATTGATGATAAAATTTTACAGAAATTAAAGCTCATAAATGTTTTATTTTTTTTAAATAAGCAGAGGAAGAACAGATTTTTTTAAGAAAAACAAAATACTGTTGTAAGGCATTTCTAAAGTGGAAAAAACAGTTTTTAATTACAAATCATATTTGATGCACTATTAAAATATATGTAGTTAATTAATGTATGATCTGGAGCAAATCTTTGCAGAAAACTGAAAATGTGTCTCTGCAGAAGTTATGCATCCTGAGTGAAACCTATATAAACTGACCACCTATGACATAGAAGCAACTGGAAAAAAAACAGTGCCGCTGGAGGATTTTCAAATCAGCAGTCAGCTCCTTGCAACTCTACTGGTGGGTGGGATCAGATGCTCTGTGAAACTTCTTACTTCTTGAAAAAAAAATAAAAGGTGATTAATCTTCAAGGTCTGAAGTGACTTATGATGGTGAGTTAATGATCAGTGAATTTAGACAGAATTGTATATATACCCTAAAGCTTTGGACACCTCTAATTTGAATAGTCAAGCCACTTACACATCAAAGAACCACAACTCCACACTTCAGTTTCTTTCACTAAATATTCTCTTTGACTGTATTCCCACTGTAATCAAGAACCCTTTGTAACAAACTTTCTTTAACATAAAGGGAAGAATAAAATCAGCAGACTCACAGATATTCAACGCAAACTTACTGTTCATCTCTAGTACTGGAAATTTAGTGATATGTTTTAGATTCGACCCTAAGACTATATCTCTCTTTCAGTGATTATTTGATTGAATCTCTCTCACCAACAGCATTCAGGAATAATAGGCCATGCTTAAGAGTTGCAGTATTTTCCTTCAGTCTTACCTGATACGTTAACACTGGGCCAGTAGAATTAAACAGATCATTCCTGAACATCAGTAACTGAGCCTCTAACCTACCCCAAGAGACTGCTGACAGCTGCTGTATACCTCTCTGCTGATTGGTCTCCCCTTAGCTTGTAAGCTCAGTTATACCATGGATACACCATACTTATTGTGACAACATTCTTAATCTAACTCCCTCTTCTACATGTACTTCTGTTGAAAATATAAGAATTACTTTAAAAACTCAGTATAATAGGAAAGGACAATTGAATGGTATTTGAGTCACAAAAATGAAGTTTATTAATAGTAGTACTAGTGACCTCTCTGGTGGATGAGGGAAAGGCTGTTGATGTAGTCTACCTAGACTTCAGTAAAGCCTTTGACACTGTCTCCCACAGAATTCTCCTGCAGAAGCTGGCAGTCCGTGGCTTGGACAGGTACACTCTTGGCTGGGTAAGGAACTGGCTGGAGGGCCAGGCCCAGAGAGTGGTGGTGAATGGAGTTAAATCCAGCTGGCAACTGGTTCCGAGTGGAGTTCCCCAGGGGTCAATGTTGGGGCCTGTCCTCTTCAATATCTTTATTGATGACCTGGATGAGGGTATTGAGTGCACCCTCAGTAAGTTTGCAGATGACACCAAGCTAGCTGGAAGTGTCAATCTGCCTGGTGGTAGCGAGGCCCTACAGAGGAACCTGGATAGGCTGGATAGCTGGGCTGAAGCCAATTGAATGAGATTCAACAAGACCAAATGCTGGGTCCTGCACTTTGGCCACAATAACCCCAGGCAACGCTACAGGCTTGGGGCAGAGTGGCTGGAAGACTGTGTAGAGGAAATGGACCTGGGGGTGTTGATTGATGCTAGACTGAACACGAGCCAGTAGTGTGCCCAGGTGGCCAAGAAGGCCAATGGCAACCTGGCTTGTATCAGAAATGGTGTGACCAACAGGAACAGGGAAGTAATTGTCCCCCTGTACTCAGCACTGGTGAGGCCACACCTTGAGTACTGTGTCCAGTTTTGGGTCCCTTGCTGTAAGAAAGACATCAAGGCCCTGGAGCATGTTCAGAGAAGGGCAACTAAGATGGTGAGGGGTGTGGAGTACAGTCTTACGAGGAGTGGCTGAGGAGGCTGGGATTGTTCAGTCTGGAGAAGAGGAGGCTCAGGGGAGACCTTATTGCTCTCTATAACTACCTGAAGGGAGGTTGTAGTGAGCTTGTGGTCAGCCTCTTCTCTCGTGTGACTAGTGATAGGACTAGAGGGAATGGCTTCAAGCTGCACCAGGGAAGGTTCAGGCTGGACGTTAGGAAATACTACTTCTCTGAAAGAAGCCCAGAGAGGTGGTGGAGTCACCAACCCTGGAGGTGTTCAAGGAACCAAGGAATGTTTGAATGTTGTGCTGAGGGACATGGTTTAGTGAGAACCATTGGTGATGGGTGAATGGTTGGACTGGATGATCTTGTGGGTCTTTTCCAACCCTAATGATTCTATGATTTTATGATTCTATGATGCTATACATATATTGAGCTTATATTTTATTCAGATGTTTCTATCCAAGTTTTCAACAACTTTGAAGAAGAGTGGGACAAACACAAGTAAAGAATCTTATTCTCCAAGGGTATTTTCCTGTACCCAAAAAAAAAAAAAAAAAAAAAAAAAAAAAGATCTCAACTGAGAAGGACAATATTTTACCAGTTTTAACCTGAATAATCCAAAACAGTTCCTACTTAATCACTGGATGCTCTTTTGGTTTCTTTACACTACAAAGACACAGGATGATTATATGTCTTGTCTAAGTTCAAACAACGAGTATAATGAAGGGTCAGAAGTAAAAGATTAATAAATGGTTGATAGTATTCTATGGTCATTGCCTTTAGTTTATATTTCAAACTTCTTAATGACTTGTAAAATTCTTGTTACAACACATGAAAGTCTTCATAGAAGATTTCTTTAAAAGAAATCTTGAGCTAATGGCGACAATAGCAAATCACTTTTTCCTTTTAGTGTTGAGTTGATATGAAGGGACAACGTTTTGGAAATCATGTTTGTTTTTTTTTTGTATTTGTGGTTTGGGTTTCTATTTTAACCATGAAAGTTAAAAATGTTCTGTATTCAGGATGTAAATTTCACTCACAAAAATGAGTAAGAACTGTCTGTGAATTTATTGTCATGTGTATTTATTTCTTGTCTTCCTGGAAATTAAGTCATATAGCATCCCTGTTGTCTGGGAATAAAGATCCAGATATTAGTGGCATACCCTCTTATCTCCAATTTCTTTTCGGTCTGTCCTCCATCTTTGGATAGAAAATAAAATCTACACATGGTTTTTCTCACCATATTTTTACACTAGTAAGATGAGAAATCTGGGAGCTACTTGGAGTGTCCGAGTTGGAATGGAATGGAGAAAGGTGGATTGAAATGTATCTATGAATCTCTTTCCCATCAATGATTAACAACTTTTGGTCTTAGATTTTAAAAACAAAACAAAACAAAACAAAATATAACACAGATAGATTCTGTTCCTTCATACCATCTAATTCCAGATATAGCGTATGGATGACTTAAAGCAAGGCCACACTTCAATAAACATTCAAAACACAAAGTAGAGTGAGCTTTCAGGTAATCAATCTTTCAAGATTTCTCTGACATTGTATGCCAGCATTCTTCTGACAGCATCATGACATTCCTGAAAGCTCTTTGAGCACTGGACTTTTAGGCTGACTCTTTCCATAAAAGAGAATCACTGCAAAAAAATGAGAACAATTTTTCTATTCCTACATGACAAATTGACTGTAACAGGGAATTCTTACTACTTTAAATTACAATAGAAACAAGAGAACAGTTTTAGAAACAATCAAACAAACAACAGCAAAAACAAACAAACAATACTAATAATAATGAATTCCTTGGTGTGTGAACCACAAGATAAAAAATAATTTCAAAATTAGCAATACTTTCAAAACATATATTAATTTTAACTTTCCACATGAATTGTCTGCTTCCTATGAAGCACATTCTTCTTTCTTTCATTATTTTTACAAAGTTTTTATAACCTATTTCCTAAAGGGAAATGTGTTTTTCAGTCCACGACAATTTGACTTAGTTCAGTTTAATGTCTATAGTTTGGTGTAAAATTGTCATCAGTTCAGATGTTAATAACTAGAGGAAAGAGAAATGTGGAAAAGAGAAGCAATGAAGAAAATTAAATGGTGAGAATAGTGTTTCTGCAATAGAAATTAAAATTAACATAACCTACATGCAACATCCCTTTTGAACTTACAAAATGTATGTTTTCACTCAAGCATGATAACTGGACTTCTTGTAATCTTTATCACACTTTTATATTAAAAAAATAATAATAATTGTAGGGAGAAAAAACTGTGTAGGAAAAGAAAAAAAAAAAGCTTCAACATTGTTTCTATGGATATTTATACATTTTCTTTACATTTTTCACTTAATTATGCTATTTGAATTTGCTGTTGCAAGCTGCGAAGCAATGTATCATTGCACTGCAGAGCTGGCTGTATTCCCTTTGCTTGCCTTTGAACTAAAATGTATAAGAGACTATAAATATAAGACTTTTGCAGTGGGCAAAGGGATACAGATAATTGTAATGGGGACACTACAGCAGAATAAATTATAGTTATCTGAGTGCCAAATATTCAAAGTATATTTGAGTAGTGGAGGGACATGTTTGCAGCAACTACACCAAAAAGATCCATGTGCACATTCTAGAACAAGAACAGAAAAATTTTGTTAACGAATGAATGACATTATTTGTATCTTTAAGCAGATAGATTTCTTTGAACTTAGACAAGTTGAACTGAGATGTCTCAGATAAGAGTAGTGTAATATGCCCATATCAGAAAAAAAAAAAAAAAAAACCACCGAGAAAGTGAAGGGGAAAGAAAGAATTTGAATCACACTATCCAACAGATAAGACATTTCCTGGGCCAGTTCCCTTACTGCGTACAGCTTTTCCAAACTTAATACCCAGAATAATAATACCAGTAGGTGAGCTTCAGGGACATATCCTTCTTGCTTCTCCATGCTTCTCTAACAAGAAAAGCTTATACATATAAGTATATTTTTTAGAAAGAGTTAACTTTCTAAAAAACTTTATATATAATATATATATATATATAATAATGTATTACAGAATTCTCTTGTCAACAATAGGACATTAGCATGTGCTAGTGAGTTCACATCAAATAGTACCTACAAAAATAAATAAAATTCTTATTATAGACTTTATTTCCTACACAAGAGATTAACTTCATAACTGAGGAAGCCTTGTTGCTTTCAAAGTCTTCACCATAGTAATACCCTCAAGCTACTGCAATTGCAGTCTTATACTTTTGAAAAAAATAAAGTCACATAATGCCTGGAGATTAGATTTTTTGCACTGCAGCAGAACTTCTTTGTTGACTTCATCAAGACAAATAAAATTTGTGATTTTTTAAATGTCTCTTAACACTCACTACTCTGTATTTTAAATTTTGCACTTTGCTCTCATCTATTGTTAATGTCAGTCTGGGACAAAATGTTGCCATGTTTAGAAATTGGATTTGGGCTCCTAAATCAATGAAGTACTTCTAAAAATGTTATTCAATTTTTTTCTTCAAAAACTCTCACTAGATGGCTTAAATCTGCACTCACATAATCTCAGAATACCATAAAATCTTATCTACACATTTTTTATGTGCATATTTTTAACATTTTATACTTATTCAACAGAACATATATACTTAAAATAAGACTTTAATAAATTGGTATAGCTGAAAAAGTCATATATATATAAATTATTATGGTTTTTTTTTTAATATATATTTTTCTCTTTGCTTAAAGAATGTGCACATATTAGAAAGAAAGGATTTTAAATCAAATAAGGAAATATTTGTAGCAGCTATGTGTAGTTTTCTCCTTTTACCCAGTTACACATTTTTGGCATTTCTACACTTCTATGAACATAAAAATTTATCCTACTTATCATAGACATGCATGACAGTTTAAAATCACATTAATGTGCTCTATTTCTCTAATTGAAAAAATATATGCATTATTTTAGTATCAATAAAAGCTCAACCAGCAAACCCTCTCTTGACAATCTGATGAAAAACAAAACCAAACCTTCATGGATTGTAAGTGCTTTCTGGTTGGCCTTTGAAGCCCCTTCACATGAACCTACATGATATCCCCGAGTTTATGCTCCAAACATGGCTGCTAGGGCTGTGAATACTTATATTTTTAAAAAGAAAATCAAGGCACAGTGGAAAAAGGTCTTGGATGTAGCACTTGGATGTTTCCCTACACTGTCCCCTAAAATGTCACTCATCTTCCTCAATCTGTCTTTGTAGACTTGGGGAGAGTATTAGCAGAAGTTATTCTGTTTCTTCTGTGGCTGCACTAGCTGGTGGAGGATCCTTGAATGGTTCACAACAAAACATGCTGGTCAAGAGTCCCCTTCCTGCCAGCTGTGACTGAAGAAATACCATAAGAAAGAGAAATCTGAGGGAGACTGCAATCCTCTGACAGAAAAGGGCTAACTCTCCCTTTAAAAACTCATTCATCCTGCCTGTCAGCATCATTATCTCTTCTGACACTGGAAGGGCTCACTGTAGGCTGTACAGAAGGGCTGGGAGACAGCAGGGAAGGCAGCCCAGGATATACATGCTTGTGCTTCACTCTCCTGATGCTTACACAAGTCTCTCCAAAATTCATATTTTTAAAGTCCATCCTTTTCCCAAGCTCTTACATGACTCATAGTTTTGTTTCCTGAAATGCTACTAAAACATGCGTGACAATTTCACGGCACCAATCTGATGTATAACATTGCTATTGTAAGTTAATGGCAAAATACAAAATGTGTTTTGCAGTTAGCCATCTTTGGAGACTGCGGAGTCTGTGCAGCCCTTTCTGAACATGTGTGACACTGCTTGCATTGTAAGACCCTACCAACATTGTCAGAAGTCTTCAAGCAATTCTTCTATGTCACAAAGGAGCAGCTAGGTAAACAGTGCAACAGCAAGAATTTTGCTCCAATTGTATTTCCTTGTCCTCAGAACGGCAATATACTAATAACAATCCTCCTGGAGACAGTTTTTCAAACAAAAGCACAGCTACATATAAAATTTCCACAACTCTAATTTTCCAGGATATTGTTCTGATACAGTACTTGCCTTTTGCTCTCTTTCTCTGAACTAATCTGAGCTCAATAATAGATCAAGCAAAGAGGTGTACACAGAGTGTATTAAAGTTGCCTCCACTTTTCCTTACAAACAAACTGCCATCTGTCATCCAGGTAACAGCCTGTGAAAGCAGAGAAATTTCAGTTTGAAGAAAAGATCTAGAAAGAACCAGTCACTGCATCCGTATTGATTACTGCAAATATGCTGCTGTAAAGGCAAACTTGTTTGGGAATGGGAGTCTGAACTCTTATAATCTCTCACAAAGGTACAGGAGGGAAAATGGGAGCTTAGAGAAAGGCATAATTATAGTGTCTTCTTGCTGGAGGGATAAAATGTCATCTTCCTGCATAATAAATAAATTAGAATTTCAATATTTAAATCCTCGTCAGAGAGAAAATCTGTCACAGAAAAACCATTAATTTTTATGCTGCCTCTAGGGTAATTTTTCACCATTGAGTGCATTTGACTGTTAAATACTAATATGAATTAAATAAATGCTTATGAAGTCTGAGATATCTAATCAAGAAAACCCAGAAAAGATTAAAATGACATAAATGACATTCCCATCTCTTTCATCCTCTGCTCCCCCCAGAACAGTTGCTGGTTGTGATATCCAGATGCGAAGCATCTAATGAGCATAATGGCATCTATTTTAGGAACTACTGTAGCATCAATATTATTTTACAGATCACGATGCATTAGAAAAAAATTAAAGACAGGGAAATTGTGGTGTCCCTATCACTTGACTTCATCAGTGGCACTTCGTAGTTCATCGCTGAAACCTGTCAGACTCTCAGTAAACAACATTACCTCAGTGTCATCCATATTCACCAGAAAGTCCTAATAACTCCTGAGGTAACCTTGACTGTCAGCTGTGAACAAAAATAGGGACTACACTTAGTGGTCTGGTCACATCATTCTTTTCCAGACAGTCCTTCCTATTTCTTTCTTCATTCTTACATTTACCTGAAAGCTCAAATCCCTTCTTCTTTAGACAGTCTTTAAGTTGAACTCTCTACAAAGGATCCCATCTTTCTATCCCTGAAGAGACAATAAATAAATAAATAAATAAATAAATAAATAAATAAATAAATAGACCAACAGTATTTTCACTCAGATACAATAATTAAAGATGATTTGCATTTATACAGTACTGAAGTATAATGTTTCACATAAAATAATTAAAAAAAACAATAACAAAATAATATATAACTTTCTGCAGTTTTTCAAATTAAATGCTCAGCCTATTCTTTCTACTACTATCATTTTTCCACATACTTCTCTCCTTCATCATGACAGTCTTAGTGCCCTTGTGTGCCCTGAAAGAAAGTATAATGAGGACCAGCCAGAGTTCAGGAAGCAGAATAGCAACAGGTGAATACTAAGATCATTGCTGAAATCCTTAGATTTGTGATATAGCCCTGAAGTTATATAGGACAAAAACTGGAGAAACTTTCTGGAAGAAAACCCGAATACTGACTAAACTGCCTGCCAGAATTTGACCCTAACCTGTCATGAAAGTGTATATTGAGAGCTAAAGTGATAAAGCCATTTTAGGAACTTAACTGGGAAACATTCAAAGTCACAGTTAATACAGATGTACCAATCAAATGTAGTAAGGGCCTAAACCACAGATGTAGAGGCATTTCTACTACCATCATGGTCAGCACAAACCTTGACCATCTACTTAGCAGAGACCTTTTCTCCTACCTGCAAACAAGAGATCATCATTTCATTCAGTTTTATCTGGCTCGGTACTATGTAGATGCTTAATTTTTATTATTTTTTTCCTCCTGTTTGTTACCATAGAGATGGGAAGCACAAGGTGAGAGCACAGCAACATTTTGTGCACAAAGAAAAGAAGGTGGAGATCACCCACTAGAGCTTCTGACAGAGAGCTTTATGTGAGATGGTTTGCTGACAGCTGTAAGGCTTTTTTATGATAAAACATTTTTTTTAAAAAAATTATATATTTATTATTATTATTATTTAGTAAATATGCCTCAAGTATATTTCTGAAAGCTGTCTCAGAAATGTCATGATCTTCATCACTTCAACTATGCTTGTTTGCATGTCCTGTATAATCGTCGTCAGGAAAGGTAACATTGGAGGGCAGATATGGAGCTAAACCTGTGAAAACTCATAGCCTTCCAATCAAGGTTGTAGTGACACCTATTTGGAAGATTGCACAGAGTGCAGGATACAATGTGCCCAAAAAGCATTTGCTACTGCTGCCAAGGTGGCAGGCAAAAAGAACACAGTTAAAGCCCTGAATGGTCTTCCAGTCTGTCAGCTCAAACAAGAAAAGCATCTCTTGATAACTGTTGCAAAGTGCAAGAGAGCAGCTTTGAGAGGCAACTCAGACACATCACAACCATGGAAACCAGGAAGTAGAGAGTTGTTCATCCAGACTACAAATAATTAATCTTCATTTACAAGTATCATACAGAAATACATGTCTGTAGTTGGGAACACCACTCTCTTTTGAGCTTTAACAGCCATTAATTCTGAATCTTAGAGAGCAACTCTTCAACAACTGAGGTCGCATAAGAAAATGCTGCCAAGAGAAGGAACACTTCTTGTTAAGAGCATTTGATGAACTATGAGTGAGAAATGCAATTGGTGAAAGATGTAATGATGAGTAGTAATCATGAGAGGTTTCCACAAATAAATGATAGTGTGAACAATAGTATGTTTTGCTCGTTTAGCTACAGGGTCACTCAAATCAAGACTTGCATCTACAGTTTCAACATGTACTTGGAAAACCGGGACAAAAAATATTATCTTATTTGGGGATTGCTGCTCCAAATAGGAGCAAGGAGCAAGGCTCCAAAGGGCTTAAATTAGGAACTCTGTTGTTGTAGAATTTATATCTTATATCTGAAATTGATGGTGTGTTTGAATCATGATCTAAAAAAAAAATAACTGCATGTTTTTTCCTTATGGCATCCAAATATTACCATTCCTCATTCAATTCCAACTGCATAACTTCAGGAATATATATATATATATATATATATATATATATATATATATATATATATATATATTTTCTTCTTCCTTTTTGATGAGTGAAGAGACATTAGATAGCTGCAGTCAGGATTCATGAATTCAAGGCACACCTCTACCTAGTGCAGTAAACTTGTGGCCATCTTTTTATTTTTCTGACATTAGATGTCTAGAATTTTATTCCATTCAGAGATTTAGTAAAGATTTACAATAAATAAATAAATAAATAAATAAATAAATAAATAGATAAATAAATAAATAAATAAATATGAAGAATGTGCTGAACAGGCAATAGAATAACTTCATTCTCGTGACTGTGTCACGCTATTTTAGTAGTTTCCTTAAAATACTGCTATATAAGAATTATCAGAGTGGAAAGAATGCAAAGGAAACCATGTTCCAAAAGAATAAGTCTAGAACATATAAAAATCAAATTACTTTACTTCAGTATATTCCTTTATAGAGCAGGATGGTATGCAAGACTAATGCAAAGAAGATAAAAAGTAATTTCATTTTCTGGTGTTGTGCTTGGGAATATTAGAAAATGAAATTCCCTCAGCTAATAGTGGACTTGCTTCAAATATCAACTGCCAAACAGAATATTCCTTCTGACAGGATTCCACTTACCCAGTTCTTCGCAATACAAGAGATCTACTTGGTTTCAAGGAAAGAGAATGGAGCATAATGCAGAAACTGTCATCTGCTATGGATGACTGCAACCTCAGCACGCTGCAGGAAACTTTGTAGAAAAATGCTACTTGTAGAGCATTTATTTGGTGAAATTATGAACTGAACACTGACAAAAGTGCAATGAAAGAAAAATATAACATGTTTAGGAGGAGCGGAAGATCTTCTATTAATTAGAAACATCTAATTTTGTGCCTATTTACCATTAAGGATAATTTTTTCTATCTCTAGTGGGAATATCTTAATACTATGAAATAATAAAGAAACAGTATCTATTTAGGAGCTTAAAACAAAGACTACAATCAATGTGAAAGAAATGGTACCATATAAAATGTAAATGTTCAAATCTGCATGTATTTTTCTTTTTAGCACACTTAACATACAACTAACAGTAAGACAAACAGCATATTTAGATTATACTTCATTTCTTTATAAATTGTCTCTTCTGCTGAGTTTATTTTAGCCTAGATTCCAAGTACAATCTGTGCAAAGTATTAATTTCTTAATCTTTAATTGAACATGGCAAGTTATACTTTTTAGCCTTCTATTATTACGTATGATAGTCAATATGATTCAAGTATTACCTCAGATTCAAGCATAGCACATTCTTTTCACAAATGAAGAAATAACAAAGGTTGAACAATTTCACCAAAATACTGAATAATGCTATATACATATGTAAATAATATCCTGAGAGAGTGTTGGTACCCTGTATGTTAATACTAAAAGGAGACAAAATCATATAGATAGTATACAACAGTACCATGCTATGAGACTGTGGTAGTAGTCAGAAGAAAAGTTTAACTAATAATGTTACCCTTAAAGGATTTATTTTGGGTCTGTTTAGCCTTGAGGAGAGAAAACTGAGAGGGGACCTGATCCAGGTCTATAAATATCTAAGGTGTGGGGGGCAGAGTGGTGAGGCCAGACTCTTCAGCAGTATGTGGAGACAGGACAAAGGGAAACGGCCAAAAACTGGAGCATAGGAAGTTCCGCACAAATGTGCACAAGAACTTCTGTACGGTGAGGGTGACGGAGCACTGGAACAGGCTGCCCAGGGAGGTTGTGGAGTCTGCTTCTCTGGAGATATTCAAGACCCGCCTGGATGCCTACCTGTGTGACCTGGTGTAGGGATCCTGCTTTGGCAGGGGGGTTGGACTCGATGATCTCTGGAGTCCCTTCCAACCCGTGTGATTCTGTGATTCTGTGTGATTCTGTGATTCTGTGATTCTTTTCATAGTAGTAGATCTTCATTTGTCACACAATTGCATTACGCAACACACTCAGGCTTTCAGCTGACTTCCATTATTTTGATTATTCCAATAAAATAAATGCTTATTTTAAAAATCTAAAACTGAAATTACATCCAGTGATAGCAATTTCATATATGAAGACTGATAGTCCTTCTATCTCATAGCTATTGACTTATATTCTATAAATGCAGGTGCTAAAAGGTGGAATAGTTTTACCTTCCAAAGGAAACAGATTCTACCAAATTAGTTACCGTACTGTATTCCTACATTACCTCAGGCATAAAAATGAGAGGCAAAGCTGCAGGTGAAGTCTGCATATTACCTGAGTAAAATTATTATGAAACCTTTAGTAAGTCATTTTTACAGCGATGTAGAATAATGAGTTTCCAACATGAGATTTCAGCTGTGTTTAAATAGTCTCTGTACAGAAATTAAGTATATTCCAATTCTGTAAAACCTTGTGCAATTTGTGACCAAATGCACTATTAGATATATATATATTTTTATAAGGAGCACAGCAGCAAATATACCATGTGGGAGTTTCAGCAGCAGATACCAAAGGGAAAATAATGCTACTGAGGGGTAAGCCACCTCCTGTTCTGTTTTTCATAATGTGGAGAAATGATGGAAAGTTTGCAGCTTAACAGCCTTAAGTTGCAGGCAAGGTCAGCAGTCATCATTTGACGAGCTCATTTATTTGGGTCAAGCAGTGAAAATCATAAAACACAGTAATAAACAAGGCTATGCAGACAAGGCAAATGATGTGGTTACACCAGCTTCCTGACTCTTCTATAGTCAAACTATATGACATTGATTCCGGAGGGTGAGGAAGTAGGAGGAAAGGAGTACTTAAGGCCTTAACTTACTTATTTAGAAATTTCTGCTGTTGTTCCTATTCAAGGCAAAAATAAATCTGGTATAATTCAATAAACAGGAAAAACATTTATTCAGCTACAGTAATTATATATGTATACTGATTAACATGTAGAACTCACTGTCATAAGATAGCACAAGTTTAGGAGGTTAATGAGATGCTGGGTGGTTTTACAGTGTAAATATTCACAGTTATCTTACGTATCTTAGGTACATAAGATTTTGCACCATCAAATTATTATTCACATTCCATTTGAGGTTAACAAAGTGCAACAAGGGAGGCTTCATTTTTTTTTTCCTATCACCAGCAGTTCTAAGTAAAGAGGCTGAGCACACAGCTGTTACAACATGCCCTTTCTTACACGCTATCCAACATCAGAGTGAATGGTTATTATTAAAAACAATAATAGTAAAGAGTGTAACACAATTGTATTACAAGGAAAATTAGCTTTTTACTTACAGGGCTTTGGGGTTTATTTTTCCCTGTATGCCTATATCCAGAAAATAATAAAAAATAATTTAATTATAATGTGGCTATTAATTTAATAATATTGTGATTAGTACTGTATTCACATGGAACTTGGTACCCATATGATATCTGTGTGTAGTGAAAGAGTATCAGTAGTATGCTAAAGAGATGAAGATCATTCCAAGAAAGATAATCTATTTTGCCTTCTCCCCAGCATTTATCTCTGGTTTTATCTTTTTTCTAAAGAGAGAAAATCAGGAAACTTACAATCTGCAAGTCAAACTACAACAAAACAGAAGTTACCTTGAATCCAGGACCAAGTCCAAAAACCTGTGAAGCACCAATGTTCCCTGCATTTCAAGAGGATAAGATGTAAACCAAATTAGTTTCTTAGAGCTTGCCACTTACAAGCATTCGGTATGAAGATAAAGATTACATTCTGTTTCTTTTTAGGGCCCCAAAACATACACAGTTTGCTGAAGATACCCAACTTTTAGTATGAAATTTGTCACTGAGTGTAGACCACATTCATTAGAGCTCCATAGAAGCCACATTTCCCCCTTCTGTTTGATGCCCGAGCTAGTATGCTTTGTCTCTGGGTGTCAGTATAAGCCTCAATGTATGTACCTCAGTTAGGAGGAACAGAAGATACGTGACTCCAACAGCCGACTGCCTTAAGCATGGACAAATGCCTTTACTCTTCTTAGTCTCCCATATTATCTGTTCTGATGGTTCTGTTAATCCCTGTCTGCCATATCTTTAAAAATAAAAATAAAAGGTATGAAAAACAAACTCACAATCAGACAAATCAAGAAGCAACTGAAATTATAAACTTGTTACCTGAAGGCAATGAATGCATGATCTACACAGACATGCTTAGGAAGAAACAAATTTGGAATGCATCTCTAATGGCCTATCCTTCATGGACTGTGAAAGATGAGCTACTACATTTAACTGATAAAAGTAGGACTCATCATACTTTATGACAACTGATTTCATTGTTTTACTTATTAAAAACTAAAGAAAGCTATTATAAATATCTGTCATTTAGGAGCACTTCAAGGACAAGGGGGAGACTACTCCTGCTCTGTGCAGATACAAAGGTTCAGTCACCCTTGTCTTACAAGTTGTGGTCTATTTCCTTGTGATTAGAAGCTGGCTTAGTTCCTTCCCCTTGCAGGGGCTTAAGGCAGGGCTGTCAGTCTAACTGTGTTACTGCAAGATACCAGGTATTGATCCCTCTCTGACTGTTCATTTCCTCTCAAAACCAGACCACCTGCTCAAAAAGTCCTTTGAGTTGGGCACGCTTGAACCCATGATATTCCCTTTTTCCCTCAGGCCCTTGGGGGACATTTACATTCTGGAGTTCCCCAAAACAGAAGGTCTGGGCAGCTCTTTTGCTCCTTAAGATGTCTGTCTGGGTACATGCATCAACCCAGGATGTTTCTAGCCCCACATCTGGCTTTCCACCTCAGCTCAGTTACTGTGGAGGGTGGCCACCATGTTTCTTTAAATAGAGAGGTGCTCTCTTATGTTCTCAAATGAGAAAAAAATGATCCAGCTGCTGCCCTTGCCATGTGTTCTCCTGTGAAAACTGCCATAATACCCCCTACTGACACACCATGACCTATTTGCCAGTCCTGATCACAGTGCTCCTGTTCTTGTGCTCACTGGGACTTTGTGTGAGTTGGAGTGAACCCCACTACTCCTGGCCCTGCCCACAACTCCTTGGCCACTCTAACAAGGATTGCTCAGACCTGGCAGGTCCTAACAGGTCTCTACTCACTCTGAGAACACCTCAGTTTCAGGATACTCCTTGCCCACTACTATATCCTGCTTCACTGCAGAATGAGCCTGTACTGGAGCTGGTTGACTCAGAGAATGACCTATCTCAGAAAATGAAACAATTTTGAGAAGTGAACTCCCTAAAATCTAACAGGGTTCAGCAAAACCAACTGTAAGGTTTTATAGTTGTGTTGCAACAGTCTCAGATATGTCTACAGACTGGGAGAAGAACCCACTGAGAGCAGACCTATGGAGAAAAAATTGGAGGTCCTGGTGACAAAAAGTTGGAATTGAGCCAGCAGTGTGCTCTTGCATCAAAAGAGGGATGGCCAGCAGGATGAGGGAGGTCAGTATTCCCCTCTACTCTTGTAAGGTCCCATCTGTAGTAATGTGTCCAGGATTGGGGCCTCCAGCATGCAGAAGATGTGGAGCTGTTGGAGCAGGTCCAAAGGAGGGCCATGAAGATGATCAGAGGGCTGGGGAGACATCATTGTGGCTTATAAACAGGAGGTATATAGACTTATTACATGATCTGGTACTGGTAGGACAAGGAGTGAAAAATTCAGACAAAAAGAGGGGAGATTTAGAAATTTTTCATTAACAGGGCAGTGAGGCACTAGCACAGGATGCCAACAAAAGCTATGGATTCCTCATCCCTGGAGGTGTTTAAGGCCAGATTGTATGGGGCCCTGGGCAGTGTGATCTGTTGTGTGGCAACCCTGCCCACAGCAGGGGGGTTGGATCTTTATGAACTTTAAGACCCTTTTAGCTTAAGTCATTCAATGATTCTATGAATGCTGCACAACATTATATCATTAGAGATCTAAAATTTCTGCCAAATGTAATAGCCCAATTGTTATAGCAGAATCACGCATTTTTTGGTCAGAAGATATCATTATGCTCTTCTCTGCCTTTATACAAAGTGTAGACTGCAATGCTTCAAACTCTGATCTTAGCATACAAGAAACTGCTTGGAGTCAAACTGGGGAAAAAGATCTTCTGAAAAGTCATCCAGTTTTACTCATTCTTAAATAATCTCGTTATTACTGTTTTTCTTTCCAGATGAAAAACATCTGATTCATTGTTTGTATGTCAGTGGAAACTTACATTGAATACCACTACAAGGTTTTCCCGTTCTTGTTTTTTTTTTCCTTGATATATAAGTGCAAACTATAAACAAGTCTCCTGACAGAGTGGTTGTTGAAATACTGAAACACAGAAATTTAGAAAAAAAGAGCAAATACTTCATATTTCAAGCCTACTCCATTTTCCTGGGTTCTAAGTGAAGCCACTTTCATCATGTTTTCAAAGCACATATTAGTCACAAATCAAAACATCCAAGGGAAGAATAAAGGAAATATGTGTTTAAATAAAGGTGTCATAAAAGGATATACAAGTTAGAAGAAAATCCCAGAGTCCACAGTTGTGTAATATGATTGAGTCCTTCAGTCTGTCTGAAATGCATGATCATTCTCAGCATAACTGCCTTCACAGAATCACAATAGGGTTAATGCTGAAGGGGACCTCCTGAAGTCAGCTGGTCCAACACTACTTCAGCAGAGCCACCCAGAGCAGATTGCCTAGGCTTTCGGCAGCTTTTGAAGATCTCTTAAGAGAAGACTCTATGACCTATGTAGGCAACCTGTGTGGGGGTGCATTGTGGTTTAACCTGGAAAGCAGCTGAACACCACACAGATGTTTGCTGACTCCTTTGCCACAGTGGAATGTAGAAGAGGATTAAAATAAAAGCATAAGAACTTGTTGATTGAGATAAAAATAGTTTAATAATAAGGAGAAGGGGAGAAAGATAAATGGAAAGGGAAAGGGATTACTGACAGAAATCCTCCCCAGAAAGAACTTTATCTGATAGTGGTAGAAGTAATAGTGAAGTTTTGCTGACAAGTTCATAGACAAGGAATGTTCCTGTAAGTTCTTGTTGCCATTTCAAGATTTTAAATTTTATGTAATCTGTAAATAAATGAACTGCAATTAGAAAAAACAAAAATGATATACTATAAAATGTCCTAAATCTCCTACACATGGTGACTGTTCTCTGTCATACTGTTAAGCCTCCAATCTAGAGGAAGTTATGAGCTACTAAACCCATAAATAAAATAGCCTTTACACAGGGTACCCAGTGCTGGTGTCAGAAATTGCACAGCACTAACTTAATTTCTCTCCATCTCCCTCCTCTGTCTTCTGGGATACAGAGGAGAAGAAGCAAGTATTTCAACTTGGCTATGAAAGATACATAATCAGGAAATATTTGTGTCAGGTAGAGATTTGCTGAATGGAACTAGAGTACTACATTTATTATTACTTTTTTTTACTGCTATTACTACTACTTTTTATAATCACTTACCATAGAATCACAGAATGGCCAGGGTTGAAAAGGACCATAATGATCATCTAATTTCAACCCCCCTGCCTGTACTTGTCATCAATACAGAAAATAGATTTGTCTAGGAATAGACTCAGTTGGGCAGGGGTGGAGATTTCATAGTGGATAGGTGGAGGATTACTTGTTTGTTTTGCATTTTGGTTTTTTGTCTTTTTAACTAGTAAGTAAATAACTAAATTAAGTCCTTGAGAGATCTTGTCCTCTTCCTCAGAAATCTGTTTTGTGAGAAACCAGGTAGCATAATACTATAAGAAATAACAATTCTAATGCATGTCCATTTTACATTATGAGGAAACAAATACATAAATAATAGTTAGATCTGGAGTTTACTTGTCAAAATATTCAATATTCTCATGTTTTCAAACTCCATTTTCATATTCAGTGATTTAAAAACATTTTGAACTTCTATATCTTAAATAATAGGCATATTTTACGATAACAGACAAATACTGACCACTGAGAATTAAATAGTCTTCAAAAGCATGAAAATGATTTTTATCATTTAGCACATATTCTAAACCACAAATTAATTTATCTTGTTTACTGTAGTACAAAATGGATCAGATAATGGTTTTACTTCATTAAGTAAATGTTTTGTGTAACATTTAAGATGAATCACAATATGTTTTTAACCTAAGTCATAACCTAGGCTTTGCGTACCTCAACAAATTAAAACTGTTTAAAACTTAAGCAATTTTTTCCATATCTAAAAATTGATATGAGTCTAATTTACAACACTATGGAATTTTTTCCATTATCCTTTTGGACGTTCACAGTTGTTTATTGTTTCTTTGTTTTCATGATCTCTGAATGCTGTCTTCCATGCAGAAGCTGAAAGGCATGAAAGTTCAATTAAAATATATCACTGGAGATGAGAAACAGAAAAATTAATTGGCTTGGAATAATTTATATTCTTTAAACATTTATGAGGATGCTAAAATGAATAAACGAATATCTCTCCAAAAGAACCATTATCACATTCATTGTAACTTTTTATCTTACCTTTGAAATATCTCTTGGCATCTAATCACCTATTGTAAATAATACAGAACTAATTATAATTTGCCATAAGTTGATGTCTCATATTTTGGAAAGCTTCCTTTAGTGAATTCATAGTGTTAACAATAAACAATACTATCTTTACAAAGGCAATAGGATATAGTTTTGATTCTGCTTCTTGGTTTTTGCTTGCTTGCATGCTTTGTTTTGTTTTTTCCTTCCCTGAAAGAAAATACTATAACTGCTAAAAGTGTTAAAGCCCTGAAAATAGTATATAAATGCCGTAGGGAAACAGTTAGATCATGGTGATTGAGCACCTGGTGAAGGAGTATGGCTGGCCCAGGGAGCATAGGCAAATTGTGACCAGAAGGAGTGGACGAAGGGTGGAGCCACCCTGGGCCCATGTAAGTGCCAGCCATGGAAGGGAGAGCTTTTCTTAGAACTAGGCTGTATCCTTGAGGGAGTGCTGCATAGTCATATAGTCCCCTCACCAGCTGAGTGAGTTCCATTCTTATTTCTGTATATGACTGTTGTGAATACTTTGCCCAGTATTGCCAAAAGGATGCCAGAAGCAATTTTGCTTTTTTCATGAGCAGAAGAAACCCCCCCCAAAATTTATTCCTTTATCATAAACATTTTTGGTAAATTATGTTATGCTTATTGGCAGTATCATTTCTAACGAAATACAGATGACAATAATTTAACTTGTCCCCTGCACAGACAGGAAGTGACAAGGTCAGATTTAAGAAAAATTGAACAAAATTGGAGGTTTCAAGGCAGCTGGGTAGATTTAATAGTGGGTGGAAATAGCCAGCCTGCATGGAAAGAATGAGATATCATGACCGCACAGCTGATTCCAAAAGTTCTTCTTCCTTTCTCTATAATGCTGACTGTTGGCTCTCAGTGATGAGAGATGAGGAAGACCAATTATGTCTGTGGAGCTGGAAAATTGTGTAGCATTCCCAAAAAGTTATCTTTTCCATAAATTTTACTACCAAAACGTAGTAATGCCTTGTTCAGGAGAGAGAGAAGACAAGCAGCAGCATGGAGACAGGGAGTTAACCAGTATAACTACCTACCTGCCATTTCTTTTGGACTCTGCCTAGTCCAAAACAGAAGCCACTGACTATCTAAAAGATATCTGCATTACATATGGACAGAGACACTTGAGCTTAATTCTGCAGCTATTAAAGAAAAGGCAGATGCAAAATTCCGTAACATTGAACCTGCATGTGGAGCTGAATGAACTTATGTTCCCTCATAGAAGGAAGTACTATTTTATATGCAGTAAAAGGAAGTATAAAACATATATGTACATAAACACCATTTTCCCTTGTGAAAAATAATTAAATCTAAGTGAAGAATCATCCCTGATATCTTTTTTTTTTTTTTTAATTAAACATCATTCCATAGTATCATAAGAGTTACTCTAGTTCACTGTATTACTGAACATATGTCTTTCTTTGTACGTTTTAGTGGCAATGCAACTCACAGTAGCTATTTAGATGTTTCATTAGAGAAAGTGTTTTGTCTTTTTTTAGTGCTTCATAAAACGAAATAAGAATATAAACGCGATATAGTTTACTCCCATTTAGTTGGATTTGTAACTACAGGCTCACAAATGTTTGCCGAAAAAGTTTATGAACTACTTATAGTAGCATGTGTCCACTCATAAAATGAAAACTTTTATGTTTGTAAGTCTGTCTAGCCTTTCTTATTGAAGTAAGAAAATACAAATCACTACCTACTTCACTTTGGGAAGAGGAACGTTCAATTCACTTTTATTTTTATCATCATGTATTCTTATAGTAGATTTGGGCTTGTGAAAGTATTTCTTCCTGTTTCTACAATGTATCAGATGACAAACTATTTTTTCAATGCTTTGGAAAATAAAGCTTACTTTAAAGTCATTGTCTTCATAATTCTTATTCTACACACAAACCTAGCCCAACTCCTATCTCCTACATACGTGACAAAGAGAAGAAATACTTCAGTAATAGAACTTCAGTGAAAGTTAAGCTGCAGAACTTCAGCCTGGATATCTGTGACCAGGCACTATCTCTTTCAATTTAGGAACGATTAACAGAAGAATCCCACTATCCATAAAATTGAAATGCATCTTCTAGATTTCCTTCATCCTCTTGTTTTTACAGTCATAATTTTATTTATACACTGCAAATAAACTAGTAAATGTTAACAAATGAAGACATGATAATTGAACCTGTTGAGAATGAGTTTGTTCCTATTTGTTGTACAAGAAACTGGGGACACATCTTCGAGTCCTCAGCTTTCTGCATCAGACATTTTCATTTATTTGTCTATTTTGGCAACTGCTGAAAAGTTACATAAATAAGTTAGCTCGAAGATTGGCAACTATCCCAAATACATGTTTTAAGGATTTCCTTAAGAGACGAACAGTTGTCACAGGAATAAGATGTTTAGTAATTCCTCTTTTTAAAAATAAATGTCATCCTAAACAAGAGCAAATATGTCAAATTCGGACTGAACAGGGTGGAAAAAAAACTTTCCCTAAGCTTGTAATCATCTGTAGAAGTATCAGTTCAATTGTCTGTAAGTTGGAAATTGCTGAGTTATGGACTGTAGCTAAGAAACAGACATTACCTTTTTTTCCTTTTTTTTTTTTTTTGTCACTAGATGGTTTCCTGAATTCATAGTGAATAATGATTATATAGAAAGTAGTTTTTTGAAAGACAAAATCTACCCAAGATTAAAACTGCTAATAGAAATTTCATCAAGATTCAAAATGGCTAAGAAATATTTTTAATTATTATTTAAATTATATTTGATTATTTTAATTATTTTAATTATTATTTCCTTTTATTGGCAAAATATTTGAAGTTTTCATGTGTAGACAAAAATGAAGAGTCTGTATTTCACACATAACAAAATCTGTGTCAATTTTTGAGAAACACACGTAGTTGATAAAATATCTAAGGATTTTCAGGTATCCATTTCTGTATAATCTTATACACCTTTGTACTATATGTATATATATGAGAAGTTTGCCTGCAAAGATTAATCTGTGTACATGAGTACAGTAACTTGTATAGATTTATATGATATTCATAGAAGTTACAGGGACTATACAAAGACTGATACTGAAATTTTACTCCTCTCCTCCTCAACCTTCTCCCATATCTGTGTGATGCTTAAACAGTTCGTCTTTGACAGCACTTGAGAGAAAATTTTTATCCGGGCAGAATGATCTATTTCATTTGCCAGTACTTTGCATAGGAGAATAGCACTGTGTACCTCTTCTGCGTACCTCATGAAAAATATGTGCAGACACCAGAGAAGTGAGAAAAAGGATTAACTTCAAATGGGAACTACTTGCTTCTGTATGTGATATCATAAAAGAGCTGCTCTAAACCTAATGTGTCCTATTGTTTTATGTTGGCCCATGATGTCTAGGCAGATATTGGTGGTATAGCATAGAGTAGAGTTTGCCATATTACACAAATATTCAGTTATATTTTGTTGCTGTGCCACAGTTAACTGCAGATGACAGTCTGGCAAAATGGCATCTGAGATGGAGGTATGGATGAAGAAAAGATGTATCATTGAATTCTTCCTTGCAAAATAAATAGCACACACTGACATTCATCAACATTTGCTGAACATTTGTAGAGACCAAACAGTGGATGTGAGCACAGTGAGACAGTGGTGAATTTCAGCAGTGACAACAGTGGCAGTGCTTCACCTTCACAGGTATGAATTTTCATGAGCTTGTCATGCAGGCTTTTGTTCCTTCCGTGAGAAAATGTATTGCAAATGGTGGTGGCTCTGTTTTGAATTTGAGAATTTGCTGTATCAAATAGTGCTATTGTGCTCTTGGTTTCTGTTGTAGTTTCCATGGAAATAAACAGGAGGCAGTACTTTCAGAGCCTCCATGAAATACCCAGGAGGAATAAGAAAGTTCATGACTATGCTCTCAGCTGTGTGTAATATTACTGCACGTTAATCAGAGTTTCTCAGGCTTCTGTAGAACTGTGGAATATGTGTAGGAAAGAAAAGTGAGGAATTTGATATAGCTCAAGCAATGCTGAGCTATTTCTCCTTCAGCCTGCCATTCTTACAAAATAATAAGAGAACCTTAATCCTCAAGATTTGCAGTAATATCTGAACTGCTCTGTGACCAGAGTTGAAAGTAAGAATGCCACTATTCTGTGTACAAGTTGCACTCAAATCATGTGATGTACATTCTGTGCTAGGTGATATAAATGAGCATATTTATTTTAAGACATGAATAAATAATATTATTTCTTAAACATTTTCTTTAGATTTTTACGCCGGAAATGCAACGTCACAGGCACCTGATAAATGCTATCTCATACATATAATTTCTTATCAACAATTGCTTTAGTCTTTCTTCTTCATTTACCACAGTTTTTATTCATAAGCCTCCTGCCATCCTAATCACATTTATCTAGAAAACTGCTATCCATACCTGCTTGTGAGCCTCCACCTGAATCCATTTTTCAATAATATTTCTACTTTGAGCAGGGCTGACTCACAGTTCTGCAGCAGAAGAAAAGCCATTTCTGCTCTTTAGGGAGAGACATAATTAATGTCTACATTAGTTTTTTTCATAGGAGGCACTTGTTCCTGATAGTGGATTTTTCTTCCCAACTGTACTGCAGGCTTTCTTTTAAATAAAACAGTTATTTCCAATGGATGCCACTTTCCCAGATTACTTAAAATACAGATGGCCAACTAAAGTAGCAAGGTTGGAAACATTCCCTGGCCTAGTTCATGAATGCAGAGGTTGAATGCTGTACTTTTATCTACTGCCTTTCCTTGTGCAGTACACGAACCAATAGGAAAAGACATAGTAATATAGGAAGCAGTCAAATTGCAGGTAGAGACAGGGAAAAAAAAAAAAAAAAAAAAAAAAAAAAGACTGAAAGACAGACCAAAGCAACCAAAATCTTTATATTTGAAATAAGTTTGATCGTCTCCGCTACCTCCTTCTCATCTTTTCATGGTGATAAATCTTAGGTGCATGTCTGGATCCCATGCCAAACTGCTGCATGTCTGAAGGCATGTTGTCAGCTATAACTAATAGTTCTTTCTCCAGAGCTGTTGCTGACCTAAACTTTTTCTGACAGTGGTTTCACCCCATTCACATGATTGGTGTCTTTTAGAAAGTGAATGTGTCGGATGTGATCACTGTAGCAAGTTGATGTATGCAATTCAGCTGCACATACAATCAGTCCTGTTCTTAGCATGGGTATTTCAGGAAATGTTATGTTAGCTGCATATCAAGTATTTCACTTTTTCGGGGATGTGCATCTTTAACAAATTTACCAAAATCTACATCCAGACAAACATGTGAATGGAAATACAATCAGTTCATTATGAGTCTTCTTAAAATAGAGAGATATTCATTTCAGTAGGTGATGTATTTAGTACTAAGAATGATGTATGTGATGTTGTGGGTGATATACCTAACACAGTTCAGCACCTGACAAGTCCAACTGAGTAGGTAGTGATGCAAGGTATCATTAATGCAGAAATATACTGGATGCACTAAGCTGTGAATCTGATACAAATTAGATCTTTTTCTTTTGAGTGAAATACTTTTTATCCTTAGGTATTTGATTGCAAACTTTATAAGTTATATATATTTTTCACATATATGCTAATAAATGATATGTCCATTATTCCTTGTAACAGTAATCCAGCATTTGGATGCTAAAATAACCAACAGGAAGTGACAGAAGCATTGTTAATAAGACACAAAATGTGAAATATGCATTGGATGTGGATGCATATGGATGATCTTAAAGAGAAGCATTAAACATGTAGTCTGAAAGCAATTGAAACTGAAAGCCATTCCAAATATTTTCAATGAACTTTCACCAGGAGTCTCCAAAAATATCAACTCTGCATTTGTACATACCTGTTTTTAATTATCTATTAAGAGAGATAAAGTCATCACAGACATCTCTGATATTTATTTATTTATTTATTTATTTATTTATTTATTTATTTATTGTGGTAACTTTTACTGAAGCCATTCTATACCCATGCACACGTAATGAAGGTAAGCCAGCTTTCCAAAAGATGTGAACCTGTTCAAGATCATCAGTGACAAAAAAGAAAAAAAAAATCAACGAAAATGAAATATATTTTAAAATATCAATTTTATTTTAGAGTGTTCATTTCTATCAGAGGGGAGAAAAAAGTGTTTGCAGAAAAGAAAGCAAAAGATGTCATCTGGTATTTGTAGTCATTGCACTTATAGCACTTATAATATATTCATTGCTAGCTGTGCATAGAGAAATGCACAAACTCTTGCTAAAACAGCTTATGTTTTAAGATGATAAACAATACTGAAAGGTCAGATAAAAAGTAGATCATACAAACCACAACTTATATATATATATATATATATATATATATATATATGTATGTATATATATATATATAAATGGGGGGTGGGGAGGTGGGGGGGAGGGAGAGGTGGGTGGATAGCAAATATTGCTTACAAAGGCACATTTAACTAACAGCCCTGTTCTTCCAGCATATCCTTTGCCAAGTCTCCTGCATAGATCTCCTAAATTTCAGAATTACAGATGGCATATTCGTCTCAAAGGACAAGCACCTTTCACTAACAACCATTGCTTTCTTAGAGTTTAATGCATAGATAGACAAACTTTGTTTCAATTCTATTATGTAAAGTATAGCAATTTCCTATTACAGTGAATCCAAAGCATCCTGCCTGGCACTGAGTTTTGGCATTATCAGGCCAACTCTCAGCTACACAAAGAATACTTTAAGAAGATCAAACCTGCTGCTACTGCATCTTGAATTGCAGAACACCACTGAAGTAAAGTAAATAGTAAATTAGGTCTGACACAATAAATCTCTACATACCAAGAAGCAACAATAAAAGCATACTGAGCCTTCAGGCTGATGTTTATTTTATTTTTCCCTTCATCCTTTATATATAGCTACATGAGGCAAAACTACTGCACCTCAAGGGCAGCAAAAGCCTCTTCATTTTTTTTTCCTTGGTAAATGAAAATATGCAACATATGAGACCAAATAACAATAAGTTATGCAGATTGAACTTTCAAAAGGTCTCCTATCTTACATATTTACTCTTTAGGTGATTTCTAGGTTAGAATTACATAAGCAATTGGTAACAGTAGCAAAAAGATTGTCATTATGTTCTTAAATTGCAATATGATTGTAACTGAGAGATGGGAAGGTGGTAGGGAATGGGTATTCAAAGGTACAGCTGTGAGATTTAGTCTGTCTGACCCCTCTACAATCCAGTGACTTTTAGTCCTGACTCCTCTCTGCACATTTCAACAGAGAATCTGAGAAACTCATCATTCTGGTGGTATTAGAAAGAGCAAAACCAGAATAAAACAAGATTTCCAGAAAATGGCCTGAACTATGATCATCAGAACATCATGAGCATGTTTTCATCCTAAACATATTGGGAATGATTGGGCATTAAAAAGGAAATAGTAACAACGGGACAATGCCCTGTTTTCAGTGCTAAGAAATCTTAGCTTAGATTGATGAATGAAATTGCAAATCAAATAACACAGATTTTGAAAAAGCCACGTGAAAGAAACACTTAACCAAATACATAATGCTTGATATTTAATTTCAGTTGAAGTATTCTAGCTGCAATTCTACGAGGCTTGTCTGTATCTCTTTTCTCTGCCTGTCCCAACAGTCCTTCAGATCTTCTGCTGTAAATTCAATCTCCCAGACCCCTTCTGCATGTTTACCTCTGTTGCTTTCTCCTTCCTGCTTTATTCCATCTTTCCCAAATATGCTTAGTTGTTTTTACCCAAAACAAACTATTTCAGTCCACCCCAGCCCCCCTTCACACACATATATATATATATTATAACATGGAAAATGAGAGTAAGGTGTTAAGAAATCTGTAATTCAATATGGACAATACTATGCTACTAGATTCCAATGTAACTCAGAATTACTTGAATGAGGTTCATATTGAAAAAGAATATTTTTGCCAGCTTAATTTTCACATGCATTATTCTAGTTCCAGCTTCCTCAGAAGGAAAAAAAAATGAAGAGTTCTGATTTTTAGTTTAATTTTACCAATTAAGAAGAGGCTTATTGTACTACACATTCCTGCCTGCAGCTGTTAATCTTGAAGTCAGAACACCTCATGCTTAAAAGAACCTCTTCAACCAGCTCTCTGATGTTATATTAGCCACACACTTCCCACTGCTATTGATACCCTGAAAGAAACTAAACAGTGAGGAAAAGTTCTTAATTAAACTAGGACAACTTTGGAGCCAAACTGACACTATATACACAAGCTCTCTGAAAAGTAATACTTGCTATTTTAACAAACATACTAGAATTTAAAATAGTTCCTCTCCAAGAACTGCTAGGCTGAACTGCAGGACTCCAGAGCAGAAAGGGAGAATTGAGGTTAGCCAACATTTCAGGATAAGATGTAGAAAACTTCAAAATAGTATTTCCTGACATTGTATGGACAGAATATTGATAAATAAATAAATAAATCCTCCAGTATAGTGTAAAATAATCCAAATCTGATCTGAAACACTAAAAACATACAAAAATATACATATACTCTCCCCACTTCTCTCACAAACTTTTTAACTCTTAAAAACACTCTCAAAAATCCCCTGTCCCTAATCATTTATTTCTTCTGGGGACAGAAACTCGTATTCTTATATATCACTTATGATTTGTCCAAGGTTGTAAAAGTCCAGTTGACTTTTCCTTAAAGACACAAAAATATCAGTATGGGAAAAAAACTACACCCAAATAGAAATCCAAGAAAGGACAGTAGTGTATGTCATGCTCTGTGTGCCCACTGGTTTTACTCAAAAATATTATTCTCTGCTAGCCCAGACCTACTTAATCTTAAGTCAATTGAACTTTACAGAAACATCAATCCAATTAAAAACAGAAGTGAAACATGGAAGATATTTTTATTCCCTATTATATCTGTTATTGAGCCAGATCATCTGACACAGGGTAGACCACTATTATTTTTCTAGTGTGAAACCAACTGGAATGAATCAACACTCCAGCTAGTATGAAATTTTAAGTTTTTTTCCTTGCCAATCCCTGAGAGGAAAGTCACTGTTCCCACACTTTGATTACAGCATCACTTCCCTCAAGGAACTTCAAATGAAACACTTCAGTCTCTTAAAAAGAAAAACAGCTCTCCTTGGGAGGGAAACTATAAAATGCCAGTCTTGTGTTATTATTATGTGTTTTACAAGAGCTGAAATTAGCCTAAAGATACAGTAGGAAGATTGCATACTTTCATGTATCTGGACCTGACATAAATGTGTATCTATGTGTGTGCACTAAGGTATAAACTTTGATAACATCTGAAAATGTAGTTCTGAAAATTTTATGGTGCATCCTGCCATGAGGAGTTTATTAGCCATCAGTGCAGTTTATAAACAGTGAAGATTGATCTAAAAACTTATATCATTTTAGTCAATCAATTTTTGTACTAAGTAAATTAAATTTCAGTTTCTAGAAAAGTGACCTTATATACTGTTTTTTGTTGTTGTTGGTGATGTTTTTTTTTGTTTGTTTGTTTTTTGTTTTTTTTTTTTTTTCTTCTATGAACTCTGAATGCTGTTTTGTTACTTCAACTCAGCTATTAGTTTAGAATAATTTACCAATAACTTACTGAGTGGCACTGAGACACTTGCCAGGTTAAGCCACAACACCAAGAACAATAGAGACACTTTTTCTTGGATCACAGTCTTGGCCTTGTACCACTGTTCAGAACATGCATCACTCTCTGTACAGCAGAAGAGGAACCTTCACTTTCTTACAAAACAAACAAATACAGTCATCTGAATCTGAAGTTTGAATGTTATATCGACATGTCACAAGGTGTTCTAGTAATAATGAAACTATCAAATTAATGCATTTTTATATTTGAAAATATTTTATAACTTTCATTTTTAAATAAATTCATGTAATAGAATGGTTTGTTTTCTGTATTAAAGAAGGCTTTGTAATCACCTATCTCTAAATTAAATTCCTTGCTGTCTTTTTGATTGTTTGCTTTGTTTGCTTGCTTGTTTTAATTTGATGATAGCTAAATTGTTTAGTCAACCAAACAACACCAGTATTTTTTTTTTTATTTCTTAAGAATTTTGGAAAAAAAAAAAAAAAAAAAGCCAACAAAAGCCAACATACAATTTTTATTTTAGTCAGAAAACACACAAAGAACACTTAAAATAATATCAAGAAATATTCTATAAACCAATATAAAAATATCCATATCTATCATCAACCAAAGTTTAATTTAAGGGGGTAAACAAACAAACAAACAAACAAACAAAATAAATCTTATTAAGGTATGTTTATGTAGAAGAATATATTTTTTCATGTTTTGATAACTTGAGTGCTATAATTCAGATTTGTATAACTTTGGTTTTATTTTTCTTTTGGTTTACCTTGAGAGCAAACTGCTTTTGCAGAGCCATATACTGGCATATCCTTCATAATCTCACTTCTTTGCATTCAGAACTAAGCAGCACTCTGACTAAATGTACTTAAAAGATTTCAAGGGAAAGAAAATCCCCTTCTCAGGTATGTTTGAACTGAAGATCTGGGAAGGAAGCCCAGATTTAGTGTTAATCAAATTTTCATTTTGGGTGTGAGTAATGTTTTTTTATGTTGCTGTTTTTGATACTGAGGTAACCACTCTTGGACTACGTGCTATAGAAAATGATATCCCTGTTTGTTCTTGTCCTGGTTTCATCTGCAACAGAGTTGGTTTTCGCCATAGTATCTCTTATGATGTTACATTGTGGCTTTAGGGGAAAAACAATGCTGGAAATACGCTGATGTTTAAGCTGTTGCTGAGGAGGGCTGTGCAGATTCAAGCACATTTCAGTTCTTCAGCTTTCCATAGTGTCCTGTCAGCAAAGGTACTGGGGGCAAGGGGGACAGAAGGGAACAGAACCAGAAAAATTCTGCTCCCCCAAACAGTGAACTTATGGAATTCTCCCAGGAGGATCCTCATCTTATCTACATTGTTAAGTGCCAACTTATTTACAAAAAGCCAACTGTCTTGTGATGCCCTGCATGCAGCAAGAGTGGCTGGCTGTGATGTACATAGAAAAAAAGGCAGATGTGAGAGATAAGAGAGATGTGAGAGAGCCAGAATTCACAATGCTATTAGCTTTCTTTATTTTTATTTTTTTATTATTATTATTTATTTATTTATCTGTTTATTTTGGTAAGATGATGTGACCTAACATACTTTCTAAAGCATTTTATCTGGAATGTTTTACAATTTCTTTGTAGAAAACTTTTGATGGCCAAGAAAATACATTTAAAGAAAAAAACAAACAAATACAGAATCAAAACAAAACAAAACAAGAAGAATAACAAAAACATGCACACACACGTGGAGATTATTAGCTACCTGTCTGTGGACATTTACAATTTCTTTCTATTTTCTCAGTGAAAGACAAGAGCAAGTGCAGAATCTTGCAAATGAGGAGGAATAATCACATGTATCAGTATAAGTCAGTGGATGAGCTGCTGGAGAGGAGCTCTGTGGAGAAGTACTTGGGTTTCCTGGTGGACAGCAGGTTGGCCATTAGCCAGCAGCATGCCCTTGTAGCCAAGAAAACCAATGAGATCCTGGGGTGCATTAGAAAGAGTAAGGTCAGCAAGTTGAGAGAGGTGATCTTTCCCCTCTATTCTGCCCTGGTGAGACCAAATTTAGATTGATGTGTCCACTTCTGGGCTCCATGTTCAAAAAAAAGACAGGGATCTCCTTAAAGGAGTCCAGCAGAGGTCTACAAAGATGGTAAAAGACCTGGAATATCTCCTTTAGGAAGAAAGGCTGAGTAAGCTGGGCCTGTTCAACCTGGGGAAAAGACAGAGGGAATCTTATTAATGTTTATAAATATCTATAGAGTGGTGAGAGGCAAATGGATGAGGCCAGGCTCTTCTTGGTGGTGTATACTGATAAGACAAGAAGCAATGGCCTAAAACTTGAATATAAGAAGTTCCATGCAAACATGTTGAAGAACTTATTTATATTAAGGGAGATGGAGCTCTGGAACAGATTGCCCAGAGAACTTGTGGAGTCTCCTTCTTTGGACATATTCAAGACTTGTCTGGATGCTTCTCTTGAGGTCTCTTCCAGGCCCTGCAGTTCTGTAATTCTGTCATTCTCCAGCATATGCCCACATCCTTCAATCATAGCAAATGCTTGAAAATGATGAATATAGTACAATAAAGCTAAGAATTCACCCTGCTTAACATCAAAAGTGTCAAGTATTTATATTCTGGCATACAGGTTGATAGCCCAGTCTACAAACTGAATGAATGTTGCAGTCCAAGAAGATAGGAGCACCAGACCTCATAATATGAATAAGCCTCAAATATTCAAATATCACTGAAAAAGTCCCTTCAGAGCCTGACAGGTTTGCAGGAGATTTGAATTACACCTTAGAAAGATTGGTATTATATATAGAAAACACTGGGTGTCATTTTGTCATCACCAATATCAAAGTATAAGAACTTGATTGCTATAAGGTAGGACAAATAAGAAGCTATGTCAACCTCACTTAAGAATGGACTGTAGAACGAAGGAGTTTGAATACATTAGACAAGTTGCTTTGTATAGTCACTATTAAAGGTAAACCTCAACTCTAACCTAAGTTATCAAGACAATTGACTTCGTCCTCTTTTATCTCTGGTCACCTGTCACAGTGACATTCACCCAAAATAACCAGGAGCCTGTAGAAACAAGGCATCTTTACTTGTACTTTCCTAGAAACATCTATAAAGAATTATTATTCTCTAAAAGATTACTTAGTCTCCTCTGAGACATACAGAGGGCCTAATTTTTGCAGTTCATTCTTAATATAATTCAAGAGGACAATGATATATCAGTACCTTCTCTGTATGTTAGCGCTGTACAAACAGAACATAAAAAACACAGTCTTTCATTTCCAATCTTCATGAAACTGAAAAGAAATAGCAATTTCATAGTCATCATGGCTTTAAAGATACTATGAGTTGTTGTCTGAGTGTTGCCCATACTCTCAATTAAGAACAAGAAATTTGTATTTCTTCCACAGAGAGAGAAGAAAAACACACCCATTACATATGTTATTTCTTGTAGGGATGAGAAAATTTAGGCTTTATCTCATTTTTTCACTTTAATTCTTATACTCTGTTTAAGGATTGTTCAAAACTGTTATGAAGAAGCTTTAGGTTGAAATCTGGTTAGACATTTTTTAATTAGTTTTGCTTGTTTGTTAACTTCCATCCTGAATTTTTCCCTTCCAGTTTGTAAATGTCCAAATTAAGTGTAAATTGCATGGATTCCCTCTGTGCATCTTGGATGAAAAATGCATTTTTGATTTCTTGCACATAACCAAAGTTTTATCAAATCTTTGAACTGGACAATCTTGAAAAATCTATTCAGATTTGAGCATTTACAAACACAGACAGTGTTTGCTGAATGCAAACTTTTGTCCATATTTATAAAGTGAATTTTACACTTATATTTCACTTTTTATTCCTTTAATAAGACATTTCAGATCAGAGCAGTTCACTTTGTGATGGAAGAGCTGTAGACCATCTTAAATTAAGTGTGTTTATAAGGAAAACTTTCCATAAAATAAATCATAATATGCCCATATCTCAGTCTCAGAGGGAAAGAAGGAGGGAATAGAGCAACTTTTAATATTTGTATATAAAAATTGTAGTAGTTAGGTACTGATCTGCTTCAGTAGAGGCTAGTGATAAAACTCTAAACTCATGGTTCACAACTCTTCACAAGAGGTGGCTGAGTAAAACAAAATGACTTGGCTGTAACAAAAGAGGAAGAGACAATGTGAGGGAAGGCTCTTACTCAGAGAAGTATTCTCTGGAACTTATATATGCAAAATCTCCAAAATAACTTAAGGATTACATTCCTTATTATGCTCATGTAAATAAACAAGAATTTAGCTGGTAAGCAAGAAAAAGGTTGATTTATTTTATCTAATTATTTCTGTAGACACCTTGAATTTTCTAGCAAGTTTTTCTTTCCCACATTTTGAGCTATCTCCTGACTTCTTTGTCTTTTTTTTTTTTTTTTTTAATTTGACAAGCATGGTACAAGCAGAACAGTAGTCTCTTAGTTCAGTGCCAAGACAAGACTGCAGCTTACGTGTTGGACTCCATTTAATTTGTTTCTTTGAGTTCTGCTTTTACCCATGGAATTTTTTTATCAAAATGAATACTTTTTGTTTCTATATTAAATTTTTCCCACTCATGGTCCCATGAAATAATTTAGATATCTCCCTCTGCACTTCTTTCTGCAGCTCAATTTATTAACGTGTTATTTACTCTTGTGGGTGAAGTTGAGCATGAAGTCTGAATTTTAGCTTTTATTTTTTAAATCACAAGTCAGAACATTTCCATAATTAAGATGTATATTAATGCTTTACTGCCTTACGAAAGTAACATTTGTATGCAAAGCATTGAACTGTTCTGATCAGTTCCACTTAATATTAGATTGTGAGCTTACTATTAAAAAAAATAGTTTTCATCAGATCAGGTTTCAAGTAACTACCCTTTGTGTATTTTTCACATTTTTAATAAAAATCATAATAGTTACTGCTAAACTCAGATAAATACTTGCCACATATTTAATAGCACATTGAAGAACACAACGGAAGGCACATTAACTGCAGCTAAAGACAGAATTTCATCCCTTGCATTTCATAATTATTTTGACAATTTTCTGTCCTCTGATTCCCTTGTTTTGTCCAAGAGTAAGGTAATGTAAACCCAACTCAGTCTAAATATGCAAATCGACTTCAGAAGGATTTACTTTCGATTCTGGGGATTAATAATGTATATGCTCTGGTTGAAACGTTCTCCAAGGCAATTACATTTTCAGTGGGCATTCTGAGATTCCAGTTTATATCCTTTTTTTTTACTTCCTATGAATCTGTTCACCCTGGTGGGTTCCCATTTACTTGTCTTCATTCAGAGATTTAACAGTTGCTGCCAGCAGATGACAATACTGGATACAGCAATGTGAACTGGCACCAAACAATTTGTCTTAGAGTCCTGCTAGGAACAAGAACAAATTAGAAATACACAGAGGCAGTTTGCTTTTGATCAATAGTTTTAGGTTTTAATTGAAGGATTTCAGTGTTGAGCATGTTTGAGCCTGCTCACCTACTACCAGAATAAATTTTGAGTAGACACCTGCTATGAATTTACATTGGAGATTCCCATATGGTCTTGTAAGGCAGCTCTTAATGTTTCAGAACGGTTGTTAGGCAGTTCTTTTTATTAGCATTATGAGAGAAATCATATTGAAAACATTTTCTTTCCTGTTTTATCATAAATTATGATTATAATCAATGAAATGTTACAATGAAACAAATAATGAGACATCAGAAATACATACTGTCAATCTTCCATTTTATGCTATTACTTCCATGCTGTGGAAAATGCAGCTAAGGACTGCCTAGCATACATAAAAGCTTATGGCAATGTCAGCTTGATACTGTATGATGTAATAAGTGCCAGAAGAACACAGTTCTTTGTATATTTTCTTGTATATACAAGAAGACACATTTGTGACTTCTGCAGTTTTTCATTTTTATAAAAATTAGATCAATACATTTCTACAGGAATGGTTCATCAGTTACATCAAAGCAATGCTGTAAATTACAATCTAATATTAGGGAAAATAACCAAGCAGATCTCTTTCTTCAGTCTCAGAACAGATTTTGTTCTATTTTTTTTCCCACTACTGACAATTTTTTTTTTCTGTCCTTAATGAATATAATCTTAAGTTTTCCTTCCTTCAGCATAAAAAAAGGATCCTTGGCATTGAATAAAGTCCTCTCTTGCCCAGACTCCCATAAAACTGTAAAAATGATTATAATGTTTACTTTATTCTTTAAAACAGCTTTGTTTATGGCTTACTTAAATTTGGATAAATTTTTGAGAATTTTAGCAATTCTGACCAAAGAATCTTTCAAATATGAATTCTTATTCATCTGTTAAGTAGGATATGCCATCACAGCTGCAACTAATATTTTGCCAGTCATCATTACATTTTCTTCTCTTTCTAAGTCATGGCATTAAAATGTAGATTCTGAATTGATTTATAGAGATCTTTGTGAGAGGATTTGCTATAGACTGAATCAATCAAAATCAATTAATAGTAAGATTTTTTATTTTTCTTTGTTAAGTTTCCATGTTTTCATAGATCATATAGCACTAAAGCTGATATGTGATTTCTTTTTCCTGAATGTGATTACTAATGCATTTAGTGTGTTCTCTATATGCCTTGCATAATGAAAGAGTTACACATTAGTCCAGTGTTGAAAGAATTACAAATTATTGAGGACATTAATCATTGAGAAAAGGCAGACTGTATTGATTAAAACAGAGAGTTAGGTATATTTATTATAAAAGGGAGAAAAATTTTATTCCATATGTTATTCCAAATAGAAAATTGGCCTTAATTCATTAAACTATGTAAGCTGAAACACTTTTCTCAACTTTTGACCTGACCTGACTGTTGGAAATCTTGGATGAATGTTAAGAGAAAAATGTGATAACAAATCAAAAGGAAAGACTGATTGGATGGGAACTGTGCAATGTTCATCAAAATTCAGTTCACACTATTGTCATAAAGGTAAAAAGTGCATGTGTGGGACCATGAATACTATCAGTGGGGAAAAAAGATGAATTAAAAGGTAGTTAAAGATATATAAGCCAGATTCTGAACCTGTGTAAATTTGTCTGTCTCCACTAGCATAACAAAATCAAGCTGAATTACACTACCTGAGATTCTTGTTTCATTACAGATTTGTTGTCATGGTCACCTACTTTCCTCCCAGCTCACTCTTATAGTGTTGTACCACTGGAATATGATAGCTTATGCTTCAGTTTTTCTTAGGCACATGATAATAATTTTCATTATATTGTTGACATAAATTTTGCGTTTCACTGGAATTTCCTGTTTATGCTTCTACTCCAGAACAATACAAACTACTGCAAGAAATTCATACTCCTTGAACAAACTTTGCAAAAATAATTGCCACTTACAAAATCTGACTTTTAAGAAATGGTTTTCAAGAATTTTGGAGAGCTTCATTAAATCTGTTGGGACACTTTCAAAGTTTGAGTAGAAGTCCTGAAGCTCAGGAAATTTGAAGTTTCTATGAGTCAGTCTAAAATATAATTGGGAACACATCATAACATTGATAGCAGTGATTATTAGCCAGCACGGTAAGCTTATGGGGTTATTACACATATTTGAAAATAATTTGTATTGGGATCATTTGACTAGTAATTTTATTCTCAGAGTTAAAGACAAAAATCTCTGTTAAAACTTCACTTCTTCTTGGGATGCAGTGGAGAAAGTGAAAAATATATGTAGATATACTGAAGTGTAAATTACAAGACTTTTTGTGTTACATGAAGAAAAATAACTCTGTCATTTAATCTATAAAAGTGAATCACTGTGTATTCCCACTACTTTTTTTCCTCTCCTTATTCTGAAAGGAAACTATTCTTAATGCATTGTAAATAGTTACTGATGGGATAGAATAATACTGTGCTATAGAAAGTTATACATTCCTTATCATCAATGATAAGTAAAGGTAGGAACAAAGTTATATTTTCTTCCATTGATGTAAATGACAATTCCACTACATTTAGTGGGATTACTCCTAAACTTCACCTGTATAGGTGAGATAGGAATCTAACTTGAAAAAAATATGGAAGTGAGAAAGTATGATGGACCATAAAATATTAACTTAACAAACTTATTATTATTATTCCTGTACCAAGAAGTTCTCCAGAAGCCTCTGGTATGATGGCTCCTTTCTAATCAGAGGAAGATACAACTTATTCAAGAGTCCTAATCAAGAAATAAACAGAATTAAAATGCCATCATTTCCATGACAGATTGCAATGTCTTTCTGGTCTATTATGCCAGTAATTCAACAAGGAGAGGCAAAGATCTACCGGTTAAAGATAACACTAGCAAGTTATAAAACCATATACTATCATAGTTCCAATAGAGCCTTAGGAATTTTTCCTGTCAAAAATCTGTGTATTTAATTGCTCATTTTCCAATTGTAAAGTACACACGAGTAAATATATTTAACACATATTTATAGCTTTGAAAAATCCTAATATTACTGTGCCAATAAGCTCAAGACCAGGCAGTAAGAATTCATTTATAAACATTATTTCTGTAGCATGATTAGTGATAATTCATTTTGTCTGTTGGTAGTACAGTAATTTATTATTATTATTACTATTATCATTATTATTAGTAGTAGTAGTAGTAGTAACCATAAACATAACTGTATTGGCATGTGGTCAATAGTTCTATTTTCTCTAATGTTACCCATATAGACTTCTTAATCATGCACAGTTAAAGCAGAATCACGTCAGCAGATGCTACTAAAGGAGTTTAAGATCTTTGAAAACCATCAAAAATAAAATGTCTCTTCCTACAATCTGTTCCAAAATCTATTTAAAATTATCCTTCTTGACTTCCCTGATTTATTATTCAGTTTGAGCCATAAATCAGAATACTAAAACTGTCTCAATATTTATGTTTTATCATAAACAGAATGTATTACTCCTTATTTTTTTCTAATGTTTATGGCAGAGAGCCAGTTGGGAAAGTTGCCTGCACATAACTTCCTGTCCATTTCATTTTCAAAATGTCTGGAAAGAGAAGATCATTCTGCCTCTAATAGCTGCAAGTATGCCAGGTATGCTGACTTTCATGTTGATACTGAGCAGAAAGAAGACTTAAAGACTATGGCCATCCTCTGGGACACAGGAAATTAGATCTACTCAGTGTTGCATCAAGGTCTGCATCCTCAGAAACCATTTCAAGATGCTAAACTAGAAAGTGCACTAAGATTGATCAAATTCACTAGAACTACTAAGCGATACCTGTAGAGAACTAGCAAAACATCAGAATTACATATTTAGCAGAGTGTATGTATAAGCAATGCATATATAAAACCTGAGTGATTTAGCAGTCCTTTAGCAGGTATGAATTCAGCAAATCCTGTCACCAAGCAAAGTGCCCAAGCGTCACAAGTAATTCCCAACTGCATTTCTGTAGTTCGGTTCCCTGGCAGAGAGATCAGTGTTAAATGCCTGAGACAGCTAGCTCTGAAGGGAGCTTTCAGAAACATTTACGAGTTTAACCCCAAAACCCAGCTCCAAGAAAATTTAACTATGGAAAGACAATTGTCATGTGCATCAAGTGCTGACGTTAATCCTGCTAGTAAGAAGGTTATCATGAAAATTTCATCCTTAATTCATGGCTCTTATTGAGATTGCAGGTGAAAGATACTAAGTAGAAAGAGACAATAAATTGTTAAGATTAAGCAAAAACTATATGTTATATGGTTAACCTTTGTTACTAGCCTCAAATAACAAGTTATAAGTTCAGTCACATTCCTTAGTTCTCTTTTTCAGTTGAAGCTGAAATGTATATGGATGAAAAGAGCATGTTCCCTATTCCTTTGGAAGCATCAAAGCCAAACAAAAAGACTTATCAAGAGTATACTTGGGGTGCAAGGAGATGTCTCTTACAATGCTGAAAAGGGCCAGACAGAAAGGTGCCAGATGTGACAAAGCAATTCTCTATAGCAAGCAGAAAACAACATCTTTTCTGAGGGGAGCAGATTGCTTGGAGGCATCCTGTAAGCCTGGACAAATCCTGAGGTGTTACTGAAAGGCACTACCTCTGTAAAATAAAAGTTGCTATAGCTAAGCGTATGTATTTTAAATGTTACTTGTTTGGGCTTCATTATTCAGAGAAAACAAAGGAAAGTGTAAGCCAACTTCTAGTCTGTTTGTCCCTTACACTTAATTTTGTGGCATGAGTCATACTCTTTTTCCATGCCTTACATCAGTATTTTCTATTAAGCCAGATCAAAGGCCGTATAACTAACCTATTTGAACAATGTTTAGCATTGGATGCGTCTTTAACAACTGGCAAATAAATAACTTGTCTGGATTTAACTTTTACTGTTCAGGAACTTTGTAAGCAAAAAATTTTTTTTCCTACCATGAACTTCCCTCGTTTGCCCTTGAATTCATATAAATCTTAAAAATCCATAATACTTCATCAAGCAGCTCTACAGCTCAGTTAGCCTTTGCATGAAGAAGAAAATCTGTTTTGGTTGGTTTGGGGTCTTTGTTTGTTTGTTTGTTTGTTTGTTTTTGAATAGTCATTTCTCCCTCCTTCATGTGGAGCTCTTCAGTTTTTGAACCACTTGTATCTTTCCTGCCTCCCCATGCCACACCTAATGTTATGGATCATTATGAAATGTCTGTGCTCCAAACTACTGCAGTGTCCTAGCGTGCTCATCCTTTACACAGAAGAGACAGCACATCTTTGATCATCCTTGCTGCACTCATCTTAACATTTTCAGTTCTCTATTTTTTTTTTTTAATGGAAGCACAGGCACTATATGTAACATTGCAAGATGCAAACAGATAATGAGTTTTTACTGGTAGCATATTAATGTTCTTTTTTTTTTTTTTCTCTACATTTTTTCCTAATCAGTTTTATCATTTCATTCGTGTATCTGACAAGTACGAAGAACTCTGCTGATATTTTCATGGAACTATTCATCATATCTATCATAACCCTTACTGTTAACAGGTTTATGAAAGATAGCTTTGTTTCTGCAAGGTAATTCAAGAAACCATTATTTCATATCTAAAGTTAAAGCTTTTTTTCCTATGCATATTACTTTGTACATATCTGCATATCTGCATTATATTTTATCTCTTATTTTTTTTCCAATCTCATGAATGCCTTCTGCAATTTCTTACAACTTGGATGCAGTCTTTGTTACCACACCGTTCTTTTCCTTTTCCAGCCTATTTATCAACCTGTTGAATGACATTAGTCCCTCATCTAGCTCCCTTATGAACTGAGCTTTTTATTTCTTTCCATTGCAGTGATGGAGAATTTATTCCTGCTCTCTGTTTTCTATCATTTATTTATCCACAAATTCACGCGAGATTTTCCCTTACTGTGCTTTTTAACCAACTCACAATATTAGCTATCATAGAATTAATTAAATAATTAATTAAAAGTTATGAAACTATTTAATTCGGCTGATTGAGAGAAATTGCCAAAACCATTTTCTTGGTTACTGCATACTTGCAGACTTGAACTGCATGAACAATGGTGACTCCTATAATTACAGGAATGAGAGAGGAAAAATAGTCTTCTCTATCCACAATTCCAAGGTAAATATATATATATATTGTACATCTGAACTTAATTTGTTCACGTAATTTCATAGGCTAATCCCCTTATAAGCAATCACAAATTTTGAATCCACTGAATAGATATGAAGCAATATTTCTTTTTCTTGTACCAGAATTTTCACTGAACATTTAAATGTCAGCCTGAGAAAAATATAAATAAAAACCTTATTACACTTTCAGCTTCATCAGAATTTATCAGTCGAGTTTATTTTTTATTCTTTAATAATAGTTAAATATTTATAAAAATTTTGAAATATTTATTTTAAAATCTTTGGGAAATATGTTGTATGTGAAATAAGAGTTCAATAATTCCATTTCTTTAACTATTAGCAGGTAACTTTGATAAATATTTTTCCATGATTAAGAAAAACAAATAGTTCTGACATGAATATCAACTGATAACATTAAGTGATTTCTATGTATTTTACACCATTTCCAAGCTTGCATAACAAAGAAATCAGAATATTGGTTGTTTTTTTGAAATGTAAAATCATGCAGTGAAAAACAATATTCACAAGCAGAGACCTCAGAGGAGACCTGAGATGTTATGCACTGACAGAAGTCTCTTAAAGTAAGCCTCTTCTTTGGCACAAAAGCCATTCAAAGGGTTGTGCTGTGCTATTCAAACATGCAGAGAGCTGACTGTCATTAGGAACAACAACTTGAAGGAAGGATAGTGAGCAGAAATGATGACAAAGGTTGTAAGAACTGAAGCAGCTGACATATACATTGTGGACGACTATCTGGTTTTAGTGCTGCATTTTATTAATGAATCTGAGTTATTTAATTACTTACATAAAGCGGCAATCTGGCACTATGTCAGACTGGATACAACTTAAGTACCTTTTATATAAGGTACACAAACCAGGGTATGTAACTTTCTTCTGCATAAACAGCACTCCAGGACCACATCTAATTAATGTTTCTGGTGAATATTAAATTTAAAGCAACACGGACATGTCATGGGGTTTGGATGCACTAGAATGTACAGTCACTTGATTAATATTTTCAATAGTGTGTGTACATAGGGTAAATGGTAGTCCCTAGTGTTATCAGGTATGCAAAGGTATTTTGCTGCTTGTGAAGCAAGATAACTCTGAATGTTGTATTCAGTGAAGGGAAGGTACAGAATTATTCTCTTCCTCATCCAGAAAAGCCCTGAGTACTTTTTGATCTCTGAATTATACAGAAATACTGTTCTTATGATCTGTGATCCTAAAAGAAAACAGCACACTCTGCTTAAGCAAAAAGAGATGGGCAATGCTTGGAAATTCCCTATTTGACAGCTGTGAGTACTTTGGAGATGTATGGGGCATGGAGACCAACCTTCAGTAATCATACAGGGAAAGGGTTAGAACAGACACCAGGTTAGTCATGAGGTAAATAAAAACCCTGCTCCTTTCCAAGCTCTTCCAAGCATACTATCAGTAAGACAAGCCTCAACAGTTCTTCTAGCTCTTCCCAGCATGCTATCAGTAAGACAAACCTCAACAGTTCTTCAAGAATTCTTTCCTCCACAAAAATTGACAACTCCATTTGAAGACTATTAACATCACTATGTAGATTCCACAGTGCAATGAGTGAGTCACAAATAATTAACGTGATCCTGTTGAATAGAAAGAAAAAGGACACTGCTGAGAAAGAAAAAAAATGTGCTAAAATATAATGGGCAACAATAGCATGTGGTCAGTAGGAAGAAATAAATTTAAAAGGTACTTCATTATATACAATTTATAAGAATAAAAGGAACTAAGTTAGCTAATTTAATTTCAGTTATTCTCACAATTTAGAAGAGTTTCTAATAACTCGAACTGTGCTGAAGATAACAATTTAAAGCACAGGATAGATTGATAATCACTGGTAAAATTCATATGCTACGCATCTTTCTGATATTTATAAAGATGACAATATTTTTATTAGACTTTGACAGTTGATTTTACAGCTCTTTATGCATTTAATGAACATGTTTGACACATTCCCCATTAGATCTATCACCTACATAAGTTGACGATGTTTATAAATCTGCAGTTGTTTTCTGAACACATGGTTAGTAAGATTTGCTTGTTTTTATTTTGTATCTATTAAACACATCACATCTTATAAAATTTAGAGATAGAGGGTGTTGCTACTGTAATTGCCAGCTGGGAAGAAGATACATTGAAATTCATTCATTTTTATTTTCAAGAAAGATAAATTATTTTTAGGTACTGACACTTCAATATTTGTTCATATAACCAGTAATAATTAAGACAATTCTCAGCACAGAGTAAAAACTAATGAAGAAACTGAGAAATGAAGCAGTTGGACAAAAGGGAACTCAAGTAAAGCATAAGCATTAAGAGGTCTGTAAAGTAAGAGGAGAAAAGTCGCAACAAAATTTATTGTTCAGCAATTACAAGAGGCAAAAAAAAAAGACGTTTTTAATATGTTTTATTGATAATAAAAATGGGGGTATTATTCTTGGAATTCTTGGAAAAGAAAACAACTATTACTAGTTACATCAGATCTCCTGATATTCCTCATATCAGTGTTATTTCTTTCAGTCTTGTAAAAAAATTATATTTGCCTAAGTTATATACACACATTATATGAATATGTATATGTAGATATATCAGAGTGTATGAAATAGAAATAATGAGGGGAAAAAAAACACAAAAAAAAAGACAAAGGAAAAGAAAAACACCTGGTCTTTTTCCACATTTAATTTCAAAGCTGATGGCATACATTACAGATACAATTTCTCAAAAGATACCTCAGAACAATTTCTAATAAAAAATGTCAAGCAACTACCGAAAAGCCACTATCAGATCACCCATAAACACAATAAATAAGAAAAAAGATTTATTATTAAAAACTACTTCTCTAGGTTGCCATTAGAAAGACCATAAGATAGGTAAATTAGAATTTGGACCTATGCAAATTCTCACTTGAATGTGTACACACATGCACATACATGCACATACACAAATACAACAAGAAAATAAATATAATATTTCCTCAGTCAAAGAGAACAATTATTTCTATTACTAACTAGTTTTCCTACAAAACAATAACTGGTGGAAGAAATAATAACTAAAACAAACAAAAGACTAGAATGCAAATGAAAGTTTACAGAACATAATCTCTACACTGGAGAGAAATAATGTACCTTTCTGTAAATCCCAGAAGATTTCTGAAAATATCATTGCTTGATAAATAACCATCAGAAGTTATAAACTGAAAGTCATGAAACAAGTACTAAAATATAAAACTGCATGCATTACACTGTGGGAAGTTGGTCTGAGAAATCCTTTGAACTCCTTGAAATTTAAACGTGTTTATCAGTATCTTCCATAGTCAGTATTACTGTACTTCATTAACTGGAAATCTGTCACTTGTATTAAAAAAAAAAAAAAAAAAAAAAAAAGTAATTTGTAATTCATTGTAATAAATACAAGCAACTATTATTTGTAAACAGTTTTTTTTATTATTATTATTTTTTTTTATGAGGGACTCTTGCTATAACATTATGCGTAATATCAGCCTGTTTTAAAACAATATCTGCCCATTTAATACAGTTGACTAAATACATAAATTTTACATATATGGGAGGAGAACCAAATAATTAAATGTAGTGTTTTCTACAGAGTACTATGCTGTGGCATTCTTATTAGTGTGTGTGTTCCTGTTCTCTTATGTAAGTGTCACAAATACATGTATGAATGCACATTTCCTTTATGCAGCTTATAAAGCTCAAATTGTATTCTCTCTAGTTGCTGATCATCACTAATAGCAAAGCTAACAACAGGAGAGCCTTCTGCTAGTTATTAGAGTGCCTCTGCTGATTTCAGCCGCCTTCATATTTTTATATTGATAAATATAGAAACAAAATAGCTTGGCTGCCAAATTTATCTCTAACTAAATGTTAAAATCTTGATTTTTGATGAAAATATAATAGCCTCAATTATGTTTTAAATCATTCTCATTCTTGTTTTTTTCAGAACTTTTTAATATAAAACACCAACTATAAAATTAAATGGTTTATTTGTTTATTAAACTTTCTCTTTAGTTATTTTTATTTAGGCCTAATTCTTAATTAGCTACTTTGAAAAATTCTATAAGAAAGATGACAAAGACTTTTTCTTCTTTTAGTGTTTGATAAACGAAATAAAAACGAATTCCTCAGGTAGATATTCAAAATTGTTGATTTGTTATTGATGTTTTTAATGTATGATGTCACTTCCACTACCAGCTAAGATTTAAAAATTTCACTCCTAGACATCTAAAGTTTATAATCACTACTGCAGAAAATTTTTGTCACATACACTTATCAATTTAAAATCCTTAAAAGGCATTGCATTTTGACTGTGCAACTATTCAAACAGTTTAAATGTGCCTCCCTGCTAAAGAAAACTTTATACAAGATTGTAGCAAAACATAATGTGTACTGTTTATTTTTCATATTATCTGATGATCATTCATAGTGTGAATTAAAAAAGAACTTCAAGAAAAAATTCAGATTGAGAATGGTAGACATTCTTTTCAAAAAAATGCTGCACTGACTTCTTACCACTTTAAAGTAATCATATTTTCCTCTTCAGAAGACCATTACAGCATGTATCAGAATTAGAGCAAAGAAGTTTGAATTCAAATGTGTATATTACATTACAGTATGAATGTTTCATACTATACTCACACTGTGATTTTGCAAAAGCTTGAAGCATTTAATACCAGCCTGAGTAATTCATGCTTACATGCAGTGGTTAGTGATGAAATAAAAATAAATCGTAGCATTCTATCAAAATAATAGGATTCTATGAATATCATTGGAATTATTTTGGAGAAATGAACACATTTTTCATTACAGGTTTTTTTTTTTTTTTTCAGGCTGTTATAATGTATGTTCTTTATATGAACAAAGTTGCTGAGAGAATTTCTGAGCTTATTCTGAAAATTCTTCTGAAATTTTCAGATATAAATAATTACCACAAGATTTTATTTTCACTCACATGTATGAATAATAGCAAACTCATCACAGAGGGAGTAAATATTGGGAAGAGACGTCCATAGTTAATTAAGTTTCTCATTCCTTCCTGTCAGAGTTCAGCAGCTTTTGCAATAGGTGTATACTGGAACTGTGCCACATCATAAACAAATACTACCTGTCTCTCTACTGTAGACAGTTAGACATTCATCAGACTTGATAGATTGTAAATCTGAACACAGTGAAAATACTGTCAGCTGAGTTGAAAGCAAGTACACAAAAGGAAGACTTTTCATGTTAAACTATCCTATTACATCATAATATCTATCTCCGTGCATCTAATTTATATAGACAGTATTTAACAGATTTTTATAGGATTCAAGTACTCTTGACATCATCAACTGTTTTATTGAAATTGTAGTCTTCTCCTAGTCTGGCTCTAGATTTCTCTGTAACATCAAGTATTACAAGCTAAAGACAATTTCTTGTTCATTTTGTTTCTAATAAAATAACATACATGTTATTCAAAGAAAGCTGTTCACAGTCTACTTAAAAGTCACATTTCTTTCACACAGGAAATACATGATGAAAGAGTGCTAATTTTGAATGCAAAGTGTAACTGTCTTTGCACAATACTATTTCTCCCTTCTACCAGAATACTAGTGATAGACACAAGGGTGGAAAAGTCATCCAACTAGATCTTTGCAAGAACGAATACAGTTCCCATTTCTGTCTGAAGATGCCATTAAATAATCCAGGTTGAATATTTGGATCTTTAAGAAGTTAAGAGAAGTACTAACTTACTTACCAGAAAGTGTTTTTCTCTGACACTATATTATGTGACAGCTATCCTTTTCAGGCCTCTGTTCCATTGTCTTTCCAGTTAGGTCACCAGGGAAACAGAGAACACATACAGGCTTCGAGCAAAAATTTAGCTGCTTAGAAATAAACTTTTGCTACCTAAAGATCCAAGTATATTTACTTATAAGATTTCTTCTGTATCATAAAAAGAAGCTGTTTCAAGCTGAGCTATCCTGATTCACTAACAGAAGGAACTGAAAACTCATTCCTTCTGAAATGTTAAGGTAAGATACGATAATTTTTTTCTGACTCATAATATAATATGTTCTGTAGGTTTTAACAGAAGAGAGAACATCATCTCGGCTAGTGGGTTTTGACTCATAATAGGGATTTGCAGTTGTTCATCTGTACATGAAGTACATGAAAATTGTTCTACACTTTCAAAATTTCAGAATAAAAATGCACACATAATTTATTACCACAAATCACACGACATACTGAAGGTGGGAGGGAAAGGAGGGATGTGACTTCTGGCAGAACTTGCCAATATTATTCCAATTTAAGGCAATTAATCTTTGTCAACAATTAATGTGACAGACAAAATTGGCTTAAATGATTGATCTACTCTCACAGTGACATAAGAGCTGATGAACCTAGTCTTATAGGTTAGAAAGTCAAAATGAAAATGATGATGAATAGCAATGTATAAATACATAACAAGTCAAAGAAGGGGAAAAAATCAATTTTAACAGCAAATTCTCCTGTTTTTAAGACCTGCAGCTTTGACAAGAACAAGTGAAATGTGACATATAAGGTAGAGTTAGAAACTAATTCCATCCTAGTCTTAGCACAGCAAACTACAGCTAACAGGAGTTACAAGGACTCTTGCATTAAAACCTGATTTTCATCCCAGTGAAATATTTTATGCAATATTCTTTGCAGTCAGAATGCAGAATTACATGTGCCAGAACTACAGATTGGAAAGTGAGTTTGGATAGAATGAATAAAGTCTTGTGAAACTTTTTTTTTTTTTTTTAATTAGCATTGATTATTTGCATATTACACAAGATTTCTTCTGTTCTGTTTAAACTATGGAACTACTAAACTGGGTAGTCTCCTATTGCTCTCCATCTGTTACTGTGGTGGAATTGGAGAATTGGAGTTTGCGTGCCCTTGTATTCATCACAGGAGCAGCCATAGAAAGAAGTCCAGACCATGAGATTTGTGTGTAAGTTTGTTTTTGCATATAGGAAGAAGTAAGAAATATAAATCCAAGAGGTAGCATTATAAATCAACTTGCAAAGTCAAAGAATTGATGTTGCTTTGGATTTTTGAGATCAATACATTATTTTCCTGGTTGTGCAAACTCATGTGAAGAATTTTTTTTTAACGTCTGGTTTATATAAATATCTGTACTTACTTATGAGGTTAAGAAAGGGTAATGTCCTCTGACCATTCCTCAGATTTGGGATTTTTCAGTTATGCAAACATATTTTAACTCTCCTTCCCCTTTAGGGATTTTATTTTAATTTAATTATTTTGTTCCTTATGCTTATCAAAGGTAATTATTTTATATATGAGAAAAAAAAGATACTTCTGTAATGTGTAGAATTCATGGCAAATACACAGTGGCACCAGCATAAATGAGAAGCTTTGGACTACTCACTGTATTCAGAAATTTCATGACATGACATGGGAGAGCCACAGCACTGTTCTTCATGTGATGTCGGTGTAGAAGCAACTGCTGTTATGTTAGAAGTTTTTATTAGTAATGCTATACGTTTTCTCAGTATTTTTATTCTTTCTATTAAAAAACACAGAGTTTAGGTGTCTCACATAATTGACTGTAATCTCCCATTTCTTTTCTTTTTATGCGTAATTCAGTCAAAGAGGAACGCTTTTTTAAAAGCTTGGTCTTGCAGAGTCTGATTCCTATTCTATAGCTACTACGTATAAATTTATTTTGCGTAGGTCCTATTTTTTTCAAGCAATAGAGTATTCAAGACACAGATCATTCTATTGCTGTACTGAGTGTGCTTACTATTTTTAAGATCAGACAGAAGATCGTCATAGTATTTCTTCAGTTCACTGTTTCTAGATTTTTCCCCAAATATAAATTCTCTCTCAAACATAATAATGAAATTATCTTGTCAAAAACTTCTTAGCTTCCTCCATACCACCGTCTTCATTTGTTTGTTTGATTTTTTTTTTCCCAATACAAATTATGCAGATTTTCCCTTTTATTTACTTACTGTGAGCAGAATTGGAAACCATTTTTTTTGTAGTTTTGTATACATTCACATTTCATCAGAGATAAGTAATCTCTGTCCCAGATCAAGGATTTCCAGAGCCAGATTCCTATCATTTTTTTCCATCACAAGTATAATTAGCATTTTGTCTCCTTAGTATATTGGCTATCTCTATAGGTACATCTTTTTATTAAATATTCGTTTGTTAAAAGGAGAAAACAGAAGAGAAATTGAGAAAATAATGTGTTGCAATTCCATCTTACATAAAGCTCATCTTACAGGATTTCCCAGCAATGGTGATGTTAAAGGGATTACATGCTTAAAGCATGCTGTAGAATAGTGGAGTTACTCAGTAGCTGCTATAGTCAGAACAGTTTCTGTGAGAGAGAGTCCTAAAAATGGTTTGTTAAGTGAGGTTACTGACCAGCACAGCTGAAACACCTTGTTAAGGGATCGCTGAGATGAGAATGAAGAGGAAGAATACATGTCTAATTAGTCTTAAGTTATGAGTTGACAGCAACATTACATTGTTCTGAACGCAGAAAAGAAGAAAAGACTGACTAAAATGTATTTTATTTACTTTAAGGAATGTGCATTTTAATTGCTCAGTCAAGTTAGTTAGGGTCAAGGTTGATGAGATAATATGCTTCCGTAAAAGAACTGAAAAGAATGAATAAGAAGCTGCTGGAAATCATGGGGAAGAAGTCAATATACAGCTGGATTTCCAAATGGTCTCAATTGCTCAGTGTGTATTTTGGATTTTTCCTCCCAAGATGACCTTGGAGTGGGAGAGAAGAAAAAATTATTCTATTTTTTTTGCACTGGGTGCAAAAATTAGTGGGAAAAATAAGCAAATGTAGAGCCTGTATTGAGCTCAGATCAGCTTAGATCAAGAGATCAGGAAAACGTTACAGAAAGGGTTGTTAAGCACTGGAATAGGATCCCCAGGAGGCTGTTGAGTCAGCATACCTGAATGTGTTTCAAATCCATCTGGCTGTGATGTTCAGGAACTTGATGATCTTGAAGGTCTTTTCCAACCTGAGAAATTCTATGATTTTATAATCACTATTTTCATTCAGTGCAAGCTCTTGTGCAGATCTTCTCCATTGCATACCTCAAGATAAGGAGTAACGACAGAGAACAGTTCTTGCTACTTCCCTCAATGAAGCAGAATTGTAAATTTATCTTACACAAGACAACTTCTTTCATCTCCAGGAAGAGAGCTCAAGCCAGAAGGTGATTATTGAGTTAAGTACTTTATTGCCTTTCTTAAAGAGAATATTTACCTTTGTCCTCAGAATATTGCTTTCTTTTCTGAAATCAAACCTTTTTACATATAAAAAGAATTGATTGTAATGGCAGGCTAGTGTACTTATGCTAGAAGATTTAGGAAGGTCATCTTCACCTGGATCAGAACAGAAATGATCTAATCATGTCCTTATCAGTCAGCTCGAAATATGTCAGTTTGTTCTACTAGCCTGCTGAGTTTTGAACACACTGCAAAGTGGTTATTATATTTTTAATAAGACATATGGCAGCGATTGATTGCATTGTATTATACTTTGATCACGAAATACAAGAGGGCTTTTATCATGAAGGGGTGTCAGGAGGAATTGAATGAAATATGCTTTTTAAAAAACTTTTTGTTGTACAGGAAGGAATAACAGAGTTACTAAACTCAAGTACTGAACAGTCTGAGAATTATTTAAATGCTATAAAGCATAAATAATCTTTGGTTTTATTTCCCTTTATTGCTTTAAGACTTTTACTGTAACCTTTTCATTCAATAATACATGATCATAATATTTTAGCATTCTGTTTTTTCTTTGTCTTACATGAAAGCTGAATGAAATACAGACCTGTAGTTTGGACATTAGCCTAAATGATGTGAAAAAGCCAGGTTCACACAATAGATTTTTTTTCATGACCTTATGCTACTTAATCTTGTCATGGCTTCAGTTCTTCACTTGCAAAATCAAAATTGAATGACTTACTGCCTCAAACCTATTAAAGCCTGTAAAATGCTTCAACATTAAAATCACAATGGCTGATACTAAATAATCTAAAGACACAACTAACTGTTATAACTCCAGAAAATGGAGCTTTAAGGAAAACACCATATGTTTTGATACTCATGATAACACCATGAAAAGTGGCAGTGTGACAATACTGACTGTGTTTGCATGTCTTTGGGACAGACTCCCTGGAGAGAGCCCACACGATCTCTCCATGTGTCTTGAAAAAAGATCCAAGGAATGAAGAATTCCCAGACATTTAAGTGTATTTGTTTATGAAGAAAGAGAAAATGATTGTTTCAGTTTGAGGGATTTATGAAGAAATAATGCAGTACACTACATGAAAAAGAAAATATCTGCAAACTACAGGGCTTCTTTCAGATGCTGATTTTGGAGTTCCTATGAAATGAGCAGTAAGAGTATCTGCTCAGATTGTTTGCTTATTTTTGCTCCATGGAGATCAGAAATGAGAAAGGCTCAGTGATTTTTTGTTTGTTTGTTAGTTTTTAATCTGTTTCTCTGTCCACTTAAGCAACGCTGTTAGCATTGTACACTTCTTTTTCTTTTTTTTCTCTTTTTCTCTTTTTCTTTTCTTTTTCTTTCTTTTTTTTTTTTTTCTCTTTCTCTTTTTTTTTTTTTCTTCTTCTTTTTCCTTCCTTCCAAATTCCAAATTCCAAATGGAACAATGGGTTTCTGAACTGGAAACAGCTCAAAAATCCATGAAATTCAGTCCCTTTTCTGTCTCATGCATAATTTCCCTTTGACTTCCTGTTGCCATGAGTACTCCTCTTGTTTGGTTCTGCGTGCATCCCAAGAATTCTCACCAGATGTAAGTGCATAGGGGCTCACAAGGGACATGAACCTTCTTTTTCTTTCCCAGCATTTCCCTGACCTAGCCACAGCAAGAAGGTGCAAGGCTGTCTTCTTCCCAGTGCCCTCCCCACATCCTTTTTTTATTTGTTAACACAAGATAAACTGCAAATAGCAGACCCACACACAAATACCAATGCCAGTAAGAAATGTTGAATAGTTGCATGCAAAAATGCCTCTGTCCTGGAATCTCTGCTACCATGTAAGGGTCTGTTTCCATTCTCTCTAAAATGACCAACTTCATTTATCTCAAGGAAAACTTGAATCAGAAATATGAAGACAAATGTCAGGCATCTAGAATAATGCTTTTTTAATGTGACACATATAAAGGTATTTTTCACAGAATGGGGTAGACAAGATAGAGACAAGATAAAAAGAGAAATAACCAACATCGTTCACTCTTCCTAGTAATTTTATAGCACCTCAAGTATCCATACCTTTTTTTTTTTTTTTTTTTTACTTTTTTAGCACCTCTTTAACTCATTAGTTCACACAAATGACAATACTGAAAAAGGAAGTTTCAGTTCAGAAAATTCAGTATGAATAACGTACAAGTTGGAAAAAATGTATTACTAGGAATAAGCATAATATTAACATTACAAATTTTCAAATAGATGTTCACGATATCCTTGTTTAGGTAGGCTATTCTGCTTTCTTTCATTCAGCAGAATAGCTTGGTGAAGCCAAACAGAAAGAAAAGAAAGTGCTTCAGGCTCTTTCTCTGGATTATTTTTTCTTCATACTGTATTACTGTGACCCTTCAAAACCTACTCCATGCATCCTTGATGTGTGTAATAACAGGTATTTTAAGAGGCTAAGGTTGAGAAATGTTTCTCTGAACATTTTTCACATTTCTTTCTCTACTACTCTCCAGGTGTTATTAACTACAGTTTCCAAGTAAGCCTAAGATGAGTTAAATAATAATAATTAAAAAGGAAAAAAAAAAAAAAAAAGGAAAATAAGGGAATTCAGAAAGCAGTGTTTTGTCTTGCTTGCTTGTTAAGCTTTTAAGAGCTTTCTGAAATTTTATTCATATTCATTAAATGACAAAAATATGGATAATTGTTTCAACTAACAGTTTATACACAGAAAAAGAGAATAAAGATTCCCACTGAAGCTTTGGTCAGCCTAGATACTAGGGTGAAAAATCAATGAATTGGATCTTAAAGCCACTTCTTCTTGAATATTGATGATACTGTTTATCTAAAAGCTAAAAGGAAAATGGTATGAACTGAAAATTCTCTTGTGCCCCTAACTTTTAGTTACTCAATAATCTCTGAGGATCTGACAATACAGTTTGAAGCACATGCAAAGTAGTAGAGTAACTCCGTAGTTCACAGATGCTATCTTTCCCTGGCATGGAAACTGTACATTTTTCCTGGATCCTTGAACAAAAGAAAATGTCTTGAAAGCCATGAGTGAAAATAGGAGTCATGGAAGTGCTGATGTACTTAATGTTACATGGGTGTTTAAACAATCCACTGAAGCGAGATTCATATCTTGAGCTCTTTCCTCCACCACTTACATTGAGCAGAAATCTAGTTATTTCACACCACCAAGATATTTCTCTCTCATACTCAAAGGCAGTGAAAATGTATAAATAAGTCCTGTAAACTGAGGATTACATAGAATAATTCTTCTGTTTATCAGCTCCCACTAATTATTTCTCAGGACTGAGTTGTTTGGTTTTTCCCTTAGCAAAATTTCAGTTCAGTGATGAATAAAGACAATGCAACTATTCATTTTAAAATATAAATGTAATTATAGCACAGTTAATCACTTCTTAATACAGTAATTCATAAATACTTCAGTTTAAAAGGATATGCTGTAAGGACAGATATGATTTGTCCAAATGAAAGTCATTCTTTCAGATTGGAAAAAGATACTTGGTATTCAGAATGTTCTTCCAGGTGGAAGGATATGGTAAAAATATAGAAAGTTGTGGTTATCTCTAGGATGTGGTGAAATGACAGCACCAAAAATCAAGCCTTTCCAAAACATTGTTGGAACTTGTTGTAATTACACCATTGGTCTTTAATAAGAATCTGGCATGCACAGTTGTCAGAGTTTTATGATTTTTGGTTATCGGTATTCCACATCATGACATCATGTGGTGCACTGGGAGTTAAAGAGTTCATGCTCCAGGTCCAGGTACCTGTTCTGGAAGAGAAGAACTACTAGATTCCCCAGAGGACTGTGCACTGTATTGTTACCATTTTCTCTCAGGGAAACAAATTAAAGGCTTTGGTAGGTTACCTTAAGCCCCTTTCAATCATCTGGCCCATCTCAGTTACGGGTGCTGTCTCATCACAGTAAGTTAGAGTAAGGCCTTTGGCTTTCTGACACTCTCTCATTATATTTGATTTATTTGCTCCAATTCTAATTATATTATATTATATTATATTATATTATATTATATTATATTATAGTGCATTACCTTGCACTCTGATATCTTATGTAGTAAATTAGTTTGTTTCTCCTCAAAGCATTGCCACTGTTATTTTTTTGGAGGGCCCATCTCTCTACCCTTTTTCCCTTTATTCCGTTTCCCTTTTCTGGGGTGCTGATCCATGGGTCGCTCTGCCCCGCTAGCCACAGAACTGGGCTGAACCAGACCAAAAACTGCTGAAAACAGTTTAATCATAAATCTTTGCCAGCTATATACTGCTATAGACGCAGCTGTATGACATCAAGTCAAAGGCCTGATTCCCCTTAACTGCAATTTTTTTGACAATCTTTCACTTGGGACTTGTGTTGCTATGATGCATATTGTATATTCTAACTTAGTAACAGTAATAGTCATTAAAAAAGCAAAGTAAAAAAGCAAGCTAGAAAAATCTAGACTCCAAACCATGCTGTAGATTTATAAAGAGCTTCATATCTTATGGTTTATCAACTAAATAGGAGAACTGAAAAGAAACACAAAAAAGAGTAAAGAATATGTCCAAAGTCGTAGCTGGTTTTTTTTGTTGTTTTTTTTTTGTTATTGTTGGTGTGCGTGTGTGTGTGTGTGTGTGTGTGTATGGAGATGACATGCTTCATGACCTTGTTATACTGTGTCATTTGAAACACTAACCTCATTCAGAACTGTCAGTATGTGGACTTGATCTTCTCACATGTTGACATTTTAATTTCTAGGTATTATATAAGTGGTGATAGCATTGGCTAGTTACTACTGTTACTGCTAGAGCCTATGTGATGTTCTAGTTTGCTGTAAGAACCACTGTCTAAATAGGATTACTGAAAAAAATTACATCCTATCAAATACAGTTGGAAAAATAGACAAGTGCATTTTTCTGGCACTTTGTCTGTAACTAACTAATGCAGGAAGAGGGGAGGTTTCTCACCTGACCAATAGGGTCACATCAGAAGGGTTATTTTCCAAGACAGTCTATCTCTTTACAAAAAATAAATCTTCACGTCAAATAAAGGAATTTAACCAGAAAAATTCTATCAGAAAAATAAATAAATAAATGTTTTGTAATACATTTTTTTTTTTTTTTTTAGGAATGGGCTGAACTGGTCAATGTCCTTAGAAAGGACTTTAGAGATGAAACTAGTGTAATCACTTACTATAATCTAATTTTGAATTGCCATCTTCACTAGCGGTGAAAACTGCACAAAGATTTGATGTTTTGAAGAATTAACTGTTCAGAAGCTGTGATAAATCTGAATTGTTGTTGCTTATATATGCCTAAGAGGAGAACTTATACCTGTCTTAATGTGAGAGTACTTAGTCTTTGAGAACTGCCGTATGTCAGACCTGCTGTATTAATGCAGTATATAAAATATCTGCTTGAGCATTTAGCAGTTCATCAACTGCAGAGACAGTCTCACCAGATCTAGTTCACGGAACCAGGGTTTCTGATTACTCTGCAGGAAATGGTGATCTGTATGCCAGAGGTAAAACTTTAACTGTGAGAGCAGTCCTAATAAAAGCAAACTGGGAGACAGATCATACCATATGAAGTAATTCTTGGTCCTTGTCAAGTATGGGTATTTTACAAATGTTCATGATGCTAATATACAGCTTTGAAAAAGAGGAATAGAGATTCAAGTAACAAAATGGTAGCCACAGCAGATCCATCATACAAGCAATACTGTATCCCCAGATGAGAGAGTTGCTTTACCTTGTAGCATCTCCTGGAGATAATTCCTTGGGGCATGAGGATACAATGGATCTGAGAAGACCTACAAAGTACGTTCCTGTTCTGTACTTCTGCCAAGATGGTGTATGTCGAGGGCCATATGAAGATATGCTAGTTCAGTTGTATCTGTAATGAAGTAATGTTTTGTTAACTATTAAAAGCAGCTGTTTCAGTTGCAAAACAGTCACTTAAAGAGAAATGAAATAATTTGATATGGAGCTTTCATGCCCAGCCTGAAATTAGTGAGTTTTAGTTTGAGTACTGCTTTTTGTACAAATAATTTACAATAGAGTAAAATTAGAAAATGTTGTGTACTAAAAAGGGAGAAATATAAGTTCTCCTTGCTTAAATTGTAAAGTATGATTAGCAGTGAGTAATGGAAGGCATCATTTTTTTATCTGACATTGGTATTCTGATTATCAAAGGTCAAAAGAGGTGAAAATACACCATATTTTGTGTGAAAAATGAGTAGATATAAGTTTTCTGTTGTCTGTACTTGTAATTTTATCAAGAAAATATTTTTTGTCTATACTTGCTCTAAATAATAAGAAATATAACTTCTCCTATATTTATATTTTCAATAAGAAATTCTTTGTGAGCTACTTCTCCAGCTCTGTAATCATTAACATAGATGAAGATTTTTACAACTGTCAGCAGTCCTACTGAAATTCACAGCATTATTAATGTTCAGTTTTATTTAAGGCAATCTAACTGCAGTTTAAAGAAACTCCCTTCTCATTTTCTTTGGAGAGTGCACCACGCTATCAAGTTTTTAAACATGAAAATAATTCTCTTACAAATGAAGCTTTAATAAAATTCTTCATCATTCCAGTTAGAATTTCTTCAGGAAATTAGGATTAATGCTCTGACCTTTACAGTCCTTCTACTGAGATTTTTAAGAAGAGTCAATTGGCAAATTGGTCATTCCTGGCCTGAGGAATTGACGTTGTGTGAGAGGGGCTAGGTACTAAGAAGTGTGTAGCCCCATGTTATAGACTTCTTAAGGCAGAGAGTGACAATACTGTATTGGGAAATGACTGCTTCACTGTACATTTCATCCTTATCCAAGTAGAGCTGAACCTGTGTCTTTTATGAAAACCAAATACTTCCCAGGATATGTTGCCTCAGCACTCCTCAGAGACACTTTCTCTAGGCTGGCTCAGAGAAAATTGCATCATGCTGAATCACCATATCATCTGTAAACAAGTAAGCCGTCTCTGAAAATCTTCCTTATAATTAAAACATGTCTTTCCTTTTCCAAAATAACTCAGAAATTAAAAAGCACAATGTAGCTGTAAAATCAAATGATGAAGTAAGAAAGTGCTTTCAATCTCATAATAATCTCACGTATTTGAGAATTTCTTTATTTTCTAAAAGACATGGTGAAAAAAAAAAGAATATTTGAATACATCAGCAGTGTACATACAAAGACCTATTCCATAAGTAGCAGTAAAATATACACAGACATACAACTCTCCAAGATGGCGAAGTATATGACAACATTCTAAGTTGTTTCTAATTGAGGGACAGATTCCTCTGGTGATATAAATCAGTGCAACTCCACTGGTTTCATGGAACACACTGATTTAAGCTACGCTGAAAATTTACCTTTCTGACAGTTTCTTTGGAGTTATTCCTGACACAGAAATGCATCCTTGAAGTTCAAATGAAGATACATCCTGTACTCTGCTCTTATGTCAAGAGCTACCTCAATATGAGATTATTATGAATGAAGTGACATCTGATATGCAATAATATTTTCTGGTTATGATACTATGTCCCATTTATTCAGACATAGGTGTATGTTATTTTCTGAGAGTTTATTCTCTCAGATCATTAGCTAGTTATCCAGTTATCTCTTATTAGGTAATTATCCAGTTCTAAACTTAGAGTGACTAACATCCAATTTATTATGCTATGAAATGTACAGATACCTCAAAGATTTTTGACTGCTATAAAATGTGATATTATTATCTACCTGAGCAACACCCAAACTCTGCATTTTATTTTATACCGTCACAATTATTTCCTTTATTTTCACAAATTATTATTTAGCCTTCCATACTCAATCAGTTTCTATGCGTGCCAAACTTTTATGTTTATATGAGTGTTATCTGAGCCTTTTCATTTATTGATGAAAAAAAAGAAAAAAAATGAAAGAGTTACTCGTAATGCAAAGATTGCCATGTAACACTTATGAATTTGCTTTTCTATGACCATCTTTCCAAAATCTTTTAAAATCATCATTCAAGAGTGTTCAGACTACAGATTGGAATTCATGCCTCTGCTTGTCTTAGTCCTAGTGCTACATAATCTTTCAAGTATAAACCCTGAAAACCAGGGTTTTTGTGACCATTCAACTTATCCTAAATGTCTCTTTTTACAAACAGATGTAATACCAGGTGTTGTTGTGCTTTGCAAAGCTCTTGTAATATTGTGAGCATCCTTCATCACTATATGCACCTTTCAAAAAATTAAGAGGTGAGGCAGTATTCTTTAACTACCTGCTGTCAAGGCTTTAGCCATCAAATCAATTCTTCCCTTACAGAACACTAACACAGTCAGTCTTTTGAAAGGTAATATGAATAGAATGCTCCTGCAATTTATAGTATGATGTTTGAGGGGAAAATAGAAAGATCTCTGTGGAGTAAGATAGTCTCATAGCACATATCTGTATAAATTTCAAAGAATATCAAGAAAATTCTCTTGGAAGACTCATAGGTGTAAAAATGGCAGGCTAAAGCTTAGGCTTAACCCAGGGACTATAAACTAAGATCCAAAATGTATTAGAATAATGTCACAGTGAGAATACGGATGCTTCCTGTCTTCCTGTCTTTTTTCACAAGAAGGAGATTTTTCTCTACCATGGAAGTACCAGCTTCTGTTGCACATTAGCGTGGTGCACAGAACAAAAAGGACCCACAGGAACCAAAATCAGATCCACTGGGGGTAATGGAAGGATATACAAGCTTTTTTTTTTTAAGGTTTTTTTTTTTTTTTTTTTTTTTCCTAAAAGTGAAAAAATTGTGTTGAAGACAGACAGGCACAGGTTTATAAAGCAACTGCTGCCAAACGTAGCTTCCTCTTGAATTTACCCTCTGTTTCTATCTTTGTTTTCTTGAACAAAATTCATGATTTTTCATGAAAAATATAGAAAAATAGAAAATCTCTTTTAAAAAAGTAGGATAGAACAGCACATCTTCTACCGTAACAGAGTTCTTACTATCTTTGGGAAGAGATGTGATGAATCTCTTCAGCTTGTTATCCACAGAGAATAGAATGTGTACTTAGTTATTTCATGTACCTAAAGCAATATTTTCCTTTTTTCGTTGCACTTACCTCCTTGTACAAAAAGTAGACAGTGCGTATTATCCCCATCTCTGTATAATTTATTTCTCTTTCCAGAATTGAAAAAGCCATTACTTGATTAATTCTGTATTAAATTGTCTTTTAAAAAGTTGTAGTTTTGTCAATATCCAATGTCAAAGCCACATAATCTCTCCTTTATAGGAATCCATCCTTTTATATACAAAAACCTCTAAGATTTTCACAAGTGGCTAAGTTTTATAGTTCCCACCTTGAAAAACATTAACAAGTCTGAATGCTAATTAGATTCTTCTTAAAAGCTGACAACTAGAATATCTCAGGTAAAGCATCTTTTGCTTTAGAAGCAACACTAATTGCTATGTTAATATTTAGTTTTACTGGAGGGTTCCAGACTCCTTTACAAGTATAAGATTTACAATAGGATTGGCAGGTAGCCGAGCAAATTCAAGTATTGTGGATTTTTTTTTTCTTCATTTGGCAATTGATTATATAAATCTTGCCTATTTGAAATTATATTTGGACTATTGTGTGCATTGCAGATCTAAAATAGAATCTGTTTTGAGCTTAATTTTTAAATATGGAAATAGCAGGAGGAAGCCTGGTTAATTTAACACTGTACAGAAGAAGAATTTGTGGTTTCCATGGTGAAAACCCAGGGTTATAATCTGTTTCATAGCAAAATACATACATATGTTTTCAGAAATTTTGTAATCACAGTGATGTGAAAAAAAAAAAAAAAAAAAAAAAAACCTTCTTAATTTATTGATTAATAGAATTGATCTATGCTTCAAGAAAAATTGGTAATAATTTGACACAGACGTCTTCTATATTCTGTTAAAAGAAAAAAATAATTCAAAGTATGACCTAAGGCATCCATAGATCAAGATCTAGAGTAAATAATAATACTATTGGGAAAAAAAAATTGTTTCTTTATGTGTAGTCACATTAACTAGGAATCACTTTTTTTTTTTTTTTTTTTTTTTTTTTAATAAATTTGTGTACCATGCATCATCCTGTTTGAGATGGAGAAAAGAGAAAATAAGACACAAGATTAGTCCAAACTGTGGCTAGATGAAAATTTTAAGAATGAAATCTACTTTTATAAGAAAATTCTACACTGTGGAAATTCATGTTATTGATCAGAATCGCATCAATTAATATTAAATATACACAAATTAGAGTTTAACCTTACTAAAGAATTTAAGTTTTCAGATTGTGATCTCCAGAACAATTTGTCATGTAGCATATTTCTGTGGCTTTCCAAGATTATTGCAATATCATTCCCTCTGAGAACAAATATTTAAATTACATTGTCATTGAGAACCATGATTACATGACTCAAGAATCTCAGTAGTATCAGAAGTAGACTGAAGTACAGGAACTAGGAGATGTTAATTCCTGTCCTTCTTAATCACTCTTATTGAATTAGCATTTTGAGTTTGTCCAAAAGAGCCAAATAGCAACTGATAGTCTATTTTTCTTCATCTACTTTGTCCACGTCAAAGTAGAGCTAAGAATGTTTTTATTCACTGAATATGAATTTTAAAGGTGCATTTGCAGTTAGAAATGGATAGTTAAAAGCTGACAAATAATATTCAGAGAAACATAAAATTACTGGCATGCTTCTGATTTGTAAATTAGTACTTGTAAATACCTCAAACACAATTAAGTAATTCAATATAACTCTTAAGTAGTCTATTTTCAGAGGATAAACACTGGATATTCAAAGATAATTTTACTTACATCTCCTTGATACGTGTTTTGGAAATCTGTTGTCCTACTGCATTTATTTAACAAAGGGCAATGAATGCTTGAATGCGTAGCTTAAAAATAAGGGGTTTATGCTTTGATATTTGTTAAGAACCTCTATATTTAAATGGTTCCCAACTGCATAGAAATAAAAATGCAATTAGGCCAAGCTGTTTTTTGATCAATCAAAGAAAATAGTGCTACTTAGAAAAAGGTTTAAGGCAAAAGTAAATTAAACACAGGAATGAAGCTGATTGTCATTGTTAGCTTTTCTTCTTCTGTGGTGTTTATTTTGCCTCAGAGTGAGGATAAATGTCTGTATATATTTTGCATGCTTCTTTCTAACACTTGTTTGCCCATGTTTGCAAGTGTGCAGTCATTTATTCTCAGAAGCTGATACAGCTGTATCCACTGTACATGCCAGCATTCTAGAAGGCAAGAGTATCATTTAGGCAAAATCTTTCCCTTTCTTTCACTCATGAAATCCTTTTCTATTTCAGGATTAACAGTTTCCACAAGTGACAAGCCCATTCTCACTTCTCAGAGAATGAGAATTATAAAAAAAACAGCAACAAAAAAAAAAAAAAAAAAAAAAAAAAAACATACTCTGTAATCTCATGTTTTGTTTGCTTGTTAGTTCATTTTTATCATTTTTCTTGAAAAGTATGCTAGTAAGTTCTGATGAGATGAAGCTCTTTTTGTCTCCAATTTTTATTTCAAATAATTGTCACAGAAAAACATAGCTGGTGGAGCCCTTGAGTTCTGTTTCTGTTGAAGTGCAATCAAGAAAAAAATACAAAAGATAAATAACAGGAAAAAGAAATAAAAAAGGAACAAAACATCTTTGACCTGACTATTTTTCTTCTGCAGTTTAAGTCTAGGCATTTGTTATTCTGTCATCAGCAGGAGAATATTTTCCTCTTCCTCTTTGGAATTATTCTTCCCTCAGCATCTTTTATATATCAGAACATAGTTATCAATTTCTAAATTATGTTTACTTTTTTTAGTATTTATTTAAAATACACACACACAAAAAAAATAAAAACAATGATAAAAACGGAAAATTCCCCCAAAATTGCCTTCTGCTTTTGAGAAAAAGAAAGAAATCTACTCAAGATTAAAGTACTTGGTTCCCTACTTGACCACTGGAAGGAATTCAATTAAAATATCTTTCAAGGACCTTGGAGTGAATTTCAAAGTAACTTGAGCCTGAATTCGTTATTTTTCATAAAGAATTTTTTTTTTTTTTTCCTTTCATTTATATTGCTTTCCTCATCTGTACTTAAGAATTTATACCTCCATGACCAGAAATGTGTAGGATATTTTTTTTTACCTCTTATTATACACCTAGGCCCATTGTACAGTCAATGGGACACAGTTTAGTTTTCTATAAGAAAGGATGATGTGGAGATATGTCTTTCCTTTCAGTTACCAAGGGGAACCAGAATAAACTTTAACTTCCAACCTGAAGGAACCTAGGTTAAAGGAAGTGAATCTCACCTTACATCTGGAAGAGTCTGTCACTTTCTGCTGAGCTCATAATGAAGGACAAGCATGACTGAGTGATTTCACATCTATATGTTAAATATCAAGCCCCACAGAATCAAAAGAAAAAAATCATGAAGAAGTATAAACATGTGACTGTTCTGTGTTGATTAGGAGAAGGGGCAAGATATGGGTAGCTGGATGAGGAATATGCCCAGAAGGTGTTTAGACTTCTTTTGAGTTCCCCATTGATTTATTTATTTATTTATTATTCAAACCTGCATTAGTAATTGATCCAAAACAATAATTTAAATGCTAAATGGGGTAGGTATGCAAAGATTTCTTAAACTTAAAATGTTTTGGGTCTACTCTCTAGAGCAGAGTCATAAAGAAAAAAAAAAAAATGTGGCAATTCATACAGAATGCTCTTTTAAAGGTTTTTCACTTAAAAAAAAAAAAGAAAGAAAGAAAGAACAAAACTAAATATATTCATAATTACAGGATACCTTTCTGTTATGCACTGAGAAAAAAAGCAGAGAATTCAAAGATAATTACTCTATAAGAGCAATGTTAAAATTACGCTGTCACATCCCCATCTTTTTAGCATTGCATTAACTGTCTTTATTAGGATCCTTAAAGAGTCTGCTTTGAAAACCCACTTAGCATTGAGCATAGCTTCCAAAAGAGACATTTTGAAGTTTTGTTTGTGAACAATATGTAAATAAGTAAAGAATAAATCCCTCCGTACTGTGCATCTCTCCTTAACGTTATGCTAATGTTTTAGGAAGCATTCGCTGAGTTTCTTTCCTCTTATTTTACCCCCAGTTTTCTCTTTTTGTATTATCACCTATCTTACCTGACCATGACCTTCCTCTGTAGTATTCAAATGTTCCCAAATTAATTTCCATCTGTATTTTCCTTCCAATTACTTTTACACTTTTTGTCAGTGTATCCCCTATATCCTCTTTACTTATCCTTATATCTCATTGCTTTCAGATCTCTCTTCCTCTGTCACTCAATTCTTTTTAATTTAACGAGCTTAGTTGCCAGTATTTAAAGCTGCTACACTCCAATAAGTCAGTTCTTGGTCCTGTTATCAAGATTCTATCTTCCCTCAACAAGATTTATAACAAAAATTTCTTTGATCACGGTGGAATGAGACATCAAATTGCTCTGATTTCCAAAGCTCTGACCCTTAACATCTTTCATGCTGCCTTCTACAAAAGGATACTCACTCCTACAGACTCAATCTTCACTCAGGCTTTACAGTAGGTCTGGGCCTAGAGAACCTTTCACATATTCCTGCTGTGAAACAGGGCTGAGTTGTCTAATTTAGTTACTATTAACTGGGGTGAACTAATCTGATACAAGCCAGCTGTTTATTAGATTGTCCTGTAGATGGCTGGCTTAAATTAGGTAGTCCAACTAAGTTTCTGACCTTACTTGCAATCTCATGCATACAAAGCTAATATAAAATATCTTTAATGCTAAAAGAACATATAACCTTTTATGTTTCAGTCCCCTTAGAGAACTGAATCAAGATAGATCTTTTAATTTTTGATAGATCTCTAGCAGGAGTGTTTATAAACACTTGTATTCACTTAGGACGTTCAACAGCTCTGACAGTTATGTTATTGATTTTTTTAATGGGTTCTTTGTCAAGCACCTACATTAAGCCTATTCTACTTAGGATTGAAAACTCCAATAAAATGTCTATACCATCTTTCTAAATTTTAGAAATACATATTGCAAACTTTTGCTAATAGCAATAATGTCATTGCTCCATAGAAGTATCTTAATTATTATGGTCAGTAATTGGAAAGGGCTAACTACCAGTTTTAAACAAGTAATTGATTGACAGTGGAATATGTTGCATTGTTCTGAAAACATAATTAGAGAAAGCTCACTGTCATAGCTATTAGTGTTATTTTTAAACCTGCCAAATATAGATTAGAAGCCAAATGAGAATATCTTTGAAAGCTTGTGATCATTCATGCAAGTTAGAAACGTATCTGAGAATTTTTAGGTAGGACATTTTAAATATCATTGCTGTGGGACTTTAGAAGCACAGTACTGATGAAATGTCATTTTAGGAAACATTTGAGTGACATTCAGAATTCAGGGGGGGGAGTTGTTTTGAAGATTATTAACAACAACAACAAAAAAAAAGTACTAGTTAAATCTAGTAAAATAGATCCACTATATGACAACACATACAGTGAGTACAGAAAACAAGGACATCTGGGGAAGATCTCTTTGGAGCAGGCTACTTTTTAGACTCATTAAGAAATGAAGTGTTCGAGTTCCACTGAACATTGAACATCTCTAGCTTTTTGAATTTATGCATTATTCCTCATACTTCTGCTACTGAGATGTGTGTCCTTACCACATCCTCAGTGAACAATGCAATATGTTATTATCCTGTACATACGTCATTTCCCTTAGAAAGGAAACCTGAATAGTAAGGTAAGGAAGTAGTAATGTTGGAGATTATCAGGGAAGAAGAATGGCTAGCACTGTCATCTAGTTATCCTCAAAAGTCTAACATCTGCAGAATTACTGCAAATAAAATCTCATATGCACTTAATACCTGTTCATCTATGTGTAGCAAATCTGCTCCAGCAAGTATTCACGATCCCTTTTGTTTGCTTTCTGTGAATACTTGGAAGAACAATGTTTGTTGAAGAAGACAGTGTATCAAACTCTTATGCAAATATATATTTATGCCAGAAGGCTTTGGATCGGAGTCTTTAAAGCAGAGATTTTTAAAACAATAATAAAACCAACACATACGCTTCCAAATCCTGACCAAAAAACAAACAAAAAAACCCCACCTGTAAGCACATGAAATAAACTGTTCCACCATAATGCATAGCTGTACTATCTACTTTAGTTTAGTAAATTGTTTTAATAATTCTAAAAACAGTGACTTCAGAAACACTATTTGCAATGATAGAATTACTTACAACAATGCAAGCTTTTGGAAGGTGATTTTTTGTAGGTCTCCAGGAGGAGACTCCGCACCTCTCTGAGCAACATGTGGCAGTGCTTGATGACCTTCACACTAAAGATGTGCTTCCTGATACTTGAATGCAGCATACTTTGCTTTAGATTGTATTTACAGCCTCTGTCACTGGGCCCCATGGAGAATAATCTGGCTTCATCATCTCTGCACTCTCCCACCAGATATTTATGGACACTAATAACATCTCCTCAGAGCTTCCTCTTCTCCAGGCTAAACAAACTTCTATACAGGAGTAAAAATAATTTTATTTACTTTTTTCAGTCATAGTATTTTTTCTAAGATGTTTGCATAAATCTTTTAGTATAAGTTTAATAAGAAACTGGAACACTGTATTTAACATGACCTTCATTTCTCCATTCAACAGTGAGCTTGAAACTAGACTGTATTTTTCACTGAGAAGATTCATTTTCTAAGGACAATAAGCAAAAAAAATATGTCCCTCACCTTAAAGCAGAAAGCACAAGAAATAGGTTGAGAGACATTTTTATAATCAAAGTTTAGGAAAATAATGAGAGAAGTGGATATTGCAATGTATATTCAGAAAAATATATATATATATTAAAAAAAAAAAAAAAAAAAAAAAAAAAAAGAATGAAGAAGTAGGCATCCTGAGTTAATTTTTAATATGAACACCCTGAAGCAGAGAAAAGAGAAACCAAATAATAAAAAAAAAGTGAGGTAGTGATATGAATTATTCCTGAAAAGCTCTTGGAGAAACAGCTAGAAATTGAGAACATTCAAAATGGAATAAAAACACTAAAACCATAAAAGAAAGAAAGTCCGGAGAGAAATCAAAGGTACAGAAGGAAAAAGTAACACTCTTTTAATGGGGAGCCCTTCTTGGGATGCTCTATGATGAGCAAAAATGAACATCTCAGTGAACTTTATTGCCTACAGGTTCTTTGTTCTTTAGCTAAGGCACACAAATGGGAATCAAGAATTACAGCTTCCATTATTTATTTTTTTAGTTCCCTAGATACATTTCTTTGACCAAGGGATTTTTTACAAGTGCGCCAGTAATATCAGTAATATTTCAATTAGCACCAGAACTTTTGCATAATTTTAAGTATGTAGTATTCATTTTACAAACAAATGCTAAGTAGAAATGTAGGTACCTACCAGGAATTTATCTAGCTGTCTGAGCCAGAATCTTCATAGCAGTCAGTGACAGGCGGAGAAGAGACAGTGAATACAAAGTAAAAAAAAAAAAATGGAGGTTTATTCACCATGGGACCTGCCAGGCACTGGAATATGTTGCCAAGAGGTGTTGTCTGTGTCCATCCTTTGAAATTTTCAAGCATAAAAGCATGAGTAATTTACCCTGATCCCTCTGCTTAGAGCACCCTTTCAGCACATAAGTAGACCAAAGACCTCCCAGAAATCCTTCCAACCTGAATTATCTAATCCTATGATTCTAGCTAAAATAGAGGTGCAGTTTTACCTCTGAGCATTTAGAGCTGACTAAGAACCATATGATTGCATTAAGGCAATACTGAAATAAAGGTAATGCACCCTTTTTATCAAAAAAGATTTATAATATTGGACTCATTGCCATCCTAATGTAAAAAATTTGGGTTTGGTTAGCCTGATGTTTAACAATATCAGCTTTGCACTTCTTAGAATTTCTTCCCTAGACAAATCTCTTGTATCTTAATTCTGCATCCATAATATGGATAAAAATGTTTTTAATCAGGGTCCTGTGAGGATACAATCTTTACTAAACATGAGATGTTTTTTTTATGTAGTTATAAAAAGCCTATAATCAAAAATTAAATTAAATCTCATTTCAATTTTTCTAAATAGTCATATGCCTTTTCTAGGACAAGGCAAGAAACTCCATCCAAGTAAGACAGCATAAGCCTGGCTTGTACTGTGGACATTTAGATGAGAGTGTCCTTTGATTTCATAAAGAAGTTATTATTTCAAAAGAAGATCATTACCATCCTAACTAGCGGAAAAAAATAATGAAGAGGCAGGTAATTTAAATGAGTACACAGACACCCACAGCAGTGAAAGCTGCAAGCCGAGTTGCACTGATTTCTTTCACTCAGAGAGTCAACATTTGTTACTTCAAGCATATCATACTGAAGGCAGTTTAAGATATTGCAGGATTTTAGAATCCCTAGTTTCCTTTCTGAATTGAGTTTCCTTCAAAATTATTAACATTTCCTCCTAGGCTGCTCTCAGAACTGCTGACTGTCAGCAACCAAGAGGAGTTCACTGGAATGTCTAAACCAGTTGCCATCCCATGGAATAAAAAATAAATGAAATCAGAATTTTATTTATTTATTTATTTATTTTCCAAAAAGAAATCTGTAAGATAATAAGTTCTATCTAAAATGTGCACGTTAAAGAAGTGCTGCAGATCACTGTCTTAGGCTCTGCATAAAACACTGATCGATAGATTCTTCTCTCATAATAGCTACTTTGTTTATTTCTTCAATATTCTTTCTGCTACAGTGGTTCTTATAATAAGCTCCCCTAGTGATTTTTGAAACATGGAAAAAAAAAACTAACCTTATTTTGTCCAGCTGTTCAGACAAATTAACAGTGCCAGCTCTGATTTCAGTTAATATAGAAGCTAAAGCAGAACTGCATGTTCATTTGTGTGTAAGAAGCTGTGCTCCTGATCCCATGCCAGCTTAGGGGAAAAGACAGAAGTAAACAAAGATGGCATCCTGTGGCCTTGAGTCAACTCTTTTCACCAAGGACTACTCACATTTACTTATTTATTTTTCTTGGTCATTGCAGTGGTTTTGTCTTAAATGCTGCAGTTGCAGGGGATGTGTAAGCACCATCTTGATCAGGAAATTCTGTATGTGAGGGACTTCAAATCTGGCATATAAAGAGAGTTATAGCACTAAGGGACACAATTTGCCCTGCACATATATTCTATACAATTTTCAATAGTTAATTCTCTGCAAGTTACTGCAGAAAACAGAATCTGAAGAAAAAAATAGCTTATTTAGGCTCCGAGACTGCCACCCACAGGAAAATCTAATCAATCTTTACAGTGAAATGGGAAAGGTGGTGGTAGAAATAAAGCAGTCCTTGCTAGGAAAAGATCAAAAGCACACAGCTTCAGTCTCAATTATTGCATCTGCTTTAAAGGAAATGAAGAATTTAGGGAAAAGACAAAGGGGGAAGGTTAACTTAGAAGGAGAGTGTAGGAAGCACATAGATCCTCTGAAAGCAATCCATTTCCAACCAATTTTTACTAATTAAGTCTTCAAATACAAGAGTTAATAGGCCAAGCCCTTGGCTACAAGTCAAGACAGTAGTGGCTTTAATATCAGCCTCTGCAAAGCCAGGGGGCATGGAATCTACCCACCATAAAGTCTTTTTCTGTCAAGACTTGCGGACTTCACAGTGTGGAAGGAAATGAGGTTTTGGCATCACACCTCATGTTGTCTGTTAGTTTTCCCCTGTGCTCCATCCTCTTTCAACTCACCCCATTCCAACAAAAAGAATAAAAATTCAGCTCCAACCACATGTGGTTGTTCCACTTCAGGGACCCTATTTGTTCAGGGTATGAGCTAAGATGAGTATTTCACAGCCAAAGCTTCTCATAGTTTAGGACAGAAAAATAATCTCTTATTGAAAGAACAGCTCTTTAAATCATGACTGGCTATCATTTATTCTAAATATGATCCGCTCAGGTTGATCATCTATTCAAAAATGTGCTAAAATACAAAATTTGTCACTACAGGACTAGGGAACACAAGTGACTGACAAAGATAAGGAAATATAGTGTTATGAACTAAGAATTAAAAACTACTGTTCATGCAAGATCCTGAAATCTCATAAGAGAACTATAGCTGCATTTTAACGCCCATCACTGCAGAGAACTGCTTTCGAGTATAGCCTTTCTATATTCTCCAGAAATAATTAGATGCTGAAAATTCAAACTCTTTCAAGGAAGGAATTCTGTCTTATGGCCTGTTTTCTTGTGTATATATAAAAAATCCAAAAACATACAGAATGAGTTACTGAGCAAGACCAGTAACCCATCCTGAAGTCTGTCTCTAATATTGATCATATTCTTTGTGGAGAACAAACACATGGAGTGCCCTGTCCATCATGTTCTCCCCAGTTTGACTCAAGAGTGTGGCGTGAATCTTCAACAGTATTTCATGTTAAGAAATCTTTGCAGGAATGTACATCTTATCCATTGCTCACTCTCAGACATGGGGAGCTCTTTCTCTGCTTCTACTCAATAAGGCTCACCAATAGTCAATGTACAATGCTTCTAATACCTATCACATCCACATCTAGCTTGTACCTGTAAGAGATTATTCTTTTTACATCATTGCCTCAAAGCTTGCTGAGGACACAGATGAACAAGTTCAGGCAAGTCCTGGTCAGGGGTTGAGAAATCCTTTGTCTGGAGAACTTTGATGGACAAGTCCTGGGCAAGGATTGTGAAATCCTTTGTCTGAGGGATGCAGATGGACAAGGCTAGGGGCAACGAGAGAGAGAGAAGCTGCAGCTTAATGGCCGTGAAGTGGTCTTTTGTGTGGGCTTATCTCGAGGAAGATGGGGGTACCCATCTCAGGGGGTACTCACATGACTCTTGCTCAAGCATCCAGGGATGTCACGTAGGCAGAAAGAGAAGAAGGATAAAATGGGGACCTACAATTGTGAAGAATGCAGGTCTGGCAACAGATTCCTCATGAAGAATGAGAGGTTTCTGCCATGAAGAAGCCTCACGACCTGCCTCTCTCTCTCCTGAACTTGCTCTGCGCTCTCTCCCCCCTGGACTTGCTCTGCGCTCTACCACGATGCTGAAGAAGAACAAAGGTGTCTGCCATCAGATTCCTCATTACGGAATGCCTGCATACTGACGGACTCTCCTGGGCCTGCTACCTGAGTCCTGCTGCTTCCCCCCGGCTTGGCTCTGCGACTTCTTCCTGCTACCTGCTTGCTGCCCAAGGGCGGCCATGCTGCTGCTCTGCCCCCCCCTGCTGCTTCTGCCTCAGACCTTCGAAACGGCGTGCAACGGGACCGCTGCTGGATCCTGGTGGTGACTATCCCCGCTTTATGGCATTCTTGCTTCTTTCCTATCTTTTCTATCGCCCTCCTTCCCTTCCCCGTCTCCGTATTTAGGATTTATAATAAACTGGTTGGACTAACATATGAACCATTGTTTCTTAATCTCACACCGAGTATACAGATATTAAAAGAACTTATCTCCCTCCTATAAATTGGAGCGAGACAGTACCGTAGGGGCTTTCTTATAAGGTTCTGCTCTACTCCATTTCCTCACTGTCTTCTTCCACAAGACAGAGTTGCAGAGTGTCTCACAACCAGAACAGAGCGAGAAGCCCTAGGGAGTCAGATTAACTCCGAGCTGATTTCTGTGATTCATCAGGGTTTCCCACTGGAAGATGCTCCATGGCACAAAATAAGGTCCTTCTCTTTATACATACATCAAGTGCATCACATTACAGCTCCTTGGTCTAAGCATCTGTAAGGATCTGTACTGCTGGTTCTTCTCCATCCTGAAAAATGATCATTAAACAAACCTTCACAAGTTTGCAGTCCAAAAGAGAACCTTCACTCTAATTTGAAGCAACCTTTGATGGGAAAATTTATCATAAGTGTTTAGAAAATCCATTATATCTGTGCTGTTCAACATCTTTGTAAATATCCTGATGATTAGTTAAGCAGTATTTCCTTTTACAGAAGCATGTTGACTCATTCCCAAAATACTGTAATTTATCCACGTTCTTTATGGTTTTAATACGGCCACCTTCCTGCTGGAGATGGAAGTCAGGCTCAGTGTTCTATGGTTTGTGCAATCCTTTAGAGCCTTTTTTATAGATCTGTAGTCTTCTGCATGTTGGTTTCAGACACTGAAGTCCTGCAATTTAACTTCTGGATTCCTTAAAAACTGATGGGTCTATCCTATCTTGTCTTGATGCCCTAAATCAATTTTGTACAATACTTCCTGTGTATTAATTTCAGGTTCTTCTAGGTCCTCTTATGTATTTGCTATATAGAATTCATAAGGTGTGGGAATCTCCCCAGTATCTCAATCATGCAGTAAAAATGAAGGCAATATCTCACTGTACTTCTCAGTAGCCTTATCATCACGTGTTCCTCTTTTACACCTCTTGTCATCAAACAGTTTTACCAATTCCCCAGCTGGATGATTCTGATGTATTTTAATAACTTTTCATTATGAGTTTGAGAATCTTTTGCAAGACGATGCTCTTCAAATTCTTTTTTAGCTCCTTTAATTTCCTGCTTGCATTTGAACTGCTATGTATTATGGATTTTTCAGTTCTTCTCATTTGAGAAAGCTTTCCAATTTCTAAATGCCAGTATCTTCCTTTTGATAGCCTTCATAATTTTTATTTTTTTTTTTGTTTTACCTTATATAATATGTTTGAATTTCAGTTCTTTTCTACTTTATATTTCTCTGTTCAATATCTTCACTTTACTTTGTTTTTTACTAACTTTCTAGTTTTATGTATTTCATTTTCTTACAGTTGAATATCAGCATGTTGGATTTATTTAACTTTTTTTTCTTTTTAGCATTACATGAAAGGAAAGGTAAAAGAAATAGGAAAAGATGGGGAAGGAAATGGAGTGGAGTGTTTAATTTGGAGAATAATGTTCTATTTAATAATCAAAATCAGTGGATATGAATATGTTTATAACAGTTTCACTGAACAGAAATTATGGGGCACGTAACAAGAGTGTTCCTTAACTATTCGCAGCTAATGATTATTTTTGTACTAATATAGCTCCAGCATCTGGTCACGAGAGGCAAAAGAACTATCTGATTTAGAGGAAGCGTTGCTTACCACATGCAATATATGGTCAACACCAACAATTCACAAGCATCCCAGATGCTTAAAAATCTTCACACTAATGAATGGATATGAATAAGCAGGAAATACATAAAGAGTTGAATTCATAATGTTGATTATCAGCACGAATAATTCATAAAATTCTAGTGTTAATGCATGCCTAACTCCGTGGTATTGTACCTGATGTCTCTGTCGTCATACTGTTTGGAAATGGAAAAATACATGGAAAAGAGAATAGTCTTACATATAAAAGGGTTTATGTTTTTCTTCAATATACAAGATTCTATCATCTATGTAGGCTACATACAGGCATATTTGATGTTATTCAGCCTTATACGTGATAATAATTTATCTTTTCTAAGATTTGAACATTTAAGTGTAGGTATGTTTGCCAGAGAAAAAGTGGATGCTTTTGTAATAACCTCTTTATTAAAGAAAGAAACCATCAAAGAGGAAAAAAAAAAGAAAAAAAAGAAAAAAAAAAAAAAAGACTAAATATACTATTAAATATAAACCTGCCACTTGGAGTAAAAAAAGACAAAAGGAAAAAAAGTCTGAGAGAGGATTATTTTTGTTATATGGCACAGCTAATAAAACATGCTCCCACCTTAAAATTATATATAATTTACAAGGGCTGCTCCAAAAATAAAGTCAATGATTTTGTTCATTTGACCCACAGTGTCAAAGGTGGATGTTGGTGGTATGGTTGTTGAGGTCAAACCTCACCAACATTCAGTTACATTCTATTGCTGTGTGCAGTAAAAAATGGCATCTATTGACATTCATTGGTGCTTGATGAATATTTGTAGAGACTAGTGGATGTTAGCACAATGAGGCGATGGGTGGTGCGTTTCAACAGTGATGACATCAACAATAGATCACTTCTGCTGGTGCAGTTATTTATGGGCATGGCATTCATGCTCCTGTTCATCGCTGCTGAAAATGCAAAGCTAATGGTAATAACTATGTTGAAAAAGAGTGTTCTGAAGTTGAGAGTTTGGTCTACCAAGTACTGTCATTCTGTTCTGTATGTCTGTTGTACTTTCCATGGAAATAAATTGGAGGCATTACTTTAAGAGTAATCAACATTATTAATAACATAAGCAGAATTTTGTAACATCTGTTACTTTCTTTTGCTCCAAACTCCTTAATGGAAAATATTAGTAAGAAAATTATTTATCTTTTCCAGTGACCACCATCTGTTATAAAACTAAACCAAACCAAACCTAAAGAACCCCCAGGCCACTCTCGTCCCTGTCCTCCCTTCCTCCCCCCCCTCCCCCTCCCCCCCCCCCAAAAAAAAAACCCTAAACTTTACTATAATAAACTATTTCCAGTATATCAGTATATTTCATGTATTCTGTATTTACTAAAAAAATCCTGAGCATCCTGAGGAAGAGGAATCTCATATGATTTTTGTCCTATGGATCCATTAGGCTTAGTGGAAGAACAATTCTAAAAATGGAAGAGTTGAAGAGATTTAACCTCCATATAGAAACAAGAAAGTGTGGGCTAGCTGAAGCAATGAAGATTGGATTGAAGTGAAGCAACAGGCAAGATTACATTTTTGTCACCTCTTACCACTCAGCTCTGGCTTGCTCAGAGATAATTTCCCATTGGTGTCAGTCTGATCGACTATATTGGATCAGGCATGCTTTGGTTTTTCCAAACAGCAATAAAGGCTGTTACAAGTGACTCAGAAATTTCCTGTGTAATTCAGCCATTCAGAGTGATTTACTATGCATCGCAATGATTAACAATACTCATAATAATGAGTTAGGGAAAATTTCACTTTATTCTTATGTCATGGTTTTATGTTTTTTGGTTTTCAGTATTCCACATCAAAACATCGTGTACTGGAATTAAAGTGTTAATGCTCCAGTTCCAGGTACCTATCCCCACACATTACGGAAGTCATGGGATCTGACCCTTCCGGGTGGGGCAGTCTCTTACTGCCTGGCAGTGGGTGCTGGAGGTGCTTTCCTAGTCGTTCCAAGCTTTTCAGATTTGACTCGGTCTCAGGAACTCTCTCTCCTATCTTATTTGATTTATTAGTCTCAATTTCAATTAGATTGTATTATATTGTGTTATCTTGCATTCCTATATCATAGTTAGTAAAATAAGTTTTCCTCCATAGATCGTTGCCGCCGTTTTTTTTTCCTCCCTTTCCTCCTTCCTTCCCATTTTGTGGAGCAAGGAGGGTGGGGGGGCAGGGGCCTACTGCCCCCTGTCATGGGCATAGATTGATCTAGTTAACTCCGTGACATCTTACCACTTGATTTTGCCAAAGTGTAGAAGCATGCATGGTGAGTTATAGTGCTTTACCATTCTCTAATGAAGAGAAATTACTTTTCTAAATATGCCAGCTAAGAGAATTAGAATATTATGAGATTACTGGGAATCTAACTACGTGAGCTTGCTGTGCTGTCATATGATAAGATATAAGCCAGTTCTGGAACAGAAGCCAAAAGTTTACACTGATGTGGCATGGTACATGAGTTAATCTCTCTTCCTGAGAGGTAATGAGTATTAGTTTAGCAGCACTTAACTAAAGCTACACAAGAGATTTCAGAGTGTTCAGTTTAAACTTTGTCAAAATAAATTCACAATTATCTACTGCCTCCAAATAGATTTAACTTATGAACACTGTCAATGTTGTAGATGCTAGTGACAGAGCAAGAAACTGAATCCTGATTACCATACACAATGGGTATGTCAGTACTGGATCATCAGCTTACTCTCTATTGATATTCATTAATGCCACCACTGCTCACTCTCCTTTGTTCTTTGAATACTGATATCCCCTGGTAAAATTGAAATCATATAAGGGATCATGAATGTGAGAAGTTGTGGTAGAAACATTGTTTCAAAATAAAATTAATTTTTGTAATTTGGAAATGGGAAACTATCTCTGAATTCAACTCAGCATAAAGCTAAACTGGTAGCTAAAGATGGCAAGCATGGCTGGATTTTTTTTTTCTTGCATTTTATAATCTCCTTTGTGTGTTTATTGTGCTACCAGTGCTCTTGATTAATTCCTTGACAACTTCAGATCTGACAGCAGTTTCTATTATGGAATAAAGCATATCTTGTCTTTCATCTTCTCCACTCTGTGAACATCAGCACTAAATCTGTAACAAGACTTTTGAAATTCTGGATATTTCATAACTACATATGCATTGAAAATATCACATATCCTTGTGCCTAGCTTTTAGTGTTCAATTCCCCCAAGTTTTCAAAACTTCTCCATGTGTTTTATACATAGAAAAGAATAGTCTAATCAGATTCATTTCACTTATCTTCCCTTATAAGCAAATACACTATTTTCTCTGGAATTTATATTGATTTTTGATGATTAATGACTTATATCTATTAGAAATATATTTTTATAAAATGCAATACAACAAATAGTATGTTGCTAATCTGAGAATCAGAATATGGATATCCTTGAAGTAGACTTGGCTTATGTGCTAATCGTAGAATTGCATTTACATGGTTTCTGCACAACCTTCAAAGATCCTTCCAGATGGAAGAGGCTATTTTGGAACGTCTGAAGAGTTCATGAAACTTATTCTCTCTTTGAATCTGTTTCAAAGCAATCAACACGTTGGTAAAATCTGTGGTGATTCTATTATACTTTATCAGTGCAAGAACTCAGTCCAGTGATTTACTGGACTTCAAAGGTCTGACCTGCTTTTCAGATACCACTGATCCAAATGCTGAACAGTGATAGACTGCACATCATATTATCAACCTCATGACACAACTCATTGGAAAATATAAAGTACAGTTAAGAAGAAAGACATATTTTAAATATCAACTAGATAGCCATTTTAATAATATTACTGTTGTTCAAAAATGAATCAAAATCAGATCAAAAAGAAAAAAAAAATGCCTGTCAGTATCTATTTTGACAAACTTTCACTGCTACTGCTTTTGTATTCTCTCAAATCTTTTTATAGCCCAGAACATTGTTTTCTGCTAATTCACATAATTTCTGCACATACAGCAGAAAACTCAAGTAACAATTCAGTACTCATGAATTCTGTTATATTTGGCGGAATTTTCATAAACAGTATTTTTCTTCTAGGAGTTTGTTACAGGTAGTTTCAAAATTTAACATAAACAGAAAAAAAATGATGTTTATTAAGACTACAACTGTACAATGTTGGGGAAAATTTTTCATGGTATATTTTTAAGACAGTATCTCTTTTTTTTTCTTCCTCTACCATTTGGAATTTTTACACAACTTCCTTAGGCAATAATAAACTACTTGTTTTTGAACTTTTCCTCTGTCAGAAGTTCTGACATACTGATCAAGTAAGATGGTATGTTTAGTTCCTGTGTTTCAGTTAATTCCTCATCATTTTAGCTCTGTCTATTCCTCTGCCATGCTTTTGATAAAGAGTACTGTGGGTCTCAAAAGCTAATGAATCATCTTGTGCTGTAACTGTGGATCTGGATATCTGCCACCAGGGCAAAATGTTACTAGTTTTAAATTGAGAGAACTCTATTTTAGAGAGGGAATACTTTTAATTAATTAAGAGACTGTACTTAAACTAACAGGCTTTATGTATGTTTACAATTTCCTGACATTTCTGTTGAAGGAGAAACATTCTTCAACCTCAAGAGATACAATAAATCTTTTTTTTCCTTTCCCTTTCCCTTTCCGTTTCCCTTTTCCCTTTTCCCTTTTCCCTTTTCCCTTTTCCCTTTTCCCTTTTCCCTTTTCCCTTTTCCCTTTCTTCTTTCCCCTTTCCGCTTTCCCCTTTCTCCTTTCCCCTTTCCCCTTTCCCCTTTCCCTTTTCCTTTTCCCTTTCCCTTTTCCCTTCCCCTTTTCCTTTTTCCCTCCCCCTTTTCCTTTTTCCCTCCCCCTTCCCCTTTTTCCCTCCCCCTTCCCTTCCCTTCCCTTCCCTTCCCTTCCCTTCCCTTCCCTTCCCTTCCCTTCCCTTCCCTTCCCTTCCCTTCCCTTCCCTTCCCTTCCCTTCCCTTCCCTTCCCTTCCCTTCCCTTCCCTTCCCTTCCCTTCCCTTCCCTTCCCTTCCCTTCCCTTCCCTTCCCTTCCCTTCCCTTCCCTTCCCTTCCCTTCCCTTCCCTTCCCTTCCCTTCCCTTCCCTTCCCTTCCCTTCCCTTCCCTTCCCTTCCCTTCCCTTCCCTTCCCTTCCCTTCCCAGTATTCAATGTACATTACTATTTTCCTTTCCTCCATTTAATTAAGATTTGTCAATAATATGCTCAAAAAATTCTGAAATGCAGTGAATGCTCACAAAACCACTCTCTGTTAGAAGTCAGACTCTTCTCCCTTAAAGTAATTTGTGAATGTAAAAATATCACTACAGGGTATACTTTGTTTCAGATTTTTGTGGATTAAAAAAAAAAAAAAAAGGCTCAGAAAATATAATAGTAAAGTGTTTAATTTTATGTTATGTTCTAAATAAATCATATGAAGATTAAATATTATATTTTCTGTCCACTTCTTTAAGTATTTCTGGCAGAATAAGAAGTGATTTCACTATTGTAGTTTTCAGGTATTCTGTAATTCTGGGGAATTTCCGTAGCTGTCTTTTTTTTTTTTTTTTTTTTTTTTTTTTTCCAGAATATCTGGATTTTTTCCTGAATTTGACCACTGTTTATACCAGATCAATAGCTATTTCATATTCTGTTGGCTCAGATCTCTCAAACTTGAGTATCTTCTACCACCAGTGGTTGCGCTGCCTTGGAAACTCACACTGTTCGTAAATGTCAGTTTGCATTCATTGCTTTCATGATATATAGGTTCTGACAGTACCATCATCTGCCTTCAGAAGTAGATGAATATTGGCTGTTACCCTCTTGTCAGACCCCCTTTCCTACTAACTGATACTATTTTTGTATCTCTTCCCTTGTGTTGCATCATTCTTAGTTCGGAATCTACTGATTTCTGATACTTCACATCCTTCACTCTTTCATATCCATCTTTGCAATGGTTCAATCCTAAATATTTAGCACGTGACAGACATGCTAGACTCAAACATTAAATAGCCATGCTTTCTTATGTCTTGGGACTCAGTTAAAAGTCATATACATTAAATGTAATATATTCTCTTATTTTATTCATCATCTGTGAAGTTTTGGGGTTTTTTTTGTGTTTGTTTTGTAAATTTTCAGTAAGCTTACACTACTATTCTCTTAAATATGTATAGGACACTCAAAATCAATAATTGATTTGTAATGCCCACTGTCATAATAATTTGTTGTTGTTGTTGTTTGTATGTTTATTTTTATAATCCTCCTATGACCTCATCTCTGTTTGGGCAAAGGATAATTGAGTCTACATGAAGATATGTAGATGAAACTCTTAATGATAGCATATTTGTTATGCTGGAAAGGACACTAATTTGCTTTAAACTGAAAGACTTTTCAGATATACACAGAAATGCCAAAGTTAAGCAAATGTGTTATGTATTTACACATTAGTATCCAAGCATACCGTTTCACATACAATTGTTTTTCATCCTTACAATCTATTCCACAAATGTTGAAATCATTAAAAGTTTCTTCTTCATTCACTCAATTAAGAAAGGAATTTATCCTTCTGTTTGTCTCTAGAATACAGACATAACTTGACAATTAACTATCTCCAAGAGTTTTCTTTTGAGCAGAACTCCCTTAGTCCTCCCTTAGATCTGCATACTGATATTGTTCTTCCCCTGAAGGCAATTAAATGAATTTTATTTCCTTGCTCATTGCAAGGTTCAGAACTTGCCTTTTCCTCCTCCCTTTTTCACAAGTCTTCTCCAAATATCGTCATAGATATATGAAGTATCCACTGTATATTTGATCCCTTCAGGAAACTGCTGCTTTTTAGCATGTGGATGTAAAATTTTCCATATAACAGTCCTATTCAGGCATAAATTTGCTGATGCTGTGAGACATTTAAATTGCTACAAAACATGTCCTCCTTCTTGTACTTTATCTCAGTGTGTGCCTCTTTCTAAACTTCCCTTGAAGAGAATTTTTTTCTATCACAATGTAATTCTTCTTTTCTCTTTGTTTTCTCTAAAAAAATTCACCAGACAATTCTGAAATCTATTTAGAAACATTAACTTCTTGCTCAGAGAAGCTTAGTTGTGTTATGTGCTTTATTTTACTGAATAGTGTTATGTTAGAAACATAGTGTTTCTATGTGTACAGTCATGGTACAGATGTTCAGCTGGGGTAAATCAGCATAGTATTATTGACTTCAAATAAGCTCATTCAATCCTCAGTTTTGTTTTGCATTTTTACTAAAGAGAAACCCATGAGTATTTTAAGGACTTGCTTATAAAATATGCTATAAAAAGGTAATGGTTACAGCTGTTAAACTGGTGCTTTTTAAGTAGATACGATGTTAATTTTTAAAACATGCTGCTTTCATTGGTAATTTCAAAGGCACTACACATTTTTCTTTCTCTGTGCTGTACACTTACTTCTAAGGGCAGGCACTACTGAAATGTTTAGAAAAACACATGAGGAGAATACAGACTAAGCACTGCCACTAAACTCAAATCAGCTTCAAGCAGTGTCCAACACCTCCACCCCTCCTATCTGCTGCTCAACACTCTGTCCAATTTGTACCAGCCTTAGATTAACTGACAGATCATCATATGTCATCTCTCTCTTCTAGCCCTACACACGTTTTGTCTTCTTCTTTGCAGATTAAAATATATATATATAATTATTTCATGTTCCTGATATACCTGTGGATAAAATAAGGGGGTATTTGAGGCTGAAAGACTAATGTAAATATGCTGCTGATACTTTTTGCACTGTTTTCTCTTTTCTTACAAAGTGACCTCTCTGAGTTATTTGAAACACTGGGCATAATTCTACTACTTACTTTGTGCACTTACCTCATGATGGTTTCATTGATCCAGCTTTTCTACAAGAAGGTCTTGAACATCAAAAGACGTATTATAGTCAAGATCTGTGGCATTCATTGCCTCCCTTTTGTTAGCTATGTGAGGCAGAGATAGGTGGAGTGCTGCTTCCCATCATCCAGTATTTTCTAAGTGTATTGATTAATAATTTCTTCTCCTCTGATGTATTTTAAAATTTAACTGACTGATTTAAATATATATACATATGTATCTGTTTTTTTAATATATATTTTTAAAGGTAATTACTAACATTATTTTCTCCAGAATGATGAAGACCCCCTCAATTTTTCATTAAATGTGTATTAAACTGTTACTAATTTTTCAGAGCTTCAGTTTCCTCTTCAAGTATTCTGTAATGAGTTTCACTAGATCCTGCCTACTGGAACTACGTCTACCTTGTTTTGCCTAGAGTATTTTGTGAGTTTCTAATCAGTTACTACAGATATAAGAAAAGTGTCTCTGAATCTTTCGAATTTTATTAATCCTCTTTCTCCTTTAAAACAATTCTGAATTTTTTTTTATCACTTTGCATTAAAAAAAAATTGTACATCTTGTATATTATATTCTTTTTTTTTGTAAGACATTTACCCCTCACTATTTTTGGTTTTATTTCTGAATATTTATTTTCTTTCTTTAAATTACTCACATCCATGTATTCTTGTATTGGTACTTTTGTAACTTCTATTTTTATTTTGGCAATTCTGGTATAAGCTGCATATTCTTTTGCCAATGTATCCCAATACAAATTTTCAGGTTAAAATTTTGTAGTCTCTAAGTATTTGAAAAATATATAATACTGTGGAATGTGTTGGCACGTTTACAGTGTCCTAAACTCTGCCAGCCATTCATATGTCAATGACTTTTAAAATCCAAAGTAGCTTTTGTTTTCTAGTGAGAATCAAGGTAGATATTTGTGACATTCACCACCGGGTTTGTCAATAAAGATGCTGATATATTTTGTAGAATTGCTCTAAGGGAAAAGTTCTGGTGATTTAATTAATGTTTTCATTTTGAGATCTGTGAACATCTGAGGTTACATGGTATCTTTGCATAACCAAGTACAGCAGTATCAAATTTTCCACCATATATATATGTGTGTATATAAAGGTATATTCAGCCCCACTCACTTCTCCCAGAGCAGAAAACAGAAGCACTTGGAAATTTTTTTGTTTTCTAAAAATTTCTGTACAGAGATTACAGTTTGTTTAATAGATATTACATTTGACTGGGACTAAAGGAGATGATGCTCAGTAGATGACTACTGTAGCTGAGAAAGAAAGAACATGTAGCTATCCTAGAAAAAAAACTAAGGAAACAGTTCCTTTATGCTGGAAATGAATGGACAGCATCTGTTCTCAGTTTCTCACAAAAGGAAGTTTGTGAAGAAAGTCAAGTGTCTTTTGCAAAACATTCCAAAATTATAGTTACTCTTCCGAACTGCAGGAAGATTTACCCCAAGCTGGGCATTTCCTTTCTTCAGAAGCACATGGAATTAATGGAGACTGAGTATGGCTTTAAAATACAGGCTTTGGATACTGGCTTCTATTTTGTCTTCTTTGGTACAGCTTGTTTGATTCCTGTTTTACTCATACAGTTTGCACAGATTTCATATTTGCCCTACCCCTGTATTGTGGAGCATCAAGAGACAATGACTATTAGAAATATATCCATGAAGTTGCTTTTGTTGTACCTTTCCTGTAGTATTTATGAAAACAATAGACTTGTCTACCTGGTCTTACTTATACAAGCTTAGCCAGTCTGTACGTACGTGATTTATACCTCCAATTCAGTAAAGGTGCATTGCATTATGATAATAAAACACAAATAGTATTGGTAGGTTGGTATGTTAAATATGTTTACTTTCTGATGTCCAGGGAATAAGAATGTATGTACATTTCCTGCTCATGGATATTTCCAATGTAAGTAATCAAAATTTGTAGATATTGGCAGTTGCTTCTAAAAATCCAGTAAGCTTTTACTGAATTATCAACTATAAAGGACATGACTCATAAATCATTTTTTTTCTCCAAATTCCAGTATCCTATTTTCATCTTATATTCTCCTGCAAGCAATATCAAGTCATAAACCATGAAGCAGAGCAGCCGAGCAGCAGTAAGTATTGCAAGTAGAGTGTCAAAAAGCTGAAATAAAGAGGAAAGAGTCCAAACTAGAAAAATACTCTCCTCTTTCTCTAGACCAATCGTGTTCTAATACCACTGTTTAACATCCTCCCTTACACACTGAAGTTTCTTCTTTTTCTACTGCTCTTTCCTTTTTGACACTCATCCCATTCAAGAAACTACCCCTAAACACTGTGGTAGGAACTTAGCTAGGACTTGATAATTCTAGTATCAGAGCTCTCTCTAGTGGTGACTGTGTTACCTCATTATCTATTATTCATCCTGGTTAAATGAAAGAAGAGTATACCTCTCAAATGGTACACCAGCTAAAATTCTCCTTTTTGTATAAGCTTATAGAAAGATTCTAGGTTGACAAAGATATGTCACAATAAGAACACATAGGTCTGAAGATAAAAGTGTTGGATTCTGGGGCCTTGGATTTTGAGCAGATGAGGTAGAGACATAGTTATTCAGCCACTAGCTACTTAAACTAATCAAAGATCAGGACAGACAAGATCTGAAGAGGTATTCACAATCTCAGCTTTTAATTCCGTTGAAGTCTGCAGTTCCCAGTTACTAGCACAAAAGGACTGGACAGTCAGATGGGGACTTAACTGTCCCAAGGTAAAGATTGGCCATTTATTTTAAAATACTATGTTGTTGATATTACTCTAAAATATCCCACTTTATGTTGAAAGGGCCAAGGGGTTCATCCACCTTGCCTTCTGCTTACTGTGTTGACTGTCTTGGGAGGGAAGGAGTAGACAGTAAGCTTGCAATAAATATTTAAACATAAGTGGACGTTGATTTTTTTTGAAGGAAACAGAAATTTTTAAGGGATCCAGACTCAACTGCAACTGCATTGACCTGAATTAAACAAACATTATATAGAGAAGAACCTTGTGCCCAAGTTGATCATGAATCAACAGTTTGCCCTTGTGGCAAAGAAGGTCATCAGGATCCTGGCTGTATTAGAAAGAATACTGTAGACTGAGGGAAGTGATCCTTCTCCTCTGTTCAGTATCGTTGAGGTCATGTTTGGAGTATCATTTCTAGTTCTGATTTCCCCATTTAAAGATCTAGTTCCAGTTTCTCCATTGTTATGCTGAAAAGTACAGTCAAGTCTCACTTATTTAGTTAAGGAACCAAAGCATTTCTCATATGAGGAAAGATTGAGAGGGTTGTTGACTATAGCTTGGAGGAGGCTCAGGGGATACATTATCAACTTATATAAATACCTTAAGTGATGGTGCAGAAAGGACTGGACCAGGCTCATTTCAGTGATGCCCAGTGGTAAGACAAGAGTCAAAGAGTACAAAGTGGAACACAGGAGGCTCTATTTGAATATAAGGAAATAATTCTCTACAGTGCAGGTGTCAGACTACTGCTACAGGTTCCCTGGAGAGTTTGGGGGATCTCTCTCTTTGGAGGTCCTGTCCAACCTCAACAATTCCTTGATTCTGGAATATAGTCATCTGAATCAGAGATAAAATGCATGCCAATTTCTTACCTGAGATCACTTGTGCTTTCAGTGGTAATGTCCGAGACAGATGTATGATGGAGTGAGTATCTGACAGCTTTTTCTCCATCTTTTCTGATGCAAAATTAGACTGAAATAATGAACTTGATCATAAATCATACTTAGTAACCAGTAAATTCAGATTAGCAAATATATCAAGGAATTCTCAGTCATCTTTCATTGACCAGATGTGTAGAAGAGTTTTATTTAAGACTTTTTCTTAACAACAGATATCTTCACTAGGCTTCTAAGAATGAAGGCAAACATCCTTTGTGTAAATATCTTATGGAAAGATCAATTCTTAGTTAAATATTTTCCCAAATAAAATGAAGAAACAGAAGCATCTAATTAGCAACAAAATATAGCAATTGTCACCACTTTGCTTTGTGCCTTATTCTTTGATGAAACTGATGAGTTTCAGTGTCTATAGCAATTCAGTCATCTGATAAAAAATGTCATGGACTTCTTCCAAAAATCTAACATCAAAATACTGTGAAATAAATATACAATGACTATTCTGACAAGCTATTTTTTAGCTCAAAGAAGACTACACACCAGAATCATTTTCTACAATAACATAAAACATTTAATATATCAACACAGATATATGTACACAAAAAAATAAGGAGACAGCGTAGAGGAGCATGTCCTCCAAAAACAGAAAATATTATTTTTCTTATTTTCAATAGATTTATTCTCAGAAGCTGGTGTTTCTTATCCTTTTTTTAAATTCTTTTTTCGTTTTTCTTTTTACTTTCTTTTTTTTTGCGTCCGTACTGTGTGTCTGTATATCTACATGTCCAAAAAGGCTGAAGAGGCAGGAACTGAATCTTCTCTTTACTTCTATTATCATGCTTGGGAAAGTGTTTTTTCCTTGGTAGGTAGAAGGAAGAATTTTGGTCTTCAGATCATTGCTATGAATACTGTTAGGACCGATTCCTCTGTATATTAACAGTCATAAATATTCTTTAGTAAATAATATACAGTAAGTTGAAGAGTGAATAGTTTCCTTATAAAAATCTAACGCATCACAAAGCAACTGCCATTGTCAAATTCCAATCTGTGTGAGCAAAAAAAAAAGTATTTTTTGTAAAGTATATTCTCCTTGTTCATAATTGTGGCCATTGAGCAATCTCTTAAAGCTGACTACAAAAGACGTAGAAACAATGGCTGAAAACTAGGAAGATCTTCTTTCTATCCTGTGTTTTTCTTTTTCTTTTTCTTTTTCTTTTTCTTTTTTTTTTTTTTTTTTTTTTTCCAGATCAACTTGAGAATAGTCACTCATCAATAAATATCTGAATCAATCTTTTTTCTTCCTTTAAAAAAATGTTTTGCACTTCCACTTAGCAGTCACACCAACCATTTTGAACTAGTCATTTTAAGTCATTAGATTAACATAGCTACCAGAAAATCCCTAGAAATTTAGCAGTACTAAGATCTTAATTACAAATATATATGTATACATGTATTAGATTCAAATATAGTATGCTTTTATGAAGACTCTTTCAGACATAGGATGCAGTGACAGGAAGACTTTTTTGATGAACTGAGCAATGTCTGACAATAAAGATACATCACTCCACTAAGGGTCCTAAGAGTGATACACTTTTTGTCAAGGTGGCTTTATAACAGGATTCTGCAGTCTAGAAGGCAGGTTCCTGTCAGACAATATTTCATTTTGCAAGTCTTGTTACTTGCACTTTTCATGCTTGGCAAGGTAAGAAGTGACATGCTGAGTCAAAGCTGTGTTATCCACGGCCAACTGTATATCAAAACTGACATGACAGCCTTAAAGAAACACAGAGTTATTATAACTAATAACCATATTTATTTCAATATGACAGGGAAATCAAATACATGCATTGAGGAACTTTACTTGGTGCTGGCCCAAATTTATGCAGAACGTATTATGCAGAACATAAGCCATATGTACTCTCTGTATGCAGTCATAGACAAGAAATTCTAATGAAACAACTTTTCTTATTTTGTCTCATGTAATAAAATTACACCACGAGTTTTTCATAGCTGATAGGAAAAGCCATCAGATAAGCTGCTCAAATTTCAGTGAATTTTTGTTATGCTAAAATTGAAAAAACAGTTTCTATGCAACACACTTTCTTATATGTTTTTGTTTAAATTGCAGTTTATCTGCTCTGATAGATTTCTACAGAATAAAAATTTTCTGTAGGCAAAGAATACATCAGTGTACATCAATTCAAACTGATTTATCAGTTTAGCCTTAAAATTAATGTCTTCCTTATATCTTGTATAACTCTTCCTCTTCCTTCTCCTTCTCCTTCTCCTTCTCCTTCTCCTTCTCCTTCTCCTTCTCCTTCTCCTTCTCCTTCTCCTTCTCCTTCTCCTTCTCCTTCTCCTTCTCCTTCTCCTTCTCCTTCTCCTTCTCTTTCTCTTTCTCTTTCTCCTTCTTTCTCTTTCTCTTTCTCCTTCTCTCTTTCTCTTTCTCCTTCTTTCTCTTTCTCCTTCTTCCTCTTCCTCTTCCTCTTCCTCTTCCTCTTCCTCTTCCTCTTCCTCTTCCTCTTCCTCTTCCTCTTCCTCTTCCTCTTCCTCTTCCTCTTCCTCTTTTTTCTCTTTCTCTTTTCTCTTTCTCCTTTTCTTTTCTTTTCTTTTCTTTTCTTTTCTTTTCTTTTCTTTTCTTTTCTTTTCTTTTCTTTTCTTTTCTTTTCTTTTCTTTTCTTTTCTTTTCTTTTCTTTTCTTTTCTTTTCTTTTCTTTTCTTTTCTTTTCTTTTCTTTTCTTTTCTTTTCTTTTCTTTTCTTTTCTTTTTTTCTTCTCTTCTCTTCTCTTCTCTTCTCTTCTCTTCTCTTCTCTTCTCTTCTCTTCTCTTCTCTTCTCTTCTCTTCTCTTCTCTTCTCTTCTCTTCTCTTCTCTTCTCTTCTCTTCTCTTCTCTTCTCTTCTCTTCTCTTCTCTTCTCTTCTCTTCTCTTCTCTTCTCTTCTCTTCTCTTTTCCTTTTCTTTCTTCTCTCCTCATCTCCCCTCCCCTCCCATTCCCTTTTCCTTTTCCTTTTCCTTTTCCTTTTCCTTTTCCTTTTCCTTTTCCTTTTCCTTTTCCTTTTCCTTTTCCTTTTCCTTTTCCTTTTTCCTTTTTCCATTTTCCTTTTTCCTTTTTCCTTTTTTTTTTTTTCTTTAGCTTATTATGTATAATTAGTTCATTCTTGAATTCCAGGGAGAAAGACAAAAATATTAAGGTTAAGCTGAATATTTTTTTTTTTTTATGTCTTAAGATTCATCTATGATTTTTCATCTTTTTGGCCCAAGTTCTTACACGGGATATTTCTCATTTTGAAATTCTATCAGACACTGACTATCTCTCTTATAAATCAGGTTTTGATGTAACATGGCTCTTTTTTAATCCAACACAGAGAAAACCCAGAAATACATTTTCCTTATTGCATTTCCTTGGATACACAGTCCAACAAAATCAATACACATATTTTCCAAAAGAAGATTTAGTCAAATTTAATTGATCCAACTTTTCTAGTGTTATAATATTAACGGATCCAGGACGACTGTATAGAAGCAGCTGTAATGGTACAAAAGACAAAGATGGAAGTTGAAGATGAATTACCTTGATGTTGGAAATATATTTAACTACTTTATTTGTTTTGCATTCAATGAGCATGAGAATTGTGATAAGCAGCCTTAATTCCCTTACATACCAGATCTGAAGGACATAAAATGCTCTAGAAAATCTGTCCATGCATTACATACTGTTATTTGTTTATTTTGTTGCTCAATACTTTGAAATTTCTATTACTATCTTTATTAACAGTACTGTTTACACTAATTCCTATATTGTTGCATATATTACAACAGGACTTCAAAGTCTAATATATAAATGATCTTTATTATTCTGGATCAAGTCCAAAACACTGTAATGACAATCAGTGCCCCGCAGAGTTAAAAGGTTTGGCAGAAAGAATGGAGAGAATGAACTAGCTCATATGGGTGATACAACATACCTGAAACCATGGAGTTAAGCAGGAATGAAAGGTCCCAGCTCACATAGCTACATATCCTTATTACACAGATCTTTGTTTTCTCTGGAGTTTTGCTGTGGATGTCTCATATATTATACAATATACAAATGAGAGACAAAAACAAAAACAAAATTCTCACGGTCTTACCTAAATTTGAGATGTTTCCAAAATTTGATCTGTATTTTTCATTAAAAACATGGTTATGGTATATTTTAGCAAAATAATTACAGATCACTAAGCAAAACTAAATTTAAAAAAAAAAAAAAAAAAAAAAAGTGATGAACTACATGGATGTTATTGCAAATGGTCATATGTATAACCAAATATTTATCTCTCTTAATATCCTTTTTGTTTTTCTTTTTATATATTAAATATATTAATTTAAATTTTAATTTAAAAAATAATTAAAATTGCTTATTTTAATATATTAAATATAATAAATTATATATATTAAAATAAGCAATTCCTGTTTTACATCACTGGAATAGAAAGATGAATGTGGTCTATGAATAATACTCTCAACTATAGTAAATTGTTCTTGGATACTTGCTTAATTATTGTATTGCTTATTTTGAAGCACTTCACATAATTACTTTGTTTGATATTACCTAAAATATTGCATATCAAAATAAATGGAGATGGTCAGAGTAATATATGATTACAAACAACCAATATTATAACCAACCAAGAGTGTTAAAACCAAGGTACTCCTATTAAAAAAGGAATGAATAAAAAAGCACAATGTAACAAAAAAAGAAAAAAAAAAAAAAAGGAAAAAAGGAAAAAAAGAAATAGGTGATACATTATCAAAGTCTTTATTTTTCCATGTTAATATATTCATGATGATAAATGAGTTTGGTATTTAAGACAACCAAATATGAAATTCTATTGGTATTTACTGTAATTTAGTTGTAATGCTCTGCAAGTATAACAGTTTCCAAGAGTTTGGCAGTTCTGTGCACAAGGAAGACAAACACACTCTGATTTTTGTGACTTGATTGACACTGTCTAAAGGAGGAACAACATTACTTATCATTATGCTATGCAGAAGAAGTTAAAAAAGAGTCAAAGTAATAGGTAACTTAACAGCATCAATAGCATTTTTATGACAGAGTGTTTTCTCCCCATAACTGGAAAATACTCTAAAAATTCATTTTTATTTTTTTAAAAAAGCACATTTTCCAGACTAGCCTATAGTGAGAAAGCCCTCCATATAGAATCCTTGGACATTTATCTAAGAAATAAAGTTAAAGCAAAAAGAAGAAATTATAAACATATATTTTTTAATTTCTCACTACATTTGTTACATACTGTGTTTCTTCAGATTAACTTTTAATTTTGAACTTGTGCAATAAGTAACTTCTATAGACCTTCACAGTTATGAATCACATTTTAATAACTCAGTATTGCCCAGAACACACTGTTTCTGGAAGCTTATTCCTTCAAAAAAGAATTTCCAGCACTCTCTGGTGGCCCCTCTCATTCCTTCCATGAAGTTTTTCTATACTCCATTTTGCTTCCAGTTGCTAGTCAGTTGTTTATCTCCATTTCCAGCCTTGTATGTTGATCGTTTTTCAATTCCTGCCTTGTGTCAGAGTTTACTGCACTTATCCTTTTGTTGTTTTTTTTTTTCTTTTCCTCAATTTTTAGTTTTCCCAGATATCTACTGTGTGTTGTATTTTGCCCTATCAATACTTCTTGAAGCTAGGGCAGACAATCACACCCATGTTTGTTTTAACAATTTAAGTGTTTTCTAGTAACATATCTGCCACGATACCCTTGATGAACACTGGCTTCCTCTCCTTTAACCAGTTTCCTGGTGTTTTTTTCTCTTTAGTTTTCAGTGCAATTATTTTCTTATATTTGCTCATCACATTGCTTCAGCTGATTTTATTTGTCTTGGTTTTGTCATTTATACACCATGTTTCATCTGACATCTTCATATTTTGTAGCTTGTTCCCCTTTTTGGAAAGAATGTAAGATTTGTTAGAGAAATAGCGAAATCAATATCTTAATTTGAAGATTTGACTTTTTCTATTTGCTTCTTCATTATCTACCATAGCGTAGCTCTGTTCCCTAACAGAGGCTATGAAAATTTGCATAGGAAGTAATGTAAAGCAGAAAAGTAACACAACATCCATAGCAAAAACAGAAATAAATGCATGTTCTAAACAAATGTTTAATCCTCAAAAGAGGATATGAAAACAATAGTGAGCAACATGAAATACAGAATAAATGAGAGCACTTTTTAAACTTTACAAAATATTTTCAGGCAATGAAGCCCACTGAGATTGAACTTTTCAGAACAGATAGGTATTTTTTATTTTTGGCACCTGGGGGTTATTTCTATTGTTGATTCAAGATAGCTTAAATTTGGTATGTGTTCTTTAAGATGTAGTTGAGTTTACTGATATTTTTTTCCTGCTGAATTTTATCTGCAATTGCCTGCTTAAGATAGCTGCTAAGCATGCTGAGCTGCTTTGCTACATGTTTTAAACCAGTGGCAGATTGTTACAGCAGTGTGTGTGCTGGCTATCATAAAGTAAAAAATCAGGAAGCTGAACTGAAATACTGTTATGTTTTGTATCTGGCTAAAGCCCTTGTGCTCCTCTAAAGATTTTTTTTTTTTTTTTTTTTTTTTTTTTTTTAATTTCTGTAGGAGCACTATCACAAATTAAAGGCCAAATCCTCTTATATGATAAGGAAAAATCATTTCATAGCAACTACAAATAAACATTTCCAAACTTAAGGCTAAAGAAATACAAGCGGTATTGCATTTTCCACTTATTTGCAAACAGATTGTTATGTAATGACTCTCTAAATTAGGAGATTACAAAACTGGGTCAGCAGGTAGGGGCATAAAGCAGTCCAAAGCACATTGGAATTATGTTCCAAGATATCTTTGTGTGCAAGAAAGGAAGATTTAACTGTAGGTTGAACCCGAGAGCCCTGTACAAAAAAGCTATCTTACAGGGCAAAGCACTTCATTACTTTTAAAAAGCAAGCTTAAATCCTGACACACTCTTAAAATTCCATGTATTTCAACTTTGAGCTTGATATTTCATACATATAAATGGAGTGCTGAATTGACTCCTTTGTTAATGCACCAAAACTTCTGCGGAATTATGGTGATTGTGAGTAGAGAAAAATACTGTTACAAAACTTTCTGCTCAACATTTTTTATCTTAAATCAGTATCTCTATATTGTTTCTTTACTGGCCTAATGATTATTCCTTTTAGTGTGCAGACTAGACTCAGCCCTGCCACACTGAATGTCAGTGTCAATGGATCTCTTCTTCCCATGCTACCTTTCTCTGAGTACGTTCTCCCTCTTGCTTGGAGCAGTGATGGCACCAGGGGATGTTCTCTTAGTATTGACTCATGGAAGGGTGCCTGTTGACTGATACATACCACAGCACAAATTTTATTTCTTCTCAGATTCCCCACCCACAACTTGGCTCTGAATGTGGTGGTCCTCTCTTCCTTTTCCATGACATGTTTTAGGATCTTTCAATTAAACATTTTGTGCTTAAGTATGCAATGTGCGTGTGAACAATGAGTGATAATAAATGTAAGGTTCTGAAGTGCCTATCTAAGCCTTGAAGTGAAAAGCGCCATACATAGTATTGCATGAGCAAAAGAAACTAAACTATGGATAAAAAGAGAACTGAATTTTAATTTATATGTAAAACAAAGACCGAGGTTAAAAAGAAAGTCAAATGGCCTTGGAAGAAAAATGAATATACACTTTTTTTTCCCCTTCATATATGATTGCAGTGCCACTGGTACTATATTTGAATAATAAAAGTAACTGGAGCATAAAATTAATAATTTTCCACTGACCTCTTTATTCGTTTAAAATTATTTTTCCTTGCAGACAGGTAAAGCTTTGTGTCAGTTCTCATTCTCCTTAAGCTCCAGATAGTTTTTGCAATCCAACATAACAGAAAGTGAGCAGGAATGTATCAGCAGCCCAGAAAGTCTCCAACACTGTTTTAAGCATAACTTTAGGGTTCAGTTGGAGGTAGAGTATGTAAATGTAAGTTCTCACATGACTCCCTTACAGAAAATAAGCAATTAAAAATCAGTTGTATAAAGTGTAGCAACTAGGTCCATTTTCAGATATGCATTTGACTCATATCTCATCAGATATGCATTTCAAATACTGAAAAATACCAACATTTTTCTACTTATCTTTTGTATACAGCTTAGAAAAGTGAAACAGGATTTCACAACACCTGAAATGCTTTTTCTTCATCTGCTCCATTGTATTCGTTTTTCCTAAGCAGACTTAATATTCTCTAATAATACAGCATCCTCACAGAAATTTCTGAATTCTTCTGTTCAAAAAATACAAAGGAAGGCCAATAACTACTCTCTGTAAACCAGGACAATGCATTTGATAATATATGATAAATGACTGTTTTGTTAGTATCTCTGTTTCATTGATTTAACAGGGTCATCTCTGATAGACCACGGTAAAAAAAACAAGAAAGACCACATGAGAGATAAAACACAATATTCACCAATCCCTTCTGTTAGTTTTTCGTTCTTTATAATAGGGCTCCTCAGGTTGAAGTACAGACTGTAAGTCATTGTAAGCATATGAAGTTTGAAAAAAAAAATGAGTGTGAGAGAGAAGGAAAGAAATAAAATAATAATTTTTTTAAAAGTTAAAAATGATATAGGAAGAAAAGATGATGTTTAGTTGATGGAGATTTTATTTTAAAAGAATATGAGCATAGCATAATCATAGAATCATAAAATGGTTGAAAAGAACCTCAAAGATATCTAGTTTTCAATCTCCCTGCTATGTGCAGGGTTGCCAGCCACTAGACCAGGCTGCCCAGAGCCACATCCAGCATTGTCCTGGATGCCTCCAGGGAAGAGGCATCCACAACCTCTCTGGGCAACCTGTTCCAGTGCTTCACCACTTTCTGAGTGAAAAACTTCCTCCTAATATCCAACCTCAATCTCCCCTGTGTTAGTTTAAAACCATTTCCCCTTGTCCAACCTGTCAACCCCTAAGATGTTACAGTTTTCAAGAAATAATAAATCAATTAATTAGATTCCATAGTCTTATCTCATTCTTATTACAAAGTCAAAATTTTATCCATGCTAGTGTGAGTAGGTACAGTTTTCTAATTGACATGAAACTAGGCATTCTTAAATACAGATCCAAATTTATCATCAATCATGTTGTTCTGCTAGTGGAATCATGGGACTGCTTATGTTAGTTCAGCCAAATTGTTCTAATTAAAATTCAGACATTTAAAGAAGTCACTTAATCATCAAAGACTGTCAGTTCTTTTTAAAACCACTTTGCTCCATTGATAGTCATTGCCAAGGTTTGTAATTTGCACAATCCAGAAGACTACCTCACATTAAAGAGGGAATGTGATATGCATGTAATAATAGATGCTAACCTAATTTCTCTGGAATTGCACGTGCAGTTTAAGGTCTTAAACCATTTCCCTCAGAAGTTGAAGAAGTGGTAAAATTTTTATCTTTCAGGCCAATTTGGAGCTGATTCTTTCATTTTCCCTAAGGTGATACCAATTTCCTTGAGCATAAAACTTATGATTTTTAGAATGAACTCTTGGAAACATTCACCACTAAAATCTAATAATCAGTAAAAGATCAAAATGAATGAAATCTTATGAAAGTTGCAGTATGAACTTTGGTACAGACTTGTGACAAATTGAACAGAACTGAATCATACAGAGACTGTTTCCACAAATTTGCCTCTCAGACTGATAATCAGACGTTGATATCTTACAGTGTTTTTAAATGTGCATCTTAGAAATTTTTCACTTTGATTTTCAATTTATCATTCTAAAAGAATCAGCTTATTTAATATGAACACATGTAATGCAGAGACATATTATGTACTTCATATTGATCCAGCCTAGTTTAAAGCAGAAATGGTCTAAAGAGCAGGCAATGGCTGTAACATACGAGCAAAAAAACTTTCAGTGAACTGAAAGGCAACTCCACCTTAAGTTTTCAAATACAGTTTCCAAACAGAAAGATTAATACTTTTATAACTTCTGTAATTAATTTATCTGGTCTTTTGACTAGATGATTGGAGGAATTATATCTTGTTTGACTATTATGCCAAATTACAGCATACGTAATATGAAAGTTGTAGAGTTGCACCCTAATTAGTATAAATTTGCATTTAAACATAAAAAGTTAGCTATTGTCACAGCATTGCTCTGAATGAATGATAGAAACAACATGCAATTAAAATGTTTATGTCTAAATTATGTCTTTAATAGGCTGCTTATTTCGTTTTCTGTTTGTTTCAGAGCTGAGAGATTTTTAGAACTAGAATTATGGTATTTTATACATGCACCTTTATTTCTTAACAAGATAGTAAAATAGAATGATTTTTCAGTCATATCTTGTTGTTTTTTACTTGAAGCAGACTGCACAATTTTTCCATCACTACATGCCAGTGTACCACAAAGGTAGATGGGATTGAGATGAGGTAAGCTTCAGAATTATAGTAAATCTTCATTATTTAACAAATACCATCTAAATAGTTGTGATTTTACATTTTAACAGGATTTTAAATGAATGTTTAAAATTTTGTAAAATGTAAGATGGAAAAAGGAAGGGCTGGTGAATTTGGGAAACTCCTACATTCCTTGTCATCATAAATAGAATCAAATGAGGGCATATACACATTTTTAAGGACATTGTTAATTCACAATCAATTTTGGAAACCATTTTCTGCAATCTTCAAAAATTGGAAAATCTAGTTTTCCTGACTTATACCACATGTGGAAGAAGTAAGAGTACAGCAATAGAGTAATGAAGTACTAAAAAATAGTAGTAGCAGTGACAACAGATTCAGTAATAAACCTAACCTAATGGTAAACAGCTAATGGTCCTTGAGGATTATTCCAGAGGATTTTTTTCCACACAGATAGAAAAGAAAATATATGGGGCAAAATCATCGCCAGAACTCGAATCCAAAAATAAAGACTAGAACATCATGCTCTGTTGCCTCTAAGCATATCTTATGAGGCAGAAAGAGATTTGAGAAATAGCTGGTTATTATTCAGTCTTCTCCTTTAGAGATGTGCTAGTCTTACTTCAGGGTGGATCTATAGCAGTTACACCTTGTCTCAACTTTGTTCTTCACTCCCTCTGGAAAGTATGAGAAGCTTATTTCCATTTGCTCATGACAGAATAGCACCAGCAACTGAGGACCTTTGTATGTCCCTTTATAAATATATGTAAATGTTTAACAGTTAAATCAGAAAGGCTGTTAAGTGGCTCCTGCATATGAATCTGCTTATATTAATAAATAAATAAATAAATGAATAAATAAATAAATAAATAAATAATATGGAAACAAAGTTTAACCAATTTAGCAAGCTCCATGTGAATCCTAAAAATGCCTCTGAAAATATAGCCTGATTTCAGTAAAAGAAAATATTATTTTCATATCGACTGTCTAGTTAAGAGAAATGATTTATCCACAGGTTATAAATATTTCAAAGGGCATTATCATTGCTAGGGAAAAAAAAAAAAAAAAAAATCTTATAATAACAAATCAAAATATAAATATAAGGTCATTTCACAGTCTTTTCACAGTCCTATTAATTATATATTTATTTAACAAAATTATAGCTTTATTTTGAAGTTAATTAAGAAATATTCCTAATTTGTTCTAAACAGTCTATTCTTAATGCAGTTAAACTAAATCTGGATTTGAAAAAAAATCTATTAAATACTTTTTAATCACCTTTTAACAACTACTTTGATTGTTGTAAACAGTATTGTTTGTTTTTTTTTTAAATCTTGTCAATATGCTATATAAAAGGGTAAGGTCATCTTGGACAATTTTGTGTACTTAGACAATTTTATGTTACTTAAATGATTAGTGAGACTCCAAAAGAAAAACAAATAACAAACAAGCAAAACAAAAAGTAAAACGCAACTCAGGAAGAAAAAGAATCAATTTAAGGAACTACAAGTAAATTGCAATTTTATAGGGTATTTAAGAGACTAATTTATAATATTTTGGCTGCAAATATTTGTAATTATGTTTTCCATTGTTCCTGCTTTTAAGTTCTTTCCTTCTATAATGGCACACACAAAATAGAGTGATGTTATAGGCATCCAACTACTCAAGTCACCTGCATATTCCATTATGCATTGCAGAACAGCAGTGAAAATGCTTGGATAAATGAGCTGTATGAGAAAGTTATGCTCAAGATGGAATAAGTGATTGGTAGAGAAGATCTGAGGGACCAGGCCTTGAGATTTTATGCAGTTCAATCTTCTCCAGCTGCCATGGTGGGACAAGGAGAATATGATGTCCACATGTGACTTGATCTGTATTTTGAAGTCAAAGCTCCAAGTCTGGAGAGAAAGTCATCTCATAGACTCCTAACCTCAGCATGTTTTATGACCTTGTCAACTTCCAAATATCTTTAGCTACAGATCATCTAATGATTTGTTGAATTATGTAATTATTAGATGATTTGTGAAAAACTTTTTGTTCTTACATTTTTATAATTGTTCTTGAAAGTTTAGCCAAATCTCAATACTTCACAATACATTGAATAGACAATATATTGAATAGAAAATCATCAGAAAGATTTATCCAGGGCAGAAAGGTAAATAGCAGAAGCATAGTGAAACAGAGTGGATTTTACAGTCTTTACACAAGAAAATCAGACATTTAGTGAGTACTTCTGATATTCAATTCTTGAAATTCAGCACAGATAAAGTAGATATTTACAAAAAGATTTTCAGTACTAGTTGGTTCAGTCAAATTTTCTGCCTAGATTTTTTTTTCTAAGCACACTACCTGTTCTGTACTCCAGTAGATATCTTAATATCCACCATAATAACTTTTCCTATCAGCAGCAATACACGATTTCAACAGCTCTTTCTTAAAGCATATCATTTTTTATCATTTCATAGTAACACAAGCAGTAAAAATATCCCAAATTCTAATAAGTAGAATGTATTAAGAGACATTCTTGATCTCCTTATCTTCTATGAAACTATCAATATATCTTCAGGTCACAAATAGAATATGTGTTGTTTTACATAGTGCAGAGTGAAAAATGAAGATCACCGAAACACTTATAGATCACTAGCTTAAAAAAGTGCCTTCTTAAGATAAATGTATAATGCTATCAATATAGCATATGCTTATATATCAGTGCATACACTGAAATACATGTGTCAGCGCATACAAACATGCTTTCTTCTTTGGAAATCTATGCATACAAATAGTCTTCTGGCATGCACACGTGTGTGTGTATAAAATCAAATATTTATGCTTACACAGAGCATCAGAACAATATACACGAATACTATGAAGATAGTTTAGCTCATTATTTGAGAGCCTTTCTTGCTTAAATGCCACATCTATGTAAGTTTTCAGTATAAATATATATGCATATATAGATTAATGGATACATGCACATATGTATGTGAACATCCTTTTAAATTTATTTTTAAAATTGTCCTTGAAATGAGCCAATGTCTGATTGCACAATACTTTGGCAGTTGTATTGCATTCACAGTGTGATCAAAGCAGTTAAAATTATACTGAATTCATTGTATTTGCCTTAGTTGGTTTACTGTTCCTACTATTCCTACAAACAACTGACCATCTTGATAGTTCAGTAGTAAAGAAAACCTTTTAATATTTCAGAAAGGATCTGGTGAAAGAGAAGAAAAAGTATATATCTTTCTTTAAGTATTCCTACTTTAAAAGAAAAAATATAATTTCTCCGGAGAGTGTTTTTGCTTTTCCTCAAGTTAATCATTTGCAGGTCATCCTCTTGTAGATAATTCTTTCTGTCTACCTCTTTATTAGATACAAAGCCAAGAATAATTAAAAAAAAAGACTTGCCCATGTTATGAGCAGCTTCCCATAGGTTTTATTCACAAAGATATTTCCCTTGTAAAAATGTATTATGTTTATAGTTTGATCCCTAAGTTCAGATTGGATATAAGGAAAAAAAATCTTTCTCTGAAAGAGTGGTCAGGCACTGGAACAGCCTGCTCAGGGAGGTGGGTAAGTCACCATACCTGGAGGTATTCAAGAATCATTTAGATGTTGTACTGAGGGACGTGGTTTAGTGGAGAAATATTGGTGTAGGTGGACAGTTTGACTAGATGATCTGAAGATCTTTTCCAACCTTGGTGATTCTATGATTCTATTTGATTTTCTTCTCTTTTCAGTCTAGTGACTGGCACTTATTAAATTATATTTAAGCACACTGGTGCCTCTTCTCTAAGTATGCAGTTGTATTTTGAGAACATAATTGTATTTTGAGTGCAATTAGAATCTATTTATATTTTTATTACTGTCATTTGAGGATTGATCTATTATACTTCAATATAGCTTCTGTGTTTAGACACTAATGTGTTTCCTGGACAAATAAGATAGGGGCTTTTCTGTTATAAAATCAGCATTTTTTAAAAAATGCTGAGATGTTGGACTTACATCTAACATAGATTTTATCTAATATATCTTATACCTAATACAGTTTTCTTCGGTCATTATTACGTTCACTGATTAGTTACATAATTTTTTTGCCAGAATTTGACATAAAAACTTGACTAGGAAAGAATACAGTAACAGTGGATACTGCTTAATTAGCAAATGCTACAAATCTTTCAGTTGACGTTTTTCAAATATGTACTGTCCCCTTCAACTCTAAATACTGTGAAACAGTAAAAATTAGTAATGATTGATGTCAAAGAGTTTCCTCAGTAGTTAAGTGTTAGAACGTTATTGTGTGTGTGAGTTACAATTAATTGGTCATTAACTCCTTAAGAGTATTAATGATTTTATGATGCTGCACTTCAATGAAATTAAAGTATTCATCAGAACTGTAGAAGAAAAATGTCACAGCTTCCTCTTTCTCTGCTTTTCATATACTTTAATTGTTTGACTGGAGTATATAAATCTTACTTCACCATGATGTCTAAAATCAGTATAAACAATTGCTGGTTATGAATAAATCAAAAATATAGCAGCAGTTCAGTTTGTACATCTATATAACATACTATTTTCTATACTGTCAACTCCCTCTTTCAATTAGTTTTTTGAAAAAGTCTTACTGTACCCAAGTTTAGAGTAACGTGACCTTTTCCCTTGTCTCTCTTTGTATGCTGATTGTAGTAAAATTTCACATTGATGTGGCAATATCTTCAAATCATCAGTTAAAGTTGCCTCACAATTTGTGATATACTCTTGAATGCTTCTGCCCAATTAATCCATTAATATTTGCTACTATATTAGTTCATAAGAATTTGTAACATAATGTTAATTTAATGTCTACATATACACCAAGATCTATTGCAAAACCTAAATTGAGTCATTTTCCGGTATTTGAAATTGACTTTATAATTAATTATGCACAAAACCAGATATTGCATTAGTCTTCACTTCAAAGCAAAACTAAATGTCATCTGTTTTCAGAATAAAGACATGTATAAAAAATGGATTTCTAAACTCGCATAGAATTTCTGATTCATCTTGCAGTTAGGGGAATGACTAGCAAACTAAGAATGTATGTGTGGCACTCATAATTCCATGGCAATAACTCTGAAGGAAATCCTTGAGGGATTATTCTTGCTAATTAGTAAGCATTCACTGTATGACAATCAGATTGTTATTTAGAGAAAATCCACATTTCCAAGCCTAAGCTTTCAAAACTTACTAAAAAATAAATATTTAAGACCAAGTCCCAATTTATTCCACATTGTTACTTGAAGTTGTATGGTATTTGATTTTCCACTCAGAATTTTTGACAACCGAAAACTTTCTGGCTTATAACTTTATGGAGAATACTTCTGTGTATACAGAAAAGAAAAGAAAAAAAAAAAAAAAAACCACCACCACCACCACCCTCAGATCCAGCTACAAATTTTGATCTTTTCAACAGTAAATTCACAATGAAATGTCACAATAAAAATGAGAGGTTTTTTATATTTTTATTTTTTAAATAATAAAATAAACCTTATTAAATGTTCTTAAACTAGAAGACTAAGGTTAAATATATACCTTAAACACGACCACATAATTCATTTTAACTCTTCAATTCGAGCTTGAATTTAAATCCTATTTTCATAAATCTTCTTTGTCTACTTATACATATCTGTATTTTCTTCAAGTAAATTTATAGGTTTTATAAATAAGATACTATTGCAGTTATTTTCCATTAATCTAGAAACTAATACAAATGAATTACTAAATTCTTGCTTTTATATGAAATATGTTCCATTTCTACCTCTCTAAGTTTATTGCACAGCTCATTAGCAAATAATATGTATAAACTTCAACCCTAACTAAGCCAAAAACAGAAAGTAATTAATTGGATTCTGTAGTTTCCAAGAAATCATCATGCCTTGCTTTGGAACATTGATTCTCAATGCTTTTATAACTTTCAAATTTTTCCAAAATGAGTAGTAAAAATGGCAGTTCTTAAAAACTCATATCAATGATTAAAGCCCACAAACAGGCTAGAAAAATTATCGATCTAAAGAAAATAACATTTTTTCATGTATTTTCCAAATTTGTTGATCAAGTCCTACATTTTTATATGAAATCAATTTCACAGATGTTACTTTCTTAACAAAAAAGTATAGATTATTCAAACACACCTAAAACATACATATGAAATGATGTCCTATATTTAATGACATACAACATTGTGGTTTAAGGCATTAGGAAAAAATATTATTATTATATCACATCTTTCATTCTTTTAAAATCCATAAATAACACCTGGATAAAGATTTATAGAAAGTGTACATTTAAAATTCAGGCTGTACTTTTACACCCAGATTTATAACTTGTGCAAGTACAAATGAAAGAAACCTTGTGAAAAATATAGCACATAGCTGGAAGAGAATTTTGAATATATTTAACAAGAAGAAGGAAGAAGAATATAGGTATCAGATATAGCTACATGTTAAGTGTATTTGATTGATTAATTAACTAAAGCAACAACAACAAAAAATTCTTAGGTTGTGATATCTCTATAGTGTGAGAGCTATAGAATTTAATATTTAATAAAAATAAGCATTTGGAAGAATCTTCTTCCTAAATATGAAGGAGTTTCTTTTTAAACCTTGATCTGTTCAATCTACAAACTAAGAAATATCTTTACAATTTTTTTTTTATTTTTTATTTTTTGTAGGATCATTTGTGGTTTTTTTTCTTTTGTTTTGTTCTGGTTTGGTTGTTTGCTTTATTTTTCTCATTTTGCCTTGTTTGTTTGTATTATTATAAAATGTCAATAATATTCAGAAACAAGATGTAGGGTTTTTTGATTCTGTTTTTAATATTTGCATTTAAGTGCATCTCTATTCTAGCTGTTCTTTCTGCCATAATCCTCATTTGATTTAATTTTCCTCCACTGGCCGAGAAGCAGGAAGATCAGTTACCTGGGGGAATAGCATCACTCCCTTGGCTGATTCCTTAGTTTCTCTCAGCATTGGCAATATTGACCATCTCCAACCTATTATGATGTCAATACCTGGCTCACATCTAATGCTTACAGCGAAATATATAATGGTATCTACAGAGGGAAAAGATGTTAAAATCCCTGGGAAAAAAAATCTCACAGAAAAATACATAATGCTTTAGTTTTATGAGACTAGAGATATTAAAGGAAAATAAAATGATACTGTGTAAACAGGCCTTACATACATCAGGAAAGACTGCATAAGAAACACAAAGGATCCAACCTCTGAAAAGGTTTCACATACCCATGAGATTTCTGTGTGCATGGTAACTCTGTATTAAAGATAATTGCTTCTTGGAGCCTATGCCAACACTTTGCAGGACATGCGTAGTGTCTAAGCATTAACAACTATGTTGATGAGCAAACAATTGCTTTATTGTATTACCAACCAGCAGTTTTCACTGTCATCAACATAAATTTCCAGATGCTTATATTCCATGCTAATTTAAAGTAAATTGCAGTGGGGAGATGAAACCAAGTGAAACTTGAATGTGAAGTGTATATTTACCTCAGGTGTATCTAATTATCTACAAAGCAAAGGCTAGCATTGTACAATAAATTTGCAGCCTAGAGAAACAGCAAAGCTGCTGAAGGGCCTAAAAAGAATGAAGATTTCTAAACAAACAAACAAATAAATAAATAAAAGCCACTTTTATTATTTTACCTCTGAATTATACATTGACATGAATGTGGGAAGAGCGAGGTGTCTTCTCCTCTCATAGCATGCTGTTCTCTAAGCCATTTTACAAAAATCAGATGGTTCTTTGTCCTCCCCAGACAGAGATTTTTGAATGTGTCTCTCTCTCTAAAAAATTGAATATGTTAGTAGGAGAAAGGATCTGGTAATAAGCAAATATCCATATTACCAATGAAAGGAAAGTTCAAATCTGTGTTGTTTTTAAAGATAATAATCTTGATGAAGAACCTTGAAAGTATCAAGACAGAATGTATGGGGACTGAGGAGAGATAACAGGGAGAGTCTTACTATCCTCTAAAACAGTTAAAGTTGAATTAGCCAAGATCTTAACAAATAAATCTGTTAGCAAGAAGTCCGACTTTCTTCAGAGGTACCTGGAAATTCTAATGTACTTTTGCATGAGCAGAACCCCCAAATAACTGTTATCTTACTCAGTAAGATCTTACTCAGGATACCACCGTGTACACTGGCTGCTTTGGTGAGAAGCAGGGAAAAGCATAATGTGCTTTGTCAGCTTAAAAACGTATGGAGAACAGATGGCAGGTTTGACATTTCCTGAAATATCAGCTAGGAATACCATGTACGTGCAGCTAACCCCTCAATCTGTGATAGTTATCCATGTGGATTCAGCATGAAACATAACCACTCTTTCCCCATTTGCAAACTGTTGAGAAATATTACACTTTGAAGCAGCGAGCTTTCTGTCCGAGCTCTTCCACGTGTTTAAGTGCAGTAACAAGCGAAGACAATGACTGCTCTGAACTAAACCTACACAGAACATAATCCAGATTAAGGGGCAGTGTGTTGGGATTTGCTTTCAACTGGGGAAGCTATTACCAGTACTGCTGGTGCTGGTTGTCTGCAAGGAGCATGGACAGCTTTGCGTCTCTAAGGTGAGATTGAGTACCTCTCTCTACCTGTATATTGTCTGGTTTCCTGAGACCTTTTCCATTGGTTCTCTTCACTCACTCATTGGCTGGTTAATTCAATCTCCGTACTAGAAAGTCTGATTTCCCACTTTCCATTGTAAATTCCTAAACTGTGCTGGAGTCCTGCTTTTTTTCATTTGCCTTTCCACAGTCATTGCAAAATAAACTGAAAACATGCTTTTACGTGAACCAGCTTAATATACTGGTACTAGGCCAAATTTCAAGACAATGGTATCTACAGCAGCAGCCAGTTAAATAGATGGCTTATTACAATTAAGTTAGCTAAACTCAGACTGATATCTAAAATGGATAAGGAGTCTTATTAAGAGGGGTTGGGATCTCTGAAGTCCATATGTAAAATACTAATAATTTGTAGAGAGCTGTAACATGACTATTGAACTGACCAATTTCTGTTTGTTTGGTAGACTTGATGGCAATTCTTAATGGATTACCATAATCTTTGTACGTACTGCAATAGCAACATGGGGTGATGACAGTAATAAGGCTAGCTTTGAACTTAATCTTTCAGTTCACCTTTAGAATATTTTGGTACAGAATACACTTTGAGAGACAAAGCTTTCCAAATCTACAGCTAATTTTGAAAATTAGCCTTCAAAAACTCTTTTTTTCCTCTGAAAATTAATTTCATAAACTCTGCAATGAGATGAAGGGTATTATGAGTGCAAACTAAACTAAAATGTTCTGTCTATGAAGAGTATTTTCTAACTAGACCTTTTTACAGAGAATTTACGTTGTAAACAGAAGTTGTAGAAGCTTGGTTGATGTCCTTGGAGACATTACAGAGACAGATGTCAATATCCCATTTACACAGTATTTCCTTCGACTTGAATATGTGTTGATTTATAGAAAGCATTTGAAATAAATTGTTTGAATCTACTTCAACCATATAATATTTCTAATTTAGAGCTTGCTTTAAATCTCTCTCTTGTCCCATTCTGAATGACATCATATTCATAAAAGTATTTAAATGTCTTAAATTTTAGATGTTACAATATCCACCTGATGAGTTTTGGACAGAATCTGATGAGTTGAGTCTGAGTAATTGCAAGAAGGATCCAGAGCTCCTAAATAACATTTCCAATATTTATTATGCTCATAACTCTTGCCTCTTGTTTTAATGGAGGTGGTGATATTAATTGAACCAGACTCATTAGAGAATGAACTTATAGCACTTCTAACAGCAACTAACAGCAACCACTGTAAAGAAAGACCAATCATTGTTTTGGTACACCTGCACACTTTTTTATTCTGGTACTAATACAATTAAAATGTGCAGTATATACTTTAGTATGGACAATAAAATAATAATAATAATAATAATAATAATAATAATAATAATAATAATAATAATAATAATAATAATAATAGAAAGATATCCTCCCTATGACGTGCAAATTGGACCACACTGATAAAGCAATGATAAAACCAAGGGTAAGTTTATCTGTGATTCAAGACAGTCTGAATATTTATAATTATTAAGTGGAGTTAGAAGATCAGTGTCTGGCAGCATGATACATACAGGTGTCTTTCTGAATCTATCTATATTCTATAAAGAATTATATTCTATAAATAATTATAGCAGCATCTGGAACAGTAAAGAAAGGATAAGAAGAAAGCTGGAGCTCATTTAATGGGTCTAAAAAAATAGGAATCCTCCTCCATGTTTCTACTGGAGTAGAGGCAATTGCTAAGCAGATCTTAACATTATGTTTATAACTGTTGCCATAGCAGTTCCACTCTTAATGCACTCTCTTTATTTTCAAAACAAAAGCCCCACATCCAAAAAGTAATAATTTTCTAAGAGCTGTTGTATCCAGCATTTGGGCAATAAGTTTTTGTGATGTCATGCACGAGCTCTATTTTGGATAACAAATCCTGAATATTTTAACAAAATATCTGAGTGCCTATGTAATTAACTCAGTGGTGTACTGACGTTTTTAGAGCTGCTCAATATCCCGGCCTTTGTGTTTATCCTTGGTGGTACCAGAGAGTAAAGCATTTCTCTTCATTAGAAGAGGAAAGGACAGCTTGTAGATACAATGGTGGATTTTTTCTTTGTTTGTTTTCTTTTTATCAAACTACTGCAGTTCCTGGTATCTAACGGTAAAGGTTTCATTTTATAGGTAGTAATAGTAGTATTGGAAACAACTATCATTCTGAGAATTGCAGTAGCTTTTTCCAACATCCATCTGTGTATCTGGTTACAGACTAAAACAATTGTACTATGAACTGGGTAAGATATTTTTCTACATCATTATTAGAACATCAGACATGTTCCATGTCTGTTAATTAAATATATATATATATATATATGTGTGTGTACAATGGATAATTAATCATCAGAAGCCAATAGCAGTTTGCAATATGAAGTCAGATCTTAAGTCAAACTTGGAAAGCAATAAAAAGAAATATTCTGCTTACTCCTGCTATAGAAAGTTTATCAGATCACATGATGAAGGACATAAAGACATAAAAGCAGAAGACCTCTATTAGAATGCTGCTGCATGAGCATTTTTTACAAGAGAATTACACTGTGGGATGTTGCATTCTCATACTTCATAGAATAGTTCTCAAGGGTCACCTCATATTCATAGTGGAATCTCTATGATCTGACAATGCAAACATTCACAATATATTTTTGCCAGTTTCATGAAAACCTGATATGTTATTTACATTTTCAGAATGTTTATTTACTAAATACAAACACTTCAAAGTGATTTCAATTATGTTTTCATTAGGAAACATTAGCACTTGGAAATGTAGTATAAAAAAAAACATGAATCAGTACATTGACAGATAATGGTTCTTGTATTTCCCCAAATAGAATCATAGAATTGCCTGGGTTGAAAAGGACCTCAAAGATCATCTCCTTTCAACCCCTCTACCATGGGCAGGGTCCCCAGCCATTATACCAGGCTTCCCAGAGCCACATCCAGCCTTACCTTGAATGCATCCAGGGATGGGGTCATCAATAACTTCCTTTGGCAACCTGTTCCAGTGCGTCACCATTGTGACCAGTGAGAAACTTCCTTCTCATATCTTACCAAAATCTCACCTGTCTTAGTTTAAAACTGTTCCCATTTGTCTTATTACTACCAACCCATGTAAAACTGATACATGAGTTTTATATATTATATAATAATGTATTTATATGAGTTTTTAAGCTGGTGAAAAAGTAAAGCTAACTTGCCTCATATGTTTTCATGCAATATTGGGACTAAGAGAAAAAATGAAAGAATATCCAATATATTCTTTGACACAAAACTAATTTCTAGAAAACACAAGAGAGCCAGACTAATGGATTGAGTATTTCTACTTTATTTTATTTTATTTTATTAATTCCATTTGAATCCTTGTAATTGTTAATCTTCATCTTAAGAGTGAAGTATCCTCTTAGTTAACGTCAATAGACATGCTAAGATATGAAGCAACTAGACAAATGTTTTTTACTTATTTTTCATTGTCATAAAAATACTAGTATTTACCCTATTAGAAATGTCTATTCAAGATTTAAAAAGATGTTTTTTGAATGTATATATTTTCATTTATTTTCTTTCTATTTACAAAAGTTAGAATCTGAACTGGAGTTTCAAAGTCAAACCATAATTATTTTCTGCTCTCAAACCTTTTACATATAGGATATACTCCATGAAAATGTTTCACAGGTGTGATTTTAAAAATGAGGAAGCAGCTTCTGACATATATAATTCAATTTCCCTTATGCTTTTTACTGGCCTTGTAATAGTTAAATGAGCTCAGAGTGAAAAGTTATCTTAAATCTTTGAACTGTATTGTAAACTGAACAGAGCTGCTAAGGACTACTGCTAAATTGAGACAATGCATGTGGAAGAGCGCTCCACACTATGAATCTTCTTCATATAGCTTAAGAACATCTTTTGCCCATTCTCATTATGAAAATAAGGGAATACAATTAGTTCGGTTTATTTACTGATAAGTGAGATACCTGAGTTCAAGTTATACACTCAGCACTTACTGTTATGTAAGTCTGTCAGTTCAGAGAGATAGGCACATATAGAGTTGAGTCATTTGATTTATTTTTGATGCTATTTTTGTAGATGACTCACCCTCTTACAATACATATTTGAGTCCATTGACTATAAAAGCAAACTAGGATTATTAGTTCAGACTTTGATATTTAATTTTTGATATTGAAGGTCAAGCAGGGTCAGTCTTCCTCTTTGTGCTTGTAACACTCTTTCTTGCCTTCTTCCCATTAGAGTTCAGCTGTTTGTGCTGATGATTCACCTGGAATGTAGTCCAAATATATGCACTTGGCTCAGGCTGGCAAAGAAACTCAAGACTGGGAAAAGCCTGTAGAGTATAGCTATGCAGATTTAGACTGCAAAGTTATAGGCAAAGGTAGAACTATGAAGCTGGAAATCACTACTAACTCAAAATTCAAGGAAAAAAACATCCACATGAATAATTATAAACTCTAAATTGAAAAAAAAAGAAAGAAAGAAAGAAAGAAAGTAGTGTGTCAGGCTCTCGTCACCATTAGATTTGGTGGATGATTTTTTATTGATGCTTAAGATCAGCTCCTTGAAGTAATGGAGGCTAAAATTTCTTCTACAGACTCATAGCTGCCTTGCTACCAAGGACATTTTTGATGCTGAGGTCTTAGCATCAAAAGGTCTTAGCAAGAGAATGACAACCCAACTATTACCTTACTAATCAAGTAGATCATAGGTACCTTATATATCCTAGCCAAAAAATAACTATTCCCGTCTTTTAATTCTTGTTTAGGTAGTGGCCTGAAACCAAATGATCACAGGAGAGACAGTAAATATAGATAGCGATGTGCTATCCACAGAAATAGTTAAGACAAATCCTTTCATAAAGTATGGTTGAAGTTCTTCAACCATTGCAACTCATAGCTTGTCAGACAGAACTTAAAAGGAGTAAAAGGAGTGGGAAAAAAAATTGCTAAGAGCAATGAACCATCAAAGGATCTCACTCAGTGAGATGTGTTTTCGGCCTCACAGTTAGAAAACTGACATTGAAATTTCTTCTTTTTAAGATACCTGGGATGGTGCTCATGAGAGGCTCACTGCTATGCCACAAATGAAATGCATGTTGCTGAAAGAAAGCGAAACAGTTTATAAGAAGCTTTTTCAGACTAAGAAATAACAAAGACAATACATACTGAACAATCATGGTACAAGTGCTTACATCACTAGACTATAAGCTTGTACCCAGCAACATGACTGGATATGGAAATTCTCCATTTGTGAAATGTGATGTTGAATATTCATCACATAAAAGGTACCTGAACCTTTCCTATTCATTGCTCTACAGTTTCTTTCCTTGGAAAAATATCAACCTACCATTTCATTTTTAAACAAGTAGGTTTGTTTTTAATTTTGTATGTTTTAATCTCTTATTATTTCCCATTCAGCCTTAATTTTTGTGCATATTTCACTGGTAAGAGATAAATGTGCTGTCTTGTCTAAGAAATGAAATGCATTTCACTTTGTATTGCACTCAGAACTTCTTGACCATCCATTTTCTCATGTTAGGTAATTCTCCAGAGCCAATATTTTCTTTCAGTGCTCTGCCATTTTTAGTAATCTTGCCATACTTTAAATCTTGTGCTCTTTCATATTACTTCCTCCATTTAAATTGTCAGCAAGATCAAGAACAATGAATAGATTTTTAGAAAGTCATAAAGGTCACAATATTCTGTTCATGAGTTTATTAATTTTTAATAGTTTATTATATTTATATTTATATTTATATTTATATTTATATTTATATTTATATTTATAAATTTTGCTAAGTGTCAGCAAGAGAGATAATAGTGTTAACTACCAACATTAGCAGCAACTCTTAAGAAGTGTAGTATGTCATATGCCTTTTGGAAACAATTAGTGTACGTGAATGGCATAACAAAGCTTATAAAATACTTATTAACCTGCTCAGCTCTTCTTACTTTTTTTTGCATTGGTTAAGATATTAGCAACAAAAGGTTTATCCAATACTTTTTCACTGACAACTCATATTTTGTTAGGTTTTCATCAGGATAAGAGGCAGTGCAATGAAAAATAGTAGTAAGCAGTGAATGCTGCTAAAACACTTATAAGAATATTCAGCTTTGAGGATTGTTATATTTATAGCATTCTATTAAATACTTAATATTGTAGGATAAGTTTAGCATTATTTTTTACAATTTGAAGAACATTTCTTATTAATGAGGTCAGATGAGATCTCAGTCATCTACGCTGACAGTTTTTTCATTTCAGAGCAGTAAAGGAAATTGCTGATATTATCAAAATCGATTTCCTTTCTACATAGGTTGCTGAGAAATTCGTGTTTCCTACCTATGTCCGTGGAAAATTCAACAGATACAAGGAGCACAATAACACTAATTGAGAGAGAAAATTCTCTCTCTCTACAAAACAGTTTTTCAACATAGTCACCAGAATTATCTATGTATTTTTGCCAACAATGAACAAGTGCCTGAATGCCTTGCTTGTAAAATTCTGCATCAGCAAAAGTGATCCACTGTTTCACAGCTGCTAGGACAGCATCATTGCTCAGAAAATTTTGCCTGTGCAATATCTTTCATTGGTCAAAATTGAGAAAAATCAGAAGGCATCAAAACCAGTAGGTGTGGCACAACAGTCCAGACAAGCTTGACAGTACGCTCTACACTCTTCAAACTGGTATAAGGCCTAGTCTTATCACCTTGCAAGGGAAAGATTGTTTTATTTTCTGGCCTGACTCTGAAAGTTCGAGTCTCCAGTGTAGTCAGTATGGTGATGTTAACAGTCAGAGCTGCTGGTTTGGTTCCAGGAAACCAAGAAGTATCACCTTTCTTAGCCCAGTTCACAGCACTTTACCCAGCAAGAGCTCTGTCTTGAAATGTTTCCTCAGTGGGGATTTCACAGGTCACCACTCCATAGCCTGCCATTTTGACTCTGGTTAGTAGTGGTAACAACATGTCTCATCACCAGTAATGGCACCATCCAGAAAACTGTCACCTTCAATCTCATATTGGTTCAAAAGATTCTGACAAATTTGCATGTGCTTTTTTTTTTATACTTTCATGTTTAAGCATTCTTGGGGCCCACTGGATGCATACTTTACAATATTCCAACATTGCCACTATTGTTTCCAATGTACAGAAACCAATATTCAGCTCTGTACACAGTCCTCTGGTCATAATTCACCAATCTGCAAGAGCAGATTAAGACACTCTTCATATTGTTGTGTGACATCTGTGTATGGGTATCCTGAGCGTGGTATGCCTTTCATATTGCCGTCATCATTGCTGAAAAGCACCACCCACTAACTCACTGTGCTCGCATCCACTGTTTGGTCTCCATAAACATTCAGCAAGCATAAATGAACGTCAGTGGGTGCAGTTTTTTCTCCACATGATACAAGATGTCAAAGAGTCTAGTAGCTCTGAGAACAGCATATCTTTACTTCATTTGACAGGTAAGATGCAATAGAATATTTCACATTTCTGGATCCTTCCTCACCCTACATCTGCATTTCCAGTATGTAGATTTTATCAGGGAGAAAGGAGAGGAGTTATAGGCCTTTTTCCATACTTCACTGTTTTACTCTTGCTTACAAGAAACCACACCTCTTAAAATGATACCTTCATTTTTCCGACCAAAATAATAAAGAGAGATTTTTTTTACCCCCTAGTCATCCAAGGATACACTCTGTTCCATAAAACTGTTTACTAGGGAATAATATAAAGTAGCAGCTAGAAATAACATCCCAGAAAGGGAAATAATTAGTATCTTCAAAATCTTAATTTTTTGTGGAATATGATGTTTATCTTCAAATGAATAAAGCCACATGGAGCTTTCTAAAGTAACATGCAGTAAATCAGTAAGCAGTTATTATCCTACATAAGTGTTTAGATTACGACTTCTACTTGCTTACTTCTTTACAGCAATAATAATATGTCAGGATCTTATTTATAGCTCAGCATGCAGCTTTTAGCAGTTGATAAACAGCTATTAATAATATTTAAGAACAGACAACCGTGTCATGCACCCATTAGTACATGCCAAAGAAAAGGTAGAAATGCCACATATGGAAAATGTGCTTTCATGCTAAATCATTCAGAAAGGTTGCTTGCGATCAAAAAGCTTGATTTTGATTCTATAGAGATGAGACTCAGAATTAATCACACTGGAATTACATCACTATGGTCCTCGCATGAAACAAGGACCACAGAAATAAATGCATCTATATTGATAAATAATGAAGTTAAGAATGCTACAAATATAAAGCAAGGTCAAGACAAGTTCTTCATACTACATCCTCAAAATATTATTTCTGTCATATCTAAAGAGCTTTAGATCAGAAACCCAATATTTTATGAATCAACAAACTATAGCATTTCACCAATATCTTCATTCAAATGAGTTCGAACAAAAATGCAAGGTATTCTGCATGATAAGCAGTTTGAATAAACTTGATCTTATACTCAAATTCGAACATCATACCCAGAGAAGACAAAAGGTCTTGATATGATTAAAGTAAAAAGTTGTTTTTGTGTGTACACGCATCTCTATCCCTCAATATAAATTATATACCTCTTTTTATCCTTTGATGATAATGAGAACCACATGAAAGTTAAAACATACAGGATAAAGGTGTTGAAGAGAATCCTTTCTTAATATGATCACAATTTTGATCTTAAATTCTTAACACTCTAGACTTATAAGCACATCTCTGAGAAACAGAGATAAATTATTAACAAACAAAACAAACAAAACAAAAACAAAATCCATCCACCCTTGAAACAGTGTTTGCAATATTTTGAGATAAAAACAATGTTAAAAGGAAAAGATGGCCACCTGCAAGAAAGCTCGTGCATTTTAAAATGGGATTCAAAAACTTGGTAATAAAAGAACTGCACTTTGGAAACATTCAGTGCTTCCTTTTCAGTAGCATCACATAAACACAAATGCTCTCTAGTTCTTTTTTAAAACTAGCTTACTTTCTTTTAACCTTCTTTTCAGTACTGTTTGTTGAGTATGCTAATATCCATGCGAAATATCCCACTGTCTCTAATGGAGAAAGAATTACATTAGATTGATAATTTTTCTGTGTGGGAATTATCTCATTGTGATAAATTAACAGGAAAAAATATATTTTGAATACAGAAGAACAGATATTGCGAGGAACCAGATGCAGGAGAATGTGACTAGAAGAAAAACAAAGCACTAAAAAATCTCAGATTTATCTGTTATGATATTGAACCATCACACACATTAGGCAGGACCGAACTGATCCTTGAATGGCAGCCAGGTCAGAAGTGGGGATAATGAGGAAAGAGCAGAAAAGGACTGCTTGTATCTCTCTTGCCTTCAACTCTTGTCCAGGAGTTCTATCTGAAGTTGAACAAGAACAGAGAAAAAAGGAAGGTGTTAGGCAGAAGATATGACAATATCAATCATTTCTTTAATCTTCCCCCACAACTTCTGGAGTAAAGTCTCCTGCCTCAAATCAAGTAGGAGAGAGGTAGGAAATGAAGGGGATACATTCTCCAGCCTGAGCAGTGTCATGCTTTCCATGTGGAGGAAAAAAAATTGTTTGCTATAGAGATGGCAATCTTGAATAATGGAGCCATCTGAGCTATAGTGACCTGTCTGCAGCCTCCTGAAAATTGAACCAGGGAGGATAATTATTTCTCTTTAATTAAAAGATTCATAATATAAGTCTATAATAGGAAATATAAGTAAGAGCCAACAAGAGAAATACTGGAATATAAATACAAACATACTATGGTCATGAGAATAATACTAATTGTAGATAAGCCTAGTCCTAGAGATGTTACAACAGAGAGGAAAGGCTGTATCAGGTCCCATATAGCCCTCACTATGAGTAGCGGGTCAGTAAAACTTCAGAGGATTAAGGATCAAGAGACTCAAAAAAATATAAATCACAAAAAACAATATGAAAAATCCAACCATACTCTTCCAAGTGATATAAGAGTGGTAGTACTACTGCATGTCTGTACTACAAAGAGCAGCAAGACGTAGTGCAGACAGTGACTTCTGACTTTGAAGATAGTCTGCCTGAGCAGTAGACAGACTCTTGGGACAGCTCTCACACAACATTAATACATGGAAATGATTAGTGTTGCCACAGTGAGCTTGCAGCTATGACGGGAAAAGAAAAAGTTCTACTTTTTTGCCTGAAAGAATGTCAAGTGCTGTTTGCTGCTTAGCGCTATAATCTTTCAAGTGATCTCTGTGGCATTTACCAAATCTTCATTAAGATTAACATGTAGAATTGTTGTGTAGCTTGTATATAGGTATGTCAATTCACTGACACGGTTTGTTTCAGAGAATACTGTGAGGAGCATCAGTGCTGCATCTGGTGAGAAGCAGAAAGATCAGGAACTGAAAAAGTTCCTAATGATCAAGGAGAGAAATATATTATTTGATCTAAACTTTTGAAATATGATGAGGAATTAGGGTTAGGGAGTGGAAAAAGTTGTTGCTTCCTCAAGCTCACTTATAATACCTGAAAGATACCTTTTGTGGGGTTTTCTTTTCTGGCTTAACAAGTTACTTCAGGAGCCAGAATATGAAACCACATAACAGAAATCAACTGGATATTAATATTCAAAGGAAGCATTATATCCTCAGAAGGAAGCTGAGAGTACTCACAAATGACCATGAAAGGAATGAATTCCATTACTTTTCTCAGCCATGATGATTTCATTTCAGCTGAAATTATGAAGCATGCACTGCTATTGTTCCCGCTTTTCAGAATCAACTGCATGGAAATCGTCAGACTGTACGATGATTTCAGAAAAATAAACGGAGTGTTTTTTTTCAAAGAACTACAATTGTGATTGCTTCATGGAACAATGAAAGTACTATTACTGGTAAATATTCTGCCCAATCAGAGCCACACATCGAACAAAACACAAAAAACCACTGTCATTTGAAAACTGCAAAAGAGCAAGTATATTGAGTAGCCAGAAAGAAAAAAAAATCCATATAGGCAAGGATTGTGATATTTACTAGAGTCTAAGTAGGATTAGGACTCATTGCCAGAAATTTAGTCAGAGGAAATGTTCAGATTTTCTCTATCTTCTAGTTATGCCAGTAAGTACAGAAGTCATGAGAAAGACAGAAGTAGAGCTAGCTTGATTGTAAATGTCCACAGAACTCTGTTTAAACTAATGCCTACAAGGGGAGAATTTCAACATATAAAATATTGTGTGACTACTCAGGTGTTCGAACTAGTTAAAAGATTTTTAGAAAGGACAGCTTTGACACCCATTTTATTTCTGTGGCCTTTCCCAAAGCTATATATCGTGACTGCAAACAATTTCCTTAAAGATCTTTCACCTTCTACTAATGAAGCCTAATTAATTATAATCAGTTTATATACAGTGCTGTGTGCAGCAAACAAAATCACCAACTAGATTATTCATTTCACACTTTGTCTGTAGTTCTCACACACTTTGTCCAACTATAAGCTCTTAACTATGGCTTTCTTTTGTGATGTACTCATAACATTAAGTTGACAGCTGATGAATAAATGAAAAAACAAAGGAGGAGGACTGCACATTATAGTATTTAGTGCAAGCAGTACATCCTTCTGCTGCAAATAATGAAGTGTGCAAACTTAGTTTTAAAGGATAAAGCTGAAAACACAATTCAAGTATTCCCTGATCTGGTATAAAGTGTAGCTACCCTACATATACTCAATAGATATTAGAACTGCTTAGTTAAAAGATTGTGAGTCCTAAAAACACATAATATTTTTCATTTCTCTGTAGACAGGAAGCTGACTTTTGCATTGTCTTCTTTGTCCTGCTGGGACATCCCCCCTACTATCTTCAGCTTTTCCCCAGAGAGGTAGAATTGAGCACTATATATGCTTCTTGCTGTTTCATTCAGCTGAAGTACAAGGATAAAGTCAGAGCTAGTGACCAATCTGCAACAAAGGTATGGTAAGAACTGGGCTTTTCTTCTGTCCATACATAAAACAGCAAAACTACTGAGGCCTCATGAAGTGCACGGTAAAACTTAGTTACCTATGAGCTCCTTCAACAGTGCCACAAGGAGGGAAATTCTATGCTAGGTCATGAATAGTATTATATTTTCTGTAGCCCATATTATTGACACCATCAAACACAGCAAAGGCACAAAATCAGGCATTGTATTGGAGCACCTCAGCTAAAAATAAACTTTGCTAATGCTTAATTAACAGTAATATTTCCAACTACAAATTAAAATTTAAAGAGAAAATGAGAATAAAGAGAGAAATTTAAATAAATTCAGATTGTTAGATAATTTCAAGGTACTTCCTGTGAAATCTGTTCCCACTGAGCAAGACAGTATGCTGGATTCAGAACACAGCCATTCTGGATTGCTATAAGAAATGCTGACACCTACATGGGGGATGATAGCTTGTCACACTACTGGTGCTAATGTCTGCCACCAACAGAGTCTATACTTACAGACAATCACAGACATCATTAAATCCAATGAGTTGGCCAACTACTTTTTAAGGGCCAAATGGAAGGAGCAATTAAGCCCACAGAGAAGCACATAGGACTTGTCAGCAGCTGTATACAAAAATATAAAAGTAAGCTTGCTTCCCTCATCTCTCTTAAAGCAGTGCCTATCTAGTGCCAGCTCCCTCTGGAGAACGTATATGCAATAACTTGAAGGATGAGAACATAGAATTACATTAGAGAGAGAGCGACATTACTAAGACATGCTGAGCACAACATATTTTCAGAAATTCTTTATGACAAAAGGAAGAAAACAGGAAGGAAATGAATAAATAGTGATTCCAAGGAGCAGATAAAAATGTAGCATCCCTGAGGGACCTCAGTGAAGACAGATTGTTTAATCCTTCAAGGAACCCTTGAACTTTCAAGGAATACATGACAAAAAAGAGTGTCACTGGGCACCACTGAAAAGAGCCTAGCCTATCCAGTTGGCTCTCACCCATTAGACATTTATAAGCATTTACAAGATCCCCTCTCAGTCGTCTTTTCTCCAAGCCAAACAGACCCAGGTCTCTCAGCCTTTCCTCATAAGAGAAACGCTCCAGGCCCCTAATTATCTTTGTTGCCCTCTGATGGACACTGGAAGGTGAAGGGAAACAGCTTGTTCTGTACTGCTGAGGTTTTAGACATCTATGTCTTGCAATCCAATCTCTCACATACTTAGAAAATTATAAGATATTATGTGATAAGTAATATCAGTCTTCTTGAGAGTAAACCTGCCACGAAGAATTTTGGTATTCTGGTGGATGAAATGCTGGACATGCATTTGCAGCCCAGAAGGCCAACTTTACCCTGGGCTGCATCAAAAGAGGGGTGGTCAGCAAAACAAGGGAAGTGACTGTCCCACTCTATTCTGCCCTTGTAAGTTCCCACCTGGAAGTTCTGTGTTAAGATGTCTTGAGAATAGGAACGATGTGGAGTTGTTGGAGCAGATCCAGAGGAAGGCCACAAAGACGATCAAAGGTCTGGAACATTTCTCCTCTGAAGAAAGGTTGAAGGAGTTTAGCTTATTCAGTGAGGAGAAGGTATAAGCCTTTCAGTACTTGAGAAGAGCTTATAAGACTTTTTACATGACTGGATTGTGATAGAATAAGAGGGAATGGTTTAAGCTAAAAGAAGGGATTACATTGGGTATTAGAGGGTGGTGAGGCACTGGAACAGGTTGCCCAGAGAATCTTTGGATAATTCCCTATTCCTGGAGGTACTCAAGGCCAGGTTGAATGTGGCCCTGGATGCATCTGGAGGGTGGCAGCCCTGCCCAAAGACGGAAGACTGGAGCTCTATGTTCTTTAAGTTTCCTTCCAAGCTAAGCCATTCTATGATTCTATAATTACATTAAATAAGTTGATACAAATACTTAATGCATACTTTATTTTAATCTGGAAGTAACTTTGTGTTATTTTTTAAAAGCGTTATTCAGATATAAATATTAATGATCTTCATATTAGCTTTTCTTTTTTTATTTTTTTTCTGAGAAAAAAGAAACAGCAAAACAAAACTCAAAAGGAATTGAGAATGGAATGGAGAGCTGGAAGCACAATCAAAAGCTGGTGAAAGACAAATAGTGAAGCTTTTGAGTAGTGAAAAATATAGAGAAATTACTGACCATAGAACATAATCAAAAATATCACATATAATCTAAAGACTGTCCCAGACTTGTGCTGCAAAGTGAAGAAAGTAACAATGTCAGTGATGGGCCTCTTCAAAATGAATGAAACAACAAAAGTAGCCCCATAGTTCACAACTCTGTATCTGTGAGCTCACAACCCATGAGCTTTGCAAGACTGAGATTTTAAAGGATGCCTCCCAGGCATCCCTTAGTCACATTGACCTCTATATATGTAATGATATTTAACAAGTCATTTGTAAAAGATAGATATTAGTTTCTTACTACTGTTAAATATAAGGTCAGCTCTCATTTGAATAAATATCATGACATTAAAATAAATGTGATTTAAGAAGGTGAAAACATTTTAACAGATGATCTTAGCTATGAGATATTTCTATCTGCTCCAAATAAATATGGCTTTTTTTAAGCTCTTTTTATTTTTTAAATCTTCTGCCAATATAGATAGCTTCTGCTTTATATGCAAGGCTCTTTGGGTGCTTTACTCTACTGATTACTCACTGCAGGGTAGATATCACCTGTAACACCTGTGATGGTAGTAACTTCATCTAAGGATCAAGAGTTTCCAAGTAGAGAACAATCTAAATTATCAAACAAGTCAAGAATTAATTAACTTCTGAAGAAAACCACTGGAGAAAAGTAATTGTTCCTCTTCCAGAGATAATATTTTCCAGTGTTAAATTTCTGAAGGATTTTGGTCTAGTGTCATAAGCACTATCCAGGACAGCATGTGCCTAATGAAGAGTTCTCATCTTAATCTCAGTGTTATGGATTAGCTTGTCTGTGATCACAACAAATTTGTATCAACACATCTTTCTGTGGAATAAGATTCTCAAATCAGCAGGTATAAATTCTTCTTTTTCAATATTGAATATTCATTTCTTATTAAATTGAGAAATGCAGTAAGAACAGAGGTTACTTCTTTTGAAATAGACTGCAGAAGGTACAGATGCAGACAATACATTATAATTTTCAATAGCTATTATTGTACTTATGTGGCTTTTAAATGGAGGAATGATGAGTAATTTTTTCCATCACTATATAATTTATATCAACTTTGAATGTTTGATGTAAACAATTTAAAACTTGTCTAAGTTGTATCACTTTTAAAAATGGGAATAATAAAATCAAGCATAGGCAAAACTCTAGCTTTTGTTGTTTGAATTTCTTCCATTTAAAGATAATGATGTATGTGAGAATTTCTAGTGGTGACAGAATTATGCAGGAGCAATAAGGAAACAAAATATGTACCTAATATATGCCTATTGAATTTTGTCTAGCATATTTTCATTTGGTTTTATGCATTCATAGACTAGAGTATGGCTGAACCCTAGCCTCATCTGAATGGTCATTAGATCCTCTATATTGCAACCATAGAGGACCACAGACTTTATCTCAAAATTCCAGACTGCTACTCATCCTTATTTTCTGCATACTGATTTGCATTGTGAATTCAAACTGGGTTACAAAGTGCGAGAAAGATTGCTTCTTTTGCTGCTTGACACAGTAGTATGTACAGAAACTCCAGTTTTATTCTATAGAGCACAACAAATTATTCAAAATATTTAATACAAATCAGTTCTAAACAGCAATATAGAGCAAAGAAAAAAAATAATTTTAAATAAATGCTTAAAGATTTTTTCCCTAAAATAGCTCATCCAGGAATTGTTCCATGCAACTTTTCAGAAAAGGAGGAAAAATAAGGAAATGTAATCTTATTACAAAACCACTTTGAAGCAAGGTCTTAATGATATTAGATTACTGACTGAGTTAGCTAACATTGTGCCTACCTTTAGTCTACAAATTTTTCCTAAGAAAATATCTGTGGTTCTGAGAATTAAATTCTAAGGCAGCTTCCCTCTTTCGCTCACTGTTGTTGTAAGATCTTCTCCCTAGAAACACATGTATGGTGGTTTAGGTTATGGACATTCTAGTTAGGCAACATGTCTATGTATTGGAACAGGACTATTCAGAGAAAGAGACATGGAGAAGACATACATTCATGGCTCTAAAAACAGTATTAATCTTGCCTGGATACCGGAGAATTAAGATAATCAATGATCAACTGTCACAGTTTCAGCAGATTTCAGGTTCACTATTCTAGCTTGAACTGGTAGATTCCTCCCTGGTGTTTGATTTGACATGAGAAGGTACAATGTTTAAAACATTAAATGCAAGTTTGGAGCAAGCTGCATTTTTTCTGATTCACCTTTTGCTTTTTGACAAAGAGCAATCCAGGATAGCTGCAGCATTTTCCTGTCATCACTGCAATTCTTTCTCAAGATACCTGGATTTCATATTTTCAGATGTCCAGGAATAATTTCTCAGAGAGTCATTTGATGTATCTTCTAGCTAAGGAAATAACACTTCAGTAATGTAAGACTACTGACCAAAGCCAGTGTATTCTTAGTAATCACCTTCCTATCACATGTGGATGAAAACTTAATTTCCTTTTTGGTGTTCTCATCTTGTTAGAAGATTACATCCTACAATAATTCACACAATTTTAGATTCTTCAGGCTTTTGAGGAATAGCATCCTTGATTGTGTCATGTTTATGATGAGATATGGGAAGAAAGAAAACAGCTTTGGAGACACTAATCCTCAGAATATTATCTTAAAGTTTGGACTGTAGCATCATGCTGACATTTGACAGGTTTTTTTTAAGATCACAGTTTTATGTAAAGCCAATTGTCAATGTTTGCTAATATGGTTACTACACAACATATATATTTATGCATACAATTCACAAGCAAATTTGGGTGAGTTCTTCTTAAAAGAAAAAACATAAAAACTTTCATACAAAAAGAGAAAGAAAATAGAAATAAGGAAAGAACAAGTGTAACTGATTCAGTACAAAATGAAGTGTTAGGAGATGAATACCAAAGGTAAGGCTGTCATAAAGGAAAGTCAAGAGGAAATTTCCAGAGAATTACATACAGTATAATTACAATTGATGACTGAAAATGACAAATATATAAACAACAAATATCTCCACAAAATCATCAGTGGTTTTCTATGAAGTTTCTTACTGACTTGTGTAGCATTAAATACCAAATTTTGTAAGTGTTCTTGCTGAGTTTCTGAGTGTCACATTAAGTATTCGTAGAATCATTTCAAAATTTTCGGTTGTCCACATGCATAAAAACTTCAGTAAACATATAGATATCTGTATGATTGAACATTCTCAGTACAACTCCAAAAGATGCTTTATCTCTTTAATCTGCAGCCACATCAAACTCAACTCATGCATGCCAATAACGTCTGAGGGAGACGGCTGCAATTCATTTCAGAGTAAGACAATAGTGGAGGAAATGCTGTGCCAAACTGATGTCTTCATGCACAACAAATGGCTATGGTGGGCATGCTGTATTGTTGCTCCACAAGAATAGGGGTATAATAAGGGAGAAACCACAAGAGATTATTAACAGCCCCTTTGATTTGTGGATTTTCCAGATTCAGTTTCTTGATTTTTTTTAAAGATGTGACAAAAATAAAATATTTTGTGTTATGTAACATTTTTCATGTGGGAAAATCTTGATGATCTTCAGCTTTTTTTTGAAATTAGATCTGTTTTCAAAGAGTTACCACCAAAAAAACATTCACCTGTAGCAAGACACATATGAAAAACTGCACTCACAAAATGTTTTATTCTAATATCTCAATTCTAATAGTCTGTTATTGAGAGTAAAACTGATTAGCTCTTGAACAATTTTCTTCTGGGGACGTGTCTGGAAAACAGCAATGTGTAATGTCTTGTATCTTGATTGCTTAAGAGAATAGCAAGATCATAGGACTAATTAAAACTTTTTATTTCTCAGAATCACATAATTGCAGGGGTTGGAAGGGACCTCAAGAGATCACTGAGTTTAACACCCCATGCTAAAGCAGGTACCCTACAATGGGTCACAGATAGGTGTCCAGCTTATTTCATAAGCTTTAATAATTATTTTTAGCCATAAAGTTATTTTCACTCAGTAAGTGACTGTGCTGAACAATATTTGCCAAGTTCGAAGAAGATTAAACTATCTTGAAGTAGAAATCACTTTAAATTGTTTAATCTAACTAATCAGATAGTTATTTGCAACAGTTTCTCAGAACAATTCGTATTGTCCAAAATTACAGAATTGCAGATATTTGATCAAGTAGAAAAGCACAATTGGCTGGAATGGCACTGGTGTGTTTCACAATTATGGTTTTCCTATATTACAGAACATGTGATAAACTAAAATTTACCAAAAAAAAAAAAAAATTGTTTTTATAAAAGTCTATTTAATGTCAGTGAAGATGTGACCTTAAAATTTCCCAGTTATTTTATTTTTACATGTGCAGTTGTTTGGGGAAAGTTACTTCTATAAAGATTTTCTTTTGTGTTGACTTGTGTAAGAATTTCAGTGAATGGAACTCACTGGACTGATATAGATTTTTGTTTTCCAGTGCTCATTGTGCTCACTGTAATGATTCAAAAAAACAAAGGTTCATTCTCCTAAGCCCTTTTGTGCACTAGGAGAATAAAAAAGAAATTACAGCCACCTATTCGGAGAACCTCTCAAATAAATTGATCTGAATACTACTAGTAACAAAAAATGTAGATTTTGAATTGCATTGAGTTTTATGAAAAATTTCTTCACATTATAGTAAACACATCTTCTGATGAAGTTAACTAAACACCCGCTTGGTAAGTAGGATGGCTCCAACATTTCTTTTTGAAAAAATTTCAGTAACAATAGTAGGTTCAGAGGAGCAGAAAGGGGTAATCTTTCAAAATTAAAATACTAAAACTAGCCATTAAAGCTTCAAGTTTATTGACATAATCTGCATTGCCTACCCTAGGCTCTTCATTACTTCCTGGAGTAAACACCTGATATATGAGTACTTCTTGCAGAAGAAACAACAAAAACAAGGCAAATCAGTTTTATTAAAGTAATATCACTTGTTCATGAAACCCAAAAACTCTCTGTGTAAAGGGCTGAAGACAAAGAAGAGAGAACTATCTTGTTAAAAATATTCTATCCGACCAAATGACAATTGAATTAACATTTTCATGGATAAGAAGGCCCATGAAATTAAGGCAGGCTTTGAAGAATCTGGGAGCAGAATGATTGACCTGGAAACAGGCACGTACAAACGTGTGGTATCAGGAACTCTAACACAATAAAATTAAATTGCCTCAGTCAGAAGCAGGAGGAGAGAGAAAAACTGCAGAGGAACTGAACTGTGAAAGAAAACAAAATGTGTGAATAAAGGGTTTTCCTGAAGAAGTAGGAAGACTAGAAGTAGGAATAAAATTTCTAAAGCATTATTTTAGCACATTTTGAGGCAGGAAAGAGAAGTAGAAATAGCTAGTGGGAGATTCTATCATATCTTATTTCCTTTATTAACATGAAACCACCAAGGGACTTAACACAAAACCCAGCCTTCAAGCAACAATAACAAAACAGATTGAGAAGAGACAAGTACTTTCTGTAATACATCTAAGAAAATCTTTTATACAACTTAAACTGTAAGAGATACTAATTTTAAAGAAAGCATGAACAAATTTTCAGCCTTCTGGAGGGCAAACTCTGTAGGATATTAATGGGATTTCCCACTTTAAGCTCACTGCATTGAAAGTAGCAGTAAATCTTAAAGCAATATTGGTGGATTGAATCCCTTACAATATTAAATCTAGTGGTTCAAAAATCCTGAAAGTTAGGGGGATTCTGATTCAAAGCATGAGACAATTTTAACATTTCAGGGTCAGTAAAGATTGGAACAGTGTAAATCATTCAGGTCATATTTATGGGCATATAGTAATAACTGGAGGAAAGGAATGAACATACCTTCCAGGAGTCAGAGTAACAAAACATATTATGCTGGCAAGGCAGACAGATGTAGTTACCTGTAGCAAAGAACCCTGGTAGTCAGAGTTTTAAAGGTGAGAACCAGCAGCTTTCTCCCAGTGTTGCCCACAGTGAGCCTCACATGGAACCCTACTTCATCTTTGTCAGCCTGATGCTTTTTCTACTACCTTTTCAAATCTCTGAAGTAAAATCCCAGGTTTTCATCATAAGGACTAGGACACACTGAATTTAGATTCAAAGGAAACAATAAAAAACTGCTTTTCTAAATGAAATATTTGGACACAGAAAGCAGGAACTATCTTGCATGAAAACATGTGTGTCCATTAAGAGATTATGAACACACATAAGGTTGAATATACAAAGAATATCTGTAAACCCTGAAGTACTGAAAACTGCACAAGATAAGATCACGAGCTTCATTCTTTGTCTGTATGAAAGTCTGAAGTATGTAGCCACCAATTAGTCAGTTAGAAGTGCAATCTGAAAAGAAATTTTAGGACATTTATGGATGTATTCATAGCATAGTTGTTCAGGTGAATCCATTAGATGGTGTTAAAAAGATACATTCTGAGAAATGTTGAGAAAGAAAAAAATAATTAGTAGAAAGAAACCACACATCCGGAAAGTTAAGGAAACCAAAGTACCTTCTATTTTAGCAACTCCCAGCAGTACTGCAGGAGTCACATAATTATGACTTATATAGAATTGAAAAAAAAAAATAAATAAATAAAAATTGTGAAGACTGCCCTTAACTAATAGCAACAGTTATCTTCCAAATGCTTCCAAATGCATTTGTAAGCTCAAAGACAGGAAAAAAGCTCAGTGCACTGATATAAGTGTAGATCCATTCACACTTGTATCCCGTAACACTGATGCTTCAATTTAAGATTATTTAATATTAAAAAGAAACATTATTATTGCCATAGTGCTTGATTTAGCATTCTGCTCTTGAGCTTTGGTTATTACTTAGATGTAACAATGCTTAGGCAACAGATTCAAACTATTAATATCTACCTCTGTTAAGGATAAACATTGACTGGAGCCACATGGGAATAGTCTTTTCTAAATCATAAAATAATTTAGTAAAGAATGAAACACTGAGGGTCATGTCATTGAAGCTCCTAGTGAAAGCAAATCTTTTTGTGCTAATATATTGTATTAGCAGCATTTCATAATGCAGTATGTATATCAAATTCAGACTGCATTGTTTTATTAGAAACAGTTGAAGAGAAAAATGTGCTCTTAATTCTAACATTTGCTGATGTTGCAATAGGGCTTAAATCCCTGAATAGGTCGTCTAGATACTACAGTGTGCAGGTAACATATTTTTTCAAAGATAACTGTATAGAACATTAAAGTCTAGCCCTCCAATTAATGCTCTAGCTAATATTACTCTAGATTAGCTACCCTCAAAAGGTGCGCAGGAGAACTGTTTTTAATCTCCTAACAAAGAGCAAAATTATACATGTAACTACAAGAATACAAATAGCATAAAATAACTATAGAAAATAGTAAAGATAAAGATATTAAAGTTCATAGGCAATTAAACGAATGTATTTTCAAGTATAGTGTGTAATGAAATAGCAGATCAGTGTCTTGGGAATGCTTTTTTCATCACATAAAGCTAGGAAATGCTTACTTGATTTTAGCAAGTTATGTAAGTCTTTAGCTAGTACTATTGACAGTGGCTGGAATGTCCTTATTTGTTCATTATTTGTACTTTTCATATATTACTAGTAGTATATTGGTAGTATTATTAGTAGTATATATGTTTTGTTTTTTATTCCTCTTTTTTAAAAAATGTTACTGTTTAAACAAACCTCTTCTGAAGAACTGTGTTAGTCTAAGTACACATTTCAAGTGCAAAGAAAGTGTACTGCATGGAAGCTATCATTTATTATTATTATTATTAATGTTTCTACTAAAAACAAAATCCAAGTTCTTCTATCATAACTTCTCTCATGAGTACCAATGTATGTATCTCATTTGTTTACGTTAGACAAAATTCTCAAATTAGAATATATTTCTCATTTGCTTTAGAGACAGATTGATATGTGCCAAAGTCTGTAAAAAAGAACATAAGTGCTTTTCAATATTTTACAGTGAAATTGAAGGTGAAGTGGAAAAGTAACAAAGAACAGCCTCCCTCAGTAGGAAATTTAGAGAAGAACTTCTGCAGTTTCTAATTTTCATGTCTTGTTTTAACAAACAGTATAATGTGGGGCAGAGCTGACCAGATTAGTATATATTTCATCATGCAGAGACATATCAGCATCTAAAATGCGAAGAAAACAAATGCAAATAACCATGACAGGAAATGAGAAGCTGTAGTTAGTAAAACGCTGTCTGACAGCAGGTGGTTGTAAGCTGCCTTCACATATCATTTTTTAGTCTAACACTGTTCCAAAAGCAATTTTTCCCAAGGGGAAAAACCGTTTGAATGCAGGAAGACAAATTGAGCTACGGAGAAAACACATATTTGTCAGTATACACTTGTTAAAACAGACTTCAGACAGAAATTTATTCAGAAGAAAACATAGTCTGCTCCATATGATTCCCAAAAATCTGGATACTATTTCAGATGCCTAAAATTAATGCCTGGGCAATACTGTGAACACGTAACATAAAAGTTTTTAAATTCATCTGCCACCAGCAATTGCCAAGTGTTTAAATACATCATACGACTTTTCCTGAATCAATTAAGAGGTCAGAATTTCAATACAACTGATGTATTATTTAGTTTGCCTGCCAGAACTTTCTCTCATAATCGGGAAATAGACAAGACTTTTTGACATTAGGACAAGTTAAGACATTAGTTCTCATATTAAAATCATGTTTCAGCAAATTTGCTGTTGTAAAAACACGAATTTCATTCTAACGTTTATCATGAGGAAATCTGCAGAAAGTATTTTAAAAATGCTTATTATTATTATTATTATTACTATTATTATTATTATCATCTTGCTTTTGCGGCTTGATATTAAAGCAGCATATTTTGAATATTTTGAATGTTGCTCTATTTTTATCATCAGATGAGAAGAACTGCATAAGTGTTTAAATTAATTAACAGATAGAATCCTTTTTCTCCATATATTCATTGTTTCTGATATGTAACAGAAGAAAGATATTATAACAGTTGTATTGAATGATGACAAGATGTTAAGGTATTTTACACTCTTGTTAGTTTTAATGAACACCACACAATGAAAATTCCAGTAAGTAACACCTCTAGGAGAGCCACTAACAAAAATCAGAAAGTTTTCCATATGTTCCTTTAACTCTGATTTCTTCCTGGTGTATTTTAAGCAGTTTTTTGAAGGCAATAAGTTCTAAAAGTTTTCTAAATATTTGTAAGGGAATCATATCCCAATGAGGCAATTTTTGTGAAAGCAAGAATTACTGAGAATAGAACACACTGAATGAAAAAGAATCTTAAATGGGAAATTCTCATTAAAAAAAATTGTCATGCAGTAACAGTCATTGAGAAATATAGTTGTAAACTATATTTCATTTTTTCAGGAATATACTGAAAGTTCAGTTAAAAGCTACTATTAAGTTAAAGTTTATTATAGTGAGGAGAAGGAAGAAAGAGAGGAAAACTTACAAAGTGAGCCTAACTTCTCTCACAGCTCTATCAAACGTGTAAAATATAACTCACTGAACAACTCATTCTGTGTTTCATGCTAAGTACTTGTTAGCTTGAAAGCAACTGAGTTTCACCTGGCTCACATAACTTCCAGATTTTTATTTTTTTTTTTTTTTGCACCATTTATAGGTGTGTATAGGTATTCATTAAGATGTTTTGATTCTACGGCTACATTTTTAATTTTCTCATATATTCCACAAGACTCAGCTGAATGTGAAAATTTATCTCAGAAGTTGAATGTATGTTTCTGTTTCATAAGATTCCTTCACCTACATGACTTTTAATCAATAACCTTGGCTATGTAATAGTGAAAGCTCCAAAGAATTTTTTGCATAGTTGCATAGTTGACCCTACTGTGAAAAAACAGCTAACCATTTCCCAGTTTTGTTTGTGCTCTGAAATGTTGACAGACTGTTTTAGATCTAACTGTTGATGAATGTGTATATATTTGTTTAAAGTTTATTTATAAGATGAATGTTTTCCAGGGCACCATCATGCAAATGCTGCTCTACTAAGACTGGTCTCTCTCTAGGAGAAATTAGGTGAGTGTTAGTCAATATTTTGTTCATTGGCAAATATCAGCCAAAGGGCAGAGTAAATCAGTACATAACACCAGACATCTTTTGTTACCCAAGAAGTACTATTTTAAAGATCATTCCTTATGGTGTTTTGCACTGGACAAAGATTACAACTAATCTTTATACATAATAGAAAGACACTTTTCCTTAGCAGATGAGCCAAGAACACATAAGACTCTTCCAACAGTCTCTAAAACATAATTGCACAATAGTTGTCATTATCAGACAACTAAAGAGTTTTGTTCTTTCATAGTTTGGTAGCACTGATGAAGCTTTCTAGGCTAAATAATTCCCAATTTAAAATGAGGTAGTCAGGCATCTAGTAAGATCATTTAAGTTTTTGTGTTCCAATAGTTGCAGCAAAAGACACCAATGAAAATTGAAGTTGTTTTCAGAGCAAGAACATTTAGTAATTTTGCATACACTTTTCACTTAGAAAGAAGGCAATGTTTACATAAGTCATGGCTGAATAAATACAATATATATCAGTCGAAAACTGGTTGCAATACCTTTTTTTCAGTTTCAGTTCTCCAGTGTAATAAAATACATTCTTTCTAAACTAAACATTCTGTGAGGAAATAACGGGTTATTGTGGTTTAATCTGGCTTTTAATCCCCTTGTCACCCAATGAATGGTGGAGAGAATTGAAAAAAGAAAAAAAAAAAAAAAAGAAGAAGAAGAAAAAAACCCACAAGAATTCATGGGATAAGGTAAGGACAGTTTAATTAAAAAAAAAAAAGGGGGGGGGGGGGGAGGAGTGGGTAGAATAAAGAAATTAAGTGGTGAACAACAGAACTGTTCACCTCTTCATCACCAGCTGACTGATGTTCAGCCAGTCCTTGAACAGATAGGCCCACCAGGCAACACAGCTTTTATTATTTAGCATGACATCATACAGTATGGGATATCCATTTGGCCTCTTTGGATGAGTTGTTCTGGTTCAGTCTCCTCCCAGCTCCCTGTGCATCTCCAACATCCTCAATGACAAGTCAATATGAGAAGCTAAAATGTACTTGACCTTATGTAAATACTGCTTAACAAGAAGAAAAATATTGGTGTGCTATAAAGATTATTCTCATTGTAAATACAAAATACAGCACTGTACCAGCCACTAGAAAGAAAATTAACTCCAGTCTAGCCAAAACCAAGGCATAGATTTCCCTAGAATTACATAATCTTCCTCAGAGGCTCTGATGACATCTATATTTTCTTTATCAAAATCTCTCTTTTCTGCTTTCTCTGTTTTAATCCAAGTTCATACACCTGCAACTTCTTATTTCTCCTTCTTACTGAAAGAATAAGCAGATCCTGTAATCTGCCTAACCCCTTTCAGACAACAATAAGTGTAAGTATTTTATTCCCATTATATCCCATTAGAAACTCTCAAGCTACTGTGATTGCTGGGCTAAACAAAAGACGGATTCCTTCTATTTTGAGCAGGCACCATGTTTCAACAATGGTGTGAATTTAGTCTCTTGCTGACTTTTGTTAAACAGATAAGAAACAGATAGATTGAGTAGTAACCAACCTCCAGCATTCTTCTTCACCTGTGACAGCTATCGCTATCCACAAAGTATGAGGGTTAGACATGTGCATGATCAGCAGATTTTTCAAACTCTTCAAGCTAAGCTGAATTTGAGTTTGTGTTTTAAGGTTTTCAAATAATTACAAGGACACAGACAACATATCTGAAATACAGTATTAGGCAGTAAACTAGCCAGCTGAGAATACAATATAAAGAAATTGAAAATGACAGGGAACAAAAACATTGAGCCTTCTGAATATGAACTGTGATAACTCTCTCAATTAGAAACTGTTCACAATTAAAAGCATGCTATGTCAGGTTAACTATAAAGTTATAAAACATTAGAGAATTTGGACCCTGAACTAAGAAGAGCATAGTGAATGTTATCTAGTTAGTGCCTGCTATAATTCAGAAAGTTCAAGTTCATCCAGTTCTTGAAAAAAGAAAGAATTTTCAAAATACAAGAGATTCAGTAGACTTCTATCTTAAGAATCAAGAAACCTAATTTTGTATTATTTAAAATTGTGACTGCACACTACACTGGACTTAGTCTTTGATAGGTTACATAGAAAGCATTTTTTCTGTTGTCAATGGAAAAGCATTGTTTCTTTCCCCAGCCCCACTGAGTTACTAGTTAGGTGCAAGACAATAGTTTCCAGTGGAAGTAGATTCAATGTTACTTGGTCTTCTTCAACAAGAAAAAATTGCTTTCTTCCAGACTTTTATGCTATGGTGAAAAAACAACAAAAGCACACGAAAATGCATTTCCTTATCTGCTTTGGTAAATTTTAAAGCTGGTATTATCTAAACTCTTCCCAAATCACAAAAAATTGCCCTACATTTTCATGTTAGGCACAACTGTTCCCCGCTGAGAAAAGAACTGAGGTAAATAGCCCTAAACTAATGCATATGACCCCTCCAAGAATTTCCAAGCAAAGTCACAGATGATAGAAAAACTAAAATTACAAATTCAAATTGAAGTAGTGGTCATAAGTACCTCAAAGACAGAAGATAAAAACTAAAATAGAACTGTACAAAATCCTGCAGGGAAAATAGTCACTTTCATTCTCTTTGACAGATTTCCTTGAAGATGGGAATGCAACACCACGGGCTCTACTGTTGACTGCATAATGTTATTTTATCTTTCAACATATCTAAGTCAAATATAGAATAGCTTAGATTGAGGGGATCTTAAAGATCATCTAGTGCCGTGAGCAGTGTTGTCATCCACTAGATGAGGCCACCCATACCCCCAGCCACCCTGGTCTTGAATACCTCAAGGGATGATGTATCCACAACTTCTATAGGCAACATGTTCCAGAACCTCACCATCCTCTGATCAAAGAGTTTACTCCTAATCTCTAATCTAAATGTCCCCATTTTTTACTTTAAAACCATTACTCTTTGTTCTATCACTTGATCTCTTCATGTAAAAGTTCCCTCCTATTTTATGAGCTCCTTTCAATACTAGAATGGTGCAGTGAAGTCTCCCTGGAGCTTCACTTTTGTAAGCTAAACAAGCCCAGCTGTCTCAACTTTTCCTCAAAGGAGAGGTGTTTCAGCCCTTTGATAATTCTTGTGGCACTTCTCTGGAAGAATCCAAAAGCTCCACATCTTTCCTGTGCTGCTGTCCTGAAGTCTGGATATAGCGCTGTAGCTAGAACTTCACAAGAACAGCATAGGATGGGGTCCATCACTTCCTTCACTACACTGATCACCCCTATTTTGATGCAAACCAGGATTTGATCGACCTTCTGAGCTTCATGCTTACAGCACTGATTCATGTCAAGCTTTTCATCCACCAGAACCCCCAAAATCCTTCTCCGCAGAGTTGCTCTCCGTGATTTCTTCTCCAAGTCTGTACTCACACCTGAGATTGCCTCAACCCAAGTGCTTGGCCTCATTAGTTTCTCTTCAGTCCATTTTTCAACATATTACAAAGTATTTTACTTCCTACTCTAAACCAGTCCCATACGCCTTGGCATCACTGCAACAAGATTATTTCACAGTTTTGCTTTAAATCAGTCAGGTAGAGTAGATTTCAAAAATCAGTTTCATGCTATAAGACTAACAGATAGACATACCTATTCTGAACCAAAGTTTTCATGCTAATGAGATAAAATAGAAAATGCAAAAGTCAAACAGAAATACCACCAGAAGATACAAGGCTTTTTTCACAGAATTGCAGGACTGTTTGGGTTGGAAGGAATCTCTGGAGGTCCGTACTTCAATCCCTGCACAAGCAGAGACAACAGGACCACATACAGACATCTTTTGAAGATCTTCAAGGAGGAGACTCCACAGCTTCTCTGGGCAACTCATGGCAGTACTCCATCACCCACATGTTAAAGAAGTACTACTTGATGTTCAAAGGGAGCCTCCTGTATCTATTTTGTGCTCATTGTTTCCTGTCCTTTCACCTATCCTCACTGAACTCTCTCTTCAGGTCTTTATAAATTCATAAGAATCCCACAAGCTGCTGTTTTTCCAGACTGAACAGTACTAACTCTTGCAGCCTCTCTTTTAAAGAGAGTTGCTCCAGTTCCTTAAACATCTTTCTGGACCTACAGTGGCCCCTTTCCTGTATGCCCTTGTCTCTCACAGTAGAGGATCCAGAACTGGATACAGTACTCCAAGTAAAGCCTCACCAGCACAGACTGTTTTTAACACAGATATCTTACAAAATTTAGTACATTGTACATGGCAGTATATACAATACAGTGTGGACAGATTCACACTAATTTCATAGTTATGAAGCTGGTGAATCACAGTTTGTGTGACTTCAGGGTTCTAGTCAGCTCACTGTGGAATTTTCCTATCAGTATTTAAACCTGAGAAGTACATAAGTCCTTATCTAACTTTTTGTGGTAGTACTTGTAAGAGTTAACAGTACAGAAGTTACTACAATTATACTTACCTGTACAGAAAAAAAAACAAACACTAGGCCATAAAAGCATGCCTGTGTATAATTTCAGGTGTAGTTGCCCTATCTTGCCATCTTCTTTGCCATCATCTTCCTCAGTAACTGAGGTTTAGCCTATGCTTGTAGCATGATAGCACTCTGTAAGACTTTGATGTGGATATTCGAATGTGGTGTGCAGCTCAGATAACAGAAATAGATTTCTGGGAGAAAGGAGAAGTTGATAATCATAGAATGAACAGGGTTGAAAAGGACCACAATGATCATCAAGTTTCAACCCCCCTGCTATGTGCAAGGTCACCAGCCACTAGATCAGGCCGCCCAGAGCCACATCTAGCCTGGCCTTGAATGTCTCCAGGGATGGGGCATCCACAACCTCCTTGGGCAACCTGATCCTGTGCATCACCACCCTCTGTGTGAAGAACCTCCTCCTAATATCTAGCTTAATCCTCCTCTGTTTAAGTTTAAAACCATTCCCCCTTCTCCTATCACTATCCACCCTCGTCAGTGCTGTTTATATGCTGTTTATATGCTCCCTTCAAGTACTGGAAGGCCACAATGAGGTCTGCCCAGAGTCTTCTCTTCTCCAAGTTAACAAGCCCAGTTCCATCAACCTTTCTTCATAGGAGAGGTGCTCCAGCCCTCCTCTGGACCTGCTCCAAGAGCTCCTTGTCCTTCCTGTACTGGGGGCTCGAGGCCTGGACACAGTGCTCCAGATGGGGCCTCACAACAGCCAAGTAGAGGGGGACAATCACCTCCATCTCCCTGCTGGCCGTCCCTTTTTTAATGCAACCCAGAACACAGTTGGCCTTCAGGATTGCAACCGCACACTGCTGGCTCACATCCAGCTTCTCTTCCACCAGGATCTCCAAGTCTTCTCTGCAGGGCTGCTCTCAAGGAGATCTTCCCCCAGTTTGTATAAATACCGGGGATTGCCCCAATGCAAGTGCAGCACCCTGCCCTTGGCCTTAATGAACCTCATTAGGTTTTCATGGGCCCACTTCTCCAGCTTGTCCAGGTCCCTCTGGATGGCTTCCCTTCCTTCCAATGTATCGACTGCACTGCTCAGCTTGGTGTCATCCTCAAATTTCTTGAGGGTGCACTCAATGCCGTCGTCTATGTCATTGATGAAGATGTTGTAGAACACCGGTCCCAAGACTGACCCCTGAGGGACGCCGCTTGTGTCCAGCCTCCACCCTGACACAGAACTATTGAACACGACAATAATGAAAGACTTAATGAGACTACTTGGCAGAAAGTAAGCAGAATCATCAAGTGAAAAAGGTGGCTAAACTCATGAGGCTGGGCACCAAATGCAAACAGGCTTCATGTTAGCCTCAGCCAGACTGGAATTATAGGACAAAAGAGCTCCTTGCAACACTGCAAAGCATTGGCATCGACCATAATAAGGATGTTGCAATCACCTGCAATTGCCTTGAGCGCAATTGGTAAGGAGCACAAGTCTGGCCATAGAGACTGGGTTGCCTGTATGAAATTAGTAATAAGCTGATGACAATTCTTCTCCCCTCAGTTCTCCCCCTACATTTTCCACATGTGTGTACTCCTGAATCAAACACCCCTAACACTGAAACAAATACAGTATGACAATCTTTACACGAGCTTATCTGGTACAAACATCTGAGTGGAAGAAATTTGCCATTTCTTGATGGCATTTAATCAGTCTTATGAGTAATTAACCATTTTAGGGTTAACTAGTGACTGGCTATACACAATATACCTTCATACAACATACAACATAATAAAGACATTTTAGATGAGAAACAATGTAAGCTATTATTTGGAATACCATGCATGTTATAGAATCATAGAATTCTATGGTTCTAGAATGCTATGTTGTTTTGAAGTTATGTTGTTTTAGTTTAAAGTAAAACACTATCTGTAGGCATTTAAATATTAGTATATACTAGTAAATACTATAAATACTAGTAAATACTATAGATAGTAGGAGGACAAACTCTCTCTAAAAACAGCTATTCAGCACATGTAAATCTCAACATTATGATCCATCAGCCAGAAAGAATACTAACTAGATAGAAAAATGCATTTCCTGCTGACCCCATGGGACTCTTTTCAAGGAATATACTTTGAAGACAGAGGCATGGAGAGCACATAAAAGCATAGTGGAGCGGCTACTTCTTTCTCTTTTGACACTGTCTAGAATAACTTGGCAGTGCTATATTGACAGAAAGCCTCTTTTCTGTCATCATCCATGTGCTGCCTTGTACGTCCTTATCTTCCACTAAGTATTCCAGTGAACTCACTTTTAAAGGGACTCCTTTACAGATAAACTAGTTTAGGCAGATTAAGGAATCACCAAGAACACTCAATACCTATTGCTATAATTTATCCTACTACTCAAAAGCACTGGTTAATATGGAGCAGTACAAGGCATATTCTTCCCAGCTGACTCACCTGACATCAAAAGACATGTATGGCTATCTTCCATAGATTTTTAGAAAAGAAAACATTTAATAAATGTTATATTGTTAATCAGGTCTATCAGTTTTAGAAGATGAGAAAAGTAGAGTTGCTATGATTTTTAAAGTTCTGAAGGCTTTCAGAGGCAATCATGAGAAAAAGGCATTTCTATCCGGCAATTCTAAACAGAAAAACTTTGTAGAAACACCAAAACTAGAGCAAGTAATATAAATTGCCATATTTAATTTTCTATTAAATATTTCAAGAAAATGCATGCACACAGTGTTACATTCACTGTTTTTACAGTATTTATCAGGTAAACAATGAATCAGATCCGCAGGACAGCTAGAAACCAAATCAGCAAGAAATAACACTACCTACAGTGGACCTGATAATTAGGAGAGTCCAGATCAGATTTAAATGGAATCCTTAGCCTAATAGGCAGAGGGAGTGAGTTAGGGTCCTAAGTGAGACTGGCCAGCATAATTAAGGTCCATTACTGCCCTCAAAACTCTAATGTCTGACAGATCTACAAAGAATGCAAGTATTTAAAACAAAATCATAAAAGTTTTTTTTGTCTTTAATTTTGTGAAAGTTAATAAAGAATATTATTTGCTCTTTAAAATATTTTCAGAGAGTTTCTAACTTAGTGAGGATAATCTGTATGTGCATTAAAAAGTATACCAGTTGAGACAGTATCAATATTGTTTTTATTTCTGTATATAAATATATTATTTTTATAATGAACCCTGCAAATTGCATTAGAAATTAGTGTGAGGGGAAAAGAGCAGATTACTGTTTGAAAACAAAAGTTAATTTCCCTTGTATTTTCCATGCTTTTGAAAGCAAATGTAGGTTTTCAGTGGCAGAATTTGAAATTGAGCCATATGTGTGAAAGAAAATAACACACACATTAACAAACAACAACATCCTGCACAGATAGAGGCAAATGTTATGGAAAAAAAAAAAAGAAAAAAAAAAAAGTGAGGAGTTAATGTTGTATTGAGAGCCGTGAAGTAAAGCAATAAGCAGAGTTTGACCAACTATTCTTAGAAATAAAAAAAAAAAATTAAAGTCCGTATAATTGAGGCTGAAAGGCAAGGACATCTCTAACAAATGCTGCCAACAGATATCACATTGAAAAAAAAGAAGAATCAGTAGTTGAAATTTTTTTTTATTAAAAGCATAAACGCATTCTGTGTTGAAGGGTATTTTAGTGACAATTACTTATTTTAAAAGCCAATTTTACCACAAACCCACATATGCATGCAATCTATAGATGAATATCATGCCAGGGTATGAACAAAAGTTCTGAGCATATTTAATACTGACTATATAATAAAACAGCAAAAGAAAGTCCTAATTATATCTGGAAGATCAGTGACAAAAGCGAATGTAGAGCAGCATAAATTTGTCAATGTCATATCAGTCATATCAGAGGAATCAATATATATCAATTACTGAAAATAAATTATTTTAGTTTAAATCTTTAATGAGACATATAAAAATGTCACCCAAGCCTCATTTATCAGGAAAAAAAAAAAAAAAAAGAGAAGTCAGTTACACTTTTATGTGGGGGGAAAGAAGCAGAAATATGCTTAAATGCTACAGAATGAATAAAATTATGCAACTTTCTATAAATAAAAGACTTTGTTGTTTGTTTAACTTTTGAGCTCTTCAAAGTATTTTATCATATTTAAATACATTTATATTGTTCATTTAAAAGATAATTTTAGTCTTCTGAATTATTGCAGCGATATCTTTGAATTTTAGTTTCTAATGATACTTGTGATAACAAGTATCTTGAATGCACTCTCTTTTGAAGATTCTAAACTAAAGATTTTTTAAACAATGTGTAACTTACATGATGATTAGTTTTCTTTAGAAAAAATACTGAAATTCCACTCTGTCTTGAATATAATTCCCCTTGAAACCTGCAAACTATTTGAGATAGAGTAAGGGTTTTTGTATTCATATTGTTGCAGATGTTCCCTACATGGAAAAAACTGATTAAGTTTTTAAAATCCTATTCATATCAACAGATAAAATTTATGTATTTGCACCTAACATGAAAAATTTCAGTAAGAGGCCTGGAACTAAACTAAATTGAAAGCCTTTAGAACTGATTTTGTAATGGTCAATTTAAAATAACTTGTGAAGCTATTTCAGCCATTTATATTATCATATAATCATGTTTAAATCATAAATATATTTAGTTCTTAGTAGCAGCAGAAACACATGCACACATATACATACAACTGTCATTTAAAAGAGATAGGATGTTCTTCTGTTTCTCCTGCTGTTCTTTCCTAGAGATGTTATGAATGTTCCATATCACTATCATCCTAAAATGAGTTCAGTATGAGTTCAAAAAAGAATAGCATAAATGTAAAGTTAGAGTAGATGATATTAACATAAATTAAGACTATTATTTTGGCTTTCTTCCATACTAAAATTGTTCGCACGTTCTATTTATAAACAAGAAACATAAATCACTGTTTAATAAGCAAGGTTATGGCAAAAAGAGACTTGAAAATAAGTGTTTTTTCTTTTATTGCCATGTAGTGTATCAACTGAACGAGGAAGTGTGTTGTTTTAACATTAATGGTATTCCATATGTAATGAAATATAATCTCTAATTTCTTCAGAAGTTCTTCCTACATCAGGTGACATTAGATGGAATATGTTTTTTCTCCAGTTTCTTTTATTTAATACTTTAGTTGGAGAACAGCATAAACTGAACTTGAAAACTATTGATATAGATTGATGTAGGTTACACTGAAAGTAATGCCTCCTATTTATTTCCATGGAAACTACAAGAGGTACTAGAAGCACAATGGCACTATTTGATAGAGCAAGGTCTCAGCTACAAAACACTATTTTTCAACATAGTCACTACTATTATTTATGCATTTTTTTACCAGAGATGAACAAGAAGATGCATGTTGCACTTGTAAATATCTTCATGTCCATCCAGAATGTGTCTTGGTTTCACATCACTGTTGTCCCTACTGAAATGCACCACCCATCACCTCACTGTGCCAGCATTCACTATTTGGTCTCCGCAAACATTCAGCAAATGTCATTAAATGTCATTGGGTGCCATGTTTCCTGTATAGAGGAATTTAATGACATACCTTTGCTTCATATATACTTCCATGTCAGACATCATTTTGTCAAACAGATTGTTTATCTGTTACCATCTGTCACACCGCAACAAAATGTAATGGAATGTTGATGGGAAGGTTCAACCTTTACTGCAATATCACCAACAACCCCCTCTGATGTCACTGGACCAACATAATAAAATAGAAGGCATTACTTTTAGAGCAGCATTTGCATGACATTAAATTTTTGACAAAGATGTATACCATTTTCAAAGAGAGTGACGTTGTCTTATAAGCTTTTTCATTTCTAATCACATATATCACACCGTTTAACTTGAATATTGATTTCTAATTTGTTCTATTCCACCAGCTCTGCTATTTTTTCAGTCCAACGTAGAATTAGAAAAGATTAAAAATCTCATGTTACTTTCAGAGATTACAGAAATATTTATTTAATAATTTGTCTTCTTCATGTCTGCAAGAACAAACTGAGTTCCACAATCCTTGACATCACCTGCAGATCAACAAAAGGTAGAAGAATGATTCCTGAAAATGTGAGCTGTGATTTCATCATGATTCACAAGTCTGACTGTAAATCCCACAAATCCTTCAAACCAAGAAAGGGAGAACATAATTACAGCACTGTCTCCAACCACACAGAAGCAGAGTGCCTGAGGTGGGACCATAATTTGCTGGACAGGATCATTACTCTGCGCAGAATCACATCATGCACCCCTCCTTCTCAACTCTACTGTCTCAAGGGAACCAGAGCAGGACTCAGGTGGTGGTGTGTATGTGTCCATGGACGTGGATGTGAATTCATGAGCAGCTTTCCCTGACAGCCCTCATTTGGTCCTCCTAAAAAGATTGAATTTAACGTACATTATTTTGTATTCCTCTCACTTCCCCTGCAGTGACATCCTTCTTTGTATCTGATTTTCTTTTTTTTTTCTTCTTCATTTCCTTCAGTAGCTGGAATATTTCATATTTACAGTGTCCATAGTTCTTTAAAACATAGATTTTGAGCAGATTCACACTGACAGTTGCAACTTTCTTCTTTTCATTTAGCACCAAAATCCCAAAGCTATTTTTTTCATCCAATAGGTATGTGACATTTACATTAAGCATGGGCATTGTTTTATCATTCTTCTTTATATTCATTATAAGTGTATAATGTCCTGTATAAATAACTGGCAAGAAAATTTTAACTTAATAGACATATGTAGAACAGTTATAGATTAATACTTCCCAGCAAGGATCTCCGAACATAAACAAGGCCATATAATCAACATTAGCAACTGCAACTGCAACCTAATTCAATTTGTGTAGTTATCAGAAATTAATACACATAATGACAAACGTGGGAGTTAAAAATACTTCATGTAAACAGTTTTGCATTATTTCTATGCTCTTTTTTTTTGCCAGGCAAGATTAGGAAACAGTGATGGACTTTAGAGATTGTACTTTGTACTTAATTCTTAGCCACTTACCTAGATTTTCTTTTTGTTTGTTTTTGTGGAATCTCTTCTCTCCCTTCATGAGAGAAAAATAAAAGCAAATGAGAGGATCACAGGTTGAGAAAAAATTAGGACTAGAAATGTTTTGTTATTATGCTATTAGAGTATGGGTAAAATGCTAAGGTGATGCTGATATGTGCTGTCTAAATTAGTTTATCTGCATTATGCCTTTCTTTTCGGTCTAAGCATTATTTGAAAAATAAAAGAAGGGGGAAAAGTAGCAAAAAAAATTCACTTTACACTGTAAGTATGAAAAGAATTTGAGATCATTTTGCAAAACTGCTGACTTTCAAGCTACCAAGATGAATTTTAATGTTTCTTTAGAAGTACAACAAAGTTGCACATTTAATAAGGATTTCTACACCCAGCACTATCTCGAGTCTGGAGGATTTAAATGTCCTGTTATTTTTTCACTCTGAAAATATAAAGATTAATATACTTTCTTGCACACAAAAAGGAGTGCTCTCTTTCTCTGTTCACTATGCAATCTAGTCCATGTTTTAGGAGAATTTGTTAATTTTTGTGATATCTGCTAAAAAAAAGACATAGACTGGACAGCTGAAAAAAAAATATAACTTTTGGATATCATCCTTATTTGACTTAAGTCTTTCCTCTGCTTTTCTGAATTGAAGGATACCAAAAAAAAAAAAAAAAAAAAAAAAAAAAAAGTAAATTTGAAACATGCAGAACAGAATATATTTTAATTTTAACTAAATAAATAGAATTTCTTCTCAGCTAAAGACAAAACTAAGGAATATGATGGTTTTAAACTAAGACAGGGGAGATTTAGGTTAGATATTAGGAGGAAGTTTTTCACAGAGTGTAGTGACACCTTGGAACATGTTACCCAAGGAGGTTGTGGATGCCCCATCCCTGGAGGCATTCAAGGTCAGGCTGGATGCAGCTCTGGGCAGCCTGGTCTAGTGGTTGGCAACCCTACCCTTAGCAAGGGAGGGAGTTGAAATTAGATGATCACCATGGTCCTTTTCAGTCCATTCTATGATTCTATGAACCTGTAATTCTATTATGAGTTTTGAACTTCTATGAGTTCAATGCATGCTTTCTTTCTTGTATATATGCAATTAGTTTTGTCTGAGTTTTAATAGTTTGGGTAGGGTTTTTTTATTTGTTTGTTTTTTTCTGTTTTGGTGTGGGTTGGTATCCAAAATCCATGTATTTATCTCAAGTAGCCAACCAGTTTATCTGTATTTAAGCTCATGCTTATTATATTTATTATTCCTCTTCTGCACATCATTACTCATCAATATTCATGGGTTGTTTTTTTTGTTGTTTTTTGTTTTTGTTTTTTGCTTTTAATTTAGTCTTTGATGAGCTATAGATATTTTTTTCTATTTAGTCTGTTGATCAGTCTCCCACTACTTCAATTGCACAGGCATAAAAACATACTTTCCCTCTGTTGTATGTAGGTGTGCTTCAGATTCCAATTGTATTTTATAACATCATGTTTATCAATAGTTGGAATAAAGAATAAATATTTTCAGCTCATGGAAGAAACATTTACCCCCCCCCCCTGGGATTTAAAAGTCCTTTTAAAGGAAGTGAAATACACTGTATAAGATAAGAAACTATGAGGTAACCACTTGTAAATGGTATGTAAATTCTCAGCAATATCACATAAAGTTCTGTTTTAGTAATTACAAGGAACAGACACTGGCAAATACTGTGATTATTGTATAGTCTGACTTCAAAACTGTTTATAACCCATTATGAGGAATGTTTGGTACACACAGGTTTATGAACTGGTCAACACTGATTGCTGTACCACAAGTGTAATAAGTACCTCAAGGCAAAATTTTCACTTCAGAATGATTTATTCCAATTCCTGTGTTCCAGTTTGTGCTCACTGCCCCTTGTTTTGTAACTGGGTGCTGCTGAAAAGAGTCTGTTATTAGTAGATGATACTATGCATCTGCATTTTGAATTCTTATAGATTGGTTATTTTTCACAATTTTATGTTAGCTACTCCTTTTACAACCTATTTCAATACATTAGTCTTGGCAAACATAGACACACTTAAAACATTTGATTTATATTGAAGTCTATACTGGATTCTAGGCTGCTTTAAGGTTTTCTGACTACTGAGTAGATGTGCTCGATTTTGTTTCCCAAATTGAAGAAAATATCATATTTATGTCTCCGTGAATATTTTTATAACTAATTGAGGGATAAGAGTTTAACAACATGATCTAATCACTAGTGTATCTGTACAACAGTATTTTCTATTTGAAATAAATATTCGTTACTACTTACACACAAAGCCATTATATAGAATATTTCAAATTCATTGGATTTTAAAATGAAGATAAACCTAAGATGGAGAGCACTAACAGTACACATAGTGATGTTTACATTCGTCTGAGATCACCAATAAATATTTGTCATTAAATTTCTTTCTTGAAGAATGCAGGAACAAAATGTCATAGATTTAAAAGCATAAAGCTTATTAATGACATACATACTACATTTTATGTAAAATAATATTATTAAAATAATTTTTCTCCAATATAAAACTTGTAATGCTTGGTTAAAAGAACTTTTTCATAATTTTTCCATAGGTTTATATGAGGCATTATAGGTCTCAGCTAAACATTGTTGAAACACTTTTGAAAGACAATATAAAGACATGCTTCTAAATGAATGAAGCATGTGAAATTATTCTTTTAACTTTTCTCTAGTCATACTAAATACATTTTTGACATAAAAGAACTGGAAAACCTGCAATGCTGTTTACAGATAAAATCTTGAAAAAGCTTGTTGGCTAAATATTGAGATATTTTTTATTTAAATATATGTAAATTATTTGGTTTTGGTTAACAGAAAAAAAATGTTCTATAGACAGCAAACTGTGAAAAGAATGTTTTTTAAAGTTAAATGCAAGAAAAATGAAATTTATGAGACATTCTGGACATGAATAATTTTAAAATTTTGATTCAAATTATAGCTGAAGTGTTTATAAAGCTGCCCAATCTAGTCCTAATATTTTCATTTAATAATTGTGACCAGGCTGACTAAGAAATAAAAATAACATCTAAGAAATAAAAATAAAATCTTTCTGTTATTTTGCATTAATCTGAAATTATTTCACTTTATTTAATTTTGAAATGGAAAGATCTGTATGGAGAAAGCTACATTTGAAATCTTGAAACGATCCTTCACATCCTTTTTATTTTGCTTGCTTATGGCTGGGACTTGCTCCTTGGATTGGTGGTAAGAAAGAAAATGTGAAATACAAAGGAAAGATAATATACAGGAGAAAACAGAACAAATTTGTAGAAGCTTAGCACTGGAGGTCAAATGGAAAGCTGCTCGCAGCTTTTGTTCCCCTATATAGGCACAGATCATCTTACAGCTTTGCACTTGTATCTCCTGTTTATTGCATAAATTTCAAAAGGTTTGTGCATATATATTATGTGTCAAGCCAAAGGTTTCTGGTACTGCAACCTTGCATGAAGTTTTTGCCCTTGTGGATATATATTAGCATGGGTACTTCAGATTTAGCTTCCTATAAAGGAATTCAACTGCAAAAAAGTAGAATTGCTGAGACCTGGATCAGTATGAGACAATTGGATATGATTGGAACTCTTATCAAAAGAGTAAGACTGCTGATACAGATATACAGATTGATCCTCCTGGGAAGGAAGCAAAGATTATGTTAATTGAAGAGGATACTGTTATAGTTCTGCCAGATTCTGGAGAGGTACATACTGATTACAGCACAAATTCTGGAAATACCATTATGCTACGTATACAGTCTCAGTCTCCTTTTCAAAAAAGGTTGGCATATTTTTCTGTCAATAAAATTGACTCAGAAGTCAAGGGACTGAGCAAACATCGAGTTTAATGTATTTTGGTTATCTGCAAACTTGTTTGGTTTGAGAAATCCAATAAGAATTTTACTCACAGATTTCAGAAAAATATCCCAACAAGTACATTGCAAATTGCACAAGTACTGAAACAGCATTTAGCAGCATTATGAAAACTCCTAGTCCGTTCATATCACATACTGTTGATTATGATTATATGAATCAGAAATTCTCTGCAGTTTGAAGATATGATGAGAACAGAAACAGAAATTTCAAATGTATATGATATCCGCTGTGGGGCAAAAATATCACTTCTCAAATCTAATTAATGTCCAGTGTATGGAATGGTTGCCACCTGAAACACCTCTTCAACTTAGAACATAGAACAGCTAATGAATCATTTGTTTCACACAGAAAAACAGAAGACACAAAAGTTTTTCTTAAATTTCAAACTGTGAAAATCTTGGTCCTCTTGAAATGAATGAAAACAGAAAATAAACCAACCAACAAAAAAAAAAAAAAAAAAAAAAATCAGCCTTTTCCACATCGTAATGAAGATCAAACTAACATTTTGTGCAATAATGGGAACCCAGGTGAAACTTTTTTGCTCATTTCTGAACACAGCTTGCACTGAGCCCAGTTTTGGTGCTGGCTAAGCATTTTAGTGTGCTTTGATCTAAACGAGAGCCTGCAGTAGTCATTTGATGACATCCACATAAAACTGCTTGTAAAGTTGAATTAGTTCTAGACTTGATTGAAACCTCTAATTTCCATTTCTCAGGCAATAATTTTAGTGTGAAATGTATGACTATAAAGCAGAGCTTTTTCTAAATGCTATAAATCTTGAAATTTGCAAATGGGCTGAGAAAAGTAGTTGGCATGTTGTGGGAAGTTTTCACTCTTTGTTTTCATTACACCTTCATTATCTGATTATTGAAAATTTCTTGAATTGCAAACAATATAAAAGATAATTAAAAAATCATCTCCTCTGGATTTTTTAAAAATTTTAATCCAATAAGGTCATAGTTGCCACTTTCTTTTCTTTATGTTCTTTTTAATCTTCCACCAATTAAAATCTCTGACATCTTCACTGTTTTTTGACCAGTTCAAAAATTATTTGTGAAAGTATAGTTACATCTATTCCAGTATTTCTGCCTGTCTCTAGACATTACGTGAATTTTCTTTTCTTCATTTAGATCATTGTTGCCATCATTGATAAGAAAAAATAGGTGCTTCTTGAAATGGTCTGTAGCTCTATTAGTGCAATTGACAAAATATTTTGTCCAGATCAAGAATTACTGTCAATGTTACTATTAGAGATCATGTGAAGTTATCAAATGCCTGAAAATGGAAAATTAGTTTTTACAAGGAAAACAGAAAGCAATACATATCTGTGTAGCAGATAAAACATGATTCTTTTTGCCTAGAAATACATGGTGCAAGAATGTTGCCATTCAACAGAAAATAAAATACTGCTTTTATGAATGGCAGCTGCTGCAGATTTGTGAATCTTTTTTTGTTTGCTTGTTTGTTCATTTCATAGTATCCAGTTCAGGAAAACATATTTCTTCTCCTATTTGTTTTCATGAATGTTTTTGTCACCTATGTTAATGTTGCTACAGCTTTTTGTGTTGCATAATAAAAACCACCAAATTCTTGAGTTTGTCCTAAGTTTGTTTGCTGCATGTGGTTAACCCATGATTTGCATAATTGATTGCAAATATTTTTAAGATTTAATGCTAAGTGAGAAGATTTGTAAATTATGAATCTAACCAGTCTTCACAACTGGATTGAAGGTACTGTTGATGGTGGTATCTACTGCTTAGGAAAAATTTTGTACTGTACAAAACAGAGAACAGTGTTATCTGTGCTGGAAAACTGTTAATTGTAACTGAAGAAAAGCATGGTCTAAAAGTAGTTTCTGGTGAGTTCCTCATGCCTCTATTAGGACAACACTGTTTTATTTTTAAAAGATTCTGACCACTTATTTTCTACTATTTTAGAAATCCAGCATTTTTATTCCATAATTCCATATTACCTGGATTTTAACCTTAATAAAATCCCACAGTCCTGAAGTGGGATTCCTCAAAAGCCTGGGCTACTTTTTTTTTATTTTCCATACTCATCATTAAACAGAATCTACCACAACTCAGTCTTCTATGAAAGTTCTTCCTTCCTTTTGCTTTTACTTTATTGAGATCACGCTTCTACTGCCCTCCCGTAGTACAACTTTGGATTGTACTAGAGAGGAAAAGTACAAAAAAGAAAACTAAAAGGAAGGAAACTTAAATATTATTAATTTGTCCTCTGAGACTATGTCCACTCTAGTAAATTAGGCGTGACCAAGAACATTTCTTAGCACTGGAATATGAATATTTTAGCAAGTCGTTCATCTGGGAAAAATTACTTTAGCCACAGAATTTCCACTCCAGAATTTCCAGGCCCATTTCTCATTTTAGAAAGTATTTCTGTTTGATTGCATAGATAACACTATATTTATTTCAGACTAAGAGGCTACTGCTACTCCAGATGGCCTTGTACTTTAGTGTCTGCTGTACCACACTTGAGGTCTCACCAGAGGCAGATCTTGACATCATGCTACCTATATGTTTATTTTTTAATTTTTTATCATCTTTTCTTTTTTTTTTTTTTTTTTTTTTAATCATATATTCAGTGCATTTTTAGTCAAACAGGTTCCATGAAGAAATGTCTAGGGCTCTGAACAGGTGAGTTTCAGGCTGCTCATTTTACTACCTATCCCTGAAAGTGATAAAGGTGTGCACACTGACCACTCAGTGCAGGGGTTAGATTATATGTATTCAAGGCTGACAATTTTTCTTCTCAGTGCAGCTTTACCAGTATGGCTGCACTATGTAGAGTTGCAGTGGGTCCTTCTGATTTTGCTCTGTATGTTTGTATAGATAAGATTGACCAGTCACAGGCAAAAGAAGTAGGATATGGACTGCAAAAATCCACATTGTGTTTTGCAGATTTGCTTATATATCACTGTCTAGTTAGAGTTAGAAGTAGCAGTATTGCAGTTTTCTTTACAATGATGAGGTCCCTGAAGAGTGAGATGTGGTAACTGGTAGCTACTAGATGACACTGGTCTATAGTCACTGAACCTCTCATTTGCAGTCATTTCATGGCATTGCCATCACTCAGTGATTTCTTGTGATGCAGTCCACAATTAGATACGTGATTGATATTGTCAATGAAGTTTAAGATATTTGAACTAGGGTTTCCTGATCACATTCTTCTGAAAGAATTTAGCTTGCACCCACTGAAACTAGATGTGCAGGCCAAGTCAAGGCAGGTGGCAGATATTTTGAGACAGATATTTCTGTAAAACACTAGCAAAGGTCTCACCCATGTTGTCATTCCAATTTTAATTTCCTGTAGGAAAATGGAAAACTGACCTCAAGAATAGAGACAACACAAAAATTAGAACGTATTCTTTTTAGTCTCAATACAAATTGTTGATGTAAAGTTTAATTGATTAGACTCTGTAGTATCAGTTTGTTCATTTTCAGATAACTGGTGCTGATGGGTGGCTGCACTCATAAATCAAAAACATTATGAAGAACAAAAGGGAATTACTAAATGGCATTACTGACTAGCACACACGCACACACAAATACTATGGCACAGGAAATAGAAAAAAAAAATATCAAAGAGTTGGGTCAATGGAGAAAGATTAAACGGGTGTGAGAGGTGTGGGATGTTAAGTATGTTGGGAAAAGGAAAGAATTTAAGGGGAATAATGAAGCAGAGAATGTGACTACAGCTGTCTGGGAATATATTTTTAGCAAATCTGTGCCTGATGAAGTCAAAGAAATGATAAAGAAAATAAAATAAAATTGTTCCTTTGACCATGTAAATCTCCCCTTTTATGATGAAAAGAGAGGAGCTTAATTCCACTAATGTTAATGAAAGAATGCACATAGGGAAAAGACTGGATTTCCTAACAACATACTTCATCTCAAAATGGCGTGTCATTTGCTTTTCTCAGACAAACGGAGGAATGAGGTGATTGATAGCAAAGATTTTTATGAATGTTTATCATTTCAATCCTGCTTTGTGATCAAAAGCACCCACTGATTTATTTTGTTTCTTAAATAAAGTGCTCAACCACTTGCTTCAGTCTATTCAGAGCTGCCTAGAGGAATAGAAGGTAAAGTAAGGCATATGAACAGTGGGTCCTTTCCTTTTTCAGGGATAAAAGAATCCTCTGTTCATTACATAATGATACTGCCTAATGTAGAAAAGAGTCTTAATTTTAGCTTTCCACTCTGAAACCATCTGTGCACTTCTGAGTTGGAAAACAAGACCATGCTTCCTGGTTCCTGTCATAGTCCTAATTTTAAAAAGATTCAAATGTCATTCAATAACAATGCTGTCTGTAGAAGGGAGGATTTAAATTTTGAGCCTCACAGTAGTTATACAGAAATAAGACATTGGAACATCACAAGACTTTGCTGCACATTTCTACAATACCCATAGTACATGAAATGACACAGTGTAATCTTATGCAATCATATGTTACAGTATGTATCTAGACATAGGCAGTTGAGAAACACAATATTTTCTAGTGGAAAAGAAAACAAACCTGAGGAATCTGAAAGTACAAAAGGTCGGAGTTTTATTTTGCAGCAGAAACAACAAAGTTGCCTTTGTATCCTCTTCCAGTTCCAGATATTCTTTTCTTATACTAATGCTAGTGTAATTATTTGGAGTTTCAGTGTTGGCCAAATTAACTTTCAAAGAGGCTATGATGCTACTGATACATTTGATTTAGTAAAATAGATGGTGGCATTCTGTGTTCTACATGCACTGTAATTTTGTAATTTTATATTTTATGGTTTTTTTTTTCTGGGGGGGGGGGGGGGGGGTGTTTGTTTTTTGTTTTTTTCCCCCAGTGGAAAATCTGGTATGTTGAGAAGGATATAAAATTTATAGTTCCTGAGGAAGTAGCTGTTTTTACTCAAGCTGAAAATAAAAACCAAATGTGCTTTTAGGCAAGCCAGAAAAATGGTGATTCGTGGTAATTATTATCAGTATTCTATAAAAAGACATTTTGTATGTTGCTGCAGCTCTTCTTCATGGTATAAATTCAGCTTGAAAGTATCAGTCATGTTGAAAGTGAAGGCTTCACTTCACAATACTTATAAATGGAACAGAAATTAAAGCTCTAATTCTCATTTGGTTTTGGGTCAACCTGGTGGTAACTGAATGTTTTTTAAAAGGAGCAAGTAGTTTTTGTCATAGTGATGAAAAATATACTTATTTCCCATTACAGTGAAGGACACTTTTAACCTCAAACTTATAACGAAGAGCGGTAGCTTTTATATAAAGGAAAGTTTTTCTACAAAACTTTAAACACCCTGGCTTTGAATGTTTTTTTCCAAATGTCCAGAATATTATTTTTAAAACTGCTGTTTCCCATTTTTTCTTTTTGTGTGTGTGCGTAAATCTTTATTTCCCCCCCCCCCCCCCCCCCCCCCCGCCTTTTCCCCTTATCTACCCTAGTCTATGATGAGGTTTGAGCTATGTTTAGTCAATACCCAGAACTCAGCAATTTCAGTGAGACTTCCTTACACCTGTGTTTATCACGATCAAAGCCCTCAGTAATTTCTGTTTTTTCTGTTATATAATGTATGTTAGAATTGAAGAATACTAAACACACCTTACTGTTTTGTGTATGGCACTGTTCAACACATATATTCTGTGTTATCAAGAATGGATGATGATTTTTGCTTATATTCAGAATCCCACAATTACCTCTTACAGGATAAACAAACTTAGAAGGCAAAAGAAAAAAAAAAATAAAAAGGGTTAAAATGAATTAGAAACTCACCTTCCTAAATTTTCTTTTGTATTGTTATAAATGCAATATTTCTGCATTATGTACTCAAAATCATTTTTGTGTGTACTTTATGTGTTTTTTGTGTATTTAATTTAATACATGAATAGAAAGACTCTATGAATGAGCCTATGGAAAATGATTGTTGAATAAGACAACTTTCACTTGTTCCAAATTAAAGGCAAACAGTATCACAAACTATCCTTTGGAATGACTTTTCTGAACTATTAATATAAAAGGAAGTTTGCAAGAATAATCACATTTTATATTATACATGATGGTATGAATTTGAAGAAAAATGAAAATCAGAAAACAAACATAGCAGCATTAACCTCACAATAATTTCACCTCAAAGTTGTCTGAAGAGAACTGAGACTATAAGAATTGCTGCTGAGAAGCATTATAAGACAGAAATATCTCAGAATATAAATTCCTTGATTTACTGGTTGATGTAAATAATTATTTGTTTTCCATGTTTTCATTATTTATTTACTTATTGCCACTAAGATAATGGGATATTTTGCAGGCATCCTGAAACAAGTAAAATGTAGCTTTTCTGACACAGAGGCAAAATACTCCTTTGGATTTTTTTTTTTTTTTTTTTTTTTTTTTTCCCCCAGTGGAGATACAACACCACTGCTTCTTAAGTTTCTTCATGTCTGCATTACCACATCCCAGCCCACATAGATTATCTGATCTAAACCTTTAAAATACAGCTGTGCTGCCTATATCATTTTAATCTTGCTCTAAAACTGCTCTGGATATTATCTACTTGAATTCCCAAGTAGACCTCTAGGTTTTGATGACACATTGTCAATGTTTGGTCATACTCCAAAAGAGCTCACATGGTTGCATACTTTAAAACATACATATCAAACCCAGTAGTTTTATATTTTAGTTGCCTTCTATTTTTTATGTCTTAATATACATGTATAGATAAGTTTTGGGGGATGCTTTTCAGCAGTGGCAACAGAGACATGAAGAGTAGCCATGTTCTGGACAACCATGCAAATTTTTACAAATGTAGCATGCAGGCTTGTGTTCATCACTGGTTAAAATGCACAGCTAATGGTGGTGATTATGCTGAAAAACAGTGTTTTTTAGCTGAGAATTTGCTGTATCAAATAGTGTTATTACGCTCTTTATATCTGTTGTAGTTTCCATGGAAATAAATACGATGCATTATTTTTGGAGCTACCTACATATTATATATTTTATAAGCAGCCCAAGACAAATCCTATTCATTCATTGTGGCCCAGGCAACTGAAAAGTTTGAACTTCCATGCTTTAATATATTTCATGCTTATGGGGCCTTCTGTGTCATGCTGAATGCCCTGCTAACATTTAGTGATCTAGAGATTTTAGTCACAGTGGCACTCTCATTCAAGAAATGGCTGTGGTCAGTTCAGGAGAACAAGGTATTTACTTCCTTTCCTGGAAATGTCAGGTTTTCTGAGGCCAGAACCCATTCAAAATTGTCTACTGTGGCCTTTGCAGGTGGTTTCATTGGCCTCCAGTTTTTTCACAGCCAGAATTCTTTCAACAAATAAGGTACTTTCATGCAAGAATGCACTTTTTTCAGGAAACAAGAAGTTGCCATCTGTGAGTGGCACTTTTCTGATGTGATTCTCTCACACCTGTGTTATGATATCTCTCATACTTGCTAAGCTTCAATGAGTAGGCAGAATTGGAGTATGTATTCTTACACTTCATAAACCTTGTGAGGCCTTCACAACAACTTGACTCAGCTGAGTGTTCTTCCTCTTCTATATGATAGTTTTTCTCATCCACATATAGTTTTTCCCTGCTCTTTTGTTCTGTATGTATAACTTGATTTATTTCACTCACATTGACTGGTTAATATCAGTCAGGAAATGCATTTAAATCAGTGTATAAGGGAAATAAGGGGTTTTATATATGATTTGTTTAAAATAAGTGACACAGAAAAGATGGGTTATAAGTGTATTCAAGGGTAGCATGTAGTCCCCACTCTTCCAGACAAATCTTCAGATGACATTCATGTAAATTCTAGAAAATCTTTACATGGTCATCAGTCTTCAGTTCTAGCATCCAGAATAGAATAACAATGGGAATAGTCCTCATCAAAGTCAACTCAGTTAGAGTTTTGAACAATTCCCAAAGATAGATGGAATACTGTTCTCATCTTCAAGATAAGAATCTTACTCAAGAGCTGATAAAAAAAAAAAAAAAAAAAAAAAAAGAGCAATACTTCTCTTACTTTCCTAGGCTTTTAGAAATAGCTAGCAGTGATTAATAAGTTGTTATGTTTTGACTGAGTATTTTAGCCAGATGTTCACAAGCTGTGTTTGAGAATTGGCTATACACAAGGTACCACAGCAAAATGTATTAATCTGTATGACTGTGATTGTGAACTATTAATAAATGCCATTATTTCAATGACAGGTTTCTAGTATTTATTTTTTTATATGGAACAAAGGACTTAGAAACATTTGGACTTTGTTGTCTGATTAGAAACTAAATAATCCTGGTTCTGAAGTCTTTCAGGTCCTGTGTGAAAAGCAAGGTGTGACTACCTTGCAGAACACATTATTTTTTTCACATTTAAAGACCACAAATTATTATTTGGACTTCCTTTTGCAAGTAAGATTAGTTAAACTTTTCCTTTTATAATCTGTGTACAGTTCTCAGCAGTCAATGTCCTTCGCAGAACATACACATATATATAATACATTCAGATGAGTTGGTTACCCTGTATGTGCTCTTGTGGAATCATGGCCTTTGCATTTTATGAAGTATTCTTCTGTCTTTAATCACGTTTGATTGCAATGAGTGATGTAGAGGACTGATGAGAATGTTTCTGTGAGTATGTGGGTTGTACTCTTGAGAAGTGTGATAGCAAATCCAATAAAACATTAATAAATCTTATCAGCATAAATAAGCAACTCTCCTATGTCACCAAATTTTTTGTTTGTTTGTTTGAAATGAATAATTCATAAATGAAAACCCCTAGGGATAAAGATGCAGAGCTTCATTATAAGTGGCTATTTTTTTTCCCAGATGAATCAAGCTCTTTGTTAAACAATTCCTTTACTGCATGCAGTCTGCTAACTCAGTATTGAACAATGTCTCCCAGGGGAGACCACGGGTCCACCAAGAAAAAGTTTTCAAGAGAAGTTATTCTCAGAAACTTCTGTTCACCTGAACTTCAACCTCTGTTGGTATTACCTTCTCCACCTGTGCTGAAGTTATGGAATGCAGACAGCAAATAGACAAATCTGGACTGCAAACGGCACCATCCTGTAGGATCACACTGCCATATAGGTCTGCTATAAACAGATGTGAGCACAATTTTTTCTGAAGTAAAGCACCAAAAACCAGGCATCTTTGCCAAGAACTAATATTTCTCCCACTGTCATCACCAGCTCAAGTTCCAGACACGTGAGTCTGCCATGAGGACTGTGATAATTATTCTCTGCAGCCTTGTTTAGTGCAGCTATGCTGAATTTGCCAATCAGTAGCTAATCAATTCGGGGTACAGAAATCAACTGGCAAGCTGGCAACTGAAACCTCTAAGTCTGTCAGTAATTCCTTCTTTTTTCAAACAGCACTGCAGAAGTACACTGACTCACACAAACATTTCCCACTTCCCACCTAATCTGTGGCCATTTTCAGGTTTTCTACTCCTACCATCTAGATTTTCATTCTGTTTACTAAAAGAGATCCTGTTCTGTTGTCATGCAAATCCTCTGGACCACTAAGGGAAGTTGTCATGTTTTTGGTTTTTTTTTTTATTTGATTTTCAGTATTCCACATCAAAACATCACGTACTGGAATTAAAGTGTTAATGCTCTAACTCTACGTACCTATCCCTATACATTACGGAAGCCATGGGATCTGACCCTTCCGGGGGGGGGGGGCGGTCTCTTACTGCCTGGCAGTGGGTGCTGGAGGGTGCTTTCCTAGCCATTCCAAGCTTTTTTCAGGTTTGACTCGGTCTCGGGAACTCTCTCTCATATCTTATTTGATTTATTAGTCTCAATTTCAATTAGATTGTATTATATTGTATTATTTTGCTGAATAAACTGTGTAAGTTTACTGATTCCACTGATTACTGATTGACCACGTGACTTATTTTATATGGAAACTGGGAGCTTGACAATGTGAATGAAGTTAGTCATCTCATTTCCCAGATGAATCAGGTTTGTTAACAGGTCTGAGTTTCCATATGAGTCCTGAAAAATGCTGTATATTCCATTTTCCTGGACATCTCAGGCAATTTCAATCTTTTGCCTTTTCACCTTGTAAAGAAGTTAATATTCTTCTGAGTGGAGTTATAAAGAAGTACTTCAGCAGCAAAACGTCCTCCCTCCATTATCTTCTTCTAGCAGCCACAGCACCCAAGATTCCATAAACTCCTGTCACACTTTCCTCTTAGAGAATCATAGGTTTTACTAGAAAATTCAACCATTTGCCAAATGTCTCTTAAAGCTGTTTAATAATATTCCTGAGATCCTTTCTCTCAGTATGACTAGTGCTGCAGATCCACATTTTATTAGCAAGCACTTTGCACTTTTTCCCTGTGCATTTTTCTTCACAGCATTCAGCATCTTTGGCTGACCTATTGCCATACATTCATTTATAGCCTGCTGTTCCCCTATCAAGTTAACTGTTTGAACTGATCATGCATGGCTTTCAGTTCCTTACTATCATAAGTTAGCAGCACAGGGGCAGTGACTAGATTTCTTGTGCCTTTTATCCAGCACTGCTTGAGGCTGGACTGATGGCTTCCTTCTTCTGATCTCAGAAGAGAGATAAGACCCACATGAAGAAGCATCTTGCCTTTCTGGCACAAATCTGTCACCTGATGTCCTGCTTCTGATTCACAGCAGAGGATTTGTGTGGTTTTAGGATCACCTTAGCACTTTCAGAAGACTGAGTTTTTCCCTTTGTAAAACTTGCTGAAGTGGAGTTATTCCTCTCTCCCCATCAATACTCAGGTCTCAATCATGATAATTGTTATGATGACAGACAGAAGGATATATTCCTCACATCCCTCACATAAAGTCTCCTTATGTCATTGTGACTTAACACTCCACATTCATCTAGTAGCTTCACCAAATGAACAAGAAAGACTGAGAGGTTAGCTTGAACTGCTAACAAAGTGGATGGTAACTGAAACAGTGAAAGAGTACCAGCAAGGTGAAATTTTGCAGCTAAAGGAGCAGCTGCAATGTGTATTATTTGTACTAGTATACTTGTCCCCTTCACCATTTACATTTGTAAAGGGAAACAAGGGACTGGTTTGCCCTACTGTGGTGCTTTCTGACTTTTCCAGCAGCTACTGGTCAGCACACAAGAAAATACTATGTTGAGATACCAACTGAGCAGTAATCATCCATCTTTCCTGTCCTAGAGAGCATACAGAATTTTACATGACTCGTGGGTTCAGAAGTAAATGGAAACCACTTAAGCTGCTGTTGTGAATAACAGCAAGTTGTGTTGTGTATAGAGAACAATACAGAAGAAATGTTTTACTGCTTGTGCATAAAATCTGTGTAACATTTCTATCCAAGTTCTCACTCTAAATACTGTAAAATCAAAATCTTATGACAAAGCTACTCAGGTTAAGAAAAGTTCATACTTCTTTACGAGCTAACTGGAAGAATTCTTCATCCTTTGTTCATTTTCAGAATAAACTTTGAAACTGTCCTTTCACTCGATGTTACACGTGCAAAGTATCTTTCTCTGATTGATAGGATTTTTTTACGTATCTTTGTGAAATAAAATTGCTATTGATAGAAAGACTTTGATGTGTAGCTAGGAAACATGATCTGAAGCCAGGATGGTTTCATTGTCTTGCCAGATAGACTCATCATGATAAGACTTGTCATGAGTTACCCGCGTGTACATAGTAGCTAAAATGAATTACAAGATCATTAGCAAGAGTTTCTAGCGCCCTTGTCTCTGTATTTCATGGTTATCACGGTCCCATTGAATAACAGTTGTTGTAATGGTGTTGTAAAGAGTTGACAATAGAACTCAGTCTGAGTCAAAGACTGGGATGAACTATGCTGCTGAGAGTCTTCGTGAGCTCGCGTTCAGAACTGAGACAAACTGTGATGTGTCTGAGTGCGCAGCAAAGGCACCTGATGTTGCCTGCTCTTCACACATGCAAATTCCTTCCAGCCTGCTCTGGCAGCAGGGAGGAATACCAGTAATTAGTCTTTCCGGGCCATTTGGGAGTTGTTGATTGCTGCCGACTGGCAGACTTATCTCAAGAAGATCGTTAGGTCCTGTGACATCGTGTAGGTATATCAGACCGCTAACTAACCTTTGTTAATTAGTTCATATTGCTTTAGAATACAGGAAAACTTAAGGTAACCAAACTGTTTATGTAGAGAAATAAATCATCTCTTCACAGAACAGTTCTGAGAAAGTTCTGAAAGGGAAAGCACTGACTTCATAAGTTGAGCAGATAAATAAATGATTTTTTAAGTTGTACATCATAGCAGATATAATTACATTTAAATGTTGATGCAGTTATACACTTATTTATACATATCAGTAGTCAGTTAAATATGTAACATGAATTTCCGGAAGTCACAAATTCCAAGTGTTACCAGTTTGCTGGTGAGCACACTGGGAAGACTGAGGTGTGAATGTTTTCCTCAAGTTTTCCAGTTTTTAACAGCTAGATATAGGGGAATTGTCTCTAACCCTATGTCCCTCTGTTCAGCCATTGAAAACTGAAGACAGAGGGAGAAGTGGAGAGGGGTGATTTCTCCTAAGTTCCGTGCATTAAGAATTGTAAACAAGCTAGAGAAAAAGGGAGATATCCTTGAGTTTCCCTAGGAACAGTTCATTACTTCTTTCCCGATAGCGTTTCATCAGCCTCTTATAGGGTTATCAAATTTACTGTTCCAGAGAGACTACAATATCGGATACTCAGAAATGAGCAGTAAATCATAGAAAAACAAGATTTCCACAACTTCAAGCAAAGCATGCCAGACTAGAAAAATGCAGGTAATATTTAGCTAGAATAGATTGATTACTGGGAAAGATTTTCCTCACTTTCCTCTGGCCCCAGAAGGCTATTGTTCTTCACTTCTTTCATTACCAAGAAGAGATTTCTTCCCCCAGGCTCCTGACAAGTGCTCAGATTCTGAAAATAAGAGCTGCTTTTTCCTCAGCTTGATGAAAAAGGTACAGCACAGCAGGTGAAGTTTGGCTGCATTCACGTTCTCAGAAGTCTGGCTTCTGCTTCCTGAAGCTCATAACCTGCTCTTTGCATTTGGACGCTTTATGTTAGTAGCTGTTAAAACAAGATATCTTACATCCAAAGTAATCTGAAATATGTGATACTCATTTTTCCTATAATGTATAATGGAGATAATTTAGTGCATTGGCTAACACCATGTACATATCACTTCTGTGACACTGGATCACTAGTGTATCGTACTACATTATCTTCAGAGAATTTACACTTGCAGGTATCTTAAAATGTTCCATGCTAGCACAATATGACTCCACTGTTGTCTTGTGTATTTTCTATGCAGTGTATGTGCTGAATATATCCACATACAAATATTTCAGACTAACAATTTAGTACCCTAAAAAGCTAATTACTGTTGCTGCCTCATTAGCATAAACTGTCTCCCATGTTTATGCTGAACTGTTAAAAGCTTTTTGTTATACTCATGTTTGTCAAAAAAAAAGCACTACAAAAACTAGTAAGATCCCAAAAGATTCTAATTGATATTTATGCTCTGCCTGCTGCTGCCAAAAACCTTGCAAAATGAGTAAATCCTTTAACAGTTAGCAATGCATAGTTTTAATACGTTGTCAGTAAAGAAAAGTGTTAAGGTGTGCACTGGTATGTGTGGGAATCAAATGTTGTTTCTGTATTAGAATTGGATAATATTTTTTTTATTTCTTGGCCTCAGCTGTCATAGTTCTTTTTTGGAGTCTTTTTACTTTACTTGGAGGGGGTCTCTGATAGTTTGCATCACTTATCCTCTAGACGAACCTTCCCTAGGAACACACACTCAGTATATAAGAGTATAGATGTATACTTTATCATACACATTGCGAGGATATCCTGCACGAGATTGATCAAACCACAGAAAAAAATCATGGCACACCCAAGGAAGCACCTGAAGAGACATTGGGAAGGCCTGGAATCACCCTCGCTCCCAGTGCTCTTTGTTTAACAAAGACTTTGAAGAAAATCACCATATCAGTATGACAAGAAGAGCACTGAGACATCTTGGAAATAACAGGATGGCTACTGACTGACACCAAATAACACACCAATTAACAAATGTAAACTTTGATAAGATAGTGAACCTGGAGTACCCAGCCAATGGGGAAACAAACAGGGGAGGGGAATAGGCAAAGGGAAAAACAGGGAAACAAAAAGCTGTCATTTGTGTCTTTAGGGGTGCTCCTGCTTGTGGGTCACCCGCCATTGCAATCATGAATAAAATCTGCTTTTATCAGAGATACCATCCTGACAAAAATTATTTGGATATTTCCAACATAGGTATGGTGGAAATTGCACTTCAGTCCTTCTTCCATGTTTACCACTCTGTGTAAACAAGATAAAGTTCAGGCAGGGGTTCACAGCAATAATAAACTGAGAATTTTTTAATTTGGGAAAAACTTGGTAAAAAGACTGTGTGTTATCTGTTTATGGGGTGAGTATGAGATAATTCATACTCATAACTTTCAAAACTGAAGAACCTTTTAACAATGAGAAAATTCCTAAGCCATTTAGGGAAATAGATCTCCATCACAAATACAAAAAGAATCAAGAATCACAATATCTTGTTTTGATAGTCATGATGCTTTACCATGAGAAGGTTTTTAGTGATCAGAAGAGAGTGGAGTGGAGAGGAGGAGATAAAGATATGTAAAGAAGATATATATTTTCTTTGTTTGTTTGTTTTCTAAATTGTTTATATTCTTCTTGAAAGTGTCCTGACAGGTGGGAAATAGTATATCATTAGACACAAAAATAAGAGCTGTGAATCTATCAATTTAGTTTCTGTGTCTTCTACAAGGAAAATAGAAAACTCCAAGAGTGTTTAATAGCCATAGTTTCTCTCTTTATTACTCAAAACTTTTGTCCATTATTAGAAACAAATTCTCTGGAAATCCTATTTTAACTAGACTTTTCAGTAAGTGCTGCTGTTCAACTTAGGTATTATGTGATTAGTCATTGCAATTGAGTCTTCAGCTGAGTTAAATAAAGTGCACTTAAATGTTCCCTCTTCCCTTGTCATTAACTACTCTACGGCAGCCTTTAGTTAGGTCCTATAGATCAATTTTTCTCAAACTGTGGGCTGTAAAACGACTCAAAGAAGATTGCCAACTGTTAGACAGCAACAGTCAGCAGCAGTTCAGTTCCCTATGTCTGCAGTAGAGCTTTTATCCATGAGTGAAAAATGAGAAAAAAAAATTAAATACTGACTACATATATTTATTATACCAAGGAAGCTGATACTTATCTTCAGCTGTTGGCAGCTTCTCATTTCCTTCAGGATAAGCAGTATATAATTACAGGCTCTCACTCTTTTGTCCTCGACGAACTCATCAGGCTGCTGCAGCATAGTCACATCAGCACAGGACACACATGACTACAGTTAGCAGGGGTAAATTATTCCTGTGATCCATGTGTCAGGTTCATCTTTGACTCTTATGTATCAATAGAAGGGAGAAGAGGGATCAATGCATATCCAGGGAGAGAAGTTAAAGGCTAGGAAGAGTGGCATGACACTGCAAATATAGAGTTGTAATAACACAAAAAAAAAACAAACAAAAAATTGCTAGATGATGTAGGAACTGCTCATTAATATAAGTATACAACCACTTAAATGCCATGCTGAGACCACACTTCTGCCTGAAGCAGACACAGTGCCTTGCAGCTCTCTGCCACCACGCTTGCCTTGATCCTGTCAGAAAGATATTGAGCTGCTACTTTGTTACACCTATGTATGTCTAGAGGATACATGTCTATAGGAAAGAAAACCAACTGAAGTCTTTGGCTCCACTGTCAAAATAAGAGACTGTATGACTTTGTGTCCCAAACCAGATCTAGGATAGCTGTGAGAAAAAGCATCTGCTGCTAAACCTAAATGAAGATCACCTCAAACATCAAAGACAAGTTCATTCACAAATGATCAGCTTCAAAACCACCTGAGGAACCTGGAAATACTCAAATCCATGAGACTTGACGAGATGCATCTTGGAGACCTGACGGAATTGACAAACATAACTGCCAAGCCACTCAACATCATATTTGATAGTCATGGCAGTCAGGCAGCTTCCCTAGTGACTGGTAAAAAAAAGTAACATCACACTTATTTTTAAAAGTATTATAAGGAGGAATCCAGGAGCTATCTACAAGTCAGCCTCATCTCACTGCCTAGTGAGATCATGAAACAGTTAATCTCAGAAGCTATGTTGAAGCATATGGGTAAAAAGAAGGTGATTAGAGAAAATGTGGCTTCCAAAGGAAAAATGCATTTGACTAATCTAGCAGTCTTCTGCAATGGAGTAACTCATAAATAAACAAGGGAAGAGCAATCCACCTGGACTTCTGTGAAACCATTGATATGGTGTCCTATAACATTCTTGCATGAGGTTGTATTCTTTAATCATTTGTCAGTAAGTACACTGACATCTTTGGAAAGACAAGTGGTGCTTTTGCCTAGAGATTAGCCCCTTAGCTCCTCCTTCTTTCCTCAAACATCATTCACCCGTCATATTAGCCTATAGCCCTAAGCAGACGTGAAAATAGTATCAGAGATGTGTCTTCAGCCATTCAGTTTTGGATCAGGATACAGTCATAGCACAGTAACCTTGAATTTTAGAACTACAGCTTACAATGATCAAGATGAGATATAAGGTGAAACTAGAAGAGGCATCAAGAAGAAAAAGTAACGGTGTAGCCTGCAAGATAAATATCTGCTGAGACTACTGGAAAAAGGTGGAGGGAGATGGCCTTCAATCACTGTTACTGAAAGAAGCCACCTGTAAGTTGAACACATTGTGTCCCCATTAGAGAGCAAGCGCAGTGAGAGCAGGACACCTGCTTTACTGCAGTCTGGAACCAGATCGTTTGTACCCTGCCAAGTCCAAGACCTGAAACAGTATGGGGCAGCTGGGGACAGCAGGGGGATTTGAATCAAGCTAGTTCCAGGCAAAGTTGTTAGGTTAGACATAGAGTACTAACAGAGTATCTAACAACAATAAATCATGAGCACAGTCCACCAGAGCTGAGCTGTGCGAACAGCCATTCTTTAGGCTCAATGTGCCTGTTTGATGGCATGCAATTGCTTAACTTTTGATGCCCATTAGTCATTGCACTGGAATGCTGTAGGTGGCAGCTGAGTCAGGGGGAGAAGGTGCTAGCAGCACCACTGTATGACTTTATTAGAATTAAACCTATGGGAAGTGAGAACCAGCACTATGGATTTATGAATGTTAACTTCACCCCATCCAGGGGTTTGATGAATGCTGTAATTATCTCCACACAGTATGATTCCTCCAGGATTCTCCCTCCTGCAGCTCAATAGCTTTCACAGTATTTCAAGGTTTTCAGCTTATTGCTGGAATTTCAAGTTTTATTTTTTCCTTTTATTAAAGATGAGGGCAAAAAATTAAAATGCATGCTTAATAAAGAAACTCCAAAAGAGGCTCTTTGTATATGTTTCATAATATTTCTATCTGTTCAGATACAAAGTTCTAAGATGGATAAAGAGGTTTCAAATGTGTTTTCCCTCTAAGACATTTCACCAGCTTGAGTGTAGTCCTTGGAATTTTGGCTCAAAATCTGACCAGATTCTTTTACAACAAAACTGGAATTGTAAACCAAAAAGACTTAGTAGACATGGGAAACATCCTGTCTGGGATTTTTTCTTTTCACACTGTCATGCATGGTATTTCTTGTAATTCTGCATATACTTTATTGTTTTACAAGCCTTTTTATCTAAAATTCTCATTGCCCTACTGGTGTTAGGGCATGGGAAATTGTAAAAGAAAAAACTAGCCCTTAAAAGGGAAGGAAAAGGATGTACTAAGTATGATTATAGAAGTTAAGAAAATACTTTAATTCCATTTTTAAGGATGGAAGAATATTATGGATCTATTTGGTTTGGAAACCCTGCTGCAGTCATGTCTGCAGTTATTTTTAGTTAATGTAGGATAAAATAATGCCATAGTCCAGAGATAAAATTTTCCTCTCTTATAGATGATGTATTGAAAACAGCTAAAGCAAGCATGAAAATCTGGAAAAATATTTAGTTTTTCATTTGTTAATAGTGTCCATTTAGATTTTTTTCAGCTTTGAAATATAATGTCAATATACCTCTCCAATTTAAAAAGACTAATTTTTTTTTTTTTTTTTTTTTTCTTATGAAAAGATACAGAACTAAAACTCCTCATACCAGAAGATGTTTTGTTCCGAGATTTGATTCAGAAGAGTGCAACAATCACATTTAGGGTTACTAATCAATTTAGGATTATTAGCCACTGATAATCATTAATGCTTATTTTGAGGGTGTTTTCAGAATCACAAATTTTAAAGTGTTTGTCTGTGATAAATTTTGACTCCATTCTTGATTCTACCCTCTGACAGCATACTGATTAGAGGAACCCAGAAGAGTACAAAGGCCACTTAAGAAGTGGAAAGGGAAATTACTGCAATAGAGTTACTGTCAGAATGACTGATTTAGATCTTACACCCTTGATTTCTTCTGAAATTGATGGTTTCTGAATGGTCAAAGACATTTGGTCACTGTCATTTCTCTTTTAGCTATGTCTTTCCTGAGACAAAGAACTTTTTCTGTTCTTAGAGGCACTCTGAACACTCTCAAATCCAGTCTTGTGTTTGGATTTAGCTCCTTGACTGTTTGCCCTATGAATCATAAATGGATTAGGCTAGAGGTTGTTCTTTGTTACTGTCACATAATGGTGTTTAGTAAGACAAATTATACAGCATCAAATATGAAATGTCTTCTTACTTGCTAAAAACAATACTTACTTGTTTTGAACTTAAAGTATGTTTTTAGAAATATCCATCACACTTATGAATACCTTGGATATTACTCTTCCTCTTTTGTAAAAGGTTCATAACGATTTTATAAGCATTCAGTGCTTGTTTGGTACATTAGATGTATTAGTCACAGGCATGATGTCTCTGCAAATAGACTGCTGCAGAGTCTCTTCACCATAGCAAGGAAGACATATGAAATAACATACTTAGGATGAGATCTCTTCATCACTTCAAGGAATTTAGTCATCAGAAATTAAACCATAATTCAACAAAACTTCTGTAGGTACCATCTTAGAAGAACTGCTTTTTATGACTACAGTTTAGAAATGTGAATTAATACATTGCTGAATCAAGGACATAGAGGCTGTGGTCATTTGGTTATTGCTTATAAATTTTTATATGTATGAACAGCGTAGACCATATTAAAAAAGATAAAGAGGTTAAATTTTAGAATACAGATATCTTCTTTTGTAGAAAAAACTTTATTACCTGAGATCCTGCAATAATTAGTATGCGTATCAAATACATAAGTACCTTTCTCCCCTTTCTCTCCCTCCCCCTCTCCTTTAAATGTCTGAATTTGTTAAGCAATATTTCTGTGCTTTAATTAGTCAGTAGAAATCTGAGACTGCCTTTCTTTGGCTCTCAGCTGTTTACTTTGCATCAGTAAAATTCATACAGTTTAAAGGAGATCTCAACTATAATTAAAAGTCTTATTAAACTGAACAAAATTACCAGTGTTTATCTCATTATGTAATACTTTTTGCACGCACATACAAAAGCAGAATTTAAACTTGTTTTCTTTTTGATATTATTGTTTTGCAGAGCTTGAAACAATGCTTATAATTCAATCAGGTAACAACAATTTCTGCTGTCAATCATTGAGAAAACCTGGTACTAAGGAAGTTCATTTAAACTCTGGCTGTTATAGCATATTGAATTGTAAAATGCACAGAACTGTGAAACAGATACATTAGTATTTTTTCCCAGTATATCTTCAATTTGTATTTTTATTTATGTCAGAAGAGAATAAAGGACAATTTTCTGGCTGCCAGAAATGCTTCACAGAATGCCATATTGCGTAGAAATAAACAGGAAGTGGAAATCATACTTATGTAAGGTTTTAATCTTTACACATAATGCCAAGAGTTATGACAGATAATAGGCATTTGTAAAATAGAGTAATACAGTGTATTCTCCAAATAGGCAGTGTTGAATTTTAAATCTAGTTAGCTGTCTTTTCAAGGGACTGAAAGGGCTAAAATCCAGTGACAGAAGTTCTGTGTACTGCTCCTTTTGCAGAGGAGCATCCTGATGGGGACCAGTGATCTTCAGTGACTAGCAGACTCTTCCCGTCACTCAGTCTCTGGGTTCAGTGCTGATCTGCTTCACCTCAGCTTCCTCGAACAACTGAGGTGTTACTGCTGTGCACTCATCCCTTTCTGGATATTTTTCTCATGCAAAAGAGCTATGCAGCAGCACTTGACACTGGGATCCAGGTGGACCAGATTTGTGTTCCCCACAAACAAGTATTTCAGTTGCCTTTCTGCCTTCTTTCTTGACAGGTGAACCAACTGTACTTCAATGTAAATACACTAGGCTGGGAGACCTTGGGTCAGAATTTAAGCCTGCAGGCTTGTTTTATTTCATGGGAAACTTTTATCAAATTACATAACAGTACGAACACTGACAACTTAAATACTCCAGACATGAGAAAAGTCAGAGATAAAATGTCTACCCTATTTCTCAAAATTACTGATTACTTTCAAGTACATGCCAATTTTTTGACTGTGGGATTTCAGACCTGAAGATGTTATGTAAGTCTTCACTGCCCTAATAGACCTTAAAGATGGTATCTACCAAATGACTCAGGAAAATAAAAAGCAGCTCATATTTAGTATGGTGCAGTAAGGTGCGTATGGTGCAGTAAGGACTAGGGATGGAAAAGTATGCTTCCTCTAATACGCATCACAATTTCCATTTCTGTAAAACGGGTATCTTTAGATAACCACAATATAAAAATGTAATTGCAACTATATTGAACTCAGTCAGCTGCAACAAAGTAGATTTACTTGATTTAACTGAATGAGTAACTGAGCTCAAAACATTGCAAGTTCAAGAAAGATGAACACTAATGAACATAAAATAATTTGAGAATAAAGGGTGGCCTCTTGAACACTTGCAGTTGTACACATTGCAGAAAGTTTCCTCACTAATTACATACTCAAAAACAAGCAAGTATCTTTGTGCTGTGTTAATGATGCTAGGTTTCAAGGACCAACTACTGCATGAAAAATCACTTTTGAGAAAAAGACTATTTTCAGCTCAAAATGTGTAGCCCTGAATTAGAGCAGCTAAAAGATAGATGGGTCATTCTATTTTTATGACTAACATCTACTCAGAGCTGCACACACATGGGGGACCTCATTAAAAGATCTTTGAAGCTGCCATATCTGACTCTGTGTTTCATCGTCATTTCCAAAACTGAGGCAATCTCAGCAACTTATGATTCCATATACATTTGAACAAGTAGTTTTTAAACTATCTTCATCATCAAATGTTGTAGTGACAGTTCTCACCCTAGGAGAGTTTAGACACCATCACCAAGATCTGCCAAGCCATCTTCAGATATATTGTGATTCCAGTCTCCTGGAGAAATGTAGTAAGGTTATTTGAAGAGTTTTTGTGATGGGATATCACGTCTTGAATGCTTCCTTCTAGATCATCGATTCCCATGTTTTTACCTTCAAGTGTGGCATTAGAATTAGGGCTTTTTTTTTTTTTTATTTACACAACACATTTTTGTACAATTAAACATTTATTTTTTTTTTTTCAATCTCAGATGTCTGTACATTGTATTGTGCTCATTAAATTGTTCTGCAAAGTAAATATGAGAAATTATACAATGTATTTGACATAAAGGAACATTTTTCTCATATTCGAGTACATATTAATTATACTAATTTTCAGGATGATTCTGAATGCTGTTTTTTCAGATCTCACTTAGGTACGTTACTATTCAGTATGCAAAAAAGGCTCTGCATTATTTGGATTCTCAGTTTAAAATCCTGGGGTTACCATTGGTTTTCTGTGAAATACATCATTATTGCCACAGAAGACTGGGGTCTCAGAGATTACTTACATAACAATCACTCATTTGTGAGGTAATGGCAGTTACATAAATAATCAATCAGAATGTTTAGAATGGTGCATCTCCATGGGAAGAGTATTATTATTATGTGCAATAAAAATTGGAGATTATTTTACTACCAAAGCACCATAGGTAACTACTGTTCAGAACATTAACAGTAATGATTCAGAAAAGACTCAAATTGAAATTAAGTAGAGGGAATGTTAAAATGTCAGGAGAAAGCAAGTGCAGACTATTTAAAAGCAGCCCAGTTCTTTCTATTAGTTGTAGCATGTTCCTTGTTAGGATAGGATATATCAAAAGCTGTAAGTTTTTTTTCTTTCAATTGCAGTATTTGTTATAAATACTCTCAGAAGCATAACTCAAGATGCAGAAAATAATTTCATAAACCTCAGTACATTGTATTTTTCTCCCACAATACAAGTTTTCTCTTTCCTTAGGTCTCTTAGCTTAACCCTCTCCTTGGTGATAATAATTTCAGAATGGTGAAAGTCTTTGGAGAGTTATTTATTTGTACAGTAGATTTGAACATTTGGAGGAATTGAAAAGAAACACTTCACTGTGTGAAGACATTGATGTATGAAAGATAGAAAGGTTTCTCTTGAATTTTGAATTTCAGGAAATTACAAAAAACAAGGAAGAAAAATCTGGAGTTTTGTTAACTATCTCTTTTTAGGAGTATATAGTTAAGTCATGTGCATTTGATGATATCGGAAGTTTTATTTTCATAAGTTTTTCCTTTCTCAATCACAACTTACTACATTTAAATGTGTTGCTTTTAATTTTCCTCTTTTTTTTTTTTTTTTCATGCTCTATTAATTCAAGATGAAAATCCTCTCCATGTCTGCTGAGAAATTGTGAATTCATGCACCAACTGATGCACTGAATAGAAACTTCTTGTTGTGTTGGAAAATGAAAGATTTTTCAGAGTACAGTGTGCAATTTGTGATTGTTTGGGGCCTGAAAGGCTGCTTCCTTAACAGGAAACTAAATTGGCTCTATGTTTATGAAGGAAAAGATATGAAGAAATAGAATTTTACAATAAACTGTGAGGCTTGATGACACAATAGCTAATCATACATCCATAAATCTTAAAATTTTAAGATATAAAACCTATATAATGTATATAAATTAATGATTAATATTTTTAAAGTAATTATTTAAATATTGCTTGAATTAGCTGTATTACCTGAAAACAGGCAATTTTTTGCCACTTGTTAGATCTTTTCAGTTATGGTTGTTGGCTTTTTTTTTTTTTTTCTTTCTTTCCTTGTCTTAATTCATTCATAATGTACATTTGCTATGTCAATTTTCCATTACCCTAAAAAAAAATCTAAGGTGTGGTACTCACGTTTCTTTGGAGGTCAATAACCAGAAGTCACCAGAGATTTTATGCATAAGCTGAGTGGATAGCTTGTATGAATAACCACATGCAGATACCATAAAATCATGAAGACACAGTAGAAGTTTACAAGGGGAAGAAAGTAATAAATAAATAAATAAACAGATATTTTTATAAATTTTATTTCATAGATGGAGAAGTATTTATTTACAGTGCACGACTCTCTGCTATCACAGCTACAAGCTTGTAACAGTGATTGTAAATGAGGCTTAGGATTTCTAACTTAAATCATATGGGCCAATCCAACTTTTCATTGAATGAACTCCTATGCTATTGCACAAAGAAATAGAAATCATGGTATAGAGAAATACAACAAATCTGCTCTTCGAATATGGTGGGCACCGCTGAAGAGAGCTTTACCAGGTGTGGACCATGTTTTGGTCTTCTGTAAGCCAGAGTTTTAGGTCATTTCAAAAGGCAGCAGAATAATGGGAAAGGATGGAGAAGAACTTCTTTTTTGTTTGGAGCTGGAGGGTGGCAATATTATCTGTGGGATCACAGGTAGAACAGATGAAGAATAAGAAAAACCAGTGACCTACAGCACATGTTGATGCGGAAGTAATGGTTGCTTGATGACGGTATGGAGATGGATGAGCATCTTATGGCCCTCAGGCTATTTTTCCTTTCAGACATTGGCTTCTTCCACACTCCCATGCGCTGAAGCTTCACAACTTGGGGGGCATTAGAGAAGGCAGCCCTGTCTTCTGTGTCATCGTTTAATCAAACCCTGGAAGGTCAGGATATGGAGCAGAGAATATATAGAAATGCTTTCTCACTGCTAGGGGAGAAGAGGTGAGGCACAGTACCTCTGCTATTAAGGAGAAATTTGCCAGCTGAAGCTTATGGTAGGCTAGTTGTTTCTACAGTTTGCTGATTGCTTTCAGCTTTCATGACACAGTGGCAGTAAAATCTAAGTGATTCTGAAGTATAGATTCAGCATAGGATCACAACAGGATTTTTGTGAGGAGGACTAGCAGAAAGGCAGTAAAAGAACTGGATAGGGGATTGCTGGTGTTAGGGACTAGTGTTACACAAATATAACTGTGAATTAAAAACTGCAGTGAAGATCAGGGACTGCTTCAAAAAAGAACCACCTAGGCAAAAGGGCTTTTCCCCTTCATATACATATAACCAAATGTATATATCTATATGTCAGACATATACAATCACTGCACATCATACACACACAGCACAATTTTGATAACCAGTGATGTTTTTAGAGCCCTGTATACATTTATCTACTTCTATGCCTGGTGCAGAGGGGTGTACATATATCCTCCAATGGTGGTAGGTAGAAGGGGCAAGCAAAGCTGCTCAGGATGAAGAGGGCTAGGAAAAACTGTCAGCCTCAAGGCAGATGGACTATTGTCACTTCAGTTTGACCATGGAAACCAGACTAAAATGTGTTACAGGACACAGAAAACAACATATTTATTAGTAAATCTTTCTATCACGGTTTCATTTTACTCACACTACATTGAAAAGCTCTGTTAATATGTGGAATCTAAAATCAGTATAAAGACTGAAAGAAACAGCACTACAACTAATAATGAGCAATTTGGCTGCATGAAGGGTCACTGATCCATTCAGGGTGTTATTAGCTGAAGGACTGTGAGTCTCCTAGTTGGAACTGGGGCCTGAAAAAGAATATACAAAATTTAGAATGCTTATCCTCCTGATCTGCTCAAAGAAACATACGGTAAATTATAAATGTGTTCTACAAGATACTTGTTTCATTTACCTGTGTTAATGTCTCAGACCTGCGGTCCTGGTGCATGGCTCAAAAAATGCAGAATAGGATTGGTGTTTAGCCTGCTGACTATAATTTTAATGTATTGTACTAATTATTAATTAGTTAATTTGACTAATAAGTTATTGTCAAGAAGTTGTTTAATTTTCAAAATACTCTTGTGATTCTTGTTTACAGATAAACGTCATATATTTTAGTCACCTGTTACACCTCCTACAGAATTTATTTCTTCATACTGACATATAGTGTATTTTATTTAGTAGATGCTGTACGTCATATGCTGCGTGGTTATTACCCATATCCAAATCTTTTTTCCTCTTGCTGTATTTCACTCTCATTTACATTTCATATGAGAAATATATTTGGTTGTTTCTTTTTTTTTTTTTTTTTTTTTTTTTCCTCAGCTTGTAATGCAACAGTTTCATCTTAAATATATGACTTTATTCTACAGTTATGTTGTGGTAATTTACATAGTTTTGACTTTTTGCAACTCTAAAATGCTAGCCAAGATCACTGATAGTAGGTAATTTCTAATTGTCTTTACTTTCAGCTTCAGTAGGCTTATTAATGACACTTCCTACACTGATTATATTACTCTAAGCATAACAAGTTTGCAAAGTGCACCTTTGTACCTTAGCCATTGTTTTCTATTGTGAATTCATTTTACACATGTTTAAGGAATTCAGGTTCACTTGCACTTCATACTCTGCAAATACAAACAACTGTCTCTGCTCTCAGTCTCAGGAAGGCATAAAGAGAAGAAATTTTCAAGGAATCTAAACACAGTGTGCTGAAACAAGTGAGTCAAACATTATGTTTGTAAAGTGTCATTTTATTTAATTTTGCTGAAATTAGTACATTTTCTGATTACTTCTTTTCCTTCTCTCTCTCTCTCTTTTTTTTTTTTTTTCCTTCCCTTTCCTTTCTTTCTTTTCCTTTCTTTTCATTTTTCAGGTGAAAAAGACAAGGAAAAATATAATCTGACTGTGTGATTTGAACAATTCATTTGTATTATCTTCCAAAGTCTGGGTGATGAGAGCAAAATCAGCCAAAAGAAATAACCCCTTCAGGAATAAGTGATAGCAAAGAGCAGACAATAACTCTGAAATCTTCAGCTATGACTGATGTAAAACCAAAATAACTGAAATATTGTGTTGTAAAAGCTTGTATGGGCAACATCTCTCATTTGACATGGACTTACAGGTGGCACGGCTGCACAGGGTCTGTTCACAAGCAAAGCTGAGCTCTGTGAATCTGAAAACTGGTCCTGCTGTGGCCTTGCTGGGGCAGAGGCTGATGGCCCTGGGTCTGGTGAAGAATGGGCAGAATAGAGGTTCCCTAAGGAACAGGGTAGAGGTCAGAGCCCATAAAATATCTTCTGTTGTAGTTTAGGCAGCTTGGTATTGAGCCTTATAATGGAGCGGTTGTTCTTGAACATTTGCACAGATCATTTTTATTCATCTTTGTTGTTCCTTTCTTGGCTATTAAAAAAAAGAAAAAAGTAGAACAAGAATCATGTTGTGTTCCAGTTTTAATACAGAACTCTAATCTAGAGGTTTTTCTTCCTTATATAGGATCTTTGCTATACTCTTTACTGAATATTAAGTGGCCATTTCAGAGCCCTGAGTGAAACTTTCAGATAATTGAAATTCTTTCATAGAATAGGAAACGTTGCTTTCAATTTCTACATGTAAAGTGTATTACCAGCCCCAATTATTCAGCTTTAATGTGTCAGATCCCCTAAAGAACAAAGAAGAATCTTAACAAAATTAAAGTATCATTTTTTTAATAGTGTGGTTATATTTGCCTTTCTGCTTTTCAATCTTTTGTGTAAATTGATTCATATTTGAAAAGAAAATTATCTAAGGCTAGGGTTAGAGTGGTCCGAGTATTAGTTTTATTTTAAATAAACCAAGATCTTTGGATTATTGAGGATACTGTCTATTCACTTGCGTTATCTACTGTCTCATCAGACCTGGGGAGGCCATTGAGGTTTTCATTATGAAGCCAACTTCTTAGGCAGAAGGTTTTTTTCTTATTAATATTTCAGTAGTTCCCAGAAAAGTGATAGATATTATACAACCAGAAAAAGGAACAACTCCTGCACTTTAGTTTTGCTTATTTTCTTTTTCCAGTGGCTCAGTAGTGAAAGCATTCTTTAATAGTTTCAATTTCTGTTCTTCCTTTAACAGAAGTGGCTATACCAACTTTGACCTTAGCAAAATGTTGCTGATTTACACTGTCTCATAAACAGGCTCATTGCTGTGCAAGTCTTTTAACTGCATCCATGTGATGCTTTTTTTAGGGACACTGCTTTTTCTCTTTGTCTAAATGTTCTTGGAACACTACAAAGGAATGAAGCTCCACTGATAGCCTAAAAAGAAAATGGCAAACTATGGTTATCAAAATTATTTCTACACACCTCTATTATCCTGAATAGTTTAAATCATTACTAATTACCATCCCTATGACAGGAACTTTATTTCTGATACAGTTGACACTCCATACTCTTCCATGAATTTTTCAGGCTTACATATATTGTACTTGATTCATAGTTTTGTATAGAAAAAACAGTATTAATATATTAAAGATATATTTAATAGCAAGCATTTTGATTCCATTCCAATTTTTTTTTTATCTAGAAAGGAATTTACATAAATGTACATGAAAATCTGAAAGGTACCATCACTCAGTAAATGTTTCATCTCAAAAAACTAAATAGATTAATTTAGATCAGTTCTCAAAATTATTTAGAAATATTATTCATAAATATATTTAGAAATGATTAATTATTTAAATGAAATGACTGGAAAAGCTTGTTTTCAGTAAAGATGAGAATGTAAAATAATGCAAATGGGTGCTTTGCCTGCTCTAAGCTGAAAATGGTCATGAACAAGGTTAAAAAACAAACAAACAACAGAACAAAAAGCATTTACTTTGTTGCTGCTTAAGTGTTATATAACAATGGAAACTTTTTTACCTTTTGAAGTGTACATATAAATATTATGGAAGATAGAGCATATTTGCAGTAAATTGAAAATGCCTAATGTCTAATAGTATGACACCCTCAACATTATTTGATGTCTTCAATAATTTTTCTGAAGACTTCTGGTTCTTTATATAATGTGAGCTGCCTTAGCCAGAGGATGTATTGAATGAAATTCTAGGTCAAATGTTGCTTCTATTTTAAATAATACATACTACTTTGCATTAAATTGATTCTGTCTTGTGTCTTTGACAGGCTGCAGGGAGTGAAAAAAATAAAATAAAATAAAATTCTGGCATCAAAATGGCAGAAAACATCTTTATTTTTAACTTCAAAGTATTAATCAGTGAGCAGTTTTTTGCTTTGTTTTTTTATTATTATTATTTTTAGCACTCCTTGGTAAGCATCAGATTAGGGTGTTGCCCTCCAACCGCTTTTAATTGCAACAGAAGAAAGCAAGAAATAATATCACAAAATTAAATTAATTCAAAATTTCAGTTTTTTCTAGTTGTAAAAATTATTGCAGTTTTGACTGATAAATAAAGTATTTTTTCTGACATTTCAATATTTAAAACATGAAGGGTATTTTTGTCCCACTGAAACCAATTCCTTTCTCTGAAACTAAGTTTGGAAAGATATTCTTGTAGGAGAAAAATTGTCTTAAATCAAGATATGTAGTAGATAGCATATTAATATATTTGAGATTATTTGGGAAAGACAAAATAGGAAAAAGAGAGAAATTCAATGGATCCTAAGGATGTTCTTTGCATCGTTTTGCTTGTCTTGTCTTCTGCACAAGCACCTTTTGATGCTGGTCTTCAGATTGCATACTTTTCTTTAGCCTGAGTCAAAGTCATTCAGCATGCAAAATGGGTCACCAATACTTGATTTTCTTTTTTTTTTTTTCTTTTTTTTTTTTTTGTCCTTCAAGTAAATCATACAACTAGTAATACAAAACAAGCACTAGTTTTTCATTAAAAAAAATAATAATAATAATTAATTTCACTCATCTGAATTTTGTTTAGTTTTAACACTAGTTATTTTGTTTTTTTTTTATTTAAAATTGCTTATATAACAGATTTCACATAGTTTCCAGTAACTCCTTTAAAAATATTGTACTTGAAAATAAGTTATTGGACAGTGCACATATAATCAGGGCCAATGGTCTATTATGATAGAAGCAAAAGAGCTCAAGAGTGAATATCTGCCATAGAAGCCACAATAATTCTGTGCTTCGAATTACACTTGTGGCTAGAAAAACTTGGCTAACAAACGGTTAAGAAAAATGAAGAGAAAATGAGGATGGAAACTACTGCTTGCCTACAACAAAGAAGTAAATTGAGAAAGTAACTCAATTATAAATGCACCTTCATGGGAAAAATAAGCTATGCACTCACTCTCCCCAGTGCTGGTCTTTTAGAAAAAAAAAAAGATTTTCACTTGTATTCTGAATGATTTTGAAAACATCTCAGCAATATGGAAGGTTAAAATGCTAAAATTGAAAAACTTCTACTGGCGCTATTAATATTCCAGTCCTTTCCATGCTGGCAGGAGCACTTCTGGTGATTTGGGCAGCTAACAGTCTTTCAGGCAGAAAAGAGACTTTTATTAGTGAATAGAAATTATGCACAGTTATTGTGTAGCCAAACATGGTACACATACTTTATTTCTGTGCTTAAATCAAAGTATATAAATACTGTGAACTGCAGCACCTGTGTGCATATCTTTCACCACACTCTCCCATGACGGCCTGCAGAATATAGGTGAACATCTTAAATTAAAAGTAGCATCATATTCTCATTTATTTAGAAAGAAAAAAAAAATTATTTGAACTCCTTCAACACACACAGTTAAAGTCTGGCAAACCAAGAAAATGAATCCATGCTTCAGAGACATTAAATATCTAGCAAACAAAATTTATTATTATTGTACGGAGGAAAATGTATACATGTTTTTCTTTCATAACTGCTTGGGTTGCTCCAAAATATTGCCTCCTATTGATTTCCATGCAAACTACAATAGATAAAAAGAGCACAATGCCATTATTTGATAGAGCAAATTCTCAGCTATAAAACACTATTTTTCAACATAGACATCACCTTTAGCTATGCTTTTTCACCAGCAATAAACAGGAGACTGCATGGCACACTCACAAAAATCTCCACCACTGGAAGTGGTACGCCCACTACATCTTAAAATCACAACTAAACGCAAATGGTCAAATTCTTAGTCTTGTCTGAAGTCACCATTATTTGAAAGAAAATTTAAATTCTAAAATTTTAAATTCTAAAAGACTAAAATTTCACTTAATAGATCCCTGTGGAATAATCTCATGATGAAATGGATATTATGACACCACGAATGCATATTATATTTTCCCACTAGTAGGAAGAACCGTCTATGAAAATTGGAGTTTTATTTACCATTTTCCTTGTACTGTTATCAAGAAGTTCTCTTCATTGATTCCCATGACACAGAAGGAAATCTTGGGCCCTTGATGTAAGCAAAGAAAAGTATAAAATTGATTTTGTATAAGGTCTAGGTCGCAGAGAGTGCATAGAGAATGAGTGCACCCAGAGAATATATAGTGACTGAATCTCTGTCAGAGGTGGACTCTCTTGTACTGGCCCTCTTGCAGATTGCCAGAACTTAATGCTCTCTCCAGAGTCAGGGAAATGACACCTGTGCAAATTACTGTGAGGGACCACCCTTAGACCCAGCTTTTATGGGGAAAGACAAAATGTTTGGCAGGCTTAACATAAGCCAAAGAGTACTGCTGAGTTTTGAGGAGGCAAGCAAATAAATCTGTGGAAAATAGGAAGTAATTTTACTGAAGAAGGTTAAAACATGACAGAGAAAAAGATGAATCAGAGAATCACAGAATCACAGAATCATAGGGGTTGGAGGGGACCTCCAGAAATCATCAAATCCAACCACCCTGCCAAAGCAGGTTCCCTACACCAGGTCACACAAGTAGGTGTCTAGGCACGTCTTGAATATCTTCAGAGGAGACTCCACAACGTCCCTGAGCATCCTGTTCCAGTGCTCCATCACCCTAACCGGAAAGAAGTTTTTGTGCACATTTGCAGTTTCTGGCCGTTTCCCCTTGTCTTGTCTCCACACACTGCTGAATAATTCTATGTCAATTCCTAGATTCAAACTAAGCCTTTCTGTGCCAAAATTTCTCAAAAATACCTTATGGAAAATGAAATTATTTACATTTATCTCATTGGAGTAAAATACTGTCATTCATATCTTCTCTTAAATGGATCTGATTAGGGAAAAAAAATCAAGATGAATAGCTATGAAGGATATGCTTTTTGTTATTAATTACAATTTATAACAAAGTACTAGATTGATAATTAATTGACAATAATAAAGTACTAGAGTGAGGGAAATTATTGAAATAGTAAATTGTTTCAATACATACATAGTTTTTTGGTTTTTTGGTTGTTTTGGTGTTTTTTTTTTTGTTTTCTTTAAAGAAATGAACATATTTGGTCTAATTGGATCTTTTTCACTTGCAATATTGCTACTGTTGCTTTGAAATTACACTTTTAGAGAGAGTCATTAGTTAGTGGCTGAGTTCTTTTAATGAGCTATACTGAGCATTTCCTAGGCTTTGGTATAGGTTTCCTTTTCTTTTGAAGTTATGATCCTTTATAATTAATTATGAACTAGCTTGGAATTGTGTTATAAATCAGTGTAGTAAAGTTTGCCCTATGAAATTTGTTTCAAATTCTATAAAGATCCCTGAGTTTAATATAAAAAATAGCCTCAGCAACATAAAAATAATTGTTGTCAAAACCTAAACATTGCTACAGAGCTGCAGGGAAAAAATCTATCCACTTTCTCCTATGTTATGCAGTACTAGGAATTTTCTTGATTAATAATCACGGCTTGGGAAGAATATGTGGAAGATGGAAAGAGAAGTAAAATATCTCCGTATTTACTGTTCCTCTGGGTAATTTCAGTTTTTTTTCTTTTTTTTTCTTTTTGTTTTTATGATAAATGTTATATGAAATAAAACTCCTCTACCCAAGTTAAAAATCCTTTAATATTCATTTAAGAGTTTCCAATGAGGACATATGCCTAGTGTCTGAATCCAGACACATTTTGCCTTTGGCGGATTTTCAGTAAATCCTCTCTCTCAGCCAGTACAAACTGAAATATGAGATGTTGATTTCAGGTAAAGCTTCTTAGCGGTCACCATGCTTTGGAAAGTGTGTGAGCAGAAAAAAGAAAATTCCACCCTCAAACATTTTCATCTATACAAGTTTGAAGACAAAAGTGGGATATGACTGTGAGTGTAGCTTTTCTAGCCAATTTTCTTTGTTGTTTAACCAGTAGGACAACTAATTTTCACTCATAAGCTTTCAGAAGCATGAGATCTTTGGAGACTGATGTTTGTAAAGCTTTCTTATCGTCTTCCATTCAATTACCCTTCATTTTCCTGTTATTTTTAATTTGATTCCTAGTTTGATGTTTATTGAATAATAAACATATGGCCTGCTAAATTAGATCCATATTTTCAGTGCATTTTTTGATGGGGGAAATTGAAGTTTGTTTCCAGTGAGATACCTATGTCAAAAACACTAATCATTATCCAAAGCTGAATAAAAAAAATACAGTGGAACAATTTCCATATTTAAAATAATCTCTTTATCAAGTTTGAAGAACTTTCTCATGAGAATGATGATCAGATGTTGTACTTATATATGTGACCAGAGGTTGACAGATTCCCTGCCCCAATTAAAGGGTAAGTGCAAAAATAGTTATGTAAGAATTCATCATTAACTATATATAACTAATTGTACCTTTGCTATTTGAGTTGCTAGAGATTTTAGATTCAAACTTAAATTAATCATAAGGGTATGCTTTTTATTTTAACCTGAAAACTGTAGGATTCCCAAGCAAAGATATGAGCAGGTCTTTCTGCTCTAAGAGAGGCAAAAGGAATAAGACAACATAAGTGGCTCTAGATGTTGGAATGCCACAATGAAGAAATACCCTTAGAGAAGCAGAGGGAGAAGATGTGAGTCTTGGGGGACAAGGCAACTCAGTTCAGTAAGAGCTGTTTGTTACTGCCTCTATAAGAGGCCTGAGAACAACAGCATTGCACCATCAGCAGAAGATCACAGGAGTTTGCAGTTGCCCAAACAGGAAAGGCCAGGGTTGGCCAGAGAGAGAACAAAGGAATGTAGTATATTACACACCTCTTTACAAGGAAAGTAGAGTGTATTTTTTCAAGCTGTTACCAGGAGGGAGACTTAGCAATGGAGCTTCTAGAAGAAGATATGATATGGATTTATCCTTTGCTGGCTTTACTGGACAGTGACATTCAATGAAATTCCAAGCCTCTAAGCAAGACATTTTAAAGGTCTAGTCACAAGGTTTACAGATCATTATTATTACCATTATGAAAATATAAGAAAAGTTGCACAGAGTAAAGCTCATTAAGTTATAAATCTGTTAGCTCTGTGGTATCTGTGCATGGGTCAGAGATCTTATGTATAGCAAGAGCAAAGTCCCATCTCACCATGGGTCAAATATTTTATATACAGCAGGAGCTACATATCATTCGGAAGCCTGGGGCAAAGTCTTCTGCTGCATTTCTCTGACTGGATTCCACAGTTTAAAAAAATTCTTGATCATCCTCCTAAAAGAAAAATTCTGATAGATCATAAGCTGTTTAAAAAAACATTTTCTCTTAATTGTTATTCAGGAATTTAGACCAGAAATACTTGATTTTATGTAATCACTTGAAAACTTAAGTTTGACTTCCCTGGCTTACCTGAAGAAGTTCATGAGATATCTTAAAATTGACCTTTACAATTTTCCATCAAGAAATGGATTGCATTCATTATTGACTTTATGTCTTCAGAGATTCTAAATTGTTGTTTTAAGTATATTTTAGAAACCGATTGAGAGTAAATCTCCTCTTAACCTTCTCTTATCAAAAAGCTTCCTTAGAGCAATAAAATATCTCGTAAAAAGACATTATTGATGTTAGTTGACATTTAGGATTAAGAGTAAAGAAAGATATCTGATATCTGTTCTTGAGCATGAACTGTGCAATACAGGAAATAAAATGCTAATTTAATTAGTTATACATTAAGGATTGGCATCAAACCATTCAGTCTTATATACTTCTGGGAGGCTATAAATCACTAGAGTATTCTGTATGCTGTAAAGAAAGTCTTATTCAAAACTTTTAATTTTGTTCAAAAATCATAAAGATATACATATTCATTAATTTTGTAATGTATTTTCTTAGAATTGAGCATATATACTTTCTATACATGATACACAATAATGATTTTTCTACAAACCTTTTTGTGTATTATGATTATTTTACCCTTTCAAGATAAAATATAGCCTAGAATTTCAGTGGAGGTTCTCCAGGCAAATATATTCTAGAATATTTGAAGAAATTTGTTGATACATCCTACCTTCTCTGAATATTCTGGGGTCCTGTAGCAACCTTGATCAAAATGTGTAGTTGAAGCATGACTTTTATTTGCATTCCCTGAATTTTAAAAATATTTTCTTTCTAGAGGTGTTCTTATTCTGCCTAGTAAATCCCAAACTAAATTAGCTCCTGACAACTTTGGAATATTCAGTTTCCTGAATATCATCTACCTACCTACCTACCTACCTACCTACCTACCTACCTACTTATTTATCTGAACTAATATACATTAATTATTATAATTTCAAAATAATTATATATATGTATTTTTTTCATGTGAATATGTGAATATTCTACTTGGATTGCATTTTGAAAATGAATGCTGGAAGTCTTAGTTTTGAAATAGTTTACTTGAGATATGTATTTTACTTTTGATATTAAAATGATATTCAAAAAAGAAAGAAGTTGAGTGTCTTCCACTTAATAAACTGGTCTGTTTATGCAAATTCAACTTACATTCCAGAGAACTGTCATTGAAGAATACAGGTTAAATGTGCAAATCCAAAATCTATCAATTTTGAAAGCCTTCTCTCCTAATTATTGTATTTATTCCCTACAGAAATGTTGTTGTTTACCTCCTCAGTCAGAAACAATCATGGTTGAAAAGAACAAAGTAGACCATCACATAACATGGTATAAAGTTATCCTTGCCAGACACTTTGAATGCAATATGTAAATTTTACTGTATACAAACTGTAGCAAAGTCATTAATTCTATAATGTTTTTCAACTAAGTAATCAGACCATGACAGAAGTGAAGTGAACACACTGATGCCTGAATGTAGGAATTAAGATCTGTGGCCTCTGGGCAACTGGAAAGTTTCCAGAATGTATGCCTGGTGTCCTGCTTTTTGATAAACGGACTCCAGCATCTAATGTTCAGCTGCATCACACCACAGCTGTCTCCCTCTCATCTCTTCTCTCTCTCTTTTTTTTTTTCTTTCATTGTTTTTACTCAATAGCACTTAATGCGTTCACATTTTAGATACATTAATTCCCTAACAGTCTTGTAATTAGGAATGGGAGAATATTACTTGTAGGAATTTGAGTAAAAAGTTCATACAAACATTTGGGTAAGAGTACAAGAAAGTGACATATAAATGTTTAAAACCTACAGATTTTTGCACTTTTTTTCTTTTTCAAATGAATTGTTAAAAAGAAGAAAAAAAAAAAAAAGAAAAAAAAAAAGTTATTCCGAACAATGGGGAGTGAAAACAAATAATTATAGAAAAACAACTTTAAATTATTATGAGAAAGGTTCATATTGCCTGGGTTAAACACACGTAATCGCAGATTCACAGAATGGCCTGGTTTGGAAGGGACTTCAAGGATCATAAATCTCCAACTCCCCCACCGCAGGCACAATCACCAACCTCCACATTTAATACTAGACCAGGCTGTCCAGGCTCCCATCCAACCTGGCACTGAACACCTCCAACTATGGGGCATCCACAGCCTAAACTCAATATGTCATATTGCTTTTTTGATGGAGGAGGAAAGAGAAAAGGAGAAAATTCGATCCAGAGGGTAAGTGAGCCCTGCAGATGTTTACATTGTGTAGTGTAAACATAAAGGCACAAAGAAAATAAACAGAAAAATAAAATAAAGAAAAATTAAAGGAGAACCAGTGTTTCATTGTTACTTTTATCTCTGGTATTGTATTTGAGGCAGATCTCAGGAGATCAAGAATGAATTCAGTAGTCTATATATTTTTGGTATGCACTGAGCCTTACACGTGACTGAAAAATAGGTGCATAATAAAAAAAAATACATATTTTAACGTTTGTGTTATTAAGGGCATTCAGAGTATGAGTTCTTCAAAAGAACTTGTCCAAGTCTCATTGGGGTTGCACTTGATCTTTGTAATAATGGCTCTTATTTTTTTGTTTAAAAAATAAGCCACAAAAATAATTATTGTCCAAATTTTTTTCTTTCCTGTTATCCTTTCAGCTCTATTTCAGCCTTCTGTGCAGGTCTGGATTTCACTTAAAAAAAAAAAAAAAAAAAAAAAAAAAAGGCAACAATAAAATTTCACCTACTTACTGAAAAAGCAGGCTTTTTTTCTATTGTAGCTTAGATCACTTCTTTTTTTTTTTTTTTTTCCTAAAAAAGGTGTTTTCTTCAGATGAGAATTAGTCTATATTTTTTCTATAATTTGCATGTAAATGACTATGAACTGGAAAGTTCATAGACTGATAATTTTTCTAGAGAATATTAAGAAGAACATAGAACTTCTTTTTTTTTCAAGTGATATATGTTTCTGTCTTAGCTCAAGGTAAGATACCAGAATGTCAGCTCCATCCTGAATGCTTTTATCACTAACCCAAAGAACTATTTCCCATGTTCTCTGCTTTCCCATATATAAGCATAGTTATTCGTCATCACACATAATAAGAATTTAGATGTAGACACATCAGAAACACGCAAAAATGTACAAACTCATTGGGAAGGGGAACAATGGATTATTTTTTGAATAGGAGACTTCATATGCTTACATTAAATGCTAATAATCCAAAAAGGAGCAGAATTCATGATTCTTTTTTTCAGCCCGTTACTGTAAGAAACACTTATTTACAAAGAATGAAACATGAAATGAACTCCCAAGTTTTGATTGTATAAAATGACATTTTTCTAGTCAATTAAGCTATTCATATATGTATATACTGCTGTACTGTTTCAGTGTTACAAATATATGTTTATTACTTTCATTGTCTTCTAGTACTTCATATGAAAGACGAAATAAATGATATTCTTTCCAGTTCATGCTCTGCCAACATTTGTTAATTTAAATCCTGTTCATGTGTTGAATCAGCTAAGAATAGTCCACTCTGAACTAGAATTCTAGGTTCAGATGTGGAGTTGGCTTTTGTTAATTTTTCATGTATCCAAAAATATAAGAAAAAGATTTCATATTATTGAAGCTCAATCAACAGATGACTGCAGTAACATTTAATCTCCATTCTAACAGGCAAAACAATGACAAATATTTCTTGTGCTATACAGTTCAGTAGAGTTCAGTCACTGTAATGCCTTCATTCAAAAATCTATTTCTATGAATTCAGTAGGGCCAGCATTTGGAAAACAATCCTTTTTCTATCCTTTTTCTTTCTGTCTTTTCATTTTAGTCACTACTATAGAGTAAGACACATTTCATTCTAATTTCTGTGATGGATATTTTTCTTCAATTGAAATCATTCATATCAATCTTCTTACTTACGTATCTTTGAAATATATATATAATTTAGTCTTTGTAAAGGAATTTTGACTTTTTTGAGGTAGAAAGCTTTAAGTTCTGATTTAAAAGTTCAATTGTCCAAATGCTTTTTCAGAGAATAAAAAAGCAATATTCTATGTTATGTGTGTTGTGAAGTTTTGAAAAAAAGCAACTTTCTTATTCATTATATATATGTGTATATTGACAAGGACACTTTAGAGGTTTAATGGGGAGACTACAAGAATGAGTGATACTGAAATATGTAGCTCTTCCAAACCTTGTTAATGCACAAGTATTCAAAGGCATCGTATTTTGGTTTTGATCTCTCTCAGACGACAGGAAAACAGCAGTGTTCAGCAGCTTCTCTCTTTTTGTATATAATAAAAATTACAAAGCATAACTTTTCCAGTTACACAATAAAGCTTTGTTTTGAAACTGGTGTGCTGAAGTACTTGAATTTTCAGACTCAAACTTAGTCGAACTTAAAAACTTTTATTTAAAAAATGGTTTATAATCCAGAACATAAATTCAAGTTGTAGGTTAATTTTTTTCTACTGATATATAAGTAATTATAATCTCATTGTATTCATCTTAAGAACGACTAGAAACACAAAATTCTGTGAAACTACTTTTACAACGTGAAAATTATCTGTGATAGCAAGTCTTGGAATTATCTGGTTTTATTTGTTAGGTTGAAGTAAAAATAAGAAGTTGATAACAGTTGATGCCTGTAATTCATAGCACAATGAGCTTTCTAGTTAGATCACATGGCATTAAAAATATTCTGTATGATCTAGATAAGATGATGTGAATAAATAAATGAGCCTAGAATTATACTTGTGAAAAAGTCCCTTTGACAGCCCTGTTCTCTTACCACAGCTCCACACCTGGGAAATCACTACTATTGGAGGAGAAAAGAGAAAATGGCTGAAAGTTTTAGGCTCGTTGACATCAGAGTTACACAAGATACCAATGATTTTCCTTGAGGTACAGTTCCCAGCAGGGTGCTGTCCCACACCATGTTACAACATGTCTCAGGACCTGAATTAAAGCAGGATTTCTATTTTATTTTTGCTCTAAACAAAAGAGTTAAATCCTCTTGCATTAACATCATTCAAAAACTAAAAGAAAAATAGGAGCATGGAGATAAAAGGAGTCAAGTTTTCAAATTATTTCTTATTTAAACTGTATAGTGAGCTATAAGTTGATAAGGTGAAAATCTAAAGTAAATACAATGTTAGGCAAAATAAATTTAAATATTTGAATGAATGGGTTATTTATTTACTTATTTATTTATTTATTTATTTAGTCTTATAGACATACATTTCCCACTCCACAGGCTCTCCTAAGCCTAAGAACTTTGTGTATTTAAAAGAAAAAGTAATGAGCTCGACAGTGTCAGAGCCCATTAGTATGAGTCAAACATCAGTTAATCTAGAAACAGAAAGGTCTGCACAATTTGAACAAGGATTTTTGAACTGCACATTTTATGTTCAAAATTGTGTATTATATGTGTTCAAAATCTACTCCTTTTGCCATTATATTTATCCCAAACAAACTGTTAACTTATGGTTGAGTGCAATGCTCTTCTGCGATGACCGGAAAAACAAGCCCCTCAGAAGTGACTTGCACTATGATCACAGCATATGAAATATGGCACATTACATCATTCTAAAGAGCACTAGCTCACTTTCTACAGCTTCAATTTCTGCAAAAGGGCAATCTTTCTGAGACAGTAGAGTGAGTTCAGACTGAAAATGAATAGTAGCAAAGTAATATTCTGACCAGTTAGAACACAGACCCAATTCTTTGAAAAGGGCAATTTCACATAGTTGAAAACAGTTATGTGCAAAGTTAAGTGGGAGGAAATGCTGAAACCTAAGTTTGATGATGATGATTAGGAATTGTTTAAGAATATTTTACAAAATGTCAAATGCTCCCATGATTTTATCCTCAAGAAAGACTGCTTCACTAAAATAATCACCTCAGTTAAAAAAAAAAAAAAAAAGAAAGAAAAAAAAAGAGGAAAACAAAACAAAACAAAACAAAACAAAAACCTGCAATTCCAAGATAAATTATAAAGAAAAAAGGGGAGCAGAGAGCAAAGAGCAAAATATTCAGAAAGTGAGAACAGTCCAGGAACATTGTAGTACCACCACAGACTGTGTCATTTACAATTAAGAACATAAAGATTTTTAAAATAAATTTACTCAAATGAAATCTAAAGTTTCTAACTTCCTGAACTGTAATTTTGTTTAATGTAACTTCATAAGTAAAAGTTCTGAAAAACTCCTGGGAATGAGCTTGATTTAAGGATTCTCCTGCTTTTTAGTGAATCTCCTAACTATTACAGTACAGTTTTATATAATTTTCTCCCATCCAATGCTTGGTGGGCCTGTAACTATTTTCAGCAAAAATCAGAGAAGCACCTTGTCCCCCAAATAATTTATATTAACTAAAAATATTCCTTACATAATTATGCCTTTGTTTATATTTACCATTTCCAGCAGAGGAAGCTTTGGCTTGGCATATACTAATTTATAAACTATGCTTACTAAGATCAAAGGGGTATCCTGAATTCACATTCAGAAGATCCCTTTCACCCTACCTTTCTTCAAAGCAGGCTGGCTGTATTTATGGTGCGGTGAATATCGCATGGACTTTGTATCTATGTGGCTACAGAGTTGCATCTTGTACAGATTTTGTGCTCTGACCTTGTTATCACCTATTTATCTCCTCTTGTAACACACAGGGGGTGATACTTTTGATACTTCTGGCACTTTTCTCACCTTCGCTGCTAATATTCATGCAATAGGCAGCTTTTAATGCTACCCTGGCCAGTTCTTAGTGCTCCTTGAGGGTGCAACTGGGAGGCCATTACCTATTGTGTATAGCATTGCCTGCAGAACATGGACTTCTAGGAACTGCAGGATGCTGTAAAGATTACTAATATATCAGTCATCCAGGACAAAGATACTGGCTTCAAAAGCTGTCTTGTTTGGAATCCACTTCACAATTTTATTGATATAAGGGGGTTTTGCGGTACAGGGGTACAGGTTATCTAAAACCCTGCAGAACAGTGTTGTGTATCTGAAACAAATAGCAGTGGCTTTTAGGTGCTGATAGCCAACCCTCTGTATGGGAATGGCATCATCCTCCATGCAATTAAGACTGCGTTGTATCTTTTTTTTTTTTTTTTTTTTTTTTTTTTTTTTTTTTTTTTTTTTGCTATTCATCTAGGAAAATTAGATTATTAAATTTGTTTTCTCTAGAAGCAATGAATGTTGTTACTTGTGATTTGCCAGAAAACTGTTATGTCCTATTTACTGCCATCAGATTGGTATGAACTTGCTTGCAGCATAGATGAAGCTATCAGATGTTCTTCTGCACTGTTGTATACACTGACTATGGTATTTTCAATGAAGGAAAGCAATGTAACAGAGATATAACATTTTTGCTGTATCACAGAATCACAGAATCACCAAGGTTGGAAAAGACCCTCAAGATCATCCAATCCAACCATCCACCTATCACCAATAGTACACACTAGTCCATGTCCCTCCACACAAAATCAATGTTCCTTGAACACCTCCAGGGTCAGTGACTTCACCACCTCCTTGGGCAGCCTATTCCAGTGCTTGACCACTCTTTCAGAAAAGTAGTATTTCCTAACGTCCAGCCTAAATCTCCCCTATAATGAAGACAGGTCCAGTTCTGATGACTGGCAGGGCTTGGCAGCAGGATGCTTTTGAGTCTAGGAAGGCATCAGTCTTGGAACTCTATGCCTTAAAAAGGTGAATGTGGTCATCAAGCATTTTGCCATATTATCTGCTGCCTCCTCTGTAGGTGCTATGAGTCTTATCCACAAGTACAAATGAGGCAATGCCTTGGAGCGGACTGGAAGGAACATCATCCCCATTTGCAGTGCTGTTTATTTTTCCAACTTAAGTACATTCTAGCAATGGTTCCATGGACTACTGTTTTAGCAGTATAGATGTGCATATTCTGGATATATATTTTCAATATACTTTGTAAATTATCTGACACTGATGGACTGTCTTCTTTTTCCCACCACCTTTTCTTTTGCTTTCTAGAGATATATAAAGACATTGTTTTCCAGAGAGATTCAGTTATTACTGAAAACACATAAAAGCAATTCTGGTAGCTGTTCTTAGCACACAGTAATGGCATCAGATCACCAAGGTAAAAAAAATAGAATGCAGAATGTGGCAATATCCAGTAGGCTTAGACAGATGATAGTGACTGAGTTGTTCACCATTGTCAAACTGGTATTTTTCTGAGTATGCCCAGCAGGAGTATTGTAAGTGTCTCAGGTAGCTAGCATAAAACAAACAAATAAAGAAAATATCCACAGACTTCTGGAGTCTCAAGTTTTTGGGCATGGGAAGGATACAAGACAGTATAGAATGCAAGATCTAGACCTTAACTTATGCACAAAATCCCTAAAATAATTATGATTTGGTAATAAATCAAAACAGTAGAAAAATCAACACAAAACATAATAGGATGCAAAACTTAGCACACAAATATAATATGTATTCAAGTAGAAAGCTTTTTTAATCTATTAATGCAATTTTTTTTTTTTTTTCAAAATGCACCCTGTGAGAATGCAGAGTAAACTGTATTAGAATGATTATTTTTTAAATACATTATTTTTGAGCTATGTTGGGAAGAAAAGAATAAGAACAGTAGAGTCTCACATGGTTCAGTGAGTTTTTATAGTTTAGAATGGGAGGGATCCACTGACATTGTCTTTTTTTGTTTGTTTGTTTTGTTTTTTGTTTTTAAATATCTCATCAGAATTTTTCATATTGCAGCAGATGATTTCCTCAGTCTCCACATTCTCTCTTGTACACCAGAGGATGATCCAGGGAAAAGCAAATGCTGCTCCATCTCTCCGTGACCCCACTGTCAATTTGTACCTCTCATCAGTCTGAGGGGGTTAAAAGTGGTGAAACTTCCTGTGGCTCACAACTCTAGAAACAGAATATATTTCATTTCCTCACAGTATTTTTTTTTTTCATAAATCCTCTCACTTAGATTTATAATAACATTAAGTTGATTCAAAGCTACTGAAGATGATAGCTGCTACCACTTGGATCATGTTTAAAATTGGGTTGGTCTCATGGATAGAAATGTGTTTTTTTCATGTGTTTGTGTCAGTTTTAATTCAGAATCCGTATCCAAGCTTGAAGACTACTGGGCGGTAGATGAATATCTTATTTCCAAGCAGATAAGTGATTTTAGAGTATTGCAGGTGATTGGTGCACATGCATTCTTTTAAACTGTGCTTATCTGTATGCATAGTGATATAAAACAGAAGCAAATTTCTGAGGTTCAAATAGTAGTTCACTATATATGATGTCAAAATGCTGCATAGCCTTGCGGCTGTGATTTCATGGCTTTACACGCATGGAGGCCAAGACTATGTTTCTTTCTGAAATAAAAATCAATGACAAGTATGCTTGTCAGTATGACAACTTATTTCAGGAGTACAGCAGCAAATACCTTGCTTGTCAAGTATAAATCCAGGTATCCACCTCATGTATCACCTCTCCAACTGATGGATTTAGACCAGCTAATGATTGCTTTGATTTCCATCTTCTTCAGTCAGCCGTGGTAGCCTGGGTGCAATTGTGGAAGTCCTGTTAGAAATGAAAAACATCATGAGATTTCCAGGAATAAACAAGTTACTTTGCTGCAACTTACTTTCCTTTCTACCTAGCTATACAAAACAAGGGGCTGAGCGCTGCTTTAGCTTAAAGTAACAGTAACACAAATGCACCTTCAGTACTGCAAATTCACTCCCAAGTGAAACATTCTTCAGCTTGTTTACTAATTGTACAACAAAGTTTTCTACCTCAAAGTATTTCTTCTAGCAACCTCAGCTAAATCTTACTGAATTTTTATTTTATTGATTGATTGATTGATTGATTGATTTCATTATCTTCCTGCATTAAGAGTGGGTAATTCTCTAGGTCATTCTAGGACATATCCTCAGCTAAGTTTTACTGCAAACACAATCCAGAAACATAGACAGATTGGGCCTTGAAAATGAACTTGAAGGATGCTTCTTTAAAGCAGTGACCAGAAATATTAATCATCTCTGCTCCTCTCTTGTCCACAAGCTCTGAGTTCAAAGGATAACACTGACATCCAGGGGATACTCAGCCATTGCCTCAGAACCACAGTTGAAGAATTACTTTTCTCTTTTGTCTAATAATACTGCTAATACAAATTCATGAAAGCATTCAGGATGAAGTAAAGTGAAAATGATCTGTTTACCTATAGATATTGTATTCTGGTATCTTTTACTAAACTGGCATTAAAGAATTAGGATTGCAGTCATGTCATGCAGAACTTACTGTACTCTGATATATTTTTGTAGATATGTGCTTCATAAAGGTGAGAACATTTGAAATCAAGTTGTTGGAACTTTTCTGACAGGCTGTAGTCTAAGTAACTGCATTTCTCTCACTTTGGAATATGACTTGAATTGCTTGTGAATTCTCTGATATCGATCTGATATTATGGAAATCTGACAGATTGAAAGAAATAAGGAAAGCATATTGGAGGAAACTAAATGTTCTTCTCTTTTACATGCCTTCATACTATAAAGTATTAATCTTTTTTTTTTTTTTTCCTGTTTTTTTTTTTTTTATGATTTTTCATTGTTTTTATTTTAAAATCAATCCTCTTTGCATTTTATAAATAATATTCTGTTTTCTATATTGTTCTTATTCCAAAAGACATTTGTAAGTTAGTCCACTGATTATTTGGAATATCTATTTTCCAATTTAACTACTGTTGTCAATTCTCTCTGCAAGCATCTTCAGGGCTTTCTGGCTACTGTTATGAGAATGCAGGAGAATAAACAAAAGAGCAACTGATATTTGTTAGGTATTACTTAGCTGTGTACTATTTTTGAAACAAAAATATATTGATAAATGAATGACACCTGTATTATAAAAAATTAAGCTACAGATTTTCAAGATCTGATCTATTAAACACTTGGATCCCTAGTAGTCTTATTATTATTATGAACTTAGTAGTCATGATATCTTAATATCCGTTGTTAGCAGAGATATTTTTACAGTTCAAATAATTCATTTGTTCCGGTTGCACCACATAAGAGCAAAGCCAGCTTGAAATTATATTTTGATATTTCCTCTACCTCTGTGAATTGCACTAACAGCAATTTAAAGATTAATGAACCACATAGGGCAGTTAGAAACTAATGGTCCATAAAAACTTTATTATATTGTATATACAACTATACCTTATATCCAAATATATTTATTTTCTCTTCTCTCAAGTGAGGTATTCCTGCATTAAGCAGAATCTAAATCAGATGCATGTACACATACTTGAAAATAGGCATTTTTTTCACATGAGGCGATTAAGTAGAGGCAGCGTAGGTAAGATGTTGAAAGTGCAGCTGTGAACATGGAATTAACTTAAAAAGTGAATGTATTAGTATAAGATGCATAAAGACTGCTTATTTGTATTCTTGATTTGTGTCTTAAGAAAGAAGCATGAAACAAAGAGCAATATATCTCCAAACAAAAATGTCTCAGAGATTGCCAAGGTAGAGCAGGCCGAAATTTAACTCCAAATAGTTAATTACTTGTAGGCTTACCAAATTCCTGAATGTACATTTCCCAGTGTCTGCTTCAAAATCTGTCTGGCCTTCAGAGCCAAGATTATAGTGTTAGTGTATATTATTATTATAATATTAGGAATACTAGGACTTAGTTAAAAAAAAAAAAAAAAAGCAGTTATGGAGCAGAGTTACTAAATCTTTCTTCCAGAAAAGAAAAATACTTACATTTTGATACAAAGAAATCTTGCTTAAAACATGGGAGATAATTTAATGCAAAGCCATCCTGACCCTGGGAAGTTTTGCATAATTTAACTAACATCATTTAAGAAAATACAATTTAAAATACTTTACAAATTCTATGATATTCCTATCAGTATGTGTGAGCTTACTGATGGAGACTATATAAATTGGAATTAATATTCAGAATAAACAAGTGTTCTGGAAATGGAAAGGATTAAAACTTCCAGAGGAAAACATGCTGGTTCTAACTGAAATGACAAAAACAAAATAAGTGTGGTAAAAGTGTAAGCAAATATATTCGTACTCTTAGACAACCAAGATTTAAGAGATTTCATACAGAACTGCTACAGATAGCCAATAATATGATAGCATTAAAAAAAAAGAATTCATTATACATTGAGGAAAAAGAAATATTTATAAAGTATCTCACAACAGATGTCTGACACAACGCAATTCTACATATTGAGTATAAGTATTAACAAATTAGTAACACACAATTGCTTCTAGCACTTTTGAACCCACAAAGATTTGGAAAAAAAAAAAGAAAGAAAGAAAGAAAGAAAAGTAGAATATATTAAAAATAATTAAAGAATCCACAAAGAAAACAAACAAAAAACAAACAAACAAAAAAACTAACTTGAGAATAAATAAATATGGAACACATAATAGTAGGTTGAAAATATTGAAAAGAACACTGAAATGAGGGATCCTGAAATACCTACCTAGGTCTAGGAGATTTATAATGTTTTGTAGCTTCACATATTGATTTTCGTTTTCAAAACCCCCACCTAATTTGCAATTGCAAGACTGATAGGAACACAGGTTGGTGTTGGTATTCGGATTTGTGTGATGACTGCTTACTTAGCCTGCAGTGTGAGTCACTGAAGGTTGGGGTAAAGAATAATGCTCTCAGAGTGAGAGCAGTCCTAATACCAGTGGTGGAAGTGGGGAATTAAATCACAGTGATAAGTAAAATACATCTTTGCATATACAGAAGCACAAATGTTTGTAGGTATTGAATGTATAATCACATAAAGAAGTGCCCATTTTTACATCAGTATTTCCAATTACTATTATTGTACTCTCTATGCCAACACACGACTTAAAACTGTAATTTAAGCAGCAGGACATCCTTTATAATGGCTTTATCCTTTTTTATTTTAATTTCCTAAGGGAAACATGGCATAAGGCAGCCAAGCATCCAGCATCCATCTGTTATGAAGTATTTTTAAGAAAGAGAAATTTTTCATTATTTTAGCAATAGTTTAAGGCTGAACTATTCATTGGTTTTAACATTGCAAAGAGTTTACCTATGTATAAATTTCTACAATGCCTTTAGTGTATAGCTGCCTAAGTGAGCCATGGAATTGGAGAACAAATATCAATGTAAAAAGGAGTATATGACGTAAAGAAAAATTTTATTTTAACACGTTAGATGTCTGTGAGTAGATAGGGTGAGATATGTGAAAATGAATCAGCATAGTTTGCTTTGGCTTTTTTTTTTTACGTTCTTTGTTCATCCTTCAAACACTCATATTTCATTCCAGCTGAGTTCTAAGTGGCTTTTTGCTGGTTAGTTTAGAGGGAAAGAAACATGTATTTAAAAGCATTAATATTCAGACAATTAAGCTTTTACAGACTATTACTCCTCTGAACACTAGGATTGTTGCTTTGCTGCTGCTGTAGTTGATTCTTCTTCTTGCATCAGAAAAGCTGTTGAAAGGTCTGAAGAGTGAGGAAAAGAAAAATAATTTTTGGATAACGGTTCAGCTTTGAAGAGTAACTTCATTAAAATTAACACTTTTCAGACAAATGATATTTAATAGGAACTTATTGACAGTAGAGAGAAATAACAAAAAAGAAGTTTTAATATTAGATAGATATCTTTGTCTTGAGAGCTTTTGTCTTTTGCAAATCTGCAGTACCTTTAAAATAAAAAAGAATAATTTTGTGCTTAAATATATTTGAGATATTTGTTGGCTATAAAAACAGAAAAGTCTACACAGACGTACATAAACATATGTTCTATATACGCAAATGTGGTAAGACTTCCACCATCTTCTTAAACTAAACATTTCCCATCAGATATGCTCTAAAGTACCTCCTACAACAATGAAATCCTGAAGTCAGTGAACATTTTTCCTGATTCTACTGATACTGAAATTAGGTATGACTCTGAGTTTACATTGAAAGAAGCCCTACACAAATCCTCACTCATATCCTTGCTTGTGAGCAATTACTTCTAATTAAACTATATTATTTGTCATATTGGTGATTGATTTTTTCAAGGTTTCATTTTTAATGGCCATACACTCACTTCTGAATAGAATAAAACAGAAAAAAAAAAAAAATGGGAGCAGAATGATTATGGAAAAACACCTCTACACAGACTTTTAAACATGTACAGGAGTAGATCTGATATTAAGTCTTCTATGTGAGATTTGCTAAAATACTTCTTTTGTTGAGTAAAAAGTATATTGACCATGAATAAAGAATAATGTGTCAAAAGTTCTATTTAGTAGCTAGTTTTCAGGAAGGAGAACATTGATTATTTTTAAAGAGTAATAATAAAATGTATTACCCTACGAATTAAAACATTTTCAGGGTAAAAGAAGACACAAAACACCATTTAGTTAAATTTTACAGTTCATATTAAAAAAAAAAAAAAAAAATCAAATTTTAGTTATAATCAGTATGTGCACAAGAATTATCCTTTCCTTATGTATGTTGCTCTGAAAGTAATGCCTTCTATTTATTTCCATGGAAATGGATACAGCAAACACACCCCTTTGCAGTACACACTTCCATGTCAGATGCCATCTGTCAGACTGCCCCTCTGTTGCCATCTAACACAGCAACCAAATGTAATGGATTATTGGCAGATAGGGTCAACCTCTACTGCTGTACAGCCAACATTCATCACTGATGTTGTTGACCAACATAATAAAATAGGAGGTAGTACTTTCAGGGCTTCCCTTGTAATTTATACTGGACAGGAAAGAAGAAGTTTTAACCAGGGAACTGAGTGAATGTCTCAGATTTAAGGTAGCTTTCTGCCATTATAATGCATTTTTGCTCTAGTTTTCACTAGTTTGTAATTCATTACTTTGAATTCCATTGGTAATAGAGGTTCAATATGTATTATTTTCTTACTTTCTTTTTCTGATCCTTTCAAATCAGAAATTGTTCTGCAAATGTAGAATAAATTTGAAAGTAAAGTAAGATGATACGGAGAATTAGGCTGTATGCTTGCTTCTTCCTTTATTTTTTTTTTTTTTCAAAATTCATTTAAAATATAAAAGAGCAAACAAAAACAAACTTAGAGAAAAATTCTTCTAGAAGTGAACTCTGTTATTTTCTTGTTAAATTACTCTTTTGTAAACTTCTTGTTGGCAGTCATTTTTCAAACTATCTCAAGATAACCATAGCCAAAAAAAGCAGTGATGTTGGATGGATGTGCTCAGCAGCATCACAAAAAAAAAAAAAAGGCACAGTTCAGCCTGACACCAAACTTGCGGAACAAGATCAGGACTTAAATCAGCTTCCTTTGAAATTAAATTAAATTAAATGGTAAAGAAAAGCAGATTTGTTAAAATGCAACAGCCCAGCACATCATTGGTATCAGTAACATTTTTAGTATTGTGCCGTGTTTCTTTCAGGTACATAGCTGGAAAATGAAGGAAAGCATGGCTGATAAGTATTTGCTTTTAGAAAAGTTTAAGTATAACCACTACTGCTTTACATAGTTGCATATCTATTTTCCATGTCTAGAAAACAAAATATTTGCATGACTTCTTATAGAGTCTGACCAGTTCAAACACAGTTCTCAGCTGTTCTATATTTTTACTTTCATTTTAGATAAAATGTAAAGAAATTAAATTCTCATTCCTTCTACTTTTAACCTGCATTCTATTCTTTCAGTCATTCTGAACTTCAGAATTAGTTCAAGAAACAGCTCTCAAAGATAAACGTCCAGATCCTCATGGAAATTGTCTAAGTTCTCGCTTTCTCAAGAAGTACATAGGTTACTCCAAAAGTAATGCCTCTTGCTTTATTATGTTGGCTCGCAATGTCAGAGGTGCATTTGGTGATATGGCAGTAGAGGCTCAACTTTCCCCAAGTATTCCATTACATTTTGTTGCTGTGCAATTAAGTCAGCCAAATATCGTTGATATTTTTTATGTCTTTCTGCTTTCAAGGGCATGAAAATAAAGATTTGTTTGTTTTACAGCAGCAAGCTGTCAACGGTGTACGGGCTGCTTCGGCCCAGTTCCATGACTAGCGGGGTGGAGGGATCCACAGATCCGCGCCTCCAGAAAAAAGGGAACAGGGAACCCCAAAATAATTAAAAACAGTGGCAACGATCTGAGCAGAAACAAACTAATTTACTAAATATAGTATCAGAATGCAAGATAACACACCATAACACAATATAATTAGAATTGAAGCTAATAAAACAATAAAATAACGAATGTTGTTTTTTTCTCTATATTGAGTAATTTGCTGCAAAACCAGGTATGAACACCACTCCTGTCTTGTAAAACATGCTCATTAATTGTAGATGATACTCAACAAGGAGAAAGAAATAGATAAAAATTCCTACAGTTACATAGCTGAAGACACTGCATAGTTTTTTTTATAAAGTAGAAATACTTTATATAATAGGCTAGCTTGTAATTGCAGGAGTTGAGAGACCGTGATTAAGACGCTCATTTCAGTCCTTCATTTTTTTTGGTGCACTTTGGTTCATGTAGCAAATTACCTTCCTGATTTTCAAATTGGGCAAATGAGTCTTTCAGACATTTGCCAAGTATTCAGTATTCAGAAAAAAAGGATAAGTATTAACTCTACAATTATGAGATAGGTGAATTTCCTTTTCTCACTATGTACCTCATTGCTGACTTATGAATTTAGTATTCTGAAAGAAAATATTTAACAATTTTATCTCAGAAAGCGACTTAAAATATTAAATGAACAGTTTTACACAGAAAATGTAAATACAATGAGAAATTGAAATGTGCTGAAGGAACATGTTTTATTTGGAGAAAAAATAACTTCTGCAACTTTCTCCCAGGTTGTCTAAGAATAATTTTGAAATCATTTATTTTTCTCTAACTGTTGATTTTTAAGATAAATCAAGTTATGATTTTCATTTTTTATAACAAAAGCACTTGAGGAAATGAGCTACACCTAAACCAAAGAATTATATTGTTATATTTCCTTCAGCTATTTTCCAGATATAAGGCTGAAACTGTTTAGAAAATTATATTGTAGAATAGGAAAAAATAAATAAATAAATAAATACAAGGAAAGCACTAGCACATTTTGCTAGTCCTTTCAACAGTGACACCACAGATAGTCAGTTAATTGTTTCAAAAGGCTAAAAAAACCCACTTCATTTTAAGTAGGAGATGTATTCTAATAAAAGCTTAGAAAATTGATTGACTTACACTACCTTGAAATACAAAGAATATACAATAATATGTATTTGTAATAGAGGGATACAAAAAGCACCTCTCCTATGAAGAAAGGTTGATGGAATTGGGCATTTTTAGCCTGGAGAAGGCTCCGGGGAGACTAAATTGTAGCCTTCCAGAACTTGAAGGGAGCTTACAAGCTGCAGGGCAACAGTTTTTACATGGTCTGATAGCGATAGGATAAAGGGGAACAGCTTTAAACAAAAAGAGGGGAGATTAGGTTAGATGTCAGGAATAAATTTTTTTATTCAGAGGGTAGTTAAGCACTGACATAGACTGCCCAGAGAAGCTGTGGGTGCTCCATCCCTGGAGGCATTCAAGGCCAGATTGGATGAGGCCCTGGGCAGACTGATCTGGTGGGTGGTGGTCCATGGCAGGGGGTAGGAATTTGATGGTCTTAATGACCCCTCCAACCTAAGGCATTCTATCATACGCATAGATACATAAGCCAACATACTTAAATATATATATAGTTTTACATAGATTGTTTCCCTTATAATTCTATCACATAGCATGCAAATCAATTGTAGCCCTTGAATATAATCCTAGTATTTTAATTTTCATGACTTCATATCTAGATTACACCATTTCTGAGTTTAGCTGAAAGTTGTCATTGCCTTCAGTTATTTGGATATGTATGTATTAAACACTAAAGAAAACGTAGATTAGAAACCATCATGAGAACATCAAGAAAAAAAAAAAACAAACATTATTCAAAACTTCTGATAATGGCAGCAGACTTTTGAGGTAAGCCAGACTGGTTTCTGGTTTTGTTTGTTTGTTGTGTACAATTTTGTTTGAAGAACAATTCTTATTTTTACAATCCATTGTAATATGCACTTTACCTCTCAGACTCACCCATTAAATAATGTTAAAACAAATTATAGGTATATATATTCTATTTAGACAGACTAAGTCTGTATATAAAGATAGAGGTCTCACATTAGTAATACAAAATATTATGCAATAAACATTGCAATAAATGCAATTGTATAAATGTGTGGCTATATGTTTGAAAGTTTAAAGGTATGTACTTTATTTCTTTGTTTACATTTTCTTTGAAATGTGTATGCAGCTGACAGGAGATTTTTTTTTTATAGCATCTCCTGCTCATGCACTTTTCTTATTTAACAGTATAGATTAACAATATATAACATAAATAGTGTAAAAATGTAGAGTGTTAAGTCTGTCATTCCCAGTTCCTATGGTCTCGCAAAGAGTTAAAAACAAAACAACAACAGCAATAACAAAGAAATGCATTATTCATCAAAAATAGTGTGTTTATGTATTTATATTTATATATTTTTATAATTTAATTTAACTGAAATAGCATTCAATTATTCAAGAACTTAAATTTCAACACTGAGGAGGTTAGTTGGGCCATAGGGTCAGACTGGAATAGCTTTCTATTCCTCTACCTGATGTTTACCTTCTACATGAAGTTAATCTGAGAGATTTTACTTAGAACAAAATGTGTATAGAATGAAGAGGTTGATTTATTTGTTTGTTACATGGAAATAAAGAAAGCTTTTTGGTAGAAGGAAAAAAGACCATGTAGGTTGATAGTCTTCAAGGTGTCTAGAATAGATTCAAGAAAAAAAAAACAAAATTATTTTGAGGTGGAAAAATAAAAGGGAACAAAAAAAGAAAAAGACAGACTGAAATAATAGAATTAAATGCAAATGGCCCAACCAATTAGCTGCAACATTCCAGAATTTCAATTTTGCCTTTAACTCATTTTCTTATTCTTCAAAATAAGAAGTTTTCTGTCAGTTTTCAACATAAATATTTCATCACTTCTCCCTCTAACTTTTTTTCTACTTGTGAACTTTTCATGCCGTTAAGTCAAGAACATTTGAGCTATCAGATTCTTCCTGCATAAACAAGAACTTCTGGAAATTTTAGTTCTTGAGAGTTCTGCTTTGGACCTTTCTCCAATCACTAATATGAAAAACTTATTTAATAATGAGCATTACCATAGCAGTCTACACATTAAAAACAGAAAAGGCAACTTAAACTGCACTTGTTTGCAAACTTCAGTATTTTTCCACACATTCACAAGTTATTTATTCTCATGGTTCACTGCTATATCCAAATTGAATGCTTTTTCTAGAGAAATCTTTAATTTTCCTCATTTGAAAGGAGAGAAAAACATTATCACATTAAACACTAATTCATGATTAATGACTCTTTCCCACACTATTGTATCTGATGCTGCTGTTTGAAATCTTTTTTCTTAACTTTATCATTGAATTCTCCAGTCTATACTGATCATAAATGACAGGCGGTATTAAATTGTTTGCATACTGGTTTTTGCAATTCAGCATTTGTACATTCACATAAACTAATTTTATAATTACCGACGGGAGCAGTCCAAAAGCTATACAGATCCACTCATCTCAACCCCCACGTTAGAGGGTTTGTAAAATGACAAAACCGTTTGCAACTGGGCAGTAAGTCTCCTGTGATTTACCAGTAGTTTAATCCTTTGTGCAAACTCTATCTGAAAACGTGTATGAGACTGGAATTTAGCATTCAGTAAGAAAGCAAGGTTGCTCTCCAACAGTGATGACCTCCCTGACCTACTAGAGAACATCAAAAATTACACTGATCCATTAGAAAGATTAAGACAAAGACAATAATAACTCCTGTGATTTATCTTTCTATTTTTATGAAAAGTTCACCAGTTTGCCAAAAATGATAGACAGGAATAGATAATCTCTGTTCTTTATCACCAGATCAGACAGACTTAATGTTACCACAGCAAAGACAAATGCTGTGCTTCTATTCGTGGAGGCCAAAGAAAGAATAGATCATTTTTTTCCCCCTAGGAAACATCAAGTTAAAATTCTTTACTTTGAGTACCAGAGTTATAATTCAAATGACATTTGGAAAGGTGAAATGAGTAGACAATTATTATCACTAATGTACATTTATTTTAGTAGTTGACACAGCCAAGGTCAAAGAGCATTGACCACTTCCACTACAAAACTATTCAGTAGACTCTCAGGGTCTGTGACACTTAATGAAATCTCTAGTGACACAAACGATTTTACAGGTAATACTAATGACAAATGCAGATGAAGAATTATTTATTTTTAGACATACTGGAAACTTGTCTTTTTTAATATCAAACCAATAAAGACTGATTAAAGAATTAACGGCTGCAATTATCACATGTTTTTTGGAAGGTCTTGGTTGAGTATCAAGAAATAGCAAAGCCAAAAGAATAATGCATGTGGGTTGCTCTGAAGGTAATTTCCTCTATATATTTCCATGGAAGCTACACTAGATACAAAGAGCACAATAATTCTATTTGACAGATTAAATACTCATGTACAAAGCAATATTTTTCAACACAGTTGCCTCTATTAGCTATGCATTTTTACCAGTGGTGAACAAGAAACTGCATGCTGCACTCATAAAAGTCTTCACCTGAGGAAGTGACCCACTGCTTTGTAGCTGCTATGGCATCATTATTGATAGGAAAATGTTGATCATGCAGCCCATCCTTCATTGTTCAAAACAGAAAGAAATCAGAAGACACCAAAACTGAACTATAGAGTGGGTTTGGTAGGACATTCCAGCCAAGGCTTGCAGTGTGCTCCGTGGTCTTTGAACTGGTACGGGGCCTGGCATTATCATGTTGCATGAGGAAGGTTATCTTCTTCTCTGACCTGATTCTGGAAGTATGAGTCTTCAGTTTAGTTGGTGTCATGATGTAATGGTCAGAGATTATGCTATTTGGGGCTCCAGGAAATACAGAAGGATCAGCCCTTTCCTTTCCCGAATGACAGTGCACAACACTCAACCCACTGAGGACTGCATATTGAACTTTTACTTTGACAGGGAATTCAAAGTCCCTACTCCAGGGAGGAATATATAGAAAATTTAAGGAAAATAAGGAAAGCTATTACCAACTGTTCTGAATATTGCAGAGAAAACAAGGAATACTGAAGGAGAAGAGGGTGTCTCAAATAATTCTTCAGACAGGTTTCTTGTAGGACTAGCAAAACATTTTAAACATCTAGCAGGAAGAGAGCAGCCCTCCTGCAAGAACATCTATATTTTAATTGTCAAAGCTACATAAAACCTCTGACCTACCATCTGACCCATCTCTATCCCAGACATCTACATTTTGGTACTAACTACAAATCACCTTTCCACTTTCACTGTGGCTGGCTTATTTCCAACGTGGCATCCTCTTGCCTTCCACTCTGTTAGCTATTTACAGCTGTTAAAGGGGATTGATGCAGTATATCTTAGAATAGGACCGACTATGCTAAAAAAAAAATCCGCAGAAACCATCAGTATCAGAATTAAAACTTCAATGACAGTATATTACTCTACTTTTTCAAATTTTTATGCAGATTCTACAGGTAATTACATGAAGGTATTCTTCCCCTGAAAAGAAAGCTTTTGTACGGATACATTATGCTAAACCCTTCAAAATTATGAGGGAAAGTCATGTTATTAATGTTAAAGGATAATTTACTTAAAACTAGAGATACAATTTTCAGAAGAAAAAAAAAAAGTAATGGAAAGCTTGCATAGCACTGAAAGGAAGGATTTCATAATAACTACATTATTTGCAAAGCCTGATACTGAGCATGTAGATAAATAGGACAGAGGCTTGCAATATGTTGACCTAGTATTTTCAGATAGCAACAAATGGGAAAACATTTCCCTAGTATCATACCACAAAGTATCATATTGCTCTATGTCTCCTACCCCTATAGATATAGTAAAGCTGATGATATAGACTAGGTGACAGGACTTTTAAATCTTTACTTGAGTCAGAGGTGATTAATATCATCCATTAATTTGCACATCAAAATACTTAGCAAACAAGTTATCTCTCTTTTACAGATGTGGTGAGGCATTACCTTTCCTGACTTTTCAACTGCAATAGCACCTGCAAAAAGCAATGCATCTTTGAAATCATGAGATATGAATCTTTTTGTGATAAGAAACTCTATGGATTACAGAACACTGCAGTGAGAATTAAGCCTTCAGTGCCTTATAACATCTTTTCATCCTTTCAAAAGTAAAGGCTTTTTTCCCGTTTGTAAAAGATTTGGCATGAGAATATTAGAAAAGTACTGTTAGAAATTATTTTATTTATCTGTACAAAAGAGATGGTGCAAGAAACATAGTTTAAGCTTTCTTAAATTCATTCACCAAGATTGCTTTCAGATCTTCAGTGGATCAATGTGTGAAAGCTTACACTGATCATCTGAACGGACTGCTTGTAAAAAGAAGAAAAAAAGCAGCTTGAGGGCTGCCTGCTTATAAAGCCTATTTAGGAGTCAGGAGATAAAGTTGTAGTATGCGTTCCTGGCTTTATTTTGTGGCACTGGAATAAATAAACACAATGGTTTTAGTGATCTCTAGAGCAGAAACTCAAGTGAAACTTTGAAGTAGAGAATTGCAATTATCAGTTACTACTGCTCTTCTGTTGTGAAATCTAGGAACATTTTTCTCTATTTCAAATATCATACCATCCATCTCTTCTTTTTTTTTTTTTTTTTTTTTTTTTGGAGTCAACCTTTTCAGGATGTGTATAAGAAAAACTCATTGTAGAGGGAAGTTTTTAAGCTACATCCATAGATGAAAGAAAATGTGAAAGAAAATGAATCTGGCATCTTCCTAGTCATTTTAAAAGATCTGTTAAGGAACTGAGTTGCTGTTACTCTGCTTAAAGTTTAGAGGCATATCCTCTTTCCAGTGTTTATGAACACTTCAAGTATAAGATCCTTAAAGGACTTACTAGATTTCAATTTCAATGATGAAATGTGTTGTTTCAATATCTATGACACATATTAATGAAAAAGATAAATCTCCTGTAATAGCAAATTATATTTTGCCTCCTTTCTGCAGATCTCAGTAGCGTACTCAATTTAGACTGGCATCCAAACCAAGTGATGTAATGTCTATAATTTTCCCTTTTGTCTTCTGATTCTTATTTGGGCTTCGAATGTTTCCAAAATATGAATCCTTCACACCAGTCTTTAAATCTTCCTAATCTGTAATAAAATAGACTTCTTGTCTGTCAAAAGATGCAGTGCTCATCACTTGAAGTCAGAGATGGGTGAAGGATCCTGAAGATTTCATAAAACCTAAGATAGGAACTCATCTAGAACTATACTTGTAAATCTCAAATATCCTGGGTGCAAAGCAGTTCATTGCCATGATTCAAAAAATCACCAAAGCAAAACTAATTATTGGCAGGCAACGTATGTGTAAATGACATGGCCCTCTGCTGTTTCTGATGAAGTTGCTTGTCCTTACACGTCTTCATGTTCACAGGTTTTTTCTGCCACCTGCCTACCTGACCAATGAGACAAATTTGTCCCACAAATCTATAAGATGTTGTTTTAATTTGGAAAAAATACTTCCTAACTGAAAATTCTTGTCTAATTTGAATTAATAGTTGAAATGTTTTATATGAGGATATGCACATGTATAAATTTATATGCATAGAACTCTGCATAGGGGACACAATTAAAAAAGTTGAAAGTTGAAATATCCACTACTATTACACAATTGCTATATAACATGAGAAACAACAACAATGACAAAACGCCTAAACAATCATGCCTGATTGTAGCACACAATTACATTTTAACAATTTCAAACTTCATTACCCAGAGCTTGCTTATAAGCACATTTGCCCTTGAGATTATCAGTGAAGGCTTGGCATATAGAAATAATATATTCTCTGTCATAAAATGTTTTCAGAAAATCCAATAATAATCAAAGAAAACATTAGTTCTTTGCTCTCAATATAGTATATTAAGGTGTGTTTCAAAGTTTGATATACTGGTTAGAACTATCGCATTATGAAAATCAGAATGTCAAAATATGAGAGATTACTGTACTGTAAAATTATTTGGTAAAATCTGGAAGTATTTATGTGGATCTAGAAATGTAGATACTAACTCAGATTTTTTTGTTAATGTCAGTTTTTATGGTTACATGATCACTTGCCATTGTTCTACTTTATATAAGAGATTCAGAGTATTTGTTAAGCCATCGGTGAAGAATGACTATTTTTCTGGGGGGTAGGTGGGGGGGGAAGAAACAAAAGTCTCAGTTTGCACATGTTTTTTATATATCCTTAGAACAAAATGTTCCTTTTCCTTAGGAATAAATACAAGAAGATGTTCAACTCAATAATAATGTACCGTACATAAAAATTACAGCTACCAGTGGTTGGATTCTTACAGCCAAACTTGTTTCTACTGATGAATAGCAATGGTTTTATACTGATAACTTGCAATGTTCATCAAACAAATTAATACCATCTTGGAATGAAGATGTAAGGAAAAAAAGACATCAGGAATTTTTCATTATCACAGCAATATGTAGAGGCAGATCCTTTTGACCTTCTAGGATCCCTTCCTGACTATCAGGAAGATTTTTATTTCATGTATATCTTTATTTATTTTCAATTTTTTGATTAATTTCCTTGTCCTACTAGTATTACAAAGATACAAATTGTCATTTTTCACATAGCTGTTGGAAAAAAAAAGACAAGAGTTTGCAAAATTAATATATCAAATAACCATGTACACTTGATTACAGGCCAAGCCAAATGAAGTCATAAGTTCAGTAAGGTCTTGCATATGTTTCCTAAGGGAAAACACACCCAAAAACAAACTTGCTGTACACCTAGATTTTTAAATGATGATTACTTTGGCTATACTGTAGGGATCTTTGAAGAGAAAGGGCTTCCATCTACCAAAGCTGTGTTCCACAGATTTTAGGATAGTGATATTCATTCTAGCACCACATGTAAAACTTGATGTCTGATAATAGCCAACTTACCATCATTTTATTACTACCATTTATGTAACTGTAATGGCAATCTTTTCTATATAATCTTTGCTGTCTTTAGCATGGGAGCACTGGTATGAGATGAGATGATGTTAAGAAACGACAGTACTGGGGAGCTGTTTCTTGGACATATGACATTCACAGTCATACAATTTTTTATATGGACACATTTTTTTTAGAGGAAAAAAAAAAGAATATAAGCAGAACTTCAACATGCTAGGTTTAAAATAAGTCATTGACTTAAAATTATCTGACATATCTTTCAACTGCATTCAGAGCAGGAAATCTTACCAACTTTCTGGATTGCATGGCTTAATTAGGAAAATGTCTGAAGACTGTGTCTTTTTTTTTTTAGCACTGTTCTTATAAAAGACCCTTTCATTATATGAAAGGCTAAGGTGACCATCCATCTCTGTACAAGTCACAGTCTTTCACTTAAATCCATCTTCTAGGACCTGTATATCATCCTCTGAGCAAGTCTCTTTCACAGAGTTTTTAAGGAAAAGTCATCAATAATGCCATTAATTCACACATCTTCCTTCACCTTCACTCTTTCATGTTCCTGTTTGTATGAGGGAATGAAAAAAGGAAAAGCAAATGTAAGCCTGGAGAACAAACATAAGGAAGACAATCATTCAAGAACTTTGAATACATAGGGGTTTTACTGGTTTCATTTTTGTTGTTGTTTCTTTGTTAGTTTCATTTTGGAGAGTTTGGAGAAATAAATAGGGTGGTCAATAAGACAGAATTTTAGTGGTCATATTTCAGAAAAAGAATCCCTGAGTTGCTTAAGCAATCAAGAACTTCAACAGGGGACTCCATGATAACCAAACTTGCCAGAGTCATTTCCAAATAAAGTGAAAATTATATTGATACCTTTCAACAAGTTGACTTCAGGAATACGGGGGAAAAAAAAAGATCCACAGACAAGAAACAAAGACAGATAGGAATTTTTTGTTGATTGGTTTATTTGTTTGTTTTGATTTACAATATGTTTCAAAAGACTGTTGTGACTACTTGGCTTTTTGCATTTCTCTGCTACTCCTACCAGAAACTTTAATCTTTAGAGAGTAAACAGAGATATGAGCAAGGAAATGAAGAAAAATGTGCTCTACTGTAATTGGTTACAGATTAGACACTGTAAGAGAAAATCAAATTAAATACTATGTTCCTTTCTTGGATTAATGTTATCTTTCATGCTGTTTGTTCAGAATATGACTCAAATTTACGCTCGGTTCACTCATGTCAACTAATGAGTTGTATCTGCACATATCTGTGAAATGGCAATACCTATACTGCAACGTGAAGCAAAGAGCTTTTGTCATGTATATAGTCAAGGAAAGATTAAAAAAAAAAAGAAAAAAAAAATCAAGTTGGAGGCAACATGTCGAGGGAAAATAACATATATTCTTTGAATAAAAAAGACTAAAATATCTTCAGCTTGGAATAATATTGTGCTATACTAGATAAATCAGAATAAACCCAGTTACTGTGGTTTTACACTTTTATAACCAAATTCAGTTGATTTAACACAATAGATTTTATGAAATATTACTACTAGTGGCTTTATTGCCTTGCTTTCTATAAGGATTAGTATCATACATCAGTAGTATTTTTCTGAACTTCTACCTGAGAAATAAACTACAACTGCTCCTGTGACACTTTCAGGCACCAAATGTGCATCATGACAGTTTATGTGATGAGCAGATATTTCAAACCAGCTGCTAACACTTATAAAAGTTTGCTGATTTCAACATACGTTGCTGTGGAATTCAGTGAAAGCATGTCCACTTTTTCACAAAGGAATCATCTCCAAATTTCCGCTTGAGATGCAAAAGTAGATGCATCTATTAGGTTAGGTTTCTCTCTCATGAAGCCAGCAGATTACAATGGAAACCCTGTAAGTTCTTTGAAGAATCAGCACAAATACTCCAAGGAAATATATAGACCCTGCACAGGATTTCTGGGTTTCCCTCTGGACAGTATGCTCCTATTACCAGAAATTGACATAGGTTAAGGTAAAACATTTTGGGAAGGTATCAGTAATTACTTACAGAATATGTATGCATGCATATCTGTAGAAAACATTTTCTGATTTCTCAAATTTGATGCTCAATACTGGAGAATATGTTGAGCAGTGGCAGCCCCATCAGCCCAATCACCTTCCCGCAGTTTTATAGTTTTGTATGAAGTCATATGGTATGGAAAATCCCTTTGGCTAGTTTAGATCATCTATCTTGGTTCTGTCTCCCCCCAGATCCATGTGCCCCCCAGTGCCTGTGCAGGCAAAACAGTACAAAACCCTGAAGCTTCCTTGGTTCTACACAACACTGCACAGCAACAATTAAAACATGAGTATGTTATTAATACTTTTTTCTTTTAAACCCAAAAGATAACATCATACCAGACACTATGAAGAAAATAATAGTATATTATGTGAAACTAGGACAGCATATAAAAAAGCTATAAATTTGCTGTATATAATCAGACATTTTAAGTGTTATTTTTATATCTAAAAATGGTACTTCCTCCTCTGAACTACGGCTATGGTACTATATAAGTAAGCATATTTCCTGCATTCTAAAAGCTTTTTTCCTACAGCTGTTATTTTTCAGCAACAGACATTAGATTGTCTCTTTTTCCTTAGTCAATGTAAACCTTCCTTCCTGATAGTCAATAAAGTTCACCAAGAATAATTCAATTTTTGTCCATCTTAGTATTATGTCTTCCTGAAGTAATTTTTGCTGTCAGCAATTCTTTTTCAACACTCTCAATTCAATCCTGGGCCTGTTTTTGGCATTTCCATAATATTAATAATCCATTGACTTTTCATCTAGCATCAGTGAGTCACATGTTTATTTGTATAAATGCTGGGTGAACATACTCAATTATACAAGGCTTCTGAATCAGAAGTGATGGTGCTGTAACATTCCACAAAAGACTGTTAATTAAATAACATGATTCTGAAACTACCCATTAGCAAAAAGTAAATGAACATGTTTTTTACCACTGAATAAGGCTGTATTCCTTGAATACTCAAGTTCTTGAGAAAAGATTATGCTGTATGACAACAACAAACTTGAAAAACAACACAAAAAAAAAAAAAAAAAACAACCCCAAAAAAAACAAATAAAACCCTTTGAATATAAGCAAGGTGAGATTCCGCATTGCAAAATGTATAGTAGTGCTTTTCCGAGTATATCAAATATAAGCCATGCAAACCAATCAGTGTGTGGATCAGTTTAAAATAGAGATTCGTATTCTTTTGCTTGGAGCTGGTGCTTTCATAATAGCCCATATGTGTTAAAAGTGTACTTTCAACATAAAAATAAAAGTCATATTCTTGAAGTTATCAGTTTTGCATACTTCAATTTCAGCAGAAATTGCTGATTATTTTTCTGTGGTGAACTCATTAAATATTTTCAGAAATATCCTTTATTAATTTTGAATTTCAATTTATGAAATTCAGGTGCCTGTTTTGGAAATGTGAATGATTAGGAAGTGACAGAGATGCTCCAACTGCAGAGGATACACAGCTATTTCTGTGTTAAGACCTACCTAGAGCTTACTTCTCCATTTTCTTTAGTAGGATTGATGTTTTAGATTAACTCAATGAAGCCTTGCAGATCTGATTTCTCTAGCTGCAGTCATAAAGGTTTCTAGACATAAAAGCGGTGCTCCAGCATGGCCCATTGGCCAAATTGAAGTACACCCATCCTGAAAGGTCTTTAAACAATGCGTTCAGTGATTGCTCATTTCTGGTCAAGAGCACAATCAGCCTTAGGGCAGGTAGAACTATATTCCTGATTGAATGAGCTCATGAATTTGGAAGTTAGAAGGGTCTGAAGAAAAAAAATCTAATGAAATTCTGTGGAATTATTAGGACACAAAAATTCTGGTACCAGTAGTGTCAATCGAGTGATCTAAAACTGGGTTTAAGAGAAGATTTAGTGCTGTAAATAGATCTTTCCTTTTTCTTATTTCATACAGGTAGAAGTCACCTGCTATATACATCTGAGATTGATAGATTGATTAAAGATATCTTGTGAAAGAGGGTTTGACTACTCTGGTTTTCCGTAGTGTGAATAGCAGGGCAGACAGGATTTAGGAAAGTACCTTGTGTTTTTTTTATTTACATGCACTCTTTTGATTTACATGCCATTCTTATTTACAGTTTCAAGGCCATTCATTTGCCACTCAATCATTCTGGTTTTAAGTACTGCCATGATAAAATAAAAACAAATAATAACTAAATAATGAACAAAAAAAAATGCCAGAAAATGATTCTGTTCATAGTGAAAAATCAGTCTGACCTTTGAATAATAAAAGTTTTACATGAGTTGACTACAGGGAAGTTTCGTTCCTATATAATGTAAAAAGGGGCATAGGAGGTTGAAAACAAAGTCTGTGTAACATGCAGTGGTTCTGTGAGCAAAAAATCATAACAGAAATGTTATTCAAAAAGGCTTTTATACAAAAGTAGCTTTGGTATGCTGTTTCTTTCAAATTTCTAGGCTATGTAAGATGAAGCAAATAAAATGTGCATGGTGGAATCATCAGAGAAATTCATTAGTGCTTTAATCTCTGTTTTTTATTAAAAGCAACATTAAGACTCTGGCATTCTTACTTTTTCTTATTGCTTCTTGCTCAAACAAACAATCTCAATGATGCACAAGAGAGTACTTTCATGAGCGTGGTGAATAATCAGGTAAAGATGACGTGAATGTTCTTCAGAATGATTTTTTTCTTCAAATTACTCCTCTCGATATGCTTTACACAACTATTCATATACCAGTATCCTCATTCAAAAAAAGCGGACAAAGTAGGATAAGAGAAGACAAGATATTAATATTTTAAAATATGGCTGCCTAACGTGATTACTGGGAAACTATATTTATTTTATGTGCACAAAGAAATGCAAATGCCTAATTAGCTAATGCTCTGAAATCTACTTCTGAATTTTTATTTTTCTGGCAAATAAGAAACACCAGTGTGCACATGAAGCAGATTTAATTTACAAAAATAACATTTTGATTGTCTTTGTGTCTTTATTTAGTGATCCTTTTACTCTTTAGCTGAGACATATAGTATTTCCTCTGATGTTCCTACTAGTTCTGAAAATAGGTTGCCATCAGCAAACTAGTGAATAAGTGAATAAGTGGTTAGACTCATCCTAATCGCTCCATCAGTACTACAGATATTGCTCAGTTAGGGCCTAAGCCATGGAAAATGGATGTGCTGAAATTCAGAGAAACCTGGGCAGGCCAGAGAAATGGGCAGAAAGGAATCTCATGAAGTTTGATAAAGAGAACAACAAACAGGGAGGAATAAACCTAGTACATGTTGGAGGGCCAAGGAACTGGAAAGCAATGATGTGAACAAGCAGAAGATGAGTCAACAATGTGCCCTTGCCACAAATAGATCCAGTAGCATCCTGGATTGTGTTGGAAAGAGTACTATGAGCAGGTCAGGAGTCTCACCTCAATACTGATGAAACAGTTTGTGAGTTTGTGAGTACTCAGAACAGTTCCAGGCTTCTGGTGCAAGAAGAATAGGGTCTTGAATGAGTCCAGAATTGGTCAGCAGAGATAATAAGGGATTGGATCATGTTTCATATGAGAAGAGTCTCATGAGAAGGCAGGACTCTTACACCAGGGGGATTTTAAATGGATATTAATTATCAAAAAAGATATTACTTTTGGAGTGACCTATGGATATATTTAAGAAAAAAATATCATAGTATCTCCAAAAGGAGATATATTTTTCTATAACATGCTTTTGAATTCAGCTTTGTGTCTTCACACTTTTACTAAAATATTTTAGCAGAGAAATGATACCACCTGTTATAGGAAGGCTGCAAGAATATATTCATAATAAAACTTTCTTTTTATATACCTTTAACTTTCTGAAACAATCAATTTTTTTAAAGTTATATATTGCCCAAAGGAAATAAAAGAAAGATTGTTGAAATTGATTGCATTTAATAAGGATGAACAAAAATACATTCTGTGGGCATGCCATGCAATAACCATGAATTTATGAGCTAGGCTTTTAGTGGTTTTGGCCCTACGTTATCTGAGAAAACTGATGTTTAAAGATTAGAATTCTGGTGGTTTGGTGGTTTTTAAAATTTATTGTTATTATGAGTTGTATCATGACAATTTATATTTAAAGTTGCTAGGAAGCATTAGACTACACATGCTTAATAATTACATTAATACATTTTTTCAAAAAGATAAAGCAGAATGTCTCCTCTCCTTGATGTAACGATTTCTTGTGGAAGGAGTTAGTCATGTTCTTGACATAGTGTCCACACAAGAGATCACACTGTTTCTGAGCAAAAATGAGAACTCCTAAAACATATTCCAGTCTTTATGTATTTTTTCGAAAAGAGACCGCCAGTACTCACGTCTGCTGAGAATCAAGAATCATTGGACCCAATACCTTTGAACCCAACAGATTTGATTCTGTACCCACTTAACTCTGCAATGAATTTCAGTTTAACAAAACACAAGTAGCTCCATCTGTTTATATCTCAGTTTTCCTCACTTGTAAAGAGGGCATATTAAAGCCTTTCTACAAAAGACAGGAAATAAGGTTCTTTGATAGTACACATGGAAATACTTTGTTGGCTGAAAGCTGTTAACACCAGTCACAGTCTTGTAAAAAAAAAATAAGTTCATCTGTCATCTTAATTGAACAAAGTATTTAGGTACCCAAACAGAGGACTTCTGAATACATACAATGCACTATTAGGACACAAATGGTAGATACAACCTGCAGACAAATATGAGAAAGAAGCACTATGAAAAATTTCATATTTAGTATGTACTTACAGCAAAACAGTTGTCTTCTGGACACAAAGGCAAACCACAAGGCAAAACTGTAAAAAGAGATATTATGTCTAAAGTAAGAAATATAAAAATGGACTAATAAAACAAGGACTTGACAGTCTAAGTTTCTAAGAAACTAAATTTCACCATTTCATCAAAAATGGAAACATCTGTTATTCAGCCGAAAGAACTGAAGAATCTGAAAATAATAATAATAATAATAATAATATTAAGCATTAGCTGTGTTATTCAGTACAATTTCCATAACTTCTTAAGATACTGTGGACATGTTCACCAGACACTGTTTCTGCTTCTCTAATATTTATGAGATTGTCTGTGGTTGATGTCCCCTGTGCTCTTCTAATGGCATATTTATGATGTTTTTTATGTGCTTGGTCTTTTGTTCTAAAGGTCTTTAAGCTTGCTGGGGCAAACAAGTTTGGTTATTTTTTTTTGTGAGTGAAGATGTTCTGATCCTACAGGTGAGATTTATCTTGCCTAAATTGTGTTAAAAGCTCTAAAAGTTAATGGTTAACCTAAGCTTTATACAGGGCTCCTCTATGACCAGTGATGGATAAGAGATTCACCTAATTTTAGCCAGGGTACTGAAAACAGTGGGATTATTTGCCTTTTGGGGAGCTTGCCTGCTCACTGCAGCACTGCTCAATGCATTACCAGCATCTAACACACAGACATGAGCAACCTTGGATGAACGCTTTGTGCTACATCATGTTGCTTGTCACTTATGTAGCTGTGACACAGCTTCTCACATTCCTTATCCTGCTGTTTGTGCAGCTGCCAGGAAACCTCTAATTCCTTACTAGACCAAGCATGGAAATGGAGAACTCTGTTCCCTCCAGCAACTGTCAGTAACTGAATCATTCAGCAAGGGTTCAGTTTTGCTGTCAAGCACGTGCTTCTGTTATAGAGTGTTACATGGGGAATCACCAAATCACAGAATTGTTGAGGTTGCAAGGGACCTCCAGGTCCATCTGGTTCCCCTGCTCAAGCAGAGACTTCTACAGCCACTTCCCCAGGGACGCAGATGGTTTCTGAAGATCCCCAAAGAGGAAGATTCCCCAGACTCTCTAGGCAAACTGCCAGTGTTTTGTTACTACAGAATAAAGTGCTGCCTGATGGAGCCTTCTTTGTTTCTGTTTGGGCTCACTGCTTCTTGTCCTTTCACTTGATGTGACTGAAAAGATTTTGGCTCCTTCCCATTTGCACTTTCCCTTTAGGTGTTGATAATATTCCCCAAGCCTTCTCTTCTCTAGGTGTGACTGATCTAATATGGAAAAATATTCAGAAGAGCATGGCAAGGACAATGTACCCCTGAACTTCAGAAAATAGTGTAGAGAGTGACCGGTCACAGCTGTAGCAAAGAAAGATGACTTTACCTCAGGAAAAAGGGACCAGAGAGAGTGACTTCTTTTTTTAGAGAAATAGTTATGAGACCTGAGTGCAACATCTTGTAGTGGAAATGTTTTTCCCAGAGTTCATTAGATGATTATCATCCAGACAAGCATGGAGGGGAGAGAAGGTTACGTGTGGTTCAACCCAACATAGAGTATGAAAATTAAACTAACAAAAGAATTTCAAAGAGCAATTAACTTTAACTGGCTTCAAACCACTTTTTCCTTCCTTTTTGGAGACTGGGGACAGTGTGTCATGACAATAATTACATACAGATGTGTAGTGGGAACCAAATTATTATTGTGACTGCCTCCCGTTGCCAATCTCATCTGTTTCCCCATACAGTCCTCATCAATAACAGAGGGTGAAACAGAGGCTTTCAGCTTTGTCTGTAATACCATTTCTCATCACAAAATAAAATATTTGAGATTTAGAAGACATGTAAGCACTACTAGGATGACGATGTGTCATTTACACCAAGGATAAGCAGACTACTTCAACATTTAAATGATCATCTTAGTAGCTCGCTGAGCGGAGTTGGTAGAAAACCACCCAGCACTCCCTTCAAGCTGTTCCTGGTGGTTTATTATTGCTCCTATTGACACCATGCTATCTGTCTTTCACTCATCAGCTTGTACAATCAGCTTGTATCAGTAAGTGTACAACTTGTAGGATCGTGTTGGAGGCTAGTGAGACCTCCAGACAATCCTGCCAATCCATGTAAGCTACATCATTAACTCTGACTATGCTGTGGGAAATTCTTTTCAGAGCACTCCTTCTATGTGCATGAGATGAGATTTGCATGCCTACTTGGTGTTCTCTCTCAGGTTTCTGTTAACTACTACCTATACTCTCCTTTTACAGGCTCTTACGATCATTGGCTGTGGCAGTTACAGCATCAAAAAATCTTCATTGGCAAGGAGTGAGAAGAGTGGAGCATCCTCTGAAGATCTGTGGTACCAAGTGTGGCAATACCACTTAGCTATTTGGATGTTATGCCACACAGCTTTTCCAAGGACAACCATGGACTATGCATTGTCCTTAATCAGTACCCTCCAGGCAAGGAGTTTCTCAATCATATCTATGTTTGGACGGCTGACTGCACAGCTATGAATTTGACAGACCAGCTGGATGTCACATTCATAAATCAACTGTATGCACAATTGCTTCCTGACGCTCAGCTTGGACTGAGGAATCTAGAAAACCATTTCACTAACAGTGGATGTAGTAGACTCCTTTATGCTCAGCCTGGCCTCACTCCCATCTCATGGCCTGGTAATAGATAAGGGACAGGCGTGTGAGTCCATCTGTGATCACAGGGCTCAGAAAGTGTTCTGCTTCAGTGTTCATAAACAATAACACTGCCCTAAATATCCTGTCATTTTTATGATTGTGCAGAAAAGTCCTTCACTAGACTTTAATGTCTATCATGACATAATTTTGCATGTCTTACATACAGATTGTGCAAGAAATGCTTTAGCATGAGAAAGTGAGTGTGTATTCATAGCAGTATTCTGTTCAATTCTGTATGTTAAAATCAAATTAAATTGTAAATATGAATTACAAGAATTAAGAACACTGCTTTTTATGAACACGTAATGTAACTGTATATGATAAGAAAACATTAGCCTCATACCACTTATGAAGTAAGAAATAGTATAGTTCTGATAATGAGTAAAGAATGTTAGTTGTGGCTAACCTGAATCATAGCTTGTATGCATTAATGCATCTGAAAAATCTTCTACCTTTCCTCATTTTATAATTAAAGATGTATTCATAGCTGTTCTCCTTCCCTTCCCTTCCCTTCCCTTCCCTTCCCTTCCCTTCCCTTCCCTTCCCTTCCCTTCCCTTCCCTTCCCTTCCCTTCCCTTCCCTTCCCTTCCCTTCCCTTCCCTTCCCTTCCCTTCCCTTCCCTTCCCTTCCCTTCCCTTCCCTTCCCTTCCCTTCCCTTCCCTTCCCTTCCCTTCCCTTCCCTTCCCTTCCCTTCCCTTCCCTTCCCTTCCCTTCCCCTTCCCTTGCCAAGGAAATTGAGATTTTTGGAAATGAATAAGAATCCTTTCTGGATCACGAGGTAGGATAAAAGGCTCATAACCTGGAGTCATTAGTTGATACTCTGAGAGCCTAACAGAGCCAATACTAGTATAAGAATAGCCTGTTGCAAGAAGAAATGCACATTAAAGGCCAGAGAGCAGAGAGAAGGGGAAGTCCAGAACAGATTGCAAAGCAGTTGTCATAAATTGAGAAGAGTACACAGCATCTATCCAGTACACACCTGGAGAAATTCAAGACTGCACCATGAAATGGAGAACCAATAGCTCTTAAAACTGTCTGTGAGTCCACAGGTTTGAGGAGATATTATGGCCCCTCCAATAGAGAGGAAATAAAATCTTGAGAAATCTCTATTCAGCATCAAAGATATACCACTATATTTGAAACTACTAAGGAATACTTTGGGGAATAATGGATTTTTCCTTCATATGCCTTGACTGTCTTACTTTTCAAGGAAGAGAAGAATAAACAAAATAAGCTCGGAGGTTCTCAAATGCTATACGTAGCAAAATGAATGATGACTGCAGTATTAAGATTCAGCTTTTTCAGTACTTGGCTGTATGAAATGCTGATGCTCTAGATATCATTTTTACTCTGCCTTATTGTGACAGGCTTTTCTTGTATGTGAGTACTTACAATTCATCACACCCAATGTGATGTAATAAAATGTTATTTTCTGTGGAATAACGTGTAAATCTATCTAAATTAATTTATAGGGAGGAATAACTTTTCTGATTTCCAAGCTCAGAGTTTCTCTTTGAAGCACCGCTTATACAAAGATATTTAGTTTTGTGTTTAATACTGCTCTTTCAGTTTGCTATCTTACATATATGATTATTCAAAAGCCAGACAGGAAACATAAAGCCTGCGTGAAAATAAAATAAATGCCTAGAAAACACCTTTTTTTCTTTTTCTTTTTCTTTTCTTTTCTTTTCTTTTCTTTTCTTTTCTTTTCTTTTCTTTTCTTTTCTTTTCTTTTCTTTTCTTTTCTTTTCTTTTCTTTTCTTTTCTTTTCTTTTCTTTTCTTTTCTTTTCTTTTCTTTTCTTTTCTTTTCTTTTCTCTTCTCTTCTCTTCTCTTCTCTTCTTTTCTTCTTCTTTTTTTTTTTTTTTTTTTTTTTTTTTTGAGAAGCAATGAGAAGCAATGTAAGCTAGAAGGATGAGGTGAGCAGATTCATCTTATTTCCCCAGTGATTGGAAGTAATGAAGTGGGGAATCAAAGCAAAAGAACAACCTTCTCAATTTATGTTATTCCTTACATAAAAATTGATGGATTTTCATATATCTGTCCTTTAAAATAGAGACCAATACATTTTATTTTTCAGACAACTTAATTAGAAGTGAAAACTTTCTTAATATACTGATAAGAAAGTGAAAAGCCTTGTGTTTCTAAGCAAACTATATTTATTGTTTTCCTGCAGTTGGCAGAAAGAGTGGCTTCCAAAATTTCCCTTTGCTATAGTCATAAAGATGTTTAACAGAACATAAATTTGACAGCTCGGATTCTGTCTTCTTTGGAGTCACATGTTATACAGAACATTTTCAGTTTGTGTTTCACCATGACAAATGCAGTATCAGAACAGCTTAGGGCTTGTCAAGTTTTCACCTGTACAACTATTACAGTTTCAGTGAGTAGGTACTTTAACACTGAGAAGCTGGCTGTTGTCTTCCTAAAACATTTCCACTGATGGAGGGAACAGGAATGTCAGTAAAGAGAATTCTGGTCTTCTTGTTTGTTTTTGTGTAAAGCACACCGACAAGGACATTAAGAATTGAGCATATGGAAGAATTCCAAAATATTCAGGTATTCTCAGCATTCTACTGCTGTTGTCATGAGCTCAAAATTTATCATAAAATGAATACATAATATTGTGTAATACAGTTATAGGCTTAAGAAAAGAATGTAAATTGATAAGGGAGGTCTCCTTTGGGACTATTTAAGCCCTTAAGATACAAATACCATAAGATAAGGATTTCTAAAAACAGTAGAAAAAGATATTGAGAAGTGCTTGATTATCCAGAATTAGAGGAACTTCACTGAATACAGAAGCTTTGGAAATAAATACTGGAAAAGAGGAGTAAAGCCAGAAAAGAAAAGCATTATCATGCACTGTCTTGGGCTTCTGCTGTTTTTCTCTGCCTTATGATGAATGGTTATCCATGGATGAGATCATGCTCTGTCAGCATTCACAGCTGTGCCTATAGGCAAAGAGTAGATGAAGAAATAAGTGTGACTGATTCTGATTTCTGTGGCTGAAACTCTTTCTATAATGTGTAGAGAGCTTATTAGAGGGGTTGATTTATTCCTGGGTCTGTCTTTCAGCTCCTCTTTTTGGCATCCTTGATCATCACAAGATGTTCCATGGATCCCTGTGCTAGGTTTGGGAAGAAACTTTCTCCAGAATGTATTATTGAAGCATGCTGGGTGGCCTTTTTCTGTCTTGTTCTTGACATGAACAGAGTTTATATGGGAGATTTATGTTCCAATGTTGCAATTCTGGCAGATGATATTAGTGATTTAGGAAGGACCTGTTGGAGACCTTAAAACTGTTCACCTTTATACTGAAAAATCAATGCTGGTGCAAGTCTACTGAGGATTCCTAGGTGATTTATTCCTACTAATTAAAACAGTTGAAGTCTCTGCTTCCAATTGCTTCTAAGTTTGATATTTCACATAGCGTTTCTGCATATAAAGATACATAGCTAGTAGGAAAATAACTGAATGAGAGAGCTGCCTTCTTAGCATGCAAAGGATGTGAACAGAAAATACGAAGAAATGAAATGTGCACGCACTTAAAGAGGCAAACCCCAAATTAAAGGATAAATTTCAAAAGGACAAAATAATAACATTTAACACTTCCTTAATTAGTAACCATAGTTACAGTCTGTAACTGTATTCATTTAGATGAACACTGCTCACTATCAATAAGCTTCACCCAGTTTATAGGATATTAGCTGGACATATTTTGTCCTATAGACAAAATGCAAAAGAAATCGTTACTCCTTGTCATTAACAGCAACAAAATACAAATCATTTAGATAACAGTCACACAGCCTAGTACTTAGTGATTCATTTTACCGTATAGTACATTCAAAATTACTGCATTGGAAAGCTATAATGTGATATCTCTCTCCTTTTTTTTTTCTTTATTCTTCAGAGACTTTAGTGTGGTTTGATTTGTTTTGTTTTGTTTTTTTCCCTTATGTGTGTGTTCTGGGGGGGGGGGGGGGGGGGTGGAAGAGGTTGGAGGAATGTTATTCATTTAAAGAAGATGTAAAGAAGAAGACTTAAAGTGCAATATGCACTTCTTGAAACATAGAAATTTAACTGAGATTCCTTAATAGATTATCCAAAAATGGACACCTGAGAGAATCTGTAACTTAATAATGAATTGCATTTTTTAAATACTACCTTACAGAATTTTTTTAAATGTCAATCTCTTTAACAAATAAAGGAGTGAGGGTTTTTTTATTTTTTATTTTTTATTTGTTTATTTTAAATTGTGGTTTCCAGAGATAACCCTGATATTCTCCATTATAAGTTGAAAGCTGATAATAGTGATCAGGAAAAAGAAAATTATCATGTTACAAATTATGTATTAATATACCACGGTATATGAAGAAAAATGTACTACAAAGAAAAACTGTTAATTTCACATCATTTAGATAAAACAGACAAACTGGATTTAAGGATCCTAGACATTCAAAAGTTCATGAGCCCTGATGGGATGTACCCATAAGTGCTGAAGAAGCTCTCTGGGGAGAGTGGATTTTATGTAGCCAGTGTGAACTCTAGCCTATCCTCCTGCTATCCACACCCTGTTGACAAAGATGTTGGTAAAAAAAAATCTGAGACCCTGGGAAGGGAGTGTCATGCACTACCCCTGTCAGACCCCTAGCTTAGACAAAGCCCCTGTGGGAATACAACTCCATCATCCCCCATGGTGTCATAGTGCCATAGACTGATGACTGGCAGTACCCAATCTAGGTTTGGATGTGTCTGCTTCTATTCCAGATTTTCTTCATGTCTTTTATATTGTTTTTTGAGTTGCCACCTCTTCTTTTCAAAAGTCTTTTTTTAATTCCTTGGTTATTCCTAAGACTGATAATGGCTTCTTCCTCTTCAGCTTTATTCTAGGGCTGGCTCGGTTCAACATTCTTATCAGTGAGCCATATGTAAGCACTGAATGCATCTTCAGCAAGTTTGCTATTGATAATAAACTGAGAGGTGCACACTGCATAACATGCTTTAATTTTTGGCTATACCCGAAGAAGTCAGGCACTTGGATTCGATAATTATTGCAGTTCCCTTCCAACTGTTCTGTTCTGTTCTGTTCTGTTCTGTTCTATCCTATTCTATTCTATTCTATTCTATTCTATTCTATTCTATTCTATTCTATTCTAGTTTAGGGGCATATATCCCCTTCGACTTTTCAGCGTGGAGAAGACCAAAAGGGGATCTTATCAACACATCTAAATATCTAAGAGGCAGATGTCAAGAGAATGGGATCAGAATCTGTCACCCAGAGATAGAACAAGGGACAATAGACACAAACTCAAACACAGGAAGTTCCATGCAAATATGAAAAATATTTTCTTTACTTTCAGCATTACAAAGCACTGGAACGGTCTGCCAGAGAGGTTGTGGAATTTCTTTCTCTGGAGATATTCAAAACCTGCCTGGACACTTCCTTGTGTAACCTACTCCAGGGAACCTACTTCAGCAGGGAGAGGACTAGATGATCTCCAGAAGTCCCTTCCAACCCTACCATTCTATGATTCTGTATCAAACAGTTTGAGGTGTTCAAGTCATGAACAGAGGTTACATTCCTGTTCCTGTCTTATCATATGATAGTACTGAGTCCATGTGGACAAGATGGGTACTACTACTCAGTGTTCATCCCTTACTGCAGCTCTATTTTACTATGACTATACACAGCCCAACCAAGGTAACTTTTCACACAAGTTTATATTATTCAAATATAGCTTGTGATCATTTTACATCTTATTCCTAAAAATGAATATTATGAAAGCACATTATAAATACTTCAGAACTTGGTGATACTTGAGGTTCCTTCCAACTCAAGCCATTCTATGATTCTATGATTCTATGATTCTATGATTCTATGATTCTATGATTCTATGATTCTATGATACTATTACTACAAGAAGCAAACAGCAGCAAGATTTGCAGAGACAGCAGCTGATGAGATGAGATTTCAGCTCTCTGAGACTCATGATTGTGGGGTCCAGGATAACAAGGTTGCAATGCATTTTCTGAATTACTTTGGGAATAGAAAAAAAAGAAACCCTCAAGGACAACACAGAAACAGCTTTGATCATCTGTCTCCCTAATGAGTATTTTAACATCATATCCTCAGAAAAGTTGTGCCTGGACAAACAAACAAACAAACAAACAAACAAAGTCATCCTTGTACTTCAAGAACAAGCTCATTTTTTGTATGTTGCCACTGGCTCTCTTATATCAAAGCAATGTACAGCCACAGTTGAACCTGGCCCTGTACCCTTGATCAATAAGCTCAAAAAGAATCTGAAAGCAGTGAACAGTGTCAGCATGTAATTTCTACCCCGGTGGAACACATCAAGGCCAAGAGTCTGTGGCTTGGGATTCTATCTGGTAGGACTGCTGGAGGGACAAGCTAATTCTGAATGCTGAAAGCCTTAGATATAAAGTACTGCAACACTTAACTATTGAATGTGGGCCTGAGCACACTATGTCTGAGGATAATGGTCACATCCAAAGAGATCCAAAGAGCTGCCTCTTGGGCAGGAAAGCAAAAAGGGATTAATTGCCGAAGACTAATGAGTTCTTTGTATCCATCTGATTTGGGAGTATATGCAACTGAGAAAGAACCAAACAAAACCTTCTGAGGCGTCCCGGTACTCACATAAGGACTCTGGCAGAATTTTTTTTTTTTCTTTCCTGAATTGACTCTTTAGAAAATGAAGATAATATGTTCTTCTATTTTTTCTTCCTGCATAACTGAGGCTGTTATATTCTTTCATTCAGGATATGGGACAGCCTGATGTAATTACTCTTAGAAGATCCATTAATGCTTGCAAATCTCTCAGGGCAAGGATAGATACAGACAACAGTAAAAGATACGGTGAGAAGAAGGGTAATACAGGCTTTTAACTTCAGGATAGTTCTGGAGGCAAGTAAACCCTCATTTCTGCTGCTGTCAACACAGAAAAAAATAAACACAAGCAACCTCTGCCTTCTCCTAAACGTCCATTTCCATGTTAGAGGCTTAAAGTATGATCCCTGGATGATTAAAGCCATAATGGCACAGCTGAGGGGTCCTGTGCCACTGACCACTTCCCATGTTTGCTCTCTGATGCTTCAAAGAGGAGAGGGAGAATAGTCACACACAGAGCTCTGAGGCTGCTGGCTGCATCTCTGTATGGTCTTCTAAACAACAGATGTTTTTTAGATTTAGATCTGAACCACTTGTTCCAGTCATAAAATTGAGGGTACTGACAGATGCAGAAGATGTGCTAGTGACAGACATACTTTTATCTGCAATACTCCAGGTCTTACATTGTAACAATCTGATTTTCACTCACCATAGCCTTGAGAAACTATTTTTTTTTTTTTTAATGGGAAATATGCTTAAATTCATTTAAAAACAGATACACGATGGCAGTCTATTCAAGTTGCAATCTTCTCCCTCGAATATATTAGATCTAGATATCTAGAGATAACAGAGATCTAACAAAGCATATATGGTTACTGGGTTCTTTCTGGATTTCTCTAGAAGACCTCATAGATAGGTTTATGTTTCAGAGTTTATAGCACTCTAGGGACAATTTCATTGTGAAATGCTAAAATAGAATTTTGTAATCACAGATAGAAGTTTCATTTTAAAAGCTAAATGAAAGGTTGTATTACAGTAGCCTGCAATTTTGAAAACAATACCTGCCAGTACTAGAAAGCTAATAGCATTCAGTGAGAAGTATTAGGTTAATCTGATTAAATGTACCTTTACTGGTTTTAGGGAATAGTATAAATCATTTAATCCTCCTCAGTAAAATAACAATCATTAACAAAACTTTGCTTGTTAATGGCTGTCTGATCTATGGTTTGCAGAAGCAAGTCAATAAAGAAGTAAATTTATTTCTTCTTAAATATCAGTGTTTGACAAATATATTTTTAAAAATTCCTCAGGAAATAATTCTGGCAAATATTAAGATATTCCTTCTGATTTAGGTAAATATTTGCCACTTCATATCACTTCTGGCTGACACTGGTACTGCATGTAACCATGATGGATGGTAACTATCTATTTATCTATCCACTGGGAAATATAGCCTCACCAAATTATAGTCTTGGGAGGAGGAAAAGAAGGAAAATGAAAACTCAGTCACTTCTCCAAAAGTCAAAATGTAAAATTATAAAATACGAAGTATGTTTTATTTACAACTTCATTGTGGAATGGGAAAAATAGAAAACGTATTAACAAACTTGAAACATATATAGTTTAAGAGTATCTTTTTTTGTAATGGATCAGTCTGTCAGTCATAGTTTCCTCTTGCAGATAGCATGCTGAGCATAACAAATGCTGAGAGGTGCCATGCAGTTATGACAGCTTCAAGTTCTGTAGCTTTATAAGCGCCACTGCAGTGTTAAAACTTGGAGTACGAAATCAAAAAGAAATAAATCTTACTCCCAGCCTTACCCCCAAAACACTGCAGGACACTACAAGAAGTGAGCAATCAAAATTAGCATGCACAAGAAGAAAGATAACGTTCCCATCATGAGTATTGTTCAAAGCACATGAAAAAGGAACAGGTTGGGAAGACAATGGAGAACCTACCTATCAGACTTTTATATTGGACAGTTTAAGTTTACATATACCAAAAATAAAATAGTGTATACTTTAAATTCCTCTATGCTAACTGCAAAGGTTTAAAATTAATACCAATTCTTATACTTTACTTATAATCAGGAAGTGAACAAAGTGAGATTTTTGGATGGAATATTTTCCATATAAGCTTGTTAAATGTGACATATGACTATGACTAAAAAATATGAAAAATCCAGCAAGGCCTCTGGGGTTTTGATACATTTTATAATGTCTAAAATGTTGTTTTTCCTGGGAAAGCTCTGTAACTTTGCTTTGAATTTATTTTTTATTGTACAAGCTAATTAAAAAAAAACAAAATCACTTCAGCTTTGACTTCCCAGGGTCTTGCTAAGTATCACTACAGAGCATAAAGAAAGTTAGTGAGAATAAGACAACTCTGATTCCAGTGAGAAAAAATGATTAATGTTTTTCTCTTGTAAAAGTATTTTTTGTTCTCATCATTGACTGATCTTTTTCTAACTAATGCCAGGCAATCTCCATAAGTCCTTTGTTTTAATGTGTAAATTATTCTTCAAAGGTTTCTTTGTCACTTAAACAGAATTAAAAAAAAAAAAAATTAAACAGAAATTAAAAAAAAAAATCCACATTTTCATAATTGGACTTTGTAATCTATTGTCAGCTTAAAAGAGAAATGGTCATTTTTATCATTAAGTATGCTTTAGGGAAAGTTCTTCTGAAGTATCAGTTTTGAGGAGAAAATGTTTTAGTCCTTTGTCATATTCTGATTTACCATGGTAATTTAAGTCTTGCATTAATTGTATTGACCTAAAATTAGAAAAAAAAAAAAGTATATATATTTCAGTGAAGGAGACAGTATATCAGTTCTTGAACTCTCACTATGCATGTATCAATATTTAATATCTGAACTCATGAGAGGAGAGTATACATGAGTTACTGTAACCAAAATTACTTTCATTACTGCATATTGCAAAAGGGGAAAAAAAATCAATTCCTTGAAAAGAACAACAACAAAAAATCCAAGCTTTGCTTATTATATTTGAAGACATGTAGCTATATATGGACAAAAGTTGTTTCAATAAAGAATGAGCAAATTTGAAAAAGAGCTTTCAGTGAGGTAAATATACACACACAGAAAAAAAGATTGATGTAATATCTTTAAATTTATTTTTTTAAAAGAATGAGACTTAAAGTAATTAAAATGGTATCTTTCAACCCGGCAATTTGCCCAACATGTGTTTGTTTTTCATTCTTTCCAGTATTCCCTGCTCTCTGGCAAGAGTTTTAACACTCATTTTAACAATGGCAAAAAAATTAGAATGCAATTTTACTGTATTCAATAAATAGTATTGTTTTCAAAGTCAAATAATTTTGTTAACTTACTTTTACCTGTCTGCAGCTTCTCCTTGCTCTGTTACTGGAACTTTGAAGTTTTGCACGCACACACACAAAATAAATAAAAAATTTAGAAGACAAATCTGTTACCACCAAAGATGTGAGCAAAAAGGAAAAAACAAATGTTTTTTGCTGTGCTTGAGAACCGCATTCCTCAAAATGCTGAGGAAATTAATCTTATTTTAAAAGTGGAGAGCTGAGTAGAGGAAGTATTTGCATTGCCTACTTTGGATGCCTTCGCTTAAATGCTCTGCATTGAACATTCTCCTGGCACCTAAGTGCTCTGTAGGGGTATAACGCACTAAATGGAGAAAATCAGATAGATCATCACCTTATTGTGACATTTGAACTTGAACATGACTTCAGAAATGCAATCAACAGTACTTTCTTATGGTCAAGGGCAGCCAGAAAAAAAGTAGTGTAAAGAATATGTGCATGATGAGAAGGAACAGGCACATCCTTGTATACATGTTATTGTATACATATGGGATACCCCCATGGGAATGAGAACAAAGGTCTTCAGGCCAATCTGACCAAGGCCACGTGTTATTATATCACTACTAATGAATGCCATCCTTAGCAAAATTATAGCAGCTCCCTGAAGTATTCAGCCACAGGATATGGCTCCATTTGGAGGCACTCACAGAAACCAGGCCATTTTCTTCTTTGGGTAATGGTTCAGTCAGCATTTTTAAAGGGAAAAATGATCAATATTCATGTCAATGTCTATCTGTTTGAACTTGAATATTAAATTATTTCCACCGACTAAAACCAGAATACCAAGAATCCTCCTCAATAAATCCACCTAGACATATATGGAAATTGATGAGACTGAGTACAAAAAAGAAAGAAAAATGAAAAGACTCTCCAGATGCATTCAGACATCTGTGAAAACCACCTGGAAACATGTTTCTTTGGGTGTGTATTTATAAATCACTTGCCTAAGAAACTTGTTCCAGAATAAAAAGATTTTTTACTCCTTTTTTGTTACAACAGAAACCCAAGCAAATTGGTTTATGCTTTCCCATTACACCCTGATTTACAAATGTGTATGTCCAAGTTACATTTTTTTCTGTTTTTGTTTCCTCTCTTGTCTGATAAATATTTGTATGGATACATTTTCCAACATTAAAATAATTGTGAACATGTTTGAAAACAGAAAAAATCTTGGTTGTCTATACTACTTTCTTCTTTGTAAGCTGTTTCAATGAAAACTTGAGCTACTCTGAATTGAAAGAAACCTGTCTGAATTAGCCATTAAGTACTATCATAACACAAGTAGCAACACTGTAGTGTGTATTGTGTCTTTACTTTCATGAGAGGATCAAACAAAGTAATGTGTACGGTTTTTTTTTGCCCATGACATCAGAAGCAGATGTTGGTGGTATGGCAGTAGATGTTGAACCTTCCCACCAATATTCCATTACATTTTGTTTCCATGTGACAGATGGCAGCAGAGGGGCAGTCCGACAAAATGGCATCTGACATAGAAGTGCATATGAAGCAAAAATGAGTCACTGAATTCCTCGAAATGGAAAAAATGGCCTCACTGACATTCAACAATGGTAGAATATTGATAGAGGCCAAACAGTGGATGTGAGTACAGTGAGATGGCTAGTGTTGTGTTTCAGCACTGGTGATAAAAGTACGAAAGACAAGCCACACTCTGGACTGATATGCACAGTTGTCACTCCATGAAATGAAGAGTGTCTCAATCAAATAATGTTATTGTGCTCCTTGCATCTGTTGTTAGTTTCCATGGAAATAAATAGGAGACATTAATTTCCAAGTGACGTAGTATATTACAACTTATTCTTTGTGCAAAACATTTTGTTTTATCAGAAGATGTTCTGAAAGGCAGTAAACTGATATAGAAAATCTCACATCTCAAATTAAGGCTGCAGATAGACCCCCTGTAAGGACTTTAAATTACCTTCAGAAAATTTTGCATTATAACTTCCTTACCAGTAGGGTCTCAGAAATTGGAATAAAATTTACTGTTCCTTTTGCATTGTTCAGTAAGTAGATACAAATTAAATTTTACTTGATGCCATATGGTCTGTTCCTCTAAGAAAACTTACTGGAGGATAGAAGTTAATAGAAAATCAAAACTTCAAACTCTGATTCTTTCAGTTTTGTAATGAGAATACATTCCTGATCACAAAACATATTGACATTACAGTATCTGGCTCTACAGTGAAGGATTGCTGTCTTGAACAGTAGCCTTAATGTCAAAGTAAAAAATCAATGAGATGGCAACAAAACTCAGAGAAAGGATGATTCTCAGGCAAATGTTAGAGAAGAAATGACTACAAAATAATGATAAACCAAAGTGGAAAAGAGTGCAAAATTGCTACTTTTAATAAAAGATATTCAAACACTCCTGAGCAATGTTTCAAGTCACTAAAGCCTGGAATACAAGCAATCTTTTTGCTGCTGAATCACTGATGATAGTCACTACATAGCCCCTTTTTGTGGTCCATTTTGTAGACCAGCTTGTGCACTGTAGAATATAACAATAAGCATTTCACTGAGAAAATTTGAATAAAGGAAAGAAAGTGAATGTGAGGGAAACAAGGGGAGAAGTTTGGGGACAGGAAGGGTGTTGAGAGAAATAACTCCTTTGCTGCAAATAAAAGACAAAATTTAATGACACAAATTTCCTAGAACTTTGACTAAGTTAAATAACTCATTTTTCCAGTTTTCTATCAAAAATACATTAAATTTACCTGTAGGGAGCAGGAACTTTTTTTTTTTTTCTTTTTTTTTTCTTTTTTTTTCTTTTTTTTTCTGGATGTAAAGTTCTGTACGGTCTCGAGGGTGCATAAATTTGAAATGGCAAAAATTTGCTTCTATTTTAGGTACCATAACCCTTCTAATCTTATGACATTTCTTTAAAAATTATTAAAACACATCTGATTATATTAAAAAAAAAAAGAATCTAAGGAAAGAATAATAATAAAAATTATATACAGCTCTAGACAGAGCAGCTCACTGTGCATATTTCTTACATTTTTATTTTTTAAGTTATTATCTTTTGCACGTTAAGTCATACCATTAAGTAAAAAAACTTATATGCAAATGTAACTCTTTTCATAATACTATGCAGTTCACACCTATTTCCCCCCTTCAGAGAACAAAGCACAATCTCTTCTCTAAATACTCCTGGAATTTACACTGATGTTACATCAAAGACCTCTATCTGGGGTCAGTCTTCCACTGAGACACAGTGTGTTCTCAAAACCATTTAATAAATGAAGAATAAACGAGAAAAAGAAAACGGTCAGTAAAACAATGAAAAGGACAGATGATGTGTCACAAAAATGTCTGCAGCGATTGCTTAACTGCTCTCAGAGAAGTTTTCAATACTGCAAGAGAGAGGACAGAAAAAAAAATAGTATATATTCATATGCTCTCCAGAGTGGAACTTGAACACAGAAATTCAAATACATTCTCTTCTGAGAAACAGGGGAAGAGGAAAAGTGGTTGAAAGTATTCTAGATATTTTCTGTCTATGCCCTATGGCACAGTAATGGTCTATGCCCTTTCTGCTAACCTGCCTTGCCCTAGTACTTAATTCTGCTCTTCCTCAATTTGCAACGTATAAACTTGCAGAAAATAAATATACCAAGGTTGTGATCTTTGGAGGGCTCCCTCTCAATGTGATGACTGTGCTGATTCAGGAACGTGAAAGCCGTTTCCTCCCACAACCCACATTTTTCCTTTCACTCAGTCCCTCTTCTACATCTCCCCCATTCTTTGTGTGCAGAACTACAACCGTCGGTGCTGACAAAAAATCTGTGGGCTGCAATGCCACTGCAAACACTGAAAACTGTGTTCTAGGCACGCCCTTACAAAAACACATATATAAAAGAGGGATTAAATCAAATTTGGGTGCCTTTTGTTGGATCTGCAGTGTTCAGATTTTCAGGATAGACCTGGGTTACTTTTTTATTTAGAGAAAGTGATATTTTAGAAAAAGACTTTGTACGGTATTCATGAGTTGGATTGTAATGTTTTGCTCCTTTCCATGTAAATACCTTTGACATTTTTGTTGTTAGATCTGCTGATTTGAACTGTTTCACTGGGATATTTATGTAAGAATCCTATTAAAAACTCCCAGTCATCTTTTGTGCGGCTGGAGCTTCTGTAGCTGTGGTGGCTTCATCACATTCCCAAAGACAGTGAGAGAAGATCCCAGGCACCCACATGCACAGCATTAGGGGGAGTCTCAATTGGTGTAGAAAGTCAATTCTAGGTTACATTCTATCTTTTCTTAGGAGGAGTACTGGAGGGTCTCTTCCGTCCTGTTCTTTCCCCGGTGTTCCTATTTCTGTTTTAAACTGACAATGTGCTCAGCCCTATAGAATTGTTTGCTCACTTCCATGGGTGGGATAGGGAAAGAACTGGAAAGGTTTAAGTGTGAGAACTCATGTTTTGAAATAAAGATAATTTACTAGGCAAAGCACAAAGCTATCTGCACAAGCAAAACAAAAGAGTGAAATCATTCACTATTTCCCATCAGCCAGCTGATGTTCAGCTACTTCCATGAAAGCACAACTCAGAATCCATAACAGGTTTTTTCTTTTTCAGAAGACAAATGGCATTACTGCTAACATCTCCCCTCCCTTCCTTTTACTTGCCCCCAAATTTTATTGCTGAGCATGACATACGGTCATGCTTTGGCCAACATGGATCAATTGTCCTGGCTGTGTCCCTTCCTCACTTCTGGTGTTCCCCGTTCCCCCTCACAGCCAGGGCAGCATGAGGAGCTTTACTCAGTGTCAACATTGCTCTGCAACAACTAAATCTTTGGTCTCTTAGCACCAATATTTTTACCAGCAAATCCAAAACGCAGCACCACATGAGACTGGTGAAGAAAATTAGCCACACCATAACACTACCCCTAAAGTGATATGTACCATTCTTTATAGCTCTTGCAAGTGATCCATACTCTGCACTGGAAAAACATTCTTGTGATGTCTCTGTGTATACGATCCAATAGAGAATAACAGCCATAATTATAAGGCCATTGTCGTGTATGCATTTAAGAGAATAAGAAAAGACAAATAATGAGCACCTTTACCTCACTGTGATTTAATTCTTTTATTTTTCTCTTTACATAGTATATTGCTTATCTTTTATTTTTTCTCTCTTTATCTTTTTCTTTTTTTTTTTTTTTTTTTTTTTTAAATCAGTATTCCATCGTGGCTTCCCCCCTTTCTGCCTGCCCACTCCTTGTTTATAGTTGTATTTAGGAAAGTTTTTTCCCCTTGTTCGTTGCTGCTGTTTTCCTTTTCTATGCCCACCTCCCTACCTTTTCCCTTCCCCCTTTTTCCTTTCCCAGGATGTGGGTCTGTAGATTCCTTTGCCCCCTGTTATGGAACCAGTCCAAGCCAGGCTGAACTTTGATGAGCACAATTGGAAGGAAAGAATTAGATATTCTTCTAGTGTAATCACTTGCAACCAAATAAAACCTACTGATAAATGTTCTTGAAAATATATTCTGATTTCATATATCTCCATTCTATAGATCCAATTTAATATTCCTTTGAAGATTTGTGCATTCATCATAAAGAGGCTATAATAGCTGGCTACTGGCTCCCCTCAAGTTGCTCCTTTTTGTGCATGAGAAAATGAAAGCATTCAAAATCGGAGAGAAGAAATGAAGCTGAGACTCTCCAAGATATAGTTAATTTGTTGCTTCTGTCTGTTCAAGAAAAGAAAAAGCAGTGGCAGACATTTTTCTATCACTATCTGTTTACACTCCGTATTTTATTGCCTTCATTTCAAGGGAATTAGTAGTCTGCTGTTGAGTGATTTTCACAGCTAAGTATCTTCTTGCAATACCTTTCCTTATTTTGCTGTGGAATGCACACCAGGTCAAATACAGTCAGTTTTGTTTTGAGCTGAAAACAGACTTCATCAAATATTACTCTACATTGCACAGTAATGCAGATGATTCATTCAGCCTCTCTCTCTTTTTTTTTTTTTTTTTTTTTTTGTAAATAAGAGCTGTAATTCTTATAATTACATTTGTCAGGATTTTACAGTTCTGCATTAATAAATGCTTAATATTTGGAAAGAAGAGAGGTAAAATTTTCACTTTATGACCCACGATGCATTTCAGAACAACAAGCTAGGACTTAAGCGACCAGATTATGAAACTTTTGCTAATATGACAATGTACTGATTTCTTGAAGTGAATGGATCTTCTCAACTGAGTAAGTACATTTAGGAGTATAAAATATGCTACATAATATCCAACTGCTCCTACAATCTTAAGTGTTTTTATACAGTTAATGAAGACTACCAAGTTTGACACGTCTTCTGTTCTGCAGCTGACTCTAACTTGCCAAAAGTTGATTGATTGATTGATTGATTGATTGTGGCATTGTAAGATAATACATTGTGAACTCATACCAGGCAAATTACTCTAAAAGGAGCAGTGACAGTGTGCCTCTCTTCTACCTGTGTAATTTAAGCTAAGCGTAACAGTCACTGGAAATACAAAACCTCTGCAAATTAGAGATGCAAAACAACAAACACACAAAGCAAGCGATTGCAAACTTCAAACCATTTATCATGATCTGTAATTATAATCACATATCAGTTCTCCAGGCTTGACCACAGCCTTAAGAATGAATTAGATGTCCTCTGTTCTTGATCTGCTCCACCATTTTGCTTCTGATTCCCTCAGATACTAGAACTGTTTAATCAGGAGAGGAGGAGGGCTCAGGGGAGACCTTATCACTCGCTACAGCCACCTGAAAGGAGGTTGTGGCGGGGTAGAGGTCAGTCTCTTTTTCCAAGATAACAGTAATAGAATGATAGGTGATGGCTTCAAGTTGCACCAGAGGAGCTTCAGGTTGGATACTGGGGAAAATTTCTTCTCTGAAAGAGTGGTTCTGCACTGACACAGGCTGCCTAGTGAGGTGGTGGAGTCACTATCTTATTTTAGGGAGAAGGTGTTTTTGTCAAGTTCTGGAGATCTGAAAACAGTGATCCATGCATGCATATGATAACAGATTTTGACTGTACTTTAAATGAAAATGACTGTATTAGAAGCAATGTTATCCTAGAAGTATGATTGCAGAGACAGCTAGTGGGAAATTTTTAGATCACTGAACATAAAAAGAATTTTTTTTTATATATTAGATGCATGGATTGTCCTTTTTTTTCAGAACCACATGGCAAAATTTACTTAAAGATTATATTTATCAAGTTTCATATTAAAATTGCTTATGTGGCCATGTGCTATTCTTGTTCACAAGAAATAAAGATTTATTTCTTATTCTTTTTAAATTGATCTGATCACAAGATATTTTTGTAACTAAGTGACCAGGAAGAAAGTGATTCTCAACGTATTGCTAAAAGATGTTACCAAACTTTATGTTATCCTTTCTCCATGGTTCTCTTATTTGTATCAACTCAAGGAAAGATAGAACTATGTTTTGAAAGTAGGAAAACAACATTTAGAGGAACAGACTTTCTTGTTATATATCTTTGCTTCCTCTGAAAGATACAGAAGGTGGGATCAATTTGCATGACTACATGTGCTTTCTCTGGGAAGACTTATATTTTCAGATTGCACAAAAAGCACCTTTGATGGCATTCACACCAGAAGCAGGATGTAAATGCTTGTCATATACATTTGGTAAGAGATGATGTGTCCTGTCATCATGCTGGTAATAAGGATTACCATTAATAAAGAATTATAGTCTAATTTCAAATACTACTTGACTACCCTAACTTACAACTACACTAATTAAAATTAATTTGTGAATTACAAAACTTTAAAACCTGTATTTTGTTCATTGCTTTGAAGAAAACGCAGTTTACAAAGGGAACTTACTCTGCTATGGCAGTTTGATCCTAGATACTGAAGGCAGATTGAGTGAACAGCTATGAAGAATTTTGACAGCATCACTTTACAATTACTTGAAATCTTAGATAGCAGTAACAACAAAAGAAAGGTATGGAACCTACCCATATTCACTACAAAACTGTGTTAATTCTGTTTCTATGTTGTACTCTGCTTTATAATACAGGTGTAGAAAAGTATGTTTCTACCTAGAGATGTGACACAAAAAAATAGAAACCAAAACAAAATCACAGAGAGGGTCAGGCTGACAATTTCTGTCTTATTTTAATACAGGGCAGTTATTTATTTTTGTCAGCTGATTTTATTTAAATATGCCATCCTGTATGTATGCCTGTTCTTTTCTTGAGAGTCTTTTCCCATTAACTGAAAAAAGATCCACTCATTAAAACATAGAGTAACAATGATGAAATCAAATAAAAAAAAAAGTAACCTGTGCTAAACAAAATAGCAGCAGTATATTTTCTGTTTCCATCTGCTGTTAATATATTACAAATATATATATATGCACATAGATATAGCTTCTAGAAACTGTAGAAACTGTAAAAATAAGTATATGTTAATATATATATTATATTAATAAGTATAATGCAAATTATATTATGTCTTACATAATAAGTATATAATGCAACCTTGTTTCATTTCCTGAGATCTGTGAGAAGACAATGACCATCCTTGTTCTTGCTCTTTTCCATTGTTTCTTCCTATTATTCAAAGTGCAGACTATTCTTTGTTCCTCATCTTCTGCAATTTTTGGAGGGCATAAAAGCATTTTGTTCCTTCCCCAGGCCCAAAGCTCACAACAATACCCATGTCAAGATAATACATTTGTGAGCCATCTTTGTTCAAATTCTGATTTTTTTTTCAAGGGAGAAATATTTTGCAGCTTTGAAAGGGACTCAGATCACAGTGACCAGTGCTGGGGATCAGGGTCATCTTGAAGTTGCATATACGGGGCAATTTAGATCTTGTCCTGTTTCCAGACTTTGGAGTGAAAAACACCAGAATTTCTACATTCTTTTCAGAGATTGATACTTTTCTTTCTTGCTGTTCTGAGAGTACACTGAAGACTGCCTTTAAACACTGAAAGGAAATAAACAGAATGTTTACTTATGGACATGATATGCTTCAAATATCTGTCATTAACTTGATTAAAAAATAGTTTTTAGGTAGTTATATATTACAGTTTTTGGCCACTTTCATGTGTCACAGAGTTAACTAGATCAATCTATGCCCATTACAGGGAGCAGTAGGTCCCTGGGACCCCTTCTGGTCCCACAAAATCGGAAGGAAAGGGGAAAAATAGGGTAGGGAAACCAGAGCTGGCTCAAGGAAGAAAAAAGAAACAGCAGCAATGATCTATGGAGGAAAACTTATTTTACTATGATATCAGAATGCAAGATAATGCAATATAATACAATCTAAGTGAAATTGAGACGAATAAATCAAATAAAATAGGAGAGAGAGAGAGAGAGAGATTCCTGAGACCGATCCAAACCTGAAAAGCTTGGTACGGCTAGGAAAGCACACTCCAGCATCCCCCTGCAAGGTAGTAAGTGACTGCCCAACCAGATCCTATTACTTCTGAAATGTACAGGGACAGGTCCTCAGAGCATTAACACTTTAACTCCCAGTGCACTACATGATGTATGTGGAATATCAAAAACCAAAAATCACAAAACCATGACATCATGCTAGAGTGGAGGAAAACATATTGAGATTTTGATCTCACTTGATGATGCTGATCTCATACATAGCTCCACATAAATATTTATATACAAACACACACCGTTGGTGCCCTAGATACACAGTAGGATAAATAAAACATAATTGCACACTATATCAAAAACATTTTCACTTGGCTATTTTTCATAAGAATAAGAAAAGAAAGTCAAGCTGGCATAAATAGTCCAAGATTATGCATCATTACCAATGCATCCTATGCCAATTACACTCACTAAGAGAACAAAAGAGTTGAGAAACACTTTTACATTTATTCTGAGGTGTTGTGGGTTTTTTTTGTGTTATCGAGAGTTTGTCTTTCCATAAATTTTGCTACTAAGCTAACATTTGAGTACTGCAAATGTTTATTTCCTAAATGTTTGTTGAGTCTTGGTGAAAGAAAACTTACAAAAATGAATAAATATAAGCAAAAGAATTCATTGTGAATTGCACAATGGTAATTTATGCCTGGCAGATTATTATACTAACTTTATTTTCCATGCTGCTTCTTGAAATATAGTCAATACATTCTTTAATTAAAGACTTTCAAGGGAGAGTTCATGTTTTTATCTGTTTCTTCAGGCTCTGAATAATAAAAAAAAAAGAAAAAGATAAAAGGATCTGCTTGCATTATTTTCCTGTGGTGCTGAAATTTGTTTTATAAGAACTACAGTATAGTATTATTAGAATGGCGTTGTTCAGTTTTATATAAGTAAAAAGAATTCTATTATGTTAGACTCTATATCTCATCTAGCAGAATTTTTCTTTCATCTAAAATTCCATTTGGAGTTTTGTCCTCATGTGACTGGATACTGCTTAAATGAAATCTTTTTCTTCATTATTAGTTCTGTTTTCCTAAATTTACACAAAAAAATGCATCTTATTCATTAGTATGCTCGTAAACTTTGACCATTCATCGGATTTTTCTTTTAATGTGTTTGTATGTGTCATCAATTCTTGTGACTGGTTCCTTTTCTTTCAGCTCATATACTTTTGAATTAATATTCAAATTCTCAGACCATTTGTAAGCATGCAACAAAATACTTCAGTCATATGAATATATTTACATACACCTCTCAAAACTTTGCATTCTTTTCAAGACCATCTAGGAACTCTCCTTAAAACTTTCATAGAATCATAGAATCACCAAGCTTGGAAAAGACCTTCAAGATCATCCAGTTCAACTGTTTACCTATCATTAATATTTTCCACTAAACTATGTCCCTCAGTACAACATCTAAATGTTTCTTGAACACCTCCAGGGCCGGTGATTCCACCACATCCCTGGGCAGCCTGTTCCCACTTATGCACAATGATTCAGAACTGCATAAATAATATTTCAGGCAATTTTGTAATTTCATGAATAAGTATCAAAACAGGGAACTACTAGGCAGAGTCTAGTGGGGCTCTATAAAGGTGATGAGGGTCCTGGAGCATCTTGTTTATGAGGAAAGACTGAGAGAGCTGGGACTGTTCAGCCTAGGAAAGAGGAGACTGACGGGAGATCTTAGCAATACTTCTAAGTATATAAAGGGCTGGTAGAGAGAATTGGGCCAGGCCCTTTATAGTTGTGCCCAGCAACAGGGCAAAGAGTGGAACACAGAAAATTCCATACAAGCATGAGAAAAAACTTATTTACATTGAGATTGATAGAACACTAGAACCAGCTGCCCAGAGAGGGTGTGGAGATTCCTACTCTGGAGATAACCAAAACCCACCTGGATGCTTTCCTTTGCAACCTAATGTAGGGAACTACAGTATAGTCTCTCTAAATCTATTCATCCCTGAAATGTCCCCTTCTTGGTGCCAGCTGAGATTAGTTTTCTCCGTGATCTCTACAAGTTATCTGTACATCGATTTCTCGAATTAGGAAAGCCACATCTTCTTTCCAAAAGTTTTCTAGCACTTCTGTGAAGCTTAACAAAGTGAACTCTGCCAGGCCAATCTTCCTCAAATGTTACGTGCTTAGTACAGCTTTGCAAAGAAGGGCACTTTACATACACCTTCTGCTGACCTAAAGCATGTCAGCTGTGACAAGTAGAGATCATTTGAAGCTGAACTGGAAAAGGGCTCCTTGGAATGTCCTTACTAGTCTGCAGACAGTGTGTGGGATTGTTCCCATGCGGTTAGCAGACACATTCACCCACAGTCTCTCTCTGGTCTATTTATTTTTCCCTGCTAGTCCTTTTCAGTTTGACTTTAAGTAATTTTTGAATTTCTACGGTCTTTTATTATATATTGACAATAATATTTCATACTTTATATAATCAACCAAAATGTGTCTCTGACTTTTGTACTGCTAGATGTGTATTTTTTCCTCTAGCTCTGAAGTCCTGAAGATGCAGTGGAATTACGTAATCCCTGAGCAGTGAATGTGATTAGTAGAGGAGCTTTTTCCAGGAAGCTTTCTCTCCTCTCCCTCAGATTATGGCATCTTTCTAAATGGCATTGTATACTGGATTAGTTGTGTTGACCAAAGTTTATACTTCAGTCTAAGAATGGTGAATGTTTCCTCAGGACTGCTCTAAACTGCTTTTAAAGAGCAGTGTTTACTATTAAAAGTCCTAAGATATTTCTATATAATTACAATTTTCAGGACATACTTTCTAAACAAATATCATGGAAGAAATACAGTGTTAGCCTCATCTTGCTCACACAACCCTTAAAAGGGTCATTTCAGGCAAATTTGTAACATTAAGCAGATTTCTTCTCACCTGTGTATCCACTAATAGCCTGGCAAAGATTATTCTAGAGACTGACAGAGATTATATCACTCTGTCCAGAATTATCTCATTCATATTTTTCTCTCCTTATTCTTATTTACAGCATGGATTGCAAGTAATGGTATGAAAATCTTTCAGTGCTCTGTTAAATTAAAAGATGGAAAACCAGTAAAAAATAAACTTCTTGCAGAATATTAACCTCACAATATTTAGAATGCCTGTAAATAAGATGAACAAATAATTTACAACAAGTAATTGAGTGGCTGAATTTTATACAGTTCTGGAGATGAACTCAGAACACTAGAATATGCTCAATGGCATGCATTATTCACTGAGTAATTCACAAAAGATTTTTTTACTGCAGAGAACACTTAAATCAAATTGCAGTCATTACTACTCTGTGCAATTAAGACTGCTTAAATTTACATATGTCACAAAAGCGTCTGTAGCATTTTGTTGCAATATTCCAGTTCATAGTCTTGAGTGGCTAAAAGAAAGTCTTCTTGATAAAAGAAAAGTAATTCAGAAGAATAAATTTGGTATTGTCCAAATTACTAAAGGCATCATGGTTAGATTATCTAAGCACACTAATATTACAACATTTGCAAGCAAACTTGACTGTACAGTCCTGCAAGGTGTTCATTATTTCTGGAACTGTGCAAAGCTGTGTCTTCTTACATGTCACGTGACAAGAAGAATTAACACAGTTAATCCAAATCCAGGTAATCTTCAGTGAAGGCCTAACTTCTCCAAACTTTTTATAAATTAGTATTTGCTGGAATGCTGCAAGACTTTTTTTAGTGTGATCCAAATAGTTAAATAAAAATGTTTGAAAAATTCTGTTTGTTTTTTTTTATTTTTTTCACCGAGTTACATTCCTAAAACATTTGTTCCTGATGAACTGTATGGAAATGTAGAGAGAACATGTTTGTTGTATTACTGGTCTTACCTCTTTCTTACTATGCACTAAGTCAGTGTTAGAACCTATGTTAAGAATATTGTGCAAGAAACACAGCTTTGTATTAGTTTTGTCAGTGTCCAGCATGCATCATCAGCTGACTGGCAAAACTTTGTTCCCTAATGAAGGCTTTTCACTTAAATGATGAAACTGGATTCCCTTCACTGGGAATAATAATTTGCTTGTAAGTCAAATCAGGAGAAGTTATCATATAGCAGTGGGGAGTTGGGGAATATTTAATTTATTTAATATAGAGAGATTAGTTTAAAGGTTAGTTTGGCCCTGTAGACCAAGCAGTGCAGGATGTGATAAGGAAAAGCTCCATCAGATCCCAGTAAGTGGCAGAAGTAACCAAAAGAGGGATGCAAGAGGGATGCTAGCATGTTAGGGAAATTTATGTTTTTAACTATTCAGGCTTTTTTTTTTTTTTTTTTTTTTTTTTGCTTTTCTTTTTTGTTTGTTTGTTTTGTTTTTGTTTTTGTTTTTGTTTTGTCTTGCACTGGCTTCTGTTCTCTCCAGGCCTCTCCTGTTTATTCTTCTGTTACCTACTTTTTGCTTTTTTTATACTCTTTTCCTGTAGTTATACTCATCTTTCTCCTGCCTCCGTCTTCTTCCATACAATATTTGTCCCTCTAATTCTTCTCTAACTCCTTTCCTTCTTTCTCAGTGGTACACTCTAATTAAACTATTCTCTCTATTCTCCAAAAATCTGCATTGTGCTCTCAAAGAGGTAGCATCTCTTTCCTAACACTGCACCGTTCTCAAGCTTGATAGAAACTATATGAGATATTAGTTGTCTATTGCAAAATAAGTACACTGTCTAACACAGGGGAGGTGCTGTCATAATAATCCTGATTAATAGTTCTACTATGGCAATAAATTACTAATATATATGTGAGAGACAGAAAGGCACAGCAGGTGGCTGAGGAGTTATACTGGAAAACTGAATGAGGAAAGGCCATCCTGGAGAAAAAAAAAAAAACAAAAAAAACCACAAAAGTTTAAAAATGTTAAAAGTCTGAGGTTACTATCATTTGCTTTTGCTATAAAATATTTGAGGATCATTTTGCCTAAAACAGATTATAGGTCAGATTCAGAAACATAAATAAATCCTAGGCAAAAAATGAACTTGACCTCAAGTTACTTCTGAACTTACTATTTTTTAATTACTACCTGGTATTGTGCAAAGCATTTAAGACTGTCTTGCATGACATTCTCATCTCCAAATTGGAGATACATGGAGCTGATGAACGGATACTTGGTGGATAAGGAATTTACTGGATGATTGCGTTCAAAAGTGTTGGGGTCATTGGCTCCACATCTAGCTGTAGAAGTAACAAAAAGAGAGATGCTAGCATGTTAGAAGCCTGCAGCATAAGACAGGAATATATTACATTGGGCTAAGAGGAAGACCACAAAGATGATCAGAGATCTGGAGCACATCTAATGAGAAAGGGTGAAAGAGTTGGGCCAAGACAGCCTTGAGAAAAGAAGGCACCATGGACACCCTAAAGCAACTTTCCAATATTTATCACAGAGTGTAGTGACAGGAAAGCAGTAATAGTACAGTAGATATAGATTAGGTATAAATAAAAAGATCATTTCTGAGAGTATGATGTACCATTGGAATAGTGCCTTGGTTTTTGGTGGGATAAAGTTAATTTCTTTGTCAGTTTAAACTGACAGCCACACAACCAGGAGCATCAGGGAACAAGACAGAAGGACCCTCCAGTACTCCTCCTAAGAAAAGATAGAATGTAACCTAGAATTGACTTTCTACACCAATTGAGACTCCCCCTAATGCTGTGCATGTGGGTGCCTGGGATCTTCCCTCACTGTCTTTGGGAATGTGATGAAGCCACCACAGCTACAGAAGCTCCAGCCGCACAAAAGATGACTGGAAGTTTTTAATAGGATTCTTACATAAATATCCCAGTGAAACAGTTCAAATCAGCAGATCTAACAACAAAAATGTCAAAGGTATTTACACGGAAAGGAGCAAAACATTACAATCCAACTCATGAATACTGTACAAGTCTTTTTCTAAAATATCACTTTCTCTAAATAAATAAAAAAGTAACCCAGGTCTATCCTGAAAATCTGAACACTGCAGATCCAACAAAAGGCACCCAAATTTGATTTAATCCCTCTTTTATATATGTGTTTTTGTAAGGGCGTGCCTAGAACACAGTTTTCAGTGTTTGCAGTGGCATTGCAGCCCACAGATTTTTTGTCAGCACCGACGGTTGTAGTTCTGCACACAAAGAATGGGGGAGATGTAGAAGAGGGACTGAGTGAAAGGAAAAATGTGGGTTGTGGGAGGAAATGGCTTTCACGTTCCTGAATCAGCACAGTCATCACATTGAGAGGGAGCCCTCCAAAGATCACAACCTTGGTATATTTATTTTCTGCAAGTTTATATGTTGCAAATTGAGGAAGAGCAGAATTAAGTACTAGGGCAAGGCAGGTTAGCAGAAAGGGCATAGACCATTACTGTGCCATAGGGCATAGACAGAAAATATCTAGAATACTTTCAACCACTTTTCCTCTTCCCCTGTTTCTCAGAAGAGAATGTATTTGAATTTCTGTGTTCAAGTTCCACTCTGGAGAGCATATGAATATATACTATTTTTTTTTCTGTCCTCTCTCTTGCAGTATTGAAAACTTCTCTGAGAGCAGTTAAGCAATCGCTGCAGACATTTTTGTGACACATCATCTGTCCTTTTCATTGTTTTACTGACCGTTTTCTTTTTCTCGTTTATTCTTCATTTATTAAATGGTTTTGAGAACACACTGTGTCTCAGTGGAAGACTGACCCCAGATAGAGGTCTTTGATGTAACATCAGTGTAAATTCCAGGAGTATTTAGAAAAAGAAACTTAAGTCAACTACAGATAGAGATATGGAAAAGACATTAAAATGCTAAGAAAAGGCTGTGAAACTCCCTTGAGGTTTAAATCATGGATCAGATAGTAAAAATCCAACTTATCTCTCTTGATCAACATCACTATTTTTACAGATGAAACATTATCAGAAGAGATCTTTTAAAATCTGCAGCAAATGTAAAATTTGAACAGAAAATTTCACCACCTCAAGAAGACTAAATTGAAATATTTTGTAACGATAGAAAATTTAGATTCTTAGTTTTCTAACTACATATTAAAAAGAGAGTACAGCAGGAATACCACACAATAACAATGCATTTGACTGGTTAGTAATCTTACTTCTATTTCACGTTTGATATAATTTAGCTATAGTCTTGTAAATTTCAGAACTAAAGAATGTTGGTGATATTAGTAGCAAAATAAATAATTAGATTTAAATATTCTCCTTTGACATTATCTGGAATTAATTCCTATGCACCACAAAATACTGAATATCTCAAATACTGTTTGGTCCCCTAGGACAAGGAATTAGCCATTGTCTGCATCAGGGATGGCTGGTTCATTAAATGCCTTTATGCAGAATTCCTAGACCTAGCCCAAACTGAGGCTGAGCTCTGCACCAGAGTGAAATCTTCTCCATTGGACTGAATATTAGGTAGCTCTACAATCTGTATATTGTATGACTAAAGGTTTGGAAAATATGCCTACATGTCCAAGACAGATTTGTGTTTTCATATAAATTTGATTTATGTGAAAAAGGAGCTTTCAAGAGGTACGACAGATCAAAAAAAGAATGACTACTTTGACAGCTTCTAATTGTTTCTGTCAGCGTTATTGCATTTATAGATCTGGATGCTGTTGAAGGAGCTGCAGGAGATAGGAAACAGTGATTTATAAATCACTGATCCTATTTTGCTTTTGAATCTTATGAAACTGAAAATTTCCAGTTTCAGCAATGAAACAAGGAGTGATTCTGCTTTCTTGTGTCGTTTTAATGCTAGGATGATTCATGCAGATATTCAAATGATGTAATAAACAGATAACCTTTTATGTTAATAATAATGGAAGTCACAGATCCATTGGCAGCAGAACAAGCTCTATCTAGATTACTTCAAAACAGATATTCTCAACCATGAAGAGAACTGCATTAAACAATGGAAATATATTTCCTCCAAACAAATTAATGAGAGTGTGTGACATATTGGTTATGAAAAGTAACTCTCATAGAAATAAAATATCCCAGTTTGATCAGTTCTGGCATTAGAATTATTATTAATATCAAAATGTTGTTACATTTACTGTGGTGGAAACTGCAGAAAAGTTTAATCTTCACAGGAAGGTTTACGTGAGTTTCTCTAGCAAAATCAAATCATGCAGTTTCCTGAAGGGAAAGAACTGAAAATATAACTTTTGGTTAAATCTTTTTCCAGAATTCTCCTTGTGTTTGGTATTTCTGGCTTCCTGCTTAATACTGCTGTGGTTTAACCCGACAGGTGGCTCAGCATCACAGTCATTTGCTCACTCCCCCTCTTCCCAGTGGGATGGAAAAAAAAAAAAAAAAAAAAAAAAAAAAAAAAAAGAAAAAAAGCAGTACTTTAGGGTTTAGATAAAAGTATTTCCAAAGATAGACAAAAGGAAAAGGGTATTTGTTATAACTGTGCATAGATATAAATGGATATAACAAGTGGTGTACAAGCAATTGCTCACCATCCCCTGAATGATGCCCTGCTAGACCTCGAGCAGCTGAAGACAATGAAATGAACTCCCATTCTCTTCAAAACTCCATAAGCATGATGTCGCATGGTACAGAATATCCCTTTGGCCAGTTTAAGTCAGCTGTCCTAATTTTGCTCCCTCACAACACCTTGAGCTCTTTGCTGCAAATGGCCTTGGCTCTGTACAACACAACTTAGCAGAAATGAGAAACAGTGTGTTATCAACATTGTCTTTCTCCCAGAACCAAAAGAAAACAATTTCATCTCAGATGAAACAAAGACAAATATTAAAATTCCTCTTAAGAGTTACAAAAGAAGTAGAAAAATAATTCAAGGAAATAAAATACATCACGTCTTCTTAAAAGTTACTCGAACTAACAACATTTGGGCAATATCTGCTTGTTATTTTCCCAGAAATTTTAAGCACTCAAAACCAAAATCAGATATAGTATACTATTTTCTGTAAGTACAATATTACTTCAATGACTTGTGGGATATTGGCACAATGGCTGTTGCAACACTACTTCACATTGATTGAGGGAATAAGGTACAAGGAATCCAATATTCATTGGAATTGGTCTTTCTTGTGCTTATGCAACATGTCCAGATCCTGGTCTCTCAGATGTATTTTTCATCTGAATACATTTCAGTGTATACATACACTATCACTTTCACTGTGAATTAGTTAAGGAAAGTTCTCCTGCAGGTATTTCAAAAGTCTTTATGAAATCATTATGGAAGCTGTAGTATGATCATTACAGGATCAAGAGAGAAATTATTTGTTCGCTGATCAATACTCTTATCTCATGTTTTTCTCCAAGACAACTCTGCAAAGCACATGTTTCTAAGTGAATGCAGAACAGCACTTTCCTGCTTCATTCTGTATTATTTATTATGAATGCAATGCCAAGTAATTGCGGAGAACCTAAACCCAAAACTCAAGGACATTCTCTTACAGATTTGTAGATTTATCCTGCCTCTCCATCAGGAAATTACAACTCAGGAGGTATTTGATGTGTGTATATTCTATGAAATATATCACTGAATTAATATTATAGAAAAACTTTGTTTTTAATATTTCTTATGATGAAGCAAAATGCATTGTCACTCAAACTTATCTGTTCCTTCCATCAAATCTCTTAAAGCTGTAGACCTCCATAGTATGTACTAAATGATTTAAGATGCTGGGGTAAGCCAGAGTGATAGTGCAAAATGGATGTTGTTTAATATATGGAACCTTGGAAGTGAGCATCAGATAGTGAGAGAAAAATCAATGTTCAGAGTGATACTAGCCCCTAATTTTTTTCTGTTGTGGTTTTGTTGTTGTTTTGTTGTTTGTTTGCATGTTTAGTTTGGATTATCATCACAAAATATGGGGGTAGTTCATGAAAAACCATTCCTCAGCTAAAAGCTGTTTTTTCGCTAGAAGTAAAATCTCATGACAAGGTCAAGCCAGCATTCACTGCTTGTGCAGAACTGCTCATCTCACTTCTCTCTGCAACTAATACTGAATAGATTTTCAGGCACATATGTGGCAAAGGAATGTCTTCCCTGAAATTCCTGTTGTCATAGATTTGGTGAGTACACCACAACAGAGATGAAGTTAACAGAATTCAAGCAAAGCATCCTGCAAATAACTTCTGCTTTTAATTTTCTTCAGAATGTTTTCATAGCTCATGGTACAATGATCAGAGCCACAAGTCACCTTCATGTTCACACCCTTTGACTGAATGTGAGCTGGACCCAATGGATTATTTCCTTAGCTCTCTGGTGAAGCAGTAGGTTTGCTTTCTGCCAGCTTGGTCACTTTATTGAAGCATGAACAGTATGAACTATTTTCTTATTGGAAGTCATTGATAGAAAGAACAATTTTAATGAAATAATTTGCTTTTTTTGTTCTTAGTTGTTTTTTTTTTGTTTGTTTTTTGTTTTTTGTTTTTTGTTTTTTGTTTTTTTTTCCCCCTATAATCTTAGCATTCTGTTTTATTTCACTTACCTTAGCAATAAATAATTATTTTATCTTTTCTCACATTTATTCAGTAACACTTAGAGGACTTCTGCTTTTAATCAGACTTGAATCTTTTTCATTTCCACTGAAAATGTTAATGTCTGTACTATGTTTATATGTATTAAGCCTTATTTCAATTATATTGCCTTGAGATGTGAAGAGTTGTGGGATTTGCTGCAAACAGTCTTGCTGAAGGCAAAAAAAATTCCTGTCTGTTACCTTCTGTCTCTAATACAAGACGAAAAATAAAAAAACAATGCAGCATAACCAGTTTGACTCCTTCATTATAAATAAATGGTAGATTTTCACTATATTTTTCAATTCTAATAGATATTTTCAGTTTTTCAGTTTATTCATACTGACAACTATAGGTAAATCATAGGTCTAGATAAAATCACTGAATTTTCAGTTATTGAAAGCTAACATACAATGTATGTTCAAAGCCACTTGATTTATAATGCTAAAGTATTTTATGAATATAGAAAATCAGGAATTACTACTGTCACAGTATCTATACTATCCATTTTTACTCATAGGAAAAAGTGGTTCTGTTGAATTTAGAAAGATACATACTAACCTCTGAGTTTATGCTACATTTCCTTATTAAATGAAGAGTATCTTTTTTTTTTCTATTCAAATTTTGAACCCCACTTGTGCTATATTTACAGCACAACATGATTTAGTGAGAAGTAATATATTTCTTTTTATTCTTAACTTTTTTTTAAGAAAGAGCACAGTCCACATTCACAACTGAGATATCTGACTATTTCATTTTCTAAATAGAATTGATTTTTAACCTATGTACTTATTTAAAACTTTTTAAAGTTAGCACACGTCTTGCATAAGATCAAGACTAAGTTGCATTCATTCACAGTTCTAATGTAAGACTAAAAATGCATGTACTTGAAAGTGGCTCTTGATAAACAAAGTTTTCAAGGTTCCTTGAAAGTAGCGATAACTCAAATTCTACACTAATAAAAAGTGTCAACATGCATAGGTTAGACTTGTTCAAGCAAAATAAGAAAATGCTACTTCCCTTTTTTTCTTTTTTTCTTTCTTCTTCTTCCTCTTTTTTTTTTTTTTTTTTTTTTTTTTTTTTGTAATTGATAAGTTTAATGGGACTGAAGAAAGAGCAGCCATTTTAAAGTCTCTGAAATATCTTCCTTAGATATGTAAAAAGTGTGGACGTGCTCTTGCTGTCTTCCCAGCCTCCAGTATGGAAATGTATGAATCATTTGCTTTCAGAGCATCACTTGTTACAAAGACAAGCACTTCCATGCCATTGCAAGATGGAAAAAATCTGAACACTAACTTTGAGGCTTGTACAGGAAGGGCAATTAGATGTTCTTTCAGTTAATGAGCTGTGCTTCATTGATGGCTTTGATATAAGACGACTTATAAAACTGTCAAAGATGATTCAAAGAGTATTTTTTGCAGTGAAACCATGACCTAAATCACTCCTCATGTTTTAGGTTTACTAGGCATCCAACACCTCAGTTATCAAAGGAACTAAATATAAATCTAACATAAAGAGCTCTTGCTGTATAAGATATCTGACTTGACTTCCAAATAAATTGAAAGCAGAGCTTTTAAAAGCTTGAAATATAATCTTATTACAGATAAATGAATTACTGAGCTGATTCACTGACAAGACAGCTACATCTTCACTAAGATGCTTACTGACATTTTATACTTCTCTATGTAAAAAATAATGTTTGATGATAAACTAATAATAAAACCATGCTGAAGTTCCAGATAATTAAGAAACTAACAGAAATAATACAAAACAAAATTATTCATATTTCCTAAAGTAATTCTCTATTTGAAAATTTGTGTAGGTAAATGAAGGTACCAGAAAGATTGCTTCGTCACTTCTAGTTTCTATCCTGACATACTGAGATCTTATGCAGACTCGAGCAGTTCTTTGAGGTTGAAATTATAAACAAGATCAATAAAATCACCTCTTGACATCCATGAATCAAATCAGCCAAATATTCAGGCAACTTGTCTACTCCTCTTTCATTAGTTTGTGAACATAAATTAAACTGCATGATGCAGTAAAACAGAGATCAGCAATCTTTCCTGAAATAGTAGCTGATCTAATATTAAGAGATATCTTACAAAAGATATTTGCTTTGCTAAAAACATGTCTTATATATCAATAAGGCTACGAGGCTGTTGGTATCATTTAAAAAGGAATGTATTAATTTGTATCTTCAAATTGAGTAATTTACTGACTTTTTTTAAAGAAAAAATAAGTCTATTAAGACTATTTAAAATTTTTGATTGTCACTTCATTTGTATACCTAAAAAAGCCTGCTCATTAAGTCCATTTGATGATTTCTGATCCTAAAAAAGACAGAACTTTCAAACATCAGCAATAAACAAGATTCTTTAGAAAGCAGATATTGCAATATGAAAATATTTCATGCTGTGGACATTTAAAATAAGAACAAATAAACATTCATGTTGTTATTTCACAAAACTTAAGATTGAAAAAAGAATATGAAAATTTCCATTTCATGTTGCTGTTACTAGTATTCCAGCCTGTACACACATTTTTCTCAGTGGGAAAGGCAAATATAAATATATAGTTATTACTTCAATCACACTACAGACCAGAAACAGTCAAAATTTAGATTTCCTCTTCAACATTCAGTCATTGTATTTGTGCTTTTGTGAATACATCCACCCATAGGAGATATATAAAGAACTAGGCTGTGAAGAGACTTTATGATGCGTTTTTCTACAAAGAATTACTATCATGGAAATCTAGCTTTTGAGAATAAGGATATATATATAATAAAACTGATAAATCAAAATGAAAATTCATGATGAGACCCTTGAAAATAGCTCTATGTTTAAACATTTCCTCAGATCACCAGCATGGTGAATTGAATCTATTTTACCTTTCTCATGTGATTCACCTCTTCTTTGTGTAGCTCATAATTTTTCCATGTGTGCATGAAACAAACAGTGTATATATATTGTTATTTCCAGAGCTTTTGGTTTGTTAGTTTTAGATTGCAATATGCACTAGATATTAAAAAGAATGGGAAAAAAGATAGTGGTGGTGGCAGAGGCATAGGAATAGGACCTCATTAATACTGACTGTTCTCAAGACATAAGAACATGGCATGAAGAAATAGTTATGTACTAAAACCAATGGAGATTTTTCCATGAATTTCAGTGAGGCTGGAATTCACTGCCAACTTCATTCACTGAGTCAGATTTGGTAATGATGGAAATGCCAAAGATGACTTCAAAGGCAAGCTAGCTTGATCACCCTATTCTGATTCAATGTGCTGCATGTAAACAAATTATCAGTACCCTTTGAATCAAAAAGTAAAATGCTCCAGTGGTATCATTTTCATCTAAGTCTTATTTACTTAGTTATTTAGTATTTCTGTTGAGCATCATTTATTTCTTTTTTGATAGTAGTTTTATGACCATGTGAATAATAGAAAAGCACATAAATATATCTCTTAATTTTATGTTCCTGGTTTATGAGTGGTTACACAGATTTGGAAGAAAGAGAGAAACCCAGAAATCTATTTCATATTGACAGCCACCATTGATACTGATTTTCATAATAAGGGAAATCTCAAGTTTGAATGCTAGGATTCAATGCTGATTATAAACAGTTTGAGCTTTTAGTTTTGGTATAGTCAAAATCCACATGCAGATTACTAGTTGTGGATAAGAGAATGTATATTATAAGTTTCTAAACTGCCCTGAATTTCATTATTTTTCTTTGGATTCTTGGAAATCTGATATTTCACAGTTTTGATTGGTCAGTAATATATTAACAGCAATTGTTAATCTATTTTGGTATTTCTGTTTCAGGTCTTTTAGAGACAAAAAATTTTGAAACAGTTTTCATTTTTTCTTTATGATTTTCTGGCATTGATTTGGTCAGCTCTCATTTCACCCAATCGCATGTTAACTAAGAGAAAGTTACTGTTATTATGAGGCCCAAGTCTGGCTTAACATTTAACTGTTTTCTTAAATTTAATTGGTCTCATTGAAATCTTACGGCTTCTCAAAGGCATAAGTTGCATGCTTAAAAGGAAATATATACTGGAGTCCACCTAGGCAGTCACTTGAGAGGAGCTTTTACTTCAGGCAGGCTTCAACACATTTCATAAAATCAAGTAAATTTGTTTTGAAAGATGCAGCTCAGATCTACTTCTTTGAGTAGTTTTCTCTTTCTCCTTACAAAACCTTAAATGAAATTATTTTGTGCAAATTTAATCCTGAGAGAACGAAACAGAGTCCATCAGAGGGCAATGTTGTTCATTACTTACCTATTTTGCACACGTTTTCAAAGCTGAACACAAATTACAAGAAAGTGATTCATCTTTAATACCCTACTTTCTCAGGCAGTTCCAATTTTAAAGAAGGGTCTCATCTAGGCAGAGAGAGGGAGGGAAATGGAAGAGGAGGAAGGAAAAGAAAAAGAATGTTTCCATCTGTCACTTAGTTTTCTTCTAACAGCTGCTGATTTGACTAATGACAGTTGCATAATTACCATCTCACACGTGTTTGATAATGTGCTTTGTTTGGACTGCCAGTTGTCTTGATGGAGTACACTCAGTGGTGCTATTCAAGAGTGGAAACCTGCTTATTTAAAGACCATGTCTAGAGCAACTTGAAGAGCATGAGCTCCCTATCTGAAACATTCATGCCATCATTGCAAACATTTTTTGATGGTTTTTAATCTTCCCTCTGAAAATTCCACTGCCGGAAGGCATAAATACAGCCTTATTATAAATTGTTCTTGAGTGCACAAATGCGTTTTCATCCACATTGATACAAGTTTTCAAGAAAGCATAAATACTAGACTAACATCCACATTATTTTATCAATGCTTTTAAAAAGTATAGACAACAATAACCAGAGCATTTTATCATGGCTTTTATCCGTAGCTCACTGAATAGATATAATTTTCATTATCTCTTGATCTGTCAACAAAGATACTATCTATTATGATGACTCTCTTCAACCCATGAAGATTTGTTTCCAAATCCAACACTTCCATCTGAAATGCAATATTAGTAAAAATTGAAACATTTCTTCAAATCACTAAGTAATGTTCCCACTGCTCCTTGAGGAGAGTTTCTAACCTTATATAAAGTTACCTGGAAGCTTTATTTACATTCTGCACTCACTGTTCTATGAATGAATATTCTTACCAAAGACTACCTTAGAAAATAATGTAAACAAAGAGATATCTAATTAGAGTTCCTCAGGAATTATTTTGATACTGAAGCAAAAAGCTCTAACATTGTTTCACCTTTCTGTGGTGAAGCCCACATTAGCTGATTAAAAAAATAAATAAAATTAATTAAAACATTCCCAAGGAAACTCCCACAGTGCTCCACTGTCATGAAAATCTTCTTCAAAAGTAATTCTGTTTTTTGTTGTTGTTGTTGTTGTTTGTTGGATTAATACAGCATTAACAAATGAGAATCAAATTAAAAAACAAAGCAAAAGCAAAACAAACTTAAAAGGTCATTTGAAAGCTAGTTTCTTCAGTATAATACAAGATTCAGGCATGTAATCAAGGAGAATAATATTGTTCAGCAATTCCTAAATACAGATGAGTTTATTAGAGATCTGTATTATTAAGTGACTAGCAATTAAATATCTTAAGTTCTGAACAAATCTGATCAGTGTCTAGCATCATTTTAAAAATACTAAAGAAAATATTCGATAAGTTTGGCAATTACAGATTGAAAACTTACAAATCGTTGTCAACATTTATTCAGAAAGGACGTGTAAATATATTCAGAGGTTACTTTTTGCTTATAATTTTCTCGTCTGCGCAGATTCTTGGGACGCCCTCATTTCTGTAATGTAATTGCTTCCCAGTAGAGATTTAAGCACTCTGACTCAGATGTTAGTCATAACATCTGTCACATGTAGTTTATGATCACTCTCATCCTCTCCCTAGGGAGTGCATGAGGAGTGCTATGTTATTTTTTTAGGGTTTGATTCAAGGGAAATTTATTTTTTTATGTATTGCAACTTAATAACCTAGGCAAATAAATGGAGATGTGCTTTTAGTAGTTTACTATGATAACTTGTAACATATTTTATGAAATATTTTTATCTATTTTGGGGTAGTTAAACTGTAGCTGTTACAATAGTTAAATGCTCAGCTAATGTGCTCAACAACACAAGAAATGGCTGGTAGTCCATAAGAAGACTGTATGTCTCCTAGGACCCTTGGGATTTTTGCAGTGCAGAACAGTGATTATAGTATAATTCCAGTCCATTGACACTTTTTTTCACTGTAGTTCAAGTTAATTAGCTTTGTGGTTGGATTACTGGGTTCCCTCCAACTTTAATAACATCACTAGTGATGCCATCTGTCCCAGGTATTTTTCCTCTTACAGTCTTCGTGACTTTCTCTATCATGCATAAGGCAAGATTATTTCTTCGCGTCCCTTTTTATGTCATAGGAGGTGGTGAAGCTTGTCATGTTTGTCTCTATGCATCCTTGTAGAGCTGCTGGTAAAGCTCATCTGCTCCCTGCAGGATGCTATCTTTCCCTCTGTAATTACTCTTTCATCACTGTCTGAGAGGGACATCTGGTGTCAATTATCTGTTTTCTTCTCATCTTGCTACAGCTGTTTCTTTTAAGAGTATTTTAAATCATTTCTATGCTGCACCGTATTTTCAGATCCTTTGTGATCATTTATTTTCAAGGTCATGCAGTTCTTGAAGTTACAAATAATCATTTGTTTTCTCCTTTAATTTTTTCTTTTAACATGCATGTCCTATAAGCATTTGAATTAGTAAACTAATTGTGATAAAACACAATAGATATAGGTACTGGTATAATGAGAACTCTTTTTCAAAGAAACTGGTGAATTCTGTGTTCATCTCAACAGAGGAAGAGACTGAGGGAAGACTTCATGGTGGCCTGCAGCTCCTCACAGAGGAAAGGAGGGGTAGCACTGATCTCTGCTCTCTGGTGACAGCACAGGACCTGAAGGATAAGGAGTTTCCCCCATACCAAATATTTCTGCAGTATCTTAACCAGGTCCCAGACTTTCTCACACAGCATTGCTAGGGAACTCAGGCAAAGCTGGTGAAAGAAAAATCCTACAGTGAAATTTGTAAGATCTTGTCAACAGCAGAGTTCTAGATGGTGAATAAAAGTCTGTTTACTTGAAGTAGATAAGAAATTTGCAAAAACAGATAACAGATACTCAACTGTTTTATTCCAGGCTACATATGTAGGTGTGGGACAATCATTTATTCAAGCTAAAATGCAATCCAAGCCTCTCAGGTTACTTTTTATCTTTTTTTTTTTTGCTCTCTTTTGGGGCCTAGAATGGAATGACAAGTAGCTAAGAATATATGCAGTCTCTGGAGATGAGAAGCAATCCCATGACAACCTATGACAAATTTAAATCAATATATGTATTTTTACAAATTAACCCTCTTCTGAGAGGAGTAAGGAAGCCTAGATGTCTTTAATATATTGGTTTTGTTTATTTGTTTGTTTGTTTGTTTTTGTATTTTGCAAAGGTTTATTTTAGTTGAAGTTTGGTTCTTAGTTCCAAACTGCCCTTTGTATTGTAACACAGTCTTTCAAGATAAAACCACTAACTTTCAGAAAACTGAGTGTCTCTAACTAAGAACCAAGATCTTCCATCATGACTTAATTGTATTTATTCTGTCTAGAAACTCTGTAGAAAGCTGGCTTCTGAAATATATAAATACATCATAATCATAACTTCTGCTTTATTCTGTTAGTGTCAATGGCATTATATATCCCATTGAATCAATCATAATAATAATCAATGGGATTATTTCAAAAATCTCATCTTCAAAATGTATTATAAATACGTTGGGTTTGTACTACTTCAGGGAATGAATGTATTTTTTTCTGCCACTTCAGAAATACTAAGTCATTTTGAAATAAGCTAATCAGTAAAAACTACAGTCTGAATTCTTCTCCCCTTCTATTATTGTTGTGTCATCCATGGACTGAGAGATTTAATCTGATTTTAATTTCACAGATTTGCACAGATTTATGTTATTATGATGCATGACTGAGTGTAATCTGGTCTATTACACAATAATTCTTTTTTTTTTCTTTTCTCAAGTAACTCAACTTGGCAACAAAGGGAGATGCATAACTATTTCCACAAACAGATTTCTGAAAATGTACACTATATAGTCTAAATTTGTGAACATTAACTCTTCCAACAACTTCAGAACATTCTTATGGTTTTTTAATTATCTAACTAATCACTGACAACACCATAAACCTGTCTGAGGAAGTTTTGACAGAGGTAGTAAAAAAAGGGAAATCTATTTACTTCATAACTACTTAGTTTAACAGTTTTGTCACTCTTTTTTAGTGTATCTCTCATTTTCTTTTTTTGTTCTTTTTTTTTTTTTTTTTTCTTCCAGAAAGCCAGTTACGGAATGGCATTGGGAATCAAACTTTATAAGACTTATAAGACTGTCCTGGGGCCTGCTGGGACAGAGCTGATTTTTCCTTCAGAGTCTGATATGATGCTACATTCTTTAGGAGGCTCTAGGAGAAAAACAATGTTGATAACAACCAATGGTTTAGCTGGTGCTGAGCAGTGCTGTACAGAGCCATGGACATTTCAGTTTCTCAGCTTTGTGTACTATCTTGCCAGTGAGGGGGTTGGAGGGCACAAAGAGTTGGGAAGGAACTGAATCAGGACAGCTAACCTAAACTGGCCAAAGAAATATGCCATACCATATGACATCATGGGGAAAAAAAGAAACATGAAAAATTGGAGAGTTGACCAGGTGGGCAGCCGCTGCTAGGTGTCTGGCTGCACATCAATTGGTGGGAAGTAAGCAATTGCTTGTGCATCACTTGCAGTGTGTACATATAAAATTATCATTAGTGTTATATTTTCACCCTTCTTTCCTGTCTTAGTAAAGAGTTTTATTACAACTCACAAGTCCAACTGTTTTTCTTTGTATTCTCTCCCCCATCCCACTTGGGGTGAGAGGAGGCAAGCAAATGACCATGTGGTACTTCTTTCCTAACGGTATCCTGGGCTCCATCAGAAGAGAGGTGGCCAGCAAGGACAGGAAGGTGATTGTCCCTCTCTACTCCACCTTCATGAAGCCCCATCTGGAGTACTGTCTGGATTTGGTGCCCCCAGTACAGGGAGATGTGGAACTGTTGCAGAGGGCCCAGAGGAGGGCCACAAAAATGATCAGAGGGAGGAAGGGAGGGCTGGAGCACCTCCAATACAAGGACAAGCTGAGGGTGCTGGGCTTGTTCAGCCTGGAAAAGAAAAGGCTGTAAGGAGACCTCTTGCAGTTTTCCAGTATTTAAAAGGGGATTATAAACTGGAAGGGAATCAACTTTTTACAAGGGTAGGCAGTGACAGAATAAAGGGGAATGGTTTTAAGCTCAAGGAGGGGAGATTTAGATTAGATATCATGGGGAATTCTTTACAAAGAGAGTGGTGAGGTGCTGGAACAGGCTGCCCAGAGAGGTTGTGAATGCTCTATCCCTGGAGGTGTTTAAAATCAGGTTGGATGAGGCCCTGGGCAGCTTGGTCTAGTAGATCTGGAGGTTGGTGGCAGGGGGGCTGGAACTGTATGATCCTTGGTGTCCTTTCCAACCCAAACCATTCTATGATTCTATGAAGTCTTTTATGAAATTGAAAAAGATTAAATAGTAAAAAAGTTATCTTACCTGAGGGCATTCTTGTTTTCTATTTTTAGTACACGCTTGACCACTCTTTCTGTCCAGTACAATAGGGTCTTGAACTACAAGACAAGCCATATAAGAAAAGTGAATCTGCCAATAACTTAGGAGAGAAGATAGCTTACACATGAAGTAGTATTTTTTACAGGTCAAAGCTATATCTAATCAAATAATAGCAGATATTAATCTTAATAAACATACTTCAGTGGTCTCAGACTGTTAAATATATGAGGTAGGGAGTAAACATTTTCATTTCACAATTATGGAAGCAGGACACAGAATGACATTAAATGCAGTGTATCATGTTTGTCCAACAAACCAGCAACAGAACTGGAAATAGAAGGTTGGTCTCTTGAACTCTAACAGAGTGTTTTCCAAGAATACTGTCAAAGTCCAAGTTGTTTTAAAAGCCGCTTGCAGCTCATAGCAATTCTGGTGATGAGAAATAGAGCACATAAACCAAAAGTTTGAAATCACATTTTGGAAGAGAATTCAATCCTTCCATACAACACAATAAAAATGAATTATTCCTACTACATAATGTTGCTATCAGGACATGTTTCTTGTGAGTATTATGGAAATGAAACAGAGAAATACACAGGAGACACACAAGAATGATGCCCTTCTTCACTAGTAGCCAGAAACCTTTTATAACATAACCAGTCAAAACCCAAGAGTCCACCCTAAAATTCTGCCTCCTGCTTAGCTGTTGTGTTCAGTAGCCTCAGGCTTTAAAATTTAACTTTTACTTAAAGAGCTAAATAGGGACCAATCATATCAACTCCTAATTCAGCTGCTTCTGAAATAAGACTACACTCTAAAAGTTAGGGTTCATTTCTAGCTATTGAGAAATACTTACAGACAGTTGCAGTCATTGGTAACATCAAACTCAGGTTCATTAGGGGAAAGTCCTGTTTAACAAACTTAATCTTTTATGACAAGATTATTCATCTACTTGACAAAGAGAAGACAGCTGGTGAAGTGTTTATGGATTTCAGAAAAGCTTTAGATACTATTTCTCACAGTATCCTTCTGAACTAAATGTTCAAAACAGATTAAAAAAAAAAAACAAACAAACCATAACACCATGGTTGAACAACTGATGGACGGGTCAGTTGCAAAATGTTATAGTAAATGGAGTTACCTTAGAGTGGTGGCCAGTCATTTGTGTGATTCCACAGAGCTCCAGTTTAGGCTCCACTGGAAAGTATACTGTGTAAATTTGTGGACAACGCTAACTTGGGAGGAGTTGTTGACTCCATCAAGAGTAGAGAGGCTTTGCAGTGAGATCTTGACAAATTGAAGGGCTGGACAATCACAAATTGCATTATCTAGAACAAATGCACGAAGGATGGGGTAGTCCTTGATATACGTACAGACTGGGTATCATAGGCTGGAAAGCAGCCCAATGGAAAAAAGTTTTGGGGTTCCAGTTGATGGCAAGTTGAATATGACTCAACAATGTGCCCTGGAAACCAAAAGGTCCAACTATAACCTGGGATACACCAGCCTCAGTACTGATAGCCTGGAACGGGAAGGGATTGTCCTGCTCTTTTATACACTGTGTGGCCTCACCTCAAGCACTGGATGCAGTTTTGGGCACCACAATATAAGAACAGAAAACTATCAAGGAGCATAACAAGTAGGACGATAAAGATGGTGAAATGTCCAGAGGAGAACATATACAAGGAACAGCTGAAGTTGGTCTGTTTGCCTCAGAGAAGAGACGAAGGGGGAATCTCATGACAGCCTAGAGCTTTCTCACAAAGGGAACAGAGGGCCAGGCACTGATGTCTTCTCTCTGGTGATATTGATAGGACCTAAAGGAATGGCACGGAGCTGTGACAGGGGAGGGTGAGACTGGCTATTACAAAGTGGTTCTTCACCAGAGGGTGACTGAGCACTGAAACAGGCTCCCCAAGCAATAGGTCACTGTACCAAGCTTGCCAGAGTTCAGGAAGCATTTGGACAATGCTCTCAGACATAGGGTTTAAACATTGGGTGGTCCTGCGTGGAGCCAAGAGCTGGAATTGATTGTCCTTGTGGATCTTTTCCAACTCAGGATGATCTATGATTCTATGACCATTGAAGGTAATTTCCACATCCCATAAGAATGGGATGGAAATTAGTGTATTATTGTGCTAAATGGGGATTTTTTTACTATCTAAATGCTTTCCTTGTATTTCTTCTTTTTTATTCTTTTAGATCACAGTTATATACAATTATGCTCTTTTGTAAAAAAGCTTTTGTTACATACCATAATGTAATGCAATACCTCGTTTACAATGCTTTGCCACCATTGCTCAACAAGAAGCAGGAAGTCTCTGTATACATGAACTTACTGCTTCATGCCACTCTGAATTATCTCACAGTGGGTCTTAGATATCTGCACATGAACAGAAAAGTCCCAGAGGAAAATGTTTTCATTAGATTTCAACAGTCTCCCAGCCTTCATCAATCTACAAAGCAAAATTCCTGTTTGATCTTGAACTCAGTTCTCTATAGGGCAGGGCAGACTGCAGCAGTATCACATAGTGGTTTAAGTCTGTGCACTGTTGTCATAAGTAATTTAGTTTTGAATATGGATTAGAGGATTTTTCATTTTTTTGGTCTGCAGTGCAAAAAGCCATTCTTTACTTTAATTAGACATCACCTGCAAATAAATCCAATTTCAAGAAGTGAATGACACCTACTTGCAAAGGAGTCTTTCTAATTCAGCTCACTGAATTAATCCTTAATTTTAAATAAAATCTATTGAAAAACTTATAAAATGTTTGTTTGTAGAGGTTCTTTTAATTCAGTTAGCTCTTTGGTGTAAATGCATCCACACACTTTTCAGTCTGTTGCTTTAATTCTTCCTGTGTTACTCTCACTTTGTCATCCATTTTATATTCAGTGAAATTATTGCCCTGCACACTCCTGAACCTATATAAATGAGTATAGATTAAGCAAGACATTTGCTCATTATTTCAGATAAGTCTTTTAAAAAGGACAGATTCCTAGACAAAAATGGGGAAAAAAAAACAACTTCAGATTAAACTGAAATCTGGCTTCTTGGTGATTTCATAGAAAAGCTCTTCTATGTTGTTCCTTTTCAAGTGATCACAACTAGTTATGTAGCTGTTTGCAGTTTCCTGGAACCCCATTTCCGTATCATTGCAACAAAATCTTTTTGATCATGTAAGGTGATAGTCATCTCTAGCACTCCTCATGTCCACAGAGCACATCAATTTTTTGGGCAAAACTAGTCATGCAGGCTCCCTAAATTGATTCACACCACCTCAACTTGGAAAACTATCTCAAGGAAGGATTAATTCATTTCAGGAGGGTGTCTTCTCCCCCCCATCCAAATGATTTTGACCCCAGATGGCTACAATTAGGTGGGGTGAATCTTGCCTAGAGTAAAAAAAAAAAGAAAAAAAAAAAAAATAAGATGAGAAATATATAAGTATGGCCTTGAGCTGCTGGAGCTCAAGAAGCATTGGCTCTGTAATATAGAGTTCTGTGTGGAGCAGGGAGTTGGACTCAGTGACCTCCGTGGGTCCCTTCCAACTTGGGATGTTCTGTGACTTCTGTGATTTAGTACTACCAATTGGTATTAGTAGCATTAGTAGTAAGTATTACCACTACTACTCAGGGACTGAATAGAAAATCATTAAAATGAAAATTTATTAAAAGAAAATCTGAGGAAGAAAAGGAAACAGTGAGATTAGGTTCAGCCTGTGAGAAGGAGTAATGCAATCTGATTGTAACTGTCTAGCAGTCTTGTCAGATGTTTGCAGCAGCATGATGAGAATGTGGATGCTTAGCTGATACAGTTTAGTCCCAAACACCTATTGTGTGCAATAACCAGGAAATGCTGTGTACCCATAAAAAAACTTATAGCTGTGAATAGAATTCCTAAACCTGCTGAAGATACCATAATAAAATGCTGTCACTTTCTGCAGAGTAGAGAATATAACTTGAAAAAAAAAAAAAAAAAAAAAGTAGATAGTCAAATAATAACATTCTCCTGAGATTGAAATGCAGAAGAACAACTACACACTACTAGACACCCAACTCATGTGTTCATATGAGCCTAACTCTGTTTCAAATTATACGGGCCACCAAACACCAGAGAATTGAGGCTGGATTCCTGTATGAGTATGAATTTTGAATATGAATTTGAAAACAGCTGTTTCCTAGAAGAATGTAGAAGTGTGGAACAGACCAACAAAATTTTGCCCTATTGAGAACACTACAAGGACAGTCAAGAGGCTTGTGTTCTTTCATTCTTCTCCTTGTTCCCAAAAGAAGCAGTAAACTTCTCCTAGTACAGAAACAGTAAAAGGAAATAAAAACATTAATTCCCATTAATTTGGAATATAGTAATACAGTCAGTCTATTAAACCAAGCAATGAATTTACTGTTGAAGTCTTACGTCTGAAAGCAAACTGAATAGAGGGAGATGGGAATGTGCCATGGGGTTTAGATCAATTTGCTCATTAAGTGTTCTCACTCTCCTTCCGTCCGCTAGTGCCTCCCATCCCCCCTCTATTCATCTCTAATAAGAGTTGTTTCACTGAAATTCTCACAAGAAAATCCTAATATATGTTTGGGTTTCAGCGAGAGGATGAACTGGTCCCATTTTTATATCAGTTTTATATTACTAGAACCCAAAATGTCCCCATACAGCATTATTTAATGCTTTTTTTTTTTTTTTTTTTTTTTCATGGCACAGAGTGGAAAGCAGTCTCAGATCCAACACATATTCTGTGACTTGAATAGAGAATGAAAATGATTTTAATGAATTTATGAACTTTGCTATTACTTGCAAACCATCTAAACAGTAGCTATTTCCAACTCCACATGTATTAATGAAAATATAAAATACTTTCTAAGGTGTGGTTTATTTTTTTGTTACTATGCTGTGCCACTCCAAGGCAGACTTTAATTTTTTTTTTCCTAATGTAGAATGCCGACAGATATACGTACATAGCCTAATGCTGTCTTCCACACACCACTGCCTGCTTTTGCATTAAGGATAATAATGAGAACTGAGATATCAGTTGAATATAGATTATAGAGCCATCAGATCAGTTTAGGGAAATTCAGTTCCAATAGCAAATAAATATCTTTCAAAAATTGGTTAATAATTACCTATCTCTTCAATGATATTCCTTTCAAACCTGACCTCTGCAAAGGATTACAGTGGCACATGATGGGGGACATACAGGGAACAATCAATTCTACGCATAGTGTTTAATTTCCCAGAACTCCATACTGAGCGTGATAACAGAACCATGGAAAGCCTGTGGAACTTGAATATAATCAAAATTAAGTCCACTTGAGATTCATTAACCCTTCAATGGAAAGTTGTCTTCCTCTTCTGTAACATTCTTTTAGCCTACCTAGAAACTGCAACCGAGCATGGGTACCCATGCTCTATTTTTTCGTAGTCACACACTGAATTAGTACTGTAGCAACCTTCACTGGCAAAGCACTTCCCTCTTGTCTTAATCTTTCCTGCTTGTGGAAATAAACTGTTTTGGAGAAAGTGAGTTTGGCAGCAGAGGCTGAACAAAGAGTATAATCATAGTCAATCAGTCAAAAAATTCTTCCCATACATAGATAGCATCAGAATGACCTTAATGTTAATATTGTTTACAAAAGTATTACTGGGAAACTGTATTAAATTCCTGATGTTGTAGTGATTAGAACTTTTTTTATAATTTGCTGTGTTGTTTATAGACATTCTGTTTTTTCTTTCATTTTCTCCTTTGTTCTTTCTTCTTTTTTTGGAATGCAGACCTCTCTCTCATACTCTCTCAGTATATTTTTTAATGAAATATATCATCTGAGCCTTAACATGTTACACAGTCTTTGTATTTCTTACATCATTCTGCAAATATTGGGTGCCTTTTTACAGCTAATTCATGCTGAACTCAAAATTCCTAGGTGTTGATAATCATACCTTCAAAATTAATGCAGATATTTACTCATTTTTACCAAAACTACTACTTTAAGCAATTGTAATTTGCTTTTCTTGGATTCACCTTACAAAGTTGTTTGCAGTCATCATATGATCAACTGCTTTACAAAGATCACTTTCCTCTGTTATTTCCAACTTCTAATCTTCATGTCTGTATCAAAGCTTATTGTTATTCATCCATAAATGCACATCCTTACAGACAGAACCAAACTTTGTAGGACACTTATCCACCTTTCATAACAATCAGTTCTTACTGAATATTTCCCATGCTGATGACAACTTCCAACATCTATAAAATGACATTCCTCTTTTCTTTACAGAGCTGTCAATAAAAACCTTAAATAGGATAATCTCCATTATGAGTCATATTATTACTGGTCTTCTGTGGCCAAATTTTTATCCATTTTAAAATTCTTGAAACAGTCTAATATTACGCATAGGAGTATAGCAGCGTATTATGACAATGACCATAATACAGCTTCTATAACTGAATTCTGTTTCCACCTAAAGTTTATTTCCACCTAAAGTCAAATTATCAATCTTTAAATTCAGAGAAATATTTAAAAGCTGAAATAAGCAATTTTATACCCTTGAGCCTCGTCATATGAATAAAATAAATAATGAAAATAAAATAATACTACTTAATACAATAAAATAAAAATAAAATGGTGTCTATTCTTCTTATGCAACCAGGAAGGATTTAAGATAAGAGGATTTAAGTAGAAATTGTCCATGGTTGCCAATAGGAAATAACAGCCACCCGTTATCATTAACCTGTATTTCAGGGACCAAGTACCTTACACCAGGATATAGCAAAGTGTGTTCTTCTATTAAGGGTTGAGTCTTAAGTCCTTTGTGAAGGTAGTTACTGGATCTTGGAGAACAGAGGGGGAGCTTCTCTCAAAGACTTTTGTCATTGCACTCTTGCATCCAACAGCAAGATGATCATGTAATAAGGGACAGCTTGGGCTGTTTAGATTCTTTCCATCTATTTCTGGTGATCAAGAAACTTTGCTGTTGGTTGAATATTCGTTATGATGTCTGGTATTATGCTGTGACATGTTTTCATTAGCATTTTAAAATGAATGATTAAATGCTAAGGTATAATATTTCTTCCTAAATTGTAAGTTTCCAAAATAACAAGCCATTTTAAAAGTAATGAAGGAGATGGAAGAATCACATTTAAACACACATCCTAAGCTTTGAAATAAATGGTTGTTTGATCAGTGACTTCACTTAATAACACATTGATAGATCTTTTTTGTTCCAGCTTAATGATGGTATTTATACTTTTTATGTAGAAAAATGTTATGGTTCAGTGCTTCTTAATCTCAAAAGTTTAGAATAACAAATAGCAAGATACCTTTATAAAATAAATGCAATTGAAATTTGAAAAGCTGCAAAATAATATATATGTAGGTCACTCCAAAAGTAATACTTCCTATTTATTTCCATGGAAACTACAATAGATACAAAGGGAACAGTAATAATATTTAATAGAACAAATTGTCAGCTACAAAGTATTATTTTTCAACATAGTCACCGCCTTTAGCCATGCATTTTTGCCAGAAATGAGTTTGCATAACATGCTTGTAAAAATTTACAGGATCATCCTGTAAATATCACTGTCATCACTGCTGAAATGAACCACCCACCATCTCACTTTGCTTACATACACTGTTTCGTCTCCATAAATGTTCAGCAAGCGCCAATGAATGCCAAAGGTACCACATTTTTTTGCATGGGGGAATTCAATGCCACATCTTTACTTCATACATACTTCCATGTTTTAGATAGCATTTTGTCAGGCTACCCCTTTCCTGCCACCTTTCACACAACAACAAAATGTAACACAATATTGCTGGGAAAGTTCAGTCCCTAGTGCCATACCACTACTATCTGTCTCTGATGGTACAACTCTGTTGTAATAAAACAGGACACATTACTTTCAGAGCATTTCCTGTATTAATTTAAACTCAGACAACCCTTTCTCATTCAAACAGATGCTTTTATTATAATCAAATACATTTCAGTACTGAATTTATATTTTTCATACTTGCACTTTGCAATATATTATTCACACCTTATTGCCCAGGGGTTCTTGAGGGTTACGTGTTCTAGGTGCAGTATATTACAATAAAGAAGCTGTGAAACTCACAAGATATACAGTGGAAACTAAAGGAATTTGCAAAATTGGCTTTGTGAAGCAGTATAGATAAGGCAAATATGTACCTGATAGAAAAATATCTATAGGAGCGTAGTTTACAGTATTCCTATCAGAAATTTTTTAGGAAAAAACTTGGAGCACTCCCACAGTATTCAAATGTGATAACATTATAGATGTGGGAAAATGCAAAGAGAAATCAATATCAAATATTACCTGCTAGTCCTCTCCAAAAGGTCTGAAAGAAATGTATTTGACTAATGGGGCTTAGGCATCATCTTGATAAGAATAGAGAATCCCCTTAGTGTACTAAAAGTATTTATTATAGTGGATTAGCCCCAAGATTTACGAGCCCATTACCTGAAAAGAAAAAAATAAAATAGAAATGGAGGATAATGTCAGGGGTGAAACTGAAACCCGGCAAGGTATTTTCTCCTATTCAAGCCCTATGAAATTATATACCCAAATGTTGCAAAATTAAGATGTTCACAGGGCCGAAGAAGCCAATATCCGGAACTATGGAAGATGTATGATCAGGGATGTTTAAAACTTATCCAACTGTATCAAATCTCACACAATATATTAGAAGAGATTCAAGTTAATTGTTCAATTTTGCTTTGAAATAAAAAGAAGATAAATGTATCTGAGCTCTGTCAAAAGGTTGAAATGTTGAATATCACTCCTATGCCAAAATTTGAAAGTTTGAATGTTTCTTGGAACTTAAGAAGCTCTTACACCTAAATTGGAAGTCAGTGCCCTGTTACTGCATTTTAAAGACAAAGCTTAAATATCTCTTGAATAACAGATGAGACCTTCTGTAAGTCTCTTTACACATTTCAAAATGGAGAAGGGGCGCCATTTCAGCATCACAAACATGAACGTGTGCTTTTTGTTTGAGTAAGCCTTCATTTGAATTCCAATTGAATAATGTTTGGGAACACCAGGCATACAACAGAAATGCCTTTTTGTCTCGTTTGAAAACAGCATTACAAATAATTAATACGAAATGAATTTCTGGCAAATTTTTGTGTAAAAAATTTTACATTACAGTGCCTGCAGAAAGGATTCTTATCTTAGAGAGCTTATTAATTTGGAAGATCTCCTCACATAAAAATTCTTTTCATATTAGCATCAGCAAAACTTTTTGAAAAGGATATACATTTGTTTCACTGCATTTAAAAGTAATTTTCCACCTGTACAATATTTATCATTGAAACTTCTTATCACTAAAGGGAACAAGGAATCCTGCTTGATACTGGTACTCTTCTTTTAACCTATGAGGTTTTGATCATTCCCTGTTTTCATCATTCCTACTAGTGTTCAAAAGATTGTATTTCTAATGTTCAAATTCTCCCATTTAACTGCATTGCAGAATAATTCTGTCTAGGGATAGTACTTTAATACAGAATAAATTCACACAAAAAGTTTAGTGATTTCAGAAATCCTTTCTAAATAAGTCATTCCTGAAAACTGCCATTTTAATTTATGAACAAATTGCCTGGAGAATATTGTTGTAATAAGAGTTACAGCAAGTCTGGGGCAAGAACACTATTGTCCTGCTCAGATATAAAATACAGTGTTAACCCTGCCCAAGGGAGGAGGGTCAGAACCCAGCCATTCTATGACAGTACGCTATAACCCTGGAGTTAATGTGTGAAGTGTGTGCACTTTATAAAAAACACTAATGTTCACAAAAAGGGCTTAACAAAGGTTTGAGATTTTATCTGAGCCAAAAAAAAAAAAAACAACTCATATGTGGCATCAGTGAACACACTTTTCTCAGACTGGTCCTTAGCTTTAAATCACTTTTTTTTTTTTTTTTTTTTAAGTCTAAATTGAAGGTAATTTTTTAAAATAAACTTAAATTATAGATTTAAAAATAATTTTTAAAAAGTATCAATATTAAATTATAAGACTTGTTAGAAATAGATGAGTATTTAAAACACTATAAAACAGAAACAAAATCAGTTAAAGAAATCACATCATAAAAGTTTTCTTCAAGTTTTGCAGTTCTTTTTCATGCATTTACAATTTTTTTTTTTTCATTACAACAGATCATTGTGTTTAATGCTGAAGATTTGATGTGTAGATTTTGGAAAGCACATAGGAACTGTATTCTCACAGAATACAACTGGAGCTTTTAAAACATTTATTTCCATTTGAAATCCCAACTGTAGACTTCAGTAAGCCAATTTTCAAAAGGCTTGAGGTTCTTATGAGACTAAACTACTACCTGAAAATTGCAAACATGCTATCAATCAGGACATTTGGAATGTAATGTCACAGAATTCAACATAAGGTGCAGAGGATGCATATTTCTTGGAGATGAAATTACTTCCTTCAAAAGTAACCTGTACATCTGAACTTATAAGTCACATGGGAGTAGTGAAACAACTGTTAACTGTTCTTCAGTTAGGATCAAGGAAACTAGAATTGCTCACAATGTGAAAGAAACATTTTCTAGTAGAACACACGCCACTCTAGTAGTTTCTTAGTACTTTAAAATTCACCTCCTCTGGTCTCTGGTGTTTTTATGCCCTGACTTTTTGCCTTTTCCATCCGTGCTCCAGCAGGCAAACAATTTACTTAGAAAAAATTATACAGAGTGAACAGGATTTTGCTTAAGCTACAGAGCACAGATGTTTCAAACATTCTGTACTTCAATTACTAGAAAATCAACCTCCCTGTAGGGAGCATATCCTCACTGGATCAAAGCTTCAGTAGGTTTAAAGAAGAAGGAATATCCTTAAGAAATGTCCCTCTGAGCTACAAAATTACAAACTTATTTCCAGTGGATCTATTTTAGAGCAGTTATTGATGCACCTTGTGTTTCTATATCCTCCCATATTAAGAAAAGATCATACGTTATCTTTGTTTAAACAATCTAAAGGTCTGTACAATGAAAATCAGACTACTGAAACTAAACTAAAAGTTTACACAGACAGCACTAATGGATTTTTAATGTTAATTTGTACAAAATGTATCCAAGCTAAATGACTTGTTTGATAGCTTTTAAATCTGCTTCAATTCTCTTTTCCTCTCTGTAACACTATCATTCTCTTTTTGCATAACAGTAAAAACAGAAGGGATATATAATCAGTGCATATGAAATCCTGGCTTTCCTTCCAGGATCCTACAAGCCAGGATAACAAACTCTTTGCTTTCATTGGGGCTAGAAATGAGGTGAAGGATACTGACTCCATGGATGAGCAAGGAATTCAAAATCTCAGGTACCTCAAGGAAAATTTGTTTTGCTAGGGAAAGAGGGGTTCTCACATTTCCATAGCTTGTTATAATCAAAAGGGATGCTGTATTGCTTTTTTTTTAAAGCGGTTTTTAAAGAAGCCCTATGAGGAATACACCATTTAATTTCCTGAATTAAATTTGATAATAAATTTAATACTAAAGTTATATAAATAACAATATTTAAATTATAATATTGTTTTATATTTAAATTATTAAAAACTTGATGGTAAATTTGCATATCTCTACTCAAGTTCTGACTATTTACTGTCTTATGTGAAACTTTAATGATGAATTAAAATGTGGTTTAATATTTGCTCTAAGTCCTACTCTCATAAAGTTGTTTTTCATTTTCATATATTACAGGACAATGCATTACAAAATCATTAACAAAGCCCACCATTCTAAAACCATGACAAAATATAACAACTTATAACATATAGGTTCAGATGCTTTAGGAAACGTTATAGTAACATCTATTACAACTGCATCTAAAAATGCATATTTTTATATAGAGATAGAAACAAACAAGCCCTTCAAATATAATACCTGTCATAAATAAATTGCTTCTGCTTTCATATTTCAAATGACCTTCTCTAGTTTTATTTTGTTACATAAAACTCTGGTTCTGTTCCTTCCCTAATCACACCTAATAAAAGTAGAGATTTTGATTTTCACAGAACACTCATGTGATACTCCAATTATATCCTTCAAGCACTGGTTGTTTCCTAACTACTTTACAAAGTCATTTTCTGTAGAGAAAAATATACAAACTTCCAAGCAACTGAGCAACACATAAAGTTTCTGCGGCTCTCATTTCTGGAGAAAGCTGATGCATAGTAAGAAATAGCTTCTAGCAATGAAACTAACATGAAAAATATTTCTTCACTAATGAGGAAGAGAAATTATGGAAAGGGCAAACTTACAATTATTTGTGTGTTATTTCTGTGTGCCACTATTCTAATCAATATTTCTATTTATATTATATACAGAATTACTATCAGAGATGTTATAGGCATAGTTCTTGGGAAAAGCATTATTCAAGGTACATCTGTTGAGATCTGAATTTTCAGGCAGCATATTACATCAACAACAAGAAACTATAGCTATCCACACAAGAACACTGTATAACACCTACTGATTTTTCATCCTATACCTTATGAAACTACCTGTAGTGAAAGAAGGTGCATATGATGCTAGAGGCATGATTTTCATGGAGTACTGGCTTTTTTTCAGCATAGAATTTTCAGATTTTGGCCAAGATAATTATTCTTTTCCAAGCTAAAAGCAGATCAAAGGTATAAAAATTGCCGGGTGAATTAGTTTTATTAACACCATGCTTCCAGTCACAAATCACAATTTCCCTTTACAGTCCTAAGGCCCTTAATTTCTTTCTCATTCAATTTCTTTTGGCACATAACCTGAAAGGTAAGTTATTCACCCACATGACAGCACCAAGTAACAACAGACGTATTATAAAGGGCTTATGACTTCATGATTTTTAAAAACAATTCTCAGTAAAGTCTTTCAAACTTCTAGACTTTCCAGAACCAACTCAACAACACTGAGAAACTTTCTAGTAATCCATTTAAAATGCTGATACTCAGCTTACTTCACACATTACTACCTGTAAAGCTGAGGTATCTCTAAAATGGGTTAAAATTTTCATGTATTTTTTTACTCTGATGTAATTTTCTCAAAAAATTAAGAATAATAAAATGAGCCCTTGAACTTTAATTTTAAATTGATTAATGTCTTGAGAGATTAATTTAGATTCTCATGTTCAAATTGTCATAACTGTCATATGCTTTGAATCCCATGTCTAGGCACTGATAAAAGTAACTAAGTTATATGAATCTTTGACTCATATATTTAAAAGAACACTAATTTTCAACATACAATAATTTATAACATGTTTATATATTTTTATATTTTTCTAAGATGGCTACAACTTGCCAATGTGCTTTTATCATTTCATTTATTTCTTTCCAAAGCACTTTTCACTATTTATTATTTATTATATATACATGAATTTATTATTTATGTTTGTGTATGTGTAGGTGAGAGAGAGCAAGAAAAGAGGGAGAAGAGAGAGCACTTTTCTTTTTTTTTTGTTAGTGGCACTTTTACAGTAAGGCAAGAATACTTGCTTTCTTAATGAATTCAAAATCCCCTGTAATTCAACAAGCAATTAAAAAATACTTTATAACCACCTTTGAGGCACAGTGCACTTGACAAGTCTGGTAGATTTCTTGTCAGTTTGCTGAACCTGATACAGGAGCAGGTAGTCCCAGGCTTACACAGCTCTAGTATTATAACTCCCAGAATCCCTTTTTACAAGCAAGATCTATGTGCATATTCATTCTAATAGCTTAAAGAGTTTGAACAGCTGCTCCTTTTAAGTCATTCTCATCTCATGTCATTATTTATAAATGTTCTACAACACAGTGCATAAATCACTGTTCGTGTATTTGTGAAAAATAAAAGAAATGGCTCTAAGTGCATCAAATAGATCCTTTAAGAATACTCTTTTCCATTCATCTTTAGCTTGAAATAGAACAAAAATACTTTTAAATACATCTTCTTAAGCAATAAAAAAAATGGTGATTCACTTTGCATACAAGTTAAGGCTAATTAAAATTCAGAAGTTGAAAACAGTTATTCTGCTGTATGTGCTGCAAAACAGAAATATTTGACCTAAGATTAGAACAGCAAACCCATTAAGTAAATTAATAACCCCAAAACCCAAATAATTTAAGATTCCTAAGATTTCTGGTGGGAGATTTAAACAAAGACCTATCATGTCCATTTGATATTCATGCTGCTGCTGCTCTGATTGTAGTTTCGCAGAAAAACATGTATTCTTTCCAGACTCAGCAAATAGTTATTATCAATACACTAAGAAACAAAATGTAAACTCCAAGGCCAGCACCTAGTAGTGCAATTACAAGTTAACGTGAGCAGAAAAAGGACTACCATCTCCTACCCACTTTCAAGGTAATTTCCGAGTAGCAGCTCTACATCTAACAAAACAAGGACAATATTTGGACAGAAAGATTGGAGCAGAAAGGCTCCTTGTTCATATTTGTGTCAGGAATCCTTAAATCAGAAATGGGAACTTGAAAGAGAGCTCTTCCCAATCCAAATGATGCAGATCAGCAGGGTACTGGGGCCAGTATCTTAAAAACTGCTTCTATAAACGAACAAAGTCAGTTCTATTAATCAAAACCATATCATTTTCTTTGGGCCTAGGACCTTAAAAAGCTTTGATTTCATTTTTAATGTGCTTATTCAATTAGTTATATTAAGCCTCAATACAGGAGATTTGGCAGCCTACTTTAAACTAGAAAAATGTATCGTTGGCACCAGTAGCCACAACGAAACCCTCATTTTATTACTAATCATCAAAATATGATATTGTCTCAAGAGTTGTTTGTTTTGTTTTGTTTTGTTTTTCAGTTAAAAAATTCATTCTGCTAACTAGACTAAATATGGTTTACTCAAGCAGAAGTATAAAATATTTTGAGAAATCTGGCAAGCAGAATATGAGCCATTTATATGATTTTGTTTATCAAGCTTTCAACATGAAATCCTAACAGAATCAAAATATCTAAAAGAGCTTTCCACACAGTGGTAGTTTTTAACACAGCTTCTGTCTCTCAGAATGGACATAATCCAACTAAGATCACAGGAGATACTCTATTTTCCACAAAAAAATAAAAAAGAAAAAAAGAAAAAAAAAAAGAAAAGAAAAAAAAGAGGACTATTTTTTTAAGACCACCAAACTATTCATTTTCATAATCAATTTATCACCAGATTTCATAATGCTCTTTGCCAAAACTTCTGCCCATTTTCTTTAACTTTAAGGTATCTGCCTAATTCTCCACAGCACTAATATTAACAACTTTTCAAAACCCCCAGTACAGTGTATGGATGAACTTGCTGAAGAAAAAAATCACAAACCACACATGCATGATTCCAGTGTCTCTCTCCAAACTGAATTTTCAAAGTTTTCATAAGATGTCAATATGCCTTTAAAACCTCTGCTTTAAATCAAAAGGCAACAAATAGTAGGAGTTTACTGCAAGCAGGAGTTTACTGTTACAGATATAAACTCCAGATTTTCAAACTCCTTTTGATTCTGTCAGATATAATAGATGAAAGGATTCATAAAATTGCCTGATACTATGGCTGCTGTTACTAAGAATGCAGTCAATACATTCTGCAGTGTCATATGTTTTAGCGATTTTTCCTGATGAATGTAAACTGAGATACAGGTGATCCTAATGTCAATATTTAGGTATAAAAACATCACCAATTTCTGTTTTAAGCCATATTATAGTGCTGTTGTGGTTTAGAGACCTTGTCACACCAGCAAAAACACATCTTAGAACAGAAATACTCAAGAAAAAAAATGATGCATGACCCATGGTCCAGATGATTCCACATCAAAGAGTCAGTATTAAAATTTTGCAAGAAATAAAATAATATATATACGTATAGCATATTAAAACAAGACTACAAACTCACTCATTTCAGAAGTTTTTCAAGCAGACAGTTTCTGATTCAGGAAGTCATATGAAAGAGAAATTGACTTTTTTCCCTTTCCAGGTCTCCTAGGTTAGAAACAAATGATGACATCAAATGATTCATCAACTTTATGTGGGTGATAATTAAATTAAATTAAGTATAAGTTAAGTGCTTCATGGCAACAAAATCTAACCAACTTATCATAGGGAGTAACTCAATATTAATTAAGTCAACAGCAATAGATACAAAAATCCATTTAATGTGTTACATGCTGCATTATCCAAATCAAGACGTCTGCTACTGTGACTAGACACATTTTTACATGTGAAAGTGGTACACAAAACATTATAACTGGGTACTCATTCTTTCTCTAATTAGTCATGATTCCTTAAGGAAAAGCAATGACAAATTACTGAGTTCCAGGCCTAAACAAATAGATATGGAGAAAGGAGAGGAAAAAGAAAAAGAGGGAGGGGAGGGGAAGGGAGAATTAGCTCTAGATATCTTAGGCTACTGCCCACTCTGAAGTGTTTACAATTACATTCTAAAGAATATAAGCAACCCTACCAGTAATCTCCCATCACTTTTATTTTCCTAAGCTGAGTGAATTATTTTTTTATATTGTTTTTTTTTTTTTCTTTTAAGCTTCATTAAAAGGAAAATAGTTGGTTCTATATCTTTCTTTTGGAAATGAGCACATAAAAAAAAAACAATTTAATGCAATTTAACATAATTAGTATTAATTAACATATCATTTTTTTGTTTTATATTTACATCCAGATTTTAAATTAATTTCAATAAACTTGGCTTTGATCTAATACATGTAATTTCCAAAGGATGTCAACAGCTCTGATGTCTACTAAGATTTCAAATTCATTAGACCTTGCTTTGTCAAAAATACTTAAATATATTTGACTTATTTCATTTAGATTTCAAATTCTCTCCCTCTCTCCTCATCCTCTTTTTACATTGGGGGATTTTTTGTTGTTAACCTGGTAGCTTCTGTGACTTGTAGCTACATGTCAGATGTTGGAAATGACTGCACTTTAGGACATCATTCATGACAATATGTAGAATGTAACTCATTAGAGCTCTGAGATGGAGAAGGTAGTGGTGGCATTTTAATGTCCCACAAGTGAGTTTGGATATGAGCTTGGACTGGGGTACACATTTAATACTCTTTGCTACTAGCCGCCTACTGCAAAGTGCATTTCTAGAGCATTGTAAAAACCCAGTACTGAGAAAATACTGTGCCAAACAACTGCTGTGGACTAATTATACAGACACAAAACAAAGCCACTGGACTAGTTCTGCCAAAAGCTGAGGAGTTCAGTAGAGAACAATACATCTTTAAAACATCAAGCTGTGAGCCCAGGCTTTGGAGCTGCATTACATTTCTCTGCATAAGAGAGGGGAAGATGTGCAGGTCTAAAATGGGGTCACTGAACAGGGAGCCAGTTAAATGACTAGAGGGAAAGCTGGACTGAGGGACATATCAAAAATCTTCAAGAGCATACAGGCATTACTTTAAGCTGCAAAAGAGCATTTACCTCAGATGCTGTTTCACAGTTTTCCTCTCCTTAGATCTCAATGCCTGCCTCTCTCCGTCTTCACTAGAAACAGCAGGAAAATTAAATTATTTACTAAGTAGTTTGATAGTAAATGTGTCTAACCATCAGTAAGAGACATGGCATCAAATCATCTTCTTAGGGAAATCTGACTCTATTACACTAAATGATTGTTTTAAACTATTTTAATTATAACATTTTAATCCATAATCATGGGACAGAATTAAGTGGGCTCCGTAGGCCTACTTACTAGCAGATTGGCAGGGACCATATTTCTCAATAAAGTGGAAGAATAGCAACAAGAGAAAGAAGTGAATTGTTAACGAATTCCCAAATCATAGAGCTGCTGGATAAAACACCACCACCATTTATCATAAGGGAAGCCAAACTTGTGAGAGTCTGGACCACAGGAATGCATAGTGCTTTGAACCCTGTGGATAACCTTATTGCGTGAATCTCAGTCGTGCTTGAGGCAAAATTAATCATTTAGCTGCTAACAGCACTGCTCCTAGACCTGAGGAGGAACATACCTCTAGGTAAGTGAGAAAGATCACCACCTTTCCTTGAAGCAGAGAGGAATAGAAAAAAAATACACCCAACTAATTTCACAATAATCTGCTGGATGTGAGACTACCAGGAATAAGCAGGGAATGCAGCTATCTCTGAGTGGTTGCATAATAGAACTTCATGTTTCCTGACCATTTACTAGCAATTCTTTGGAGTGGCTTGTTTCATAGCATCTAGAACTGATACTAATTGAGGGAACGCCATTTTCCAAAAACAAATTCTATCAGTTCATGATCAGTGCATAACAGGGAGTTACTGAGAAAACAACTAGCAAAAGCCTCAATGAGTCTAGATTTCAGATATATCTATGGATATTCTATGATTCTATTATCATTATTGTTACAATTATTACATTACTATCGTTATTATTTATGTATCTGTAGTATTAACCAAATGAAATTTGGATATTATACACTTCTGAAATGTAAAACTGTCTGCAACAAAATCTGTGTTGAAAACAACCTGAAGTAATATATAAATGCCAAGTAGCATTTTAGTTTTTGCTTTTGGAAACAGCACCTCCTGCTAGCATAGTCCTACGGACTATGTACATGTCCTATGTACATATAAAAGTGTTTGAATTAGATATGCAAAGATTTGGAATTGGAAAACTATGATATTTTTTTCTTAAAAGTGACATTGTATGTAGAGTATGTGGCAAAATTAGGCTCCTACAATATATGATATTTAAGCTGTTCTGTAGATACATGGTGGGGTCCTTTTCCTGAACTCTGGACATCCAGTACTATCTCTCCTTCTGCAAGGAAAAAGTTTTTGACAGGCAAACCCAAACATATGTAGTTCAATCATGGGAGCTGTATAATTAGCAATCACTGCAGTTATGGGTTTTACAGATTGAATTTTTTTCCCAGGGTAAGAGCATTAGATTAGAAAGAATTGACAAATACTATAGGCCAGGAAATTCTATGTCTCATACTGCAGAGAACTTCCACCTCCAATCAAAAAGGGAGCAGAGGCCACACTGCAGCACCCTGCTACCAAACCCTCACCACATGAACCCAATATAGGATCCAGCAGCACAGTGCATTAGTGACATGAGGAATAAAAAAATCTTCAGATTCTTGGCTACTTTAAAAGAAAAACAAGTTTAATCTCTGTCATGTTGATAATTCCACAACTGCTTTCCAAGAACACGTGCATATATAAATAGCGTATGTTACTATTCCACTTAGTCACAATTTTTCAGCTTAAATTTCAAATTACTTGCCTGTTAAGATTTCTTGGTTAGCTACTGTGATTTTTCTCCTGCTCACTAAACGAGTGTCTTAGGACAGGACATATTGTGAATTGTGAATATTACAGTTGGATGTAAAAATGGTACTACATGGTGACTTAACAATGAATAACCTGGCTAAAATAAGATAAGAGCTAGTAATCCAAACTTAAACAATACCAACTACAATCCAACAATTATTTACAAAAGATATCCGTCAATGTTAGATTTAAAATAAAAAAAATAAATAAATTACATTTCCCAGTTCATTCTGATACAATTTGTGAAAAATAAAGAAGATTAAAATCATCAAATAAATTATGCATAGAGAATTATTTGCTAAGCTCTGTTAATTAAGCCACAGGTTAATTACAGAATATAATTGTTTGGGAACAGACAGACAGTGAATCCTGCTATGAACTGTGAACCCTAGGACTGAATTGAAGAAGCTTCTCTCTTTCTATAGCCAATGGAAAAGTGCTGAAGAAAACTTTGTTATACATAATCATTATTTTTATTATCTGCCTTTAGTTCCTTTTAAGGAATATTTTTTTCTCCAAAAACTAACAATTAACAGCCATGACTTGCCATCTATCAATCTAAAGATAAATGCAAGTCATTCTAGATAAATGGGACAACTGCCTAAAGTACTGGATCAATGTTCACTTTTAAAATGCTTATTAAATTGCAATACACTCTGTACCTTTCAAACTGTCAAGATCAAAACTTTAAAGAAGATCCCCAGAGGGATGCAAACAATTACCAGTTCAAGAAGCTCAAAATGTTTTGTAACCTCGCTCACAATTCTGCTTATCTGCAGAAAGAAGACTGAGTAGGTGAATGTAATGGATGAAGGTATATATATTATCCTTCAGATAGGGGATGTACCTCATAAAAGAAGGTTGTTAAGAGGTTAATGTTCAATGTTGCTAACAGTGCTTTTCAACAAAATCCTAACTTTGGGTTTCATTTTCTGACTATGGCTACCTCTGTCACATAAGCAGCTTTGTATGCTTCCACAGACACTACCCACTGTATGCGTGAGTTATTTAGGATTACAGGAGTTGTGATCTATAGGAACATGGGAACTAGGAGAGACCAGGGTCACTGAATCCAAGTCTTCGCTTTCACATGCAGCCCTGACACATAATCCTCCTTCTGTTCTCCTGACTTCTGTCTTACAAGTCATTAAGGGGCTTTGCCTCTACTTCTGTTGTAAAGGTATACCAGATCACTCTTTTGACAGGAGCATTCTGATGAAAATTTAGGACAAATGCCTTCTCAACCTTGATATATTGCTGGATAAATGAAATTAGCTTTTGTTTTAGTATGCTAAGTCCAGTAAGTGAAGTGCAAGCATAGATGTTGAATAGGCTCTTCAATGTTCTCTTGAAGCTATTATGAATTTGTTTGATTTTGAATTCTGTCTATAGGACTGGTGAGAATTGCACAGAGTGTTTAAGATGTGAAAACATCTTAACAATTCATACATGAAAACATCAGCAATTCATACAATAGCAACATAATTTCCCCAATTCATTTTCTTAGTAGGAAGGTCTCCCTTTGTATATTATAGCATTGTACCTTTTCGTTGGTGAGTTACAGTGGGATCATAGTCATGCTCTCATCAGTGAGTACATACAAATTTTTCTTTGCTGCAGCTGTAAGTGTCTTCGTTATATTGGAAAGTATATTTATTACCCCTCAACCTCATGATACTGAACTTTGATCTGATGAAACTCATCTTATTTCTCTTTTAGCAGTCATCACAGTCATCTAGTTATTCATACGAATATCCTGATTTTTCACTATATGGATGATGATTCTCATTACTATCAAAAATGTCATCAGCACTCATATCTTTTTGTAGATCTCTCTTTGAAGAAAATATTAAACCAGATTAATTTCAAAACTGACCTTTAAGGAACGCCCTAACTAAACTTCTCTTCTTCTCTATGAAGACTTGCCAAATCACACTTATCTGAGTAAATTTATGTTTTTTTTCTGCAAACAGTTGATTCTGATTAATTCTGCATTTCCTTGTTAAAGATCTGGAATCATTAAAAGCCTTCTTGTTTGTTTGTTTGTTTTTCCAAAAGGCAAAAGGAGTCCTTCTATGAAACAACAAAGAACAGTTGTTGGAGGAAATGAAGAGGACTGTCTCAGACTTCAAGAAGTACCAAAACCTCCTAGCCTCCCTGCCAAATCTTGTTTTAACTCTGACAAATACTTCTTCCTTATTAGCCACTGAGTCTTACTGAGTGTTTGGTGACAGTAATTATTTTAGACTGACGGTCCTTATCTTAATATTTCATTTAGCAGTTTCAGCTATTATCTAGCAGTAATTAGAATCTACTTCTTTCTCTGCGGCATCTCTTCTTTCTGCTATCACATCTCCACTTTTCCTTTTTCACTTTCCAACATGTAGCAATAAACAACAACTGCAACTGCTTTTATAACAGTTTTCAGTTTACACCGAGCCTCATGTAGAAGTCATCCTTAATTCAATTGCGGAAGTCCTTAACTATATCAGGTGTTCAGAGGGGGAAATTGGTAACATAGATGATCCTTCTTATACCTACTATCCTCTGAACCAATACTCAGTTTGAAAGCAGGGCTCCAAACTCTATGTCAGGATTTCTATTAGGATCTAGATAAATTAAGCATTCTTGTTATTTCACTTCCTGTTCACAGTCTACAGTGAGAAAGAATTTGTTTCCATGTGTGATTCCTGGAAAATAGTAACTACTGAAGGAAGAGCTCTAAGGATTTTTTGATTCAGCAACAGATGTGATCACAAAACTAGTCACCTTCCAGCACTGCATGGTATAGGGCTACACTGAACATTCGCTTGAAACAGAATGGGGTATCATCAAATAATTACGTTTATGAGCAGTACTGCAGTGAATGAGCAAATGTAATGACAATCATTATGAAAACAGATGCTGATATTTACATGTATTTAAAGTAAATTTCATTGATCATAAAACACATTTTATGTAGGTTTTTATATTAATTTAGAGACAATTACATGATAGTGCAATCCTAGATAACAGCCATCTGACTTTCACCAACTAATCTTGTCAGTACACCTAACGGAGTAAACGATCAAATGTCTTGGTGACTTCATAGTGGCTTAGAATAATGGTGGCTTAAATTTGGCATAATGTAGAAAGACAACACTATACAAAAGCATGCCATAGAGTTTTAAATGGCTCAGTTAATTCAATATATAATTATTTTTTAGCTGAAGATTGTTATTCTGGTCTGCTGAGAAATAAAATGAAACCATTCTTATTGCACAGATGAGAAGCAATTTGGACTGATGTAGGTGTAGTTGAACAACTCACCTAAAAGTGAGTCCTTCTCTGTTTATCATCTTAGCTGTTCAGTCTGTGCAAGCATTAATTTGGTTCTCTGCAAATTTCTAGATGTTAGAATAACTCTTTAAATATGCATCAAAGCAGAAATAAAAACTATGAGCTTCTTTATCTACTGCCAAATATTTAAAAAATGTTTTCTTTTTTTAACACTTAGCATCTGGTTCCTGATAAAACAGCATTTTATTTCAAGAAACGAGGGAATAGGAGAGAAACATAGACTGCATATTTCAGTAACTTAGCTCTTCAGAAGTGGCCACTAAAGACCCCTAACTGAGAAAGAGAGATATAAACTATATGATATGTGCCTTTTATTCCTGAATTGTATTCACTGTTTCTTTTACCACTTGAGTTTACATAGTGGTCAGTTAGATGCAGTTTTAATCCAGTAAAGTGGTGAAGTTAGCAGTTAAGACTACAGTAAAAAAGTATAAGCAGGCCACTGTAGAAAGGGGCTCTTGGTTCAATCACAGGGTCATATTTGACTTCATTTCACCTCACTCATTTTCAAGGGGCATTTTGAATCTGTCCAAAGTTCTCAGAAACTACAGAACACATCGTGCCAAAACATCCTTGTCATGTTAGCATGAGGAATGCTCAAGTAGTTTGCCTGCACACTGTCCGAGACATGGTCATGCAAATAGAAGCATCAAAACTAACAAAATGTGACCGAAATGGAGGCTATCCCTTCTATAGTCTGGAATGAACAAATAGGACTCACATATGTATGAAGGTAAGCAAATACACTCGTGGATCAGAATGTCTTAATCCTTTACTAGTCAGGTTTCCATGGAGGTGTTCTGATTCCTAGAAAGTGTGGCAGAATCTGTTAATATTTTTTGATGTGCTATGCTACTAAGTATTATCCAAAAGATTAAGCAATTCTTGTGTCAATATTGTCTCAATCCTTTTTTCTGCTGTAAATAGTCTTTCTATTATCATGTAGTATTCCAAAAAGATTCCTTTTTGTAGTGAAAAGTGAGTTACTGAGCAGATACAATTTAATTCAGCTAATAATGAAGAAACTACATTGAATGAAAGTTAATTAGAGCTTGAAAGATTTTCTAGAATCTCCACTAGTTCATCAGCTGCAGCATCTGAATATGACAGTAAGCCACAGACCACTGAGGCAACAGAAGAAGGGAACGGGAAACCTCAGAGGAAATATTTCAGAGGAATTAAGGAGTTATCCTTCAAGAAAGTGACCAGGCTAACTCCCCAGTTGAAGTGCTTCTAGACTGGTTTGGGAATTAAACAGAAGATGCTGGAAGCCACCGGGCTACTAGAAAACCATGACAGTTGCCATCACTGACATCTGGTGGGATGATTTCCATGACGGAATGTGGCTATTTATGGCTACAAGCTGTTCAGAAGGGACAGGTGAGGATGGACTGTAGGAGGCAGTACTCTCTACATCAAGAAAGGAATAGAAGGAATAGAGTGTTAAGAGCTACCCTGAAGAGTGGCCATGAGCAATTCACAAGCTTATGGGTGAAAGCTAGAGAATGAGGCAACAAAGGGAGTCTTGTGGATGTTGTCCACTACAGTCTGCCTGATTAAGCAGAGCCTGTTGATGAAACCTTCTTTCTCCATCTATAGGAGGCATTATCACAAGCTCTCATCCTCCTGGGGAACTTCAAATGCCCTGACATCTGCTGGAAAAGAGGCATGGTAAGATGTAGGCAATTCAGAAGGCTCTTGGAATTCATCAAGGATAACTTCCCGAGGCAGGTAAAGACAGCCCCATCTGCAGGGGGATGTAGTACTGGGCCTGTTGCTCACCAGCAAAAAGCAAACTGATTGGTGACATTAGGATTGGAAGCTGCTTGGGATTTAGTAACCATGCAGTAGTGGAGTTCACAGTCCTGAGGGATATGAGACAAACAAAGAGTAAAATCAGGATGCTAAATTTTAGGAAAGCCAAATTCCAGCTCTTCAGGGAGTTAGTCAGCAAATGCCCCTGGGAAACTGCCCTCAAAGACAAGGTAGCAGAGCAGAGCTGACAGATCTTTAAGGAAGCTTTCCTCGGGGCACAAGAGCTCTCTCCATCCCCAGGCACAGGAAGTCAGGAAAGGAACTCAAGAGATTGGCATGGCTGAACTGGGACCTGCTGGTCAAATTGGAGAGCAAGAAGAAAATGCACAGTGAAGCACAGACAGATAACCTGGGAGGAGTATAGGGATTCTTTTAGGCTGTGTAGGGATAGGATCAGGAAGGCCAAGGCCCAGCTGAAACTGGACTTGGCAAGGGGTGCATAGGATAAGAAAGGCTCCTACAGGTCCTTCAACCAGAAAAGGAAAGTCCAGGAGGACATACTTTCCCTGATGAGTAATACAGGCAAGCAACAGCAGACAAGGAGAAAGCTGAACTACTCAACAACTTTTTTGCTTCATTCTTCACTAGTGACTGATCAGAAAGTGGGGACTAGAGGAGCAATGTGCCTCCCACTGTAAGCAAAGATCAGGTTCACAACCACACAAGGAATGTGAATATCCATAAACATGAGTCCCAACTAGATGCATCTCAAAGTCCAGAGGAAATTGGCTGATGTAGTCAATAAGTCGCTCTCAGTGGTATTTGAAAAGTTATGGCAGTCAAGGGAAGTCCCCAGTGACTGGAAAAAAGGCAATGTCACACCTGTTTTTAAGAAGGGTAAAAAGGTTGACCCAGGGAACTACCAGCCTGTCAGTCTCACTTCTGTGCCAGAGATGATCATTGAGCAGATCCTCCTGGAAACTATGCTAAGGCACATGGAAGACAGAGAGGTAATATGAGACTACTAGCATGGCTTCATCAAAGGCAAGTCTTGCGTGACTAACCTAGTGGTTGCCTATGGTGGTGTGGTGGTGTAACTGTATCAGTGGACAAAGGAAAAGCCTTGACTCTCCAGGCTTGGCAGGGTCTGTTGAATAGGACAAGGGGAAATTAAAAGAGGGGAAATTTAGACTGGATATATTGAAAAAGTTTTTTACAATAAGGGTAGTGAGGCAAGGAACTGGAACAGGTTGCCTAGAGAGGTGGTGGATGCCCCATCCTTGGAGACATGCAGGTTCAGCTGGATGATGCTCTGAGCAACCTGATTGAGCTATAGAAGTCCCTATTCATGGCAGGGGAGTTGGATTAGATGACCTTTAATGTTCCCTTCTAACTCAAATGATTCTATGATTCTATAATTCTATTAACACCTCTCTGCTGGAAGCACATAAAATAATCATGGGAGCTGTTTATGTTAATTCAGGCTAACTCAGTCCTCTTTTTTGTTTCAGAATAATTATTGTTTCAAAATACCAGCATGTGTTAAGAGATCAAGATTAATTTGTAAGAGCCGAATGACAACATTTCCAATGGCTTATTAAACACTAATTAGATTTAAAATGATGTGACTCTACATACACTTGTGTGCATCAAGAAGTTTAAACATCTGTTTTATAAATAATGTAGGTTGTAAGGTTAGAAAGTTTAATACCATAGGGGATATCATATCATATCAGAAAACAAGTGAAACATTCTGTGTTTTGCAGAACAAGAACCAAAGATTTAGTACTTTCTTTTTTGTCATTGCTGTTTCCATCATATTATTTGCTAATTAAATAGCCTGAATAATACCGAACTCTGCTCATCTGACAGCAGCTTAAATAACATAAATAACAAGATTTCCTCAAATGTCTGCTTGAAAACTGAGACAAGCTGTAGTTTCCTAGTAAAGTGGAAAATAAAAATGTGTTATGCAAGCTAGTAAAAATATATTTTAATATTAAAAAAATAGGGATCAAATGTCATGTCATTTATTCATGTTTTAGTACTACAAGTAATCAAAAATACTTGGAGAGAGGACAAACGTAGCAGAAAAAAAAAAAAAAAAAAAAAAAAAAAAGAATCAAACCAGAACTTTTGTCATAGAATCTTCTGGAATACACATCATTAACTAAAATAAGCATAAAGAATGCTAACTCCAAAGCTACATGTGTAGTGCCTGAAAAAGTATCTGCTGGGTCAGCACCTGTAGCATGTATTATAAAAACTGAGTTTAAGGCAAAGACACAGAAGACATTATAAAGTGAAATATGTTCTGAACTGACAGTGCAAGATGATCCTATTTAACTGCAGATGCAATGAAAAGTGAAGCAAACATGAAGCTTCTGAAAGTTTATATATTTGTTTAACTTACAAGGCTATTCAAAGCCAACAATATTCCATCTCCCTAGCAGCAATGCACATGACTAGCGCAGTGGCCTTACTTTACAGTTAGTGTAAATTTAGCAGGTCTACTGCAAGGTCCAGATTCTATTTGCGTCTCATTCTCTTGGGGTAATTTTAAAGAGAGAAGTTTACTCTAGTTCCACTTGCTTCACAGAGATTGATGTGAAATCTTTGCCTTTCCAAAAATAGCAAGACTTTTGCCATGATTTCTGCTGGAACAGAAGTTATACCAATCTGACCAGAGATACCCCTGCATGTTGTAGTCCTTGTTCAATGTTTAAACTATCTTTTTTTTTGCCTTCGTACTGTTCACTACGTTATTCCAACTGCCTCTCCACTGATATTTTTTTTTTACAAATTAAATGGAAAACAGAAGTCAGCCATTTTTTGCAGGAGAAAACGTTGGCGTATGATGGTAGAAGATCTGTCTTTCTCTCAAATAGAAACCTCATACAAGAAGCAAAAAGACATAACTTTTCATTATTACTCTCTTTTTACATAGAGCTGTACCATACAGACTATTCTAAGTATGTCTTTTCTTCTGTGATTGTATGCAGTGCTGCTGGTTACAGGAGAAGTGAACATACACTATTATGAAAATTACATTTGCTATAAGAAAAAAAAGAAACTTCAAATATCTTTCCCACTAATCTGTTACTAAAATCTCTTACTTGAGGTTTTGTTGTTGTTTTTCCTAATAGCCCTCACTTATATTTTCCAATAACAAAACATCTATCCAAGTCTGGATTTCATCTGTCATCCAGTGATGGATCACAACATTTTCTGCTTGAACTTTTAGGATTAAGTCTTAAATTTACTGATGTAGATGGGAGCTTTGTCATTAAATTAAATAACATTAAATAAGTCAAGGTTTTACCCATAGAGCTTTCAGCAGTGCTCAAAGCTAAGGGGTAAATTACAGGACAGTACAGATGAAATCCTGGTTATTCTGAAGTCTCTTGGCATTTTGCCTATGATCTCATTTGAACAAGCACTACATATATTATAAACTAGAATAGCTTGTCTTACTGCATTTAAGTTTGGCATGACAAAGTGTAGCATTTAAATAAAATAAACAAACCTTTTTATTTTATTCAAAATTTAGTTGAGTTTTGTGTCAAACTCAGCTGCAAAAATTCCTGTAGTGATTTAAGTAGAATTTTAAGCTTGAACTATCCCAACAGGATACACAATAAAAGTTATATTCTAACATTATACTGTACATGTCATTTGAGTTATAATAGCCTATATGTTCTAGCTCACTTACTATCACTGTTGTACCACTCTGTGTCTCTACCACACTGTCTTGGAGTTAGCTTTCTTCACTGAAGCTAAAGTAGTTTAGGTAGGGTCACTAAAGAACGTTATTATACTTGTTTGCCTCTGATTACACAACGTATATCAAATCTGTGCGATACAACACTACGTTGAACAATACACTAAACATGGGTCAGATGTGAGACAGCACATCCGTTAGCTTAGCCAGAACACATAAAATTCTGTATGTTATGTACTTGAAGAATATTAAGTAATCTGAAGCTGCAAAAAGATATTGGATAGACTCAGTCCTTCATTTCATGTCACTACTGAACTTTTTCATATACTACCAAGTCCTCTAGATACAGATTTATCATCTTGCCAAGCCACAGACAAAGACTGTTTTGAAGAAATAATTTTGTTTTGCATCAGTATTGTATAGGCAAGGACTTCTGTGTGCTTAGATTTGTGATTGTCTTAAATCCTTGGATCTAATTTTTCTAGAAGCCTTTACATATTTTATTATAATTGACCCTATATTTGGGTCAATTTTCCATCTCTTAACACTACAGAGTGCTCTGACTGACAAATTATTCCACTAAACACTTCCTCTAAATATTTAATTACAAGCATTCCATGTATGAGTTTGTGAGTTTTGTTGTTGTTGTTGTTCAAAGAAATCATTTTTGTGCAAAAGTTTTGAAGAAAAAATGAATTATTGCCAATCATTATAATACATAATACATCGCTGTCAGTACACTGGATTTGACAAAAAAAAAAAAAAAAACAACCAAAAACAAACAACCAAAGATCAGTTTGTATATAGAAGAACAAAAACAGTCTCTTTAATTTTTGAGAGTAAATTTTAACTTTGTAAGTTATTCTGATGTAACTCACTACTTTTTCTGTTATATTAAATAACCTAAATGCTTGTTAAATAATTTATTAAATTATATGCAAACATATTTATTAAAAAAAACAAACACATTACATACATAGAATTCCTTGCTGTTTGAATATACTTTAGTCTTTGAAACTAGTAATTAACAAGAAGTGACATTCAGTACCTTATTGAAAGTAATATCTTTAAAATAACCAAAGAGGATCAAAGAAATTGTTGGATATAGAATTGTAGTTCTGAACATAATCTTACAGAAATGTAATAGAACTATCAGTGCTTCAATGAATAATAATGTGGATTGTAGATTTTAGGAGAAAACTCATCAGTATATTTTGAAATCTAATACTAATTTTAAAATCTTTCAGGAGATCGCAAAAAAAAAAAAAAAAAGAATATTTTATTCATAATATAAAATAGAATAGGAAGAGGATTTATGTTTCATAAGAGAAGATTTTCAGCTGATTAATTGTGAATTTCTCAATGCTAAAATTAGTTGGCACTGTACAATTCTAATTAAATTCATGGCTGGCTCAAGCAATTCTAACTAAAGAATGGCATGATCAAAAGTTCACAGCCAAAGTGTTTCCCACATCTTTTCTGCCTGTTTCAACTTTAGGCCTAGGCATAAAATGTGCCGAGTCTGTGATTAAGATTTATTTTCTATATATAAAGTATATTTTGACGCATTCAAGACTATTAAAAAGGCAAAAGAGAGACCTGAAACTTCTTCCTTTCCCTTTTTTTTTCTTTTTTTTTTTTCTTTTTCCTCCAAGGACTGTTTGATAACTATGCAGCATTGGCAGGTGCTTCGCTCACTGCATTTGGAACAAGCACAAACTGAGCTGCAGCTGCACTTTGCAGGATCAAACCCATCAATTTGCTCAGAGAATTCCTTGCTTTGCCATAAAAACGGTTTGTGAATGAAAATAACCCCAGGGTTTGGTTTCTATGGTTACTTCTGCACTAGAGGAACAGCAACCCTCTCACTTATTTATTTCTCATTAAAATATTGTTTGAACAACCCAGGTGCTCTCAGTTTGGGCACCATTTTATACATCTTACTTAATTTTGCTGTTCTTAGTTTTAGATATGTACTGCTAAGTACTGTTCTTGATTTTGCAAAAGGTAAAAGCTTTGTAAGGGAGCTGATCTCTTTAGAGTGGTATTAAGATGCTTGCTAAGTTCTTTATGTTATAATAGTTTAGGCGTTGAGTTGTTTCAATTATATAGGTGAAGTCACAGGAACTTGCTGTAAACACATTAAGCAATGAAAACACATTTTTCACGTTCCTCTTGAGTTTGCCAGATTTTCCATGTGGTTGATATGTTCATCTTTCATGTTCAGAAGGGAAAAAAAGGATGAAATGTTACCGTTGCTTTTAATAAGTACTCAATTTCCAATCAGTATTTCATTTAATTAAATATGACTATGAATAGCAATTTCTTACTTTATTCAAATTTTGCTTGGAAAAAAACACTAATTCTAATAATCCCGTTGTATTTTCCTTTCTTTATGAATTAGGCTGCATTTTCACCAATCAGTATAAATGGAAACCTTTGCCTAACATGCCAGCTCTCACTCTTCTCCCTCTAGGCCACAACTAAAAAAAATACTGCAACACATCCTAACATGAGTGGTAGAAAATTAAGATATTAACCTACCTTAATCATGCAAATTCCTCTTTAGCTAGAGAACTAAAAACTCCAGAAATAATTTCATTTCATCTCAAAATTCAGTTTTCCAGCATGTCTTCTGGAAGTCCTGTGAGACCCAATGGGAATGGATGCCTACCTGTTAAGACAGTCAGCAAGTGAGATCAATCCTCTTTCACCTGAGTATCTCTGCTTTTTCAATTGTTTGTCAGTAAGTTGGCAAGACACCAGCTTTGAGATGTCACGAGATTTTCATTGAAAACATTTTGGTTTACAGATCTTTCTAGGGTGTTCTTAGTGCATACCAATATTACACTGGTTTTTGCAGACTGCGCAGTTTGTTAGGCTGCAGTTGGATTTTAGTGATAAACTGCCCAATGAAGTGAATCACAGCTGTTCATTATAGGTAGAAGCTACCTCGCAGCCAAAGTGTTAGATGAAGGGTAAATTGCTGTTCACTGGTGAACTGAAGTGAAATATAAAACAATTTATTTTTAGAAAACAAAATCAATGAAAATTGCCATTTCAATGATAAAAGCATGTTATGATCAATCCTTAAAATCCTTACTAAGCATAACTCATGCAGTTATTTAAACAGACATGAGTTAATTTCAAGAACTAACAAAATGAGAATGTAAAAGAGCTCTAAGAACTGCTCAGAGCTTCCATATTTGTTATGAACTAGTTCTCACGTCAAGACAGAGAAAAAAACACATCCACTCCTTTTAATGGAACGTAATTTCTTGTATAAGTGGACTGGCAGCCATTTATCTGGCAGATGGGATGATGCTGAAAAGAAATAATATAAAGCAAGAAAATTTATCAGCTACATACAGGCATAGTGAAAACCTCACCTACTGTTAAATTGGCATAGCTTCATTTCTTTCTGAGGACCTTCATAATCGCATACCATATGGAGATCAACCTCCATCCATGTTGTTTCAAATTCATTTTGAAGGCCATGTATGTGTTTTGGGTTTTTATTGTCATCCTAGGATTTTGTTTTTCCATCTGCTAATGTTTAACAGACAGAAAATAAAAGATCCATTAGAAGTTAGAGGAGAAAACTTAAAAAAAAAAAAAAATCAGGCTCAGATTATATTGTCTTTTAGGTACCTCAGAGTGTGAGATAATAAATTAGATCAATGAAAAATAGCTGCTGAATTAAGAGAAATTGAGATAGTGCTGGAGAAGAAAAAAAGAAACAAAAATAGTTCATTTTCTATTAGTATAAGCAAAGTCATGGTGCCTGGTTTCTAGTTGCCTTTAGAAGAATTTTGCATGATATATTTTACAAGCTTGTAACATGAATCTCTTGTATTTTAATTTGTAGCATCCTAGCAAGAGATAGAGTGAGGTGTATTGATTGAGAAAAGAAAGGACAAAAAAGGTCTACAGAATCATGGATACCACAAAAGGGACACTTAATGTCAAATACTTGGTTTTTTTTTCCAGTACAAGAAGTAAATGTAGAATCCAGCATAAAACTAACAGGTGTTTCTCCATGTAATATAGCTAGCAGCTTCATTGCCAGCGAGCTGTTTGAAGATCAGAAATTCATCTGTTTCAAAGGGCAGCTGGGCAAGTACTGAGAACTGCATGGGTTACTAAATAGACAAGCCACAAATAGATCAAGAAATCCTGAGCAGACAATGCACAGAAAATAGTTGGCAGGCGAACTGCAAGAGGGAAAATATATTTGTTCTATTCTCATTCTTCTCTGTGTCCACTACAGACACTGTTAAGACATAATGTATTTTACTAGAAGGGATCAGTGTGGCCATTCTTGTGTTTCTTTTTGTTGTTTTTTGGCTTTGGTTTGGTTTGTTTTGGCTTAATTTGTTGTGTTCTTTTTTTTGTTTAATACAGGTGGATATTACTGTTGCAAGAGGAGTAATGGCCAAATGAGCAAAGGGGTTCACTGTAAGGTCCTAATGGCACTTTGCTTGTGCGTTAGAGCTCTAGATTCAGTCCCATGTTTACTTCTGAGTTTCCTGTGTGCTCATAAACAAAGCTCTGAACCAATCTCATGCCTCAGTTCCCATTTCTTAAACAGAAATAATGCTTATGCATATAATCAAGAAGAGATATAAGAAAAAAAAAAAATGGAATACTGCTGCCCATTTATTTATAATTGTATGATGTAGATAATGTATTTCTAGATAGCTTCCACAGTTTTGGGTTGGAGGGGCTGCACACAATTCCACGCTGGTCACCCAGGAATGTACAGCAAGCTCAGATTTTCTGGGTGTGATTTTAAATCCTGTCTTCAGTTCCCTTTCCCTGCTCTATCCTTACAAGACAGCACACACATACACTGTTTTGATACCTTTTAAAAAGAGGGCCAACACTTTTGGAAATAGTCTATTCTATTAACAAAACCAACTTTTAATTCTTGACTCCAACATGGAATTTTCAGTGTCTTCAGAGCTAATCAATACCAATTTGGTATCACATATCTGATGGTAATATCATGAATTGGACATGAACATTTTATAGCCATCTGACACATCTACAAGCATGCTTGATGATTTATGTGCAAAACTTTGAAAACTGGACAAAAAAATCTATGACAGAAAGGAGGGGGGCAATTACAAATCCTCCAATTCAGTAACTAATTCAGAACAATAACAGAGTTTCATAGAAGGTTACTTTGATACATATATTCCTGGTAGTCAGTAAAAAAGAGTTTCCATGTGATTTCATGCCCTTTTAATCATTTCCAGAGCTAAGAGGGATGCAAAGACTGTCAAAACTAAGTCTTTTTAAAGGGTGATATTTAATTGTTGATATCCTTCATGAAAAGTTTAAAATTACATCTTATTAGAATGCCTATTAACTGTTTTCTTTCTGAGTTATTTTTCTAATAAGTCAAGTATAATCAGATGGTTATCTGAGTCTGATGTGCTTATTAAATATCACCTAACCTAGTCAGAGCATAAATGACAGCACCAGCCATACACGCCTTACATAAAAATTGTAAGGAACAGTATTTGCATATAGCTGTGTAGCTAGTTTTTATGAAAATTCATTTTTCCATGTGATCTTTAGTTGCTTTCTGGGTTAAATCACAATGCTCTATTTGAAAATAAAATTTTGTTTGCACTACCTCACTATTGAAGCATTGCCACTCAGTTGAAAATCCCTGTAACTGTAGACAAAGCACAGGCATCCAAAAAGAATAAAGCTTAGCACATTTTTTGCCTAGAACCCAGGTAAAAGCACATTGAAGGTGCAAACCCAGCAACACTGCATGTGTAATTTGTGATACTGAAATACCTCTAACAGTACTTTGTAGTACTGATTAGCATAAGTATATAAATAATAGCCCTTATGGTATTGTTATTAAGAAAGAAAGAAAGAAAGAAAGAAAGAAAGAAAGAAAGAAAGAAAGAAAGAAAGAAAGAAAGAAAGAAAGAAAGAAAGAAAAAATAAGAAAGTACAGGAAAACGTGCAAGTAGTAAAACCTGCTAGATACGAATGAAGGATTGAGCAGACAGGAGACATGTCTAGTAAAATCCAAGTAGTCTGCAAAGAAAATGGTCAAGGTGTCTGGTGGGACCAGAATAATCCAGCAAAATAGGAAAAGACAGAAAAAAGAAAGAGAAATAAGATGTTAGAGGCAGATGAGACCATCCCCTTTCTTTTGGGGAAGATTCAGGCCAAGAAAAAGCATGAGTGGGGAAATGAAGGGAAAAAAGAACACAGACCACTATGTGCTGTTTCATGAGCTCTCAAGTCTGATAGCTTTTATCTCAGCAACTAGGGACCATCACAGACCATATGCTTTTGTATTAGCTAGAAAGGTGTGTTTTGTAACATTGCATACAGACTGCAAATTTGGGATAGCTTTGTTAAAGGACTAATTGTTTTGCACACATAGTGATAATGTTTGATGGTGTCTTTCAATGTGTATTATTGAATATTAGTTGATTAAAGAGTTTTGAAGTTTGAAACTGGTGAGATGTTTCAGTCTTTTATTTGTGTCCAACAGAACCGTCTCTAATTTCCTACTAATATGTGGGTCTACATTTTCAGTTGCAAGAAAGTGATTTTTTTATACAGGTGAAAACAATGAAGTAATTTAGGAAATAACAACCAGTAGTGGCTATGTACTAACTAACCTCCTCAGCTGGTTTTCCCATCTCTCATTCATTTTGGACTCTTGTCTTCTATATCTTACAGACTAGGTACTCATCCTGCACTGAAGCAATAAAGATTGTCTAAATTCAAATAAGTCTAAATGCAGTTTATCCTCTTTTATACACTTTGAATGAGACTGAATGCATACCTTAAAGAATTGATCACAGGCTATACTTTTGACAGATAAAAAGAAACATAAACAATAAAATAAAACAAAATAAAAAATAGGGACAATCTGTTTTGTGAATGATTCTTCACAACTGTCTCCATGTTTGAAATGTTCAGTACATTCAGTACTGAACATCTATATTCCAATATTATAAACTGTTTTATATAAAATTCTGTTGAAATAATACAGATAAATGTGACTATTGTAGTGTATCTTTCAAGCTTGTGAAAAAGCTTGTCTGCTTCACTGGGTCACAAGAAGAATATTATCTAAACTATTCCAACTGTAATAGAAAATCATGATTTACAGGCTAAAGCCCCTACACTACTAATGATGGAAAATACTGTTTTCTGCTAACATGCTAATTAAAGTGTCACTGAGGTTGGGAAATGTCCTTTGTACTATGATGAGAGAAGATGCAGGTAAATTGAATTTCCTTTCTGATGGTACTATGTAAAATATAATTGACCACTTGTTATTCCTAAGTGTCATGTAATAATAGAACAAAAAAAAAAAGCCTAGTCTATAATGAACATACTGTTTTCAGAGAGATATTTAATCAAAAAAGAAGTTACAGAAAGTTTGAAAAACAGGTATATGAATGAAAAGAAGCTCTCTGCAGTAAAATACACAATGGACATCAAAATTTACCTTGAATATAAACACAAACTAATGTGAGAGTGTGTTTTATGCCATGTTATTTTTCAAACCAGCCAAAGCTGTTTCCATGCTCTAAATTTGCAGCACTGTAACATCTTAGAAGAAAATACTGTATTGTACAATGCACAAGTGAAAGAGAATGCCATTATTTTGTTGAAGTGATTCTCAGCAGTGTTGTTCTTATGGCTGAAGTACTGCTTTTCAAAATGCACATGAATCTGAAAAGAAAGCTTGAGAGATTTTTTGTGTTTATTTTTATTGTGAATGTCAGTCAAAATAATGGGATCAAAGAAACCCAGGAAAATAAAGATTATTAATGAGCACCAGTGCCCATGTCTCTGATTCTAAAGCATCAAAGGACCTCAGACTGATTCCTGTATTTTCTATAGTGAAATACTCACTGATAACAATAGTAGGGAATCAAAGTTCCGTTGCATAGCTTCCCTTACTAAAGTGACTGGATATTTTACGGCTAAGATGACAGTGTTCAGTACTACCAGTTTGCATCACAGAAGGTATCTCAAATCTCCTATTCTAAACATCAAAATGCCTCCATTTTTTGCTACAAAGATGAGAAAGAGTCTGGAGCATCTCCCTTATCAGGAAAGGCTGAGAGACCTGGGACAGTTCAGCCTGGAGAAAAGACTGAGGAGGATCTGATTAATGATTATAAATACCTAAAGAAAGGTGGAAGGCAAATGAATGAAGCCAGACTCTTCTTGGTGGTGTGCTGCAATAGGACAAGGAGCAATGTCCTAAGACTTGAGGAAGTTCCATACAAATATAAGAAAGAACTTCTTTACAGTAAGGGTGACAGAGCACTGGAAAAGGTTGCCCACAGTGGAGTCTCCTTCTATCAAGATATCCAAAATTCATCTGGATGCCTACCTGTGTGACTTATTGTAGGGCACCTGTGGCTGGGGTGTTGGACTTAATATCTTTTGCCCCGTCCAACCCCTGCAATTCTGTGATTCTGTAATTAACTGTGACTATAACACATGGTGTATGGAGTTGAACAAGTGAGCTGGAGAGCTATTTGATCTCCTGAACATGTTTTTCACATTTCAAGATTTTTCTTTTTTTTTTTTTGTTTTGTTTTGTTTTGTTTTGTTTTGTTTTTGTTTCACACATGTAGAGCTTTTTAGTTTTTTTAACAACTAGCTGTTATTGTTTAACCTGTATGACTGTGACACATTCAACTGCCACCTCTCTGGGTCAAGGACAGTTTTCATACTATGTTTGTACAGAAGCTAGAACAATGGAATCATGTTGCTATGAAGATTTCATGTTCCAAAGAATCAGAGTTCTACAATTTATATATGATAAAATTGTTATAGTATGTAATGACAAACAGAACAAATAAAAATTTGCATTGCCCAACCATCAAGCTTTACCTTTAATGAGAGCCAAAACTGAACTGATCCTTTACAAGAAAAACAAACAAAAAAAATCCTTTTGAGTTTTCAACAGCCAAAGGGCTGGTAGTACCAGGAATGTCAGATTATCTAGTTTTCAAGGAGATTTATATTTGTACTGGGAGGCATAAAACATGGAAATTATTGGAAAGGATATATTTTTCTGACATTCTTTAGATGTTCCATTCTACTAAAAATAATTCATTTTTAGCACTTATCATCTGAAGATGTTGTTCATAAGAAGAGAATATTTGCTATCTCGATTACATTCCAGCAAATGTACATATCCCAGCTCTTCTGTAGGTCCCAAAGAAGTTTCTACCATCAAATCTAATTTGGCCAGCAACACAGTCTCAACAAACAAGGTTAATGACACATTAAAAAAGTGCTGATGAGTTTCAAGGGAATCCCAGCTTGGCAACCATCAAAAACAATATGATGTCAAGTTGTTCCCTTTTACACAGTTTTCCAGTGTACATGATCTTTTTCAGAATTAGGGATTTTTAGCCTCCATGTCCAAATCAAAATTACCCCTAATAAGAAAAGCAAGCATTCTGAATGACATTTATCTTCTCCTGCGAGATGTTTGTTTTCTTGTGGAATTGCTTCAGTAGTTATCATACTGTCTATAAACTCATACTCTTGTAAAGCTAGGAATTCATCATATATTAAAAGAATAAAAAGTATAAATCCAAACTACTACTTTTGATCTTCTAGGCTTTCCTCTTCTCTGTTAAGATTGTCAGTCAATATTCATGATTTTATTCAGTTTCTGTCCTTCAAAGAAGTCATTTAAAATGCTTGCTGTCTGCAAGCCTATGGTGTTTATTTCTTCTGTATCCAAAACTGACAGTAAAGTAATTGAAGATGGGTAGACAGGCAGAGAGCACTAGTTTCAAATCTGTCCAAAAAAAAAAAAAAAAAGGAACATTCTTGAATGAAAACAAAATGCTCTTTTTACATAAAGCTGCTATGCAACTACAGCCGGTTGTTCTTTTCTGCTAGCAAAATGAAAGGATTTGAATACAGGAAGAATCCGTTGTTGCATGGTACACTGCCACAGTTACTGCTGTCATTATTTATCATCTAAATAGCTGTGAGTAAAATTTGTGAGTAGAACCTTCTGCCAAGAAAGGCCAGGGCATGTTAAGCATGGAACAAAAATATTTAAGGATGCCTATTATCCAAATGTAAGAAGAAATTGAGGAAACTAACAGATGGTTTGTAGATAAGAACAGGTTTGCTGATCAAAAAATTAGGATAAATACAAATTTTAAAGAATAAAGAGCAGGAATTACAACTTCCCACTTGCTTTACCTTGTAATTAATTTTACAGATTGCAGGATAGGTTTAAAATATCTTTTTTAAGAGAGTAAATAACATGTTCCAGGTATCATATTTTGGCTTTAAAATGCATTTTTGGGTAATAAAGGCTGTTCATGAATTTGTGTTGAGTTGGTTAGATTATTTCAGTTAAGACAACCTTGGGAAAATAGAGAAGAATGTTTAAGAGTATTTGTATGTTGTATCTATGTTGGTTATTACTCCTCCTTTTTATTTGTATTTTATTAAATTTTGTTCTTACTTTTATTATTTGTTGTAACAGATTTTAATTTAAACATTGCAAATACTGCCTTTTTTGTTTAAGTCAAGGTAATTAAAAATTTAAAAAAATCTTCTGATATAGTCAAATGAATTTTATATCATCCAGAGTGAATTCCTTCTATTTTCTTTTGTTCAGGTGGAAAAATTCAAACATTGGTTCAGTTTGACCCTAAAAATAACCAGGTCCAAGGTAATTTTAATATGTAGCATCACCAATGAACTGAAAACAATTTTACTTCTTTTTCCCATTACTTTCTCTATAAATTTGGTATCCTAGTGATGGTCAGACATCCATGTCACTAAGTAAAAGTGATTTCTTGCTCAGCCTCTTGTGGTTTGCTCAGCTAGCCCAAAGCTGAAAAACTCAGATAAATGAATGGTGTATCTCTGATTTATATCATGTTGCAGAGAAAAGATAGAATGAAATTCAATATCAAATGGAATTAATTCCTTATTTTCCCAAAGTACTGCTGTATAGGATCATTCAGGGTTAGAAAAAGAATGAGATCTCCCTCACAGTAATCAAGTTTTCATCATTATCTTTTTTTTTTTTTCCTCTTCATTTATATTTTGACCAGTTTTGTTTTTTGTTTTTTGTTTTTTGTTTTTTGTTTTTTTTTGTGAGGTTTGTCTCTAAGCCTGTTTTCTAATATCACATGAATTTACACTACAGTCTATATCCCAGTCACAAATAAAATACAACTAAATCTTCCTGTCAAGGAAAGATGAATTCATAAAAATGTAATTGCATTTATCCTGAAAAATGCCCCGAAGTACCTTATATCCCACAAGTTGAATTTATGTGTGATAAACTACTGCAGATATTCATGAACTAGAAAAGAGAGTTAGAAAATAAGTACCCTTGTTTTTCTTTCCATGAAATCACAGTGGTCAATTTTGTTGTGATCTCTGAGTGGTTTTCAAGCCCTATGTCTTTTTAATATATGCTATCTACTTAACAAAAAACAAACGAACAAACGAAAACCAAACATTGATTATTTGGTGAGTGTGTAAAGGTAGGTAAGGAGGTAGTTTAGACAGCAAGAGATTCAATCTGATAAGAAACAGGAAATTATGGGATAACTAATAAGAATCCAGTTATTTATTAGCTTGCTAGATATCATTTTTTACTATGCAGGAATGATCTTCCTTTGGCTCATGTAAGAACTAGATTACGTATACCATCTGAAGTTTTCTACATTCCAGAATTTCACTGAATATATCATAATGATGTATCATACAGATTCATGTAATAAAATCCTTTCTGAAAGTTCTTGATGTAGATGTTCTCACATAATTGTGCAGGTATATGAATTAGCTTCTACAACATGTTCTAATATTGATTGTTGTAATAGTACTTTTTTTGTATTTCAGTCTGTCAGCAAGGAGAAGCTCCATGAAATGTTTTTATTCTAGCCAAGACAGAGATCTAACTTTTAGAGATGTCACTAGTTAAATTCCTGACAACTGATGAATTTAGCGTTGTGGTCATCTTGGTAACACAGCCACATTTCAGCTACAGTAAGCAGCAATGCTACAGTATCGCCTACTATTATCTTTTCCTATCCTAAATTTTCAGCATTTTCTTCAAACAGAAAACAAATCCTTTTCACATAGGTAAAGTCCATGTTTTTGATACATAATTAAGTTTGCACTGATATGCGTTCATTTAAAATATGCTACATGTGTTCTGCTACCACTTCGAAACAAAAACAGCACAGTTCCTGAAAAATTTGTTCAGGACCCTTCATTTTAGGCTTCAGTTCAGACACCTCAAGTAATTGTAGATTACTCTCAAGTTGACTGCTTTCAAGAGCATCATTTGGAAGACACCAGTATGCCAAAATAAATTCTGGAGGACCAAGAACAAATCCACCTTCTGCTTTTTTAAATGCATAGTTTCTATACTTAAATATAGTTTCTATATTTAAAAGGCATCAGTCAATGCAGGAATAAATTTCAAATAATATAAAATACAAAGACAAAGATGATTGGTTTTGAGGTCATACTCTTGAATATACCAAATCTGAGAAAAAATGCTTCTAAGAAATAGCAGAATTAGATCTGACTGAAAGCACAGTTTTTTAGCATCTTTAACATGACGTGTTTTATTTTTTGTTGTACTTTAAACACATAGAAACTTCATTGGTCTGTATGATCCCAAGAGTTTAGTTACAGGTAAGGTACATTACCTGATTTGTGTTAGACAGAGAAAGTAGCATGAGAACTGTCAGAACACCGAAGAATAAGCATAGCTATACACAGAAACTATAAGAATAGTCTTTACTTCTTTTATAATTTTACTTATGGTGAAAGATTTTAATTACTACAGCCTTAATTTGAACATAAAAAATGTGTTCTCGTTAACAAGTGTTTTTTTCTATTTTTGTGCCCTGGATGATGGCATTATAAAGGCATTCACAGTTGCATTTCATTTTATTTATTTCTTTTTTGTTTAACATTGCACAGATGTATTTGTTCAGGATTTTAGAAGATCGCTATATTTCTTTACCAGAAAAAAAAATCAATGACATAGGAGCACAACACAGATTTAAAAAAAAAAAACAAAAAACAAAATAAACAAAAAAAAAACCTCAAAGTTAGCAGGTTAAATTTTATTTTCATTTATTTTAAGTGGAATTTACTATCTTGTTTCTCATAAATTAATTCCTTTAAACTGAAGAAGTTTGTATAGACATGCCTAGAAAATAGCCATAGGAAAAGTGAGTGGTAAAAGAATTATATTCAGAAATTCAGAGCAAGATCAGTATAGATGACAACAAGTTAAAATTACAGTTGCTCGTTATCAGACTTCGTTAACTCACATATGAATAAAAATGAAATTGTAACAGAAAAAAAACTGCTACACACAGAATGGGAGAAACAGCTGTAAGCATCTGATGTCTAAAGCCATGACTCACCCTTGCTTCCATTTTCTTTTCCATTTTCCTTCATTTCAGATTGAAATTCCCTAAGGTAATGTCTGAATTGGAGTTAAGATAAGGCCTGGACACTTTTCACTTTACAGAAATGGAGCAAACTGCCTTCTCACAGAAAATTAGTATTGGGTAAAAAAATAGCACTGAACTGGGAAATAATATAGGGAGCAGAAAAAGTTAAAAAAATGAAGAGAATAGATATATGTGAGGGGAAAAAAAAAAAAAAGGGAAAAGAAAATTAACATAGAATGAATGAGAGAATAATAAGGAAAATTTCAAGTAATAATATTTTCTGGAGAGCTACAGATGCTCAGGGGGAAAGTAAGTTTATATCCTACAAATTGAACTATGCAGCTATTTTGTTATGGGCATGTGGTTTGCCACAACGGGAATCATGAAAGGGTCATGCCTATTACAGTATTTAAAGTGTCAGTAATCAAGATGATGGGGAAGCAGCAGAGTTCCTGGGCAGGTGGAATGAAACACAAAACAGCGTGGTGCAGAACAGCCAGGGAAGAGCTGACAGTAGCAGCATATTCAGCCTGAAACTCATAGCAGAGTAATCTCTTCCAGAGGACAGTTACGTCACTTCCAAAGTAAATCAATTAACACAAAATTTGTTACCATGTAAGTAGGTCTTCTATGGGTAGATGTGGGATAGTTCACTATGGAAAAACAGTTCATATGGAGATAATGGAAGTGTATAGCCCTCTATTAATGTTGTCATTACCATCTGTTACCACACTCCTTATGAAACTGTCTTACCACTATTTTTTATTTTCTCTGAACCTCCGTCTTGCTAAGTAAAACCACCTCCATTTTCACTTCAGGGCAGGAACATCAGAACATACAAAATTATTAGGGAGAATTAAAATGTATTTGATACTTCACCTTCACAAAAATTATAGTAGTGAAATCTAAGTTTTGAAGGGTCTATTCTGCCACTTTTACTGAATGTAAGCAAGTAAACTGAACAAGAAAGCTCCTGGGAACAATGAATAAAACACTGGATGCTTTAAAAGTACTAAAAGACAACTATCCTAGACAAATGTTTGCTATCTTGGTACTGAAATGTGCTAAAATAAGCATATTCTTCTTGAGTTCACAACTACCCTCTAAAAACCTTACTATTCCCCTTTCCACGTTGATTTTATTGTCCTGCAAACATTCAGTGTATGAAGGGTAAGAGCAATAAAAACCAAGTTCTTGCTTCTGTCTCCTGGAACAAACAGCAATAAAAAAATAGTATTATCTGTACTGTGCTTGGTTTACCCCCAAATTCAGAATTGCATTTTATTTATCAGAAAATTCAAATAAGTCATTGTCTTCTAAGCACTCTATTTAATGAAGCAGGTCACATTTACCAGTTTCCCCTGGATACTGTACACCACTAACAGTCATCCAAAACACGTACACAATGAAATGACATTCAATTTCCCATATCAATTTTCAAATTTATGTTTTAAAATTTCAAGATTCTCCACTAGACTCTAAACACTTGCACATATTAGCAACATATTACCCTATTTTGTTTTCTCATAGGTGGGAGATAAAGAAAACTAGAAAATTCCACTGAAATTGTCTAGGACTCAACAGACAATTTATGATAAAGACAAGCAGAAAATTGCAGTGTAAAAATGTTCAAAGCAAATTGGTTAGCCAGTTAGACAGAGTAGGTGGATGGGAAAAGCATACACATTATTCCTGTAATCGTCAGCTCTATGTATTTCACATTCGTTGTTGAAAAATCAGAAAATGACTTATAAACCTTAAATTTAGAACTCACCTCTCCTTTTTGTGGGAGGGGTAATGGTGGATGTATTTCCTGAAGCTAAATCAGATTGGATTAAATTCTTGCTTAGCTTTCCAGTGGGTATGTTGGAATTAATAGTGAAGGTACCCAGAATTATTAATTTTAAACATGTTAAACATGAGAGCGGCAAGAAAACCCCTTGAGATTTTGAATTTATAAAGAAAATATAAGGAAAGCAATTAGTAATTATTTCAATGCTCTTAAGGAATGAAAATCGGATGGTCTCACTGAGAAAGAAACCCAGCTGTGTTCATGAATTCGTGGTTGGAAAATTTTGAAGATTCTCTTTCACACTGTATTGACTTTTTTGAGGTCATCCTAGTTTAGACAGACTCACTTGTTTATAAGAAAATGCAAAGCACAAAGCTCATATCAGGAAGTGTATCTTATCCATATAAATGGAAATCGGAATTTATCAGATTATTTTCATTCTGTTAGCACACTAGCCAAGAGCAAAGTAAATCACAAAAAGCAGTAACTGTGATAATAGTAACTTCTTTATTCTGTTTTTGAAATGTTCACATTCGTGTAATCATGTTTTCTTGCACAAGTCAGAAAGTATCAACAGTTGAAAAGGAAGAGCCAAAGTAAATTGTCTTAGTCTAGATACTTTACAGATGCCTAAGGATATCACACGTAGTTTGGTTTGTTCTAAATCCCATAGACACCAATGCACACTTATGAGGGCTGCTCCAAAAATAATGCCTTCTATTTTATTGTCAGCCAGTGACATTGGCTGATCTTGGCAGATATTGGCCATATGGCAGTAGAGGTTGAACCTTCCCACCAACATTCTGTTACATTTTTTTCTCTGTGACAGATGGCAGCAGAGGGAAAGTCTGGCAAAATGACATCTGAAAAAACGGAAGAGTATATGAAGCAAAGGTGTGGAGCTGAATTCCTCCATGGGGAAAAATGGCACCCCCTGACATGTATCAACACTTGCTGAGCATTTACAGAGACCAAACAGTGGTCTCTATAAATAAAGGGCTACTTTTTATCTTTCTTGAAACAGTGTTATTACTATGTCTAGAAGGAAATGAACAAAGACATTACATTTTTCCCTTTAATTTCATGGGTACATGGAAGAAATGTAATAGGATTGTTTCTGATGTTCTAAAAATAATATAAAAAGATTCTTCAGATATTGAAGTGCTTTTCAGTCTAAGAGTCAGGCATGTAAAAGTTAAGAGCTTTGATTTACATGCTTTTATGGCTCTAGTTCATAGAGAAATGCATAACGCAAGAGAGACTAGAACATAGCTTTTTTGAATTACAAGTAAAAGCTATAACCAATTGCACCATGTTTCTTATTTTCACTTCTTTAAGACTGAAAAATTATTATTGAACATGACTGCATACCTGCTAAACTACGTGTTGAAAATCTGATGCTGGGTAGTTGTAGCTTCTTATTTAATAATTATGTTTCTTTCTTTGGTCAGTAACAATTCAGGTACATAAGATTAGGTTGGCAGTCATTGTTTAAGCTCATTATTTCAAAGTATTTAAAACCCTTAGAAACCTTGCCTTGAGAACCTTTCTGAATTAAGCTCTCAGTGACTAAGAAATTATGCAACAGACTTTCAATGGATACCTTCAAATTCTAATTTTATCTATCCGCTATTGTCTATGCATTTAAATCCACATTGAAGACAATTAGCTCTTGATTATGGCTTGGTTACTGATCCTGATCTGAGTAGGAGCTTTCTAATATATGATAATCTTTGCAATTGCTCCTCCGTCTAGCAATTCACTGCCACACACTGTTGTGAAGCCTTATTAAAAACATGATTTACAGTAATAAATAAAATGCATCAATTATGAAACACTTGTTTAAGTCAGTGTGATTAATACTCCCACCCTGCATATGTGATATAAGCAGATATATTCATGCCTATACACAGGACACTTAAACACATTCCGACATAAATAGTCATATATTCAGATCCAGCTTTAAACTCAAGAAAATATACTGCTTGCAACTAAAAATAATAACTTCTGTTGATATTAAAAATCTTGATTTTCCTCTCTTATTACTCTTAGTAAAGACATATCAATAAAAAGACATGTAGGAATACATGTAGCATACTATAGGTGTTACCTACCTACTTCCAAAACATTCTTTCATTGTGTTTCTGCAGTTCTGTTTTGAATACATGAAATACTTCAGCTATAAGGCAAGACTTTAATCTGAGCGATATCTGTTTCTACTGTTTATTCTGAAGAGCTTGAAGCGCTCATTTAGAATAATAATTGAAGTGATTTCTGATGGTTTTACTTTGGAAAAAAAAATGAGGGATTTTTCCCTTGAGTGCTTTATGACATCAGTTATTAGCATTTTGAGTCTAAGATACAATGTGTAAATATTTTCTCAAAACAGAGTAAGTCTCAAGTCTGCAACATCAGGCATGTAAACTGCAATTCAAAGTGGAAGGAACCAAACAAAACTACTTAGGGGGTCAAGGGCAAGCAAGGCCCTGACTACAGATAGTATGAGTAAAAGAAAAAGGTTTTTTTATGTGTGTTTTTGATTGCGGATTTTTTTTGTTTGTTTTTTGTTTTTTTTTGGTTCTGTTTTTCCAGAGGAAAAGAAGTATTTCTACTAGGTTATGCAACTAGATTTATATGACAAAGAATGATCCGTAAACAAACAATAATAGTTGAGGAAGCTTGCTAAACAACAACAACAAAAGCTATTAGCCTCACAGCATAATTAATTTTAGCATTTTAGTATTGTTTCTCAGTCTCATCTCTGAATCCTGTATATGATTACATTGTAGCATATCATATCTGAAATGCTAATACAAATCATACCATTTTCTTTTTACTGTTCCCCAAATGGATTCAAAAACTCTGATTATAGCTTGTCATTAATTACAAGGAAAATGTAAATCTGATCACATTCCAGTAGATGTGTAGTTCTGCTTTAATCATTTTAAAATCCTCCTTTATCTCAGCTGGATGTAGCCATAAGGGAGGATTAGTCTATTTACCAGTTTTTTTTAGAAAGAAACTACCCAAGACACCAAGAAGTCTTCTCAGACAAAAGGCACATTATTTGGTCACTTTACATTATTAACAGGAAAATTACTATTACCATACTGAAAATCAGAATGAATGAGATCTGTATTCTCTCCTTGAAGAGAAAATTCTTCATCTAGTATTTCAGTTTTGGATAAAGTATAATGATCTTAATCAAAGTGAATAATGACATTTCTGCTTGAGGCCTCACCAGGAAGTCTTGTACAAGATTCCATACTGGCCTGACATTCACAGATTCTTGCATGAGCCTTTGAGCAGATCTGGAACTGAGTGTTAGGGTCCAAAGGTTTAATGTACTGATTCTTTACAAATACTCATCAATTAGAATGCTTAATGCTACCCTGAGACTATTTAATCAACTTAAAATATTTCTTTGGTCCATGCAACCATTACAGAAATTTCTCCATTGACAGGGTAGAATATGTGGCTGGGTACTTTGGTCTCCTCCTGACGCGGAGTCAGGATGCAGCTAAACTATGTTTCTACATAGAGAAATCAAGAACAATTTCTTGGTCCTGATCTGTAACTTCATATTTGATAAAGTAACTCCAGGTCTCAGAAAAACTTGAAACCACACCTAAAGCATTTTTTCTCTCATTTTTAGAATAGCAACCATTCTGTCAAAATTAATATACACGTGATGGCAGATAGCGTCAAAATATAAGAAAATCTGAGTAAAGGTCAGAAGTTTGGTCTTTTATTGTTTCTTGTCCAACTTCTGGGAAATGTTCTGGAAAGAGCTGAACAAAGAATTAAAAATGAAACTTTATTTCATTTAAAACGAGGATTAAGCTTGAAATATCTTAATGCTCCACTAAGAACACTCTTTGGTCATTTTATCACATGGTAGTATTAGAGATATGTCTTCTATATACATAAGCAGAATTAATCTCCAGGTCTTTTAACATATGCTTCTCTTCTCTTTGTCGACTTATGAACTTAAAACAATAATCTGGATACAGGTGTCTCTGCTGTACTGTCAGCAGATGCTAAGGGTAAATATTTCCCAATTAGTACAGAATGACAGGAGGCTGTTTTAGCTTTCCATGGTTTTCCTTTGACATTTATTTCTGATCTGGCTTATTACTCACAACTTTCTTCCAACTTCTCCCTTCATAATTGTGCCACAGGAAACCAGTGGCTCTTCTTAGAGCCCTGTTCCCTTCAATATGCACAGTGATGAGTCATTCTGTCAAACCAAATGGAATTATATCATGGTGAAACTCCTGTAATTATGATTAGATTATCATGGTGAAACTCCTGTAATTACTCCTAAACTGGAAACACTTTACAAAGCTTTTACCTCCCCCCAGCACAGTCTGTTTATTGAGAAATATGTTACAGACCTGCCAAACACATTACACTCTTTTTGCTCTCAGTATGGAGCAATGTGCTACATAGCTCCATTGAGGACTCCTGCATTTGTTAATGCCAAACTTGCTATGGCAAACAACAGATGTGTGGACAGCAAAACTTGTACTGAGTGCCTCAGTGACTTACTTGGCACAGTATGAAGCATGTAGTACAAACATTGCTGTTTAAGTCAACATGTAGCCAGTTTTTTTAAGAGGTCACAGAAGGATAAATTCAGATGTTGTATTCAGAAAAAGAAATATTTATCCAACTGCTTCTGAATCCACAAACCCCTATCCCTAAAATAACAAAATGGCATGCATACACGCACACAAAGAAGGGAGGAATACAGCTGTAATCAACTGAATAAAAACAAGGAAAAGGTATTGATTAGAAAGTCCTAGCAGGCTGGGGGATGAATTTGGAGATTCCATTTAGACATTGCTGAACTCATCCCAGATAATCTCATATATATTAAGCTGTAAGAATCTTTTCCATCTTTATGTTTCTCCACATACTTTTTTAGAGATTAATACAAAATTTTTCATTAAACATCATCAAGCTGAGTGGAGCAGTTGATATGGCAGAGGGAAGAAATGGCATCCAGAGAGACCTTGATAAAATTGAAAGGATGGCCCATGTGAACCTAGTGAGGTTCAACGTAGCAAAGTGCAAGGTTTTGCACTTGGGTTGAGGCAATCTCAGATATGTACACAAACTGGAAGAACTCCTTAAGAGTAGCCCTGCTGAGAAGGACATAGGGTAGATGAAAAACTTGAAATGAGCCAGGAGTGTGTGTTTGCAGGATGAAATAAATGGTTGTTTTTCCTTAACAAACAGAGCTGTTTCTTTTATTTGAATTTAAATATATCAGTTTTCATTCCACTATTTAAAAAGAATATGTTTTGGAAAGTAAGTAGTGCTTACTTTGTTCAAGTTATAATTTATTATGCTTCAGAAGAAGTCAGAGTACAACCCATTTTCAATGCTGTAACTGAAATAACATTATGATTTTCTTTCCACTAGGTATATACACCTTTGCAGTGGAGCACCTGATTCAAAGAGTACTCTTTCTTACAGAATTTTATTTCAGACTGTACCTTCATAAATACAGTATTATAAGCAAACTGATTTGACAAAGGTGAATTCAGGAACCGTCTTTACTCTGCTAAGGCAGTGAAAGTACAAGCTGCAGGACACACTGTAAATTAACATTTCTTTTACATTAAACCTGGACAAGGACATTTCAGCTGCAGTCAGAGATGGGAGAAGAATTGATGGGTGCAAATCAGCAAGATAGAAGTAATACAGAAAACTGAAACCATCCATAGAGCCTATTTCCTCTATCTGTTCACCATAAGGTGATCTTTCCTCAAAGAAATGAACTGGTACATAACAATGAATCAACCAGGGCCTATGAATCAGCACCTCTGCTAGCTGGATGCTCAAATCACTAAACATTAACTCAACTTATTCTATATACCAGTAGGCTTGGCTGGATCATAATGATCCACAAAATGCTGACCTCTTAAACTGATCACAGCAGTGAATTTTGGCTAATATCATCTGAAAAGAGAAGAATATATCCTTACATTGACAGCATAAATATGCTGTTTCCTGGGTTTCTAAACTTTGCATTCAAACAATTCCTGCATAGGTATCTTGGTTGAACCTAGATTAGAAATTTGCTCCTAGACAAAACATTGTGAATGCATTGATTGCATAATGAGCAAAATATCCGAACTCAAAAAAAATCCACATTACAGACATCAGCACAAAACCCAGATGTGATAACAGTACATAACATTCTATGTGCTTCTTCTACTCCCATTGTCACAATGGGAAAGTAAACAGTAATTATAAAAATATCTACAAACGGGAAATGGGCAGCAACTTTGTCTAGTATTAATGAAGGGTTAAGTAAACAAGAGTCAATCAATCAACGAATTGTTGACTACTAGAAGACAGGAATGACATATAAAGAGCAGTTCACCATTGCCACTTAAGAAGAATCCAGCACACATAGTGTTATACATAGGGAAGAATCATACTGTGATGGATCATTCTCAAAGTTTAGACTAGAGAAACTATGAATACCTGGTATCCTTCATTCTCCATGTATGATAAAAATTACCATAGCCTTACTACTTGGGAATATGCTTCTGAGTACAACCGAATAACAAATTAAATCTAGAAAAGAGTATGTATGAGGGACAGTTTTGCTTAAAATAATTATCACTTTCCCCTCATTTCTGATCTCTCAGAATTTAACATTATTTAGTAGTAGGAGGGAATATGACCCTCATGGTTTTAGAACATATAGTTTCACATCTTCCACTTTAGAATTACCATAATAATGTTTTGTGAAACAGATCCTATATATCTGTCCCCATAGAATCATTAAGGTTGGAGAAGACCACTAAGCCATCTAGTCCAAATGCCAACTCATCACCACCATGTTCACTAAACCATGTCCTTAAGTGACACATCTACCCATTTCTTGAAAACCTCCAGAGAAGGTGACTCTACCACTCCCTGGACATCCTGTTACAATGCCTCACCACCCTTTCTGAGAATAATCTTTTCCTGATATCCAACCTGAACCTCATCTGACACAAGTTAAGTCCATTACCAACAATCAATTAAGCTCTCTCTTACAAGATCTGCCTTCTAACCTAGGTGAGATCCCTGTAAACTGTGAAAGAGAATGATAGATAGCCACACAATTGCTACCATAGGAAACAATAAGGTTAATGCACATCACAGTTAAGGTACATCTTATAACTCCTGAAACCCTATTTCTGAATATGCTAAGTCTGATCACTGGATGTCTGCTTTATGGAAATTCCTAGCCTTGCTCCATTACTTTGTCCAGCATACCTGTTATTAATCCTGGTACTCTGATAAGACTTCTGCATTCTCTCCCAGAACATTTTTTCTTCCTTTGACATCATGTTGTTTCTGCTCTGATTGTTGCATTTCTACAAAGGATGTTCACCATTCCTTTATTAACACAATTTGTAAAAGGCTTTTGCCTTATATGTGCAAGGGCTTTTGCTTTTGGGGTTGCTTGTAAGATAGTATCACACAGCAATCTCTACTGCACCTGAGTTATATGTCTCAGCTTTACAAGTCAGACCCAGTTGACAACACCACAACATGTTTTCTAGGAATGCAATGAAAAACATAGTAAATTGGTCCTTTAGTGCACCTGCTTTTTAGTTTTCTAAACAGATGACACTGTCCTCTTCCCTGTTGTGTATCTTTAAGAAAATGGGGGAAAAAAAAAGAAAAAAAAAAAAGACAGTATCCTGGATTCTGTAGTAATTTAAGTACTGGTTTGAACTGATGCTTTTCAGAATGCAAATACTGTTCTGAAAAATTAATTCCTACACAGACTGCTCATAAAGGCTGGTAAGAGTAGGAATAGAAGTACAATGTTGCTAGCATTAATAATTTTATTTCTCATTAACTATTATTGTATGCCCAAACAAAGTACTCAACATAAATAAGCTTATGCATACATATACATAAATGCACTAAAGCATGTGCGTCTGCACATTTGTGTATATTTGTGTTCTGCAGACGTTTCTTTGTGGCTGAAACTTTTTAAAATCAGAAAACAGATTAGGATCATGATGAATATCTGGGAAGTTATGTTTAGGCATCTGTCTCTTAAATATGTCTATCTCCTGATGAGATTTGTAGATAATATAACATTTAGCAGAAGGATAATAGTAATGAGGACAGGAAATTAGCTTAATTATATTAGGAATATAATTTGAACTATTTTTGAAACATATTCAGGTCATACCAAAAGACATTACAAAGACAACAGGAAGAGAAATTAAAAGAGAGCAGGCCACTCTAGCAGGCTTCATAAAGAAGTATCCCAAAGAACATTAGGGTTTAAAAAACTATGTCTATACATGCAGATTAGATTGCAGAGAGGCTCCCAGATCAAATTCTGTGCACCTACAGCCTAAATGAGAAAAACTGTCGTATGGCCTTAGCAGGAGTCCAGAGGACCATCTACACATAAGCCAGGATTCAAGTCCATAACTAAAACTAGTTTCCACTCAATTTCTGTACTTAATACATGGAACCAGCATATCTTATCCTTTCTTTATAGATCCTTTATAGATCCTATAGATCTTTATAGATCCTAGCTTTTAGGACCTTTTCCCAAACACTGATGGCAGGAATAGGTAACACTCACCAGGACAAAATAATACTTTTTAAATGCCCATGTATCCTACCTCCAAAGCTTAGTGAGAAATATACTGGTATTGTGACAATAAGAGCTCTGATCACTGTAAAAAACTGTTTGACATTTTGCTCAGTGAGATACAGTGTACAGAAGTCACTCTTTCTAAATAAAAGGAAGATACCACTGATAATTTAGGATAGAAACAGAAGCTGGCATTCTTGCAAGTCGCAAAAAGAAAGGTCCTTGGAAACAGCAGCAGGATCACTGTGTTTAACCTCTGCTGAGATGTGGGCTGGCCACTGATTCTGGATGACAGGTCCCTCACCAGTCATTCAGTCTATGGTTTATCTGTGAATATACAAACTGTTCTGAAATTTTCAGGTCAGAATGAAAACAAGTTATTGTCACTGATCTTAAAATACTTTTCTGTTCTCTATTCCCCTCTTAGTAAATCAAGCAAGACAGTTGTACCAATGAGCTCATTCACCACTGAATTACAAATCGTTCATGGAGTATGCATCTCTATAAAGGAAAAATTTTGGCTTCAATGACTTACAGCAATAATCTAGAGAACTTTTAAACACTAGCTTACTCAGTAATGCAGGCTTCACTTTACAGTTAAGAAAGAACGCATAATAAGAGATGAGCACGAGGTTTATAACCAGCTCAGAAGATTTCTTCCCATTCTGTGCTAAGATTGCACCCTATGTGTAACCAGTTCTGTATGATCCGAAAAGATTTTCACAATACGGAAGAAAAATATGTCCATGGAAAATAGATTTGCAATTTTTTTATGTTGGATGTGTCATTTGATCTGAAACCTCTGAAGATTTTGTTATCTGACCTAGAAAGGATTCCTGGAGTCTGATCTATTGCACTGTTGGAAGAAAAGGTCATGTTCTGTAAAGTTAGTAGGAGTTTTGCCCTCGATTTAAGAGGACTGCACTGCTTCTCCTACTACCACTCACAAGACCATATCTGATAATGCAACAAGCAAACAAACTTCTCAGACCATTTAAAGCTGAAGTTCAGGTTGAATGACCTCTGAACCCTGAGAAATGAGATACAAGTTAATGAATTGCTGGTCTTCAAGAGTGACAAAGACTGATTTCTTTGTAGGATTGTGGTGGGTTCTCAGTGAATAGCAAAAATAGTAATCCTCTCTGCCTGCACTAAAATGAACACTACTAAGAAGTGGGAGGAATATACACATGCCTGAAGGAGACTGATAGGTAAGATAGACTGATAGATAAGATACAGTGACTAAAGAATTATCCTGCACAAATATGAACAGTAGAATTAGCAGTATTTTTTCATTGCTTCAAAGGACTCATTATCCTGCTCTGAAATAGAGTGTTTCTTTTCTTAGCTAAGAGAAAATGTAAGGAAAAAAGATAAACTAAAATTTTTAGACCCATGGTAGACATGACAGTATTCTTAGTGTGTCCCAACAGGACCATACTCTGACAACAAATAGAGCTAAGCAAATTAAAATACAAAAGAGTTATTCAATAAGGAAGTTTATTAAACATGGAAATAAACTGGACAGTATTTCTTTCCCATCTTTTAAATCCTGATGATATGGTTTTTCAAAAATCAGAACCAATGACAGAAATTTTTATCATGATTGAAGAGCTCTTGGTAAAGTTAAGTAAATACTGAAAATTCATATATAAAAATAACTTTGTTCACTATTAGCAGTCTGTGACCACATTACCAACAGTATTTAAAACACCTCATTATCATTAATTGCAACATAACAATTCCATTTAAAACTTAATGTGTTAACTACAAACAGTAAAAGAATATCAAGAGCTCAATAAACTAATAAACATCTACCTCCTTAATACACTACCACCACTGTGGCTTCCTGACAACATAAAGCCTTCAGAGAGTAACTGCAAGCATTTCTGCACTACATAAAAAATGGCTCACTAAGGAATGAAATGGATAGCAAACAACTATAGAAGAAACATTTGAACACACAGGATGAATAGAACGCAAAACACTGGTGCTTATGCAGAAGGAATGCAGAGGTCTGCCCCTGTGTTCAAGGAACAGCCTTTTTCCCTGGCAAGTAAAATGGGGGGGGAGGGAAGGAGAGGAGAGACAAAGAAAAAGAGCCCACAGCTACTCCTCCAAACCTCCTCCTTCTTTCAACAGCAACACCTCCCACACCCAAATCAGTTATATATAACCACAAGAATTGTCTGTTTGTGTGCCACCTCTGAATGCAAGGAGACACCTCACTGCCCATTTTCCCCAGTCCTATGAAAACAGAAATCCATGTATTGCCAGCAGCTTGCTGACTTTACTGGCCATGCAGCTTCAGGATAACTTGAATAGGCACAGTATACAAAAGTATAAATTGGTGCTGCCACTCTTTCTGTGACATACTGGTTGACCTGACACCCAGGGATCAAGAGCCCAACTCACGACACTGGATCCAAGGATGTGCAGAGACAATGCAGCACAGCAGCACCATACCTGGTATCCCTTGACAAGAAGGCAGCAACGGTGATCCAGCAGAACTGGGGGGCAACTGTCACCTTCTAGGTCCATCATCTCTCTGCAAGTGGGCTGGCTCCTGCCAAGAGGAAATTGAGATGGGATAGCTCAGTGACATTCCCACAGGTAGGAAACGGAGGCATGAGCACAGCCTGTCTGTGTATGACACCAATTATAAAAATTGCTAAGCTTCTAGTGTTGCATAAACTTTTCTTTCCCACAATTTAACATAAAGTAAGTAACTAGAATAGTCTCGTTTGAAAGAAAGACCTTCAGCAGATCAGCTTCAGAACAGAGGCTCACATATGGCTGTCCAAGTCTTGGGCTGCAGGGAGTGCCTGAGCCTGGCAAAAGTACCAGGGGGTAGCTGGGATAACACCTGCTTATAATGTGCACAGATGGATGATCTGCTCTGTTTTGTGGCACAACTAAAGAAGGAGACAGATACACTAAGAAGCATCACGGAGTGTGAAAGGGAGAACCATTCCCTGACATCCCTTCAAGAGAGACACCAGAGGGCACTTTGCAAGTAGCAGTGGATTCCCAGCTGTCTTGCAGCCAGGCAGAAGGAGAGGACTTGGGAGACAAGAAGGAATGGAAATAAGCTGCAGCTTGAGGTGGCAGGCAACCCTCCTACTGGTCTACCCCACCTCCACAGGTGCCATTGCACAGCAGGTGCTGAAACATGAAGGACAGGGAAGTGAGGGAAATGTACATCCATCCAGAGGACTCTCTAAGGTTAGGCGCCTCAGGAAACCTTCAGATTGTCCACAACTCACTGAGCATCCTGAAACTCCTAACATCAAGGATGCATGAGAGATGGGCACAGAGAAGCTCTTTGCACACTGTGGTACTATTGTGCAGAGCCTGCAGGTAGCAAAGCCCATGTATCTGCAAACTGCTGCGCTGCCAGACTCTTGCAGTTGAGGATGAGAGATGGCTGCCTAAAAAGATATTAAATTTCATATATATTTTTTTGCAAGGAGACAATGCTGACCAGCACAGGCACAGTATCCTCCTTAGCTGCCAGGACCCTTGTGGAACAACACTTCCTGGGCCGTGCAGTCATCCACACAACTTTTCATCCCATCCGCCCTCCATTCCAGAGCACCTCTGCCACCTCCCCCTCCTCACAAGGGTTCACTCTTGCCTCTGCTCTCTACAAAGGACAAACTTTCTCACCACGTTTGCAGTTTCTTCCTTTGTCAAGCCAGATAAAATTGCCTTCCACTTTGTTTGGGGAATCAGGTGCTTCAGTCAGAGGCTCCGAACAGAAGAACCTGCCACACTTTCAGCTGCTATACAGGAGTGCTTTGGATCTTCACTGAGCAGTCACTCAGGGTGAATTTTGCCAGGACAAAGACGCAGAGAAATTCAAGGAATTGCTCGCTGCTTTGTCTTTCTCTATGTCACAGATTTGATATTTGTATGCTTCCATGCTGGGAATAACTGGCGAGGTTTGGCTAGCAGGAGTGGCACCTGGGACCGCCAATCACAGCTGGTTCCCCAAAACAGACACGCTGTACCATCATGCCGAAGCCCTGATGGAAATACATGGTCCCACTGCATAACGATATTTAAGAAATGGTAGCAGCGTGTAGAGGTAGGAGAGACGCAGGAGAAAAGGAGACTTAAGAACAGAGAACAGAGGCGTGGGCTGCCAAGGTCCGCACGCCGCTGTGTCGCAAAGCAGGTGAGAACCGGTTTGACCAGCTAAGGATAGCCCCAGCATCACCCTGCTGCTGCTCTGCACTCTCTCACCAGAGCAGTTGGTTAATCCTCAGCTACTGGAAATATCCGTAGCACGGGGCTGAATCTGCCTGCAGCCGCGGTGTTTGCTATCTGTGAGGAATAAACTTGCACAATAAGCAGAGTGCAGACTGATCAAACGCATGAAATCAAACCATGGAGGATCTTAAAAGGCATTTTTGTAGGACATCTCACAGTCTGAAGGTAGAATACAACCTATTACTGCATAGGTACAAACTAAGGAAACCTAAACACCAACAAGCAATCAAACACTAACAAACAGAACATAGTCCGTGAGATTTCAGAAGTTTTCTGTAGCAATCATATGCCACCTTTGCACAGAATGCACGCTTGTGCCTATTGTATTGGCACTGCAGTGAAAATGGATGTCTTTCCAAATGAAAATCCATGTTGGTATTGCAGAATTATCATGGCTTGCTCACTGTCTTTGTTTTGTTTTACAGTTTCCTGCAGAAAAAAAAAAAAAGGTGGACACCTGCTGAAAATATATATTTTCTCTGGATGACCTCTGTTCCTGTGGGGGCTTGGTAACAGAAAATCAGAAGCTGTCTTGCAACAGCTGATGGCTATATACGGCATTAATGTAATTATTAGGTGCTTCCTAAAGTGAGAATTGCATAGAAAATTGTCTATAATGACACTGTTAACCATGGTTTTCAATGAACCAATCTGATGAAAACCACACCTTGTAGTTTCTCTAGCTGAAAGAACAGAAAGCATGAGTCATTGCTAGTTTTCTGTAGATATTTATTTTTCATTATACCAAATGTTCCAAAAATAAACACTTTTCTTAATCTGAAACTGTCCTTGTTAGGTGCCTGAAAAATTAATATAATCTTACAGTGATGTTTCTTGAAGATGATGAAGCAAAAATGTCAGCTGTGTGGTTGGATAAGCTGAATGAGACTGCCCAGAATCAATATTGCTAGAGACAGCAGCAGCAGCCAACTCAGGCATCACATGTCCTGTAGTACTAAACTCACTCACTTATGCTTCATTTACATCAATTTCAGGAAAGACTGATGTGTGTGAGAAATAGCAGAGCTCTAGTCACAGAAAGAACCGAAATAACTAGTTCACAGTACTTTCCAAAACCTCTGCCAGGCATTGTTTGGATCTTTCCAGTTGTCAATAAATACTTGCAATTTGTGTGGTGCTTGCTATTTTCAGATTTACACAGTACACACCTTTTCAAAGAATCAATTGCACATCAGAAAATAAACACAGCATTAGACTCTTCTTTTTATATGCGTATCCGAGCTATACCTACCTCCTAGCAGTGGATCTGTTCTTAAGTTTTCTTGAACATAATTTTTTTCCCCATGAATAACTGATTGATTAGCTACCTGCCTTGCTTGTTTTTAATCTTAGTGTCCATGCATTTTGAACTTGACTGTACATAAAATGTATTCACCCAACTACATACGTAATGACATATATAATGATTTTATCATCTGTCTGTGATATCCTGAAAAATGTAGAATGTTTGATTTAAATCTTCCTTTGTGTGAGCTGTGTGTAGTCCCATTGCTAATAATGTTTAGCCAGTAAGCTTGCTTTTTCATGCAACTTTTCAAACACTTAGTTCTGCCTGGAAGCATGGAAATGTTACTTTAAATTTTTATTGACTTCACTGTTGAGGAATTTAGTTCTACCAAATGTTTCTTTCATCCCTGCCTTTGTCTTACACTTTTCTCTCTCTAAAGCATTGTCATTGTCATGCATATGATGTTTAATATGATTACAGAGGGATTTTAAGAAAACAAATTTTGTGCATGACAGTCTACATCACTGTTATCACTGTCACGCAATGGTGTTAACATCTGGCTTATCAGTGATAGAGATCCTGGAGGAAAAGAAGCTCAAAAAGTAAGGAAAAAAAAAAGCCAGTCATCTTTCAATTTCTTTTTTTCTCAGTTTACATAACATACTTACTCTCTATCCATAATCTCCAGCATCCAACCATAAGAATCACCACAACCGTAAGAAATGGATTAAACTTCAGAGGATGGAACCTACAGTGAGAGGGATTTATACCTGTATAACATAGCATGTGAAACAAAAGCAAAGAAACAAAAGAAAGCAACAGATTGCTTTCAAACAGAAACAGGAAGCAACCATTCACAATTTTCCACATTGGAACCATTGAACTAATAAATGTTTTATTTTTCAATTGAGAATAGAAGCATTTGGGTATTATTAAAAACAAACAAACAAACAAACAAACAAACAAACAAAAAAAAACCAGTATTTTACTCCTTTTGTATTACTTCAGGAGTTTCGGAACAGCGCAAGAGTTGGTGGGGAATTTTTTGGCTTTGTTTGACTATTACTTTTTATTTGGGGGCATGTGGAGGAAAAGAGAGCCAAATGGTGATTAGTAGAAACTTCTTGCATAGTGTGAGCTCTTTATATCTTCTGACTCTGTAATACAGGAAATTATAGAGTTGAGGAGGGATTTGAGAGCTAATCAACTTGTCAGATGAAATATGTGTAGTATGTGTTTCTCCCCAGGTAGGTTCTATCTACTTTTCCTTCCTCCTCTTGATGAAAAGTCTTCTCCAGCAAGTCTGCTTTTTGGTATTCTTTTGCATTCTAATTACATACAGCACTAAAAACTTCAGTATTTATTTGTTACACCCTATCCTACCTACATTTCCCTTGCCTTAAACCTGTGTTTTTATTCTTTTTTAATTTATATGCTTATATTTATTATTAAGTTTTTAATATTCTTTCTGTAAAAAAGTTCTATTAAGAGCTGTTTTGTTACTTTGTGGGGAAAGTTGAATGAATTGTATAATACCAGATAGTACAAGACATTTTTAATGTCTTCTGAACATTTGTAATTTATTGATTTATACTGGAAATACTGCCCACATGATTTTGTCTTCCTAATCTTTTTTTTTTTTTTTTTTTTTTTTTTTTAACTACAGATACATGTGGAAACTGAACAAAAAGAAAAGTCATTTTCTTGCTGTAATATTCCTTGAATCCAAGATCAAGTACAGCTACTTTCTTGATAAATCTTAGCTGTTTGGATTCTGGTAGTTAAACGTATGGATCTTTCTCAAGCAATAGTTTTGCCTTTTAGTTACAGCATTTCTTCTTACAAATTCCAGCAATCAAACGTTATCTTCCTTCATACTTGTCACTCACTTAATTTGTCATATAATATCCTTTTCTAGTCTCCAAGGTAAGAAAAACAAAAACAAAAACAAAAAACCCACAACCCCTTCCACCCTCCCCCATAACAAACAAACAAAAAAAACTCCACAACCTACTAAACAAAAAACTCTTTGATATCTGAAGAAGGATTTTTTCTCATGGAGATTTATTCACCCAATTAAGGTATGTCACCACAATATCACATAAATTTGGTTTTCTGCTGTGGTTATTCATGGGCACACTGTCTTCTAATTAGAAGTACAGCACTTGGTGTTAGAACAAGAAAACCTGCTAGATAGTTTTTGCTTCTTGACAAATAGCAGCTTCTAAATTCCATGGAGGTCAGTGACATTACTTGATGTAAACATTCTGCTTGAGCTTGTCTTCTCATCCGTGACCAGACTGAAAAAATATGTCAACTTCTCACTCCTATTTTATATATGCAGAAAACACAGGATTGTGGTAAACAAATAACTGTTTGGATCTTGCCACAAGAGACTCATCAAGAATATTTATTGTATGAGTGTATGCAAATAAATGCAGATTTTGAAATGCATTTTTGTAAAAACAGAGATGTATAAAGTAAAAAAACCTGTAAAGTTGTTGACCTACTTTGTTAGACTTTGTCTGATTATACAAGAGATTATTAGTTACATGCTTAAAGATAGATAGAAAACCTGGGATATACCCTCAGAGAATGATGGACATGATGTAAAGTTCCTTGTAACCCTGAAGACTTTTGGAAAGCACTTGGAAATTGGGAGCTTCAAATGGCAACTAGACTTCTACCTATAGGCTAATGAATTGCTCATGCTGCTCTTCCCTTTCAGTTGTATTTAAGCATATAGCAGGGATGGATACCTAGACCAGCATGTTCAAACCAGCTTGAGGTTGTAGAAGGTAATTTGAACTTCAGCCTTATGTTTTTGTGATCCAAGTCCTGGTTTTGTGCAGCTGTGCTGAGTGATCTTGGAATTTTACTTAGCAAACTTTTAGTAAAGTGTTTAAATTAACACAGAGGAGTAAATGGTGAGACTGAGAAGTGAAGGGTGCAGAGGGAAATGTATTGATATGAAAAAAATAGAATCAAAGGGCTGCAACCTAGAAACAACACAGATCAAACAACTCCAATGCACAATAAAGGTCACCCTTTTTGCTCCCATTCTCCCCCTGAGAACTACCTAACTAGAAAAAAATCTTTTTGAGTTGAGGAGGGGAATATTTATGCTTCAGCTGGTAGCTAATCGATCCTAGCTATCTTCTCTGTATATTAGCCAATAAAACATTGTTTTGTAGTTTTAAATTCTGAATCTCCTACTTGTAAGGGCTCTGTCTACACTGTAAAAGTTGCAAAGGAAGAAAGGTTGCTTTAGGATTGTAAAACTTTCATCAGTAAGAAAACCTGAATCTCAGATAAGTCAAATGTTTGCACTTCCCATTGATTTCAGTAAATACAAAAAGGCATTAGTTTTCCAGTTCTGCAATAGAAAAGGATTAGGGTGAAAGGTTATGATATGCGGCTGTGAAAAGATTTATCCTGAAAACTGAGTTAATAATTCGGGTATGCCACATCTTAATGCTCCAGAAATGTAACATATCTGAAAATTTTCTCTGAAAGCTCCCTCCAGTAATCTAACTATAGAATAAAACCAAATCTAAGAAGATGCTACCAAAAAAATAACTTTGGCACAAAATTAGTAATAATTTAAGAAGTAAATAAACTGCAGACTGAAAAGTTGTCAATGTAACTATAATTTAGAAACTTAGTATTTTTGTTTCAAATGTGAAAGCAAAAGTGCTTCTATGAAGAAGATTCATAGAGAACATGGAAGCAATTTGTGGCAAGACTCTGCCATAGGGTCATGTTTCAAATGCTGAATTAGTCATTTAATAAGAAAGGTGGCTGTAATGATCCACTGTTTCCACAAGATAATTGTTTGGTCAATACTGTTATATCCCCAAATAATGCACATTCACTTTAATGTCACCTATAGGAACCCAGTACAATTGGAAATATTGATTAGAGCAGAGGCCATTATGCCAAGACATAGGCTATGAAATGCAGCAAGAATTGATTTGTATTCTACTGTTTGGCTTCATATGAATAATGGCCAAATACCCTCTAACACAGCACACTCGCTACCCATGATAGCTGCTCAGTGATGGTAGTTTACAACTGGCAGCTACTGACTTTTTTCATTCTGTGCCCACAGTGGAAATCAGAGTAAGATGAATGCAGGAATATACGGAGAAGTAAAAGAAATTGCTAAATTCAAGGACAAAAATGGGGAAGAGCAATTAAAAATGTTTGAGTATCATTCTGTTATTGTGCCACATATCTTCTGGTTGTACATTCCTATGTCATTGCACCAGAAGAAATTCAGGGAGTGTATTGTGTCCTGTGTATAGGGGCAAAATAACATCAGCTAGAAACATACCGAACTATTATCAATGTATGTTCATAACTATTATGCTCAGCTTCTTTTTAGCAGTTCTTTGCAAAATAAATGTACCTGCTGAAAAAGCAAAATCTTTATTTTAGTCATTTATTGATAGGATATCTGTACACTTCCTGGTGCACTGTGTTGGTTTCATTGTGTTTATTTTTTTGTTATTGTTGTTGGGTTTGGGTTTTTTTTTTTTTTTTTGCTTGTCAATAAAACAGGCTATGGATAGGGTCTGCAATGATTTCCTATTTATGACTGTCATTATATTCATAAAAATACATACTACAAGAAACTTTACCTTTTGTCTTATACCTTTTGTCTTATACCAGTATTTTTTAATCCCCTTTTCTTTTTCTGATTCTGTTTCAAAGGGACTGAGTATCTGTCACTAGTCCACACTTTCAATATGATCAAGCTACTTTGTTAACTTCAACTTGAAATGAAAATGATAATGTAAGGGGATCATAAAAGAATACTGCTAGTTTAAATTTCTTTAATCACTTGTGCATTAAAGTTTCTATTTAAATTTGTTGTATAGAGGTCTTCATTTATTTGACAGTTTTAGCAAACATTTCTGTAGTATAAAAGCATTGGTAAGAAGCCAAATTCCAGACCATATCTATATTCTTCATTAATTCTATACTGAAAAATAAATGAATGACAAATTTCTTCTGCTAAATATTAATTTTCATTTTGCTTACACCTGAAACAAAGAATCATTCAGAATTAAGTTTGTATTCATTAGGATAGGCACCATCTGCAGGAAAAGAGAGATCTCTAATGTGCTTTAGTAAGATACTTACAACTTCTAATTGAGCAGTTCAGCAGGGTTATGAATCTGTATAACAGAATCATTACTAGCAAGATCTTGCAGTACTTCTTGCAAGGATCACTTGATCTTTTACACTGTGATGATTTTCTTTTTTATTTCTTTGGATAGATCTACATTTTCTTTTATTTTTGGTTTAAATAATAGAACAAGTAGAGGTCAGTATAGAATCCTAATGTTATTGCTTATATTATATCTGACACTAGGCTATTTTATCTCCAGGAAATTAATTGTTTCTTTTTTATCAATCCATATTTTAGAATGAAGCTTACTGTATATTGGGGATAATTTTTGTGTGATTAGCATGATCTTTGTTCAGTAAGTTCCAAATATTCCTAGGAAAGGATTTTTTTCCTGAGTTCTTCAACTACAATATATATGTTTTGTATAAGATTAATATTGACACATTTGGTAATGGATAAAGAGAAATGTGCAGGCTACACAGAACATACTAATGATGTACAGGATAAAGTTTCTTAGAAGGATGTAAAATAATATTGATAATATTGCTATGGTAGCCATAATGATATTTTGGGATGATTTAATACCTTTAATGAAAGGGATATTACATAAATCTCTTTTTGCTCAACTCTGACAGTTGACAGTTTATTCTCTTTCATGGTTTTAGAAAAAAAAAAACAAACACCCATACTTTTAGCGTAATTGCTACTCTGCATATGATTGCATATTGTATATTAAAAATATTAGGATATTTTGGCCAAAAAGTTAGCATCCACTTCTGTAAAACCATTTCAGTCCCAGATTAAGATATTAGTATTTCCTTTGTTTGAATAAACCATTTTTTATGTGTGTCTGTGGGTGTTTTTTGGTGAAATGATTTATTAATATCATTATTTTCATTGTTTCTTCCTTTTTTAGGGCTGTTTCATTCCAGGCCTTTTTGTTGTTGTTGTTTTCATTTTCTGTTTAATTGATTTTTGTATTTTTAATTAATACTATTATGTTACTGAAATTGATAATATTAATTGAACTTTGGTCTTTTGGTTTCTTTACTGTTTAGATCTGAGTGTAGAGAATGTTCATTTCACAGAGGGCAAACTTTTATCAACTTAAGTTACAAGTGCTCATTTTTCAGGCAAAAGCCTCAGCAAGAACATTACAAATCTTTCCATCATTGAAAATTTACAATCAAATCCTTACCTGACATACATGGGTATGGACTTGATGGAATTTATTTCATCTAATCTAAAATTTCAGTATCATCTAGCTCACTGCAGTTATCTTTAGTTGATGGAAAAAATGACAGATCTCCAGTGAATGCCTCTGTGCTTGTGTTTGAAGTTTTCCTTCAGGATGAGACGAAGTGCCACTCTAGAAGGCCTGATTTTCTGTACTGAATGCAGCAGCTTTTCAGATAATGAGACACCTCAAATTTGAGTTAACTTTTAAATATCTTTTAAATAATGTTTATATAAAACAGTGAATCCTTACTTTGATGTTTACATTCAAAATTAAGTACACTGGAATCTGCAGCCTTTCTTTCAAGTGCACTTAATAACTTTGACTTTGCTCATAAAGTTGGGCTAGACATTTCCTAAAAAACATGTCAGAGGATCTTTTTTCTGTTATAGCTATACATTTAGAACCAAATATAATAATGTCTCAGGTGGAGAGAGCTTTAAAAACAATAAAAGTAAAAGCAAGGCACACACCCTCCGAAATCCCACTGCTTTTATATTTCACAGTTTTGTTTTAGGAACAGGTGATATAAACATCTCCAAAGTCAAAAATCTTGGCATCAATCCCAGAGGTGTTCATAACTTCACAGCTTTTCTATGCATTAAATTTACTTCACAACCTTTAAAAAATAGCCGGTGGATTAATCTTCCCTGAGATAAGCCATAAAGTGGAGAGTCAGTGTGAGCTGGCTATCTAAACTAGTCATAAAGTCACCTTCCATAGAGAGATAGGCATTCCAAGACCTAGCCATTTCTAATCTTTTTAGCTTAACACTGATTTGTAGAGAGAGAATGTTTGTGGGAGGGGTTATTTTTTTGTTTGTTGTTTCCTTTTTCTTTTATTTGCTTTTTTCTCTAAAGCTATATATCTCTATTAACTATAAAAGAACGTGAGTAAGTAGGTATACATACACAGCTGTATATGTATCATCAATATGTAATGCCTAGATGGGTTTAAAGAAGAAATTGCCAGAAACTCATGATTCTTGCCTACCATTACTTATTGTGTTACACAACCCCTTTGGGACTTACTTTAAAAAAATATATATCAGTGGGTTCTGCTCATCTCTTTGGACAAATGATTGGCATGCATCATTTTAATAAGGCATGCTGTTTTGGTAGTCTTTTCAGTTTCTGCAGGTTTTCCCCTGAAAAATACTACTTAGAAAAAGAATCCGTTGTGGCTTTGTATCTGTTCTCTCTCACCATTGTACTCAGCTTCTTAAAAAAACATCAAAGCATATAAAATGGGATGATTCTTAAGAAAAACAGATTGCCTTTTACTTTTTGTTGGTACCATGTTTGTAAATGTTTGGACATTTACTCATAAGAGATACAGTAAAATCATGCCAAACTTGAGTTAACTGTGTCACAACAAGAGCTTTAATTTTCACAGGACCTGCACAGATAACACTGATATTAGGCTCAGGGCACAACTGTCTGAAGGCTGAATTTTTTTGATTAATTATTAATGTAAAAATCAAAAAACATAAACTAACTAGAGGATTCAAAAATAATAAAGATGAACCAAATCATGGTTGGTTCATCTACCACAATACCATATACTGATTTAATTAAATGCAGAAGTTGGCATTGTATGTTTCTACTTAAGCATATGAAGACTTATCACACTCAGACAAATGCACACACACATGCTTGCATTTCAATAATAGATGGAATCAGAGATTACACATCAATTAACAGCAACAATTCAGAATCAGATGGAGAAAAAGTCCTTTCTTTTCTCAGGGAAAAATAAAAGTTCCCAGAAATGACAGCTATAATGCATGCTTGGCATCTTTTCGGACTGCCTTGCAAATCTTTGCTGAGAATTGAGATGACATTATGCTAAACAACCATGCAATCTTGACAAGGAATAAAGCCTTATTACTTTCCCTGTTTCCATATTTTCTGCATGCTTTCTGGACATAGATCATTATTATCTGAAACTGTCCCTAAATCCTTGATACAGTTTTGAATGAAACTCATCATCTTCCACTCTGTTTTTTGCATTAAAGGGATGTAGCCCTTGAAGTGAAACTTGTCAGAATGGTGCTACAAAACGTTCTGGCAATTGTGCTTATCAGGAGCATAATACATATTTAAAGAAAGCTGCTGTTCATCTGCCTGCCAACCTTTCCTTGTATTCTGGCTTCCTTGAAGCCTACATATCACTCATGGGTTTTCTTGAGAGCATCAGAAATATATATTGGTTTTGGCAGGTGGTACAAAATAAAACTTAGAGCTGTCCAAAGAAGAAAAAATGTGCATATGAGTCACATCGGCAGGCTGGAGCTTTGGCAAAGTTACACAGGGCTACAAAAAGAAGACGGTGAAATAGATCTAATAATGTTTTCATCATCTCTGCTGGCATGTTCAGTAAGAACAGGTCCATCAACTGAAAGATTCCCAGATGTCAAAGTTATCCAACCAGCTGTATATTACTGGAGCAGATGCTCTAACCTAACAAGATCAATGAAAGGTTTATGGCCCATTTTTACTTTGTTCACCAAAACAAATATAATCATGGGCAGTAAAGTGTTCGAGCTAATCAGCTTTTAAGATACTTAAAAACAAAGCCTTATGAAAATAAACAAAAATAACCTTTACTGAGTGGGAAGTTGACTATGCAATTATTCAAGTCTTTTTGAAACTGTTTTGCATGATTCTGCATAGAAAATACTTGTGTGAATTCAGTCAACCATATCTAATAAATAACTCATTGATACTGTTTAATATTCTATCTGGGAAAAGTCCATCTCAAAAATAAAAACAGAAGGCAAACGCTAGTTAGGATAAAAGTAGACATAATTTATTTTTAAGCCCCTTCCAGAAAGGAATTGTTGTATAATATAGAGATGAGTGAACCAAAACTATAATCTACAATATAAATGCAACTTGGAATTCATTTGCACAAAAAAGATGATAATAATTTTACCTTTCTAAAAGCTTTGAAATAAAAACAACAGTGATTAACTTTTAATTCCAGTAATACACCTGGCTACTCTCTAAAGATCTGATATTTCACGAAGAAAAATACCTCCATTACAACAATACCAACAGTATAAGAATAATTTTAGTGAATTGTTTCATGATTTCTGATTTCTTGGGGACTGCTAAACACAGCTTCAGTAGTGGTAGGAGGTCTTGAATCAGGCCCAGAGAATTCAGAGAATTCAGTGAAGACATTCATATTCTCCTTGATTCTATCTCAGCTTTCAATTTAAGATATTTGCGCTAACCAAAAGGGCAAAAAGTATATTATTTTTGCCGTTCACCTCCATTTTGCAAAGAAACTGCTTAATGCACTTGTATCAATTAAATGTAAATGCATCTGAAAATATGAATAGAGAAAATATGCCATGCAGTTATATATGTAGCAATTATACATTTTAGCAGGAGATGGTTTTTTTTAAATTGATTGTGATGGTAAAAGAAAAAATATTTTGACAGTTTTATGGTACTGTTTTTAAACTATTCTCTGAACGGTCAATAGAAGGAAAAAGTATGCTTGTTACTAGGACATGGACTTAAGTACTGTGATAAATTAAGTTAGTAGTATGTCAGGCTCTAATATTTTTGGACCTCCCAGCAAATGTCTGTCAAGATTTGTGCATTCTGCTCTTGACAAATACGACTGTGGCCAGGAAACCTTGGAGCACTTCACAATGGAGTAAAAGTGTTTTTTTTCTACAAGTATGCATATATTTTCAGCCATGCTTGTTGTGATATTGTTCCTTACAGTTCTGACTACTGATAAAAACATTAATTTCCAAAATTCCACACGAAGATCTGCAGTCATGAGATATACAAGAAAGAGAGAAAACTTCAAGAAGCACTGAATTCATTATTTTGCTATTACAGAATATTATACTAAATTATAATTTAAAAGAAAGGGGAAGGAGAAATACAGCCAGTTCTTCTGTTTAGTTACAGTTAATTGTAGTATTTCAAAAGTTTGAGTACAATAGATGTAGTAGGCGTGGCGAGGAAACGGTATGTGACGGGGTCAGGTTTCCTATGCTCAGGGCTTGCCAAACGCTGCCCCACAATAGGACAGCAGGTAAGCAAGGGGTGTGGACAAAGCGGGACAAGAATATTTAAGTGCCTACCACATTTTAATAAACGCCATTTTGCCTCACACACTCTGGGGTCTGTGTGAGCATTTGGTCCCGGCCCGGTTGGGGTCGGTTTCGCTGGCAAGTGGCGCCCTCGGTCGGCAGAGGACGAACAATGAGAGACTACTACTACAAGTGGTGACCCCGACGTGATCTGCCTATCGAGGGTTAACCACCCGGCGTGCCCGTGAAGCGGAGAAGAGCCTGCGGAGTGGCGGCAGGTCGCTCACGGAAGACACATCGCGGAGAAGAGCCTGTGAAGTGGCGGCAGGTCGCGTGTGTAACCATGGAACAGATTATTAAGGTACTTTTGCAGTTTTGTAAGGACTACTGCGGCAAAAATACCCCTTCAAAGAAGGAGGTAGCCGCGGTGCTTTCGGTTTTAAAAAAGGGAGGGGAGCTGGACTCCCCTCAGCAAGTGCTGGATTCGGGTAGGTGGGATTCGCTCACCTCGGCTTTATGCCAACGCGCCATGAATAACCAAAAGGCTGCTGAACTTAAAACCTGGGGCTTGATACTTGGAGCCCTTAAGGCGGCTAAAGAGGAGGGTAAGCTTAAGGTGGAAAAAGGGGTGGAAAGGGCTCCGGGGGGCGGGTCTTTGCTACCTTGCAGTACTGACGACCAAAGCGTGGCGGACAAGATGGCGACGGTCGCCGCGGCGAAGGGCGGGGAAGAGGAACTCCCGACCGCATGTCTACCAACCGCTCCGCCCACTCCGCCCGCTCCGCCCCCGCCCTACCCTCCGCGGTCGTTATATCCTTCTTTGGAGGAAGAAAAGGCAAGGGCGGGGCTTCGTCCCAAAGGGGGGAGGGACGGGCGTCTGCTGACTGATTGGGCTAAAGTAAAGGAGGAGGCACAAGACCGGGGCCTTGCAAACCCGGAGGCATTTCCGGTAGTGATTTCCGATGATGATAATCCGATCTGGGTCCCGCTGGACCCGAAAGCGATAGTGAGGGTGCTTGAGGCAGTTGAAAAGAAAGGATTGAAGTCCCCCCTGACAATGAACGCCTTGGAGACATTAATATTGCCGGGACCCCTGTTACCATACGATATTGAGAATCTGATGCGCATGATTTTGAAACCGGTGCAGTATACGCTTTGGAAGGAGGAATGGCAGGCTAGACTTAGACAAATGCTGGTTACAGCCCAGAACGATCAGGGGAATCCGCTTCACGCGTCTAACCTGCAGAGACTGACGGGTAGTACGCCGGGTATGATCACTGCACATGCCCAGCTTACGGAGCTGAGGCCCGGGGAACTAATAGCCACTACAGACGCTGCCCTTGAGGCGTTCAGAAGGCTCGCAAGAAATGCTGAGCCGTCTACTCCGTGGACGGAGATTGCACAAGGTCCCACTGAATCCTTCCAGGATTTTGCGGATAGGTTGATCAAGGCAGTGGAGGGATCGGAGCTGCCTAGGGCAGTGCACGGCCCCGTGATCCTGGATTGCCTCTATCAAAAGTCGAGCTCGGACGTACGGGCTCTATTACGGGCGGCGCCAGACAGGTTCCACACCCCCGGTGAGGTCCTTAAGTATGTGATGGACAAGCAAAAGTCTCAATCATCAGTGGCAAGCGAGGTTGCTGCAGCGGTAGCTGAGGTGATGCTAGCGCATGGGGTTGCCGGGCGGCAGAGTCCAGATCGCCCGCCTGGGCCATGCTTCAGGTGCGGTCAATTAGGTCATTTCAAGGCACAGTGTAAAAGCAACGGGGGTATAGTGTGCCAAATGTGCGGGAGGAGAGGTCACACTGCACCGCAATGTAGAGCTCGTGGGCTGCGATCTCGAGGTAGGGGGGATGAGGGTCCCTCTTACGATTCACGGGATTCTCAGGAAAGGCGGGCTTTGGATCTAGGCCTGCCACTAGCTGCGCTATCGTTGAGCTGCGGGGAGCGCCCCTTGGTGAAGATTACAGCCGCAATTACGGAGCTTCCCGCTGGCTCCCCAGGGCCGCGATCTATTTTCCTTACCGCCCTGGTGGACTCAGGAGCGGATGTGACGGTTTTTGCGGAGTCCGACTGGCCGCCCACGTGGCCAACAGGGGCCACTCAAACTATAGCGGGAGTGGGGGGAACTGCTCCAACGCGGAGGTCAGCCAAGCAGATCGAGATAATCGTGGTCAACAGAGACGGTTCCCTGGAGAAGCCCGTCCTGCTGACCCCGCTGGTAGCGCAGGTACCGGGAACCCTGTTGGGGCGAGATTACCTGCGGGGTGTGTCTGCTCGGATTCAACTGCAGGCCTTAATTGCCCGGTGGGCAGGCACAGATCCGCGGCTGAAGCCATACAACGAGACCTCTTGGACTGTGGTCAGTCCTGTGAACACGGAGGCTTTCTCCATTACTTCGGGTTATTGCGGGTATACCAAAAATGAAACACGGGTCTTCACAGGGCGCAATACAACCTGCTTGTCAAAGGGTGGGGTCCTTTCTAAATCTAGCGGTAGATCCTCATTTAATTGTACGGCAGTTTGGGACTTTTATGGGTATGGGTTCACTTTCAAACGGGGGGTCAACGAGGTGCTATGGAATAACAAAACGGCTAAGGCGTTGCCCCCTGGAATCTTCTTGATTTGTGGGGATAGAGCCTGGCAGGGCATCCCGCACAATGCCTTAGGAGGACCCTGTTACCTAGGGGAACTGACATTACTGTCTCCGAATTTCACGACATGGATGCAGTATGGCCCGAGCATCACGGGTCACCATCGTCGCCGAAAGCGTTCGAGCCCTCTCCCGGAGAATTGTAACGATGAGGTAGAGTTATGGAGTGCCACAGCACGGATATTCGCATCATTTTTCGCCCCTGGGGTTGCTGCAGCACAGAGCTTGGCTCAGATAGAACGCCTAGCATGTTGGTCAGCTAAGCAGGCGAATTTAACAACATTAATATTGAATGCGATGCTAGAAGACACAAACAGCATTCGGCATGCGGTGCTGCAAAACAGAGCAGCCATCGACTTCTTGCTCCTGGCACAGGGGCATGGATGTGAAGACCTAGAAGGAATGTGTTGCTTCAATCTTAGCGACCACAGTGTATCCATCCATAAAGCGCTGAAAGCCCTGCGAGACCATACAAAGAAGATCCAAGTGGAGGACGACCCCATCGGGGACTGGCTGAGAAGTGTGTTTGGCAGCTTTGGAGGATGGGTTGCGAAAATTATTAAGGTAGTTGCGCTAGTATTGCTCGCAATAATTTGTATTGCGGCCATTTTGCCGTGCATAATCATGTGTTTCCAGAATTGCCTCACAAGGATCATGTGGCAAGTTATGGACCAACGGATTCTGTATCACAAAACGAAGGAACAGTTGTGAGAGATGTACTCGCGTTGCGATCGCGCTGTTACGGGATATTCCTGAGCATAGGGAGGGGGAGATGTAGTAGGCGTGGCGAGGAAACGGTATGTGACGGGGTCAGGTTTCCTATGCTCAGGGCTTGCCAAACGCTGCCCCACAATAGGACAGCAGGTAAGCAAGGGGTGTGGACAAAGCGGGACAAGAATATTTAAGTGCCTACCACATTTTAATAAACGCCATTTTGCCTCACACACTCTGGGGTCTGTGTGAGCATTTGGTCCCGGCCCGGTTGGGGTCGGTTTCGCTGGCAAGTGGCGCCCTCGGTCGGCAGAGGACGAGCAATGAGAGACTACTACTACAAATAGAATTATAACATTTTAAAGTGGTGAGTAGTACAAACAAATTTAATTCCAATTCTTAGGAATTAAGTAATTTGAAAATGAATGCATTCCTGTAATCTTAAGGCAGTTCAGACTTGGACTTTATTTGACAGCTTTAAATCTTACCATAAAAATGAGAACACAAACAATTTACAGTTAGAAGGAAAAAAAATTGCATGCAGGAAGCTAATATACATCCTTTACCTGCTTAATTTTCTCGGTCAGTAGGAAAATGTAAGATTTTTTAATGATTATTATCAAGGAATGAAAGGATGAAACTAAGTAAGCAAGTGGAAGTTTCTTTTCATTGACTTAGCTTACTGAATCATGTGCAGACTGCTTTGAATTCTTTTATGAACACATATATTCTCAGGTGTGCATATTTAAACTCAATAAGATGAAAATACTCTTTCCAAAACAAGTTCTTTGTGGATATATCTTTTTCTGTCTTCTGAATGGTCCAGTACAGAATGTGTCATCTGCTCTGTCTCTGAGCAAAACCAACACCTAAAAAAAAAGTCTTCATTATTCTTCAGGAGGTGATATCAATGTGTGAATGCAGTGCAATGAAAGAAGTGAAGCAAAATGAAAACTGTATAGATACTGCAAAAACATTCACAACTGAAAATAATGTTGCCGTTCCCCAAGTGTACTGCCAGCTATACAGTCCCTTGATAAGAGACAAAAAAATGAGACAGTTTCTCTTTTCTGTAACAATCATTCTGAGCTGATCCACAGCAGTGCTGCAGGAACAGCACTAGAATGTTCCTCAAGTGTAAAAAGAAAAATCTGAGAAAACAAGAAAAATAAACAGTAGCCTTTCTCCTGTGTTAACACCAATACAGCTGCAATTTTAAACAAAGTTCATTCTTCCCTTCATTACTGTGTCTCTGCAAGACACAGAGAATGACCATTAAGATCTCAGTTGATTTGCACAAATATTGCTTACTTCATTTCACCTTCTGCCTTCATACTAATGCATGATCAGGTACATTGTCTTGCTCATGTAGATTACATCCTCCAGTTTACTCTGTAATCTCATGCTTATTAATCTTGTTACATTTTTACTGTATGAAAGATTTTTTTTTTCTTCTGTTTCTTCTTTGCACTCTGAATACTTGCAAGTAGATAGACATTCTGCTAAATTATTTGATTCACAGAAAAAAAAAAATCTTCTACTATGTGCCTGTGGTACATTATGAAATAACATATGTACTCACTGTAAAAATATTATTCAAAGTGCTAGACTAGACTGGTGGAAGTGGAAGACTAGACTCTTGCTATACAAGATTAACTAACCATGACTATTTAAGTTTTAACTTTGGATCCCAGTTTTACCTCTTCTTCTGATGTTATAATCACTATGTTTTCATAGACAGACTGGTTATTTTAAGGAAAAAAAATCCTTAACAATATGTCAAGAATTGGTAGGTGTTCTATACTAAGAGTTTTCAGTCTGAATTGACTTAGATGAAAAAAAAAAGTCTGGAATGTGAGTGTTATTGCTGTCTAGAGAGCAAACCAAATTATAGACAGATTACATCCCAGATCAACAAAAGTATGTCTTGCCTCAAAATAGATTTCGAAGTGATTTCCTGATCTCTTTGAAAATGTAGGAAGCCTACCAAAACCTTGCAAAATGGGATGTTTACGCATACAGAGACAGTAGTGGATATACCACCATGACTGTACTTAAGAACCACATCCAAAGTAGCACATGTTATAACTGAAAAGTCAAGAGGCAATTGGCATGGATTAACTTTATAGCTGCAGTGGAAAAGAAAGATACCAGTTTATCAATGTGTCAGCTCCTGTGATACAGACAAGAAAGCAGTGTACTCACTTTATGTTTTGGTAGGGAGTGTAATCTTAGCTTGAATGTTCAATCTGAATATTACAAGCTCAGACTCTGGATGGGAAAATGACTGGTCTTCGAATGTTCTTTGCTTAGACTATAGACATAAGATAAACCAAAATAAAGAGGGAGAAGTATTGTAATATTAAACAGGAATCAAAATTGGCATGAAAGACATTCGTGAATTAAACTACAGTGGTGAAATAATACCACCAGAAAACTTATGGTTTATTATTCATCAGCAGTACACACAAAAGACTGCATCACAGAATGCAGCTGATCAAGGCCCCACTGATCACCTGTTAGAAACAGGAGCTATCAGATCTGACTTGGATTATGTGAAACATCCAAGTGATTTAAAGCCTTTTCTCAAGAAGCATTAGAATCTGTACCAGATGTAATTTAGCCAGGGACACACTAGCAAAACTATATGATGTTTGCAAGAGCTGAAGAAACAAAAAAAATTGTGTAGTTTCAGTTTGGATAGGATTCTGCTTTCAAGCGGGAACTATTACCTCAAAATCAGATAACAATAAAGCAAAACAAGAATTGTTGCAAGAAAGAAACCAAGTGCCATCAAAATCAATGTTAGCAGCAAAATAAAACTAAGCCTGTAAGAAAAAAAAATATTGTTCAGGACTGTTGCAGAAATCTCATGGGGACAGGATGCACCCTGCTCGACCACAAGTACAAGCTGTTGCAAATCACAGCTCCTTGGAGAATATTCCTGGTGACCTGTAGAATTCTGAACTGGCAAGTCTGTAGTATATGATGACAAAATTACCAAGGTCTGCCACAAAAATCATATGAAATCCCAGAAGAGAAATTCATCTAGCAGTTTTGCTTACATCATTTCACAGAAGTGAAAGATAGGAAAGTAAAAAAAATAAAAAATTCAGACGAACAGGTACCTGTAATAATAAAACTTTTACCAAGTATTTAGCCTGTAAAACAACTTTCTTTGAGCAGGATCAATAAAATACAGAAAGTTCATGGAAAAGTAAGGTACATGAACTGCCAGAAATTATGTGATGTAGAAGAGTTGTATGTGAAAAATTGATCAGTTCTAAGAAAATATTTGTTTCTGATTCCAGAGAATGTGCCCTATCAACTTGTGTTACATAGTAACATGGCACAACAGATGGGCAAAATTTCTGTGCTCTTGTGGAAGCATGGAAAGTGGCCAGGTTGGTGTAAAGCTCAGGAATAAAACTGGGTGCAGCTACGTTGTTCATGATACATCAAGCCAGGGTGGCTCCAGATCTCAACATAATTAGACCCCACTCAAGCACAACCTCTAGATAATACCTTGGCTGCAGCTACAAAAAAACTCCTGATGTGGAACTTAAAAAGCATGGAACAAGCAAACACTCATTTCCTCATGCAGTTAGTTACTCAGCAGGAACATCAGTAATACATAGCCCAGACAACATGTTTTTGCAGGAGGGATATGTTTATTCTCTTGACATTTGAAATGTAGAGACCCTCTACTACAGATTTGATGATAGCTTTTCTGTAGATACACTGTTAAGACTATAGAGATTATGATATTACTCTGAAAAGGCTATTACTTAAAAATCGTCTCCAATTTACTCCATATCATATGGAATTCCATGGTGTTGAGTTTTACAAAGGAAACAGAGTAAGAATGAAGAAAAAAACATTGCACGTCTTCATGTATTCTTGATGTTTATAAATGGAAATGGGGTTTTAAATGCATGATTTATTTTCCATATATAATTAAAAAAAAAAAAAAAAAAAAAAGAGAGAGAGAAGAAAAGTATTCAAGAAACATTTAGAAAAACAAAACAGCAAATAAAATGTGGGGAATTTCAAATGTACGTAAGGGTAACAGATGTCAAGTTGATTAAGTCATAAAGGCATATAAAAGTAGAAGGCATTTAAAAATGATAAACAATCTTCAGAGGACTCAATATCTATAAAATCAGTCTAATTAGTAGAGTTTAAAATAGTTCCAACTCAATATGAATTGCACAGGACAGTTCAACAAATTGTATGGAGTTCTTCAAATTTCTGGGCAGTAAAATGGTACTAGACCATTTGTTCACTAACTGAATACCTGGAAAATAATGTTTGAATATGTTAACTGATGTGTAGTAGCAAACTAATTGTAGGAATTAAAAATAATCCTTATACTATTTTTAAGGGTACTTTTTTTTTTTTTTTAAATGAAGAAGTAATTTCAGTGTTTATGGTTTATTCAGTGAAGACTCCAATAGATATCATATCACTACAAACTTAAACATCTGCAGTTCTCTGCTGTAGTTTCTTTTCATCAGTTTGATATTTGTTTTAGACATGGTGAAATGAGTAATTGAAACCAAACAATATCCTTCCAACTACGGTCTAGATTTCAATCAGGATTTTTAAAAGTTGAACTGTTTAATGCTTGTTTCTTCTGCATATAGTCTGCTTATGAATTTGTGCTTTTCTGTGTACCTGTGTTTCTAGGAGACTAGAAAAAATTTAGTACAAGGAGGCTACTTCTATTTATATATGAAATTTCTGTGACCTCATTTTGTCTACTATAAATACATATTATACTTGTGATCCATACATGTAAAAGACTTATCTGTTTTTCCCTTTTTGTTCCTACACTGAATTTTTCCTAGACAGATCAATAGGTTATCACAAATGAGGTGTGAACTGAAAATTTATAAGCCACATGACAGATGACAGCTAGTGAGACCAAAAAAACCCTTCTTTGTTTCAGTAATACTGTGAAATGCACTGAGAATACTTACAAACATGGAGTGCAAGCCCTTCCTGAAGATACTGAATCTTCTCGTTCTTTGCTCAAGGTTAGTAACAATGTTGGCTATAGCAATGTAGATGTAGCTTCACACAGAAGGTATTTTTGGACAAGATTTTCATACTGATGATGTTATTAGCATTTAACTAATTTAATTTAATTTTGCACTTCCTGTACTTGTTGTTTTATAACTTACTTGTTTGTACCCTAAAATTTTGTCTTACTATTTTAACAAAAAGTAGGATTGAAAAAAAAAAATCCACAACTCAGTTTTCCATCAGTAAGAGAAAACACCTTTGTGTCACTCAGACAATTATTTCTGAAATGAACATTTTACAATGGTAAATGACAAGAAGAGAAATCTCATCTGGGAATTCTTTGATTTCAAGAGCTTCACTAATAGGATTGACTATCGCTCATTATTACTGAAGTCAAATACATCTAGACAGTCAAGAATGATTTGCTGGAATCATGTCCTGCTTCCTATTTGAGTGTCCCTTTCAAACAGATGTCCCTCTCTTAGGGTGAAAATCAAATACTCATCCAGTATGTTCTGCTGGGTTCCAGTAAAAGTACTTTGTGAGAGCAGCTGACTACATAACACCAGGAAACTGGGTAATTTCTTTAAACACATGTAAACCACTAGAGAACATTAAATATAGGTTTCCCATTTTATCAGTTTTTCTGACGTGTTTGTTACCTTTGAAGGCTTTAGCCTGTATCCTCACGTTCTGTTGTGATGCTAAATCTAATAATACTTGCAGTGTGAATCAGCCATGAATATACCCTGAAATACATCACAAAAACAGGAAAAATGGAAAAAAACAGATCACCACAACAAAGAGAACTATTGTGTCTTCAATGGTGATGAACTAAATGTCTGTCAGTATTCTAAAATTTTCAAAGGCAGGGAAGAGTATCAGAGAACAAGTAGTACTGATGTTCCCTTATTTGCTTTATTAAAATTTCCCAGATTTTCTATTAACGCTATTTTTCCTATTTCCTGAATGAAGATTTTTCACCTTATAAACAATATAGTTTAGAATTTTTACTACAATGGATGGAGTTTATAGAACTTTGTGTGTTATTTCTATTGTTAGTTAAGCAATTCTCTCAACAGTTTCCCTATTCTGACTCTAGCACTATTAACTTAATACAATTTTCTAATTTTCAGAAAATAATTCTCAGCCAGTTTACAATTTAATATGTTCCGCATATAGTTAAAGATGAAGTTATATTCAGAGAACTTTGCAGAAACTTTTTGTTGCTAATGTTTAAGGCAAAAGTCACTAAAAAAAAAAAATCAGGTTTTGACAAAGACTGTCTAAACTTGAGTCTAATAATTAATGAGGCCTGAATGTCACACACAGTTTGTGGGCTGAATTGTTTTTGAAGACTTATATTTACCCTTTTTCCACAGTATAGAAAGCAGACTGACAGCCACAATGAATTAATTAGCATAAGGTAATGTAAAGCATGAAATAACGAAGATTTTCAGTCAGTGAGAACAAAGTAAACATTAGCACATAGGCTGCTGTCAGAGAGTAACTAAGACTCTTTGACTTTTTAACTGAGCTTGCCTTGCACTAGGTTTCGCCTTAATTTTTTGGTGGATATCTTAATTCAAATAAGCAATTGGTCAAGGAATAAAGTTAGAGGATGCATTTGATAAAGGGAAGAACCAGCAGGAAGTGAAAAAGAGGCTTTTTAGAAGGCTTCTTTAGAGAAATTATGTTGAAGTCAACATGCTCCTACTAGGGCAATTAAGTGTACAGGAAGTCTGGAAAATAAGGGAGTTGAGTAAACATGAATATTATTTTTCATGTCATGTTATGAAATAGAAGAACTGTCACTTTCTGAGACACAAAGGTATAGCTTGAATGTTTTCATTGTAACTGAAATGCACAGAGGTAAAACAGAGGACGAAGATAATGTCCCAACTGGATTTTCATTTAAAAATCTGGAGCACGTCGCTGTCATAATACCCTGCAAATACTGTTTCTCAAATCAGAACCCTTAAAATTGTTTAGAAAAAAAAAAAATCAAATTGAAATGCAGTTCAAAAGCAAGTCTCAACATTAATTCATCAAGAATAGACAAAATCAGAAATTTTTTTAATAAAATATATGCCTTTCTCTGCCCATCTAATAAATCATACAGATATTTTTCATTGGATGCTGAATTCCTTTATGTTGATAATTCAAAAATTCTTCAATTTTGTTTTGCTGTATAGTTCCAACTTAATTGGTGCCCCTTGTCTTTTTATCCTTCCTGCTAAAGTTTTCTGATAATTTTTTCTAGATGTTAGCATTCATTAAAACTTTCAATCATTAATTTTTATTACTCTATGCAATAATACATGGATAACAAATTAGCAAAATTAATGTGGATGATATATTGTAAAAAGCAATAAAATGATCTGTTTTGAAAGATCAGAATGTTTCAAGAACAATCTCTGGGTGAATAATAAAAATAAATTTTAACTTACTCTTTTTCTATGATTTTTTGAGATGAAAAAAAAAAAAAAAAAAAGAAGAAGGAAGTTGAGGATGTTATGTTGCACAGAAGACAAGATAAGACATGATAGAAGAAATTACATAAATAACACAATACATGACCAATCAATGTATAATTGAGAAAATTCTCTTCTTCATTTCTCTTCAGTCGAGAGTTTCTAACTAAATAATAAAGGAGCTGCTGGAAAATAATATTTATTTTTATGCTGTAGCACCAAGGTTCATTTGCTTCAAGCTACTGATAGGCATATGAAGGTACACTAGATTTGTTTTGTCTAAGACTCCTCTGATTTAAATAGATTTTCTTATGCTATCAAATAATTGTATCTATCATGAACTTTAGTGCGCTGATGCAGAAATCAGTAGGTCAGGTGTCACCCCCGTGACACACATTTCATAAATAAAACGTCTGTAGTACAGCATCTTGCCAGGAGCAAAAGAAAGATTTTAGTGAACTGCTAAGACAGGATGCTAATCTGTCTTCTCACAGAAGAATGTTCCTTATCTGTTATGTCCAAACTCAAAATACATTAGTATAGTAGACACTTACACCAGCAAACTCGGCAAAGGGTAGCATACGACATGTACCCACAGGTGACTGGTAATGTAATTTTATTCATTTTCAATCAAGACATATTCAGTTTAATTTAGATAGCTGTTCCTTCTCTGCCACTGGGGCTTGTGGCAGTGGATGCAGCAAGCTGTATTAGCATAGATATTAAAGTCACTCATTACAAGTGACACTGTCAGAGAAGGCAAGACAGCACTTCCTCTATGTCAGCAGGTAAAACAGTGTCAAACTTGATCTCAAAACTGTATTTCTGTATCTGGATATATAATAGCTACTAACTACCAGTCTCACAGCAGAAGACTGATTTAAATGTATTATATGCATTTGTATTGTAATTTTATCTGAAGAGATGATGTTCAGTGATAACTGCCTATATGTTCCTGTATTCTACCTTACCTAAAAAGAAAGGTATCTAACTCATTCCTGTCATCAAAGAAACTATTATTTCATACCACAGCAACCTTAAGAAACTCCTGTCAAGTTTAGCCTATTAACTTTGTACTTTACCAGCATTAAGTGCAAATGGCGACAGGCAATCATGTCCTTGAGCAGTCTACAATTTCAGTAAATGAAGTAGACAAATAATTAGGAGAGGAATAGAGAATTGAAGTGGAGAAGTGATTCCCTCATGAACATCATAGCTCTGACAGTATCTACAGGGTAACAATCTAATCCTAAAAACAATCATATGTTATTACTTGAAGCAAAAAATTTAAGTGAGACTATTCACATTTTTATCTGAAAGCTTGTGAAATGTCTTTTGTTTGATGAGATAGAGTCACAGAGTCTATAATATATATATACACACACACAGGAGTATATCTATTAAGAGTGACAAAGAAAGAAAAGGATATCACCTAATGATTTACTCTTAAAATTATAGGTTTATATAGAACTTTTATATAGAAATTCATTCTTTATTACACTGCTGTATATTTTCTCTGAAAATACAAATATTTTATAATACTATATGAAAGACATTTCCACACAGAGATTGCTCAATTTGAGACCCTGATAAAAGAACAATCATAGTTTTCAACATGGCTAATCTAGTGAACTAAAGTTCATCTTACCAGATTTATTTATAAGCCTTAACATTTGGCAGTCACTCAGATGACCATGAAACTTAAAAATGCTATTATATAGGGTATAGTTTTGTATTTTTTATTTTTAGGTTACACTTTCTGCTCAGATAATAAATTTAAAAATAAACAGGGAGCTTTCATTGAGACCTAAAATAGAAAGCAAAAATATGGATAAGAAAACCTCATCCAATCAAGAAAACCAAGATCACTGACAGTTGAGAAACCAAGACGCAGAGACTGTAACTGGGTTGAGATCAGAATTCTCTGCTTTGCTTTCCAAAACTCCAGTGGAATTTGCAGTGCTTATGGTCCAAACCTCCATGCCTGAATTCCAACAGGATTTGTGTTACCCATCATGTACAAACCTACTCCATGCCTCATGCCTTAAAGTTCTCCAGCAAGGCATGTCACCATCACCGGCCTGAGTCTTCTGCTATCTGAAACTAGTTTTGTACTTCCAAGCAGTTACCTAGAGTAATCCCAAAGGAATTGATACTGTTATAAATATCAGGGCATTTGGACCATGAAAAGAAGATAACTGAGCTTACATATTAGTACAGTTCATTCTTTTAGGGAGACAAGCTGTATATATGGGTGCAAAGGTAGAGGAGCTACGTTTTCCCTTCTCTTTAACAAAACCTTGCTTAAAAATGGCTTATCTTGTAGTTTCTTTTATGTAGCTGATATAATGCAGATAAATCCCAATAATAGCAATCTTATCTAACAATTATTCTGATTTTAAATGGAAATTCAGTTTGCTATTACTAGCAGAAAATATTTATATATTTAGTGCAGTACTTTAGAATAAGAATTGCATTTTGCCTTTCTTTTAGATACCAACTGCTTATCTGCCCACAACAGAAGAATATTTTCCATATACTTTCCCAGGTATGAATTAAGAATGAAAGGTTTATCTGCATTAAATCTGTATCCTCAGGGTCTTCTAGAAGGTTGGGCTAGGATCCCTTCTTGATACTTCTTTTTTGTTTCAAATGCAGTAACCAAAGATGTTCTAAGTTGTTCAGAGGGCATTGTATTTGCTGAACATGCAGCTATGTTGCTTCTAAAAGTCGCTTTTAAAATTTTAACCACGAATCACTGAATGAGTTATTGATTGAATACTCCAGACTAGAATGTTGAAACTTTACTGAATATACAGCTTGATGAAACCTAGAATGATACAAATGCTGAAAAATGAGTATGTGGTATAAAATTCAATTTGTTGTAGTCAGCAATACCTTTTTAAAACCAGAGAGAACTAATCTCTTCCTCCCCCTGGACCCCTATTTAGAGACCCTGGTTTCTGATTCATGATTCTTCTATGTGGCATTTGGGCAAAGAAACTGGCTAAAGCACAACAGCTGAAAATGAAGAATCCTCAATTTTTGCTGATGCCAGTATAACATCCTAAATATCAATTCAGCTAATAAAGATTATACTTCAAGTTATGGGTGATAAGAGAGAAATAAAGAGGAGAGAAAGGCTTCTTCCAGAGCAAGAAAATCCAGATCATCAAGACATATTTCAAATTCTACAGATAAAAGTATCTTCTTCTCTGGTCAACATTATATTCATATAATTTGAGTATCTGCAACTATTTCTGATGCTTTTCTGTGAGCAATTTAAATGTTTTCTTTAATAAACAGCACTACTGCAGATTTTCTTGATAAATAAAACTAAAAAAATATAGGAAGTGTACTTCCTATAATATTTGAATACTGAATATTTGATATTTGATATGTGTCTATGAAGAAAATACCTGTGAAAACTACAAAAGTTACACATAGGCACACATTAGGGCATCTGAGTCATACTCTCCCATCTGTTTTGATATTGCATCCCAGTGTGTATCATATTGCATTATTTTCTAGTGAATATGTACTTACTGGTGCTCCCTGGTGTATCCATTCCCAATCACGAGAGAAATCATGTCATAATCTCAGCTGAGTTTGGGGAAGAAGAAACTAGGATAAATGAAAAATCAGATAGTTCAAAGGTGTATTTTGTACTTCTCTACTAATAGTCCTTTCATAGCCTGATCCATCTTCATATACGTTCAGTTAATACTATTGCTTTTTTGAGCAGTAGAAAATCCCCTTTGAAAGTGTTTGTTTGTTGGCCTAGATACCCTGCTTTAGATTGATATTTTAGTATTTCACCCTTTCTGGTGAGTTTTCACACAGCCAGACATATCTGACACTTGGATCTCTCAGGAGAGACACACAGTTGGGACATGCTTCAAAAAAGTTTGATGGAGGCTGTAAGCCCACACATTCCTGCAGAGACCATTCAAAACACCAGATTAGGCTCTGGGACACCCCTACTGGCATTGAGATTCAAATCCACATGGCTGAAATAGAGTTTCCTCTGGTTTTATGCTGTATACAAAAAAATAAAATAAAATAAAAATTGTTTATATTCCAATATAGTTTTGAACCAGAAAGAAAATGGATATACTTTTACAGCCTGGAGCTGTATGACTAAACCTCAGAGAAGAGATAAGGGTAAAATGTCAAAAAATATTATTCCTGTCTATTTTGAGTCACTGTCTGTCACTTACTGAGAGAGACAGTCTTGAGTAATGCATCTAGTTTGAGACATAAAAGTTTCTGTAAAATGTAAATACTTCATAAAGAAAGTGAAGGAGGATAATACTGAGAGGCTTTAAATGAGAGATTGGTGGTGAACAGTTTAATGACTTATCCTTCTTTTGCCTCGTAAAGTTAATACCACAAATTCAGGGTAGTTGAAAAAAACTGTGACAGAAAAGATAAGGAGACTGAAAGACTTGTATTGGAGTAAGACAAGAAAATTAAAAGATCAGTTTGATAGAAGCATGTAGGACAGTAGGAGAATTTAGAACGTTCAGTACAACAGAGCTCTGTGTAAAAGGCCATCAACATAAAACCAGGCTAAGGAAAATGAAGCATTTGCTTAGGCTGTCTAGGAAGACTACAGGATCTGCCTCTTATAAATCAGATTAAAATAACCCTAGATATAATTATCCTTCTTCTCATAAGACATGGAGGGGTGGACTGGGTGACTTCCTGATGTCTCTTTGAAAATATATATATTTGCAATGACATGAATGAATGAAAAACATTAATATAAATGAGACTAAATAGAGAAAAAAAGCTTTATTTTCTATATTTCCTATATTTTGGTAAATTTCTTCCACGTTTTGGAATAAGTTATGCCTTAATAAGAGCTCATAAATACAGAAAAATGTGATCCTGCATGAAGAATTCAATGAAAAAAAGTTCAAGACATTTTGTTAGTGCTGGTCATTTTTTCATGACTTTATTATTTACTGAGAGACTTTATTATTTCTTAAGGACAACACAGCTTACCCCCAAGCTTACTCTCATCCCCAGGCCACAGCCTTTTGACACCCAACAGGTCATGTTGCTGACTGCTTTCACCCAGCTCCCTTCAGTCATGGGACCAGGGCCCATGGTTTCCCCCTTGCAGAGTTGGCTGGGAGCCTATTGTCAGTACCTGTCCAGGAGGAACTACTGGGGATCAGCAATTGATTTTCTCTATGATTATGATTGTATGATGGTTGATATTATCTATGATTCTATGATTCTATATTTTAGCTTGCTTTTTTGTTGTCTGCTTACTTTGTGTGTTTTCTAACCCATAGTGCATATTTCAGGCTATTAATGTCACAAAAGTTATGGAAACATCAACAAGATTTCAGAAAATAATCAGTGATTTATGTCAGTAATTAGTCTAGTGGATGGATTAAGCCGTAAATGTTCCAAGGTTCTCAAAAAATAGTAGCTACAAGTAACAATCCTTTCTTTTGTCAAAATATATTTTGGCTGTTTTAAGAAACTAAGAAGAAGCACATCCTGTGTTTAAGTCTGATGTAGTGAAGGTTTTGTTTGTTTGTCTTCAAATGGCATGATCCCTGGATGACCTTTACAAGAGAAAACAAAAACAGATGCCTCAGAGTGCATCTGAGAGTCTTCTAATTTGTAGGCATTTGCAGTCTTCAAGATTTGCCAGGACTTGTTTTAGCCCTACAGAGTATCTCACAATCAAGAGCATGCCTTGAAGGCAGTAGCATAACAATGCAGTGCAGACAGCAAGTTTCCCTCTGAGGTACAATGAAAACATCTCCAAATATTTTAAGCAGTTTCAAATATGCTATCTCTATGGGGAAAAAAAAAAAAAAGAAAAGAAAAAAAAAAAAAGATATTTTGACCATGGTATTCTCTAAAGAGTAAACATAAATAAGTACTCCCACAGCATCTATGAAAATCTTATCAAACTTAACAGCCATCATTTACAGAAGTATTAAAGAGTGGTAACTTCATCCTGGTATTAAAAATTCAGAACTTGAAAGTCTTTGAACCTTAGTATGTTAAGTGAAGGCTGACTTGGCAAAACCTGTAAAGAACTGCCATCAGTTTAAAACAATTTAGCAGTAACACCTACATGCAATAAAACTGCAGCTTTATGAATAACTACTGTATTAGGTGATTCAGGAAGTCCTAGACTAGAAGATGGTTTGAGAAGAAAATATTCTATACATGTCTAATTTCTAATATTCTTTTGCTTATCTCCTACCACTGCCCACTTCTGGAAAGCAGAGAGTGAGCTATATAAAATCTTTATTCCATGTCAGTGTGGAAAATTGTACATCTTGTGCAGCTAAAGGCAAAGTCAGATTAAAAAGATGAATCTTTCCACTACTTAAGGCAACACCTCTAAAAGACAATGGTAAAGATATAGCAAATAAGCTTCTGTAGAAACCTAATTACCTGTGTGGTATGATTTAAACTTTGCAGATGGTCTACATAATTCTTATTCTCTATAGTGGCCTGTACTGACAAAGTGCTGAAAAGACCTGTATGATGAACACTGGAGTTACTACAGCATTATGTGGAAGCAAGATAATATAGCTTGTGCTTATCTCATTGAGCTGAAAAATTTGCAGTGGTAGTTTGAACAGCTGCAGTACTTTGTTCAGTCACCAGGGTAGAAGTCTTACATAAATCATACTGAATAATAAAAATAGTGCCAAATAATTTTTAATGAACAAAAGGGAGGAGTAGGGAGATGGAAATGATGCTCTCAGGAGTCTGGCTGGCACCATTCCAGAGTATAATTCCAAGGCACGAAAACTCAGAAATATAGATATGGCTGTTGAAGAAAAAGCAATAGAATTACTAGTCAATAGCAAGGTATGTCTTGGTATTTCCCATTGCAAACTGACCAGAATACGTGGAAGTAAATACTTATCTCTTGGAACATGAAAGGCAAGACAAAGATACAAAATGCAAAAACAAAATATCCAGCCCTACTATACTTACACAGGTAATCATAAGCCATACAGGTCCATTTCACTAATTAGGTAGAAAGACCTACAAATGAAGAGTTTTAGAAGTTCATGAATAGGGGAAATAGAATACTTTGTTTGAAAAGATATTTTGAGTAAAATGTTCTCTTTTTTTGTGTGTTTTGCTTCATGACAGAGAGCTCAGAACTCCAGGAAGCCTTTACTGTTTTATGATGTATGTGATGGGGAGTTTAGAAAGCCTAAAAATGAGCAGTTTCTTGCCTCAGAGCTCTCTGATCTTACACCCTATGCTCAATTCTGACTATAAGTATATGCATTTGAGCCCTGTTAAACATAAAACACCAAGGAACTTTCTACAGTCTTGAGACCACAGGGGGACGTCTGCAGTCACACTGCCTAACTCTGAATTGCCCCTGAGACATATGTGGTGATCCAAGATAATCAGCTGTTGCTATTATTATTATAATTATTACTTTTCTTAGTGAATTAAATAATGCAGAGCTGTGCTTCTGTTCACCAGTTAGTTGTTTTGTTTTTTCACAGTATGAACCCGCATGTATACATTTCATGCTCTGGGGCATTCAGAAAAGCATATTTGAATCTGCAAAATATCACAGGATTGTGATGAAGTAAAGACACAAACTTGAAAATAGTAGAAATAGTATAGCCTTGTCCATACCACCTGGAATGGGATCAAATTTTTTCTCCGAAAGTTTTAGTTGGTATGCACTTAAACAACTCTAGAGTGTGGTCAAAGAAGCAGCTGGTTGACACTATTAACAATATGGTATTTGAATTGTCTGTGGGGAAATGTGAACAGACACACTTAATTGTATTCATGGGTCTTTTGGAAGCTTCGTCAGGTTGACAGCCTCCACTGTTTTAGCCTTTATAAACTCAACTTTCCAATCAATCATTTGGACTCCAGGTAAAATTGCTCATTATTTGATGGAAAGATCAGACTACTGCAGAGCAAAATAAATTTACCAAGAAAACCGGTATACGTGACTGAACAAATGGAGTGCACTGGAGCAGCTGTTATAGCTTCTTCGTAGAAAAAAACAGGCAGTGATGGAAGTAGCCAATAATGTATAAGTTTGTAAGTTCTTTCTCAGTTGTAATCTGATAGTCATATCCATGGTGAGTATTGTCTTAGCTGTCTGTAGTCCCACGCAGAGAATGAATCACGTTACCTGCTGTTACAGCTTCCTGATATCAATAATATATAATTGAAATAGTACACTTCACTGTGAATATATACAGTTACAGACAAAAAATGTCAGTAATATACAGCTGTAGGACCTATAGCTAGCAATATGAAGAGGAATGAATAGCAGGGATTGTATGTATATCCTGTATTCCATCTCTGAAGATTTTTCTTCCAGACAAAATATGAATGTCCTGTACCTGGAAGGCTGGCAAACTTACTGGCTCAACAAACAGGAAAGAGAGGTGGTACAGCAACAGATTATTGTGCTTTTGCATATGTCAAGAATAAGATGAATAGTGATCAAAATGTGCTGGAAAGAAAAGTCTTCATGTGGAGAAAGAAAGAGAAAAAGATGTAGGACTGCCTGATTTTGCCCTCATCATGCAACTGAAGCTGCTGAAAAGGTATTTTTGAAAAATACCAAGTTCTGAAGGTCTTCCAAGCACATGAATGCAATGGATACATAGAAATGAATGAAGCAGTGCCAAAGACACTTTGAGTACATTGTCCTATTTTACTTCACATTTGATGGAATTAAATTTGAAAATGTTAATATTAATCCCATATATTGTATAAACATTACAGAGAGGTGTCTTATCAGAGACAGAACATAGTTTCATCCTTTAAACTCTCACGCTGTCTGCTCTTGCTTGTGTCCAATAACTAACTGGGAGCAGATGAAAAAGGAGTTGCTACTTTTTTTTTTTTTTTTTTTTTTAAGTGTCAGCACATTTTTAACTGTACTGGTTTTTGCTGCTTGTCTTGGGAGTATAGGACTTGGAAGTATCTACTGAGAGCAAATGAGTAATGAAAGTTTAATCTATAAGGCTTCAGAGAACCTTATTTCTACACCATAAGTCTCCAATAGGCTAAAATAACCTATGACCCTGTTTTTCTGAGGTGTTTTGCTTTTTCATGTTTTTAAAGTCCAGTAGGACAGACGGTGGGTGGATGAGTCTGTCAGATCAGTATAAGTTGTACTTGGAGTGATGGAAGGGAGGAGAGAAGATAGGCAACTTATATAAATAACAAAACCAAAATCTTTCTCTTCAGAGGCCCAAAATATCACAGAAGTCCAAATTTATAAGCACAAATAAAAACACTTCAGACTTCCATAATTCTACTTCATAGCAGTTTGGTCTGATGAACTTAGAAGAAAAGACCATCTGTAAGTAATGGCTAAGCACAGATTGAGTCCAACCAAAATAGTAATAATAGTAACAATTATAACAATGATGAGCTATTAATAACAATAATAATGTGCCTCTAAATTCTGAGTAGTCCGTTACTGCAGGATTCACAAATCCTGTGTTCCGGTTTTATCTTCACTCTTTCACATGCAGATTTTAAAAACACAGAGCAAAGGATAAGAAAGTGATATGCCAGGAAGGCAATTCTGCTGAGCGGTTAATTCTGGAGGGAGATCTGATTGTAGATGTGAATAGAAAAATGAGCATGATCTGGACTAATGTTTTGGGTAGATATGAGATCATCCAACATTCTTCCACTTATTTTTACACTTTTTTATTTTGGAGAGGATGGCCTGTTATATATTTCTTTTCAAGAGAATGATCAAAGACAAATTTAAATATCACATTGAATTTCATGAACTATTTGTTGTTCCTTGCCTGGAATACAGTAAAAGACAATTTATGAAAAATTCAACAGTTCCAAACTATAAAAGCTACATGGTTTCATTTTCCTCCTTCTAAATTCCAGCCAAATGCTTTAGATCCTGTTTACTGTAAGGGTATGTAGGAGACTATTTGCTCCTGTAAGAGTACCTGGTCAAGGACCTTTTTGAAGGCAACAAGGGATATTAAGAAAGGGAGGCAGTGGTAGGAACCAACTCTGGTAAACCACAGTAATTGATGATGGCATGTGAGATGTGAGAATGCCAATTCCAGCAGGGCTATCTGATTGAGAAATTCTACATTGGGAGACAATGTGTTTTTTGTATCTGGTCATTCTCATTAATTGGTGGGTTATCAAACTACAGGCAAAACTTACAGGAAGGATGGACTTTGCAGCTAGTGACATTGTGAAATGAGAGGGTCCCTGGACTGGGAAGAATGCTGGAAGATGCAGAGCTTTACAAATCTGTAAGGGGTGTGCAGAGAGAAGGAGGAGCAAAAGGAACAAAGAGGAGGGATAGACTGAAATGCTCCAGCTCCAACTGAGTGCTCAAAAAATTGATAGCAAACATCTGGTTTAGCAGCTGAAGGCCAAGTCAGTACATGCTATGACTAATAGCCAATCATCTTACCCTATAAATAGTGAGAAGCCCAAGAGCCCAGTGAGTTCTCCTGAATGGTAGCAGGCTGCATGATCTCAGTTTTCCTCCTGCTGCAGAGATCCCTCACATCTCAATGCTAAGATGTCTTGCTGATACAGATCCCCAATAACTGACTAGAAGTTTATGCTTTATTAGCTTTGCTAACATTATATCTTAGATTAACTGAGTACATACATCACTAACCAAGCCTGGAACTAGAAGTGGTTTCATCTGCACACAGGCTCCTTACTTAAATGGAGTAATGAGTCTCCCTTTTCAGAGAAAACAGTAATCCAGACCTTTTTAAAAATTTGTTTGTTGATTGTCCTAATTAAATTTAAAAAATGCTTGTTTTTTTATAGACTGCCACCCAGGTAATGAATATGATTTTTACTTTAATTGCACTAGCAGAGATTTCACCTTGAGATGGGAACATCATTTCAGGCCAATCTATTGCACATACCATAAACAAAAGTATCCATAGATTTTATTACGCATACTCTATTTTGGTACAATGAGTTGACTAAAAAGAGAAGTATAAAATCATCTTTGTATGGTAATTCTACAGTGGGATAGAATGTACTGCAATAATAGTGGAATTGCAAAGTCTTTGGCTACAGCAAATGAGAATAAACCCAAATGCAACAGCCATGAACACAGAAATGAAAGAAAAGAACTACTAAACTTGGAAAGGACTCAGGTAGGGAGGGATCTCCAGCAAGAGATACCCTCACCTCCACTGCCAGCCCTTAAATGAGGTCTGGGAAGGGGTGGACCCTGGCTTAGCCCCTCCTAGTCACTCAGGTGCACTGCATGCAGTTGAGCTCCATGGGGTTGGGCCTGCCTTCCCACCAAGTGTTCAATCATTGCTTCAAGCCATGACTTAGCATTTCCACTACAGTATGTTCAGAGTAATTATCTTCCCTCATTCACTTTCCCAAAAATTAGGTTATTTTACCCCCAAAATATCTGAAACAACGTTACACAAAAGTGCAGCACTGAAAGGAATTTACGCTTCTTGTAGAATTTTAAAACAATGTTAGAATAATCTTACCACAGGAACATCTATTCCATGCAAAATGGATCAAATTTTATGCTCATGCCACTGTCCAAATAATTTTTATTATTTTCAAATGCTTCATATGCATATTGTAGATTTGTATTTCATGGATGAAGGAAAGAAGGAAATGAGTAGTGCAGTATATTTTGAAAGTACTTAGGGAGGATTTGCTGCTTAGACCAAACATATTTCATGCTTATGTCTATACATTTAAAAGGATAGAATTTTATTATTTGCATCTTATTTTTTATATGAAGCATCCCTGTCTTCATCAGTGTTCAGTTATATCTTCAAATTGTAAAAGTCTAAACAGACTACTTTTTAATAAATGAAAATCTAGAGAACGTTTTTTTTTTTTTTTTTTTTCTTTTTGAAAGGAAAAAATCCATTAATATATCCTTCTTCTGAAAGCTTTTTTTTTCCAATATTAAGAAAGAATGGGGATAGCACACTGGCCCATCTGTAGGTAGTACAACTTATCAAAGTTAATAAAAAGCCTCATGCAGTTTCACAACACTGTGCAATCATTATCAACTCCATTTACATTTCCCATCAAAGATGCACCAAAATGAGTGTAACTGACAATCATTTTTAACAGATCTTTAAACCTGAGATTGCCGTGTTCCATTTATAAAATGAACTTCTATAGACTGGCCCTGGATTATGCTTTGCATAATCAGCCTAATGGATTAAGCTCATTTACAATATAAAGAATCTAAAATATCTCTGATAAAACTTTGATTATAGTTGCAGTCTGTGAAAGAGATGATATGTTTTTCCCTGAGACTAAACCTATGATTTGGGTCCAGTCGGTAAAGGAAGAAACTGTCATTTCTAGGACAAGTTTTAATAAAATTGGAGATTGCTTTCAGGTTCTTTAGAAGTCTAGAAGATTGGATGGTCTTCTAGAAAAATAAATAAATAAATAAATAAGAAGCACAGGTTTGTTTTCTTCATCTACCACATATCTTTCTAAAATATTAATTTTTACTGATTCTTATTTGTTGTATTGCAAAGTAAAAGTGCAGTGTAGACAAAGTATTCACTTACATGAAATAACAAACTACTCTGAAAGGTCCAACTGAAATGCAGGGGAACTTAAGAACCTCTAATTACTACTAATTATGTACAATCTAGCATAATAAGGATACCCCGATAGATAAGGCTATATAAAATACTTCATTTTCTTTATACAGTGTTTACATAAAACACAGAATTTTATTAAAAATGAAGCATTACTTTCTGCTGGCATAACTCTATTTACTTCAGATATTACCTTGAGCTTTGGGTTTCTATTAACACTAAGTCTCAAAAAGCAATTGCTTTAAAACATCTGGTATTCATTCTGATTGTCATTTTTTTAAACAATTTGCTGAAAATTGGCATATATATATACACAGTGCTGGATTTTCTCTGCAGGTTTCAAGCTCCAACGAACACTCAGCTCAGCCTAAGGGTAAACTTTGGAATAAAATTCTCTTCAGGAAAACTCTGCTATTCATATATCAATTTGGATTTTAAAATGCTGCTACCAACTTTTAATCTCCCTTCTCTACCCAGAACAAAACACTGAACTCTGGCAGAACAAAAAGCAGGGCTGTCACAGTTCCATTTAGTTTGCTGAGAAATAAACAAGTGTGATTTTCCTTTGAAGAAAAGCTTTAAAAGTCATTTCTAGTTATTCAAAGTTTTCAAGTTTTTCTTTCAATGATGCCAAAAGTTTTCCTTCTCAAAAACTGAAGATTTTCTTTCCTCATTTAAAAATAAGGAATTAATTAGCAGGATATTTTTTTAAGTTACATCAACCTCACCTTTCCAAAATGTGCTATAGTATGAACTATTTGAAAGTAGACTTTTAAATTTAGCATAAGGTTTTGGTTAATTTTTCTTTTGTCCAGCACCTCCTTTCCTGAAGTTGCTATTTAAACTAAAGATTGAAACAAACAAACAAACAAACAAAAAAACAAACAAAAAACAGAAAAAAAAAAACCAGAAAAACAAAACCATGATTTTTTCTTAATTTGTTTGCTATTTTTTGTTTGTTTGTGAAAAAATAAATGTAAGTCTGAATTTTGAAAAGTTTGATCATTTAAATTCATCAATGATAGAGGTTTTTATTCATTTTCTAAGCCTCAGATCAAATCACTATCCAGCACTTAGTTTCAGACTGAGTAATCACAGTGCTTCTTCAGGCTAGACAATCAAAACTATAGACCAAGAGATGGGTGTGCACTTTATTTAGCTGAGTCCAGTCTTTCTCACATACACTATTACACAAAAGGCTCCCAAACTTGTGATGATATGAAACCTTTACAGCTTAGAAGACAAATGTTGTATTGGAAATACTGAGAAAGAATGTATCGTCCAAAAAAAAAAAAAAGATTCAGATGGAGCCAGATATACTTTCTCTGTAAGGGACAATTCCTCAACAGGTACATATCTATGTCCCCACCTGTCATGGAACTTTGCTAAGGGCCCTACAAGTTGCTAGGACTGCAAGAATGACAGTCTGTAGTCATCTAGGAACACAGGTACTTTACAAGTTAGAGAACTCTGAATCCTTTGAACTAAGAGCTGCTGCTGATTGCTACTGCTCAGACATGTCTTTTCTCTCCTCTGGAGAGAGAAGCCATAGTGAGAATGGCTGTCAAGGTCCAGTAGAAAAAAAAAGGGTTGTGTCCAGTTCTGCCTGTCAGTCTTGCTACATATTGTGGCAGTTGGCAAAAAGCAAGAGTAAATCTCTCTCTGGTGCAGCCACTGAAGCAGTGGATGAGCAGCTGCATGTGAAATGAGATGTCTGATCAAAGTTTACATTTTTAATGACATCTGGAGGAAAAATGGGAGGTAGTTGGAAAGATGATGTTCCTTGCTTCTAGTCATAACAACTGCTTTGATCTGAATACATTTCAGCTGAAAAAATCCAAGTTGTACTCAAAGAACACATTTACAGTTGATAATAAAATCCACTTCTGAGCACAGCTGGCCTTGTGACCACCACTTATTGACTGCATGCCAATTGAAGACCTCCATCTCAAAGACTTCACACCACTGCACCATAATTCCAGCTAGTCTTCACACCACAAACTTACACACATGCCATATGAGCCTGTCTCACATTTGACCTTTAAAAGGTCAAATTCAGAGGAATTACATTGCACTGGGAATATGTTGTGATACTCCATCCAGGATCAGGCTGAATGTATGCAGTACTCAGGTCCATCCTGACTCCATTTTGGAGAGCTAATGAAAAAAAATAGAGCTTTGAATGATTGGTGTATGTTAGACCTCAGATATGGGAAGATCTGTAAGCTTCCATTCAGTTTTATCCATTGATGCCAAAAATGAGAGGTGACAGTGTTCCTCTTGTTCTTGTTCATTTTGAAGTGGTTATCTTTTATTAGTCTTATGAAACTGGAGGTAAATTTTTCTATCAATGTATTTTTCAAATGAAGGGAAATTACTTGAATATTTTTGTTTATAGTTTTTTCTTTTCCTCTCCTCTGAAGTGTCAAGAAATTGCGATTTACTATTTTTCTTGCTTTGTGTGTAAATTTGATATAGGAACAATACTTACTATTTTATGCATTGCTGAAGCAAATTTATTACACTTGAGAGTTTAAAAGCTAAGTAAGCCAGTTTCTTTGTGTCTTGGATTACACTGACTTCTAATATAGAGTAAAATTCAGATTCAAAGCTCTGAACTCAAAGTACAGAAGCTTCTACAAAGCGCAATGAAGTCTACTCAGAAAATGCAAACACTGAACATATAAGATGTACATCTGCCTTGTAATACCAGGAAATGCACAAACCTATAAGACTCTCCAAAGCTAGGTAGCAAAATCTATTTTTGCTCTAATGTGATCTGAGATGTCCAAGGGAATCCAACAATTGTTAGTTATTACAAAATCTCAGACTTGAAGGAAAATTTCAGTAACATATCAGGCAATTCTCAGGTATCATTTGCAGTCACTAGTGCTGCTTGCATACCTCTATTGATTTTCCAGTTGTGCCCTAATCTTTTTGCAGTTGAAGCAGTGCACAAAATAATACTAATTTGGACTTATTGAAGAACTATCTTCATATTTTACATGCCAGTCTTCATAATCCACAGCAAAAATAATTTAAAAAAATGCTTTTAATATAATAGTTTTACCTTTCATACAGAAAGAGCAACTGAAAACTTAATCTGAGGAAAATAAGAACAAATAGCTGGAGTGAATGTGTGCATCTTTATCATGCTTCATACAACAGCACACTTTCACCCCCTGGCATGTCTTTGCAAAGTTAAAGGAAACCTGATTATGCCAATAGGGTTGTCTTCAACAACAAAGATGGGACAACCCCTGATCTTGGTTACAAAGGAAATGATAGTTTGAATGGTTTTATTTGTCAGCTCTCTGATGTGTGACGAACTTGCCATAGATTTGGAAAAATATTTTTGCTTTGTGTTTTTAAACTCAGACTTTACACCTGCAACTTTACATCTTGCTTAATCTTCAGGAAACAGACAGTTAACTGTTTCAGCTATTGAAAACAGAGTATTTGCAGGACAGCTTTATTCAGATTTAAGTTTGGGAAAATCATCTTTTTGTAATGTCCACGATACCAACAATTTTCTCTGGCCATTTGGGTCATGAAAATTTTTGTGTGTTGGTGCTGGCTATAGCTTTATTGCAGGGCACTCTGTTATGATGTTTTTGTAAGTTGACTATATATTACAAAGATAACAGAAGAAAAACAAAACAACAATAACAGAGCTGCTCTGCACTTTCCAGTCTGGTCTGTAAGTGAAAAAAGTAATTGATTTCTATTTAAAAAATAAGAAACTCTTCACTCAGAGAATGCTTTTTCTGAGCATTTTGTGGTGAATCCATTAATTATTTCATGAATTCAAGTGAATTAAAGCAGGGTTTAGGAAATACAGCATATATGTCAGTCAGTTCTTCACCTGAAAGGATTTTAAGTATAAATTATTCAGGCAATTACATCTTTCCATTAAATTAACTGAAATATTTAAAATACGCTATATTTTAAATGATTGTTAAGAATACAATGTAATCTAAGTTGTTGTATGTCATGTTTATAAATATATAGGATTTATAGGGTTTTTTTCTGTCAACAAATTAGAGAAATCTTTAGGGAGATATGAAGACACTGCAGTTACCATAACCATTTAGCCCTTCTTATGTACATTTAATTGATTATTGTGTTTTCTTGGATACTGATGACCCCGTTAGAAGGAAGATTACAGGGGATTTCACACAGTTTTTGTATAAAGTGCAGTTTGTGCCTGTATTCAAATGTGAGCAGCAATTTTTTTCCAAAAGCTAATGGCACAACCTCATTTTATTTTTAGGAAACCATGCAAACGTTTTTGACTGCAGTTAAATTGAAAGCCTTAAAAGTCTTAGATAGCAAACAGAAATTTCCCTATCCAGAACCTCATGAATTCCAGATCTTAATAATACAGCTTCATTAAAAAATGTTAAGAAACACATCTCTAGAGAAGCAGCAAATATAGTGATATTTTCTGTTAACATTTCTTTAAGTTCAGAAATTCATTTTCTGCAAAATTTAAAATGAGTATGTGCAAGCACAGATTGGAAGCATGTAACCTGTTTCAGAAAATTTAAGGAAGAAATACAGCAGCTTCTTACTGTGTCCCTGGACAGAACAGAAAACAAGTACAACAAAAAACAGCAATTTATTTGACTTGTTGAAATATGATGCCATTTAATTGAAGCTGAACTGTGCATCCTGAGTATAATAATTCACATCAAAGCATAACATACACTTTCTGCTCTATAAACCAACAAACAAAAGAACAGACAAACCAAGAAAATGAAGCAAAACCAAGCCCACAATGAATTGAAAGTGAGCTCTGGTAAAAAGAAACTGGTGTTAAGATGTACAGAGTCAAATTCAAAAGCGTTGCTCCAGCCTGACTCTTCTTCTTGCCTCTTACTATAAGGAATGTCTTGTTTCTCTCTTATTTTCTTTGATTGTTTTAGAAAAATAAACTGTTTAATTATATCATGTTAGTTATTTCTGGAAGCTTTTAAGAAAGTACTGTTATCATACACACTGCCTTTGGATAAAGTGGATGATATTTACATGGTATGAGGTGGCATTTATTTGCGATTCTTATTCCAATCCTTATTCTCCTTTAACACAAATTAGGATACTTTTTGAAATCTGGAAGATATACATATGTATATTCAGTTATGAAGGAGTGAATCTCCTTGCCCTAAGTTTCAAAGAATAAATACGTATGAACTCATACATTCATCTCCCATTTCCCCTCTTCTTCAACTGAGAGCATTAAACAAGGCATTCAGCCAAAAACTATTGGGCTCAATATTTTCTAATCTAGTGAGTAGTCATCTTCTTTATCACTTTCTTTCAGTTACAAAAAACTCCCAGAGAGTATGTTGTCTTCCACTTCACAGCTGACCTGGTACAGATTAGACAATCACAAGAAGTTGATTCTTGCTGAATACTTTCAGTAATGCAGCAAGTTCCAGTGCGAAATATTGAACTCATACCTTTTGCAAGTTGGATAAAGAGCAAGTGAGTTTCACTCCAGTGAAGTCTGCTCTGACAGTATCTCCCTGAAGGTTTCCAGTAGACAACAAGGGCTAGAAACATCACTTTTCACCATGGGAAATACAGCAGCTTAGTTTATTTTGTTGTTTTGTCTTTTTTGTTTGTTTGCTTTGTTGCTGTTTTTAATCAGACTAGCTAGCATCTTCAGATTCACAGCACAGGCAAAAGCAGCTTCCAATCTCCATCCTTACAAGCCCAGTTTCTTTCCAGCAGTCCCAAAGTGAATGGTTACTGATACATCTCTCCTCAGCCAACCGTCCCAATGCCCAAAGACTTTTTATCTCCTATTAACTCTGGAACTTCTTCATAATCACATCAGAAACCACGTTTCAACAGCCAGAAGTCAGTCCAAAGTTAGCACTGCGGCATTCCTGCAATCAATTGCTTTTTACAGGATCAGCAGTAGAACACTTTTTTGTGGTCTGCATGATCTAACAGATTTGCTCAGCTCCTTCTTGTGCTATCAGCCTCTGTAGAAGGATTCACACACACAAGTACACACCTGGGTAAGTGCATACACACTCCTGTTTCATTCCCTCACTTTTTGATTGAAATCTTTTTCTAATAGATAGCGTGAAGAAATCAATTCCACACTCCCATCAAATTTGACCAGCCATGCAGCAATTTCTGACAAGTTTCCATCTTCTCTGTGTCATGTTAATTGTACTGTCACTCATTTCATAGCTTCCATTGCATGTTGTGACTTATATTTGCTTCTTTCAGTTTGTGACCCTTGGTTTTCTATTATGTATGGCTTGGAAGTAATTTTCTGTATCCCTCTGTAGCTAGAATCTGCTAAGGAGAAAGTTGTGCTAAGGGAGTTGTACCAATTGGAGATTTTATTTCTTGCTTTTTTTTCCCAGTGGTGAGTTAATTGTCTATTTAGGTGTTTTATTAATATTTTGAATGTTGTGCAGCACTGAAGTCGGAACTGTGAGGGTTTTTTCAGTATTACAGAGAATGTGAGTTGACATCTAAAGAGGTTTTATATTAGAAACATGGACAATAAAACTATATGCCTTGTGAATCATAAATTTTCATTACAGCAGTATCTACAAATACTTCAAGGTCAGTGTTTTTTGTTTCATTTCAGGAGGGGAATTTGAGAGGTGTTTAAAGTCATCTATAAATAGATTAATGGAGAAAAATCTTACCCTGTAAAAAGTGCTCTAGTAATCCCAGTTTGTCATGAACAACTTGGAAAAGCATTCCACTCCATGTGTAAATGCATATTTTTAGGTTTTAAACCCAAAGGAAAATAATTCATAAGATTTAATCGTGTGATACTAGGGTGCTGTCCTACAGCTCCCAACAATTAACTCGGATTTTCTTACTGCTATACCTAAAATCAGAGGCAGATGATGTAATAAGTGCATACAGTTGTTCCTTACTTTCAGAGCACAATTAATATCACTAAAAGTAAAAAATCAAAATATATAATCTCAATTAAAAAACTGTTTTGCTACTTAATTGTTTTTTCAAATACATACATATTTATTCTGTATCTCTACTTAGTGTTTATACAGTGACTTATTTGCAATATAATACAACAAACTGTAGGAAAAAAAGTGTAACTACGGTCTGGATTTGTTATTTTTCTTCTCTAATATATTTAAATCATTTATAACATCTTGGTGTTGCAATCGCTTTTCTGCATTCATCACATGAACTGTTTACACTAGTTTTTTACTGGAGGCCTAGACAACTTGACAGAAGTTATACTCTGACTTTCTCAGATGACCTAACAATTTTTCTACATCGTGATACTTAGCCATTTATTAAGGGAATATCTCACATGAATGAGAATAATCACATTAGACATTGTTAGCTCAAAATATGCTATGAATTATTTTTTTTTTTTTCAGAGGCAGACTTTAGCATAATGTTTCATGTGTTTGCCTGAGGTTGCCTGTTCAAATACAGTTAATTGTTCAGTAACAACTTTCTTAATGTGACATACAATAGAATAACAGAATCATCTGAGTTGGAAGGAGCCTCTAAATATCCTCTAGTCCAACTCCTCTGCAACAAAGAGAGACAGCTACAGCTAGATCAGGTTGCTCAGATACCTATCAGGCCTGACTTTGAATGTCTCCTAGGATGGGGCGCTTAGCACATCTCTGGGCAACTTGTTCAGAGCCACATCACCCTTATCATAAAAACCTGTCTCATTATATCCAGTCTAAATCTTCTGTCTTTTAGTTTGAAACCATTTCCCCTTTTCTTATCACCACACAACCTGCTAAAGAGTGTCCCTTTCTTTCTTATAGCTGCTCTTTAGATACTGAAAGGTTGCTATCAGGGCACCTAGCAGCCTTCTCTTCTTCAGGATAAACAATTTAGGCTCTCTTAGCCTGTCCTCACAGGGAAGGTGTTCCATCCCTTGGATCATTTTTGTGGCCCTCTTCTGGATGTGCTACAACAGGTTGACATCTTTCCTGTACTGAGGACTCCAGGATTCCACAGTACTCTAGCTGAGGCCTCACCAGTGTAGAGCAGAGGGGCAGGAATCACATCCTTTATTCTGCTGGCCACATCTTTTGATGCAGCCCGTGATATGGTTGGCTTTCTGGACTGTGAGGGCACATTTCTGGCTCATGTCCAGCTTCCCATCCACCAGTACCCTCAAGTCCTTTTTGTTGGGGCTGTTCTCTATCCTTTAATCTTCCAACTTGTATTGATAGTGAGGGTTGCCATGACCCAGGCACAAGACATTTCCCTTGGATTTGTTGTATCTTATCTGGTTCACCTGGGCCTACTGATCGAGACTGTCCAGATCTCTCTGGATGGCATCGTGTCCCTCAGGCATGTTGACTGTACCACACAGCTCGGTATCATCTGAAAATACGCTGAGGGTGCACTCAATCCCAGTGTTGATTTAATTGATGAAGATGTTAAAAAACACTGGTCCCATCAGTGACCCCTGAAGGATACCACTTGGCACTTATCTTCATCTGGATATTGAGACCACCACTGTCTGGGTAAATCACTGATGACTTAAGGCAAGTCACTTCTATTACCCAATTAATTACAGTTATTCCAATTTTTGAGATGTGTTATAGGCTAAATCTATTAAGGAAGTTAAGAGATTGACGTACTATATTAGTTAAGATCATATAAAATCTGGAGTGTATAATTACCCTTCTCCTGTCAAAACTTAGGGGATACCAATAATTCTTTTCCTACATGAACTAGTAGGACCTTAAAATGAATATAAAAACTAACTGCAGTGAATTAGGTAACTTTAATAAATAAATATAAAAATGATAGAGCCTCAGAAAAGTGCTTCAGATTTCAGAAAAGTAAGATCTGCTTAGAATTAGCAGACATGCCTAACTGATCTAACTTCTTTGTTATTGATATAACAATATATATCAATATATATATATTATATGGGCATATAATCATGTGATCAGTCCATGCCTAGTGCATCATAATAAATTTTCTTCGTGAATTATTGACTGGATTAGCTGAGAACTGAGATTTCAGTTGGTGAAAACTGAAATGACTGCAGCATGTCAGCAGGCAGCTCAAACTTACACATTGTTACCTGCTCAGAACGCAGTCCATGTTAACATCTTCTGTCATCTTAGATCAAGAAGAGGCAGCAAAAACTAAAGGACTGGTGAAAAATGCAAACCAGATAATTGACTTTAACATCATGTATGCCCTGTCAGTTTTCTGCTACAATGCTTTGAAACTACAATACTTTGAAAATACAATGCTTTTTTACCCATTCTTTACTTGTAGCAAATAAAGTAGAAGGATTAACAGCAGATTTTCAAGTTTGTTTTTTTCTTTTCTGTTTTTCCCCAACAGTTTACTGTAAGAAGAATCTGTGGATTTCCACATCAGGTCAGTTAAAATCAACCATCTTGATGATGCTGATGGTCAATAATGAATATGCAGAGGAGAGCATATGCCAGAACCATGCATAGAGAAAATTTCAGGGCTTTCTTGTTCTTTTACATATTGTAATCACTTAGCCAGCTGCAAAATGCTATCACAATAAAACTGTTGGCTCCATAGGCTTTTTTATGATATTTACTTTTTTTTTTTTTTGTAGTTATAAATGACCACAAAAGTAATCAACTATATCTTTGTGACAGAAGTGAATCAGGCTATATTTCTTCTTCATAGTTGTCATAATTGCTATTTCTTATTTCACACTGACTATAATCATAACCTTAAAAACTTAAAACAAGATGAATTTCAGGCTTTCTACATTAGAAGAGATCATGTAAATCCATCTCAAAGAAATCCAGGAAAGGAACTGGTTAATGAATTTGAATTAATATGAAGCCTAGACAGGACAGCTAGAAGTGAATATTTAATCTTTAACTATTTATAACAAATAGGTATTTTATGAATTTTCCAGTCTTAACCATTAAAGCCTCTGCCTTGCTGTTAAGAAGTTGGCATTTTTTTTTATCATGTAGTATTCACAAAAAGGTGCTTTTTATTTTAAATAAAACTTCAAAAAAAATTAACTGATGGTGCTAGAGAAGTGTAGAATGAATTAATTTTGCTAGAGATTTTGAACCTTCTGATTTATACATTATGCAGGATTTTCGCCGCTACATTTTAATTATCCTGTTCCCTCTAAAATACATGATTTTTAATTCTTTTGTCAGAAAATTAAACTAAGCAATTGAAGTCCGTTCTAGGATATTGAGTATTTTTATAGATTTTTTATTCAGAGAGAATACTGTAGCACAGGAAACCTTCCACAATAACCTACACAGATTAATAGTCTGCTAAAAATGTATGGGACAGGTCTCCCTGTCCTGACCTTTTCTCAGAATAGTCTCTGGTGAGAATGTCCCCAAATCTAATTAAAGGATCGGAATAGTTCAAGGCTTAGACATAAGAAATTTATTTAACTTTAAAGGTACATCTAGTGCTTTGAAAGACCTTGTGATTTAACCTTCCAGGTCTATCACTGATCTTTGACATTAGGGGAGGATAGTCATATGCCCTAGAAAAAATATCATGGAAAACCAGTTCTCCATATTGACCTACACAGCCAGAGGAAGTCAGAGGAAGAAAGCCAGAAGTACTGAGTAAATAAAGGATGTACTTTTGTACTGGGACATTCCTGTTCAGTGAACTATCAATAAGACTTTTTAATATAACACTTGCTTCCTTACAACATAAAATGTATTTAATTTGCAGAAGAATTCTATTGAGATAAAAACTTGTATTAAAATTAAAACAAGAAAAGGTAACATGTTAATGGGCAGCAATACAATTGCTTGAAGACATGACATTAGAGTATCAGAACACTTGGATAAAGATTGTCCAAAAATATTTTTTTTAAAGTTTCAATGCTTCTCTGTTTAGTGGTGTGAAACTGAATGTGAAACTTACTAAGTGTTCTGAAGCAAGATTCACAAAATTGTGGTTGGATCCAGTCATCCCTATGTATCTGGGTTTTCATCCTATAGAACTTTACAGTGACACAAAAAGTTCCTTGAACATGTGACCTTCCAAAATGTAACACAAGTCTTAGAGCTATGTTGTCAATGACCTGATATGCTGAAAATACTGCTCAAAGAAGCTAACATACTGAGAAAAATGTAGGCCTCTACATTTGTCTTATTGTATAGAGGAATCTTCTATGGTATTTTTTCCTTTCCTTGATGAAGAACGATTTAATTTTACTTTAATCTGTGGTGTTAATATATCTTCCCTAAGAAAAATATGTAGAATAAATAGATCATATGGGGTTTGTGTAAATACAAATGCAATTCTATAAAAGAAAATTAATTAAGGTCTACCTCCATATAGGAACTTAAATAAACTCAGTATGAATCTGAAACTGAGACATTGTTAAGAGAAAACTGAAAGATAATTGGGAAATAAATTTTAAAAAAAATTGTTTAAAAATTAGAATATGAAAAAAATTGCTAATTTTCTACTCTAATCACAGAAAATGTTAAGGAGATATTAGGGATTAATAACACGATTTTCTAGCAAAATAACTACCAGCATCCTTGTGTTTCTGTAATATTTCTAGTACAAAATGCAGAATCACTGATACGATCACTGATAAGGATATATATTATTAATGTTCTTTTAATTTGTTGAAGACAATTTTCTTAGAAATTTCTGAGCAAATGTCTTACATGATGAGTTGAAAAGTTCTGTAAAAATATCTGAAACTCAAATGTGTGCGCTAGTCTGAAAAGTCGATAAATCTTTATTAAGTAAATTCCAATTATCTCTCAGAGGGAAAGCTAATAATTTGCTGGTCTCAGACAAATGAATTTATTTTCAAACTATTTAGCTCATCATTACTAAGCTTCAAATAAGAACAAAAGAAAAAAAATGCCACGAAATTCTTTGTCCTGAAAATGACTTTAATAGATAATAACACTTAATAAAATATTGACTTCTAATGTTTATTTTTTAATATACTGTTTTTAGGTTTCCAAACATTTTTTGAAAGTGTAAATTTTACTTCAGTGTCTACAAAATAGTGATTTAAAGCCAACTTTGTTAACAAACTCATTTTATTAAAACCTTTTTAATAATTTGTACATTGAAATGGATATTTAAAAACAGACCTTCATCGTGATTAACATCAGTAGCAAAACAAAACATCCATATATGTATGTATGTATGTATGTATTTTTACCTCCTGGAATATAGTGTATAAATACAGGAAAAATACTTTCACTGTAAAAATGTTAATGCACATGCATAGAAAAAAAGTAAGAGCTTTCACTGAAGACGTTTTTCTGGTTTACTTTCCAGGGGTTGTATATATAGCTATGACATGTATTTCCAAAATTCACATCGTAATGCCACAAAATTTTGAGTACATGCTTAAACAAACCTATCAAGATCACAACAGTTATATCTATATTGTTGGATCAGAAAATACTTACCTAAGACAGAGCCATGCCTTCATTACATCTCAGCTTCACTTAGGAGCATACAAATCCCAATATTCTGTTTGACTCCCTGTGCTTTTAGTGATAGAAGCACAGGAACCAGAAGACAATGTGGTCTTTTCCAACCTAAATGAACTTATGATTTTATGATTCTCTGGAGTTATGTTTAAGAGGGCACTCCAAACAGGTTATTCAAGGAAGAGGAATTAGGAGGCATTGAGTTATCATTGCAAATGTATCTAAGTTTAAATAGCCCCACTGTAGAAACTTTAGCAGAAGGGGTCACTATAGCTTCTTCAGTGGTCAAATTTTGATGTTTGCTTTTTAATGATCTCATGGTTCTTTAGGTATTGTTCAAATATATCTAGATGTGTTTAAACAATTAGGAATAACTGCTTGATGCTTCTTTCTCTTGTAGATGATTAGAGTAAAATTCTATTGCTTCTGCAAGATTTTTTTTCAATTAATTATGCAATTAAGTCAGTTAGTAATAGAAGTCAGAGCGACACCAGCCCCTAGCAAGGTTTGTCACATAAATGAGTCAACACAATTGTATTTTCTAAAATAAATACTGTTTGATGCAACACGACATTATTCTGCGAATGCAAGATGTGATCTCCTAAGTTAGTTTCTTCTGTTCTTTGTGAGCTCTATAAAGAAATTATCATTATTCCCCCTGCACCCTGGAGTGCAGTTTTTGGGATGAAAGATGTGTTTTTGTGTAAGCTACTAGGCAGATGGATGGGCAACTTATCTATCAAAGAAATAAGCTAACTTATAATTCGCTGACATATTTTTTCTTGTTTTCATGTTTAAGTTTTGCTTTCAGATTTATTTTTGTTTATTTGAGTCTTTGAGCCAAGTCTTTTACTGCTCCTAAATGTTGCAAATTACATTTTCTATAAAAACAACCAGTTTCCATCATATCTGTCCTTTCCATTATACCCTCTAAACTTTGTGAAATATTTTAGATTTATCTTTTAAAATTTATAATTAACTTTTAAAAATAGCTTTTAGGATGTATTCTTTGACTAATCCTAAAAGGAAATACATAAACTTTTATAATGTTTCTATTACTTATTAGCTGAACATCAAATGTGGTGAGTCAGCTTCAGAATTTTGGAAATGGAACATTTTCTCTTTCACATGGGCTTCTATAGTAGTTTAGTAGTTTTGTAGTTTGAATGTTAAGAGTTAAAGTTTTTGCCAGTGGCAGGTGTCTGGGACTGGTAAGGAGTGTCTCAAATCAGCATGAGGCCACCAACATCACTTTGTGGTCAATTTTACATTTGAAAGCATTTCTTTGGAGCTTTTGGCCTTTGAAAGGGAGTGCTCAGGAGTGTTAATTGGCTGAAGACTTGTCCTGTGAGCACATAACTCCAGCTTGATAGGGGAGACTGGGTGATGATACCATTATATCCTGCGAAGACATGATAGGGCTGATGTCTTCCTGCTTTCTATTATCTTTTGTCTTAAATTTGCTAGGCCTGGAAGAAGAGAACAAAGGAGTTCCTGCTGAGATCCCAAAGCCAGAAGCTGTCACTCCAAAAAGCTGACTCGATCACTCTGGAGTATAACTAAGAGTTTGTACTGTCCTTGTTAGTCGTTGTCAGCTGAACAACACAAACTCTGATGACTCATCACTACTGAAGATCAGCAGCTGACACCAAGACATCGTTGGATCAAGAAGTGGTGAACTCCTTTGCTTTGCTATGTTTGTATATCCTTCTGTCTCTCTTCCCCTGTTTTCTATATTTTCTCTTTATCTTCTTTTATTCTTTAACATTTCATTGTAGCCATTGCCTAAAATTGTCTTACCTTTAAAGCTTATTAATCGTAATTAGCCAATTAGCCAATTTTACCTCCAAATAGTTGCTGTTAGTTGTTAAGAAAGCTCTCAAGAAATTGATGTGTATTGGATGAGTCTTGGATGACACCGTCGGGGTAGTGACCAAGTGCTGACTGGGGGAACTGCGACTCAGGAGGCAGAAAATGATTCACCTCCCTCAAAAACCACTAAGTGGGATGAGGCAAAAGGTCTTCTTGTATACAAGTTTTTGTTGTTTTTTTTTGTTTTGATTTCTTTTATTTAAATGTACTTGTACCGTGCTTATTTTTTTTCCCTCTACCTGTTTGATCAGGTAGAGTAAAAATGCTTTCCATTTTCATCTGTGTCCTGAATTGCTTGGAGATGCATTCTAACTTATTTCTCCTATGGCTAGTATTCATGTTTCTATGTTATGTTCCATAACATTTCTGGCATGAAACTTTTATGAAAAAAGCTGTCAAATGACATAGTGTGGTCTTATAGCATACACTGTGTCCGATTGTGACTGCTGGACTGTTGATTTTTAAGGCCAGATTGGATTTGACCCTGAGCAACCTGGTCTGGTATTAAATGGGGAGGTTGGTGGCCCCGTCTGTGGTACGAGGCTGGAGATTCATGATCCTTGAGTCCGTTCCAACCTGGGCCATTCTGTGATTCTGTGATTTTGCATTGCACTGTACTAGCCACCAACTGATGCTAAGAATTCAGTTTCAGATAAAATTTTCATAAAATTTGATGGATTTCACAAAGGTCTAATCTTCCTAGCCAGGAATATGAGTCTAATTTCTTCCACAGCATCTACTGCTTTTGAAATTATTACAATTGTCAAGATGCATTTCTATTTCCCATGCTTATCACAAGTAGGATCATTATGCTTCTCGTGTCCTCTCTACTTCCATATGGCTAAATCATTAAACCAAATGCACGTTCAACTATGTCATGGTTCTCAAGCTCATATGTATTTAGATTCTCCAATTTTTAAGCATGAGTTCCAGTCTCACCAGCTATCTATATGCACATATGAAAAGCATTTGCATAGTGATATAACCACGAACAAAATATAGGAAAAACCTTATGCAAGGTTAGTGTCTGAAAACATATCAGAAAACCATCAGTATTCTCTAATCTAGCTCACTGTTTTGCTCTGTTTTTGAAAATTTGCTTTCAAAATGACTAATGCCTTCATTAATTTTACTATTACGAATGTTGGAAGCACTTGAACTTTAAAGCTGAAGTAGCAATATGCCTAAATACACTTCAAAGCAGTCCAAGACTGCTGCCTAAAAAGCCTATTCAGCTTTCAACAAACCTATCATCTTTTTTTAATTATTATTATTTTTTTCAGTGAAGACCCTCAAACAGCTCAAATTCTACTCCTAATTCTCCTTTGGAGTATGCATGACTTCATACCAGCAATATTTTATTTCAAGTTTCTATAGCTCAGTATTTATGACATTTGCTTAAAAACAGGATTTCAGTTTTAAAGCTTATTTCAGGTCATTCTCTAATGCTCTTAATATGACAGGAGAGCTATATCACATTGTGTTTAGATACTGGACTCATTAACTATATTCTTACTTCAATAGGAATTTATTATGTTCCTTTGATTCTTTGTCTTTTATTTATTTCTCATAAAAAAAACTCATGTGGCATTAAGGAAGACTAAGACTGCTACATAGAGGGGTTTTTTTTCAGTACTCTAAGAAAAAGGTCAAATCACAAGCTCATAGGGCAAGAATAAGAACACCTTATTCATTTATGGCTTTTGAAAAGACTAATCTGGTCCCTACTTTGACTTCAAAAGAAAACTTACATATACTACTCAAAATCATGAAGGAGATGAAAGTTTATAGCCACGGTTTTGTAGAGTTTCAGATGCATGCTGTTGTTCTCAGCTCTTTGTTTTGCATTACTTTGGGCTTCTCCATAGGCTGCCTGCTGTAATTCTGGAACTGTTGCTTGGTTGAGGAGCATGGGGTACAATGCAGGATTCAGGATTTTATCATTCCTGGGGAGGAGAGATTGCCCAGTTTGGCCCTTCAGCACTCAAATCAGTGAGTTTGCTCTCCTTGTGATACTATTAAATTCCTCTACATTTTCCTGTGCACTGTGGGCACTCGTATATAATATCAAGAAAACCACAGACCCAGAATAGAATCTTCACCACAGCCAAAGGAATGTTTAAGGTAAACTAGTGACCTTTGCAATTACCAGCAATTCTGGTATACATTTGTCTACCACTCCTCCTTTTCACTATTCTTACAATAATTTAAGCAGATATATATTCTTAATTATGTTTATATCTGAATATTGTTCATTCTATAGAAATACAGAGTCATAGAAATGCCTGGGTTAGATGAGACCTTAAAGTCACCAATCCCATGCTGTGGGTGGTGCTGACTACACTAAATCAGGCACTAGATCAGGTTGTCCTGGGCCCCATCCAAACTGGCACTGAATGCCCCCAGGGATGGGGCATCCACAGGTTCTCTGGACAGCCTCTGCCAACTCATAACTTTCTGAGAAAAATTTTCCCCTGCTGTCTTTTCTAAATCTCCATTCTTTTATTCTGAAACCATTCCCCTTTCTCCTGTTACTATCCGTCCATGTAAAAAGTTGGTCTTCCTCCTAATCAAGAACTCAACTTTTAAGTACTGGAAGGCCACAATTGGTCTTCCCAGAGCCTTCTCTTCTCCAGACTGAACAAGTAGCCCAACTTCATCAGCCTGTCTGAAAGGTGCTGCAGACCTCTTATCATCTTCATGGCCCTCATCTGGACTCACTTCAACAGCTTCATGTCCTTCTGTGCACTGAGGGCTCCAGATCTGAATGCAGTCCTCAAAGTAGGGCTTCATGAGAGCAGAGGAGGGACAACCACCTCCCTCTCCCAGCTGGCCATCCCCCGCTTTTGATGTGGACCAGGATACAATCAGCCTTCTTAGCTGCAGGTGTATACTTCTGGCTCATGTTAAATTGTTCATCCACAAGAACCCACAACTCCTACTCTGCAGAGCTACACTCAAGTTCTTCTCCCAGACTGTACACATATCTGTGACTGCCCCTAATCAAGTTCTGTCCCTTGCCCTTGGCCTTGTTGAATCTCATTTGGTTCATACAGATCCACTTTTCATGCTTGTCCAGGTTGCTTTGGATGTCATTTCTTCCTTCTATTGTGTCAACTGCACAACTCTTCATTATATAGTCCACAATCTTGCTGAGTGTGTACTCTATCCTACTGTCTGTGTCATTGATAAAAATGTCGAATAGCACTGGTCCCAAGACAGACTCTTTCGGGAGACCATTCATCACCAGCCTCCACCTGATCACAGAGCTGCTGACCAAAACCCTCTGGCTGCAACCATCCAATATTGTGCTCATACTATTTCAAAATCTTTTGTTCTTGAGGAATAGAAGGCACTTTACAGTCTTGATGAATATCACTCTTCTCCTCCCTTAAGTATAATGTTTTATGCTGTGTAGCATGCATCCTATAATAGGGTTTTTATAGAAATCTTTTATTTTGTCTAGCAATGCACTTAACAGATAAGAGACAGACAAATCTCCAAAATTAGAATATATCAGTTTTTCTTGGAGTTTTGATAGTGGAATTTCAATCTCTAGTATTAAAAATGTCTACTCTTTCAATTACAACTTGAAGATGATTTTGAGACTATAGTGGTTTTAGCTGGAATTTAGTTAAATTTTCTTCATAGTAGCTGGTATGGTGTTTTGGATTTATGACTAAAATTCAAAGGACTGCTGAAAACAAACCAGTGCTTCAGTTGCCTCTTGAGCAGTGATTACAGAGAGACAAGGATATTTAAATTTCTCACATGGTCCTGCCAAGGAGTAGCCTAGGAATGCACAAGAATTTCAGAGGGAATAGAACCAGGACAGCGACCCAAACAGACAAAAGGGATATCGCATACCATGTATATAATGGTCAACAATAAAAGCTGGGATTAAAGAAAGAAGAGGGGAGGGATGTTTAGAGTTACAGTGTTTGTCTTCCCAAGTTACCATAAGTGTGACAAAGCCCTGCTTTCCTGAAAATGGCTGAATATCTGCCTGCCAATTGGAAGAAATGAATGAATCCCTTTTTTTGCTTTGTGTGCACACATATCTTTTGCTTTACCTAATAAGCTCTTATCTCAAACCACGAGTTTTCTAATTTTCATCTTTCCAGTTCTTTCCTTCATTCCATTTGGTGAGGAGAGCAAGTGGCTGTGTGGTCAGTTTACTTAGTCTCTCATATCTATAATAAGTGCTAATGAACATATATTGTATGTACATTATGTTACCCCTTAGTATTATTAACAGAAGGAAGAGTAAAACAAAAAAAATAACAAAATTAAAATCTGCAGTCAAGGTTTATGAAGGTTCATGGACTCTTTTTGCTGTTTTATACATGCATTAAATCATCTAAATTCATCTAGTTGTATAGGTCTGATGATCTGAAGATAAAACAAGATTAATATAACAAATAGATTGAAGAAATATAAAGTAACCTGGCTGATGTTTTTCTCATAAAATAAAAACGTACAGGAAAAAGTTGAAATAAAAGAATCTCAGTTTCAGAATAATTTTTTTATCGTCCATGAAACTGCTGAGACTGACATGTAAGTGAATGCTCTAGGGCTGCTGAAAAAAAAAAAAAAATCAAAAGTAATGTAATATTAATATTTAATATTGTCTATAGGAGATACCAGTGCCTTGACCCATTTAGAAGGTACAAATACATAAAAGTTGGAAATTTCAGTTAAGATTTTGAAGCAATCAAGAATAAGTGATTGAGAAATGCCCCTAATTAACTCTACCACACTGTTTTTTTCTGAACAAATTAACAAAGTAATGGAAAAGTAGCAATGTAAGAAATGAGGTTTTTAGTAAATACTTTGGAGCATTTGGTATGAAGTTCTCATTTTTGATTAGCTAACATAAAAGGTCCAGCTGATGCACTTGAGGCTTTTATGGACATACTTCAGCCTTTATCTTCCTTTAATGCTGAGGATGGACATTATTTCAAAGTCTTGAAATATGCTTCCTGAAGGGACAGAAGTAGGCCACTTAATCTCAATTTAGTCCTTCAATTTCAGCTGTTAATGTCAATGCTAGCCTGACTTTTAGCTTTATTCTAGTAACCTAAGTGTTAGGTCTTTTGACTTTAATCTTGACTTTAATCTTGCATGAAGAGAAATTCTAAACATAATAATATGAATTTTAATATTCATATTCTAATTCTAAACATAAATAATTATGAATTTTTCTTGTCAGGAAAAGTGAATCACAAAGAAGCCTGATTCACAAGTGTGTGTTCTCTTGTCTTTAAAAGTATATTGACATATCTTTGAAATTGAAGGAATGATTGGCAGATCCTTTTAATTTCAGGAACAGATAAAACAAGTCATGACTAATACATTCTCTGAATTCGATGTTACATTACAATCCAGGCACAAAGCCTTTTTCAAGAGTGTTCAATGAAGAAAACTCCAAAAAACTGATAGAAGTTAAATCATACTCCTGGCCATTACAAGAAATGAGTTTAGGGCAGCAGAGAAGAGAGAAGATATGGTACAGTCCTTCTGATATGACAGAAACAGAAGCAGAATAATCTGACATGGTTATAATTTCAGAAATTAAATCAATAAACCTTTTGAATTTGATTCAAATGCCTATATATACGTAGGTCTCTCCGAAAGTAATGCCCCATATTTATTTCCATGGAAACTACAACAGATACAAAGAGCACAAGAACACTGTTTGATACAGCAAATTCTCAGCTACAAAACACTATTTTTCAACATAGTCACTACTATTAATTATGCATTTTTACCAGCAATGAACAAGAGTCTGCATGCCATGCTTGTAGAACATGGCTTGTCCTTACTGTCACTGTAGCCACTGATGAAACACACCACCCACCACATCGCTGTTCTCATGTCCACTATTTGGTCTCCAACAAACATCGATGAATGCCGTTGGGTGACATTTTTTCCATGTGCAGGAATTCTGTGCCACAACTTTGCTTCATCTGCACTTCCATGTCAGATGCCATTTGCTCCTCTGCTGCCATCTGTCACACAGCAATAAAATGTAATGGAATATTGGTGGAAAGGTTCAACCTCTACTGTCATCCCACCAACATCTGCCTCTGACATCAAGGGCCAATAAAATCAAAAAGGAGGCATTGCTTTTGTAATAGCCATTAATTACTTCAAATTTATTTAGGAAATACAGCACTTCTTTTACTCTACTGATTAAGACTATCTGATATATTATAGGTAACAACACATTGTGACAGTAATATGACTTGTGGACAAGAACTTCTGCCTATGCAGAAGTTCCCTATACAGAAAAACAGGTACTTAAGACTTAGGAAAAGCTAAGTATATTTCTCAATGCAGAATCAAAGCATAATAGAATACAGGAATGTAGACATAGCAGACTCATAAAATAATTACGTCAGCATACAACTATAGGTATTAAAATTGACTATATTGTTAATTTGTTTGGAGTTAGAAATAACTCTATTATAGTTCTTTAAGTTTATTCCAGAGCACATAATGAGCAATTATATCACACATGATAGATTCAGCAATGAAATATGATCAGTTGGCAGCTGAGTCTCTTACAAGCGTAACAGAGTACAAAAATGAAAGGGACTAGAATGAACCATCTGCTGAAAAAGACTGAAATATGAATTAAAAACAAAAACAACAGCAAAACAAAGAAAAGCAAAGTTTTGAATGTAATTCCTTTTACACTCCATATTAATCTTCTGGGACATGCATGAGAAGTATATGCAGTAGATAATGGATTATAAAAAGTCATTAACTTGTATAATTATAATCAAAATGCAGTTAGTCTTTGTTTCAGTGCCACTGTAGTCTTGATAAAGTCTTCTCATGCTTCATATGCATACTGATGTAGATTACTTGTTAACATTAAAGGCAGCGTCCCATATCAGTTTGACACATAGTACTGATTAATATTATCCAGAAAAGCTGTGAAAAAGGAGTGTTCCTCTTAGGTGGAACACAGGATCTCCAGGGCATCTTGTGAAATGACAATCCCAGCATCCATTTTAAATGGCAAAAAGCTATCAGGAGATTTGTAGTATGAACAAACATTAAGATTATAAAGATTAGTCAGTGTAGATTCCCAAATTAAGAAAGCAGAATGATATTGAAGATGTTGAGATGAAATTATACATTTGCATAAATGTGGTAACTTGTGAAAAACACATTTTTTAGTATTACTGATATTATTTTATATACGAGGTGCAGAATTGTCAAAAAAAGCATCAGAGAAAGGCAAGTCTAAGAGAGAGGCTAGTTTGGACAGTACAATATTCTATGAAGAGTAGCATTCAATTCACAGCCCAGGATTGAAAATCCTGTCGACACATACAGCTCGGCATTCTTAGCTTTATATCCAATGGATAAAGGCATAATAATTCTCTCATTCAGTTGATGAAAAGTGCACTGTGTACGTCTGAATCTGCTTATCCAAACCTTTGAAAAGTCTTGAATTTAGAAACTCCTCTGATTTCAATTCTTACAGCTTTGAGGTTAAATTGTAGCTTGATGACATTTATGATAAATAGAGCCCCAAGTCTTTCCCGGGTCAGCTTGTAGAGAATTCATGACGATGAAAATGACTCATCTTCTAACTGAAGATGAAAGTTCCTCTTCTGAGGTCACTGCACTTGTATAGTACGTGATATAGCACTTCCCACCCTCCATTCAAGTGAAACACGTGTAAATGATTCATGGAGCAGCATGTGATCTTTGATACAATACAAGGCTTTAACTCCGTTACAAAATAGCTTTTTATGCATTATACAAAAATCTCATCTGTTTTTTTAATTTGTGTTTGATGTGATATAATCACTTTTCACAATGACAACAGCAGTATTAGAAATTTTCTTGGGGGCATATTCAGAAATTATATGAAAGAAGAGTTTCCAGATCTACAAGGCTCTTGGAAGAAAAAGTCATTAAATTATAGGCCCAAATGTTCACAGTATTTGGTGCATTTGTATTTGCATATCAAACCAGAAACAGCTGGAACTAATTTGCAAGAGTACTGAGCACCTATAATTTCAGCTACAGGCAAACTGCTGAAAGCTGGCAAACTGAAAATCTGGCTTGGAGTGCCTGTGAATATTATCATCTGATCTTTTTGTTAGTCTTATGTGACCAGCAGTGAGTCTGCAAAATTTTCAGAACCATTCTGTAATGTTCTGGTAGTATGTTATCTGGTTTTCCTTGGTGATTGAAGGCAAAGAACACATTATGCTTTCCAGGTAGAGCTGCAGCCCTACTCTTCATGTGCTCTTGAGTTATGCTCAGTGTTCTCTCATCTGAGAAAAGTGTAGAAATGGTAATGATTTTGTACTGCAGTTTCATCACCTGATTCGGGAAACAGGTGAAAACTAGCCTAGCCTTGTGATCCTGTGCAGCAGCAGGATAATCTTTTTCTGCTTGGCAGAGTTGCAGGTGCTGGGCAACACTCGTGTTTCCCTTCTCTCCCCACGCAGCCCCAGGAAAGCCACACACCCGGTGATTTCAGCCTCTTGATGTGCAGCTTCTCCAATTGCATGTTAAAGATAGCATGTCTGGATAACCTCTATAGATGAAGTAGTAGCTGGATATAGAGCCCTAATTATCCAAAACACAAATGCAAAATTCTGCTGATGCTTTTCCCCAGGTGTGTGTTGCTTTTTAATCTAGCATATGTAGTGTGAATAAACATCTAGGGATGCATTAGCCCCCTTGCTTTTTCAGGGATGGATTTGAACTGTAGCTGTATGTCTGTGGAGTAATGAATGTGCAGTGTTTCTATCATAGCTGTAATGTTGTGGCTCTTTGGAAAAATAATTTTGGTGTGTCTTAGATGCTACAGTACAGTTTCTTAAGAAAAGAAAATGGTGCACTTCTGCCTTAGAGAAGAGATGCTCATTTTTTTGCTAGGCTGACTGTCTGTATATCTGTTTCCATCAGAGTAAAATACATTTTGTGCATCAGCAAGCCCTTCAACATCAAGACCTACCTTTTTCCACATTTTTCAATTAGTATGTACTATCTTCTCTTGTTGTAAATCCTTATGTTTAGATAGTTGGGAAGACATTCAGAATGAGCACTGCATTTTTATTTTTTAACATTTTCAAAATATATATATTTTTTGTGGGTATGTGTGTTGGGCAGGGGGGAGAAGGGGGGGGGGGAGAGGATTTGTGGTGCATCAATAATGGTTCAGTCAGCAAAAATAATAAAAATTCCTGTAAAAAAACATGGCCAGGAAAGGAAATTATCTCAGATTTCACAAGAAGTTTCATTAGAGCATTAAAATTGAGTAGATTTTCAGGCAATTCTTAAGAACTGTCACTGTCACCTAGCAATGAAATTCCCTTTGGCTAGCTGAATGATGATTTGACTCTTTCCTCAGAAAATTAAAATTAAATGAGAAAAGAAAAGCTACAAGATTTAGCAGGAAAATATAATGTTCAGTACATCCAGGAGGATGAATTTTTAAATCCTGATCTGCATAATTGGAAAGAATAAAATATTACTGTCCCTCTGCCAAAATCTATTTAAATAACCTTATTTTAAGTCAGCACAGAAAATATATTAGGTCTTTCATACTTAAAGTATCCACCGTAAAGTGCTAGCAGCTCTGTTAATGAGAGTCCAAGAGGAAGATGATAAAGGTGTTCAAACCTGTATGACACTTTATGACTTAATGCATTTTCATTGTTAATGACAAATTTTCATAGGACCTAGTGTTCAGTAAATGTGCAGACAACATATGTTAGGTAATCTATCTATCATTATGCTATAGTATTCAAAACAGGACTGGGGCTTTCTTGGCTAGAATAGCATAAGGACTCCTAACATGACTCTTCATCAATTAAAAAAAAAAAAAAAAATCCACTATTATATGCTATTATCCTACTACTTATTGCATCTGCCAAATAGATATTTTCATCAAATTTGTTTTGTAAGTCTAGTCTTATGGCTATAACTTATATTCCCAACCAGTAGTTAATATCTGGTGAATCTGTAGACTGTTTGTAAAAGATCCTGAGAGGAGCTAAGAGAAAATTATTTTATGCTAAATAATAACTAATGAGTGGGAAATTCTGAAGAGGAGATGACTACTGGATAATATCACAGAATCACAGAATATCCGAAGTTGGAAGAGACCCACAAGGAACGAGTCCATCTCCTGAATATAACATATAAGTCTGTACACTCCAATCATTAACCTTCTGAATTAAAATTCATTGACAGTGCCTACAAATGGTTTAGTGTATTTTACATATTGTATGGAAAGAATAGCAACATTAATAAATCCAATAAACAAAAAAATCTTTAACTGATGCAATGTAGCCAATCTTTATTGATTTTAATGAGATCATTCTGATTAACATAAGCTGCTTCCAGCATTTAGTCTCTTCTTATGCCAGGAAAGGTTCTCAATTGTACAAGCCAGATGTGTTTGGTTTTGGACTCAGACCCTAAGCTGTTCATCAAAAGAGGATCATTATTTTTACATAATTGCTCAGATGGCTGTAAGTGTAGCACCACAATAAAGAACCTAAAACTGCTGTTGGATTTTTCAGACTTAACTGCTCAGTGGATATTTTACTTCTGAAACACTTCTTGTCTGCGTTCTTAAATTTACTTAGAATATAAACCCACATTTAAAGCTATGACCCCAAAAGATCCCAGATGAATCTAACTACAGTAGAACTTAAATGCCATAGGACTCTTGGAATTTCTCAAGGCTGCCTTCTGTAAAAGTCTCAGAAACACCAAAGTTTTGGCAGTGAACTATTCATTAGTGTGCCTATGAAGCATCCTCTGATTAGTCGCTTTTCCTTATACTATTGTGAGTATCCATATAGAAAGATATGCTCTGCAATTGGCACTGGTATTTTACTTTTATTATGCTGATACTCTGACAGTACAAAATATACTGAAAGCATATCCAGACTCTCCTCTTGAAACAATACCAATGTGTTGACAAAATGATTAATATATTTTAGGCTAGAAAGAAGGAAGAATGAACAAGAGTGAATACAAGCATGTATCCAGATTTATGATGGAACAAAAGCAAGTAAGTTCTTTCCTACTGCAAGGCTTGTAGATAGAGGGCTGATGTAATCCACAATGAACAACAACAGCCACATATTTAGTGAGATTCATTTAATCTGAAAAAGTGTGGGCATGAGGATGGAAGAGGAAAGAAGCTGAAAAGGAAGAAATGCAGAAAGAAAAGCCTTGGAGAGGTTTGAATCCACTCTCATACTTCCCTAGATCATTGAATCATAGAATCATAGAATGGCCAGGGTTGGAAGGGACCTCAAGGATCATGAATCTCCAACCTCCCTGCCACATGCAGGGCCACAAACCTCCCCATTTAATGCTAGACCAGGTTGTCCAGGGCCCCATCCAATCTGGCCTTGATGTCTTCAGTTAATCAGACCAATTAAACAAGTGCCCAGAATGAAGACAGTTCAGGAGTTTAGAAAAACTCTGAATACTAGAATTTCTTAAAATAAGCTTCTGACAAAGAGGAAATGTTAAAGGCAAAGTTTGCAGTTTCTTTGTGTGTGATGTAAACTTAATGATTCAAGCAGTGAAAGTATAAACCACTGAAAAAGAAAGAAACAAAGAACTATCTTGGTCTGTGTTCCTAAGTTGGTGTCCAGAGGAAGCTGAACAGTCTTTCTAAACTGTTTAATCACCATCCCTTTTCTTATCAACCAAAATAATATTGTTTCTTAGTGCTCCCACCAACAAAACAGATGAGGATGGAACAGTAAAGTGTACTGATTTAAAAATTGGAGGTCATCAGGGCTGCTTACAGCTAAGAGATGAACTAATACAAAAATCTTCTTCGCATTAGTCATTGAACCTATGCTCTAAAGACTGAAGTGAGTATAAAAAGAATGAAAATGGTGCTCTTGGTTTTTCTTGGTTCATGCTTCCATACAATTGCACTACATTTTCAGATTATTTACACTCCTGTAGCTGGAATAGGATGTGAAAGTCTGTATGTATTTATACTTTAACAAAGAAAACTGTTTCTTGAATTCTACTGGAGTAATGTCATGGTTTTAGGAGCCATTCCAAGAATCCAGGAAAAAATATGCTAGATTTGAGTAGTGCATTATAGAAGGAAGAAGGAAATTAAGCTATAGGCTAGTGCAGGTTCAGAACATTTTCATTGGCTGCGGTACGTAAAAGGCACTTTAAAACTTTTCAGGTGGTAGTCTAGAAACTGCCATGCTGAAAGAATTGATAGGATAAAAAAGGAGATAGTATTCTTTTTCCAAAAAAACCGAGGCAAGTCTAAGTAGCTGCAAGAAAAGAACTTAAAAGATAAAATTAATTTATATATAACTGTTCTAACTTTATTACATTTCTGCAAGAGCCCTAAACTTTATCTATAAAAATAGTCTTTCATAAAGTTCATCTGTAAAGATCGTCATAGCTGTTTTAATTGAACTTTTAATTATGCTGCATATATAATTGAAAATGTTTCCACTTTGATTATGTGTTGAGAAGTGTCTCTTTGCCCATGTAAAGAGACCAAATTGGCATTTGCTTCCTATCTCCTTCAGAGCATTCAGATAAGGATAATTGCATTAGTTCCTGTCTAAACGATGTTTCAGACTGAAGCCCTAGGGCCAAAGTACTGGGTCTTAATTGGCTGCACTACCTAGTCTATTCATGTAGACAAATTAAATTAATTACAATATTTTGAAAATGCTTCAGCAACAACTTTTAATCATAAAACAAGAAAAAGCCCCCGGAATTCCACTGAAACATAGACATAGGCTGTCTTTGGAGAGTCATCTATGGTACTTGATATAAAATATTGCTTTTAAAAATCAGAGGGGAGGGGACAATAGTTCTTTTTTATTATTCTTGGATGGGTTTGCTACTAGAAATGCCTGTTTCACGCTGTTTTGAACATCAGATTTCTGCATCATGATCACTGTAATGTGCTATATTTTCCTACAGCCCAACTAATTAGCCTATTCATAAGCCAAGTGTCTTGTGGTTGTAATAATCTGCACCTGCACACTTGACCACTCATTTGACATGATAGTTCTAAAATATGCAAAATAAATATAGTTCACACTGCTGATTACTTCTATGAGCTTAGGTTTTACCAGGCATGTGGAACAGAGAACAGCAAGCCTTCATCTTTACATAAAAGTCTCATCAATTATTTTTGTTTGTTTGCTTTTCTTGGAAAAGCATTGTTAAGGGATTTTTCTGAAATAATACTATAGCATGTAGATTCTGCATAGGCTGGAGATCTTTTCAAACCAAGAAATCATGTTCTGATCAAAACTAAAATTTATATATTGATGTCCAGTTTGTTAAAACAACAACAAAAAAACTCTTCCTTCTTTTATTTTAAATCTTATTTTACTAAACATACTGCTTTTTAAATTATTTTTAAAATTACATTATATATTTTTAATACATATGCTAATGTGGGACATTTTTAGTCTGATTTCTAGTGGAAGCTGAATTTATATAGTCTCGTCACATACATGTGAAGTCTTGAGTCCCTCTCCCATATTAATCTTTTGGTACACTTCCACCAAATCTGGCAGCTGGAAAGAAACACCAGTAACAGTAAATTTTCTATGAGATTTTTAAAAAATGGATGAAAATGGTCATATACCACACAATTTCAAAAGGAAGTAAATTGTATAGATGACCTAACACAAAATCTACAACCAACAAACATAATAGCATTGGCATCAGCACCAATGAGACACAAGACCTAAATGTATGGGTTTCACTGTTTTTTTCAGTCCAGGGAAATTCTTGCTTTGGTATTCTGACAGATGAATACATGCATTAAAAGAATGATGACAAGTGGCTATCAATGCCAAAAGTCATCTGTTTCTCACAAAAGGAAGTCTAAAAAAAATCAGGCAAAAATATTGCCTAATTTGGTTTTTCCCAGAAAAATTATTCTTTATACTGTCTTATCATAAAATATAATGAGATGTGCCAATGCACCAAGGAGAAGGGAAAAAACAGAGCAGCTCATGAGGAATGTGAAATTTGGTCAAGTTGGAAGATATAAGCGTTTTGAAAAAGTAGTGGAAGCCTAAGTTACTCCTTTCTTATAGCATTTCTAGTTAAGATATAAGACTTTCAGAAGAGGACTCATCTTAATATTATGACAGATACAGAAAAGTGAAGCAGAAAACAATGTTTTCTTTAACTACAGTTCCTTTAGAAGACATAAGTATATCAAGCTAAGCCTGAACAGAAAAGTTTCAGATTAAAAAAGAAAAAAGTGTGCATATGAAATATTTATTGTCATAGTTTCACTCTCTTTTCATTTTTAGGTATATGGCACTACCTATGTAAGCAAGCACTATATGAAGAGTTTCAGGCCATTTATCCTTTAATTACACTCACCATCAAGTGCATCATTTTCCCCTTTAGGTTAACCTACTCACTAATGATCAAGACCGGGGACTTCGGAATAGTTCCATCAAAATAATTCTAATGTAATGAAATAAATTCACAGCTAGCTTAACGTTTATGGCTTTCATTTCTAGCAGTAACTGCAATGGATGTCTCCCAGTAGTGTCTCCCAGCAATGTGTAACTAATCAGTTTTATAACCATTACAATATATTCTTAATAGCTTTAAGAGGTAGCCTTCCTATTCTGCAGTTATTGCAGAGGCTTAAGATTAAGCTCCCCTGTATTGTAAAGCATTTGTATTTGGCGAAAAATCATTGGTCAGATTAGCAAAACTCTCAGGAGAGAACCTAACTACATTCCAAAAAAGCACACATAAATGATCTTCTTGCCCCCAGAACCATCTCTCACCACCCTCACAATGAGAAATGGACTGCAGTGAAACTGCTGGTCTTTTCTACACATGATCATGAATCAGATGCAGATCAGTTCAACATTGATTAATTTAATCAAACATAACTGAGCCCAAACAGACTTGTTATGTCTTTTCACTTATTATTAAAAGAAATCATTCAATATACATCTCTTAGTCTGAACTTCTTTTATCAGCAGTGTTTTTGGATGTGAACTTCAGCACTTGACAGATAGCTTATAGCACAATATATTTAATATGTTCAACCTAAAAACTGTATCAGTTCTATATAATTTTCTTTAAAAGCTGTGAAAGTTTGAGAGATCTGACTAAAGTTATTTATTTTGTGCACACATGTTACAAGCTTTGAGAAAAACTTTAAATAGACTCATACTTTAAATAAGTACATATAAGTCGCAATTATAACTGGAATGAGGTTCATCTCACTGAATTTCACTTGTTTTACAGTTAAACCTCTAATCTAATACAGTTATTTCTCTGAAACAAATAAAGGTAGAAATAAATATTTTTCATTCTTCTTTTTCAAACATAGGAGTTTGTCACTAACAGAAGAGAGCTTAACTTTTAGGCAGTGAAAGAGATAAGATGAATTTCACTTGTTATTTAGTCAAAAAAGACTGGCTATAAAACAGTCTTAGACTAAAACAAAGAAATTAGGAGTCTAGCCAGAAATAAACATGAGGAAACACTATACGTTATCTTTGGAAAGAAAGAGAACACAAACATTTCCAAAAACATCACTTTTTTTTTACTAGAATTATAGGATGCACTTCAAATTTTAGTTGCAAAAAATATAGCAGTATTATTTATAATATAAACATGCTTAATGCAGACTTCTGAAAAGATCTCATTCAAAGGCATGTAGCATTTGCCAAATCTTGTAAAATCTTAAAGGAATGACTGTGAAATGGATGATAGTAGCTCTGATCCTACAGGTATTCCTTCCTCTTGACTTAAACACTGCAGTCAGGTCTGAGGTTTTTATCACTTCTCTTTTGGTATTTGATTTAGTTCAGGATTTATTTTTCCTCTTAAAAAAGCAGCTTCTAAGATCTTTTGATCACCTGAGAATGTCAGAACTTATTATTTTAAGAGGTATATTTCCATCTCCTCGGCTGTAAAAAGACCTTCAAAATGAGCAAACTTGAGAGTGGGAAATCAAAGGCAGATACATGAAACCCACTGTTATCTTTACAACCTCACCACTTTTATTCCAGTCTTCCCATATCAAGATGCCTCCAGCCATGGTTTAGATGTTTGTGTGACTGTAGCAGCAAGCAGAACATTCCAAGTACAACCTCATTTTGTTACAGTGGAATCAGAAAAGTAGCACTGTACATATTGGATAGCTTATTCCTATAGTTTCTCGAGTGGCTTAGCCCAGGAAGTCTCTTTAGAAAGGTGGAGTCTGCATCTCTTCAGGGAGGAGTTAAGCTACTGTTTACTACATTCTGAAAAACTCTGCCGCCTGATTGACTAAATAAAAGTGAGTTATTACCATCACTGCACCATTCAGTCTGCAGGTTGTGTAAGATCACTCTTACATACCTATGTCTTCATTTATTTAGGTTTCACTGACTTAGGATTTGCCAGCTTATCCAGAGCTGTAAGCCAGATTCCAAAACAAAAAAAAAAAAAAAAAGAGAACTGCAACACAGAGCTGAAGACTCTTCTTAGATCTTGACTTCAGTAATCTTTTCATCCAAAATTTTGAAACAGATAAAATCAGTGCTTATTAGAGCTTGCAATGGTGTGTTAACTGGAATAGACAAAATCTGGGCTTACATTCAACTATAAAATTATTCAAAGGGCTTTGAAGCTGCCATTTGTTTGGGTTGAAAGGCATTTAAAAATGAACTGCATTCTCCTGATAATAAGTTCCTTGAAAAATTTCCAAACCTTATTTTGTGTCAGCCAGACCGTTATTTTAGCAAAACATAACATTTTAAAAATATTTCTACTTAACGATACCAAATAAGCCTGGAAGTTTAAAATTAAAATAATAAGAAAAGTGTGAAGAGGTATGCTAGAAGAACCACTAAGAAACAACAGCTTGTCTCTTATTGCCTCCCCACCTCTTAACATCACGCACATTTTAAAAAGCCCTTTTCCTTAAAGAACTTCTCGCAAAAATCGTTCACTTTTCTGATCAATCCAAAAGGAAATAAAGTTTCTCAACCAGAAGAGGGAGCACCAGAACCCCTGGAATCTGAACTCTGCATCAAAACAAGCATGGAATAGGGGAAGGAAGGAAGGCTACAATGGGAGAAAAAAAGCAAGCAAACAAACAAAAACGAATGGAGAATATAATGAAGAACAAAAGCAAGGTACTCTTACTCTCAGCAAAACACAACCACCTACCCCCAACTCCCAGCAAACTCAGTGTAAAAAGACAAAAAAAAAAAAAAAAAAAAAAAAAAAAAATACAAAATGAACATAAATGCTAATCAAGCAAATACACATTCTTATAAACAGATATATTCTGATATTTATATGTAACAGAATATTCTGTACAGCCCAGTACAAAAGTGTACTCAAATGATATGCTGTAGTATATTTTATATATATATATATATATATAAAATGATATAATGTAGAAATTGAAAATGTAGCATGTGATTAAGCAGAATTGATGCTATTGGGAACATGTTTCTAATGGAACCAAAAAGGAGCCACTTTAATTGTCTTTCTCTCTGAAATGCAAAGAGGCGCTAACTAGTTGTATAATAGTGAGTATATTTTCTATTTTTCCTCTTTTTTTTTCTTTCAACTTTGAAAAAATGGGCATGGCGTAAGGGTCACTGGCTTCTGTAACACAAAACCCAAAGCATAATACTGCAGTAATTAAGGATAACTAAGAATTTGTGGACTGAGATAACATCTGGCTGCTGTACGAACACCAATAAAACAAATAGCAAAATTTAGAGAATTATTTATTTACCTTTCATTGCCACACTGCTGAGTATTAAACAACAAGTGAAAATAAAGCAGAATTATCTACAAGAAATACACCGGATATTCTGGAAAGGGAAATTCACAAAATGTTGATTTAACACTGCAGAGCAGCACGAACTCTAAATACTGTAATGAGCACTCTCTCACCTATGAAAATCCAAAAATAGAGCTATCCCAACAGAACATATGTTCTTCAAAGACAAAGCCAGCTGCAGGCTTCACAGCTATAGTTGTATTCATCTTACTGGACTTCTGTTTTCCTAATTGAAGTCTTGACATACAGCTGTACAAAATAGTGAAATGCATTAGGAAAAAATGAAGTATATATTTAAGAGAAAAAAATCAGAGTACTTGCTATTCAAGTTATTTGTTCCCAAGAGAACCCTTCTTTGATTAAGTCAATGAGAAATAAATAAAACTCCAAATACTTTCCACAATGATAAAATTAACAGTATGAAATATGAAAAATTAACTGTGGTCCCAATCTAATGTTCAACCATATGTAATTACAACTGAGTATCAACATTCATTAAATTATCTTCTTTGAACTAGTAAGATTATTCATAAATGAAACTACTCCTTTGTGTTTCTAACAGCAGACTATATTCCTTGTCTACACTAAATTCATAATGAAGTTGTTTGACTTAGCCTCCCAGTGTAATTTGGTCTAATACTAACAAAAAAAGTAATAAACTTTAGAATTCCATATTAATAGGTAAATGAAAGAGGATATGTCATTGTTATAAAATTATATGAAGAACAAATACTTACTGGTAAGTAGGTACTGTTTAATACTCACTGTGCTGTTTTCTTTTAATGAGGATGAGCATGGGTGATCAATGGGATCATAGAGAACTGTTGGGTTGCTGCTTTATAAATCAAAAGTAAAGGCTCCTTCTGTTTTCATTCTGCAGAAGAGGTGGCAAAATATGTTTCTTGAGTTGGGAATAACTTTCTAATGGTATTGAGATGCATAACTAACTTTAACACCCTTGTGAATATCACTCAAAGCAATAAGCTAAGTCTTTGCATATCAGAAAAACATGAATAAGATGTCATTCTTGCCTTTAACCTTTTAAAGGAGAAGAACACAGCAGACATTAGCAACTGGTAGTGAAGTTGCCTCTGTTCATTTAATTGTTCTAGTCATTAAAATATGGAGACGTGCAAGAGCAGTTAAAAGTTATAATCTAGCCATGTGTGTGCTCCTAATTGAACAGAGGATATGTCTATAATACCTATTGATCAATTTGCATGTGAAGTAATGATGTCAGTTTTATACTGACAGCAGGTATAATGTGGTGGTAATGGAATGACCTTTCAGTTATGAGTGATTCAAGAATTAACTTCTTCAGCCTTAAATCAGATTTTCAGTGAGCAAATTAAGTGCAGATTACCTTCCTAAGTATCTGCAAGCCTTATAGCAATACCAAGAACTATGGACCGAAAGATTCAGGTATCTCAGAGATGAATTATTACTACACTTCCTGAGATGACAAGGATATGAGAAGAAAGACAGACTAATTACACTATGATTCTTTCCAAAACTAGCTACTACTCAAAAAACTGAATAACATTAGTAAAACTGAACAGAAACACGTATCAAAATATAAATCTGAGGAAAAGCTGAGTTCTTTTTTATTTTAAGTGTAACATCTTTGATATTTACTCTTTTCTGCATAAACCATGGTTATGACTCCAGATTATTTCAAATCAATAAACTTTTGGTCAAATCTACTGCATTATTTTCAAAAAGAAGATTCTAAAAGTGATATGTTCTGTTTAAATTTAAAAAATAAGTAATTAATAATAAAATAGAGGTATGTGGCAAATCTGGACTTCAAGAAAATTGCTAGAGACATTCCATACCTAGTGTGGATACTACATGTCATCTGTAAAAATAGAAAAAAAATATAAATATCCAAGACAAGAAATTCAATTCATAAAAACACAGTTCTTCAATTCATGCTTTCATTGTTACTTGAACATTGCAGTATGGAATGCTATGGAGTCATTCAAAAGTCAACAAAACCCTGGAAATCCAAAGACTGTCTAGCTGTTCCAGGTATGCCTACACTGCCAGTCAAACAAGTCAAACACCATCTCTTTCCTGGTCTCAGAGCCAGCTCTGTCTGTTCTCTGTATCATTCAAACGTGTGTTTGAATCACACTCAGCTGTGCTAATCAGCAAATAATAGTCAGGGAACTGTGAACATAGTTAAATATTGGCTTCAGTGCATTGAAAATGTTGGTGACAACATTGGAATTTTGCAAAGTTTGCACTAGGTGCATTCCTCATGCTCACATATGAACAGATAGAATGGCCTCTGCAAGTTTGTCAGAATCTGCTGAAGCAATACAAGGCTGAAGGTATCAGCTTCCTGGATTGCATCATTACTGATGATGAGAGATGGTGTCACCACTGCAAGCCAGAGTCAAAATGGTAGTTCATGGAGTGGCAATATGTGAATTCCCCATCTAAGAAAATGTTCAAGATGCAGCCGTCAGTGAGTAAAGTGAGATGGTCTATCTTTTGGAATAGGAAAGGGGTGATCCTTTTGGATTTTATTCAAGTGTGAAAAATATATATTTTGAAAGGTCCTTTTTTGGTGTTGCAATTTAAATGGAGAAATGGGCAGCATTTTTCTTTAACAATTCTTTGCAACTAACTGAACAGATGTGAAATAATCCATATTTATATATGTTGTCTTATGTTTACACTCCTTACATATTTTAATCTCATTTACAAATGATCTTCTGATTGTTTAAATGCAGGGATAAACTGGTATGAACTTGTAATTGACATGTAAATTTGTCATGGTTTTATGATTATTGGTTATCGGTATTGCACATCATAACATCATGTAGTGCACTGGGAGTTTAACTGTAAATGCTCAAGTTCAGGGTACCTGTCCTGAAGAGAACAATTACATTCCCCAGGGGGCTTTGCAGTTGGAGAGGAGATATAACTCCTGGCAAGGTCACCTGATGCGCTCTTCTTCATCCACTCTTCTTCATCAGCTCCTCTTTATTTCCCTGCTGCTCAACTGGACTGCGCGTCTCACCTCAGTGTTATGGTGAGGCCTATCCACCCACCTTTCAGACATTCTCTCTCTCATTATATTTGATTTATTAGCTTCAATTCTAATTATATTGTATTATGGTGTGTTATCTTGCATTCCGATACTATATTTAGTAAATCAGTTTGTTTCTCCTCAGATTGTTGCCGCTGTTTTTAATTATTTTGGTGTCCCCTGCTTCCCTTTTCTGGAGGTGCGGATTTTGTGAAATCCCTCCCCCCGCTAGTCGTGGAACTGAGCCAAACCAGCCCATAAACCACTGACAATATTACAGAGATCGGGAAATGAAAATAAGAAATAAAATATTGAGAAAATAAAATCAAGTTTTTTTCATTCAAATATTAAAAAAAAAAAAAAACAAAGAAAGAAAAGCATTGCACTGAGGGAAAAGAAATGTCTTTGAAAACATCAGATTATAAAAAATTTTTGTTGAGAAATAATAATAATCTTGATTCAAATCTATATTCAAATTTTCTCAATTTTTACAGTCCTAATTTTTCAGTAAGATATCTCTCAGCTGAAAAAGAAAATCAAATGAATAAGAGACTCTAATCATAAATCAAAAATGCACAAATGATGGCTGTGCCATCAAACAACATGGAGGTAGTAGTTCATCCGTACACTGAAAAAGTAAATGAAGGTCTCAGGCAGTGTAATATACAGAGTATCAATTGTTATCAATACATCTCATAATTAAATTTAACAATTAAGAGAAATTGATTTAGAAGTATTAAAGAAGGCTCTGCCAGCTTGTTGTATAAAGTTATTATGTTCTTTTATGCTTACCTTAAAATTATGAAGTAATATACTCATATAGAATCATAGAATTGCTCAGGTTGGAAAAGACCTTAAAGATCATCGAGTCCAACCACAACCTAACCATACTAACCTAACAACTCTCTGCTAAATCATGTCCCAGAGCACCACATCCAAACGATTTTTAAACACATCCAGGGATGGTGACTCAACCACCTCTCTAGAGAGTCTATTCCAGTGCTTAACAACCCTTTCAGTAAAGAATTTTTCCTAAATTTCTCCTGGCTCAACTTAAGGCCATTTCCTGTCAACAGTCACATCTCTTTGCTTCTTGTTTAACAAGATAATCTTATCGTTTCTGGAGAGAATATGGAGAAAAAGAGCTACTATTCATTGAAAGTAAGAATCATTTTGCAACACTTCCCCTAATCTTTCTCTGTCATTTTGGTAGCTATATATGACAACCAGGGAAGTTATCGTGCTCTACCTTCATTTTTATTACAGTATAGGAGGACACATGATATCTCAGTAACGGTTCACGTCTCTGAACTTCTCTCTTTATACTTGCTCACTATGAGCAATGTAAGTATATAATTAAGTACAATCTATTAAAAGTCCTATCTGCACATCAGAAATCCCAAAGCATTGTTAACTGGAGTGAACAGAGCATCTGGTTTCTTGTGATCTCACAGCTTCAGTGTATAGGACAATTAATTAAAATAAATGCCCTCCCTTCCTCTTCCATAGGGGAATTAGCTCATTAAATTTTTAAGAAGTGAGAATCAGTCCTCCAGCAAACATTAACATTTGGGAAAGAGCAGGAGAATGGGTGGGTAAAACAGCCTGTCTTCTGTTTTGCATTTGTCCCTTTGTGCTGGACGATGCTTCTACTGCACATTCATGTTAACCTTGAGGTAGGATTCTTTGAGGTCCTCTTTAAGCAAAGTTGTTTTACAATTCCTTTTTTTTTCTTCAATCTGGTGTCACAGTTCTTTTGGATTTCATATATACCACATAAATACTACACAATTCTGCCTCACTTAGTTATTATGTCCCTAATTAGTACTAGTAAACTTGATAAACTCATGCTGTCACTCACTGGTCTTTGAGTACACTCTACTGCTCTCCATCATGACGTGGGCAAGCCATCTCACTTGAGGTGTCTGCATACATGTAGTATCACAGCTACATCTGATGTGATTTCTCTGAATGCTTACTAATATGTGTGGTTTTAACATTTGCAGATTTGACCATGAGTGGCAAAAGCAGGGCCAGATTGTTTCTCAAATTTCCACATAGTCCTTGTTAGCCAAGCATAATAGCCCATATCCAGCTTGCTGTCATTTGAAACACTCTAAAGTTATTCATATGACTTCTCACACTTTCCGTTTCCATGTCACTGAGCCACGTATTAAACAGGCATGCACAAGATCAATTTGCCTTTGCTGATATCAAATAAACCTGAAAACAGTGTTCGGGTAGAAGAGATCTAATCCAATCTGGAGTGCAATGGTGTCAAAAGTTTTGATCACTTTTGATTACCCTTATAAGAACATGATACAAACTCCATGTCACTTTCCCTCAGATTTGATACAGTAACACAAGTGTAGTTAGATGTTTTTACGAAGGCTTCCATGAAATATTAAGTGTTAGGAATTGCCAAATCTGGTAGCCTCATGGAGGCAAGGCTGCCACAAGGACTAGGGAACTAAACCTTCCCCCCGTACTCAGCACTTTTGAGGCCCAACCTCAAGTACTGAGTTCAGTTTGGGGCACATCAATACAGAAAGGACATGAAGGTGCTGGAGCAGGTCCAAAGAAGGACAACAAGGCTTGTGAAGGCTTGGAGAATATGTGCTACAAGGAGCAACTGAAGGAACTGGGGCTGTTTTGTCTGGGGAAGAGGAAGCTGAGGGGAGACCTTATTGCTTTCTTTCAATACCTGAAAGGTGATTGCAGCAAGAGTGGGGCTGGTCTTTTCTCACTGGTGACAGGTGACAGGATGAGGGGGAATGGCCTCAAGTTATGCCAGGGGAGGTTGGCTATCAGGAAGCACCTGTTTACTGAAAGGGTTGATAAGGCTCTCCAGAGAAGTGGTTGAGTCACCATCCCTGGATGTGTTTAAAAACTGTTAGCATGTGGTGCTCTGGGACATGATTTAGCAGAGGGTTGTTAGTTAGGTTAGTATGGTTAGGTCATGGTTGGACTCGATGATCTTTAAGGTCTTTTCCAATCTGAGAAATTCTATGATTCTATGATTCTATGATTCTAAGTCCATGACCCAGGTGCAGCTAGCATCAAGGCTGCACAGATATTCCCAATAGGCATTGGGAATTGTACACAGATGATAGACAAATTCAACAAGTGTAAGCATTCTTGGCCAAAGAGATCAACTTGGAAACACTCAGCACTCAGCATACAGCATCAACTGCATCATCTTGTTTCTCCCTATGGTGATCTGTTAGTGGGAAATACATGCCTACTATATGTATAATATATATGTATAAAATACAGATGCTATCTATGCATATATATACAGTGTGTATATATAGTGCAGATGCTTGTGGTAACTGACTTTATACAATTAGTCTACTGAGAGATACTCAGGACCATTGAATCCTCTCATCTCCAGCTGCCTCGCACAGAGGCACATGTGCAAATAGGTCTCTCTTTCAACTCAATGACCTCCAATAGCTAGCATGGACATCCTTGTCCTTTCAACAGGTAACCCGCAAAGATGTACAGTGGTATATAACATCTTTTAAATGATTTGTCACTGAGTGGAGGAAAAGTGCAGACTGCAACCTTCCAAGCTAGGTTCACAAGGTGAACTTCAGTGTTCAAAAGTCCCTTTTCTGATGTTTGGTTCAGAGTTTAGACCCTTAAAAATAAATTCTGTTGTCTAACTGTAGCTAAATTCCCCACGTATTAATTTAATTATCAAGTCATGATAACACTGATCAGAGCTGATGTAAAAGTAAGAGCAGCTGGAAGTTTTATCAAGAGGTGGTAGCCAGCTTATATATTTCAAAAATCATCAATCAAATCATAATTAATTTACTTTTTTGAGATTTCAACAGTTCAATAAATTTGACCTGCTACATTTCACTGCCTTTCTCTGTTGTAGGGTGAGTCAGGACTTGCAACAAGAGAATCAAAACTTGTTCTAACATAATTTAAAATCTGCATAGAGCCTAAAGTGAGATGTGAATCCTGATATATTTGGAGTTCTTTTTATTACAACTATATACATATGTATAGACATACTTGCATATTCATTCTGTGGTATTTGAATATATACATATTCAACAACATGTAAACCATATTTAAACATACACAAACATCTAAGCAAATATTTTGGACAATCTATGGAAAATGGTGACAGGTCTGACTACTTGGAATGTTCCAGTTAGTAAACTGAGCATGCTAGATTTTGGGAATTGTAGATCAGTCTAAAGGATGATAAATAACTTGCCTGCAGTGAGAAGGTACACACACACACACACACACACACAGTGTATCTGGAATTTCTGAGTATCTGGCATTTGAACCAAAGTAAAAGTACACTGAGGATTGAACTGCAGTTAATATTCAACTTAAATATTGAATCACAATTAAGAGAAAAATTATAAAAATCTACTGGGAAAAGCAAGATGATCACATTCAACCTCCTGTATCTCAGACTGTAACTTTGACCTTGAAGGCAAATTTAGCTGCTTCCTTCCTTTTCTTCATCCTCAATTTCAGAAGTCAGCCTTTCTCTTTCTTTTGATTGACAGATGACTTATAGTTGAATACTTGTTATAGTTTTGATTATAAGTGTTGGTTCAAAGCTTGAAACCTCAATATTGACAGCCATTATTATTTCTAAGTGTATGTAACATATGCTCCATATATATATATATATATATATTATTAAGTAGAAGACTTGAACAGATAAAATTAATTTTCTTCTTGATTGCCATGTGACTAACCTTACAAGTTTTTGGGTGGTGAAGGCTGCATCTAGATTAAGTGCCCTAGTATCTCTGGCAGTGCCAGAATCCTGACTTTCCACCATAGGAAACAAGTTTGGGCATCCTATTTTTCTCTTATAACCTGTTGTTAAAGAAGGAAGGACTGAAGGAGCACAGCAACATATCCACAAGTCTCTCAGAGGTGCCAGATTTTAACATGGTCTCCTATGCATGCCCTCATAAGTATTAAGTGTAGCCATCTTCACTCATGATATTATAATTAGCAAAATTTGCATCCAAGACATGGCAAGCCAGGTGGTCTAACTGTGATGTAAATAACATTAATAAAGTTATCCTTTCCCAAGAAAGTCTTTGAGCACTAATTTCATTCTAGAACTGAAGCCATCTTTCACATAGGTCAAATTCAGAACTGTAATACGATCATCATCTTCATAACAATATTTCTGAGTGTATAAAATATTGCAAACCACTCCTGCCTGCACAGTACTTCTGTTTCCATTTTGATGCCACAAAGGCAGTTTTCTGCCCACACTCTGCTGTCTGGCTGCTTATCTTGTAACTCCACAACTTCCCCTGCTTCAAAGTGTTACACTTTATAGGACAGAAACCTTAAGCCATATACAAAAATTATTCCCTCTTCAGATTGTTTATTATGCTTTATAGGTTTAGCATTCTATCTCCATCTCAAAGGAATATATGTTCTTGTATATTTATTTCTATTTTTTGTAATCAAACGGCTATCTGAACAAGGGATGTGTGAAGGATTCTAGAACTATTTTTTTTACGTGAAGAAACCAACAAGATTAATTGTGCAGAGCCAGTACAGACATCTTATATTTACTGCCTGCTATGTCTAAAACTATATTATATACCTAGGAAATTAAATGCCTTCTGGAGCTCTTCTAAGACTCAAAGAGTTCATTTGTTAGTTTCTTTGTGTCTGTAGAAAAATGAATGCAGAAAATGTGTTCATCTGTCTCACGGGACAGCAGAATATATAGCTGGATTTCTTTATTTCATTTACTTTTTATTTTTTATTACAAATACATACAAACCAAACACCATGTCTGAATGTTCTCGGTGTTGTATTTATAATGTGTCAAACTAAAACCCCATCCTGTGTTCCATATATACAAATTTTATAAACTGCCTCATCTTTCATATCTTCTTATATCTCATTCTGGCTCTCCAGGTTGTGCCATTTCAATGCATATTATTATTATACAGATCTCAGCCACCAAAGCTGTGCTGATAGGAAAAAGATGGCAGTGCTAACTATCAGTCATTAAACTGATAGCTTGTTTTTTCCCCTTCGCTCTGTGTGAAGTGTTTAATCAAGGAAAAATGGGAAAAAGAAGACAAGAAGAACTACAATGTTGCACCAAAAAACAGTCAAAAAACAGTGCAGATGTTTGTTTTGACTTGTGATGATCTACCAGGAGGATCATATTGTTCAGTTTTTGCATAGTGCTTTCTATATAGTGTACTTACTAAAAGTCTGAAATTAAAGACCAGCGCTGTTCTTGAATGACATTTTAAACCTCTAGCTGCAAGTCTTTAAAACTGCATGCTGTAAGCCAGGTCAATCTGAAGAGCTAACTGAGCCAAATTTTTCATCCATAGGACTGTGACTGTTCAATGAATCAGTGCTTTTTCTCTTGAGAAGGTTGTAATTCAGGCTCAGTAACCCAGTGGTCTTCCTCTCTCCTGACTGCAACATCAGCCTAAACAGGCCTGAACGCTGCTGTCAATTACTAACCAGATTCACCTTGCATGTTAGAAACCTTTTCAATTGTTCTTTTAAAGTACACTAATGATAAATAATAATAAGGTTGAATTTATAAGAAATATTGAGCAAGAGAATGTATTCGGCTTATTTTCAGTTTATGCTTTCAAAGACACAGAACTGCTGAGAGCAAGCTTATGAATTTGATGCTAAGAAATAAAGAAAAAAAGAGAAAACGCTTCTAATGAACACAAATCAAACACCGTACAGATACAAGACAGTATCTGACTTCCTACATATACTACATGCTATTATTGCTCTAGGGAAAACAAAAAAAAAAAAGCCATGAACTAGAATTGAAGTGATGCCCTGAAGGCTTTGGACTGGAAAGTGCAACATAAGTACTACTAGTTGTGATGATTAATAGCATTTCAAAAATAAGTATTGAGTTACATTTTCCATTTGAATTTGCATTCAAAGTAAAGAGTTGAAAACTGTCATTTTAAAATGAAATACAGAAATTTCTATTGGATATCAAACCAAGATAAGTGATTCTAGGTCATGTGTCCTCTCAAAAAGCCATAAATAGCAGTATTTTATGTTATAGAGTACTCTACTCTCAGCATCATCTATAGCAGGTACTTATAAGCTAATATTATTATCAATTAAGGAAAATGAATAAAAATTATATGACATATGATTCTGGTAGCATTCTGGTTAGAATGCATAGCTGGTCATAGAGTGACACACAGAGTTAGCTAGAGAATTAATTCCATTTAGATATATTCTTATAACTCTACTACTTTCTCAGTTCAATGTCTTATAGCTTGTACAAGATCATCAGGCATACTGTAGTTATTACCAATGGACAATGAAAGAGTAAATTTCAATGGTCATACTTCAGTAGATATGCTGTAACAGTATCGTAGAATCGTAGAATCATAGACTCCGTAATGTTGGAAAAGACCTCAAAGATCCCAGTCCTACCAGCAGTATTTCCCCATTAAACAACATCTAAACATTTCTTGAACACTTCCAGGGACAATGACTCCACCACCTTCCTGGGCAGGCTGTTCTATCACCTGACCACTCTTTCAGAGGATTTTTTCCTAATGTCCAATTCAAATCTCCCCTGCAGCAACTTGAGACCGTTCCTTCTAGTCCTATCACTTACATGGGAGAAGAGGCCGACTCCCACTTCGCCATTACCTCCTTTCTGGGAGTTGTAGAAAGCAATAAAGTCTCACCCGAATCTCCTCCCGACTAAACAATCTCAGTTCCCTCAATTGTTTCTTGTAAGACTTGTGCTCCAGACTTCACATGGAACATGGAGACAATAGGAAATTGTCTTTTGTATTAACAGCTGCTGCAGCAGGTATTTCCTTAGTTGCAGGCACAGTAAATGATGCTGTACCACAGGCACAGTAAATGATGCTGTACCGTAATCAGTTGACTACTTACCTTCTGAGTCCTTTACCTCCTTCAGGTAATTAAGCACCAAGCATCACCACAAAATAACACTGATTCCTTTCAGAGGAAATGTTCCTTTCTTTATAGCAGAGGAAAACAAGAAAAAGAGAATCTCTTTTAGCTTATTGCTAGTGAAAATTTGCAGGTGCTGCTCTCACAGTCACCTGGGAAACTATCAAAATAATCTCTGTAGAATTATAAGCTCTGCCTTGTTTCTGTTGGACATTCAGCAGCTGATTTTCTCTTGCCTTTTATTTAATTATAGAGCAAGCTGTATGACACTATTTTCTTTAGTTACAGCCCTAGGCTTGTTGCTATTTTAAGTATAATCAGTATTAAAATACTCAGCTCATTTTTTAGGTAAATTTCCATGATCTACCTATAGAAACTACGTCAAACTTCAGAAAATTACTTCATATGTCCTTCTCACAGAATCACAGAATCACTAAGGTTGGAAAAGACCTATAAGATCATCCAGTCCAACCTAATTCTCCTAATTAATAATTTTGGTATCTCTTTGTCTTATAAATTTCAGACTTCATTGGTAGTGTCTTAGTTTATTTGTACATTTTGGAAGGTATTACTTACATTATAGAGGATTAAAACATAATTTATTACATCAGAAGGGAAGCCCATCAGATAGACTATGTCTTATTTGATGGCAGTAAGTAGTAGACACTTGCAGATGACATTCAAAACAGAGCAGGTAGGGTTCCATCATGGGTGTTGGGTGCAAATAATTCCTAAATCATAAGTCACGTTCTCATTATTAAGGTTTTGTACAGGGTACATCATTTAACTGGAAATCAATATTAAATCTTGATATTTTTTATACCATTAGAAATCTATTTCATTTTTTCCTCATTTCATACTTTATTTATCAGATAATTTACCTCCCAGGTTTTCTGTTTTCTCTCACATTAATCTGACTTCACTACAAGCATCTAATATATTTGCTATAATTTCTTCAGATGACAGTACCATCTTCTGATCTCAGTATTGTTTTTCTTTGCTAAGGGAGTATACATAAGGCTCTTTTTGTTGGCTTTGCACAGGAAAACTACTGAAACAGCTATCCATCATTGACAGCTGTCTGATATGTTCTAAATAAAGCTTGCTTTGGGTATACTAATGCCTGATTTACGCTGCAGAGGCAGTCAAACGATATACAGCATCTTCTAGGAGTTGCATTACAGTATTCATTCCTGATTAACTGTGTACAAGTCTATCTCTGCCTCAAAAATTGATTATAATCAGTGAGAACTGTCCCCTGCCTTACCCAGAAACCTTTACATAATCAGCATATGCCTTTTGTATGAACCTTCTTTTTACAATAATAGAGTGAAACTGGAATAATGCATAGAATGTTTGTATGTAGCACTGAGTTCCATTTTGGGTTTATTAAGTCTCTTTTAGCTCAAGAAGTGGTCCTGCTGAAACAGATTCTGAATTGTCTATTGGTGTTTTTGTTTTGTTTTTTTTTTTTTCTACATTGTCTAACTCACTCCCAAAGTCTAGGATTTCCTTGTGATCACAGTAGATGATTCTCCAGCTGCAGAATTCTAAAGTTCATTTCCTGTATTTTGTGCTCTGCTGCTGGTTTTCAAAGATTTTGTCTTATCCTGTATGCTCTGTTGTCACATCAGATAATTCAGAGGTGCTACTGAGTAATGTATTGTAGCCCAAAATAACTGCAGAGCTGAGAGGAAACATTCCTTTAAGCTAGTAAACAAAGGAAGAGGTTAGCACAAGAAGGTAATCAGGGCCTCATTTCCAGTGTGAAGTCTTTCTGATGCATTCCTGTGAAGTTTGTCATGAATTCTTGCTCTAAACAAAGATTTGTCAAATTGACTACTTCCCATATTAGACTCCAAGATAGAACCTAGAATAAGCATGGATGTGAAAGTAATCTCTGCTTCCTTGCTGCCTTCACTCCTCCCCTATCTGAAAGAGAAGCTGAGGATGTACTAGAAGTCCTCACACAGATAAATCTCCTGTATTTCCCTGCAAATGTACCATAATGAGTAAATGACTAGCACTGTGAAAACAATTTCCCCAGGGGCAGGAGAATGCAGGATGGGCATTTCTGTTTTCTGCTTGTAGCATCGAGGTACACAGATAAATACGGATTCCATTTTATATTCAAGCAGACACATTTAGGACTTGATCAATCTGTACACTGCCAGCATTCCTGAGCTTCATTAGCTTCAGACATGGAGAAAAATCCTGTCTCTGAAAGACAAAGCATTTTTCATGGTACAGAAGAGTGATTATGCACATGCACTGTATGGTTGAGAGAGCACTAAAAAATTTTCTCCTCCTGATATCCTACACCATGCAGAAAGAAGCTTGTGAAGGAAAAAGGAGATTGCTTTTTCTTCCATATTGTGTCTACCTTCATTGTATCTCCTTGAATTAATGAATTTGTTTTGGAGCATGCTTTCTATTATTCCTTTTCCTACTTGGGATGTGGAGCTACTCAATATTGTGAAGAATCCTCCCTTAGGTGTGAGTCCTTCTGACACACTCAGGTACTTTTCACAGAACGTTAAAGCATAAAACAAATGCAAAAAAAAAAAAAAAAAAAAAAGCACATCTTAACTGAAATGCAGCTTAAGGAGAAATATGCAAAGTGGCACATAAAGCTCTTTATCAGATGGACTGTGATGAAATTACTTGGGAAAATTAAAATTTAGGAATGTCATAACTACATCAGAACAATACATAGTAACTGAATAGCCTTATCCCCATCCAGACATCATTTCAGGTTTCATCTTTCTCTCAGCCTTTGGTTGGTTTGTTAGTTGGTTTGCTTTTTTTTTGTTGTTTTGGTTTTGTTTCAGTGATCTGCTGGCATTTAATTGCTATGAAATCTATTTCATTGAAGATAAAATAAAAATTCAGCTAGGACTTTTGTATTCTGATGTAATACCTCTTTACTTCTACTGGGTTGAAGTATAACTAGTTTCCCATTTTCCCTATTTCATTCCTCAAGTGTTTTTTGTTGTAAATTCCTGTTCCCATATGTTCCTAATTTTGATGAAATTTGCCATGCTGCTCATTGTGTTCTTCCTAAAATCCTCTTGAATGGTTTAAACTTTTAATTAATTTACTTGCAAAGTCCAGTTACCTGTAGCAGAGAGAGAATTATAAATGTGCTATTCTGAGCATAGATAGTAAAAGTATAGTAGAAATAAATGTCTGAAAATGTCCCTGCAGGATGCGAAATTGCAGACATGTCTCAGTTGACCTGTTAACCACTGAGATATTTGGTTGGCTGACAGACTTCAGCAGCTAACTGTTGCAGAGATCCCTTCCTCACTACTACACCCTGTATTGCTTCTTGCGTCTAGAATTGTGGAAGGTATGGAGCAAGGGACTGAAGTTCAACCTAGTATCACTAGAAATTAGACAGTGCAATGGCTATTAAGGTCAGCAGAATACTTCTATTATTAAAATTCTGACAGTGTAACATAAAGGCATCTAACAAGGATAGAAGGAAATGACATGTCAATTATCAGTTATTACCCATCTTTGTGATGGAAGTCTTTTTAGAACATACCACAGGCAATGGGGATGCATGCAATTGTTTCCATATAATAGGAATTCTCTTCTGTGAAATTCTATGTTGCCAAAAAATATAAAAATACAAGTAGTCCAAGCTGAATAAAGCATCAGCCATGAAATCTGAAAGAATTTAAACTCATATATAAATGCTTAGAAGTAACTTCTCATAATTTCTAAAAATGTATTGCAAAAATTTCTGATTTTTTTCAACTTGAAAATTTGGCATAACTATTTAAATATCTGCTGTTCTTCATTTCCTTGACAGTTATTATGTATGTCAGTGAAATTACACAAATAAAGAAAAAAAGAAAAAAAAAGTTTAAAAAAGAACTACAGAAGTTAACAACACACAGTACCATAGTATTTATGCACAATAAAAGAAAAGAGGATATTGGGAGACAGAAAGCAAAATCGGGACAAGCAGCTCACAGAAAATATATTTGGCTTATTTGCAATAATTCTTTGTACAACATCGCATTATTTGAAAGTAAGCAGTCCATGCCATCTTTCCTTATTCTTTCTTCTGCCAACAATAATGTGGGTTTTGTTTGTTTGTTTTATATTTTTTTAAAGAAAAATTAGTTGTGTTTACTTTTACCTTAGCATCACTATTATAATACATTTCTGAAAGGGAAACGAAAATGTTTGAAAATTGTAAGCTCATAAGACAACTGTGACTAAGGTGTTATTCATTTGTTTTTCTTATCTTTCTTTTGTTATACTACAGAATGAATTATATTTGCATCTCAAAGCAGTCTGGGTTAGAGGCCTAGGCTTTTGTTGTCCCTAGTTTGGTAATGCATCTCTTCTAACTGATAGGAGGAGGAAAATTTAATCATCAGAAATAAATTGATTATTTTTGGGATGTTATTGAAAACTGTATAATAAGAAAAACAAAGCTTCTATAGAAGGTGTGTGGCATTTCCTATTCCAACTGATTGAGGGCACTGTGCTTTGGTAGAAGTTTCAAGAGAGACACTTGCTTTCTGATGCAAAATTATTTTCTTGTCTTTTTTTCTCAGATATACATTAGTTAATGGAAAAAAAACCTGCTTACTGCACTGACCCATCATCCTTTAATTTTCCTTTTGCATGGGCTTCTAAAATCATGATTAGAAAAACAAGTTCATTAGTGTTCTATTTGTTCATCTCTTTCAACATTAATACTCTGTGTAAGTAGTATCCTTCATTATTTTCTGATGTTATTGTACAACAGTATTATACAACAGACAATTTGGGGATAATATCAGCTATAAAACATTGCAAGTACAGGCCAATGATATAACTGCTTCAAGCTACCTGGAGTCATAAATGCTTCAGTCACCCACTATTTTATTTTATTTTATTTTTTCCTACAGAATAACAAAACAGAGATGTCTGAAGAAATTTAATGGAAATAGTTATTGATTCCAACTTGGGGTATTCTATGATTCTATGATTATGTGACAGCCCAAGGAACTACCAACGTGTCAGCCTCACCTTTGTGCTGGGGTAGACTGTGAAACAGATCTTCCTGGAAATAGTGCTAGGGTACATGGAACATGAAGGGAGGTAATATGAGACAATCAGCATGACTTCATCAAGGGCAAGCCCTGCCTCACACACCTATTGGCCTTCATGATAGCATAACTGCATCAGTGAAGAGTGAAGGGAATAGCCACTGATGTTGTCTATCTGGACTTCAGTAATGCCTTTGCTATGGTTTACCAAGAACATTCTTCTCTCCAGATTGGAAATATATGGATTTGATGAGTAGACTCTTCAGTGGACAAGGAAACTGGTTGCAAAATCGTACCCAAAGAATGGTGGTAAATGTCTCAGTGTCTGGATGTGACAAGTGACATCCCTCAGCGGTCACTGCTGGGACCATTTTCCTTAACGTCTTCATCAGTTACATCAACAGTGGGACTGAGTGCACCCTCTGCAAACTTGCAGGTGACACCAAGCAGTGTGGTGTGGTTGGCACACATGAGGGATGGAATGTCATCCAGAGAGATCTGGACATGCTCAAGCAGGGTGCCCTGGAGAGCATGGTGAGGTTCAGCAAATACAAATGCAAGGTCTTGCACCTGTGTCATGGCAACCCTCATCATCAATACCAGCTGGGAGATAAACAAATAGAGCACAGCCCCAATAAAAAGGACTTTAGGGGCATTAGTGGACAGCAAGCTGAATGTGAGTCAGCAATGTCTCCTCACAGACCAGAAAGCCAACCATATTCTGGACTGCATCAAAAGAAGTGTGGCCAGTAGGGTGAGGAAGGTGATTCTGTCTCTCTACTCTGTGCTGGTGAGGCCTCACCTGGGGTACTGCATCAAGATGTGCAGTCCTCAGTACATGAGAGACACAGGCTGTTGGAGTGCATGCAGATGATACAAGGGATTTGTGAGGACAGCCTCAGAGAGTTGAGGTTGTTCAGCATGGAGAAGAGAAGGTTCTGAGGTGACCTGAGAGTGGTCTTTTAGTATCTAAGGGCGGTTACAAGAAAGAAGTGGACAGACTTTTTAGCAGGGTCTGTTGTGACAGGACAAGGAGAAATGGTTTCAAACTAAAAGAGGGAAAATTTAGATTGGTTAGAGGAAGAAGTTTTTTACAGTAAGGGTGGTAAGCCTGGAACAGGTTGCCCAGATAGATGCTGGCTACCTCATCCTTGGAGGCATTCAAAGTCAAGCTGGACAGGTGTCTGAGCAACCTGATCTTGTATGTGTCCCTCTTCATTGCAGAGGAGTTGGACTAGATGATATTTAGGGGTCCCTTGTTTTGCAATTGTTTTGGATGTTACTGAGTGATAGCTATGCTGCCAGAGCTGTCTCAGGCCACTCAGTGGGGAAGAGCCACAACTATGATGGCATAACAGCAGGGAGCAAGGCTAATTCTGAGCTGTCATGAGTTGCATGCAGTCCGTAGGTCACAGGTTGGTCATGCCTGTTCTATTATAAACATTTCAGTAAGCCTTCCTCTGTGTGCAAAGTCTGAACTTTCTTCTGTGGAAGTCTGTCAGCTTTCTGGCACAGAACTGTTTTAAGTGCATGTCAGAAGTGTGTCATTATGGAAACAAATTCTACATCTCCCGTGGAAATGCCCCTCTTATTTTATTGCTCAGAAACACTGCCTGCTGTCTGCTCCAGCTTGCACTGAATAATCTCTGAAATTTCCACTGGGTCTAAGGTAGCTTTATATCTTCACAAATCAATTTGCTGAGATTCAGTACATTTTACTTTGGGCACATTTATCCTGTAACAATGACTTCCTGTTGTGAAGCAGAACTAAAAAGAACCATTTGTCTGCGTGCAGTTAAAGCCTTGAACACATACTGCCACCATTCTTATAGACCATAATAGTGAGCAAAACCCATGCTTCACGAACTGTTACTCCTCTTTTTATAGCATAATTTAGAAAAAAAAAAAAATTATAGTGAGATGTTTCTTCATTTAATGGACTTATTATATTCTACCACCAGCTGCCAAATAATTTGTAAAGATACATTATCTTTTCATGAATGTGTCCTATGAGAAAGACAGAAGTAGAAAGGCTGTTTATTAAGAGTATAGCAAAGAAAAACAAACATTGTCTTCTGGAAAGCAATTAAAATACATTATCTCTCTTGGCTATAGATTAAGTAGCAGAGAAATATAAATAGCATTTTTATTTAATCTCAGGAAAAAGGAAAAGCCTCATTAATTGATGAAATAGCCTCAATACAACATCATTCAACTGAATAAAGGGTCATCATAGTTCAATGTAAAGACTTTCAACATTCAGATCCTCATCAAGGATGGCCATTCAAACATCCTCAAAAATCTCGATGCCCATAGTTCTGATGTAGACCCTGCTCCTTTTCAGGTATTTAAGCATTTAAACTCAAAATTGGGTTCCTTAACTTACAATTCAGGTACCTATATTTCTTCAGGTAATTCTGATTTGGCCTTTGACATGGCTCCCCATAGGTATTTCTCTTCCTAAATTTCTCTGTAGATGAATTTTATCTTTGCTCTTATGCATGGGTAACATGGCATAACTTGAGGAAAAAAGATGCAGACAATGGTATTTTGTAGAACAGTCTAGTAGTAACAAGAGCACTTACCAACAGTGTAGGACCTAAGAGCTTCTTTTACTGGGCTTAAGGATTTTTTCAGATAAAGAGGGTTGATTTATTTGTCCCATTCTCTCTCTTTCTCTCCAAAGTGATCACCAAAACCTGCTGACTTATTCATAATCAGTAACATTTTAATTTCTTTTTCATAAAGTACTATCCACTCAGTAGCATGACAGCTGTGTGATAAGCACTTGCCATTGTACTCTATCAAGCAGTGGTCTGACCATCCTTCCATGCTGTAGTCGCCACCGAGCTTGTATTTCCTAGCTCCTCATATGCAGGATATCAAATAAAAAGAAATTTAAGAAATTCCACAAAAACTAGAATATTTTTTAAAAATAGTTGGAAATAGAAATGACATTTATGCATATAGAAGTATAGCTTGATTCCACACAACAAATTCACAGAAAGATTTTCTTAAGAATATCTGTTGACTAGCACTTTGAGTCTCATGACTGATTTCAAAGTAAAAATTATTGCTGATCACCTCTGGTATCCTGACTCCTCCAGGTGATTGTGAATCTGTTTAAGTTCCTTTTCTTTCCATTCTGTGTAGAAAACATGTCTAAAACATGACTATCAGAGAGTTTTTTCAAAATCTGAACTACAATACAAATGGCTCAGATTACTGTTAAACTCATCTGGTAAATACTGTATTAAAAACACTATGCCTTAATCGCAAAAAGTAATTCCTTATTGATATAAATTACTAACCTACCATGTTTCTATTACATCTGTACTTTTCATTTTTCTTTCCCTTTCATTCTTTTTTTGCATTCTCAAACATCCCAGAAAGAAAATCTACCAGTGTCTTTTTTTTTTTTTTTTTTTTTTTTCAGGGTAAACCTTATTTTAAATCTAATAAATTGTGATTTGACTCAATACTACAAAGCTCCAAAAGAGAGTATGGGTAAATTATTTGTTGCAATTGTTCACTTCTTTCTAATTATATTGTTCAGAAATACTCTGACCTAATCATCTTGTACATTTTTAAATTTTAAAGCCCTGCAATCTAATGAAAGTGACATACCATATGATGGAATAATGCTAAAGTTAAATATCTCCTGTGGGTCACTTCAGAAATTCAATTTCTCTTTCTATTTTTTTTTCTTTCCTCCTCAGGGATCCTAAAGTTTATGTCAAAGATGAGCAAAGCCAAACTCAGAATAGACAAACATTCACAAAAGCTGTAAGTATGGAATTACTGAAATTCATGATATCATACTTTACAATAATATAAGAATGAAAGTATGCATGGAAGTTTGCTTTCTTCTGACAGTTATCATCCAGCTTGTAAGTTGATGAGGAGTGAGTATGGGATATGTTGAGTGGTTTGGGGTATAAATTCATTAAAATAGTAGTTTAAATAAATACAGTAAGCTAGAAAACAAAATGTATATGAATGTGAAGAAAATTAAATCACTAGATCTGACAGATTAGAAAATAATGAAATGAGGTTTATAGTAGATGTTTCTCCAGCAGAACAATTTGTAAGGATGAAGACTTTTGAGCAGAGAAGATAGTATTTATCTGTGAACTTGGCATAATAGTTTACATGCTGAATTTGTTACCAAAATAACTCTCCTAATAGTTTGACATCTCATAATCCCCTCAGTTAAAAAAAAAAAAAAAAAAAAAAAAACAGAACACACAACACAAAACTGATTAAACCTAAAGCATTTTGTCAATTCACTGTGTTGCATTATATACCTTTTCCGTTCATGGCTAAATATTTGGAAGTTGCTGACAAAAATATACCATTCTTTAAGTGTCTAAAAGATATTCCTTTATTTTGCCTTCAAATACATAGTCAGTAGAATATGACAGTCATCTTTTCTTCCTTATGTTTGATGGTTTCAACTGATAATTATAGGTGGTAGAAGTATACAAAAATTTTAGTAAAGTTTTGAGTTTATGTTTAACATGTCAGTATTTGTAATACTGTATGGTCTATCCTATAATGGAAATAATCAATCAGACTTAACTGAGACATTTATTTGTATAATAACAGAATAACTGGGCTGACAAAGATTACATTTATTTTTTTCTGTTCAAAAGTCAATTTGTAGAGAAGGAAAAATAAGTTTTATTTTGCTTTAAGATTCATAGTGCCTCAAGTGTGTACAAACTCTTAAAAAAACTGCTGAAAGTGGCATATTTACAAAATTTTTTTAAATGAAGTATTATTAATCAATAATACCTAAATCACCTTGATGTGACACTTAAAACTCATGAGTTTACTTTGTCAGGCAGCTATGTTACTTTTGTTGTCCACTGTTGTAATAACATGTATATTACAAAGACTTTTGCTTTATAGGGAAATATCACATACCTCTGTACAAAAAGCATGGCATTAAAGTGAAAACTTAAAAAATAATTTGAAAGTTAAAGCTAGATTAGAGCAACTCCATTGCTTGGTATTTCTTCTGATTAACTGTTTTCACTCCTTGGGTTCTATTTTCAGTGAGCTCAAATGTAATGTCTTAACATTTCTGGGTAAAAAATTCAAAACACATCAAACACTTTCATTTATTTATTTTTTTCTTAAGAAAAGAAGAGATGCAATTTCACAACAATGTTATCATGATCAATATAAAATGAGACTTATTCACACTTATTTTAATTATTACTGGTTTTCAGTCTGGATAATTAAAATTAGGTGAATTCTACACTAGACAAATTGGAAAGCATTACATGAATTTACTGAATTCACACATTAATACACCATTAATTCTAAACTACTTTTTGGGGAGAAGCCTCGGTGTGATACACACATTAATGCGCCCATTGATTCCTGCTACTAACAGATGTCCAATGAAATCAGTCCAGCTTAGTTCATAGGATGTCTATTTCCTTTCTGCATTGGCCCAGTTTTTGTAAGTATACATGGGAATAAAAAAATACTACTGTTGATCATTTGAGATCATCATGTATCATTAATCCACAGACTATTGGGCTACAGAATAGATTTCTCTACTCATCTGGTGAGATCACACCAGTGACATCAACAGGATCCAGGCGCTGCTAGAAAGGTCTTTGATATAACTTTGGCTTGTCAAACTTGCATGGTCTCAAAAAATTCTGAGCAAGGCCCCAGAGTTAGCTGAGACTTTCCTAGTCAACATTTTGGGTGAGACTACTCTTTTGCAGGGGAAAGAGGGCTTAATAAAATGGATGCCGTTGCTCTGTTCCAGGTGGACTTAATGTCAAATAACGGTCACTTCAGTTAGAGCACAAATAAGTTTCAGAATAAATCTTAACTTTTTTCCTCATTAATTTAATCCAAGATCTATCAGAACACTTAGACAAGCAAAGAACTTGTTTTCTGTCCTCTTCTAATTTTAATAGCCTGCATTATATCCTTAATTTTTGTCCTCCAAAGCCAACCAAGCTTTCAAAGGTTGGTTATTACGCATTGCTATAAAGTAAATTACAAAGCATCAGTGTAATTTTTTCTCGGTGTGATATGAATACCAAGGACCAAAAGACAACTTGATTATATGACAGTGTTTGCTTGGCATAAATGAATAAGGTTTTCCCTGCGAAACCTAATCAGCTTGCCTTATTTCTCATGCAAATCAATGAAAGACAAATCTCTCAGTCAGTGGAACTACAGAGATTTGCAAGCAAAACCTTTTCCTTCCATTTCATCACAACTCACTGCAATTACACCCATTCCATAGTGTGAGACTGCTAAAAAACATTTTTATATTGCAAAAGGAAAGTTGGGTCATTTTGGAGGGGGTGTGTGTTAACAAGCCACACGTTTGAATTATCTTTTGTTTTTACTTTTATACTGATATAAGGACAATAAACATTGCATAAACTCCCCATCTCCTTTAAAGGTAAATTTCAAATACAAGGTCTGCTCTGAAAGTAATGCCTTATATTTTATTATGTTGGCCCATGACACCAGAAGCAGATGCTGATGGTATGGCAGTAGAGGTTGAACCTTCCCACCAGTATTCCATTAAATTTTGTTGCCATGTGACAGATGGCAGCAGAGGGGCAGTCTGACAGAATTGCATCTGACAAGGAGGTGAGGATGAAGCAAAGGTGTGGAACTGAAATCCTCCACGTGGAAAAATTTGCACCCATTGACATTCACTGATGCTTACTGAATGTTATGGAGGTAAAATAGTGGATGTGAGCACAGCAAGGCGGTGGATGCATTTTAGCAGTGGTTATAGCAACAGTGGTTCACATCTACTAGAACAGATATTTAACAGTGTGGAATGCTGGCTCTTGTTCATTGCTGGTGAAAATGCACTGCTAATGGTAGTGACTGTTGGAAAATATTGTTCTGCAGCTGAAAATGTTCTGTGTAAAATAGCATCAATTGTGCTATTTGGGTTTGTCCACTGACTGGAAGTAAGTCAGAGGCATAGTTTCCAGAGCAAATTATGTACCTCTCTTCATACTTATTCTGTGCAAGTTTTCAATATTTACAAAAGCAACACTGATTTTTCATCCTATGACTAAATTCTTCATGGCATATTACACTTTGAATTTTGGCTAATGTAATACCCAGAAACAGCAATCTGGCATCTTTACTAACTCTAAAATAAAAGTATATAGTCCATAGCAAAAAAATAAAACCTAATAAAACCAATTATATGTGGACAAGGAGAAATAGTAATTGGCTGAAAACATAGACAAAGGACAGGATAAACTCAGAAAAAGCCCTTCAACAATCTGTAGAGTGAGGACAAAAAAATAACCCAACAACCAACTCAAAACACAGTTCCTTCAATCAAGGCAAATTGCCTTAACCCAGTCCATTTTATCTCATTTTCACCACAGAATTTTGTCACTGGGTTTTTTTCAGGATTTATGATATTACAGAGCTTAGCTTTAACAGAAAGGACAATACTACAGCTTTGAGTGCTGGAACTGCAAATTAATTCTGTAACTACCTTTGTCTAAAGATCAAATGACACCTTCAACTACAGTATTAGTAGTCTAAAACTGTGTGAATAGATATTACACACCATTGTTCCAGTAATGCATGCATTAGTGTCCCTAAGGGTGCATTTATGAGGCTAGACCAAACGATTCCATAGGAACTATAACTGTCTTTTAAATCAATGATGCATGCACTAAGGAGTCCCTAAGCACTCATTGACAGTGTTGTTCCAAATAGCTCCCTTGAGACAGGCATTGAGGGAGGTCTTCCTTTTCAGAGGTAGATAGGGAACATCGTCTCAATTCAGTCTACCCAGTTCTCAGTATTAGCACTGAACCAAATATTCTACTAGCAGATCTAATTTCTGGAAAAAACTTGTAGTAATGTTCAGTATCTCCTTTGAAGTATGACTCAAGGAAGCAGAAACTTCTGGGATTTCTCACTCCCAGAAATGGATTTCAAGGAAATGTTCCTTATGTGTTCTTCATTTATTTACACACTATCTTTCAAAACATGAATAACATTTTAAATCTTTCCTTTTCAGAGCTTAGTCAAATTCTGTCTTCTTCCCCTACTTTGAATTAGCTTAAAGGAGATTAAAATGTGTATGTGCACACACACAGACACACACAATTACTGGATCTTTCTTACAAAATGAAAGCCAGAAGAAATAAGACAAGATCACATCACCAAAGGGAACAAATTGATCTTTAAGAAGATGTGAAAATTGTTGCAAAATATGTATTAACACAATCATAAAGAGTAACACAGTAACATTCTGTAGGTGCATACAACTATAAAATACATATTTGAATATTAGTAATGTTAATTTAACTCAACATGTATGCATATGGACAATTATCAGACTTATTCACCTTCTGCAGGAACTACTCAGGCGATAGTGTAGGAGACTTTAACAGAGATAGTTGTGAAAAGAATGGAAAATATCTGCAACTATCCATTTAGTTTCCATTTTGTATTAAATAAATGTCTTTACTTGCCTGAGGGCAGCCTGTAGTCCTGCACGTCAGACAGCTGCCTTATCTAGAGCAGAGACTTGACACTTCATTGAAGAATTGTCACTGAGCCACCATGGAGATCCCATTGACTTTGTCTCTCAGCTACTGCTAACTTTGGGGAACAGCACTTTCTCTGTGCAAGAGCTTGTACGTGGGACAGGCATGACAAGGCCACTGGGAACAGGAGTGTCCCTGTTAAAGAAATTACATATTGGAGAGAAAATTACACTTGTGAGAGCAAATATCTGTTTGCAATCTCAGATAACTCAGGTTTTTGTTATTTTAAAAGGTCAGTTAACATATGGAATACTCTAAATGAAAATAAACTATTCCACTAAGTTGTTGTTTTTGGTTTTTGTCTTTTTACTGCCTACTGTATTTCCCTGAACAAGTTATTTTGTGAGTACCACATGCCCACATACAGCTCCAAGGTGTGCCATATTGACTCAGGTGTCTGCAATAGCCAAATAATACAACCAGATGAAATGTAGAGACTGCAAGTAAATCCTGTAGGTTTAAGCTAGAAACAAATATCTTAACTCCATGGATTGGGGGTTGGACTCAATGATCTCTGGAGGTCCTTCCAACCCCTACAATTCTGTGATTCTGTGATTCACACTCAGTTGCACTGTACCAGATTGTAATATTAGTATGTTTTACTTAACACAGACGTCTTTAAGAATCAGCACTCTCATAGATTAATTGAATACTGTCCATTGCTAATACAGCGTACATTTTTCGTCAGTGGTATTGGTGAATCAGTTTAGCTCCAAGAAACCAAGAGTGTTGTACTACATTACTGTACCAAATTACACTTCCTGAAGATTTGTCTCATAATGTTTCTGAGGGACATTCAACTTGAATGAGTATTGTCCTGCACAACTAGATAACAAAATGTTGTAGAACTTAAAGAAATCGCAAAGATGCAAAATAGAATTGAGTGTTAGTCCTCACTGCCAACCTTCCTCACAGCTGAGGTAATTCAGTGTTTACACCACTGCCAATGACAGGGAGATGCAGCACAATCAAAAAAGAAGATTTTCAACTCAATTTCTATCCAATTTTGATAATAGTTAACATGCTGCACATTATCTCACTGCTTTTAAACTCTTGAATTTTCCTCTCCTCATGAACATGCACATCTTTAGTTCCTGGGTCTGGGTTTCTGAAATAAACTCGGCTAAGAACATACCAGAAAATCAATTGATTTTTTAAACTAACATGACATAATATAACTTGGTAAAGAAGAAATAATGTTGTCACAGATAGATAATTGCATATTTGCTCTTCGAAGCAGAACTTCCAAACAGAACTTAGACTTTGAGTTGTTTCTTCCTTAAAGCCTTAAAGCATCATTAACAAATCACAATTTGCAATCCAATCTACTGTCTAGGATCTCTATACAGTTTGTAGCAGATTTCTGGAATTCCAGGCAAACAACCAGCCTTCTGCAATTTGGGTAAAAATGGCAAAAAGCACAGCAGCCTCTTAACAGGCATTTTATACTGAAATCTGAACTTTACATTGCCCAGATTTTAAGATATGTAACTTCTCCCTTACGAAAGCTCTTGAACAAACTCTGTTCTTTGTGAAATACACTGCTGAAAAAAACTGCTTCATTTAAAAATCTGTAGGACCTATTAAATAGGACCCATATATAATATGTAATTGTAATATAACCCGTGCACCCTGTTTTTAAACTTTTCTTTAAAGAGTCTGGATAGGATTTCTTGCTTCTCTAAAGGGCAGATTTGGAAGTGGTCTTAGTTTGTTTTACAGTATTGTTCTATCTTGTGCAAATGCATCAATATTATTTGCAACAGGAAATAAAAGATGATTATCTACCTCCAGCATGAATATCCAGTAAACTACTGGACCATATCATTTTCTCTTTCACATCCTTAAAGAACAAAAAGATTGCAAAGTGAAAAATTGTATATTTTCTTACTTACACATTGACAAATTGGTGAATTCTTCATGAAATGCAGCTTTCTTTTAGGAAACTGAATTGTCCAAGTTGTATGCATTAGTCCTACAAACTTATGAACTACATTATGAACTGCATTTTACTAACATAGACGTTTATGCATTATTTCTTTAGTACACCAAAGATGTAATGAATGCTTATTATAATAGCATAAGGAGAGAGTGGGTTAAAATCCAATGAGTCAGGTCAAGAATGTTATCATCTCAAGTGAATGATTTATTCTCTGCTTATGACAAATAAAAGAGGGGCTCTTTTCTGAGGTAGAGTTACGGGATATCTAGCAGACTTGGCTGAAGTTCTTAACCTGGAAGTTGAGCTATGTTCTGAATTCTAAGGTGGCTTAGATGTGAGGGAGATACAAACACACTGAACAATGTTAAGTTGTGCAAACATGCTAACAAAGGGAAATTTAGTTTTTTTAGTGTTTTTTTTTTTTTGGGGGGGGGGAGGGGGGGAAAAACAAAACAAAACAATAGAGGAATTTAAACATCAAAAGCTAAGCATATGCAAAACAAAGTTTCTTTACCTCAATTTTCTCTTCAGTAAGCATCCAAATTTGAGTGAAAAATAGATGGACTAGGGCCACTCAAAATGTTGCATTTTTGGTTATTTACCATTCACTTATCATTTCATTCTAATATTTCAGAACATAAAAGATTATTGCATGGAACTTGTATATATCACTGTTTTCTAGTTAAGCGTCCTTTTTTTTTTTTTCCTTTGAAAAGGAAGAAAAGTTCTGAGGAGGTCTTTTATCTTTTGTCTTTTATCTAATCTTCTGGCTAAGCTTCATTCTGATCTCCCTTTTCTTTCTCTCATTTTCAATAGTGATGTTATCTCACAAGATCAGGTTTCAGGCAGACTGAAGATCCAAATTTCTCAAAATCTGAGAACAGTGGTGTTTCTAAAATATAGCACTAAACATTCTTTTAAAAGAAGGTCTAATCGAAAAAAAGGTCTTTAAGGTCTTTTAAGCCACTGTTCACTCACCATAATTAGGGGCAATTACTCAGATTTAGCTTTTTTTCAAGTTTGACATTTCACCAGAAATCAGCTCAAATGACATTCCAACAGTCCAAATCAATTTAATTCAGTGTTGATTCCATTTCTGTGTTACAGATAACCATATTTCACTAATGATCTTTTTTCTTAATGTGCATGACTACTGATGCTATTAGAGACCGTGTCAGTACTACGAGTTATTGCATACTTAACATCTCATTCACAGGCCACACTGTGCTCAGTTCTGGATAGGGCGGTAGTCCGGTAAAGATGTGAACCTAAGCAGAAAGAGGTGGGGAAGAACTCCACAAAGAAGTAAAATGCCCTTCCCTAAGATATATAGTCAGTCACTAAGTCCTGAAAGTCATTCATGTCATCTGCATCCTATCCAAATGTCCATTCTACTTGATTCATGATTAATCATCAGCTGAATTTAAAAAAATGGATGAAATTAGTACTTAATGTATCACATCACCCTTAAATAGAAATACAGCAGCATAATAAAGACAAACTATCAGCTTCAACTGTGAATTTCCAAGCTCCTACAGCACAGAAAAAAAAACAAACCTCTATTATCCTAGCATAACTATAGTTAATTTGTAAAGCTGTCAGACTGAAACATGCTGGAAGAAGATCCTAAAATGATTGCTTCTGATTAACCATTATGTAGCTATTATACATAATTGTTGCACAGTGCTATGTTAAAAAAAATAAAAATAAAAACAACAACAAAGCTCAGTGAAAGCAAGTTTAAAGATATAGAACTTTTTTTGCTATTCTGCCTTGGTATAAAATATTGCTTAAGATTACTTACTGTAGCAGAATATGAGCCATACACAGAATACTCAGAAAAATATTTATGATGATGGAGATTTATACTTTAAATAGCAGGCCATCCTCAAATGATCTGCTAATGTACATATATCCTTTAGGTGCATCTGGACAGCTCATTCAGTAAATTGAATATTTTCCTCACTTATCTCATGACACCAGAAGAGGGTTATAGCTATTAAATTTTGAGACTGAATTAAAAGTAACAATCACTGAACAGCTAAATGACTATTTCATAAAAGTAATTTAGATTTGAAATAGCATCTATTCATATTTTTGTCAAGAGAGATCAAGTAAACAGAGCTTTATAAAAACAAATTATTCAGGTTTGAAAGATCTCACTCTCATTTTTATTATGACATGAATTCTACACACACTTTCCTTTCACTCTTCAGGTCTATTTTCAACTGGTTATTTAATTTGTATCTTTTCTGCAACTTTTCTATTACCAACTTTAAGTGAGTTTTTGACAGTACAGTATAACTGGTGATGTTGGTGGTAAATGACCTGCAAATTTACGCATTTTCTTCTGACCAGTGAATTAGACAAAATGTTACAGGAATTCTTTTTAATTTTGACAAGTGCATAGTAATTACCTTGAAAAATAGAATTAATCATAATTTTGGCCCACTACAAATATTTAGTCTCTTAAAGAGACATAAGCTGTGCAAAAGATATTATGATAGCTACCTAGTCTTTATTAATAAAGACCATCTTTCAGAAATCTCAGTTTTAAAGATGAGGCTGAAAGGCTGCAGCAAATAAGGCAGACAAAAATTGGCCTAGCAGAGGGCAGAGGTTAGTAGCACAGAGTTTTATTCGAAGCCAGAAATGAGCAGAGTGCCCCAGTTACCAAGATTTTTTCCTGTTTAACAACTTTATTAATGATTTAGATGACGGAGTAGAGTAAGATCAGAGATCACATTGACCTGGGGGAATAGCTGACTTCACCATAGGGTGATTCAGACATCCAGATGGACCTTTACAGTCTGGAGAGGTAGGCTGACAAGAGTTCAACCAGGAGAAGGGAGAAGTCCTGTACCTGAGGAGGAATGACTCCAGATATCAGTGTATGTTAGGGGCAATGTAGAAACAAAGCAGCTCTGCAAAAAAAGACCTAGAAGTCCCAGTGGACACTAAGTTGAACATGAATCACGTGTTCCCATTCAGCAAGAAGGCTAACAGCGATCTTGGCTGCAGTAGGCAAAATATTGCTAACAGATTGAGAGAGATAATCCTTCTCCTTTACTCAGTGCTGATGAGTCTGTAACTGGAGTACCATGTTTAGTTCTGGAGACCCAAGTACAAGAGAGACCCAGACACACTGGAAAGAGTTTAACAGAGGGTTATTATACCAAGGTGATCTGAAGTCTGGAGCAACTCTCCTGTGAGGAGAGGTTGAGAGAGTTGGGATTGTTTGGCCTGGAGAAGAGGAGGCTGTGAGGGGTCTTCCCAATGTCTATAAATACCTGAAAAGAAAATGAAAAAAAGACAGTCATGCTCTTTTCAGCAGTGCCCAATGCCAGGACAAGAGTCACAAAGCATTGGTTTGGACATAGGATGTTCAGTCTAAAGATTAGGCAGCACATCTGTACTGTGCAGGTAACAAAGCGCTGGCAAAGGTTGCCAAGAAATGTTGTGATGTCTCCTCCTTGGAGGTCTTCAAAAACCACCTGAAAATAGTCCTAGGTACCCTACTCTGGATCATTGCTTGAGCAGGAGTTGGAGTGGGAGGAGCCAGAAGTCTCTGCCAAAATCAAACATTTTATGAGTCTGTGATTCTGCGAAAGTATCCAGGCATCAAAATAGTTGTTATAATTAGTGCACTGGTCTAGATGATATATATTTTTAATGATGGGAAGAGAATTTGCTAAATGAACTTAGTAATACTGTAGATTCAAGTCACTGGTGTTAATATTCATGTTAATTTCATGAGTAGCCTAGGAAGGTAAAGAGGATGAAAAAGGCATGAACATATAGAAGTTTTATTTCCAAGAATGTAGGTGTTCTCTAGGATTTCAAAAAGAAAGACTCAGATTATGCCAGACAATAGGAAAAAAGAAAATACTTGTTTGGCAACATAACTTTCAGAGATTTGGTGATTTAAGAATGTGATTTTCATAATGGATTCAGACAGTATAGTAAATGCAACAGAAAGCAGAAGTGAATTAATTTGTAATCAGTTATTCTCTTATATTTCCACAAGGTTATGACCTAGTCTATCACAGGTCCTCACAGGGAAAGGTAACTTACATCACCAAGGTATATTCAGTCTGAGCAAACAAGGCTTCAAATATACTCAAGTAAGTGAAAATTCAACATTGCTAATGTACAGGAAATGCACTCACCAAGTTCAGTAAAAAAACTAATGCAAACCAAGAAGCTTTGGATAAATAAGCATTAAACACAGCTAAACATTGAACCTTATAACAATATATGTCTCAGACACAAAATGGTCATTTCAGGCAATGGCCTGAAGGCACGTGGAGCCCACGCTTAGAAAAAAAGCATGTTTATATGAAAATGAAACAAACATATGAAAAAAAAAAATCAATAAAAAAAATCTTAACACAGTATTTTTTGATTGTTTATTAGTTCAAACAAGGTAGAAAACAGTGTCTCTTCTGCCACCATGCTGTAATTTGGAAAACACTGAAACTATGCCTGACCTACATGCAGTTAATACCGAGTTAATACTGCTCATTAAAATAAGAAACTGTGATTCTCTACATCTGACAGTAATTATCTTCAGAAATGCTCTATCCACATTGAGTTACAGTGTAAATTTTCTTATGACTGCTACATTTACATCTGAAGATGATAATTTAGAGAAAAAAGAAGAAAAAATAAAACCTACGGCAACGCCACTTTAATTATTCATTTGGTAGATAATAAAACACTAGACATAAAAAAAAAAAAAAAAAAAAAAAAAAAAAAAAAAAAAAAAAAAAAAAACTGATAATGAAACCAAACCAGCTGAAATTAATCATGGAAAATTTGAAAGAAAAAAAAAATACTTTATTCTGAAGCTCCAAACTATTAAGGGTGTGAGGCCTAACCTAAAATTTAACATACATTGTTGTCACTTATAATGGAGCTCTGAGAAACCAGCTTTGCTGAGATTCTTCCTCCAGCCTCCAGAAGCGCTAAGAATAATGAGAATTGTTTATGACAGCAGTGAATTTATTGCAGGTTCTTTGCTCAGAGATAGCTACACATGCAAGCTCAGTATTCCAAGCAAACCTAATTGCTTTCCATGATCAAGACCTGCTGTATTTGACCATATCAACTTAATGGGAGAAAACATATTAAAGTAGCATACTGCCCACTGTTCCCAAGTATAATCTTGATACCGCATAGAAATGCAGTTTTAAAAGTATTTTATCCTAAGGGGATGCCCTTTGTGCTCTCAAGATTCACATCTCACCCTTTTGAATGCAATTACTTTCTAAACATGGCTCAAAAGAATGGAGCCAGCTTATAGCTATGGGCTATAAATTTAGTCTAAAACTCAGCTGGTAAGTTTTACTAGAAATGATAAATAAGATCACTTTATTTCCTCCTTTATATTTGGAGGTGGTAGTGATTAGGAGAGGAATGGGTAGATAGCTAGGAGCAGAATGGTAAATCCTTAAGTGGTCTTATGTGACCTTCATTTGCCAGTCAGCAAGCCTGGATATGTAAAGACACTCATCAGTATAGTTATGTTTTGTAGATGCATCTTCTGAAAAACCTTCACTGAGACTTTCTGTTATGGTTAAAACAGAGATGAATAAATGAAATTTATTGTGGCATTGAGTAGATCTAAAATTAGGAGAATTAACATTATTTTAAGTGCTATATATTGCTCATTCTAGTACTCTGTCTGTTCTTTGGATTTGAAATGGAAAAGTTTTGGAGAAGGTAATGGCTCCTCACTGTATATATGAAGTATACCATATAGGGGTAGATGAGGTTGACAGGTGCTACCATTGTATAACAAGTACATACGTAACAATCAGACGGTGTTTTACAATGCATATTTGCAACAGAGAGCACCATATAAGGCCAGCTCCATCCCACAAAATCCATGTTAAATCATTCAGATGCAATTTCATCCTTTTCCAATGTGTACTAAAAAATTTGAAGTGGGGTTCTAGTTTTATTGTCTCACTGTTCAGAGGTGCATTTAGTTTACAGACTGAAAAATGACCACTTATCCGTATTGTAAAGTGAACTGGAAATCTGAGAAAAATCAAAACATTTTTGCACTCTTTTTTCCTGTTTTTTTTTTTTTTTTTTTTTGTGTGTGTGTGTGTTTTCTTCACTTGATGGCTAGTAATGAACTTAAGTAAAAAAAAAAAAACAAATAATTGATATTGATAATGAATTGAAATACTATTAATATATAAAGTCATCTAAAAACTAAGGCATTTCAAATGCTGTATGATGTTATTTTCAAATTTTTAAATGAAGCAATTCCACCTTCATTTTGAAATGTTAAACATTTAGAAATAGAAATTATTAAAAGCTTGCCAGAGTTTAACACAACATTTATTTTTGATCAGATAGAACACTTCTTTATCCAGTAAGTGTTCACTGGGATAAGAAATATTCTTGGTATAATAGTCTTAGCACCTCATGATAGGTTTTGCATATTTATTAACTTATAACTTGTTATATTAACGTATGCAAGAAAAAAAAAAATATTCCATCTGCTTAGTATGTGCATTTTAGAGGGAAGGAGTTTTGTACTAAAAATATTTAATAAGAGCTCAGCACATGAGTGTCTTGGGCACTGGGATATGTGAATGACTGTAAAAGAACTGAATTTAATTCCAACAAAAAACTTAAATGTGACATTTCTTGTTAGCCTCGATCTATTTCAAGACACCTAGTTTAGTGACAAAACCATAGACAGCAAAAGATTTGATGCACCTCCCAATTATTAGATCAAATTTTTAACAACAACACACAAACTGGGAAATAACTTCCTAAATTTTTTCTAAATCCCTTTGTAGATCTAGCCTTTATAGATGAGGAGATGTGGAATGTGGGAGCATCTGGTTCATTAAGTTATTTGATTAAGTACTATTCAGTATCAAAGAAATAAATAACAAGGAAAGTGATAAATTAAACACTCAGACACATAAACATTAAGGATTAGGTAATAACAAAGACATTAACAAAAGTGCAGTTCTTTCAGCACTGATTGAAGGACGATTAAAGGAAATAATTAGGCATAGCCTTGAGGAGAGTCAACCTGAACCTTGCAAGTCATAAAAAGGGTGATTATAATGAGCATTATGGGGTATTTAAGGGAGAGTGTGGGACTGTGTGAAACTTATTAGTGGATATCAGAAGGTACTTGTAGAACTATGTAAAATGGATGATGGGATGTTTAGGGGAAGAGCCAATGGCCATGAAAGGGAGTATGCAGGCTGGACAGGGAAAGAACAAGCATAGGAAAATGAAAAGGAGCATGAATTAAAAAAGGTGACTCATATGAAAGCTGGCTCCCAGACACTATCCATTTGGCTGAGCCCTGTAGTAAATTCACAGTTGCGAATCCTATGTTCTTCTTAAATTTTATAATTAGCTGTTTTTCCTAAATAATCTCAATCTCGATCTTGTGTGTGTATGTACGTTAGTTGCAAGGTTTACATGCCAGCAAATGGAGAACTGGCTGTGAGTCACAATGCCCTAAGGTCTAGATGCCAAAAATGGGTGAACAGAGGTGTACAATTGTATATGCGCTGAAAGTTCTAAGCACCAGAACACGTAGAAGGGATAGTAGACCATAGGTGATCACAAGGATCATAAGGTCTGGTGTTGAGACATAGGACAGCATGTACATGTGAGAGGTCTGAATGCCAGCAGCTTGAGAGGCCTGGATGTTGTTTTTTATTCCTCTAATAAATTCAATAATTTGTGAGCATGTGTATATTGTAATTCACTAGGAAACTTGAAAGCGTGTTGACTCACAGACAGGAGGAGACCTGCACCTGGAAAGAAAGACTAAGGTCTGAGCCAGTGGCTGGGTAAGGTCGAGACATAGATACAACCTGGTTTCATCTGGGACAGTTGATTTTTTTCATAGAAGAAAATAGTTATACTTTGGACTCGGGGAAAACAATGTTGAGAACAGTGTTTTAATTGTTACTGAGAGTGCTGCACAGAACTAGAGCACAGAGTGGACAGAACACAGAGCACAGAACCAAAGTTTCAACTTCTTGTGGTGCCCTGCCAGCAAGGGTGTTGGGGGGCACAAGTACCTGGAGGGAGATAGAAACAGGACAGCTGACCTAAACCGTCCAAAGGGATATACCACACTATACACAGCCATGGAACTATAAAATGAGGGAGTTGGATGAGGGAGGTCTGCTGCTGTTCAGGGTCTCGCTGGGCATCAGCCAGCAGGTGAGCAACTGCTTTGTTTAACAACTGTTTTGTAAATATACAGAAATATTATTATTACTACTACTATTTTTCTCGTCCTTTTGTTTCTGTCATAGTAAATAGTCACTATCTCTACATACTTTTTTTCTGATTCTCTCCCCCATCCCTCAGGGCGCAGGGTTTGAGTAAATAGTTCTGTGGTGCTGAGCTGCCTGCCAGGATCAACCACAACAGGATATTAGTCAAAAATAAGGCCTACGCTAATATTCAAACTATCTGTGAATGTGGATGTGTTTGTGAATCTAGAAAGTGGGATCATGTGCATTTTCACTAACAAATTTCAGCCCTGAGGAGAGGAATAGCCCCATTTTTCTGTGTGTAAGATTTCTGGTAGAGTTATACCTGAGAGCTGTTAAAAGCAGTCAGTGTGGCTGACCTTGTTGGTGTCTTCTGTGAATGAGTATGTCCATTTCTGTGGGATACACACTCAGCCTTGCAAAGGGTGAGAGCAGCAGTCATATCCAGCAGAAAGGGATAGGCCTCAGGGGGCTTTCCTTTGCAGTTTGTTTGTGGAAACTTGAGTATTCAAAAAAAAAAAAAAAAATCTGGTTCCCCATGATAAACATTAAATTATTGAGCACTAACAATGTACTCAAGGATCCAGACCATTTAATTTTGAAGAAAATTAGCATTGTATAGCTTGTTCTGTTGTGGCTTTCCACATTTAAAACTGGAACTTAAAAGATTTAAGTTTCAGCTGCAGAGTACTACTTCATAAAGTTCCAGTAAATGTATTTAAATTAAAGGCATTTATCAAGGAGAGTAATTTCCAACTGATATTTTGAACACTCCATATATTAATTTCAGGGAACAAGTTCAGACATCAAACGACAGTAGTTTGATTAACTTTTTGAGAAACACAGTCATTTTATAAAGTATATTAAATCAATTGCTTCATTCTGATGAGGGACAAAGTGTCATAATGAAACAATTAGATTGTAAGTGATTAAATGAATTGATCAAGAATGTATTTGATCATAAAACCTCATGTTTCATAACATATTGAAGAAATATTGCCATTGGCCTTAGCAATTCATTATGGACATGGTATTGGTTTTGATTTAGGAAGGACTATGGTGTATCATAGCCTTATATTTTAGATTTTTCTGGAAAGAGGAAACAACTCCTATTTATTAATATTCCCTTTGGATTTCACTTCACATACTTAGAGTAATGTAATTTATTTAGTTTATTAATTTAGTCAAACAAAGCAGCTCACTTTCTAAAAAACTGTCTGGGACTTACTACTCATTAACCTCAAAACCTAAATCATTTCAGAAAGGACATGCATTAGGCTAATAAGTATGCGGGTAGATCGGATTTGGGGACACAAGGAAGTGGCCTCAAGTTGTGTCAGAGGAGGTTTAAATTAGATGTCAAGAAAAATTTCCTCATGCAATAAGAAATTAGAACAGGTTGCCCAGAGAAGTGGTAGAGATGCCATCTCTGGGGTTATGTAAGAGTCATGTGGATGTGGTACTAGGGACATGGGTTAGTGGTGGACTTTGTAGTGCTAGATGCTAGTCAAACCTGAGGATGTTTTTTTTCCAACATAAATGACGACCTCATAAAAATCTGCATGGCCATCAATAATGTGACTTGACTTTCATGTTGCTGTCACCACTGCTGAAATGCACTACTCACCACCTTGCTGTGCTCACATTCACTGTTTGGCATCCATAAACAGCAAACATTGATGAATGTTAGTGGGTGCCAATTTTTCCACATGGAAGAATTAAATCCCTCATCTCTGCCTCTTATACACAATTCCACATCAGACACATTTTGTCAGATTGCCCCTCTGCTGCCATCTGTCGCATGGCAACAAAATAGAACAGAATACTGGCGGGAATCAACATCACACCAACAGCTGCCTCTGATGTTGTTTTTTTTTTTTTGTTTTTTTTGTTTTTTTGCTAAAACAGAAGCAAAACAAAGTAATTTATATCTATTAATCAGTAATAGCATACTATTATTATTTTCCTAAGACTTACTGCAATCCTACTTTTAGTTTGCAGACTTAATCTAAATATCTTTATGAATACAGTTATATTTAGATTCAGTTACGTTTGTTTTCTGAGTTTAGACATTCTACAACAAAAATCAAAAAGCTTAACCATTATTTGCTAAAATTCAGATTTGATGTTTTGAACAGAGCACTGCTGATGTCTAGCACTTAAAGCACAAGAATTCCTGCACCTGATAGAGTCAAAGGTTTCTGGCCCTGAACCAATGGGCTCATGTTATCACAGAGGAATGTGAAATAATGAGAAGTCCAAATACCATTAGGTTTCCTTAATATTCCAAAACAAGAAGTACTAGACATATTAGAGAACTATGGGAAGAAATGGGAGGGAAAATTTGGATTTTACTAGAGAAGCTAAATGTATTCCAAATGTGAATTTAGAGGCTATATTCAACCATACTGCAGCATCGGTTGGTTAGGAGTCTGAACCTGCCTGGCTCTAGCACAGAGACAATCTTGAATGTGTAGAAAGAGAGATTCCCAGGTGTTCAGAAGTCTGTATCTTTCTTGCTACTCTTTTCAAGCAGTATGAGTGAGCAGGGAAAAACTAAACTATTCCACTAAAAAGACATGCTTCCATGACTGTAGCAGGGGAACTGTAAACAGGAACTTATGGAAGTATCACATTTAATTCATTAAATACTGAAAATTAGTAGCATAGAATTAGAAAGATTATCAACACCCAGATGCTATGCTGAAAATGGCCACGTTATATAATTATATTCATAAAATAGCCAAGTTCCATCTTCAAAACTAGTTTTCTTCTTTTTTTCACAAAGCCCTCCTAGAAAACAGTTTTTCACTCTGAATATCTTTTTGAGTGAGTAAAAACAGAGAATGCCAAATTGTCTATCAGATAAATCAGCATACAATTTTTCATTCTTTTACTCAAAATTTTATCCGATTAATCAGACTAAACTTTCCTTCTAACTTTAAATGTTGAGAGTCAGGCTTAACATGTCATTAAGTGCATGTCAGTTTTTATTTTGATATTTTATCTCTAGAAATACCATTTACATCTCAGCTTTAGACTGGTATATCATATATATTGGCCATCACTGCTCTCTGGAATCCACCACCTCGAGCTACAGCCCTGATACCAAATTTTCCCTTATAGTACCTGGTAATACAATGCAGTTTATAGTTTTATGTGCAATATACAACACATAAAAGTTATCTCAAATAAATGAGGAGGAAAGGTACCTAAAACACATCTATAAGCAGAATTTCTAGTTGAATAAGAACACAACCCTTTTTAAACCTGTTATAATTTTGAAATATTTTTTTAGAACTGCTCCAGAACTGCTAGTATAGCACTAGTTCATAAAAAGAAGTAATCAGTAAGTTTGACATCCTGTTTGCAGAGGTGTTTCTGCTGAGCAGACAGCAACATCACAGAGATAGCTGCTAACAATATTTCATGCAATTCACAATTTTGTACCTTCTAACAGTCATTCTGTATGCTAAACTATATTTCTGAGTATGAATATTTTTCTTCTAAATACTGCTGCAGAGAATCACATCAGTTATATCATTCACTGCTGTTGGTCATTGAAGAAGATAGCCTGAACAATTCCTATATGCATATATTTATACTGCATTCTAATCTAATGTAGCTGTTAGTACCTTTAATTTAGTTCACAAACAAAAAGTGCTCATGTTACTTAGTAAAGAAAAGCAGTGATGGGCCTTCATTTCAATGCTATAATGCTCTCAAGATATTTTACAGAGATAAAAGGCAGTTAATGAAAAGTCCTTAAAGGAAAATTAACCAATTCATTTTACTATAGAAATCTGCAACTAAGGGAAAAATAAAAAGGTTTGTATGTGCAAATATCTTTCAAAGCCAGACCAGTGGCTAAAAAGGGATAGCCATTCATATGTGCAGAACCACGTTCTCTCCCCTCACCCTGTGTGACTGTAAATGATGTGGAGAAGCTGTAGCTAATTGGATATAAAATTTGTTTACTTCTTAACATGAATTATATCAAGTTCACCTGGCTCTCAGAGATAGTTTAGTAGCACAATATGTCTTGGCATTACAATCCTAGGAGGTATTTGTCAGCTGGGTATAAGAAGAACTGTCAGAGTCCTTGGTATTTTAAACTTGCAGCATTGTTGGAAGGCCTGTTCATATTTCCTTTCAGTTTCACAACTGTTTCTGTTCTTCATCAGCTACTATCACAGTTTTGTAGACTTAGAAATTACTTTTCCCAATCAGCTGCTGATCCTCACTTGCTATTGTCCCAGATCTAGCATTTAGGACAATTAGGGCTGTTTGGCAGACCAGTTCTGGTGACAATATGCTTCATTACCGTGAAAGCAATGATGATGCCATGAGCACTGAATATGAATGTTATTGAAAGAATCAGACAAAACACACAGATATTTAATCAGTCACAAGGAGCAAAGTAATTCAGAAAAAGATACAATGTCTTCAAATGAGCCTTAGAAATTGCATTTTATTTTCTAAAAAGTATTCTAGAGTGCAGAACTACCCATTAAATACAAATCCAGAGGACACGTCCCCTGCAGTTCATCTGCACAGACAAGAAAAAACAATGAATGTCTAAACAGTGGCCTGAAAGTTTATTTCTCACTTGCCACAGATGTTTTGTGTAGCATTTTCTGCATATTGAAGATCAGCTGTGTCTGTGATTTTGAATACATTAATATTAAAAAAAAAAAAAAGCTTTTCCTACTTAACTTATGACTGAAACTTCTAAAAGAGTAAAGAGTGCAGCAGGAAAACTGAATGTATACCTGCTGCCTTTTCAAAGTTCTTTTCCTATATTACTGATTAGGAATTAATTAAATCTCTTTTACATAACTTGATTCTACTTTTCTATTACATGAGACCTTTTCAATCAGAACAAAGTTGAAATTTCCATCCACAGTGGTGTGAGTCCCCATTCTTGATTTATGTAATACAAATCCAGACTTGCAGTTCTATTAGTTCCCATTAAGCCTGAAATAATAATAATAAAATTCTTCTAGCACACTTTCTAAAGAATATACCTGTCTCTAAGAAACTCCAGTGCACATTAGTGGTAAAGAATAAAACAGAAGTAATTTGGTAGCTTTGTGAATCATCCCATCTGAGATCACCCTGCACTTCTGCTTCAGTCTGAAATAAACCGTCTTGTTTAAAATCCTAAAAAGAGCCTGTGCCTAAAATCTTCTTTGAGGTTCTTTTCTCAAAAATAGATTGGTCTAAAAAAATAGCAATTCTCCTTGCAAACCACACATCTCTTCAGTTTTTAGACATGGGTAAAGTAGGACCACTATTATATGAGCTTTCAAATGCAGAATTAGATTCACACAAATGATTTATTAATCAGATGTTACTTTCAGAGAATAAATATGCACATTAGAGTATGGTGCCATCTACAACAATCTGGATTAATTCATCAGATGAAGTTTATATTTTTCTAGAAAAATTCCTTAAGCATTTACAATTATTCTACTGGGATTAAACACAATAGAAGTTTTGTATACATGTCTATTTAATGCTTTTACACAATTATCATTCATGGACGCCTTCTGTCCTATTTTGTGCAAGTCTATGCAGAACAAAGCTGTTATGTGGAATAAACAGTTTAACTATCTTTTCCAGCCTTATTTGATGCTTTGTAGGTGAGCAGAAATTGTTGAAAAGATTATTAGGAAATTTTGAAAAAGGCCTATTTCTATTGGTTAAATAAAATAATGTCTCTTCCATTGTTTGTTTGTTTGTTTGAATGTGCACTAAGCCTCAGGGTGATATTTATCCCAAGTAGAATAGATTCAATTGTTCTAAGTCCTGAGAAGTTAAAGACAACTACTGCTTTCAGATTCCCGGTAATTAAGCAGTACTTAGCACTTCTTATTAAATTTTGTGAAATTTTCACAGCAAATCAGAGCAAAATTACAAATTTGGAATTTCTTAGAGAAAACTATTTCAAACTGGAATCCTTTACAATTTTCTTAGTCACATTTTTTTTTTCCCTTAAAAAAGTATATTTCAAGTTTTCATTTTGTATAGCCTTACAGGTATTCATAGACCAGTAAAAGCACTATTTATAAATTATTAATAATATTAGTTTATCATGTAGTGAGATGTCATGATGTATTGATAAAATTTATATGTCACCATGCAGTTTATCACAGAATAATCTAGTATTCAATATGTCCTATAGATAAATTTTAGATAAGTTTATTTTGTAAATTTTTACTTAAGAAAGGCTGGAGTTTATCTGAGATGAGCAGATCCATATGAATAAATTTAATCTGGATTTATCTGGACACTGATGTCTTGTTAAATTCTAAACAAATAACAATTCAAAACCTTTAAGATGGGGTTTATTGTGGTTCTTAAGGGAATCTTCTCGCTTGGTAGGTCAAGGACTTCGACTGAGTGACCCCAATAAGCCTCTGCTTGATTCTATTTAACCAGCAATTTAATTTGAAAGAGTATCTGTCCTTGCTGGTTATATTGCCAGTCCCATACGTCACTATGAAGTTTCACCTTTAAAAGCTGATATATGCCAAGATTCATAAAATGCTTGTATATTATTTGTAGATACTTTATATGTACTGCAATGAAGTAATAATTTGATCTGTGTATAGATAGCTTCAATAGTAATGCCTCTGTCTATTTCTTTGGAAACCACAACAGATAAATAGAGCAAAACAGCACTATTTGATGCAAGAAATTCCCAGCTATTTTCAACACAGTCACCACCATTAGCTTTGCATTTTCATCATCAATGAACAAGAGCCTGTGTGGAACACTGGCACAAATGTTAATGGCCATCTGGAATGTGGCTTGTCTTTCATGTCTCTGTTGCCACTGCTGAAACACACTACCCACTGCCTCACTATGCCCACATTCACTGTTTGGTGTCCTTAAACGTTCAGCAAGCATCAGAGAATGTCAAGAGGTGCAAATTTTTCTGCATGGAGGAATTCAGATACACATCTTCACTTCATATCCACTTCCATGTCCAGTGCCATTTTGTCAGACTCCCCCTTTGATTCCATCTTCACAAGGCAACAAAATGTAATGAAATATTGGCAGAAAGGTTCAGCCTCGAATGCCATTCCACCACCAGCCACCTCTGACATCATGGGCCAATACAGTAAAACACAAGGCATTACTTTCAGACCAGACCTTGTATATGGTGTTGCTAAAACAAGTGAAGTTGCCATTGGATTAAATTTGGCTTCCCATGGATAAGAGTAGATTCTGTCTTTCTATGCATGTAAGAAAATTAAAAGAATTAGTAGTATTTCTATATCAAATTATGTAATGACAGTAACTGCTTCTTATTTGTAGGTTTAAATATATTTCTATCCATTTATTGAAAGTCCCACAAAATCTGCAATTGCTTATATGAAAATTGATCTGAATAACACAAAAGAATAGAAAGTAGTCCTCTACTGAAAAACAAACAAACAAGCAGAAGCAGCAGTAGCTTCGGAACAAGGCTTAAAGAATTGATGTAGAGAAAGATTATTATCTAAGACCCAGTCTAGTCCTTTATTCACAGAATTCCTCTGCCATAATTATTTTTCAAAGACATTGTTGAAGCCAGTTATATTTTGGATACTACTGTCTGTCTGAGAAGGACCCCTCAAGAGCAGATGTATTAGCCTTACAAACATAATCTGCAGCACAGCTCAGGCACTGCTAGAGCACTGCCTCTAGGATATGCAGGGCACTGCACACCTGGCAGGTCAGCTTGCTGCCAGACATGCTAACTCAGTTTGTCCACAGGCTGCCTTTGAGGCATCTGCATATAGCAAAAATAAGACAGGAATGAGTCACAACATGACTACTACCACTTAAGATTACCATTTTAGAATGTTGGTTTCACATTCTTCCAAGCTGGCATAATATTCCCACTTTCATTATAGATAACATTCAGTTATACTCTAGCAAATAGAACTTTTGAAGGTCTAAATTGACTGTATTTAAGAAAGTTTGGCTTCTAAAACTTTTACATTAGGTCTATTCAAATTTAGTTATATCTGAGAGGGAATATGCAACTAGAACTGACCGCTGAGGCATTTAAGGACAACTTGAGAAAAAAAGCAACATAAAAATAAACAACTGCAAAGTATAATACTTTTCACTTCTACAAAAACAAATCACACATCAAAAGATCATGCCACTTTCTTAATCTCATCTAGGAGAACCTCTTCTTGTCATATTTATGTACTTTCTGTAGAATGGCTAGCTTGTGGTCTAGGTCCTCCAGTTGTCCCCACTATATCAATTATTTCACATCTAAGCTCTGTTACAAACATGTACCCAACAGTTTCAGTGCATAAAACTCAAGCCAGAACAGAGTATTTTATTTGAGTGATGCTGATTCCAAATATGATTGTGATATAGGATGAATTTGAATACTTTTGGTTGTTAATATCTTTTAGAAATCTGTGAATAGGGCTTGTGACTTCTCACAAGCCAGCAGGAAGTCCAGGCTCACACTCAGCTTGTGCTGTTTACATAGATAAAATGAGAAGACAATTCTCAATCCATGGAATACTCTTGCAATTCTGAATAAGAATGTGATCTACCTTGAAGGGCATGGACTTTAAGCATGAAGGCAGTGAACTTTCTGCACCACTTGGCTGAAGAACCACAGGGAGCTGTGTAACATAACTAATACAGATGGTGGAAATACGGTTCAGATGCCACAAACACATTGAGAATAAAATAACAGCTTACAAGGTAGAACAGAGGATCTAATTCAAAAACAAGAATAAATTCACTGGGAAAGGTACATGAAGATAAACTTACAATTTCAGTTTACCGTATAATATTTGACAATAGTTTGTGAAAATTCATCTTGTTTGCTTGAGCACGTTGGTCATTCCTCAACAAGGACAAGAAGAGGAAAGCAATGCATCTGTCTCACATGAAGCTATTCCTAGTTTTGAAATATGCATCCTTAAAACAGTAAAACCACACACTATGACAACTCACTATTGCTGTTCACTTTCAGAATGTTGTTGCGGGAACCCTGCATTGACTGAATCCACTTAGCATTCATTGTAAATATATTTAAAATAAACAGAAGGGTAAAGGCTAACAGAAGGCTAAATGCCATCAGTAATTGTAATATACTCTAAAACTACTCTTAAACTACTTCCTGAAGGACAGAGCCTCCAACAAAGCTCACATGAATTTGAATTAATGTTTACTGATTCTCACTGTTACAAGATTTTCTTTTGCATTCCTTCATTTTATTTATTTGTTTGCTTGCTTTGTGGCTGGATTTTAAATCACTTGACTCTTTTAAACCTCAAGTATATTTAAAAAGAGACTTAGGAATGTATTTTATCAATCCCAACAAAAAACATGGCTGTCCCTAAGGCCCTATTTCACAGGGCTTTTAAGCACTCGCCACTGGGACCAGCTCAAAAAAAAAAAAAAAAAAAAAAAAAAAAAAAAAGGTGCATTCTTAAATACCTTGCTGAACTAGCATTTCAATTACTGCTTATCAGTAATTATTTGCAAATAAGCTGCTAGATTGCAGTATAAAGTGGATTCTGTTCAGTGCTGGGATGAAGTCAGTTTTCCAGCCTCACTGTGGTGCTACACAGCACTAAGCAATCTCACTGTGAGACTGAGGATTGAGCCAGCAATGAAACAAGTAACAATTCTGACAGCACACTCACCAGGAATCTCCTTTAAAGGAAGGTAGTTAGCTAGTCACATCCTTGATGTGCAGGCTGTACTTTTGTTGAGAAGCTCCTTATTCATCCCACTGTAGCTTTACCACAAAATGGTATTATCTTTGGTTCTGTCAGATCTATGCCCACATCTCTGCACAGTAAATTTAAAGCACTAGTGGACCTTGATTTGCAGGCAGCATTGTTCCAGGAAGGCAGATCACAAACCCCTCTATTGTTCATGTTGAAGCCCCAAGCAGGCAAAAAGCTGTGATGTCATATAATCATGGTGTTCTGAGTATCACTTAGCAGTGTCAGCTCCTATAGAGCAAACATAGGCACCAAATCTGAGATGAAGAATTAAGATCCTAGCTTTTAGATGTTAGGCAGAATACATTATGATGTTATCCATTACACTAAGCTCCTCACATTTCTACTGCTAATATCTATATTATTTCTTCATAAGAGAACATTTGAATGATTATTTATCACTTTAAGTATCTGCACTTTTTCTACTAACCTTGTATCTTGAGCAGACTGCATGTATTCTATTGTATTGGTGGCAAACACCTGAATAACACAGCAAATCACAAAGTTTGTAAACAATTACAATGACTTACAGCAGAAATGTAAGATAAAATATTATATAAAAATATGCAAACTTGGGAATAGTTATGAGGTTATTCATTCTGCTTTTTTGAAATTCTATGAATATTACCTGTTGAAAATATCACATCATATAAATGATGCTATATATTCTCTTCTGCTCTTCCTAAAGGTGCACACAATGTATTTGCACTAAGATATTTCTAAAGGTTATAGGATTATTAAAAAACATAACAAAGCAGACTTTATCAAGTGAGGTTAAGCTTACTACTGTATCCACTTGCAAGGCTTCCCTCACAGGAAAGGAAACATTAATGTTTGCACATTTTTGCTTTTTGAACTTACTGGAAAAGGAGCAACAATGACAGAGACAATAAAATGAATAATACTTTTGTATTGGTCTCATAGAAGCAGAAAGAATGTTAAGTATATTATGTGTCAAACTGGCAAATACACACGTGAGAGTGCTAAGATTTTGCCTTCACTATGGAAAAGTCTCAGGCTTTTCTCAAAATATTTGGAGATGAATCTTTCATCTTTGACATCAAAATGGATGTTCAGTACTCATATGCGAGTTATGAATAGGAAGGCAGAAAAGTAAACATATTTTAAAAGTTCTTTTTAAACTTAAATGAAATAGGTGAGCCGAAATAGAGATCTGGCATAGAGATGCTTCCATAATAAATAATACCCTGAAGAATATGTATCCGAAGCTCTAAACATACTTTTCTTGGAACTTATTCAGATTCTATTATGCTAAAGGAGAGAGAATTAATTTCTGACTTTATACACATTTACATGATGTCAGGCTATTTTAGCTTGAAATAAGCAATGGTGCAAGCTAATACCCATCACTAGGTTGCGTTTTCTTTTTTTTGTCACAGAACTGTCAGAAGCGTGCTGGGGCTTTTTCAGCACCTCACCACTCTCTTGGTAAAGGACTTCCCGCTGATATCTGACCTAAATCTTCCCTCCCTCAACTCAAAACTATTTCCCCTTGTCCTGCCATTATCTACCCTTGTAAAGAGTTAACTTCTTTTCTGTCTATAGGCTCCCTTTAGGTACTGGAAGGCTGCAATGAGGTTGAGTAATCATACAAGATTCTATGTAATGCTTGTAATCATACAAGCTTGTATATGCTAGTATATGCTTATATAAGCTACAATGCGCTTCTAATCATACAAGCTTCTATGATGAAAATTAACTCTATCCACAAACAAAGCGGGCACTCCTAAGGCCAATAGAAAATATTTTCTCTACCATCTCTTGCCCAACATATGAAGTTCCCAAAACTTCCCACCTGCCACACTTTAGCTTGTTACAAAGTGATGACAGTGCATGAAGTAATGTTAGTGAAGAAATAAGAGAAATACCTGCTGAGCTCAGTAAGTGAAAACTAAAGAGGTAAGATGAACAAAAGGAGCTTAGGAATGAGCTTTAATTCCACCATCTGGATCAACCTCCTGCAGCTCAGCTTGGCAACTATCCCTCATTTCTGTGCCTGCTCAGATTCACTTATTTTCATTTCCTCAGTGGCAGTTGCACAAGCATAAAGAACAATTTTTATTTTTTTTTTTTCTGCAAGGATTTACAGTATTTCTTCAGCATTTTGTTTATCTTATAATATTAAAAGTCTCCAAACATTGTGGTTTCATCCATAAAAGATGTTCTTTCTTCATGAAGCTCAAGTTCATTCTAGTTATGCTCATGATGTAGTGTCCTCATCCTCTCAAGAGCACTAGACTTAACTCACATCAGCGGGTCCTTTATTTTTGAACAGCCATATTGAACAGCACATTCTACAGTCTTCCTTAGTTTGTAATTAATTTTGGGTCTCTCTGACCGTTGCTCTTTTCTGGTTCATGGAACCCATGAAATTTTCAATCCATAGAGAGTTACTTAACTGATTCCTAGTAGCTATTTCATTTTCTACAGCAAATAAACTATCTAGGTAGCATCTATACTTCAGCCATTTGAAGTAGTTTCATACTCAAGCCTTCAATGTTCTTATTAAAAATTATTTCCATCTTTCTGTATGAGAATGGCAAAAAAGATAAGATATTTCAGAAATTATCAGTCCAGTCATGTCACAAAATTAGTATTCATATTCCCTCTTCTTACAGGACTCAAAGATAGCAGCAGGAAACCCTCATGGCATTTTGTTTTTATTTCTGATTTTCTTCCTACATTAGATTTCTTCCCATCTTAAATTTCACCCCTTCCCCTAGATATATAATGATATAAAGACATGCTCACAACTCACAGCAATAACAGTGGCACTTTTGTTGAAGTCCAAACTCCCCTTGCAATTATGCTGTAGATTTTATCTTTTCATCTGATTGAAAGCTCATTGAAACCAATAGAGAGTCTGTCAATTTCTGTTGCAGAACTCGTTCCAGATTATTTTTTCTCAGATGTATTATAAAGTCTTTTTCTGTAATGAGAATTTATTGTAGTTTCCTTTCCACACATCACTCAGTGGTTGTACCTCGTCAAAGAACTATAGGTGTTCCAATTAATTCCCTCAACAATGTAAAAAAAGTCTGAAAGAGTTAATGACAACTATAAAACATTACATGGAATAGGAAATACTTCTAAATGTGCCTGACAAGGAATTAGAAAGGCAGAGAAGAAATGAAATTGAATTGAACTGACAGCTCCTGAATAGAAACGATGGTGCTGCAACTTCCACTCACTGACAAAATTTTGCGCATAAGTCTGTAAATCCATGTTTAACTCTACAAGCAAATAAAGGTCTGTAATAATGAAACAGTTAAGAATGCAAATATGTTGTTGGTATTTTTAGAATTGGTGGAAATTGAGAATGGTTCTAACTGGCTGCAGCAATCTGAGAAAGAGGTGGTTTCCCAACCATATGATAGAGAAAGCCACGTTAACTATCTAAAGTGAGAGTACCTATATTTTCTCTTGCACCACTTCTAGGGGACGAGTTAGAGGAGTCAGGACTGAAGGAGTAAAGTTAAGCCCTGGAAGAAGGGGGCAGCTGGAGCGAAGGTGGTTTGTTTGCTTTATTTATTGTTATTTCTAATTGTCCTACTCTATTATTAATTGGTAACAAATTGAACTAGAGTTTCTCAAGCCAAATCTTTTTTGACAGTAATGGTAATTGATGATCAAAAATGAATTGATTCCCTATCTTTATCTTGACTCATTAACTTCTTCCATTTATTTTCTTCTCCTGTCCTGTTGAGGAAGGAGAGAGAGTGGATACCTAGCAACCAACCAAAGTTAACCCACCCAATCCAAAATATCTTCGTCTATTATTTAGACTTCCCAGTCCCAAGAGACTTATGGTTTGAATTACTACTATCTTTTTCCACATACATCCTCCTTGTGAGTCTTCATCTATTTTACCTTTCTCTGTTCTTCAAATGTAAACGAAGAAAAGACAATTGTTTGAGTGCTGCTATTAAGGGAGAAGGCAAAGAATAATCTTTAGGCTAAAGATGTCCAGATAAATTTTATTCCACGTCTCCTAATTTGTTTCTTCATCAGATATTTTTTTCTTCATACATACTTCAGATGTGCCTATATAAACATTGATTCCTGTTTAGACCAAAATAGGTACTTTCATTCCTTTTTCAGTCTAACAGAGAACAAAATAGGTACTTCCACTTCTTTTTCAGTCAAACAGAAAACAATAAAAAGATCTCTGAACTTTTAATTGCATGTTAAAATGTAGGCTTCAAGCCAAGAGTTTGTACAAGAACTGCAAAGATAACAAGCAGACGAGAATGGTGACAGTTTCTAAAGCTGTTCCTCTCATATAAACTACTGTTTATGTCATCCACACTGCTTTTGGCAGGAACATACAGCAGTTAAAAAGTGCTTATCACGTTGCAAATAGAAAACACCCCCTCTGAAAGCTGAAACAAGTAGTTGTATGAATACATTCTTTGAAAACAGCCAGAATAAAGTTCCTCATTTGGCATTCTTCTAATTAAGTCACTTTTTTCTTCTTCCTCATTTCTTCTTTTTCCTTTTTTTCTTTTTTTTTTTTTTTGTTTGTTTAAATATAACTTTGTGTTTTGTGAAGTCTGTAGAACGGTAGAATTCTACAAATACCATTTGTAGAATGGTATGACATAAAAACTTTAATCCCAACTATTATTGTGTGCTATTACATATTTTTTTTTTTTCCAAAACAAATCTAGAGAAAGCAGACTTTTCAAATTAAAATAACCCTTTAAAAATAGGAAAAAAAAAAAAAAATAGTAGTTTTGAACAAAAAAACCCCACCCAAACAACTGAAAATTTAAAAAAAATAAAGTACTAATATCTTTGGGATCTAATTGTAACTTGTTGATCTTGCTACATGCTTGCCCTGTCCACAGTTCTGATAGCATTAATGCACACATTCACATGTACTTATTTGCAAACAGTCTAGCTACTTACAAGGTAAATCAAACATATTTGAAAAGTAGGTGAAATTAACAATACTATGATATGCTTAGAATATAAAATATTCCTCTGTTAACCTGAAGTATTTTGGATTAATCTAACAAAGTCAACAGCAAAAAAAGAATGCACATTCTGACCATGGCTTGACATATTCTTCTGCCTGATAAAGCTAAATATTTTAAAGTCATTCAAAGCCATGTTTTTCTTTCATTTTTACCATAGCCTTTCTATTGGTTTATGGTGACCTTTGAAGAATTTGTAGATATCAGCTGATTATAGTGTTGAATGGCAAGATAAATTAGAGAATGTGAGCCCAATAACAGAATAAGGATATAAGGATTAAGAGAGAAATTCAGATAAATATATACTATATATACATCCCTTTCTTTTCCTTTTTTTCTTATAACATATACACATATATATATATATCCTTTTTTTTTTTTTTTTTTTTTTTTTTTTAACATTTCCTTTCAGAAGTTCCTTACATAAAAGCTTTCCAAAATCAAATATATACACTACTGACATTTGGAATATTCTCCTTCCATACTCCTGAAGAGAGCTTAGCATTTGCTATTGTCACACAAATCCTCTGCAACCAATACTCTTTTTACTGAAACACTACCTCACCCATCTGGTATCATTAATTAACAGAGTCTTTGCATGGACAAATATAGACCTCTGAGTTTAAGTGCATATGCTATTGCCTTCAAATATTACTTCAAGGGGAAAACTGTATTCTCTTAATTTTATATATAGTAGAACTGTAAACACTAACTTCTAAATACCAGAAAATAGGGAGAAAAGTTTAGAGGGAAAAGAAGAATCAATTTAAAAAAATGGTATTTCCTATCACAACAAAGGCCAGTACTTGACATTCAAACTAAATTTCTCATAAGACTGTTTTCAGCTGCTAGTAGTTTTTAACGCTTAAATTCCACGTCATCCCAAATGTTCCACTGACCTGAAAACCTCACAGACTAAGAGTGACCATTAAAGGAAAAAAGTATAAAACATCTGCAGTTATTTTTTTTTTTCTTAAATATATGGATAAATAAGCTATATTTTCTAGTATATAAAATATTTATTTTATTCTACAATGACAATCTAAAAACTAAGATTCACTCTAAACTGATGATATCTCTTGATGCTATCAATATTAAGAGTGTACATAAAAGGAAACACATACTGCATAATGAAAATAGAAAGTAGTAAGCACATTCGAAAAATAGAATTTGAGATTCTAATTGACACAATTACACAGCTTGTGTGAAGATCTTTCTCTTTTCCTTTTTATTTTAACAGAATGTGTAAGTCTACACGATTCTTTTTTCCCACCACTCTACATCATGCAAATATATATTCTAGAATTTCATAGACACCTCAGTATCTGTAAATTTGACTGAAACAATGGTGATTTTGGTGCTTACTCATCCTACATTTTCTCTAATTTTGTATTGAAAGATTATTACATTAACACATTTTCTACTATGTACAAATAGTAGTTCAGAACACATTTGAAATCATTAAAGTTAATTATACTACTAAAATAATACAAAATTAGTATATATGAGTTGATACAGTCTTAATGGAATAAAACCTGCATTATTTCTCTTGCTTGGAAGATCTCTTGCTTAAAAGCTTATTTTTTTAGAAATATATATGTAGTCCACAGATATGTAATGCTCTACCATATTAAGATTATACTGCATTAACATTATGACTTCTGGAAAAATAGGAACTTGCTATGAATTAGCTGACTGTTTAATCAACAACAACAAATTAGTGTTTCATCAGTAATCATAAAATCTTAATTTCTACTCTCCTTGGAATTCTGTTTTTCGTTGGATAATTTGTTTGCAATGTATATTTCATTGCAAAGTAAATATATCCATATTCATAGCAAGAATCAGGAAAACCAAACAACCATGTGCTCAAAACCGTTATTTAAATGATGAGTTTAGTCTCATAAATAACTCCAGAGAGAACTAGATCAAACATTTATTTCTCATGAAGATCAATGCAATGTCATTAAGAAAAAAAAAAAATGTAGCTTAATAGCATCTATTTGTCTGAACAGCTAACGATGGAACTGAGAAATTAGTTTTTGAGTTCATTATAATGTAGAGCTAAATTCAGTGAATTATGGAAAGTAGTGTATGCTACCTGGGGAACATGGTCTCTATTTCAGTGCCTACCTTTAACAAGAGGCTGTGAGACCTCACCACCACAGTATCTGTACTAGAGGAGAATATGCTCAAAAAGACTATCTATGTAAGTTTCTAAGCAGAAATAATTTATTAAGACGTAAGAAAAGAATGGCAAAAGGGAACATATTTTCAGGAAAGCAACTCACAAAATCATAGAAATGACATTAAAGAGCATAGAATCATAGAATCTCTTGGATTGGAAGGTACGTTAAAGACCATCCAGTTTTAACCACCTTGCCATGGGCAGGGCTGCCGTTCACTAAATTATGAATCCCAGGGCCCCATCCAACTTGTCCTTGAACATCTCCAGAGATAGAGCATCCACAGTTTCTCTGGGCAACATGTTTCAGTGACTCTCCACTTTCTGAGAAGAAATTTCCTCCTGCTGGCTTATCTGAATCTTCATTCTTTTATTTTGAAACCATTCCCGTTTCTCCTGTCACTGTCAGTTCCTGTAAGAAGTCGCTTTCCCTCCTTTAAGTGCTGAAGGGCCACAATGAGGACTTCCCAGAACCTTCTCCTCTTCAGGCTGAACAAGCAGCCCAACTCCCTCAGCCTGTCTTTGTAGGAGAGATGCTCCAGCCCTCTTACCATCTTCTTGCCCTCTTCTGGACCTGATTCAACAGCTCCACTTCTTTCTGTGTGTGTATCCAGACCTGGATGCAGTACTCAAAGAGAGGTCCTCAAAAGGGCATAGTGGAGGGGGACAGTCACCTTCCTTACCCTGCTAGCCACTTTCCTTTTCATGCAGGCCTTGTTTTTGACCTATTCCATCAGTTTCCTTGCAGTATTTTTAAGTTTCCGTTCTACAAACAAGCAAATAGTAAACAGTATGTAAACAACAACCTTTTTCTAAGAAACAGCTCCAAGGTTTCAGATAACTGAAAGTGCTTTGTGCATGAAAATCATATTAATACCATCTTGCTGAGTCCTTTAAAGTCATTGTCAGGAAAGTTCATTTCCAATATCGAAGTATAACTGCTTCCTATTTGGCAGAGGAGAGACTCTTCAAGGTAGTTTTTATTCACCAGAGATTTCTTCATGCTCCTGTGGAAGCAAATGACAGGACACATATTAAACTGCAGCTCTGTGATGGAGAAAAGTAAAGTGCTTCACCATGATCTCCTATGTTTCTCTTCCCCAGTCCAATTCTAGTCACCTCAGCAGAGATCAGCCATAATAAATCAGCTTTGTGCTCCTTTCAGCAATGGTGAACAATAAATCAAAATAATTCTCTCACTGTTCAGAGAGATTTCAATTCTTAGGAGATTTTTAATCACAGCAGAGAGGCAAGAGTGTTAATGAGGTCTATAAATTACCTTAAAAGAGGGTAATTATGTCCAGAGTTGTAATAAAGGCTGAGACAGCTAATATCATTAAAGCAATTAAACACTTTTTTAGATTGTGAAGATAAATTAGAACTAAAATACTACTGTAAACAAGGGAGCCATTTATTATGAAACAATTAATTAAATAGTGGACTCAGCTAATGCTGCACTGGCTTAAACAGGTTCTGTGAACTCCATTCTGATTTTGTAAAGTAACAAGGCTAAAGAACAGAAGTTGATTGTTATTACATTATCATCACATGAATCAATGACCAGCATCTTTACTTGCGCTCTTAATTACATTCTGTTCAATGCAATTATTATAATTTCTTCTTAACTAGCTTCTGTTCATCTTTTTTCTTGTCTAGGATTGTCTGTCCTTACCATTGTTTTCTTTAATCTCCGTGTCTAAAATGAATAGAATCTTATCACAGGGAAAAAATAATTTAAAAAAAAAAAAAAAAAAACACAAAAAACATGAGCTTTTCTGAATGCGAAGTTACTATCAGATTTCCATGGATACATGGAATCATCACAAAACAATTAGAACTAGGAGAGTCTGTCATGAGAAGAGGTCATATAATCTGAATACTAGAGGAATTAGTAAAGATTTACTTTCTTCTATTTAATCTATAATCAGTTATAAGTAGAAATAGAAGCTTCATTGTTGAGTACCAAATAACCCCCTCTTGGTGTACAGGATCAAAATAAGAGATTTTTTTTTTTTTTTTTTCCAGCAATAGGTAAGGTACTTCTCCTTTCAGTACAGTGGCAAACTTTGTTAGGAAAAGGGAGAAATTTCTGCATTGATTTTGCTTATACATTTGTGGCTATCACAACTTTAACAGGGAAAACAGCATTTGACCTTCATCAGCCAAAAAATAGCATAAAATCAAATTTTTTAAATTGCTATTCTAGTAATAAAACTGCTTGATTTTGGGAAGCAGATACTTAGGAGATGCAAGAGCCTAGTAGCATAGGAGAATGCTCTAGCCAGCCATATGTGGGCTACTTAGGAAAAGAAATCAAAGAGGCAAGTGTGATAGTGTCACAATATTTTGTGGGAGGATTAAATATTTATGGGGTCAGAGGAATCAAGCAAACACAAGCACAGTTGACTAGCCTAAGAACTGAGACACTCACTTAATAATGACTTAATAATTCATGTGATGTTTGTCTCTAGGAGAACTAAAAGGACAAACTTCTTCCTTCCCAAGGCAGTGCCCAGACTCAGAGCACTACAGACCTGTGTTCTTTTTGTTCCAATGAATATTTAGCTATTCTTTGAAAAGGAGGACAGCTTAATTGAGCTGTTCTACAAGACTCCTTTCAGCTGGGCAGAAGATTCTTTCTGTGCTCTTGGATAAAAATGAGACGAAAGCAACACCATATGTAATGTTCTAACAAACTGTAAAAAAAAAGTTCTAATATAATGCATAGGTCTATATTCAGTACTTTATTCTACGGGTGGTTTTTTTTGTTTGTTCCTTTTTTTATCATACCAGGACTGTGTGCTGTGATTTCCTTTCTGAGGTTCCTAACTTTCCATCTGCACTATTTAGAAACCATAGTACCATTCCTCTAGGGTCTGATCCTAATGAAAGGTCCAAGCATTCAAGCCCACAACACAGAAGACATAAAAACTGTGTAAGCACCTAGATAATAGACTAATATGTGCTACTCAAGTTAAGTACTGGATGTCCTTAGTGTCTTGTTATTTGCCAACGTCATATACATGCTCTGTAAAGATACTAGAGTACATAAATATTTTAGATCTCTAATCTTTTTCATATACCCAATATCCTGGATCGAGGCTTACTTTCCTATCTTTTGTTTCAAAAAACTGCATTTTACTTGTATTGTAAAAATGCATAAAATCTCTTTTGAGATGATAACTGCATTTCAGTCCACAACAGTGTTCAATAGCTCTTCTACATTCTGTAAAAACATGATTATATTAAAAAGATACTGTAGGTGTATCCAAGTCTACTTATCCATGAGTATATGTATCTATCAACACAACTTTAATATTTTTTTTAAATGATTACCAGAGGATGTAATCAAAGGAGAAGTGACAGGTGTCTCTCAAAGAGATGATCTTAATAACCATATAATTGGTTGTCAAAACACAGGATGAATACAAAAGTCTACATGTATTTCAACTAATGCTAGACATTTAAGCGAAGTGCCAAAGTAAGAAATCTAGAATCCTTCTATACACAATGAAAAGAGAGGTACCTGGAAGCATAGAAATTCTTAAAAGGGCAAGCTACTTTTTCTGTTTATTGCCTACACAGTTGAATAATGTAAATGGACTCCAGATTTAGAACTCTGTAACCAAATCAAATGGAATCTAATTTAATCTCTGAAGTATCCTCTTAACAGCAAAGAAAAACAAGTGAGAGGAAATTAATGAAGACATAAATTTGTACTAGAATCATGCATATTTTATGTAAATTTCCAAAATTTCAATAAACAACAACAACAAAAAAGATAAAATCCCTTAAGACTTCTTTTTCTAAATATATGTCCCTTTCTCTGTTTAGCAGAGGAATACTACTTTTCTGATACAGTCTGATTAACAAGGTAGACTGACAAGTATTACATTTCTTGGCTACACAGGAGTATCCTCATCATTTTGAGATCGATGCTGCTTTTATGTTCCATATGAATTAGTCAAAGGTCAACAAGCGCTCTGACCTAAACATCCCAATTTTTATTTTTATTTATTTAGTTAGTTATTTTGATCACAGCAGACATTTAACCTGTCTCTACTCAGGATGAAATTCTGTGAGGCTGCTGAGCCAACCTAAAAATTTAGTAGTTCTTTCTTATGTTTTCTCTAGAATTTCTCATCTCCTTTGAATGAGATTCCAACTTTGATTTCCGTACCTGTTCAAGTGTCACCATACATCACATCTCTTTGTAAGCTGACAAAACCTCCCAAGCCCATTAGAAATTGAAAACCAAACAGTAGTTTTCTAGGCTTCTGAGTTAACTTTGTGAAGACAGTGTGAGGATAATAGTAGAGTATCCAATTGGGAGAGAAGAAGGACTGGTGGGATAGTCTGGTGCACTACCAAGTTTAGGTAGATTGAAACAGGCTCGCCTAACTTCACTCATATCACAGACATTACTGCAATAAACTCATGCATTTCACCTCCAATTTTACTTATGAATAAAACAGAAGACAGACCAATATTTAAGTTGCACATAAAGAAATATAATACAGCAGTCATAATGCATGCAAAGCCATGTGAGGAGTTATTTTTATTTTCCTCCAGACTTAAGCTTTAGAAGGTTGAGGGGTAGAGGAAAACCTCTATTCAAGAAGGAATGGATTGCAATGTCTTGCAGTGGGGAATTGCACTGTGTCTGAGCGCTGCTTAGTTAGTGATTTGAGAATATTAATACTGTATGAAACAAAAGGTAATTGTAGGTTGTTTTTTTTTTTTTTTTTTTTTTTTTTTTTTTTTTTTTTTGTATTTGCTAATTGCTAACAGCTATTAGACAACTGACTGGCTGAGTGTTATAATGAATATCCATGTTGTAAAGAGAATGTGTAGGCTACTGGATAGCTTATTTTATTTATTTATCAAGCAATCTTATAAAAAAATGTATGGTATAGAATGAGAAGTTAGAAAAAGAACTTTCCAATTCTAAATTTCTAGTTCTAGAAAAATTTATAAAACAACTTTCATTTTAATTAAACATTTTTTTGCAGGCAAGCACATTACAGTATTTTTAAGATAATATCCATTGAAACATGTTTACACAGATTTATCACAGAAAATACAAACAGTACAGATTTTGCATTTAATGAACAATAAAAATATATATAAGTTCACTTTTGTATGTGTATTACTGAATAGTTATTGAAGTACTTACTCGTTTCAAAAACTTAACAATTCATAATTCTAATACATTTAAAGTCATTTGAATAGAAGCCGTATGATTTAAAGTTTCTCAAAATTTCGACAGACATTTTTTTTTTTAAATAGCTAGGTTTAAAAGGACGTTTGCTGTTCAGAAAGACAAGCTACTGATTTCTACGTAGGATTTTCCAAACTAAATGTGGCAATTCATCCGTCTTGTTCTGCAACCTGCCTAAAGCAGTTACTAGTGTCTTACAGAATAGTCCTAGGGGAATAAAGAGAAGACAAAAAATTCTCAGGACACAGTCTAGTAGCCAGTGATGTACATTCAGTCAGATTCAGAGTGACATTTCATAAGTTTCACTTGCTCTTAAGGTGTTCTCATTTTCATTTTGCCTAAATTGTGTACACAAATTTAAGATTATTTATAATCTGTAAAAACTAGGATAATAAAGCAATAAAGACATCCATGCTAAGAATTAATTTAAGTGGTTTACTGCTATCAGTCACTGAGCTAGTTTAGTGCTCACCTTGTCCAGCTTCCAACTGGACTCACTCAACAACAGTTTGCTGTTTATTAATTACAACTCTCCAATATAACAGGTGCCCCGTGCATCTCACCCTGTTTGTATTCTGTCAGGCTGGTATGCCTCGTTCTCATATGCACACAGCAACAAAACAATTACTGCTGAAAGCAGGTGTATTATTAACTGTGCTATGAAAAATTTTTATTCTGGTAGAAAGTCAATGAGTACTTGAAAAGGGTAATGTTTAATAATATTCTGTTAACAGATCATCCATTAGAAATGCCAGTTAAAGGAAAAAGTTAATCTGAGATCTGCATTTTGTACTCATTTGCATAGCTGTACTGAAATCAATAACCCTATACAGGAACCTAAATATCTAGGTTAAAAAATGCTGGCCCGAATAACAGACAGAATGATAAACAGAATGACTGTTTGCTCCTTGGTCATTTGTGAAGCTTGCACGAGTTTTCATCTGTCTCTTAAAATACAATTGAATTTCACAAAACAGTAGTTTGAATTATCAAAACAGATGTTATGTTGCTCATGAGAGACCTCCCTTTGATGGCACAAGAATTTAAAAGGATTATGTTCCCTGCTAGTATCCCTTTGGAAGGGGATATAAAAGTAACAAAATCTGTAAAGAAACACAGAATCACAAAATCATAGGCATTGGAAGAGATCTCTGGAGATCATACAGTCCAACTCCCCTGACAAAGCAGGTTCCTTACAGTGGATTGCACAGGAAAGCATGCAGGGGTCTTGAATATCTCCAGGGAAGGAAACTCCACAACCTCTTTGGGCAGCTTCTTCCAGTGCTATATCACCCTCACAGTAAAGAAGTTTTTCCTCATGTTATGATGGAACTCGCATTTCAGTTTTTGCCTCTAGCACTGTTGATGAGTACCACTGAAAAGAGGCCAGCTCCACTCACTTGACTCTAGCCTCTGAGATTTTTAGAAGTGTTGATATCTCTCTCAGACCTCTATTCCCCAGGCTAAACAGCCCCACCTCTCAACCTTTCCTCATAAGGGGGATACATCAGGACCTTTATCTTTATGGCCCTCTGCTGGACTCTCTCTAGGAGTTCTCTAGAAGTTCCACGTCTTTCTTGAACTGACTAGCTCAAAATTGGACACAGCATTCTAAATGTAGCCTCACCAGGACAGAGTAGAGGGGGACAATCACCTCCCTTGACCTGTTGGCAATGCTCTTTTTAATGCATCCCAGGATCCCATTGGCCTTCTTGGTCACAAGGGCCACACTGCTGGCTCATGGCTAACCTGCTGTTTTGCAGGTCCTTCTCTGCAGAGCTCCTCTCCAGCAGGTCAGCCCCTCACATGTACTGATGCATGTGGAGAAATCCCAGTGTATAGGACTCTACACTTGCCCTTATTGAAACCTCATAATAGAAAGGAAAAGAAATGGGAAAAGAGGGAAAGAGAGAAAGGGAAGATTATGTCAACAGTGGGATCAAGCCGATATAACAGCTAATAATTAAAAAATGCAGAATATTTTTTCAATCTTTAAGAGCTGTATTTAAGTTCTTAGTTACATATATTCTCAACTTTGTTCCTTTGATTACTATACTCTAATGTGATTCTATATTAAAACATAGTGAAATGGTAAACAGGTTCCTAAATTTGCTATCTTCAGTTCTGAATTATGAGCATCTTAGAATTTCATAACTGTAAGACTGCATGAATACTTCTTCAAGGAAGAATAGCATTATTGTTACATTTTAGATGAAGCTAAGGAATAAGTTATAACTCTACAGAAGTACTGATATATTTACTTTCTTCAGTTTGCTAATTCTCACTGCTTTTTGCAATAGCTGTCCAGGTACAATGCAGGTAAGCAACAGTTCGTCTACCAGAGGTAACTTAAATCTCAATACTTAGAAAAGTATACAGTTGTGTATGTAAAAAAGTGAAAAACATTATTTACCAATTTAAAATGGAAACACTTCTAAAATTGACCGTATTCTTTCCTACTCCAGAGAACATTCATACTCTGGGGAAAGTGTCCATATTTTCCATTTTTCCTCCTTCTTCACTTACCAAGGGGAGTTGAAGAGACATAAATCATTTTTCTATGCATTTACACAGCTTATTGGTCAATGCCATGAGAGCATAAGATGGTATAAATCATTCTGTGGGTATTTATATTGTTTATTATTGAGAGTCTAGAATCCTGTACAAGTTCTACTGGCGACCTTCAAATGGAATAGATTTTCATGGCAGATTTTAGGTGAAATGTGAAGTTACTGACAGTGTTCCTTCATGCAAGAAATAAAAACAAATTCCCAGTGATGTTCTGGGGATGCAAATGTTTTATAGCGTTGAATGGAATTACTCAGGTAAGAAAAGTTATGCATGGGCTGATATGGTAAGTACGGGAACCTAATTTGTCAAGACCTCACTTTTACAAGCACTGTAATTCTGCTAATATAAGCATGTCATTCAGTACTTTCCAGATCTAACAGAGCCTGTGGATAGAAGGCTCCCTGTCTTATTCAGTGAGAAAGGGGTAGGTCTCAGGAGGAATCATTAAGGAGTCACTTAAAAAATAAAATTAAAAAAAAATGGGTAACAAGTAAAAATACTTTTTTTTCGTGAAGTCATCCATTCAATTGGCTTTCACCCCGCCCCCCCGCCCCCCCCAGGAGTATCACTCTGATATTTATCATCTGAAACGCTTTAAAAATCAGAATCATGGAATGGCCTGGGTTGTAAAGGACCTGGAAGATTATCTGGTTTCAACCCCCCTGCTATGGGTAGGGTTGCAAAATTACTAGAAAATTAGAAAATTACTTTGGAAGTTTCCTAAGGTGGGCATCAAGTCTAAAATATAATTAATAATTTAAGGAATTATTTTTGAATCAACATGAACTCATCCATTCTGTGGATATCATAATTTTAACTTCCTTTTTTAGTGGTTCATAACCCCTTATGAAAGATTGGAAGGGTAATATCTAATAATATAATTCTCTCGTTATTATCAGATGTATATTATCAAGTAAAGTCTTCCAATTTTCCTCCATTAAAACCACATGAAATTCACATTCAGATCAGTCTGAACATTTAGAGACTTTGAGAACAAGGCACAGACTGAGGTGTCCAGTGCTTCTCCAGAGAAGATGATACTTCTTACCACACTGCCAGCCTGTTGGATGGTTATGGAAATGGGAAGCGTGTGAAACAGAAACATAGAAGTGATGGAGGAGAGAAAGAAACAAAGAAAGAAACTTTTGCAATTCTTTTGTAGGAAAAGTTCTACTTGATCTGAATGTTTAAGCCATAAAAATTGTTTTGTGAAGCTGTTACAAGGTACTCCAAGGTGGGGATAGCTCTGAGTCATGTACAATGACAGTTTGATACTGAATTTACAAAAAAAAAAAACAGTCAACAAGTTTTACAAGACCATGGTGCTTCAGTTTCTCAGTTTCTCCCTAATTCATTACAATTCTGAAAACTTCAAAACTGACATTTTACTATGCCCAACAACAAGATACCGTGCAAGACTGAATCATTGTGCTTATGAATCTTGAAAGGAGGAGTTATTTTTACTCACTTATATTCATTCATTACATAAAAGTATTCAGATTTAGGGTTGACTGGCATCACTGACCTTCTAGTCTTCTTGTCTATTCTTTACCAACCTTATGCAGCTTCCCTGTGCAACTATTTAAGACAACATCTTCTGCAGCCTGTAGACATTCACCAAAGGCCTTATTTAGCTTCCTAGAAACATAGAGCAGCCTTTAACCGTGAAAACCAGCAGATGGGAAGTTGTCTGCCAGTAGCCAGGGAAAGCTAAAAAGATATATACCTCCTGGGTGTAATTTTCTGAAGAAAGCTCTCTGTGGTTTACACTAAAATTCTTTGTTTAACAACAATTAATGCTGAAACCACAGCTTTTACATGGCTGGGTTCTGCAGCAGCTATTAACATTATTATTCCAAAATACCAAGGGAGTAACATAGTGCTCTGTAAGGAAGGATGCATCTTTTATAGTCTTTAATTCTACTATTTCAAGATACTAGAGATCCTATTTAAGTACCTTAACAGTGTGGGCAGATTTTCATAAAGTCTCAGAGGAAGCTGGAGGTTGCTGACAGAAACGCTGCAAATACAACAGATTTTGTGTAGGTATTCCACAGAAAATCAGCTGCATTGAGAAAGATCCACTCAATTTCAAAATCTGTGTATCTCCAAATCATTACTATCGTTAAGCAAGTAGAGTTTGAGAACTCAAGGCCAAATATTGCCACAATTTTGTCTGCTCTATCTCTGTGACAGGTTGAGAGTGTCACAGTTTGACTATTCGCTGACAGGATTCTTAGATTGTTTTTACGTTAGGCAGAAACAAGTACCAGGTTAGACATGACTCTTGGAGGATTCCTGGAAAGAAAAGGTGCTATGCACTTTTCTCAAGGCCACAGAATAACAATGAATCCAGAACTAGAAACATCTATCTATAAAAAAAAAATTAGACTAGTTTTAACTTTGTCCATCTCTTTCTGTGTCACCATGTCACCAAAGACCATCTGCGGGAAGACTAGATGCAGAAAAAATAATGGATGCATAAATTGCTTTTATGAAGAACCATACTTCACCAAAGCATTTAAAAGACTATTTGATTAATGCTCATAACAGCCCTGAGAATTAGACGAGGGAGTAGCATCATAATCATTATCTTATGCATCATAAGTGATTTGCTCAGTGCCACAGCAGGGAAATCTGCATCAAGATTATGGGAGAAAAATAACACTCCTGCTTCCTCTAGACTCTACCCTGACCTTTATTCATTTCTACTTCCACCTAGTTCAATACCAGAGGCCCAAAATTTCTCCAATTAATTAGATGAAACAGCTAAATTTTGGAGTTCTTAAGCTTTGTAAGTTTCATTAAATCATGATACTTTTCTTGCTCCAGACTGAACACTCAAACAGAAATGAACTTTTAGTCAAGTTCAAAGAACATTTATATGGACTAGTGAAGACTGCATTCAGCTCCTTGAGGGGACTGTTCCATACAGCAGCTGATTACCACATGCTGTAACCTGACTAGTGCCATAAAACAGCAAGAAAAAGGATGTTAAAACACAAGTGCAGGGAGCAATCCTGCCTATACTCTCTCTGTGAATCTATTTCTCCTAAACTTAAGAAATTTCTTTATGGTCTTCACCACCCCTAGTTTTTTTCCTTACTCTCCCAAAGACTTCTACTATAATGGCAGTTATAACCTCTTCTTTTCTCATCTATCTTTAGAAGTTTTATTTTCTCTACTCTACACAGTATATATCTCATTAAACCTTTGTGTAATGAAACCAAGTAATGATGGGTCACAGCAAATTCACAAACTGGTATATTGTCTGCTTTTCTCAAGACATATTGTGTGGCATATTCATTCAGAAGCAAGATAAGCTTTGAATGTTAGCAGTGACTACTGTAAGAATTTGGTTTTAGTAGTATTGTTCAATTATTTTTATTTTTTTGAATTCAGAAGAGGATTGTTGGGGTTTTCCACCCTTCCCTGTCAGTTTCTGGCACTGTTTCCTTTGTGTTCATCAACTCTTCATCTCTTTTCAGAGAAAGATGACACTTCACATTTTAAATGCTTACACTTACATTAGAGAGAAGTGAGCCAAAGTAGCTAAAATAACAAGGACTGTCTAAATATGGGACAGAAATGCCTGAAGGTGGGCTATGAGGGATGGAGCCGCACTGGGGTGCTGGGAGAGCTGCAGCCTGTGGGAAGCACTCACAGATCAGTTCAGGAAGGCAGCACTGTGGGAGGGAGCCCCGTGGAGCTGGGCCAGACAGTGACCAGGGAAGAGCCGCAGAGGTGGAACGTTATGGACTGACTGCAGCACCCAGTCCCAGCTGTACCATTTTACAATACCAGTTGATATTTTAGAGTAAGTAAATTTTTATGTAATTCAAATTTATGGACCAACACTTGTACATGCATACCCAAGTCACTTCTGTGATAGCTCAGCAACCATCTAGGTTTCTTGGTAAGTGAAAGTTATTGAAAATATTACCAAGGAGCAGAATCAAAGTTGTAATTAATCAACACCGAAAAATCCTTTATAAAGAAATTCACAGCACACAAGCCTTGTCTATGTGTTTATGCAGCACATAGGCAAAACTGACATTAGCCTATTCTCTATGATCCTGTTACAAACTGAGATTAAAATCTATTATGAAATACTTCACAGATACATTTAAAGTAAATTTTTTCATTCTGCTTTTCACTTTTTTTTTTTTCTGTTTAGCTATTCATTTTGATTATGGAAAGAATTACATTTTCTTTCTATTTTAGAGTAACTCAGACAATTTGTTAGAAGAGAATGACATATAAATATCACTGTCTTTAGCATCATAAATTGTTTCCTGCCCAAGTGATAGCATGTCAGTTACTGAGCTGTATGAGCATTCATTACTTTTTCCTCTCTTGTTTCAACAAGTCTTTAAATAGAATTTTTTTTTAAATGAGCTTATTCACCGCAGTACTTACAGATAAAGTTTCCTACATTCTCTAACTTAAATTTGAAACTTGAAGACAATGTGCATTTTCCTCCTTCATCTTAGACTTATACAGCTTGGAGCATAAAGCAAAGGAAATGACAGGTCTTTCACAATAGAGCTGGATTAGTGAATAATTTCATTTTAAAAGACCAGTACAACATCACAAGGGAAAGAAATTGGATTTCCTATAATTTCAGTTAATTTTGCACAAAAATTGATGTGTGTAGTTCTTTTCTCACCGCTTCCCTTATTCAATTCTTGATCATTTCAATGGGAGCAGAATGCCTGTGCCAGACCATTACGGCTGTCCTGACTCAAAGTTCTTTATTATGCACATTTTAATTGTTAAATGAACATATCTTTTTCAGTCAGGTTCTTTTTATTGTTCTTGTAAACACACAGAAAATATTTTGTTCTATAGAATATGCACAAACTCAGACTGTTTGCAGTCAAGTAAAAACAGAATAAGTTTGGTTTAACAGCAATCAAACGAGTTTTTGCAAAAGGATAATTTTCACTATACTCAAGACTCCATCAAAACCTGCCTAAAAAAATCAAAGCTTTAAAGCTGTGCATTGATCAACTTTTTAAAAGTTTTACACTGTGTTTGGATTCTCTTTGTTATTTCTGTGCTACAAAAGTGTAGGGTATGGTGGTCAGGTAATTCTGGCAACTGTATTTTTCAGTCTTTCAGTTAAGATGGTTTGAAGAGGCAGTTGAGGTTTCCCTGCAGGGTTCCTACCATTATGCAATTTTCAGTCACAAAATGAAGTAGGTTTTTCCTAAACAGCTCACATCTACATGATTTCTGTAGGAAAAGCAGCCACAGAGGAACCTAGCTGGAGCTCCAGGAGCACTGAATCCCTCTGAAGTACTAAAAGGCAGATATAGAAAGCATAATTGCTGTTCCATTTTTTATGCATGCCAAAGTTGCTCTACTTCTGATTAAGAATAAAAGTGACTAGAAGCTTAGTTTAAAAAAATTAAGAGGAATTTCTGTATTTCAGTTCTCAGGACATTGTCAGGTTGAACATTAGGAAATACTTCTCCAAAAGAGTGGTCAGACACTGGAAAGGGCTACCTAGGGAGGTGGTAGTCACCAGTCCTGGAGGAGTTCAAGAAACATTTAGATGTTGTACCAAGGAACATGGTTTAGAGGAAAATATTGGTGACAGGTTGATGGCTGGACTGGATAATCTTGGAGGACTTCTCCGACCTTGGCGATTCTGCCACTGTTGTTTGTACTGACAAAGTAATTTTCTTGATTCTTCTAATCATCGGCTTTTCTGCCCTAGGTCCTATCATCTGCAAGACTGACTGGCAACAATCAAGAGATTTTGGACAGTGATCCAGGAGCTTTTGCACATTCTTTCAGGACAAAATATGAACTACTTATTCTTACCTTAGCATGAATTACTTATATCTTAATCTTAGCAGACTTCATCCTTCACAAAGGCAAAGGATCCTGCCAGCATCTTAACTAATATTTGCCTTGAAATTTCTATATGTGTTAATGTCTGGATTAAAGTTGTTGTGTGCTGTTGTTAAGAAACATGCTATGAAGTTGTTCTTCCAACAGCCTAAACACTTCCATTCCTTCCTAAGACAGAAAAAATGATTTTCAGAAACAGTCTTTCATTTCCAATACAGCAAATAAATATATAAAGGAGTTGGTAATTGCTTTTAAAAGCCATATTCTTCCTGAATAGTGTAACAAGTAGGGTGATAGCAGTTCATCATTCAATTTTGTAGAAGCCAGGAAAATCTTCTTAGGAAAATCTTTTCTATGACTGGCATAATAGCATGTCAAGTTTCTCACCTGCAAAAAGGGGGGAAAAGAAATCTCGTGCTACCACAGAGCTGCCATGGTGAAATCACCTGACATTTTTTAATATTTTAAATGCTTCTTTGTTAAAAAAAAAAAAATAATTAATGGGCAAAGATATCATTCAGTAATAATGACAAGAACAACCTACATTTTCCTAAAAAGCAACTCAGTTATGAAATTAGACATTATTCCAGATAGGCAATAAAATCAAGTTTTATCATTAAGTAATATTTTTACTTTGATTATATTCTAGACATTTTTTTCAATAATAGACCAAAACCTATGTGAGATTAACGAAGAGCCAAAGAAATAGTACAAAGCACAGATTACATTTTACTGTTCTTTATAAGTCAAAAGGAAGTCTACCTTCTAGAGCAAGTTGTAACCCAAAGATAGGTAACGATTTATGAGAAATGAATCTCTGGTGAAGAGACTCAGGTACAATTGTGGAGCCAGAAAAACAACAATAAAAAGCCTGGATTGTTTGCAAATTGCTGTTTTTTATTTTCTTTAAACATCTGTTTTACTTATATAATAAAGACCACCATTTTTATTTCCACTTCTGTATAAGGTGAAGCAACAAGAGTTAACAATACTTAAAACTTGTGATATTGCTCATGTAGTCACCCAGAGAGTCTTACATAGAGAATGTGGAAGAAATGTCTCTTCCAAAAACTTTTAAAAATTTGTATTGGAATGTTTTTCAGACAGTATTTATAAGCTTTAGCAATATTGTTCTTTTATATTGGGACAATCCTCTGATAACCACATGCACCTTGATTTTGCTTTCTGCGTTAACTCTGGTTGTCTTCTGGGATCTGACCTAGCTGTACGTAAACATTCTTTTCCACTCTTAAGGCAGTAAAAATACATGCCATGTGTGTAAATAAATTGTCTTAGTTTCAGCTGGGATGGAATTGTTTACTTTAGAGTGTCTGGTATGATGCTATGTATTGGTTATAGGAGAAAAACAATGTTGATGACACACCAATGTTTCCAGTTACTAGTAAGCAGAGCTGCATAGAGCCAAGGCCATTTGCAGTGAAGGGCCCAAGGAGCTGGGAGGTAACAGAATTAGGACAACTGACTTAAACTGGCCAAAGGGGTATTCCATAACATATTACACCATGCAGAAGGAGTTCTGAGGGGGAGGGAGTTAGTCTCACTCTTTTCTGCTGCACAAGGGCTAGCTGGGCATCAGTCTGGTGAGCAGTTGCTTGTGCATCACTTGTTATATGCATTCACACATATATACATACATAGAAAAGAATAATAGTTATGATCATGCATATGTTCATAACACATATGTTCGTATATATAGATATATCTATTATCCTTTTCCTTTTCTCTATCTTAGAGATAGAGTTTTATCTCAACCCACAAGTTCAACAGATCTCCCCCCTACCCCCTCGATTCTCCCTCTGAGCCACCTGCCAGGTTAAACCAGAACATAAATAAATGCATGGGAAAGGCTCAGAAACTGTATCAGAGAGAAAATGCACTTAATGTAGTTAATATTTCTTGAATAGCTGCGATGTTCCTTCTAGCATAGCATGGAAATTATCTAACTGTACAATAATTCTGTTTTTTAAATTATGTTAGGGAATATATAGAGATAGATCAATAAAATAAAGAATATTTAAACTGTTGAGTGATGTATGATAAAATATTCATACTTAAGTATAATTAACATTTAAAAATAGGCATAAGGTAGATGTTAATTCTTTCTTCTCTTATTTTACAAGAATATATGTGTCATGTCTAACAGACAAAGATGTTATTTTAAAATTTCCTCTGGAGGGGAAATATAAAAAAACGCACATATGCTCTAAAATGTTTTCTAAATACATTGTCCATTTTAAAAACTTAAATGTAATATGCAATTGTTTGTTTTATTTGGAACAGTGATAAGTGTATTAAGGGAAAGGGCAAGAATTGAACAAAGAAAAACCTGTCTATTTTGTCCACAGTTACTAAATTGTAGTTGCATGATGACATCGTTTTCACCTTAAGTCTTGTTCTAATGTTATTTCTACTGCTGTTGTTTGTGCTGCCAGTCACAGTGGAATAATGCTCCCAAGGAAGGAAGGCTCAAAAAATATTTACACTGCCACCGTAAAAAAAAAAAAAAAAAAAAAAAAAAACACCTTGAAATATTATCTCTTGAATTCTCCAACCAAGACTTGGAAAGACATTTAAAAATTAAATGAAACTCACACCCATGAGTAAAATAAATAATTTTGAAGATTCTTAGACTCTCAACATTCACTTAAAAATAACAGGCCAACATATTCAAGCATAACCCCTTTCTTCCATGCAAAAAAGGGGCCTGACAGTTGAGGAGGATCCTAAACTGCATGAAAACATTTGGATCTTACTCTGATCCTGATAGCCATCAATATAGATTACCAGTTAATGGAAATAGTATTCTTAGTATTCTTATAGTTTATACTTCTAAATTTATGAATACACCAGTGTTTTACAGAAAGTTGAAGTAAATGAAACAAGTACATTACCTGTCAAGTACCAGAAGTAAAGGTGAAAATTCATTATGCTTTGTTAAATTTTAATCATCTTAATTAGAGGTTATCAAGGACTTTGACTACCCAGTGATCATATCTTTAGTTCAGACAAGTCTTTTATGAGGCCTTAAACTTTATTTGATGTCAGTGGATTAACTATTGTTCCTAAGGCTGAGTATGTGTTTAAATACTTTGTTTCTATACGAATAAACAATTATTTCACTCTTTCACTGAAATCTTCAATTCAGTTTTTTTCGAACAGATATATGATAGGACCTTAAAGGGAAAGCACATAAATATTTAAAGGTCTTTAAAAATACTATAACTCAAAATATTAAATACAGATATAAGTTGTAAGGAGGAGGTAGTTTAACCAGAGCAACGTAAAATACAGTGGTCATGATTCTATCAATGTCCAATAAAAATAATTAAATTCTGGGGGTGGCAAAGACATAGGTATGGGCAATTTTACTGTAATGTATTTTATGTTCAGTGAAGGCGGGGTGTCCGCGGCTTCTCTTGACAACCTGTTCCAGTGTTTCACTACTCTCTAAATAAAAAGTGACCTCCTAATATCTAAACCTCCCCTCTTTTCATTTAAAACCATTGTCCCTTGTTTTATTACTATCAGACTATGAAAAAGTTGTTTTCTCCCCTGTTCATAAGCCCCCTTCAAGTACTGGAAGGCCACAATGAGGTATTCCCAGAGCCTTCACTTCTCCAAGAAGTGTAAGCCCAGCTCCCTCAATGTTTATCTTGATAAGAGGTGTGCCATCCCTCTGACCATCCCTGTAGCCTCCTGTGGACCCACTCCAACAGCTCTACATCATTCTTGAGGTAGAGTCCCCAGACCTGGACACAGTATTCCAGTGGGGTCTTCAGAAGGGCAGAGCAGAAGGGGAAAATCACCTCCCTTTTCCTGCTAGCCATTCCTGTTTTGTTACAGCCCAGTGCAGAATTGGCTTTATGGGCCACTGATAAATGTTTTGAAGAGCACTGGTCACAAGACAGACCTCTGGTGGAAATCATTTGTCAACAGCCTCCACCTACAAATAAAGATGTTGACTACAACCCTCTGGCTGCTATCATCCAACCAATTCCTTAGCCACTGAGTACTCCTCCTATCATATACATGTCTTCCCAGTTTAGACATAAGAATGTGCTACAGGACCATATCAAAGGCCTTGCAAAAGGCATCAGTTACTCTTCCTTTGTCTATGAATCCATCATGTGACAAGGGGCCTGGAGCACCTCTCTTGAGGAAAGGCTGAGTGACCTGGGTCTGTTCAGCTTCGAGAAAAGATTCAGAGTGGATCTGATCAATGTCTATAAATATCTAAGGTGCGGGAGGAAAAGGGACAAGGTCAGACTCTTTGCAGCAGTATGTGGCAATAGGAAAAGGGAAAATGGCCACAAACTGAAACACAGGAAGTTCCACACAAATGTGCATAAGAACTGCTTCACACTAAGGGTGATGGAGCACTAGAACAGATTGTGGAGTCTCCTTCTCTGGAGATACTCAAAACCCACCTGGACGCCTACCTATGCAACCTGGTCTAGGGAGCCTGCTTTGACAGGGGGGTTGGACATGATGATCTCTAGAGGTACCTTCCAGCCCTTACAATTCTGTGATTCACTGATCATATATTAATCAAGCACAATCCTCCTTTGGTCAAACCATGCTTACTCAGATCACCTTCTTATCTCATGAGCATCCTAACATGTCTTCTAGGAGGATCTGCTTCATGATCTTCCCAGGCACAGAAGCAAGGCTCATTAGTCTGTAGTTCTGTGGGTTTTCTTTTCAACTTTTCTTAAAACTTGGTGTAGTGTTTCTCTTTTTCCAGTCAGTGGGTACTTCACCTAACATGTATGACTTTTCTAGTGTGATGTAGAGTGGCTTGGCAATCATCTCAATTCCTTAAGGACCCTGTGGTCCACGTCATCCAGTCCCACTGACTTGTACACATTCAATGAGGCAGGCTCTTGCTTGTTTTTTTTTTTTTTGCTCCTCCAACCGCTGCCTAGAGGTTCATAGTCATGATAGATATGGGAAGCATGACTGCCAATACAGACTGGGGCAAAGAACTTGAGTACCTCAGCCTTCTCCAGGTCCATTGTTGCCATTTCTCCCTTTTCATTCATCAGAGGGAGTATACTGTCCTCAGCCTTTCTCTTCTGACCGAAGTACCTGCAGAATCACTTCTTGTTGTCTTTCACACCCTTAGTTAGATTCTGTTCTGCATGCACCTTGACTTTCCCGATCCTATCTCTGCACATCCTGACAGCATTCCTGTATTCTTACGAGACCATGCATCCTTGCTTCCACTGCCTGTACTTTTTTTTTTTTAATCCTCGTTCAACCATATCTGTTTCCTTTGCTTGATTTCTTATGCTGGGAGATGAAGAGCTCTTGTGTTCTCAGAAAGGCGTCCTGAAAGGGCTGCCAGATTTGTCCCTAAGGACAGTTTCCCAGTGGATGTCATCCAGTAATCCCTTAAACAGCTGGGAGTTCATTTTATGAAGATCAGGGTACTGCCTCTGCTCTTCGCCAGTCCCATATTCCTTGAGATCACAAACTCAACCTGGGCATGGTTGCTACAGCCCAGGCAGCCTCTGGTTTTAACATCTTTGATGATCTCTTTTGCTATGGTGAGCACCAGATCAAGTAACACTTCACCACAGTACTCTCCTCCCCCTCCCCACTCCTGTCATAGATGAAACATTATTTCCCTTTGCTTGTGTCTCACTTTAAAGATTTTCCACAAGTTTATCCCTGTATTTTTATTAGAAGAATATAAGTCAAGGTTAAAAACCAAAATCGAAACAAAGCAAACAAGCCCACCAACCCTCTTGACAACACTGCCCACATTAAAAAATAAAAACAAGCAACTCAGAGCAGGAAAGAAGGATGTGAATTAAATGAAGACACTACATTTAAAATTATTTCTGCTTGCTATGTACTGCTAACTGTCAGGTCCCTCCAATTTGTCTTATTATATATAATCTACAAGGTACTTGCACCTTTATTGCTTCTAAATCTTGCAGCCTTTACTTTCAGTTCAGTCTATCAATTTATATGCTGTTCTCATCTTTCGCCAAAAATAAATATCAATTGTTACCCATTTAGATATCCTTCATATATCCGTTCATTGCTGCTCTCTACATATTTATGAAAAATGTATTATCATGCCTTAAAAATATCACCTTATAAAACGGTATTTCATGTATCACCATTTGATCCTAAGAGATAATGAATAGTAAAAAAGAAATAAGGAAGAACTGCTGCCTCTCCGTCTCTTGCATTAAGAAGCTCAGACACAGACCTAAATCAATAGGCTATAAACAGAAAATATTTATGCCTTCCAGGGAAGAATTTTGATACTGTAATAAGTAATAGAACAACTACAATGGATAAACACAGATATTAATAAACTTCCTGATTCAGTATCTCATTTTGCTGTGGAACAATTTGGCATAGCAGTTTTGATGATCAAAGCCAAATGGACAAAGGTCTTACTTTCTGAATGCCTGATTTAGAAGCTCTTAAGTCCACCTGCCTGTCACAGTGTGAAATGGTCAATTCCTAAATGTCATGCTCAGTAGAGGACTTGCAGTTTGCCATCCTGCTATTCCTGCAGCCAAAAAAAAAAAAAAAAAAATCATTCTTTGTGTGAGAAAATCCCAGCACTTGTGAGAGAAAGCTAGACTTATGTTTAGGGCACACACTGGGCTCCTCACATGAACTTATGTCACCACTGTATTAAAGGCTGACAAAATTTAATAATTCAGAGAGATCCAAATAACTGAAGTCTTATTCTGGAACCCCACATCATTGGAAGTGTTCAAGGCCTGGCTGGCTGGGTCTTTGAAAAACTTGACCTGGTGAAAAGTGACCCTGTCCATTGCCAGGCATGAGGAACTAGACAATCTTTATGGTCCCTTCAAATCCATACCATTCTATTCCTCTATGACTCCACAGAAGGCAACATAGAAACTTCTGAACAGAAGTTTGATATTTGACTGAAATATTACCATTGTCATCTAAGATGAGATTTTTTTTTTAATTCTGGGTGTGGATGTTCTGACAGAAAGAAGACACATTACATCACACATCACAACAAATGCTACACAAATAATATCTCCACAGACAAAACTGTTTGTTAGAATCCTACAGATTATGCAAGGCTGAGATTTCACAAAGCCAGGTCAGTATCATTTTAATTTACAATTACTTCAATAGCAGTAAAAACGCAGATTTAGTAGAGAGAGTCCTAAAGACATGAAATAATTCCTTCTATATTTTCCAATACAATTAACACACACACAATGCCAAATCTATAGTCCACAGGCTGGCTAGGGATTACCATTTATCATTTAGTTCAAGAACAATTATTTTAGAATAAACATATGAAATCACTGCCCAAAAGAACTATTTTGCCCCCCTTAAAGAAGTAAATACAGTATTTGAGAAAAATATGCGTCTTAGATTTTAAAGATGCTGAAGATACATACTTTCTCCCATTACCTGATTTGATAGTAATTTTGCACTGTGTATGAATACAGACTTGTAAGTTCATAGGAAATTTGTGGAAGACTTATTTTGCAGATAATAGTTGAAGAACAAACATTCTCTTATAGAAAATGAGCATGATTTTACAAATCATGCTATATACAGAAACAGAGCCAAGGAGAAGACTAAGTCCTGTCATTTACTCTTTAACTTATTTATTCATTTAAACACGAATCTTAAAAAACCTTAACAGAAGTGCTGAAATGGAATGCATTAAACTCATTATTTCACTTTTAACCCTATAAAAGCAGTGCTTGAAGGTTAACACAGGCTAACACAGCTGAATTCACAGGCCATCCTGCCACAGGAAGTCTAATGCAGTCCCTTAACACCTACTATAGATTTGCTTAAGATCCACATTGCTGACAAAGTCACAGGTGTGTCTCACCTTCAGCAAAAATTGTAAGTTATTAAACAGACCACAGATGACTTAAACCAGCCTTTCTTTGAAATACAGCTGTAGCAATTCTCACTGAGGTCCACTTCTAGAGTTCACACCTTCTGCTTACGGGTGTGCAGTAGCTTTGGAGATGGGAGCAAGCGAGTAATGATCCAGGTACCACTTCATAGATTGATATCTAGGGAGTGTTTCAAAATCATCTAACAAGAAACTGTCTAAACTGATTAAAATCAGTCTAGTCCCACATAGTTCTGCAACATTAGGCTCCCTTGAAGACCTGATCTCAGATCTTCTCTGCAATTGTTTGCAAACACAGTTTGCAGTAGTTCTTACTGCATACAGTTTAGATTGCCTTTAAGATTTTTTTTTTTAATTATTTATATTCCTCTATCTATGTAGTGGATAGATTAAGAGGACTACTTGTAGGCACAGCAAAGGTTAAGTATTTTACAGAGGACAACCACAGATGTTAATTTTGAATTTGCACAGAGCACTTGAACTATTACACTCCTTCAGTCACAGAAAGAATGCACATCATATGACTTTCGGATCTAGCTAAAATTGTGACTACTGAACATCAGCATGAGGAAAAATATTCAGATATCCCTTAGAGACAAAGAATTATTTGCAGAGTTCAGGTCTGTGAACTCCTTCAGCACAAAAAGACACATCATGTGTACTAAGAGACACACTAGGTTTAAAGAGGAATATATAGAGAGTTATGCTAGCTATTATAGAATATTCAAGATATACTAAAAAATAATAGTTTTTTTTTCCTGTGAACTGCAGAAGACTTGAGATATTTGGATAAGAACTTACTTAAGTATTTAGGAATTTAACAAAGAAGAGGTGTGTAATGCTATAAATGCGATGGAAGGTACTGTGATAATAGCAGGGTGGCACAGCCCTTAGGCAGAGCAAATGAGAACAAGCCCAAATAAGCAGATACAGAAAGGAAGGAAAAGAGCTGCTTACTTTCAGAAGACTTCAGGTAAACAGGAACTTCCAACAAGAAACACCCTCACCTCCACTGCCAACCCTTAAATAAGGTCTCAATCCTGGCTCTACCCCTTCCAGTCACTCAGGAACACTGCATACAGCTGAACTCCCTGGGTTGGCCCTGCCTTTCCACTGCTCAATCAATGTTTCGGCTGTGACTTAGCATTTCTGCTAGAAGGATTTTTTGTTTTTGTTTTTGTTTTTGTTTTGTTTTGTTTTGTTTCAGGAATGAGTTTGGGAAATTGTGCTATGAACAAAAAATCCCTCAAATATAAAGACCACATTTTTAACCAGCTTCTGCCTACTGTTGAATAAATTGTCTCATCTTCCAAATAACATATTGTGTGTGTGTAATAGTTTAGAGTTTTAAGAGCTCAAAATTCAATTTGCTATTCATGTTAAACTATGTGAGGGACCAAGCAATTAAAGTAAAGGAAGAGATTCCAAAAGATTATCTACCATATCTTCCATAAAGTAACTCTCACTGGAGCTGTGATATTGCAGGAACTGAAATGTGAACTACAAGAAAGTAGGATAAAATAATTCCTCACTTGAGATACTTGCTGTTGTGTTTAACCTGGAAGCTAATATGTATAGATCTATTTTCAACCTTTCTGTAATTTGTGAGTTCCTAAAAAAGAATTAATGTATGCATGTTCAGTTTAGTTCATCTTGTGCAGACAACTGCATATCCTATTTTACTTCGTCAACTCTGCAAGTCATTTAAATGTAATGGTAACTCCCTGGAGTCTGTGGATAACAGGCTGAAAGCCACTGATCCGTAGGATTGAAAGCAATGATCACTGAGGTTTTCAGACTTGCTTCCTGTCACATCTTCTAATCAAGTGGCTTGACACTGTGTTTCACACATCTCCCTCTGGCTGTGCTCTATGCACTGCATAGCTGTGCTCAATTATGAGCCTAATGATTTTGTTAAGGTTCTAGGAAATCTGGCTAGGTTCTAAACTGAGTGGTATTTTTCTCTGCATCTCAGTGGGTAAATGCTATTCAAGTGGTAAATGCAATACGAAGTAAATGGCAGAGCTGGCAAATCACTGCTACAGGTTATGAAAGAGATCAAAAAAGAAAAGGAAGAAGGGAAGGAATTAAAGAACAAAGGAAGGGAGGGAGGGAGGAAGGGAAAGAAAGAAAGAAAGAAAACTTGAGCCTTAAGAAGAGAACTGTAGAATCAACTACTTTCTGGATCAAAAATCAGCCCTGAAAGCCCCAGACTTGATGCATTGTTGAATGGAGTCATTAAAAAATACAAGAAATATTCTTAGAATGATAGTACCCATTTTCATAGTTAATATTAAACCTTGTTTAATTTTAAACAAAATAAAATAAAACAGGTGACTCATGAACATGGCACTGACTTATATTTTGATAATATAACAAAATCAATCTAATTTTTCCACATTAAAAATACTAGAAAATTCAGGTCAAGCAAAGAATTTTCATTATAGTTCTCTCAAAAGTCATAAAGATACCTGTTTAGTAATGTAGATAAGCCCCACTTAGTTTCAGCGAGAATAAAAGAACAACATTTTTCTGTTATCTATTATACAGAGATATGCCCTCAGATATGACAGTGTTGGCAAAGAGGTAGGAGAATGCTAGAAAATACAGCTTTGATCTAATTGCCTGTAATTAGACTGGTAAGGAATGCATTGTCTCAAATCAACATAAAACAATCAGCAACACTTTGTGTACACTTTTACATTCGAAAGCATTCCTTTGAACAGAGCTAGAAGCTGTTTGTTTTCAAATGGGAAGGCCCAGGAATGTTTTCTGGACTAAGACTTGATCTGGGGGCAAATATTTTCAGCTTGATGCAGGAAGTTAGCAGATGATAGACATTGTGTCCTCTGAAAGCAAGATAAAAGCTGATGTCTCCTTGTTTCCTCTTATCTCTGCTGATTTAAATTTGTGAGGCCTGGAAAACAGGAACAAAAGAGTTCCTGCTGAGAGCCTCTAAGCCAGAAGCTGTCACTCCAAAGAGCAGGCTCGACCACTCTGGACTAAACATAAGAGAACATGAATGTTTGTTTGTCCTAGAGGTCAAATAATCGTCACTCCCTGGATGATCTGCCACTGCCCTGACACCAAGGCATCGCTGGATGGATGAGAGGTAAACTGCTGCTTTGCTCTGCTGTGTTTTTATATCTGTATGTCTCTAAGTTTGTCTTTCTTTATCTTTTCCATTTATCTTCTCTTTTTCAGTCTTTTGCTCTTGCAATCTTTGTAGTACAGTTGGCCTAATATTGTCTTGGAACTTTTAGCATACAAGTAACTCCTGCACCAAAGTACTCATAACATTTATTAAAGTTACTAGTAAATGATCAATTTTACCTACAGATAGAGTATTAGTTGTTGTTAGAAAGCTCTCAATAAATTAATTTGTATTATTCCTGAGTCTTGGATGACTTCATTGTGGTATTGATCCCTGCTGACTAGGGGGCAGCGTAAATTAGCAAATAGAAGTAATGTTCACCTCCCTCACAATCCACTGAGTGGGATGAAACATTACCTTCAAAATAGTTCTATTAATTTCAGAGGAATATAGATCACTTAGTCTGTTAGAATAATTATATAGATTAAGGTTGCAATTTACTCTTTGGGCTTCATGTGCTTCATCAAACAACAGACTGGTTCAACCCAGGGACTGGAAAGGGAAGTACCCAGCCCATGTGTCAAGCACATGCTTGGCTTTGGAATGAACAAAATGTCCATGTGAATGCACACAGAGCTGCAGACAGTGATGTTTCATGGACTTGCTGCTTTTTTTAAACATTGCTAAGAAAACTGAGACAAAAGACAAAACAAATACAGAGGAATAATATAGGTCAGTACTGTCCTTACAGAAAATACAAAGGATGTGCAAACAATCATTTCAAAATTACATTCCTAAATATTGTCTTTCTCATTGTACTCTTTTTCTGTCATGAACAGATAGACAGTGGTTTTCAGCAATACAATAGTATTCTACTTTCTAATGAATTATGATCCTTAAAAACTATGACCACAATGGATGGCTGCAAAATGTCACTAAATGCCTTCCTTGAATTGATACAGGTAGATGATTTCAGATGACAGAACCAATTCTATTGAAGGAGAATTGTAATTGTAACTGTAAAAAACAGCTTATCTGTACTATGACAAATGAATTTAACTGTGATATACTGCAGCGTCTTCTGAGCCTCCTTAATGCCCATTCATGCTTACATGAGAGAAATTCAGCTTTATTTAAGCCCTAATGTTTTCAAGCCTGGGATGAAGTTGAAAGTGTTACCTGTTCCTTTACTGATAGAAGAGACCGTATTCTGTACCTCAAGGACTGTATGGCAATTCTAATTTAAGATCCAAAGTACTGTGCTTCTTGCAAGTATAAGGTGAAGATCAGAGAAAAGCAATTTAGAAAGCATTATGCTGCTTCAGCAATTTTTTTGAATTCTGGCCACTTTATTTTTCATGTTCAGGATATTACTATGGCATATAAAAACGTAACATAATGTTACCACAATGTATATAATGTTACCAACTGTAGAGATTACCTTAAAAATAATATCTAATCTTTTTTATTAAGAAATAAATAGTGAAGTGAAAGTGAATTATAAATGAAACAAATGTACAAGTGCTGGTTTCTGCTACACTAAATCTAATTTGCCAGTGGCTTTAGAGTTCATTTGAATTGTTTAGGGTACCAAAAGTTGTAATATTTGCAGCCAAATGAACAGATATCTCCATTGGTTAATAACTCGGCTTGTCCCTCTTTCTTTCTGTTCTCTTCCTCTTGTAGTTTCTTCCTTTCCTGGACCTTACCAGCAATCCTTAAAGCTGATGCCATTAGCTCCCTTGGCAATGTGCATTTGACTTCTGACATTTTCCTTCGCTCTTCCTTTAACAGACCTTAATCAACGTTGCTTTTTACATGCAGATTTTCTGGTACATAATTAGTGAGGTGAACTAAAAAGAAAGATACTCTAACAATGCGGGATATTGTTTATCCGTGTTACTCATCAGATTGTATTTATTCTGGTTCTGAGAGATTCCAATGACATCTAAATGTAAAATTCATCAATTCATGAGAAACGATTTGTTCTGAAGCATGGTGAGAGTTTTCTTTTCTTTTCTTTTCTTTTCTTTTCTTTTCTTTTCTTTTCTTTTCTTTTCTTTTCTTTTCTTTTCTTTTCTTTTCTTTTCTTTTCTTTTCTTTTCTTTTCTTTTCTTTTCTTTTCTTTTCTTTTCTTTTCTTTTCTTTTCTTTTCTTTTTTTTCTTTTCTTTTTTTTCTTTTCTTTTCTTTTCTTTTCTTTTCTTTTCTTTTCTTTTCTTTTCTTTTCTTTTCTTCTCTTCTCTTCTCTTCTCTTCTCTTCTCTTCTCTTCTCTTCTCTTCTCTTCTCTTCTCTTCTCTTCTCTTCTCTTCTCTTCTCTTCTCTTCTCTTCTCTTCCTTTCTCTTCTCTTCCTTTCTCTTCCTTTCTCTTCCTTTCTCTTCCTTTCTCTTCCTTTCTCTTCCCTTCTCTTCCCTTCTCTTCCCTTCTCTTCCCTTCTCTTCCCTTCTCTTCTCTTCTCTTCTCTTCTCTTCTCTTCTCTTCTCTTCTCTTCTCTTCTCTTCTCTTCTCTTCTCTTCTCTTCTCTTCTCTTCTCTTCTCTTCTCTTCTCTTCTCTTCTCTTCTCTTCTCTTCTCTTCTCTTTTTTTTTATACAAGAGAAAAGATTTTTCTTTAGCTGAAATGGAATGGAAATGTCACAAATAGGATGAAAATGTCTGCTGTGTAAAGAAGGAATTAAAGTCAATGAAGAGCTTTACTCTGGTGGCATAATAATTTTAAAAGGTGAATCAGTAAGCAGGCAATCAGCCACACCGGCACAAATGAGTTTGCTGTTCCATGGGTGAAGGAGAAGGTAAAGATTATTTATTTATTTATTTACTTCCTTTGAAGACAAAAACAAGCAAATGAGTAAGTACCACCAGGGCTCTGAATATAAGGAGAGGGGCTAAAATTGAGTAGCATGACTACTGTGTTTCTCTCTATATGTGGACAATAAGATTATGTACTCTCTTCCTCCACTGGGGAAGCACTTTGCTAAACGCAGCAAATAGCCACCACTAACAGGAAGGTGCGAAAACAGTGTTCAAAATCTGAGTCATAGGGTTACAAAGAACAAAATCTTGTTTGACTTTGCTTTGCAATCATTATCAAAATGAATAGCTACGCTAGAGTCAGGAGCTCATATATGCAGACTGTAATGTTGAACAGCTAGGATATAAAAGGATGGGTAGATATCTTGATGGGCAGAAAAATGTTTCTTCTCTTACCATCAACACCTCCACTTTAGAAAACACCCTTCATTACCAGAATTAAGGCAACCTACATGTAGTACAATATTCACTACTACCATCATGTGGACTAGTTCTGTGACCTTGAATGTGTCACAGGTAGACACACAGAGTCACATTTCTTCAGAGTGCATATAGAATTTTATTAAAGTATAGAACATAACTGTACTTTTAATGGAAAGTCTATCCCCGTTCTTTCAAAAAATGTATCTCACTCTCTCTGGCTTCTAACAGTACACCTTTTTCTCTCCCCGAATCCGAAGGAAGGCAGATAGAAAATCCACTGAAAGAATCTGTAGGATTTTTATTGGTTTAGAAGGCACTTTAATGGGAATAGCTTCAAATCTGCAGACAGATTCTTTAGACAAAAAATGCCACCTACTTTTATTTTAAAAGAATGTATTCCTTTCAAAGATGTTCTCTACATTTCAATTGTCAGAAGCTGTCACAAGTGCAGAAGATCAGCCAGTTTGCACAGTCTGCAATGGCAATGATCATCAGCAATAACATACAATGCCTTTTTTTTTTGGCATATAAGCAACATTTCCCTGGGAACTTTCTGACAGCTGATGCTGAATGTTTTTAATTTGCCATGTATGTAGTCATAAAGCAAAAAGTCAAAGCATTAGTCAGGATAATCTGTATGATAAGCATGTATTTTTTTTTCTGTGCTCACTGAAGTGATTAATAGGGAGTCAGAGGACTAACATTTTTCCTTGTGGGACTTTCTCCAAAGGCAAATTCTGATAAGATTCCAGATAAATCCATAATATCATACTGTGATAAAAACAAATAATACCACATTATGAATCCCTCCTTCTTTCTCCAGAAGCAATTTTTATCTTTCCCTTTTAATGAGTATATGTAATTTTAATCATCTCCCTGACCTTACGTTCTGGGAGAATGTGCTCTGAATGATTCCTGGGAATATTCATACTTAACTCAAATCACTTTCTATAATGGCCCTCTCTTGTACCCCTTCTACTGTTTCACCTTATTGGGATTCATTTTTGTTTCATTTTCTTCAGAGCTATCTTCTACTTTTTTCTGCACATCATCAAAACAAAACAACCTCTCCCTCTGTGGTTATGGTATTTTCCTTCAAGCTCTCAGGATGAGTGACATAAGTATATGCATCTTCATCATCTGCATAGGAGTTTGTCAACCTCTGGTCTGGATTCAACACAAGTCCTGGAAAGGCATTTTCCAACTGTTACAGAAAATTATGGCAGAAGCAAAATCGTCCAGACCTCAGAAGGTGTTAAAAAAAAAGAGAGAACCTCCAGACTGCAAACAAAGTGCCCATGAGGTAAATAAAGTACGGAAATATACTTGTATAACAGAAAGAAAGGAAAATAGAATACAAAACAAAATTTAGTAGAATTATAAATAAAATGATTTTTTTTTAAATATTTTTTTTCAATTACACTTACCAGCTTATCTATAACAAAAATAGAAATTTCTTAACAAAAAACAGAAATTTCTTTTCCAGACACAAAACACAGTCAGGACAAAGAATAAGAAAAAAACGAAACCCAAAAACACAGAGTAGAATGATTCAAAATGTAAGCAAAGGCAGCTATGAAATATTCTATTATACAAATTCAATGTTTTCAGTTTTGACTTGTACATCAAGTTCTATAAGAACATCTTTGTAATTTTCCCAGATATTGAACCTTCCCTTTATATGTAAGAATCTGATATTTTTTCCCATGTGAATTGGCATGTACTTCAGTTGTAGCACCATTATTTAGTACAGATAGTCTCTCTGTGGATATCTGTAAGAGAAACTAAAGATGAAGCTAAACCAAGAGAGCTGAATCAATCAGGAAAGTAAATGGGAAAAGATCCCCAGAAATGTGACAAAATGGAGATGCAGAGAAAGAATTTGAATATGAGTATACAAATGAGTTACAAGACACAAAGCATACAACTGAGCATGTCTGATTTATTGTCATTTTTTGTTACACGTCGATGGGTAAATCAGATGTTCCATTTTTAGATATCATATACATGTGAATAAAAAATCCAAGAGAGATATCAACTGGGGAAACCTTTATGACATGACTTGGCCTGGTGATATTCATGATCTGGAAAAAAAAAAAAAAAAAAGCAGAATAGCAAAAAAAAAAAAAGTAATTATCAAGAATATCTACTTTCTTATTCACATATATACATTTACATTACAATTGATCATTCTTTTGTTGAGCAACTCTGACAACCTGTGTGCATTTCTGGAGCTCCAGGGTGTAAATAGAATCCTGTTTCCCGTCTGACCCCACAATATCAGAACCTTAGAAATACTAACAGCTTTTCTTGAAAGTATAATAATTGCATACAAAATTACAGTGTTTTCAGTAAATGCATTTCTCCTCACTTTTGGAGGTCCCACTGCTCCTGGAATTTCCACTTCACTACACTTTTCAGACAAAAAAAGAAATATCAATCTGTAAGTCTGTATGTATTTTCCCTCTAGAGGTTTCTAATATGCTGTTGGCAGGAATGAATAACTGAAAAAAATTATTACAGTTGCAGCAAATATTTAGATGATGTTTTGAAATTATTTAAACATTTCCTATGCACCACAATAACCCCAGGATATGTAAACAATGTTTTTTTGTTGTTGTTTTTATTTTTGAACCAGCTAAGAAGGAGCAGTCTGAGGGGATAAACCTGGTTAATCATTTATCAAGACTCAGCAGCTCTACAGCATTTTGAAAACACAGAAAGGAATCCTACAACTTTTGAAGAAGCTAAAATATAAAGACAAAATGGAAATAGCTTCCAGAGGTTTAATTCACTTAAAAATGTTTCTTTCGAATCTTTTCACAGTTTTTTTATGTCCTTTAATTTCCTAAGATTCCAAAAATTACAAAAGATTTTGAAAGTTTCCAAATACTTACTTGAGTAAACTATTCACAATGATAAACATTGACAATAGGATATTTGGATTTACTTGTTTTATTTAAAACAAAAGCAGAAAAACTAGACCCTTGAGGATGTGACACTTCCATGCTGCTTAATTTTTCTATCTCCAGTATATGAAACTGTGCCTTGCCTTTATTAATAATCTATTAATTGTTGACAAAATGCCCATATCACACACACTTACATTATAGGCAAGTTCCTGAGATATGCCTCATTAACTGGATTACATATTTGATCTGAATTCTGTCATGTTTTTGTGTTGACAGTCAGGGTGCCTCATTCTGTGCTGTGAGCAGTCTTCATTAATACCATCCTCTTCACGTAATGTCTCTCTGAACCCTCCTCTGATGTATGGAAGGTGACCAGAAGTCAAACAGATTGTGATTGACTGCAAAGTAAATGTTGGTATCTTCTGTGAATTATCGTTACATTCACTGAACTAACTTTTGATTTGCCTTTGAGATAAAAGAAACTTGAAAAAATCTGCATTGAATTAATCTATTTTTTCCCCCATGGAGAAAGGGAACAAAAAATGTTTTCTTCTGTGCTGACTTTTCTCCTTTTAACTTCAGAAATAATTTATTGCTGCTTAGAGGTAGCATTCTGACAGCTGTGAGACCAAAATTCTCAGCTAGTTACAGATCTGAAACAGCACAGTCAATGGCAGCATAAGCTTTTCCTCACAGAGAACAGCTTTTCTGGATGGAGATACATTCCACATTCCCTAAGGCTCATTTTTGTGACTAACCAAGAACTTGAGCCACATTAAAGGTACAAGTTTTTTAACTGGCCTAGAGGACAGTTGGAACGAGACAGAATTAGAAGCCCTATTTTTTCATTTTTTAAAGCCTGTCTCTCACTATCCTTTAAGCTTTAGCTGTTTAATAAAATATAATTTTTGATACACTAACAGGTGGTTGTGGTAATATCTTAAAAACCTGTAAGAATATAATTTTTAAGTACTTTAAAATAAATTAGGTGTTCCAAGGTGGCAGAAACTACTATCTGAAACCAGAACCAACAGAGCTACTTAGAAGAAGTCTTAGGGGTTTTAGCTATGTCAGATTGGCTTGATTTGGTTAATTATTCTGATCTCAATGTGAGATCTGATGGATCATTAAGGCATGAACTATGTAAATACATATGCACAGAGACAGATGGTTAGTCATCAGTTTGACTTTGATCCTAGCAAAGTGTTGCTGACAGCATAAGAAGTTTTATTCTTTATTAATAACCAGCTGGATACAAAGAATGTTTCACTTTTCTACCACACATTATATAGGTTATCCAACCTTGTAATAGCTATAGACACTTTCATCTGCCAAAAAGAAAATTATCTCGGCCAGAGATCATACCCACAGAGATCATAAAAGAATTGTATTTGACTTGCCTAAAGTGTCTTGAGTAGCACTTCCGATGGCAGAAGTAGACTGGAAGATATATCTTGTCTGAGACAAACCTGCAGGCTGATGAAGACTAGGAAGTGGTTGATAAGCAAGCCCACTCATTATTATTATTATATTAGACTGTAAATTGAAATTTTGAGTTATTTCTTGTGTTGAGATAGATTTAACCCAGCAGAGACAAGAATGCATTTTTCTGATGTTTGCAAAAATAAAAAAAAATAATGCAAAACTCTAGTTTCAGTATTTCAGGTAAGATTTGTCCACATTGCTATAGCATTAAAATAAAAAAAGCTGGAAACACATCTAGGATGTGATTTAATATATTGTTCTAGAACAAATGTACAAATAATAAACTTTTTAGATTAAAGTTTGCCACTATCTATGAAACTAATAAAGGATCTTTAACAAAAACAACTTCACGTAGAAATCTTTATAATCATTGTAGTGAGAGTCTGTCATGTCATGATGTGTCAACTTTGATTCAGAACACAAGAAGAAGTTGTAAAGCAGAACATGATTGATTGTTACAGAATTAAACAACACACTACCTCCATAACTTCTCATTACTGGAAACAACCATAGGACTTAACTTCACTATCATAATAAAAGCTACCAAAAGTATATTTAAAGGAAGGGACTGTGTTTTTTATCTCAGAGTTGAAGAAAGCATTCTATGAGTACTCCATTTCTTAATTGTTGTTTTTCCTTTTTCAGGAAATACTTTTTATGTCACACTCTCAAAACTCAATTTCCCTCTGAACTTTAAAAAACACTCACTTGCCTTTGTATAAGCTTGCTGAGATGACTAAAATGAATTCCTAAACCTGTATGAATAATTTATTAGTCTGAGTACTATAGTATGGTAATTTGCTATGTATTTTATTTCTGTTTCCTAGAATTAAAATATGAATAACAAAATAAATTCCATCTCATTAAAATCCATACATTTTCATCTTCATGACTTTCAGCTCACAGTTAAATAACTTGCATTTCAGTACTGCTAGTGGTTATAAATGCATTTGCAGACTATAGTAGTCATCAGTCATAAAGAATTTTGTCTCATTGCAGCCTCCTCCTTTCCCACAGTCACCTCCTTATTTTTTCTGTCTTCATTTTTAGATGCTTTGAGACTGGTCATATTTCTGAAGATGCAGTGTCTGACACTTCCCTTTAATTCCATAGACTTACCATTGCTGAATCTCTCTTTCCCTCTTAAAATATTAACATGTATCCTGAAATTCCATCATAGTTTGGCATGTGATCTTCTTCTCTTTAATGTTCCTAAGACAAAACTATTTCCTCTAAGACATCTGCATATCCAAAAATATATTTTACAATCACTGCATAGAGTTCTTTTGAGCATTAACTAAGTATTTTTTCCTGCTTTTCCTCTCTGTTTTGAAAATGTTTATAAAAGTTTGTTTTTCAAGGCTTACAAAAATATATGTCTTTGCAATTTCTTAATCAAATCTCTAAAGAGAGGAAAATTATACTTTCTGACAATTCAAATTCAGATCTTTCCAAGCCATCAAGAAATTCTTCTTTAGGGCAAAATCTGTTGTGAATTATATAGTCTTTACATAATATTACTATACCATCATACTAATTATCTACACTTCTGCTTGAAATAAAATCTGTTTTTGTATTTTAGATGTCGCCTTATATATTGCAAAACATTCCTAATTAACTAAGGGATAGCTGCTTATTCAGAAGTGGAATACCTTATAACATAATAGCTGCAGCTAAATCTTGTATAATTGCTCACTTTCTATACGACGGAAGATGTTCTATGAACAAACAATTTTGTTTGTATAATTAGTAGCTTCTCTTATTTTGGGAAAGTTGGGCAAGATATTTAATCATGGAGGAAGTGTCCAATTTCAGATTCTGGGTGGAAATGGGGTACTCTCTTAAAGTCTCAATTATCTGCTTTTTTGAAGAGCTGACCTACATTTATCAATGTGGCAGTACATAGTGGTTGATTTAGCAAAGGGAGTCTCTCGTGGCCTAATAGTTCGTTAAAAAAAATTTAAAAAAAAAAGCCTAATTTGTGTACATACATCCACAAACACACAGGTCAACATACAGATGACAGGAGTTTGGATGCTGACAGAGGAGGAATAGGTACCACTAACAGAAATTGCTCAGGCTTTTTTTATTGTATCTTTGCAAGTTAGTTGAAGTCACATATGCGTAATATGTTCAAATAATTTGCAAAGAGGATCCAGGATTGATTTTATGTGAATTCCAAATGCTCTGTGGTGCCTCAAATTGCAGCTTATTTTAAGCTGCATTAATTCTTAGAAATTTCTCCCCCTTCTACCACTATAATCCCAGAACTATTCAGAACAAGTACACTTTCCCTTCTGTTTGTGCAAATTGGTTATCATGCACAACCCTCAACCTCAGCATTTGTAAGGTCTTTCTCATTTTCTGGAAGATTTTCATGCAGAGTACTTCTTTGGCTTACTTCTTACTGCTAACTTACCTGTACATCAGGCATTTTATTATGTAAAATGAATATAGAAAATAGAAGCTAAAACAACTGAAACTGTTGGACCAGAGATTATAAAATTCTAGGGCTATTTAATGAGCACATTCATCACTGTCACATACACTTCAAGAAGCTACTTCAAAAGTCACAGCTCCATGTACTCCCCTGGGAACTATTTTCAATGTTTTCTGCCAAAGTGTCAGCAGAATAATTTATTCATATCATTTTAGATTAGGCTGAAATTGAGGGTGCTGTAGAAATGAGACCTGCAAGGAAAATACAGTGGTTCCACATAATCTACAGAAATTATTTTGAATTTAATAGTATCACTTTATACTCTTTTTAGAAAAGCGTGCTTATAAAACACCACATTATGATTTTTTTTTCTCTGTATATATTTGACATAATAATTCCCTCAGAAAGACACGTAAAATATAAAAATGTACCATCTCTTCTCTACACTGCATTGAGCTCAAGCTTTCTATTCACTTGACATAGAAGTATATTTTTAAGTAAAAGAATAACATTTAGTAATTTCAAGTTCTTGAATTACCACTTTCTGCTGTAAAATACTGTTATCAAGAAAACCCATGTTGTTTGAAAGAATTAAATTATTTCACTATAACCAAAGATGACAAGAACAGTCTTCAGTCTTGTTTCACTGACCTGCGTTTTATAAGAAAACTGAATACATTCATTAATGAGTTTCCAGTGTGGCATTAACTGTAATTAATGTAAAGGCACCAAGTTTATTATTTTAAAAAAGCTTTTAAAAGCTAAAAAAAAAAGTTACTGTTATAATCCAAACATTTAGTATCACCTATCCACTTGAATCAGCAATTTGGGGCTAAAAAAATATGTACCTACTTACCAAACTGTTGTAAATTATTCATTACACTTTTAAATGACATCACACTTTGCTAAATCAGTACAGTGATCAGCACACCCAATAGCATGTCATACTATAGCTAATTTCTTTCTCCATTCTTCTCATAGTTTGTGCTAAAATTGTTAACAAATACTTATTTTCATGTGTACTGCCTTCAATATTCACTTATTCCATATTAAATATAAGTTCAGATGGCCATAACTGAACATACTGATTTCCATGTTGGATGTTACCCTTGTAATCACAATGGCATGGTTTAATTTGTGCAACCTTGGACATTCACAGTAAATTGAGCGCAATTTTCATAACTCGGCAAGTGATCTATGGACTAAGAATTCCCATATTGAAAGCTACTTTCCCCAATAGCCTTTTTATTATTTCTGTTTAAAAATCACACTTCATTCCTAGTAATCATTTCTTTTCCCATCAGTTACTTTTAGTGCAGAGGAGACCAAACTTGCAACATACTAGAGAGAATACAAGAATCTAAGTGCTGATCCGTAAATAATCCTGATTTAATGTTTGTTCACACAATCATAATCTCTTTTCCAGTGGACATAACTTTAATTTTCTTTAATAATTAATGAAAAAGCTGACTCTAGGAAAATAAAATAAAAACTTCTAGGATCATTTGGCTGAATCAATCAAATACCTGTATCGCAAAAATGATAATGTGTCTGTTTATAATGAGAACAGTTTTGTGCATAAATAATTGCTAATAGTACCTTTTCCAGTTTAAAGGAGAGCATAATTTACATTATATAAGTGTGTATGTCTTAATTTGGTTATCTTCCTTCAGGTGTGTATTCACTAATCATTTTGTAATGTCTGCAGTAAATGAGGTAGAGGGATGACAGATATTCTTGTAATTTCATATATCACTACAATTCACCTCCAAGCATTATTTATTATGTATGCCAAAAGGAACAGAGATCTTATGAAATGATAGTATGAAAGTAAGTAATCAAAATCATTTCAGAAAGCATTCTCATAAGAGGAGCACCTTAAGGTTATCCAGGCATATTCAGACTCAATTTTATTTTTAATCACAACTCCTACTTTTACACACTTAATTTGTCAGTGTTAATGTTTTTAATGTAGCTTTTATTTGCATGATCTCATAAGTCTTGATATTTTTGTTTTAAGGAGTATAGAAGAATGAACTGCCTGCATGGTGACTAATGAACAACAGTGATAATGAACATAAATGACCTGAGCACAGGTAGAGGGTAATGGCAGTAGCATGCCAGCAGGAGGTGTTGCATGCATTTTCCCTGTCAGTTTCCAGAGTACTCTGATAACAACAGAAATGCATGGCAGCAGCTGAGCAAAGAGTATCCCAAGTGATTATGGGTCTTCTGTTCCAGAGCTCTGGCTAAGACAGGCTGACTGAAGATGCACAACCTTGCTGCTAAACATTTTCAAAGTAAGGAATATCTATAATACCAGGTTTATTTTTTTTTCGAAGTCTCATAACCCAACTGAAATTTGGGCAAGTTCTCAGAATAGTATTTCAAAAGGTAAAATTCACTAACCTGATTTCTCCTCTCCCTCTCAGACACATTTCATATCCCTCTGAAAGGACTGGAAGTCATCACTAGGGACTTTTTTTTTGTTTAGGTATGTGAAAATATTAAGTTTCTCTTTTGTGTTGGCAAGACAGCACTTTCCTCTAACCTTGAACAAAACAGTTATCACAGTTATCACAGTTATCACAGGTGATATCACAGATTTATTTTTTTAAATGCTTGAAGAAAATATTCAGCCAGAAAAAAATACTTAGAACTTGACAAAATATTTATCAAATGGAAAATATAACTGGCAATATTGGTTAATTCTCCACACTGTCAAAACCTCATTATTTCAGGAAAACCTATAACATTTTTCATTATGGGATTCTCTTCAGAATTGCTCAAAAAATGCCATATTTTAAATACACAAATACAGATGCAATTGATGAAGTTCCAAGGTTGTTAGTCTAGAGAAGAATATCATCATGCATTACTGCAAAAATAGCTTAACAAATTTATTTAGACCTTCACACAAAAGAGCTCAAAGAATTTTATAGTTCAAATACCTACAGTCTAGGAGTGTTCTGAATGCATGCTTACAAATAAAAGTGCCACATTATGAAGATAAGTAGTTCATAGACTTTGAAGTACTAACATTGCAGTAAGCCCACTGTGGCTGCCAATCAGAGTTGATCTGGAAAATCTACCTTGCATAGATAATGACATGGTCTTTCTTTCTCAGAAACAGCAGCCAACAGTCCTTCATCATGTAATAATTTTAAATTATAGTACCCCTAGAGTAAACACTAAAAACCTTTTCAAAACAGAATACGGTTGAAATGCTCTTCATCTTCCGCCTTTCAACTGTAGAAGAAATATTCCACTTTACTCCTCCTTAATTTTGTTTATACAATACACACAAATACACAATTCACACACAAATTGGCAAAAATTGTTCCCAAACATCTGCAGTGTGCTCTCTAATATATCGTAGATGATAGAAAAATTCAGTTTTCCAATAAAAAAATCAGTGCAAACAGAGGAAATACGCCCACTTTCACAAGTTTAGATTTATATGAACAGAACATTGAAGTTACATTCTGATCAGCAACATACAGAGCCTAGTTTTTTTGTTTTCTTTCGTTCATTTTTTCCTATTCCTAAATGCAAGAGAAAAATCAAGGTAAGAAAAGGTGAGGATGAGTTCCTTAGAGACAAGTGTCAGCTGTCCAGCTTAAAAGTATCAGACATTTGGAAAGGGGTGCTGAAATAACAGAAAGAACAGATGTTCACTGCAGAGCCATGATATTTATTAAGTCTTCACATTTAATTTCTGTTATACCTACCTTCAGGAATAAAAAAAAGAGATGAAACAAACCTAAAAATCAGGAGATGAGAAGAAGTGGCATCTCTGTGTGGTAAACTTATCATGTTACAAAACTGTCCATAAATTAAAACAAGTGTAAGAAAGCCCTTTAAATTGTTGTACGCTTAACAGTAACCAGCTGCTTCAAGCACACACTGAGTAAAGACTTTCCCTCTTCCTTCACAATCCACTTTGAGACATAAGGATACTTTAACTTAATGTCAATACATGCTTAGCCTCATAACATTTCTCCAAAACATTAAAAGTTCTTTAAAGGAAACTAACAATACAAAATAAGTGTATAGGAATGCTGCATTTAGTGATACTGTGCGCATGATACACCTGTAAGAAAAAGAAAGAATACACAGATGCTGATATATTATGTGGCATCTGGTATCCAATATCTTCATAAAAGCAACCTGCCTTTTCTTGTACACTTCTAAATAAATTAGGAGGAGGAAAAACATCCAGCTTGCAATAATTATAGCTGGAAGAATCTTCTAAGATTCAATTTGTAGTGCAGTGCACACACTAAACTTGAAGCACATACCATGTCTTTGACAGTTTCTGGAAGGAAAATAACTCAGACATGAATAAAACATCTCCACAATGCATGGATGCTCAAAATAATGCTATTAAAAAACAAACCAAAAAATAATAATAATAATAAAAAACCAACCAACCAAACAAACAAAAAACTAAGATTATTGGATTTTAGAAAAATTAATAGAAACATCAACAAAGACAAAACAAAAAAGGAATTAGCATCACCAATTTCAATATTATATTGAAAAATTATCAACAGTTTAACAGCTTATACACTGCACCCGTGTTGGCTATACCAAAACAGACTTCTGGTAATGAAAATAAAATGAAGAAACTGACTTGACCTATATTTAGTGCATTCCTCTAGCTACAAGGCAAATTAAAAGTTAAAGGCCAAATTAGGAACAGATTAATTAATATGCATATTTATTGCATAGTTTGTATTAGTACAGCAAGGAAGATAAGAATCCAGGTTTTGAAAAAAAAAATAGCTGTAAGTTAACTACATTAAACAGCGTTTACCTCTACTCATACTAAGACCAGCACTCAGAACTTTCCTAGGAAAACTGATTAAAATTCAAGGACTCCTGCTTCTGAATAGTTCCCTGCCAGTTTTCACGTATCCCAAAGCTGTTGTCCCTTTCTTTCTCTCTTTTCTTATCTTCTCTGCAATCTTGAGGTGAACCTCTGCCATTGCTCTGCTAACCTGCATGCATACACTGTGCCCAGCCGTCAGCAAATGGAGGACCACATATTATATGCTGTTGGCAGCAGCCCCTCCTTCTTAAGGGGGGCTGTCTTCACCATTTAATTCACTTCATGCTGAGCTCTGAGCAGAAATTTTCACCATCTATTCTAGCATCTGGTCTTCCTGAGGAAGAAATGGCTGTCAAGTAGAGGGGACTACCTCTACCTCAGCCAGTTTAGGGAATGGTCAAGTTCAGGCTGAGGCAGAATGCAAAGAAGACCTCAGAAAAAAAAAAAAAAAAAAAAAAAAAAAAAAAAAAAAGGTAATACACACTACACTACTGAGCTGTATCTTGGGAAAACGTGGATAGGGCCATGAGGTAATTTAACTACATTTAGTCTATAAGTTAGCAGATAGGATAGGAAAGGTGTTTTTATTTGTTTATCTTCCTGTGGTAGCTTTCAACCATGCTCTACGAATTACATCAAATGTTATACAGCTGCTTGCAAAATGCTGCAAACATATTTTATAACACAGTGATAACTTACACTGCATAGGGACTCAGTAGCCAGTATCTCCTCTGCAACAGGCATGGCCTCTGAGCTGCCATGAACAGGCTCCTTCCTCCCATTTTATTTTAACAGTTTGGTGAGATGCCACTATGCAAAGGATAGCAGGACATAAATGTGAGAAATGGTAGGCATACACTGTTTCATGTTTTTTTTCTTTTTTTTTTTTTTAATGAAACTCACATATAATTAATGGATTATGGATTATACATTTTTTTCCCATTAAATACAATTTACACTTGCCAATATTACATAGTCTATCAACTGAAGCACTGTTGAGTGAAAATACTCCGGAAGAAATATCAGCCCAGCCTTTATAAAACATGGATTTGCATTTTATACCATTAGCCTACAGAAGTAAATTGTTCAAAGACTTTCTACCTAAAACAATTTACAGTTTTTGTCAGTCCAATTATCTATTTTGTATTTCAATAGGTGGCAGAAACAGTGTTAGACACAAAAACCTTTCTTCTTTTTTCCTTTCAGTTTTTGCATATACAAAACTACATTTCATATTCCTGTTCTACCAGATATGTTGGCTTTGAAGCAGATATTCTCTCTATATAGAAACCCTGGGGTGATTTCTGTATGCATTTTCTTGGGCTGAGATCTAGTATTCAGTGGGTGTACCAATTCTGGAAACCTGCTTCACTCTTACTCTACCAGAATGTGAAAAGAAAATATGTACATGATTACCATTGGCTTTATGGTAAGCTACAGTTTTGTCATCATTAAATAGTAAATAAATAAGTTGAACACAGTGCATTTATTTACAATCTCAAAGGAGACAGGGAAACCAAATTCGCTCTGTTCAATCAGGAATCGTGATGAACAAATCGGGAGATCCAGGTTTGCAGGGATTTTGAAGATACTAATTCAGCTCATGTACCTGAAAATCTGCCAACATATCCCAGACGTATTTTCTGCTGGAGGCTGGTCTTTGATCCTATCTCATGAATGTTAACTCTTGCTGTTACCTGATAATTACCACTGAGAAATACTCATCACTGAACCTCACCCAATTAGAACACATTACTAACCTACCTTCTTATCAAACTCTAAATATTATCCAAAATACAAAAATATCTTCCTTTTTTTTTTTTTTTTTTTTTTTTCTGATAGTTGTTGTCATCTCTGAATTACCCCATGATGTTTAGTGAAACCAATCAACATTCATAACTGTTATCAGTGTTCCAGCTGAGGTTTCTGTTTACATTGTTGATAAGGTCAATAGACACAGGATCTCTATATGCATTCTGATTTGCACAATTATTTTCTAAAGAGACTTTTTCCTGTTCAAACAAGGCAGATGTTGAGTGTCTATCCATCAGATGCTCCAGACTATACAAACACTGTGATCTGTTCCTATCTCAAAACTGTTGCAGAAAATATTAATTGATACCAGTAGTGGGCTCCGCACAGCTCCAAAGAGAAGACAGAGATGGAGATTGACTATGATTTTTTCCATCTACTTGCTCTTATTGATCTTACATAAAGACAGAATTTTTTTTTTATATTCTTTTTCATCAACAACAATTTCCATGATAGTGAACCACTGACTTAAATTTTAATGTAATCCTATTTTCACTGTCTATTGGTATAAAGCCTGAAAAACACATTGCTTACTGAATATTTTCAAGTTTTAAATGAGCTCAGTTTATCATGGAGCCCTGTAGATTCATCTGTATAAACTTCCCAGGGGCATGTAACTCATAATCTTTCTTTGATAATTTAACACCTACTGTTGTCTTGCAATGTTCTAGAGTGCTAACCTAACTATACATTTATAGTTTCATGTATTCCAGATTAAGAAAATTGCCAGTTTTATTTCAGTCACATATAGACACACAAACTAGCTGTAAGCACTTTGTGTCAGTGAGAGTCTTCACTGTTTTTGCAATTGAAAAACTAAATGGGATAGTCTTTTATTTCTGCTTCAAATATCTTGACATACTGAGGCCACAGATCACATGAACTGGCATTAAACAAGCACGAATACATCCACATATGGAGCAAGATGAGTATTTCTGCTCTCTGAAAAAGCTTTTAACAATAACAACGTGATGGTAAACTATTTTCTGCTAGCAGACAGGGAAGCAGATTTATAAAATAGCCATGGATGCAACTGTCCATGAGACCAGTGTGCGAGAATCAATGTGCCAGCAAAAAGCAGATGCCTTGATAGGAAGCTTGCAGAGCTGCCCATGGAGTCATACTTCTCCTCAGCAGGACAGGGATCAGAGCTAGGCCCCATTTGCTGCTGGTGTGTACGGCTGCCACAGCCATCTGCATGCTAGCAGGAGTTCTTTGAGCGGCTGCCATGTCACATCAGGAAAGTCTCCAATCTGGAAACTTCTCTTTTTGAATCTCACAATGTCATGACCACAGGCCAAAATATGCATGCCTGCCCACTGTCCTTCAACTGTTGTTTTCTATTTAGGTGTGTTTTAATTTTCATACCATACAGAATGGCATGAATTTTTTTTTTCTCTGGTTTTACCAAAATGAAAAGGTTTTTTTGTACATGGATTGCTTTTCTGCTACTTCACCATAAGCAGGGGGAAAATTGTGTTATTTTTATTACAAAGAAAAAATAAAAAAAAATAAAAAAAAGAAAGAAAACTATTTGCTAAGGAAATATGTGTTAGTCATTGGGATATCCAGAGATACTGTAACCATAAGGCAACAGGATTTACCATCACACAGCTATTGTATAATCAGTTTGAGAGCTTCTTTCTTATATACATATAAATTATCGTAATGAGGGGTAAACCAAAAGGGAACATCTCCCATAACTGGTGAACCCACAAATGTGGCCCACCTGTCACAGTCTGGGACATTTTACAGCTGTAATTGTCAGTTGCTATAATATTGCTGGCGTATATAAAATGCTCCCAAGTTACACTTCAAAAAATTGCACTGGGATCCAATATACCTTTCTAAAATTCACTGTGCATATACATTCATGGAGGCCACCAGGAAAAGACTGAGGGTATTTCTTTCAGCGTGATTTTACAGTGTTCTTTTCACTAATAGACGTCTTGAAAGAAATCCCACTATATTTTCCTCAAATAAGAAGGCAATTTCTGGGATATCAGTTGTCACTATATCTTGGTTCAAAGATTGTTTTTAGAGCAATAGTTTGCACATTGTGTCTTCCTATGTGTCTTTCTATTTATTCCCTTCACTTTCTTTGTAACAATCAAACTAAAAAAAATGCTGTTAAAAATGCTTTTAACAGTAATGTCAAGATTCAGAACTTAATCTGTATTTCATATGAAATATTCTGATAGAACTCTGGCTAAGATTTCACTGCCTGTAGCAAAATATAAGTCATTAAGAAGGTCATTAAGAAGAGACAACCTATCTTGAGCTCTAAATAATGCTCTAAAAAACCATTATAATTTAGGTTATTTATGTCAAATACACCTCTGAGAATGAAGGTTCTCTTACAGGAAGAATGCTTTTAAAAGATGAAAGCCTTGATATCTGACAGGGTCGTTTTCAGTACTATGGAGAAAGTACTTAATATTTCTATGTATAAAGATATATGTTATTTCTCAGATTAGTTTCATATCAGCATATCAACAAACCAATTAATTTTTGAAACACTGACTTGAGAAGTGGTACATCCCTGCTCCTTTTTTTGAATATATATTGACCATTTTTCTCCAATCTTTACATAATTTTCAGCAATACAAGATTTTTATTTTTTATTTTTTTTGGTAAAAAATGCGATGTATTTTACCTGGTATAAGCATTGCTTGTGATTCTTAATCCACTAAGGAAACATAAACATTATCCAGGGGAAACCATTCAAAAGGCTCTAAATCATCCATAGGAAGTATTTTAAATAACTTCCTTTTCTAGCTCCACATGGTACACACTGAATTTTTGGTCTGTGTAGATTTTAAGGCAAGGAAGACCTCAGTAGTTCCCGATTTTCTCCATCTTCTGAAATTTCATCTGAGCAGCCCATCTCTTTTATCTCTGGATTATAAAACATCTATGATCTCAGCAGAGCAGAAGTGAAAAACTATCAAAGTAGAGGATTTTGTTCAAAGACAAACTAAAGATAAATTGAGTCATCCTCACTTAAATGAAAGGAGAATTAAGCCATTCTATATCATCAGATCCCTGGAGTTCAGTGGAAGCAATATAGGAAATTATAAAGAAAAAGGGTAAGTAGTGGGAACTTAGTGATTCTAATTGAACTCTAAGAAAAATGAAATTAATTATCCTAAAATCTCAATTTGTAACAGGAGTTATTGGTGAAACTAGTACTTATATGTTTCCTGTTGAATCTCAATTGTAGTGTTTCAGAACACTGGGCTTGTTTTACTGCCCAGCAAGAACCCAAACTCCGAACTTTTGACTTCTCTTTGGTGTCAGGATCTTTCTTCATATTCTCCTTTTGAAATACCATAACATATTTTCAAAGGGTTTTGAAGATAATCCCTGTTTAGAATGATACTATTTTGATAAGAAAAATATAAACCATAGACTAAACTACTAACACTATTCATAGATACACTGTGCATTGTGTCTACAATAAGAAGTTATCATAAGAAAAGATAATCTATATACTGAAGAAGTTAAAGGCTGAGGCTTATGTACACACTTCTATTCTTGCATCCTGGTTGGAATATTCCCAAGAACTGTCCAAAGCTAAATTTGTTCAAACTGCTTTAACTCCTTCAGTCATGCGTACAGCATTTGGTACACATCTGAAGATAGACTATTTTAATGCACCCCAGGAAACCACTCACCTTCATGGCCACACAGGTGCACTGCTGACTCATGACCAACCTGTTGTCCACCAGGACACCCAGGTCCTTCTCTGCAGAGCTCCTTTCCAGCAGGCCAGCTCCTCACTTGTACAGATGCATATGGTTATTCCTCCCCAGGTGCTAGACTCTGTACTGGCTGTTGTTGAAACTCATCAGATTCCTCTAAAATCTAATCTCTGGTCTTGTTGAATGGCAGCACAGCCTTCTGTTGCCTCAACCACTCCTCCCAGCTTTGTATCAGCAGCAAACTAGCTGAGGATGAACTCTATCTCTTCATCCAGGTCATTGATGAAGATATTGAACAATACCAAACCCAGCACCAACCACTGGGGAACACCACTAGTCACAGGCCTCAAACCACACTCTGCAATGCTGGTGACAACACTTTGAGCTCTGCCAGTCAGCCAGTTTTCAGTTCATCTCATCATCCACTCATCTATTCTGCTCTTTCTAAGTTTCATAACAAAGATGTTGTGGGAGATGGTCTCAAAAGTCTTGCTGAAGTCAAGCTTCCCAGCATTCACTGCTCTCCCCCTATCTACCCAGGCAGTGATGACATCATAAAAAGCTACCAGATTGGTTGAGCATGATTTCCCCTTGGTGAATCATGTCAACTACTCGTGATAACCTTCTTCTCTTCCAATTGCTTGGAGACTGCATCTAGAACAAGTTGTTCCACCACTTTCCAGGGACTGAGGTTATGATGACTAGCATGTAGTTTCCCAGATCTTCCTTGAGCCTTTCAAAGACTAGAGTGACATTGGCCATTCTCCTGTTTGCCAAGACCAGTGTGTTGACCTCACCTTAAGGGTGCACATACACAATGGGTTTGCTATGGATCAGGAGTCAGTATTCCCACTACAGTACTCTTACTGTACTTTCATGTTGAAATGATCTCAAGGAACGTGAATGAGATTGCCTTCACATCAAACTAAACCAGAAGTCACCTTGCAGCTGCAAATGGACATTTAATCCATACAACAAGATTAAAACTACTATGCAATAAAAATAAAACCCTGAAATATCACTAATGCAAACATCACCTTTGCATCACCGCAGTCTTCTATAGCTCTGTTCTTACTGATCTAAACTACTTTCTCAGTATAGCCATACATTCAGAGTGTTAAAATTTCACCTGAATATTGCTCAGTGCTAGACTCAATTTTAAATTATCATAGCTTCAAAAGAATTTTTCCTTTGTTTTTCCCACTTCAAAGATTTGTTTGTAATCAAAGTTATAATGGATGCCTTAGCAATAATCTGACAACCAATGGGTATTTATTTCTTATCACTCCAATGTCTTTTAGTACAGTTCATGAAAATTCATTAGTTTTTAATCATTTCTAACTACAAGTTTTTTGTTAAGGTAAAACACTGATATATTTGTGAGATATGATAACTCATTTTTATTTAAAAGAAACTAATTGCACTTTAAAAAGATAAACGCAAGCTAATGGTGCACTTAATTCCAGTATGTGAGTTGGTAGACTTTACCTTATTTCTTCATGTCTGAGTATTTTTAAATTTCTGAAGTTATCAACAAAGCAGGAGAAACAAAAACAAATTGTCCAAAAGATAAAAAGTACATATAAATAGAATATCAATAGTTATCAGTGGATGGAAATCAGTAGATGTCAATAGATAGAAAGTTCCAAGGCAATGAGGTATAATGCATAATTTGGTTCTGAAGTTACTTTCATTAAACGAAACAGACTTTTTGGAATACCCATAGAGGAGTTTATTTTTGTATAAACAAACAAACAAACAAACAACAACAACAAAAACCACAGTACACTAGTTAAATGTCATTTTGCAAACTGAAAATCACTTTTAAAACCACTATAAAACTAGGGTTGAGTTAATATTTGCTCTCCATTCTGCACATCGTTTATGATGTTTTGGTCGTATTAATTGATCTTCTGTGTAGTGAAAGATTCCATCTGAAAAAATGACAATTAGATATTTGCACAACTTTCTGGGTTTGAGTTGTGTGTGTAAATTCAAAAGCAGTGCCATGTGCAAAACATACTTAACACTTGCCTTTCTGAATAATGAAAGTCATTGTCAACTTGTATATGCTTTCTTTATTTTGCAAAGCCAGAACTCTTTGCTCCCAATTTCTCCCTTTTGAAAAGCATTAAAGATATTGATGTGGTATAAAGAGTGCATTGTCCCAAATACTGATCCATTTCAAAGTAAATAATCTTTGAAAATTTTGTAATAAAAATTTCCTTCAAAGGGTTAATATCGTTATCAGTAGATTTTAAATATAACTCAAACATAAAAGTATTGCCAAAATTTCATTCCTTTTTATTTCTATGGTTATAAAATAATACTATATATCTGATCCAATCAGATATAATTAAAAAAAAAAAAAAAAAAAAAAAGTGGAACTGATAAAAGCTGTAGTAATTATTTATTTTTCAGTCAAATTCTCAAATCGTGGTTGGAAACCACACATTTTTAGTCTTTTTATTAATGGAGGGAAAGTTAAGTAACCTTACCTTAATAAATATAAGTTATGCTAAAACTAAATCTAATTCTAAAATAATTTAAAAAAAAATTTGAAACTCTTAGGAGTTTACAATTTTTTCCAGTTTCTGTTTTTTCATGAAAAGTTTGATACCTTCTTGCTTCATCAATTTTGTGTTAAAATAATTATTCCATCTAAAATTTTGCTATGTCCAATAACAACTTCAGAAAATTATAATGTTTACTTTATTGAAGCACTGAAGTATATATCAGTTGCATACCAAGTAGACAGTCCTACTGATTTTAGGGAGAATCTTCACAAATATATAGAAACATACTGCTGAACCATGGCCATGTATAAACACAAATCCTAAGCAAATATATTGATTTTTAAATTAAGTGCCGTAATTCCTCACAGTGTGGCTGTACTATCCAGTACTAGTACTATCTAGTACTAGTATTTATTTTATCCATACAAATGTTTGTCATTTATAGTCCTGACTATATATATAGTAATGGACTTCTGCAGTGTGACAAACAAGTACCAAAACAGCATTCTTGTAAGAGCAGAATACATTTGATCCATATTTTTTTCCTATATTTTCACCTAGTAGAGAATTTTGTAGGATCAAACCAATAAGATCTTTCCACCTAACTATATGAAGATCTGGAAGGAGTGTAGAGATACCACCTTGATTATGCTTAAAATTTACCATTGAGCAATTGTCTGGATCCCAGCAAAGTTATTCTGAATTTTAAAAAATTTCTCTTGAATTCATAGTGTTTCTGAATCATCATGCTTAAGTAATCAAAGGCATACAGTTTTTTGCATTAATTAGCATTACTGACACTGGTAGGCAACTTACTGGTTTCCAGCAGGTCAAGTATGCTTTTACTTAAAGTGTGGATTCAGAGTCATAAACTCTCATTTCTTCCTGAGCACAGGTCCTAACCACTTTTTTTTTTTTTTTCTGGCTGAGAGAGAGAGACGCTTTGCAAAGGAAGGATATTCTAGGTTTCTAATTTAGGTTAAGTATCTCAGATTCAGTGAGAGGATCTTATAGCCTGGGCCACCAGTTTTTGCACTACAGGAAACAGGGTGTTAGAGGCAAGAGAATTACTCTGAAGAACTTCAGTTCTCTAGAACTGAAATTGATTTTTAATTTTGTGAAACACTTCTCCCTCCTGGAGCATAAATATTATTTCCTATTTTAATATGTCAGTGATTTTCTTTTACAAACTCAAACTGATTTTATACATTTACTCTGCAATTTATGTACAACATACAAAGCATTTTTTTTCTCATTGGTCTGTCATGATGAATTTCTGCAATCTTGCCATTTTCTGTCAAAATTATTTTTGCAACTATACAGATTGGAAATGTTTTATTCTACTTGTATTGATTATTCAATGACAATGGTGCTTTTCTGAATTTGACCATATGAATCATCATACATCATTGAAATTGCCAGAAAACTGATATTTTATATATTCTGCATGGATCTTACAAACAAGTAGGTGATGTTTGTTTCATTATACTATACTAAAAATGTTGTGATCTCATAGATGTCTAGGTACTTGAAAGATATAAGAATGAAATTGATGTGTAAAGATAGAATTAAGACTGAGAAGTACTGAAACATTACATATGTATTAGATGATTGATAATTTTTATTCAAAGTAAAAAAAAATCTCTTGAAAATCTTTCCAGCACATCCCACAAAGATTAAGAAGTCATCTTCACTTGATTTACTGACCAAAAATCATATACTTGAAGCTAGTGCCAAGCACCCTTAAATTTATATTTAACGGACAATTTATGAAGGATCATTAACACAATAAAATGAATAAGACCAGTAGCATTTCAATAGTTAAAAATCTGACTGTACTTTTTTTCTAAAATATTTGTTGATGAATGTTCTAATGCATTTTTATCCATTGTTTTATTCCATGTAATATGATCTAACCTGTTGAATATGTAAAAAACATAAAAATGGGATCAGGTCATTACTGTAATTTTAACCATACTGATAATTTTTTTCTGTCTGATACTCTGTTTTCTCATAATTGCTTTTTTTAAATTTCATATTATCATAATTACTGACAGCAAAATGTCTCTTACATTCAGGGGAACTCTATTGAGCTTAAAAATATTATTCAGATACGTACAGAGATTTTTCTTTAGCAGTCTGCATGATATTATTTGAGCTATGTCTAAGCAAAAAAAAGAATATTTCCTGCCTGAAGAATCCTATTCTAGATCTTCCTACTCATTGGCTTTATTTTTATTACAAATCTATTAAAGTAAAGATCAATGCCATATTCAATCATGAAAATTATTAATATATTCACTGAATAAATCAATTATATAATTTATTGATATATAAATTAAATATTTATATTCTAATCACATTCTGTAACAATTGCAGTTACTGCCAAAAAGGGTTTCTACTTTCATCCAGATTTCTAATGTGAAAGAAAAGTATAACTGTGAAGATTTAAAACCAAAATCTACCCTGAAATTTAGTGCTATACCTATGTGTCTGTTTAAGAAATTTTCATTTTAGCTGACTGAAACATTAAGTCCCTTGACTAGATGAGACTGGATGATGATGCAAGATTTACGACTTGCATTAAATCTGCATATTAGACACTACTGCAGAATATTTAGCTAAATGGGATTTTTGAGTGATGGTTTAGTTGTTTTGACTGGGCAATGAAAAATACAAACTTTTCATCAACATTTTCAAAGTATATCATGCTGCACAGTGAAATATGCTGCGACTGGAATGCTGCAGACATTTTCCACACTACAGCAAGCATTTTGTAATCAAATGATGCGATGAATAGATAGAAACACTAGCCCTTTTGAGTACAATCAGATAGTTCCAGAACAGATGGAATAAATGCCTGTGATGTTAGGGATCTGAAACATGCATGGAAGCTGAAAAATATGCATAAAGTTATAATGTTTCTGAATAGAATAAAAAATGTTATTTTTTATCTCTTTTTTTTTCTAAGTTGTGGTGCTTAGAAGACACTTAACATGCAACTTTTCTGGCATGAAGCCTCTACAGTTAAATGGATACATCAGCCAAAATTTCTTTCCTATCGAGGATAATTTTTGGACTTCACTTGCATTACCGTATATGTACTTAATAATATTTGGAGATTTTTGTGAAAGTTTATTATAATCATGTTCTCAGTTACAAATGAAAAAACAATGAGGCTGTCTGAAGAATTTACTTGTGCGCATACTGCTTACTATGAGGAGAAATGTGTACTTCATTCATGATAGAAAATGATGCTTTGAGTATTTGAAATTAGTCATATATACGCAACAGTGGTTTTATCCAGTATGATACAGAATACAGTTTTCCACAAACAATAAATTTAGAGTATTGGTCATAAATTAAAAAAAAAAAAAAATCAAAATCTTATTTCTTTTGCAAAATAGTTTGATCATATTTTAACAATATGGTAATATGAAAATAAATTAACTCATGAAATTTAAAAAAATAAATGAAGGAAAAATACAATGTATTACAATGTATTTTAGTAATGCAATGTATTAAAGCCATTGAAAAACTTGTTAGTACACTTCAGAATGTGCTTTTGGACTTGTGGATAAAACTGGTATTTGCTTAAAATTCTGCCTCATGTAACAAGTGAAAAATCTGTAAATCACACAGAAAAGATACTGTAAGTAAAAGTACTTTAAAGTCTTTCTAGCCTCAGAAATATTTAAAATATTTTCCACCAAAAATATTATATGTAGAGGTGACATTAAGATATATGACAACACAAGCTTTCTGATTACGGTTTCTTATATCAGAGCATAAGACTTTTGATCATAGCGCAAAGGAACTTTTATTTAAGTAATGACCTGAAGATGTGCTCTCAGTATTATCTCAAACCACAGTTTTTTTAATTTTTACTATACAATGATCCTTTGATATTTCAAGAGTCTTGATAAAGGAGGTAATGACTGGAAAATGGAGAAAAAAGAGATTGAACTTTCTGTTCAAAAGGAAAGTTTCAGGAAGATGCTTTTACTCTAATTCAAAGCAACCTTTCAGAATAATAATACCAACTCTGAATTTTAATAAAGAATAGCTATGCCAGAAGCGACTTTTGTCAGTCCCTCTTGTTCCTGGCTACTTTACATAGTTCTGAGCTCTTCAGTACATCAAAGTGGGTATGAAATCTTGAGATACAGTGCATAATCACAGTGTCACTGCTTGGTTTTAGTAATGGAAATACTTCAAGTTGTCATTTCTATTGAACAAAGATATGAGGAAAAGTAAAAAAAATGATGTGTTCAAAATATTATAGCAATGGTTAAAATGCTACTGAAGTACACTGTGATTCCTTGTTTTTTGCAAAGTTTTATTTCATATCAGCCATAAATAAATTTCTCAGTTGCATTTTTTTTTCATAATTATCTGCTTAAATTACAGCAAAGAAATAAAATGCACAATTTGAAACAAACAACCAGTAGAAACAAAACAAAAATAACCTCCTGGCTATTCAATCCATCTGCTGTCATCAGCCTGTGCTAGCTTCCATATAATCACTGCATCAGCCTTAAGGTTCAAGTCCACCAAAATAATCACTTCATGTTCTTTAAAGAGAAGCCATGTTAGGAAGTTCTGATTTTCCCTTGATAAAGCAATCTAGTTCCTATTGAATTCATCTATCATTACATGGGGATCTATAGTATTTTACTAATATATGGAACTGTTACAAGAAAGCAAAGGAATAATCAAAAGAACAAAGTGGGCTTGGGGAAAACCAAACTGTTTTTAAATTGAACTGTTTTAAAAACAAAAAGATTTGCGAAGCCATACTGACACCACCTTTACTGACATTAGTGTAACAACACTTAATATTTGTCAATATCTGCATTAAGATACATGACAACTTATTGCAACTGTGTCAGAAGCATCCAAACTCCCCAGTATAAATGCTCCACTCACTCAGTTTCTAGCTGGGGATTGATATTACAGGGTAAATTAATTTGTAACTATACTGCTCCAGTAAACAGTGTCTTCAAAGTTATTTCTCCGCAGAGTCTATATACCAGAGAGTTAAAAAATAATAATAATGGTGGCCCTTCTCAGTCATGTTCTTGATCAAACCCTCCATCAGTCACCAGGAAGAAGCTACACCTTAGCAAAGGAATGTGTGAATCTCTTAACTACTGCATCTGCCAGCCACTTGCAGTCACTGGAAGGACACTATACCGTGTGAGTATTCATCACCACACATACAGTATTGCCAGATCAGAGAAGTTTCCTCAACACTTAAATGAATTCAACTATAGAGGCAGAAGAAAAGGACTGGGGCAGCTGTTTGTTTCCCCTATTTGCCTTTTTCATCTTACTTTTCATAAAGCTTTAGAAAATTGTCTTTTGAACCCCTCAGATGAAAATGCACCAGCATGACAGTTTGGTTCTCCCAAGAACAAAACCTGGAAACCTGATTTCTCATCTCCTTTTCCACCCTCTTTCCAGAAAATCTATCAGGGTTTTCTAGTCACCTGCAGCTACTGTACAGCTCCCAGTGAGTTCATATTTAATTCTAACACAGATGAGAAAACCAAAGGAAAGCAAAATTGCTAATTATGGACTATTAGACATATTCCTTTCCTCTAGCTTCAGTAGTAGCATAGCAGCATATCTTTTATCAGTGGCTGCTCTGAATTCAGTCAGTTTGTCTGATTTAGTAATATTATGGTGTAGTTACTAAGAACTAGAAGCAGCTGACACGAGGAAGATTCATTGAACAGTCAGTTATCCTGGTACATAAGTGACATATCCTCCATCTGTGAAGGTCGAACTTCTCATCCTCAAGCTATACAGATGAGCCTTCAAAATAAGAAATAATATCCAAAATACTAATTCACCACAATCAAATTTATTTTCTACTGAGTGCAGTGCCCATTTAATAACATGGGAATTAATGTCCCTAGTCATCTGAGCTGTCAGACTATCACTTGGATAGTACTTGATAGTACTGAACGGGAATTGCTAAACTGCAGGAGTCACTTCTAGTCCTGAAGTTTTGACAATGTTCAAATTATACTGGGTTGAATAAAGAAAAAGTGAAACTCTCAGAAAAGTTCTACATGCTTTAAGTACTGTGATTTTGTAGAAGAAAAGATTAAAAAAAAAAAATCCAGTTTCTCAGATTTACTTCTTTCCGGAGCTAAATTGAAAAAAAATAAAACTGCCTGCTTGAACTCTGATAGCTGTGAGTTTGTTTGATGGACAAGCTCAGAATGAATCTTATCATAATTTTATATGCCAACCTGAGTATCTGTCTTATATTATAATGGCATTTTCAAGGATACATTTCACTTATGTCCAAAGCTCTGGCTCTGCTTTAAACAAAGTATTTCAATAGTTAAGATAGGGAGGGAGGAGCAGAATGAATGTCCTAATCAGCTTTCAGAATTGCTAAAGGCTTCGTGTCTACTTAGCGCATCCAGACTGAAGATGCACACAGATGTGCTTAATGTCTTTGTGTTCTTTGGCAGTGTAGTTCCCAAAATAATGCAGCATCTGCTTGGTGACAAAGACTCTTTCAGCGGTACAGAACAAGGAGAATATCCCTTATACTTTAGTTGTGCAAAACACTCAAGCAACTGCAGCATAGTTACACAACCACCTTGCAGACAGGAAAAATATCAGATAAACAGTTATTTGGAAATTTTATTATAGTCCAGAGACAACTAGATGACAAGAAACTGTCTGGCAACTGCAGGTGTACAAACTTGTTTGTGCATTTGGGGAAAAAAAAGTAAAAACCGTGGAAATCAAACGAGTAAAAAGTGTTAGCAACTGTGACCATTTAATTAAGACTTCACAAGCTGCAGCACACTAAAATAACACAATAGAATGTCACTGTACACAGTTTGAAAATATTTTGAAATGTTCTGAGATCCTTAGAAACACTTAGCAACTTCTAGCAAAATCTGGCAGGCTGAGGAAGGAGTGAGGACACTGCCATCATAGTGAACAGATATTTTCAGCACATATTCTAGAAGTGATAGTACACATAATTTTAAAATATGTGAAGCTTGCACAGATGCCTTTCTGAATCCTGCAAAAGTATCATGTCAGATAGAAAATATCTCTAGCATTTGCAAAAATTGTGCTTTTATGTCTGATGGAGTGTTCAGTAACTACATAACTAACTGCATAAGTGTTATAATTTTTATCTCCTTTCAGTTCCTTAATAAAGTTTTTTTTTAAAGTTTGGCTGTGTGCATTGCTTTGTCAGGAAAAGTATCTCTACATCAGCATTTTAAGTATAATTAATGATGACACTCACCTTGATTGTTGCAAAGTTTATATTCCCTAAGAGATGGAACAAAACACACAAGGTGTGAATTATTTATACTTCCATATGGAGTCTTATTGTTAATAATTTCTCCGTAATTCTTAAGTGTTGGATCTTAATGTAGATATGTAGATCACTGGTGCATTTATTTCAAAATATAAACAGAAGCACGTATCCAAAGGGATGAAAATACTACTGAATTTCAAAAATGAACAATAAAGAAACCTTTCTTCCTGTCAAAACTGTGAGAGCTTTCACATGTATAAATGAACATAGATACTCTGCTCTACCATATAATCATCCTTCGAGCAATGACTTTCTGCCAATATTTTAACAAGGAGCTTCCATAAGTTAAATAAAAATCTCACAGTATCCCTCAAATGCCAGGCAATCTATGATCTGTGGCAGGTTGAAGGAATGACAGAATATATCTCCTTACTTTCTGATTTAAAAAGTTCTCGCACTAAGAGAGTAGCATTAGATACAGAACCTTTTTTATATATTCTGAATGGAACTGGTGCTGTATCTTCAAATTAGTAACTCCACAGGAGTTAACAGCAGTTCAAATGTTCAGTATTCTGCAGCTTGTACACAGGGAGCAATGGACCCAACAAACACTGGATACTTTATTCTTCTAGGTATCAGTTCAAAGTATAGCCAATATTTGACTTTTTTTCTTAGATCGAAACACTAACATTTGCTCTTTCTTGGTCTTCAAAGGTATCAAGGCACTTTTCATTTCACCATGGAAGTAGAGAAAACAAGCTTGATCAGGAAAAAAAAGTTCTCCTTCCTTTCCCTCATATAGAGTTCTAGATATCTAAATGTATCAATACTTATATATTCTGACATTACTCTATATATGCTGTCCCTAATATATGTGACATGCATTATTCATCTTGTATGCCCACACTTGGCAAAAGAAACCAATTAAAAGGAAACGATCATTTTTACCTACAATTTTCATTGGACTTTCATTTCTGTTCTTCTTAGATATTTGAGACTGGAAAGAAAAACAGCACATAACTTGTGTAAACAAACTATACAGTATATGAAGAAGTCTGCAAAGTATATCTGACATCCCTGCAGAAGAAAGCCTTTAGAGAAGAATGATCGTTCACAGCACATGTATGTGTGGAAAACGTCTTACACAACATACATACACTTGTGATATTGTCTCATTTCTTGCCAATGATATTTCTGTAGACCACATGGTTTTTGTTTTTCAAATACAACAAATGATAACAGAAAAGAAACGAAAAAAAAAAAAAAAAAGGAAAAAATAAATAGACTTCACAATTATTTCCCAACTATAGTGGAAAAAAAAAAAACCAACAATTCTTCTCTCTCTTTCCTGTTCTTTTTGTTTGTTTGTTTGTTTTTTCCCACCTCTCTTCCTATTTACAGAGTAACACACGGCCAGAGTAGAGCTCAGATGTTGAGAAACAAGACAATGAATCTGATTTTTCCATATATTTCCTGACATTAGCTACAGCATATTGAAGGGTTTGTGAGGTGTCCTTGTACTTTGCAAGCCCTGTTTTTGCCCTAGCCAGAACTATACAACTTAATCTAACTCACCATCTCACTCCCCTTTACAGCTGTTTAAGGACAGTGAATTGCATACTGTCTGATTTGAGTGGTTTCAGCCTTATATTCAACATTATTCAAGCTTACATAGAAAAGATCATAATAACCTGTAACTATGGAGTTCTGAGAGGAAGTGATGTTTCATTCCCACTGTTCCCAAAAAAATACTCTTAAGCTAAACATTAAAGATGCAAAGCTTTCTGCAGATCCCAAAATACTGTTTGAGTCTACAGCCTCAATTTATCCGTTATCACATATCTTGATAAAATACAAAAACTGATATAAGAAAGTATACTAGCAAGACTAAAACTTCTCCATTTCAACCATATTAAGAATCTATTTGTATCCCACGTATGCTATATTTTAAAATGCACTTAGTTTCATTGTTTTAAATTTCAGTTTTCACTTTAATATACGTATATTTAAACATTAATCATTTGTTGTTTTTAATACCTTTTAGAATTCAAGATGACTTTAAAAAATGTTTCAGATAAAGCTAATATCATTGAAAAGATGAAATCTTGGCTCCCTGCTGAATTTCTAGAGAGGCAGATAGGCAAACTGTTACTGGTAAAATAATCTCCCAGTATACTGGAATCAATCAAATTCGCAAACATATTCTAGTCAACATAGCAAAACTAGTAATTCAACTCCAAATCTTCTGCATTAGCAACTAGAAAAGTTTTGGAAAACTAATGGAAAAATGAAAACGAGGAAAACTAATCTCACTTTAAATTATATTTCCTAATCAGAAAATCTAATGAAATATGGCAGAAGACTTTTCTTAATCAAAGTTCACACATTTGTATATATTTATAAAAGGAACAGAGTCTAAGCTTTATTACTATTATTTTAGGATCTCTAGCAAGTTATTGCTAGTTATTGCTAATGTCAAACTATCTTAGCTGTTTTATACTGCATATGTTTTAAACACAATCACTCTTCTAAAAGTTTCTCTTGAACAGAAGACGACACAGCAAATAAAGCAGAAATCATCAGGAAAATTACAGTACTTGTCGCTACAACTGGACTGAAATATAATAAGTCATTAAGACAAACATACTGTGAAGAATGTGACTATTTCTTAGATTACATCAACATTCAGAACTAGAATTCAGATTTAAATTTTACAGTCCATAAAGTAGCATATCCTTTTTGTTTCTCTCTTCATCTTCTCCTATGTTGTTCTTCTTAAAATCTGATTTTCCTTAAAAGCCCTTTCTTTCTGTTCCAAGTCTCATACTGTAAGATACGAACTATACATAATTATTTAAATAATAAAAACTTAATAGCATTACTTTGGACTCCTGAAAGAATAAGCATTAAGTTAGGATTTTAACTAGGATCAGAAGCATGCTTTCCATGTGAATCCCCATTTATTATGCCTTTCTTTATGTGGCACAGAGTCCTTGGAGGGTACAAACTGGATTTCTCAAAGTTGAAACCGTACTAGAAGAAACAACTCTACATCTAGTGCTCCAAACCGTAAACTAATAATTGACTCAGTCTAAAGGACAAGTCTAGAATTAGCTTAAATTACATGTGTGCGATGCAGTTTGGATTTATTTTAATAAGTTTCCAGACATTTCTAACCCTGGTTACTTAAAACAGTCCTTTAAATTTTAACATATTTTACTTGTTCTTTTTATTTAAATCCTTGGCATTTTGTTCAGTTGAAGAAGTATTATTGTTATGAGCTAAGTGATATTAAACAAGAGAAACTATAAACTGAGCAAAGTGGAAAAAAAAAAAAAAAAAGAACTGATATAATTTTAAGGAAAAAATAAAACCAGTTGAATTCATTTGCTTGACATTTCTAATCTGGCACTAATACTTTGCACCTCGTCTAGCTTTAGAAGCCTTGAACTGAAAGACTACCACTATTTTCTGTAGCAGACACTTTTATCTGTCTTTCCTCATGTTTTCTTTTTTTTCTTAATTTTCTTTTGTGCCTTTTGTATCTTTTTTGCACCTTGGGTAATTCTTCTCTACACAAAATTAAGATCCTCTTTTGATATTTGTAGATACCTTCCCACTTTTTCTTCTTCTTAATACTCTATCATAAATCAAACTGTAATCCCTAAATTCGTGCTAGGCAAACTTACAGCGATGAATGCAGTATTGCTTGTGAGATCTCATCCATTGCACTAAGCATTATTGAGCAGTGATTTATTGGAACAGGGAAGCCAAGTAAATTCCCTGTCTAGACTAATGTAATTGTTCTTTTGTTCTAAATGTTCAGAGGCTTCACAGTTAGTCATTCTATCTCTTTTTCCCACAAACGCATGCAGATAACCACAAAACCATCAGTCTTATACTACATACAGCTAACTTAATGGAAAGATTTGCTTGACTCAGTATGACCAAATCTTTAATCCCTGACTCAGTATGGAAATACACATATTTTACAAATGTATGCATTCCCCTCTGCATACCTACAAGTGCAAATGTATAAATATGAGATAAAAAAGATGATAACCCATAAAAAAGTGAAATTTATTCAAGTCTTGCATTAACATGACTTCAGTAAATCTGTGTAGCTAATGAAAAAGCATATCATAAGGAAAACAAGCTGATCTGCATCACTGCTATTCCTGTCTCCAAAGGTTAGGAAATAAATAAATGCAGTACACACTAAGATTACCAAACTGTATAAAGAAAGCACTGTGTGCATTACACATTCCCTTTTGTGTGTGCAGCTATACAACTTGTACCTCCATATCCATATTCTTCATATCACTGGTGAACCCTAAGATGTAAAATGCATTAACCAAATTTTATGATGATCAGGAAAATACATCAATGTCTGTAAATATTCTCGAACTATTAACACTACCCCCGCCGCTCCCCCCAAAAAATCCTGAAACATCATAGCAGCATAAGAAAGTTAGTTATAAGACAATTAAACCGTAATTTGTCCAAAACTGACTCCCTATGAGAAAATAAGGAATTGGATAGATGGCCACAGCCAAAGAGTTACAGTCAGTGGCTCTATGTCCAGCTGGAGGCAGGTGACAAGTGATGTCCTTCAGAAATCCATCTTGGGATAGATGTTCTTCATCAATGGAATTGACAGTGAAATCAAGAGTACCCTCAGCAAGTGTGTAGGCAACACCAAACTGAGTGTTGCAACTCATATGACAGAAGGAAGGGATGTCATTCAGAAGGACCTAGTCAGGCTTGAAAAGTACGACCATGTCAGCCAAAGAAGGTTCAGCATGGCCAAATACATGGTTTTGCACTTGGGTCAAGGCAGTCCCAGATAAGTGTACAGACTGGGAGAAGAATTCATTGAGAGCAGTTCTGCAGAGAAGGACTTGGGGTCCTGATGGACAAAAAGCTAGACATGTGCCAGCAGTGTGATCTTGCAGCCCTGAAGGCCAACTGTATTCTGGGCTGCATCAAAAGAGGGATGGCAGCAGGGAGAGGGAAAGAAGATAGTCTCTCTCTTCTCTCCCTCATGAGGCTCCACGTGGAGCGCTGTATCTAGGCCTGGGGACCCAGCACAAGAATGATGTGGAGGTGTTGGAGCAGGTCCTGAGGAGGGATATGAAGATGATCAGAGGGCTGGAGAACCTCTCCTACAAAAAAAGGCTAAGCGATCATCTGGGATAAGGCACTAGAATAGGTTTCGTAGAGAAGTTGCGGATATCCACACCCTGGAGAATTTCAAGGCCAGGTTGGGTTGTGGGGGGACAACCTGGGTAGAGTAACCACCCTGCCTGCAACAGGAAGGTTGGAACTAGATGATCTTTAAGGTCCTTTCCAAACCAAGACATTCTATCATTCTATGATCTTACAAACTTACACTGACACAGTCAAATTTAGCTGCATACTGGTCAGCTTTGAGGGTCTTTAACTAAGTAAACTCATAATGTAAACCCACAGCTGCATAGTCTTACAACTTAATCAGATCATTATAATTTTGAACTTTATTGCTTTCGTTAAATAAATGTACTTTTGAAAGATGGTCTATAATCTCTCTTTAACTTCAGCTTGTATACTCCAAGTGTAACTGTTTCTTCTACAGCAGTTTGGGTTAAGTAATGCTGCAGACTCTTTCCCATAACTGGATATTGAACTTGAACAATCAATGAATGTGTCAAGGAGGCAAATTTTCTGTTTATTTATTGTTAACAAAATTTATTGTTATCTAGCAATACATTAACCTTTTAATAACAAAGGTAAGTAATCCAAATGCATCACAGGGTATTAGCAGCAAATAAACTAAATGAGGCAGCAACATTCAACATCCTCTCTTTCTCACAGAGGATTCAAATTTATTAAAAGGAAAATACACAGCAAATCAACTGCCAGGATATGCCAAGCTGGACAAGGCACAGTGGTCCCGCTGTGAATTCTGCAGACTAGCATTCAGAGCACAACATGTATAGTATATTATAATTAATTCAGTTGAAAAGAAAAGATGAATTTTAGAATGCATTTTATTTTCCTCGTTTTTATGCTTCAGCCTACCAGAAAATTGAAATCTCTATCTCTGGCAGTGTTGTGGCAGACTTCCAGGTTTATCTTAATGAAGAAGAAATTATTTTTGACAGAGTTCTGGTTTCCAAGTATCCTAAAATCCTCTAATTCATCTACATGAGGTAAAGAGAGGAAAAGTAAGGGTGGTAGGAAGAGCAGTGAATCATACAAATATAACCTAAAAAGGATATGGCAAAGCGTTCTCTAGAATACAGTACATGAGTATTTTACAATAGAGAAGTACTTCAATCACATTTCCTTGAATGTAATGCTTCAAAACTCACCATTTTATTTTTTAAATAACACTATCAAAGGAATAATAAATGAATGCCACCAATTCTGAATCTCAAATGAGATAGAGAGAAAGCTGGAGCAATAAATGCTTTCAACAGAGATATAAGTCTTAAGAACCACTACTACATCCTGTCATGAGGGCATCGCAGCCCTCCCCTCTCTCAAAAAAAGCACATCATACAGAAATAATGAAAATCAGACATACTGTTTTAGACAGTTTATTAAACTAACATGTTGTTTGTGGGTTTACAGGATATCACATGAGCCTCCCTCCATATCTACCATGGATTTCTGTCATGCCAGCTGTCCGATAAATACCAGGAAAAAAATTACAAGAACAACTCTGGACAGAGAACATTTTAACTCTGACGAAGCAAAGAGACAGATGTCTGAAGATGGAAAATTAGGACAACTCTTCTTTATGGTCTAAGAGCTCAGTATTCTACAGTAGTATTGTCTGGTGAAGGGGCCTGGAGCACAAGTCTTATGAGGAGCGGCGGAGGGAGCTGGGATTGTTTAGTCTGGAGAAGAAGAGGCTCAGGGGAGACCTCATTGCACTCTGCAACTTCCTGAAGGGAAGTTGTGATGAAAAAGGGTCTGGCCTCTTCTCCCAGGCAAATAGTAGGACCTGAGGAAATGGCCAGAAGTTGTACCAGAGGAGGTTTAGGTTGGACATTAGGAGAAACTTTTTCTCTCAGAGGGTGGTCAGGCACTGGAATGGCCTGCCCAGGGAGGTGGTGGAGTCGCCGTCCCTGGCAGTGTTCAAGAGGCATCTGGATGAGGAGCTACGAGATATGGTTTAGTAGCTTGTGGTACTAATAGGAATGGGAACGTGGTTGGACTAGATGATCTTGCAGGTCGTTTCCAACCTTGTGATTCTATGATTCTATGATTATGTCAGTACCTTTGACAGTCTTGTCAAATATCAACTATGTATGGCTGTACTTAACTCCAGAATTCAATCTTACTGAATTGCTATTCCAGCTGAGAATATGTTTATTTCATGAATCTATAATTAGCAGGATCTCTTAATAAAATGCTGGGAGAGAAAGAAAATGCTGAAAGCTTGGCATGATGGGTTAGCATTGGCCAACAGCCAAACTCTCACCCATCCATTTGTTCATTCCCCGCCCTCGGTGTTACAGCCAGTATGTAGAAATTTCCTTCTGTTGCTCCTTCCTCCTCACACTTTCCCCCCTCATGAGTATGAGAATATCTATCTGTTCCAGTGGGAGATCTTCCCCAGGTTGTAGTGTGAAGATCTGTTCCATCGTGTCCTCTCTCCATGGGCTGCAGGGAAATATCTTCTCTCCCATTAAGCATGTTTTCTTCTTCCTCTGACTTAGGTGTACTCTCTGATGCTTCTCTTTCTAATTGTTCCCTTCTCCTCTGCTGGTGTGGTGTTTTCTGTCTGTCTTTTACATGCATTTTCCAAGATACCCCACAGACATGGCTGATAGGTTCATCTGTGTCCCATGCTGATCTGTTGTAGCTGTGCCCAGCACTAGGCAGACCCTGACCTTTCTCCACAGAGGTCAGCCCTGCAGGACTCCAATACCTTGCTGATAATACCTTGCTGTCTACACCCAGTACACCTGGCAAAATGCTCAAAAATGTTTTCAAAGGAGTTCTTGATACAGCTCATTTTAAATTACAGATTTTGTAGATTTTGTCCCACTGGAACTTCACTTCTTCCAGTTGCATAATACTACATAGATTCAAGACAAAGCAAAGCAAAACAAAACAAAACAGAATGAAAAATCCCATGGAAATTACCCTTGGACTGTGAGCTCCTCTTATTTACATTAAAGTTTTTTATTCCATGCAGACTCAGTAAAGATGTGACATATTTGTTGAGCTAAGCTTAAGGATGCTGTGGCAAAATCCCAAACATTTGTTTCAAAAATTTGGGGTTTTCAGTGGATGAGTCAGTCTGCACGGGAAAGAAGATCTAGTTGTTCCTAGATTATTCAGGACATGTTTATGTAGCTTATTTTAAAATCAGCTGTCACCAGAAACATTCCTACTTAACTATGAGGCGATTAAAATTTCCCTTCCACAGGAATAAAAAAAAAAAAAAAAGGAAAAAAAGGTTTTCAAGGGAGTGTGTTCCATCTGATTGCTACCCAGTTTCACTTTCAACAAGAATAACTCATTAAATTAAGGAAATTAACTAGAAGCATTTTCTAATGTCCTTCTTCACAGTTATACCACCAACTTCCTTCTCTGATCTCCAAGTTTATATGGAAAGCTCTAATGCATATAGAGGAATTAAATAAGGAGAGGAAGATTTGAAGAAATTAAATTTTAGCATGTGAATGTGTAGCATTTAGCAATTTGAATGCATGTGCTTTGGAATTCTCCATAATTCCGCTGTTCTTTTCTGATGAATTATCAGACTCCCACTGGGGCATTTTATAAAAGTGTTATGGGATAGATCAAAGAATTTTTGTATGACATGTCATATTAGTAGTAAATGGTAATTAAGTATTAAGAAACTAATTGATCTCCCCCAATGTCAAGTGAAAAATTTCCAGTGATTTCAGTAACAGTAGAAAACCCAAATCTCCTTTAATCATGCTCAACTAATCCCTTAATGATCTTTCAATTATAGATTCAAAATCATTTCGTAAGTTTTGATACCACATAGTTCTATTTCAGCTTTATTCCCTGTGTTTAAACTATTAACAGAACAAGCCCTATTATTCTTATTCAGTGCATTCTCATGAACTTCACTTTCATATTCACTGAACAGCATAAAAAATGCCCTGTCCTGAAGCTCTACAATCAACAATTTCTGGGTTTATGCTATGTCATACAATTATTCTATTCATTTATTTATTTTTTATTATGGTTGGTATGGTTAAAGGGGAAGGAAGTTTAGTTAAAAATGGAGATTCACAGGTTTTTTCCCTGTTTCCCCATTAAAATAGACTCAAGTACTTCTGAAAATACATCCATAAGGGTATCTACTAAAGTAGCAACAAATCTACAGATAAACTAAAAAGAGAATATTACATGGTTTAACTTCTACAAGTCCAGCAGGAATCCAGCATGATCTCAAGTTATTTGTTAGAATTTGCAGTTTCATAAGGTTGGAAACAATGAACTTTTTATTTTCAAAATAATTACTGCGTACGTATTTTATATTCTTAAAATGTCTGCTTCTGATTAAGATAATAGAAACATTACGAGATTGTGAGTACAACATTTGAATTTGTCCATAATACAAAAAAAGAGCAAAAGCCATAGATAGGCTGTTATCATAAATAGCAATTACAAAATGGATTGTCATCATTTATGACTCATTTTAAACTACTTGACAGATTGTCATGGAAAAAAAGAATTTTTTTACTTCAAGACTTATATAAGACTGTATCCATTATTCCTCAAATTACACTGAAAAGCAAAAGATATGACTTTCCCTTAAATATATTTGAATTAACTTAAAAAAAAAAAAAAAATCTTTATTCTAAAATTGGGTTGATTGTAAGGTGTTCCTGACTCATGCAAACCAAGCAATTAAACTCGCATAGTATTTTGTAGACTGTGAGAGTGTTCACTTTGGATGGGATCATGGACACATTCTGACAACATCAGGAACTGTTCAAAATGCATAAAAATGAAGTAGTTAATGAGGGGAAATTGGAGAAGGATGTTATGCTGTACTTCTTGACTGCATTTTTTTTTAAAGTCTTCTGATTGCTTGTAAATTTTGATTTAAAGTGCTTTACGTAATCATGTAAATGCTCAGCAGGCTTTACTCAAGCCAAGTAACTTTTACAGCTGCTTTGCAGATTTAGACAGGAAGACACATCAGATTGCATTTGAGATTTGACCATCAGCCTTTTTGTAAACAGAAAGTTTGCTCATTAACAACTTTCTTCCCTCAAATCATGAAGGAAAAAGTAAAAAGCTGTTGATTTATAAGCTTTATAATGGCAATCATAGTGAAATAAGGACAAATATGTCCAGTTGGCCAATGATCAACAACTGCAGAAGCTGTTTCTGCCAAAATAAGCTCATGAACTTAATTCTAATCATAAAACAGAAACTTTCTTGCTCTATTATTTAATAATTTCATAGAAACCATATCCAAAACAACAGAATGTGGGTACTCTCAGTAAAAATGAACACTTTGCATGTAGTAAAACAACATGGTTCAAAGACACTGGTCATCTGTATATACTTACATCAACATAGTCCACAGAGTAAAAAGAATATATGCATGTCTCCACAGAACTGCTGAGGTTTCTTTATTCTTTGTCCCTTTATGTCATGATCAAGAAAAGTTTATTCTACTTCACCTTTAACTGCCCCTGTGGTCCATGCAGACCAGTCTCCATTTGGAGTAAGTCAGGTTTACTTTTTTAATTATTTAAATGATATACTGCTTAGCTTAATGTTCTCTCTCTACTGCTGCCCATTAAAATTATCTCTTCCTGATGACTGCTTCAATAGAGACATATGACAGTTCAGGATATTTAACTTCGGTGAAAAGTATCATATTTGAAGTGAAATGCTTAATTCAGAAGTATAATAGATAAAATCCCAAGGACAGTAACAGACAAGCGAGGGAGTTTTTTTCTTGATGTATGAAACAGATGTGGCTGAAAACTTTGAAGTGAACATTATCAGCTCATATAATTAAAAAAATAATTTGTGGAAGAACTAAGTTTGGTGTTCATATTAAATTTGATTTCTAACTTTTTTTTTGTAACAGGAAAAGAACATCTATAGACTGAAGTCAATTAGTTTTTATTTTGAGCTGCCTGTCACTACTTATTCATTTTGGTATACTTAGAAGTCTCAGATATATTCTGAATCCTAATTTCCCAATATCAAAAGGCTTAATACCAAAAGGTTAGTCAACAAATTCAACTTGAGGATGCCAGAATATAGTAGTGGCTTCCTTAGAGGCCAAGATACTAAAAATGTTAGCAATCTGTACAAAGAGGAAATAACAGGAAAAGAAGATAAAAAGCTTTCTAAATAGGGTCTTTACTGAAACTTTCCTGAAACATCTCAAAAAGCTTTATATGCAGGCAGGAGAAACAAATAAACAAAAAAAACAAAAATGCCCCCCCCAAAAAACAAACAAAAAAAACACCAAACAAGCAAATTAAAGAAAACCATATGTTTTTAAGAATAGAGAAAAGGAAAAGATGCAAATGAGACAGGCCTGAGGAAGGATATGAAAACAAATACCAAGACTCTTCAAGTATACAGTTAACTTCTGATGGTTCCAAAATCAAATTAATATTTAAAGATTCTCACAGTGAGGCAGACATTGACCAGGGGACAAAGAGAATATGAACTTCAGAACAGCAGGAAAACAGAATAAATCACAATGAAACTGGAAGAAAAACTCAAACACCTTAGTAATCCCAAACTGGTTAGGTACCAACGACCTTCTGCCACTGGTTGTTTCATATCTGACACACAAAACCATAGCAAGCATTAATACTAAGATTTTTAAAACAGTAGTGCCATGTTTTTGTTTTTAGTAACTAGTGAATAGTAATTGCAATATATATAAAAATGAAAAATTTTAAAAAGAATCATTCAGAGGTAAACGATAAGTCAAATTTTCAGCACTGTTGATATGATGCAATAATGTGTGGGCCATTACAACCAGATTTTATATGAAGAGCAACAGTAGAACAGAAGATAAAGAAAATGGAGTTAGACATTAAAGGTCATAACACAGATAACCTAGAATTTCCTAAATAAGAGAAATACAAGAAATCTTATCTAATTGGACTTCTTTATGTTATTGGCACAATGTCACACAGAAAACAGTAATAGCACTGAAAAAGACAGAGCAATAGAGACAGACTAGAAACAGCTAAAAAAGTGGTAACAACCACTAATCTTCAGAAGAAAAATGCCATGATCAAATGAGATTTTCAGTAAAGACATCATGTTAAATAATAGGACTGCGCAAATATACTATCTTCAGTATTTTTACATTTTTTAAAGATAAAAAGGTTGGACAGCATCATCTGTTTTAGAAGAGATGGGGATATCAGAGGAAAAAAAAAAAACAAAACAGGTTACCTCAGCAATCAGATTAACACTAATAAAAATAATGGTATAAAATTCAAGACAAAAAGAAATCAGAGGCTTGCAAGGATCATTAAAGGAAATATTAAAGGAAGTCATATTTTGCAAGAAAAGGCTAAACAAAAAGTTTTGGCTCAGCAAAAAAAAAACAACACCTGAGGAGGGACATTAGAACTATCCATAAATATGAGATGGTGAAGAATATACAAATACTAGACACCGCTGGAGTGGGAGCAAATTTAGAAGCATCATTATTTTTAGGAAAAAATCTATTTTTCTACTGAGTTTTCAGACAGAGAAGTGAGAGCAACAGATACAGCTGCTCTGGAACGGAGTTTCTCATGCCAAAGTATGGTAACAAGGTATGATGCGAGAGGTTTCTGTTACTGAAATACTGCGTAAAATTTAAATGCACACTGATGGCAAAACTGAAGTCTTGCTTTGAAACTAAGACTGAAGGTGATTTTTTGATTTTTTGATTTTTTTTTTTTAAACCCAAACTCAGACAGCTGGGGAAACCGGAGAGATGTTCTTAACCCATTTCCTAGATTAGCATTCCCCATTTTCTTGAATTGATGCTCTCTAGAAAAGTTAGATCTCTTTGCTGTTGACTTCTTAGCTGCCCAGCTGGCTCAAGAAAACACAATTCTCCAGAAGCGCCCAGATAGTTGCACATTCTTCTGATTGTGCTAATCTGTTTAATTTTTTATTTATTTATTTATTTATTTATTTATTGTTTGGTTTGGTTTGGTTTTCCCCTGGCTTATTCGTTTCTAGAGCTAATCTGTTCTTTTCTACCATTTTGTCACACTTCATTGTTGCCTTCATCATGGACAGACTTGTTCTTTCCCTTCTGATGCTATTCTCACAAACTGGACCAAGTGGACCTGCTGCAGTGCAGGGAGCTGCAGAGAAACAGCTCCCCCAAATGGCTCTATATAGTACGAAATTTTGCACGGAAATACCTAAGAAAATGCAGTTTAAGCTCATTGTTAATAACAGCAGGGATTCTGAATTGTTTTTGGAAAAAGATGACCTTCATATCTTGCAGTACACTACGCACTTTTATTATCAGTTTTTTACTGAAAATCCTTTTTATTGAAAACACTGCTGAACAGCTACTGCAGTCTTGTGGATACCCAGAGGTCTCAAAGTCACACTTTAGTGTTATGTGATATTTATCATAGCTGAGAATTTTTCAGTACTCTAGAGGAATTTAAATATTTTGGAGACTTTAGAGGTCAGGCACATTACCTTCTACATGAAGAACTTCTGTGGTGCAGAACCTATCTTTTGTTAATATAGCAGTGATCAAGCAGATACCAGAGGAAATATTGGGTTGAATGATCACAGGACAGTTCTGTTCTATAGTACCTCTGCAACATGGTCTTCCAAAAGCAGGCAATACAGCAGAATGAAAGAGTATCTTTACCTGTAATGGAATACACTTGCTCAACAATAATTTTGACAGCAACAAAAAAGTCAGCTGTGTTTTTACTTAAAATTTAAAAGGATTCTTCATTTTGTCCTTCAAGATGATCAATAAAATTGTGGTTTTTTTCAATGTCTTTGTTAAACACCTAATTAATTCAAGTTGAATTGACACAAAAATTCTGTAGAAAATAGAAAAAGAGCCAGGGAATGTGATACCCATATTGTTTTTCTCATATTTTCAGCTCTAAGTGCTAAAAATCATGCCTTCAAAACTTTTCAATGCTGTGTAAAATTTTCTTTATCAATTTTGATATTTATGTAAATATACAATAATAACATTATTAGATTTGTCATCCTTTTTTTTTTTTTTTTTTTTTTTTTTTTTTTTTTTTTTGGCCCTGTAGGCATGTCATTTTCCAGCTTTTATCCACCAAAGCTGATATTTTTATTATTATTCTTTTTAGTAATAAAAATTGTCTTATTTAAACCATGTGCCTTCAGGGACCAATATGGAAAGAACACTAGCAGATTGCCTATTATAAAATTAATTATGATAAAATTCTGGCATCACATGCCTTGGTTGTTTCTTTTTTTCAAGTGTTGGCACACTGTAACAGTAGCTCACTGCAAAAGTAGGTAATACATTTCTTTACAAGAGAAAATACAACAAATCAATTTATTTCTTTGCAAAAAGAGAGAAAGGGAGAAAGAAAGAGCCTGTAATTGTCATTATTTAGTATATCAATTATAATGAGCCAATTGATTTTTTTTTTACTGTAATATTTATTTGAATTGAAAAAAAAAGAAAAATCTTGTTCTGATGGACCTTACTTTGAAAATATGCTAGCAAGTATATTTTATTTGAACATCAAAAGAAAGGCATTATTTAAAATTAGCTGTTCAGAGATATGTATTTTGTGTAGAAAATTAATGAAAGGCAGTAAAGACTGTTGAAACACACTGAGTGGATATTGAAGGTCATATGGCCCTGTGAAAATCATAATATTAGAGGATTTTACAATGCTGAATAACCCTGCCAAAGACATAGTCAGCTTTACCCCTGTTTAGTATCAGTGGACTTTGAAATTATTCCAGACACCTCGCAGAATCAGGTCATGTATTCATCAGATTTTTAAATGTCACTGGCTGCATTAGCCATGTTTGATAACATTGTGGTTCACATCCAGCAAATATGCCAGTTGTATGAACAGCGGTAGAAAAATTGTCCTTTTTAAAACACCCTGGAAATGCAAACACTAAACAGCAAATATCCACCATGTGTTATTTCACTTTAAAGCTGGCAGCACTTTGTATTTTCAGGAAGGTAATTTTTCCCAGTAGTTTCATCCTGACCAAATGGCGGTTGCAAACAATGAGCCAATATCATCAGAAGGAAAAGCTGACCATAATTTTAATTGTTTCTTCCCTAAGGAGCAGAGACCAAATGAGGAAATGACCAAAACAACTGAAAACCATATTTATCAGTGTCAGGATTGAATAGAGGTTCACCTCATGTTTCATAATAAATCTTACTAACTCACACGTAAGGAACAATATAAAGCATAGTTCGGGCTGCTCAGCTTTAATGTCTTTGTAAATACACAAAAATGTGTATCAGTCATGGATATCCATCAGCCTTTGATTAAATTACTGTAGTGAATTAGGCTTAATATGATGAGAACATATATATATGTCTTCAAAGGGAAAATAAATAATAAAGAGAAAAGAACAAAAATATTAAGTATTTAAAAAATAATGAAATTATACTACCAAAAAGCCAACACATTCAGGAGGATAATTTCAATACAATGAAGTTTCACACGAGATGTTAAGGAAAGAGCAGCTATTGCCAACTCCATACTATTTTTTCAGATCATTCCAACAGAACATAGTAACTCCATGCAAAACTAGATTATGATAATAATAGTAAAGAAAAAGCCCTCTTGCTTTAACTGTAAGGTTTTCTGAAAACGATATCTTCATCACAGGTTTTGAAAACTTTCAATCCTAACCTGAAAACCTGGTCAATATCAAGGAGAAAAAAAAAGCAAAACTAGAAAAATAGATCAGGTCCTCTATGATCTTGGCAACATGCAAGCAGTATTATATATAAACAAGTCATAGTTTCTCTGCTCTGCTTCTGAGTATTTCAGCTGTAGCTACTTAATTCACAAATCTATTATCCCATATTCTTTATTATGCCTAAAATATAGTATTTCCCAGAGAGCACGTTTTTCCATATCTTGCTTAAAACTACATCAGAACCCTGACACTTAGGAAAGATCCTTTTCCTCCCAAAATCTGTTCCAAAGAACTATAACATTTAGTAACCTCATCCACTGTAGGAGCCATTGTTAAAATAGCTTTTTCTCATCTTGGCATGTGAAGACCATGCCCTCAGGTTTGATCAGCTGCACACTCTGCTTGCAACTATCAGAAGCAGCAACTGCAGGCATACCACAAAATGATACTGGCTCAAAAGAAGCACTTGCCCTGGGTCAGGATTTCTTAGACTCATAGCACAGACATAAATAAGCATGAAAAACAGGTGGTAGGCCTATCTTAGAGCATTTTGACTAGACAGGTGTACGTCCTTTTCACTCCTACCCCATAAGGCACAAGTTTTTCTAGAACTAACTTCAAGAAAGCCACACCCACCAGCTCGATTGCCCAAAAGCACATCTAGTCTGATTGAAATCCTTTCAGAAATACTGTCTGGGGGACAGATCTCTAAGAGTATGAGAGAACTAAGCTCTGTAACATCAGATTCACTGAGCAAAATAACTTGTAGTTCCTGAAAGGGAGAAATTTCATACTGGTATATCAAGAGCACATCTTGAGGGCTTTTCCAACATTTTTGGAAACAATTGCAGAAAACATCAAGATCTGTTTTTCAGCAATGTCAAAACAAGGTTGGCCTATTTCAGCAATTTTATCTTCTAGTACATTTCAACTATGTGTATTTGTCAGTAATGTTACTTTTCTTTTTATTGATCATAACCCACTAATTGTTTTAATAAGCAGAATCTAAAATGTTATTGATTGCATAAAGAGCTTTTTTTATTTTAATTTCTTTCTAATCAACTAAGTAACTGAACTGAGTTTATCCACTTAAGTGAAGGGTTCCAGAAATGGTTGTTCTGTATGTACTCTGTAGGAAAGGCCAATTACTGTCAACAAATCTCATAATGCCTCCTCCTTGCAAATGCGCAGAAAGATAATAGAAATATACCCACAATTCAATTAAGGATCAAAGTCTTCATAAAACCAATAGAGGATGCAGTGTTACAGCTAATTTCAGTAAGTCTGTATATATTAGTAATTTTATGTTTTGTTTTGAAACAAACACACACGCAAAAAAGCTACAAACCCAAACCTTGAGTCTATCAGTATAATGTAAGGAGGAGAAATAATTACATGATGAGGATTTGAATCATAGGGTTGAGAAAAGATCTTTTGGTTGAGAACATGAAAAAATAAACTGAAAGAATTGGATGGGGTTACTTAAGATATCTTCAGCCTTGCTCTGAAGCTTTGTTGAAGAACAACTGTTAAATGTATTAATCTGTATGTATCTGACAATTTCTGCATTTGAAATTGCAAGAGAAATTTAAGATTTAGTTTATTTATTTATTTGTTGTGTACTTTATCATCGCATCTCTGTTTTACATTTCACTTTAATTAAAACAGAAAGAAAGATGAAGGTATTGAGCCTATGGTAATCTCTGAAACAGTTCATAGATGTGTACTTTACAGGTTGTGCTTTGAAATTCTTTTCATGAACTCTTCATATTTTAAATAAATATGCCCGGTAATACTATGTCAATCTCAGTGAATTCATGCAAAATTGACAACTTGACAAATGTCAGTGCTACATAACTTGAAACCCTGTTCAAGTTCTGTAGCATGCACTGACCCAAAATATGACATTTTATCCTTCTCATTGTTTATTTTCTCTCAGTGAGGTTGATGAAAGATAATGTGTCCTAGCAACTTATTTGACTAATGTCATTGCTTTAGATGTTTCAAAGAATGTAGCTTAAAAAACAGAACAACATCAAATGATCAAAAAAATCAATTTTCTTTCTAATCAAAGTGGTTGTAAATTTTCATGAAAAAATTAACATTTTTATAGACTCCTTTTTATTCTCTTTTTTTGAGAGAAGGCTTGAACCCTGCTTTAGGACTCGGAGTGAAGCTCTGACTGAAACACAGAGTTCTTTAATGCTAGTTTAGTTGTGATATCTCCTAGAGACAACAAATTTATTTTATTCCCATGGAAGTCAATGAGGCTAGAGGGGTCTCTGTACTCCCAGTACCGGGACCTTGTTCAGACTATCAAAGACTACGAGTTAGGTGAGGTAAAACAGAGAAATGGAGTAAAGATGAAGTGAACCTGACAAATATTGCCAGTACCCATGGCAGTGCTGTTAGCATTATAATCAAACAGAAGTAGCAGGGGGCAGCTACACTCTCACAGTTGGAAATCTGTGGTATCAGTTATCTCCTGGGAGAAAAAGCATTCATATCGTAAATCAGAATGGAAAGATTAAAAGTAAAGCAATAATAAAAAAAAAAATTAAAAAAAATGCTATTTTCAGTACCTTATCACAAGGGAGATCTGTCTTAATTTTTGTATTGTTGGAGTCTCAATAACTTGCTCTTTAGATGAAAATCGTATGTATTGGGCCATTTCACTGTCAAACCAGGTATAGATAAGTATAGGTAGGAAGTTCAGTATTAATCTCATGATGCTCAGAGCTAGCTCAGTTTCTGTTTTTACTTCCTCCATCCCCGATGGTTTCTGCCTGACACGGTACAGAAAAGATATGGAGATGAAATTTAATACACTCTGTTCACTCAACACAAAGTACATTGCCCACTGCTAGAAAAATCATAGGAAATGTAAATAAAATTCATGAGGGTATCTGGGGAAGAATTATGACAATTGTATGAACAATTCAAAGTAGTTGTAGTGAGCTATAAATGCTGTACTCCTAGATATCTAGTCCACTTGCATGCAGACCTTAGATCTGTGAACTGTATCTGACCTCACATATCTGGTACTTCAGCAATATCTTGACAAACCGGAGTCTAGAACAGTATGGAAGCTAACTATTTAAAACAATTTTACTATACAACGTGTTTGTTTCTTCACTACTTCTTAAATGTGTCACACAAGTTTTGATGGACAATCTTTAACATAACATTCTGTATTTTAGACAAGTAGTTTAATTCAATGCTTTGGACCTCAATAAGGTTAAGCTTTTATTCATGATTTTTTACACTCTCTATTTCTAATCAAGCTTATCAAGAATGCAAGTTGAGAAAGTTGTTAGATCTATATTAGCAGTCAAATTCTTCATTCCATTTCAAATTTAGGTAAAATCATAGCTCTCTTAGGAGTATGAAAAATAGTTTTTACCATGCAAATTTTACACTTGTTCAATTTGTACCAGAAAAAGAAATATTTTTCCTTCAACTTTTTGAAGAAAAAAAGAAAAAAAAAAAATGATTGCTGCAGTTACAGTATTAGTCTCTGAGAAAAGCAGAATAGATTGTCAAAGACACATTCACAAACATGCTACTTTTCTTCAACTTGTATCACAGAGATCAATTCCTCTATAAAAGCAAAAACAACAAAAATGGACATACTTTTTGTATACATTTTCCATGAAGAAGAATGTAATGATGAAAAATGTCCTAACTGACTAATGAGATATTTTCAGATATGTTTAGAGTAGTTATCTGAATTATGTCAATCATTCTGCTTCTGTGGGATAGGATATTCTAATAATATACAGTAATTTTTGCATGTTCCATTGTTCCTTTCCTAAAATGAGTAAATACAAAATTACAGAGGATGAAACTAGAACCACTCTCCTCTTCAGTGGGTTCTTGAAATTCTTAAATTATTTTAGACATTTGATAAAATTAAAAATCAATTTCCAACTATTTTTTTTCTTGAGGTTGATTCTGAGGAAAAACAACATATGATTATATATCTTAAATATGTTAGTAACAATTACCATTTGGATTTTTCTATACTTATCACTGCTGTCAATTACTCATAGTCTCTGTTTTCTGTATTACGAAGAACCGGACAAGCCATCAAAATTGCATACAATATGCTACTTCAGGCAAATCAGATATATTATTTATCATTCATTCTAACAGCCCCGGGCTGTGGTTTGACATTTCAAAATGTTTAGCTGCAGTAATGACATGGGATATTTCTATTCATTCCCACACTGTGAACTGATCTAAAAATAAATGAATCCATTCAACATACAAATATTCTTCTGTGAATATGACTAAGGCCTTTTAAAAATTAGTAGCTTCATTCTTTAATTAACTCTTTCTAGATCAGGATAAGAATAAGGAACTAGTGTTGAAGGTTATGCCACTGTGTACATCATGCTCTTCTCCAGAATGGGCAGCAACCACCAGTTAAAGCTCTGACAGACATACACGTGAAACGAGATATATGCAGTCCACTTAATACAATGGAGGCAGAGAAAGATGGAAGAAGAGAAGGGAACACTGAATCAATACTGATCATTTTTATAAGCAGAGATTGCACTCAGGTTAGTGTTCCACTAATATGAATTTTTATATTCTCATTTTTTTTTTTTCCCTTGTGCGGAAGGAAATGGGTTTCTTGCAGAGAAAATATTAATTCTGTGGATTTTTTGAGGTGCAAACAGCAAGATGGTGATAAAATAAAAGATGGTACAATGGGAAAAGAGGCATCACAGGGATGAATGATGAGTTTGTGTTTGTGAGCAAACTCACAGATTTATCACTAAGGAGATTTTCCTTGGGAACTAAAAAGAAATGTCTGTCAACATTTTTCCTGAATCAGATATTGCTACTGTATACTCTGTCATTGTCTTAAAATTTTGAAATTACATAGGTGAACTACTAATTAACTGCAGAGATAAGAGCCAATTAGCAACTCCAGTGTACCATTTTTTGCTATACTAATACACTGGATTTAAGTGAAAATTAGTGGTGTGTTCAATTTGCATGTCATTCATGCACCACTGAGTTCCTTTGCATTTGTAAAGCAGTTGACTTACGTTGTGTCCAGGATTTCTCTATTTGGAGATCTCTGAGGAAGATTCCCATCTCTTACATGAACGCTCAATTTTCTGTAAATATATCCTCACTATTTTAAAGATATTCATAGACCATGCCTATACTGCAATTAATGCAAGTGTCTCAAGTTAAGACTCTAAAATACAGTTATTAAAATAATTTACTTGGGAATTGATAGAAACAAATTCCTACTTCCTGAACTGCATTGCACAAGCTTTCAGGTTAGATTTTTGTCCTCATACTTTTTGGCTTCTTGGGCCCAGCACAATCACAGAATCACAGAATCACAGAATGACCTGGGTTGGAGGGGACCTCAAGGATCATGTAGTTCCAACCCCCCTGCCTAGCAGGGCCACCAAACATACACCTTTACTAGATCAGGTTGCCCAGAGCCTCGTCCAACCTGGTCTTGAACACCTCCAAGGACGGGGCATCCACAACATCCCTGGGCAGCCTGTTCCAGGACCTAACCACCCTCCTAGTAAAAAACTTCCCCCTAACATCCAACCTAAATCTTCCCTCTTTTAACTTAAAACCATTTCCCCGTGTCCTGCTATTATCAGCCCTTATGAAGAGTTTACTCCCCTCCTGGGAGTAAGTTCCCTTCAGATATTGAAAGGCTGCAATGAGGTCGCCCCGCAACCTTCTCTTCTCCAGGCTGAACAAACCCAACTCCCTCAGCCTGTCCTCATAGGGGAGGTGCTCCAGCCCCCTGATCATCCTCGTGCAGTGAATAGTATTGTGTCAGCATCTTTTTTTCTTTTTTTTTTCCTGGAACATGTCAGTAACTACACAGACTCTAAAACAGTTGAAATGTTGATGACAGAATTTCTCTCTATCACAAAGACAACTCTTAGTGAATCTTCCCTATGAAACAGAAGAGGCCACCCAGTGGTGGATATTCCAAGCCATTTCAGATTCACATTATCTCCAGTTGAGGTTCTGAAATGCCAACAAGTTGTCTGGATATGAGAAATTTAATCAGGAGAAAACCTCCTATTTAAAAATAAATCCTTGCAAAATTCAAGAAAAAATCCTAACTATTTATTTCAAGCATTTTTAGATATATATGGCAATATGGTTTCCATTTCTGTCCTAGATCTTGCAGTAGTTATAAAATTCTAAAGTTTCTAAAAAATACATAAATAGAAAAAGCCATCAGTGAAATTACTTAAAGTGGCTTTTATCTTGGCTAACTTGTTTTTGACTTCAAAAAAAGCAGAATACGGGACTGATTATAAGAAATACCTTGACAACAATTTCAGATTACTATTCTTTTATGACTGACTTTAAAGCAGATATGTTTCGTTTATAATTTTGTTCCAAGAGTCTCAGACATTGTATTTAAAAACAGCATTTTATCCTTCGCTAGCAGAGTTTTATGCTGTATTAACAACATTTTGTAGCATAGTGGAAAAAAAATATAAGTAGAAAGAAGACATAATATGGGAAATAATCCATAAGGCTTTTTTTTTCTAGCTGGTTCCTTTACTAAAAAAAAATGGCAACGGCTTTTAAACTACCCTTTATTAAGCCTAACTGTGAAATGAGCATTAACTGTGTCAAATATTTTCATATAATTGTAACTAGACAGATTGGATCCGTATTTTGGAAATGAGATTTTTCTAATGTCAGCATCAAGTTCTATAAGTTAAACTTGGTGAATTCAAGCAAAAGGCATAATATATGCTGCAAGGCAATAGAGAATGCTAGCATTCCTATCAAAGATTTAAAGAAACGGAAGAGGGATAGACAACACCTGACAGCTAGACAAGGGGAATTCACAAAGGAAGAAAAGGTTTTCTGTCTACTGATTAAAATGAACTAGGTTTCCTATTCTGCTCTCTGATGTTTTTGGCCTTTTGTCAGGACTAGTGTGTTCTCAGCTGGTATGATATACATCTTTGGACTATTTTTTTTCCCCGAGAAAATGTATTCTGAGGAGGAGAAATATAAGACAAGCACTCACAGACTAGGAAAATAACAAAAAAAAAAAATAATAATAAACAAATAGACTTGGGAAGTGAGAGAAAGGCAAGTGTTAAAATACTAGAGAAAAGAAAGTAGGAGTAGCAAGGGAATTGATCATGTTCTTTACATTCATAGTAAATAGGACAACAGTAAAAGGTACAGCTTCAGCAAGGAAACTCGGATCAGACATAAAAAAGACTATTAGTTGCTAAATAACTAAGAAAAGGAATAATTTGCCTTTGAAAATATCAATAGCTCTGTCGGAGGATCTTTAAGAACAAGTTCATGAAACATGCTGGGAATAAGTGTTATTGCACTTTTTTGTCAGTAATTGGATTTTACTTCCTGTAAGGAACAAAGAACTGAGCACTGAACTTGCACATTTTCCCCTTGTTAGACTGCCTTGCAACTAAGCCAGTTCCCTGGCTCACTTCACTGAGCAGCCATTCAAATGCTTATCGCCTTCAAAGGGACAGGGTGTTACAGGAACAGAAACTAATGGCTGGAAGCACGAAAAATACGTGATTGCTTCCTTTGGCAGATCTGCTTGGTATATGCAGATGCAAGATATTTATAGAGCTATGCCTTTCTTGTATTATACTGCTGTCTATTTGGAGAAGAGTCTTTTTGTTCTGTTTGTCTATTGTAATGAGATGGTCCTGAACTATGTGTGAAATTCCTAGGTACAATGACAATCTGAACAGCATAATAAGATACACAGGAGTGAACCTATATATATCCTGATGTGGCAAATAGCAACTTGTTATGACCTCCATTTTTTAACTCCACACACTAAGGAAACTTTTCTGGTTTCATGAAGTGAGCAGTGAATACAAATGCTGTTTGTAAGATTCCTAACAAAGAAATTTGGCAAGAAGGCTAAAGATACAAAATGGCACGTATTTAGTGTAGTGATTTTTTTCATCAGAGCTTACACAACTCTGTGCAGAAAAGCCTAGGTAGATTAAAAGCAAAGAATTGTTGTGGATACCTATGTCCATCGGGAACTTTCAGTGAGAGGTATGCTTACTAAGAACAGAAGACATGAGAAAGATATATTTATTACATTTAATTACATTTTTTTTTAATACTGTTCTGAAAACAAAGTGGTGTCCAACATCTAATTCTGACCTAGCTCATTCAATTCTCGGTGACTGATCTTCATTTTTCTCTTCAAGAACGTTAATCAAAAAAGTTTATTTTGCTTTTAAACTTTTTCTCATAACACAAAGCCTTTCACAGCTTCTACTGGAAAGAAATTGCTTGTTAAGATGAAAGAAATATTTGATGAGAAAGTTGTATGCAGAAAATTTCAAGGTCACTGTCAGAATCTCTGGTACGGTTGTTTTCTATTTGGGCAACCCCCTCAACCCCCCGTCATTTTCTGTTTTAAACATTTATTTTGCTAAAATAACTTTCAGTTATATCTTGGATTAATATGGTAGGCCAGAAGACAGAATGTGTGTGCATGGATTTGAAAGTTTGCTTGCAGTCGAGCTTGTCAGTTATGGTTTTCACTGCTCACCTGCTTTTGTCAAGGTCTTAGAATTTTTCTGTTCAGTTAATTCACTGTTTGGCCTCTCCATCTACTATTTTTTGCAAGTCATTTTCACCCTTTCTATTCTGCTTAGACATCAGCCTTCTTTTCTTTTTAATGCCTTTTTATATTTTGTTTTGTTGCTGATGTTTGGTTTGGTTTTTCTCTTGTGATGGGTGCCTTGGCTTTTTTTTTTTTTTTTATCATGCCTTTTAACTGCCTTCCATGTTATTAAGCCAATTAACATAAATTTCAGTCTTTGATATTTTTCTTGTCACTGGGAGTTGTCCATTGGCTTTGATGATTTCTCAAATAGATAAAGTGTTTTATATATGTCAGTGGGTTTCATTTCAGAAATAAACTTCCAAACGAGGTACTACCCAAAGAGCTTTCTCTATTAATAGTAAATCAGGTTGGTAGCATCTGAAAGTATATGAGCTTAAGTCACAGAATGAGCGACTACATATTAATGTAGAAATAATATTAGAATTTTATTAATAATTTTAAAAAGCTATGGGAACATCTTCTGGAAATCTATATGAACCATTTATGTGCAAGATATTTAAACCTGAAGGTCCTTCAGGTTTTCTGGGGCCTTCATTTTGAGATTGAGTCAGATTCATAGCAATAAGAAAGAACTAGAAGCAAAAAGGAAAATGAGCTAAAAAAAAATAATGTGTTCTCAAAAGTCTCCAAAGGCAATTTAAAAATAGAAACACATGATAGCTTATAAGTTACATATTTTAGCTATTATCAAAATAATAGCTTATTTCCACAGAGAGAATAAACATACAAAAGCCAAGAAAGTAAATGGATTCAAAAGCAGCTGTATAAATTATTTGAGGTGTCAAAGAAACAAAAAGATATGTACTGTAGATCTAGAAGATAACTTAAAGAATATATAAAAATAAATTTTAGTGAAGATAAATTAGGATCTTCTCATTGGCATTTCTACAGTGCACAAGCATAGGAATGTTAAACAAAAGTGAAAGCCAGAAAAGTTGGAATGAATAAATAGAAATATTTATGTGCTATTTTGGTACTTTATGAATTATCATGAAAAACCTCTATTTCAAAAGGAAGATTACAAAAACCAGACTAATTAAAAAATATATCTACATAAACATGTAGTGAACTTTGAAACAGCTTCTTATACGAAACCTAGAAATTTGCAGAACATCTATTCTAATTTTCCTCTTCCCCTTTATTTCAAAGTGAACTTAAGGGAAATTCCTCTTATATTACATATATTAACTGAATTTCATAGTTTGTCAAAGAACTAGATTAATTTAGGTCAAATATACCAAAACGTAACATTGATGGAAGTTACCATTTCATCGACAACATCAATAACAAAGGATTCTTAGAATTGCTCAGGTTGGAAGAAACTTCCAATCTGAAAAGGTAATTAAGTCCAACCACAACATAATCATACTACTCTAACTCTAACAACCCTCTGCCAAATCATGTCCCTGAGCACCACATCCAAACAGATTTTAAACACATTCAGGAATAGTGACTCAACCACCTCCCTGGGGAGCCTATTCCAATGCTAAACTTACCCTGGTGCAACTTGAGGCCATTTCTCCTCATCCTGTCACCAGTGAGAAAAGACCAGTCCCACTCTCACTGCAATCACCTTTCAGGTCTTTGAAGAGAACAGTAAGGTCTTCTCTCAGCCTCCTTTTCCCCATACCAAATATCCCAGTTCCTTCAGTCTCTCCTTGTAGGACATATTCTCCAAGCCCTTCATAAGCCTTGTTGCCCTTCTTTGGACCTGCTCCAACATCTCAGTGTCCGTTCTGTATTGAGGTGCCCAAAACTGAACACAGTACTCAAGGTGAGGCCTGAGTGTCGAGGGGCAGATTACTCCCTTAGTCCTTCTCATCACACCATTCCTGATACAAGCCACGATGCCACTGGCCTACTTGGCCACCTGGGCACACTGCTGTTTCATATTCAGCTGATTGTCCATCAGTACATCAAGGTCTATTTCCATCAGGCAGCTTTCCAACCACTCCTCCCCAAGCCTGTAGAATTGCCTGTGGTTGTTGTGACCAAAATTTTCAAAGATTCAAAAAGATTTGATATGGTAAATAGGAGTATAAGAATTCCTATTAATACCTCACTATCAGACTGTTTACACTAGGTGATCTAATTTTGGAATTGCTGCCCTAATCTTTTAAACACTTTCACACACACAAAATAAATTTAAAAAGCATTTTGTCCCACTTTTTCATTGGATGGGACTTAAATGGGAGCCATGCATTATATTCATGGACGTACCTACGAAGCCACAGTTCAATGACTCTTCATTTAACAGAGCTATATAATAAAATCTCAGTTGTCTTCTCTCCTCCTTAACCTAAGGCAGTAATAATTTATTATGAAGAAAAATGTATAAATCTTCTCCAATTGCCTGAGAAAAATGCAGTATTTCTAGATGATGACAGAACTAGCTTTGCTCAGGTTCCAATTGGATTAAAATGAGGAATTTGAAAAGGCAATGTTAAAACATCTATTCTGAGAAAAGCAATAATACTTCTTAAAATAATGTATTCAGTACCTATTCATGAGGAAGATTTTTAAAGTTTATTCTAGACCTCTACAAACAATCAAAAATTAATTTTCACCACAAAAAAAACTACAGAGAAAGTTATATGCCTCTATTTGACCTAATAAAATGTAATTACATGGGCTACTAGATAAGTAATAATATTAGCCTGATAAACATATACTTTCAGCAGTACAAATGCAAGTTCTGGGACTGCCAATACTAGTTTCTACTTCACCCTCAAGGAATGACTGTTCTCAAAGCTTCCACTTCACATGATCCTCTAGTGCTCAATACCATCCAAAATGAACACTAGGAATTAGTCCAAATTGATGAGGTTTATAATGACTTCTATACAGATCAATTCTAGCACTCAAAACAGGGTTTCATTTGAGTGCAAAAATTTGCCAGTAGGAAGCCTAACAAATGACTGGAGTCTAGACTTACTAGCAGTAACACTGCTTGCTATTGCCTAGAAATCAGGAACAATCCACAAAAGACATATCTGAAGACAAATCAAATAATAATCATGAGTGATTACAGGAACAGATTTGTCCAGCAACAAAATTAGAATTGAAGTCTAAGTGATGTAGTACTTAAATAACTAGCTTGCATTATTATTATTACTCATACTTTGAAAAATATCTTACAACTTTATAATCAAATATTGTATTAGTAGAAATGGTAGAGAATAGGAGAAGGGTTAACTAATTGGGTTTAAAATTTTTCCAGAAATACTTTTATCAGATTATTCTCAAAATAGTTGAGATTCTATATGGCATGGCTAAGGCAAGAAAATACTCTAAATAATCTAAATGAAAGATTAAAGAAAGGAAACAACTTCAACAATATGCATGAACAGTAAAAGCACCTGAACAAATGATGTACAACACATCATTTACTGTTATTATTTAAAAAGTAAACGCAGCTGAACAAATGATATACAACTCATCATTTACTGATATTATTTAAAAATCTGTTTTTGCTCACAGCTTATAAGATCATTTGATGTATATTGTCATTATCTGAGTTTGTCAAACAATGATGTTTGAGGGTAATTTTTAAAATCTGAAGTTTATCATAAGATTATGATTAGAAACAGGTATTTTTGAAGATTAGTACCAGTCATTATTGTGCAAGTGCTAATAAGCCATCCCTCATATTTGCATTAATTTTATTTTTGGACAGATCATATGCTATGTGAAACACCTCTATTCCCTGACAATACTTCTATTATTTCTAGAATCTGAAACCAGACACAAAGCTTCTAAAACAATAATGTTCAGTGGACAGGCTTTATTCAGGCTTATCTTGTTCCTAGTCCAAAGGAATTATTTCAGAATCCCAACTGGTTCTAAGAAGTTGTGTTTTTCCTTTTGTTACTCACCCTCTTGTCACATTTAAGGAGGGGCTCTGCCCTCTATGTCTGAACTCTATCTGCTTGTGAGGCAGAGACTTCTTCACTTTTCCTGCCGGATCCTTGTTTACCATACCTTCTCTCTTGCCCTTTATTTCATATGCACACTGCCCTTTTTGTTTGAGCTGTCTCCTTAAGAAGATGCTGACAGCTCATTCTGTGCTACATGGCTGGCTTTAACACACAGGCTTTGGCTACCACTGTTCAAGTTCTTAAAGACTGTAATTCCTATCAACCTCTAGGCCTGCTGACCTGCAGGAGGAACACCATCTGGGGTTTCACACTGAAAATAAATACATCCTTCACAGTACTGTAAATATTTCTTTGTAAGCAGCCCAAGGGCATTGCTCTGTTACTATTTGAGTTCAGTGCACTCTGTAAGAGAACATATGCAGACAAATATTTAGGCAAGATGAAAAGTTTATAGTGCATCTTAAGTACATTATTTGGTTTCATTTTGGACTGGATGTAACTTCAGAGAGGGGGCATTGCTTTGAGAATGTTATACCAAAACAAATCTGTTGTCAAACATTCACCAATTAATCAACTGCAGGTACAATAAAGTTGGCACATGGGATCTCCTGGCAGAGATTTCTTGTTTTCTGCTGGAGCAATATCTGTGTTAATATGTTGTTTATCAATAATTCTAATGCTATTCATAAAATATTGTCAATCTGTGAAAGTTTATGCTGATTTTGACAGTTTAAGGTGTCCACTGAGCAAATTCCAACAACCATGTCTGAAAAGGCCCACAGCAAACAAGGGACTACACAGTGATTTTGCACGGAGTATTTCTGCATCCTACTGTTTCCAGTGTAAACCAGAGACACAACATAAAAGCATACAATTTGTTGAACTTGTTATTTTATGTATGTAATAGCAATATATATCCTGCAGTTATGTATTTTATGTATTATATAGGCACATAGACAACTAAAACATGCATATATCACATCTACTTACAACATCAAACATATTTCTATTTGTATATACAACCTTTAGCAAATATATGTATCCAAATATAGGCAAAATATGTAGGTTGCTCTGAAAGTAATGCCTTCTATTTATTTCAATTGAAACTACAATAGAAAGAGAATACTTTCTATAGTATTCTCATAGAAAGAACATGAGAATACTATTTGTTAGAGAAAATTCTCAGCTATGAAAAAATATTTTTCAAGATAGTCACCACCATTAGCTATGTGTTCTACCCAGAAATGAAAGAGAACCTACATGCTGTACTTGTAAAAATCTCCATGGTTGTCCAGAATGCTGTCACCACTGCTAAAACACACCACTCACTGCCTCTCTGTGCTAACATCCACTGTTTGGTCTCCATAAATGTTCAGCAAGCATCAATGAATGTCAATGGGTGACATTTTTTCCATATGGAGGAATTCAGTGACACATGCTTCCTTCATCTGCTCTTCCATGCGAGATGCTGTTCTGTCAGACTGTCCCTCTGCTGCCATTTTTCACATAGTAACAAAAAGAAATGGAATACCGATGGGAAGTTTCAGCTTCTACAGCCATACCAACATCTACCTCTGATATCGTGGGTGTTACTTTCAGAGTAGCCCTCATAGAAAAGCAAAACCAAGCACTCTGTTAAACATGCCTTCTAGGAAGATGAGAACAAATGTTTGAGAGATGTCAATAATATTATCTAGACTGCAATGTGTCCCTTAAGAGTAACAGAGGAATCCACAGACAAAGACCACCCACCTGAATTCTCCTAGTGTTTATTATTTTTGTAGCTGTGATGCAGCATAACATATTGTTAACCATTTTTTTCCTGCAGATGGAAATAAGCTAGACAATCAAATGGAAGAGAAGAAAGGAATAATTAAAATAAATAAATAAATAAATAAATAAAATTGACTTGAATAAGAATTGGGTTACAAAACATTTATTGCTAAGTTTTTAAAGTTGCCAGAGAATTAGCTACTTAATTAGTTTGAGTTTTAGTATGTCTTAGGTGCACAATTCTGTTTAATAAATGTATATGCACTTATGATATAATACATTTTAAAACAGTGATCACTATTGGAAGGGTAAGTAAAAAAAGAAGTTAAAAAGTGAGGCTATAACACTATCTCCAGATCATAGGTGAAGTTATTTGATATAATCCCCTGTAAAAGTTCACATAATCATTAAACTGAAATTTAGAGTGATGCTTTGAATGCTCGTGCCTATGAAATACCTTTCAGTTTTAAAAGGAAACCTAGTAATTTAAGCAGTACATCACTCTTAAATGTTGAGCATCTGATCACAGATTTATATGTCAAAAGTGAGTTTTATTTCCAGGGATTTCACCACACTGAAAAATCCATGTAAGATCAGAGTCCTATGTATTCTTAAACTGGGAGAGAGTATTTTTATCGATTACATGTGACTACATTGTAGATGCTATTTCAAGAAAGAAACTGTATTCTTATAGTACAAATAACATGGAGAATATGGAAGATAAAACAACAGCAGCTGATAAAATGTATAAGGCTAACTAGCACTGAGTGTTATTTTAAAGACAAAAGGCAAAATATGGATTCTTAACTACAGAATCTGAAGATTTCCTGCCTGCTTCCAATTTCTGTCACTGCTGAGTTAGAACAGAAGTGATAAATGAGATATGAATATGGGAAAGTAAGGAACAAATATTGCACATATTTTTGCTGAATGTACTGCTACACACAACAGACAATATATATTTTAATATGATTTAGTTATTAAGATAAATTCAAAATACAGTTGCTAGTGCACCCCTAGTTATTATCTGGGCATCCATTTTATGAGAAGTCATTTAATTACCTGATCACACTCATTTTTGCAAATGACCTCTGCCACAGCTACTGCATAACTCTCTCTAAAAAATAGAATAGCAACTTTCCTTGTAGATTATTCTGTCATAGTCATAAAAACAGAAGAAGAATGAAAATTAACCACCTTCTCAGCATCTCCATAGTGTGGTGTTGTGTTTTTTTTTTTTTTTTTTCCCTCACTTGAACAATGGACTTTATTTTCCACGGCCTTATTCATGGAAACAACTGTATTATTGTGGGTGAAATTAGTGAAATTTAAGGTAGACATGCAACTTGGAAAATTTCAAACTATTAAGTGTGGGAAAGTTACAAATCACTGAAAAGTGGGTCTGATAAGCAGAAGTGTAAAGAAACATCTATAGAAGGTATCATTAGAAATGTCCCCCATATCTGCACAGATTTTCCCAGTCTGCCCCAGATTCACCTCCATGTAACAATTTCAATCTGGAGATGACAAAAAGACAGTAGGAGAATAGTTTATAACTGGGAATCTACAACAGAGAAGATGCTGATGTGAGCACTTCAAAAATCCAAGATTAGGAATGAGTAAAGAGAAATTTAAATTGCCTGAGAACAAACTTCTAACTAGCTTGAAGCAGACAGCTACAATTACAAACAAAGTTTAGGGGGAATAGAGAACTGGGCTTGTCTGGGAAACCATAGTAGAAATAGATAAACTGGGTAATAATCTAGCTGGAGACAGAGTCAGGAATAGAAAACTTAGATTAAGACATAAGGAAGAGTAAAGCTCAAAAGTTAAGTGGAAGTCAATGAAAGATGTGAAATAGGCACTAAACTCCTCTAATAGATGATGCTAGCTTTGAGTGAGTAAGATTAGAATTAGGGAAGTCAGATTTTTCAGGGAAAAGTTGACATTCTCCATTATACTTGAGTTTGAATGGACTGGATTGCATACACGAAGTGACAGGAAAAGGGTAGCACTGGTACAAAGGAAGCAATAAATCAGAATTTAGCAGCGAGTCCAGACTGAAGGAAGAGAGAACAGGGAAAAGTGACACTCCTAGGAGCATATTGCTTCTGGAGCACATCAGGACTCCTCACTGTACCTTTGTACAGACAAGGGTAAGTGTTTATTACTGCTGAAATAGCCATTTCATTTTTTGATGTCTTAGATGGCACTCAAGTTGATACCTTGATAATACTGAAACTTCATTAGCAGGAACATATGCTGTGTGAGGCATACAGCTGGCAGATAGCAAGCTTTGATAAAAGTTTGAGTGTACTTGAATGCTGTCAAGGGAAAAAAAAGACTGGGTCAAATCCTTGCTTCTGCCCCCAGATTTGATGCTATACAAGCCACTGACATCATACTTCCTTAAGCACTCTATACTCTTCCTTCCCCCATTATTTTTGTTTTTTAAATAAGATGTCAATTCAGGTAAAAAAAAATCTGGAATTGTGTTGTACAAGAGTCTCCCAAACAAAATGTGTAGTATTTCTGTAGCAGACCAGGGTAACTTAACTCAGATCAGTGATATCCATTAACACTGACACTATTTCTTATATTCAAAATCTAACTCTGGAAATTCCTCTATTGTTTAAATAACAGGTATCAATGCAGTGATTTTTATGCTTGTGGTTTTCTTGTGTTTCCTGGAATGACCACTCTCACTCCTCATTGAAATTACTTATGCTTTTGTACACTGTTTGTATTTCTGTACCTTTTGCATTATATTTATATTATTTATACATGTGTAATGGACTTTTCTTTATTTTCTCTGGACTTAAAACATGCTTTTTGTGTGTGTGTGTGTGTACTGTAACTATTTTTTCTCCAGTGAACATTAATCATTGCTAGATATTACAAGAAAATCTGGACAAGTGTCCAGATTTTTCCTCAAGGTGTCTTGTCATTTTCTGTTTCATAAATACAAAGCTTTTATATAACTTAAGGAGCCATTAAGGGTTTAGGTTTTGATACATTTATGTGTAAAGCAACTGAGAAGAAAACCACCTCACTAAGGATTTGAAAGTGACTGTATATGGTAGTATATGCTTTATTGATTTCCACTGGCAGTTTCCAATGGTTTTAATTCTTAACTGACTCCCTAAATATATTTGCTTGCCATGTGCAGTGGCAATCTACACATTAAATATACTGTGTTTTGATCCCCTTTGTAATGATAAGCATTTTGAAGCTTGAACTGTGTCAGCATAATTGATGCATTTAAAATCACTTTATCATATGGAAAGAGAAACATTCCTCTGTCCAACAAGGTTTAGCAGATATTTTTAAAAATCTGCATCATGTAGAGGAGAATATCAAAATTAATATCACCTCACTTTATGTCCTTAAGGTACTATGAACCTAGTTTCCTGTCTATACCCTTCTTTTTACTTGGCTCAAAGCTTGCTTTCTGAGGCATTTCTTGCGATAAGACTGATTATGCAGGAGGTGAGTGGTAGGTGTGCCATGTGGCAATCAACATCACTTAGTGGAAAGTTTTACATTTGAAAGACCAGGAGTGTTTACGGGTGGAAGATCTGGCTTGTGAGCAAATAGCTCCAGCTTGGTACAGGAGACTAGGGGGTGAAACCATTGTGTCCTGTGAAAACAGGGTGCAAGTGGGCACTTCCCTGCTTCCTCTTATATGCTGGCAAGGCCCAGAAGATGGGAACAAAGAAGTTCCTGCTGAGGTCCAAAAAACAGAAGCTGTCACTTCAAAGAGAGCTGACTCGACTACTCTGAACTTTTTTATAAGTTTGTACTATCGTTGGAAAAAGTCATCAACTGAACAACAAAACCTCCAACGACCCATCAGTACTGAAGACCAACATCTGAACTCTGATCAACCCTGGTATCCTGATGGTGACTATTTCTCTGTTGCTTTCTACAAAGACTCCTTGCTTTTATTTACTCTCTCTTTTCTATCACCTGTCTTCCCTTCCTCATCTCCCTAAGCAACTAAGATTTGGAATAATCTGGTCAGGCTAACATTTGACCCGTTGTGTCTTAATCCTGCCATCAGATACACATATCAAAAGAACCTTCTCTCCCTCCTATAAATTGGAATGAGACACTTCCTCAGTGCACACCACATATAACATGAAAGTATTGATACAGATTTGGTGTTGAAGGTACCATCAAGGTATTCCTTGTTGCATCAATTACCAAAGAATGATTAAGTTAGAGACCTCAAGTAAGAGCATAAAGCTAGGCAAAAAAACAATAAGGCAACCACAGGGGCAGATAGTAGGAGCACAGCCTTGCCTCTCTCATCCAGTACTCTCCTTTTACAGGATTTTGATACAGGCTGAGCAAAATCTGTGTTTTTGTTGTTGTTGTTGTTGTTTCCAAATAAGGGTTTTTCAATGAAAGAATTTTTAATGTCCATCTTTTCCAGTAGTAACACAGAATTGAAACAGGTACAGACAAATGAGCTGCAATTTTCTATAAAAATGGATATGTATTCTTTTTGCCCTTATTGCCTATTCCTTATTTTTTCAGAATGTTGAGATCAGCAAAGCAACAGAAAGTCAGAGCTTATAAAATGGAGAGGTCACTGACTGATGAGCAGCAGGGACTGAGACTAAACAACTCATAGTTTGCTGATTATTTTGACACCTAACATGGTTAGTCTTTATTCATATGTTTGTAGAATCATAGAATCTTTAGAGTTGAAAGGGACCTCTGACGGTCATCTGGTCTAACTCCCCTGCAATAAACAGGAACATCACGACTAAATCAGGTTGTCTGGGGCCTTATCCAGCCTCGAATCTAGTCTCCAAGGACGGGGCATAAACAACAGCACTGGGCAACCTATCTGTTCCAGTGCCTCATCACTCCCACTATAAAAGACTTTTTCCCTACATCCAACCTAAATCTATCCTCTTTGAGCTTGAAACCATTTCCTTTTGTCCTACCACCACAGATCCTCCTAAGGAGTCTATCTCCTTCTTTCCTGTAGCTCCCCTTTAGGTACCGAAAGGACACTATTAGGACACATTTTACCTTTCTCTTCTCCAGGCTGAACAGCCCCATCTTTCTCAGCTCATCCTCATAGGAGAAGTTTTCCATCCTTTGGATCATTTTTGTGGCCCTCCTCTGGATGCACTACAAACAATCTGTGTCTCTTCTGTACTGAGGACACATCTAGACACAGAACTCCATGTCATTTTCAAGTGGTTCTATGTGTTCTCTCTTCACTCATGTTATTATTTTTTTCTGAGAAAAAATAAAGCTACCTATACAATTGTTGTTTTATAATGAATAAAATGAAAAAGTACATCTCCAAAGCTGTCGCTCAGAAGGAATATTCAATTAATTAGCAAATAAGAGTGTATTTTTCTTAAGTGCTATGTAATTTAAACCTAGCTCATCTCTAGCTAAAAGGCTTTATAATGAAGCCAGGTGAGTATTTAAATAACTTCTACTATTTGTTCCTCACACCCAGTAAAAATTGTCCATTTCTTAATAGATAAAATGTCATGATAACTGTCCTAATCAGAATAAATTAAAATTTCCCTACCTACCAATGTACATATTCTAGTTACTGCAGGAAGAGTAGGGAGAAACTCATGTAAAATTTTGATGTTTAAAATGTAATCTTGTAAAAAAAATAATGCCAACAAATAAAATTTATCTATTCCATTGAGTAAATTGAAATACAGTCTACAAGCATGAATGTTAATCAAGCTTAACACTTTAATTTACCTGAGTTACGATGTGAATATTTTTGAGATAGTACATTTGAAATATACATACATGTTTTTCCTAATCTCAGAACTTTTTTTCTTCAGATACTGTGAATTTAAAACTTTGAGAACTTTACTTTAACTGTGTTTACATGAGCCCCACAAATTAGTGACTGCTAGTGCTGAGGAAGATTTTCCAACTAGCCACTTACATTTTTGAATGCCTGCATGACTGAAAGTAGAATTTCAAGAGTCTACAACTGAATTTAGGAATTCCTGCAGGCAGGAATAGAAGAGAAAAAGAGGAACTCTCCAATACAGCTCTATCAATCTAAAACAAAGGTTGGCTCATTGATTGGTTGTTTGGTTTCTCTTCCATCCTTTATGCTTTTAGAGGGACACATGAAATACCCTCCTTTGAATATAAAAGTCAAATGTCAACTGTGGAAATGATCATATTGTGTCTCAGATCCCCAATACAGAATGAGATATTTAAGCTAAGCATTTTTTCTTTCTGGCCTTTATCTGAAAATCAGGGAAGTAGAATCTATAGTGGATACCTTAGAATCTTAGATATCAGTTTTAATCTCCTCTCGCTGGGAAGAAAACTAAATTCTCTTCCATTTGGTTTCTTTCTGTTTCATATCTTGTTCTCAGCCCCAGTTTTAGATAATATAACCAGCTCATCACCATCCCCACGGAATCTCACAATATATATTGTATGATTTGGTTTCCCAAAAGGAGTCTCACAAGTTTCTGTTTTGCCACCAACTTCTTTTTCCTCTCTAAAATATTTTTGAGGGGAAAAATATCAACAAAGATAAGAAACAAACAGCAACAAATCCCTCCATGCAATTACCTCCTATGTTTCTATGGGCTATAAAGATGATAATACCACTGCTCAGAAGATCTCTTAGTAGTTCTGATGTGCAACTTTTTGCCTCACTTTAGATATAAATTGTCTCTGAAACACCAACTGCCTTCTTGAGTGAATGTGCCACAGATAATTATAATATGAATTTCTAAAGTTTTTGTATGGTAAAGGTCAAATAAAAGTCTTCCTAACAAAAGCTTGTTTATCAGTTTCCTTTCCTGTGTTCCTCAGGGCAGATCTCAGCTGGAGTAAGTTGCCCTAGCTCCAGGAGCCCAGATATTTTACCCCAAACTGAGTGGATGACCCTTATTTTTAAACACCAGGTTTTCCAGAACAAAAATGAAGAGATTAAAATTACACTGAGAAACAAGAGGGATTTGAAAGAGAGCTGGAGTGTCTGATGTGACATTTTTCATGTTGTTATATTAAATTTGCAATGGAAATAAAGTGGAGTAGCAGCTCTTCCTACCTGAGGCTCTGTATCCACTAAATGTTATGCACTCCCTGCAAGCAGAGATGACACCTTTTTGCTAACTGTCAAATGTTATTCAAAGCAGGAGAAAAAAAGTCATCTGTAGCTGCAGAAGCTTGTTTTGGCCATTTTCATAAGCACCTCCTGCCGAGAGTCAAAAGGACTTCGGGGCTGCATTATTAAAAACTGTGTCCCCCTTCCACACTCTCTGTTTTGCTAATCTGTCTGAGAACACAGTTCTGAGAAGTCACAGTCAGGTTACACTACGGTGATTAATAAATGCAGATACACAAGGCAGACCTAATGCAGAGGAGATGGAAACTGATGATAGACATTTTTTTAACACGTTATTTTCATCTACAAATACTCAATATAATATTGTAATTAAGGAAAAGTTTGAAATACAAGACAAAAGGAGAAATTAACACCGTGTTGTGAATTCTCTCGTGTTGGCTCACACTGTGTACTAGTTAACCATTAACAACAGACAACAAATATGAGGTCTGTTTCAAAAGTAATACGTTCTATTTTATGATGTTGGCCCACAGTGTCAGAAGCAGATCTTGGTGGTATGGCAGTAGAGATTCTCACTAATATTCCTTTACGTGTTGATGCCATGGGACAAATGGAAGCAGAGGGGCAGTCTGACAGAATGACATCTGAGATGGTAGTGTGGATAAAATAAAGGTAACTGAATTCCTCAGTGCAGGAAAAACTGCAGCCATTGACATTCATTGATTTTATTGAATGTTTATGGAGATCAAACAGCAGATGTAAGCACAGTGAGGCGGTGCGTGGTGTGTTTCAGTAGTGGTGACAGCAACAGTGTTTCATCTCCAGTGGTGCAGATTTTTATGAGTACAAGCATGCAGGCTCTTTCCATCACTGGGGAAAATGCACAGCTGATGGAGGTCACTGTGTTACAAAATAGTGTTTTGTAGCTGAGAATTTGTTGTATCAAACAATGTTATTGTGCTTTTTGGATTTGTTGTAGTTTCCAGGGTAATAAATAGGAAACATAGCTTTCATAGTGACCTCCATAGTATTATTTGAATACTTCTTCGATGATCCAAGTCAAATGAGTATGATTTTCTTACTGTAAACTCTTCTTCACAGAAGAGATGACATTAAGAATAGCATAGACAACATTAGCTTAAAACTATTTTTCTTATCCTGAGAGGAAAGATGTATTTGTGGTCTAAAATTGTAGCAATATTTCAGCTCATGAAAAGGGTTTGTATCCTCATATTATGTTTTATACTTTAAAGTGGTAGGAAAGAAGAGACGTATCCCAACATTGTTGAATAATGCACTCTTGTACCGGAAAGGGCAGAAGCTTGTTTCCTAGTTTTTTTCTTATTTTTCCTTTTTCTAGATTACCTAGAGTATGATTGGTCCTACATACAGGATACATTTTAACCAAAAGTTATGTTAACAAAAGGACTGCATGGCCCCGTTTTCGGAGTGAATAAATCTAAGAAGTAACTGAAGACATCCTCAGAGACTCAGTGTTTTGTTCTTGTCTGTATCTGTTTTTCTTTAGCCTTAAACATCTAATAGAAACAATGATACAAATGCTCCATCTAAAAAAGAGAAGCATAAGGTATAACTGAAAGATAGGAAAAAAAAAAAAAAAGATGCATGAATTTTTCCATTGTTTTCAGATTGGTTAACAATTTCATGAAATAAAATATTGATTTTTCTGATTACAACTCCAAGCAGAATGTTGTTTGAATTTAGCTTAACCTAGTTGCTTTTTATCAGCATTAAGAATAAAAGAATTAGCAAAAAGACTTTCCAGTTTAATGTACCATGGTCCACAGAACTGTTTTTAAGCTTGACTGTACACTGCAGAGCCTTTATACAGAGACAGATAGGGGCATATATATAATTGTCTAATTTTGAGTACATAACAATATTCTGTAAGAATATTTTGCATATATTATTAATGAAAATACTCACAAACTCTTATTTTAGGAAATAACGCATGAAATGTACTTGTTCAATGAATGCTAGCAGGCATATCCTACAAGGGGAAAACATTTTCCATCCTTAGGATTTCTAAGGTTTTGGAACATTACACACATCTTACTTTGGAGATGCAGAAATTGCTGATAATTAAAAACAAACAGTAAGAGAATCAGGGATAGTACATCACAAAATGGACTGTGTTAATTAATAAAATGAGTTTAGCTTTAGTAATTCATGCAAATATCTCAAAATATATTCATTAGTGTGTTGAAGTACATTTTGAAAACAAGTAATTTGTATGCAACTGTCATACAAATGTTCTTGACGACCAATATGGTTAAAATTTACTTTGCACGATGATGGTTGAATCATATTTCTCCTCAGTCAGCAAAAGCTGTGAAAACTCATAAAAATGAACTTACAGTGGTAGTTGGTGCTATAATCTCAATTTATTGTATTGGCCAGGTTTGCCTAAGCTCACATTCTTTCTAATTTCTTTCCTAAAAGAAAGGAGTAAATTTTGACATAGCTTGCAGGTGAGGCAGTGGAGAGGGGCACAAAACAAAAAAAAAAAACTCTTGAAAACTGAGTCCAGTGAGCATGAATCACACGTTCACAGAAGTGATTATATTCAAAGGAACATGTTGAAGTTATGTGATCCAACTTAGTTAAGTAATTATTTCCATTCTGATAAATTATTCTTAATGTAGGTCATCATGTAGGTGCTTCACACAGGCTGAATTATTTTTGAACTATTTTTTATGTTTTGTCTAACAGTATGAAAAATAGTAGAAAAAGGATTTCAGAAAATACTTGATAATAAAACAAAGAAGGGGAATAGAGCAAAAACATCCAAGTGTTTTCTTTAGTCACTTTAACAAAAGTTATAATATCATATATAAAGTCAATTCAGGAAGGTGGAAAGAAATTTTCTTTTTTGAAGAAGAGCTGCCAAGCTTTACCCTCCAGTGATCAACATTACAAAACAAGTCACACAATACCAGAATTTAGATATAGCTCTTTTCTTGGCCTCTGCTTTTCCATTTCTATGGTCAAAAATTTCTAAAGTGACCTGCCCACTTTCGTACATTTTTATTGACTTATGGAGCTTTTTCATTTTTGTAAGGTAAAAGCAGACTTACTTAGCAGCTTCTGTGTGAAGGCCTGTTCCCTCTGCAGAAATATAAATTTCTAAAATGATCCAAGCATTCAGATTACTTTCTCAGAAATATGCTTTTATGACTAAAATATTTGATCTAATTGAAACAGCTGCTAAATCTCAAACTGGAGTCAAGGATTAACAGTGTTCATTCCCATATGTGGATCACTGTCTACAAGACAAAGCTATTAAGTTCAGTCATTTCATTTGAATCTTTCTGTGGAGGCATGACAACTAACACCTACTGAAATGTTTCTTAAAAGTTCAACTCCTAATTTTTTTTTTTTTTTGCTTTCTCGCAGTACTTCTCAAGGTCATTATTAGAGAGTAAAAAAAGAAAATGTTTTCATAAAAGAGTTAATACTCAAATCAGTGCTTTGCATTGGACCTAATGCGCCATCAAGTAACAAATGCTCCTCGTTTTTACATGGGCTTATAAGATTTGTTTTCTTGTATCTTTAAGAAAAAAGTTTTCCTTATAATGGGTGCAAGCAGTATAAGCTGAAAACAAGACAAATTTTCTTCTAGATATATTTTAGTTACTTTCTACTTAATAAATACTACTATGGTATGTAAAATTTCTTCATTTTTCCACTTAACAAATTATGGTAAAGGGATTAGGATCAATGAGAATGTTTTTTTAATCTCAAAATGAAAATGAAACAATTGCTAGCCTCTTCCACTGTCCGCACTCCTTTTGCTCATTAAGTTTTATAACAGTCTTTTTTTCTATCTTCACATTCAAGGAAATTGAATACAGAAAACTTTCAGTCATGAAAATTTGAAGTGATTTAAATCTGCGTCCATGAGATGAATACCCTAAATAGCTTCAAAGTTTTGTTAAAATAAAAAAGGCAGGAGAAAATGTCTAGTAATATGTAAATATTCCTTAGAAAACTTAAAATAAAAATCCACAGTTTAAATTCTATGAAGAAAGAGTCCGTGGCCTCTCAAACAAATAACTCTACTGAGAGTACTAGAGACAATGAGCAAACTCGGAAATTACTGTGTTACATTTTGATTCTAATATTGACATACTGCCTCACATAAACCATGTGAGTGACTTAACATACAGTAGATACATAGCTAGAACTGCACAAACTATTAGAAGCAACTAATACTTTCAAATAAGTCCTAATTGTTTGTCTGAAATTTAGAAGCTGTTTGTCATAATTTAGAATTTATTGTTGAAATTGAAATTTGCATTTTCCATGTTACTATTTCATGAAGTTTAGGAACCATTCTTGCCAGGCAGTTTACCTAAAAGTGATTTGATGAGATTTCTATTTTATCTTTTTTTTTTTTTTTCCTGTTATTTCCAGTGCTTTTCTACAGCAGAGGTATAATGAGAAATTACATCATATTTCCATAAACTCCAAGTATGTAAAGCAACAACTAACTATATTTTCAAGCTACGACCTTTCTGATCACACTGATTACTTGAATGATCTTTGCCATTCTTACACGTCTCAGTAGAATTGAGCTTCTGAAGCATCATGCTGGATTTCCAGTTTCTTTACACTTAAATCCTACCACAAAACACAGCAAAATATCTTCAGTCTTTCCTCCTACATTTTCTTCTCACACAGCTCCCTCTTACAATAATTTGTAGTTCCTATTTCCATCTTATTAATGTAACATACATTAGATAGGTATATATGCATTATTCCAAACAATCAAGAAATTCAATATTAGTGTAGTGTAAAAATGATCAATATTATTTCCTTGTTACAGGTCTCTTTTTCCCTCTCTTGGATGCAGTTCCTTTCCTTCTGGAGTGAAACACATTCATCTGAGGTTGCCTGTATTCACAGCTTACTTTATTTTCTGCATTTTCCACCTACCTCTCCCATTACTTTCCTGTGATTACTATTGAATAATTGCAATGCATTAGGAAGCATTTCAAAATAAATATTATTTTACATTGAATTTATATTTTATAACTGGAAATGGGTATTCTAGGCAACGGAGCATAAGCATGCTCTTCTGGAATGCTAATGAATTTTTATTTCCTTTATATTATTTCCTCCCCTGAATCCCTCAAATGAAGTGAAGCAACTCAGGTTATTTTCTTTTAAGATTTCAGCACCTAAAATTTTATATACAGCTAAGTAGTATTTTTGCTAAGAGCACTGAAAACAAAGAAAGGTACAAACACATGAGAAAATCAGTGGGGGCCTGGCAACCTCAGTTTTGCTAATCAGTCCAGACTGCAAACTGGGACTGTGGGAAGACAAGAGGGGTGGCCAGCAGGGACAGGGAGGTGATTGTCCTCCTCTACTCTGCTCTTGTGAGGCTCCATCTGGAGTCCTGGTCTGGTACAAGAAAGACAGGGAGCTGTTGGAGAGGGTCCAGAGGAGAGCCACAAAGATGATCAGGGGACTGGAGCACCTCCCCTATGTAGACAGGCAGAGAGAGTTGGGCTTGTTCTGGAGGAAAGAAGGCTGCGAGGTGACCTCATTGCAGCCTTTCAATACCTAAAGGGAGCCTACAAACAGGAGGGGAATCAACTCTTTGAAAGGGTAGATAACTGCAGGACAAGGAGAAATGGTTTTAAGTTAAGAAGGAGGGGAGATTTAGTTTGGATGTCAGGGGAAAATTCTTTACAGAGAGAGTGGTGAGGTACTGAAACAGGCTGCCCAGAGAGGCTGTGGATGCCCCATCCTTGGAGGTGTTCAAGGTCAGATTGGATGGGGCTCTGGGCAGCCTGGTCTAGTATTAAATGTGGAGGTTGGTGGCCCTGCATGTGGCGTTGGGGTTGAAGATTCATGATCCTTGAGGTCCCTTCCAGCCCTGGCCATTCTGTGATAAAGGGATAAGAAAGGTTTACATATAATGTTTAAGTAAAATTACAGTGAAAAATTCAACTTTGGGAACTATAAACATTTCAGTCTTTTTCCTCAAGATATCTTACGAAACCTGCTGATGTTCTTTTTTTCAACATTTAATATTTCTGGATAACCAAAAATGAGACAGGAGTATAAAGGATCTTGTAAGTGTTCATTATTTTGTATAGATTTTGGAGAGGTGGATATAAAGAACTACAGAATTGATGTGACACCTCAGAGGTTGACATAAGTTAAGAAGCTTTATCCTCTCAGAGCAAATTCGCTCTTCACCACCTGTCTGTACAGAAACAATGGTTTGAGATCATGATTTCTGAAGAAATATACTACGTGGAATACTGAGAGTATAGAGCTTTCCAGGCTTTTCATCATTATAAATGAAAGTGATACTAACTTCTATTTGTCCTGAGAATTTCAGGATAAATAATGATCCTTCTTGCTCTCACCTGATTTTCTAGGCTAGGCCAACGTGTCTTTCTCCACATAAATGAATTAAGTTCAAAAGAGAATCTACTCACTTAAAAGCAACCACAGATCCAAGTAGGTAGGGTGAGAAATCTGTGGTCTATTAAATTTGAGAAAGAGCAAACAAACTAGAAAAGAGGAGCCTTCTTTGTCTTTTCTGATTGCAGACCTTGTCCACCTTTTGAATTTTAATGAGACCATTTTCATGACCTTTAAATGAAGCCAGCTGATAAGCTCTGAGCATTTGAAATTTGCATGGCAGCATAATAGTCATTTTTCTATTCTATGCATCACTTGCAGTGGAGACTGAAAAAAAAAAAAAAAAAAAAAAAAAAGCAACTGGGAAGATAAAGCTAAATGTGAAGTCTCAGTTTTAAACTTTGTGAGCACAATGCAGAAAGGTCTGCCTTTGTCCATCAGCTCATACAACCTGGCTCATATTATTATCCCGATGACAGTGTTCGCTAATGACATATATTTCCATAAGTATTGCAGAAAAGCCCATACTTTCTAAGCAAGTTCTGTTAAAAAATAAAAATAAAAAAAAATCAGGAAGACTGGGACATGATCTCGGTCACCCTATTTTTGAAGTTCCTGCTTGAACAGGTGAGTTGAACCAGTAGCCTCTGCCAACCTCAGCCATTCTGTGATTCTAAACTTCTTCAATAAAAAGCTGAGGTGGATCACTGTTAAAATAGGTGCAAAAAAAGAAAGAAAGGAAAAAAAAAAAAACCAAACATTCAAAAACCTAGTATTTACTTGAAAGTTTCTATTACACCAGAAGACAATGAGAAACAAAGAATACTTGCTGCCTTTCTGTACCGTTGTCAGGTACCCAACCAAAAATTGATATTTATTCTGTGATGCATATTGTTTAACTTCAGCTTATTGTTTTATTGTTCTAGAGTTAGTCTTTTACACAACAGATTTCATATTCTTTTGCATATTAAAAAAATATAAAAGAATTCATATAGCTATTATAGTTAAGAATTGTGCTGATGTTATTGCTATTTCACATCTATTCACTGTATTTTGACATCCGGATTTCAGCTGAATCCTTAAGGCAAATTAACCCCAAGGTCATGCACTTCATTAGCACCTGTTTATAATACTTTTAAAGTACCTCTTTCTGACACTTTTCTGTCACTTCTCTGCAACTTTCTCCATTTTGTAATTTACCTTGATTTAATTCTTATTTCAAAATCAACAAGAACTATCCAGTTTGACTCAAGATGCTTCACCAGATCATGCTTTAGAGCATTTTTCAGTTTATGCAGACACCTCAGTCTTCATAATTCAAATAACTAATGCCATCATAGATTCTTGTTGGCCTCCCTTTCTTATTTTTTCTTTTTCCACAATAGGTCAGAGACACATAAATAGATTTTTTATTTTTTTTTTCCCCCACAGCAACATACAATTCTTGTTAATGTTTGTTTCTTTCCCTTTCCTCTTTCTTCTTAGTGGTGCCAATGAGTGAAAGAGGTAAGGTTATCTTAAAGCTGCTAGCGATGCCTTCGGAGTTGATATCCTTCTTTTTTTCCTCTGGTTATTACAAGTTTTTCAGGATAGTCTTATCTCAGAATTTCTTAGTTTGAATGTTTGAGGTATGGGATAACATCCTCACAATGTTCTTTTTACCTTTCAGTCTCTGACATGAGTTCACAATTTCATTATTATTTCTAAACTTTCCAGCTGAGAATTCCTTCAGTTATTAAAAATTGTACCGAATGTCAAAAACAGAAAACTACAAGAAATGATATGATCATGTGATAAGAAGATTTTGAATGTCAACTTTTATTTTTTTCTTTATATTCAAAAAACTGTTCATCAGCCCAGTGCAAAGCACTTAGCAACATCACCTATTATGATATCATGACTCTTGCAGTGGTATCTAGGAAACCAAAGTGAAATAGAACCTCACTGGTATAGACGCTAGGTAAATCTGGATTTAAAGCTTCCGCGTATTGTCAGATGCATACAACGCAGTTAATACATGCTTAATAACCCAAACCTTTAACCTGCAATTAATCTGTGCTATTTTGTTATTAATTAGCAGCAGGCTTATAGGTTTATATGATCAAAAACATTACATGTTATGGGAAGAGTGGATATAAACCTTTGATTCTGTTTAGATAAATCTATACAATCTTCTGAAGGCATTACTAGATCTCTTGTTAAATCTAGACCAAAAGTTGGGGCATCCTGCTGCACATTTTAATTGTGTGCCTTCACATCTGCAAATTAGTAATCCAGAAAACAGTCTCTGCTCTGAATGATCACAGAAAATGCTCTTGTAGAATAACAAAGGTATTGCCAATGATTAAAGCTGTCCCTGCATTGTCTTTTTGACACTTCTGTTAGGAACTTGCTAAGACTGAAGCTGCCTTTGATGTGTAACTCTGAAACCAATACCATGAACCACAGAACGTGGAATTTTGCAGTCCACCTGTGGGCAACTATTACCACAATCTCTGACCCATTAATTCACTACAGTTGAGCATCTACAGTGTTATGCTGCTAATCAGTTAAATGTACTTGATAAATGCCTTCAAAGTACATGTCTTGCAGTAATTTGTGTTTCTGTACTAGTCTGTTTTCTTCAGTTAATCACTGTGTTGACAAACTATTCACTCAGTTCAGTGGATCATCTTGGGAGAAGCCAGAATGTTGTGAACACAACAAAAAATATTTTGGACATTCTTTCAGTATTTCTTCCCACTGTCTTTAAATACCTTCTGGAGAATGGATTAGAGGTAATTTTCAGGCACGTTATTCCTAGTTTAAAATGGCAAAATTATTTGTTTCACTGTTTGATCATACCTCAGTAATGAATAAAATGGAAGATAAATACTTCTGGGATGAAGATTTCTGTACATTTAAATGCAGGACATGGAAAATTTATATGAATATATGTATAGTGATTTGAGAACAAAAACTTTTCAAATAAACCAAGAATTATTAAGCCTCTTCTAGTAATAACACAGAAATGAAAATATGTTACTCTGATTTATTGACATATTACCAAGCCTAGAAAGGAGCTTAGAAAATCATAGTTTAAAAAGCCAGTGCATTGACTTTTTAACATTTAAATTAAAACTGGGATTAAACCCAAATAATATCCAACAAATTCAATGAAAAGTAGTCTTAAGTAGAGATAAAGTGAACTGTTGTCTATGACTTATAACAGCTAAATAAAGTCATTCTTAATAAATTAAATATTCAATTAAATATAAGTGCAAGGAAGTAATTGAGTTATTATTTAGCTGCAAATAAAAGATGGGCACAGATGTTGGATTTCTTCAAAGAAAGTACTGTGGAGATATGTGATACTTCCCTGAAATCTAACAGAAATGCAAGGAGTTTTCACATTGTTTTATTATTGCTCTTATACGTTACTCTCGCAGCCCACTAAGTATAATAGATTTTGAAATTCTCTCTAAGACTTAAAATGTATCATGATTTATATGAAAGCTAACTTCTGTGTTTTAGAAAAATATGAATAGGAGAAAAGTTTCTAGATTTGGAAACATTATTCAATAATATTAAGAAGGAGAGAAGAGATTCAAGTGTCCAACCATGTTACCATTATTCTCAACATATACGCAGAAAGTGATACATAAAGTGTTTGAGAAATTAATATCACTTTAAGCAAGGAAACAGGAATAGTTCAAACTGCAGTTAAAGTTTGCAGTTACTAACCAACATGAATTATTATAGGTTACATACATGTCGAGAGCATTCCAAGCCTTGGCAGAAATTGTAAAAGATAATTAGGCATATTGGCATACTGGCTGAGTTGTTATAACTGTGGAGAGTTCTTACTATGATAAAGTCACATTAGTGTTTTTGTTCAAATTTAAATATCTATTTGTGCCATTAATGTAAACCTGTATTTTCAAGTGCTTTGTTTTTTGTCCTTTCATCTTGTTTGGCAACAGCCTTCAAATTAAGTTGTCAAATGCGTATGAATTATGACTATCATTTTCTTGACAGAGGATAAATAGAACTAGTACTTGTGACCTGCATCACTTCATTCATTCCATATAATAAATACAGGAATGCTATAGTTTCTAGTTCCCTAAATTGGAAATTCCATGTGCAAAATAACTCTAAGGTGGGAAATGTTCCGTGACCTTGACTTGCTGGCTGAGTTTTTTCACTCTCAGGATAAGCCTTCCATTGTCTACCACTTTGCAACTGAATTTCTGCCAAGATCTAACTTAATTTATAAATCTGAAATTAGTTAGTACATCTTAAAACAAACAAACAAAAAAATTCCTTGTTCTCAAGAGTTACTTTCTACCATCATGTAAATCCAAAAATGTCCCAAGCCTCCTGGCATTGGGGTTTAGAATTGAGTAATAGACAAGACTACAAAATGTGAATGTACAGCCTAAAAGATAGGCTGGTGCTTGAGAAATATGGTTTGGCTGTAGCAAAGGAAATGATCTATAGAGTTTATCAAACCAAGGCAGCTTTTGTATAACCCTTAACACATTCAAAACTTATTACTCATGCACTTGTAAGCTGTAAACTTTAGGCAAATATAAAAAATAAATGCCATCCATTTCCAGATCATATTAGAAATTCAAATGCTAACAGCTTGAGGGTAAAGGTAAACTAGACTGAAGAAATCCTAAAATTGGCTTCCTACATATAAGGATACCACAAAAGTAAAACTAGAACTTTAATTTAGTTTTGTTTAGGGCACACTTCTGCTCTACCACAGTTATCTACATAAAATTGTTTTTTAGCTGGTGTTATGAACACACATATTTCCTCCTGTGAAGGCTGAACATTCTCAAATCACATCCATTTATGCATCACATTATAAGATCGGTGCTATCTTTCGTAGATGTTTATACCCAAATAGCAATTCCACTTTTCATTTTACCTACTGTCTCTAGGCAGTATGCAGTTCTAACAGAAGGCTTAAAAAAAAAAAAAAAAAAAAAAAAAAGGAACACACTAGTTTTTCAGGCTTAATAGTCCCTAATCCTATGACAATCTCCTTAACACTTCTATCAGAAAAAGTAGGAAGAGATGAGGTCTGAATTGGTCATAGTCTTAGGCTTACCCTCTGTGACAAAAATGCTACTATTGATGTGGTCTACAGAATCTTACTGCACCTGTTCATTGGCTGTGGTTTTGTTTGTTTTCTAACACACTTCCCTTCAGAAAGGAACCCACTTGAGGCTGAAAAGATTAAACTGATCTGATAAAGAAATACAGAAAGTCTTTGCTCTCCATTGATAAAAGAAAATAATACTGCATTGTTTTTTAGATAAACGTAAGGAGGGAAAAATACTCAAGATATTTTGATGGTAAAACTGTGGTAAAATGGTAGATTATAGATACACAGTATTCGTACAAAATGTCTCTGATCTGTTAAAAATTAAGCCACATACTTCTCTGATATTTTGTAAAGGAATTCCAAATTTCAGTACCAACGTAAAAATAAATAAATGTGTTGCACTGGAGACTTCTAAAAAGGTCTAGAAAGTAATTCTAATCCACAATCTAGGCAACCTCCTGCATCTAGGTATCCTAAACTATTTAATTAGCTCATTCTTATTGAAGTCAACAAGACCTCAACAGTAAGACTCAGAAATATTAGAGCTGAAGAGGGCTCTGTATCTCTTAGGACAGAATTTGCTTGGTAAATTCTCAAGAAGAGAAAGGAGAGGATGGTAGGATGGAACTATTATCTCCTCACATCAGTGTTACCAAGTCAAGAGCCAAATTATTTCCTTGGACTGGCCAACAGATGTCACTACTACAGTGGGACTGCCTGTCTCCTAGTGTGGTTTTCCTTGGCTGCATTGCTTTCCCTCTGACTGTTCAAACTCCTTGGTTGGATAACAAGGCAATTAACCTCACTTTCCATTCTCCAGAATCCCCTCTCCTGAAGATCTCCACGTCAGCTAGACAGTGCCAAACCAGGTGTTTGCAGACTTTCTGCATCCTCAAACAACTTTAGGTTTGCCTAGGCTCTCCCATCCCTAAAATGGGGATTGGCAGGGGAGCCCACATAACCGAGTCTTGGTAACATGGTTTGGCTGAAAAAAAAGCTGCTAAATGGAAATACAAATGTACAAGGGATATGACCCAGGCAAATGAGTGAATATCATCAGTCCCTAAGCTGCTTTCTCAGCACTGCTGCATTTGCCGGTGACATCTGAGGAGCAGAAAGGTCTGATGCTGTCCTGGAGAAATCACTGTGGCATGGGAATAGGGATATATGAAGCAAGCCATCCTTGCCAGACAGGATGCAACCTGTACCTACTGAACTGGAGTGGGGAGGGAGCAGCACAGATTTCTGTGATTAGTTCTGTGATGGTTTTAAGAAATTTGATGTTAAGTTTTTACTATCAGGATTCATTTGTTGTTTAACTGATCCTGAATATATAGTCCATTGAACATCAGTTAATAACCATTGTTAATAAACACATAGCTTGTTTCAAACCTTATTTAACTTAAACTAAACAAATAAAGCAGAGTTGTTGTTTTCCTTGCAACAGGGTTCATATCTTTTCCTTCACCTTTCATCATTTCACGTCAGATTAGAGTTCTTAAAGTAAGAGGAAAACTAAAGCCTTATCTTTTAACTGTGCACTAACCATACTACAAATGAAATAATAAAACCAGTCCGTGTTCTAAATAAGGTTGTACAATATGGCATGCTAACAAAAAGCAAATTGCTAAAGTTCTCAGCTTCATCAATTGCTGGTAAAACTTATTAATTCCAACAATTAAGATGCATCTATTACCATCTATTCCAGCTTCAGATTTCTTCCTGGATCAAGCACTTCAGCAGTATTTATCCTTTTGTCCTATAAACCAGCATCTTCATTTTCTTCATTGAGCAATTAAAGGACAAATGAATCATTTAGTTCCACATAGACCTCATAATCAATTCAGAATTAAAATAAAACAAAGATATATACAACTATTAAATCATTCTTTGTGTTTTACATTTCACATGTAAATTATGTATTATTATGTTGACAGGATAATGTTAATAGCCTTGGTTTTTTGTTTTCACATGATTTCTATTTAATAGCTAGTTCTAAGGATGTCAGTGCAGCCCTTATTTTCACTAGTTATAAAAATTTGGGCCTGCTTTTATTTAAGCTATCATAAGGACAGGTAAATGGTTGTGCTAATCCTACCAAATACTAAAGACAGAAGAAATTGATCTAATTAGCTGACTGTAAGATGTAATCCAACAAGTTAATGATATGATGCAGAAAATGAAATACATGAATGGTCTTGGATTTTATGGTCATTTGCATGTGGAAGATGAGCTGTAAGTCTACTTTGTCTTAAATCACATCACGTCAGCCATATCAGGTCTGACAAGGGTTGACCAGAGCAAAACTTAGTATTATACATGTGCCTATTTAAAGATTACTGTCATTATAATCCAGGGCTTGCATTTGAGGTAAGCTTTGAAATTTTAGTGGATTTCACCAAAACAAGTGAGTTTCTGCTTATTTTGCTTTCTAAAATATTAAGCAAGTAGCAAGACCAGTGAAAGAGAAAAGGAAACTGGCAAAGCAAGTCATTCTGTAGATTGGTTCATCTGCAATGCAGAGCCAGCCCTCTGTTTTCCATGACAAGACAAAGTAGGAGTCAAGCCACTCATCTCTGAAGACTCCCAGTTATGGCTCCACTACCATTCAAAGGAAGCTGTAAAAGGAAAGGGTCCCGCAATTTGACATCCAACTGCAATAGACAAAAGTTTTAGAAGTGTCAAGATAGGAAGTCCAGTGATGTAATTGGGATATTTTGTGGATTTTTTTAATGTTGGACTTTTTTGAGGGGGATGAGGAAGGAGTTAGGGATAGTCAGAGAAAGCAGGGACTTCACTGAAGCCACAAATGAAGTCTAGGAATTGTAAGATAGAAATGATCCTTAGCAAACTGGAGGAGCCCAGAGGACTTTGTGCTACTGCTAACAGACAGCTTATATGAGGAAATATTTGCAGCTGGAAAATAAGGATTGAAGGTGTCCCAGAAAATATACAGATCAAAGTTGATCTATAAAATATATCTACATATGGTCAATGTGCAAAATTTTCCATTTTTTTAATATAGATTCTAAATAAATAGACATGTTTTTTAGACCCTTTATTTAGATGCACAGTAGACATAGTTTATAAATAAAATTGAGGATTGCCACTTCAGTTTTCCTCATTTCAATCTGTAGTAATGATAAGATTAACTGTTAAGTATTAACTTTTTAAATGTTAATCTTGCTAGGAACTGAGAGTTTTCAAAAATCTTAGATGGAGCAAACATTAACCACTTCAGAATTGTCCAATAGTATTAGCAAAAGAAAATAATCAAAGAGAGGCTAAAGTGTACTACAAAAATGTAGGCTTTGAACTGGCTGATGGTCTATAAATTATCTTCCCTTAATCTAAGCTAGCATTAGCAAAACCTTTTCAAATCCCAATTTACTTGGAAATATACCTGATTCCACTGTACAAAACATTACCAGTTTACAAAGGACTAGTGCTGAGCCCATTTTATAAGTTTATTTCAAATAAACAAATGACTAAGTGAAAGCTGACATGCAAGAAACAAGACTAAAGTTTAATAACAAGATGATGAAAGAGTAAATAGCCTGTGGGCATAGCAGTAAAAAAAAAAATGATTTATGCCTCAGTGAGCCATGATGAAACAGGAAAGAACAATGCATTAGGAGCCAGCATGTAATGCTGCATGAGTTGAAATATGATAAAGTCATTTACAGTGGAATAGACTGACTAAGTCTCTCAGTACCGGGTTCATGTCATTTCATTATGAAAGAGAGTACTTCAGAATTAGAGCGTTAGAAATTTTCATCAACCTACATTTCCTGTTAAACTTGTTGACTTCCACAGATTTTTTTCTCCCTAAGGTTTCTGATCATTTTGCTTCATCACTGGGGTCCCTCCGCCTTTGTAATCCGTTATCTTGCTGTTAAGTACAGCTCTGCACTTAAGCATTTGCAGCACCTGTCCAAATTCAGACCAGACTTTCTGACCTCAAAGGCGAGGGCTCAGCACACACTTCCACATCCCACTTCTCTGGCTCATTTAGGAAAAGATTATTGATTACCGTTATGAAATAGAATCATAAATTTTCAAACTTTGAAAACCACAAAAAGAATGGAAGCAGTGCAATTTGAAGGTTAAAAAAGAAAAGGCAGCTGCTTAAAGCATTTAAGTGGCACTGAATAGAAAAATTTTATGGATAGATGATGAAGAGATAATGAGACAGAAGATGGATGCAAATGGATTTTCTAGTGGTAAAAGTATCTGTAATTCTCTTAGTAGCATTCCAGTATTGAAAGAGAAAACCTTTTTAATTAATATGATGAACCTTTGAAATAAAAACAAACAAACAAACAAACAAACAGAAAACACATATCCTTATTGGGGCAGAACAGGAACTCAACAGTGGCAATTTTACTTCTTTGCTACAAGGAATCTAACAAGAAACTATGTAACCAACAAGAAAGCTATCTGGAAATCTGTAGCTAGATGCAGCATCAGAGGACAAAGTGTCAGTTGTGTGTATGTAAGTATCTTTACCTTTGTATTCACTTTGTTGCTGGCCATGAAAAGTAGCTGACAACTTAAAGACATACCCAGTAGTGCCTGGCTCTGAGGACTTGTCCAGCCTGTCTGGTGGCTATTTGGATAAATAGTGAGCTGGTTGAACAGCTGAGATACACAGCAGTTCCCCTGAAACCAACAGCCTGTCTAGACATGTGGAAAAAATCTCTCTATATAGCAAGAATTCAAGTTAAAATTAAGCATGTACCACTGAAATATCTTAAGTTTGAGTCACAGAAGTGACTTATAACATGATCTGTGACAATTAAAAATAAATCCCAGACCTTATTGTTGTTGCTGTTTATTTACCAAATTCCTAATTAAAGAAGACAAATAAATATACCACTATGGCTTTTTGTCTGTCTGTTTGTTTGTTTGTTTGTTTGGAGACATACATAACCAGTCTTTAAGATCTTTTTAAGATTGAAATTGCTTGTAGTCGAAACCACTGCCAGACAGGCCAGGTACACTAGCTGCAGTAGGTTAACAGAACAGCCCAGCAGAAAATATGAAACTGTCTGTAAGTGGCAAAAAACTCACTGGTAGTGAGACACATAAGATATGAAAGAATAACAGAAGAACTAAGCCCCTGAGTGCAAATTATTTTCTATTTCACTGCTTTTCCAATATTCTCTAGTTTTCCCAGAAGTAAAAAGTTTCTGGTGGAACTGGGACATTAATTTTGTGGTGAACTTTCTATGTGATGTAGTAGCTCATAAAACTCTAGAAAGAACAGGTAGGCTACTTAGATCACAACAGAGGACTCCACCCAACTATCACACATCAGCAGTGAAAGGGAAACTATCAACAGGACACTGCATTAAGATCTGCTGCACAAATACGTGGCAGTAGTTATATATTATTATACATATTATACATATATATAATGTTGTATATAAAATCCCTACTGATAGTACAAGGTAGAATGATCAACCTCAGTAAATACAATATAATCCATTAGCTTATTAAAGGGTAATAACATTGGGATAATTAATAAGTAATAATGATAATGATGATAATAATAATAATAATAAAGAAAATCAGCTCAGAAGTATACGTTAATGGAAGCAACTCATAAATTGTTGCTTCCTTTGTACCTCATAGAAGTGTCTGAAAAGCCTTCATTCAAGAAGAGGGCAGCAGCAGATTCACTACTGGTCAATTACACTTAAAAGAACAAAAATCCAGAATGAAACAAGTGATAGCTATGTCTGAATAACAGAGACAGCATTGCTTGTGCCTTCTCATATACATCTTTCCAATGTAAAGAGCTTTGGTGCAACAACTTCCTCTAGAGAATGTTCTATTTCAGCTGTTCCTGCTATTGTGACAAGGAGAACCCATCGGAGGAGATCATGTGGCGCTGCTTGCTTTGAATGAATAGCAACTTGATGCACAGACATTCCTAAAATATTATAAAATATTATAAAATATAAAAAGCATAGACATAGTGCTTTCTTGAACACAAGGGCAGCCATTTTAGTACACAGCGTTTTAGTTCCAGGCAGATGAAGAAGAATTGCTACTGAATCACACCTAGGGTAAAATCTTTCTCTCCCTGGATCAGGATGGGTAGTGCTTCACAATGCACAAATGACTCAGATCTCCAGAGAGGTATTTTTGAGGCTGATCCAAATTAAATTGGATATTTGCAATAAATAATTGTTCTGTTCTGTGCAAAAGACAAAATGATGGCTTAGGGACAGTTTTGTACAACCTCTACTCCAGTTTAGCCAGAATGAAGTATCAGAATCGAAATTCTGTGTCTAGAATAAGGAGCGAGCAAGCAATGACATGTTTCTTGGTCAAGAGATCAGTCTGGGCAGTTTCAAAGACGGGATACAAAAGGAGTCATATGAGCATTTCTGGTACAATGGAAACTAATCAGAATGTTTCAAAACAAAATGTACTAAATATTGAAGACAATTATGTTGAATTTACTCCCAGCTGCTTCATGTTAAACTGTTGTACCTGTCAAAGACTCTTTTGTCAAGCTGGGTTTTTTGTTTGTTTGTTTTTTGTTTGTTTGTTGGTTTGGTTTGTTTTGTTTTTTTTTTTGTTTTTTTTTTTGAACAACTTTGAGTTCTACATCCATTCTGAATAGAATAATGTCACAGAACAGTTCTTTAAAAAAATAATTAAAAAAAAAAAACACAGTGCTTCAAGGCTTTTTTCTTCTCCACTTCTCACCCCCTATGTTGAATGTAGGAAAACAACATGATGTCAGTAGTTAGAAATAAAGTTAAAAAAAGGAAGCATAGATTACTGCTCAGAAACACTGTGTTGCTCACAAATGGTTTCATGACTATTTAATTGCGGGGGACATTCAGGGGAGGTTTGTCTCGGGTACATGTGAGATAGATACTACTGTTGTTTTTCACTATATTTTCTGGGTAAATTTAAAAAAAAAATCAAAACAATTTTTGATTTTTTTTGTTTGGGTTGATATTGGACATCATTCAAGTTACACAAAATTTGGATAAGCATTCCATCTTAGTGTTCCAAAATATCATTTTAAATTAAACTTCATTAAATCAGAGTATTTCATTTTCCCATAAATGCAAATCTAATTTTAGCCCTAAGTTGTGCCAATCTTTTATGTAGCTTTAAATAGCCTTTCATTTATGCAACTTTTTAAAAAGAGAGCAATAGGAAAAGTGGTCTACATTCCACAGAATGCCTATCATTTTGTAACGGTATCTTTATTCAGATTCTAAATCCTCAGTGTTCATTAAAATTCATACCATTGTGAGTTTTATAGATATCTGACTTACATTCTTTCACAAAATGTGATAAGTTCATTTTGATAGAAATATGTCATTTGTCTGTAAATATCTATTAAAAATTAATATTCATTTTTTTCTTCAATGAAAGCTGTTTTCTTGTGATCGAGGTTAGAAAAATCCTCTGTAATTATACCTCTGCAACTTTAGTTAAACAGCAGTATAAAGTCTACAGCTCCCCCTGGTAATTTCTCTGACAGCACAGAGAAACAGCAGAGACTTGTTACATGTACTGAGAGAATATCAAAATATCTCCAGCAGGTCTGATAGTGCCAGTTAACAACAGTTGAGTGCAGAGAAAATCTTCTATACTCATACATGAATGTATGCTCTAAAAAACAGATGTATGCTTGCTAACACTGCCAACTTACGAGTGTATCTTACACCTGTTTGAAGCCTACCTTCAGCAACAGATTAAATCTATAGTCACTTCTCCTCTCTCTCTCTCTCTCTCTCTCAAATAAATAAATAAATAAATGAATGAATAAACAAGGATTGAAAAAAACAATAAAAGGTTGGGTTGAGTAATAAACGGTCATGTAAAATAAAAAGATACCTAAGATTTTTTTAAAGATTGTCTTCTAAAATGTTAGGACCTAAAGTAGTCAAGTTATTAGTAGTCAAGTCAACAACAATAGAAAAAGGGCAAGAGAAAATACACAGACTTTTGCAACTAGTAGCTGCCTGTGGACATATACAAGGGCTGCTCCAAAAGTAATGCCTCCTACTTTATGATGTTGGCCTACAATGTCAGAGGCAGATGTTGGTGACATGGCAGTAGAGGTTAAATCCTGCCAATATTCCATTCCATTTCTTTACTGTGCAACAAATGACAGCAGAGGAGCAGTCAGACAAAATAATGTATGATATGGAAGTGCATCTGAAATGAATATGCATCACTGAATTCCTCTACATGTATGAAACTGCACCCATTGACATTCATGGATGCTTGCTGAAAATTTATGGAGACCAAACAGTGAATGTAAACACACTGAGGTAGCAGTGGTGTGTTTCCATCAGTGGCAACCGCAATAGTGATTCAAATCTGCTGGTACATATTTCATCACTGATGGAAGTGCTTAACTAATGGTGGGAGAGGTACCTGGTGATCTTCAACAAGGGCAAGCGTAGAGTCTTGCATGTGGGGAGGAATAGCAGCATGCTTCAGTAGAGGTTAGAGGATGACCTTCTGGAAAGGAGCTGCACAGAGAAGGACCTGAATGTCATGGTGGACAACAGGTTGACCAAGAGCCAGTAGTGCACCCTTGTGGCCAAGAAGGCCAATGAGATCCTGAAGGACATTAAAAAGGGTGAGGGTGATAATCCTCCCACTCTAACTCTAGGCCACATTAGGAATATTGTGCCCAGCTTTGGGCTTCTCAGATTAAAACAAACAAACAAACAAACAAACAAATAAACAAACAAATAAATGGCAGAGAACTTCTAGAGAGAGTCCAGCGGAGGACCATAAAGATGACTAGGGGGCCTGGAACATCTCCCACATGAAGAAAGGCTGAGAGATCTGAAACTGTTCAGCCTGGAGAAGACTTACAGGTAATCTCCTTACTATGTAGAAACATAAAAAGTGCAGGAGTCAAATGGATGGGGCCAGGTTATTTTCAGTAGCATGCAGTGATGGGACAAAGGACAAAGGGCAAAAACTGTGACACAGGAAGATCCATACAAACATGAGGAAGAACTTCTTCACTGTGAGGGTGACAGAGCACTGGAACAGGCTGCCCAGAGAGGTTGTGGAGTCTCCCTTTGTGAAGATATTCAAACTCACCTTGAAAATTTCCTGTGCAAACTATTTGGGGGAACCTGTTATCTTGTGATTCTGCAACAATGTTGAAAAATAAAGTTTTGTAGTAGAGAATTTCCTCTATCAAATAATGTTATTGTGCTCTTTGTACCTGTGTTGAGTTTCAAAGAGCTATTCATAGAACCTTTGACAGAAGATCTTTTGCATAAGTTAGTTCCTATAATTCTAAAATACTCAGCCAAATTATACACCATGTCTTATCATATTCCAATTATTTGAATTAGATGTTATTCTGTTCATTCTCTTTATTTTAAACTTACCATATCAATAGCACTCCCTGTTAAATGTTAAATTCTGAACTACAATTTCTATTCATGGTGAGTTTTATTTCTAAAAATAAAATACGTTGAGTAATGTTGCAAAATTTTATCCAGTGGCTTAAATATTGTTTAACAATAATACTTCATTATTGGAAGGGACATTTCTGCAAGATGTCTAATGAATTCAGGGATATGACAATATTCAGTAAAGAATAGGGTTCTTGCATGGTTTTCCACCAAAAAAGTTACACTGGGTACAAAGCAGATAGAGCTTACCAATTCTGATATTTAAGTAACGTTAGCTTTGGTATCTCTGAAAAAAAAATCTCACTTTGCATAAAAGTATTTTGTGAGAAATACTGCACTCTACATGTAATAGTATTTAATCATTATAAATACAAGTTATTGTTCCTAATATTTGTTAGGAAGTGTATGGGAACTGCTGAATCATGGCCTGAACCTCTGATTGATCACCTGAGGCAAGCAATGAGTCAGCCATGGGAGTACAAGTGAAGGCAATTCACCTGTGCTGCTAGAAGGGGTGGAGACTGGCTCCACCTCTCCTAGACCCATTTAAGAGCTGACTACCAGTGGGAGAAGGTGTCTTCCAGAGATCCCTTTCTCTGGAGTTTTGTAGTGAGCCCAGGGTACAGGTAAGCATTCTATCTATTTTGTTTTGGTATAATAACTGTGTAGCTAAACTCTCTGGTATATTTCATAACTGTAACATCTGTACATTCTTTGATACAGAAAGGTACAGAAAATCTAAGAGCAAAGAAAAACTTTACCAGTAAGAACTGGTTTTCTTGCTTGCAAGGCTATCAGTGTCAATTACTTGGAATGCATGTTTTATATGCAATTACTTATTGTTTTAAGTGCTTCTCTGGTGGGTTGTTTTGTTGTTAGGTTGTTGTTGTTGTTGTTGTTTTTTAATACTTCCAAGACTAATTTTTGCAAAAACTTAGTGTTTCTTTTCATGGGTAGGGGTTGAAAACATGCATCTTCAGAATTCACTGAAGTACTCTTCGGTGTACTGAATGAATACACAGACATTTCTGGAATGCATATTCAAATATACCAATTCATAATGGAGTTTCTATAAATACATATGTGGGTAATTTTAAAAATCTTCCTAGACAGGAAAATGATCACTTAAATATGTGCAAAAATCAGGTGCTGAAGAAGCACAAACCGGGCTGCAATGGATTGACTTCATAACTAAAATACATATTCATTGACATATTTTACAATATTCAAACATCCAATCATTTATCTTTATGATGATGAGCTGACTTAGACTACTAATCACAAGCATGAACATAGATGGCATCTTATACATTGTACATTTAAAACAACTCCAACGTTTGCATTGTTTCCAACACTGTGTCAACAGTTTTCAATACTATTGTAATACTAATACATGGAGGAATACACTCCAATCATCAAGGCTCCACTTTTCATTAAAGTCCCAGTTTTTTATCATTACATTTGTATATCCTGGTTCCAACAGTCCACATCTGGAAAAAAACTTCAAAAGTTTGCTAAGTAGACTTTCAGACCTCTAGCAGCTGTACTACCAGGTTTGAGCATCCAGAAAAGAAACAAACAAAAAAAAAAGTTGTGCACAAAGTGAAAGATGAGAAAGAAGCATAGGCCTACTGGATAAGTCCCTGTTGCAAATGGAAATTATCTATACTATATTGCATAGAGAATATATTTATTAATGTAATATAGATATAATGTAGTGATTTAATAGTGATATAACAAGATTTGAGATTTTTTTTATTTGTTCTTTTTTTTTTTTTTTTTTTTTTTTTTTTTTTTTTTTTTTTTTTTTAGGTGTTGACAGAATTGTAGGGGCTGGAATGGACCTCTAGAGATCATATAGTCCAACCCCCTGCCAAAACAGGATCCCTAGAGCAGGTTGCATAGGTGGGCATCCAGACAGATCTTGAAGATCTCCAGAGAAGGAGACTCCACAGCCTCTCTGGGCAGCCTGTTCAGTGTATGTTTAATTAGTCCTCTCCTGTTATCAGTTCTTTCAGCCCCCAGGTTTGAGATAGATTTGTGGTAGTTAATCTGTCTTTGCAAGAGTGTTACAGTACTGTTGCTCACTGACCGCCAGTGCAAGGCCTTGTGTGTAAGGTCAAGTCAAAGAAGGAAGTTGAGGGAAGGAAAGATGAGGGGAGTGGAAGAAGCAGAGAGGGAATGGAAGAAGTATGAGAGATCAGGTGGAGCTGATCTATCACAGCCTCTGACCTCCTAATTGTCATGAAGTCTGGAGAAAGAGTTTGAGGATGCCTCTACCTCTAATGCCCCAAAAGGACAAATAAGCTCAAAGTTTCCTTAATAGAAAAGGACAGTAATATCACAGAGAAAATATATGTAGCAGTAAACAGAGAACAGCTGTCAATACTTGCAATGAAAATATCTTAAGATGTAAGCAAGCCTTTCCTGAGTGTATATAATGTTTGCTCCAACATCCACCTTCTCAAGTTTCATTTTGATTTCTCACTTAAGTAGATTTCTCAGATGAACCTGACAGTGTTAGTATGAAATACTTCAAAGAAACTCAAAGATAGGTATCACAAAGGACCACATATCACAAATGCCTTATTTCAGGTTGTTGATTATAATTGTTTTGTGATCCTAGTCACCCCAGTCTGTATTATTGTCTATTACTGCATGTGCAAGGAGAGTTTCTAGTGACATGAAAGCAGTCCTATTCCTTCTGCATACCCACGGCATCTAGTCTCTAAAATCTGTGCCAACATAGGTAAGCAAGCCGAAGTCAGCTGTATCTGACACAGTAGTATTAGTACTAATTGAAACAAGATGGATAAATTCAAGCTCAATATTAGCAAGAGGAAAAAAAAAAATCCTAAAACTAATTTCTGCTTCTGATCTCTAGTAGAGACAGAATTTTATTAGAGTTCCTTGTCTGATTAACATCTTGTCAGATTATTGGCAAACCTAAGCCTGATAGAAATATTTTGCATGAGCACTTCCTGTAGTAGGATGTGTGGATTCTCATTGTTAACAACTGCACAGTTGTGACCCAACAAACTCAATAGATGTGAAACAATGAACAGTTTCAGTTCATTTCGTATCACTAAATGTTTGGAACATATATGACCTGTGAAACGCATATCATGGAAAATAGTTGAATCATCAAAACAGCAATGCTCCAAACTAGCAAAAAAAAAAAAAAAAAAAAAAAATTTGTTAAACTTTCTGGATGACCAATGTCTATTTCTTTTTCTAACCTATCCCACTTCCAAATAACAGTTGTTTTAATAAATAAAATATCTTACACTTTTAATAACTTATTAGCAAGCCTTGTCCCATTAACTTATGAAGCAAATATCCTTTAAATCTAATGAGCTCTCCAATACAAATCACTTCATGAGGGATTCTGTCTGAGCTGGAGAAGAATAAAACTGTGTTCACATTATCTCCATCATGACAGAAGCCAGAGGCAAGAATAGTCTTCCCATTTACACAGAAATAGCAAATGGCTCAAGGGAGAAGCTGCCAATATAGCTAAGGTTTAGACCTGCTGAGAGTTTTATTACTCACTTGAGTCTTATCAGATATTTATTAAAGAACCTGTCCAAAAAGCTCCACAGGCTGAGTCCCTCTGCTTTTTTGGAATAGTGATATGCAGTCATTTTTAACTCAGGTCACTGCTCTTTGCTCTGGAGGAAAAGAGATCTATTTTGGGTGGTTTGTTGCATTTGAAACTTGGAAAAAAACAAAAAAACAACAACAGCAACAACTGATGCATGTTTTTGACAAGAAGAAAATTTGGACAACTTGGAAGGAAGATTCATGTGATGAACATCAGAATATGGAATTAGTGACTGCACTTATTTCAATGTTCTGCCTTCTAGCAAATCAGATAGTCTGAGACTTCTGGCACTAAGGAGGAGAAATGAAAGCAAGTTTTTATTGAACACTGCAAATTCATCTCCCAGTACAGAAAGCCCAGTATCTACAGGTTAGTATTTGAAGAGTCATACGCTTTTTAAGAAGTCTCTTTTCCAGCCTTGGAACTTAATTAATGATATTCTGAGTAGTATCGCTATCTTTGTTTTGTAAAATACTGTAATGTCCTTGACCTTAAAGTGATCCTGTGGCCATGAGTTCCCCAAAATAATTTGTAGAACTCAAATGAAAAAAAAAAAAATGTATTGCTTTCTTGTAATGACTATCAAATGCCTGTTAGTGATGTTACTGTTTCCTCTCTGTCTCAATGCAAAATGCGGAAGTCAGAGAGAAATTAGTCCTTGAGAACCACCACTGCAAAATCTAGCAAGGACTGAGATTATATAAAAAGGAAAATTTTGCTTTAAAATTTGAAGCTGGGATTTCAAGGAGTATAATAAATCTCAGAAGTAAAAGAACCTATTTCCTCTGTAGTCCAAATACACCACCTTGACTAATGGTGTGGACTACTTGTTATTGGGGAAGTCACAATTTGACTTAGATTCTTACCATTAAAGTAGGTATTAATTCCAAGCACAACAAAAGAAAGTACATTTTCCTTCTTCTTCCAGAAACAAATATTAATAAAAGACTTTTATTATGTTCCCAAGTTCTAATATTGTGTATGCTTAAATTAAAATACTATTGATTCAGAAGTATGTGATTGCATTAACTAAGAGCAGAAACTATTCCAACTTTTTCATCTATAAAGATGATAGCTGAGCATTGATTCTGCAGCAGAGAAAAGGTGATTATGTTTTGAAAACTAATAATGTGCAGCTTCAAGCAACTCAGAAAAAAAATCAATTGATATTTACTATTTGTTTTCCAATGTACTATATATTCTACAGTCTTTATCCTAAACTGTAGACTACTTACTCCACTGTCTGAAAATATATAAACCTAACAGGAAAGATAGAAGGAAATAGCAAGATTTCTCCTTGTGAAGGGTTTTTTCTTGTGGATCAATCTAAAATTTCCAATAATAGTTATAAAGAAAGAAATGAATATAAAAATTCCCACTATGCCTTTTTTTTTAAATTCACTTGTATGCCTGTCTCTTCTGTTCATATGTACAACTACTTTATGTAACCTCACAAATAAGCCTCTTCATCATTAGATTTTACAGAGATAATTCCAATTTTACCAATGTAAAGAATATGTTTTGTCAGTGAAACTTGAATCTGTGTTTAAGCATTTAGTTAGATTATCAAAATCTATTGATGTGTATTTTGCTGAGTTTCATGTGGTCTACTTACAAACATGATTTGGAGATTAATTTAATCTTGATGTCTTAATAGCTAATATTATTGCAGCCTACCTTTTCTCATCCAAATTTATTTCTCTACCCTTCAATTGAACCATACTGTTTCCTGATATTTTTACTCTTCTTCATTTTGTAAAATTATATCTTTACATAGTATATAAACTAAATGCCATACTAAGAAAAGAGATCAGAGCTTACCCAAATCCTTAAAAAATGCCTAAGTATTAGTGTTTTCTTTTAGATACACCATGCATACACAGGAAGCAGCTAAACTGCATTAATATCACTTATATATGATATTACATATTCTTTATCAATGTAATTCAAATGATACTGAAGACTAAATCAGAAAAATTAAAGAGACTAAGGTTGCATGTTTTGTTTTGTTTTTTTAATCACTTTCTAAAGGGAATTTAAAATTTCCATGCAAAAATTCAACAATGCTTTTTCATGCTTGTAGTGTAAGATTGCATTACCAGATGCATAACATACTGAAAGAAGTAAAGGTCAAGGCTGACTTCCATTCATCTTGAATGCTCTGCCAAGTTCTTTCCATATCATAATTCATCAAATAATCTAATTAACTTGTTTAAAAATATAATTAAGTTAGGCATAATTAAGGTCAAGCAATTACAAGACTGTGAAAAGAATTTTACACCAACAAAGCAGCTGCAATCTAAATGACAAATTGCACATCTTCTAATAATTCTCCATTTTCAGAGAGTTATTAATAATGTTTTCTTAAAACAAAATTAAACGTGTTCTCTTTCTCTTTGAGAGTGCTGTCTATTTAGGGAAGTAGTAAGAATCAGTACAGTTATTGAAGATAAGGTTTCTTGACTGGAATCTGGAATCATCATCCTACAAAAGCTGAAACAATGTTAGGAGATCTTGAGATTACCATTTCCTGCTTTGTGACTTAATTCACTGTGGTTCAGCTTTTTTTTTCTTCTGGTTAATCTTGTTATTCATGTCTCATGATGTCAGAGTGCGTAAATTGATCATGTTCTGAGGTCTTAGGACTAGTTATCCTCAGAGTAGTTGGATTCCTGAGCTGGAAGACAGAGATGGGAAACAAAATGAATCCCTCCACAATTCAGGAGGAAACAGTTAGCAACCTGCTGCTCACCTGGACAAGTCCATGGGGCCAGATGGGATCCACTCAAGGTTACTGGGTGTTGCTGACAGAAGTGATTGCCAGGCTGCTTTCACCATTTATCAGCACTCCTGGTCAGGCACGGAGATCCCAGATGACAGGAGATTTGCCAGTGAGATGCTTATCTACAGGATGGGTTGGAAGGAGGATTCAGGGAACTACAGGCCTATTAGCCTGAATTCAGTATTGAGAAAGGTCATGGAGTAGATCATCTTGACCTCACCGCAATCACATGATGTGTGTGTGACAACCAGGGGATCAAGCCTAGACAGCATGGGTTCATGAAAGGCAAGTCCTGCTTGACCTACCCAATCTCCTTCTATGATCAGGAGACCTATACAGTGGATGAGGGAGTGGCTGTGGGTGTAATCTACCTAAACTTTAGTACAGCTTTTGACTCTCTCCTACAGCATTCTCCTGGAAAAGTTGTCAGATCATGTTTTGGACAGGTGTACTCTTTGCTGGGTAAAATCTGTCTGGAGGGCCAGGCTTGTTTGCAAATAGAGTTAAATCCAACTGGTGAATGGTCACTAGTGGTGTTCCTCAGGGATAAATACTAGGGCCAGCCCTGCTTAATATCTATATTGATGACTTAGACAAGGTGATTGAGTGCACATTCAGTAAGTTTGCAGATGACACCAAGTTGGGAGAAACTGTTGAATCTGCCTGAGAAGGGATCTGGATAGGCTGAATTGATGGGTTGAAGAAGCTCAGAGGAGACCTTATCACTCTCTACAACTACCTGAAAGGAGGTTGTGGTGTGGTTGAGGTCAGCCTGTTCTCCCAGAAAGCTAGAGATAAGACAAGAGAAAATGTCCTTGAGTTGCCCCAGAGGAGGTTCATTTTAGATATTTGGAAGAATTTCTTCTCAGAAAGCATGATTAGGCATTGGAACAGGCTGCCCAGGGAAGTGGTGGAGTAACCATCCCTGGAAGTGGTCAAGAATTTTGTAGATGCATCACTGGGGGACATGGTTAATGGGCATGGTAGTGATGGGTTGATGGTTGGACTAGATGATCTTGGAAGCCTTTTTTGACCTTAATGATTCTATGTTTCTAGTTACTCCAATAAACAAATATAAAAATCTGCCCAGCCACTGAGCTGGATAACTTCACCGATATACAGTCCTTCATTCACAGTGAGGATACACCATGGTGAAAGGGATGGATATAATTAGCATGAAATTTTTTGCCTTACTAACTCTTTCAACAAGAAAAATTCACAGCAAGTGGATACAGCAGAGCTGAAGAACAAAGGCCAGAGCAAGTAGACAGCCTAAGAGCAACAGCGCTGATGTCTCAAGGAACCCATGTACAAAAAGTCTGGCTCAGATATTAACAGAACAGAAGAATAATTAGTTTGGTTGCCTTTTATCTGACACTATTTATTACATGTTTGTTAAACAACATCAGAAATGTTGGCTGAATATGGAAGATATAGAGAAACAGAAAAAACTTTTAAAGTAGTCTTTGAGAAAAAGAGACTTTGGAGATACCTAGTTCTTAAGCAAACAACTAACATAAAGTAATGTTTACATGTTAGAACTTAAGTACTAACGATGAGACAGACTATGGGCTCTGAAGAACATGCTGCTATTTTCTATCATATTAACAATATAGAAACAATATTTTTTTCCTCCTTGGAGAAGTGATTTGGTAACTTTGCAATCTTTATAGTTTGACTAAGAATAAAAGTGTTTCTCATCCAAGAAAGCTAAAAGACAGGACACTACAGATATTGACCAACTCCACTCCCTCTCCCAACTCCCCCTCCCTCCTCTACTCTTCTCCAAAAAAGATAAACAAGGAAATCTCAGCAATAGTACATTGCCACCCCGTAAATTCAGATTTATTTATCCCAACTCTTTTATCCCAACTCTTTTATGGAACTATACTCACTGTACTTGTTAATTCATGATTCTGTAGTCATTTGCCTTGTATCTCATCTGGAAATTTTGAATCCTACACCAGAAATAGCCTGACCAAATATAAATTACCATTTCAAACCAACAAGAAAATTGTGCTTGTTTGAATTAAATTATCTGGCTGTCAGTTGCAGTTCAATAACTATTTCAAGAATCTGCAGATAACCAATTTAGCTTAACCCAAGGTGTTCCTGAATCTAACCCCTAAAATTCAAGTGATCCTTTTTGATCAATATGTCATCTGGCTCACAAGGACAATGCAAAGTTAGAATGCTTTTAGCATTTTTTTTTTTTACAACAAATCATTATCAAGTGCTCGTAGCAAATGATTGCTTTGAGATGTGAAACACTGAGGAGCAATTACCTTTCCAAGATAAATGAATGGATACCAAGTATTGGAAGTAAAGATCCATACTTCTCTGAGAAGACATCCTGGTTCTCAGAATAAAAAAAAAAAAATCCATTCTGATGATTTTCATCACCCTGCCAAGTATTAGCATGGTGAGCCAGCCAGGGAGCTGGTCAGGACCTTCATGTCAGAAGCTCTGTGAGAGGCTCCTGGTGAGCTCAGTACTCTGACACATTTCCCAATAAACACGGGCTATATCAAACAGAATCTTCTCAACAAAAGTCACAGAAGACACAGGAAGAAGGACAATGTCACAATGTCTGTCACCTCTCACAGATTTCTGCACACCACTTTCTTTTCTTCAAACTTCAAACCCCAGATGTCACCAGAAATTAATTCACACTTGAAGCAGGAGAGACGGATGACATGAAGGAAACAAGGAGGAAACAAAAGAGAAGGTCACCAGAGAGGAAGATAAGCATCAGGACTGCAATATAATGCATGATTTAAACAAAATTTATTATGACAAAATGCTTCCCAGTAAGTAGCAGGGGGAATTAAAATGAGCTGATATTATTTATTAAAAACATATGGTAGAAGCAAGATTGTAAAACACACTTTTGCCTGTAGTTGATTTCAAAAATGAATAAATTTTAAAAAATGGATCTTGTCTGCTTACTTCTGCCTTACAAGAAAAGGTGATTCTTTCCTTTTCTAAGATCTCTGTAGTTGTTTTTTCTGTTCTTGTTCTTTGCCATAATGTGAGAAGAAACACTGTGTTATTGTTGTTCTGGAGGAGGTGGAGAGGAACTCAAACAGATTGTCTGAAAGAGCTGTGGATACTCCACCTCTGGAAGTGCCCAGGGCCAAATTGCATGGCTTTGGGCAGCCTGATCAATGTCCTGTCTGTGATAGAGGGGTGCCTGCTAGATGTTCTCTTTGGGTCTCTTCCAACCCAAACAATTGCATATTTCTATGATTTGAATTATAAAGAGTTTCCTTTATAGAATAAAGTCATTTTTCAGTATTTGTGTGTGTGTGTGTTTGTGTCTTTAAGGTAATTTGGATTTTAAAAAGAAAGAAAGAAAAGTTATTTGACTTTTTTCTCTAATAATTATGCCATTAACAGTTTAGATGTTTTTATATTGAATTCAGATACGTATAATGAGAAGTTAATCTGAATATACAACATACTGATTAGCAGACTTTTTCTTTTTCTTTCTTTCTTTTTTTTTTTTTTTTTTTTTTTGCCTATCTACTGACAGTGCATTCAGATGGTATTCCATAGGATACCTCCCTTTAGAACAACTCATAACACATGCTCTTTTATACTCTCTATGTAATAGCTAAGGTACAGATACAAGGAAAAAATACCACATACTAACACCTGATTGCCACATTCCTTGACACAAATACAATCTTCAATAACTCTATCCAGATTTCATTTCACTACTATTTCAACTCTTTTCTGGAGCTCAAAGAAACACATAATGCAAATCACAGTGAATGAAATTGGCTCTTTGTTCATGGCTTCTGAAATGCCTTTTGTAAGCAGAAAGTACTGTAAACTCCAGTTCCAGGAAGCTGCAAATAACTACATACTGAAGAAATAGATACTTTGTTCTTCTTGTCACTGGGATACCACAATCTGTGTATGCATACCTGAGTGAGAAGTAATATTGGCATCATTGATATTGATGCTCAGCTTCAATATTACTAAAATATCTCTCAATGTTTCTTAATGTTTTGCTGTTAACCCAAAATCTCTAAACGTACTGCGGAGACACTTCAAGTACCGATTACAGGAGGCACATTAAACATGAGTACATTAAACATGCATTTACAAAGGTAATGCCAGGCAAAGTAAGAGTTCTGCATCAAGAAATTATGGGAAGAGAGAAGCAAAACCAACCAACCAAATAACATAATAAAGAAATAAATAAATCAGCCTTCATGCTGTTTCTACTCTTTTCCAGTTATGCTGCAGTGATCTCGTGATCAAGGTAAAGATCCAACACAAGGTGCTGATCAAGGGCTCCAGCAGGGCAGAGAACATGAAAGCAGTAATAGCAACAAAGCACTGCAGTCATAGTGCAGGAATGGCTTTCCTTCCAAGGCCATAGCCAGCCTGAAAAAAATCACACTGTTACTTCAAAACTGCTAACACCTTTAGGTCGACTCTCATGTGTACTCAGGAAATAGCAATTAATATGAATAAATTAAGATGACAAATAATGAATAAAATACTATTTTTTGTCAGTTAAGATTTTTTCTTTCATTTTTAATTAATTTTCTTTCATCTTTATTTTCTTTGTTATTTCTTTTATTATTTCTATTATTTATAATTTTCTTTGCCTGCCGTTCATGCTTGCACTTCAATTTTTCCACAGCTTTGGTCAACAATATTGCAATAGGTCTTCAAAACCAAAATTCTCCAGATATATAACATAAGCGAAAGACGGCTTCAAACTGCTGCAGAAATTAGAAAAAAAATTGTATCTTCTGTCTCTTCTTTTTCAGGATTGAATTTTGAGAAAATACAAGCTATGCATCACCCAAAGTCAGACAAGAACCTCACAGCAATCTTGGGAATTGAACTAACAATCAAAGCTATATTTACCATAAGAGAATACTTCACCAATTAAAAAGAAAATAAAAAGCAAAAACAAACAGAAAAAGTACTTTTTGTCTGATCTCCGAGTCTCATGGACCTAGAGATGATAATTACAAATCTACAAAAATGTTATCGAAAATGCACCACATATATTTTATTAGTTTGTATTCATGGTATACATATACTGCACAATTAAAAGCAGTGTCATATCTCATCCTTAAAAAAATCCCAGACTAGCAGCACAATAGTTGAATTAAAATGTTGACTCTATGTTTTTTTCGCTTTTTTTTTTTTTTTTTTTTTACAGGAACTAATAATTTCGGAATTCAGCATTCTCTAGGGATCATTTAACATTGGTAAAAACACATGCTATCCATATGCAAGAAAATAAAAGGCAACTAATTATCTACAACAATAAAAATCCAGAGTAATGTTCCCAAATGGATAATTAGTCAAAGAATCATTAGTTATTTTTTGAGATTTTGCAGAAAGCATAACATTATATTTTGTCTAGTAAATCAATCTTTCCATTTAGAATGAACAAATTAATGCATATTTTTAACCTATGTTTGTTTGATTATTGACCAAGTAATACAGATGATTTGAATATCCATTACACACTACTAGTTATCTTCTTTCCCCACCCCCCTCAATTCCATGGAGTCTCAACTATTAATCTAATCACCATCTTCAGCCATATGACAAATTGATGCCATCTACTTTGCTGATCAACTCTGTTCTATAAATACTTTTACCTTTAATTCACATCGTCAAATAACAAAGTAGAAACAGAATTAGCTCCAGGTTGAACTAGTCCAGGTAAAGTTCGACTCACTTCAGGAGAGAAAGAGTGGAAATGTCATAGAAAATAAAATTAGTATGTGCTTATTTCCCTTCTGTCCAGGAAAAAGAAATGCCAAGAACTGTAGTTTACTTTTACAAATTCAAGAGACTTGAACAAAACAGTTGCCCTACTGTGGAAAGAAAAACCAACCAACAAACAAACAAACAAAACAACAAACAAAAACACAAAGAAGAGAACTTCTTTTCATGATTTTGCTTTGTTTTATTTTGTTTTCCTGGAAAGAAAATGGTGTGGCTTAACCCAGCTGGCTTCTGCCCAAGTGTTTCTAGACAGGTATTTAACATGAAACAGATACTATGTTCAACAAAAAATGTACCAAAGATAAATGAACTCAGAGCCCTAAGTGATCTAGAAGATTTATCAGGACCTTCTAATTTAGCTGACTACTCTACTACCTCATATTATTTATAATGCAAAATCAAAATATTTCACTGTAATTTTGTTCTGCTGCCACCACCTTCTATTGCCAGCTTGGTCACCTCTTAGAAGATCACCTGTTCTTATAAAAAGAAAAAAAAGATGAGTTTAAGCTCACTAGTTCTCAATATTTCAAAATTAATTTTGAAATCTGTCTTGTCAACGGTTTATGGGCTGGTTCAGCCCGGTTCTGTGACTAGTGGGGCAGAGGGATTTCACAAAATCCGCACCTCCAGAAAAAAAGGAACAGGAGACCCCAAAATAATTAAAAACAGCGGCAACGATCTGAGGAGAAACAAACTAATTAACTAAATATAGTATCGGAATGCAAGATAACACGCTATAATACAATATAATTAGAATTAAAACTAATAAATCAAATATAATGAGAGAATATCCAAAAGGTGGATAGGCCTCACCAAAACGCTGAGGTGAGATGCGCAGTCCAGTTGAGCAGCAGGGAGACGGGAGGAGAGCTGACAAAGAAGAGCGGATGAAGAAGAGCACATCAGGTGACCTTGCCAGGAGTTATATCTCCTCTCTGTGGCCACAAAGTCCCCTAGGGAATGTAGTTCTTCTCTTCCAGGCAGGTACCCAGAATTTGAGCATTAACAGTTAAACTCCCAGTGCCCTACATGATGTTACGATGTGGAATATCGAAAACCAAAAATCACAAAACCATGACATGTCTGAAGTATCATTTCCTCTCTGTGAAATTAAATCAAATTAGAGCCAATCAAGAAGCACTTGTTGAAGCATTTATATGTATACATTCCTTATACGTGCTTAAATATTCTTTAGAAATTGTAAGGGTCATCATGACTGAAGGGGCAAGACAGCCTTGAGTCTTGATGGCCAATTAAAAGCATGAATGGTAGCAATTCAATTTATACTGAAAATTTGAAAGGAAAGAGAGTATGTAGGAAAAACAAATAAACAAACAAACAAAAAACACCAAACTCAAAAATAATACTATGGAAACATTATATACCTAGCTTGACTGTGGAGTAGCTCAGTCTATACATTTTTCCTTCTGACTGTGATCAGGACAAACCTGGGTAACTCAGAATTGACTTAAACACTCACCAGCTCCAGTCCTTTGCACAAATCCCAAGATGATAAAAGCTAAAACAGTCTTACTGGAATTTACTCAGGCAAATAGGCAGCGACCAAGGTTAATCACTCTGTACTACTACAACCTATTTGCATATCACACGAAACTTTCTGAAGTTTAGTCAGAATTTGGAAGTTTCTGTCAGAATAAACTGACTGTTTTTAAGGAGATCTTTGTAGGCAGTTATGGACTAACATTCAAATAGTCACTTGAGGTCTCGTTCTTAAATGGTTTCCTAACAAACTATTACTATTTATGTCGTTCTAAAATTTCTGAGAAGTACTCCAGGCACCCGAAACTAAAAAGGCTACAAAACTATTCCTCCCAGCATCACAATTGCATCAATGCAATGCAATGCATTGCACAATGCATGATAATGATGCACAAAATGCATCAATATTTTTACCAATCTCTATCTGTCCTCTACTGGTTTAGAAAATACACAATACTAATGAAACTGCTTTGGAAGAATAAGAACTCTTCTTCTCATCTGCCCTCACTGTGACACTTCTCTACCAAAAATTCTAATTCCAGCATGCATGAGATCAACATGCCACTGCAACCATACAGGTGTCCAGCTCACTTTGTGCTCTCTCCATTGATGAGAGATGAGAACATCTCCGGTCCTGAGGTAAAGCTGAACATGTTGGATGGCCCCAGCACACACGGGGCACTTGTCTCCGGAGAACTGCCTGGCCTGTTCCTCCTCTTCTCCACTCAGAGTAAATACAGGTCTGAAATAAGGGGTTGAAAACTCAGAGTCTTTCTTCAAATCTGTGTGGAGTCACCCATATTTCTGAAGTTTTATTGAGATTTTCATCATTTTTACTGTATCTAGAAATTAATTTGGGAGTAAAATACATAAGCATCTCAGTTGTATATCAGTTTTAACCTAGCAGCTGTAGAAAGAAAACTGGAGACATGAAATCCAGTTGCTCAAAAACACAGACAAATGAACTTAACATGACTTGCTAATGTTGACTGAGTAATCTCCTAGCTATGAATTATCTCATTGTTGGTTTTCTTTTTGGAGTTGAGATGGAGAGATGAAGGAGGACAAAAACTCCTGATTTCTCTGAATATTTTAAATGCATATAATCACATGTAAGCAACATATAGAGGCTTCACACTTACATCTCATAAAATACTTTGTTTCCTCCCCTTTCCTATGTAGCATGTATTGAATAATAAGAATTTTCTATACAGAAAAACATGTGAGTCTATAGTACAAGTCAATATTCTTGCTGTTTTAAACAGCACAGGCTAGGATACTTCTGCATCTAACCATTGTGCCTTTGTTTAAAGCATAGTTACATTATAGCCAAAGCATGCATCCCTCATACCAGTCTTTTCTGTCATCTCTCAAATTGTCTACTCTATTGCACATAGGTTGCTCCGAATGTAATGCCTCTTATTTATTCCTACTTACAGCAGATACATAGAACACAATAACACTATTTGATAGAGCAAATTCTCAGCTACAAAACACTATTTTTCAACAAAGTCACCACCATTAGCAACGCATTTTCACCAGCAGTGAACAAGAGCCTGCATGTTATGTTCATAAAAATCTGAACTAGCAGAAGTAACCTACCATCCCTGTCACTATTGCTGCAATGCACCAGGTGTCACTGCACGGTGGTCTCACCCACTGTTTGATCTCCATAAATGTTCAGCAAGCATCAATAAATGTCCCTGGGTTCTATTTTTTTCTGCATGGAGGAATTCAATTCTACCCCTTTGCTTCATCCATGCTTCCAAGTCATATGCCATTTGATCAGACTGTCCTGCTGCCACCTGTCACATGGCAACAAAATGTAGGGGAATGGTGGTGGAATGGTTCAACTCCTATGCCATACCACCAACATTTGCCTCTGATGTTGTGGGCCAACATAATAAATAGGAGATCTTACTTTCACAGCTGCCCTCATATTAAAGAAAACACTGTATAGTTTTTGGAAGAGGTTATAAGAAAATAATGCAAGGATACAAATTACATCATATTTTTCAAAGAGCAAGTTTTAACGCAATCAATCTTACAATAAACAAGACATTCTCTTGATAGGAACAGTCAGTATCTGTCAGGCATATTTCCTTAAAAAGACATGAGTTGATATTAATAGCAATCTGTCGTTGTCTCTATCAATCAGGAATTGCAATCAGCCACAAACACACCCTCTAGTTCTCCTTCAATCAGGGAAATAGTGCAGAAATTCAATTGCAAGTATTTAATAAATTCATAAAGGGACCACACTGACATACCCTGATTTAACCAAGGACTTCTCTTTCACTGTAAGCAGTTTCATCATTTTCTTGAGTCTTTTTAAGCAGCAAAAAGAGTACCCATGAACCTTAAAATGAGTTGTTTGTTTTGGGGAGGTTTTAGTTTTCGTTGACAGTTACTATGGAAAAACAAATCAAAGTGTTGGAACTGGTTCTAATTAGCACTGATGAAAATGCTTGTCTTTTTTTTTTTTCAAGTGTTTTCTGGGAATGAAAAAGCAGGTTACCTGCCAGCTCTTCCTAAGCAACCTCTGTAACAAAGCTCCAGAGCAGACTCCCCATTTCCTAGTGAAGTATCACTAAAAAAAAACACCATATTTTTTTTTTTTTTTTTTAAGTAGAATACTCTAGTAAAACAGATTATTTTTCCCAGTGGTATGTTTAAACAATCAATGTACTTTCAAAGTTCCTGTGAGGAACAGAATTTCACTTATGGAAGTATTCATGGAAGCTTCAGGAATGCATTGCAGATTATTGTTCATTATCAATGAGAGTCTTGCTAGATGGTGCCAAGCCTCCAGATAGGTATCATTTGTTTTAATTCCCCTATGGGAAATTTCATCCTTTTCCACTGTCCTAGAAAAAAAAGCAAGCAGTAACTGATGTATTTATATTATCTCTGGTGCAATCAGGGGATGCTATTCTTAAGTAAGTTTATTTTATAAGTGATGTTCATCAGAACTGGAAGGCAGGATTTAGGGTAAAGCAAAGAAGCTGTTTGGCAGCCTTGGAAAGAGGAGAAAAAGTGTTCAAGTTTCAACTGTCAAAAGTTGAATTTGGATAAACCACTGAAGATTAATTCTCTAGAGGCAACATGGAAAGTGAGTTTTAAAATATATGTGTGTATATATATATATATGTATATACATAATATAGGCGCTTAAATAGAATTCAAAGATAAATATTTATACTACTATGAATAGTGTCATGTGAAGCTTCTTCTGTTTAAACAGAAGAAGAAATGCAAAATAAACTCTGTTCCTGTCAGGAAATTTGTAATACATACGAATTGATCATATATTTGATACTTTAAAAACTGCCAATGTTCTTCCCACATTATCTCTTTTTAGAGGATTTTTATTACTACTTGCTTTTTTAAAAAATACTTTGGAGTGAAAAGATTTAAATACATCATAGAACTGCCTTTACAGAATCAAAATATGCTTATAGGGGCAAGAATTGAAGCCTGAGAAATGGAATTTTTTTCTGAATCATTAGACCCAAGCAAAGTGGATCACATAAACCTTTTAGCATTGAATAATAAATTTCAAAATTATTAGACTATAATATTATTTTGTTACAATATTAAATGATTTGCTAAATGAGGATTGTATTGAGCAAGAAATTTAGGCCTCACAGTTCAGGAAACAACATAAAATTATTCCAGCCCATCTTTTTTTTCTAAATTTACAGCATGTTTTTCTGTTATAGATTCTTCTGCCCTGAACACTAATAATAGTAACCTACAAGGTTACTTTATAGGAGTCATAAAGGTTGACTTACACTACTTAAAGGTTTAGTGCTTTAGGAAAGCAGTAGGCTATTGTATACTGCGATTTGCCTTTATTAGCAGTTGTGATCCCTTTTGTAAGGTAACTCAGAAGAAAATATATCTTTCTGTCTCTGATTTTTTATTTTTATTTTTATTTTTTTTGGCTTGGTGTATCACAGAAAGGATTTGTTCTAACAGTCATATACATTAAAATATTCAAAATGCTTTAACTTCATTTTGATACACAGCATGTGAAGTTCTAAACACAGGGGCACCTTTAGCACATGAACTCAGTTCCTAAACTGAGAAAACAAGTGTAACCTCCTCCATTGTCTCCAAAATTCTCTGTCCTGATGACAGAAATAATCAGCAGTCATACTTACTAAGCTTTGTAATACTCCACTGCAATAAATTTTTACTCTTAGGGTTTTATTCTGTTGTTCTGAGGCAGCTAACATCATTATATTTAATTAAGAAATACCGACAAGTCATAAGCATACCAATGTAATTTTATCTTATTCAGTGACACCTGAATGCAGAGGAGTGTTTTCTGTTTCTTTTATCTAGATTGCTTTCCTGAAAAGTTCCCATACTTCACAACTTTTAAATACAGTTCATTTATTAAAAAGCTTTATAATTTTCTGTAAATGCTCCCAGTAATAAATGTGATACTATAAAAAACATTTTCAAAAGCCAAGATGCAAAATAAAGCATGGCAATAGAAGTAAGAATCAAAAACAGTGAAGTCCAGTACCATAGGATCTACATTTCATTAAATAGGATTTCTCAGTCTGAAAAGGAATGATAAATAGCATCATTGTATTTTACAATGCTTTAAATCATGACACATTCAAGTATTAATGTTAACAAACTTGTCTAGACATGGCTCCAATGAGGTTCTTCATTTTGCCCTTTAATTAGGGCTTTCTGCTCTGATATTTGTAGCAGCACTGGCAAAAGTAATTTGCTATGATGAAAGCCAAACTTAAATGTAGAAGTGCAATTAAAAATGCACCACTTTTGTGGGAACACAGGCTTCTCATTTAGAAGTAATGGAATTGAATTTGAACTATTGTTTCTTCTAGAGGTTCGAATAAATTTACTGGAAAAGTTACTAAATAATCTGGCAAGTCAAGAATCTAATGATTTTTTTTTTCCCCCTGTGGACTTAGCATAGAAAAGTCTGAATTAGTGCAAAATAGCCTTTATTTTTAACATCATGCAAGCATCTATGATTGCACCGAGATAAAGAAAGAATTTGACTCAGTTATTTTTGAAATTGTTGATCACCATGTGGATGCTCATATTGTTTCTTTGGGGCTTAAAATATGGACAAATTTGGCTGATATATTTGCTTTTGTAATTTCTTCTTTCAAACAGAAGTTTTGGCAATCTGATTGAGATGGTATTGAGGAATAATATTCCCTGGTATTATCTTGTGCAGAACTTTTGATCATGGACAGACTTAAGCTGTCTGCTTCCTTCCGTTAACCAAAGCAAAAGATCTATATCAGATATATTCACTATGCATCAAAGTCCAACAAACTTGCACATACCTTACATAATTTTGGTAATCCAAGCTAATTATAATTTTCAATTTTCCTCTCACCACAGGGGAAAGAAAAAAAAGATGGATTATCTTAAAGTCTGAATTCTTTTTACTTGAGAAATTTGAATTCACTGGGTTCTCTTATGAAACATGATTTTTTTCAGATTGTTCCTCTATTCTAGCTTCATCTGAGAAGACTCAGGCTACGAAGGCAAGGAATCAAAGTTTCTTTCCTTTACAGGAGTTCTTTCCTTACAGATATTCTTGTTATTTACAGACTAGAAAGTGATGCTTGATACTAGTTTACATGTTGGCCTGCATCTGAAAGATGAGATTCAGGTCTCCATGTCCAAAGCTTTGATGTGGTATCTGCACAGTTTAAGGATGGGGCAGGTTTGCTTAGGGCATTCCTGGACTGCATAGATGTAAATTGCTGGTATGAAGAAGATACATAAAAAACAAAACAGATGCATTGGTAAAGTGAAAGTTATGTATCTGATAGACATTATTTCATTTGAATACTCATATGGCATTAATTTGGTTAAACTAAACAAGGAAAAAAGACTTCTATGTAGTCATTCCAGATCAGAAAAAAAACAAAACAAAACAAAACTTGCCAATTAAGAACTTTTGAAGAGGGTTATAATTTTAGCTCAAGTAATGTTAGGAAATCAAATTATTTATTTATTTTGATGCACTCATAGGTGCTTGTGCAATGTTAAAAATAAGTGCTGTTTTCGATTAACTCAGACTTTCCTATGCTACCTCCACAGAAAAAAATAAAATAACATCATTAGTTTCTTGATTTTCCAGTTTATTTAGTATTATTTAGCATTTAGCTCAATTTTCTAATAGAAAGACAATCATGTTGTTACATATGGTTTCAGATCACCGAAATCTTTAATTTCATGTGTAACTGTTTAGAACACATGCAAAGAAGATTAAAGCGTGAAAAAGATTTCAAGAAAATTTTGTTTGCAGGATTTCAATCTTGAGACTGGGGAGTTTTGAAGTTAAAATAAAGACATTAAAATGAGTGATGAGATGATGTCTACACAACAGCAATTCTCAGATAAGTGAAACCTTGACAACATCTGCCCAGATCTAATAAATCTGATGATTCTGGTGTGTGCTTAAAAAAAACTATAACTTTCCACATAACTCTTTTGAGGAACAAGAGCTCGGTGCTATATCTGCCCTGGTGTCATAGTTTAAGTGGCAAAAAGAAAAAAAAAAGAGTGACAAGCAGATGAAATGTTAAAGATTTTATATATTCATAGAATGTTTAATGATAGTAATGGCTAATCATGTGTTACTTACGCCAATCATCTAGATAAGAAAGAAGTAATTATTGAAAGCAGCCATTTGGGAACACATCCACAGTGAGCAGAATATTGAGCCCAATGCATTGTGCATAAAGGCCTGATCAGCAGCCGGGATCCGTCATCCAGCCAGAGCAAGTGTCCTTACTCCCTGAGATCATGATGTTGGTCATAACTGAGCTGGAGGCATCGGTTGTATGTACTGGTGTATGTATTTATGTGTCTTTTAGGACAGAAATCACTATCTATGTGGTAGACCAATGCCACTTAGTAAGTTAAGATTAGACTTGATGTTACTGAGTGATAGGGTTTTATTCTTTTGGTTACAATGGCCCTAAATTCCCCATGGCTAAATAATACCTTAATGTCTGGATATCCTCTCTTTATAGCACTGGAACATTAACATATTGAGAAAACATACACAATTAAAGGACATAATACTGACAGTAGATATTTCATGTCTGTGTTCTATTAAGATAGTTCTCTGGCACCAGACTTCTGCGTGCAAAATGCAAGCATCACCCCCTTCTTTATTCTATTTATATTTATAGCATGATATAAACTTGGAGTTTAAATAAATTTACAAGGAGAGAATATGCATAGTATAATTATGAAGTGAAATGGATTTAGATAATGTGTAAAATACAGTGGGAAATATTAATTTTAATAACACATTTTTTTCTTGTTACTTTGTAACTTATAGTTCAGAAGGGTTAATTATTCTTCTGTTGCCTCTAAGGAAGCTATATAGATACTTTGAAATGAAAGAATAAAAAATGAAAACAATCTTTTGTATAAAGCTATTTGACTGTTCTGAACTTTACAGGTTGTATATCTGCAGGCTAATTATGTAAGTTTTATTTGTTCACTTGTTTGTCTTTCTCTTGGGAAAAACAAACAAACCAAACCAAAACAAAACCTCACCATTACATTATATGCAAGAATGTCAAAGTCTCTAAAGGGCAGATATTTTGTTCAATGCATAGCACTAAAGATACAGTGTTGGCTTAAGAAACTAATAAGGAAGAAATTTTTCAGAATCACTTTCTCTGAAGGAAAGAGATGATAGAATAAAATGAATTGAGAAACTCATTTAAAGTAAAGAAATCATTTTTATCTTTTATTTGAGACAACATTGCCCTTATTGATCTGTGGCTTTTCTGCTACTAACAATCCTTCATAATCCATGCAGAGTACATACTATAAAACTAAAAGTATGAGCTACCAAATTAAAAGGATTAACTACGTAATTCATAATGTGCAGAGTTTTCAAGCTAAAGTGTATCAATATAAATGAGTTGGTCAGAGTTGAGGAATTCTAAACATTCCTACATAAAGCAGACATTTTCCATGTCTTCTTATGAACACAAATCAGGAGACCAATTATATCAATGACTTCTTTCAATTAAACTATTCCATACTTTTAGACAAATGTGCTTTTTAAGAATATCTCAGCAAACAGACAGTTTGCCTGAGCAATCTTAGTCTTTACACTGTCCCTCTGAAATATGATTTTAAAAGGATTTTAAAAAGATTTTCAAGAACTGGAGAATTTGTAAAGCAAATTCACTAACTGATATGGCTGGGAGTTGTCACAGTCCCCATCTTTCCAGCACTTTCTGTACAAACAGAAGAGGAAGACATCACCTAATCAGTTTTTTATAAAGATCTGAAGATCTACCAAGGAAAGCTTAGAGGCCTATGAAGAAGCAGGAATCACAGAATCACAGAATTGCCAGGGTTGGAAGGGACCTCAAGGATCATGAATCTCCAACCCCCCTGCCACATGCAGGGCCACCAACCATCCCACCTAATGCTAGACCAGACTGCCCAGGGCCCCATCCAATCTGGCTTTGAACACCTCCAGGGACGGGGCATCCACAACCTCCCTGGGCAGCCTGTTCCAGTACCTCACCACTCTCTCCGTAAAGAATTTCCCCCTGACATCCAATCTCTATCTCCCTTCCCTCAGCTTAAAACCATTTCCCCTTGTCCTGCTGTCACTCACCCTTTCAAAGAGTTGATTTCCCTCCTGTTTGTAGGCTCCCTTTAGGTACTGAAAGGCTGCAATGAGGTCAATGAGGAAGACAGTATCTATACAATTACAGCTAAGAAGTGTGAGTTTTGTGATTTTTAACTGGGTTCACATGTGTAAGCCTTATTTACTTCTGTTACTTAAGACTTTGAACTGTATCAAGATTGAAAATAATGAGCTTACCAAGCTGTAAATAATTAGTGATTCAGCTTTATGCAGTACCTACAAGTAGACTCCAAGGAAAAGTCACTTCTCTTACAACTGTAGTGCCAGTTCACAGTGAAGCTCAGAGCTGGAGAAGGACCTGGGGGTCTTGATAGATGAAAAACTTAACATGAGCCAGCAGTGTTCCCTTGCAGCTCGGAAGGCTAATGGTATCCTGGGCTCCATCAAAAGAGGGGTGGATTGGACGTCAGGGGGAAATTCTTTACGGAGAGAGTGGTGAGGTACTGGAACAGGCTGCCCAGGGAGGTTGTGGATGCCCCGTCCCTGGAGGTGTTCAAAGCCAGATTGGATGGGGCCCTGGGCAGTCTGGTCTAGCATTAGGTGGAATGGTTGGTGGCCCTGCATGTGGCAGGGGGGTTGGAGATTCATGATCCTTGAGGTCCCTTCCAACCCTGGCAATTCTGTGATTCTGTAATGGTAAATGGTAACAGGTAAGTGACTGTGCAATAGGAAATGCTGAAGTAAAAGACAAAATTATGTCTCTCTATCTTGCATATGTTTGAGGTTACAATGCAAGTAAGCCAAGAATAGAACAAAGTTCTTGATTTTCTGAATCCCAAGCACTGGAAAAATTATACTCTTTATGCCTGTGTAAATATCTGAGCAGATAATTGGAAAGAGGAAGACAGAACACAGCCTGTTTCTTCTGATTTTTTTTTTTTTTTTGAAGTTCATCTTTTTTATCCTAGACAAATGAGAAAAACAGTAACTCAATCTATAATAGTGCCATCCATATTACACGACATTATATTTTACAGCAAGTAGGATTTTATTGGATTTTGTTGTTGTTTTGTTATTCTAAAAGAAAAAAAAAAAAAAAAAGACTTAAATATGCTTCTAATATATTCAGCAAGGAGGTAAATTCCATACTGAAAAGATACAGTAGGATTTGCATATAGATATTTCAACTTCCATTCCTCCTGGCACCACATGCTGTGCATGCCAACATTGAAATTTAACAGTAATATGCCAAAGTATTACATTCCCCAGTAATTCTTTTGCAACAGTAAGATTTGTCTACTTACTTCTCTGGCATAAAGCTTTGGCATTAAAATTTATTATAATAAAACAAACAACAAGAGGAGAGCCAGTCTGAACCTCTAAACATCATGCATTTCCAATGCAGAGTGAACTTATTTCTAACTCTTTAGAACTGACATGGTGTGCAGAATGTGAAGGATGTGTGACACTCTGAAAGCTGAATTTGTAATAAAAGTTATTTATGAACTTGCTTCAGCAGAACAGCTCTTGTAGGAGCATGAACTGTATCCTCAGTCAGAAAATTTCACTCATATAGATCTCCATTAGAACTCTCTCTAGTGTAAATGTCTTTGTCATCATGGTGAGTAGGAGAGAGGGAATACGACAAATGGAAGCTTTTAGTTATCACAGCTCTAAAGTAAAACTTATCACAGAGAAAAATTCTTGCACAGAAAAGAAGAAACTTGAGCATGCAAATTGCATGTAAATGTTATATACCTACAAGCAACAGAGTAATTTTAAAATAAATAGTAAGTGGAAAAAATACAGTTAGGGTTGGAAGAAATAGATATATTAATGCTATGGTTCTTAAAACTGGCAAACTTTCAGAAACAGGTAAGAATTCACTGAAACATAAATCATTTGTAACAAAAAGTTTAGTGCATTAAACTTCCATTTTCTCAACAATCCACTGAATTCCTTGGGCTGATATGCAAGTTCCCATGTTTTTTGTTCCTTTCTAAAATCATTTCAAAAGGCATCACCATCTAATACTGTAAAGATTTTGCACTTTCGCTTAGTTCTAAGAAAGAGAAGTATTCCAAAATACAACCTAACTAATGTTTACCTAGAAGAAATTCTAGGAAATTCAGCATATTAGAAAAAATGTATTCTCTGAAAGAGACAGTGGAATGGTCTGCCCAGGGGGGTGGCTGACTCACTGACTCTGGAGGTGTTAAAGAAATTTTTAGATGTTTTACTAAAGCACATGGTTTCACAGGGAAATATCGTTAGTAGGTAGATGGTTGGACTGGCTGATCTTGGAGGTCTTTTCCAACCTTGGTGATTCTATGATTCTATGAAATTCAGAGGTAATATTCTCACTAAATTTCACTAGAAAACCTAGCTCAAGCATTGTGCAGTGAAACAACAGGTAATGACAGCTGCAGGCAGTTACTGTTTTCAGGTTTGTTTTTTTTACATATACCATTGCTAAAAATATCAGAAACCTTATTAATCACAGATACCCACAGGATTAAACTTGCCCTCCTCCTAGCTTCCATTCTTCACATCAGTATCTGCAAGCCAAACCAATTCTCTTATCTGAATGACAATTGGTACTGTTCTGAACAGTTCCAAGTACTTTTGAGAGGAAGTAAAGAGAGGAGTTTCTCCCTTAAAAATTTCAAATATTCTTCTTTTAAACACAATTTGATTTTGCAAAGGTTTGTGACTCCCTGGCTGAAGTAGTATGAACAAGTTTTTGTGCTTTTTACGACAACAGGGAGTTAATTTAGACATTTTATGAGTTGGAATATAGTATGTATGTAAATGTAAGAATATATCTGAGATTGTCAGCTAAAACAAACTGAAGACATTAAACAGACCTGGCAACAGGGGGAAAAAAAAATATCAATATGGACAGACAAATGCCATCTAGGCAGCTCTTCTATTTGTGACACTGCAGTGACAATGTAAGATTTTTAGAAAAAATCTTTTTTTCCATTCTGAACCTAATGTGTAAAACTCAGATAGTGGCTACTAAACTTAGTATCTTAATATAACATCCTTATGTGTGCCAGTAAGCGTAAATTCTTGGGTTTACATTTAGGTTAATCTGCAGATTAAAATGACCTCCTTACAACCTGAATGTCATAGTTACATTCCTCTTGTAATAATCTCCTAGCAGGAGCTATTTTTATTCACTCTTGACTTATACCTATTAAAAAATTCCATTTTTTTCCCGCACAGTATTTGTTCTTCCCCTTTTTGCCATTGTTGTATTGATTGACTGCAAGCTTAATGGAATTTCTGTATTCACCTTCTCTTTACATAACAAACTATTAGCTCCTTCATCAACTTTTTCATTTTCTGTTAGTCCTAAAGTAGTAGATCACAGCTCACATTTTAACTTTAATGGAATACCTACTTGAATGTAATCATACAGTTTCTTACAACTATTTCCCAGAATCGGTTCAACCATATGTACTTGACTGAAGAGGTAATGTTTTCATAATATGATTTTTATAGCCTTTCCACAAATCCAAAATCATAATTAACAGAGTCCACCTGTCCAAACAAATAACACTCTTCTAGAAGCCCATTTCTGAATGGCAGTTTGTGGGACTCTCTCCGGTGAATTCCCTTACCTGCTAATAAATGCATGCACACTAACGAAATCTGCAGCCACCCTGAGGGAAGGATTCATCTTCTGGAAGCAGCAGGCAATACTCTACACTCTTTGTGCAATGGTCAAGAGTCGCCACTGGTAAGGCAGATAATGGTTTCTCCTTACATTACACAGCAAATTTCCCTGCCAATGTCACTAGGCAGACCATAGAGCCCACCCAATGACTGCCACACCACTAAGCTCATTTGGAGACAGAAACACTGCTTTTTCTATACCAAAGTTCATAGAATCATAGAATTGTTTGAGTTGGAAGGGAACCTTAAAGCTCATCTATTCCAACTCCCCTGCAATGAACAGGGACACCTACAGCTAGATCAGGTTGCTCAGAGCCCCATCCAGCCTGACTCTGTGTGCCTCCAGGGTCAGGTCTTCCCCCACTTCTCTGGGCAACCCATTCCAGTGTCTCACCACACTTACTGTAAAAAATGCCTTCCTTACATTCAATCTAAATTTCCCATCTTTTAGTTTGAAACCATTTCCTTTTGTCCTATTAAAACAGACCTTGATAAAGAGTCTATCTACTTCCTTCTTACAGCCCCCCCTTTAGACACTGAAAGACCACTCTCAGGTCTCCCCAGAGCCTTCACCTGGCTGAACAACCCCAGATCTCTCTGTCCTTGTAGGAGCGGTGTTTCATCCCTTGGATCATTTTGGCCCTTCTCTGGACTTCAACAGGTCAATGTCTCTCCTGCAATGAGGACTCCACAGCTGGACACAGTTCTCCAGGTGAGACCTCACAGGCACAGAATAGATGGGCAGAATCACCTCCCTCGACCTGCTGATCTCCACAACAGGTTTTTTTGTTAACATAATCACTGTATTTTGGCTATTAATCAGGAATTAATCAATAAAAACCAAATCTGTAAGCCAGGCATATGAGAGTAGAACTTTTTAATGGTTTCCACTTAAGAGAAGAGATAGACATCTGAAAAGAGCACATGCATTGTGCCTTTATACTACACAAAATTCAAATTCATATATAAGACATATGATGCCACACATGCTCAGAATGCTGTGAACTCGCATTAAAAGTCAAGTTATTTGGCTATGTATTAGTTTAATGCAAAAAAAAAAAGCTGGAGAATTAGCCAAATCAAAATTCTGCACAAATATCGTTCATACTGTTTTAAAGATACAGATTCTGAGAAGCATATATCTTTCGTATAGAAGTTTATTTTTTTCTTTAGAATCACAGAATCCCAATACTGTAGGAGTTGGAAGAGACCTCTGGAGATCATCTAGTCCAACCCTTCCTTCAGGTACCTAAAGTAAAACAATACGGGTTCCAAATCACAGATATATTGATTCAGCCCTTGTGCTGTTGTGGAGCACAGAAAGTTCAATTTTATTTCACCCTGGTCTCTTTTTTCTAGAAGCTGATGCATCCTTAGCAAAAATCAGCACCTACATTATCATAGGCAACTCAGTCTGACCACAAGGATCTTGAGAAAAGAAGCACTGTAAGTGTTCTGAATCATACCTCTCAGGAAACATCATGCCAGCTTTTGAGTTGAGAGATTTATGTTCATTTAGACACAACAGTTGGATTTTCTTGTAACTTTTTAATAACCTTAGTTCTTATTTTATAATTCACTACTTGTAATTTGCTTTTTGAGCTCTCCAATATTTTTTTTTTCTTTAGCAATTTTCAAATATATAGCCATAAGAATATGGAATGCAATTATCATTAAATATTTAAATAATCAAACATTCATTCATAGAACAACTCTTTTTCTGTCTATTAAAGAAATCAATGACTATGCTAATGCATGTGTTTCTATTAACACTGGTAAGCCTCCATAAGTTTCGCATTATGAATTTGATTGATGATAAATAGCACCATCAAATTGCAACTTTTTTCCCCACCCTTTTCACCTGCTATGTTCTTGACCATTAAAAGCCATCCAGCCATTTTAACACTGAACATAATCTTCTCCTTGCTTCTGGATGAAAACCCTAGTAAATAGGATGGACAATCTGTCTACACTTCATCCCTAGCCACCTCCTTAGACATCCCACCCTACAAAAGACCATCCACCTGCATACCTCCAACGCACAACATTGCCTGGGCCATTCTGCTGTGGACAAAGATGTTCTGCCACTGGAACATACTCACTTGACATAAAACAGTCATTTATTGGAGAAGACACATGAAGATGGCTAAGATTTGACAAGCTCTGATGCTAAGGACCATGTTGCTACACACGTACCCAAGCCAGGCAGCAGCAAGGGCTGCAACAGGTCCATTGGAACAGGTTCCATTGCTGAACTGCCACCTGTTTCCTCCTGTCCACACTTCATTTTCCCTGCCATCCCCATTTCAGCAGCCCTGCCCCTGCCATCAGTGCTGACATCTCTGTGCTGCAGGTCTCTTTCCAAAGCCCCCACTCCCACAGCCCTGGGATTCACACTGGCTGACATGAGGACGGCCTTGCAGGCCAAAAACAGCATGCCAACAGATAAGCCTACAAGGGGTTCTACAACCCAGTCCATGTGACAGCAGAGGCTCTTTCCTAGCTCTTTATGCTACAGCACACCATACTAAGCACATCTGCTGCCTGCCGTGTCACCCACCCTGGAGGGGGCAGCTCACAGAGTAGAAGTCCATGTCAGCATGACGCACACTAACTGCACAGTCCTTCAAGACTTAACTTGCCTGCTTAAAAATGCTCTTTAATGATTACATACCTTTTCCATCTGTTTTGATCCATAAAGTGTGACAGCAGTATGTTTTCTCATTTTCTGAGAACACATGTGCTTTCTTTTCATATGCAGAGGGGATTATATAAAGGGCTTTTTGTTTTGTATTTTCAATTTGCATGACATACACTTATCAAGCAATTTTCTGACAAATGAGTTTTAAAGTAGTGTCACGTTACAGTACTAGACTTGTATGGTTATTATAATAAATTCTTTACAGTCTTCTGTTGAATGTATGCAGGAAAAAAACAATTTCTTTATCACAGTCACAGAGAATATATAATTTCCATTTAAAAGCAAGCTGCTAAGACCCTTTTCTACTGCTCTGAGCTAAATTTTGACTGGCTATGTTCATATGTCCTTGTCAGAAAAATGTTTGAACAGATATTTAGTTTCAAAGGCACATGATGAAAGAGGAATATCCACTATCCTATTTCATGAATACTCCAAGAGAGGCTCATTTTCCAATCCCTGAAAAAAGGATTTCACTGAATGTCATCATCCAGTATCATATACAGATTAATATGAACATGTTTATTAACATAATAGAGGTCTTAGCACCCTCTATTCTGACTGCAATAAATTTGATGATTCACACAGACTTGGCACGTGACTGACTGAGACTCTCAGAATGTTCCTGCCACTGCATGCAAGCACAATCAAAGGAATATTTTGCCAGCTTCCAAAATTATTTTATCACTAGGGTCTCTTTTACTACAAGGAGACTTCTCTTAGCTTTCTCAGCATCAGAGTACTTGATGATATCAGCAACATACAAATAAATATATAGATAAATTCACCCTATACATTTTTTCTTCTCAGATTTTGACTCAGAAGTTAATTTGAACAGACTGCTTATTTGACTAGAGAGAACTATAACCTAAGTGCAATTTCTGTTTAAAATACTGCAATACTTCTTTTTGGTTTCATTCTCAATAATATGAAGTTCCTAACTGTTGATTTCCCTAAGATGATGCACTTCATTATTGATTTTAAAAAGTCCAAAAGGAAAGCCAATATCTATTATCAATGGCCAGGATAAAAGCAGTATTTTTATTTGTGATATTCAGTAAATCATATTTCTTGTTTTCTTTTCTTAAATCTTCTTCATTCTTTGGCAAATATTCTTCATTCAAATGAGGCATGTAGATATGAGAGAGGAGAGGAGAGGAGAGGAGAGGAGAGGAGAGGAGAGGAGAGGAGAGGAGAGGAGAGGAGAGGAGAGGAGAGGAGAGGAGAGGAGAGGAGAGGAGAGGAGAGGAGAGGAGAGGAGAGGAGAGGAGAGGAGAGGAGAGGAGAGGAGAGGAGAGGAGAGGAGAGGAGAGGAGAGGAGAGGAGAGGAGAGGAGAGGAGAGGAGAGGAGAGGAGAGGAGAGGAGAGGAGAGGAGAGGAGAGGAGAGAAAAGGTTTTGGCTTTCCCCCTCTCTCAGTCAGGCTTGAGAAATTTTTTTTTTTTTGTCCTGCATCAGAGCTGTAATCACAGAATGATGAGCTACTCAAAAGACAATTCAGTCTGAGACAAACACTCAGCATGGAAATTTTTAGTCTGAACACTTGAAGTTTGGCAACGTCATAAGCATTTGAAATGAGAGAAGAAATTAGGCATTTCCTTGATACAGTGAAATGGCTTATATTTTAAATAAAGTCATGGATCTTTTGAATACTAGCCACTTTTAGTCCTGCTCAGTTTTTACTATGATAGCCAGCAAAATAGCCAGCAAGTTCAGGGAGGCAGTTGTACTCCCCCTACTCTGCCCTTGTGAGACACCACCTGAAATAACGTCTCCAGGCCTGGAGATCCTAGCCCAAGAAAGACGTGGAGCTGCTGGAGTAGATCCAGAGGAGGGCTATGAGAATGAACAGAGAACTGAAGCACCTCTTCTATGAAGAAAGTTTGAGGGAGTTGGGCATGTTCCACCTGGAGAGGAGAAGGCTCTGGGAGGTTTCATTGCAGCCTTCCAGTACTTCCAGGGAGCTTATACACAGGAAGGAAACTGACTTTTTACTTAGACAGTTAGTAATAGGACAAAAGGAAATGATTTTAAATTAAAAGGGGGGAGATTTAGGTTGGATATTCAGAGGAATTTTTTTATGCAGAGGGTGGTGAGACTCTGGCACAGGCTGTCCAGAAAAGCTGTGGTGCCCCATCCCTAGAGACATTCAAGATCAAGTTGGATGGAGCCCTGGGCAGTATGATCTGGTGGGTGGCAGTCCTGCCTATGTCACGGTGATTGGAACTGGATAGTCTTTAAGGTCCCTTACAACTCAAATGATTCTATGATTCCATGAAAATAAATATTTTTTCTTGTGATAATTCAGAAACATATGGAGAAGCTAGTCATATAAAGCCTGAATATACAGAAATTTATTGAAAAAATATCTGTTTCTTGTAAAAAGATAATAATAGCTTAACCACCGCTGAAGAGAAATTTTGTAGCTGCCACATGCCATGCCTCTCATAGAAAGTGATCTTGTTCAGGTGAAATTGTGTACAAGTGTGATTAAGACTGAATGCCCAAACACAGTTTGATAACTGTTCCTCCTCAATTACTTCTGGTTACCTTTGAACTTGCTTGCTAATATCAAACAAATTTAGAATAACAGCAGAAAATTAAACAATTATTATTTTCCATGGGAATTTGCAACTGGATAGAAAATGGAGATGCAGATGACAAGAAACTCAACCTTTATACACTCATTTTGACAGCAGTATTCCAGTTAATTATGTAGTTTACAGTGCAGAAGCCAGTCAGTCACTGTGAGAATCCTTCTTTGTTTTTTGGCTAAAAGCTTGCTGCCTGAGGTATTTATCACAGTCACAGAGAATATATGATAATTTACAGATAAGACTGACTTGTCTAGGAGATGAGTGATGGGTGTTGCTGTGTGGCAATCAACATCACTGCGTGGACAATTTTAGCTGTTTGCCTCCGGAAGAGAGTGCTCAGGAGTGCTTGCTGGAGGAAGATCCAGCCTGTAACTAAATAACTCCAGCTTGCTATGGGAAACTGGGGGATGATGCCACTGTATCCTGTGAAGGCAAGATACAAGTTGGCGCCTCCCTGCTCCCTCTTATCTGCTGGCAAGGCCAGGAAGATAGGAACAAAGGAGTTTCCACCAAGATCCCAGGGGCAGAAGCTGCCACTCCAAGGAGAGCTGACTCAACCACCTTGGATTTGAGCTGTCACTCCAAAGACAGCTGACTCGACCACTTTGAAAGCATTGAAAAGGAGCCATCATCACTGTGGTTATCGCCGTTGTCAACAGAACAACAACGCCCGATGACCCACCAGTACTGAAGATCAAAGGCTGAACTACGAACCACGCTGGATCCATGGTGGTGACTATCTCCCTCTTGCTTCCTATAAAGACTCCTTGCTGCTTCTTTCCTATCTTTTCTATTGCCCTCCTTCCCCTTCCCCATTACCCTAATTCATAATAGCGTCCGTCCTCCCCTTCCCCATCTCCCTAATTAAGATGTGTCGGACCAACATTTGAACCGTTGTTTCTTAATCTCACGCCGGGTATACAGATATTAAAAGAATCTCCTCTCCATCCTATAAATCAGAGCGAGATAGTCACCTTATACACAGCAGCTTAAAGACCTGTATTATCTTGTATGCAGCAGAAGAGCAGGAGGCTATGTTATGCTTTCGGAGGATATAAACAATGGAGACAGAATGCCAAAGTAAATTTGTTTTGCTTCTCACCAAACTTCCTAACTATATGCCACACCGTGCAGAAATGTTCAGCACAGAATTCATTTTCAGTGTTATTAATTTCCATTTATTACCTGTATCTCCACTGTATCGCTACTGAAAGTCTCTGTGAGTCAATCAGAACTATCACCTCTTCCCTCCCTTACACACTTTATTAAAAGGCAGTTTATCTGAATGCGAGACTTTAGATAATTCAATATAATAACTCAATAGAACTTGATAACTCCCTACAGTCTTGTCAGAGTTACTCTATTTCTAGTAAATATGTGTGTATGGTACTTCAAAACATGAGAAAATTATGTCTTCTGTCTACCAAATTTGCCACAAACATGGCTGAATTCCTTTGACATTCTATTTTGCAGAATATAGAAGAAAGTGCAGAAACTTTTAGGGGGAGGTCATTATTGCAGGATTTATGGGGAGAACAAATTTATGCAGAAATAAGGCAAAAGAGTGGAAGACTCAGAAAGCTACTGCAAGAATAAAATAATTTAGTATTGTATTATTCAGAGTACTAAGCAACTTTAAACAGGCCAAAGGCCTTCAGATAGCTATCAAAGGAACTTCACAGAGTTCAAGATCAGAATCTATATGGTTTTTTAAGTCAATACATTACCAGTCTGTAATGCATTCTTATGTATCCAGGCAGCCTTTATTTGCCTAGTTCAACTTGAAGTAGCTCGCTCCTTGGGAAGAGATATCTACTGAAAATGAGCAGATGCCTCTTTTAAAACTAGTTATCCTCAAAACACATCAAACACAGGGTCAGATCTTAGATCATACACAGTAAAGCATATACTTATTTCATACATCAGTATTCAACATTAAAGCAAAACAATAACTTTCATCACTCTGCCTGAAATTCCCAAGTCAAATAAACAATAGCAATATATTTGTATTTCACATTAATCCACTGTAATGAGTTTATAATATACCATATGCTACATAAATAAATAAATTAAAAATTAAAAATTTATATTTAAACAATTTTTTTTTTTTAGAAAGAGTAGTGGGTAGCTTTTTTTAAGATCCTATTCAGAGGAACAATGAACTCGTCTTTTTCCCTGTCTCTCAGACCACACTATACTAACACCATGTGTAAAAGATAAAAAAAGTTAAAAATAGATTATTGTAACTTCTTCCAGTTAATTATTCCATTATGCTGGATGTTCTTATGGCAGTCTTCAGCCCCTTATCAAACTGATGTCGGGTATGTCTACTGATTTTCACTAGGAACAATTGAGATAGTTGAAAACAAGAGCTAGTACAAAAGCATTCTACCTGGGCAGAGCTTGTCAGAAGATGTGTACAGTTGTTGCAGCCTGCAATATAAGATCTGTGAATAGTAGAAGAAACAAAGCTAAGATGAGAAGAGCATGGATCAGAGGAGGTTTGAAGATGCTCATGTGCTGTTGAGCTAAGATTCTGTAGTAGCAGAAAGACATTCTGAATAAGAAATCTATCTCTCCTTCTATAGAGACAAGAACATGTACATGCATTTTCTATAAACAGCTTCTTTAGAAAACTTGAAGCACAGGTTTTGTATAGGATGCAAAAATAGTGCTGTCATTATGAAAAAATGAAAATAAAAATAAAAATCCTTGCCCTACTGTACACCACAGCATGTTCACTTTCTTTCATTCCGGAACAAATTCCTTGGCTCTGTAGTATAAACAGATGGGAAATCAAATTGTACATCAATGACTTGTTAGCTCAAGCTTCCAGCAAAGAGATTATTGCAGAAGTTTGCCATAAAATAAGAGAATCTAGTATGCTACCTTCTTAATCCTTAATTCTTTCCCTGATTAAAACCCGCAAAAATGGTTTTGCCGTCAGCCACACTAAAAAATTACCTCTTCACCTGAGAACATTAATTTGATCAAGTATATTGGGAATTTTAACAATCCCTTTTGTATTTTGAAATGACAAATTTTCATTCTGTAATAATGGAAATGTGAAATGTTTTGTGATGTTTACTTTTGTATAGGAACTCCTGAGTCATGGCCTGAACCTCTGATTGATCACCTGAGGCAAGCAATGAATCACCCATGGGAGCACAGTTGAAGGCAATTCACCTGTGCTGCTGGAAGGGGTGGAGCCTGGCTCCACCTCTCCTAGACCCATTTAAGAGCTGACTACCAGTGGGGAAGGATCTCTTCTGGGGTTTCATAGCAAGCCCAGGTGATACAGGTAAGCATTCTATCTATTCTTTTTTAGTATAACTACATAGCCAAACTCTCTGATATATTTCTTAATTATGACATCTGTACATTCATTGGTTATATGATTTTGTAAGAAGAGATATCTGCATGTGGAAGGCTTCTTACCACATGAACGTCAGCAACAAATTATTTGGGAAGTCTCTAGATTGTTACTTCTCTCTTACTAGCTTCATAATTTGAAACATATTTTTCACTTGCAGCAATATAAACAACAAATCATGTCCATATACCTGTAAAGTTCTGCTGATATTGGTCAATATGGAAGGTCAAAAACGAAAAATTAGAGGCAATAATAGTGAGGTTCTAGAGAAGTAACTGTGACTGTTAATAGTAATAGGAATAATGTTTTGGATACTTTGTCTTTAACTTATGGAATATGAAGAAAAAGGCTTAGGTACTTAGTACTCTTAATAAAGATAACATATTATCCCAAACTGCAATATGACTTTCAGATAGTATTTTCTTGCTTTTGTTTTGTTGTTTTTTTCCTTTAAACAGTAACCTAAAGTAAAACAATTTTCTAATTTCTTGATTTCTTGATTTTTTTTTTGAAAAATATCTACAAGCAATTCTGTTTCAGACATCTACAGGCATGCTTCTAAAATCTAATATTTGCAAAATATTAGAATGTTAAACCACAACACTTCAAAAAGCTAGGAATATTTCAAAAAGCTACCAACTCTTTAACTGCAATATTTCTTTTGTTTCACGCATTTCCAGACTTTACTGTAAGCTGGCATCTCATGTACCACTTTTTTAAAATGAAGTCAAATTTTGACATACACATCTATTTTGTTATCCTGATAACAGTTCTACTATGCACAGTCCTGCATTGCTTTAAAACTCTAGCATTTAAAAAAAGGGGAAGCATGGGAAGGAAAGCAAAACCCTGGAAAAAGAACACCAGATTCTGAATGCTTGTGGTATCAAAACTAGCTAAACAGTAGCCAATTTGTAATTCACTTCCACTAGCCCATCAAATAATGAATAATAATCTTAAACAGCTAAACTTTCAGACACCTATTTCCTCCCTTCTTTAAATAGCTGATATTAGTGTGTGATATATCATGGTCAGTCTTTGCAAATCTGAGTCTGTGGGTCCACATTTATGATATTTCCTTGCTGAGCAGAAGCCCTACGGAGATTTCAGTAACTCCTCCATATGTTCTTCATCTAGCAGTAGAATAGAGGTACAGTACTTTTATGTTTAGAAGGTTAGTAGTATACAGCCGGACCTATAGATTTCAAGTCCACAGCATGCTTCAATTAATCACCCATAAGTAATACAGCAGGTATGCCATAACACTGAATTACTTATATAAAGAAAGCATCTCTCTGTTATAAGGCTGCTTAAAGCAGCCTTAAAACATACTTGTATCCTTTATACTTTAATGTCCACCAGGCTCAAACTTTACAGCTAGCATATAAAAGCTACTTTTCCAGTACATTATAGTGGAACAGAAGCTGTTAAAAATGAAAGGAGAAAATGACCCACTGCCTTTCTTAAAAATGCTCATTTTATTTAACTTTTCCTATATGCTACCTAGCAAATGGAACAGGCGTTAGCAAAAGCACTACAGATTGTACAGAAGCAGCAGCCTGTAGAGCTTTATATTATTCAGATTTATAGGTCTGGATGAAAATATAACATGATCTTATGCTTGACTAGAAAAAAACATGATTGAGTCTTTTCTTACTATAAATTGCTGAATGAAATTTCATACTGGTTTATTCCACATCTTTTGTGAATAGAGAAGAAGAAAACACAGCATAACTGGAGAGAGTTTACTGCCAAACAAACTGTGAAAGTTCACTGGAATCAAAAAGGAAATGAGCAACAGTAAGCACTTCTCAAAGGTTTAATATGTAATCTTGAGGAAAGAATTCCATATTCAACTTGAGGGATCTGGGTCGTCATTTAATCACTTAAATGCAGGTAGTCTTAGTAATGTAATTAATATTCAATTAATTAGACAGATATTTGGAAAAAGTACACCTATGAGAATTTGATTCAAATTTGCAATACCCTTCCTTCCTACCTTCCACCAAAATAATGCATTTCCTTTGTCTGAAAAAAATAAATACTTGAACTGTGGCATTGTTAGAAGAGTAAAGACAGATATCATTTCCCACAGTCATTCCTATAATAAGGGTTGACAGGGCAGGACATAGCACAGAGATGTTAATTTTCACCTTGTTTTATATACAACATGGAAGATTAGATGTAATCCATCAACCTTGCTCATATTCTAAGATTTTTCTCAGTTCAAACAAGTAAAAAGATTTCAATTCCAATGAACCTGAACATACCACCAGCCAATCTTGATATTTCAAAACCTTTATTCACAACTGACAAAACAGAATTCCACTAATTAAAAGAGTCAGAAATAGTAATTTGCAGCCTATTTCTGTCCTTGTAATCTACAGGCGGTGTCCATGCCCTACTCTTCTGTTCCTAGTGTAGCCTTGTTCTAGATATGGAAATTTGACTTACAGAAATATTCCCTAAGTGTATCACTAATTTTCCTGCCTAATCCCACATGATGGGAACTAAAGAGCATTAAGTGTTAGAAGTTGAAAGCCATACAGAAGTACAAAATAAGACTCTGTTAGTGTTTTCTTTTCAGAGATGTCTTTATTTTTTCTTTCACATGAAAATGGTAAAAGGTGAGAATAATGCTCAACAAGTTAAACTCCCAGGAATGCAAGCTAATACAACTTCACTAAAAGACCTAACACTTTTTTATCACATTTTTTGTGTGCAGTTGGTGACAACTGACAGGCACACAGAGTCACCAGAGAAAGAGCTATGCATTTTAAGGCTATACAGTACTAGCACATTAGAACTGTCAACTGAACCTTCCCAAGATACGTTTCACAGTAACAGGCTGACCCAGGAGTGCTCTATGGTGTTTATGGGCTACCTCTTTACTGTGCTGGTCTGTTCTTAGCCAGACAAATGTGTTGGAACTAATACAAATGAAAAGATAGAGCCCTTTTGCTCTCTTGTTTGGAAATACAGGGTGTTTTGTGATTATTTTTCATTTACTGAAATGAAAGCCCTTTCAAAATAAGCACCTAATACTGTCAGATTTTTTCTGTATATCATACAAGTCTTGTTTGAACAAGTATGCCAAAAGATGCATCCTACTAGTTTGGGCAGAATATATCTGGTTTTAAACTGAGCAGAATTAAAAACACACACAAAAATAAAAAAATAAAAAATAGAAAACAACAATCCAGCAGAAATTTAAAATTAGTATTTACAACAAAGTTTGCACAATCAATTAGAATTGTACCAGCAGGGATTCTGAGCAATGTAATCATAAATTTAATTTAGTTACAAGCAGCATGCAAATTTGTGCTTGAATTTAAAAAAAAAAAAAAATTGTTGATACAACCAGGTGAAAATCTCCAACCAGCATTTCTTATAGTAGTTAAATTCAGTTTCAACTCAAAGATTCCAATGACCACCTGGCTTGTAAACCGGTAGAGGAGAATAGCAAATGACATACTTTGCCTCAAACAATGTCAGTCTTTTACCTGCATTGTATTCCTAATGACTTGTACCCCAAGTCAGTAAACAAACCAAAAAATGTAGCTGCTGAGTCCTTCCTGTATCTTCTGTTCTCTAAGGTTACAAGTGTTTTATGTCCTTATACTTTGTTCTGTCCTTTCACTTCTATGTTCTCTAAATGGAATCAGTGAGAATTTTTAAATAAAAATCTGTCACTCTTCTCAAAAGGGGAAGATGCATCAGTTTTTAATCATCTCTGCTCAAAATAATCCAAAGAAAGATGTACCACAGCTCTGAAAAAGAATCCTGCTTTCCTCTAGGATATTATTGATTTTCCATTCTGACTTGGCTTGCCAAAGAGCATTTATTTGAGTTTGATTGCTATGGAAATTATGCCGATGTGATTATGTTAGAGCCCTGCTTTCCTCTCCATGTTCATGATAATCTCTGAATAGCTTTTGAGAGAGTCAATGACCACAAACAAATGTGGTGAAAGTAACAAGGAAAATCTTTTGGGTCTTGATGACCCAAACACTGTCAAGATCTTTCAGTTTCATGAGGAAAAAGCCACTGTGAAGTGGCAGAGTCCTCTACAATCTCTACATGCAAAAAAAACTGTTTGCACCTCCTGTCCTCTTAAGCATCAAAGCCACAGAGCTCCTTACATTGTATTAGCTCATTCTACTCTTATGCCTCAAGGTTTGATCTATTTTGTTTTCAAAATGTTAAATGGTTTTGGGTTGTTTTTCTGTTGTTTGTTTTAATTCTTCAGAAATACAAGATTGGGAATCTTATTGGGAATCACTTAAAATTTCTTTTCACTGTGCATGTTAGTATTTTGCCCTGAATAGAAAAGGAATATAAATGTGAAATACTAGAACTTTCTCTGTGGGAAGCGGGAAGAAAATACAAGCCAATATTTCAGATCTACTTTTAATTTACTGCAGTAGGAAAGCTGATAATGGGAAAGAATTTTTGAGCATCAGTAGGTAGTCACCGCAGAGTAAACCTCCTTCTTGTATACATACCTGCTCATCCAATGCAAGACAGCTCAAAATACAGAGGGCATACAGAGGTGGCATGAAGCCAAATATAAGCTGAAACCTCTTTCAAAAGCAGTGAATGCAATATCTGTGTGATGAATGAGACAGCCACAGCTCTGTCTAGGTTATTCTTTGAGAAGTTTTAGAAGTAGTAATAGCAATTACAGTGAAGCTTAGAAATATTCATAATCATTAATGCCTGGCAGGTTGTAAGTTGTTCCCACATCCTAAGGAGCCATAACAACTACCTCCTTCAAAGACTGTATTTTTAATTCATCAAAAAGAACTGATGTTTTCTGACACTTCTTTCAATCAAGAAGCATGCTCTCAGTTCTTAAAGCTGACTTTGTTTCCATGTTGAGAAAATTCTATTTCCAACTTTTGCAATGCTAGAAGAAATTACAGAATGAAATTACACTTGTATTGATATTATCCTTTAGAAGTAGATAATAATAGATGATGTGCTGCTAAGGAAAATCTCAGGAATGCAAGACAGATCCTACAAAGCTGTTAAAATGAAAAGTTAAATTACTCAGAATATTTGGCCATGTTCTTTAACCTACTTATAGCTTTTATGCTTGCTAAATGTCAAATGCTTTTTTTAAATAGCAAATGCTTTACATACAAAATATAAAAACAGGAAATTCCTTTCTATTCAATGGTATGAATTTTTCAGCTAACTTTTTGGTTTATGTTCTATAGAGCATAAAATGAGTAGAACATCTCAGATCATAAAACAGGCTTTGTATAGATTTTACACAGATTAAAAATATAATGCTAACTGACTTAGTTTTAAATTCTATTTTATCAGTTATTACATCTCCAGTTGGAGAGCACCTATTCAGGACCACAAAGGGTCATCTTTAAGGGAAGAAAACATTAGGAGTTCCAGTAAAATACCAGTGGATTCAGCAGCTAAATGAGGAAACCTCAATCGAGAGAGGATTTTCATTCTTCTGTTGTGTTGCCTTTCTTGATAATGTGTGTTGCAACAGAAGAGAGAGATTTGATTAAGAACCACCAATGTGCTGGAATTCATCCCTCTTCCAAGCTATTAAAAACCAGTGCATAGTCTTAATACTAATTATTATTGAGCAGTTGTGTTGTCATAATTGTGGCAATCCTGGGAAATGAGCAAAGCAAAGTCTAGGGAGAGAAATCCTATCAACAAAAATGGTTGTAAAACAAAAGATGAGCTCTTAGGCACAGAAGTTTGTCTTTGCTACAAAGGTGAAAACATACCAGTGACAACTACTGACAATTGCAGCAATGCAGGAACAACAACTTACATCAAGAATTGTGCTTATGATTTGAGCATGTTACTTTGGGCCTAATTTGACACACAACTTTAAAGGAGTAGGAAGTAAAATACCAAATATTCCTATGATTTCCGTTATGATACAACAAAACAGGATAAGGATGTAGAAAATATCACAGAATCATGGAGTTTGGAAAAAAGATCATCTAGCCCAACCCCTTCCTAACAAAGGTTCCTTCAAATCGGTTGCACCAGAAAGCATCTAGGTGTGTTTTGCATACCTCCAGGGAAGACTCCACAACCTCTCTGGACAGCCTGTTCCAGTGCTCTGTCACTCTTGCATTGAAGAAGGTCTTCCTCATGTTCAGATAGAAATTCTCATGTTGTAGTTTTCTCCTGTTGCCCACTTGTCCTGTCTGTGGGTGCTACTGAAGTCTTGCCCCACCCATTTATAAGCACTGATAAGATCCTCTCTCAGCCTTCTCTTCTCCAGGCTGAACTGTTGCAGCTCTTTTAGCCTTTTCTCATAAGGGAGATGTGCCAGGCCCCTCATCATCCTTGTGGCCCTTTACTGCACTCTCTCCAGAAGTTCCCTGTCTTTCTTGAGCTGAGGAACCCAGAACAGGATACAGTACTCCAGATGCAGCATCACCAGGGCAGAGGAGGAAGGAGGGATTGTTTGCTTTGACTTACTAGCCAGGCTCTTTTTAATGCACCCCAGGATCCCATTGGCTTTCTTGGCCACAAAGGCACACTTCTGACTCATGGCCAACCTGTCCATTATCATATCCAGGTCCTTCTCTGCAGAGCTCCTTTCTAGAAGGTTGCCTCTAACCTGTACTGATGTAGACAGTAATTCTTGAAGAAAGGGTTTAGCATCAAAACAAATTAGTTAATGTCTCCACTTTTAAATCACCAAATCTCAGAACTACTAGGGACAGAAGGAATCTCTACAGATCTTCAAACCTAACTCCCCTGTTCAATCTGCATTAGCAAGGACAGGTTGCCCAGTATCATGTTCATTCAAGTACTAAACATCTCCATGTGTGGAGAAGCCACAAACTTTGTGAAGTTTGACACCATCACTGTTAAAAAAAAAAAAATTAAGAACAACAACAAACACATGCAGGGGAAAAAAAACACAACAGAACAGTGCTTTCTGTTGTTGTTGTTCAATATTGCTCATATGGATTCTTGTGGTTTTTTAAATTGTAAGCATTACCTCTTGTCCTGTCGTGGAATACTACTGACTACTGAGGAGGAGTCATTCCTTCCCATCATGTATTTATGCAAATAAGCAAGATCCCAAATGAGCTTTCTCTTCCCCAGGTTTATCAGTTCCACCTTACTACTCAGCCTGTCCAGAAAGATATCCCAATCCCTGAATCATCTTTGTGGCCCAGTACTGGATCCAACATGATCTTTTCAGAGCCAGAAACCAGAATTTCAGCTGTGATTTCATGAGGGTTGAGTAGAGGGGAAGGTTTCTAATGCAGTCCAAGATGTGATTCCAGAAAAGGCTGGATTGATTGGTCAACTGGAAATTCTTCTTTTCTTTATAAGACTTCTCACATACATAAATTCTTCACCAGAGTTGAAAAGCTCAGCACTGCTCATCTAAATGAAAATCTTATTTTTCTAGATACAAGACACCTTTAGAAAAGTACTTAATAAATCATAACATATCTATTTGTGATCATGTGCTCTGCACACACCCCTAAGCCAACTCCCAGCTTCCTTCTTTGATCTGACCATTACACACAAGATCTTGCTCAGGCAGATAAACTACACCGTACTAACTGCACTCAAAACCTCACTCAGGCAGATAATGAGCACAGTTACTCAAGACTTTGCTAAGACAGGTAACAGTCAAATCTGTCTCCAAGTAAGGGAATGAAAGAACTGTTGCCATATACCTGATTCAAAAGCTTAGGGCTGGTGTCAAGAAAAATATGACTGTGAGTCAATCATCTTACCACATAAATAGTGAGCAGTCCAAGACAGTCCAAGAGTCCCTTGAGTTATTCTGCATGGCAGCAGGATGCATGTCAGGATCTCCCCTCAAGTAGAGGTGCATCTTAAGGTTACTCCTGCTGCAGAGATTCCTTACACCTTAATGTCAAGAGACACTTTGCTGATACAGACCTTCAGGAAGTGACTAACAGTTTAAGGTTTCTTAGATTCCCTAAGATGATATCTTATGTCGATTGTGAACATATAATCCCTTGGACATAAACCACTGACCAAGTCTAGGAACAAGAGTGCATCCATCCACATGTAGGCTCTTTACTTTCATGGTTAAGGAGTTTAGAAAGCAAACGGGTCCACTCTGAACCTTGTGATTCAAACGGAAGGCCTCCTCGATGAGTGTGTTCAATCCTACCCTCAATGCTGTAAAAATCAAGTGTACTTTGCCAACTGAAAGTTAAATCACAGTGTTATTTACAATTAAGCTTTGTTAAATCACTATATTCTATCAGCTTATCCACAATTATTGAAGATAGCTATGTTGCTTTGTAAAAAAAATAAATACAAAGAGAGAGGATACTCTTAGTATAGTTCATATCTTCTTGTCTGGAGAGAGATTTTCTACAAAAATTCAGATGACAGATAATACAGCCAATAAACAGCTATGGAATTGCTAACTATAATGGGGATTTCTCAAGTGAGTTGTGAGTAATGCAATATATGCATCAATATTCCATGTAAAAATCACCAGAATTACATTATTGATGTGACCGAACTTATTGCTGTTTCAGTGATTCAAATCCATTGCTTTTGAAAACAATTTTAAATTAATAGGAAAGAGATATTCCAGGTAATATGATTCTAGAAGATGACAGTGCTTTTCAGCTGGTTAAATCCACTCAGCCTTCAGTGTGGGACTGAAAACACTTCTTAATTGTGTAGAAGTCTCCCACAGAAATCACTAAGAGTCATATCTTGCTGCTTTCATAAAATGCAGTTTACGTCTCTCTGAGTAATTGAATTTTGCGAGGGTTATGGGCTGCATATTTGTGTGCACCAAAATACTTTGTAGCCCTTGGGGAAAAGCAGTTCTTTCTATTGTATGAAGTCTAATATGAGATTACTTTGTGAAATTTATGCTGGACATTTTTCACTCTAAAATGTTAATTAACAAGAAGATGAGTTTGTCTAGGAGAAAGTCTCAAAGAGTTATTACTGCTCTTATAGAAGTTTGGAAAGGCTCTTGCGTATTACATAAATATTAAAGCTCTAATACATTCCATTACCAGTATAAAACATCTTCCCCTTCTGCCAAATAATAATAAAAAAAGATTAGTTCCAACAGTGAGGTCAAAATCTGACATCTGATAAAAATCACAGATGAAGAAGGAATCATGGTAAGTGCATTAGTGGGATTTTCTGTAATGTGGATAAATATTAAGAATTAAAGAGACCTTCATATTCTTCACAACTATGTACAAACGTATTTGGAAGCAGCCAGAACTATTCATAGGCTGCTCAAAAAGTAATATCTCCTATTTATTTCCATGGAAACTGCAACAGATACAAAAAGACACAATAACTCTGTGATAGTGCAAATTCTCAGCTACAAAATACTATTTTGCAACACAGTCACCACCATTAGCCATGCATTTTCACCAGCAATGAACAAGAGCCTGCATGCCACACATGCAAAAATCTGCACCAGCAGAAATGACCCACTGTTGCTCTCCCCACTACTGAAATGCATCATCCACAACCTCGCTTTGCTCACATCCACTGTTTGGTCTCCATAAGTGGTTAGAAAGCGTTTATGAATGTCAATGGGTGCAATTTTTTTTTCACATGGAGGAATTCAGTGACACACCTTTGCTCCATCTGCACTTCCACATCAGCTGCCGCTTTGTCAGATTTCCCCTCTGCTGCCATCAGTCACATGGCAACAAAATGTAATGGAATACTGTTAAGAAGTTTCCATCTCTACCGTCATGCCATCAACATTAGCTTCTGGCATTGTAGGCCAACACAATAAAATAGGAGGCATTACTTTCAGTACAGTCCTCAAATACTATGTAGAAACAAACAAGCAAATAAACAGGAAAGCATGTTCACATATAGCAAAAAGTACAGGCAGAGGACTGTAATTTTAGTTTATAATTTGTAACAATCAGCTGTCCATAAATATCAATTAAACAATGATTCACTGCTGTTTAAATAAAAATCAACACAAAAGTAAGAACACCAAGCTGAGCGGTGCAGTTGACACACTAGACTTAAAGAAGCTATCCATAGGGACCTGGACAGGCTTGAGAGGTGAGTCTATGCCAACCTTATGAAGTTCAACAAGGCCAAGCAAGGTCCTGCACCTTGGTCAGGGCAATCCTAAGCACAGATACAGGCTGGGCAGAGAATGGTTTGAGAGGAGCCCTGAGGAGAAGGATTTGGAGGTGTCAGTTGATGAAAGACTCAACATGAGCCAGAAATGTGGGATTGCAGCCCCAAAAGCAAACTGTATCCTGAGTTGCATCAAGAGAACTATGAACAGCAGGTCAAGGAAGGTGACTCTGCCCCTCTACTCTGCTCTCATGAGACCCCACCTAGAGTACTGTGTCCAGTTCTGGGACCACCAACACAAAATGACATGGAGGTGTTGGAGCAGATCCAGAAGAGGGCCATGAAGGTGATCAAAGGGCTAGAGGACCTCCCCTACAAGGACAGGCTGAGAGAGCTGAGGATCTCAATCTGACCGTATCATTTTCTATAAATTTTATTTCAAGTTCTAAGGATAAAGATTAAATCCCCAGATCACTGTTGTCTCCTCCAAAGCCTGCATTTGAAATTCATTCTTAAAAATGTTCACACTTTCTGAAAGTGTGATCACATCTATTAATTCTTCTGCTGAGTCTTGCCATTCTTTGGAGATAGAGTTTGTTATAATTTGAGGGTCATGTTCTGCACTTATTTACACTGGGGTACAGCTGCTATATCTCAGAGCTACAGAATAAATATTATATGACAAAGGAAGTTTTTTATCAGAAAAATGGGATAATTCTTTTTAGAATAAATCCGTACAGAGAATAATGGCTCAAACACAATTCTGAACTGGAAATCAATTTCATTGTGTTGAACTGGAACTGGGAAGTCTAGCTAAATATATAGCACATCCATGTTTTGAGCTGCTTGGATATCACGATGAGATATCCAGAGACTGATTCTATTACCTGTCCCACCAGTGCAAATCCTGTCTGGGAAGAGACAAACATCTTCCTACCATCCAGGCCAGAGAGAAGGAAGAGAACACTTCCCTCATTGCCTGAATCCATAGAACAAGCTTTTAGTTTGAAACTGCTTACCCTTATGAAAGCTCCACTCAACCACCCCTCTCATTGTCAATCTACTTTTTCAGTTTTCTCAAACTTTTGGGGGTTTCTGATTAACTTTAAACTCACTGTATACAAATACATTACCCAAATACATGCTGCAAGAGTGACAAGATAGGCCTTCGAAGAGTGCAGAGGGGACAAGTATATCCTTTGAAGAGAGTTTTCCTTTATCACTCCTCTAATACTTGAACAATCAGAATTTGGCCCTTGGAACTGATCCAAGATAGCTGCTTTACATTCTGGTGCTCAGGATATATCACAGATCGATTACTATCTAATAAATGTGATTTTGCAGCCCATCAACTGGATTTTAGACAGAATTTTGCCTGAAAAAAAAATGCCCTCTCTAAATATACCCAGAGAGATATTTCCCTACCAAACCTGTTTGACTTAAAGCAAATTTTTCATTTACGTGAAAAGACTTCAGTTAACTCCAAGAAGTCCTATGGCAAGAACAGTAGAGACCAGGTAGAGACTACATGTGAGAAGGAGAAAATGTTTCATGGATTGGCTCCAATATCATTATAGATTGGTGATAATAAATGAATCTCTTCTTAATGCCAATTGCTACGCACACATAAATTTAAAAAAAAAAAAAAAATCTAAGATGATTTTCTGCAGTTATGGCAATCTCTATTTCATAACTATGAATTTCAAATATTACTCAGCTATGGAAACCAATTTTTAGATTAATAACAAAAAATATTTGAGAAAATTTGAAACACTTTCCGGGAAAGATGAGCAACTCAATGTGGAAGCAGCATGTAATGACACTTTCATAAATGAAATGTGTGAAGTCCAAGTGATAAATGCATATAAACAAAATGAGAAGGTCCCATGTACAAGATCCTGCACCTGTGTCAGGACAATCCCAAGAACAAATGCAGGTTGGACAGAGAATGGCTTGAAAGCAGCCCTGACTGAGGAAAAGGATTTGGGGGTGTTGGTTGATGAAAGGTTCAACATGAGACAACAATGTGCGCTTGCAGCCCAGAAAGAAAGCTGTATCCTGAGTTGCATCAAGAGAAGTGTGACCAGCAGGACAAGGGAGGTGATTCTCTACCCAGAGTACTGCATCCAGTTCTGAAGCCCCTCTTCTACAAGGACAGGCTGATAGAGCTGGGGCTCTCCAGCTTGGAGAAGAAAAAACTCCAAGGAGACTTTATAGCAGCCTTCCAGTACCTAAAGGGGGTCCACAGGAAAGCTGGGCAGGGACTTTTTATAAGGCCATGTAGCCACAGGATGAGAAGAAATGGCTTTAAACTGAAAGAAGGTAGGTTTAGATTCAAAATTAGGTAGAAATTCTTTACTGTGAGGGTGGAGAATTATTGAATTATACTGACTTATCCACATATCCCTCCCTATACATTCTAGTACCCACTGAGGTGAAACAGTGCAACCTAACTTCCAAGACAAATGATTAACAATTTTACATATTCACTTTAGTTATAATTTTGAATTATTAAATTATTCATTTATAATCTTAGTCCTTATGGCACAGTAAGCATGAAACTTAAAATATTTTAGTAATCTCGTAAAAACACTGCAGTAATCTGCAGAGGTTTACAGCTCCCAAATCTCAATTCTGAAGTTCCTTGACTTGTAAATTTGGGGTCAACTCTGATCTCAAGTCCAAAAAATATTTTTCTGCTTTCAGAAATTCCTAAGTCAGTTTACATGACATTATGGACAGATTAGAGTACTTACTTTTTGAAAAAGTAAGTATCATAGCTCTAGTACTTCTGGGAATAACTTATTCTGACCAATTTATGGTCTATTTTTGGAGATTTGAGACTGGAAATCTTTTCTTTCTTAATGTACTAAGAGAAACTAGTCCTCTATTTGTAGGTAATCTTTTCTACCTAAACATATAGGTAAAAGAATACATCTACACCACACTACAACAGGAAAGGCTGAAAAATCAGTTTTTGTTTTTTATTAATTAAAGCCTTTCAGTATTGTACTGTCCACACTAACACATAATTGTTCACACTGAGGAAAAAAAAAAACACATTTTTCCCAATGTTTCCTTTTCCTGACCTCTTCCACAAATTGCTTTGTTTTTATGAGTCCCAAGTAAATACAGGTTCAATACATTCCTCCTCAAAAAACTGTTCTGGTGCTATCAAAACTGTCAGATTACATCCACTGCAGAGTACAATAACCTTAAAATGCTTAAAATTTAAAATTAATCTATTTATCTGCTAGGGAATTAAATATTTTCTCTGTTCCTTCTGCTTCCTAAATCAAGGCAACTAATGTCAAAAGCAACCTTTATGGGACAAACTGGCAAGTAGAATTGGAAAACTAATCTGGAAGAGATTCAAAGAGGAATAAAAACACTCTCAAGCAGAATGGAAAACAAGCAAGGAACACTGCAAGAAAGAAACAGAGAGAAAGACAAACAAACTGATCAGAACAAAAATCTACACAGAAAAAAAAGTTAGAATATCATATATCAGCAGAGCAAAAATCAATTTTATAATCCTCTGATATACAAGCACATAGAAAAAGAAGCATTGCTGTAGTTTTATAAGCTGAAGCAGACATTTTTATTAAGCGGTAGAAAGGAAGGTAATTGAATTGAAAGTCCAAAGTGAAAAATCTTTGACAAGCCCAAGACTTCAAAGTGAAAGTGGACAGAAAAAAACTGTAAGACATTCCGGTTTAGAACGTAATACCTTGTTGACAAATAGAGAGTAGATGCATATCTTCCCCAGCTCTGAAACAGGACAGAAATTTCAAAAGCTTTCTGCACCAAATGGTACTCTGGATTTTTCCAGTTGTTCTACATGCAATAAGAAAAAAGAGGAGAGAAGGAGGGAAAGAGGGAAGAAAGGGAGGGGAAGGGAAGGGAAAAGAAGGGAAGGGAAGGAAGGGGAAGGAAGAAAAAGGGGCAACTGATCAATATTTAGTAAAAAATAGATCGAAAGAAAACCTGTACTTGAAATAAGTGTTACAAAGACATACCTCAGTTTAGTTAAGAAAAGTATTAAGCACACAAGTAATTTACATATCATATCATAATTACAAGCATACTTTAAGATAAGTTTTTGTAAGAAGCTTGTCAGTTCAGATCAGGGAAATCTTACCTGAAGTTGCTCTTTAATTGAATTTCCTGAGATCCATTTTTCTTTTAGCACAACATCATGCGTTTTGTGTTTAAGCTGCCTGATCATTTGGTGGACTCCTTCTAGGCTTGCTCCAGGTTGTCCACGTCTTCCATGTATTGTTTTAGTTATTCTTTTTATTCTTGCACTGAAACGTTTGTTAGTGTTACCAAAGGAATATTTCAATAATAAATGACAGAAATCTAATATTATTCATAATCAAATAGTTTGACATGTTAAATAAATGACAAAAGAAAGAAGAAGAAAAGCAAAAACATTCTTCATCTAATGGATTTCCAATTTCAGCCGTACTTCTAATATTACCTGAGACTGTAACAGAGCTGCAACACTTGTATTGGCTGAGGACTTAACCCTGAGACAGATTTAATGTTAGTCAAAAGACTACTTTACAAAGCCAGAGAGAAGTTGGGTAGCCAAGCAACCAGTTCATTTCATGCTATAGAAGAGATCTGCCTTTTCCTTGATGCTTCAATCATTGTCCCGTAGCATCTACTTAATGAATACTGTGTACTTTTTTCCAGAAATTAAACCAGCACAACAAATTGAAAAAAAAAAAAAAAAAAAAAAAGGTTTTTATTAGTGTTGTTGCAGAGATCCTAAGCTGTAAAAAACTGTAAATAAATCTAAAAAAAATCACAAACTATTTTTGCAGTAAAGTTACAGTTGGAATATTTTGGTGAAACAAAAAATAACATCATCAGATCTTATGAAATAGTCAGTAACAACAAGTTTATGGGGGTTCTTATAACAATTGCAAGCAGAGCAAAATCACACTTCTCCAGATAACTAGATTTCCTGATAGATCCTGAGCCTGGCCTTTTTTTCATTACTTCAGCAGAAGACTACTTGCATTCCCTGAATATAACCTGTCAGAGATGAATTATCAGATGAGGTGGACCTCTGCTGAAAGAAACTTCTAGAATTGAAACTGACTGATTTTATTTTCTTTTTCTTAGCTCCTGAAAACCTAACGATTCATATCAATATTCCCATGAATTTTAGGAAGTTCCTTAATTACCTAATTTCAATTATTTTAAAACAATATTTTGGAATGTACATTTTAGCAAACTTGAAGACAAAAGTTTTCTTTCACAACAGAATGTCCTCTGTTCCTCTAATAATCCTAATAGTCTGTTGCAGTTATACGCTTCATGACAGAAACATCCAAAAATTCTAGGTGAACTCTCACCAGTTTTTTCATTGTAGCCTTAAGAGTCATTAGCCTTCACTAGAAATTCCCCATCTGATATATACTAAAACTATACTTATATTTTTCTTTACCATATAGCTTTGGTTTATCACTCATTCTATGGTTGTTCCTGATACTTCTTGTGTCTTTCTCCTCTGGCAGCTGTTTAAATCCTTAAAGAATAATAAAAGCAACAACTCAAATTTGGGACTTTGCCCTTCTGAATACCTTTATACTTCTATTACTACCTCCTCTGGGTGACCTTATTCTGCTACGTATTTTTCTGATCCTCCTTTTTATTAAGGTGCACTCAAAGCTTTGTGTTATAAATAATGCTCTCCTACTTTGTGCTTCAGGGTCCTTAATTAAATATTAAATTAAAACTCTCTTCAGATTCATCTCTTCCTTTTCAAATAATTGCCAAGATGCTTTTGTAGATTTCATCTGAGTATGTAAATGAGTATTGATTTGGCACACATTCATTCCAAGAAGAACTACAAAAGATTTTGGCATTTTAGAGTAGCACTAAAACAAACAAACAAACAAACAAAAAATTAAATAACTGGAAATAAACTTTTAAAATATACATTTAAATTCATCATGTAGCCTAGAACTTGAGATTTATGAGAGGGTCTAAATATCTTGGAACTTATGATTAGATTTTCAAACAAATGGACAAATGGACAGGGCAATGATGACATTTCATCTATTTCCATGAAAAAAAGGGAAACAATTGTGGATTCTTAAATTTATAGGTCTGGAAAGAACAAGAGGATTTTTTTCTGGCAAAGTCTCTTATTAGGAGACATGAAATCTTTTTCAAGCTCAGAATATTTTCCACTGCATGAGCACTATCCTGAAGGACTTTGACTATGACATCAAACTCACCTCTAATGTCACTCATAGAGGTGCTGAAATACGAGAGCAATCACTGCTCAATTGTTTCACTACCACAAGATACTGACCCTAGTAATAGAGCATAAGGGATTTCCAGCTTCCCCAATTAGCACACACAGAGCATTCTTCCTTTCTTATCGTCAGAACTATGCCCTCCCATGTCTTTGCACTCATCACAGCCACATAAATGTTGTGCTAACAAGAAATATAGCCACTTACATTTCCATGTGTGTAAGGACTGCTTCCAAACCCAAAGCAAACTTCTTCTATATGCACCTTGCCCTATAATGGGTATTTTTGTCAAATGAAACCAGAAGAAAGTATGGAAACGTGAAAGAACCATATACTGGGATTATAACCAAAGAGAATATTCTCTTTTCTGTGAGAGTAAGAGAATCAGTTATTTAATTCCACGTGGTCTCAGGGCTTGTATGAATTTCAGACCAGACACAGACAGCCCATAGCAATCAGGAATGCAGCTCCAGGAAGAAGTTGAAGAATTCCCCTACCTCACTTTTGAGGTTGACACAGCTTAGGCATTATCTTTAATTTTAAAATCTCAGATCCTCTCTTCCCAGGTGTGAGGGGGAAGAGTGTGCCCCAATATCAAATACTACAGAAGTGGCTTCTCCCTAGTTACGAGTGAAAGGAAAAGATCCAAAACATACATTTTTAAAGGAACAAGACAATTTGATCATTGTTTGGACACACAATGAAAGAATGAAATCCAGATTTCCTCTCAAGTTGGTAAACAGATGTGGTTGTTTCTCCACAGAGAGATCGTAGTATTTCTGGCTGACTTTAATCTTTGGTCATGATTCTATTCCATGTGCTTTCTAAAGTAGCTTGTTAAAAGTAAAACTAAAAATAATTCAACTCTGCGTTATGCCCTTATCATCTATTAATGCAGACTCTCCCATGAAATTTTTTCTTCTCATTCTTCTTATTGCAACCAGATTATAAGAGTGATTGATGTGTCTTGCATTCCATTTAGGGCGCATAATCTGTGTAATATTAAATTGATAACTCTTTCTATTAAGCACATAAAAATTCTAACCGTAGATTTTTGAAATATAAATATCTAGCATGAGAAATAAAAGTTTTCAAGGAGTTTCAAGGCATACAAATATTACTTACATGCCTAAAGATCTTAACACAATGCAGGTTTCTATTGTCCATCTCCCATATACTAACAGAAGAAAAAGTAGTCATAAGTTTCAGGAATCGTTTTTTACTTTTTTCCTCTATCTTTTTCTCACTCTTGAATAGTACATAGGAAGGAACTACAATACTGATTACCATAAAAAAGCAGTTGTAAATATACAATAACTAGAGAGTAAGAAAATAACCAGTTGTTTAAATAAGACTACACCTGAGTACAAGTGTGTATGGGAACTGCTGAGTCACAGCCTGAACCTCTGATTGATCACATGAGGCGAGCAATGAGTCAGCCCTGGGAGCACAGGTGAAAGCAATTCACCTGTGCTGCAGGAAGGGGTGGAGCCTGGCTCCACCTCTCCTAGACCCATTTAAGAGCTGACTACCAGTGGGGAAGGATCCCTCTCTCTTTGGAAGATCCACTCCACTGGAGTTTCCTGAGCAAGCCCATGATATGGGTAAGTGTCCTGTTTATTCTCTTTGTCTTACTCTGCCTGACTCTCTTGTTTATTTCATTATTATAACATCTTAATATTCTTTGATTATACAAAGTGTAATAAAAAAATAAAATGAGGTAGGTGGAGGCAGTGAGAATGATAGTATTAAATACTATACCTGATAGTAGCTGTTTAACACCATTTAAAAAGTCTAAAAAGAGGTAAAGGTAAAGTAAGCAGGAAGTGGGAAATCTCAGAGCTAGCTATAAGCATTTGGTCACAGAAGTAGAGCTGTAGAGCAAGAAAAAGTAAATGAAGCACAAAGAAAACTAATGGGATTATTTTAAATTCACAGTTACACAGATAATCAGGAAAGGAAGATACTGATACTATACAAGCAATAACCATTAAAATTCAGAAAACATTCTTGTTTTTACTAGCAACTTCAGGGAAGTCCATTACTTCAGTATTTGTGTCACAAGATATGAGTCAAATTATGGAATGAAAGATGAGTTAGGGATGAAAAACAAATAATATTGTTTTGCTCTTTAAGAGTAAAGTAATTCTGACAGAAATCATGATTTCAATATATTATCTCTTAGAGAACAAGATTTAAAAAACTCCTAGGAAGACGTTTCCAAGCTGTCATCACCAACAAGTCAGAAAGAAATAAAAGAGAAAATAATAGCACTCACTTTCACACAAGCATGTTCAAAGTGAGTAAATTAAACAACATTACCCAGGAAAGGAGACTGTCTCTCAGCCTCCATCCTCTGTCTGCATTTCAAGATAAAAATAGGTTTGCACTATCATTAATCTGAGAAAAAAATCAGGCATAGCAACAGATAAGACAAGTAAATTATATTGAAGCCAATTAAAATTGTATGGTAAGTTTGTAACATTAAGAATGCAGATCTCCTTATGTGAAAAGAAATCACAGGACACATTTTTAAGAATACATGTTATTTTTAAAGAAACCACAAACTTTAATTTTCACCTCCAAACTTCTGTGCCATAAAAAGAACAAGTGATCATAATGATAAAGATAAAAATAAGAGTGTGCTGTATTTCTAGTGAGACTGATACATGGGAGTGACAGAAGTTTGCATCTTAACTGCATCCTTCTCTCAGTCCTGGTCTTTGCCCTGCTGCAAAGTACCAATGTCATATGAATCAGGAAAGCTTTTGGAGACCTAAGCGAATATACTGCTATCAGAGTCAAATAAAAGCAGCAACACTTTTGACTGAATCTAAAATCTTTCTCATGTTCACCCTCTACATTTTGAGTACAGGCCTCCTTTAGTTTTGCCTTATATGCAACTGCTCAGACTTACAGTCTACTTCTGGTTCCTAGAGGACATATTGACAATGACATTGGCACTCTTTTGCTTAAAAAGCTTCATGTAAAAATTGAAACAAAAGAAAGTGTCTGAATAAATTGCAGTTCATTATTAACTCGGTATACATTTGTGAGAATCCTTCTTTGGTTTTTTTTTTTTTTTTGGCTCAAAGCTTGCTTCCTGAGGTATTTCTTGTGATAAGACTGACTTGTCTAGGAGATGAGTGATGGGTGTTGCTGTGTGGCAATCAACATCACTGCGTGGACAACTTTAGCTGTTTGCCTCCGGAAGAGAGTGCTCAGGAGTGCTTGCTGGAGGAAGATCCAGCCTGTAACTAAATAACTCCAGCTTGCTATGGGAAACTGGGGGATGATGCCACTGTATCCTGTGAAGGCAAGATACAAGTTGGCGCCTCCCTGCTCCCTCTTATCTGCTGGCAAGGCCAGGAAGATAGGAACAAAGGAGTTTCCACTAAGATCCCAGAGCCAGAAGCTGCCACTCCAAGGAGAGCTGACTCAACCACCTTGGATTTGAGCTGTCACTCCAAAGACAGCTGACTCGACCACTTTGAAAGCATTGACAAGGAGCCATCATCACTGTGGTTATCGCCGTTGTCAACAGAACAACAACGCCCGATGACCCACCAGTACTGAAGATCAAAGGCTGAACTACGAACCACGCTGGATCCATGGTGGTGACTATCTCCCTCTTGCTTCTTATAAAGACTCCTTGCTGCTTCTTTCCTATCTTTTCTATTGCCCTCCTTCCCCTTCCCCATTACCCTAATTCATAATAGCGTCCGTCCTCCCCTTCCCCATCTCCCTAATTAAGATGTGTAATAAACTGGTCGGACCAACATTTGAACCGTTGTTTCTTAATCTCACGCCGGGTATACAGATATTAAAAGAACCTCCTCTTCCTCTTATAAATCGGAGCGAGACATTTATTTTATGGTGTCACGGACAGGTTCCCCACCATGAGAGTGTTGTCCTTCCAGATATAGTCTGAAACTTTGTGTGTACCTCCTGGAGTTGCATGGAGCGATATTTTTGAAAACTTAAACGTGAGTCCTTCTCCAGGAAGACCGCTCCATATTCTGAAACTTTTCATGTGTATACCTCTCGGGGACATATGAATTAATTTTGATTACGTGTGTGCCTCCTCGGGAAGACCTTTTCTGCATTTTTGTGGTTTAAGTATCTTGTAACTTAAGTGTGAAACTTGAACTCTTTTGTGTGCTTCCCTCAGAGAAAGGGAAGAGTGATTGGAGCATTTGCATTTCTTTAGTAGGTGTTGTGTGTCTCCCTGGGGGGAGGTAAGGAGTTACCTGAGCTTTTGAATACGTATACCTCCCTCTCTCTTAGTGTAGATCTTTCAGTGTATTGAAAAATGAGTGACAGCATTGCCACCAAGAAAAGCGAAGATGTATTATTTGATCTTTTAGAAAAACATGGTGCTCGACCCTCTTTATCAGGTGTGGATTGGGCCCGACAGAACTGGTATAACTTGCAGAGTGTTTTGGACCGTATTCCTGTTTTAAAAAATGAGGCTTGTACCCGAGCTGGAAAAGGAAAGTCGTTTATTTGTGCAGTACTTGGGGCTGCTTTAAAAGCTGCCTGGAGTTCCGAGATGAAAAGCGTTCGGCAGAAACCCAAACTATACAAGCACTACAGGAATCGGTTAAAGTAACACAAGAATTTGTAAAAACTCTGCAGAATCAACTAGTGAACATTGAGGAACAATCAGAAAGAGAAACGTAATTCGGTTTTATTGCAAATGGCTTTTAAGGAACTGTTAACGTCTAAGCATGCCAGCAATACTGTCACCCATAGTTCGCCTCAAGAAAAACCTTTGCCTCAGGAGGAACTACAAGGAATGAAGGAAAGGCTAGATAAATTAGAAATGCCAATAGCCCCATTGCGCCCTTTGATAAAAACTGAATATATGTTCAGTAACAGTGAGGATCTAGATCCTCAAATGAATGTTAAGGAAATTCCCTTCTCAGCCACTGAACTAGCAAAACTGAAAAAAGATTTTAGCCGCTCTGCAAACGAATCTGAAACAGAGTATGTATGGAGGGTTAGCCTCACTGGTGGAGACCAGATTTTGCTAACAGAAAAGGAAGCGGAGGGATATTGGGGACCAGGAGTATTTTTAACTACTGGCAACAACTGTGCTCCCTGGTCCTTAACACAGAGGGTTGCCTATTGGGCAGGTGGTCTCAACCCTTTAGAAAGGGGAGATCCTCTTGCTATTATTGGAACAGTTGATCAGTTAGCAGAGAGTGTTCAAAAGGCTGCTTGTCTCCAAATGATATATAATAGAAAGCTGCAGCCTATGATGATGCCTGTTGATCCTGAAATGATGACCCCTCTAATTAGGGGGCTTCCAGAGTTGTTAAAACCTATAGGTATACAACTGCAAGGAAAAATGCAGGTAATGCCTCAGGGAGAGAGAGAGTCCGGGCAGTGTTGGAACCCCCAGCTGTCTGCAGTCAGGATTCAAAGTATGGACATGGGGGAGGTTGCCCAAGGGTTAATTAACTATGGGAGAAAATATGGGCCAGTGGTTTCTTCCTCCAGTAAATTTGAGCCTAGGGGAATAAGACTTGAAGTAGTCAGCCTTGCCCCCAGGCCACCTAGCCCAAAGCTCAGTGGGACTGCAAGGGTCTCATTGCCAGTAAAAACTGGTAGGCAAAATATTGATCATAAACATCATTGTCTCTGGACACTGGGCTGGCTGAAGGATGTTCCATGAGATTTGATGAATGGATTAGCCACTGTTGTGTTAGCGAAATTACTTAATTGGTGGCCAGAACAAAAGCTCAGGGATCTTGAGGAAAGCAAAACCCCAGGTCCTGGGGCCTCTCCCAGGGAACCTGAATGGCTATCCAAGCCATTGGAAAAAATGTCTTCGCCCCTCCTAAGTGAGAGGGGTGGGGGTGGTGAAGGGTGGATGCATTAGAAAGCTCACAACAAAGGGAAACCAGATCCTTGATTTAACACCTTCTTTCCAAAGGCCTCACCACTCTTGCCAGTTATCCCTGTGAGTCACAATTCAGTGGCTGATAAGCCAGGGAAATCCTCTTATCTCCCTGGCCAGACTGTGTTGATTAACTCAGCTAACCTGAGGCCAGTTTCTCTAACCCTAATGGAATCCCTTAACAAATGTCCTTGGAAGGCTATTGACACTCTGAAAAAGGAATATGAAATCAACACTTGCTGGGTTGTTCCCTCATTTTTTAACTATATTAACAAAGCCAAAAAGGGCAAGTTGGTGTCTTGTTTTATTTTATAGAAAATCCATGTGGGACCTTGACAGAAAGCAAAAAGACTAATAGCTGATTTTAACCATTTGTGTTTTGTGACAGAAATATTGAAGATTTGATCATGCTAGAATACTGAATATACCTCTTCATTACATTTTTTTTGGTTGCAATAGTGTTATGTTTTGTGGTGTTGTGAGTGCGGGTGGTAACTGATATCAGTTCTTGGATCTGTTAAACTTCACAACTGGGTTCAGAGTTTTTACAGGTCATCCTGGCTTACTGATGCTCCCTGCACAGTGATAGCATTTCTTTTGAGCCCTTCTTTCACCCCCTTTTACCAAACTGATTATGATTTGCATGTAACTCCTCCACAGTGTTTCCAAATTCCTAACAAACTGGGAAATGAATCAAGAGACCCATCTAATGTATGTTAGATGTAGTCAGGAAAGAAATCTATTATAAAGCCTTTTGCACTGATGCTTTTCAGTGTCACACCAGTTCAGGAATTCCATCCAAAACATGGTTGTTGGAAAGTACCTAAGTTTTGATAAGAGATGTGTATGTTTCTGGGATTACCCCCTCTTTGATGGTTTATACTGTGGGGGTATCCTACACACGCTATCCTATGAAATGTTCTGTAGACTGTAAGAATACTTGAATTTGTCAAACTAGTATTTATATCTCTCAGCATTTGAATTGCTTTGGAAATGCTCATGTGGAGAGTTCTCATGACACTAAATAATCTTAGAAAACATTGTGCTTTTGGTGAATTAACTGAAGTGTAATATTGTATGGCTATTCATAAAACCACAACCTCTACTGAAGAATTCCCATCTGGATCCTGGCTTACACGGGGAGTTCCTGGGTGGGGCTGACACAAATAGCTCTATTTGTTTTACTTATTTATTATTATTGGTTATTGTTAAACGTATAGTTATTGCCAAATGTATGGTTGTCTTTTCACTTTCTACCTTTTATTCATTCGGTAACATTTGTGTCACCGCTCCTGAAGAGTCACTGGGTGGTGTCTGTGGCAAATTGAATGACTCTAATTGCTGTCTAAAGATTGATGATAATGGTAAAGTTGTTAAGCAAATTGCCCAGGGTGTATGGAAAGTAGCCCATGTTCCCATCCAAACTTGGAAGGGCCTAGACTTTGACTTCTTATCCTGGCTTCCAGGAGGCCTGTGGGTGGAATGTATCCTATTTTATCTACTGTGTGTTGTTGCAACTCTTATGTTTGTACCTTATATGATTCCATGTTTCATCCAACTTATACAATGAGTTGTATCCTCCATGTACTTTGTAACCACTTCAACTGATGATGGACAAGTCCAACAGATCAGGGCAACATTTGTAACCAAGCCCAAGAAATCTTTTGTAGTAATTGTGTAACAATTAGCTTCCCCTTCTCCCCCTCCTCCTTCCCTTGTGTTTGTTTGCTGGTTTTATTTTCTCCCTTTTCTTTTCCTCACCACCATGAGGGCCACTTATGCTTCATTTCAAGCAATCTTTGAGCCATGGGATGGTGTGAGAATTTTTTTTTTTTTTTTTTTTTTGGCTCAAAGCTTGCTTCCTGAGGTATTTCTTGTGATAAGACTGACTTGTCTAGGAGATGAGTGATGGGTGTTGCTGTGTGGCAATCAACATCACTGCGTGGACAACTCTAGCTGTTTGCCTCCGGAAGAGAGTGCTCAGGAGTGCTTGCTGGAGGAAGATCCAGCCTGTAACTAAATAACTCCAGCTTGTTATGGGAAACTGGGGGATGATGCCACTGTATCCTGTGAAGGCAAGATACAAGTTGGCGCCTCCCTGCTCCCTCTTATCTGCTGGCAAGGCCAGGAAGATAGGAACAAAGGAGTTTCCGCTAAGATCCCAGAGCCAGAAGCTGCCACTCCAAGGAGAGCTGACTCAACCACCTTGGATTTGAGCTGTCACTCCAAAGACAGCTGACTCGACCACTTTGAAAGCATTGACAAGGAGCCATCATCGCCGTGGTCACCATCGTCGTTGCCATCATCGCTGTCAACAGAACAACAACACCCGATGACCCACCACTACTGAAACTACTGAAGATCAAAGGCTGAACTATGAACCACGCTGGATCCATGGTGGTGACTATCTCCCTCTTGCTTCTTATAAAGACTCCTTGCTGCTTCTTTCCTATCTTTTCTATCGCCCCCCTTCCCCTTCCCCATTACCCTAATTCATAATAGCGTCCGTCCTCCCCTTCCCTATCTCCCTAATTAAGATGTGTAATAAACTGGTCGGACCAACATTTGAACCGTTGTTTCTTAATCTCACGCCAGGTATACAGATATTAAAAGAACCTCCTCTCCATCCTATAAATCAGAGCAAGGCAACATTCTCTGCACTTCAAGCCACCCACTTGATCTACCGATCAAATATCTACAAAAATCATTTTTGCCATCGGTAGGCATAAGAACATGGTCTGTTAGGAATTGCCTCATTGCCCCAGAGAAGTTAATTTATGGTCCATTAGCCAGGCATCTGTTTCTCAATCTTGCACTGACAACAGCCTGACCAAAAAGATTTCCTGTTAGGAAATCCTATCTTCCCAGTCTCCCAGTGTTCACTGGTCTCCCAGTGTTCACTGAAATGAATGAGCATTACAATTAAGGTATTTTAAAGTATTAGGGCTCAGCCATAGAGTCAATTAATTCAAAAGAACATTTCAAGTGTAGGTTTCTCTTTGTTACTGCATAGCTAGAAATACTATTGGAAACAGAGACTGGAGGTAAGGTTAAATAACACTTGTGGACAAGAATAAATGTGTAAAATAGCACCAAAAGAACTTACTACCAATTTTGGTACTATTTTGAAATATTTTTTCCCCTTGTCATTTGCTTTTCAAGCTACTTCCTTCTCCTGCTTTTTCCTCCTTACTGTTGCAAAATTGATTTAGATTTTAGAGGTGGCAAATTTCCTCACAATAGTTATTTAACACAGTTTCCTACCAGACCAAAATAAGGGGATTTTTCTTAGGTAATTTAACATCTGTATCTACTATTCAACATCTGTATCTACTATTCACATACTTTTTTTCAGGTATTAAAACTGCAGCTCTTCTGGGAATAAAATCTGTCACTGTGTGCCTTTCTAATATGCAGGTGGTGGTAAACATAGAATGTGACTAACCAATCTAGTAGAGCAGACTTTGTAAAGCATGATTAGGCATATATATAGTTTATATAATATATATATATAGTTTATTCTAAGTAAGGAAACAAGACATAACTTTAGATGAAGTGTACTTCAGGGAACAGGAAGTAAATAAATACAAAAGGTATCATTACTAGCTGTTGCCTCTCAACTCAGTGCTTCTTTAAATGAATTATTTTTTCTACTTTTCATACTTTTTTCTTCTGACATCACTTATAGCAGCATTTAAACCATACAGTTTCAGAGGAAAGACTTGGACTGATATCTCTGGGAATTATGACTTAGATATCTGACTTACATTAATATATCTCCAAATGTGCTCAGACTTTAAAAGTCTGAGTTCAGATTCAGCTCCTACAAGGACTGAATTGATGGTATCTTTAACAACACCCCCGATTCTATTTCATAACCTAATGTTAGAAATCCTAATGTTAGAAATGAGATTGTTCTGATGATGTACAAGGGGAAAGAAGCTGGCCAAAGCCATGCAAAGAAACTATCCAGATAGAAATGGTCTGACATAATTAGCTAAAAATAAATCTGGTATTAATAAAAGTGAAAAAAAATCAGAAGATCCACAGACATATTTTTAGTATTTATTAAATTCACTGGCAATGCATTTTTAATTTTAGTAAAAGCTGGTTTTGAATAAAAGATATAACTACTTCTTCAATAGATTGAAAGGTTTAAGTGCAATTCTAATTCAGAGAACATCTGCCTCAGTTCTGCTGAACTCTTGCTTCTGTTTCACTGACTTGAGACCATGAGTAAAGCCCTGGTGTTCTGTGGTAACTCTTCAGGTTCAAAGATTTAATGCTTTTTTACTGTTTCTGCAAATGTAAGAGAGGCTGTTTTCCCTCTCTGGGTCAGCTGTGGTAGGTGCAATCTCACTTTCACTCAATGAGGCAGAATGGTGGCAGAGAGAAGAAAGCATGACTGAGGCTCAATTTACACAGTCTTTCATTTTGCTCTCAAATATTCAAATGTTTCTTTTTTTCCTGCAGCTGAAAAAACCCACCCAAAATTTTTCTCTGTGATCTTGTATGTATGATTCTCCCCAGAGATAACCACTAGCCACCAAAAAATGTATTCACTTCTATAGACAAGTTCTCCCATGAGAAGGCTACTGACCTGTTCCCAGACCCTAGTAATATCAAGTCTTTCTCTACACTAGAGGAAGAAAAGCAATATATACTTTTTCAGTTAAATCTTAAAATATGGCTGATGAACAGCAATATCTGTCCTTGTGTCTATCTGCTCTAGAGAAATCATCTGCACAGTACCAAACTCAAGAGATCTTCTTTGAAGAACAGAGGTGCATCTCTGAACACCACTGAAAGAAGTTTGAGTCACCCAGTTTTGTCATTATTTGTACACCTGAAAAATTGTGCTTTAAACCTACCAGTGATACTTCAGAATGTTTTACATTTACAGACAACTATTGAGCTTCTTTACAAGTCTTGCCTCTTATGTTGTTTGTGTATTGTTTTTTAAATGCTCCTCTATAGAAGGGACATCTTTGATGTCAAACTCTTCACCTTATCAAAGGTGAAGAAAAAAAAACTTTTGCACCTTAAAAAAAAAATCAGTAAGTGTTGCTTATTAACATATTTGGACTGAGTGCCCAGTTCTATACAATAAAGCTTTCTTACATATTATGGGCACCAGGGAGCATTTCCATTAGATTTAAGAAGTATTGACAGCCAAATACATTAGACTGAGTTGTACTGTTTACTCTAAGTTTAAATCAGGCCTAGAAAGCAAAGGTAAAGGCAACAAAAATGATTGACAACTGTTTTCAATATGAAACTCTGGCACTTCTATGTAAGCAGTCTGCTTTAACCTATTACTTTCCCCACTTGCCTTTGATTTTCTTCCATCTTATTCCCTTTGTCACCAAATAATTCAGGGAACATATTTATTTAAACTTACATGTAACATTAGAGGCAAAGCTTTCGTAAAAGCCCAGATAGTCTGTTTTGTTGGGTTGGATACACACAACTTCATTTCTGCAACAGAAATGACAGAAAATCCAAATGGGAGCAATGACTTCCCGCACCCAGGGATCCAGACATCAAAGACCATCATGTCCTTCTGTGAAATCTACAAAAGAAAACCAAAACTAAAGGAAACAAAAGCTGCTAAGACAGCAGACCTTCAGACAAATGAAATATTTTCCCACCAACTTGATGGCAGGAGTCTGCTTCACCAGTCTTTCAGCCGGATTGGGAATGCAAGATCTGGGGATGCTGTTGGGGCTGACAATATGGAGAGGCAACAGTTAGGAGTCAGCTCCAAGTTTTCATGGTGACGTGGGACCAAGTAAGCTTCAGTGTCTGCATTAGACTGCCTCACACATTCAGGAGACCAACCCTATTCCTTGAAATGAGTCAGAGCTTCACGCATCCCTGATGTAACATGGCTGTGTCACAAAGACTGTCCTGTGCTAGTAATTAATGTTCAGTCTGAATTCACTGGAAAGTTTCAACTTCTTACCATGCCTCACAAAGCACCGAAGAGGTGATTAAGCAGCACTGGCACAAAAATCTGTCATGCCTTACTGATTAATTACAGTGACAAACCTACAGCTTGATTGTTCCCAGTGCATTGCTATTTATTTCTTTTCCTACGCTGCTGCTGCTGGGGGTGTGATATACAACAACCTGATTTCATAAAGAAGGCATGCTGTTCATCATGCAAACTCCATGAACTATATACATCAGCACTGCTTATAAGGGAAAACATAGCAGTGAAATGCTTTTTTAAATAACGTCATCAGATCTTACTGCTCTGCTGACTGACAACTACTATTATTTTATGGAGGAAGTGCTGACAGATAGAAACTTACATTTATATTATTTGTAATGGCAATGGACTTTTCTTGTTACACTGTCATTCACAGTTCACCTTGCTATTTCTCAAAAAGTAGATTTTTCATCACACAAAGAATCCATCCAAAGACATATAACTACAGCATACAGACAAGTCAGTGTTCTGTCTGCTCAATTTTTCTGAGAAAAAATTGTAGACAAAATTGTGAAAAGTATGTAAAAATAACAGTGATCAGCAGTGGTCTCTTCATGAGTTAGAATACAAGATAATGCCAAGCATTTGCCCTTTGAACATCCTATGCTCCTCAGGGGTCTACAAGTCCAGCCTGCCTCAGCATAAGTACTCCTTGCCTCTATTTTTGTAACTCCAGCAGTTATTCACTGTTTTTCTTCTGAAGATTAAAAGAAAAAAATATGTAGGGAAGAGAGGGAAAAAGATAAACTTTAAACACAAATTTTCTGCTTTGTGAAGTTTCTGACCAGCTGACTTTATGACCTGGAATCTCTTTCTGTAAGTTTAAAGTAGATGTCATGTACGTAATTCATTAGATCTTGTACCTTATCAGGCATTTCATAAATTTAATTTAAAAATCGATTTGCACTTTGGAATGTTAAAGACAATTAACATTAAATTGCTGAGTTATCCTTGTCTATTTTATAGAAGATTGATCATTGTAATTTTTTATGCTTAAATTAGTCAGATAGAGCAAATTACTTTTATTATAATAGGCAATCCATATGTTTCATTCAACATCCATCTCTAACAGCTGAATAATGCACCTAATGTTTAACTAAACCTAAAAATAGAATATATTTTCTGCAATGTTTTTACATTTTTATCTCAAGGAAAATGATTATTTTTCAAAGACTGAAAATGAGATAGAACCCTACTGATCATAGAGAAGATTGTTTCCCTTCTCTTTTTCTTTAAAAATAATAATTTTTAGGCAAAAACTATTTTTTCAGAACATAAGCTCAACAACATAGCACTGAAACAAATATACAACTTCAGTGTCACTTCACTGTATGTAGTTTCCATAATAGCTTGAGGAAGAGAGGAATAAATGGAGAAACGGTATAAAACAGAACATCTTCTCAAAGTAAAGTAGGAAACATTACAACCAAATCTGCTAGCAAAATATGAAAGATCTAGGGTCAAGAAGTTAAAGGAAAGGTTTATTTTTCATGTAGCAGACAGACTTCATAAATATTGAACTCAAAACAGAAATTTTTGTTGCAGCACAGGTAAGCTCTACTGACATTAGTTTTTCCTCACTCACTTCAGGAATATCAGCAATGATGTCATGCACAAATTTGTGGTGGCGGAGGGTGGACAACAGCTGGAAACAGAAACTCAGAGTAAATAGCAACATAAAGCTCAAACTCAGAAGACAATTTAAGGGGCCATTCCTAAAAGCTTCCTGGAGAGTCCTGAGAACTCCTCTGCAAGTGAGTGCTGTATCTAAGCTATGGAGTTTACCTTCTCTCTGGATTAGGTGCCAGGCTATAGGTGCTAAGGATCAGAAAACAAATATGAGACCTATGTTTAAAAAAACGTATGACATATTCTAGCATTTATAGCAGTACCAAGAAGTTCTGAAGTTATCCTTATTGTAGTTGTATTGCTGTAACATTGATTTTGAGATTCAAGAAGAGCCAAAGTACCTTCCAAATGCACCTAGTTATGATACAGCTTTTGGTTTGACATAGCTTTTGAAAATTTTGCAATTTCATTTCAATATTCTTGTTTCTCTAAAGTCTCCAAAAATCTCACCTTCCAAAATCACATCTTTCCACTTGGAAATATTGGGTCTGTTGAATATAAGAGCTCTGATAAGGGCATCAGATACTGTTGTGCTGTTGTTGCCAGACTATCGTGTCTCTCCAAGCAAGTTACCATATATCCAGAAATCCTAATAAAGTAGCCACTGTTTAAATGGCTAACTTTTCATAGAAATTGTACATCGCATACAAAAGAATCCGCTACATCCATTACATTTTTTTTTACAAAGCCATGCACCAGCTGGTCTACAAATATTCTAAATAAGTCACTCATTTTTACTTCACCTATGCCTAGAGGTAAATTTAGTAGATTCACATATCACAAGTACTCATGTTTGAATCTGAAAAATCTTTCCCACATCTCTACTTCATTTGATAGTCTATGGCTTTTGCCTTACCTGTATAAAATACGTAAGACAAACTGAGTCAAAATAAATAAAAATAAAAGCTAAAATATCTCCAGACATGACAGTCATTTCCTTATGAGCAGCACTATCTCTTTAAAACATTTAAGATGTTACATCACTAAATTTAAATATCTATTTTGCATAATTACTGATATCAGTAACCATTTCAATTGACATCAAACATTTATTGATACTGTCAAAAAGTCCAATACTTCTCATCTCACCTATCTCATTTTATGTTATTTGGAATATTAAAGATAAATAAAAATGGATACACTGATAATTTATTTCAGTTTTTGGGTAGATATTCCTTCCTGACCAGGGACATCATTTTGAAAATCCTACAGGTTCTCCCTGTCAGCTGCAGCCATTTCCAATAATGGCACCTTTGAAAAAGTTCAGCAGAGCAATGAACTATTGCTCACATGGTCACTCTGAGAAGCACATGGTCTCAGAAAAGATTCAGAAAGAATAAATGCTTAATGTTGCCTAAAAAGGAAACAGATCCGAGTCCTCTTAGGATTAAAAAGAGTTTCTCAGTGTTTCTTTATCTGTATCTTTAATGCTATTTCAAGTAATAGTATTAAATCCACCTGCAAATATATGTCCTGAAAAACTAACTTAATTAGTAAGAACAGATTAGTCTAGAATTTACAGATGAGAAGGTTTGATACAGAAGTTACACTGAGCACTGCATCTTTTCTCTAGATTATTAGGATTACTTTCTTAATCTGCAGGATAATACCTCGAATACCTACAGTTAAGCTCAATCTCAGCAATGTGGTTGAGCTTTCTATTCAAGTGAAAAAGAAAAAAACAAAGAATATTTCAGCCACTTTAGAATCAAATATTTCTCTGGGTCTGACTCTAACATCCCAGCCTCAAACATTACCCATCCCAACAAGCAGACCACACATTTTTCATACCCCGAACCCAGAAGAGACTCTTTGGTTTTAAATATGTATGAACCTTGTAATTGCAGGCTGTAGTTAATAGGTCAACACTGTCCAGAATTTCTAATACATACAAAAGCAATTTCCCTAAACGCTAGAGACATGGAATTTCTGTCTTAATTACAGCACCAGTTGCTAAAGAACTTGCACCCTGAGGAGTGTACAGCTGTCTTACTGTGCCCATGTTTTGTTTCATTTTTTTTTTAAAAAACATTCACACAATGTCTTCTGTATAATTGAGTTTAGATGAATATGATTATGGTATTAATTAAGAAAGGTAAGATAACAGGTTAGGAAGTCTAATTAACTCATCAAATTTCAGACATAATCTACAGCAAATTTGCTGCATTTCTTAAAAGCTACTATAGATTGATGCAATAATTGTAAGATTCTTTTTACATGAGATGTGAAATTAATTGTGATAAAACTTCTAATCACTACAAATAGCACATCTCTGGAAGAACACCTCAAAAATACTACAACAATTGGTTTGTAGAACAATACATAGAAGAAGGTCTTCTAAATGCAAATTAGATGCTAGCAATTTAATAATAAATATAATGTAACAAATCAAATCTGAGGTCGCCATAACAACTTACATAACATTAAGTGTGAATTATGTGAAAAGCAATTAAATACTGCATTCAGTGTAGTCATTAAATCTATGAGAATTTACATGAATAGTGACCAGCCTCCATCATCAGAAAGTTTCAGTGAAAACTACTTCCAAAAAGATCATTTTAAAACTCTAATTTCTGAAAGGTAAAACAGCATGAATAGTTAGAGAGAAAAGGTTGGAACAGTGTAAGATGATTTTAGGGTACATTCTATTGCAGTTAATCAATTTCTAGTTCTGAAAAAAGCAGAAACTAGAAGACAAATGGAGCCCTTATAATTCCCTCTCTGCTCTGCATCAGCAATCTAAACAATTTCAATCCTAAAAACAAAAACAAACAAGAAGGTCGTACATCAGCATATCTGTTTGTACACAGGCTATCTGGTTAAGACAACTTTTCTATTATGATAGTTATTTTTCCCCTTGAAAGTCTGACTGGAGATTTATGCAGTGATGGATACATATTTGCCTGATTTTTCTCCAGGGTCTTTCCATTTTATCAAGGATACTTTATAAATTTCTCACATAAGAAGTGGACCTAGTATTTTAGACATTAAACCAACACCAAATGTAGCCTTACTGCTTTATCCGAAGATTTCTGATGAACATCAAAAGACTAGATTATTCCCTTTGATCTCTATGCTACAATGAGAATTCATACTCTTCTAGAGTTACCCTTTTTCCCTTTTGCATTTTTTTTCCCCCAATATTTATCATCTTCCAGTCACTGTGGTAAATAAAGTTTCTCCAACTTTTTTGCAGGCTTTTCTTGCAGCATTGGGTAAACCTTTCAACTTGTTCTTAAATTCTTCATCCATCTGGTGCTAAAGTATTTTAACATTATGTGTTTTGAACAGAGTTTGTGTTTTTTCCTGTGGGATGTCCAGAGAATTACTTTGATGAAGTAGTTCATTTTCTGTGTACATATTTTTGAAAAACTAATTATTCCTTTGACAATTTCCTGTTTACAGCTTTTGTTATAATCTTAGTGGGTGCAACCAGCACTTTTGATTTAAGATGTACCGATTGGAACAAATAAAATCCAGTAATTCCAAGTACTGAAATAGTTTCCTAGATGTAGTATTCCTTTTTTGTAAAGAGCATAATTGGTAAACCATTAGAAAAACAGGATTTCTAAAAAGAAAGCACTGAAATGCTACAGTACATTCCTTATTTCTTGAAGATATCTCTAGTAGCTATACATTCCTATTTGGGAAAATTCCATTATTTTTTCTAAGATCTACATTAGACTAACAGGCTCATCAACTTGTTTTTAAATATTTCCTTTCTTCATTATTAGTATTACTCTAGAGCTCTGCTTTTTTTCAGTCCTTCTAAGAGCTTCTGGAATAAAGTCAGGAAGGGCTGCTGGTTAAAACAAGTCCATCTTAGCTGCCTTTACTTTGTTTTCTTCTACAGTTCTTAGCTCCTCATTTATGGTGATTAGCATGAGAACCACTGTGATTTCATTTAATATATAGCTTTCATTTGCATCTGGCTTCATCTTCTAACAAGGTTGCACTCTTACTAGAAAGATAACAGTTTTTCATTTAAAAAACAAATTTCACAACTAGTTTGCTTGGACATTTACAAGATTGTGGATTTTTAGAGACCTAGAAAGTATTCTCATATTTGTTTTCAAAGCATTATGCACACTTATTCCTCACTAAATAGTCTGTCCAAAATTACTGCTATTATTTTCAGCTTTAAAATTCCAAATACATACATCATTTACTTGTATTTTATTCTGCTTACCAAAGCCATCTGAGGTCAATCAGGATTTCTATTTGCTTATCTGTTATTCTGTTCTGAAATCAATTTCTCCTTATCTGTTATGATCATGTCTCCGTACCTTTATGCTGTATTGGATGCAAAACAATAACAGAAAGTGAGTTTTAGAGCACATAAAAATGTCAAGCACATTTTGGTATTAGCTGTATGAATTTTTTAACATTATCACCTGAAGAGAAGCCCTGTAGTTATGCAGCTTTTTTACTCTAACCCAATTTTAATCTGTGATTATGAGGCAGACTGAAGGCCTGAAGCACTGCCTAAGCTATAATCCATCTTGCACATTATCTGTTATGACATTTTTCCATAAGCAATTAAAGATTGTTTATGCTTCTGACTTGTCAGTTCCTCATATGTGGTAATTCTTTTTTGCTTTTGGAAGAAAATATGCCCTTCCTAGAAACACTGTGAACCTTAAGACAAATTTAAGTACTTCAACCTTGATAAATATCCAATATGACTGTGATAGCATCACAAGCAAAATTTTGCTTACAATTTGAGAACTATGGCTTATCAAATTTTAATACAGACTCCCAGTCTTGGTGTACAAAAACGATCTACTGCTTGCAAAAAAAACATTTGCATTCCACAATTTCTTACTGTCCATTACATTCCTACTTCCACCACAGACACAGCTTTTTCATTAAAAAAAAAAAAAACAATTTATTCTAATACTTTGGCTCTTTTAATAGGGAGACTTTCCTGAAAGAACAGCAGTCTTCTCCAAAGTGCATGCAGCACCACGTTCAAAGGCCAACAGATTCACTCTATTATTCATCAACTTACTTCTGCAATAGTCTGCCTTAAAATTGCCTCTTCCGTACTCACAGGGCTTTAGACCTCCCAGGTGCCATACGAAGTTGACCTGAGAGAGCTAGCTTGATGCTTCCACCATCACACTAAACCTATTTCTGACCACTGGGCAATAAGAAATAGTTAGGAAAGGCCACATAGCTCACACTGCAGCAGCAACACCACTTCCCTTTCACCTTGACTTCGTCACAAATTGGGTGAAACTTTCACACTCGCATTTCCTAGACCTACTCCAAAATTCTTTCCATAGATACAATGCTGGAGACAATGTGCTTGTCTGGGGCACAGCATACATAACAGCCCTTGCTACAGCAACATGGCTCTGCAGCACACTTAGACACACTTCATCCCAGTATGTGTTGCAGGGATTGCTAGATATTATGCAGATATGGTATTACAATAACACAAGTTAAGTCACAGAACTACAGAAAACAAATGTGTATTTTCTTACATTTATATATTAATCTTTGTGCACTAAATAGTTATTTTTGGACTCTTCTAGAAAATAATAATTCTGAAATGTATATTCATCTGTATTCAGAACTCTGGCCAAATTTGATCCCTTCCAAGAAAGGGTTGGGAAATATGTTTTTCAAAGTTCCTAAATCGTGAGAATACTTTTACTGTAAAAATAAACTGAACAATACCACATTTCTTCAGAGTCTGACTATGCAGAGAATCACAAGGAACCTCTGTTATTGCATAATTTTTAATTCTGCTGATGTTAAACAATTCTTCCTTTTTTGAGGAAATACCTGTTTTGATATTAGAATCCAACTTCATGATACCAGTATAACGAAAGTGGGGGACACTTTCTTTTCTAATTCGTACCAAAAATTAAGCAACATGGAAAGATCACTACATTTTTGCAGACTAAGTGTTTATTAAAGCTCTTAAAATCTTTGAGATGATATAACGTATTGATAAAATTGGAACAAGGTTTCTAATTTCCACTGTTTCTCAAACATCTTTCACTAATACATAGAAAGCAGAATCCATGGCTACATGAAACATCTCCAGAAATTTAACGTTATTGAATTTTGCCCTAATACTTTGAAATGTTTCTGTTTAAGTAATCCATGGAAATAAAAGCATTGCATCTTTTCTTGTTCTATTAGTTCTTTTAACCAGTCTCAACAATAATTGTTTATGATATGTTTTTTATATTTCCTTTGGAAGATATTATGAAGAAGAGATATCTCTTTTCTTATAACGTTGGAAATGGGCTCAGTTCCTTCCATACAACCACATTCTTCATTACAGCCTCCCCCTTTTCATTAAGATCAAAGTTTTACTTTATAGCTGATTTATACTTCAGCTGTTTTTGTCTAATGATTCAGAAGATGGACTCCCATTAAAAAAAAAATTTCTATGTAGTGTTCAGCTGAGGCACAACTCTTGCACTCTTTAAAATGATTCTGTGATAGATTCCAGTATGTTTTACAAAAGCAGTATTCACAACTTATACAGCTACTGTGCAAGAAAGAAAAACAAGTAGTAAAACTTCAGAACAAAAGGTTGTGCATGTATGAAGTCAGTCAGCACAGAGATAACATTTGACCCAGCAAAGCCCAGTACAGTATGGACAGGTCAACTGCCTTCCTGACTGCAGGAAGTTCTGTTTGCGTTAAGTTTTAGTAGCTGGTTTAAAATTCTTCTGAACACATATACCAGGCACATTGGACAGATGTATTAAATATTTTTTTTGGGATTTGATTACTTATAGTAGATTCGGTTTTAATACATCATCCACTCTTACCTGAGAAGTAGAGATAGACACTATACATGCTTAAATATGGATATGTGCAATTAAAACTATTCCAGCTGTAGAAGATTTAGCCTATATACAGACTGTTCTAGTGCAGATAATCAATACAAATTTATTGCATTAATTCTCCACGGTGAAATTTGTTTGATTATTTTCAACACATCTACAGTAGCATATTCAAGGAGGTCATCACTGTAGCTCTATTCTGCTTCTCCCTAACAATTGTTTTTATTCTGCCAACTATCCTTTCATTTCAACAGACCACTATTGTTAAATTTTGAAAATATTCAGGGTTTTGGTTTTTTTTTTAATGATTTGTAAAAAAAGAAAATGTTATGTGTGTTCATGCTGCATACCCTGGTAAAGCCTGTTTCTAAGTAACAACACTGCTACATAGCTATCACCACTGTCTTATGAGAGGGAATATAAAATTCATCTCCTTTTCTGAGGAGAAATAGCTGAACTGCTACAGAAAAAAAAAAAAAATCAAAAAACTTCTATATGTAAGCATGCCAAGCTGATACCACACAATTCTATTAGATACCAAGCTGCTGATAACATTTGAAAGTCAGATAGGTATTAATTTCAAATATTCTTGTCACAATACTTCAATCAGGAAGACAGTAACATGCAAACGTATATTTCATTTATCATAAAACTTATTCAGTTATGTTCTGTGGGGTTTTACTTGAACTAATATTATGCTTTACCTTCTAATTTCCAAAACCATGTTCTCTCCTGTGTGACAGGGTAATGAAGATATCTGTGTCCAGAGCCCATACTGCAGCACTGCACTAACATGGCAGAGCTCTCACAGTTCTTGCAAAAAGGAACAATACTTCAGATTAGTACTGTTTTTAAAGGGAAAAGAAATAATTAAAAATACATAGCTTACTATGATGAGTAAAATTATAATAAGAAGATATATTTCAGGTAAAAAAATCAATAGATTATATGGGCAAGGGGAAAATATAGATTTTAAAATCCATTCCTATGACAGGCTTTTCCCACCTTGTGATAGTACTAAATGACATTATTCCTATTTCCTTTTATTCATTTCCATTTCAAAACACATTTTACATCTTTAAATTTAAAGATGCTGATATTTCCTGTCTTAAAACTTTGAAAACTTGTGCTGTAATAGACACAAAATGGTATTTACCCAGGGTGATATTTTGAGAAGATAGAGGCATAGCTTTTGAGCTGATGTCAAAACACCAAGATTAGGCTGGGGTCCCACAAAGTCTCTTTCAGGAAGATACAAGCCTCTTCAGTCCCATTATTTTCCTTCTGAATAGGTCTTTGCTACTACTGAAGCATAGCAATGTAATGCCTCTCAGGATTCATCAATATAATGTTTCAAATTCTATTCTGTGTTGACAGTGGTCTCCAAGAACCATGTAGAGAGCACAGGAGCTTTAACTAAATATTCTGCCTGTCTAGACCACAAACAACAAAGACAGCCCATTTTAGCTCAAACACAGTATGCGTTGTCTATATTCATGTTGTTGAGTTTAGAGGATTCAACCTCTTCTGAGTGAGAGCTAATCTTAATAAACTGATGGTTTACAGAAAAACAGTATTGTTCAGGTTTGATCTGTCCAGAAGAAGCCAGAGAGAGCTCAAGGCCAATATTACAGAGTTAGACACAATCACTCTTTCTCCAAAGGACTCCCAAACTCACACCAGAGGGCTTCCTAGCACAGCCTAGTGATATTGCTACATGAACAAGAGGAAGACAGTGACAAAAAAAAAAAAAAAAAAGGTAAAATCTGCTATGTTTATTCCAATGCAATTTTCCCAACTAAAATTTCATGCATGTCTAAAGCTTTTTGAAATACAAAAGTACTCCTGTGGCACTGCACAGAACTTTCAAATTTATTTTCCAGTCCACTGGAGAAAACATATGGAATGATACATACCCAGTTGGACTTGACAGTTTCATAACTGCATCATTTGTGAGGCATGCAACCATTTATGAAATAAAATGCTATGCTCAGTGATTCCCAGCAGAAGGTAAAAAGCTCTCTGGAAAGCTGTCTTAGTTTCAGCTAGAATGGAATTGTTTTCCTCAGAGTGTCTGATATGCATGATGTTTTGGTTCTAGGAGAAAAATAACATCCATAACACATCGATGTTTCTAGCAGTACTGTACAGAACCATGGCCATTCACAACAAAGGGCTCAACGAGCTGGTAGGGAACAGAATTTGGACTTAAATCAGCCAAAGGGGTATTCCATAGCATATGACACCAATTGCTTTGTGCATCACTTGTTATATACATTCACATATGTATACACACATAGGTCATAATTATTATCCTTTTCCTTTTCTCTATCTTAGTAAACAGTTTTATCTCAACCCACAAGTTTTACTTGGTTCTTCCCAATTCTCTCCTGCATCCCACTGGAAGAGGAATAGTAAGCAAATGACTGTGTGGTGCTGAGCCACCTGCTGCGTTAAATCACAACAGAAGTAAACAAAAAATGCTCACTTTACTGAAATGATTACCATTCACTCAAATGCAAAATAACAGAAAATTAATACATGGTTATACATTGTCTTTGTCTTACTTCTTAAAACACACAACCACCCTGAACAAAAAAAAATGGTGATAGTTCTGCTGTAAAAATGTTTCTAAATTACCAAGCAAGCAACACAGAAAATGTTTCTGAATACTTCTTTATCTAGGTACACCTTACAGGAACTTTTTTTTTTTTTTAAACTTAGGAAAACAGATTTTTCTGATACAAACTGCAGAAAAATTTTGCCATTCAACATACTCTGGAGGATTTACCATCTCTGCAGTTTTATTAAGCCCCATTTGCACTGAATCAATAAAATTACATAAAACTTATAGTAAGGTGGTTAGGTAGTAAAGAAAATACATTTAGATCTCCAAAAATTAATGAATGTTTTTGCATGTAACTACATTCGAGATCTAATAGCTATCTAAAAGTAATGGTATAGTACACGTTTAAAATGCAAAATAAAAACTATGCAATTTTCAATGTAGGCCTCCCACATAAGTGCATCAAATGAGTGAATGTGGTAAAAACAATAGTTGGAGCCAAAAATTGTCCAAACCCCTTCTATACACGTGGGAAATTTCATCAAACAAAAAGAAACACCTTTTTTTTTCTCCACATAGTGTATTCTAAAATCATGATTCCTTTCTCCCTAAGGAAAATGGGTGCCCAAAGAACAGATAGCTTTGTTTTAATGATCTAGTTTTTTCTATATTTGTGCAAAGAAATTTCTATGCCATCACTGTATCCAAGCTGTAGGGATTGTCACAGTTAAACTACCTCTTCCCATCAAACCATGGAATAGTATTAATGAGATGCAGAGGGAGCTATATTAAGAATTCCTTCAGCAAAAAGGGCACATCAAGCTGCTTTATTGCTCTTGAAGGAAGAAAAAGACATATTTCTTCCTTTCTCCAATAGGATATACAAAGGTACCTCATGTATCAGAGGTGCTGCCTATGCTTACAGACTAGGGTAGTGTATTAACACATTGCAGCTCTATAGAATGACTGGAAGATGAAGGAGAACTTCAGATAAATAATCTACTTTGATATTTGTCATTGAAAAGGTCTTTTCCCCTTAGAACCTCTTTTCCTGAAACTGTGCTAAAAAAAAAAAAAATCAGTCCAAGAATCTGGATGTCTACAAAATAACTGATCTCAAGCTTAAAACAAACAAAAAAAACCTTTATAACAGAAGTCATTCTTTAGCTGCATGCCTGATCTCAGTATCTGCTGAAATTATTTCACAGATAGCTGCCATTCAACAGAAAGCAGGTAACATCTTAATTTATTTGTTTTCTCTAAAAGGAATGATGCAGTAAAACATTCCCCAGTGAAATAAAAAAAAAAAAAAAAAAAAAAAAAAAAAAAAAAATCAATCAGGATATTGCCATACGGTTCTCTGAGTTGTCTATATGTTCATTTGTCTCCTATAAAAATTTCCTGAAGCTGATTGTTAACAACATAAATAATGGATAACAAACACGTTGGATAATTTCTGTAAAAAACTTTGTTTCTAGTAGGCAAAAACAACCTTAAATATGCCTTTTAAATTCTGCAAAACTCTTTTTTTAAAAAACTATTTCCTGGATGAGTGAAACACTACAATAATACGATAGGACAAGCATTGCTTTAAGGGAATAATCTCAACATTCTTGCAATTATACCAAGGAAGGAAGGAAATGCGGTTGTATCAATAAATGAGCAAGTTCAAATTATTAAGCAATTAAAGCAGCAGCAACATGCTCAGCTTTGTAGAAACAAGTGCTATAAACAAATACAGTTATACAAATGTGAAGTTCAAGCCACAGTTCTTAGTTGGGATGTAATTGCAGGTACAATGTTGCCATTAGATTTGCTTAATCATTACTCCTTACTGCACAAAGTATCAAGATGATTAGTTATTCTTGTACTGAGCTTCTCGTTATCATAACAGCGGATGAAAACACCTAGAAATTTGGCTCTGTATAAATCCTGTAAAGCAGCTGTAATCACTATGTGTTCATTCCAGAACACACAGAACAACCACCAAGTACATTATCATCACACAAAAGCTGTTTTACACACAAGGATTACATAGAGAATACAATCTCCAAATCCTGTGCTTCAGCTCTGACCTCCCTAACTTTTTTTCTGGTAAATGTTGCAGTGTTCCCAGTATTCATCACAAGAACATCCAGGAGATGTGATCAATCCAAATGATAACATATTTTACAAACATCCTCCTTTGGTCAAATAGTGATGACCCACGCGTATCTTCTCTTTCTGAAAAACAGCAGGACATTCTCACTCTAATCCTTCATTTCTGGTCGAAAACTGCTGTTCCAACAAAATAAATCACCAAGGAAAGGCACTTGGCTATTTAAAAGCATTAGATCTGTTTGTTTTTGAAGACTGATGTGAGGTCTTATGTGTTGCTATCCACAACTCACAAAACTGTGTGTACATTTCTCTGCAACTTCCTTACGACTTTGCAGCCTTTGAGTCACCTTGACTTTGTTTTTACTTTTTCTTCATGATTACCAGCATAAGCTGCATGTAGAATTTATTTTTTTTTTTTAAATGAGCTTAGATAATTGACCTGAATGAACAATAGCACTGAACTCTTTTACTGTATAAAGATTCCAACCACATAATCCAAATATTTGCAAGCTGGAATGAGTCAAAGTTAATTTCTCATGGATACCTCTATAGAAGAGAAGTTTACAGGAAGGATTTGAATGCTAAAAAGTTCCTGCCTTGCCATTCGTGTTTGGAATAAACTTTGGATGGGGAGCAATACTCTTTAGAAATAAAAGGAAAGGTAATCACATAACACAGATGAATTCACACAGATGAGTAGCATTTAAAAGTCACATTGGTATTTGAGAAAATGACAGGTTTTAGATATCTGGAAGTGTTTGTAATGTGCTGAAAATTCCAAAGACAAGCATAGGTTTGACCCATCTAATGACTACCCAAATAAATCACTTTCCCTTTTTGTGTTTCATCGAAATTGGATCCATTCCCAACAGAGCTTCACATAAAATTTTATCAAAATAACTCTGACTGACTGCAGTGAATTGCCTCACATGTACATTTCGGAACTGATTTAATGTCCTCCATGCTTCCTCTGAGTGTAATAGCACTGCAACAGTCTGCATCTCTTGCTGTAATATTCACTAGCAGTAGGCGAATGAAGTGTGGCTGAAGTATCTCTGCCATTTGTGAAGGAAAAATGCATAGCAACTGCCTCAAAAAGAGAAGATAGCAAGAAAGAGATAAGGAAAGTAATATTTTTGAAGCTCCCAAAAATATTTTGAAAAGCAGAAGCTTTTGAGAGAAAGAAGAATGGGAACTTGATCATCAAAGGCCTTGTAGAACACCTGTGGGAACAAGAAACAACTCCATTCATCGAAGAAATAACTTGTTTTTTTCTTGCTTGGTTAAAAAAAAAAAAAAGCTAGCAAACTTACCCACAGAACAGTTCCACTGAAACTTTCTGGAATGGTAAGGAGCCATAAAGTATACAGCACCACAAGGTAAGACAGCAAGACAATTTCAATTAGTAAATTATTGCTACAATTTTACAGCAATTACCAGAAATGAAAGATTCGGAAGACAGATCTACAAGTGTGGAATCACCAGATCCCTCTGAATCTGGCAGGAAGTCTGGCATACAAGTAACCCTCTTCACCTTGCTCTGGCAAGAAGGCACAACTGTTCTCTCACTATCATACATGGAAGATCTAACTAGATGTATATAGTGCTTAAATGAGGAAGGAAGAACATAGTCAAATAGAGAAATAATATAGAGTTCATAAAGATAACTCATAAGTAATTTCATGAATCATCATGTTTTGAATAATACTGACGCTTATGTTCTCAAACACAAAACTTTAAAGTTTGTATCAACATTTTTTTCTTTCAAATAGCCTCAAAGAATGCACTTGTTTCTCAGGATCTTCTTATTCAGTCTGCTTTAATATACTACACTGTCACATTTTTGAACGATACTATGGGTTTTTAATATGACTAAATATCATTAATACACATCACAATGTTAGTGTAATAGTAAGTTTTTATTAGAGTGCAGTAAAAAAATAAAGGTAAATTATATAATCCATTAAGTCATGTCTGTACTACAAAAAAATAAAAATCAATTATAAACAAATTAGTTCTCATGTTAAACATACAGTAATATTCACTCTTTATTCAAAATAATATTTTTAAATTCTTTTTAAAAATTAAAAAAAAATAGACCCATCTTGAACTTAGGACAGAATAAACAAATGTAAACCATTCTGCTTTTAATCAGACTACCTTTAATCAGTTCTTCCACCTTTGTCAAGAAAGATCACTGAAAAATCATAGGAAAAATAAAGTTTGGCAGCAGATGCTAGAGAACACAAGTCCACACAAGCAATGGCTTGCTCACCAAAGTCATAAAACTAAGAAAAAGATGCAGTGACTCTTCAGTTCTAGTATATATTTTTAATAGAAGGTCCTGATGATTTTAAAGACGATAACACACCAACCAACTAAATGTTTGCTTTCTTGATTCCCGAGAGAAGAAATTTCTTTTGAAATACAATCATATGCAGCTTCTTGCAGCACAGTGCAGAGCAGTGTAAAACAACCCTGTCCAAACTACATGTTATGCCTGCATTTACTAGTCCTACCATTTCTCACATCCTTTTTCTCCCTGCAGAAAAATAGCTTCACTGATAACTGAAAACAAACTTATAAAACTTGTAATATGCTTCTATATAAATGAAATCTGAATAGCCATGCATTTGTCTTTTCTTTTTTTTATAGTCATTTACTATGTAAAATATTTAGCAAGTACATCCCCACATTTTCTTTCCCTTTGAGACAGTTACTCCTTGCTTTCTGGTAACATTTGAAAGAATTTTTACTTCTGTTTTCCATCACAGAACTATTAGAGCACATACACTCACTCAGCACTTCATTTCTTCATTTCTATCCTTGGGATTTTTTTTGTTTCCAAGTTTAGTTTTAAGTTCACAAACCCAAGACAAAATAGCTTCAGTGGAAATGTCCCTAAGTCTTTCAGAGAGTCCTCAGGGATCTCTCACCCTAATTATCTTCCCTCTCCCTGGTAAATTAATCTGCTGATTCAGAAAAGTAGGTCATAGAATCATAGAATTACTCAGGTTGAAAAAGACCTTAAAGATCATCAAGTCCAACCACAACCTAACCATACTACTCTAACCAACAACCCTCATCTAAATCATGTCCCTGAGCACCACATCCAAATGGTTTTTAAACACATTCAGGAATGGTAACTCAACCACCTCCCTGAGGAGTCTATTCCAGTGCTTAACGATCCTTTAAGTAAAGAACTTTTCCTGATATCCAACCTAAACCTCCCCTGGTGCAACATGAGGCCATTTCCCCTCGTCCTGTCACCAGTGCAAAGAGACCAACCCTGCTCTTGCTGTAAGCCCCTTAAGGGATAACCTAGTCTGAGCCACAAACATATGTTTAATGAATCTATTCACTGAGAATTGAAAACAATGGACAAAGCTCCTCTGTTCATTTTTTCTTTTCTTAAAGAACAATGCAACATCAGTGTGTAGGAATATTTTGAACTCTTCATAATAGTTCTCAAGAAGCAGTCTGTTCCTGCTCTGAAATGTAACAAATGTTGACAAATAAGTGTGTTAATTAGAATGGATTTAAAATTAATATTCAAAACACATGAACTTCTATATGATAAGCACCTTATTTGCTCTAGAGACCATCCTATTTGAATCTTTGGTCAACAAGGCATGACAATCAGTTACACATTCTGCACATATGTGGTGAGGTGGAAATTTTGAGCATATATCCAGCTCACAATAAAGCCAGTAGAAATGCAAACAAACTCAATTTCAGTATAGTTTAAAACCAGAGAGGACTGCTGTTCTTAGAACATTGATTCCCTTTTTACTAAACTGTCTTCTATAAGATGACCTGCTTGTCTCAGATGAAGTGTCCCTACCAACTGCTCTCTCTAGAATTTAACACTCACCTTTTTCCTTTTTTAAGAAGGTAGAGTACCTGATCATTTCAGTTATATAAAAGCTATTAACTTTACCTTTACAAAGCAAGAGTCTATTTAACTGCATGTCACATTATCTTGGAAAAACTCATTTTCCAAGTTAATTTCAGATCAGCTATTTCAATTTATAGTTAATTATACTTAAGTGTTTGTTTTTAATCCATTAGTAATGTTTACTGTCTCGCTAAAGAACTAACCACAAAAAAAAAAAAAATCATAAAATCAGTGAGGATTCTTTATCACTTTCAAAAAAATACTAAAAAACCACAATTTATTGCATAAATTTCACCTTATCACTATTCAGAGACAAGGGAAAGGGCCACATCTGGCATGGAAAACACAACAGAAGACTGATGTAAGAAAACCTGTCAATTTGATGCTGTTCGTTAAAGCTTCATTGTATCTTCTGTGCCTTACTGACAGATGATGATGGTCTGTCACCTCGAAACAGGTTGAAAGGGAACAAATTACATTCTTTCTGCAAAGCTTCATAAAATTGAAGCATGGAAGACAGTACAACAGCACGGGGTCAGATACCCACAGGTAGGTGGGTATCTTAGCCCTACAAATTAGGATATCTACTATTATCTTTTGTAGCAGAACCCAAGTAAAATAAGATATTTTGTGCTGCATATCATCCCAATCCCAATGAATTCTACAACATCAGAACAGATTGTAAATATCAAATTATTATTACTTGCACCAACTGGAACTGTATTTGATTAGATCTAGTTTTAATTGCTTTCCCTGCCATAGTTTCTCTTTGGGGAAACATCCCACTTGCTATCGGATTATTCCAAAGCACTCCTGCATATCAAGGTTTTTGCCAGGCTTTTTCTTTCATTTGCAGCTTCTGTCTATGCTGTCAAAGTCTAAAAACTTCAATTACCAGAGTTTTCAGGTGCAGCAATCTCTTTTCATTCACCAAATACCTCAATAATAACCTTGACATACACTATACCTAGCCTGTAGCAAATCTGTTTTATTGGAAGCACAATCAAAAACCTGCACAGGGGCAAGTAATCCCACTTTTTCAGGACACTGTACCATATGTTGTACACAGGCCATGTGTGTTATCCTCAAGAAGTGTTTATACAGTTGCATATTTTGTTTTTATTTCTTTTCAAGAAGCAAAAGAACACTCCCATCTTTCATACAAGTTTCTCATTTGATGAGATATATATAAAAACTAAAGAAAGTCACTTTACTGCTGTTTCTCCCAATATGCTACAGTAAATACCAAAGGAGCTGTTCAACTTTCATATAACTTTAGAATTAGTAAAATAACAAAATCTACATAATGACTTATCAAATGCAACAGGAATCCCCAAAATATTTCCAGTCTAAAATAAGGATACATAGCAGACATGGATTCAAAGTTGTTGCACAAGGGAACGATATGCTTGAAGATAAACATTTTCTCCTTTCCACTTTCACTGACAAATTTTTTTGTTTGACTTTGCACCCTCTGTTAGATAAAAGAAGCAATACTTCTCTTACTTTTTGAAGAAATAATAATTTATTTACATTTAAGATGAGTCAATCCAAAGGCTGCAGGAGTGCACAATATTCTTATAACAGTCACAAGGCAGGATCCAAGGTTCAAGAGTTGATCACTGGATTAGCAATCATTTTTAATCTGTAAACCTTGGGTTAAAAAAAATAATAATCTCCCATCCCACAACACAAGCACTCTTTGTAACCCACTTAATTCAATAACTGTTAGCTAATTGAGCTCATTCCCTTCTTCATGTTGTTCATATTAGGATATAACCACAAACTTCTGAGTTATTTTCAGTTTTGTTGTATGTTAGCTTGTGCCTCTTTTAGTTGTAGAAGTAGGGAAGTAAGAGCTTTGCCTTTGCAATAGTAATTAAAAAATGTAATTTACTCCTAAATTCAAGAAATCATTTGTGAAGTTAGAAAAAATATAAATACAATATTTTTTGGGGTACAGACAGCTAGGCAGTGAAATTATAAGTAACATTACTATACTTCTCCAGACTATTTTGCTGACAAGAAAGAAATACGTTTTTCTTTGTTCTGTTAATCTTTTGTCCACTTGGGGGCTTGGGGTGTCTTTTTATTTGTTTTTATTGTGGTAATTGCTTCCATTGAGAAGAACTGGTTGTTAGGATGAATTCATCCTAAAGCCTAACAGTTACTTGATTTAAAAAATAACTCAACTCAACTTGTAAAGTTCAGTCACCTGGATTACACAACCACCAGTTTCTCAGGAGAATATTTTCTACTTGATATTTACGTCCCTAACTCCTATGAACTTTAATAAGAACTGTGGAGGTATTTGATTCAGAGGGCCCAGGGTTCCAAAGACCTTCACTGCCACAGCCCTCCCTTGTCAGAGCACTCTATTAGCTACTGCAGAGCAGTCCCACTAACAAGGAAATTGAAGAAACCAGGATGGCTGCTGGCAAAACCTCCAGATCCAACTGCTCTTTTCACGGTTGTGCCTCTGTAACCAAATTCAGGTATGCCATCAATGCATAAGGTATAGTTTTAGCCTACAGATTTTCAAAAGACATCACTGAAGTCACTTGGACTGGAAAATAAGTATGTAAAATCAGCACAGCATGCTACAGCTTAGTTGTCAGCTCACAAACTGTGATAACATTTATTGTTTGGGTATGTTTCTGATAGAAATACTATCACTAATGCTGTTTCATTTCAAAACATCAAGGGTAATTCAATAGCCATGAATATACTATATATGTCAGTTCTGAGATAATACACAGTTTCCAGAAGAATTTTCCTGCAACAACATAGTACAAAGAAGACCATTTTAGAGGATTACTATCATTTAGAAACAGTTAAAAAAACAAAAACAAAAAACAAAAACAGGAAAATGTCAAAATATCTGCAATGTTTGACTGAGACCAAAAGGAGGCAATGAAATAATTGTTAAAGAAGTGAATGGAGAAACTGGAGAAATAATACAAACAAGTCTGAGAAACAGACTTACAGGCATACAGCTAACAACTTTGGGAAAGTCAAGGTACTCTTATAACAGATAATAGACTGTTTCTTTCCAGCCAAGGAGGGCTTTTCCTGCTGAAGATCAGATTAGGCTTGGAAAAAGAAGCCTGACTGTTCACTACTCATACATACAGGCAAGTTATCCCCATGGTTGACGTGTTTTTTGAGAAGATGCTTCCAAATTCTTCAATCACAGATGTAGCCTGGATGTACTTCAAAAGCAATTGTTCGGTGTGAGTCCCAGGTGCTTGTACCAACAGTTTGTTTATGTAAGATATATTTCAAAAAGTCATACTAAACACTGAAAGATTTTCAGGGAAAAACAATCATTCTTCCAGTTTACACAATTCACCTATAAATCATTCTTTAATATTCATGAAAGACCATAAGGTTTTCAAGATGCATGTTTAAGAAAAAAATTGCTCACAGTGCTTCTGCAATCCAGCTTAAACTCCATAATCATAAAATGTAAGACATTCCTCATTCAGTTTCATACAGATAAGGAGCTTGTTAACTAGGACCCTATGTTACACAGGAGTAAATACTACAGGCATGGATCAATCACAAAGATAAATTGACTGAAACAAAGCACTTATAGGCTTGTTCTTCTAATAGTTGATTAGAGAACATCATGTTTCCAAAGCAAGCCATTTTCACAGAATGGCTTGAGTTGGAAAGGAACCTAAAGACTATCCATTTTCAAATCCCCTGACATGGGTAGGGATACCTTCCACTAGACAAAGCCCCATCCACTCTGACCTTGAAAACCTCCAGGTATGGGGCACCCTCATCTTCTCTAGGCAGCCTGGGCCAGTGCCTCACTACTGTTAGAATCATAGAATCTTTAGAGCTAGATGCATTCACAGTTCCCTTCTGTTGCAACACCCCTGCAATGAATAAGGACATCCACAGCTAGATCAGGTTGCCCAGGTTGTCTATATGAGGACAAACAACACAAGAATATGTAACTGATAGTTCTAAAAAGCTTTACTAACACAGATTATAAAGCACCACAAATAATTGGACATTGCCTGGAAATTGCAAGCAAGATTTTCTTGTTCTGAACATTGCTTGAAGTCAATTTACATACTTATTTCTACATTTGGTATCTGTTACAGTTGGTGTTACTGCTGGAAAGGTTATCGTGGTGGAAATGGGAAAAGAAACAAACATGGAAGGAATGCTCACCTGTATCCAAAGACCTAGGTTTGCAGAAAAGACTCCACAGAGGGGGGATCTCCAGAAAGAGATCCTTCCCCAGTGGCAGTCAGACCTTAAATGGGGTCTGAGAAGTGGAGTCCCACAGCTGACTCAGTCCTTTCCTCAGGTGATCAATCAATGGTTCAGGCCATGACTCAACTGTTCCCATACTGATATAAATTTGCACCAGAACAACAGGAAAAACAAACCATTAACTTAGAGCTTTGTTTTTCTAAACCAGTGATCCAAAAAAAAAAAAACACTGGATAATCAACAAGAAAGATTACACTATAGTGCTGTATACTCTTTCAGTATCTCAAGCTTCAGAAAGGCTGAAATTACAAGAACTGCTCCAAAAATAATGCCTCCTATTTTATGATGTTTGCCTATAACATCAGAGGTGTATGTTGGTGGTATGGCATTAGAGGCTGAACCTTCCCACTATTATTCCATTACATTTTATTTCCATGTGACAGATGACAGCAGAGGGGCTGTCTGACAGAATAGCACCTAATAGAGAACTGCAGAGGAAGCTACGGTGGAATTCATCCATGCAGAAAAAACAATATATACTGATAATCATTGATGCTTGCTGAAGGTTTACAGAGATCAAACAGTGGATAAGACCACTCTGTTATTTCAGGTTATTTCAGCAGTGATGACAGCATCTGTAGTTCATCTCCACTGGCACAGATTTTAATGAATGCAACATGCAAGGTGTTGTTCATCACTAGTGAAAATGCATGGATGATGGTGGTGACTATGTTAAAAACCGGGGTTTTGTAGCTGATAATTTGCTCCATAAAATAGTGTTATTGCATTCTTTGTATTTGTTGTAGCTTCCATGGAAATAAATAGGAGTCATTTATTTCAGAGCATCCTTTGTAAGTGTCCTATGTAAGCAAAACACGGAGAAATAAAAAATACTGCCTTAATATCTTATCTGAGTATTTTCACTTTTTCTGCTTTTTCCTTTTCACAAGTCAAATTTAGAGGAAGAATACGTAGCATTAACTGCTAATTTACACAGTAGCAGGGAAAGTGCATATCACATACAAACTACTGCAAAAAAATCTGCTATATCTTGATATATAGCCTACATACGATTTTGTCCTGCAGAGCAAATAATACTAATTAAATTGAGAATTTAATCACACTACATTTACTTCTCAAGAGAAAGGGGTATAGCATAAGAGAAAGTAATTTCCATCTTTTTCAGTGATGGCTCCAAGACACGTTGGTGATGCTCATTACAACTAACAAGAAACTTTTCATAGCAGAGAACTTTAATTTTTGCCTGCCTTCCCCAGAATTCCTCCCTTCAACAAGCATGCTAAGATCATTCAGTGATGCATCTATCACATTTAATGATATTCTACCTGGCATTCAAAGTTTCTTTCAAGCTGGATTAGCTTTCTTTGAGGAATACAGATGCGTCTAAAGAACAATATATCTGTTCTCCACAAGAGATAAATTAATGTGAAATCAAATACCATTGTTGTTAAGCTGTCACATTTACTAGCATCCTCGTTTCATACTTACAGGACCTGACTGGAAGAATAATCTGAATATAATGTAGCACAGAGAGTATTTCATATCTTGTTCCTGCAGAATACTAACACAATCCAGCCACAAAGAAGCAGGTACAGATAGGTGCACACTCTGTGGTTCTTGCAATTTCCAAAGGCTTCCAGTGAAAAGAGACATTCCACTGGGAAATGTCTCTATGAGGACAGTATCCTATAAATCTCAATACAAACTGTCAGGGAGCAACCTTATTATTGCTTGAAAGTGCTTTGTTCACTCTAGCTAGAAGTCTCCAAGTGAAGAAATAGAAACAGAGATTAATTACCTCATCCGCTCAGGGGATAATTCCCTTTTGGGTAGTACTATAAAGCTTAGAAAGCTTATTGATGGTGTCCATGCTTTCCTGAGGAAACACTGCTAGTTTCTTTGCAATTGACTTAATCAGCTGAACAGGGTAATTTCAGACTGGCACTTTGCTAGCTGAAAGAGTTACATACAGAAGAAATCTGTCTGCATCAGGAATGAAATTTAGCTATTAATCTACACATGACTCTGTAGTCACAGTCTTTTATCAACGACTTAGACAAATGACCTACAAACTTGGAAGAAGTTTGTAGGCTGTAGTCAAAGGATGCTTTTCTTTTCACTCCAGATAGGGTTCAGAGGAAGGAATAGTAACCATGACCTCTGTATAACTCCATAGTTTTTATCCTGTTAACTCTGAAAAATAAATGCAAGACTATATATGGATCAACAGCACAGTTGAACTATCTAACACATTTTTATTTTTAATTAGAACATTGAAAGATGTAAAAATATGTACAAATGTAGTTTACCTCATAACCAAAATAACACATTTCTTTCTCATTCCATGGGTCTGGCCACCTAAGAGAGCTCAAAACCTTAAGGACATTGCCATGATGAGGTCAGAACTAGAAGTCATTTTGCCAGCTCAAAACTAAATGAAATAAACCTGAGATTTCTTTCTAACTCTTTGTTCTTCAGCAAGTATATTTTAATTACTGTAAACTGAATTGACTGTGCTATATAATAAGTTACTGGAAATTCACATTATAGTGAACTAAATAAAATATATCTCTTCTCCACAATAAATAAATTAATGTGAAATCAAATACCATTGTTGTTAAGCTGTCACATTTACTAGCATTCTTGTTTCATACTTACAGGACCTGACTAGAAGAATAATCTGAATATAATGTAGCACAGAGAGTATTTCATATCTTGTTCCTGCAGAATACTAACACAGCTTAATCACTGAGAGCTGCAGGGCAATGATTAGTCCAGGTATAAAAAAAAATTACATTATGTATTTCTTTAGAAACTCCTCTTCATTTTTGATACTATCAAATTGCTTATAATCCCAGGAAATCTTGAACAGATTTTCCTGCTTATCTGCATTGCAAAGAACAGTTTCTGAAAGACCGTTACCAGCAAGTAGTAAGCCAAATTTATTCACGGTTCAGGTCGCTTCTTTAGTCTATGAGTAGTGTCATGGCATGATAATCTCCACAGCTGCACTATACTAGCTGCATGGAAAACTCTGACTGTTAAGTAAAAGAGTAACCCAAAATATTAGCAGGTTAACAAAACTAGGCAATTCATATACCTCTTTAACTATGGGAAACATCTCAAGATTACAGGTTTGCTATTTGGGTTTATTTTTGGAACTGATCAGTGTCAGAGTGCAAAAATGTTCTGCTCTAGAGTTCATCATTTACTTTTGTAATGGGTTGTAAGCATTCAGACTTCATAATCAGGAATAAGATTGACTGCTGCTTTCTAAGCTGCTGCTGTTCAACTGATGATACATATCAACAAAATCAGCATACATAAGGAGGTCTTATGCTATAGCTTAGTTCCCCTTGCTAGTTTCTCCTTCATACACCATTGAACATGTTATAACGATAGAGCAGTGAATAGTAAATAGCATTATATAAAAAGCAACAGCAAGGGAAAGCCTTGAACTTTCACCCTTTACTAAATTCATTACAAGTTTCTGAAGTGGATTAAAATAGCACAGAAGGCACCTTTGATCCACTTTCAGTCACAGAAATGACCTTTGAATTTTATTGTGTTTACAATAATCTTCTATGCAGATGGTTGTGAACTTTAGCTAAATTAGTTTGACCTATTGCAAATAAAGAAAAATGATTTGCATTTAATGTTTCTTCATGGCAACTAAGGGCAAAATGAAGCCATGGAGCAGTATAGTTAGAAAACACTTAAACATTTTCTTTTATTCTACAACAGGAATATGCAAAATTCAACAGAGAAGAAGAAACTGGGAATTGAAGTGTGTCTGTCCTATACATCAGAACCTAGCCAATGAAAATACTACAGCAGGCTCCCTGCAGATCATATCTACAAATAGAAACTCCAACTGCAAGAAAATACTGAAGTCAGTTACATCACTAGTTCTTTTTCCTCATGCAAACCTTCATCTTATATATCTATCCAGGGTGCTCTTGAAATTAATTTTTCTGTTAAAACACAGTAAGGTCCTTTCTTTGCAAAGGTGACAGGAATGGTACGGAGTTACAGCCATATAGTGTAAATCACTTCTGGAAGTACAGTCAATACCTCTAAAACAGCAGTTTTGGAAGCTCTTTTCATGCTTGTAGTACACTGACACTGTTCCACTAACCAGTGCAAACTAGGACATGAAAATAATTTGCACTCCTTTCTCTTGAACACCATTCCCTACATCCACACACAGACAACCATCCAAAGACATATACTGACAGAATTAGATGTACTAACGAGGAGAAGGATTACTCTCTAACCATGCTGCTCCTACATCTTTCCCTGAAGGATCTTATGTCAGAGACCTGCTACTAAGTTAGACAGAGCTTTGGTTTCCTGAACTACAACATGCTTATTCCAGCCCCCATCACATCCTTCGCATTACTTTGCCTGTCATCACACAATCCTCAGAGGTGGAAGTCCCTGTCTGGATGCAGACAAATCTCCTTCCTCCTGCAGCACAGCTGTCACTGTCATCACAATTTACCATCCTAATGAGGCCCAGGATTTCTCTGTAAGTCAAATCACTTTTCAAGCTTCATTATAAACATACACACATACACATATGTGCAGACTGGTCTAATGATTACATATGCAAATGAATAAAGCTTTATTGACAATCAAATTGCTCTGTATAAACTGTCAAATAATCTCTAAGACCAAACATTTTTGAGATATTCATAGAGGAGACAGAAGATTTTTCAAGGCAGTCATCCCAAACTCTGCATCTACTGACCAATGAGTCCAGTTCAAAAAAAGACAGGGATCTCCCAGAGCAAGGCCAGCAGAGGGCCACAAAGACGGTTGAGGGCCCGAAGCACCTCCTGTATGAGGAAAGGCTGAGAGACTGCAACTGCGCAGCCAAGAGAAGACTGAAAGGGGATCTCTTTACTGTGTACAAATATCTTAAGTTCAGGAGTCAAGCCGATGGGAGTGAATTCTTTTCAATGGAATGCAGCAATAGAACAAGGGGCAACAGGCAGAAACTAGAACACAGGATGTTCTGAAGGTATTTTTCCATGCTAAAGGAAGGAAAAATACCTTCAGAATGACAGCGCACAGGAACAGGCTGCCAAGAGAGGTTGTAAAGATTCCTTTTCTGGAGATATTCAAGACCCATCTGGACACCTGCTGGTGTGATCTGCTGTAGAGAATTTGCTTTAGAAGGTAGTTGTTCCCAGTGGTCTCCAGAAATCCCTTCCAACCCCTACAATTATGAAATTCAAAATTACGTATTTGGAAAAGCATTTTGCATCTGTAATCCTCTTTCAATTCTCTACTTAAACACACATGTGAACCAGCTGATTATAAATCCAAGTACATACACATATACATTAAATACACAATATCAATAGCAACTAGCATACTGTCATAATTAAAACATATACCTCAACTGTTAAAAATCTTTTGGAAGCAATGAACACAGCTGTCAGATTAAATCTTCTGAAATGTTTTCTAAGTCAAAGCAGTTTGATCACTTTGTTCCACATCATAAACTTAAAGTTTTCTGAAAGCAGGAGTAAGAAAATGTATCACTGACACTATATTGCTGCTATACCCTAAGTGATTTGTGGAAGCACTAAATGCTATTGTCTTTACAATGCACATTCCTCAGTATCAGGTGTTTTAGATCTGTTCTGAAGAGTCTGAACTGCTGTTATGTGTGCAGGTTGCTGTTCTCTGCTATTCACAGAATCTGTAAACATTCCCAAAGTTAGGGAACAAACAACTCTTTTCTTATCAAAAGATGCAGGGAGAATGTATGCAAGACAATGTTTTATTCTGTGCTCAGCATGGTATGCTTCTAGGTGTACAAAGAAAAAAATATTTGCTCAGTTTTAATTAACAGGCATTATTCTAGGGCTAATACTAAGGAAGACAGGCATTTGAAACGTAACCTCACTTAGAGAATTAAAAAAAAAAAATGCACAGGGCAGTAAAACAAGCTCAGTTAGAAATATATTTATGTCACAAGAAAAAAAAAAAAGTAATAACATTTTATTACTGTTTTCCTGTTCCTGCCCCATAATTATTGGCTATCAAGAGTGCAGTTCTTCAGTTGCCCTCTTACACTGTGTCTGACATGGATGGAGATAACTTTTTAAAAGCTATCCATATGGCACTGTGTTTGGGATTTGTGACTGAAATAGTGTTAACAATGTATTGCTGTTTGAGTCATTGCTGAGCAGTGTTTTTACAGTGTCAAAGTTTTCTCTTTTTCTCATTCTACCTCCCTTCCTACCCCCTAGCAAGGAGATAGGCAGCCTGAGCTGGACAAAGAAGTATTCCATATCAGATAACATCCCCCTAAGCATTAAAAACAGGGACTTCTAGTGTAGCCTCTGCATGTAGACTGGTTGGTTATTAGTCTGCTTGTGGGAGATGAAGAGCTATTGTCTTCGCATCACTTCTTTTCCTTTCATTTATTAAACTGTCTTTGTCTTGACAATGAATTCCATTGCTTTTTCTATTATCAGTCTCTCTTGCTGTCGCACTGGGGTGACAAATGAGCAAGTGGTAGGGTGGCTGTTTGGCTGGTGACCAGGGGCAACCCATCACAACTCATTTTTTAGGAGAATGAAAACTGGAGTGTAGTGTGAGTAACAGAGGAAGTTGGAAGAGGAAAGAAGATAAGTATGAAAGGATTTTTACAAAAATTACAGAAGCATTAATCAGTAAGATGTTATAACATAAAAAAAAGATCAATGTTAATGGTATCACCTTTATTCAGTGAAGCCTGACATTCTTCAAACATTCTTCTCAAGCCTCTTAGTTTTACTTCTGATTTGCCTTACTTATTAAAAGACAAGTCTGCCTTTCTTCTTTACTTCCTGAACACAAGAGAAGAGGGAGCAATATACACAATTAAATTGCTTACCTCATGGTATTTTTCCACATTAAAAATAAAAAAAATCAGCAGCAATGTTTAGATTCTACAAGTCTTTTTCTTTTTCTTTTTTTTTAAACTATCCAGCAATACACTAATCTGTATATTTTAAAAGGAGAAACTCACTATTAAGATACAGCAATTAACACCACGAAATTAAAAGTTTGCATTTGAATGAAGTCCAGCACTCGATTCCAGATTGAACAGGCAAAAACTGCACCTGTCATGTGTACTTTTATGCCTACAAAATGAACAGGGAATGGCTATTCAAATGTTTTGATTATACAGGCAAAAATGAGGTATTTCAAAATTGACAAAGAGAAGGAAGTCTGCATTTATGGTTAAAAGGTGCTCCGAAGACAAAAAGCAAATTTTAGAGGAAAAAGTAAGGAAAAAGTGGAAGCCATTGCCTGAAAATATTATGGACTCAGGAGCACTCACAGGGAGCCCACATTTGAAACAGTCAACAATCAGACATATATCAAGCACATTTAGCTCTTCTGAGGCTCATAAATTACTAGCTTTTACTTATTACAATGTGTGAGGGAAGAATAAAGTATAGCGTACAACAAGTTTAAAACTAGACAGTGAAGGCTGGTACAACTTCTCAGTAAGTAGAAGAAAAAAGATCATTTTTTCCAAGGATTCTAGAAAACATATGTTGAAAAATATTTTTCCCACATAATGGCTTCTTTTTATCCTGAATAAATCAAACACTTAAATGGGGAAGAAGGATGCCTTTTTCTCTCAACCACACTGACTGAATATGCAGTAAAAAAACTGCACTATGTATGCAGAAAAAGTAACTGTCTAAAGTCTTAAAGATAAATGAGCTAGATTCTCTGAAGATAACACGGACAGCTGCATCATTTTTGCATTTCATAATGAGCTAATATGAAGAAGAACTCTATATTTATACCACTATTTGTAAAATAAAGCTACTTGTTACAACTTCTATTGCACTAAGACATTTACAACAAAAAAAATGGCTAATGATAAGAGTTTTCAAAGACATAAAAACTTTTATTGTTTTATGCTGAATGGAGATATCTATAAATACATCCTAATTAATAGTTATAAAAATAAAGCATTATTTTTGCTAAAGCTTATGGGATGCTACGTGAAATAATTCCATTTGCATTCTGTTTTAAAACACAACTCTACATATGCTTTCATTGCAACTATAGCAAAGACCACAAGACTTAAAGAAAGCACAGTCAGTAATGTCTTGATACTCACAAAAGGCTTAACTCAATAGTCACCTTTCAAGGCTTTATTTTAAGCCCCTTATGACTTAATCAAGCACAGCTATTTGGACTTTTTTCATTTCAGTTTCCACAGAAGAGATTTTAAAAATAAACTACATTTAAACTGACAAAAAAATAGCTGATGTATTTTCAATAGGGTCATAAGATAACCAGTGGAAAACTGGTTTTATTCATCCTATGGAAAACATTCCTCCTTTCTGGGCAAGTTATACATCCTAGACTTCAATCCTACAAAGATTTTGCAGATGTGTCAGCTTTACAGCTGTATTTATTCTAAGACTTTGTGTTACACCAGAGAAGTTTAGAAGTTGTAACATCTCATGACAATTGCACCTGAATCATATCAGCAGAAAAAAATTTAACACATGTATTTTAGGTTTGGGCTCCTTGCATCCTCAATTCCACTCCATTCCCCAGATAAGAAATGACAAGCAGAGAGATGGTCTGCCCTGAACAATCAAAACTGCCTTCTGTATGATGTCAAGAAGTGAAAATGCAGCAGCTCATAATATGAACTTACAAACAGGGAAGGATAGGAAGGAATAGAAGGTTGAGAGACACCTAGGGGATCAATGTCATAAGGGACTTTAAGAGGACAGTAGGAGAGATGAGAGAAGGAAGGAAAAGCAAGAAAAGAAAATCAAACAAAATTTTATTTGCAGCTAACTATATGTTAGTTTATGGCTAGGCTAAGCCATAAACTCCATATGCTTAATGGCTCTGAAAGTAACTGCTGACCAAATTTTCATTACACAGATCTGAATACAACTGCTTCACAAGAGCAAGCAGAGTTCCACTTAACTCCAGAACAGGGGGGACCACAAAGCACCACTGTTCTACTTCCACTTGTCACTCTGTCACTTACCTGGCTGCTCAGCTGTATCAGTCACTCAGCTGTAGTCAGACAAGGCTCACAGAGGTGTGGTGAGCCATTCAGCTAATCTAATGGCAGATAAAAATGAAGCCTCAGAAGTCACAGAAAAGGTGCCTTCTAACTCATAGTTCCAGCTGCACAGTCTATACAGAACATGAGATACAATCAAGACATAAAAACAAACAATCAAAAAAAAAACCACTAAATCTTAATTAACAGATTGGTTCCAATAAGATAGAGAAGGCTATTTTTTTCCTTCTTCTAATAGTGTGTATACTTTATTAGCTGCATTGCAAGATCAGCCCATTTCACTGCAAATCCAGTCAGGCAGATGGTAGTTCATATAGTTGCTTATGTGCTCGTATAGTTGTTCATGTTTGCATCATCCTGGCATTCTTACCTTTTTTTTTTTTTCTTATAATGAAATCTGACAAGCAGCTGTTTAAATTCTAGCAGATATGTCAAGCAAGTGATATTTAAGCTTACGTTGCACTGGAAATTAATCAGTTATCTTTAGGAATTTTCTTTCATTTCCCTTTCCAAATGCTACTCAGATGTAACAGACTCCAGTCCACCTAGAGTCTTGCTTAATTCTGACAGGAAAAGCATGTGTTGACACTGACACAGAGTGAATTTAAGAAAATATTTCACTGGTCAATAACCAAACCCAGAAAATCAACACTTTGCATTCTACCACACAACCTCCCCTCAATTTCCTCTTCTCTAGGCTGAAGAAACCAAAGGACCTCAGCTGGTCATCATATGTCTTGCCTTCTCACCATCTTCATAGCTCTTCACTGGATGTACTCTCATGGCTTTATGCCTTTTTTTTATTGTGGTTCTCAAAATTGCACCAGTTTTTAGGCACCAACACACAGAAAAACACCATCTCTTCCCCAGAAAGTAATGCTGGACCTGATGCATCCCAGAGTACAGTCAGCCCTTTTGGTTGCCAGGGCACATTGTTGAGTCATATTCATCTTGCCATCAACTAGAAGCCCCAAATCCCTTTTCCATAGAGCTGTTCTCTGGCCTCTCACCCCCCAGTCTCTCAGGTTGTCCTGTTCCAGGTACAGCATCCAGCACTTGCTCTAGTTAAACTTCATGTGTTTGGTGATTCTCAGCCATCCAACTTTTTAAGATCTCTCCACAAGGCCTCTTTTACCCTTAAGGGAATCAACAGTTCCTCCCAATTTAGTTTTGTCTCCAAACTTATTTAGTTTAGGTTCAAGCACTTTATTCAAGTCATTGATAAAAACACTAAAGAGAACTGGCCCTAAAATAGAACCGGCCCTAGTATAGTACCCTGCAGAATCTCATTAACAAATGGTGGCCAGTCATCTTCTGCATCCTCCTGAGACAGACCTGGCCAGCAGGTCGACGGAGGTGATCCTCCCCCTCTACTCTGCCCTGGTAAGGCAGCATCTGGAGTACTGTGTCCAGTTCTGGGCTTTCTAGTACAAAAAAGACAGGGACCCCTTGGAAAGAGTCCAGCGGAGAGCCACAAAGATGGTGAAGGGCCTGGAGCATCTCCCCTATGAAGAAAGGCTGAGTGAACCGGGTCTGTTTAGCCTTGAGAAGAGAAGACTGAGAGGGGACCTGATCCAGGTCTATAAATATTTAAGGTGCTGGGGGCAGAGTGGCAAGGCCAGACTGTTTTCAGCAGTGTGTGGAGACAGGACAAGGGGAAACGGCCAGAAACTGGAGCATAGGAAGTTCCACACAAATGTGCACAAGAACTTCTGTACGGTGAGGGTGACGGAGCACTGGAACAGGCTGCCCAGGGAGGCTGTGGAGTCTCCTTCTCTGGAGATATTCAAGACCCACCTGGATGCCTACTTGTGCGACCTGGTGTAGGGAACCTGCTTTGGCAGGGGGGTTGGACTTGATGATCTCTGGAGGTCCCTTCCAACCCCTATGATTCTGTGATTCTGTGAGTTCAGACCATATGAATTTTCTCCTGACAGCATCTCCGCAGTCCTCCCATGTTGTCTGACCTCACTTTCTGTGGTCATACCACTTTCTTCTTAAATTCTACTTAAATTCTGGAAGATCACTTCTCAGCTAGGTTGATCTTCTGCTCTACCTACTTCCTTCCAGTATTTTGGAATGATCTATTCCTGTGCGATGTGGGGTTGGGGAGAAGAATTAAAAAGTCACCCTTAGCTTCACTTCCCAACAGATAAGCAAGCTGCCAAGTAGAGCCTTTCTGGATCAGTTTGGTATTTACAGACCCCAAATCTGCTTGACTTCATTTAAAATTTTCCACATGATCATTGTCAGGTCAATGTGGGCTAACCTCAGGTCTGTGAGCAAAGCTTCTCTGTTATCAAAATTAAAATAAATTAAAAGAACACAACCAAACCCTACAAATCTCAATACAGCACCAAAAAAGTATGTTGCCACAGACCAGAGAATAAAAAAAGCAGAACAATAAGCTAAAGATACATATTGCTTTGAAAAATAAGAGGATTGCTGCAATCCCCATGAAGACTACAATTTCACAGCAGTGTTTGCAATCCCTCTGGGTATTTGATGGGTAGGAACTGTTTTAGCCATCATGCAATTTGTTCCAATGAGTCCACTGGTGTTTTACCACACACCTTCCAAAAGATTATAGAAAAGAAAAATACACATCACACCAGCATTATGCACACAAGTCAGGGAAGTGGCATGACTACCAAAATAGCTCAGCTATTCTGAAACTTGTTTAGCTCTGTCAGTAGTTTTGCTTTCCCAGTCACAGAATTCTGTATCCACACAAGGACCTCCAGTATCATTCCTCATTCCTCTTACCTTTTATCCATCATTCTCATGCAACTGTGCTGACACTTGACATTGTGCTATCCCAAACAATATTTCAGGTTAATAAGATACAGGTACTGGCAAGTATATTAAGTGGCCCAATTACAAGCTTCTAGCTTCAAAGAAGGGCAATAAAGCTGGTGAGGTGTCTGGAGCACAGGCCTTATGAGGAGCGGCTAAAGGAGCTGGGATTGTTCAGTCAGGAGAAGAGGAGGCTCAGGGGAGACCTTATTGCACTCTATAACTACCTGAAGGAAGGTTACAGTGAGCTGGGGGTCAGCCTCTTCTCTTGTGTAACTAGTGATAGAACCAGAGGGAATGGCTTCAAGCTGCACCAGGGGAGATTTAAGCTGGATGTTAGGAAATACTACTTTTCTGAAAGATGATCAGGCACTGGAATGGACTGCCCAGGGAGATGGTGGACTCACCGACCCTGGAGGTGTTCAAGAACGTTTGGATTTTGTGTTGAGGAACATGGTTTAGTGAGTACTATTGGTGATAGGTGGATGGTTGGACTGGATGATCTTGAAGGTCTTTTCCAACCTTGGTGATTCTGTGATTCTATTGATGTGACTTAGATTTTAGAGTACAAGTTATTTTCCTCCTTGCAGAATAGCTAGAAGTATAAAGCTTGCAAACAGAAAAGCCACGAAAGAATAAGGGAAAGTACGAACAAGAAATACTGAATTCACCAAAATAGCAGTTTTAGTTAAAAATACGGGGTTCTCAAAAAGAAAGTTTTATTTTAATATTTTATTTCAGAGATTGCCTCAATATTACTCCCTAGGTCTCAGGGATTAATATTTCAGACAAAAACATTTTTCACTTCCTTTTACTTTTCCCCCCAACTCATGAAATTTCAAGTCAGCATATTCAGTTGGCTAGTCCACTTTTATTGCTGTTATTGTTGTTGTTGTTTTTATCTTTTTCCCTGGTTATCGTACAGAAATATTTGCAATCTCAACCTTTTATTACATCTTCCAGATGAACTTTCTGGCTGAAGATTCTCTAACTCCGCAGTGAAGCCCAGCACCTGAACTGACATGAGATAATTCCCAGCACCTCTGATAGCCCTCTTGAAAAATATAATAGCTTACAGCAATTATTTCCTCTTAATATATTACTTTCACATTTCTCATAATTACACTAGTCATCCATCAATTTAGACTTTACTATAATAACCACCAGAATTCTTTAGCTTGGATATTCAGCCTACTGCAACACTTATATAAGGATTTAACACAAGGGTTTTATGGCATTTTGAAACCGACAATCTTTTTCCTTCAGTACTGCTATTTCAACTAGGTTTCAGCAGTTGAAATTCTGAACCAAGTGACTGCATACATTCTCTTTCTCTTACAAAAAAGAGATCTGACTAATTGAAGAGCTTTTTAAGAATGACTGCTATGAAGCCTTTAAACCTGAAATGTTCATCAAGAAAGTATTGGGTTTTTTAATCTGATGAGATAGCTCTTTTCCTTCTGGCTTGTTGAAGAGTTGCTTAGTCATCACTAAGTAATTAATTTTGCAGTAAGTTACAGCATTTCATTCAAAATTTCTTTGTCCTCTATACATAAAAGTGCCTCCTGATTTAGAAAATCGTATCAAGCAGCTAATATATTCCATAAAGCCTATTTATGAATATACATCTCTGTCATTTCAATTGAACAAAGATTTTACTCTGCAATTTAATCAGACAATCTTCTTTCAGAAAAGTCTAGTCACATTTCGCATTTACCTATTTTGACAGAGAAGGGGTTGAAATAGATTTTTATTTTCATATCTGTTTTGGACAAAAAGCACACCCACCATACTGCCCTTTACAGAAAGCTACATGCCAAATGCATCCCTTCCAATTTCAAGTGAATCATATATCAGTGTCAGAAAGCCACAGTATCTGAGACTCGTTCGTATCTGGAAAAAAATTATAGGAGAACTGGAGTTAAACCTGAACCTGGATAGAATACTTGGCTCAGATCATATATATCAGAGGAGACTGCTGAGTACTGAAGGTTAGGATGGAAGTATCTTGATCCTCTCCTAGCCGTCTACTGAACATTTTATTTGACCCAAATACATTTTATGTCAGTATATTTAAGAACATTTGCAGATACAGACTGGATCTAAATGTAGGCCCCAAAGTTGGAAGCTTTGTAGTAAAAGAGTGCTCGACCTGTATGTAGTCTAACCCAGCATTACACAGACCAGAGCAGGTCAGTTTGAAAACCACAGAAAGTCATCAGCTCCTTTGTTCTGCTATACTAGTCAAAACCCAGAAAGAGAGGGGAAAAATAGGTATCAGCAGGCTGACAGGCTTGTCAGAGTAACTTACAGAACAAAGAATTAGCTGCATGCAGCAATTAGGAACCTATAAAACGCAAGTGGTGAGGACAGAAAATGAAACACAAGAAAGATGGTCTTAACATCAAGAAATACCGCTTTCAGAAAGAGCTGAGGAGTCACCAAAATGACCAGACTTTACTTTCAGCCTTAGTTTATTTTTAAAGGATGCTAAGTATATCTACTGTATCTTACAGAGTTTGATAATAAAAATCAAAGCTGAAAATCCAATGTGCCTTCTCTGTATGGATTTCTCTAAGCAACAACTGGTGAGAACTTCAAGAGCTACTGGATGTTACAGGGGTTAGCACTGGTTTCTGCTCCCTCGAATGGCAATCCAGTCTAGCAGTCTCCAATTTACTTATAACATCTTTGACTGGGTGTTGGTCTAGACATTACACTACCAGAAAAGTAAATAAACAGCTTTTCCCAACTTTCTCAAAAAAAAGTTATTTTATTCAAGGAATAAAAACAAAATCTGAGTTCAGTTGCAGATTTCCTCATGCTGCTACTGTTTGATTGTTCCAGAAGAAACTTTGTATCCTTTACAAGCACAATTATATTTCTTTTAGTTACAGATTATCATAAATATACCTAAATGTGTCTACAAGGAAGCAAGTATACCTAGAAAATAATATAGCTTGTAATACTATTCAACAGAGCAACATGTATTTTGCTGAGAAAAAAATAAATTGCTTTCAATTTCATTAACATGTAATTTAAAAGGAAATATTTTCCACTAAAATATTCCCTCAATCAAAAATGATTGATTTGAATGCACAAGAGTACTGCTGTTTTCCTCATTTTTTGAGCAGTAGGAGTGTAGTCTATTTGAAATGAGGTGGTTCTGGAGGCTTGTTTTAAGAGGCAAATAAAGCTCTCAGAACAGGGTAGAAGAATTACAGAATTAGACAGATCTATATAATCTGTCTGATTCAAGATTGCACCTGTTAAAGTTGGATATTTTAACCTTGCCTCATATAATTTAGAAACCACAAATCTGTTTTTGTACCCATCATTAAGGGTTGCCAGTGACTATTGAATATGCTGGGGGAAGAGGGTGGCCATTAGTATTCCATGAGTGCTGATGGGTGCCTGCAACAATATGATTAGCAGCCTCAGTAGATTGACCTAGGGTGCAAAACTATCAGTTCCTTATCTTGACATGAAAGCTAACTTAGAAGTATAGACTAGCATTTTAACCAGTAGGAAAGTGGATCACACTTAGTCAGAAGCACAGGGGATATCAAAAAGGCAGATTTCTATCTCCTAGTACCCATTTTCTCAGACTAATCTAGGCTGAATTTATAAAACTTACTTTATACTAAAAGAAAGATACTTTAAGGGAAATCTGCCAGTCTACAAAGTACTAATCCTAACAAATCTATTCAAAAGCAACAGGTGCTGTTTAAGTACTGGATAACTAGCAAGAAACAAGTTCTTCATTGTTTAATACAGTTTTTTTTGTTGTTGTTTAGCTGGTTGTTTTTTCTCCAGTTAGATGTCCTCAGCTCCTATATTCACATTATGTTTCAAGTTTGCTTCTCTCAGAAGTCAGCCTAGCTTAAAAGTATCCAGCACCTCACCAATAGACAACAATAGAAGAGCAAGAAAGTAGTCATACTCTTATGCTTCGTATTTCCTTGCACTGATGCCAATTAAACAGGAAGTCACTACAAAAAGCTGTGCTACTTCCATGGAGAAGGAAAGTTATGCGCATCAAAACACTTGAAAGTAAAATCCAGTAGATCAGACTGTGAAACTAGTATTTACTCTAACTGCAGGTGGTTTAAAATTATAGGTTTTAAAGCTATCATTTGGAAACAAAGCAGAGACTACTATCTTTGTTTTGCATCAAAGAGTTTTATAGGACTGACATGTCATCAGTAAGTAAAGAATGTTTGCTTTAAAGCATATTGAATTTAAAATACAAAGCAGCCTGCAAATTGTAGAGGAGGGACGAAAAGTACGTGAAGCCACATTAGGCACCTCATGATTTTATATTTGAAATACAACTGCTGGCATTTAGAACTGTATTTCTACTTTTATAAATATTGATTTCTTTTTATTTCTACTCATATATATGCTTGCTTGTACAGAGCATGGTCAAGCTCCAGGGATTTAAAAAAAAGTAGTAAAAAGAAGAAAAAAGCCACAGAACAACAATAAAAAAACTTAAAAGCTCTCATCTAAAATAAGAAGTCCAGGATGCATTCAGAATTCTAACAGTAGCAACTGAGAAACAGATAACGCAAAAGGCATACCACAAATCCCAGGATGAAGTAATGAAAACATGTGTTTCAACAATATTACAAGAAAAAAAATAGCTTTAAATCAGAAACGCTCTTTTACAAAGTCAATCTATTTAAGAACAATGCTATTTGTTCATCCTGACTTGTTCAGACTGCATACTTTGGTTGACCGTATCCTTATGTATTCTTCACATGCTTTTACACCTAACATCAATTCTAAATATTCTAACAATCTGTTAGAAACAAATAAGACAAGCACAAAAACATAAGTTTCCTTTCTTGTTGAATGACGCACAATGAACTCTGATAGCACATTTCTGCCAAGAAACTTGGGAAAGCCTTGGTTTGGCTTTATTTTTAATGAGAGTTTTGCTTCTCACAGTTTTGTGACTCGTATTTAAATTTAGAGTTTTAGAACTTCCTGACGAGTTTTTCAGGAACTTTGTCCCAGCTATTCCAGTGATAATTTAATGACAATAAAGTTATCTTGAGTACTGAAAAGGAAGTGGAAGCTCTTAGTCAATTCAGTAAAATTCAAGGCAGTTATCAAATGCGTATTTTAGCCTCCATCTACTGTATAGCTTAAAGATTTCTCAATGCTATGCAATAAGCAGAGATCTAGCATAAAAGACTGATGTTTTATTCATACCATGGAGAATCTTATACAAACTGAAATATCCACCAGCAAAGAGACCATCAATTGTGTCCCACACTAATAGACCACTGTACACTACTAATCAGCCTAATTTAAATCAAAACTTTTAGGAATTGAATGAAATATTAAATAAAGAGTAAGATTTAAATTCAGAATCAGTATACATGTTTTTTAATGAGTGAATGGCTACAAAAAACATGGATTGGTAATATTAAAAGAGAAAGTAAAGTAGGTGGGCAGCATGGAGGATGAAAGATAAACTTTTGATTTCACACAATATGTCTACTCCTAATTTTGCAACAATTTTGTTCCTCTAAAACATTTTAATACATCAGTGTAAAATTTAATAGAAATTATGCAATTTTCAATACACTATGTGTTATGTAATATCTGATGCCATGTGGTTATAGATGGAATAGACAAAATTCTGTTTTACATCAATATTAAATTAAAAATCTACATTCAGTGTATAAGACAAAGCCACCATAAAATAAATATTTCACGCAACAAAAGCGCTTCATTCCTAAAGAAGGAAATTGAATTAAATCAGACAGATGAACATACTAAACTGGCCCAACACACACCACTTTTTTCACAATAATTACAGATCTGAATTGATCCCTCAGATATTCTACTATGTCACCTCTTACTTGTCAGGCAGTAGGGAGCAGCACAAACAAAAACCCCATATCGTCAGGGCAAGCATTTCAATATTTTAGTATTTTAACTATCAGAGAACTATTATCACAGAGTTGTCTTGAATTTCCACCTTTCTTACAAGCAACAAATCCTCAAAAGTGGATAGCAGTCATGCCCTGCCTTTGGAAGCCTTTTCCAAAGTAAGAGAGGTATAGCTTACTTATTTAGAGGATGGTATGTTTGACAATTTCTATTGTCAGTTTTTCCTCCGGCTGACATCTGATGCAACAAACTACAAGCGTTATATTCCTCTAAAATTGAGAGCTAATATGTAAAACAAATTACAGAATGTTTATGCAATCCCAATACAGTTCAGTCCAGTCATTTATATCTCATAGCTATAATAACCTTCCTCGCAGTACTGAGAATCGTCATCTGTCATCTAGAAATGACAAACCATTCTTTAAGAATATTTATTATCAGCAAGTAACATCATACACATTTTTCAAGTACAGTCTCTCTATACATCTTACTCAGTTGAGTTCACACTTCTTTATCAATTACCCTTGTACTAGACATTGCATGAAAAGTAGAAGATGAATGGAAGTAGTAAAACCAAATTCTACAAACTAGACACATAGTACAGCACTCTGATGAATACCAATAAACGGATAAGCACATTATTTACTTCGGAAGTTAACAATAGCATTAGAGTAGCTTGACCAAATAGCCACATGACATTAACCCACATTTAAAACATGCTGGCAGGGGCATCCTTCTGGAATGAAGTGGATTGCTTTTTGGAATAAGTAATATTCATTTAGTTCTAATGCTTCTCAAGGAGTTGTATCGCTGGAGGATATACTGGAAGTGAAGCCTTCATAATTTCAGTTGGTTCATCAGAAATAAGTTGTAACATGAATTGAAGATTTATTCCTAGAAATAACAGTAACACAGACATAAACACAGATCAACAACAAGTAGGATCTGAGACTCTGTACTTTTTTTTAAATCATGTTAAAACATCATCTATTCTGTGGGTCAAATTGAGATCTCAAAACTCAGTTTTGTACTGTGTTATTATGGAAACTCACACACAGACACATTAATCAAGAAACCTAGCACTATGACCAAGCTATTCATTGAGCATGCCTACTCATGTATGGTGTTTAAACTACCAGGATGTGAATTCATCCATTCTGGAAGGCAATGTTAAACCCAGGCATCACTTTTTGCTCCTTCTGCTTTGCTGTTAAAATGTTTCTCAGATATCCTAGATTCTTAATCTCAGGGGACTGCCACATGAAAAATAAACTTGTCTAAGGGAAAGAAAAGCTTCAGCAACTCTAAAGCATTTGCTCTCACTTTTCATCCTGTTAGCCACTACTAACATTGCCTTGATAATTACTAATGTCACTGAAAACTCCAGTCTTTAGATAAGAAATTTTTATACCTACTACCCAGAATAACACAGAAGTGATGGAATTACTGGTCAAGACATAACAAGTTAAAATAAAAGACAACTTGAAAATAATGTATTTAAATATTCTGGAAAATAATTCCAGAATGAATATGTTAATCAAAAGTTTTTAAGATAAAATGATAATGGAAATAAAGAGGACTAATTGGATTCTCTCCAAAAACAAGAACTTATATGCTCTCATGTACAACCCACACTCTTCAGTGGGAAGACTGCCAGGCACAGGGGGATAGTATAAGGAATTTTGACTTTGATAGGACAGGATTATATACTTTTGAGAATGGTCATGCATAGAAAAGACTGGAACCAGGAGGAACAGAGGGGAGGGCCATATGCTACTGTTATCAGGCTGGGAGCAGGTGGCATAGGCAGAAATAATCAAAATGGCCAAAAAAAAGTTCTCTGCCAAGTCATCTGTTTTATTACACACTTTATTTAAAAAAGTGTCTAAGCTTCAAAACTTTCCCACCTGCTTACAATTCACTCTTTAAGCCTCTCCTATTGTTTAGAGGCTATTCAAGATGATGAAACCATCTTCATATATATTTCAAATTATAACATCTTTGCTACAGGGATGTCCGGTTGAAGTACAAATCAACTGCTCTATGCTTCCACACCAAGCCAGCTGCAGCTGTCACTCTCATCTTAACTCTATGCATTGCACAGCTCCTTCCAGCTCTCTGCCATCTCTGAGCTCTGCTACTTAGGAATTCCAGGTTTAAGACTCTGAATTAGTGGATTTTTCTAGCCATAGGATTTTTAAAAATGAGTTTATCTAAAAATGGCATAGATTAACATAAAATTATATTCCCATTCCTTCATCCCCAACATTTGCTTGCCTTTGGGGAAAATTCAGAAAACTAATAAAAGTTTAATATTTTTCTCCCATTGCCTTGAAATATCAGTTAAAGAAGATATATCGATATAATAGAAAGTGAAAGTATTTTAAAATAATGCCTCTGGGTAAATGCTCTAGTAGAGTTTCAGCACAGCTCACCTTTCCATAGTTTCACTGGAACTTCACAGTATAGTAAGATATCAAACAGCACAGTACCAACAGCCATTCAAACCAGTTATCTGCAGAAACACTAATGATGTTGTAAGCAAGATAGCCTGTCACTAAAATATGATCAGATCTGGTCAGGTATTTGATTATGCACTAGTTTTCCCTTCTAGTCACTCTACTTGCAGGACCTAAACAGCATTTCAACATCTTGCAGCTCATATTGGAAAGACAGCAATATAGTGATTGATTAGCATTGGTGTTGTCCTCAGAAGCTATTTTAGGATGCTTTCCCAAATGAGCACATTGTCATTCATCAGAAAGTCAAGAGCAAATATTATTAGCACACTTTATACTGCCTTGCTGTTATAACTTCTAACATTATTCCATTAGGATTTTGAGGAAGTTTCATGTATAAATGAATATTAAAGCCTATTTCTCTTTGGGGTGATTGTTGTCTGAAATAAAAATACTTTGTGATACAGAGATGGAAATACAATCTTTTCTGTAGCATTTCACATTTACATCAGAACGTTTGTATATTGCCTCCTACATGTGAGCTAGATCCTAATCTAACAAAAAGAAAAAGCATAGCGTTTTTGTTACAAATTATCTTTTTGTACAATTTATCATGCTTCCATCTTCTCATGATATTAAGTTGAGGAACTGAATTGATGAAAGCATAAGATTTTGAATGAAATTTTTTTAAAAAACAAAGAGTTAAACAAAAAAAGATGGTGTTGGTTTGTACAGTGAAAGCAATGACTCTAAAAATGAGCTTATTGGAATAGTATGCAGATCTTATTTTTTAAAAAATTCTCATTGTCTCCTCTACTGGTATTTAGTACTTTATTAACTACCAGTTTCCTCAAGCATAGAAGATACATTGCATCAACTCACAGAGCGTTCACAGTAGCATTCCTATACTCTGGGATGAAAGGAAAACTACTTTTGACCTTCTGGAAACCCAAACGCCAGCACAGTAAACCTCACTCATGTCAGCATAATTCCTGGTGTTTTACTTCCCATAAACATCTTTTGAACAATCCAAGAAAAATCTCTGGTACAGACTGTAATAGGATATTATGCCCAATAGTAGTTAATTGTGTAAGTAATATAAAACTGTCCTGTATCCTGCATGGTCTGTGCAAGGCACAATGACCTGCTTGGGTAACTAGAGCAACTTATAGTTACATTCATTCCAACCATTAAGTACTTTTGACAGAACAGCTCAACAAGAAGGAAAAGAAAGCTAAGATCGAGGCATAATTGTGATCAAATAGCAGTGCACCTCAGCATCTTCATCTGGCACAAGCCTAGCTACAGTGACGTTAACAGCTATTAGAGGAGAAGTCCATATATTTTGGCAAAATAAAAACTATTACAGCAAATACTGTACTTACATGACTGTTTATTTTGCCATTCTCTTCAGACAAAGTTCAAGTTGTATTTTGCATGAGCATTCACTGCATTTTGGACTCTTCAGTATTCCAAGGTGATCCATACCATGTAATAACATATTCCATAACACTGTATTCATAAGCTTGCTGTACTAAGCAAGGTGCAAGCGTAGCATTCAGCTTTTATGCAAATTCCCTCTTAAGCAGACAAACATCTTACTCATTCTTTATTTAACTGAAAGATTAATATAGTCATGTATCACATGTAAGTTCATTAATTGCTTTAAATTTGTCATGTGTGATATGGTGACAGGAAAACATCTTTTCCAATACTATTGGTAGGAATTACATTTAGCACTACTTATATTTTGACAATCACACAAGCACCAGTAAGGCATACAAATACATGTACCTACTACTTGGGGATGATGAGGGTACTGCAGGCAGAGTCATACGTTACAGTACATCATCTACTTTCAGTTGAAACACACTGAAAACCTAGAAAAGTCATTTTGTATTTGGATCCAAGTAAGCCTGAAAAGCATCAAGTTTGTAAACACTATCAAACTCTGCAATTTTGAACAGCATAAAATGACCCTGGAATGCCTAGGGAGAACTTCAGTCACTAGTATTCGTTCAAAATGCTCAGCTCTCATAGCCAGGGCTCCTGAAGGACAGAGCCAAATTATTTCTGCCCAGCTTCACATTTCATAGGAATCATGTTTTATAGTTCCAATCTAAACTTGATTATATTTGTTGTTTGGCTGGATGTAACCTCACTGAAAATTGAGTTTTGATTTACCACAATCATTTTAACTAAGCACAACACTAAATGCAACCTGCAGTTCAGATGCAGATGGATTTAAGTGTGATACAATGACAGCTAGCATTGTGATGTTAAATCTGAAGTTAACTTCCTGTGTTGGTACACATTATTTTCCCCATATGCAAAAAACAAAAACAAAACAACAACAACAACAAAAAAAGCTACATTCTGACTTTTTCTTGCCATCCCAACCATTTCTGAACTTCAGCAGAAAAGTAAGCAACTTGTTCAGAGGTGTGTAAATCTGTTTTTCTAAGATGTTTGCTTATGTAAGCATACATTTGCTATGTGTAAGCTGCACAGAATATGTGTTCTGCAGTTGACAACTAATATAAAATAAATGTTATAATTTGTACTAGGACTGGAAGACTACTTTCTTTATTGTTAATTCTCTCTCATTTTTAATAAAATATATATATATATTTTTTGAACTTGCTCTTCATAGTATTTTGTAGTTGTTTATTCTTTTCTCTTGGGTTTTTTTGTTTTTTGTTTTTGGGTTTTTTTTTTTAAATGCTTACTATTCCCTGAAGGAATAACACTGCTTTAGCCATATTGTCCTAAACATCCCATACATACTTGAAATTATACCAATCTGTTCTACCAAATAGAAACATTCAAGAGTTGTAACTGTTTACTGAGATTCCAAACCATGGCGATTACAATCCACCACTTTAAACTGATAAATTAAGCACAGGAATGCCCCATCATCAGAAGTCTAGACTGTAGTGCAAAGACTTTGTATTGAAGAGCCCCAGTCAGGAGCTAAGAATTTGCACAGAGAATCTTTGTCCCAAAGATCTCACGGTCTGCATCTCACTGTTTATTTAGTGCCTCACTATCACTGACAAAGTCCTAAAAAACAGCTGTCAAATTTACAACTGCCATGCTATTTTTTGAATTAGTTGTTTCTCCCTTCACTATTCAACTAGTGCTACACAAGTTAGCAGTTCTCTAATTCACAGTGTAATTATTGTGCTAAGACATGGTTTTGAAATGTAAAGGCAATGAAGAGCCCTGCTTCATAAAGGCATCTTTTAGAAAGATTTGTTTCAGAGATACAGTTGAAAGGAGGGTACAAAAAAAATCTTGAATCCTCAAATATGTTAGTACATTTCATACCTAATTCAACTATAGCTATAATTAATCTTTCTATATTCAGAATTAATTCCCTATGTTCTGTGTGCCTATTAAAACTTGTCTTTAGTTTTATATATTATACTTGCCTCCCTCTTGAAATGGAAAGATTTATTACACTCACTTGTTGAAAGACTTTCACTGTTCAGGCTATTAGTTTGATTCATCCTCAAGTTTTTAAAGGTCAGCTGCAAACCCACAAACAACTTGACAAACAACCAACCTTTATAGATGAATATCAAATTTATGTGATATTATATCATTCTCATACTCTCGTAATTTCAGCAATCTAGTTCCTGGCATGTCATTTAAAGATACGAAGGTACTGAATTATTCGTGGATTCAAAGGACCAATAAATTGTTTAGAACTACCCTGCTTTCTTGGATATCTGTTCTCATTTAAATTATTTCAATTTCAAACAATCTAGTCAGAATTATACAATAACCAAAACCACAAATGCATTTGAGTGTTTCCTTATCAATTACATTAGCTCCAATAAGTTAGTTCAATAAAAGATGCTCAAATCTTTATACCTGTATGTTATCTAATATAACTTGCCCAAGGAGGTTGTGGGTGCCCCATCCTTGAAGGCATTCAAGACCAGGTTGGATGTGGCTCTGGGCAGCCTGGTCTAGTGGCTGATGACCCTCCAATGACATGGGGGGTTGAAACTAGATAATGTTTGAGGTCATTTTCAACCCAAGCCATTCTATGATTCTATGATAACTTATACTTTGATCATGTTTAGAAGCAATGAGAGTAGTGCAATTGCAGCATTATAACAGATAATTTTCCTTTACGTCTGTGTGCACATGCACATATACACAGACAAAAAATAAAAATGCTTTTTCCAAGCCAGCAGCCATTTAACACAACTATTGTTCTGTCAGTAGAATTGGTGATTAGTACCTCATACATATTAAAAATGTGGTAAAGAGAACCCCATCAGAATTTCAGCTTACATTTCATAGGAATTAAACTTTAATTTAGGAAGAAAATGATTGATAAGGAAGAAAAAAGGTAGCCTTGTGCCAGGTCTACATCTCTGGTCTGGTCCCAGTACATATTATTTGCTCTACTATTAGTAATCTATTCTGTGTTTTGAAGTATTTTCAATGGAAAGCAGTCTTTTTATATGTTGTCTGGGGAAAAGAAATGTAAAATGATTTTTCTTTGATATTTGAGAAGGCAGAAGTTGTAGAGTACATATATAGATATTTTCTAGAAAAAACCTCAGATTAAGAGCAAAAAAAAACATTATCTAAATATATCTTAACTCTTCCATGGGGATGGGATCAGTTGTATGATATTTGGGATATTTATAGTCAACAGCTTATTCATTATCACTCCTCTGTTTCAAAGTGAAGGGCTTTGTATCTGTACAATGATTGATTTTTTTTATAATACGTGTTTGTTTTTGTTTTCAGAAATCGCTTCTAAAACTGACTAGATTTTCAGTACTGCTTAATGGCCTATTTAACTCAGTCACTGTACACCTGTGGTTGACTAATTACTTTGCAATCCTTTAATATTCTTTTTTTTTTTTTCCTTTTAAATACCTCAAGTATTCCATCAGAAACATAATCAGAATTGTGTCATATGGAAGAAATAAACATAGGACTAGCCCTAAACTCTATCCACTGAAGATTTTAAACACTACAGAAGACCACAGTGGGAAATGCATCACCTCAAACTGAATCTTTTCAGTTATCCTTCATATAAAATAATTCATTAATCCTGAAATACTATAATGGAATTTCCTCAAAAATTCTTTAAAACCATTGCATGCATCTGTGACATTCTCATAGGTTTATAAGGTCTTGCAAGTGCTCTATTACATCCCAAAAAAGCTAGGATGTTATGAACCAAAAGGGAGAAGACTGAGAAAGGAATACAGCAAATGCATGCTATCACAGTCCACGTGTTTTCATTTCTGGGAATAAACAATTCAGTGTCAATTTTGACACATCATGAGGCTTTGATATGTTCCTTTAAATATCAGAAAGAGACTATCTTACCTAACATTACAAAAAAAAAATCAGTGCTAATTCCAAATAGAAGCCAAGATGAGCTAAACCCTTGGTCTAGCTATTACCATCTTAATATCTGGTAAGTTGATAGAGTTGGAGCTTCTTAATTATGTCACTGACCTGTTTTTTGTTCCAGTTTTAATTACTTATATCTTAAGGCCTTTTTTTCATCTATTTTCCAAATCATAATTGACTTTGCAACTTTAATGACTGTTTTTAAATCCTTTCACTTGTTTTTGTCAAAGATACTTATAACCTTGATTTCATATACATGCTAGGCTTCTCACCCAAAGTGCCTATCTCATTCTCCATCATAACAAGTTCAGCTTCAGATCAGCTTCTCATAGGAGATGCAGAGTAGCCATGGGGATGAAAAGAGTTAGTAGTGAATTACAAAGGCCTTAAGACAAAATGTAATATCTGCCAGAAATGGCAAGTTATTTTTGGCAATTTTTTTTTTCCACATTCAAGAGTTTACTTTCATATATTTTGACAAGAGACTACAAAAGGAAAAATTCTGATTAACTCCATAGGCAGGTCAGCTGGTTGATGCTCTTATTGCTTCTTTATAACAGGAAAAACGTCTATTGCTGGCCTTTCAAAATTAGCAAGTAGTGGAAGAATCCTTTTGGCAAGGTACTAAAGTTATTAATAACAAAAACATATCTTGAGGCTCAAGCCTATATGCGTTTGTATATCAAGCTTACTGCTGCCACAGAAATTGGCATTTCTAAGACAAAGCTGAATACAGACCATCACTCTCTTTGAGATCTTTCATTACTAGTCTCTCCAGTTCCATTCCTTCCAGGCTTTAAACAATTTTCAAAAGAACATTTTGATATGCTCCTTTGTCATATCCTAGAACAGCACAGTTACTATTGTAACTGCACCATACACCCATCTTTAAATAAAAACATACAAACAAGAACAATACAAAAACACTGTTAAGAAAAACAGTGTTAAGAATACAACTTTAAAACAAGGGGTAGTTTTGGAGCTCTATGCAGAGAAAACCGATTCAAGGAAGACACACACACACACCCATTGCCTGCAGATCGCTGCCACGGCACTGTCCTGCCTAATGCTGCAATTCCAATTCAATACTCCGCTCATCTTCCCTCACCCTTTTCTAGCAGACTAATAGAGCACTGCTGGCTCAGACACTTGCAAGTTATCATGATCTTAATGGATTATGCTGCTAAGCTGAAGTAGCCATCTGCCTGATGCTTTTAGCCTACTTCAGTTATGAGATAACACATTTCGTTTCATCTCCAGTGTTAAGAGCTAAATGTACAATAACATGACTTCACTCTGAAACTGGACTGTATTCTCTCTCAAATTGACAGGCAAAGCATGCACCCAACTAATGGATAGCAAAGGTTAGCTGAAGGGAGGAAACTTGTTAAGCCATTACCACTCAATCATGCTAATGAAAGCTTTAATCTAATATGTTTTTACAGTGTATCTGCACTGGTAAATGTCATTAAGAATTGCTTCATGAACAGCTACTCCTGCTCAGATGAGAAACAACAATCCATAAAACTGTGTAGTTCATTTGTGATGCTTGATAGATCATACAGTATTTTTTACATACAAGTTAGTCATACTTCATCTAGAATAAGCTAAATAGGCCTGAACAAAGACATACTATATTCAGATGTAGGCTACCCTCCTTTTTTGAATTATCTACTAATACATGGTGTAGAGCCTTGGTTGTAGTAGGTTGCTCAAGAAGTAATGCCTCCTATTTCTTTCCATGGAAACTACAACAGATACAAAGAGGGTACAAAGGAGTATACAAAATGGGTTCAATTTTACCTTCAGGGAGGAATTCAACAACACATCTTCACTCCATCTTCACTTCCACGTCAGCTGCCATTCTGTCAGAATGCCCCTCTGCCGCCATCTGTCACACAGCAACAAAATATAACTGGATATTGGTGGAAAGGTTTAGCTTCTACTGCCATTATCAACCCCTCCTCTGATGTCATGGGCTACATAATCAAACAGGAAATATTACTTTCAGAACAGCCATCACAGCTTGAGGATTTATTTAGTCTGGGGATCTCATTACAGAAGTAAAAATAAAAACTACACCTAGATTTATTGCAATTACTAGATTATTCCAGACTGACCTACTAAAATCAGAAAGTTTTTGGCTAGATCACAAAGACATGGGTGATCATTCAGTTTTCTAAACAAACAAACAAAAAAAACCCACAACAACACTACTGCTACTGCTGTCTTGTTGGTCCAAAAGACATTTCCTGTACATTAGAAGGAAACAATAAAGGTCCTAGATGTTTTTTTCCTACTCAGGGCGCCTTGATACAAAGCAAAAACAAAAAGTCACCTGCATCTCTTCATCTTTAATTAGTTCAGTATTTATTAATTTAATTAACTGTATATTGCAAATTACAGCAACAGCAATACCTTACATATTTTCCTTCTGAATAAGACACAAAAGTTCCAGAATCAGCTCACCATGCACTCCTAATCATTAAATCATAACAAAGGAACAGTGTACAGAGAAAGATGCTGTTATAGAGTAATCATTTAGCTCTTGCTTGTATGAAATCCTAAGAAGGATTTTGAGTTATTTATTCTTTTAGTTACACAACAAAGTGAATTTGTATTGTTCCATATCATAAAAATTTAATTTATAGATTACATTTCTTATATTCATCTTCCTACTAAGAGCTCAATGTTGCCTCATCTATAGCAAAGAGTAGATTGCTTCAGACTGGATTCAGACCTGAAAGTGTCACTTTGGCAATTTCATGGCCAAAAATATCTGCTTCGCTTTTAAAAGCAAGCAGCCCCTAAAGAAGATGAATACAATTTCAGAACCTTTTTCAGCCAGTAGAGAACATCCCTAGTGACAGTTTTCTCCTCAGTGGGTATGAAAACCCTTCCAAGCCCAGTGTTAATTGTAAGCTATTATAAATCTGACATTATGTACTACATCTAGATTTTTTGAGTTAATTGGTTAAAACAGTGCTATTTGTCTACATGACTACCTTCTTTTTGCCTAATAATGTGAAACAGTTCACAATGTGGTAGACTTCCCAAAGCTGGATGCTTAATCTAAGTAATGAGCAGCATTCATCACAGTCCACTGAGGACAGTCAAGTTCCAGACAATAGAACCAATTTATGTTTGTTTAATGAGCCTTCCTGGTGAACGAGTGATTTTCTTCTTGGGTACACACCAGGTATGAGTTATGTATATATCTAAATCTATCTATGTACATAGGTCCCTAGGAAAGGCCTTTCATTGCCAGATTTTTTTAAACCTTCAGCTAGTTAAATAAAAGTCTTCAAATACATCTGTCATATACAGTACCTGCATAATTTAAAATTTAATTTCACAGCAACTGGTCAAATTGTGTTCCATCTTGACAAAAATAAGTTTGGCTTAAGAAATGCAACTACTCTGTTCATCATAAGGTCAACCATGCTTTCTTATAGATACTCCAGTCAGAACAGATGTTCTGGCAGGAACAGCACTAGCTCAGGGCTCTGTGAACTCATTGCAACAGACCATATGTATCTTGCATAGCTTACAAACATACAATGCTCACTTTTAACACCATTTGTTTATACTGGCAGTCTACTTTTTTCTCTTACATAAAAGTTTTATGAATTTAACAACAGAATCCTGCTTCTTACTTCAGGTATTATACACAGCAAAAGAGTTTGCAGTGAAACTCTACACAATATTTGCAGTAACTGAAGCACAGATGAACAGTGATGGGTCAGGAGAGAGCCTCTTAAAAATGTCCCAGAAAACAGATGCTTTGGAAAACCTTTTTCTGACTCAAAACCTTCAGTGTATTTGTTTGTGAAGGTTTTCAGAATTCAACCTTTTTGATCTATATTTACAGGATATAAAACATGTAAACTGATCTTTCTGAAGATGCGATTACTCATACTTCAGTGAAAGCTCCTGGATGGTTAGCAAGTTAGTAAATGGGAAAGGGTAGCCAACTTCAGCATGTAAATACAAATTAACATGAGGACTGGAAAGTAGCTGTAAGAAGTACATATGAATGTTGACTGGGTACAGGGGAAGAAGCAGACATTAAAGGACAACCTCACAAATGCAAGATATCTAATAGAAACTAGGAAGTAGTAAACTACAACATTTATACAATCAAATTGTTTATGCAATATTACAGAAAAAAAAGCAAGACTTGTACAATCCAATTATATTAGAATTCTTTGAAAATCTTAGAAGGAAATTCATTACAAAAGATAGTATGCAATCAACATAGACTCCAATAAAGCATGAACAATCACAGTGAGATCCAGAAGTACATCCACAAAAGGCATAAAATTTGATGCAAAGTTGACTTCTAAAAGTTTTACACTGAACTTTGCCTATTTTTTGGTTCAAAACATTTTAAAAATTATATTTGGGTATTTCTAATGTAGAAAGATTAGCAATACATGAAAAGCAACTATATCCATCTTATGGCAGTTCCTCAAGGCATCAAATGTCTCCGTTAAAAAAAAGTTGTGGAAGCAGATTTGGTGAAATCATGCATGAAAAGGAGGTTGTATAACCAATGAAAATTATATAAAGGAATATTATATAATTTAAAAATATTAAGATATTATAATAATGAAATAAACAAGAGAGTTAGGCACAGCGAGACAAAGAGAATAAATAGGAGGCGTACCTACATCGTGGGCTCACTCAGGAAACTCCAGTGGAGCGGATCTTCCGAAGAGAGAGAGAGAGAGAGAAAGAACCTTCCCTACTGGTAGTCAGCTCTTAAATGGGTCTAGGAGAGGTGGAGCCAGGCTCCACCCCTTCCTGCAGCACAGGTGAATTGCTTTCACCTGTGCTCCCAGGGCTGACTCATTGCTCACCTCAGGTGATTAATCAGAGGTTCAGGCCGTGACTCAGCAGTTCCCATACAGAGGTCTATAAAAAAATCTAGTGACTATTCTTCATCTTTAACTAGAAACAATATATCTCAGCTGCAAGACATTCACAAAGGTACTAAAAATACTTGAACACACTTAAGAGTCACTGTGTTTTCTTTGTCAAGATGTCAGAATTCAGACCAGGTCTACCTTGCTGCGTTACAGCCCATGCACTTTTTTTTTTTTTTTCCCTATTATCCTTTAAAGATTATCCCAGTCCTTTTTCATTAATGAAGCTTTCTGAAAAAAAGATACAAAAATCCTTATATAGACAGCACATTTTTTGGTTTGCAGCTCCCAAACATGGTGTTAGTCAGAATACCATTTCAATTTAACTAATTATGTTTAAAAAGTCAGATTTGTAAGATGATTCTAGAAAATAACTACAATGACTTACTTAATGATGATCTTCAAAGTGATTTCACTTTGAAAACATTTGTCACGTTCCTTATTTATTGCCTACAGATGATTTCCACATCATGTGTCCTTAACTTTTAATTATTTAATTAAAAGCTTAATTATTCTTTTCTTAATGTTATTAATAGTAAGCTACCAAATTCTAAAGGAATAAAAAGTATCTTCTATTAAATTTAGAAGATTAAGTCATGGAATACTTAAGGTCTTTAAAAATAATATACCCTTTTAAAATGCTTGGAAACTGTTTGTTAAATAAGACACTGATATTTAAGAGGTTTATGGAAGAGAGGAATGACAAGTTTATTTCTTCCTACAAGTGAATTCAGCTGATGAATAAGAAAATTTAGTTTTATCCTTGAGTTAACACTGGTGGTTTATCCATTCTATAAGATATCCTATAAATCAAGAGAAATTTCAATATACACATAGGTAGCTCCAGAAGAAACATCTGCTATTTATTTCCATCAAAATGGAACACATACAAAAAAACTATTTGATAAAGCAAACTCCCCAGTTATAAAGCATTATATCTTCATCATAGTCACCGCATAGTACACTTCTACCAACAATGAACAAGAGCCTTTCTGCCACGGTCACAAGAGTCTGCATGGACATTCAGAATACACCTTACCTTTCCTGCTTCTATCACCATTTTTGAAATGCACATCCAACCACCTTACTATGTTCACATCCACTCTTTTGTCTTGTATAGAACAACTGAAGCAGCCTGACCAGTTTTAAGATAACCCATGAAAGATATTTGAAAAGAAAATTCAAAAATAAGAGAAGAAAAACCTACCCCCACTCCAAAGGCAAAGGCTCACTACAAATACCCACAAGAAAATGATTTCCTATTAAAGATATTTCCCTTTTGCCTGCTAGCCCTTAAATGAGATTATGGAGGGATGGGCCCAGGGCATATTCTATATATTCAATTCGCATAGGTGAATTGCCTGTACCTGTGCTCTTAGGGCAAGCTGCTCCTCACCAAATGCTCAATCAGTGGTTCAGGTCATAACCTAATGGTTTCCATAGAGGTCTCCATAAACATAGAGCAACAGCTAATAAATGTTAATAAGTGTAACATTTTTTTGCGTGGAGGAATTAATTGGCAAATCTCTTCTCCATCCACACTTCTATGTCAGCTCCCATTTTGTCAGAATGCCCCTCTGCTGCCATTTGTCACATGGCAACAAAATGGAATGGAATATTAGTAGGAAGGTTCAGCTTCTATTGCTATGCCACTAACATTCATCTCTCATGCCATGAGCTAACATAATAAAATAGGAGACCCTTAAGAGCAGCTCTCATTCATTACAGGTTAAACCAAGGCAGATATCCTAGATAGAGATGCTATAGGAACCCAGAATTATGGATGGAGTGTTTAGGAGTACCAGGTGAGTCTGTTCAGGGTCATTAATACCAACTAATATCTCTGATATCCAACTGTATATTTATCATTTATGTAATTTTTTTTCACCAAAGGTTGTTTTACAATCCATTCTTCAGGGTTCTCTTTTCATCATACAGTTTTGTTTAGGTCAGAATTTCCTATCATGGATTAAGGTGAAAAATTATTTTCTGCTCTCTTTTTTTCTGTCAAAAAAGAAGTACAGAAACTCACCATACTAACTGTGTATCATGTAACGAATGATATAAACGTTCTTGCTTTCACATGCCCCCTCCCATCCCCCCCCGCCCCCAAAAAAAAATCAACACCAGAAGAACAACCAAAAAAAATAACAGTAACTAAGACAAAAAATTAATTCACTGCATCAGGTAAAATGTAATGACACTGTGTAATAAGTTTCAGATGCTACACAAGGGCACTCTGGTTATTAGAATCATTTTTCATAACTTTAATTGCATTTTTTTCTTTTAGTTCAGGTCATCAGTAGATCTCTCTGCCTTTTTCTTAGATGATCTTCTTTAACCCGAAGTAGATGGCTTAAAGTTGAAGTTTAGATTATTTGCCTTGTGGGTGGATCACCTGCTCCTCCCTGCATTCCTGAGTCACTGCAGATACCTGCTTGTCCCTCAGGAGGCATTTCCAAAGAAAACAAAGGAGAAACAGACAGCAAAAAATTAAAGGTATATAAGCTTTTTAGGTAGCCTGAGAACCATGACTGAGCTTACTATTCTGCCGATCTTGCCTGATCAGACACAGCCTGTGAATAATGACTCATTTGTGAATAATAACCTTGCTATTCTTCATGACAACTGTTGGTAAAAATCCACTTGAGCTTTGAAAATGTTGCTGTTTTCCTTCCTTCTGATATAATATTCAACTGATATGACAAGAAATTTAAAAGGAAGATGGTTTAAGTTTTTTGTTTGCCTTTTTTTTTTTGGTGTTGTTGTTTTGTTTTGTTAGGTTATGTAATTACTGGATCAGAAAAGAGATGTGTTGAGTAACCTTTCATAAGAGAAGAAATTACTGTCATAGTTTATGTAGTAATTTTCAATATGTGTATATTTAAATAAAGGAAAAAAAAATCAAGCATCGTTTAACAGATGAATTTGTAATCAGTAATGTGGTGAACATATAGTCTTTGTGTACTTTATATTGAAATCACTGTATGAGGTTGTTGTGCTATTGTACATCTTCCAAATCATGCATAGTGTCTTTGTTTTATGTGTCTTCGAATATGGTGGATATTTATCTTTACAAGAGGGACTGCAGGGCACCAACTGTCATTATTTTTTCATGTTTTTAACTTGGTTTTTGAGGGCTTTTTTTTTACCAGAATTTCTAGCTCTGTTCATAAGAACTAGAGCTGCTAATAAGTGTTTTTCCTGTACAAAATTCCCTACTGTGAGTGACCTGTAGGCATGTATCATTTTGGTACAAACGCACTGCATTTTGTCATGAATGGCCACTTAAAAGAGAAGTGTCCTCCAGAATAGGGAATGTTAAAAATACACCAAGGACAAAACAAATTTAGGAATAAAAGTATTGAAGATCACCTACTTTCCAGGTAAATGTGATTACAGCCAGAATAGATCATTACATATAAAAATATCTAAATAACTTTCAAATTAAGATGCATTTTATAATATATCTTAACAGGGAAAAAAAAAAGCCAAACCTTAATGCCAGATGTTGCAAGACTATGTTCCAAAGTATGTCTATGTTTGAGTAAAATTACTGACAGTATCTAGGTCCCCTTCATACCAAATATAATAAAAGTTAACAGCATAGAATCTTAGTGTCATCCAAACCACATACTTAGAAAAAATATTGTGGTGTTAAATATGTAAAGGAATGATGTTTTTATGTGATCTGCAGTTTCCTCATGTTGGTCTTCACCTGCACAATTGCATTTCTATTTCATGCATATGTTTGATGCAGGGACCTCCTATGTAACATCAGTAACAAGTAGTCACTCAGTGTAAGGTAATTTTTCATGTCCTTTAACACAAGTCTTCAGTTACAGAGACATGCAGACAAAACAGCAGGCTAGAACTGATAAGAACAGCATAGATTTTTTGTGTAGTATATTCACAAACAAATATTTTATGTTTATTAGTTCTGAATATAAATCAGGTATTCATATTAGAAGTAAGTCTCTATAAGGATACATGGGACTCTACCACCTTTATAAACACAAAGAGAGGATGCCAACACTAGTCAGGCTTAGCCATTATTGCTTCTGATTTAAAAAGGAATCTAAATACCTAAATTAAGTTTTTAAATGTTGATTTATCTGCCAACCTAGTCATGTTTCTCTTACTCAAAAGCAATGTTCCTGCAATAGGGACAATATAAAGTAAGGTAATAGCACTTCCACCAGTCTCCTGGATAAAATGGCATTTTTTTTATTTTTTTATTTTTAAAATAACTCTCATATTCCAAATGGTCAATGAGGACGTGAATGAAGTATACTCTTTTGGGACACTTAATTATCTCAGGACTTTTAGAGAAACTGTATGAAGGAAATGGCACAGCCTTTAGGAAAGGAATCCCAACAGGACAAGTGATTCAAAGCAGGCAGCTCCTGTGGAGAGCTTCTAGACATTTCTTACACCTTCAGGGCGCAAGTCTGAATTCAAGTAATAATTCATAATTTTTTTTTTTGAGGCATCACAGTGTAACTTAATATAGGCACACATTCACACTGCCCATCTTCATTAAGGTAAACCTCATTTCCCTTCTAAGATGTGGATGTTTTTTTGCTAGGATCAAAACTCTGCAATTACCTAAAGACCTCATGAAAGTTAAAGCACATAGTTTCACAATAAATCTGAAAGTATCTAGCTTTGTTACGCAGATGCTGCCACCCTTCTTGCATCTTCTTTGAAATACAGCCTTAGCTCTTTTAAGTCTTTAGATACAGTTTTAAACATATCAGAAAGTGAATGCTATATAATTTTAAATGTTCTTTTGTGCTGTGTCACAGACAGATCAGGTTCATAAATTTCTTCCATCCAGAATATTAAGAAAGAGCTTTTCACCCTTCAAAACAGCAGTAAGAACAAAACAAAGTAAGAGGGAATTAATTCTTATTGCTAAAGACAAACACAAATCTTCCTTTTCCCACTGGAATTTTAAGCACATTAATTTGCTATTCACCCGGGAAACACCATGAGTTATGTGCTCTCCATCCTAATCTTTCAACTAGAAACAATGAAAGTTTTGTAATAAATACTTCCCCAAAAGCCAGTTTATTGTTGTTAAAATAATTGGAAATCTGAATTTCATCACTCATTGACATGTTTCTTATTATCTGTTGTGGAATTCAGAAAGTTACATATTTATGACCAAACCTGGTACTCTCTAGATTTATATACCAAACAAAGTCTCTTCCAATTTGCAGCTTCAGTCGACAAATTTAATACAGTGCATACATTTCCAATTATTCTTCCACTGAAGCAGGGAAAATACCAGCTAAGATGCAAATTAGCTGCTAAACATACATCCCAACCCTGCATCCAGAGCTTTCATTAGGTCACTCTAGAAAGGAATTTAAGACTATTCCACTGATTGAGTTAACTAATACTAACTGACTTATTTTAATTTTTCATAGTTAATTTTGACAAAACTATGAACACATCTGCTTCAGCTAATTCAAGGTAATTCACTTAAATTACAATTCAGTTTGAAATGACTCAGCAGTTTCAAACAGTGTTCTTTAGGTACTGTTTGTGGGACTATTCCAAAAAACAATGTCAGAAATCAGTGCAATTTAACAGCAGAGCTGTTAGGGCATTGACAATTTGTGATGATCTGGCATTGGACCTAACCAAAATTCACTGGGGGGTACAGAGGGGCATTCTTTCCAATGTTCACTATATCAAAGCATGAATATTAGAATATTTTCTGTAAAACCCATAAACAGTATGTCTATCAATATATGAATTAACACAACCACCAAAGAAACCTTTATATGTTAAACATCAAGAAGTACATTTCCTAAATAGTTGAACTGCTTCATTTTCTCTGGCTCTCCTGGCTCAGAGTAACATGTCTATCGTATTCTTAAGTGTTGTTTTTTTTAAAACACCTGAAGACTAAAACCATTCACTTCAATATCAGCTCATAATATTGACTGTAAGACAAGAAATGCAGGGAGAGGTAGAGGCAATAAAAAACACTGCAGTTATCTGAAAATTTCAGGAGATTAGATCACAGTTCAATTAAATTTTATTTAGATTTACACAATTTTTATAACAGCAAAATAATTCAAAATTATGAAGAATACAAGATCCTGAAAGTTAACCCCCTCAAAAAAAAAAAAAAAAGCAACAAAAAACAACAAAGAAAAACAAGCAGAAAAGATTCCTATTATCAAGACATAAGTAGATTTTTCTGCTTCTGAATGAAACTAAAATAAAACTTACATGTTTTTTCTACAGTTCCTTTTCTCAGTAATCTGTTCCCCATATGCTCAATACTTTTTATCTCATTTTGAGCCAGAACTCACGAACCTTTCAGTATGTCAGATGATAATTTTGGAAGCCTGAAAACATCCTTAAGTTACAAGAAATATTCATTAACAACACTGAAATCTGAAATATGTTTCTATTTGTCAAATATTTCTGGAGATATTTCCTTTGATAGACTGTAATTATCCTTATGTAAGACTCAGAGGACATCAAACTTATGCAATTGTATCATATTTAAATCTTCAAATTCATACAGTTCCCTTCAAATAAGGCTATATTGCATATTGAAATTGGCTATACTATACTGTAAAGCCTTCTTGAAATTAACTGAATATTTTCTAGTTTATGTATGATTATCTGCCTTATTCAGTTCACTGACAATGAAAAAGAAATTCTGAGGTAGCTACTAAAACTGACACATTCCAGCTACAGGGATAACAACTTGTCATTCAAGACAGTCACATTTTATTCCTGATTCTTTAAGTGACCTGCTCTGCAAACTAGAGCAAGCCTTATCTTTCTTTTTTTTTGTTTGCTCTATTGATTTACCTTTCTGGATTCTCCTACAAGATCACACCAGTGTCCCAGGGAGGCCTCACCAAGGCTTCGCCAATCTCAGCACGGTCTTCTGGACATTTTGTGTTGGATTCCATGATTAAATAATGAACAGGAAGTGTTACTATTTCTGGTTTATAAATACACATGGATGAAGTGCTATTTTATCCTGAATGGACAAGATTTTGAGAATCTGATATTCCAGATTTCCACAGATAATTAAACTCAACTGGGCAATGTCACTACGCCAAAGATATGTTGACAAACTCCCAAAGCAAGAAACAGCAAGACCAACAAGACCTTTTGTGAAGCATTAAGGTGACCTGAGCCCAACAACAGTACTGACCAAATTCTTAAATTATTGTGCTCTCTTTCTTTTAGTCTGAAATGGAAAAGTAATTACAATGGTTCTTAGTAGAAATAGACCACCATTTCACTGATTCTGGTAGACTCTAATTTTTTTACTCATAACATGGAAATTGTTTAACAGTGTCCTTAATTGCAAATCTGAAGTATTCTCAAGTGATAGGTTCTCCTCTTTGTCTGCAACTTCTCTTTTATGGACATGCTGGTAGAGGGATTACATATAGACATTACACCTGCTGCACATAGATGCTATACATGCTATATGTTGGAACCTCCTTCCAGTTACTGGAATAATTTTTAGTACTGAAGATTAAGGACAGAGACTTGTGTTTTAAAACTAAACAGTGACTGTGATCTCTGTTTCTCTATTTTGATATTGACTGCATTTCCCCTATTGTAATATTGTAACTCAAAAGATAACAGAATAGTCATGTCATCAAAAGATCCATGAAAACTCAAAAGACTTGAGAAACTTTTAAGAAGTAAATTGTATTTTGGTGTAAGCAAAAGGAAATTACACAATAGAAAGAACACATACATAAAAAGTCAAGTGGCTGCTGGAAATAAAGACAAGTATAAAAATAAGGCCCTGCATGAAAATTGAAGATAAAGAAAAGAAAGTGAACTTGTTTATATCTCCTTCTCTTATCCTTGCAGGCATAAGTAAATATTATGGATGAAGTCACAGATCTGAGATTTTAGCTTTGATCTGGAATTGGAAAAATACGTAGCTTTAATTTGCTGTCAAGTTGCAGGGGAGTTAGCTTCCAAAAAATAGAAATGCATTGGCTTCTGTTTATGATGATGGGTATTGCAGAACAAATGTTTTGATATCAGTTGTTTCCTGAAACTGTAATGACTTCAATTTATCCTTTACTCAACCCTCAAACCAGCATTTCCAAGGAAATTTTCTGCTCATCTTCATTATGACAAACTACATTGCTCTTTGTTTTCCCCATTTATTCATCTTACCTATGCTGAATATAATTTAAGGTATTTCTTGAGACAGTAATGGTGAGGAGGGGGGGGCAAACACAGTCAGGTAGAGAAGAAGAGAAAAAATGAGAAAGAAATCTTTTAATTGCTAAATTAATTCTGTCTTCACCAAAAACAAAACAAAACCCTCTGGAAACAGTTGTGTTCTCATCTAGACTGGAAAGATAATATTACTTGTTGTATACAACACAATAAAGCAATAAAAATTTTAAATGCACTCAGGAACTTGGTACCAAATTTTGTGTTATCAGTTAGAATTCAAGTAGCTGAACTTTTTCCTAGGGAAAATATCAGGGCTTTCTGTACCAGTGTTTTGAGGATATTTTTCATTACATACAGGAGAAATGGTTCAGAAATGGCCTTAGGATCTTCTCTAATTCTTAGGCTTAAAACAAACAAAAAAATCCTCTTGCACATACGTTTAATTAACGAGTCCAAGAACACTAAATCTAGAGGAATACAATCAAAAGGAGCAAATGTAACCAAGTTGCAAAAACTAGTAAGTTAAGATAATTTAATGATAGTAAAAAGCTGAAAATGTTGGGTATTTTCTAAACTAAAGAAGGTAGTAGCAGAAAGCTAGGGAAAAGCTCAAGCATCAAAATTGAGCAACGATTAAAAACAGCATTATTTAACATGGATAAGTTAAGTGGCCCAAGCTTTAAAAAAGAGGAAAAAAATAGTATTCAGCTGGTATGAAATGCATGGAGGAGATTTGTGAAACGAAACAAATGGACATGCTTAACATATTTACAAGTAGTTTTTCAACAGTCAACAAAAAAAAGTAGCCTACATTTGTTGCCTTCCATCTAAACACCATGCAGCACTTATGTGCTATGCAGGTAACAAGGCATAGGCATGTAGCCTAAGCAATGAGAAGCGAAGAGAAGCCCTTTCTAAAATAACCTTAGAAGAAGATGACTGTACATAGTTTTATATTTCAGGAAGCAATTTTAGGGTTGGTAAATCATCTAATTGCACTGTAAATTATCCTATCCTTCGCCTTAGCCACCAATAAATTACTTTTCTTCAAATCAAACTATTCATGTCTGAAAGTGAAAAAGGTAACTTACTGAGCCCCAGAAAACCATGTTTCATTTTCTTAAGTTCTGCATAAGGCTGAAGCAGGCATTTATTAGTGATCCATCAAATTACAATTGGGCAATTTTGCTGCCAATCAAGTCTTGCCTAACTTTCTTTGTTCCTAAATCTACACAATTCAAACAGATATTTGTTTCCTTCTTTAAAGTAAATATAAAACCCTTTTATTGAAAAACAACTACTGAGACAATTTAGACAGAATTTTAGTATTTTTACTTAACCTTATTGTTCCTGGACAATTAAAATTCTTCTTCTTTACTTGTTCCTATGCAACCTTGAGGTTGAATAGCCTACAGTGTGGTTTTACATTCAAGTTTGTTTGAGCTCTAAATTCAGATAGGATTTTTCTGGATTTTACCTGAACTGTTCCAGTGCATACAAGCCATAATAAGCATTTTCAAGCTATGACTAAAATACTACTTGAATTCCGAAAGCAGCACAGGAGAACCTGCTGCTCTTTCTTGAAACACAGCTGTGCCCCACTTTTTGCAGCAATGAAGGAGGTGAAGGGAAACAGATTCTCTCTTCAGCTCACTGAGATCAAGTAATTTTTACTTCCCTGGTAAGCAACCAGCACTTTCTCCTAACTTAGGCAGGCACATTTCATTATCCTTTCTGGAATTTCACTTGTTCAGATGATAAATAGTTGTCTAACTGGGAGCAGGTTTGATTATCTATTCTGTATGATCAAGAACTGAGAATTCACTGCTCCAGATCTCTGCTTGAAATCCTGTCATTAAATGAAAGGAAAGCAAAGTACAGTAACTTCAACAGATGAGATGGAAATTTCCTCCATGATAGTCTACTAATAGGTAACAAGACTCTGCAGCAAAAGAAATTGATCTTAGATATCCTTGTCTCACTTAACAAACTTTTCAATCATGACAGTTTGGTGCTTTCTCCTCCAGAAATATTTTAGAAGAAAATGTATTCTTCTATTAAGATTGGAGTAGTAGTTGCTTATTCTCTGGAGACACTCACAGACTGTGAATTTTTAGTATGGTGAAAATGCAACTTATTCCAAATTTTAGTGACATTTCAAAGCACCATTGAGAGCGAGCCTCAAAACTGATTCAAGGAAAATCACATGCATTGTCCTACAGACATCAGGACCCTCATTGCCCTAATAACCTTGACTTTAGTTTCTACATCAGCTACCTAGCAAATAAAGGCTGCAGTTTTCACCTTCAGTGCTGAATCTTAGTTTTGGCTTAAGTGTGTCAAGGAGCAATGTGAGCAGAGCTACTCTACAGTGGTGTTGTGGTGTTTGAGGAGATGAGAATGACCATGCCATGTTTTCTTCAATTGGGCATAATCCGAGCAAGAAATGGTGATAGGGTCTGTCAGCAGCCCATGGATCATCAGGTCGAGGTTCTGTCATATTTCTTCTAGTACTGGCCTTTTTAATGGAAATCTCTGAAAGTCAAATTTGTTGTCCATACCCCTTAATATTGTCATTCAAGAGTGAGAGACAGAAGAATGTATTGTAAGGCTCTGCTTCTCCCCAACTCCACTCAGCTGGCAATGGGATATTAATGAACATACAAAAGCTGCCCAAAAAGTTTATATCTGCATGGATCTGCATTCTGTAGAACTTTCACAGGAATACAGTAACAGAAACTGCTAAATATTTTGAAAGAGCAGCACAAATGGAAGTGGGTTTGCTTATACCAATTATAAGAAACTCTCAACAGTCTGTGCAATACCCAAATGTACACTGAGAAAAATGAAGCAGAATAAGTAATAATATAAATTTTCTTCCAGACTAGTATCTGGTAAGTAACTTGCTTATCTAACAAAATAATCTTTTTTTCACAGTAGTTATTTATAACAATCTATAGAACTTCAGGGAGGCATTTCAAAATTTTACATTATTTACACAGTAGTTGTTGTTATGTTTGGCTACAGGAATAAGTATATGGAGTAGTTTTTAGATTCAGGTGTCTTCTACCATCTCCACAGTGCACTGAAAAACTGCTATAGTTGACAGATCCTTTGCAGTCATTTAAAACTGCTCTTCTAGGTAAAATAATTTATCTCTGGAAAAAGGCAAGGAAAAATGAGAAAACATAAAATACAGAAAAAAAACCCACAAAATAATGAGACAGATGTGACGAAATAGCAAACATTCTCACAATTGTATTAATTTGTAGAAGAATGAAAGATAAGACTGGTCTCTCTGCAAAAAAAAAAAAAAAAAGTCGGTGAAAGTCTTAACTGTAGGAATTCCTATTCTGAGGTTGAAAATAATAATACCATTTCAACAGAACAGAATCAAATTTTGACAGATTACATAGTTCAAATGACAAGCTGGAGAAAATAACTCCAGAAGAAATCAACCTGTGGTTATTTACAGCAATCTCTTTAAATTCTCTTTAATATATGGACAAATGGATACAATCTCCAAAATAAAAGACTACTTTGCCACTTCAGCATTTTGTAGCCCTTTTGCAGACCTCTACATCAAAGAATTGTGAAAATTGCTTAAAAATTTCTAAATTTTGTGTTCAAATCACACAGTAGGAAACACATCATAGTAGAGATCATGCTGAAGGATCGTATACAGTATCTCCTAGATGTGTCTCAAATGGCATCCAGTTGACAGGTAGCTGTCCCCGTCAGTTCATTTGTAGGAAATAATACCTTTGAAAATAAAGATACAATAAGAAATACACAAGATTTGGTCTTGCGCACTTGTCTGTGTCACCAGCAATGGGAAGTTTGCTGGCATTTCTAGATAAGCCACGTGCCACAGAACATAGACAGCCCAATGTCTGCTGTGCTGTTAACCATCTTTACAAGAGAGGAACTCTGATTTAAAATAATTTCTGTGACTTAAATGGATAGTACAGAAGCTAACAAATCCAAAGTGAAAATATTTATTGATATTTACTCTGATTTTCACTAACAACCCCAAGGGAAATGTTATTATTTTTAAATTAAAATTTACTTTATTATTTTAGTTTTGCTATAGTTATTATAATAACTATTTTATCAGCTGATAACATAGTAATTCATCTCAAGCTCAATGTTAGTATACTTAACTAAGCTAACTTATTAAAATAATTCAGCTGTAACAACTTAATGTTTATATTTTTTTAAATTATTAGCAAAATGAAGAATATTTATAATAATATACCAGAATTAGTTCAAAGTAACTTGCAGTCACTTTAGAAGGTTCCGAATAAATATATATATAATGTACAGATATTTTCAAGCTTACATGATTTTCGTGCACTTATTTCAGTTAGAAACTTATTACTTAGCACTTATTTCAGTTAGAAAATAATTGAAAATTGAAAAACTGAAAGTGTGTTCTTTCATTAAAAAACTGCCAAGAAGCAGATTTGAAAAGCTGAATTCTACTAGTTTTAAAATATCAAATAACACAAAATGTGCACAGATTTATGACCTAAAAGTAATGCCAAACACTTCATAGCTATTCTTTTCTCTTGTATATCCATCATTATATTTCATCAATAATTTTTTTCAACCAATAGCTTACGGTTTTAATTTAATTTCAATTTTTATCCTACAGTAGGTCAACATAAAATAAGAACTAGATACAGATTCTGAAAATTAGAACAAAGCTAATTTATAATGTAAAAAATGCTTCTTGTTTGTGGTACATTTAAACAGATTTGGAGAAAAAATTGTACCAGATCTATTCAAACTTTCTATGTTTCTGTTCATCATTTTACTAATAAGCAGATCAGGGAGGAAGAAGAAAGTAAAACTAAAAAGTTGAATCAGAACTTGGACACATTCATTGATCTGTGGCTATGGTATTTGTTTTGAACTACATGGATTAAGTTGTTCCCAACTAGTGATCTCTGATTATAATTATGCTTTGATTCTGCTATATATTTCAACTTCTATAGTGTAAAACCAACTTACCCTTCCTGGCACATATAATATAGTATGCCATGTTGCTCATTTTTTTTACTAACGTGTTCTGGATAAAAATACTTTTAAAATATACAAAATTCTATTCCATCTTTGCTTTCTCATGGAAAAATACAAACCATTTGAATTGCATGAATCAGAAGTAAACATGATGCTATATGTGGCATTTGAAAAATTAATTTGTTTGGTAGGCAATCACATATTCATTTGGTATAAGGCACATTGTATTTGCAGTTCTGCAAGGCTCTGTGTAGAGACAATGTTGCTTAGAGGAGGCTATGTGTGAGCAGCAGGATAGCTGTCTTCCACTGTGATTAAAATCAGTTCCTGAGAATGTATTACTCCTTGGACTTAAGACTTCTGAAATGAAAGCTCCTGTGTTATGTTGCCTATTTCCCTGCATGATGCGTTCTCTGACTGGTTTCTATAATGGAAAGAAACCACTACTTACATTAACTGACAGCTCAAATCTCACTGAAAGACATGTTTCAAACTAGCCACAGCTGATGGGGAAGACCCAAATGCTCATTTCTACCTTCACCCCGCTAAGTTTCAGCCACCTCATCAAGGACTGTTTTCTTACTATTGTAGTGTGGGAAAATGCAGATGTACAAGTGTAAAATGAAAAAATTAAAAAGTTATTAAAAATAAGAAACACAACAGAGTAAATTACCGAGATAAGATTCAGCAAAGACTCATTTTGCTCAAGTGATGTATGAAAGATTTAATATACTCATAGTCTGGATTACAGAAGAATTAGAATCCTATCAATATAAAAATAAACCTCCCTCCCTGGCAGCCCCACCCAACCTTAAACTGTTAATTGCATTATATAAATTCAGAGGAAAATATAGCACAGGTGGAACTGAAGGGAATATCATTTTATATAGTGCCTTTATGATGTGTGTCTTTTGTTAATGGCATCCAAATTTGTACGAGAGCATCATCTGACATCCTTTACTAACCTCTTAAAGAAATTGCCTGCAAGTATTTTTCATTGTGTCCATTGTATGCAGTTCTATTAAGTAAATGGCCTGCTGACCTTTTTACTTCTGTGTGTGTCAAAAAACGATGTACTGTAGTAATTAAACTGTACTTGTTGGACCCCGTTCCAACCTACATTGCCAAGGTGATTGAAAAGTATGTGAAAGACAAGAAAAAGCCAAATGATAAATAATGATCTAGTGGTTTTATTCTAATTAGTATAATTACAGATTTTCTGCACCTCAACTATGTCTCAGCTCTTTAAACGAGGCTCGTTTGTAGAGAAATCAGCAGCAATTCCTCCATCAGTTTCAGGTTAAACCATTTTTTTCTAATTTCCTGTGGCAAAGTGCTTAAATATTGACTTTTTTTTTTTTTTCCCCCCCAGGAAATGGTTGAAATACTGATAAGAATTATTGTTTTTAAAATTTAAGAGCTTCTATTCACAAGAAATAAGGAAGGGGGAAAGGGAGAAAGGGAGGAAGGAAGAGAGAAAGGAAAACATTTAAGAAAGAAAACAATCCAGATGCCCCCTGACTTTTGTTGGCCAAACCATTTTCCAAGCCTGCAGGCCTTTTTGCTTTCCCTTGGAGCATATAAAGGCATGATTCCTAATCCCCAATCTCTGCATGCATAGTAAAATTAAGTGCTGCACATCATACAGCGTTTACCTTGTCCACACTGCAGAATCCTGAACGCACTGTGTTCTCTTGAGCACTCATGGAGAAATGTAAGAGTAGCTGGAGCATACCAGCATGAACAAAAAGAAGCCACGGGCAGCTAGATTTGGGCTCTGGGATCACCTGGCTGCTACACCTCAAAAACTATGACTCAGGAACATAACAAACACCTGCTGTATCCCACGGGATTGCTAGCTCCTTGCTGGAGATCTCCTTGGCACAGAGGTCCTGGGTATGAACACTGAGATCCTTCTTGCACAATCAAATCAGCAGGCAGGCGCAGAATGTCCCAGGCCAGGTTGCTGGCTGCTTGGTAAGTTGTTCCTCAGATTACAAACTCAGGGCTACCAGCAAATGTGCACCAGTCTATACATATAAGTGTATAATAAATGCAGATAAACAGTCTGAACAGGAGGATTCAAAAGGTTCTGAATGTGGAGAGGGGATGGTGATTATTCAGTATATGTTTGCAAGCTTGGCCAAGGTGTTCCAGGGTACCTGTGGCTCAAACTTCGGAGCAGCATTCCCAAAGGCCTATTTCTCCTGAGATGGACAGTGCAATTGTAGTGAGGATATCATCAGTGTGGTAAAGCAGTGATTACATCTCATCTTTTTCATGTTGATCTCAGAGCAAAACTCTTATGTTCAGAATTTTAAGAGTATTCTGCTGATATGTACTCAAGTTCTAATGTCTGCACATATTCATCCCAAGGCCTTTTCGTCAGAGGCCCAAATGTGTATGTATGCTGACAACACTGCATGAAAAATACTTTTTTTTTTTTTCAGGAGACATATCTGAGAGCAAATAACTCATTTTTTCACTATTTTCTAAAAAATAATTCTACTCATTAAAACAGAAGAATCTGTAATTTCAGTTTTGCTTCATGTCAGCTGTTCTAAACAAGATTTGCATACACATAGAAATGCATAAAACAGTATGTGAGTCAATCATTTATGTTAGTGAGAAAAATGTTCATTGTAGATCCACTAACACACTTGGATTATTTGAGCTGCTTGCTGCTGTTCAGAAGGTGTTTTCACCTATACAACTATTTCACTTTAAAATAACTCCTATAATAGGTTCTACTTTGAATTGTCATTAAACCTTCTGGATTCCACCACACATTTTCATTTCTATCAAATCTTAAAATCAAATCTTATGATTTCAGGTTACGACTAAGATACTGAGTCTAAAACATGATGTTTGAGTTTGCTAAGAGATCTCTTCATGGCAAATTTAAGAATATTAGTTCATGAAGAAGCTTGCAACACAAAGTTTTTGGAAAAAAAAGTTAAATAAGCATGAGAAATACTTCTCTATAAATTTAATATATTTCCAATATTTTTTTAAATTTGCTTTCCATGTGATCTCTCTTTGACCAGCTTTTCAAATATCTAGTTTTTTCAAACACTGTAGAATTTGGTTATCTAATCAAGTCCTGCATACTTATCAGGAGTTAGCATCCAGCTGACTACATCTCAGGTCAACAAAACATTTAGTGAGAAAATGGCAAAAAGCAGATGAGCAGGCTACTTTGGGCAAGAGAGCAGTGACCACTGTTGATATGAGGCAATCTGGCAAGCCCTGAGAACTAGACTGCAGCCCTGTGACACCCGGCCAGATTTGCAGCATAGGCTGCGACTGAGTGCTGGACTTAACAGTGAGGGAAGAGCCACCAGGACCTTCTCTCAGCTCACTCCCACTCAGCTCCCCCCAGCCTTGGCCAGCAGGGTTGGCTGGGTACTGGGGCCCGAGAGAAGATTTCTGAAAACTTTGTTCTCTGTGTAATATGAAGAGTAGAAATACTCACTCTAAGATAATAGAAATGCTCATGATGTGACTCATACAACTATTTTTCTCCTCCTAACATGATTAAATTGAATTCACAGGGGTTTGCTATGAGATTTGTTTACAGAATCTGGAATCTAAATTCTTTGCAGACGGTGCAATGCCTGAGAAATACACAAAGAGATGACCCAGCAGGCTACTAACTGAAAGTAATGCATAGATAGTTTTTTGTCTTTTCATCTTTGTATTTTATTCCCGTTGGCCCTATCCACAAATGTGTTGTAATTATACCACAATTACAAGTTCTGCTCTCAGAATGTGCTTACTTTGGTTCCTCTGCAGTATGAATAGTGCATTATAATTCTATCTAAAACATACATATATAATATGTATTCTTTAATAATCACATGTCCTCATTGGTTTATAAGAATTCTCTAGAGAACAGTATTATAAAACTCCATGAAACATTATCACCTTTAGTTTACGGGCATGTGAAGACCATCATCAGGGAAGTATACATTTTACTTCACATTTAAGTAGTTGTGAGAATGAAAACACAAATTAGGAACTATATTTATGTTCTCTCCCTTCAAAAATAATGAGCAAATTATCAATAAATTCAAAAATTACATACACAGAGGATGAATGCTTGACATTTTCTAGTAAACTTTTCAAACTAACTACTGCAACATATGAATAATTCCAAGATCCTAGCAGGAGTCTGCAAGTATTAGTCATGTGTATCAATAATGAGTGCATCCAGGAGTGTAATAAAAACAAACAAGAAGGTAGTAAATATGCAATCATAAAACCAAGTAATTTTTACCCAGGTCACCTAAACTTTTACGCATCAATTCTTCTTCTGAACAGGACTCAGAACTATGCTGGTATAAATACTAGTATATATCTTTAGGAGCGTACCTTTAATAAAGAATCTGGAATTTTGGGTAATTTTCTGTTAAATGTTGTCTGGGTCTGTATTTTCATACCTTTAGAAATGACAGCCTGATTTGTTTGTTGGCCACCAGAGACTGGTAGATTAAAAAAAAAAAAAAGAGAGAAAAAAAGCCCCATGAAAGCCCAATCTACTAGATTTTCTGAAAGAAGAAGCCATGACTCCAATGTAGATATGAATGAGTGTCATTTTATTACAGACTTTCCCCAGCTACCTACTAAAGAAATTGTTGGAAGGAGGAAGAAGCAGCTTAAGTGTAATTGTCATTTCGGCCCATATGGATTATAAAAACCGTGGCTGAACCCTTCTGACAAAGAAAACCTTCTATAGGAGCCTTTAGGCAGAGGGACCACTATACCCAAATCCTTCTGACACATGCATCAAATCACACTACTCATTAAATATATCTGCAGAATGATGAATGTTACATACTAACTTAAATGTTTCATAGAGAGTGGGTATCACTCTCACCAGCTTCTTAAAGTCTGTACAAATGGTAGCCACATCAGAAATTCATTTCCTAAGAATAGTGTTCCGTCATATTTTGAAGAGGAGCTGTAAATGACAAACCTAAATCTGAAGGTGCCAGTTTGTATCTTGCCTTCATAGGGTACAATGGTATCAACTCCCAATTTCCAGTATCAAGCTGGAAATATTTGCTCTCAGGCAAGGTCTTTGGTCAGAAAACATTTCTGGGCCTTTCTATTGAAAAAGCAAACAGCTTCTGGCTTTGTCCAAAAGAATGTTTTTGAATGTAAAACTGTCCGTTGACGAAGCGTTGCTGATTGTCTCATATTGATTTGTGACAATGCACTCCTTACCAGTCTCAGACAATTATATAATGCTAGAAACTGCACACTACACTAGAAAAACAATGTCTGCCATATTAACTGCAATGTAATTTAAAATAAAGGGTATTGTTATATCTAATTTTGTGTGCTGTGAGGAAAGAAAGAGAACTGAATTCTAACCAGACAACACCTCAGTTCCTCCCCTATTCTCTTGTTTAGTATGTGATAGTTATCATGTCACCTAGGCCTTCAGATTCACTTCCAAGAGATATTCGGAAGCACTTGCCTTTATAAGTCAAGAGTCCTGTGTGGAATTTAGGACACCATAGTGTAACAGTTTAATCACCTTTAATACTGTATGTCGGTATTATGACATTATTATTAACATTATTATTGTTATTATTAATAAGCAAGTAGCCTAATTACTAAAAGGCCACTTTAGTGTAATAATGCATCATCTCATTTAAATAGTGATTATGATACTGATCTTTGGAGAAAAAACATTCTTATTTTCAACTTTTCTGTCTCCTACCTCAATTCTTCAAATGCAAAGTTTTTCATTTTGCATAAAGTGCCCTGTTCTTTTTAAATGATTTGAAGTGTTCAGTTACAACTTCTGACAGTGCAAGCCTGGAACATAGTTTGAACCTAAAAGAAACTCCTAGAAACTCCTGAATGATAATTTCAATTCAAACAGCACTTGCTAAAGCAGAATACTTGGATCCGATGATGCCACTAGAATCATAGAATCCTTAAAGGTGGAAAGGACTTTTAAAGGTCATCTAGTCCAAATCTTCTGCAATGAACTGGGGCATCTACAGATAGATCAGGTCACTCAGAGCCTGGTCCAGTCTGACCATGAATATCTCCAGGGATGGGGCTTCCACCACCTCTCTGGGTAACGCTTTCCAGTGCCTCACTACACTTACTGTAAAAAAACATCCTCCTTTGCCCAATCTATATTTCCCCTCTTTTAGTTTGAAATAATTTCCTTTTGTTCTATCACCACAAACCCCGCTAAAAAAATCCGCCCCCTTTTTTCTTACAGCCCTTTAGATACTGAAAGGTCTCTCCCAGGTCTCCCCAGTCTTCCCTTCTCCAGACTGAACATCCCCAGCTCTCTCTACCTGTCCCTGATAGGGGAGGTGTTCCATCACTTGCATCATTTTTGTGACCCTGCTCTGGATGCTCTCCAACAGGTCTATGATTCTCCTGTACTGAGGTTTCCATACACAAGTGTAGTATTCCAGATGAGGCCTCACAGATGCAGAGCAGAGGCTGGCAGGATTACCACCCTTGACCTGCCATTGTCACTTCATTTGCTCTTACCAGAATACTCCTTCATGCTAAAACTATATCCACAGCTCTTGCTAAAGAAATAGTGAAACACTCCTCTTGAGATCTCTCTTTAAGCAGTTCTAACAAACTAGAGAATTATTGCTTATTTTCATTCTTTACTATCTTCATGGCCTTGGGGAACACAGTTGTTCATAATCATAATCATACGTCGTTAATAGGATATTAGTGCCTCATTTCCTTAAATGTACTTACTGTGCCTCTGCTTTGACGTCTTCCTGCACAGTACTATGCAATTGTAGTGTCTCATCAGCTACCATAATGAAAACAGAATCTTTCTGTTTAACAAAGCTATACAAAGTCAACTTCAAGTAAGACATAAAAGCCTTCCACTTTCTAGCACGTTTTTTAATCAGTAAATTGTTATGCATGTATTTTTGGCACTCAGTAAATCTCAATACTGCCTTCAGGTTATGAGGACTGCTCTGAAAGTAATGGCACCTGTTATGTGATGTTGGCTACAATATCAGAGGCAGATGGTGGTATGGCAGTACAGGTTGAACCTTCCCAGCAATGTCCTATCCCATTTTGTTGCTGTAACAGATGACAACAGAGGGGCAGTCTGATAGTTTTGGTGTCTGACAAGGAAGTGTGAATGAAGTAAAAGTGTGACATAAATGCCTCCATGCGAAAAAATGGCACCCACTGACATTCAGTGACACTTGCTGAATGTTTCCAAAGACCAAACAGTGGATGTGAGCACAGTGAGGTGGTGGGTGGTGCGTTTTAGCAGTGGGGACAGTGGCATGAATGACAAGCTGCGCTCCAGATGGACACACAGATTTTTTTACAAACACAGCATGCAGGCTCTTGTTCATTGTTAACAATGGTTGAGAACACTGTCTTGTAGATGAGAGTTTGTTCTAGCAAATAGTGTTCTCTATCAGCAGCAGAAGTTATGTCAGCCAAGGGGATCTGGAAGAATGAGTTATGATGAGTTGTATCCAAAACTTTTATCTTTGATCTTGCCAACTTTTACCTTAAAGGAGATCAATCAAACACTTCATAGTCATCATAAAAACAACACAGTGATGTTAAAAAGCAGAAATCCAGAGTGATATTCCCAGCTTAAAGTTTAGTAACTATCATTTTCTGCTAAAGTTTATGTTAGCGAAAATAAATTCAGTAGTTATATCTTCCTTTTATCTTTAAAAATGAAATCTAATAGTGTCTTTATGGAAAGTAATTATCTATTTTCAAGAAAAGAGGAAACTGATATATTCACTACCCAAGCTCAGCTATTTCTGGTTTTCAGTCTTTGATTAGTCTTCACTGAATGCTGCAGAAAGATAACAAAATATATTAAGTAAACTAAACTACTGAAGATGATGAGAAATGTGTTAACAGAGGAAGATGTTGAGTGAGTATTTCTTAAATTGAAGCATCTGGCCCAAAGCTCCAAAATTATTGTATTCTTACATCCAGTAATTTAGAAATGATGGATAAAATAGTTGTAATAGCTGCAAATAGCACTTACGGAATAAATAGTTGCAAGTATCCTCTTTGAAGTTATAAATGGTACTTAGTGTCCCTTTAGATGCATCTTCAACTTGAGTGCTCCACACCATCAAGTATTGTGCACTAATATGTCTGGATTTCATATGTAACAGTATATGTGCACACTTCCTTCCCTGTCCTTATTTCACATAAGGTGAATAAATATTTTTCAAGGGAACTGCTATAAACTTATTAAATCATTGGATGACAAACCACAGAAGAGGCCAAAGCTTTATATAGGCTTCTTGAGCAAGGCAATTTAATAGTTCATAACTCCTGCTGAGGATCACAGCATAATGAAAAATTTCCATACAATTCTTGTCACATAGGTGTGGTGATTTGCATAAAATCAGTGGGTTAGAAAAGTAACACCAAATATAATTCTAACCTTGAATTTTGTAAGGGCATTAAATTATTCTTGACTCTTGCTGAAAGTCTTCCATCAGAATCGCTAAGCACAAAAGATCTGGAGTATGCAATGGAAGCCAAATATTATTTTCTTCTATCTGTTTCAGTATAGCTATTTCAGAAATAGAGATTTAGAGATACATATGTTTTGAAGGAGCAGATGATGGTCTCACTAATGCACATATTGCTATTTGCCTTCCAAGGCTGCTTTTGCTATTAATGTATCCAAGGTTATATAGGTAACTGTACAACCAAAAAGTCTGCACCAAGGCTTTGGAAGACTATCACAATGGAGTAAAAACTGAGTTTTCTGCAAATATACCAGGGCTAGCAATTTGATACTGTACCCAGGTAACTCACTGAACAGAGTTGCATAGAACTACTTTTTTTTCAGCCTATCCCCCTATCTCCTGCTGCCTTGTGTTTTATTAAGTCAGTTTGAAATGGTTAGTAAATCCAAAGACAGACTCTAAATTTCCCTGACTAGACCAGCTTTCAGTCCTCACTGCTTCTGAAGAGGTAACTCCATAAATTCAAGGATAAAACAATTGTGATGCAGCTGTTTTGAATTCTTGTTTGTCCTTCAAGGGAAAAAAAAAATGGGGAAAGGCACTGACTTCTTCCCATGTCCTACAGTGCATTAATTCCAGACTTTTAACATTACTATACTATTGATTAATTCTCCAAATATGGAGAAAATATTTTTAAAAAGCATTATCCCATGAGCTATGCATGAGTTGTGCAGTAGCATAACTTCATGATTTTATGGCACCACCTTCCTAATGGAGAAAGGATGGCCACAGCCCCTTTCCCCTCTCGCTAGCGATATTATCCACATATTCTTGTATAGGGATAACAGCCACTGCAATGTCTAAAGACTGTGCTTATTATTGAGTATGATGAAGTGATCATCCAAAACCTTGCAAGCAGATGTGTCTAAAGTGAATGGAAAGGGAGCCTCAAAAATGATGATTCTTCCCTGAATCCCATCCATCTTTTCTCATCCTCCTGCCCTAGACTCTGCTGAACCTGAAACTGCTCACCTGAAATAGTCTCCCAGCAAAGAGAAGAGTTCCTGAGAGAGAGAGAGAGAGAGAGAGAGAGAGAGAGAGAGAGGTCAAAAATGGCCTGTAACAGTAGTTTTACAGAGGACAATGAGGTTCCTCTGCTTATCAGAAAGAAGACATAATTAATCTCTACCATAAACATGTTTTAACCTCCCACTCACAATTAAAGATGTACAACCTGTTCCAATTTTACAAGCAGTTTTTACACAGAACTTTTTCCAACTGCATGGTAATATTAAACAGAGTGAAACTAAAGATGGGGAAAGTAAGAAGGATGATTTAATGGATATTAGTAAAATTATCATTATTTTAATTAGTAGACTACATATACAATTATATAAGAAAAGATTAATTCATTTTATTATCTTCAAGAAGTTTTATCTTTTATTTATAAACCAAACACCCAATATTGTGAATATTGTCATATCGAGCAATGAAGAATACCATTTTTTAAATCTGTTCAGAGTTGAGAAAAGGAGATACAGAGCATATATTGGAAAAAAAAAGAAAATGAGAGAGGGAGAATGAACCTGCTGAATAAATTTTATACTAACTAAGGAATGTACAGTGGAGAAATGATAACTTATACCAGAATAGACAGGTGACATTACAAAATTATTTGGCTTGCATTATGATTAGTATCCCTTCCTACGTGGTAATTATCTTTTGTTAATTTGCTTTGTTGTTCAACAGCTTATCAAATTTGTTTCAGTTTTGTCAGCAAGAAATAATTTTCAGCAAGAACCCAAAGTTGGAATTTTTTTAGTGCTTTTTAATAGCTTCTGTGTGTGGATATGTAGGCCAAAATTCAAAGTTTGACATTTAAATAAATTATAACAGAGCAGTGTGTTGACTGTAAATACTTTCAGAAGTGCCAAATAAATATAAGGCCATATTGTTTTCTCTGGAACAGGAAATAGCTTATTAAAATCTGAAAGTGACTTTGTGGAATATATTAAATTAACTAATATCCAAACTAAAATAAATAAATAAATAAGTAGATACAATATTGCAGGTTCAGAGCACAAAATCAACCTTCACAATGTTAAGATACAAACAGAATCTAAAAGTAGTAAATAGTAGCACCACTAAAACTATAATGACAAAATACTTGTGAAGAAAAAGATAATCAACCTGGGACTCTAGAATAATCTTTGTCATTTCTAAGTAGCTGTGGAATACTGGTTAGCTTCACCATTAGTTCTGAAACAGGAGTAAGTGGCCTTCATTCCTAACAGGGGATTGAAAAAAGGAACAGTTTTTGATTATTATAGCCTAATGAGGAAAAAACACACATCTATCCTATGAGCATTCATCAGTGAGAACTAAAAGCAGCTCATGTAGAAACAGTCCTACTTGTCTCTTCTCTCTGAGAAGTGCTGGCTGTTTATAAAGGTGTCTTTGATGAGCTACTCCTCCCACAACTAACTTCCCTATATGTAGGCATCTGGTTTATTTTACCTTCACAGTCTGTGGTGAGGTTGCTGCGATACATCCACCCCTGCTTCTTCAGTAAAAACTGAAGCCAGAAGACAGACTGCTGTTGATTCTGAGCCATGTTCACTCTTCATAGCAAGAAGCCATTGTCATGTGCCAAAAAAGCAGCAAGCCTCAGGGTTGAACAGTTATGTAGGTTGTGTAATCTAAACTAATGCCTCCTAACAGATCAAACATGCTGAAGGCAGGAAATTTGACTATTGAAAAGGCGCTCAGTGGAAAGGGACAGCAATTTCTCCCCAGATGAACATTATTCAGCTAAGCCCAAAAATTTGTACTGTTGGCTTTGAAGTTAGAATAACACAGGATCATTTAGGGATAAATGTGCTGAGCCAGTGTACTTCTCTCACAGCTTCTATGGGCACCATGGGAAAGTGAAAGCTGTGCTCTAGAAAGACCTGAGGCTTGTCTCCTGTGGTGTGAAGAAGTCAACAGAACTAAATCCAAGAGGGCTTATTATTAACCTCCAGGACAACACATATAAGGGTAGTGGCCATTTAGAAGGATAGCATGATACTTTTTACTCTGCTATATTTACACATGTTTTGAATGTACACAATTTTGATTTCATGCTACATTCAAATTCACAAATTCCTTCCACTAAATAGTACATGTTTTTTTTATGGAATCATAGAATAATAGAGTGGCTCAGATTGGAATGGACCTTAAACACCATCATACTCCAATCCCACTGTATTTTCTCCATTTTAGGCTGATTTTCTAACAAAGAGGGAGAGTTTTGTAGTGATACTATTTATCTGACAGTTTTCTCCTAATATTTTTATTATCATGGCCAATTTCAATCAATGTGAATGAGATGGAGGTCTCAGATGTCTGAAAGAAGAAGAAGAACTGAATTAGTTCCCCACAGTCAAGGGAAGAGGATATCATACGCAAGCTCAGTGAGTATTCTCACAGTACAGGATTAAACACATGACCTGTGGTTGAATACTCAGCTGGATGGGGAAGGGAACTTGTTATATAGGTGGGAAGGAAGAGAAACAATAGTAGAAATGGCAGGAAGCAGAGCAGGTGTGGCAAGGGTAGATATATCAAAAGGGGTCAAATGCAGAGAGAACATAGGGTGAAGCACGTGAAGAGGGAAGATAGTGGACAGGACAAAAATCCAAGGAAAATTATTAGTTCTGCTCTTAGAATGACTGGGATTTTAGGGAGATGATGAAGGAATGTGATTTAAGTCCCAGCTAACTACCAAGTAGATAGGTTGTTTCTCTGTTAAGGAATTATGAGATGAGAATTATAGCATAGCAAATTTACTGCATAGTTGAAAAGAAGTTGGGAAAATATTCTCTGGGTAAACTTCATGCTCTGCAGAACACGTACATTATTCCACTGATGTCCTTTACAGAAATAAACTGATTGCAGCCCCTGCTCAAGCACACAAAAATATAATGAATCTTTTCTTTTCCCAGTTGCCTTCTTCTCTGATGAACAGAACTATCACCTCTGGATAAAGAATAGGGATTTTCTGAAATATGTCCTTGAGGTAATAAATGTCATCTTCTCTGAAAACCAATCTCATCTCAAGATAACTAAATCTTTTTTCCATTTATCAAATATCAGAAGGATAACTATCTTTACACACTATTTAAATTCATAGGCAGAAATTGAATCTTGCCTCACATATCTAGATGGTTGCAATTATTTTCTCACACAGTAAGCACTGTTCAAGTTTTTAAAAAAAGCAACAGGGCATTAACAACACAGCATAAACTGCAAACAGGGGAAAACAAGAAATTTGCATCTATATTTTATACTCCAGAAGATCTCAAGTTACTTTCTTTCTTTTTTTTCCTTATATATATATTTTTACCATTATCTGAATATAATTTACTAGCAGATATGGAATTAACGTTGTAGAGTCTGACAAAATTCAGATCAAATAATCACACTAAGAAAAGCTTATTTATAGCTCTGGCCTGCATTTGCATGCCACAAGTGTTTCACTTGTGTTCAGCAAAGCTTCAAATCTTGCTTTGATAAAGTAGTGCGTGTATCTTTCTGAAGAGAAGCAGTGATTTGATTCCTGTCCAAAACTCCACACACAAAAATCTAAGTCTGCTGAAGTGACTGAAATTACACAAATACTACGGTGCTCTGAGAAACATGAATTCAACACCATGATGATTTTCTCTGATAAGAAATAAAGCCAGAGAGTTCTTTTCTTATTCTACAGACAGTTGTTTTAGAGAAAACAGTGGTAAATCACATCTAATTCAGCTGACATAAATCATTAAAAGCAATCTACCTTCATTGTCAGAGACTCAATAGTGGGTCTGCTTCAGAATATGCAGCCTCAGAAAAAATGTAAGTGGAAATAATGTTTGTTCTTTTAACTTTTTTCAAAACATTTTTGTTGAATGCTATCAGATTTTTTTTGTTTTTTTAAGATCAAAGTTTGACACAGCTTCATATTTTAAAACTTCTACTAAAGGGAAAAAATGGCCACACAGATTGACAGCTTTTTTTTTCTTATTTGTTCAGCTTCAGTAGCACAGGAGTTATCATTTTCAATCAGTGCTTTCAAAAATAAGGTAGCAATTGATCAAAGTACTGTATGTATTGCTAAAAGTCTCTATTTATCATTCTCCATGCATTTCTCTTTTCCCCCTTTTGTTTTAATTGTCTGAAAGACTGAAAAGTTTAGATCTTCCCCATCAGCTACTAGTCACTGATTCAAGCTTCCAAAGACTTTGCCTATTCCATGGACATGTAGCCTCGCCCAGCAGGACAGCAATTTCCTAGAGCCAAAAAGTAAAGTCTGGTCCCTCTGAAGACATGCCTGTATTTCAAGCACATCATTTTAAAATAACACTGTCATATTCTCTACTTGCTCATAAAATGGAATTTAAATTACATATATATATCTATATATCTATCTCCAAATTCCAGGTGCATTAAGGAAAAATAAATATTTCTATGTTTCTGTAAGAACAACTACAGCCATCCACTTTGCATTTTACAGGGGCTATAGTAATATAGTGACATATAGTAAGAGTATCGACAAAACAAGGTGTTCGGGGAAGGGTGCTTCTTATTTCATATCTGGAAGGCATCATAATTGAGAAGGTCTGAATTGTATGTGTATTCTCTAGCAGATCAGTGCTGTGGCTGGGATTTAATTCTATATGAGTAAATACATAGAAAATAGGACTTTGGTGTGATTTTATTAATTGATTAGATTCTAGAGAGACACCATAATGAAAAGATCATATACTCTATCCTAATAGAATGACCAATATACTTATAATCATAATTATCTCGAGTCACATCTGTCTGATTCCTCAGGTATGCAAAAACTGTGGGATTTTCAGGTTAGGATAATATATTTTTCTTGCTGTTTTGCATACATTGCCATTTTCTCAAACAACATATTGGCTTCATCTTTGAAGTTTCAGTCAGCTCCTGTGGCGATATCAGCAGCACACAAGTGCTTTTAATAAGCTTTGGGAAAATGTAATGAGGAAGATGATTTCTCTTCAATTTTGCTTGGCTCAGTGCTAAAGCACAACAATGGGATGTTGTCAGAATAAAAGTTTGAACCACGCAATCTCATTTGCTTCCTTTCATTACTGTTTCGGGGAGGAGGGGACTGTTGTGACAGCTGGTGATCAGTGATTCAATTATATGCTCCATTCTCTGGACTTCGGTTCAAGATGTCCTTTGGCAAGCTGAGCCACTGCGTGATGATAGATTTAACATCTAGGATTTGATAGAGTATGCAAAATGATACAACTAGCATTCACGTGTTTCTAAGGCAGCATGCCTTTGAATGTGCACTACTAGCGACAGAACATCCATTCCTTTCCTTCTCATGTGCTAAGACAAATGTGTTAAGCCCATGTATGGGAACTGCTGAATCACAGCTTGAACCTCTGATTGATCACCTAAGGTGAGCAATGAGTCAGCCGTGGGAGCACAGGTGAAGGCAATTCACCTGTGCTGCCAGAAGGGGTGGAACCTGGCTCCTCTCTCTTAGACCCATTTAAGAGCTGACTACCACTCAGGAAAGGTCTCTTTCTAGAGATCTCTCCTGTGGAGTTTTACAGTGAGCCCAGGATATGGGTAAGTACTCTATTCTCTTTTTGGTATAATAACCTGCTTAGCCAAACTCTCTGGTATATCTCATAACATCTCTATGTTCATTGATTATATAGCCCAGTATTTCTCTTACTCAGACAGTGAATTCCATATCCTTGATATGTGAAATTGCATAGATCAGAATGAGGAGAAAATCAGGCCCATAAGTGCTAAGAACCTAGAAACATATCTGTCCTGTAATGATCATGCCTAAAACAAGAGGGAGATCCTGTAAAATACAAGTTTAACAAGGATGCTCAAGTCAGGCCTGCAATTGCCCAAGAAAGCATATAAGGTCCCCCCTTAGAACTCTAGTAAATCACAAAACTGTGATGCCTTCAGGTGTTTAATAGGGGTATGTCCTAGATACTCTCAGTATGTTTCTCTTTTCTATTTCTGAGCATTCCAGACAGTGGAGAGAGAGAGATTATTCAGCCCTTTAAGTTCAAAGAAGCATGGCTGAAAACTCCCCTACCTATCTCAACAGGGGGAAAACAAAAGTTAGTCTTCTGAAAAACAAAGGCTATGGAACAAACAATAAGTTAAACTGATATCCATGACTGACTGAGAGATGTTGTGAATATTTTGTAGTTTATGCCTATCACCAGTCTTTCACTGATTCCTCTAGCATGGTCTCCAGAGCTTTAGGGAAGGATGGCTGCCAAGGGAAGTCTTAACTGCAGAAGAATGCCTCTTGCTTTTAATACAGCAGAGTCCAACCTGCATGACAGAACTCTTATCTATTCTGGCAGAATTCTCTGGAGACTTGAAGATGATGGAATAAATCATTTAGAGCAGAGCTATAGAATGTCACTTCAGATACTTCTTGCAAGACACAGTCATGAATGTCCAGTTTATTGCTTCTACTTTCTTATACATTTATTGCATTTTTAGCTGGTGTTCCTCTGTAATATAAATTCTCTATTTCTTATATTCTGCTTTATATAACATTTTTTTCTTTGGAATGCTTAGTATCTCATCAAATCATTATTTTTTAGTTCATTATTTTCATATCACTGTGATGTCTCCTCAGGGAAGCAGATATCTGTCAAATGTTAACTTTTCTAAAGCGTGCTTGAGTAATATTGCAGCCATTAATTTTTAAAACAGAAAAATAGTGTTTAATCTCAGTATTTTCTGCTTTATAAGCACAAGAGTTCATCTAAAATTTCTGCTTCTTCATCTGTAGTTTTGAGCTACAGTGATATTAAAGAAGGAGGTCTGAAATGGCCGGTAGGTTTTATATATATGTGTGTATATATATATGTGTATATATATGTGTGTGTGTGTATATATTTCTGTGTGTGGAAAATAACCTGTCAAAAGCTTTTTCATTTATTTTAACTCCTGTTTTTTTTTTTTTTTTTTACCCTAGAAGTCTGGAGGGATGATTTTGAATGTGCAAAGCTTTGAAACCAGGCAAATTTTAATAAGACCACTCACAACATTCTTCTGCTTTTAAATTTTGCAGTTCTGAGCATGGAACTACTATCCTGAGCACTAAGAAAAACACAGAAATTTCTCTGGAAAAGGAGGTATTGAATATTGTTTTAAAAAAATCTAAATTCTAAATGATAAATCTGCTAGCTGGAAATAAATCATAATCAAAATACTGGTGTTGAGTAATTTGGTCATCTTATTAGAAGCAAAAAGGGAACAATGGTTCTGATTTCTCACTGTTTCTGTTCTGGTGGCTAGTAACATTATAAACAGATCATATATCACATAAACACAGTGTTTAATACCAGAGCCATAAGAAAAGAATGTGATCCACAAACAATTAACTGCCTCGCTTGCTGTTAAGAGATTCTTTTACATCATTGTCTCAAAGCTTGCTGGGGATACAGATGAACAAGTCCAGGCAAGTCCTGGGCAGAGGTTGAGAAATCCTTTGTGTGAGGGACACAGATTGAACAGGCTGCCCTGTCCCTGGAAGTGTTCAAGGCCAGATTGGATGGAGCCCTGGGCAGCCTGGTCTAGCATTAAATGAGGAGGTTGGTGGCCCTGCGTGTGGCATGGTGGTTGGACATTCATGATCCTTGAGGTCCCTTCCAACCCTGGCCATTCTGTGATTCAGATGGACAAGGCCAGGGGCAGCAAGAGAGAGATAAGCTGCAGCTTTAATGGCTGTGAAGCGGTCTTTTGTGGGCTTATCTTGAGGAAGATGGCCATCTCAGGGGGAACTCACATGACTCTTGCTCAAGCACCCAGGGATGTCACGTAGGCAGGAGAAAAAGGAGGATAAAAGAGAAACTGAAAACCATGAGGTTTAGGTTTTCTGGCAACAGATTCCTCAAAAGAGGTTTCTGCCATGAGAAGCCTCATGACCCACCTCTCTCCCTCCCAGATTTGCTCTGTGCTCTACCATGATGCTGAAGAAGAACAAAGGTGTCTGCCATCAGATTCCTCACTACGGAACGCCTGCATACTGACGGACTCTCCTGGGCCTGCTACCTGAGTCCTGCTGCTTCCTCCCAAATTGGCTCTGCGACTTCTTCCTGCTACCTGCTTGCTGCCCAAGGCCGGCCACACTGCTGCTCTCCCCCCCCTGCTGCTTCTGCCTCGGACCTTCGAAACATCATGCAACGAGACCGCTGCTGGATCCTGGTGGTGACTATCCCCGCTTTACGCGATTCTTGCTGCTTTCCTACATTTTCTATTGCCCTCCTTCCCTTCCCCATCTCCTTGATTAGGATTTATAATAAACTGGTTGGACCAACATTTGAACCGTTGATTCTTAATCTCACGCCGGATATACAGATATTAAAAGAACCTCATATCCCTCCTATAAATGGGAGCGAGACAGTTGCACAGAAGTTTATGTAGTGAGACAGGGGTGGACATCGATTCATTGGCTGATTCAGCAGCTCAGGAGCTAATACTCAGAACTTCAGAAGTTCATGCTTCTTCCTGTACAGAGAGGCAATCTGCTGTGAGATAGGCAGCTGCCACTCTTTATCTACCTGTGATTGGATGCTATGGAAAATGTGTTCCTCTGACCTTTTAGTACACAGGAAGAACTCAGCTGTGCAGAAACAGAAGAGCTGGGGAAGATAATTGGGTGATGAGGTTTTCCCCTCTAATAAAACACTAAATCTCAAGAACTCAACATTTTACTTTGCTTATTGTAGATGAACCTGATGTTTGCCTTCATGGTGATACACAACTATCAGATGCTGCATATTAGATCTCATATACTTAAACTCCGCATCATGCTCTCCTAATACCTTCAGTACAAGTATCGTCTGCATTGTTTCCTGAGAGCCCAAGTATCACATGTTACAAACTGACATACGCTGGTACTTCATGTTTCCTAAATCTTTCAAAATTTGAAGTTACACAGAGTTGGGCTAAGGTCTTTCCTCTTTTAAAATCAGTCCTGTTTTCTTAAGAAATAAAAACTAAGATTGTTTTATAAATGTAAGCATCCAAGGAAATGACAGTTAATGCAAAGCCTTAACATCAACAAAGTCAAAACAGAAGAGTCTTCTCAAAGATCGCCATAGGAAAAGGCTATTACACAAAAATAGTTTAATATGTTTAATATTTAACCCACACTGCATCCATAGGTGTTTCATACTACGTTTGCCATCACACAAGAAACGCAGAAGTTTAGGATGATATTATTCTTTCCGTAGGTATACTTGATTGATAATAACAGCATAAATCCAATGAGATTGCAGAGAAATTTTAAAAGAAAAATATTCAAAACATCTCTGTTTCAGAAAAGAATATAATTTATACATGAGGGTTTGGAAGGAGATGACAAGCATCAAAAATTTATGAGGGACTAGTCTTTATTTAGATACTTACTAGAGGCCTTCAAAGATGTATGGAAAGATATCCCTTCCATAATCTATGTTACACTATACAAAATTTTGCGCAAGTCTGTCCAAGCCCATCAGAAACTGCTGCATCAGGCACCAAATCCCATTATGAGGTAATTTGTCTTTCAGAAATTAAATTTATTAATTTATACATTAATAAATGACAGCTAACAACTTCATTGTGGTTACAGCAGCTCATTCCACCTTCTGTATCAGTTCTAATAAAGCTCGGAAAAATGCATTACCAAAACTGACATCTCTTTCACCGACCAAATATATTACATATACATGCCCAATAGAATATGGCTCATAAAAAAATTTCACTTAACAAGGAATCAATGATTCAAATAAATACCCAGGACAATAAATTATTCCTATTATATTCAATTTTTCATTCAAACTTGGCAAAAAAGCATTTACAAAGCATAAAGAAGTTACAGAGACAGAAAAATATTCTGTGTTATAATATTTCCCGCAAATGCCTTACAAAAGTAAAGAGGCATATCATTTTCAAAAAAAAACCTGTGTCTTCTGGAGAAGAAAAGTATCCTTTACTGAGAAACATTTTCTTTACAAGCCTTTGCTCTCAAAAAAATTTTGTTGTTTTGTATTTCTTAAAAAATTATTTGAAACTTATATAAAAGATCCACAGTAATTTCATGAACAACTATGTGAAACCTAAGATTCAAAATGTGTAGTTGGAAGAACACCAAGAAAAATGCAGAAAACATTAACATCTTTAAATTCAACCTTTACCGCAGGGTGAACGCTTATAGAAATTTTAGGCTGACCAATTCATTGTGGAAAATTATCTACTTAAGCTTACTGTATAATTTAAACAAGACAACCTCTCTTTTCCTAGAGAAAAACCGAAAGTCTTCACGTATTTGTTATTCATTTTTTTCCAAAGTTTTCCAAGGGATGTAGGGGAACTTTAGGATGTAGGGGAACTTTAGAAACACTTCAGATAAACTTTCTGCTTCAAAGGCAAAGAACTGAAGTAATAAGCAAGCTCATTAATTATAGAATTCAAGACTTTGCTTAAAAGGAAGTGTACTGAAATCTTTGAACAATAAGCAGGTCCCCAAACAAGCATGGATAGCAGTAAGAAATGCAACATTCTGCACCTGCGTAGTTTAAAATTTCATGAAGAGAGGAAAATGTATATTTTTGGTGAAGTCTTTAACAAGTCATGCTTAAATAATCATGAAAGAGCAAAAAGCACATCCACCTAAAACTTTTTCAGAGAAAGGATATTCAACAGTTGTAATAATAGGATATGGAAAGGTTGTCTGGTCCTTCTTTCACATTCACCCTATGTATCTGTCTGTTATTTAGCCTTATACAGTATATCCAGATTAATAACTTAAGTTTTCTTAATGCTAAGAGAAAGAGATTCTTGAGACAGTAGATGAAATAATTTATTGTGGAATCTCCCTAAACTGTTTGAACTAACAACTTCAAATAATTTAACATTGTATCTCACAACAGTGCAAAACTGATTAACTGAGCTTTGCACATTAGCCTAAAAGACTTGAATGAAAAAGGAACATAGTGTTACCTGGAAGACTATCTTTGATATTGACTGCTGTCTTAAAAACAAATAGGCTTCATTTTCAAAGTGCTTCGTTAACAAGGACTCACTTTTATATACCAAATGGATGCATAGTAGAAATAGTTGTATCTACCAAGATGTTAGATTTACACAGGAAGATCAATTGTATTTACATACCTTGAAAATTCTCCCATTATCTATATAATTTGTTTAGAAAACACACTAAGAAATGTGGCAAAACAGCCCAACTTCACTGTTATACAAATTGGAAGGTTGAATCAATAAAGAGATATGGTCCCTTCCAATAGGGATGAAAGTTTTAATCCCTATTGTTCTATTACTTTCATAGGAGCAAGTGAAAATATTTAGGACTTTCCCCATACTGCTTCTGCTATTAAGGCAGGAGTCACCAGCCAGTAGCCCTTCATCTTTCATGCCAGCACCCAGTTCAAGACAAGCTCCATTACTCTGGCCCGGAAAGAATGAGCCTGTAACTGAAAAGACAAATTTAGCATTTATTTCATAATAATACCATTTCACTAACATTCTCCTCAAAGTGAATTTGAACATTATGGCAAAACTTATCTCACCAATAAGTGCATGAAAGGGAAGTAAAACCCTCTCATGAGCAGGCCCCTCAAGCTAAGTCATTTAATTATTGAGTGTGGCCTTCTATTGCATTGCAACAACTGCTTTTAGTCCCAAATATTGCATTTCTATGAAGTGGTACCTGAGAGATGCTTGTGATTTACATCAGGAGAGGAGTTACACAGTGTTGGCCAATAAACTAATCTTGTTAGTCTTACACCTAATTTTTCATTGTTGTGATTTTTTTCATCTAATGATAAAAGCCACGGACTCTGATCCAAATAATTTTACTCAGCAGAATGAATTACTTAGGTTTAAGATGAAGTTTAAAGACTATAAATTTGGTTCAGAAATTTCTGTTGGAAACATAATGCAGCACTTCTAGCTAGTTAGAAAAGAATTTGAATGGAGACCTGTGATGCTGGCAGGCATATATGTATGTTGTTTAAGATACCTTCTCAAGATAAAAATACTCTTTAAGCTTCTGAATCACACAGGGATTAGGAAAAGGAGAGTATGGATAGTGCAGTAAGACTATGAAATAATATTCATTTTGCATTAGTTCCAGTTAGCACCCAAACATAAGAAACAGGAATTACAAGATTTATGGGTCATCCTGAGAAATTATTAATACAACAGAGTCAACAGAATTGCAGACTGCAAAGTCATTTTGCTACTTTCCAGGACTCTTTGTACTGAGTAAATGTGTATGTACACTTAAGCAAAAACAATCACAGAAAGACCTAATTGGTCCTTAGCTAAAGGCTTAGGGAAATATTTTCTGAAGCAGTGTGGACTTCAAAACAAAGAACTTGCTATTGGTAACAACATTTACTGTTGCATAAAGTAATAGTTCCTATATGCTGTTTTGCCAGGATACCCAGGTACATTTATCATACCAGAATTCAGTCAAGAGTAATTGCACCTTTGAAGTGTTTATAATGTAACTTATGTAACTACATTCTTATACTCAGTCTTATTGAGCCATTCTCAGGTTTTATTCATTGTGCAGGTACCAGTGGGACCTCCAACTTCAGATTTTGTCCAATATGCAAATATATTTCATGAAAACAAACTGTGTCTTGAATATGAAAGAAAATAGTTCTGATAAAGGAAACAAACTTTACTGCTATAAAGTTCAGCAGTTCTAAAGAATCTAAATGCTTTATTTTCTCCAGAAAAATTAATGAAAAATTCAGTTGTGCACACAATGCTCATCTTTGATCCATTTATCTGCTCACAGAATCAAAAAGCATACACAGAGCTCCACTAGTCACTGTTACCTGGCCAGTAGAACTGCCATGTATTTCAAGGCATGGAGGCAGCAGCCACTCCGATAGGTAACCAGAGAGTTCTGGCCTCTTCCATAGCCACTGAGTTGCTTGAGGCAATCAAGCTTTAGTAGTCACTTAGAGCCACATATTCACTTATTCATACTTCCCGTATGCATCTAAAAGGTGCCCAGCCCATTTGCATGAGATTTTGGTTTGGTTTCTGTCCAGTTCCTGCCTTACTTCTTCAGGAACTGCAAATACAAAGGACAAACACTGACACACTGCTCATACATCAGTACTCAAGCCACAGCATTTGTAGTGCATCACTACCACTCATCTCCTCTGTCAGTGGCCAGTCCACGTTTTTTAAATCTGAGTAGTGCAGCTGTGTACTGAATGGAAGAGATGTGCTTTTAAGAGCTTCCCAGTAGTCCACATTTCCCTTCTGAATGCTTAGTGCCAGCATACCCTGAAAACAGACATTCATGTATCCCTATGTATCCCAAGGAGAAGCCAATAAATCCTCTATGTCTCTTAATTTATTTTTTTTCCCCCTCAGAGGGCACTGCATGAAGCTACATTTCATTTTTCTTTGCTGATTTTATGAATGCTCTGTGGAGGACACACCTTCCTGCTTGGAGGGTACTTCATGTGTTTCATAGTGCTGCTGCTCAGCAAGAAACCCACTGATAAGGCTGTCTATAGCTTGATCCTTCTCTTATCAGGACAGCAGAATCAACAGACCTTTTCAGCCTTCTCTCATTTTTCTATTCCCAGCAAAGTAACCTCCAGCTAACAACCTCCATCTCTTCTCACAGTCTTTCTCCTCTGATTATTACCGGAATAAAGAACATTCCCCCCATCCTACAGTGCAAATGCTCTGAGAATAACACAGCTTTTGTAACTGTGTACAATGTGGTAATGGCAAGTATAAGAGATTAGTAGTTTAGTGAAAGAAAATGCATTTTCATCCTGATGCTGTCTTGCATTACCTTAGGCTACATGCTCCAGCTTCCACCTGCACTAAGTTAGGAGCATACATAGCATAATATGAGGCATCCTGACAGATGCAGTAGTTTAAAACGTGGGTTTGAAACTTGAAAGTACTACCTCTGATTTCTAGACCCCTCTAATAAAGGGTCAGGTGCTCATGGGCTTTTGCTTCTCTGCCCACTACAGAGTCTGGCTTTTCAAATGACACTGCTAAGATTTGCACTCCTGACCAGAAACAGTGAATTACTAATGATTACCCCATGAGCACTGCCACACTAAGCACCATCATTATACTGCAGGTACCACGCCCATCAAACCACATATACGAAATGCTGACACAAACCTTAACAGCTGGGCTTATTCAGAAGGAATACTTCTGGTTTTGGAGAAATTCTTCTGTAGGTTTCTGTGTTCCCTGGGATAAACCAGGATTACTGAATTACAGGTAGAAATTGCTGTGAATTACTGGGAGATATTAGATATAATAGCCCCTCTGCAAGTCTGCAGAGTTCTTCAGTATTCATGTAAATGGATTCAAGATTAACTTGTCTTTCCTTGTGAACCTGTGAAAATGCTCTGCAAATACACAGAAAGATATGTTAGCAATCTGTTTTCAGTTGATGACTGTGATAAGAATTTCTAAAATCTTTCATTTGCTCCAGCTGGGAATCATCATCTTCAAGGAAAACTCAGACAGAATCACCTTCTCATCCAGCAGTTGCATATTAACTACAAAAGCTGAATCCTCCTAGAGAAGCCAGTATTATAAGAACAGCTGTAATATTAAATTCTTAACAGGAGGGTAACAGCCACCACATCTGCAGATGTAGACAATGGTGCTGATGTCCATATTGTTTCCAAATTTTATCTCAGTAGTCTGAAAGGAACACAAGACTGACGAGATGGCTTTCAAAAAAAAAAAAAAAAAAACCTTTTTCCCCAAGTTTATAATCTTTAAAAAAACCTATCAAATTCCTATTTCTCCTCTGCTTTTTAGTAAACAGCTTAAAAAGTAAAACTTCAGGAAATGGTTTAAATTTAGCTCTCAAATTTACTTCTATTTCATATTTTTAAAATGAGATTTGAATATGAATTGAGAGAACAAAGCTACGTTATCTTTTTAGGTTTGCAATATAATTCTGCCTTTTACAGGAGAAAAAAAAAAAACAAGAAGTCATGAACCTCCAAATCAGAACAATACCATGAAGAGTAGTATTTATTAGTGAATTAAATGGAGCTAGTAGGCATTCTCAAAAGTGCTTACAAAACAAACTAAAGGAGACTCCAAGTAAAGAAAACCTAAGTTTCCCTTCCAAACACACCACTGGTGGCAAAGTGACTATACACGTTCCTGTAAGTCACTGCATATTACAAGTCTCCCATCAAGAGTGGAATCAGATTCTGGCACTGCTGCACCATTTTTATTCAGTCTTTGATACTGCTAGGGATAACAGTCACTTGATGTTAATAAAATGGTACAGAACCTGGGACACATTTTTGTACTAAGTACAGTGCTGCTTTCACTTCAAGGAATGCACTTTGACGATGCTGTGATGAAAAAAAGAGACCCAAAATACCTATTTTTAGACATCTTTGTTGACAAAAAAAATAATAGGATTATGGCAATTCTGAGTTCTTCTCCTACTCACAATAGTCCCTTTGGCTATGTAAAGTACTGAATTTAAAAAGATGCTAAAAAGAATTAGTGCCTTCCTAGGCTATTGTCTCGCTCCGATTTGTAGGAGGGAGAGGACGTTCTTTTAATATCTATATCCCCGGTGTGAGATTAAGAAACAACGGTTCAAATGTTGGTCCGACCAGTTTATTACAGATGTTAATTAGGGAGATAGGGAAGGGGAGGACGGACGCTATTATGAATTAGGGTAATGGGGAAGGGGAAGGAGGGCGATAGAAAAGGTAAGAAAGAAGAAGCAAGGAGTCTTTATAGGAAGCAAGAGGGACATAGTCACCACCATGGATCCAGCGAGGTTCATAGTTCAGTCATTGATCTTCAATAGCGGTGGGTCATCAGGCGTTGTTGTTCTGTTGACAACGACGATGGCTACGACCATGGTGATGATGGCCCCTTTTCAATGCTTTCAAAGTGGTCGAGTCAGCTGTCTTTGGAGTGACAGCTCAAATCCAAGGTGGTTGAGTCAGCTCTCCTTGGAGTGGCAGCTTCTGGCCCTGGGATCTTAGTGGAAACTCCTTTGTTCCCATCTTCCTGGCCTTGCCAGCAGATAAGAGGGAGCAGGGAGGCGCCAACTTGTATCTTGCCTTCACAGGATACAGTGGCATCATCCCCCAATTTCCCATAGCAAGCTGGAGTTATTTAGTCACAGGCCAAATCTTCCGCCAGTAAAAACTCCTGAGCACTATCTTCTGGAGGCAAACAGCTAAAATTGTCCACACAGCAACACCCATCACTCATCTCCTAGACAAGTCAGTCTTATCACAAGAAATATCTCAGAAAGCAAGCTTTGAGCCAAAAAACAAGGAAGGATTCTCACAGCTATTTTATCAGTTTGGGCTCTTAAAAGATACGTCAGACAGATATTCGGGATAGCGAGGGACGTGTCGTTCCTTTCTCTTATGGAAGGGAAACAACCACCTCTTTCCAATAGCAAAAATCTTACTGAGATTCATAAAGGGGATAATCCTCCTGTGATCCAAGATCGTAGCATTAAAAAGCATACAGTTAAACTCAAACAGACCTCTGGTAGAGTGCATTAATCCAGAAAGCCCGAGTCTGCAAATGTATTATAATTATAAGATGAATACGGCCAACTGATACTAAAGGCTACCTGTAAATTGTTGTAATTTGTATTCAGAGAGAATTCAGCATTCCAAGCAACCTTAAAAATAGATCTCTAATATTCTTACATCAATTAAAACCATGCAAACAGCCTACATAAAATGCAGGAAAATAAAGTTCTTCTTTCAACAGCATGCAGTCTGAATTTAAAAAATTTAAGTCACTTTCTCTGAGTGAGTACTGAAGCAATATCAGAATTTCTTATCCTTCCTAATGGACATTAGAGAACGAAGGCATGGAAGTACTGGTCTGGATCATTCAACTCAATGTAAACTGATACCAACACAGTGACAAGATGTCTTTACTGCTGTCATCTTGAAGAATGCAAATTGTCTAGGTTATACTTAGCTTCTGCTTAATTGATTTGAATCATGCTTTTCTTCCTTCAGTAGGACATACAGTGAATACTTATTTCATGTTCCAAGTGGTCCTTTAAAATCCCCTTAAAAAAATAATGTGTTTCATTCCACTGCATTAGTACATACAAAATAAAGCATCGATTCAAGAAACTAATTTTCACAAATCATTTTCTCTTCTTTTAGTATTTATCAATACTTAATAATAAAAACACAGATCCAAATTTATTTGTATCTCACATTAGTCGTACAAGGTATAAGGTGGAAGACCTAAAGAATGATTTTAAAAGTAAATAGGCTGGAACATGCTCTCCATTTACATGTCGATATTTGCCAGGGCTGTTTATGCTCACCCTGCAGAGTTGATTCACCTGCAAAGAAAGCACCAGAATCTATTTTACTTTACTGTAGAACTCTTCAGTGCTTCTGGGAGCAGTTATAAAATGAAAAGAAAAACTGCTAGAAATATAAACCATGCAATTAGTTTTTCTGGCCCAACAGCAACAATTCTTAATTATTACATGTTGTCATCTCTAGTTGCTTTATTAGACGGCCAACTTCTTTGATTATTCTTATGATTAAAAGAACCCTAATTGAAACCTTCCTCAAAAAAAAAAATTTCCTCTGTTTCTATATGACTGGTAATATATTTTGCATCAGACAAATACTTACATCAATTTTACAGAATTTAATAACGTAGTCAATGTATATATTTTTAATTAGCAACCCAAACTCACTGGAAAAATAACTGCTTGTTTGTCAGCATTGGGGAGAGAAATATAAATTCCTTCATACACACCTGACTTATACTACTAACATTTTAATTATCTTCCCTGATCCCCTAATAAACTGATGTGCTTGGCTATTATTCCAAGCTAATTTTCCTGGCAACTTGGCTTTTTGCCTGGTTAAGTGAAAAATTAGTTTCCATCTGAACTAAGGACAAGGTTGGGAAATCCTCAGTCATACTGATATTACCAATCTCTTCAAATAGTTCCTTATGGTAGATGTTGAATTCCCATTCACTTGGGTGCAAGAACTTCAGTCAGTCATGCCCTGGGATATACATTCCAGTAGAATTTGGCACAGAATAACTCAAGTGAATATACTGATCGTAGGTAAATAACTATTATGCCCGTAAGTTACACCACCTTCACAGGCATAAGCAGTAGCCCCTCCTGGAGTCTTTTACCCTTTCCTGTTCCACACCAAAAAGGAAAACATAATAGTGTCATTCCATGACGGAGGACACACACACAGTACACATGTAAGGAAGTGGAAGCCAAAGTTGATTAACATCTGGATCATTAAGTGGTCTGCTACTCTTTCATCTATTTCTTTTGATCAAAAAGCTGAAATTATAAATGGAATTCAGGAAATGAATGTTTGACCAAATCATATTAGGCTCCCAGTCTCAGTTAACATCTGTTGCATCCTATGAAAGGCTTAGGGAGCTATTGGGGAGTTTAATTTTTTTTTTTAACTGAGCAGTTTCATATTTTAAATTGCTATTGCTTTATGATATTGGTATAATTTAACATATTAGGATAGTATAATGACCAGACACTGCACTGCTGCTTCATGGAAGAATAGCATACAGCTGCCTGTGCTTTGTGCAAGCAAAGCACTGAAAATAATAGCCTTGTGATGAAAGCACATTGAGTTGTTAATCACTTTCTAATATTCTATGCACAGAAATATTCTTGAGATAACTGAAATTAGATACAAACAGCTAGAGAAGGCATGATTTGAGTATCTATGTGATAAATATGGCCGTCTAACTGTATATGTGTAGAAACTGCCATATTTGGACCTACAGTGGAAAGAAAACCTAGTCTTTCCGTGCTCAGTATATCTATCAAACCCATAATTTCATATTTTTCATTCCAAATTGCTAAGTCCCAAACATTACAGAACTTGATGATCCAGATGTGCCACTATTTAAACGACATGAGTTATCTGGATAACTTTAGATATTAAGTGAGATACAAAGGCATAAACTGCAATAAATTCCAGAAGGGGAAAACTTGTTAAAAAAGGAGGTGGGGGAAGAGCATGAACAAATTCAAAGACAAGAAATACACTTTCTCTCTATGGCTCTACTTTGAAGTATTTCAAATATGAAATTTTTTCCAGTCAATTTAACCTTCTTTAAGGAAGTTCAGGCAGGATTCATCCTATACTGACGCTCTTGTCAGTAATAAAAAGAACAGATGTGAAATAGTTTTGACAGAATAAATAAAAATTTTGAAGGATGAACATTTAATATTCCAGTAAACAGATGTGAATTGATTTGAAGACTTAATCTCTCAAACCAAAACCCTGCATACTCAAACTTGCCTTGCATGTACTCTATGAACTTTAACTTCATTTCACATCTTACTATCCCATTTGATACATTTCCTAGAGCAAGTCAAATGATTAACCACATGTAAGTATTTTCTCATAATATAACCTCTCAGCTTGTGATCTTCTCTGAATTACAGTGTTAGTAAAACAAATTCAGAGGCACAAAAGCTGAGAGCCTCAATACAGAGTCTTTTTGATATTACATTTTTAAGTCTTAGCCTGATCTTCTTTACAGGAGGTTCAAAAGGCTGTAATAAAGTAATATAAACTTTCCAAAGAATTACAAATTAAATTGACTAGCACACAATCATTTGCAAATTATTCAAATGCACTGGTAATACACAGTTTGAAATTCATACTGCATTACTCAGTCACCCAGCTTATTCATATGGAATAATGAAATCATCTTCTGACTTGCATATCAACTAGTCCAACACAGATCAAAGTATATACCTGACTTAGATTGAGCTGCGAGTTTCAAGATCCTGATCAATTTAAGAGGAAGGTGATTTGCAAAGCTAGCCACCAGAGGACTACTTCTGCATTTACATTGTGCAAATAATTTAAAGTTTGCTTTGAGCATTCATGCTTCAAAAAAAAAAAAAGCATTTTCCACACTTTCTGTTTAAAAAAAGCATTTTTGAACAAAAGTTTTCGCAATCAAATTAAGACCGCCCTTAATACAAGATTTGCTGAGTACATCTTAATAATTCTGAAATTTGATTTTCTTCTAGAGTTTGTTTTGCAATTAATTTCATGTAGGTTATTTTTCACTATTAGACTATCACACAAAGAAATTTTTTTGAAGTTGAATGAATAATCAATCCGTATGTGTGTTACTCAGTTTAGGAGTTTGTTCAGAAAGCCTCTGGGGATCTGACCACCAGCTACCTGTTACATGATAGCCAGCTATTGTCACCTCAGAGAAAACAAGGCCACTTCTCAGAGGTATTTACTGACATTGCACAATAGTAGTTGTAAGTATAAAAATAATCATAGACATATAGGCTTCGCACATTTTTATTAGAACACTTCCTTAAAATAACCACATAAATGCAGAATAGCTTTTGAGCTACCTTCTTTAAAGTCTAGTAGATCTGCATTTTCCTACTACGCTGAGCCAAATGAACCATTTTATTCCAAATGTTTCCCTCTACAGACACCTAATAAAGCTAATATCAATATTTCCATCTACAACTCAATAGATTAGGAAAACAACCGTCATGAGATCTCAGTGAAACAGTTTCCAATTTATGGTACACAAAGAACTACTTGGAATGCAAGATCTGATGATATTTTAAACTACAGGAAATTAAATTGCAGAAAATGAATCTAATAGCATTGCTCAGTGTTATTGTCTTAGCACTTCTCCTTGTGAAAAAAAAAAAAAAAGCATGAGAATATTATTACAGGAAGTATTATCTCATGCTCTACTTACATCTTATATACATAGCGGGGTTTAAAAGAACAGTATTTGTATCTACTTCTTTTGTAAGCATCTTACTATTGTATGTAAGTCAGACTGTTCGGCAAGCAAAAACCTCTTCCAGTTTAGTATTTTCATCATTGGGATATTTATTCATATATTAACTATCTTACATCTGCTCTCATACAGTAGTATTGTTAACAGAGAAATTCAACCACAGATGAGTAGTTCCAGACTGGTGGAGTTCTTCTCCCTTGAAAATGACATGGAATTAGCATTGCAAGTGATAGTATAGTGTACAGTAAATAGATCTGATACATAAAGATAGCACCTTCAAGCCTAGGAGATAAGAGGAAATTAAAACTGCACTACAGTCTTACATATTATAATAAATATTAATGGAAATAAGAAAACTTTAGATTTTTGGATCATCAAAAAATTTATCACACCTCAGGCTGTATCTCTGTTTACTTGAAGCTGACAGAATTATACTTAACAAGACTCACTGAGCTCTTTTAATGATGAATCTACCTGATGATTCCGTGGTTGGTGATTAGAGAGAAAGAGTTAAGTACTTTGAACAGTTAACAAACGTACATTTAGAAGAGGAGTGTGGTTAGGATAGTATTTTACAGGCTTATCATTAAAAAGATTATCATGGTAGAAAGAGATAATAAAAAATGAAATGCTTACCCATATCCTACCCTTACAGTAAAAAACTCCAAAAGAAGAGATCTCCAGAAAGAGAACCTTCCCCAAATGGGGGTCAGCACTTAAATGGGGTTTAAAAGAGGTACAGCCAGGCTCCACTCCTCCTGGTCACACAGTTGAATTGCCTTCACCTGTGTTCCCATTGCTGACTCAGTCCTTGCCTCAGGTGGTCAATCAGTGATTCAGGCCGTGACTCAACAGTTCCCATCCAGTGCTTGATTAATCAAAAATCAGTAGTTTCAATACAGTTCATTGTGTTCTTCACAATTGTCTGCTTCCCAAAATATTGTTAAAGACTTTTTACAAGTATTATGGGGAAAAATGTTTTTTATACATCCCTAGACTACAGACTCCCTAATCTATGGTGTGCATTACAAGTTGGTGTTTTCATTGTCATTTTCCCCATCCCTTGTTTTTGCCTTGCAAATTACCAAGCTGTTAGCCAGCAGTGAAAATTGTTTCTGAATTTACCAGATGCAGGTTTTTAGTTTACACTCTTCAGTTGGTTATACAGCATAGGCAAGAACTGAAAACATGAGATTATGGTCAATTCTTTTGGAAAAGGAATCAAAATTTTGAGTTTTCCTTTAAGATAAAAAAAAAAAAAAAAAAAAAAAAAAAAAAAAAAAAAAAGGAGGCTGACACAGGTTTAAAGCCTTCTTGCTGAAAATGTCTGTTCTCTTGTAACAACAGTATAGATGTATGTAGGTCACTCCAAAAGCAATGCCTCTTATTTGTTTCCATGGAAAGTACAATAGATACAAAAGCACACAACACTATTTAACAGAGCAAATTCTCAGCTACAGAACACTATTTTGCAATACAGTCACTAACAGTAGGTATGCATGTTGACCAACAGTGAAAAGCCTGCATGCTGCACTTGTAAAAATGTGCATCAGTGAAGATGCCCCACTGTCACCACTGTTGAATTTTACCACTCACTGCCTCACTGTGCTCACATCCACTGTTTGGTCTGCATAAACATTCAGCAAGGATCAGTGAATGTCAGTGGGTGCCATTTTTTTGTGCATGAAGGAATTCAATGACATACCTATGTTTCATATACACTTCCACATCAGACGCCATTCTATCAGACTGTTCCTCACTGCCAGTAGTCACGCAGCAACAAAATGTAATGGAATATTGGTGGGAAGGTTCATCCTCTACTACCATAGCACCAACATCTGCCTCTGACGTCATGGGCCAACATCATAAAGTAGGAGGCACTACTTTCAGAGCTGCCCTCATATTAGAAATAAAACGTTTTTCATTAATAATTCATATAAAGTTGAGACATTCCATAAATCAACAATTTCTTTTGGGATCTAATTTTCTGAACGCTCATCAACAACTCAGTGTGAGTGCATGACATCTATGAAAATTGAGTGCTTTTAGCATGCTCATATTGCCTAATTAAACTGTAGAGTTTAATCCTCATTGGTCCCTTCCAACACAGAATCCTCCAATTTTAATGGAGTTTCAAAACAAACAATTAAAGAAAACCTAAGTATGAAAGCTTATGGATTTAGCCCAATTAAAAAAAAAAAAAAAAAACAGAAAAGAGGAAAAAAAAAAAACCAGAAGAGAGCATTATTGTTAAATAATACATGAGCAGCAGCACAGAGAGCAGGAAGAGGGATAGCTACAAGTGAGGCAGATCACTGCAATTAGGACCTGTCAGTAGCCCCCAGGCTTGAGCTGTACAAATAACAACAAGAAATACACATTAAGAATGTAAACACATATGCTTTAAGCTCCCTTTGCCTTAAGAACACAGGCAGTAAGAAAGGACACACAGCTGTAGTCAGCTGCCAATCACCCCTCCCAGGTACCATAGGGATCTGAAGGCCTAACAGGTGTCTTCTCTGTGTCAGTGCTCCCACCCTACTCATTCCAGCTGCTCCCAGTCAAGCATTACCAGGTGAAGGCTGCCCACAGCCATACAACTCAGAGGTAGCGAAAGCAAGAGGCCCAAATAGCTCTCTGGCTGGCGTTGGTATCTTAAACTGCTGCAGTCTAGAGCTTCCTTTCTTTTTTTATTGCAAGTAATGAGTATGACTGGACCAAGAGGGCTAGATGGCCCCAACCAGCCTCATCTGAGGCCTCCCCTACATTCATGTGCTCCACAGCTCTATTTAAGTTCAACTAGGGAGTAAAACCCTCTTGCTGATTTATGCTAGAGGAAATCTGCTGCTAGCTTAGGTATGATTTCAATCTGTAGTCTTAGAGCCAGTTGATCCTGAGTAAAATGCTGTTAGCTTAGTAAGTACAGTTACCTTAGTAAGGTATCTCTGTTGGCTTAGTCTCGGTCTTCTACTATAGCCTTCTCTAGTGATTGTTTGATCTGATCTGTGGTTTAATTGTGGTTTAATTAATTTAATCTAAACTGTGGTTTAATTTCCTAGTTTGCCTTAACTACCATGATATTTTCTTGTGATCTGAATTTTTGGTTTTCCTGTCTACTATTTCTAGGTTCTGCTTACCTAGTTTTGGAATGGCGGGGCAATTTCTAACTACTGAGATCCATACTTTGCTTCTCTCTGGCCATAACAGCCTGTGCAAAGCTCACACTTGTTTAGTAGTTTATTGCTTAAATGTCTGGTGTGATGCAACTATTCCATATAGTCCTGGAGCTTAGTTGGGAGCCAGCTGTGAAGTTATATTGGGATGGTGATTCTCTATTGGGATAGAAGAAGATTAGGGAGAGTAAAGTGTATTTACACACACCCAAATCTATGCCTACAACTACCTCTGGTTCCTTATGCAAAACACTGCAGTCACAGAACTTTTATTGAGAAAGTATAAAAATATATAAGGGCATTTTAAAAAAATCCATTATTTCTGTGACCTTCTTACATAATTTGTATTGAGCTGGGATCAGCTCACACATTTACACTGCTCTACTGAGCTAAATAGAAGTGAATACAAAGCAAAACTTTACATTTAAAGGAACAATAGGTGTTTATAGGGAGCAGGGGCTATAGGGATAGTCATGGAACGGGATGGTTTAGGTTGGAAGTGACCTAAAAGATAATCCAATTCCAACCCTTATTTCATGGGCAGGGTTGCTAACTACTAGATCAGACTGCCCAGTGTAGGCATGTAGCAGAGACTTTTGGGAGCCATTGTGCTGGGTGTTGGTTCCTCTTCTCTCCATTCTGCCCGATCAGTTCAGAACTGACTATTATTATAGCTAGCTGAATTTAGAATCTCCCTCACAAAAAGTTCATCATGGCACCAGATCTCAAGCAGGATAAATTCTGAAACTGCTTCATGTCTATTTCCATCAAATACTCTAACAGGTCTCGGTTTTGTAAACCTGTGCCATAGCAATAACACAGTATGTACAGTTTTTCTGTGTCTTACTAATAGTTGTTGTTTCTGTTTCAGCTCTAACACATCTTGATTTTTATAAAAGGCTTGAAAGTCTGTAGCAGCATTTTCAGTCTACCCTGGAAACAAAGTACTTTTGTCTCTGAAGCACTCAGTCGTCAGGAAGCATTAACTATAATACAAAGCATGACCACACATTAATTCCATTATTAACAAACACTACCTTCTGCACTGAAACTTGAACAAGCTTTCAGCTTACATGCGTATATAGTCTTGAGGCTTTATGGCAATAGATTTCACATGTTGTACTCAACAGTCAACCCTTGCTAACCTATTCAAATCTCTTCTCAGGACTGCCAGAGCTTTCCTTTGTTATCTCTGTGTAGAGGAAGTTTTTCACTCAGAGGGTGGTGATGCACAGGAACAGGTTGCCCAAGGGGGTTGTGAATGCCCCATCCCTGGAGGCATTCAAGGCCAGGCTGGATGTGGCTCTGGGCAGCCTGATCTATTGGCTTGTGACCTTGCCCACAGCAGGGAAGTTGAAACTAGATGATCTTTGTGGTCCTTTTCAATCCAGGCCATTCTATGATTTTATGATTCTATGATTTAATTTGGACTGCTGATACCTGTCATCCTGCACTCTGCTTAGTGGATGCAGGGAACAGAAGTGGAGAGTGCTCTTAGCATAGCCAAGCTTTGTTCTGAAAATTTTTTGACAAGTTTTCACATCCTCCAGAAAGCTGAGCCCACTAAACTATACTTGGGCCTGCCTTGCATTTTCTGCAACTTTATGAAAGTGCAAAAAACCTCTTACTGCTAGCAACATCAGAACATATTTCTGCTCTGTTAAATAAAGAACACATAATATGGTGAGAGAGGCTGGCTACCTCTCATAAACTGAATTTGTCTTAAGCTCCAACTGAAATTTTGGAGATAAATGCCTTACTATACAGATAACAGAAAATGTCAAATGTAACTATAGCAATGGTATTCTTTCAAGAATTAATCTGATACTTTTTAGGATTTTTGAATGTTACTCCAGTATTTTTGTCTCAGGGCACATACCCCATCTGTCCAGAATGGTGTTGTTTGTGCTAACTAAGGGGTTACTCAGTCAGTCACCTTTTATAAATGAATACTAGGAAGTTCTTGAAATACCGTTCTGCAAACAAATACCAGACACAATTATCCATTGATTCAATGACCTAAAAAGATATTGCACCTTTTAGCTGATTAATAATTGATATATGTCTGATAAGCAAATAGAGAAGGAAGATATTCACTACATGACTCTTCAGGATGCTGTTTATTTTTGCTATATATTTTGGCAGCGTTAAACCAGTTAAGAAATATATATTCAGCACAAGCTCAAGCAAGTCATACACTCCACACATGAAAGAAAAATTAATAATACTCTAAGAATGAAGCAATTCAGAGGGTTAATTTGACATTGAGTCTTATAATTCTGAAAAGCCAGTAAACTACAAAACTTCTGACAAGAGATTTTATTTTTCCTAATATTTGTCTAGGCTTTGTTTGCATTATACACAAATAAAATAACTGTTGGAAAAATTAGCTTGCAGCTAAACTGAGTTCTGAAGTTTACTGTACATTGTATTCTTAATCCAGTAAGAATGATGAAATTTTTCTCTTGGCTCTTAGCACTTTTTCTGTAAAATGGAGATGCTCATTTGCTCTTTCAATACAAGGACTAGCAGATATCTTTCTGCAGCAGATCTTCCTATTGCTATATCTACAATAGAATTGTTAGATACTTTTGAGTGCCACAGCCAGAACGTATATACAATTCCAGTTGTTTTAATTATTTTATGCCTATACAATGTATTTCTCCAGTCTGTACAGAAATTCTCATCTTATAAAGGTAAACCTAGGAGAAATATTTCTAGACTAAAAATTAGTGTAGAATAAAGAAGCAGTATTAGGATATAGGTTGTCAGAATAAAACACCAAACATATGCTGGGTTCCCTGGAACCCATCTCTGTTGATCTTAAACTTCAAAAGACTCTACTTTCTTTAACAGACTTACAAGAAATAAATGTGTATGTTGCTCCAGCTGAAGAGAAAATGATTATATGCTATTTCCAAACTTCCCAGGATGTCACTGTCATTTGCTGTGTGCATTAGCTGCAGGATGGAGCTTCCTCCGCAGCTTCTGCAAAAGACTGCTACGTCTCTGCTCTACAGTTATATTCACTTCTTTGTCTCAAAGATGATGTTCTGGGATATGCATGTGATATTCTGAAAACTTCTGCAATGGTGGCTATGAAAAGACTGTCTTTTTCGTCCTCATTTCAAAGCACCTTATTTTAGATAATTACTAAACCACATAGAATAGAATTTTGAAGGAAACTTTATGCATTAATATAAAGAGCTGAATCCCACAATTCTTTTCCTACTTTTACCCCATTTTCATTCATCTTCAGTCTTCATTAATCCAAATCAGTGCTAGTTGGACTGAGAAAATACATGTGACATCCTGGCCAAATAAGAAAAAATGTTGTACCAACTCAGTTCTCATTTATACCACTGAAAATTACTGAATCATTTTGTTTGGAAAAGACCACTAAGATCATCTAGTCCATCTGTCCACCTACCACCAATACTGCCCACTAACCCCTGACGCTCAATGCCACATCTACACACGACCTCCCTGGGCAGCCTATTCCAATACTTCACCACTTTTTCTGAGAAAAAATTCTTCCCAATATTCAACTCGATGTGATGTGATAATCAGCGTTAATGCTGTGATGGCAACTTAGAAAAATCATCCAATATATTAATAAAAGCAATATTATCTGGAAAAAAAAAAAACCACCAGAAAAACATGAAGTCTATGCTTTGTCAGCTATTGATGTATTATAAATAAATAACTTTGTGCTATGTCTGTTGGACTAAACAATCCACAGATACTATGTCCTCAATGAAAATCATTAAAATCTTCCCGAAAATTTATTTTAAGTGGTATTAGGTTCTTAGCACTGTAATAAAATGTGTTCATATAAATGATATTCTGATTATTATTAGTTTCAAAATCTACCTTATATACATATGCATACTAGTGATGCCTAGCTGCATAAGCAGCTAGTAGTTAAATTTATGTTCTCTCTGAAATTTGAGCAAATGTTTCAATAAAAATGTTTGCTGCCATTCCCAAATCCCTAGATAACCATTCAGTTAGAAGATGCAAAAGTGTTCTGTGTTAGGTATTGTGCTGTATTATCAGTTTCTGGATTGGGCTAATTCAAGCTTAGAGTAAGGGGATTTAGTTCATTTTTGAAAGCCAACACATTTCTTATGTTATTTCACAGAATCTGCCCTTCTGAAGGTTTGCCATGCAGTCTCTCCTGAAATGGATACTGCTACATCAATTCAACGAGCACTGCTCCCATCTTCTCTCTTTTGTATTTTTATCAGGAAGATTTTTTTAAAATCTTCAAATAGTTAAAGCAATAATATCTTTATATCTTTGCCAAAAGTACTAAACTGTCCTTTTCCCCATGTAGATATGAAAAGATGCGGTCTTGCTGCTGCTGATATTTGCTCTGTGGGAAAGAAGCTGAAATAATGTTCTAAGTGCAAATAGAATACAGATGACTTGGCCTTTTTGAAAATAACTCTTTCTGTATTGATTCACTTCAGGAATAAAAGCTTATAGGACTGATTGAAGGTTCGCCACAAGCACAGATGAACCTCTACAGACGTTTTGCACAAGTGACTTGAAGGCTTTAATAAATGTCAACTGCGCATAGCAGAATTACCCAGTAGCTACACATCCCTCCTCCAAACCTTTTTTATTCCAGCTCCTAGAGACATTCAATTTATTTTAAAACATCTTCCTTCTTTCATAGTTGAGGATTTTGAAAGTGAGGATGAAGCCATTGTTTAATACAGTGATTATCCAAGTGAGATAAAAAGGGAATGGTAAGAAAAATAAGATAACTGTAAGAAAACTTGTTACCACTGCTAGAGCGTTGGTGTTTGCACCACATAGTTGCAACCAGCAAATTTCGTACTTGCATTCCTTGAACATATCTTGAACAGATAAAAGTTTCTTTTTAAATAAAGGCTTATTGTGAACCTAATTGTCTGACTCACCACTTCAGAGAGAACACATTGTCTCCAGAGCTTTTTGTAGAAACATTAATCCATCTTAGTATTTAGTATGAAATCCTATCTTTTTTACTCTCTGTAGCTAATAACTTGCTAGTCTGTTTGCCTTTCACAGTGTTGCCACAGTTAAAATACATATAAACCATTTCTCAGTGTGAGCTTATGCACCCCCAGGGCACTCACACTTCTGCCCAAAAGGGATTCACCTTGAAAAAAATTCAAAATATTAGTAGCCACACATGTATAAAACATAATACCTACTGTTTTGAAAAAGTGTTAGGTCTGGCTAAAATACTCTTCAGAAATCTGAATAGTCTGCTGCAGGGAAAGTAAGATGAGAATCCAGCATGAAACTCGAAAGGAAACAGCTGCAGGAGACTCTTTGGTGTGATTTTGTATGGCTGAATTTAATAAGATCTGGTTTCCTCCATCTCTGACTGAGTCAGGCTTGATTAACAAGATTTAACGTATGTCATGATTACATTCAATTTGGAATCTTATATAAAAGGCCGAGAACAGTACCAGTTCAACCTGGTATGGATGATTGTTAGAAAGTACCTGACTTCTTTGTACTGATGTCTTCCTCAGGAAAGCCACAGGGGCATGATCGGGCACCAATTTAGCTGAATTTGAACAAATATCTCTTTGACACAACAATGTTGTACGCCCAGCACTGTATCACTGGATCTTCCCCTCCCTCTCACTCCCCCCACCCCCTCCCCTAAAAAAAAAACAACCAACAGAATATATTAAATTCACTAGATTTCTTTCACAGTTTGGCAAGGCAAAGGTTAGTCTTACCAGCACATCAGCCAGTATTAAAATCCCTAACAAGTTTATGGTATGAGTTTAAGCGAAATGCAGTTTTCAGATGCAACATTTTTCTCTTCTTTTTTTCTAGTTTCTGTCAACCACAGGGTGAGAGAACAGAATAGTAGTACTTGCCAACAGCTACATGCTTGTTAACCTGCTGAAATCAATCCATTAGCTCAGCTCAGTTCCTAAAAGGCCATAAATCCCATCAAATTACTCATCAGTCGTAAGTATAGGGAAGGAACAAGGACAGGAGTTTAATCACTTTTGTGCAAAGACACTCATACCAACACACTTAACATTGTCAAATGATGGTTTTAATGTCATTTTGAATGTACGCTTACATTAATAAGATGCAAGCATGGAAATTAGAACTTTTCCTCTAAGAGTCAATTGAGCTTCTTCAGAGCAAACTATGTACATAATAAACAGTTACAAGGCGCAACACTCAGGCTGTGATTTAGCTACAGAACAAATAGAAACTTGATTTAATAGAAGGGTTTCAGTAGAGCAAAGCCTCATTCTTGAATGGGCAGCACAATCTGCCAGTTTTTTCAGGATCATTAACAGGGTTTGTAAGTACTACTGAATGGGAGAAAGAAGTAAGGAGATTGAAAGCTGGCTTTTAAAGAATGCAATCTCTTTTGAATTCCTAGTAAAGCAGGCTCTTCTGATTGTGTATCTCCCTACTCTGATGGAATTGCTGCAGACTGCTGAAGTTCAAGGAACAAGAAAAATCCAGAGCACAGCTACATGTTTCAACAAGCATTTGCAATTCTACTGTCCCTAGGGAGAATACAGAAACTGTAAAATTTCCCCTTCCTAATGATCACTTTCTGAGGCTGATTCAGAAAGGAAAGACAAGATGCAGAACAGGATAATACTGCTGCAGTAGAGAAAGAAGTTGTGATAATTTACCAGACTATGCAACAGTTTCATCCACAAAAGAAAATACAGCAAATGAAACTTCACTGCTACGGGTAATAAAAGTATTACAGCAATGTAGATCCAAAACCAATAAAAACTGTTGCTAATGTTCAGAACAGACTTCAAATTTGCAAGGAAATTTAGTGAGTTTCTGTAGGAAAGGAAGCAAAACTTGGACAGTGGAAATTTAAAATGGATTAAGAGCAATCTCTGAAAGTATTAAAAAGGAAAGTGAGCTGAGAGCTTAGCTCCAGATTAAAACTCAGTTTTTTGAAGGTTGAGAGCAATCCAGTGTTTCCAAAAGTATGGCAACCCCTCACAAACAATTTTGAGTTAATGTTACAGACTATAGTCAAAAGCTGCCCATTCAACAAACAAAAGCAAAGATAATGGATTTCTTGAACTATTTATTTTACCTTTAGGAGAAGTTATATTTTACCAGGCAGCATTTGCAGTAAAACAATGCATCAACTTGCTTCAAAGTCAGCCTATGCTGATCCTCTAGCAACCTGTAGCACTGTTTTTCATGGTCTGTAGCTCTAAGTGGTCAATGTTACATTCAGAATCTTCAGCCACAAAAAGAAGCACTGATTGCACCTTTCTGAAAGGATATATCTGCTATTCTTAAATAGGAAAAATATATTTACAAAACCAAGATCAGTCTCACAGTGGCATTATATGTTTCACCCTACAACAGACATTAAACAGAAGTGTTGATGCTCACAGCTAGCTAACAGATTGGCAACAGCTGAGAGAAGAGAACGTCTCTTGGAAGAGAAATGGTAGCTGCAAGATTGAGCAGTGTCCTGGCAGGATTTATCATCAGCAAGAAACTATTAGAGAGCTGACAGATCATGACTCTAAGAAGGAATAAAAAGGAGGATTGCAAAAATGGGATATGAATATCTTATTTTCTGCATCTTATACTGAACTGGAGAGATTTTATTTTATTTTATTTTATTTTATTTTATTTTATTTTATTTTATTTTATTTTGCTGTGGTAGCACAAGGCATCCAGGAGATACTCTAACCACCAGCAATACCCTTAGAGGAGTAAGTGGTAGCTAGAGAGCTGCAGCTACAGTGGCTATGAATGCTGTGCTGCTTCTGCAGTGACTTCTGAACAAGACACAGCCCATGTCATGACATCATTAGCAGAAGATGGTGTAACAGCTGCATAACACATAATGGCAGCATCTCTGATAGACTTTATGGGAACATGGCTATTGGAAGGTATGGTAGTTCTCTAAGCATCTGGTAAATGACATAAAACAAACAACAGAAAAGGTCTATGCATTTATCTAGTTTCAAACTAGCTTCTCATATCTACTTATTCTTCAAGACTCTGTTTCAGAGTTATTTTAGTAGCATTATTGAAAAGAGGTCAGTGAGACACCTGAATTATAATTCATGAGGCATAACTGAAGAGAGTGCCCATGTAGGACTTTAGATATCACTTTCTAGGTATCAGTTTGCAGGTGACTGGCAATGTACTGCTGGAGTGTCTAACTCCATCAGAAGTGACCAAATGTAGAAGGTATGATGGTAGTCTGACTAAAAAACAAGTCTTTGTAGATAACTGGTCTGGTGCTACCAAGGGAACACTGCTTTTATTCTCATGCAGAAGACTTTTTAGAGAGTATGTGCCATTGCCTTTTGATAGAAGTAGACTTGAGAAAAATTGAAAAATGTCATGAAAGCTTCAAATGGCAAAGCCACTACTCACCTAATGGAGCTAGTTGGCTGACTGGTAACAACGGGGTTAAAATAAAGACAGGCAGAAGCCACCCAGAAATTGTTAACCTCTGAGAGAGACTGAGAGAACAATTCAAGTAGCAGAATTAAAAAACTAAGAAGTACTGACTTCAAAAGAGAGGGCAGTACTCCTTTTTTCCTCTTCTTCTAAATGAGCACCTGCACGTTTAGTAATTGCTTTTTTACGGCACCATCATTATCAAAACTTTGAGCACAGGCCAGCAACAAAGATAAAATACGGGAGATGTGATCATCTTTGCTGGGGAAGTTTCCACTCCCTATCTCTTTTCTATGAATAGTTTTCCTTAAAATACAACACACACACACTAGAGCTTTATTAAAATGTTTCTGTTTGAGCTGTGCGTCAAAAAGCTATAAATGTAGGGCTGACAAAAGCAGAAGAGCCCTATGTGACCCAGTGACAGTAACAGTCAGGTTTAACAAGGATGAGGAGTTATGTAGTGTATTCCCCAATTCTATTTTTCCAATGAAAATACTTATCTGTGTGGTTTTTGTTTTACAAGTCTGAAGAAATGGAGTTGTGATCGTATGATATTTATTTATTCTTACCCTAAATTCTGAAGAGAGCTCTTGGAACCATTGACAAGCTATAGCAATGTAAATGAAATGCTTCTAATGTATGCTGTTTTGTGATTATAACAAGGATGAGTTGCTCATGTATAATTTAATTTTCACATTAGAGATTTTGTTGCAAGTATGGTGTACTCATATCTTGTTACTTGATTTAGCACAGGAAAGACAAAAATAAACATTAGAGCTTTCATTTTCTGATGTTCTTGTATTTTTTTCTCTCAGAATTGCCATCTTCCTGAGATTTACCAATAGTGAAGCAAGATGCTGAAAAATGTGTTATCCATTAGAGAGAATTTTTTATGATGTATCAAATATTTTTTAAAATGATACTCCCTTCTTAAACAAAGTCTGTGCCACTGAATTTCAGTGGAAAAATAACTTTTTTCATGAGAATAATACACAAAGTACAAAACTGTTTCCAATGTAGGAACTTGTGAGGTTTTAGTTTTCCTTTTCTGTTTTTCAGGCTAGAAATGGGTTTCATTAGCGTTACTGACTTTAAGTAACACCGAACACCAACAGCAGGACCACTGACCTCTCTTCTGGTGCTTACCCTGGAGTATTTCTGTGATTCTTGCACATTGTAAGAGCATGTATACAAGACAGTCGATACAACATTGGCTTTCATTCCTGCTTATTTCCCCTGTCTCTTATGCCAACAAGCAGAGGGGTTGCTGTTTTTTGGGGTTTGAAATTTGGAGTGTCTTCTTTGAGGTTCATTGGGATAAATTGATGACACACACAGAAGCATTTTTAGAACCAGGAAATGCTTGTGACATTAATTTTTTTTCTCCTCTTTCATTTTTTGTCTTTGTTAGGAACAGTTTGCCATCTGACAAGCAGGCTTTTGTGAGCAGCTTAATTGCAGCACCTGAAAAAAAAGACATATGTACCATCAGGTGGGCTGGCCAGTTTCTTAGTTGTTTCATTCAATAGTGTTCTGCCTGGCTTTTCATGTTTACTGATCTTCTACTCCTTGTTTCCAGTTTTAACAATGAAATTCCTACTCTAATGTGCATTTATTTTAATTGTATTTCCTTTAATGCAAGGCAACACTCTGTGTTGAATAAGTTTGAAAAATCTTAGTAATAGCTATTTCCACTTCTCTTAACAAATGTGTCAGTCCACAAATACTTCCTTATACTGCAGGAACAAATACTTCAGGACATTTGCTTTTAGCACTCACATGTATAAGACAAAAATGGATCAAAGTCCAATGTTTTAAGCTGTCTGAGAATATGGCAAGACTTGGGCTAATTACAACGTTGATATTCTTGGACATCCAGGAAAAGTAATATGTAGTTGACTGATAAAGCAAGAAGTGTTGAACATATAAAACCTCACAATTCACAGAGACTTACATAAAGACTTTTGATGAAAGTAGACCAACCATAAAGTAAACAGTACTAAACAGAGACAAAATAAGCATTTATTCATATACCTCCAGCTGCTCTATGACAATAACAGAGACTCACAGGAAGAATTAACCTATTACACTGAAAAACTTTACTGGAAGAAAGATATGTTGTCCTACCCTTTTTATTTCTTTCCAATAGCTTGAATGCTTTGTTTTCATCCAATTTGAGCTAATACAATCTACTTTCCCCTATAGAAGTTCAGACAGGCACAGAATTAATCACAAGAAAACAATGATCACACAAATTAAGCTAATTTTTAAGAATATGCGTTGCAAATAGCATTTGTTGGTTTGTCTCTTAGATGTTTTTCACATATATAAAACCATTAAATATAAGCAGTGAATTTAAGATCCTTCTATATTTCAATTAATTATACTTCTTTATATTTAAAACCCATAAAATACTGCCAAATTATATTGTTTTCTCAATTCACATTACACAACTTTCACAAGCCTTAGAATCAAAATATATGGGGAATATATTTAATTTACATTTAGTTACAATTTTGCATGTTCAAGTCATTAGATTTTTTCTCTTTATTTCACTAACTTCTACCAGCATTTAATTGGTATACCATAGCAGTGAATGTGGCGAAGAGATTATAGATAATTTATGGTGACAGTGTGCAAGATAAAACAGGAAACTGAAACATCTATGTTCAGAAGAAAGCAACTCTGATAAAATTAAATTCAGCAACTTTAGTTTTTTTAGGAAAGCATTTATTCTTTTGAAAAATGTCACAAAGTAAATTACAGTTAATTAATCACACACTGAGTAATTCCCAATTAGTTTCCTACAGTTCTTCTATGACAGCTCTTTCCATTACTGCAGTGTGAAAACAATAAGCAAAGGAGAATGACAGTACATAATAACTGGAAGAAATTAAAATGTAATGGTAACTTTATTGAATACTATAAAGTAATGTCCCTGTAGAATGGCTCCTGCAGATTTCACCAGCATAGAGACTTGGTAGTGACACAGATTTCTCTCTAGAACTTGAAGAAGGAAAAGACAGGGTACTTTAATTATAACTAAAATTTAAAGCTGGGTGGATTCGAATTTCCCTAAGCAAAAACATCTCCAGGATGGAATTTTGTTCTTGTTCTTTTCTTGTTCATCCTGTTCCTACTTAAACACTGCTGAAGTAGAAGAAATTGATCCTTCATATTTTCCTTTCTATCCTATAAAGTTTGAACTGAGATATCAAGCCAGGAAATAAAAATATAAAATCGGTGTTCCCACAAATGATAGCTAAGATGAAAAAAAAAAAAAGAAAGAAAAAAGAGAATAGCAATGTGGAACCCATTCTTTCTACTGCATAAATAGAAACTTCAGTTATTCTCTGTAGAATGTCAACACTGTCACCACAGGAGAAACATTTCCAGAATGGAGCACTGTAATTTTTCTCTGTGTGTCAAATGTTACTGGTTTCTCCCACGCATGAAGATCAGTGAGGCACTCATTTTCACTTGCATCTCACAGAATTTTTGACTTCTCTTCAGATATTTTAGCAAGTGCTTCAGCAGATGATGAGCTGAAATCAGTTTATTTGTTTTTTATAGTATAGTGTGCTATTATAATTTCATGCATTTACTTTTCATTTTTCTAAAAGCAAAGCCAAAGTAACTCTCAGCAGTTCTGACTTGTTTCTCTCTGCTTTTATTTTTTAAAAAAAGAACCTAAAAACGATTCTGTCTTGAATACAGCATATCTGCAGAGTATTTCTAATTCTCAATGCTTAATGATTGCCTTCTCAACCTTTAGCTGATTTTAAAAGGCACCATTTGCACTATTTTTCTTGTTCCTGTGTTGGAACAGTAATTTTCTGTATGGACTGCATATGTGCTTGCAACCAGTATCTCATCTGAAAATAGCATCTGGCAATTCAGCTTTCTTCCTTATTTTGTTCCCTTCACAGGATATCTTTTATGTCATACCTATATGTGCTGGAAACTTCCAAATCTCTATATCATTCACAGCTGCTAAGTCTAGGGAAGAGATTGCTGAAAAAAAGTGCACCATAAGATAGGCAAAACTTCCTTACCAACCAGAGCTTTTGCTAAGCAGTGTCTCTTAGTGGAGCGGATGGAAAAATACAGAAAATTAATAGGGAGATAATGGACAAGGGTAAGCACATGAAGGTACTCCATGACCATGAAAGCAATAGTTCACAAATGTTGAAGAGCAGTTAAAAGTTCTGGAAATTTTATCAGTTGCTGATAATAATGGTGGTTAACTGCTGCTTTTCTCTTGCATTTCTATTATCTTTCCAGTCAAAGATAGATATCAAAACCATAGTAATTGAAGTGGTTCAAAACTTTCAGCAGTGGGATTGTCTAAAATGATTGGTTCACCTTAGTACAGGACAAGTGAGGCAGCTTTCCCCAGAAAACAAAAATGCCCTGCAGACACATGGTAGATAGGCAGACATAGAACTTGCAAATCTTTTTCAGAAAGGAAATAAAGTAGTTATATATCTGAAAGGCAGATATATGCATGAGTTTTAAGAAAATCTGAATCGTAAAAAAAGTGTGTTTTATAACATATTCACTTTGACCATTGTAAGAACCACATTCAATAAAAATGCTTTTCAGCCTTCCGGGCAAAAAAGGCATCAGGGATGATGGTGTCTGCATTTTGCCATAAAATTTGTTTGTAATCCATTGCATATTGTTGCAAGGCTGCGGTAATTCTGTACATTCATTATTCCTGTTTATAAATGTTAAGAGAAGCATATCTGAAGAACATAGGTTCAAATCCAATCATAAGAATCAGCAATCAGTCTCAAAGGAAAACTGTAAAGGGCCAGGTTTTCTGTGAAATTTGAGTGGACTGCTTGAGACTTTTGCAGTGGAAAGGTCAGGAGCAAACTTTGATCAGACAGTAGTAAGGTCAAAACTTTCAGGGCTTGTGAACTAGCAGGAGAAATGCTGGTCACTGCTGCTATGCTCAGAAGAGTGAGTTGGAAGGTCCTCAGTGAGGATAGAGAAGTGGGTGACCACAATTTTCATCTTATGGATCCAAATCTGGTATTGAGCTGTTCTTTCAGCAGCAGAAAAAATCATAGCAGCAAAGTGAAAATGAAGTCAACAGTGAGCATTTATATTGAATTTTTAAAAAACAATGTGGGCAATGAACTACAAATGCCTGTTCACTGGATGTAAACGTTTCATCTCTGGGACACTATATGGATAAGACTGAATGACTTTCAGACCAGATACTCCTAGCAGCATTCTGTATTAACATCTATATCCTGAGGTAGCCCTAAGGTATTTATATTTGCATTTTCAAGCATACTAATATCCTCCTATAACTTACTTTGTAATAAAGCTTGCCAAGGATGTATAAACTACATTTAAACTCATATCATCTGATTACCTTAAGCAGACACAGTCCTTTGCAGTTTGTAGAATCTCTCTGCTTTCCCCAAGGAGTCTGTGGAGCTGAAGCTATCATGATGCAGCAGGTTGGGCCACACGCAGTTCAGAAAGGTGGTATTTACCTCCAGCCATATTAAATTGGACTTCAAATTAATTTTGTCATGTGGTCCCTTTAGCCTGTTTCTGCTCCCTCCTTCTGGCCCCAAGAAGCAGAGAAGCCTCTTTCATAACGTTTCTTTACAACATGAAGCTGTTAGAAAGGTCTTTTTCACCACTGAAGAAAAGAATCAAAATAAATATGAAATATAAATATGAAATTATAATCAGTAATAATCTCAATTGTTCCAAAAACATAAATCCTATCCTATATCAGTGCAGAGTTTTGTTGTTTTTTAACCAAATGCTATAAAACAAGGCTTTAGCCATATGTTCTGCAAATAAAATGATAGACCTTTATGCCACAGTGTCTGTCAGAGAGCAGGCAGATTTGAGAAAGCATGATTCTGTGTCCTTCCCATGTGCAACTGGTCAAGGATGTGCTGAGAAATGATTTTTTAGTAAACAAGCTGACAACTTCAGGAATGATCCTGTTTTCTAAGGCTTATAACCACTAAGCAGATCAAATATAATTCCTCAAGTACAATTCCTCAGAACAAGCAGAGAAAGATTTAGGAAGCAGAAAATATGGTTAAACTCCCGATGCCACTGGAATTTCTGGGAGCCATCACAGAAATAGCAGGGAGCAGGAAAGAGACTAAAGATCTCTAGATGGGAGGCGTCTCTCAGCTCCTGCTGGGAGGCAGGAAGCACAAAGACAGAGGCATGCCTGCTCGTCAGGGCTGAGCATACAAGATTTAAGTGATCTTGCATTTTCACATTTTTAATTCCTTTCATTGCAATGGCAGGCTTGAAGAAGTCAAGCAATCCTGAATACTAGAGTTTAGCATAGATTTGAACTAATTATCAAGGTTATTCAGAATCCCTGCTACTAAATGCCAACACTTAGTTGGATCCCGGAGACCTGACATCAAGGCAATACCCTTGTTGTACTTAGGCATCCCTCATACATTTACATGTTTCCTTCCATTTTGATTTAAGCAAGTCTAGCCAGGGCAAATGGCCAAAAGTAGTTGCTGTCTTGGGTACCTGAAATGAAATAAAAACACTTTAAACTCTTTTAATCTGTTACAAACTAAAAGCCTGGCAGAAGCAGAACACTGAAAGCTTTGACCTTAAACTAGAAAAGCACTTTAGCTCGTACCTAGCGCTATGCACATGACAGCATCAGTAACCTAAACTGTAGGATGTGTTTTTACGGAGAACAGGCGGAGAATTCTGCTGTGCTATTTCTGATTATATTAATTATGCTTTTGTCCTCTTTGCAAGGACACATTAGGCAAAATTGTTTGAGAAATGCTACTTTGCTTTAAAGAAAAGAAAAAAATTATCGAAACTGAAGTAAGGTCTCAGTATATGGAAGAAAAGTTCATCATCTGAAAGACCTTAATGGCTGTCTTTCCTATTAACCTGTCAAATATAAATAATAGTATTAACAGTGAAAATGCTTTGGTTCTAAAGTACACATTTCTTTTGAAGATCTCTGACTACCTCACCAAAAAAAAAAAAAAAAGAAAAGAAAAGAAAAAAAGCAGAATTTAAAAACTTTAACATCTGCATTAAATAATAAAGATCATTAGAGCTTATAAGTAGAGGAAGTATGTTACAGCTTTGCAGCCTGCTGCACAAACATTATCTGTAAATGGTTTCAGCCAAGGTTCAAGTAATTTTCATTTAACCAGAGACAGTGAGTAAAAAGGGCAGTCATCACTGGACTGAAAGTTACTTTCTCTGGTTTTGTGCAGTTTCTGGGACTGCATAGAAATATCTTTTGTCTTTATCTACACAATGAGTTCTGAGGTGTCCATGAGTTATATTTTATAGAACATACTGCTTCTGAAAAAAAATACAGAAAAAAAAAGAAAAAAAAAAAAAGAAAAATAATAATATTTTTTTGTCCTAATGGAAAATAGCAAAAAAAAATCATTAGATATTTCTCAAAGAAAAAATTGGGAAAGTTCTTGATCTCAGAAGGTTTTCTAAATGGAAACAGTTTGCTTGTAGGACCTAAACAAGTGCATCTATTCAGCCAGTCTGTTTGAACTTTGGCAATGCTTAATTGGTAATGATTCATGTTACCACTTTCCCATGTGATCTAAGCTTCCTTGTCAAACTATGAGGGAACATTGTAATCCACAACTACATTTATTTGCTAAGTTTCTAAGCCCATTTTTTTAATGAGTATTAAATTTTATTCTGAGACTGAAAGATAAACACGTAAATTTTGAACTCCTAGAGAGATTAAATATTTTTTTGTTTTCAATTAGATCTTGTCTGCATTGACTTTATGTAGGACAGCTTCAAGTCTGTTCCTTGCTACAATCAAATATTTCAGGGAGAGATGATGGAATGATAACTTTTATCCATGTTTAAAATTCTGTAATAGTAGCATCTAGCTACACCAATCAGCAGCATTGCACTGATGTTCACAGAAACCACTAAAACTAATCTTTATGCCCTATAGCTTGCAAACAGCAAAGAATCCTTCATTCAAGTTTAGGTCCTAAGTGAGTTTTGCAGCATAAAGACCACAAGTTCCTGGGCTCAGAGGAATTCTAATGAACAGTAACTGAGTAATAGCGATCACTATTGGCAGCAGGCTCAATGGAGAGCTGCATTTCCATAAGAGCTTTCAGGGTACATAAAATAAAAGTGTAGACAATTTTTTCCAATTCAGATTCAATCCTTCTCTAAAACTTCTTTCATTTCTTCAAGTTCTTTTCTACTATTTTAATTAGAAAATCTCAGCATCTGAAGAGCAACTTGCTTGTAACTAACTTTTTCTTTGGAGACAGCCTACAGAAAGTAAAGACTGTCACAGTTATCTAGATCTGTGTCTGTGACAGGGGGACAGCAGACCCACAGGCCCACTGGCCCAAAAGAAAAGAAAGAAGGGCTGGGGAGTGTCGATGGTTTTACGGTTTGGCCTGGTTCTGAGACTAATGGGGCAGGGGGCCCACAGACATACACACTGGGAAAGGGGAAAGGTAGGGAGATGGGAGCTGGGGCAGGCCATGAGAAAAGAGAGAATCCCGTGACTTGCCAGGACCTTTATCTTCCCCTCTAAATGCAAAGCCCTTTGGGATATGTAGTTCTTCTCTTCTGAGAGCCAGGTATTCAGAAAATTGGTGGTCCACGGTAGTGGGGCATTAACTCTTTAACTCCCAGTGCTTTACATGATGTTATGATGTGGAATGCCAATAACAAAAATCATATGCATGAAAAGAAAGAGGACCAGAAGCTCAAGATAAGAGGTAAGAATTCCATATACTTTATGTGCTCAAAAATTTTTATTTTGCCTGCACTTTTTTTCCTCTTGTAGCATTACAGGCAAGAGTTAATTAAGACCTTAAATCTATGAAAACTTGGCTCTAAGTGAAATAGAAGAAAGTTTTTGGAATGGATTACATATAACCAGAGCCACTGAATGACTGCTGCTTATCAATAAGCTAGAAAGTTGCTACAGGTAACCAAAAGGTACTGGGAGGAAGCAAGTTTTCTGGAGGAAGAACAAGCATAAATAGTGCTTTAAGATTTTGAATTGCATATAGTTTAATGTTAAATACATGCATGAACATATATGCCTGCATCCCAGAAACATTTCTTTTTTTTTTAAACTTTCTGTTTCTGTATACTACCTCACTAGAGGCTACACTAAGTTTTAGTGCATGGGGTTTTTATGAGTGCATTGTTCAGCAGCTTATCTTCTGTTGAATAACAGCTTTTATTATATTGCCTGAGAGATACCACAAAATATACAACTCTCTCTCTGAGGAGTTTGTAATCTTTAGCATTATTTAACATAATATGCTTCATTATAAGGTTGTTTTGAATTTGATTACATAAAAAACCTTGCTATGATCTTTAAAAAGTTTTCACAGAACCTAGAGGACAAAGCAGTGTAGACTGAAGGGCCCTGTGTCAGGTAATCTTATAGATTCAGCCATTTTATTTTGATTCTGATCCTTAGGAGAGTTGATCATGAGAGGATATGAAAAAAGTTGTATAATAACCAACACCAGAATAGGAAGATACAGCCTTTGCTAGTGGCAACCATAAAGAGAGCTGCCTGATTTTGGCAATAAACTCAATCTGCAATATACAAAAGAGATGATGCCTAGATTTAAACCCTTATTGTAGGATGAGACTATGCCTTACTTTGCAAAAGCAGAGCACAGTAGCAGCAGGATATCTGAGCTGTTTTTCAATGCACTGACACTAACTTAGAGACATCTATACAAAATAATATTTAGTAAAAGTTAGGAAATCAAAGCATAATATTAATTTTTACAGTCACTTCTGCAAACTGAATCCTTTTTGTCCAGTTCTCCTTGCCATTATATTAGCAACAATAGACTATGAAGTTTATGGAGTTTGCATTCGTGTAAACTCAAATCCATCATCTTCTACAGTTACATCAGAAGACTGTCTAAAATTTCCTCTGCTGATAACCATGAAGAGAGGATAACACATATTCCCATCAGCCTGTACAGTGGAGAAAATGTGTTGGGGGAAATACAGACAGCATTTTCTTCATTAATCTTTCAAAAAGAAAGCTAAAAGACTGGGAAATATCCTTGAAAATCACAGCATCAAGTCCAGCACAGAAATGTCACATAGAAAATGTAATACTGAAATACTAAGCTACTGTATTGCAATAAACAGAGTATCAGAAGGACGTTTTCATAAATCTGGGGATCTGAAACATCCCTTTCCAATGCTGAAAACTTTGGGTATGAATGAAATGGTTGGATATTTCAGAAATAGAAACAAAGTGCTAGGTAAAGCAAAGGAGAAAGAAAGAGAAACAGAAAGACAAAAGATTTGGAACAATATGCTATGCTGTGCTTAGTAGGTAACAATGCCAGAAAGACATTTAAAAGAAACAGAGATAAGTGATTTTATTTTTGGTCTGTCCTTTTAGAAAGCACCTGATTCTTTCAATTAATTGATTTGAATGACAGTCGTCAACAGCTAATGAGCTACAGATGTCCAAATCTGTAAGCTGCAGTCAGGAAAACATAGCTTATTTATTAGTCTTTTACAAGGATTTTTTATTTTTTTAAAGGATCTTTTTTGTCAGTTCTTTTTTGAGTTCAGCGTCTTCTAACTCTGCAAAAATCTTTAGCTCCATCTTCAGAGCAATAACGTGCACACATCTTCAAACTAGAGAGGTAGGGATCTATTAAGCATGATCGTAGTGCATTGGAAAGTAACAGCTCAAATGCCTTCGAAAGATGAAAGCAAGAGAGAATTTAAACCAAGTATGAGTCAGAAAACTTTGAAGTACGGTACTTCCCATGGATTGGCCCTGATTTTGACAATTACTTGTGCTACATTCGTGTGGAGGAGTTCTTTTACAGTTTAAACATACATGGGTGCAAGTGCTTCTCTGAACAAGGTTATGTTCTGCCAACATGCACATAAAATATCGATGAAAAACTCTTGGAACAGTTGAGATGTAGGAAAGGAGGGTGTGCAGTGAAATATAGTGATTTCTTTAACTGGGAACTGAGTAGCTTAAAACTGGTGATGAAAGTTGGCACTCAACTGTTGACACTAGAGGCTGAATACTTAGGAGCCTACAGTGAAAATAGGAAGCTGTCATTTGGCAGAATTAATGGGTCTGTTGTCATCTGCATGACAGCTGGATTATACAGTAGTAAAGCTAAAGAAGTCAGAGAACACAGAATAAACTAATTCTCAGTTGAGTGTATGGCTGCTTTTAATATCAGTATTTTAAAGGCATTTCCTCACTTGGTTGTAAGTGCCAGGTCTCTTTTTGCTAGTGGCTTTTTTCTTCCTCCAACTTGTACAGATTTTGACTGAGATCAGGTAAAGCTATGAATTGTGCTTTGAGGAATGTTGCACCTCCCTGAACTGTCCATAAACAAACAAGTTTATTGGGTTTGTTACTATTTTAATTACTCAGTTTATAGTATTTTCAGAACATGCATCAAACAAATAACACTTGCAAGTAGCCAGCTGAGGATCCAGTTTTAACCTAACCACATGGGTACTGAAGAACATATCTAAACCCTTGTGGTCTTGATCTAAATATATCCAATCAGCTTAATGTACTGCAAGTCACATTCTCATGCAATGTACTGCCTCTCTCAAATTCAGCAAAGTATAAATGCTGCAATTAAAAAACTGTGATGCCAAAAAAAACAAAAAACAAACAAAAAAAAAGTCCACATGAAATTTAATGTTTGTGTTGTTTTGTTTTTTTTCCAATAAAGGAAATTTCAGCTTTAGTAATAGCCAGAAGAATAGAGCTTAAAACAATTCAAATTAAACTGGACACATTATATTCAAGACAAGTGTCGCAAAGTGACCTAAATAATTGTCAATTGTCCTCCTTTCTGTCCCCTCTTTCAGATTCAGGGGCATATACTTTGCTGGGGAGTTTGCTAGCTCGAAGTCAGGCTGTTAAAGGGGATGGTTTCATACCTGTGAACTCACTCCCATCGATTGACGGCTCTGCAAAGCATGTTTGGACTGGTTCAATCAAACATAAAAACTGCAAAAATCATAACCAGTTTGTGAGCCACCTAATAAAATCTACTCCTGACATTCCTCTTTCTACTGATCTCTCTCTTCACGGGTCACAAGCAGCATGTTCTGTTCAGCTGGTACTTTCTTCTTTACCTGTCAAATCCAAGTCTGTCTAACAAGGGAAGCACAGATAAAGGAGTTGAACCTCAATAAATACCAAATGAATAGTTAAAATAGAACGTGGAGAAGGCATGTGTATGATGTATCAAAGCAGCAGCTCTGGTAGCTCAAATCCTACTTAATCCCCATAGATGTGGGATTGTGACAGAGAATACAGGGAATTCATTAAAGCATAGCTAGAAGTAGAAAATACCCCACCAAGAAAAATAGATGGCAAACACATGTGTGGGAGTTCTTTTCTTATATAGAAGAATTCTTTCTGGAAAGATAATTGCCCTGTAATCTCCTCCACTAGTAATTCAGCAAACTGAGGGGTCATATGCACCTTAAGGGACAATGTTTTAACAGGAAATACAGCTGCTCTCCCAGTCCCACACTGTCATGAAGAAAAAGCACCATCTCAGAATAGCACAAATACATATGACACAAGAACTGATAGCACTGGGAAGTTGGAAGCAATTCTTCAGGCACTTCATTGCCCTCAGAATGAAGTCAAACCACCAAGAAGAGAAGGTATTTCATAGAATCACCAAGGTTGGAAAAGACCCACAGGGTCATCCAGTCCAAGGCTCTTGGCCCAGTCTCATTTCCTATTAGGGTTCTCTATGCTGTACTCATTAGAGTGCATGTGTAACAATACTGGCCCTTCAAAAATGCCCAGAAACCTGAAATAAAGCCATTCTTGCCATATGTAAAATATATTAAATGAAATGAGGAGAGCTGAAACACTGATTAACCAGGCAAATTATCTAATGCTCTAGGTGTGGTGCTCTGTGATATTAATTAAGGTTATTTTGTAGTTGAGCTGATTTTATAGTCTCATATAATGCTTATTTTTAAATAAGCCACTTTCAGTCACTGCTTCTACATTACTTTTGTATATTCATAATGCTAGAATGCATTCTCTGATTCTTAATTTTCCTTTTAATTAGTTTGAGTTATCAATATGATTGTGTCAGCACAGTCGCGTAAAGTGAGGGGAATACACAACTCAGATCTTGCGACCTGATGACTAATGAGTAATAGATACACTTACAGATGTATTCATGATGATATAGTCCGTGTACAGTGGATTGTAACTGTCTGCCCATTATCTTCCAAATGTGAAATCTCATGTCAGGAATATAATGTGGATAGCTGAAATAAGGCAGTCATTTTGCATAGCCACATAATATTTTTAACATTTATTTTAACATTAATAGTAATTTTAGTATTTTTCTGACCTTAGTAGGATTTGAGGGGAAGGAACATTTAGTAAATATTCTGAGAGAGAAGAATGCTAAAATGAAAAACGTTCAACTAATAAAGAAAATGTTTTTCTGGGACAATCACTGCTAATTGCAGCATAAAAATTCCTGCCCAACCAGACTAATCGGAAAAGTGCTCTCCATCTTTTTTCCTAAATAACAAATTTAAACCAGAGACCAGAAACTTAATAGTTTTACAGTTAACAGCCTTTGCATATACCGTGCAAGAGGCCAGCCTGAAAACTCACTTCTATAGAGATGTTTTTTTGTATAGCTTCAAATTTCCACCACTGTGGTGCCCTACCTCTTCTAACACCGAAAATGCTTGAGATACAAGAGAAGTCAGAAAAACTAGAAAGCTGTAGCTTGCTGTCTCACTGGATTTCAGTGCAAGTGAGCTATGGGAATCTACAGAGCTTCATTCAACACACAATCTGGAATTTGGAAAGTAACTCCAGCATATCCAAGGCACTAAAGACTACACTGAAGATAGAGCTTGGCTGAAAGGGTGAATGAGGCAGCCTTTGGAAAGCACAGCATTAGAGTTGATAGCACTAGGATATGCGGAAATAGCAAATGTTTCCACCCTTCAGGGGAAAAAGAAAAAAAAAAAAAAAAAAAAGAAGGAAACCCAATTTTTTAGTGGGTTATAGGCCTGTTTCATATTATCACAAGTTCATTTTTACTTGCATCTCGGAAAGTATTTGCACTCTAGTTTCAGAGTGCTTGAATAGGAGATGCAAATCACAGCCCTCAATCCAAAGACAGAGAAAAAGAAATTGAGATGAGAACCAACCCGAGCAAAGTCTGCTGTAATGTAGTGGAATAAACAGGAACAAAAGATTATTTTGCTGGGGGGAAATGGCTGTCCCTATTTGGCAAAACACGCTGCCTTCCATTCTAAATACTTTTTTAAAGATAACTGTGGAAAATGCTGCCTTTCAATATGCACCTGGTTCAGAAGATGCTATCCTTTTGTGTTTAGTATGGACAACATTATTAATGATCAGCATTTCAGAGGAAACTGATTTTACATCTGCATTTCTAGAATCTGCTTTGCTGAGCAGAGCTATAAGCATGCTCACCATGTATTAAATTATAAATGTTTAGAAGCTATAAAATGTGTAGTTCTACATATTCAGCTTTTCTACGTAATATTGTAATGTGTATATAGATATGTGGTTTTGTTTGTTTTGTGTTTGTTTTTTCTTTTCCTTTCCCATAATAAGAACATGAAAATATCTTTTACTTGTGTTTTTAGAGCCAGCTTGTTCGACAGAGAAGCACAACTTGTAGCAAGTACATAATCACTCCTTAGCCTGCTGAATTTATCTTTAGAGATTTCACAAAGCTCAGCTTGCTTGCAAATGCAGAGTTCCTTTTGTTGTTTCCCTGTGTTCCTGGATTATACCATGCATCATTCCATTAGTTCACAGCTTAGTGCTCATTGAACTATCATCATTCTTTTCGTGCTTAATAATGTTTACTAAGGTTTTAACAGCATTCCTGCACACAACAATAACTGTAGCTAACAGATGAAAACCACAGCCATTTCAGTGCAAAACAATTAGCTTACATATCCCTGAGAAATTGCTCCTGTTGAAAAACGCAAGTTAAAAAGGAAGAAACCACGCATGTTAATTAGAAATATACAAAAAAATACATTACTGACATCTATTCTCATGTAGCAAAATGCAGTACTGCAAGTAATAGGTTTATTTCATAGAGAGTATTGAACTGTTTTATAGCTTTGCTTCAGAAGTCTGTGTAAGTCATTCTAATCATCACATTTAAGCCAGGGTACACTTGCAGTACTCCATGAGACTGGTAGAAAATTATTTTGTCCCTTTTTCCTTCATCATATCCCAGCCTCCTACAGCATCCCCCTCTTGGAACTTCCATAATCATCTTCTGCATCCAAGCCAAAAGTCTTCCCCTAATCCCTATAGCGGGTATTCAGCACTGCCCATGAGTGGCTTCACTGGGAGTACCGGGCTTTCCTTGAAGGCGACGTAGGAAACGGAGAGAAAATGCAGAGAGCCATTTCCGCGGCCGGAGGTTATTGCCGGTGAGCTCAGAAGAGGTTAAAAGAGCGACGAGCTGCTGCCACCTGCTGATGGGCCATTTCCAGCTTCAAACCAAAGCTATCGCATTAAGCAGTAACTGCAAATCATTTCATTCTTTAGGGAAAAGGGAAGAAACGGCGTGCTGCGTTTAGCCCAGTGGGGGCAGGCACTACTCAGACATTGGGCACTAGAGCCAGGGCTGTGGTTGCTAAAATTCTTTGGCTTTTCTACCCTGCAATCTCAGTTCTGTCAATGACTTGTGTCACCTTGAGAAAGCCAATTAAGCTGTTTAATGTAATCTTCCAAGCAGTAAAAAGGAAATAAAGCATGCGATATTTTTCACAACAGATTCTAAAGGTGCAGAATGTATTGAAGTAGTTGTTTTGGGTTGTAGATTTTATTATTATCTTTAGATCTTGATTCTTTCAGAAGGCTATTTTAATAAAGCTCCCACTGTAATGAAATGTTCATGCTTCGTTAATGAGTAAGCATTAATATTCAGCTGTGAAGCAGTAAGTCTGCTCCAACCATATATATAACAGGCTGAAAAGAGAACAGACTGAATCTGCAGAGGGGTGAAGTAATGCAACGTTTTTGTAGAGGTTTACATCCACAAATTGTGTATGTCTTTGTACTGTACACAGTGGTCAATGGGGAGTCACCAAAAATACTACAAAGCTTTTCTGGGAACCTGCTTTTTAAAGGTGTGAGCAATCAGCGAGTTTCAAATCAGAGGTCAAAATGGCATGTTACTTGTTTACTAATCTGTGTTGATTCACGAAACTCTGCTCCCTTACCAAAGGCAATACAGCAGATATATGTGTGTTGCTCTGAAAGTAATGCCTCCCATTTATCTCCATGGACACTGTAACAGACATAAAGAGCACAATAGCACTATTTGATAAAGCAGATTCGCAGCTACAAAACACTATTTTTTAACATAATCACCACCATTAGCTATGCATTTTCAAGAGCCTGCATGCCATGCTCATAAGAATCTGCATAGCCATCTGGAACATGGTTTGTCTTTGACGCCACTGTCACCACTGCTGAAACACATCACCCACCACCTCACTGTGCTCACATCCACTGTTTGGTCTCCATAAATGTTCAGCAAGTGTTGTTGAATGTCAATGGACATTTTTTCTGCATTTAGGAATCTTAATCTACACCTCTGTTCCAGCCTCTCTGCTGCCATCTGTTGCACAGCAACCCAAAGTAATGGATTATTGTTGGGAAGGTTCAGACTCTGCTACTGTACCACCAACTACCTCTGACAATCTACCTCTGACATTGACACTGTGGGCCGACACCAGAAAATAAGAAGTATTACTTCAGGAGTAGCCCTCATAATAAATAGTAGTCAAATAGCTACCTGCTCTGATGGTGTTTCTATCTCTACATGTCAGATATTTCTTGAATAAAATCCTTTCCAACCAGTATAGTTGCAATACTAACTGCCCTAATCTTCCTGTCCAACAGAGAAGAGTGAGTTGCACAAGGGGGACTGTTGAGAGATTACTTTCTGTCACCCAAATGAGCATCCCTGTGAGAGGCAATTAGATGGCCCTGAGTGAAGACAAATTGAGATGGTTTGAGATGGCAAATTGAGCTGGTTTACAGGGGCAATAGCAATTCTGAATCTTGCAGGTGGCTTAGAACTTGCCACTGGCATGAAAACTCAGTTTTTTATTGTTAGTTATACTTTGAAGATTGCACATACTTAACAACAAAGTAAGCACTCATGATCTAACAAGAGACCAAAAATAAATATGAAGTCCACTATTTTTCTCTATCCATTTTCAATCATTTCACAGCCAAACATTTCTAAAATCAGCACAACCAGCAGATGTTCAGATGTGTATTTGATGTACATAAAATAAGCTGCAGATATCAGGAATTCTCAACTGTTTAAATGTGTATGTACTCTTTCAGGCAAATGAGCAAGATCAGGTAATGCTACATGTAGACAAGGTCACACTGGACACAGACTACCTGCTTGCAACATACACAATGCAGCTATTTCGGGGAGCTGAACCTTTACTTCCAGTCTTAAAGACAAAAGGCAGGGCTTGTTCCTCTGGTGCTGCTTTGCTTATTTCATTTTCTCACATGTAAAATTCTATTTATACAGTTTTATTTCTCCCACTTGTTTTTTGTTCAGATGTAATCAAAGTTAAGAGCATTTTGGAGCCTCTTGGCTCTTTCAAATCAAAATTAACTCCAGGGAACTCACTGGGAAATTCGTCTTGTTGCATAAAACACTGCCACTCTTACAGGATGAGCTGTGCTCTGTCCTTCACTGTGACAAACCCTGACATGAGTTAGTTCTTCCCTTTATCTATGTGAAATTAAATAATAATAATATTTTAAGAAAAAAAAAAGGGGGGGGGGGGGGAGTCTTCTTTCTACTGTGAAAGAAAGATCTCTGTACTACATTCCCCATCTACAACCAGGTAATAACAGTGCATTTTTATTTTCAGCCAGGAAAGTTTCTATTAGTCAACTGAATAGTACAAGTTAGAAATTACCTTTTTATTCAAAGAGAAGCTGGAGTGTGAAGAAAATGCTGCTGCTGGTTTTAGTAAGGGTTTCGTTGGCTATTTGTGTTGGCCTGAATGTAAAACAAAAGCCTTATCCAAGTTCTCATGAATACAGAGATTTTTAAATCAGGACAAGCTGGTTAATTTTTAATGCTGTTTGTAAGTAGACTGAAGCCTTTTGTTTTCTGCTTGGACCACAAAAAGAAGGGAGAGAGACTTCTTTTGTTTGCTGATTATCTAACTGGAGTAAGGCATTGCCATTTTCTTCTGTGAGCCACTTTTCCAACCTTGCATGAGACACCTGAATCTTCAGTACCTTTGTTTCTCTGTTTGTAAGACAGAGACAAGTCTGCTTCCCTTGTAAGTAAATCTTTCTGAGCACTAAATAAATACTCAAGACTCACCAGCTAATATGTAGAATATTGTAAGGCCTGTTCAGATGATACTTTCATCTCAGCTGCATATCAGTAAATGCCAGAAATTCTGAGGAAATACAATCCTTTGAGATTTCCATGGAAACTGGAATGCTCAGACAAGCTGCAGAGTAGTTCAACTAAACAACTGAGACAAGTTTCTCACTGCTAAACCTATTGTGATAAAGTTACATTGGTTCATGCCCTCCATCTGTTGGTTCGAGGAACGGACTCGTTCGTTCACTTGGGAGCTGGAAACTGTACTACTCAGAGAGGAGAGAAACATATATCAGCTGTTGGAAGGTTGATCTGGACCTCATTCCTTATTTTTACTACCATTTTTCATCACTTCTTTCTGGTAACTTTGTAAACAGAAATTAAAAATTTAAATCACATGTAACAGAGTTGTATCATGATGCTTTCTCTCAAGAGGAGTGACAGAGCAGCATAGATTAGATTAGCCCAAAACAAGGAACGCAAAGGTCTCTGGACAACTGCAAATGAGCAAATCAACTGGAGAAAATTAGATATTTGGTCTTTCTGTTATGGTCTTGTCACAATGCCTTATCACAGAATCGGTTGCTGATGTTGGACAGAGCCTTTAAAAATTGTCTAGTCTATTCCACCTGCTCAGAGTAGGGTGACCTGGAGCAGGTTGCTCATGTCCCTGTTAGTTGTATTTAAAGGAAGGAGAACAGCTTGTTCCACTGTTCAACTACCCACATGTTTTTTTTTTCTTATTTTAAGTGAAATATTCTTAATTTCATGCTGTTGTTTGAAACATTGCCTCTTGTCCTGTCATGAAGCATCTCAGAGAAGCATCTGGCTACACTCTTAACTATTCACCCCAGTCAGAAATTTATACCCACTGATAAAATCCCTCCCTGAGCTACCTTCTCCAGGCTGAGCAATCCCCAGTTCTGTCAGCCTCTCCTCACATGATACAAGCTGCAATATCTTAATCATCTTTGTGGCCCTTTTCCATCTCACTCCAGTATATCCAATTCATTCTTGTACAAGACACCAGACTTCTTAACTACAAGGGCAGATTGCTGGCTCGTGTTCCAATTTTTGTTCACTAGGATCTCTAGGTCCTCTTCTGCCAAGCTGCTTTCTACATACTCATTCCAAGCCTTCACTGCTGTATCAGGATTTTCCTCTCCGGTTACAAAACTTGACATTTTCTTTCGTTGAATTTCATGAAGCTTCTGTCAGCCCATTTCTGCAGCCTATCAATGTCCCTCTGTGCAGTGTATCAACCACTGCTCCCAGACTCACATCACCTACACATCTGCCAAAAGTGCATTCTGTCCCATTGTTAAGGTCATTAATGACACTATCAAGCAATAGTGACCCCAGCATCAGCACCTGGGGTATTTCATTACAGACAGACGTCCAGCTGAATTTTGTGCTTATGACCCCACCCGGCAGTTTTCAGCACAGCTCATAATCCTCTTATCTAGCCTGTACTTCCTCATTTGATCTATGAAGATCTATGAAGAATTTTCGAAAAACAGTGTTCTACTGAAGCTAAGATAAGTAAAATCCATTTCCTGCTTTATTATTTAAGTCTGCTGAGTTTGAAATGCAAGAAGTAATAAATGAGATGCTATAGGGGTAAAGGTAGTAAGATATGTTAAATTGAGATGCATGGCCTTTCTTAGATTTGTTCACTCCAACACAGACAGTATTTTGGAAGAGTCCAAATAAGTTTATTGGCATGCAACAGATTTTCCCAATTGCAACAGATGGAAAAATATTGCCAAAACAATTGAAAGTGAGGGCTGTCAAGGTCATGGTCCTGATCATGGAATGTTTTTCAATGGCTCCCTTCTGATGTGCTGTGTTGCTACAATGATTACCCACCTGCCTTAACAGCAACTTCATAAACATCAAGGAAAGCTAATCCATTTGGATGTAATATTCATCCCAAATATTAAAATGCTAGATGAAAGAGGGTTATACTTGACACTTCTAGTTCATTAAAGGGTTTCCTGGACAGATCTGAAATGATATTACAGAGTATCTGGGACTCTAGAAAAAAAACAGTTTATCAAACATCCTAAGCAAAGTAAGGAAATTATCAACATAAGCAAGCACAACAATTCGTACTGATAAATCTTACCCAAAATTTCTGATGGAAATTGTATGTCTTTATTATACATAGAGCCAAAAGTAAAGTCACTGTGTAAAATTTTTCCTTTGCAAGATATGGATACTATCATAACACAGTATCAAAGCACAATTTGAGGACTGTGTCTCCATGTTAATTTAATTTAGAAGCCCTGTATATTAATACCTGCCAACTATAAACATCATAATGGATTTAGTCACCTGGAAGATTCTGCAATTCAGGCAGCAGCAGAAGTGTCTCCATGGACAGGGATCCCTTTTCCCTTAACTTGTTTTTCTGTCTCCTTTCTTTGCAAAATAAAGCATAACCTATAAAATAATACGTTTCTAAATCTCTTGCTGAGTAATTCACTCAGCAGATATCCATACATATAGCAAGTAAATACCTCTTCATTTTTTGCAAAACTGCTTTGGGTCTTGGAATAATATATTGCATATATGTATGCTTATGTCATGCAGATAAAAATATTTTGTTTGTGCCTTTTAGCTTAGTTCCTACTAGCTATGCATTTTAAGTTGAATTACTCTGCATAGGACTTTGGAAATCATAGCCAAGATTATTTTCAGATAACTCTCAGTAAAATGAATTCTGCTAAGATGAGTTATTTCAATCACAAAGGGACTTGCTGGTTTGGGTGTTTGGCTTCTAGCACAGTAGGGTAAAGTTCCAGGACTGGAGATCCTGAACATTACTGTGATGCAATGAATAAGCAATAGTGCCTGATGCAAAACCAATTAAAAGCAACTCAGCTTTAAATCATGCTTAAGCACAAATGATAAACTGGAAACAAATCTTAACATCTTGCAAGAAATTCAACTGTTAGATCTTGGTAGATATATTTCTTCCTACCCAGGCATTTCATGGTTTGTACTCCAAGATCTTTAAGAATGTTGACAAGGGACTTTTCAAAAAGCAAATAAAGTCTCCCAGTCTCTAAAATGAAATAAGGAGGAAGGCACCAGGAACACTTTTTGGCACTTTTTGTTAACATCATGGTATTTTGCAGCCTATTCTGAGAAATGTATAGCTATTGAAGTACTTTAAAACGGTACATCTTCCCTTGATGTGGGAAGACATCCACAGTGGAGTTGTGTAAAGCAGGATTTAATTTCCTGAAAATACTTAAGAGACAACAATCTTTTCTCACAGCTAAATACCATTTAAAGATTTAAATCATTCGGGTAATTTGAATTTGTACATTACAGAGCAAGAATCCCATCTCAACCAGGACTGATAGTGCAAAGACTTGCACATAAGAGGAAATCTAAAATGTAGTTCCACTTTTGGGAAAAATCTGTCACCTAAGGGAACTAACCAGTCCAGTTTAACTGATAATAAGCCAAACTAGGGTTTGGCTATCATGGTAGAGGGAAGAAGTCTCCTAAGACAAGAAGAAAATAAACTTGTCACTTTGGGTTCACGCTGGAAATGTGAGTGTTGCAAAGGCAAAATTCCCCAGATAATAGTCAAGAGATGTGGTTTGTTTATTTTTATCCTTCTGTATGGAGGAAGCAAGTTGTTATTTTCTGTTTCTTCGGTTTATTTCTCTTCTCCCCTCTCACACTCCCTTTGTTTTCTGGGTTCTTCAGGGCAGGAAATATTCCTTATTCAACCCCAGTAAGCCTTGAGCTGTATTACAAGCACTGGTAAACAGACTGAAATGCAGACTCAAAATAGGATGAATGCAGTTAAACTCTTACCTTTCTGCAGTTTGCAAGCTCATTTTATTTCATGTCCATGTAAATATCAGGTACTCAAGGTCCAAAAGCTATTTGAATTTTCATATGGGTGTGCTCTAATTTAAAAATAAGAGTTAGATGGTTGTAAATGTATTTTCAGTTGTACAATCTAATTCTAAAAAGATAGCTATGTTGAATAATAAAATAATAGAATGGTCCAACCCCCCTGCCATGGACAGGGACATCTTCAACCAAATCAGGTTGCCCACAGCCCCCTTCAATCTGTCCTTTAACACCTCCAGGGATGAGGCATCCACAGTTTCTCTGGACAACAGTTTCCATTGCCTCACCACCCCTGAGTAAAGAATTTTTTTCTGAATATCCTATCTAAAATTACCCTATTTTATCTTAAAACTGTAGCCCTTGTTACCCTATCACTCTGCTCTGTGATAGAGTTCTTCTCCAGCTATGTTACAGGCCTCAAAGAGATCTCCCTGGAGCATTTGCTTTGTTGCACAGCATTGTAAACATTCTTGGACACTATTCTTACTTTATGAGACTTTAAAATACAGAACCTGAAGCAACTAAATAGATGTTCCTGAGACTCTGATGAAGGTATGATATTCACAATGATGATTCAATAAATGCTTTTCTGATTCTCTTTGCACTGTATTCAAAGCTTTTTTTCTTCTCCCTTTCCCTCTTCACTGGCCTTTCAGTCACATTTTCAGTGAGGTCAGATATCCTCCTCAGCCTCTCATCAGAGTTCATGTCTCTTCATTGCACTGACTGGTGCTGGCACTCCTGGCTTTTGTTACGGTTTCTGAGTTTTTCCTCAGCTACTGTCTATTTTTTTTTTAGCACTCTGCACAACAGTGAAATTGGACACTGAACTGCATCTCTTGGTAATACATGTTTTAGAGGAGTGTAGCCACACCAAAGGAAAAAAAGTATGCTGCAATTTGCTGTTAGTTTTTTATTTTGGTTCGGTTTTTCATTTTATTTTTTCTTAATGCCAACACTTGCATAACAACTTCTGTATCTAAATCAGGTGTTATAATTTTTCTGAGAACTTTTTTTATCCATGGTTCCCCTTTTGCTCAGTTCAGTGTGTTTTCTAAAATTATCAATAATTCATGACCTATAATGGAGCCAAGAAACATTTTTTATTCATAAAGTTTTTTTGTTTTGTTTTGTTTTGTTTTTTTCAAGGCAATCTCAGGCTTGGTTTGTACATATACCACAGGAATAATATATGAGCTTGAACTTTAATGACTTATAGAGCATGCAGCCTTGGATATGTTGTTGAGTATAAAGCTGTGAGGCTACTTGCATTGGAGAAGAGCATCTAATTCATTAGGACCGTAGATCCCTACAATACATGACTATTTGCAGATATACATTATTTCCACTGCATTGACCCTGTCAAGAAGTGCACACTCATCATCTCATCTTAAAATGTTAAGAAATTGCTGAAGAATATGTCAAATAGAAAATCCATCAACATTGCTTTCCCTGAAAATACCACCCTGCCTGACTAATGGCTGGTTAAACTCAGTAGCAGTGAGTCTGAGAGAGCCTAGCTGACAGCACATGGCCCCGAGGCCCTCAGTAACACACATAGGGCAGGGAGCAGTCTGGCAGAATAGCTTTGAAACATGAGAGAATCTGAAACTGTCTGCATGTATGGTCCTGTTTAGCTGCAGGGCTATCAGGAGTCATTGACACCAATTACATGAGCTCTGCTGTCCTTGCACAGACAAGACCAGAAGATGAAGACACAATTCTGTCATCTGAGATCTATGTGATCACATCTAGACATCTTTGGAGACATCACAGAAGCTTAGAACCAAACAATCACAAAATGGCTTGGGGTGGAATGGACCTTAAATATCACCAGATTCTGCACTTGCAACCTTGGATATACATACAGACCAGGAGGCAAGACGCTGGAGGGCAGCTGAACAGAAAGGGATCTGGGGGTTCTTGTCAATGGCAAGTTGTATATGATTCAACAATGTGCATTCGCATCCCAAAGGGCCAACCATAGCCTGGGGTGCATCATGGCCAGCTGGGCCAGGGGAGGTATTGTCCTGATCTGCTCTGCTCCACAATCATCTGTCAGTTTACAAAGACAAATAATAGGTCTGTTGTAATTAATACCCTACAGCATTGTTTCATAGCCTGTAAATCTACAGGGAAAAGTTGAACAAATCGAGCTATTCAATTCACAAATTGAACTTAGCCAGGTCTTCCCCAGATATTCTCTGTTACTCACTGGAGGGACAAACACTTCCTAGCAGTAAAAGAGTACCAAAATCTGGTGTCTGCACTGAATCATGTCCGGCAGAAGCCTGTTTCTAGTCCAGTAGATCAAAATTGGGTGTTCTTAGTATTTCCCTATATCAAATCAGTATTAAATTTGTGCGTCCAATTGAACACACTCTCACTCATACACTTGTTTCTTTTAGGTTAATTCACTTACAACAGAGCAGAATCAATGAGGTGCACTGAGTTAAGGCCTAAGGATACTATAACCCTGCTAATTGACTCCGTGCCCACAAAAAGTAGGGAATTAAGTCAGTTTATTTGAAAGGCATAAAACAGGGAATAGAGTTTCATGGTAGCGATCCAAGGCAGTTTTTCCTTCCAGAGCATCCAGAATGCCAGAAAATCATAGAATTAGGATCATTTGAGTTGGAAGTAACCCTTAAAGGCTGTCTGGTCCAACTACCCTGCAGTGAACAGGGATATCTACAGCTAGATCAGGTTGCTCAGAGCTCCTCACAGCCTGTCCTCGAATGTCTCCCAGGATGAGGCATCCACCATCTCTCTGGGCAACCTGTTCCAGTGCTTCACCATCCTCACTGATAAAGCATTTTCCTTATCTCCAGTCTATATTTCCCCTCTTTTAGTTTGAAATCATTCCCCTTTGTCCTGTCACTAAAGACCCTGCTAAAGAATCTGTCCACTTCTTTCTTACAGCCCCAGTTAGATACTGGAAGGCCACAATCAGGTCTTTCAGGGCTTTCTCTTTTCCAGACTGAACAGCCCCAACTCTTAGTCTGTAAAAACAGCCTGTAAACATAGATACACAGCAGTAAATTAAAATTAAGGGACACAGTTAAAACTGTGTCCTCTATACTGAAAGATGCTAATTGTAAATCTGCACCTAGAGTCAATCATCTTATTATAAAAATCTTTTTCTTTTTCTTTTCTTTTTTTTTAAATCAGAGTGCTGCGGAGTCACTTTCAGCTAAATTTTAAAATATTTTAAGAATGTTGTTTCTATTGGGCTGAGCTGAAAGGGAAAGGGACATGTTTGTCATTTATTTTGGTTTTTTTTTCCCCCCCTGAAATACAGAAGGCTCTTCAGTTGAGAGCCTTACCTTGAGGTAAGACATTTACTCATGAGTCATATGTGTCACAGCTTTGCTGAGCCACTCCAGGGGCTGACTGGGAGGTTATTTTGAAGGCAGATATTCTGGGCCATGAGTATGAGTATCTAGGGATCAGTGGATAAGTTAGAAAGCTGCAGACAGGTTAAGTCAGCACAGAATTGCTACTCCATTTACCTAGGGATTGAAATAGTCTTCTGCATACCCAGTGCCTACAGGGGTAGTGTTACCAGCCCCAAGCTATTACAGCATTTAAGCATGCTGTCTGAGGGGGCTGAAACTGCGCGTTATTCTCAAGATAGAAAACAAGTTGCTTTCAGAAAATAATGCTGACAGCCTAAGCAGAGAGGTCAAGGAGAAAGCTGCTTTAATTCAATCAAGTAATTCAGGTTTTCCAATAGATCTTTTACTAAGCAGAGAAGATAGTAGTCAGGTGGATGTCAGGGAATACAAGTAAGTCAGCACTGTCTGTTTTTAAATCAATCTCCTTTCTCACTAGAATTTCCATTGTCCCAGTACATTTAGTGGGAGGCAATTAAATGCAATTTAGCAAAGAGTATTCTTGGTTTTGTTGCCCTTTTTCTTATTGTTTGATTAAAATAAATTAAAATTAACTGTAATATCTATTCTATATGTGACCCAAGACGATTCCTCTTCACTCTTCACAGCCCAGGAAAGCAAAAGGTTAGTCACCCATGTTCTAAAGTGTTCTCAGGTATCTACAGGCATCCACAGCTTTGTGTCTCTGGGATGGAATAAACAGGCTCTCCCTATGGCTTCCATTTCCCAGCACAAGACTGAGCACTGCAGAGCTGCTCAGCGGCAGCAGAGGAAACTTCCTGCCTGCTCGAGCCCTCTTCAGCAAAACACTTAAGACCATGTTCAAATGCTTTTTCAAGTTGCAGCCTTTGCAATAAGAAGGGGCAGCGTTAACTGTGCTCTTCAGACCTCTGAGAAAAATGTGACGCAGGACACCAAGGTGAAGTGACTCAAGTGAGGAGATAAGCAACCAAAACCTGCACACAGTTGCGTAACAAAGGCTTGGATTGTCCCTCCCATCTGGAAATAACATTCACTGCAGCAATTTAAAAGCAGAGCAGATGGGAGTTGAAGTAGCAGAAGAAAAAGAAGAGAAGGTACTTTTCTGTCTTCAAAAGCAACACAGAAAAAGAAGAAACTTAATTTGCAAATAGCAAATAATAATGTGTCTGTAAGAGCACTCTGCTACTCCATGGCGGACCTTTGTGCCTTCAGTCCCTGAGTTTTTGCTCTACCTGACAATGATATACAACCACTGGGTAAAACTCTTACGTACAATTTTCTAAATCTTTATTTATATTGAGGCAGATTATTTATCTTTTTGACAATATTAATCACCCAAAATATAATTTTTAAATTAAAAACTCTATAATACTGTTACCCAGAAATACTGCATCCAGCTGAGAATATTTATCTTCTGTGTTGTTTTCCTCATAGAACAAAGTTATTACATGATTCACTTAACTATATCTCTATTAATTTTGACATAGTTTTGCTATAGTTTTCTCAGTCTTTTGTAAACTATATGTTAGAGTTGATTCCTTCAGATTCTCTGCAAATTCTGTGGTTAGAAATGGTGGTTTTTTTTCTGAAGGGGAATATGTTCTGTAAATTGTTAGAATATTCAAATATTTTAAGCATACAAATCTTTAGTAAGCTGGGCAGAATAATCTAATATAAAGCATAGCATAGAGCTCCTGAGTACCTGTGCTAATTAACATTCACATGGGCCAGTTCCATAACCAGGATCTGTTATAAACTATTTCAATAATACATCATAGATATTACTGCTATTCCACACAGATTTCCTTTCCTCCATTTCAGTAGTTGAAGTTAGGAATGGCAAGTCAGCCACTTCAAGTTCCTTCCTGACCATCTCTATGATCGTAGTAGAAAACAACAAAAATATCAATGGGTAAGGGAATATCCAATTAAATTTACAATGTCCTACCTGTGTTTCTATAACCACTCACTAAAATGCTTGAAATATACTCCTTGAAACCTGAGAAGAAAAAACAAAACACACAAATAAAATACGCCCCCAAAAATCACCATGTTAAGACTTTGCTGATCTGATTCCTTTTTTTTTTTTTTTAATACTAATTTTTGGATGACAAATATCCAAGCTCTCAGAAAGTTTCACAAAACAAGATTCGTCTTTTGCTTGTATAATGTGTTGTGCCTATAGACTAGAAATGATTATCAATTGCCAAATAAGTTGGCACAATTTCATCATATTTCAAATTATCATCCTCCCTTTCAAGTTAATTTACCATCAGTTTGTGTGTATTCATGCTCTATCATAAGAAAATAGTTAGCTCTGGAAAATATATTTCACCAAACTGGTTGTTTTAACATGGCAACCCATAAGAAATGCCATTTAGACAGCCACGTGGAATAACACTGTAACTGATTGTCAGGTACAGTTCAAAGACCAAGTAAGAGGCAAATTAATTGAAGATACATTCAATTTGTTCTTCTACAAAGAAAACAAGTCATTAGTTTGCATATTTTAATTGTAATGGAACATTCAGTTCTATCCTGGCCTTTTCTAAAATGTAGTGCCTGATTTTAACAGATATTTTGGCTTTGCTCCTGCCATTTTGCATAAAAACACAGAAAATTGATGGCCTTTATTTTCCACATAGGTTCATGGAAGTCAATGAAAGTACACTCATGTTTAGGCTGTGTTGAATTTCACAGTTTAGTAGAATAACCTCTCCAAAATGTTAAGAAGTCTTTTTTCCCTTCAGGTTTTTTATACTTCTAAGAAAGCTGCAAAAGAAGCTATTCCTCATTAAAAGCCTAAATAAATCAATAATTTAAGCCTTAGCAGGCAACAGTGAACAAATAGCGTTACCACTTTTCCATCACTGTTCCTGTGTATTTTTTGACAGAACCTGCTGCATAAGCAGTAATCTCAGTGCTCTATTTTTGTAATATTTCCCGTTGTCCAGAGATTTAGCTAAGTAGGTTGTTGAGAAAGCATTTCAGTGTTACCTGACGCTATGTTTTTTCCCATATTGAAATGCAATAACAAAAAAGTAAATGATTTATCTTGTATCTTCAATTATCTTTATTAGACCAGAAGCAATTAATAATCATTTTATTCTGTTTTCAGCACTTTCTTTGGTCCTATTTCCTCCAACATAATTTTTCTCTCTTTTCACTCTATCTCTTTGGTCTGCACTCAGTTTTATCTGGATATAGCTCTGAAGGTGACAATTACTCAATACTCACACTGAATCATTATTTTATTATGTTCGCCCTCTATGCATTACTCTTGTAGTAGAAACGCTAAGTCATGCCCTGAAACAATGACTGAGCACCTGGTGGGAAGGGCTAACCAGGGAAGCTCAGCTGCACGCAATGTATTTGAGTGAGAAGAAGGAGTGGCGCCAAGGTCCACCCCTTCCTAAACCTCATTTAAGGTTTGGCAAGGGAGGCAGGAGTTTCTTACTGGATATTCCTCCATACCTGAGTCCTTGTAAAGGTAAATGGTTTCTTTTTTTTGTTTCTGTATCTACAGCTGTTGTATTTGAGCAATTCCTTGCTTGCTGTAGTCTGGAATTTTGCTGTCATTAGTGTGCTTTCTATCTTGTTATATTCATCTAATTAATTTTGAACTTTAATAGTTCTTAAAGTTGAAGGCTTTACAAGGTCAGGAGTAGTTTGAGCTTCTTCATTTAATAAACTTTAGTTAGGCATAGTTTTCATTATATTGTTGGTTTCTGTCACGAATGTGACAATTGCTTATGTGAATATGTATGTGTCTATAAAAAGTTCTCACCAAAAGTCTACTAGTAAATTCAATGACAATTTCACATGAGGAAGTATCCTAGCATGTTAAGGGGAAAGAGCTAATTCTTAAACTTTGTCAATAGAAAAAAAAACTTAGTAATTACTAAGCAATTACTTAGTAATTGTAAAAAAAAAAAAAAAAAAAAAAAAAAAAAATCAGTATATGTTTGTGATTAGTTTCTTTCAATTTATATATAATGCACTGTATAGGAACTGTTGAACCACAGATCCATCACTTCACAGCCTGAACCACTGATTCATCACTTAAGGAAAAGACTGGGTCAGCCCTGGGAGCACAAGTGAAGGTAATTCAGCTGTGTGACTGGAAGGGGTGGAGCCTGGCTGCACCTCTCTTAGACCCCATTTAAGGGCTGACTGCAACTGGGGAAGGATCTCTTTCTGGAGATCCCTCTTTGGTGAAGATTTCCTAGAATCTTCTGATATGGGTGAACGATCTTCTTCCCTTCCTTTATAGATCCTTTCTACTGTGCCAGTCCTTCTGTTATCGCACCTCTGTTGTAACACTTTTCCCATCATATTGCTACATACATGAAACAGGTCTTTGGCATACATGTATACTTTTAAATAAGGTGTGTAGCCCATTCTTCATGCATTTTATATTTCATTCCATAACTCAGCCAAACCACAATAAAAATTTCTAGCTTGTAAATGGCAAGTCAGAGCAATAAGCTTTCAGTTTCGCTTGCAGTTACAGAGAACCAGAAGAGTTTGAATTTGCTATGATCACAAAGCTAAAACGTCCACATAGAGAAGATTAATATAAATTCTAACTATGGCAAATGCACTCAAAACATCTCTAAGGGTAATATGTTAGAAAGCACTGGGAAAAATAAACAGAATTTAATGTTTTTGTACTTGAACAACTCTTGTCTGTGTTTTTAGAAAACGTTTAAATGCCTTTGCAATTTTCAGTACTATGTCAATAATACCTGTCTTCAAAAGTTATCCTGAAAAAAAGACTTTTCAGAGCCCTTCAGATTAATAAGCAATTGTAGAAAATAATTATTTTTTTCCTCTGAGGCTTCAATTTAGAAGAGTAACAGCTAAGCACAGAAGAACAAAATCTGTCTGCATCTACTGGTAGGCAGCTCCACATAGCTTAGTGAAAGAAGAGTGCAGCTCTACCTTGGTGCCCATTGATAGAAGCAAAATCCATCCACAAGATGGGATTACTTACTCCCTACCATTTATATGTACGGTGGGAAATTACTTGCTGTGTGAGAAGAGGCTGAATTTGTTTGGTTCTCCCTGTAAACCAAGAGTCAGGGAGAAAGTGTAAATGTGCAATCTCTGGTCTGCTGTTGAAATGGATTTTGAAGTCCTGCTTACAGCTTAATTGAATGTGACAAGGTAGTCCAACCTGAGGGCAGGAAAGTGTCAAGAACGGGGAGGAAAAAACAGCAGTTATTGGCATTATGAAAAGCTTATGAGTTTCTTAATTGGTCACTTGGGCACTCATCCATAGAGCCCTTCAGCCACCAATCACTAAATTCAGAGACGTTAAGCACCTATGTATCTTTGATGCTGTAGACACAGTCAAGGCAGGGGTTTATTAAAAATAAATGCAGTGCCACTCTGCTGAAACGGAGTGGATCCTGTTTAAAAATGAAAAGGGCTGTTCCTTCATCAGGAGGAGGGAGGTGAAAGATTTGTCATACTGTTGAAGCGAATATAGGATTGGGAAGGAGATGTGGAGCGAGACAACTGTCTCCTTTGGTTTCACAGAATTTGAATGAGAGAGAGAAGAGCAATAGATTAGAGGTATTTGCTAATTTGGGTTTGATTCGATAATGTGAATGCTTACTACTCTGAGGGAAGAATCAGTACTGCTATGACTGGCTGAATCAGGCTCTGAGCAACCTCATCTTGCTGTAGATGTCCCTTTTTATTGCTGGGAAGTTGGACCAGATGACCTTAAAGAGTCCATTTCAACTCAATTCTTTAACTCTATTATTGTATAATAGATGAGAGATTGCTGTAATTGTATAGTATCTCCTCTTTCTTACCACTTTAGACAAACAGTATCTAAGGGGAATCATGTCTAATATTGGACAGAGGAAGGAAAGGAACTGGAGTTCCCTGAGCTCCAGATCAGAAAAGCTTTCATTTGAACTCCCAGAAACATTTTGTAGCCATGCTATTAAAAAAAATATATATTTGGAGAAACAGGCAGGTGTAAATTCAGTTCCACTTTGAATTATAGATTTCTGCTGCCAACTGGTTAAACTTGACTGATTTCCACTGCTGGGATCTGCCCCAGAGTACTTGCCAATTTACTTTTCCATTGAAGCCACATTTCTTTTCTTTGTTGAATAGCATTAGGAATTCTGTAAACCTGCCAAATTGATCAGTGTGATCAGCAGATGGGAGAAATCTGGTTTGAGCTTTTCTTTCAGATTGATCATCTGGAGACCAAGTAACACCTCTGACAAGTTATATTTATTTATACTGTGCAGGAGGTATTTTGGCTAATTTATTCCATTTTGAGCATACTATTTTGGAGAGTGAGGAGTTTGGCAGGTACATTTTTCTTTTTCCCTTTCCTTCTGCTAGCACTAACTTATGACAGCTAATTTTCTCAAAATAACTGTACACAATAAACTTGATATTTATTCTTGTCAATATTTTATTCACCAATTTGATTCCAAATTCTTCTATTCTCATGTTTACTAAAAACTTTGTCTATTTGACAAATTGGGGAAATAAACCCTTTTATTTCCAACTGTAATTAATGACCTCGTGTCATTTATGAGTAACAAACTCATGGGAAAATCCTTTCCTCCATAAAAGAGGACTTGAAACCCAGGGCTGGATTATTATCTGCTCAGCCATGCAGCTTAAGAGAGAAGGAAATGACTAACACAAATAGAAAGATGACAGGCTCCTTTACCTTTTAGTAAACCCTTGATCTTTGGATTTTCATTTTCTATGAGAGTTGCTTATCCAGTACGCTGACCTGCCAAGTCGGGCAAGAAGTCAGAACTCTGTGCTGTTTTGCTTATTGTTTTCTTATTTCAAATATCAGAAAATTAAATATTTTCTGAAGTTAATAGTCAGTGAAGTATCTCAGCCTTCCAGGCTAAGGAAAGAGAACTCCTTACCTAACTACTTTCTCCCAGTTTTTTTACTTCCTACATTTGCTCCTTTCTGTAAAAAAAATATTAACCAAAGTTTTAAAATATTTTTCTATTTAACTATTGAACCTAAAAGTCATTTTTCATGGAGATTTAATCAAAAATAAGCAAATTGGCCTTGAGACAATGTGCTGAGAGGAATACATTAAGTTCCTTGGTGCTGAACAGTGAGAGAAAGAAGTATAACATGAGACACAACGGTCACGTTTTGTTATATCTCCTGGAATGCTCTGAATGCATATGGAGATGCAGGTGGGCAAGTGAAACAAAGTACACAGCTATATTCCAGCTTTTGGGCAAAAAATGGCAGAAGCCATTTTTACCAGGTGACAGTAGAACAAAAGTGTCAATCCTGTAGCCAAGCTAAATCCACAGGGCCTGACAGATCTGTGCTTATCTCTTCGTCAGTTCTTTAAAATCCTCTTTTTTTCAGCCACAGTGTCCGTGTGTGGTTTGTCAAAGCATTCTTTAAGACATGGTTGCAAGTCAGTCCCCACAAATCCACTATCTCATCAAAGTGATTGATTGCTGTCAAGCTGGCCTGAGACAAGATTCACAATGAGCTGCATCTATTTATCAAGCTGAGGAGTGTGTGTAAAGTGTGGGAAACAGTATACATGAAAAATAAACAAAATGTGTAATGCTTTTGAACTGTAATGAGTTGTTTCAGCAGCTGAGAAAGTACATTTAACCCTCTATATTTTAATGACTTAATATGATCAAGCATGGAGACTTTCAAAATGTACATTAGGAATTCCAGAAAGACAAAACAGTGAATAGACAAAAATAATGGTGTCCAATTACTTTCTACAGACCTGGAAAAACAAGTTCTTTTTAGAAAAGGAGGGAAAGACCTGGTAGGTTAGATCTTAACACAACTAGATATAATGTTGCTCTTCTGTATCTTTCAGGCAAGTATTTTTTTTTAATCCATATTGCACTGCACATGATTTTAAGGTTCAGGCAGCACAAAGTTCTCCATTCTTGCAAGATAGTGATAGAGATCAGGAGATTGTAGAGCGTGGCAGTGCTGCATGGCCAGAGCATTGCTTCAACAGGTAAAACAGGTCCTCCATGGACTTTGCTGATCAGGGAACGAGCAAACATGGAGATTTCTGTGGTAGAAATAACCTGTGGCAACTCAAGTCAGCCCAGTGAGATCCCTGGGAGCAGTAGGATAGTGGTAAGAGTGTCCTTGAGTCCCAGCTACACTGAACAGATCATCTCTCTGAGAAAGTGTGAAGTACTAGCTATTTAAGCAGAAACAACACAAGATTTCTAAAGCGAGCAATGCTTGTGACTACCTTTGGTTTAGAACACTAGCTAGTTGGAGGTCTTATAGAAAATCGTGTTTTCACAGTGAGCTATGTCATTTTCCCACAGACTCTTCTCCCAATATAATTCAGGTACCTTAAAACTACCGTACAAAAAAAATCCATTAGACAAGATGTGTACTTATTCTGTAAGCCTGGCGCGCGCTCTCTACAATTTATAGGGGGGTGTGTGTGTATATATATACATGTTTGTGAGTGTATTATTTATGTAATTACAGTTGTAAGTACTATAACTTTAAAATACAATACACAGTGTAATGTAGATGTATGCATGTTTTACTCTTCTTGCAATTAATAGTAGTCTCTAACTATGCAATAGAAAATGAGAAGATTGAGACTGTTACTTTTTAATTGATCAAAGGGTGGGGAAAGGTGGTAGTTTCTTTTACACACTAGAGTTTTTGTTGTTCTATAAATGAACTAGAATAATCTTAGCTATTTATTCTGCCCATGATAGCTGCTAACCACTTTAAAAGAAATGAGACAGTAAAAGCTGTTTAAGTGGAAATTGCTTGCCATTTTCATTTACACTCAAAGGTAACAGTAGCAAGTTTCACAGTCAGTGCAATGGCCTCACTGCATTAGCCTACCTTCTGTTGTTTTATGTGATTCCACTCTTCCAAACGCTTGTACATCAAAAGGGATTTCCATTTTCCTCTAACCTGAATCTCCTGTTAATGTCACCTTCTGTTTCTGCCATCATAACTGCTCCCACAAAGACAGTTTTCACAAAGTGTTATGGTCTTCACATCAATAGAACCCAAAATAAAGATGTGTAAGGGAAGAGCACCCACTTACAAAGATCCATCTTCACTAATTAGTGATTGATAAGAAAAACAACCATGAAATAAATGATGAATCCAAATTATTCTGCAACTTGACTAAGTTCAAAAGTTATCCTCTAAAATGTTCATTCTTCTGTCAAAATGACAATGGTAGACATTTTTCTCAGAATCTATACCACAGAAAATGTATTTATTTTACTTTTCTTCATTAAGAAAAAGCACTGACTTCAAATTTTGGATGATTCTCTATGAACCATTAACAGAACATTACCTGTATTCAGAGGCTCATGTGAGTGCACTGCTTTTTCAGTGAGCGTACAGACTGTGCTATCGTGTAGCTGCTCTGACAAAATGAAGATTGGCAATAAAGATTGATTGAAGATACTGATGGTATTGGAACAGAACTTCAGCTAGCGTAAATCAAAGCAGCTGAGCTGAGTATCTAGTCCATTATTTCCAAAAGTCATTGTTCATTTTCCTCACCTTTGGTCCACTAAAAAAATATGAAAAGATTGCACTGGTAACTGTACACATTCATCTGAACAGCAACACAATACCAAAGCACAATAGGTGACACACAGGACCAGGAGGCAAGCAAGACTATCTGTGGAGTTCATATGCATGTATGTCTAAATTATTAAATATCTGTAGCTGCTATCAGGATGACACCTGATTGCAAGTAGATGAGGATTTGCCAATGGCAAAGGGGAAGCCAAATATCCATAATGACATTTCTGCACCACTACATGTTTTATGCTATTGTTAGTGTTCTGTCTTCAATATCCTGTAAGCTTATTAAAGGAACTAAGAGTATGTTTAAAGAAAGCTGCCACTTAGTTTCTACCCATGATATTTGTGTAGGCAATTGAAAGTATTAAAACTTAAGAGAATTGGTGGGTAAAATTAACATCACTGTGGTAGTTCCTGGCAGTAGTGGAAGTATAGGTTATCAGGAATATCATACTAATGATAACAAACATTTTAAGTAAAATAGGGTTTTAAATAAGTCACTGCTGGGCTAAGTTGAAAATGTTTTTAAACTGAAGAGATTTTCATGTCATTGACATGAATTGACACTAGGCAGTCAAATGTTCTCTAAAAATTTCCACTTGGGTTTCAATAATTTTGCATGACCTATGCTTTTAGTAGGAGAAACATTTGTTTTTCATGTTTGAATGATTATTGTTTAAATTATTATTTGAACATTATATTTTCACAGGCTAGCAAACAGATTTGTAAATCCACTGGAAAGAAAATCTTAGATATTCAAAAACATTTGTAAATTAACGCTCACAGAATATCTTCAGCTCAGAAATTCAGTGAATTCATTAAATAATTTCAGCTCAGAAAAGATACTCTGTCATAGAAAGCTGATTGAGGAGGACAGGGGTTAGCATGTGCATGCTCAGTAGGGTGAGGAACAGTAAGGAATGTGGAAGAAAATGAAGGAAAACAGAAGGCTAAGCTTAAGCTTCATTTATGGCACTTCTTGTATTTTTTCTGTAAAGCTGTAAAATACAGAAGCGAATGATCGGGTAAGCCAGTAAATCCTTGTTATTGGTTTATGCCCTAACTGAGTAACTGGAGAGAAGTATGCTCCAATCACCTTTAAATGCTGGTATTCAGCTCTGCAACATCTAGATATGAGGTAGGGAGAAAGAATATAATGGTCTGAATTTGACACTGGGTGTTCATATTGACCCACTGCAGAATGAATTGCTGCACCAGTTTTCAAGCTCCTATAGTATTTCACTTGTTCCCAACTTCATTGTTGCTGAACATGTCTGCCTAGGCTAACTCTACGTTCCTTTTTTTTCTTCCCTGATGCTCAGAAAACAAAAAAGAGTATAGTTGGTTTGCTGAATGTTTAAAGAGGAACGGATCTGCTGCCATTTACAAACTACCCTACAGATCAATCTGTGTTACCTCCAGATGGAGGAATTACTTTGATTACACCTCCAATTACAGGTGAAAATATTGTATCTGCACCAATTAATCACCTACTACTAAATGACCATGCTCACAAAAGTTTATTTTTATATTGTATATGCACATATGTGCAAATACACACAGATCTAATGTCATGGTTTTATGATTTTTGGTTATCAGTATTCCATATCATAACATCATGTAGTGCACTGGGAGTTAGAGTTAATTTTTTAAAAAAGAAGCTTTCTCTTGTAAAACTGCTTCTCAAGGGACTGCATGCCATTGTTTTATCCTTGCTCAAAAACTGTGTTACCCCACACGTGTATAAGTATATGCAGTGTAAGATGAGGTAACTCATTCTTACAGAATCATTAAGGTTGGAAAAGACCTCTAAACCTAGTCCAACCATGAGACCACCCTCACCATGCTTGTTAACAACATCCTCCAGTGCCACATCTTCACCTTTCTTACTCACCTCTGAGACAGTGAGTCCACCATCTCCACGGGCAGCTTGTTGCAATCCTTTACCACTCTAAGCACAGTTGAGCTACAAACTGCCCACTTTGAACAGTGGAGTTTGTTAGGATTTCAAGTCTTTATTATAAACCGCAGACCTGACCCTCCTGTTATGTCCAGCATTATCAGATATTTCCCAGATAGCTGTTGGAGGCTGTGATCTACTTGACAGACAGCTGGGGTCCTCCTCTCCCCCTGCAGTGCTGTACTAAGGCAGAGCCTCAGAGCTGCTATAAGCATGGAGTGTTGTCAGTAATTCACACTGGGAGAGATGCAGCTCTGCAGTTGGAAACTTAAAATCACATTGACCATTCCAAGGGATATGATTCCTTGAGAGCAGTTATATCCCCCTCTGTTCCTCTTGTTGAATATCTTTGCCTGACTTTGAAAGAAAAAATACCTCTTTACAGGGCTTGATTCACACCAAGGAATTAAATTCAACTGGAATATAAATATCTAGTGAGAGTAATAGTAAAAGCTCCATGGGAAAAAAAGTTTCAGTTCATACAAAGCACATTTCAGTTAAATCCTTTTTATAATTCTGAAACCAGTGAAGAATTTTACTGGCACTCAATTTGAAGTCCCGTGAAGAGTCACAGTGCAGCTCCAGCTTGGCCTTTCCTACCAGTGAGACTTCACACAACCCTCAGCCCATCCACAGCAGAATCCTGAAGCTCCTTAATCAAGGCATTAGCATATTCCAGCAGAGTGCTAACAAAACTGGGACTAAAATATGCAAACCAACATCAGGAAGGAGCGTTTTCAGCATACTTACACTCTGCAAATGTTAAATAGCACTCAGAAAGTAATTGCGGATCTCAGACATAATCCACATGCCTTGTTCTAGCTCTAGAAGTGACTTAGGGTGAGTCTTTATCTGAGGAACAGGCTGCTAGGATTTTCTTACAAGAAATGAAATGCTCATCACCTGTTGCAGTTGTCTTATGCTTATTTGGCAGCTACTAATCCTTTAGATAAACTTCAAATGAAAGGAATTTAGCAGCCAGATAGGGTCTGTGCAGCTGAGCCTGGCAGAGTTGTTTATTAAAGATACTCCAAAAGGTTTCCAGCTGTTTTTTCCACCTGCTCTACTTGAAAGCCCAGTGAAGAAAAATGGAAACAGCTGAGGCCAGATGCCTCTTCTAGGGTTCATTTTGTTGTGGATCAGAGCAATGTATCTTTGGATATCTGAGGAATATGTGCTCAGTGTGGGGCGGCTGCCATTTACGTCCTTCAGGTGGCAATCATGGGAACAGGGAACAGCCTTAGCTGTTGTTAGCGTTAGCAAAATGTTCCCTACGTTGGCTGAGTTTAAAGTAGTATAAAAATTATTGCGGAGTTATATTTACCTGTGCAGTCTAGAAGGCAAATTTTGTTCCTGGATGTGATGAGAACAGTGTGTAAATGGCATATAGTCTCTTTAAACAGATGAAGTAAAAGAGATCTACTGAACAGAGAGCACCCAGTTCCTTAGGGCTGATTACAAAGCCATGATTCCGGGGTGAGATTCCTGCTGAGGAGCAAGATCCAAAAGCATCAGGATGAGCTGAACCTAAAAGAGACATCCTGGGTGTTTGAGATCTTTCCCTAGAAATTATCTTAACTGAAGGACATTCCCATTACATGTAAGATAGAGTGGCAGCTGATTTAGTTCAGCAGCCCAGACTGACTGATTCTTTGATGGGTTGATGGTTGAACTATGATGATCTTAGTGGTCTTTTTCAACCTTAACGATTCAATAATACATTGTCCATGAAATAAAGTCTGTCAGTGAAAAGTTGTAATTAGAATAGCTGTTGGTCTGGACTAGGTCAAGACCAGGTTTCTGCAAAAAAGCATCACGATTTCATAAGGAGAAGGATTAAAACATCAACTAATGCTTCCTGGGAAGACAAAAATATTAATCAAAGATTTGTGAAGGGTAGGAATATAGTAGAGAGCGTAATACAAACATCATCAGTTGGTAGAAACTGACTTATGTGAGATCACAGAAGGCATATATCATCTCAAAAAAATAATCACAAGTGATCCCTGTGCTCATCTTTCATATCACCACTTCTGTCATTGGTGCCACCACTACAGAAAGTTGTGAGAGAATGTATCCTTTTTCTTAGGCATGAATAGGCTGTTCTGCCCTCAGATCCCCTCTCCCATTTGGTAATTTCTTCTTCTGGGTTTGCTATTTTACCTGTAAATTTGCTTTTTATTTTCCCCTCTGTTATTAGCTGCCTGCCAAAACTTCCTTTTTCAATCACAAGTCTTCCCTATTTCATTGCCTGGAATTTTCACAATCTCTTGTTCCTTCAGCATCTTTCTCTCTGATCTCACTGATTTTGTTTTGCTTTCTGATCTCAGTCTTCTCTCCAGTGCAAGCTAATCCTTGCATTACATAACCACTCCCCAGTTTATATATTTGGTTGCCTATTCCCTCTCATTTCCTTTTGTTTCATACATTGTATTTTAATGTTTTCTTCTTTCTGCTGTTTACCTTTTCCCCACTTTCCTCCCTGCTGCTCAGAGTTCCTTATATCTAGTGCATTAACTTTAACCTCAACTTGGGCTTTGGGTTGCCCAAAACTTACTCATTTTTGCTTTCAAGTACAAATTTACCCGTTAGTAGTTTGTTTTATTTAAGAACAAGTTGTGACAATGTTTGTCAGCCTTCAGATGCAGTGAAAGTGCAGTAGGTTGAATAATTTTATTAAATAATATGCTCTCTTCCTGGTTCTTTAAATATTTAAAATCACTTTGCAACTCTTTCCACACAGTACAGAAGCAGAAAGCAATTGGGCAAAAATAGCAGTCATTAGCTCTGGAGATGCAGTAAGCACAGCAGGTAGTATATATGATTCAAATTCAAACTACCTCTTCTCAGAAGGAGAGTCTGGAAGGGTTATACAGTCTCTGCAGTAGACAGAGAGTATCATCTGTATGCTCATTAAAGTAAAACATAAGGGCTGATCCTTATGTCTTTATTGGCATAAGTAGGCAAAATTAATTTGGGTCTCAGGATTGCTATTCTTAAGGGGTGGGGGGGCAGGAGGAATAAACCTAAGAAAAAAAATCTAGAATAATGAAATTAACTAAATGTTACTTAACTGTATTTCAGGCTCTAAATGATGGAAAGTTGACCTTCGCAAAAGTGTATATAAAAGTCAGTAAAAGGTATTTTGAGGGAAATAGATTGCTTCCCTCATCAGTATGCAGTGTGTATTCATCCCATACTGTTTTTAACATGTTTACTGTCTCTTGGGGAAAAGGTACATAGCTCATATTTGCAACAGAACATTAAAAAGGTGTGCTATTGATTGGTTTTGCTGGCTGTGCACTCTTTTGGCTATGTTAATTACAGCTACCTTCCTTTTCCACCTGCTTCATGAAGGTCAAAAGTTAGAGTACTGCCCAAAGCTTGTGAGCAGTAAATAGACCCCATCTGACAGACCCAAAGAAGAATTTTCTTGAAGGTCAGGCCTTAATAGCACGTGCCAGAAGGCATGACCACAATGCAGGTACACCAGAGCTGTTCCCAGGAACTGCAGGATTTTTGGCAAGCAGGAGGGCAGTGTCTCCACACAGCTGAACATTCAGTAGGCCCATCTAAGTCTGTCAGTGGCCTCCAGTTGTTCAAATGCATTTCTTTCCTGCACAACAAAATCAAGCAGGTTTTACAGGATTTAATATCCCTTGGTTTCAGAGAACCCCTACATTAGCACATTTAAAAGCAACATCCACTGAACTTGTGTTTTTGCTGTGAAATTGATCACAGGAATGTTAATAAAGTAAGGGTAAGCTGGACCACTGGCACAGACTGAGGTATATATGCCATTGAGACAAGATTTCTGCAAAACATTTTATAAAAGACTTCTCCATACGGTCTGCGAGGTGTCTCCAGCCATAGGGAGATTGCTGCTGTTTGTAATGCTACTTCAAGTCCTCACAAAATTACTTTCAAGTCTATTAACATGAGGAGAAAACAGAAGGTAAGGAAGAGGGAAGTTATCTTCCAGCAGCTTGGTATCCAGGGAGTTAAAAAAAAATGTGCAGACCATCAACCTTTGAAAATCTTCCTGCCTACAAGCCATTTGTAGCATCTTCTATTATGTATAAAGTGTTTGCTGGTTTCCATCTCCAGCTTTCACAAAGAAAAAAAGTAAAAATCTCAATTGACACTAATTGGTTGCAGTCTCAACGAAAGGTCAAGGATTAAAGGTGGAAAAAGCCACAACTAACCTTCTGCTTGCAAAGTTGCTTTCACTACATGTGGGAGGAAGAATGGTAGAGACGTGGTGGGATAAAGTTCACTCTGCTTTATTCCAGAGCTACAGAAATAGCTGTCCCAAGGAAAAGGCCAAAGGACTTCTATGCCCAGGTATTTCAAGCCTTCACCTTTCCTACATTTCCCTCAGTGATTTTTATAAATAATTACCAACATGCCATTAACTACAGCATTATGCTGCAGCTTTCACCAAGTCAAGCCTTTCCATCTATATCAAGCAGGATAATATATCTCAAAGTCAAGAGGAAAACTGCACCAGGCAACATGATGGCAATTCTAAGCCTTCTGGATATATTGCACCATAAATACTAGCAACCTCTATGTTAGAGCTTTTATCAAATCCTGGGCCTGTATGTAAGAGACCGGGGCTTCCACAAATCAGTAAAATGATACCATAAATCATTCTTTCTGATGTCACATTATTCTGAACTGCCATCCAAAAAGAACACAGGATGGTCAATAGTTGGTATGATAGATTGAGCAGCCACTCCAGCAGCTTTGAGACATACACTCATCTCAGGTTAATCAATGTAAAGGAAATAAAATATCCAACTCTTTGATACTGTTATTCAAAGCTCCTCTTTGGCAGAGTAGTAAAATATATATGGCTAATTTGGAATTCAGATTGCCTTCAACAGCAGTTCTTCTGCACTTAAAAGTAGGCATGTGTTTAAATGCCTTGCAGGAATGGAACCTAGAAGGGAAAATGGGCTAATAAAGATTTAGGAGTCTGAGCTGACAGACTGACCAATTTTAAATTCAGACAAAGATGTTGCTTTTTGTGTTCAAAGGAGGAAGGCACGTATTGTTCATGTTTGCTGCTTTGTGAGCAATTGTACTTGTGCTGTCGGCACTGCCCTCCCGTAATTTCTTCCCTTATCCAATTAAGGCTGTAGCTAAATTTCCCCTCATAAATCTTTTTCCCCTGAACAATTCAATTGCTTTCACTTACCTCCGCCATGATTAGCTGAGTGTGCAATTTCAAAGTGTGTTTCTTCCCAGCATTCAAACTTGTGGTCGTGTGCTGACTTGAAAGTTAATTTCTAAGTGAAATGTAGTTCACTGGCACTCAGCTTCCATGAACATGGTGGAACAGGATGTGAAGCTTTCTGAGAAAGCCTTCATGTAACCAAGGGTGCAGAACAATAGTGATGCATTTAAAAGAAACATGGAGACAGCTTACGCTGACTCCTATGTAAGCACTGTATAGCTATGGCTAGCTGACTCCATGCCCAAAAATAAGGTTATTGTGGAAGCAGGCTGAGATCAATATGTAGGCTGTATGTAGGTAGACATATGTTGTCTGAAACATCTGTGGATGTGTAGGCTATTACTGAAAAGTTCAAAGAAATTTGGCCTACAATTAGAGAATCATCATCCTTATCCAACTATATCTAAATTCACACCAGCTGTTGCACCATTTTTAACCTTGTACTTCAAAAATTGCTAGAATAATACAAAAACAATGTCCAAATAATACTGAATCTAGTTTGATATTTCAGTGCAAACTATGAAAGAACGGCAACAATTCTGCAAGCATCAGTTAGCATAAAGTCCGAAGACAGTGCACTTGAGAAGGTCTTTAGTGAGCTTTATTTGATATAGAACAACCTTTCAAATTACAGCAGTCTGTGGAAATTAGAATAACCACTGTGTTTTATTTTTAGGAGCCAGATAGAATTTGTAAGGCTGACAGTGAGCAGGGAAGGAAGAAAAAGCAACTCCTGTAATTTTATATGTAGAATGAGAACATTTTTATAGAGAAAAAAAAGTGAGGTGAGGAACTTATTATTCCACAGAAACACCTGGTTTGGAAAAGATCTTTAGTGCAATCACCAACCTGATCTAGGTTGATGCAGTTTTAGGTGATTTTAAGAGCAGAATCCAGCTGAAGGGACAGGTTATGGAAAAGGACGAATATTGTGTTCCCAACAGTGCATAGAAATTATTGTACCAAATTGAATTTCTCATGCTGGTGGGGTACTAAAACAATATCCTGTGCTTCAGTGGCTGCTCCTCCAGGTTTCAGTTGTCAAGACAGCTGTGCTACTCACTACCAGCCCCTACAAATAAGATGGCTTCTGATTTGTTTGCCTATTTCAAGTGGTGAAAATGAGAAAGAAGACCAAGACATGCATTCTTTTTCAGAATGTAGTTGGCGAAGCAACTGCTGCCAGCACTAATTCCCACTGTACTACATCCTCTGATGCTGAGCCACTTTTATGCAGGGAAGGTGTCCCTCTCAATGGACTCCAGGGAGGAGTGACTGACCAACCTGTGCTTCTCAGAGCAGTGCGAATTTCCCTACTGCTCACCTAGAAAGCAGCAGCTTGCACTTGGCTGCTGCATGGATTCCACTCTTCAGTTCTTCCAACATTTTTCTCCAATGGCTGTTCTTACTCACTATTTATGAGTGCTTTGCACCTATTTTTGAATACACCAGTCTTTAACTGGCTCCTACTCTAAATTTCTCAGAAAAAAAAAAAGGCCTTATAAAGTATGAAGGCTCTAATGAATCAGAAGATTTTCAACAGGAGCCCTTCCTACAATCAATGAAAAACCTTGCAAAACAAATGTTTTTCATTTGGTTTTGTTTTGTCTCAGTTTATTCATCAGTTAAAAAGGAAAACACAAATACAGGTTGCTTAAGTGTAGGTTCTTACTTCCAAACCAGTTTGTAATAATTTCTTTTTGTTCTATTCTGAATTAGATATTTTTATCTCCATACAGAGATAAAAACTACATGAACCTGTAAAACAGTTGTTAACTGTTTTCTTTCTATTTATTGTTTTTGTGTGTTTACTCTTGTTTTTGAATGGCTTTTTTTGTGTGTGTGTGAATTTTTAGTTTTGAAATTAATTTCTTACTGAGAAGTATTTTAATTTGAATATCTCAAGCAGTTCCATAGATTTTGTACATTCTTTATATTTTAATCAGTGAGTACCTGCTTTTAATTACTATAAGACCTTGCTAAGGATTTTAGGGTCTTTTATGTCAAATAATCTTCCTCTGGGAAAATTTTGCCATCATTGAACCACTTGAGAACCTCTTTTTTTCAGGATTTCTGCTCTGCTTTTTCAAAATACATATGCCTTAGCAAACTGATAATCTGAAGATGTTTAAAATAAGATGCACTGGAACAGGTTGCCCAGAGAGGTTGTGGATGCCCCATCCCTGGAGGCATTCAAGAGTAGGCTGGATGTGGCTCTGGGCAGCCTGGTCTGGTGATTGGCAACCCTGCACATAGCAGAGGGGTTGAAACTAGATGATTTTTGAGGTCCTGATCAACCCAGGCCATTCTATGATTCTATGATAAGAAGGAAGTGCAAATTATTTCTGTTCATATAAAAATGTTTTTTTTCTCTCCTACCTAAGAGAGTCCCTGTATTCCAAAACTCTTACAATCATTTACTACAAAACAACATTCTATATTTTAAAGGCTGACAGAAAAATAAAACTGTCAAAATGAATATGGTATTTCAGAAATATAATTTTGCAAACAAAGTGGAAAGTTTTTGGTACTTGTGATACAGATAACAAATGCTGTTTGTTGAACAAGCAATTAAGCATTTTCCAGATGAAGCATCACTGAGAGTTGTTGCAGACTATTTTTAGCTCTTGCAGATTTTCATATATTTATTATACCAAAATGCAGTCAAGCAGTGACACCCAGTGGCTTTGGAATTCTTTCTTCATTTTCTATCAGAGAAATCTTGCTTTTAGCTCTGGGTTTCAAAGCTCAGTGTTATTCAAAAAGGGTAAATAATTTCCACTTGAATAGATAGTTAAACTTAGTAGTTAGGTATAGTGGTTACATATGGTGATCTGGAGTACTCTCACTGGGTGAAATGGTTTAATCACCACAAAGACAGACACTACTCAACTCTATGTATCATGGGGCTTGCTGAAGAAATCCACTCAAATACACTATGCAGGTAAGCCATTAAGCTAAGGGTACATCTGTAAATCTGTGCTTAAAATCCTTTACTTGACAGAGAGAAAGAGAATTTTTCAGTTTTTAAAGACTCTGAAATTCATGGATGAAAAACACTGTGTAGATGCAAAATCTATTAATATTTATGATAGCAGTAAAAAATAAATAAGAAGTAGTATTAGTATTGGAGGTTAGGATGACAGCTTGACATTCTCAAAGTCATCTGGAACTTAAACTACAAAATAAACAGAAGTTTTGCCAGAACAGATTTTCCTATCAAAGGTGACCAAACTATAATTTCCACAGAGGCATACCTTGAAGATAAATAGTCTAACATGAAAAGTAAATATAAGAAGTCTTATTTAGCAGTTGCTGTGTCTTGGAGACAAACAAATTTGACATTTTTCTTTTGCAAATCAATAGCTTTGCTGTATTAAAAAAGGAAAACATTTCAGTTGCATCATATTGAAGGCCTTTTAAAATCAAGTCTAATAACTGTTCTCAGGGCATAGTACATTTAAATTATCCAGTAACTAAATAAAATTAGGATCAGCTCTCCTTCAAAGATATTGCTAAAATGTTACAGAGTGGTTAAAAAAAAAAAAAAAAACTATAATATGATAATAGCAATTGAATGCATGCTCTTCTTGCTCAAGACAGAAGTTATTGGATTTGAGGGAAAAAATACTAGTTTGATTTGCAGTTTCCAGACGAAGAGAAATCTTCTTACTTTGACTTCTCCTTCCTTGCTTTGGCTGCATACAGTGCTTTTATATGAAAACCACAATAGAGCACTGAAGAGAAAAGTTGCAATGGGAACAGATCATAGCTTGCTCAAGTGTTTACTAGATAAAAGCTCCAGTCTCGGGTTGCTCCACCTAGAGGACTGCACTCACTGACTGCCCTCTTCTTTCCTCTTTGCTCTTATCAAAGCTAAATGGCAAAGGAGTCAAAGCAACTGACTTCTTTGCATCCGCTTTCTTAAGCATTTCACTTCAGTGTTTTAAATGAAGGAGTTCTGAAACGACTGACAAAATGGATAGGAGTATTTTAATATCATTGTAATGGAGAACCAAGGTGTGGCTGCCTCTTGCCAGGAGGATCTCTTCTCTCCAGGCACGACTAGCTAATGGCTATGTACTCCATGTTCTGTGAATGCACCTGTATCCTGCTGGAGAGTGATGGGACAATGATCAGCACAAACACAGCTGTTGACCTTCAGGATTTATAATCTGATCTTTCTACAGCTCCGGAACACTCTGTATTACTTTATTTTGGTTAACTGGTAGTTTGATTCATGCATGTTTTGAGCCCAAGTTCATGTTCATACAATACTTTATTACCAACAAGCAGAAATGTTCTTTCTGCGCCTTGGTGAAGCTGCAGAAGAGTACTAACCAGACTTCCTTTTCTTTGTTTTGCAAAGATGCTTCTGTATCAGTTCATTGTAACCAGATGTTTGTTTGGAAATTAAGAGTGTGGGAGCTACAGTACATCTACTTCAGCATATGGGCTATATGATCTAATATAAGTTTTATTAACTGAGCTCAGGAGAAAGATAAGGAAGTCCATATCCCATAGACTCACACATGTCAGCATTATTTCTCAGACATTTGTTATCTGCCCTGGGCAAAATGTGCAAGATGGGCAAGCATCACATCATTCCTGAAAATATCAGTGTATGCCTACTTCAGACGAAATTTTTGTGAAAAGCGATTATGACATATAGTCTATACTCTCATAGCAATACTAGCAAGTAGTTGCATCTAATTAGAAATTCACAACAGCTTCCAAGCCAGTGAAAAATAAAAATATCTATTGTTGAAGGTTTTTCCCTCAGTTGAATACCTCTTTTTATATTTTCCTTCTTTAGAAAAAAAATGCAGCAGTGTGTTTGGTTTGGACAACAGATGCTGATACGGCTTATTTTATATTGAGGTGCCAGCTGTTCCTTATGTTCCAAAAACAATGCCAAACCTGCTGTTAGAGACTTATTATCCAGTGGTAAGTTGTTCCAAGTGGGCAATTATTCTCAGTGAAGTTTTTCCTCTTTTTTATGGATGCTTGTTTTTCTGCCAGAGGTCGCTGCTGTTATCGTTACCTGCAGTGACTGGATGTCTGGAGGAATAAGCCATACAGTGTTCTAGGAAGCAGAACTACAAGTGAAAAGCAAACAGTGCATTAAGCAAAATGGATAGTAAGTTTTTCTATAACCATAGCTACATTGTCACCTCCATTAGTTCTGCAGAGGAGAGGGGGACTGCAGCGCCAGTGCTGCTTTCAGAGAAAAGCAGTTTAACTTGGCAGAAGCAAAAACTCTTTCCCATTTGCAGAAGTGCTTTCCCAGAACAGTAATAAGACAGAAGTTATGGTGACCTTGCAAATAAAACTTCTGTTTTGCTCTTCATTTCTCTCCATCTACATCTTCACAAACAACCAGCTCAAAGAAAGTCTTCACACACATTTGAGTCCTCTGATTTCTAACTTTTCTTCTCTCATCTCAGTTATAACTAACAAAATCAGTTTCTGTGGTGACTTAGATTATCTAATGGGAAGAGCTTGGGGCTCTTCCGCAATATCTGGTAGCTGCCAAATACATGGAACCTGACCCTTCAACCCTAAAAAACCTATAGAAGAGTCTGGTCACCCCAGAAGTGAGTATCCCAAGATCCAGGTCCTCATTTTCAGTTATGTGAAAATCTTCCACAACAAAGTTCCTAATTGTGTATCTTGAGGGAGTTCAAAATATACTTCATATACATTCTGCTGTTTTAGAAAAGATCATTTCTGTAACATTTATGGCTCTCACCAGACAATAATGACATTTCAGGAGTTTCCTCTGACTTGCTTGCTCTGTTTCCACAAACAAAAAACTTTGTTTTCAAATGAAGAGAATGCATTTTCTCCAGAGATCAAACTATGGAAATATCAGCTTAGCAGACACCAATAATTCAGTAGTCAATATTGTTGGTTCACATTTTTCTCTAACACCCAGTCACGAATCTTGGGTGAAATTGCAGCTGCATCTGTTTATTTTAACAAAATGCAGCACAGCAAACATCTGATCCTGATCTGCACAGCTGTCTGCTGGAAATGACTCATTCTGCTATGACAAAGATGGCAAATGAACATCAAGTTCTGGAATAAATAAGTCATAACACCATCTCTAATCATTTATGTTTCTCTAAAATCCAGGTTGAATTTAACCATTTTCATGAACATTCCTCTATCCTGAAGTTATAATACGTAATATCATCACTGAAGAGACTCAACTGGCTAAAGAAACTACTTACAGACTACTCATCTGAGGCTTCATGATTTATAAAATTTTCTCTATAATTTCTCCAGTATAGCATCTCCTCACTTCAAATGGGAATACTTGTGAAAGAATTGTTATATCACTTTAAAATATGAAAAACACATATAACATTAGGATGGGCACTAGCAGTATCAACACTGCTTTCAAACTAGCATACATTATTCATGTATGCTCTAGTACAATAACAGGACAAAATTGCATTCAATACTTACCCTCTTTATGTCTGGAAGAAAGTAAATCAAAACAGAATACCTGCTGATGTTCTGAAAATAAAGCAAAGCCCATTAATTTTCAGATAATTCACCATCCTTTTTTCAAGTCAAAAATTACATTCCTGTGGGCAGTAAAGACCTTGGGAGTTTTTAGGTCTGCACATACACACATCAATTCTCAACTGAACATTCTCTTTTAGCCATATAAAGAAATAAACAGCTTAAACATACAAATAAAAATATCCCACAGGCAGCTATTTATACGAACAACTCAGTGTTTAATGATGAGAAAGACATTTAAGAACAACTTTATTTTTTCTGCTCAAATGTTGAGGTTTTTGTTTGCTCCAAAATGGGAAAACTGAACAGGAATACATAGTTTACTAAATGACACATCTACTGCTTGAGAAAAGGAATTATTTGGCAGTTAAAGTGGTATTGCTTCAAATCTGTGGGCTTTCTCAGCTGGTTGGAGCAAGCAATAATAGATCTTTGCTCAAACACACACCTAAAGTGGATGCTGTTATGGAGGACAATTGCCTTCAGCTGCAATGACCAAAAACAAGCTTTCTGAGAGGAAAACACAAATCGCTACGAGTAACACAATAGATAGGAATGAAAGATTAGGATAAAATAACATAAACATGAACCATGAATTCTTTTCTGGGTCCTTCAGGTGAATGTTACCGTTGTCTTTGCCATGGCCAAAACTCTGTTGTTCCCCCTTCAAACCTGTCTGAATTCCCAAGAAGCAATGCTGCTAAATGTTATCACCTGTGTCTCACACATATCCCTATTAACATTGCTAATGGTTTCATGTTGTCCTGCAACCTCTTGCTTATAAAGAGCCTTCAGAGGAAAACCTTGATTCTTACTGTAATGAACTTTTTGGATGAGTTTCTGGCTTGTGCTGTGCTTGAAGGTAAAAGTTTTGATGTTCCTGATAGCGAGTGTGGACAGGCTTCAGAAAAAGATTGTACAACTGAAAATAGGTTGAAAACAAAAGGAAACTACAGTGCTATGCAGGCTGCTCAGCACTTGAGTATTTTTAACCTTTGTTTATGGCTTTCTGTTGGCTATGCCTCACATCACAGAGATTGAAACAACTCCTGTCCCAAGTAATCAGGAAACTAATGAATTGCATTATACTTGACAATGACTGAGCAAAATCCTAGAGAATATTCTGGGGAAAACAAACAAGTAAACCTGTTTTTAAAAAATCCAGCCTGTATTAATCAGGAGGCGTTGACTGAAAAGGCTGTTGTTCAGAGGTAAAAGTTTCTGTATTCCTTAGTGTTAATTTCCTGGTAGGAAATTAAGCATTAGTTGCCCACTCCCTCTAGACTGAATGCAGAAGAGAGCTGGAAGAGAAAATGTAAGGACAAAAAAACTTACAAGGGAAAATAAAAGCTGTACATCAAAGCATAGCAAAACAAGGAGTTCGTTCAGTACTGAACATCAGTAGGCAGGTATTCAGCTGTATTTTATTGCATCTATCAGTTATTAGGAAGACAAGCACCATCACCTAAACATCCCCTCTCCTCCTTCTTTCCCCTAGGTTTATTGATGAGCATGATGCCATATGGTATGTGGTCATATCTCTCTTTTCAGTTTAGGTCAGCTGTCCTCGTTCTGTCCCTTCTCAGCTCCATGTGTGCACCCCCAGTCCCCCCACTGGCTGGGCAGCAGGAGAAGGTGAAATGTCATTTGCTCTGTGCAGTGCTGCTCAGCAACAACTAAACCATCTCTATCTTATCAACGCTGTATTGGTCACAAATCCAAACTATAGCACCATACAAGCTATTACAAAGAAAAATAAGTCCATTACAACTAAAATAAGTACATCCAATCTTTTATGTAAAACAAAATATATATATATATATTTCAAAGAACAAGCTGGAATGTGTCAGTTGGTTGTTTGTTGGGTTGTGGGTTTTTTGTTGTTTGTTTGTTCATTTGTTTCTGTTTTATTTTGCGTAGGGTTTTTGCTTCTTGGTGGGATAACAGAAATAAACAGGATAGTTGTTTTATCTATCTGAATAGATTGGAGGAAAAAGAGAAAAATTCTAGTAAAGAAATGATTTTAAAAAGGGGGGAGGGTGTATCTCAGAGAAGCCAGCTTACTCAGAATGCTGAATCCTTGCTCTCAGGTACTTCATGGACCAGAATTTCAGGTAGCTGTTACTTAATATTAGTTAGTAGGAAATGCTTTGAAATAAGACAACAGCAATACCACTAACCTGTATGATCTCCTTCATGCCTTGTTTTTTCTTAGTGATCTGTCTTTGCTTAGTCAAACTTTAGCATCTCTCAGACTGAACACATCGTACAAGCAGTGGTTGTTTATATAGTCCATTACTGTTTTTTAATTGACTTTGCTCTTTCTATTGAAAGGTAGCCTCATATATCTAATATACTAATTTGCCTCTTCATTCTTTTCACTTCTAGCATTCTTTAAGTTGATCTTGAAGTTCCTCTTGTTTATGATTCAAAAACATAACTACCTGAACCCCACTAGGAAGCGTTTCTAATGCCCTGAATTCTTCTGTTTGTGTTATAAAATCATGGGGATTTAAAAAAAAAAAAAAAAAAAAAAAAAGAGAGAGAGAGAGAGAGAGAAAAAAAGCACAGTTTATATAAACAGCTTGATATTTTTAGAGCATGGGGACAAGCAGATCAGCTCTTAATTAGAAACAGATTAAACTCTGATCACTCCTGTAAAGCTCTCCAGTGCTGACTGAAGGTAATCCTTACAAGCTTTGCCGTGAGCACTGAGATATTGCCACTGACTTTGCATTTAAAATCGAAGGTCAGAAAGTCAAAGCAGCAAACTAAAATTAGGAAGATTTAGATCTTGCTGGGCCATGGACACAAATGAAGTGCTACTGGGGAGCACAAAAGAACAGTAATCCAAACTACAAATTGAATGCTAAAGTATTCCTCAGCTGTTGAGATCAGCTCATTGATTTATGGTAATGTATGAACATAATGTATGAATATATTTATTTCATGACAGCAGAAGTTATATAGAACTATAGAGTGGTGTACTTCAGCTCTGAGTAACAGAAATAATAATCTCTGGTTCTGTGTTTTTTGGTCATGTAACTTACTGGTAGCTTCGAAATGCAGTGCAAAGTTCTGTGAGATGTAAGTAATGGGGTGTGTGTGTATGTGTGTGTATTGCAGCTGTCCTAATAGTCTTTGAGGTGCTTATGCTCTTTGTATGATGATAACTGATTTAAGTTGTTATATCTATGAATCTTTGTACTTCAGTACAAGTCCAAGTATCTTTGTACTTCAGCTTTGCTAAGAGAAAAAAAAAAGAAAAGCTTAAAGAACTGCCCCTTAAGGACAGAAGGATACATCTTTATGTGCAAGAGAAGCTTCAAAACATAGCAGTGAAGAATATCCTCAAATATGCTATTGCATAACGGTGATTAAAATATTGTTTGAAACTGCTTTAGCAAAGGTATCCTTGCATGAAACTCAGTGTGGTGAGGTAGAACACAAAGCTTTCTCACTGATTAACCAGGAAAATAAAAATAGCAGTTCTCATGAGAAAACCATTTATGAAAGCATTCCTTTGTGCTTTATTTACTTTATTATGCTTTAACAGCTTCTGAAAAGTCTAAGGTTTTAAATATTCTTTGTGCTCACGTGAATGCACCTCGTTTAACAGTGCCTACTGTAAAACCTCTCTGAAGATATCTTCAAAGCAGTGCAACCTAGTGACAGGTCAGAAGACTTCAACTTTGTAACTTACTTGAAAGCAGTTTTCCTTCAACTTTCAATATTTTGCCTTACAGGAGTAACATAAGTTTATGGAGCTTAGTGGCATTATCTTGTTAATTGCTGGGAAATTATTAGAGGGACCTCCTAGACCTACACTGATGGATATAATAATTAGGGCATAAATGAACAAAGGCAAGTCTAACTGCCATAATCTGCAGAATGTCTTCTGCAAGAGAGAAGCAATCAAATGCAGAGACAAGAAAGCACCACAATTTTTCTCTTCCTTGCTCAGACTGAAGTATATTCAAGCATTTGAGATTAAAAGAAGCTACTCTTGGAAGAAGCCTTGTTTTATTAATCAATAGATAGCATGTGTAGATGCATATGCAGCCCTTTGTTACCCTGTCAAGGTGATGGGAGACTTAGGTAAGGTTACTTGACAAACTAACTGAAAGGAAGGAGGAGTTTTCTGGGCTTTGTTTTTTGGATAGGTCCAAGATACAGAGTGCCTGACTTTAGCTTCAGTCAAAAGATTCCAGTTTGACCAGTTTTTTTTAAAACAGTACATTATCTAGGCAGCATGTTACCAAATTGTGTGTAGAGCTTGAACGGAAAGGAACACTAGCTCAGAATTGAAGCCAAAATGATTAAAGTTGTCCATATATCTAATAAAACCTGCGTTTCTGCTCTGTTTGGTCACAATCCATTAGTCCTTTTTTTCCTTAAGAATCTTGCTGCTTTCTACTGAAAAGTTAATTGCATGCTTAAGTGATGATCTTTAATAAGTATCAAATATCTTGCTGAAATAAGGTGTTCTATAAGTGCTGGATGAAATGTAGATTCTTTTTTCATAATGATAGAGCAAAACCTTTCAGAATTGTTAACAGAAAACCTCATTGTATTTCAAGTTGAAAACAACAAAAACTAAAGACAACAAAAGAAACCACTTCTGCTCCCTTTAATAATTAAATTGTAACAGCTAGAAGTACACACTCTGGATCATAAGTTTGTATGTGTATTTTTCTTTCCTTTATAAGCATCTTTTCACTTGAGATACAGAAGAATTTTTATTTAAATAGAAGCACCCTCAAGAACACTAAGATCTTGTGTAGCAATGATTCCCAGACTTTTATTTTTAAGTGAGAGGAGGGGAAAATGTTGAATGGACTGATTATAAATCAATGAACAGACAATGCCAGAAGAATATACAGTTATCTGTTCACATCTGAAAAAGACATGTTAGTTTCTTTTTTCTTTTTCTTTCTTTTTCCATTTTTTTTCCTTCTTTTTTAAATACAGAATCATAGAGTCATGGGGAGGCTTGTGTTATACAGGACCATAAAGCCCTCCCAGCCCCAACCCCGTGCCCTGGGCAGGGCTGCCACCCACCAGCTCAGCTGCCCAGCTGCCCATCCAATCTGGCCTTGAGCGCTTCCAGGGATGGGGCACCACAGCTTCTGTGGGCAGCTGTGCCAGTATGCTACCTTATATTAATTTTTTCTGTTTAACTTTGCATTATTAAGCTGGAATTAACTGAGATTGCATTTTACTTTCAGGGTATCAGTCTTGGAATATACAGTATAACTTGTGAGTTAGTAACAGAGATGTTTCCCTTCTGTATTGTTGAGTTTTCCCTGGGAGAGTATTTGTCCAAAAAAAAAAAAAAAAAAGTGAAAATTAAAACGATTGAATGGAGTAAAGCTTTGAAAACTGGAATTTAGAATGAAAAGCTCTGAGTTAGAGAAGGAAGATGTTCTGTTTGGTTCGTACCTTACTTTCCATGATTTTCTTAGATCCAATTCCCCCGTTAGAGTCACAGAACAGAGCACGTGCACTTGATCAAGCCGAGTGTGAGAACAGGTCTCTGCCACTAGAGGGTACTGCACATCCAGTTTTTTTTAGGTTTTTTTTTTTTTTTCCTCTCCTTTCAAAGTATTTAGTACGTAGCATTCTGTGCTGCGGTGCACCTAACACAATTTTGCTGTTCCGGTTTCAAACTCTCTAGTTACTTGCTGGATGAATGTGATAATCCTGTTAAGATAAATAAAAGTCTTAGGGAAATGACTAGGAGATGACTGCCTCAAGTTTGTTTGGAGACTGTTTTCATGTCTTCTATAGAGTCTTTTCTGATTGAGCTTTGCTTAAAATTAAAAATGTTTTTATCTTCAGTGTCATTGGCTATTGTCTTATTTTCTTCTAAGACACATAGCTCCACTTTTGAGATCTTGAATTAAGTAGATTCATGCTTTGTTCCAACCATCTTTTAAAATAGCTTTTGCACATGCTAATATGCCTGGGTTTTCTGGTAACGTGGAATGGTGGGCAAAGCAGCAGCTCATGATCATTGTGTTGATCCACACCTGTAAATGTTATTTTGATTGCTGTGGACACCTATTGGCATTTCACAGCCAAAGCTGTTATACCTGAGAAACATGAACCTGTGGTCATGAAGCTGTAAATGTGCAGCCAGGAAACAAGAAAAAAACAAACAAACAAAAAAAAAGGCTTTTCAGTGCTTATGTCACAACTGAAAGCAATTATTTAGTGTTTCAAGCAGACATTAGTAGCTGCACAAACATGACCTATGTGGCACTGTGTTGCAGGATACACAAGCCAAAATGGTATGGCTGAACAGCACAGGATCTCTCCTGTTGAGCCATGCACCAGAAATGTAACGTACCTGTCTGCATCAGGAATGAACTTGACTTTGAGTAATACTTGACATTCAGCTGCAGTGAGTTATTTTGGGGAAAATGACTTATCATACTGCAAGGATGGAAGCATTGGCACCTAGGTCACCACAGCTGTGCTCTTCGGTTCATTTTTAGGTTAACTTACATTTTTAAATCTTTGGAAGGTGTCTGGTTTGGGAACTGTAAGGCTTCAGTTACATCAGAGCTTTTATCATAACTGAAGGAATAAGAGTGTCATTATCACAGGTGCCATCAGCCATGTTGTCATCCTTCTAACTAAGGGCCAAAAAGGGTAAGCATGCTAGAAGCTTGCATGAGAGGATATCTCTTCTACCCTTCAGTCTCACCAAAACAAAGCAAAGAATCTACATCCATTCTTTTCCAATCTGCAAAGTTCTTCAGGGAAATTTCAAGACTTTGCAGCTATGTTTTTACAGGTATTAAGAGCTACAAAATGAGCTTTGAAAAGCTTCCAATTTAAACTGATCACTGGAGAGAAAGGAGGCTGGATAATAGGGCTATGCTTCCCACGTTACCACACTTACTGTCAGCTGAGATATTTGATAACTTTGTGTGAGCCAGCATAATGGGATTCTCAAAGTTCCTTTCCCACTGACCCAAAGCCTGGACCTCTGCTTTATGCCAGTCTGTTCTGGGGCTCACCTGGCTTTTGAGTGCTGGAGGGAGAATACTGTATTGTTTTGTAGTGGGTTTTTTGGAGAGGTATGCCCTTTTCTAGAGAATCAACTTGGCTGGAGAGCTGTATTTGAGAAAAAATACCACTCCATATAGCCAGAATAGGTTGTGTTTCCCTTTGCATGTGAGTGAAATGGGGTGCTTATCCAATGAACTTCCAGCAGGATTATTCTGCTGGTGAGGCACAATTGTGTGCAGTTGTACCATCCTACCTTCTCCTTGAGGTCAGCCCAGAGACCACTCTACATCCACAAGCAGCACATTGCCCTATGCATTAGCTATGCTTGCTCAGCCCCACTGACAGGAATGTCTGATATGAGAAACAAACCTTCCCCCACTAAGAAGCGTGTTGCTGTTAATTAGTTCTAATACAAAATAAACAGGTATCTTTTTCCAACAGGATGTAGGTCTTCCTCCCACCTAGAAGCTAGCATTCTACATATCAGCTGAGTACACATGTACTGTGAGACATACAGCCTTCTCCCATTCAGAATAAAGAGTAAAAAAAAAAAAAAAAAAAATGCTAGAAGATATTTATACCCTTTCTCCTCTTCAACCCTGTAGTAGAAATGCTAAGTCATAGCCTGAACCAGTGATTGAGCACCTGGTGGGAAAGCAGGGCCAACCCAGGGGAATTCACATGTATGCAGTGCACCTGAGTGACTGGAAGGGGTGGAGCAAGGACCCACACCTTTCCAGACCTCATTTAAGGGTTGGCAGTGAAGTTGAGGGTGTTTTGCTGGAGTTCCCTACCTATCTGAGACTTTCCAAAGGTAAGCAGTTCTTTTCCTTCATTTCTGTATCCATAGCTGTTGTGCTTGTGCTTGTCCTCATTTCTTGCAGCTAAAGACTTTGCCACCTCACTATTATTGCTGTAATTTTCTATCATGTCATAGTGTTACAACCCCAAGTTTGAAGTTGCTGCTTTACAGTGATGGCTGTATCCTGTTTCCATTTGGTCTATAACATGTAGACTAGTCAGGTGATGACTGGATCAGAACAGACGTCATAGCCACAAATATTTGCTTCTAGTGCTACTTAATACTCACTATTTGCTTTAAGATAGCAACTCAGCTTCTCTTATGGTAATTGACTTGAAAGCAGACCTGCAAAAATCTCCAATTTAAGCCTGCACCGACACAAAGAAGTAAGCTAAACTGTGTAGGAGTTAGAGGTGAAGAGAACACAGCTGTGGTCCTGAGAATAGCTTTGATAGATCCCACGTGTCAAATTCTCCTGGGTCCTCTTGGCCTGGAGGAAAAAAAGGATTCACATGTATGGTTAAGATTTGTTTTTGATTCAGTTTTCTGAAACAGTTCTTCAAGTTGTTTCATCTACTCTTGCAACATGAATTCTGAGGAAAGACGGTGATTTGTAAATGATGTAGTGGTTTAGGCTCTGAATATCTCTTTTTAAAGAGAAGAAAATGAGCAGCAGCCACTTACAGAGGGGGCTTGGTATTTGAATGTCCTTTCCTAGGAACTCAGATTTGGGTTTGGTTTTCAGCTGAGGTTTGGGATCTGTCTTCTCAGATGTTTTTCTTTCTCGGGAGTGCATGTGTGGAGGAGCTAATTAAATTTTTACTTGGGTTTGGTTTTGGGATGGAGGAGTACATGTGAAATATTTTTGCAGCTTGGGAGGTATTGATGTTTTGTGACAAATAAATGAACTGATGTTAAGGAACCGCTGTTGAGGGAAAATCTATGATTTGCAGAGCTGAAACTGATAGTAGATAGTCTTTTTCCATTATTAGTTTTGATAATTTTTTGACAATTTTTGGTTATGTAAGTTTTGCCCTGAACACTGTTCTTTTTTTCCTTTCTCATGAGCTTTGGTTTACTGAAGTTTTTCCCTCAAGTAGAGACTTATAAGTCTTTGTCTTCAGATCTTGTTCAGTTCTGATTCAAATGATATTCTGTGAGATAAATCTTTTCTTTTTTACCAGTTAGTAAAATAAGATCTGGATGAACTGACTTTCTTCAGTGCCCTGTATGATGTTATTATCATTACTAATATGTGAAAATCATAACATAGAATAACATTGAAGTTGCTATCTTGGCTAAAACATCATGACTATAACAGTGGCATCCAGTGTTACAAGCACAAGCTCTTACTATGTAGGTCAGATCAGTCTTTTTGTTTAAAATCTATGTCTGCTTCCACTCTCCTGCTTCATTTCTCATGCTTAAAAATAGCCAGTACTTGTGGTTGTTAGTGTACTCAGAGAGATGCAGTAGAAATTGATTTAAATCCTGCCACAACTAACATAGGTAAGTGTCAAACTTACTTCTGCCTTTGCCCTGACTGCCTTGACAGTTATTTTGGGAAGGCTCTCTTTTAAAATTGGAGCCTACTGAGAAACCTTATTGTAACCATGGTTAGAATTTTAAAATTCTTTAAAATTTTTTCATCAAGAAATTGATAGTGTCTCATGCTGCCCAGGAAAAAGAAAAAAAATGGCCACATTTTCTTGTGCACAAGCTCAGACATTAACTTTCTTACATGAAACTTTCAGTATATTTTGAAATTCTTCAGTCGCTACACAAGGACCTTACAAATGTCAAATTGTAGTTTATAGTTAAACATCCCCTACCCAGTCTCCTCTGCTCTGGCAATTGGACAAAGTAAAACAAATAATTTGGGGAGTATTTGCTGTCTGTGAGGAGGATGTATTTGATGTCTGTGTGAGGAATTCAGGATAGTGATAGATGTTTCAGAAATCACCTTGATTTCTCATGTACTCTGAGTAGGTAGTATTTTTGTGATACTTTCTGATAATGGGTTACCTTATTTACCTCTTTTTGGCACAACACTCAACAATTCCTTAAACATTTTTAATCCCCTTTTAATGTCATTACTACAATGTTCCTTACTGTCAGTGGAAATGACCAAGATAATCCTAAAATAGTGTAGTCTGACTGCACCTGCATTCTATTTTGCCTTCAATTCTTTTTGTTAGCCTCAAAAAATTGGGACAGGCAATCATCACAGACTCTGGCTGTCAGTTGGCATGGGAGCAGTCCAGTTCATCAAAATTTAGATTACAATGACTGAATTAACTGTGACCTGAAGAATGTACTTCAGTCTGCTAGTGATTCATTATGCCATTATCCTCTATGAACTGCAGCAGTACTCCTGTGTGTATGAGGAATATGTTTTTTTCTTCTATTTTTAAGGACCTTCTGCTGATTTAACTTAATAGTAAGACATAACAAATTTTACCACTCTCTGGGGAGGAAAAAAAAAGGAATTAATTTTCTGTCCTTCAAGGTTGTCACTTAAGTTACTCATTATTAGATCTAGCTTGGTTTGATCAAACTTCATTAACTTCTATTACTTGGAATAGAAGAACTTGGAAGAATATACTTGGACATAGGTACTTTCTTGTACTGTTGTTTTAATGATGAAGGCTGTTTTTTCAGGGTTTGCTTCTTTGGGTTTGCTTTTTTTGTTGGTGGTTTTTTTTTTTTTTATTGAATGAAAGTGGCAATAAGCATGATAGAGGTGAAAGATTTTAGAGCATCACAAAGTAACATCATCAGAAAGTCTTGGGATAATTGTGCTAGACAGCACCAGTGAAAAGGGTGTGACTACCTAAATTCAGCTGTGCTGTCACCTCTTTTGGCTTGGTGCTATGCAAATAATTTAAGAAACGAAATACAAAAAATATGTAATACAAACTGATCATATAGTAAACATTCATCAGTAGATCAAAAACTAATAAATTGAAAGAATCTTCTCAGAGCCATTTACTACACTATAAAAATTTCAGTACCTCTTCTGTGAGAGGTGTTTCTAAATCAGCTAATTCATCAAAACTTCTTACTATATATATATTTTTTCCTTCAATGTAAGATAACATCCTACGATGAGAGTGGGTCAAATCAGACTTTGTTCTTTTACCCAGATGTGCTCTGGTTTCTCCAATATGATAGGCTTGGATTTGTGCTGACCTTTGAGGTAAAGCATGGTAAAACCTCAAGAAGATCAAGTGTGAGAATGTTTCCATGGGAGACTTTGTATTGGAGAAGGGGTGGTGAACTTCTGTAGGACTTCTCAGAAACAGAAGGATCAAAATTCTGCCCTTGCTAGTATTGTAATTGAAGCATGTGCAAGTCCCAGCTACACCCCTTTACTTGCATGCTCATTCCCAGTGGCATGTAACAGCAAGTAAAAAAAAAAAAAAAAAACTGTGAAAATGAACTTCTTTCATAAAATAAAACTTGTAAATGCATCTCCACCAGAAATCTAGAGCATGATGATGCAATATTGATCACTATGTTTTCCTGTGAAAAGACGTTTTTGTTTTTCCTAGCGCTCTGTAAGCTGAAGGTTAAAGGCTAAATTCTTGCATTGCTTTTTTTCAGGCTGAATCTTATCCAAAAGATCAACCAGATCCAGGCTTTGTGTCAAAAGCCCTCATATAAATGGGTGAGCTCAACTTGGGAATGTGTGAGAAAAGCCATGAGATAAATGATTGATAGGACAAATCTGAGGGAGAAAGCTGACTTTTAAAAATAAGCTGCTTCAGCCTGATACATAAACAAAGCACCTGATTGTTCAGTTAGGTTTCCTTTTTTAATATGGTGCCAAGTAATGGAGGGGAAAATTTTTCGCTGGAAGTGTCATCCCACTTCTTTCCTTGCAAGTACTCCTAGACCAAAACATCCTTCCAGAACTGTTCTAGCACCTCACTTGTACACCCCAGATTTCTTCAAAGTTCTGTGTGCACCATCTCATGAATGTGATCTCTACTCTTTGATTTCCTGACTGGCATGGCACCCATGTCACTTAAATATGCCAGAACCAGCTACTTCTCACTGGAGAGAAGGCCTAATACTGGGATTGGTTGCCATCCCTTGCCTCTAGCTGTCTTTGGGCTTTACACTCAAACTGAGCCTTCCTAGGAGAGGTTGTATGTATTCCTAGGTGAGTGAAGTGTGTATAGATAAAAGCTCAAGATTGAAATCTAGGACTGAAGTGATACAAACAGTATCATACAGTGTGCGTGTCTTCAAGGCCAGTCTTTATTTCAGATGATAAGCAAGTGATATTTTAAGATGGAAAATTGCCTTCATCTTGGTATTTATTAGTATCTCTATTTTTTTTCCTCATTTATTTATTTGTATTGTTATCTCAGGCTTGAACTGTAGTAAGAAATCTACAACAGCCTCAAAGTATCCTGTTGTACTATATCTGGGAGTGGAGCTTGGGGTAACCCTGTAATGAAGGCGCTTAACCATATGCCTGTTTTGAACACAGTATCATAAAAAACAAAGTTCTTCTAAAACACACAGAATGCATTTAGGGGGCGGCCTTTTACTGCCCCATTGACAGGACTCTTGCCAACTGCCTCCACTAACAGCTTCTCTGAACTTTTTATATATAATTTTTATATATAATGAAAATGGTGTATTTAGATGATGAGGCATTTCTTTTCCAAGCTCAAGTTTTAAAAGGCTCAGTAAATGGATATGGTGGTGTTCAGAGTACTATATTAGCGAGTAGAGTACTGTAACACTGCTATAGCTAGTGATGCCACCCCTCCATATTAAGTCTAGAACTTGCATTCACTGAAGAATTGGAATTAAGAGGATGCTTTGACGTAGGAAATGTTATTATATCATAACATTTTTCTTTGCCTTGTGAATTTGTATTTATTATGCAGCACACCTGCATTAAAGAAGCAGTATGTATCTGAAAGAAATCCTGTTTATTCATTCATGGGGCCAGCTTATTTTAAAAGAAACAAACAATAAAGAGCTCAACTATTACAGCACTTCCCAGAAATTCAGTGTTGAATTATTTAGTTGAGTTCAATCTGCAAGCTGCCATGAAATTTCATTATTCAGCAAGTCATTGTCCCCCACACCTGAACCAAATGCTGTTATGAAGGAGCCTTATGACATTTTGAATGCTGAACTTCTAGCAAGCTTCAGGGTTTTACTTGCTCTTAACAAGGAGCTCTGTAATTACAGAGCAAAAGAGGATAAGGTGCTGTGAAACCAGAAGGTATGCAGTGCATTTCCTGGAATGTTTAAGTTGCAAATAGTCATTCAATGTAACAGATAGCCAAATGATTTTTGATGTCACTTAAAAATCAAGAATGATCAGAAGCGAGGTGAAACACAGCATAGCAAGTAAATTAGCTTGAGCCCTGACAACAGCCTGGTGTTTTGTCTTGACTAACAAGATGTGCCTCTCCTCTAGGTGTCTATGTCTTGGTGCAGTTTCAGGTACCCAGACACCTGTGTTAGTTATGAATTAGGTTGTTGCTGCACCACATGTTTTTGTGTGTAGAAAACACCCTGGGTACTCTTTTTTATTATTCTTCTATGAAACAGCTCACTTATCTAAATAAGTTCACTTGACGGGCTGAATGCTAGTTTTCAATTATTTGTTTTGTTTTCTAGACTTCTTTTAAACCTAGTAAATGAAACATTTTTCTCTCTAGCTCAGAAAATACGTGATGTAAGCTTACAAGAGTTCTGACTAGGCAAAGTGTTAGGCAGTACATGGGTCAATTTTTGTGAGCCAGCTTTATTAGTACTGAAGTTTCTGAACTCCAGCCACAAGTTGCTCTGTGCTGTACTTTGCTTTTGTTTTACTGTTCTTTAAGCTTTTGTGTAAGGCATTGCCTGGGGGACAAACAATACTTTATGTTCTCAGTGATGTCCATCATTTAATTAATTTACGGTGTTTAATAAATCTTGTCTGAAAGGTTAGGTCCTGGTCAGGTGATGCTGTCGAACTTAGCTGGACAGTACTACAGTTCTTGGGGAAGAAAGAGAAAGAAAATTGCTGTTTCTCATTACTTCTCCATTGCCTACAAGTATAAAAAAAAACAAAAACAAAAAACAAACAAAAAAAAACACACAGAGCATAAATCACATGAAATAAGTGTGCTTTCTGTTGACCATTACCTACTTAGCATTTGCACTATAGACTTATTTTCCTTTTGGAATGGACCTGAGAGTTGCCTTCAGTATCATTGCCAAAGCACATTGCTTGTCAGTTCAGGTCTTCAAATATCTGGCATTACAAGCAGCGAAAACAAAAGATTATTCAAACCTGTGTGTTGCAGAAAAGAGATTAAGAAGTGAGTTGTGGAAAATGTAATAGAGGGAGATAGAAAATATTTGTGATAGACACCAAGGAAATTTCCTTTTAAAAATAGTTTAAAACAAAACACAACAACAACAAAAAACCACTGCTTTGCAGTATCACTGCAGTCTAGTTCTGTTAATACATGTTTGAGAAGAATCTCAGAGTGGGGATAAGACTGAACTTCAGAATGTGGCGTGCAGGAGATGGGTGTGCCAGCAATCTTTGGGTCCCTGCCTTGGTGGTAACCTAGTTGTCTGCCAGGGTCAGCGGGTGTGGAATAAACTGGAGAGGCAGGTGTTCATACAGCAGCAGGAAATGTGATCAAGATCAGAATAAAAAGCAAAACTAAGAAATTGCATGAACATGATGAGACTGAAATATCACCGAAATTTAAAAAAAAAAATAAATCTGGTTTACTTATAGTGTAGCAGAGCCATAAAGATGGAGAAGCTGACTTGTTTATGCAGAATACCACTGAATAACCCATCTTCAATATTACTTGCATATCTGTTGAGTTTATTCACAGTTAACCTTCAAAGGGTACAATAATATTACAGTGTGTTTCAGTGGACGCTGATCCGTGCTTCTTAAGAGACATAAGAAGTGGCTCTATATGTTCAGAGTATTTTACAAACTAAAATATTTGTGTGGTTAGAATTTTTATTCAGTTGGTTTGGGTTTTTTTTTTGTTTAAATCTAGTCTAGTCAGGGTTTTCGTATAACTAGACTGCTGTTTAATATAGGAGCAGGGGAATAGGGAAACATCATACTTCTGTGCAGATTTTACTGTCTCACAGTATAATTTTTTATTTCTTAACAATAAATGTTCAGGATGATTATGGCAATACACATAAATGTGGAAATAACAGTAACTAATGTCCTTCCTGGACAGAAAACACCTCTTATAGCTCTCCAAGATTTGTGCCACTAGCCAAATTAATAGAGATCCAATTAATGCAAAACACAATGTTGCCAGCACATTTCCCATTTTATAAGGCAGGGTCTCAAAATCACTCAGAAGTCCTTCGTGGCTGTTGATGCTCCTTGGCCAGTTGCAGCCAGTGAAAAAGCTGAATCCTCCACCCTTTGTCACCACCCCCAACTTCCCTATTCCCAGTGAGCTGTCCCTTTAAGGGTCCAGAATGCAAGTGGTTTTAGTTGTGGTCTTGTTGGTTTTGTTTTGTTTTCCATTGCAGGGAGAAGTGTTTTTTAAAAGTTGAAGATAGATAAACTGTTCTAGACATAAGAAAGATGCTCCCTTTGGACACATGAGCTTCTGTGCACTGGTGCAGAAATGCTTCTTCCTTAAGCCTTCCGATGTGACTTTAATATTTTTTTTTATGGTAGGAACTAAAGCATGACAAACATAGATTTCCATAGACATTTATTTGAATACTTAAAAAAAAAAAAAAAAAAAAAAAAAAAAAACGTAGTATTTGAGTCCTGTTTACATTTCCAAATGCCCAAGCAAGCAGTTTTACTTGCAGGAATCTACTTGGGAATTTCTCATTTTTAAGCAGTGATTGGAAAGAGTTCAAAGAAATCAAAACTTGATTTTAGAAATGCAGCATTTACAGAGTAACAAAAAATGACAGTTAACCATCTGAATAAAAAAAAAACGTGTGAATTTTTAAAATACTTATTTAAAATACTATTAAGTATGATGGACAAATTATCTGCTGAATAATTATTATATGTATATTCATTTTAAAAATATTAATGTTAAAAAAAAATCTAACAAGAAATTCAAGGAGACAATTATCCACAGAGTCATGAAATTCACTGTTGAATAAATGAACATCATGAATAAATCAGTGAATCAATCAGTGATACTTTCTCAGTGTGTTGCTGCAGGAGGAAAAAAGAAATCCTCAGCTGAGCGGAGATACTTCAATTTGTGGATTCTAGAAATGAGTTTTAGGTGGGTTTACTATGGTTCATATACATCAGTGCAACAAAATCTACAAAGTGACACACATTTGCACAACCTGTGCAGTCAGCTGGAACTTGGATGGCTTCCCTGCCCCCATGTCTCCATTCTAAAAATACAAGGCAGGGAAGATTTTGAAGGGAGGACATCTCTCTTTCTCCATTAAGAGTGCACAGAAGAGTGTTTTTTCCACAAACTGCCTACCTATGCTGCAGAGCCACTTGGAGTCCGTGTTGCATCCAGTAGAACTGCTAACAAAAAAAAAAAACATTCAATTACGTTTTAAGTCAAGTGAGGTTTCTCAGTAATGGGAGTCCAAATGAAGAGTGTATTCTATTCACATGATCAGCACGGGAGCAGCCTTCGCACAAGAATGAATGAATAATTAAAGATGGTTTTGCAGTCCAGATCCCAGCTAACTTTGTGTTTTAACACTGCTTTAGACCTCTTACTCTTTTTTCCTGAATTTGCTGAACTTTCCTCAAAGTTGTTAGAAGATAATCTTATTTTTCAGGCTTATCTCAGGCCATTTGGCTGAATTATTTTGGAAAATTACCTGAAAATATCTTTTGATCTCAAGAGAATTCTCAACTTATGTTGTTTCTATACAGATTTCATAACACTCTCCCTTTTCTAGAAATCTGTAGGTGAAGAGCCTGACTTCAGTTATCCAAAAAGTAAATAAAACTTTTCTTAATGAAAAATTTAATTCTGCTCCTTTTAAAATCCATAGATTTCCGAGGTCTCTGGCTCACTCTCCATGTGTATGTAATTGTGATAAGTTTGATTTGAGAAATAATGAATATGGGATGCCCAATGTATCTGGGGGCAGTACGGAATCACTAATTTTGAGCTTGTGAAATCATACCGATTTACACTTCTTAGTAACTAAGTGATTTATGTGGGGGGGCGGGGAAGAGGAGGAATTGCAAATCCCAAGAAATATAATGGGGGAGTGGGGGGAAATCTGTGGTTAACAAAGATTCTTTGTGGAATCAGCATGAGCTAGAGTTTGTTTTTACCTGTTGGGCAGGTTAAAAGTAGAGATGGCCTTTTCTTTGATTAGAAATCCCCTGGAATTGTTGACTGCTCTCAAACCTAGACTTTGTGAGATTGCCTGTTGAATAAACAGTTTAAAAAAAAAAAAAAAAAGTTGTGAATGTCATGATAGAAATACCTTTGAGGAAAGCTTTGAGAACTGAGACTTGGTGAGAGGCTGGCAGATCTCCAGCCTTGGCTTTTCAGTAGCTCCCAGCTTTTTCCAGAAGGGTGGAGTTGCTCTCCTTCACTAAGCATCATATCTTGGTCCAGCCTACTTAGTGCCGGAGCAGGTGTGCCTTGGAAAAAATCTTGGGAAGGGTAACCATTAAGAGCAAGTTTCACAATTGCTTTGATTACTGTATGCTCTCTAAATGTCTCCTGATGTTTAGATTATGTAATGTGTTAGCACAGTGGTGCTTAATGGAAAAATCTCCAAATGGTATTCCCATCTCAAAACTGCTGTACTCTTATCTGAACCTAGCTGGTTCCTTATTAGTTGCTTAGTGTTTAAATCTGTTGATAAAAGCGTGATGGAAAGAATGAGTTGTGCATTAGCTCTCTTGACATACCTCCAGTTAACAACAAAGTTACTTGGTAAAACCTCTTTTGCTCACAGCTAGAAGTGACTGAACACAAAGAATATAGTTCAAAAACAAATTAAAAAATACCACAAAACTTTTGCTGCTTCTCAGGTGGAGAGCTCTTCCAGCAAAAGAACAAACTCTGTTCTTAGGCAGACATGTTTTTAAGTGCTCCTGAAACAGATCACAAGCAGAGAAGCTATTTCTAGTACAAGCTACAATCCAAACTTTGTAATCCATACTCATGGTTATAGGAGAAATGGAATGAAATGTTTTTCTGAAAATCTGTCAGAAGAAATGTTCTATAGAAAAAATATAGCAATATGTACATTTATCTCTTCACAAGCTCTTCTTAAAAAACCTTCTACTTGGTGTTTGAATTACACAAAATGTAGAAAATTAATCAAATATTAGAAATTTCTGACAAAACTAGATGCTCCAGCATAGCATATGAATTCATCCCTACCTTGAGACAAACAGCCTTCTGGTACACACAGCTCCTGCCTCTCATGAAATCATCTATTGAAAACCAATGTTGTGGTCATATCAAGGGCAGCCTGCACAGAAAGCTTGAGTAAGTTCTCTGGCAAAAGCAAGGTTTATAGGCAGTGCCTATACTCAAAAGGCTGACTGGATTTTAGCAAAGCTAAAGAAAGTTCAGAGGAAAGAATGGTGATGGTGGAAATACTTGGGCTGTCTCTTTTCTCAGAGTAATAAATTCTAATGTGCATGTAAGAGCAAAGAAAAGTAAGGTTTCCTATTGCTGGCAAAAACTCTTTGCCAAATACTGGTGGCAAGAAATTTAGTTTAAAGAGAAAAAATATTTGTGAACTTAAGGGGAAAGAAGCCTTGTTGAAGTATTACACAGCTGATCTGTGACAGTATATTTTATCTTTTCTATCCTTGACTTATTGACCACATTGAGACAAAGAAACAAGCAAAAATAAATATACAAGGTCAAATGGGTATCTTTTATGACAAATCTGGTCTTGAAGAGATAATTAGAAATCTGAGCACTATTACATACACTGATTTGGTGCAATGTATGTGTTAATAGAACACTATTTTACTAAGAAATTCTGTCAATGAATAATGCAACAGTTGGCAATAAAAAACCCAATTAAAAAAAAAAAAAGCTGTTCTCAAACTCCAGGCATGACAGTTTTCTCATGAAATAAATTCTTTCTCAGTAAATGATTTACCTTAACCAAATTGTAGTGACATTAAAGATTCATCTCTTGTTATGGCTATGTATTCAATTATAAAGGGAAGGCTGGAAGACATTATATAATGAGTGAAGCTACTATTTCAGTGTCTTGTTCAGGCACTGCCAGCCAGCTGATTTACTTATGCCCTGTGCCAAATTACATAAGAGCATATCAAAGAGACAAAGAGTGGCTTTTTTCTGCTATTGTCACTGGTCAAAAATAACGAAAGAAAATTAAAAGATCTGGAAAGCTAGAGGTATTTTGGTCCCCTTCAGGCATTTCTTATTTACAACTGAGGTGAGCAGTTTTTATTTTTTGAAGGTAAATAGCAATGTGGATGTTTTTTAGAGGATGCAGATTTTTAATCTGGTGGAGATCGAAGAGACTCAATGTCAAGAGGTGTTTGCGTTTTTACTCCTTGCCTGAAAAAGTAGAAAAGATCTCATAAGATAAAAAGCTTTGCAAAAGCCATCATCTTCACAGGGAATAAAATATGCACAGTTGAAGAAAAATGAAGTCTTTTTCATGTGGATTTGTTTTCTGCTTTTTTTCTTTAAACAACATACACATTTTATTGGGTTGACAACCACCTGAGTTCCTGAGGTTGTTTTTCTTCTGCTAACAGTGTAGGTTAGTGACCATAACAGTTAAAGCAATACAAAAAAGTAACTTTTTCTTTCTTTTTTCAATATGTTGCTGTTGATAGAAAACCACAAAGCACTGAACTAGATTTTGGCAGGAAAAAGTATTTGAGATCAATTCTTAGCAAACCTTACAGTGGTTTAGATGTTAGACTAAATTAAAGTGTAATTAAAATTCTGTTTCTATTGAGCATTGCTGGCTCAGAAAACTGTACTGGAGAGTGTTTTTTTCAGGAGTATTTAAGTATGGATACTGTAGGTATCAGCGTAAATCATGCCTGGCCTATGCATAAGAGAAGTACAATTACAGAATTGACTATAAAATGGACAGAACAGAAGAGTGTTTAGGTTTTCTTCTTTCCGTTTCCATATTCCTGAAAGTTTGTGTGTAAGTTCAGCAGTTCTACTTCATTTGTTGAAAATATTATATTTTATTCTCAATAAGAAATTCTAAAATTGCAAATTTTTCCACTTCTCTTCCACTTGTGTTTGGGAAATACACTAATTACGTGGTTCCTAACTGTGTGTTAGGGCTGCACTGTGGGCAGGCATGAGCTCTGAAGATAGTTGAGCCAAGGTGCTTCAGGAATAGAAGCCAGTAAGGCCTGAGAAGATAAAAGTATAGGTCTGTTCTTTATCTTATGAAGAAACTCATGGTGGGCACATGCAGTAAATGTCCTATTACTTTCCTATATATCAGTAATTAAATAACTGTATATCTTGTGATTTGAGATGCTCATCTATTATGTAGCAACCAAATGTGTTCCCTGCCTCCCAACAAAAAATACAAGAATTTATGACACTTGGTAGCCTACTTTTGTTGGCTCAGTTGCATCTTCTGTAAAATGCACATAATTCTCAATACTGTACTGTTCCATAAGCCTGTTGTAAAATCTAGGTAGAGTGTTAGTAAAGCATATGAAGATTTACTTGTAAAAAGTTCTGTGTGCAGTCTAGATATATTAACTCTTTGAAGACTGAGGTTACTAAGATGACTAGCCAGGAAGCTGAAGATTTTAGAAGTCTCATTTAGCACATGTTTGTATAAGGACAACTAAAGAACACAAGCAAATTTTTCATTCCCCAGTGTTTCACTAGATATCAGCATCTCCTTAAAGCTTCTGTAAGGCTAAAATTTCAGCAAAATTGTAATATTCCCAAAGCTTGCAGGTAGAAATAAGTTAGCGTAAAATGAGATGGGTCTCTGCCTCTAGAACTTTGCATTTTCATTCATATAAAAAGTTGCTCCCTTCTTGATGCATTATGATGAAAAATTATTTGCTGAGTCCCACCACCCCAATACAGATCTTGTTGGGTTTTTTTTGGTGTTTTTTTTTTTTTTTGCCAATGCCTCCTATGGTATTTTACCTTTCTGCTCCCCCTCTTTTTTTTCTCAGCACTGAAAAGGCATTAATTTGTTTGAAGTAGTCACTCTTTTGGCTGGATGGATGCACTCATAGCATAAAAGCTCCACGGTATGTTCCAAGGCAGCATCTGGTGCTTTGCTTTAAAGTTTATTTTTAACAGGAAATAGTTCTGAGAGCTCATTTGTAGCTGAAATGCTGTCTTCTCAAAGCAGCACAATTAAGCCTGCCCCTTTGGAAGAAGAGAGAAAATATGATGGCATGCGTTTCTTAAGGTAGAACTCCTACATGGAAGGCCATGACTGCTTTGTTGTTCATCATGTTTGTACAGTGGTGCATATCTGTGTATCTTATATGATAATGCGCTGTCTTTGAAGTCAGCTTATGTCACGAAGGCTGTCTGCTCAGTGCCAGGTTTTAGACACAAGCTTCAGCAAATTGCTGATTTTATTTTTATTTTTAAAGTGTTTATTTTTATTTTGAAAGTGTTTTATTTTCTATTGTCAGAGGAGATTATCACCTTCGCAATTGCAGTGTTGCTGGAACCATTGCAGCCATTGCTGTGCTAAACTGTGATGTCACAACACTTTGATCACGTAAGACAAACTGAGCACGAAACAAGCACGGCCTCTTACCGAGATGTGACCTACAGCCTTCTGCAGCGAGGCCCAGGGCAGGCAATGGAAATGGCTCTGCATTCCCTTGATGCTCCCATTGGGGGAGCAGTGGGGCCATGGGCATGGCTGGAGCATTGAAGACAAGTGTTGGGCAGCTGCAGGGGCTGCTGGAGCTAGCTCTTTGCTTCTGCTCTCCTTTGGTCCCCTTGGTAGCCAAACAGCAGCAGCCTCCATTCCAATGGAAGCAGTTTTCCAGCCTGCTGGTGCCAGGCTTGGTGGAGCAGGAGAGAATCGCTGGCCTGTTATTTCCACAAGGACTGTCAGGAAACATCTTTAAGCAGATGTCTTGTGTTTTAGCCGAGTACAGTGAGTCATCTGCATGCCCTTCAGCGTTCAGAGTTCCACACAGCTTTTTAATGGCTGTGGCATTTTACTCATGATCTGATCTTATGCTCACATTCCATATAGCTGAATAAAATCCAGACCTGCATCTGGAGAAGGTCTATAGCACCCTGCTTATCTTGGTACAGCCATGAAGCTGGCACGAGAGCAGGATGAATGGTATATACATGGCATGATGTTGTATTAGCAATTGGGGTCCAAGTGGCATTGCTACAGGAGTTTTTAGGGCCACCAGCATGTGCAGCCTTCCAACAGCCCTCACAGACAAAAGGCTTGCTGTGAGCTGGCTGCAGGCTCTGAGGTACAAGCACAGCTGTGTGCTCTGTTCATGTTCCCCTCCTTCATCTTAACATGTACTCAGGGGCTGATTCAAAGTGAATTGAGAGAAAAGCAAGGTATCCTCTGAGTGGTCTTGGCTCTTAACAGAAGTAAGCTCTGTCTCTCCTACGGATGCAAAAAAGAGTGTCATAAATCAGGTAAATCACAGTCTTGCTGCATTTGACAATCCAGTGCAGCAGCTAGTGATGGCAGTTGGAAAGTTTCGTTTTCTCACACAGCCTTTATTGGTGCTTGTCTGCCTGTATCTTCCTTCACTTCTTACCAGCATGAAGGCAGTCCCCGTTCAGTCCTATCTTGTTAGTCAGCCCCTGGAGCTGAATGGAAGTGGTAGAGGAGGACCCATATCCAGATCACAATTTGGAGATTGATCCAAGGGTGGGTGGGGGAGAACATATGTACCCATGGCCTGCAGAGCTGGCAACGAGCAGCGCAGCTACTTTGGTCGCATGCTGCTGTCCTTGCCACAAAGCTGAGATGTAAGGACAGTATTCCTGTATGAGCAGGAATAAAGCAAAGCCTCATCTCAAATATTTGCCTGGAGGCTTGCAAAGAATATTCATTTGCACATCTGCTATGTGCTTCATACACTTGATAGCATGATATCATTAGCTGATGTGACACCATTCCTTGGAATAAACCCTAGCTAAATTAAAATGTGTTAAAAACAAGTTTGGAAAAAAAAAAAAAAGAGAGAATTTAACAGTAATAACTTGTGTGAGAAATAACAGAAGAAATTTGTGGCAATATATCATCTTAGCTGAAGCATATAATGCTGCAGAGCTGATTTTGGATTAGGCTTTTGTGTTTTTTTTTATTAAGCATGCTTTCCTTTTCTCACAGAAAGAACTCAATCACTTCCCTTTAAAGGAGAAAAATGTTGTTTTTTTTTTTCCAGCCAGTCATCCTACTTATTCCATAAAAAAAATAGTTTTCATCAAATGTCATTTTTGCTTATGATTATTATACCAGATTCTCTAATGCACTGTTAAGTATGTTGGACTGTTAAATAGGTTGTGGAGAGAGGCTAACTTTAGAGGCAACCTTCCAAGCGCTGCTGTTTGTTGTTTTATTCCATGGTCTCAGTGCACAGTGCACATTGCCTTTCTGACTAAGATGCATCCACTTTAGCAGAACAGTCTCTGTATGACAAATAGTTGCTTAAGAGATCTGAAAACTGGCAGTTATTTCAGACAGAATCAGGCAGCAGGAATTATTCTTCTCCAAAGGAACAAGGCCTCAGTTTCATCTGTTGATAATTACAGACTAATTTTAATAGACTTTGAGTCCTGAATACTCTCTTTGAACTGCATGGACTCTGGTGCTGAATTCCTAGCAGTTGCTTTCTCTGCTGACTAGCAGAAGTCTCTCAAACAACAGGTTGCTCCTGCAGCTCAAGTCATGGCCAATTCTCTAATATCTGCAGAGAATTCTTATTTAATCTTGCATTGATGCAGTTGGAATATCACTTACACACCGTGGTTTAACCTGGCAGGTGGCTTAGCACTACACAGTCATTTGTTCACTCTCCCCAGTAGGTAGAAGGAGAGATTCAGGGAAAAGAATAATAATAAAAAAAAAAAGTTAAAAATAATAGTTAAGTCCCGTATATATGTCATAACTATATCTATCATAACTATCTTTTATATAAACATGAACACAAGCAATTGCTCACCAACCCTGGGCTAATGCCCTGCTAGCCCCCAAGCAGTAGAAGAGAGCAAAATGAACTCCTACCCCCTCCAAAACTCCTTCCACATGGTGTCATATGGTATGGAATATCCCTTTGGCCAGTTTTAGTTGTCCTGATTCTGTTCCCTACCAGCTTCTTGGGCCCTTTGCTTCAAATGGCAATTGAATGGCAATTGAATGGTAATGCTAAGCATTGCTTAGCAGCAACTAGAAATGTTGATGCGTTATCAATGCTTTTTTCCTAGATGATTCTTTCCTAGCATCATACCAAATGCTTTGAAGAAAACAATTCCATTCCAGCTGAAACTTAAGACACACACGCAGTGGTATTAGGTTTTTTTCACTGAAATCTCAAACTGCTGCATCCTGCTCTGAAAGGCTTTGACTTGCAAGTGCAGTTTCCTTTTAGGAAACTGCAATTTCACCAAGTAAGAAAATGGTTTGTCCCACTATGCGTACTTTAATTTGTACTATTATTGAGGAGAAAGAGGAAAGAATGAAATCACTGTAGAGATCCTGTTTATTGCTGTTGTAAAAATAAAGGCAAATAATTTCAAACATGTCTACTTAAGCAAAGTTGGATACAAAATAGTATCTAAGGTTATCTCTATGAATGTGTGATGCAAGTGTACTTTCCTGATAGTAATGGGGAATGAATTTGGGTGACTTTGTCTTTAAAGCTGTGTTGACTAAAGGAACACAAGGGGGGGAGGAAGCCCAGCTATGATCCAGATTAAATCTTCCTGACTTTTTTGCTATGGGAATGGGAATTCCCACTAATTCTTTCCTGCATGTTTCTTGTGAGTTATTCTCTTAATGTGCAATGAATAATCAGGCAGTGTATGAAACTACAAGAGAGTAGCAAAGCTCTCACAGACTACAGTGATCAAACAGTAGAAACTGAAGTATTTGATATCTTAGAAAATGAACCTGAATGTACCAGACAGTAATATTTCTACATTGTGGCTGATCAAAAATTGCATCTTTTAAAAACTACACTAAAAGTTTAAATAACTTAGTTTTAATGAAGATACTGGAATCTGTTTTTCTGTGTTTTTGTTTTTTAATGCATTTGATAGCACTCAGTATCAAAGCTTTATTCTGTCTCTGAAGATGGTCAGAAATGTTCAGTTTGCTGGGGGTTTTTTTGTTGTTTTTTTTTGTTGTTATTGTTCGGTCTCGCATTCTATTCACACTGATGACTAATAGGGATCAGTGGTTTAAATATTTTCCTGAAGGAAAAAAATATCCAACATACATTCTATTTACTGTGAACAGAAACTTGCCCCATGAGGTTCTGGAGAATAATGTGGCTATCCAGAGAGAAGGGTGATACTTTGAATATGTAACCCCATACTTTTCTAATCAAGTTTGAGGCAAAGATACCTTGGCACCTGGCCCACTGACATCCCTAGTCATTGAGATCCTGAGATTCTGTCTGTACAACCAGGAATAACAGAAACAGGGTCTTCACTTTGGGGAAAAAAAGAAAAGGAAGAAGCACAGAACTCACTGATACCTACAAACTCTGAAATGTCAGCAAAAGGGGTATGAACGAGGCGTGACTGCCTAGGTCATCTGTAAGCTCCTTGTCGCTAGATAGTAATGATGTATGAAGAATTCTGCAAATAATGTAGTATACAAGTTGCTTTAAAGTTGCTCTAACGTTTATTAAATTCTGTAAAGGAAACTGGTAAATGAATTAAAAATTATAGAATGGTTTGGGTTGGAAGGGACCCTTAAAAATTATTTATTACAATCCCCTCCTATGGGCAGGGACATCTTTCGCTATGTCAGGTTGCCCCCATCCAACCTGTCTTTAAATACTTTTCAGTGATGGAATACCCACAACTTCACTGGGCAACATGTTCCACTATATAATCACTCTCACAGTAAACAAGACGACCTGTTCGACAGGACCTCAACAGACTAGAAAGCTGGGCAGAGAGGAACCTGATGAGGTTCAACAAGGGCAAGTGTAGAGTCCTACACCTTGAGGAGAATGACTGCATGCATCAATACAGGTGAGGAGCTGACCTTTTGGAGAGGAGCAAAAGAGCTCTGCAGAGAAGGACCTTGGTGTCCTGGTGAACAACAGGTTGGCCATGAGCTAGCAGTATGCCCTTGTGGCCAAGAAGACCAGTGGTATCCTTGGGTGCACTCAAAAGAGCATGGCCACTAGATCAAGGAAAGTGATCCTTCCCCTCTAACATGCCCTGATGAGGCAGGGCATCCAGAAATTTGCATCTGGAATACTGTGTCCCGTTCTGGACTCCTCAGTTCAAAAAAGGCAGGGATGTCCTAGAAAGAATCCAGTGGAGTGCAACAAAGATGATTAGGGGTTTGGAGCATCTTCCGTATGAAAAAAGGCTGGGAGACCTGGAACTTATCAATCTGGAGAAGTTTGAGAGAGGATCTCATAACTGTTATAAAGAGCTGAAGTGCAGGAGTCAAGCTGATGGAGTGGACTCTTTTTAGTGGCATGCAGCAATAGAACAAGGGGCAACAGGCAGAAAATGGAACACAGGAAGTTCCGTGCCAACACAAGCAAGAACTTCTTTACTGTCAGAGTGACAGAGTATTGGAACAGGCTGTCCAGAGATGCCGTGGAGCCTCCTTCTCTGGAGATATTTAACATCTATCTGGATCCCTACCTATGTGACCTGCTGTAGGGATCCTGCTTCAGCAGGGAGTTTCATTCTAGAGGTCCATTCCAAACCCTACAATTCTGCAATTCTGTAAATAATTTTTTCTTTATGTCTAATCTAAATCTACCTTCTTTTAGTACAAAACCATTATCCCTTGTCCTATCACCTCGTGCTCTGGTAGAGTCCTTTCCCATCTTTCCTGTAAGTCCCTTTTAAGTATTCAAAGGCTGCTTCTAAGATCTCCCTGGAGCTTTCTTTCCTTTAGGCTGAGCAAGCCCAACTCTTTCAGCCTTTCTTTGCAGGAGAGGTGAGCCAGCCCCCTGATAATTTTTGTGGCCCTCTTCTAGATCCGCTCTAATAGGTCAGTGTCTCTCTTGCGCCAGAGATCCCAGAGATGCATGCATTTCTCTAGGCGAATGCTCATGAGTGTGGAGGCAGGGAGAAATCATGTCATTTGTCTTACTGTCCACAGAGGATATAGTTGGCTTTCTGGGCTGCAAGTGCACATGGCTTGCTCATCTAATTCTTCATTCACAATGGCTCCAAGCCTTTTTTTTCAGAGCTGCTCTCAATCCTTTTGTCACAGTCTGTACTGTTATTGGTGATTGCTGTGATCGAAGCACAGGATCTTGTTGAGCTTTAAGAGGTTCACATGGGCCCACCCCTGAAGGCCATCAATTTCCCTTTGGATGGCATCCCTTCTATTCAGCGTATCATGTGTCATTACTGAAGACAGTATTTGTCCCAGTACAGACCCTTGAGGGACACTAACCAATTAATAGTTTTTGTTTGGACAGTTAGATATTGATTATAATTCTTTGAGTGTGGCCATCCAGACCCTTACTCATCCATCTAATAGTTCATCCATCAAATCCACATCTCTCCAACATTAACAGAGAAAGTAATAATAGAAAGGATAGTATGCTTTAAGAATATTATAGAAACAATGAAGATTGTGAACTTTCAGAAAAAAATGAACGCTCTGTCATAGAGTTATTAGAAAAAATCTACCCTATGTTTGACTTCATACACTTTTGTACACACAGTGTTTAGTTGAAAATAAGCAAGATGTACAGTGCTGATTTCATCTATTACATAAATTACCTTAGCTGCATTAACTGTATTACATGGAAGAGCAATATTATCCACAACGTCTTCCTTTGAGCTGTTTGGGAATCAGCTACAGCTGCTGGAAAAAATGATACCTAGGAAGCACAGTTTGTGAAAAGATGCTGGCCTCAATGAAAAACTATGCTGGAAAATAGCTCAACTAAAGAATGAAAAAAATAAACAAAATGTGCCAGGAAAGACAGAACATGAAGTCATATCAAAAATATAATCCTCCAGTGAATCATTAGTGAATAAGTAGATTTTATTAAGGCAGAAAAAGGTTTAGTCAAGTTTTCCTACGTCACCACTAGAATCATAAGCAGTGAAGTGGTTAATAGTATTCCTCAATGTCCTTTTACTTTCTATCAGAAATGTCACAGTATTTAATCAGAAGGATATGCAATTGGAAGCATCCATCTCAATACATGCCAACTAGAGGTAAAATCTGAACTACCATTCATAGCATCTATATTATACACCCTTCATTCCTTAGAATTGAGAGTCACAGACCTGTAAGATGAGTGTTGATCTCCTGTACATTGTCTTCTGACAGCAAGCTGAAAATTGATGCACTTTTATTGCATAGGTAACAGTAAACCATATGTATATAATGCTTTCTGAGAATTGGCTGGAAAGCAGCAGAAAATGTTTTAGGTTTTGGACCCACTTTCCAGAGATGTCATCTGAGTTATTAATGAATAATCTTCTGGCTAGAAGCTCTACCTGAGTGACTTTGCATGAGATAGCTGTTGTTAATAAGTTTGTTTGTTTTTCCCCATTTGCTTATTTTCTCAATAGCTGCTTTAGAGAGTTGGTGAATTTAACTTGGTGAAAAACTGGTGTTTACGAAGCAGCATATTTGGTTTACAAAGGTATTCCATTTTTTCCTAGTCTTTTAAAATACAGTTTCATGTCTATAAACTTGACTTATTTACAAACCAAGTAAGATGGCAAAGACTGTCTTCTGCCAAGGAAATGCACAGTATAACAGCAAAGAGTGGAGTGAATTGAAAGATGAGAAGCTGAGGTAAAGAACTTTATTACTACAGACTTGAGCAAACTTTGTTCTGTTTTTTTTTTTTATGCCTAAAGAAAATATTTTGGCGTTTGCACCTTATTTGAACTACCTTCCTCACCATATGATATGTCTGGACAAGGACATCAGAGAACAATTACTGCTTTTTAGACAAGTGACCTGCCAAGACCTTTTCTCTGGTGTTCTTGCTTGAAGTTGGTATTATCTGGACTAAACTTCATTTATTTATTACTACTTATTGTATCTTAACAACAAGGAGGTTGTGATGCAGCCACTTATCTGACATTCTTACATTTTATCATGTAAGAAAATAACATCTCCCTTTATAGTTAATGGAGAAAGAACGAAGGATTCAGCTTTCTCTCCAAATCAAGAAACTTGAGTGCTCAGAACAGAATTCTGTCTCTGGGAGGCACTGTCTAAAGTAAGAGAGGATGAACTGGGTTATCTAAGTTAAACACCTGAAGGTAACAATCCCATAATACCACTAATTTCAGTAGAAGCTGAGAGAATTAAGTAGCACGTAAGAAGTATCTAGGTCTTTGAAAGCTCCATCTGTTATTGAATAAATGAGATAACCAGCAGCTACCAAACAGTAAACAAGACATTGCAGAGCCCTTGTACTTTACAGGTTTGTTGATTTTTTTTTTTTAATTATTTTTTTCCTCCCTTTGGGAAGTACAAATTGTTTCCCAAAAGCAAACTGAACTAGATTTACTGCAAACACCTATGTAACTGAACAGGAACTTTGCAGTCACAGCCAAGCCCCGGGCAGTTACAGAGGTAGGTCACTTGAGAGCGTTGCTCTCCTCTTTGCTTTCCACCCCTCTTATATGATGTACCTGTGGAAAGTAAGATTTTTTGCAACGGTCTCATACAATCTAGTGAATTTTAGGCAAGCTACAGACTACATTGTTTGAAACTGTTTTGAATGTTCACTATAAATCTTACTTTATGTATAGGTGTTTAGAGAAGTGGCTTTTTACAGCTTAAGAGCTGCCTGTAGGAGGAATGAGGATAGAAAAGGATTATATCCAGAGCTATTGCTGCTGTAAAGTTGAGCCTTGTAGGCTGCCTAAAATAGTAGTGGTGAGCATAGGGGAAATAAACAAATAAATAAGTAATCCAGTATTTTGTAGTCATTGTGAACCTCAAACTATTCCTGCAGGTAAGGCATTTTCTTTACAGAATAATTCTTGCCCGAAAACAATATCATGGAGTCCATCTTGCCATTGGATGCTTACCAAAAATCCTTTTAGGCTGTTGTCTTTAGGGTCATGGAGGCTGTAATTTTCCTGGTGGCATTGCAGGGGAGATACAGAGGCTGCCTCTGGAACTCAACTGCATTTCAGTGACTGCATATACATAGTGCAAGAAGAAAAATGAAAAGTTGCTTGAGATGTTACCTTTTTTTTTTCGTTATTCTCCATGAAGGAAGCTATGCATCTACAGGTGTGCACGTTGTCAGTAGCATGGTTAGTGATTAAGAGGTTAAGGACGGTAATACAAATGATCCCACCTAGTGACTCACTTGCTGGAGGGCTGATCAACAATTTACCTGTTCATCTGGCTTCTACATTTAGTAAGTGGTTGTATGCCTGGGAGCATACAAGTGATCATTGTTACTGTGTGTATGGTACAGATAGCTACTGGATTTATTTATGCTTTTTATGTCATTTGGCTGTTTTCCATATTATGGGTCTCATTAGTGCCATGCAAAAGTGTTTTCAGATATATTTGAAATGGGGCTACCCTCTACCAGCTCTGAAACCAGAGCTAGCAAAATACAAAAATAAAAATACAATAGCTATATTTTTCTCTGTGAGCATGTTGAGCTTTTTCTTACTGAAAGGCAACAGCTGTGTGGAGATGCTGCAGCTAAGTTTGCTTTGTAGGGCTTCAAATTATATTGTGCATCAGTGTTGGCATCCTTCTCACTCACTAGTGAGGTACCCCACTGGTGTTCGTGAGATCAGCCATGATGCATTAAGTGCTGGTCTGTGAATGGGGAAATAGCAATCTGCAAGAGCGTACAACTCAGACTGAGCTCATGTGCCTGGGAGCCCAGAACTGAACATCTCCAGAAGTGAAAAGAGCACTTGAGAGCTAAACATACAGACATAAGCTGAGCATGATGTTATGTCTGCATGTGATCTTATCTAAGTGCTTTGAGAGAGAAAAGGGGCTTTTTTTTTTTTTTATTCAGGGGGAATTTCATATCTAAGTCCCCTGAGTACTTGTTGGAAATCTCACCGTGACGCTTATCTGCTTAGGCATGCATTCAAGAAAAATAATTTTTGTTTGGGGGATTTTTTTAGGGGAATTTTATATAACTAGAGATAGGGCAGGGCTAGGTCCCAAGTTTAAAACACTTCTTTTCCTACTGTTGTAACAGATTCATTCTATCACTACAAAACAAAAGATGCAGCTAACAAGATGTTCTTTAAATTAACAGCCTTCTCTTTGAAGAAAGGTAGAATGCTTTGCTGTCATATTTCTCTTATGAGCACCTATGACATGGAGAAAATGTGAGGCATGTCTAAGACGACTTCTTTTGTCAGGATGGACAATATTTTATGTTAAACTTCTGTACTCGTGAGATGCCAGAGTGATATTATGATAGACCTCCCTATTTGTGTTTGTGTAAATTTTTTATAGGATCTTCTAAAAAAGATGCCTACACTGTCTGCCCTGTAGGGCCTATTGGCTTCCAGTTTTCCTGTAATATCTGGTTTGAAGTAAATGAAGGAATGAGACTTGAAGCATGGTAAGGTCTTGCTAGCAAATACTCACTTTTCTGATCAAAGCTTGACTTCACAACTTTCTGGCTGTCCTAGCCCAGCTGTACAGAATAACTTACTTGCACATGCTTGCTCTGCTTTCCTAACACAGATCAACATCTGACATGCATGTCTATCTCCTAAAAAACTAGTTTTTCAAAGGCTGCCTGGTAGGTAGTTTCAGACTATAGCTCAAGTTTCTGATCCATTAACAGGCTACCTGCTATGCCAATATAATTGCCATCAGGAGATATGGCTGCAAAGAAAAACAGACAGAAATGCTGAAATATTCTGCAGTGCATTGTCTGGCTGGCAATAATTGATAGCAGCCCTTCTGGACTGAAAGTGGCAGGGTAAGAGACAGGCATGATACACGACGAAATGTTATGTCTTCTTTCCATGGGGAATGGAAGTATCTCCCTTATTTAGTCATATTTGTTGCCCAGACACCAGCCGAGACTGGTACATGCAAGACTGCTAATCATAGGTTTAAGTTTTCTTTGCTTTTTTCAGTGGATTCCTGATGATGGGAAGAACTGTTTTCCTTGAAATTTAAATGTACTGGTTAGATAAGTTCCATTTGTCTTAAAATACCATAAAGCATATGCTAACAGAGTTGTCTCAGTCATAGATGATTATTTTTTAATTGAACTTAATATTTCCAGAAAACTTGAGATCCCTATAATGCTTGCAAATGCTAATGTTTGCATTAAGATACAATACTAGCACATATGCAATATGCTCCATCCCATCCATCACACCATTAGGGCACTCACCTGCCTAATAACCCTGCTCAAATGGGCTAAAAGCATCATTTATATTCACATCTCATTTCTGCCTGAAACTTCACAAGTAGAAGATTGTCACATGCCAGGGGCTTAAAAATAAAATCCCCTTTGGGTCAGACCTGCTACCTTTGTGGAGATTTACCTCCTTGCAGAAAATAGCGAACAGCCAGCATCAGCTCTAGCCTGCAGAATGGAAATATCAAGCTGATCAGCATTTCCGCATTGCTAGCAAGATAATCCTTCATTTGAGCTGCTTATCTGAAATCTGTCTCGTGAATCTGATGGGAGGATTTACCCTAAATAGTTAATTATAGCGTTGCTAAACTTCCTCCTCTCTCCCTTATTCCTTCATTTTAGGAAAAAAAAAAGATGCAACTATAAAGACTGCAGACTTCAATTAAACATAAATGAAGTATTATTTAGGTAGCTGAACATTTACTGAGGCTCCTGCAATTACCGTTTTACTTTTATCCTGATCTTACTTTCTTCCAAAGATGCTCACTGCTGATGATCTTCAGCATGAGCTAATCTGGTTATACTTATAACTTTTATCTTTTTTTTTTTTAACTGCATTTGTTGGAGGTTTTTGTTTGTTTGTTTGTTTGCTTAGATCTTTTTTATTTTATTTTATTTTATTTTTTCTGTTCAGCTCTGTCTTAGGGTACTTAGCTGGAGAATTCCTTTGCATCAAGCTAAGCCCTGTCTGTTGCCCTGACCTGAACCAGGCCATGAAGGAAGTGGAAAGACAGAATGAAGACATCACCAGATTAATTATTTCTAGGATGTATCTTGTACTCTTTTCTTCTAACTTAACCATGGTTTCTTTCCATAACTTAAATAATTTGGTTTTTAAGGTATTTTGTAGCTAACTAAATTATACAGAAGTTTTAGTATGATTTGCACTTTTAAGTGCCACATTTGAACACTTATGTGATAGTGAAAAAGAATTGGAAAGACGTATCTTCTTGCATGAAGAAAAACCATGATATGAGTGGAAAAACTTCGGGCTTTACTTTTCATGTACATAATACATTCTGTTTATGGAGTCATATTTCACTGATCACATTTCTCATCCCACCTTTTGATCCTTGTATGTGTTGTTCGCACACAAAATTTCCTTTCACTTGGGAAGAAGTAGACCAGTGAAATCAGTATCTTCATCTCACTGCGGTCAGTGAATGAACTTCCAATTCAGTGCTTTCTCTACACCTAGATTTTGACAGTATTTTCTAGCACAGCCCATGGAATAACTGTTACTAGGGTTCTGGCCATTAATGTTTATGTATAGCCAAGACAAAGAACTGAAGTATGACAGATTTGATATGAAAGAGAGCATCAAATTACATTACACATTCAGCTTCTACTGAGAGCTCTACTCAGAGGCTCTACCAGTCATAGGGCAGTAGTGTCCATGCATTTCAGTGGTATGATGCACAAAGAAAGCATCAGTTCATGGAAACATATGTGGGACCCTGCTTGGGATCAAGACACGCTTGTTATCTTATTTTTCTGGCTACGCAGAACTGTCTTTTATTCTTATATTTCATAGCAGTTTTGTAACTTAAGCAACACATACTGCAAAAAGAATGTGAGAAAATAAAATGACTTTTCTCCTGCTTTCTTGCACTAAGAAGTTATTTCCTAAGGCTATCTACTTAACTGCAGCTGCTGTTTGTGCCTGAAGATTTTAAAAGAAATGACATTCTGGCTCAGCACAGCAGCTTAATATCTGATTTTGATTTCTTCTGTGTTTTCCATCAGGCCCTTTGGGGCCCTTATGCTACTGAGATTGAATAGATCGTTAAAAGGAGATGCAGTGGCTGCTTTGTTTTCCCTTGACTATTTTTCATGGTTGGCGGCAGGAAAGTTTCTTGCCACTCCCTTATCTGAAGTATACGTAATGAATTGATTGTAAGCCCTGCTCTGTTAGAACTTGTTCCAGTTTGGCAGAGAGTGTTTATTCTTGAATCACAATTCCTGTAGGATTTTGTCTTGGCTTCAAATATAGGATGGGAAATTTCTTCCTATCACAGGTGTTTTGGAAAATGTCCCCAAGAAGAATCAGGCCCTCAAAAAGATAATGAGATGGTGTTGTTTTATAGGAAAACTGAGGTTACAAAGTATAAAAGAATGGACCGGCTCTAATACTTGGACACCATGTTGAACTTTGTTGTGTGTGTTGTACTTGAATGAAAGTGAATGACCGTGTCCAAAAACATTTGGATAGTGAGGTACCCTTGTCCATGAATCCCTCTGAAGTCATAACCATAGATCACACAAGGTAGCCTGCTGGAAAGATGATGCCTTTATTTTTTTGGGGGGGAGGAGGGGAATAAAGGAGGGATGGGGTGGAGGGGAGGGGAATACTCTCTTTGGGTTCTGATTCATTTCCTTCCGAAAAACAAAGAAAATTCAGCTTATACATAACTACTGATGCACACTTTCTAAGAGATGTGGGCAAATACGAGTGTTCACTCAATTTGAGTCACAATTATCTATGGAGAATTTTTTGTTTTCCTCTTCCCTAACAGGTGGAGTAGAGACTTCTCACCTATGACAATTTCAACAGGAAGCTTTCATTAAAAATAGTGCAGTTACATCCCTAGGACATGTTATTTCCCCAAACTTTCCTGACAGCTTGCTTTTAGCACTTGTAGGCCTGTTTTCCTCAGTGGTGGAATGCAAATATACCAGAGACATCAAGTTATGAATATATTTTTTGCTCCCTGTTTTTAACAACTAAATGTTTGTTACACAGAATTCAGAGCACCTTTACTGCCAGGGAATTTAAAAAACAAAAAACAAAAAAACAAACAAAAAACTGTTTACTCTTTAATGTGTATATTCCTACATTTTGTGTAGAAAGCTTCTCTCCAAACCTGTGCTTTGGTCCTAAATTATTGAAAATATCCTTGCAAATTGTTAACAGTTCCAAACAGCATGTAAAAAGGTTGCACAACATACACATTCCTGAGAATTAATGTTTAACAATAGAGTGCCACTACTGAGAAGGCATTTGTAAACAGAGTTTGTTTAAATGGGAAACTTTTGCATACTTCTTGCAATACTGCACACCTCAATAAAATGTACACTTGAATTATACTTTCTTTACCGTTATTTTATTCTTTTAGGGCACAATAAAGTCAACCTTCAACAAAATGAGCATACAACATTAGAAATTATCACAGATAACTATTTGATTACCATTCCTTTATATGTAGTTTGTTTTTAAGTATCTTAAAAAATGCTACTGCACTTTAACCGTTTTGTCTTGTGTGTTTACCTAAGAACAAGCACAGATGTTGATTTGTGAAATTAAGTTTGCATCCAGGAAAACAGACATAAAATTCACAAGGTAGAATTAGTAGTGCACACGTGCACATATTTTAGCTGAACTTTTTGAGTTCAGCTTAGGCTTCCTGACATGGGATCAACAGCTCCTAAAGTCAGTCTCCCATCATAACATCCAAAAATAAACTCCCCTTTCACAAGGGTGGAGGAGTGTCAATCCTAACAAGCCAAACATTGTATATATATTTTTTAATGCTAGAAAGAAAGCCTGTCCAGTCCCAGATCCAATAAATAGCATTTTGCTTGCCAATACTTGGATGACTGACCAGTGGGTCAGGAATGATGGGCTGTGACCTCTAGAAGTTAATATGTTACACAACAGTAATTTAAAATGATGTTAAGCTAGAATATGCTAGAATTAGTGCTGTTTTGAGGGTGTTTCTCAAGTCCTAGTGTCTTAGCTGCTCCGGTTTCACTACACTTGTGGTGTTTTGTCACACTTCCACAAGTGCTTGAATTTGTTGCTGCAGCACTCTCCAACTCTACCCCAACCAAATAATGATCTCTTTTCTGCTATTTCTGGTTGTTTTGTTTGTCTATTTGGGGACTTGATTGTTGTTTTCTGTTTTGGGTTTGTTTGTTGTTTTTTTGTTGTTGGTGGTTTGAGTGGGTTTTTTGTTTGTTTTTCCTACAAGACTGCAGTAAGCATGCTTGATACAGCAGGAGGCAGCGGGCAAGCCTCTTGCCCCACTTCATGCCACATAGAAACAAATAAAGCTGCTCTGTGCATGCAGGTGGAGAAAAGACAGAATGGAGCAGCAGCAAGAAAAAAAAAAAATGAGGGAATAATGTTGCTGGGGACAGACAAGACAGGACAGCAAGACTATTTCTTTTATAAATGGTGCCAATTTAGATTAGCTTGAAGTGACTATGAAACTGTAGCCTAAATTAAGTTTCATCCTGTGCACCCAGCATTATTCATAATTACTCAGAGCCAAGGAGTCTGTTGGAGGCTGGGATGGCATTTAATTACTTTAATGCAACATTGCCCTTTTTTTTCCCTGGAATCTCATTGTTTGCTTCCTTTTCCAACTAATGAGATAGACTACACAGTCAGCATATCCACAGACTAGCCTCCATCCTACATATAAGTGGTAGCAGGGATCCTCTGCAAAAGAAATGCAGTCATTTAGCTGAAACACTACTCATGTTGTTCAAATGCAGCCCTCCTGCCAAGACGTGACTGGCAGTAGCAGGGTCTGAGTACAAATCTATGGGAGTTGCCCCTGAAGCAGTGACTTAGCTTGGAGAAGCAAAGGCTCTGGGGAGACCTCATTGTGGCCTTCCAGTACTTGAAGGGAGCGTATAAACAGGAGGGGGAACAGCTGTTTACAAGGGTGGATAGTGATAGGACAAGGGGAATGGTTTTAGACTGAGACAGGGGAGGTTTAGGTTAGATATTAGGAGGAAGTTTTTCACACAAAGGGTGGTGACGCATTGGAACAGGTTGCCCAAGGAGGTTGTGGATGCCCCATCCCTGGAGGCATTCAAGGCCAGGCTGGATGTGGCTCTGGGCAGCCTGGTCTGGTGGTTGGCGACCCTGCACATAGCAGGGGGGTTGAAACTAGATGATCATTGTGGTCCTTTTCAACCCCGGCCATTCTACAATTCTATGACTTGAGGCTACATCTGGGTAACTGGGAAAATTACACTGAATTAAGTAATTTTTCCTACTGGCAAACACAAATCAAATGCCTAACAGATTTTTTTCTTTGTTGTTTGGTGAGATGTTTTTTTTTTTGGTTTTCTATGAGGAAGAAAAAAAAAACACAACAAAAAACAAACAAACAAAAAAATGAAGAATGTGACCAAGTAAACAGAGTAATAGTAACTTATGTTATAGCCATAGTTCAACTCTAACAGCTGTAAGGAATAAATTTCCAGTTGCTTTCCCGTAATCAGTGAAAGCTGAGTTTTGTTGGGTGATAAAAAGCCATTTCAAGTGATGTTCTGCCAGTTACTCACCTCCCTGCCAGCCATGCCTCCAGCTCTCCATATCCCATGGACAATAGCAAATAGACCCCTACAGGATAAATAACCATGGCCCATGACTTGTAGAGATCTCAGCCATTAACTGAACTGAATTGAGTGGGGAATGGATACAGACCTTCAAGAAGGCACAGAAATTGTGCTACAGACTGTTCAGTTTTTGTACAGTTTGTAGCACAAAAACTCATGACTTCCCTGCTCACTGCTAACCTTGCACTTGCTGCCAGAGGTTGGTCGTTGCCTTTGACTAGGACACCAGTTTCCCTAGATATATTTCACAAAGCTACGAACAAGTTATGAAACTATAAATACTATTATTATAGCTTTAAACTTTGTAACTCCATTTCTCTGCAATGGCTCTCAAGCACAGTAACATAATGTACTAAAAAAAAAAAAAACGACAAAGCATTTAGGGCACATCTATTGCTGCTCTCTGTTCAACTCCTCCTTGCCTGTATGAATGGCAATAGAGCGCTTTTCTGCTGGGACTTCCCTCCCCTCAGAGTTCAAGGTAGGTAGGGGAATTATTTGATTTTTGGGCTAAGTCCAAAATTCAGTCCCTCAGAGGGATCAAATTGAGGATTGTTCTTGCTTTGCTTTCATGATGTCCTTGTACTCTTGCTTACCAGAGCACTGCAAAACTCAATTGCATTTTGTGCTTCCAATTCAAACAAAGGGCAAGTTCTTATCTAATTTCTTGGCTCAACTGTTGGACCCTATTCTCTTTCTCTTGAAAAATTTTTGTTTAGGAATAAGAGTTCTCAGAGTTCACTTATGAATCCTCAGTTTACCAACAACAAATGCAATGATCTTGCTTGGGTGCACTAATATGCATACCCAAATATGCTCTTGTACTCATTCAGGCACTCAAGAAGCCACAGGCATTTGGAATTTTCAAGTGAGGCAGTATGAAGGAAAAAAAAAAAAAAGGCAGAGGGTGGTAAAAGGAAAAAATAAAATTCTGGAATCAGAAAATCATATATATGTATATTCATAAAGATATGTACTTTACAGTCTGTATTACATCCATTTATAAATGTACAGCCATTATTCATTTTTATTCATTGATAAGGAATGAGGTATTCTAAAGCAGTAATGTAAGAAATGTAATTTACAGCAACCGTACTAGACAATATATGTAACAGATAACATCTATATTAGACAACAGTTTGGAAATGCAGTTGTCATGTATAAATGCACCACGTATAACTTGCTAAACTGAAAAAACTAGAAAATATTTAAATTTGAAACTTGAAATTTAACTTGCAGTGATACCTTTGCAAATGTCTTTCTTTTTCAAATGGTTAAAAACAACACACCTTGAGTTGCACAAGTTGTTCTGTTATTTCCCTATGCTCTGACACCCAAACATCTCTGTATGAGAAAGCTGTACCTGTGCAGGCACTGGAGGCTGACCTGTTGCTTCATTATGTAGCCTGGGAATTGGCAACAATCAGCTGAGATTGGGCAACCTGATAGAGAACAGTTTCAGAACAACTGAGCTGCAGCAGCTGCGTGAGAGTCCATGAAAACCTTCAGTTTGGATATCCTCTATTTTTGCTCTTGCTATAGAGACTTCTATAGAAGCCATGGCCCAGGCCACGAAGGTTGCTGCAGAGCTCACAGTGGTTTACTGCTTGTGCACATATAAGGTGACTTTCTCGAGCAGCCCTCACTTCATAAATACTGGGACTGTATAATGTGTTGTAAGCAAAGCATATATGATCAGTCAAAATGTTGCTCTTGTTTTTCATCACGTTGCAAGGAAGCTGTGGGCTGTTTTCAAAATATGGTTTGAGTAAAAATTTGCAAAGAGCTACATGCCCATTTTAGTTCTCTTGTGCTTACTGAAGTCAAATTTGTGACAACTAGATTTTTAAACACCAATCAGTGCTGTGAAAGCATCCCAATCATCGTGACAGGCACTAATCTAATGCATTTTAAGAGGATTTATAAGTTTGTTTGTCATCTTCTGCTGAAAGAAAAAAGTTGTATATAAATTAGTGGGTTTCTTTAATAATTGTTCAGGTTATGAATCAGTATAAGAATTAAACCAGTATATTCCTTTAAGTCTCTACAGATACATGTCTATTTACTAAAAAGAGTGAGTTTACTTCTGTCATATGTACACTGTGTGGAAAGCTCTTGCACTGTGTGCAAGACTTTTGTTTTCCACTCTTGTTGTCCCTCTCTGTGTGGAGGGAGAAGGTGGAGAACAGGAGGGGTTTGGCTTGCTGCCTGTTCTTCTAGAATACAGAGCTGTGCCAGTAGGCTGGACACTGGGTGCAGTGCCAGACTACTGCAGGCAGTGCTCTCGCCACAAGGCAGACGAGAAACCATGTGTAGCTCCTTGCATCATCATTTGCTTTCTGCACTGTCCTGCAACGAATGCAGCAGTGCAATGCCCCACTCATGTGTCTGGTTGCAAATGCACAAGAGGCTCTTTAATCTGTGTTCCCGTTACCATGAATGGTAGGCAATTAGTTTTATTTATTTATGAATTAGAAGTTTTCCATATTTATTTTTCCAAAGTAAGTCTAAGTAATTACTTTGTATTCTTAATTCATCCAAACCGGAGGTAATTTTCATGCTGCACATTTTCTGGATAACTGCAGATGACTCACCTAACGAAAGGGAGTGTTGTTTCAGTTTAACTATGTCATAACTTACACTCCTCCCCTACACTGAGGTTGCCGGGTGAGGACAGCTGACAAACCAGGAGAGGACAGAGAAACAAAAAGTCACCAAAGGTTAATCAATCACTTAATACAAGGTGCAGGTTATTCAAGGCACGCTGAAGACTTCCCTTGATGTTGGTCTTCATGGGCAAGTGGAAGATAGGTTTCTGTTCAAGTTGATGTAGTTATAGACTGTTCCTGGGTGTACTAATACAAGTGACTAGAGGTATGATTGAGATCTGATTAACTTCACATTCAAGAGGAAGAGAGGAGAAAACGAGAATAAAGGCTGAGTAAAATTCACAGTCATTACTGCCCATGTTTACAAGTGAGGTGAAAAATTTGGGAAAAACAGAGCCTCTAGAAAACTTTGCTAGAATCACGAGGATATGGATCAGGCCAGTGATGTTCACCTGATAGTTCATATTTCATCAATTCTTCTTTGCTAACTGGTTTATCCAATCTCTTCCTTGTTTATTCAAAGACTTTTTCTTGTTTCTAATCATATGTTGCTTTTAGGAGCAGGGTGAGGAAGGTGACGCAACCCTTGCTAAAGAGTAAAGCATTACCTTTTCTTGTGTTTGCAGCTGTCCAGACACTGTGGTGAAGCAACTGTGTACATCACCTCAGCCCAACTTCTTCTGGATCTGTACAACTGGATATCTTTGGAAGACCTCTGTTCTTCTTCTTCACCATACTCCATACAAAGATAAGCGGCAGGATTGGTCTCAAGGTATGTTATTAAAAAAAAAAAAAAAAGGAAGAAAGAAAGAAAAAAAGTGATGAGATGAAATGAAATGAAATGAGTCTATGAAATGTATTAAAGAGAGTTAAAGCTTTGCTGGCCTCAGAAAGAAGGGTGGTGGGGAAACTAGCCTCTGCACCAGAAAACGTGCCATGACTTGGTAGTGGCTAAATAATGTATTGTACATGATAACAATCCAAGTATACCCAGTGAGAATTCCTCAAGGTAAGCTTTTTGTTGTTTACTTCCTCACATTTGTAACTTCGGTATGAAATACATGTACAGTCTTATGTATGTCAGTCTTCAGAATACACCTGCCTGGCTCTTTCCTGACAACACTGTCCTTTGAAAGTCTATCCTTTAGGATCTGATTATTGTATCGCCACGTTTAACAGCATGCATCTACTAAGTATACGTTCAGTCTGTGGAGAATTCTAGAGATAATATGTCAAAAGGTCCTACTTTTTCTGAAGAATCAAATATAAGTTCAACATAATACTGGTGAACTTTCATGTGTCTAAATCTTTGTGTGCTTTAAGGTGTTGGTCACCTAAGGCAAACACAAATTAATAAAAATAAATATACCAGCAGACAAAGCCTGCTACTTTTCAATTTTTGCATAAGTTCATACATGTATGTCTCTATCTTTGGCATAGAGCTTTTATTTAAATACAGAACCAAATCCTGTTTTCATTTTATGCTGCTTTCAATCTGGATTAAATATCTTAAATGAAACGTGCACCACGTGATGCAAGTATAAAATGAGAATTACATGGTAATCTTGAAATTCTACAAGATTCCAGTTGTTTTTTTATCCATCCTGAAGTTTTAGAGTTAAACCTTGAGAAACCACTACTTACTACAGATTAAAACTTTCTAAATTTCAGTGAAAGACTGTAGTGAATCATCTATGTAAAATTGTTAGAAATTTTAATTCAGTCTGTAAGGTAAAATATAGTTGTAAATATTGTTGATAAAGAGTATTCTCATTCAGTGTTTAATATTTTATAGAGAGGACTGTGAGTGGATATAATTCTTCTGATTATAGCTCAGTTACATTTTATATATGAAAACAGAAATAGCCTTCTTGAAATAGAAACTCTGGTATTGAATATTCGGTGCAGACATAAGGCACTTGAGAACTGTTTTATAAAGACATTTGGTCACTGCAGGGACTAATTTATTTCACATTTAGAAGCACAAGTCTCACTGCCTCTATTTACAGTGCAAGCAGTTGTTGCTCAGAGGAAGCTAGGCCTGGGAGTGGCTCAGGAAGGTTTAAATGGTGGAGCCATGTGTTGCTGTATGTGCACTGTGCTGCATAAAGGAAATAGGGAACATGCCATGTCAATAATTTATGCAGCGAGAGCTCTCTCTATTCTTTGTTATTGCATGGGACAATACATGGAATGTCCTTTCTGCCATCTTCTTGTCAGTCCTACCCTGCTGGACTAAAGCGTGGCCTGTCTATACTACAATGACTGGAAAAGTATCATGCCAAAGTAAAGTGCCATGCTATGATTTTGCTTCTCAACAACCTGTTTTCAGATCCATGGAAGGCTCTTCACACATAAGGCTAACTGAATTTCCCCTTCTGCTAGTCCTGCTGGGCAGAGCAGTCCAAAAGCTCTACTTCTCTTCCAAGAAAATAGAACAGATGTTTCTTAGCATAGCACAACATCTTTTCTTTACAGAAAGTAGTAATGTTGGAGGGAATGTCAGTGGCACTGGTACTTCGGAGGCTGTGAGTCTTTTCTAAAATGCTGCTCTGACAATTTCAGATGCTCCTTGGCTCAGTAAACAAAGAACAAAATCCTTACAGCAAGTGATGGCTGTAGCTGGGTCACGTTGACCAGCATGTTAAGCAGGATTACCCACCTCTGTACGAGGAAGATACATTTACATCAAGTAGCTAAAGCAGTTTAGTTCACAAGCTGCTAAGATGGCCCAAATGTTTTTTTTAATCATGTTATATGATATGCTCTTAAAGAATAATTTAATATTTTCCCTGTATAATTGCATTGTCTTCCCCTACACAGTTCTCAGATGAGTATGAGTGATGTAACTCCTTGACTTTAGGAAGCATCTTACGTTAGCATCTTTCCTAAGAAGACTCTGACCAAGCTGAGCCCAAGAACATGAGATCTAAGTCACTCGCTGAGGCCAATATTCTGTGCTTGTAGACATTCTTTCATTAAGGCTTGTTTACCTGCAGACAAGAGCTGGGGTTTCAAATCCTAAAAAAGTTCCCCTAACAGGAATGGTAGAAAATAGAGGATACAGAAGATTACTTGTCCAAAATATACAGAATATATACAAAATATACAGAATGAAATGTTGGGGAAAAGCAACAAACCATAAAATTATTGGGGAAAAGAAAAGAACATTGGATGAATAAGCATGTAATCAATATCCAACCTTTAAAATAAAATCCCCAGAGTGAACCACTCATAGATTCAAGATTGTGTCAGCACACTGTAGAGACATACCAGGCTCAGTCTGAGTTATGCCAGTGTCTGCCACGTCCACTTTTAGCCACATTTAATATAACCCGCTTTTAATTTCCTGATGGCTGGGTTCACAGAAACTCCTTCTGCTCTATTAACATCACAGTTTTAAACTGTTTTCTCCTCCAGTGTGTATCACATCCCACTCTCTGTATGCATGCTCTGAAATACTCTCTCAAGCAAAAGGACACCCTCTTTCCATAATACTTCCACAGCGTGTGATGGTGCTCAATCTTTTTGAGGTAATTACCTGATAACTCACTAGAAATACAAATTATCTCAGCTGTAGCTCCAGCAGCTGTAGCTATGTTAATATAACATAGCTATCCATTATCCATGTGTTCTTTTAGATGGCTTCTTTGTCATATTTTCACATGATTAGTACCTTTTTTGGATTATTTCTTATGTCTTATTTGGGGTTCTCAAATGACATCACAGACTTTTTACACTATGTCTCTAAAACCACAAAAGAAAATAATATCACTGTTCCTAAGTTCCTTAACTTTTCTGGGATTTGTTATGTCGTTATAGACAGAGCCTAGCACAATATCCTATTCATAACGACAGATCTCTCATAAAGACTAGAAAGAGTTAAAATCCCCCCCTCCTTTTTTTTTTTTTGGAGGGTGGGAAAATGTAAATATGTTCAATCTAACTGATGTTTAATGAGATTTGCAAGCTCTCCTATAGCCCCTCTCAGCACCAAAGCCACTTGCCTAAAATCTGAGCAGAGCACCCTGATGGCTGGGTGACAATGCATACCAGCAGCACAGCCTTTGCCTTTTTCTGAGGGCTGGGCTGGGTGCCAAGGAGCCTGTACACCAAAGGCGTGTTCTTACATTGCATTGCAGTGAGTGCTCCACAAATCCCCCTTGGCTCTTCCATCAGCAAAATGGGACTGAAAGGTTTTGGATGCAGGCAATCTGTGTTACTGCTCCTGACACTCTGGAGCAGTGTTGAAATGGTGATTTCAGGGATTGATGACAGTCTTTCACTCTGCTGTATAAAATGAAGCAAACGTAATAAGCAAATACTATTTCGCTGTTCATTGCTGGGTTGTGACAGCCTTGATACACTCTAAGAATGTTGTTTTATAGGAATTGAAGAGAAAATGCTATCAAACAGAAAACATTTAGGCAATGCTGCTAGAGAATAAACTAATGTGAAACAGTGAAGCCAATGGGAAAGGGTGAAAGAAACCGAAACAGGACTTGGGCAGTGGGGAAGACAGTAAGAGTGCTGCTCTGCAGGACAGCCACAAGGACATCACTGGACACATGGGTGGGTGTGAGTGGAGGAGGGAGGAGCAGGTGGATGCACGGTGAGCACAGCTTCCTTCAGGTGTAGCACAGTGGGATGTGCAAAGTTCTTGCAGGTTCCCGGAGCAGAACAGTACAGTTTGCTCTTGAGGTGGGAAGATCTTTGGGGTTTGGTAGAGGTTTTGTGTTTCTGCAGCTTTAGCATGTGTTCTAGAGTAAGAAAGTGATCATTTAGATTTAGGAGTGAAAAGGGGAGGTTAAAAATGTACTAAATGCATGATATATAGTGCTATGAAATTGAGATCCTGCGGTTTAATAGAATCATAGAATCACAGAATGGTTTGAGTTGGAAGGGATCTAGAGTCCCATAGGCAGGGATGCCACCTACTACATCAGGCTGCTCAGGGCTCCATCCACCCAGGAATGGGACACCCACAGCTTCTCTGGGATCGCCATTCAGTTCTGGAGCTCTGGTAAGTGATAGCAGGGAGACTGCATCTGAGAGACCAATTCCATTGCAAAATAACTTATGCAAGCCAGACTATTTTCGTAGGGGCACAAGTTACAGATGTATGGCTCATTACCATGACATGTGCCTTGGATGACCAGAAACAATTACTGAGTTGTGGTGACTCAATGAACTTTTACCCATGGTAACAGGGAAATCAGAGATCTGTAATGCTTTGCTTCTGTATTGTTTTCATTCCCTACGGCAGGATGGCCAGCTGCCTCCCTCATCACCAAGCCCTCTCTGTATGACAGGAATGGAGAGGAGGAAACAGAAAGCTGTGCTCTCAACTTCTGCTGATCTCACAGGAGCTGAGGAGAGTCCTCATGCTGTGAAAGGGAGATGGCCACAGCAGCTCCCCTACCCTTAGCTCTGTGATGAGGTTTCACCCCGCTCAGCCTTTCCACTCCCTGTTTTGGCAGTGGCCTGGCCCATCTGCCACCACGACCCGAAACACAAGGTGAAGCATACTGAGAGGCTTGAAGAGGAGCAAAGAACCTCCTGAAATGCCTGCGAGGGGCCACGGTGCCCAAAATGAGGCACATCGGAGAGTGAGCACATCCCCCGGTAACATAAGCCCCCAGCTAGCTTTCCTTTCACGCACAAGGATAACAGTTGCTCTGCTGGGGGGCGTGCGGTGCTTCTGACACGGCTGAGGCATTAAGGTGCCGTCGGCCCCGCAGGCAGCGGAGTGACAGCTTCGCCCGGCGCCGTGGGCTGAGGGGACGGTGCGCGTCTGCCGGGACGCCCCGCAGAAGCCTCCGTTCCCCCGCCCGGTGCGTGGGCGGCGGGGGCGGCCGTGTTTGTGTTTGTCCCGGGCGCTCACATGGAAACGGCTCCGCGTGCGCCTTCGCCCCCGCACGGGCCGGTGAGAAGGGAGCGGACAGCTGCCGTGCAACCCGCCGCTCCCCGCTCGAGCGCCCGCAGGTAGGAGGGCCCGGCCGAGCAGTCACAGTTCGGGCGGCGCGTCCGTGCCGGCCCTGGGGGCGGCCGTCGCGCTCCCTCCCTCCCTCCTTCCCGCCGGGCTCCCGCCCCCGGCCGGGAGTGCCGCCTGCCGCAGAACGGGGAGCGGTAACTTTGCCCTTTCCCCGCCCCGCCAGCGGCTGCGGGAGCGCGGCCGGGCCGGGGGGAAAGCGTGCGGGTGCGGGGAGACGCTGCTCGCACGGTGCCCTCCGTTTTCCTCTTCGACCTTCGCTTCTCCTCGCGCCGGGACCCTTCAAAACGCCCATGGAGACCCTCGTCCGCCCCACGGCCGGCAAGCCGCCCAGCGGGTAAGTCAGCCCCAAAGCGCCGCCCCGGCTTCGGGCTCCGAGCGGCCGCCCTCGTTGCCGGCAGGTGCCGGGGCCCCGCCGTGCCGCCCGGCCCGGGCACGGGGCGGTGGAGTGGGGCGGCTCTGGGGCCGGGGTGCGGGCTGGGGCCGCTGGGCCGAGCGGGCGGCCCGAGTGGCAGGAGCGAGTGGGAGAGGAGTTGCGGAGGGGCGAGTCGGGGGGTTCGACCGGTAGGGAAGCGGCAGCGAGGTGAGATCGCTTTGGTCGGAGCCGGGAGTAAGGCGAGTTTAGGGCTGTGCTGGACGCTCGGTGCAGTTGACTGCTCTGCTTCGCGCTGCCCGCTCGCACTGAGGACTGCGGTTGGTTCTGAAGTTGTTTTTTTTTTTCTTTGTTTTTGTTTTTAATTTTCGTTTGAAGTCCCAGTATTTATGTCATAAATTCACTTAAATAAAAAGCAGCATTCAAGTGCGTGCTGGAGGGGTAGCGTAGCTTTTTGACTTTTAATCTTTAATTTCCATCGTTTCTTTATTTGATGAGAAGCCTTATAGTGAGTGACTCAAAATTAGAACAGGGGGCAGTGGGTGAAGAAAGATGCCAAGATGCTGCAGTAATAGAACTGTGTGTAATGTTTCTTGGACTTGGGAGGCAAGGCTGCTGGCTTTCTCTGTGAGTGCTTTGAAGAGTAAGAAGCACTCCTCTCTTTGTAATGCTGATTAAAATCTTGTCCTGTTTGCTGGGTATCCAGAGTTTCGTTATAGTTTGGCACGAGAAAGCTGCTTGTTTGTGCATCTCGGAGCTCAGCAATATATTGAATAGAACTCACAAACAGCTAGTTTCATCTCTGTGAGTGTGGAGATTGTTCCACGAGCAGATGGATACCGCATGGATGGCTAGAAGTTCCTGTAGGTGCATTAACTTCAGTTACAGAACTCCCAGTATAGTCCAAGGAGCAGAATCTGTCCTAAAGTTATACTGCACTTGGGATATTGTACAACAATATGCTGGTGGCAAATCTGCTGTGTACTCAGTACTGTCTGCCCTGAATTCATTTAAGTGCTGAAGTATTCTTGCTTTTCCTTGGAAGCTGTAGAATCTCAGCCTGGATGTGCTGTCAGCTGTGGATTTCACTGAGCAGCACGTAATTCTCTGAATTTCTAGCATCAATACTGGAAATCAATGGATGTTTGCTCCCTAATTAGGTTTTATTTGTTCCATGAGGAAATTGACCAGGAAAGCATAGCAAGAGGATAGCTTCTTCTGTCCTTGTCACTTCCTGTAGGGATCCAGATGTCAACGATATCTGTAAAACTTGTCTGGGAGCACGGATTTTTAGATGACTGTGGCAGAAATGTCTTCCTTTTGCAGCAGAAGAACTGCGCTGCACATTTCCAGCTTGTTGATTGAGTTAGCAGGCAGTTTTGAAAGCAAGGAGTTAAAATGATCCCAGCTTTATAATTTTTAACAAAATTTAGGCAGAGCTGTTTTGTCTCTGTGTAAATCATTAACAGTAATGTTAAGAATTTCCCTTGTTAAACAGTGAGCTGATTTAATGTATCATTCAGCATAGTCCAGCAGCTCTGCTGTGTGCTCTGTGCAGATAAACTGGCTGCATGTGTTTGTGGCTCAGCTGCTGGGAATTGCACATTTTAAAGTAGGATGCTGATGGGTTTTGTTTGTTTGCTTTTGTCTTAAATGGCGAAGGAAAAGATGCTGTTTGTGTTGTTGCTGCAGGGTTTTTCCTGTTGCTGTTTCAAGAATAATTGTGGACATCAGTCCAAAGAATCTTATTAATGCTAATGACTAGACATGAGTTTTGTGAAGTTTTATCAAGTTCATAGTGCTTTACTTAGTTAACATTTGTTTTAGTTTAAGAATTTAAGACATTGAATATGTTTAGGTTAGATATTAGGAGGAAATTTTTCACACAGAGGGTGGTGACACACTGGAACAGGTTGCCCAAGGAGGTTGTGGATGCCCCATCCCTGGAGGCATTTAAGGTCAGGCTGGATGTGGCCCTGGGCAGCCTGGTCTGGTGGTTGGCGACCCTGCACATAGCAGGGGGGTTGAAACTAGATAAACATTGTGGTCTTTTTCAACCCTGGACATTCTACGATTCTATGATTCTATGAATACTCGTAGCAGAACATGGGATTTGCTCTGTAGTTGTGCATTGGGAGCATGTCTGGAAGAGGGAAAAACACTTGTTGAAAACCTACAGCGTTGGTGAATGCAGCTGGATTTATTCTCGTAGGGAGAGTAGAGAGGACTCTGAATCTCCTGAACTTTATTGACTGTAACATTGAAAAATTGGCATATGTTGATCATAAGTGACATAGAGAACTCAAGCCTAAAATGGGGACTTGCAGGATCAGCTCTTGCAAAGGGCAGGGCTTTATGCTCTGTGAACACAAGCATCGTCATCCCTCTGGAGTTCATGGTGTATGGGTGCGTCTCTGCAACCTGCAGCATAGGTGGGAGAAGTGCCTACATTAAGAAGGCACCGTACAACTTGTTCAGAGTAGGACCTTTATTTTTTGTGCTGCAGACTCCTTCCCTGTCTCACAGGATCTTATCACAAATGGAGGCACATGCAAACACACCTGCTTTGGAGTGATTTATCTACTGGACTGATGTGACCATGTAAGTGAGATAAAGGCTGCAAAACAGTGACGTTACATGCTGAACTTGGAAAAGCAAACCCCTGGGTAAAGTGTAAGTCACATCTGAACGTGCTGAAGCCCTCTCCTTTTATGGTATTCCTTAAGCAAGTTGCATTGTGAAATCATACATCTGCCTTTTAAAAAATAAAAATTGAAAATCAATGTTTAGCATATTACTTGCAATCACTGTATGGAAAAGCCTGGAGAGGACTACTGTCCTTATAGCGTATGTGTAAATGTCAGCATAAAATAACGTATGCTGTGCCATTTCTCACATTCAGATGTTACAATATTTAAGGTATATGGAAACAACCATGTAATTAACCTTGAAAATTTCCCATTTTTCAACTTAATTTTTCACCTACTTTGTATTATGAGAGACGTTCACATAATGTGCAGAGTGCTGGATGGCAAAGGACCATGACTGCATGTCATTGTAGGTAGCGTGGTAGAAAAGTAGGGTTCTTACGTTGGTAGTTCCTTTGCTGGCCAGCTGGAAGGTTGCCACTTATTTGGTGTTATCCTTCATCTTGTGTTCCAGTTTGTCTGTACACCTCTCTTGCAGGATTCAGATGGCGTTCCTATCATTACGCACATTGTTGGTACCACCACCAGCATTAGCTCTGTTCTCCTCTCGCAAGTAATTGGAACTCAAATTACTTCTTGTGTCTATGGAAATAGATCACATTTTAAAAAAAAAAAAAGTGTAAGAGTAGCAGAAGAATTGAGCTTGCATTATGTAAACTGAAATAGGGCGGGTTATATGTATTTTGCACCTCTATATGAACATGACTGTTGACCTGCAAAACATAGGTATTTTCAGTCATGACTAATATCTCAGGATTGCTGAAGATAAGTGAACTAATCATTAGAATTAGTTCACAAGAATATACAAAAGGGTGAGATGAAGCAGTGCAGTTCAATCCCAACAGCTGTTCTTTCTGAATTTTGGTTTCTCATTTCTTCTTTCTTTTTTTTTTTTTTTCCTTTTCTTCTAGAAGTCTACTTCTTAAAGTGTTATTTCTGGATTGTACAGAATATTCAAGATCTGTTTTCACTTTCCCAGTCTCCTAATTGTTTCGTTATTTTCTTTCCTATGGATAACCTCCATATTTTTTCATCTTCCTCTTTTATGTCACTGCTGCCAGTATTGGATGGAGTTGAACCTTTCCTACTCTCTGCAGTCTCATATGTTCACGTCTTTTTTTTCATGCAATTCCAACTTCATTTTTCTGCAGCTTCTACTTCTCTAACTTTGTCATGCTCAAATTTCTTGTTTTTATAAAAGTACTCAGCAGGGGTAACATTGCCTTTTGGTGGGACAGATTTCACTTACTGCCCCATCAGGGCAAGCTGCACCAATCACGGTAACTTTCCAGAATGTTGCAGTGGATAAAATCTGGGAGAGGGGATTTGATTACAATTTAGACCATTCTTATTCGTGCAGTTTTAGATGATGTTGCCCATAAAGGTATAAAGCAACTTCTTAAATTATTTGGAAGTCAGTTTGATAAATACATGGTGGCTTAGTGTGTAGTTAATCCTTTTTTTTTTTTTTTTTTTTTTTTTTTTTTGCCATGCAAGGAAGGAATTAGACTTTTCTTGAATATATGTATATAGTCTTTAACATCTGTTGTGCTTTAAGTATGTATTAAGACTCGATGTCATGGACTTGAGTCTTGAATTGTTTTAGAAGCATTTATGAAGGCTTCCTAAGAACATTCTTCTAATAAATAAATGGACTTAGGGAGTCCATGTTATACAGGCAGACATGCAACTGTGCTTACATGGCTTGTTTCAGAGCTGCCAGGAGGCCTGTGGCAGAGCTGGAGAAACAACTCTCTTCCCCTGAATCCCAATTCAGGGCCTAAACAAGCCTTCCCCTGTGCTCGGCTTTTAGCTATTCTCTCAGCATCAGCAAACACTTGATTTTCTGTCAGTGACAATGTCCTGTGTACTGCAGCTTTTTGTGGTGCTTTGCCACTGTCATTTCCATAAAATTGACAGCTTTGACACTTTAATGCTTCTTCTGAAAGATTGAAAGGTCTTTAGAAATGTATTTTTGCTTAGTGGGCTAAGCCGGCTCCTGCATTAGAAGCCAGGAATCGAAAAAGGCTTACTATCTCTGTTTCCACCCGAATTTGTGACCTAAGTATCTTTTAGAAGTAGCTGCATTTCCAGATAGTGGATGTTGCGGCACATACTAATCCTCTTAACGTATAGGGCATTTCCAGAGCTATCAATTGCCCCATGAGCTGGGCTGCTTGTCATTAAATAAAGGATCCTGGGAATAGTGTATTGTTGTCATAGTTTCAGCATTACAATGCCAGCCATGTGCCAAGGAGTGAGTCAGAGGTTGAGTGGCAGGGCAGCGCGGGGATAGCTGCTGCACATAGTGCCCAATGCCTGCTTTTAGAACCTCTGGCCAGAAAGCTTTTAGGTTTCATTATTCCCCAAGCTGAAAAGCTGCATAAAACACTGGGTGTTTGTGCAGTTTGTCATCAGGGATAGGGGGAAAAAAAAAAAAAAGACACCTAAAGTGATTTTAATGTACCTTTTTTATCACTATGGTTTCCAGATAGGGGGAGTATATTGGACCAAAATTAATAGTAATAATTCTAACTGCTGATCCAGTAAACTCATTGTGGTATTCAGCTGTGTTTCATGTGTTCCTTGAAATGTATTGCATGGGAAAAGTCAGCAGTCTCCTGTGATCACACCAGTGATGGCACTGTAAAACTTTCTGTAAGAATCAAAAAGCGGTAACACACTGATAAGTTATATTTTATTAAAGGCGATTGAGCTGTGCCGAAGTTAGAAGGTAGGTGGGTTTCTCTGTGTTACGGTGATATATGTAAAATGGCACAGCCTGCTAAGGTGTGATGGAGAGTCTCTCACCTAATAACCAGCAGCCAGGCCATTTGTGAACTCGCTTACAGAGGACCACATACAAGGACCTGCTCTGCATGGGAGGAGTGAAGGTTTATCCTGCACTAACTGTGGCTACACAGAATTTGCCAAGACCACCTAGAAGTCCACTTTGCTTTGAGTAAAAGACAAAAAAAACATGAGCCTCTTGGTATTCCCAAAGCTGTTGTGTTGAAATTGGTGTTTCTGTTGCAAGCCCTAGCAACGATGCCAAAGCCGGAAAAAAGCAATTCTACTTAGCTATTCTGGTTTGTGGTGCCCCTTACCCAAAAAAATAAGCTGATAAGATGCAAAGTTGCACTGCTGGCATGGAGCTTGAGCACAAAAATTACATTTTATGTTATCAGTATTCTAAATACAGACATACTGTAAAGTTTAACAGCAAGCACCAGTCCAGAAGCACTTCATCAGATAAGAGCTCCTTCCTGTTTTCACTAAGGACAACTAACAAGCAGTATCATTCTCTATTCACCACACCTGTTTTCCATCGCTGTGTGTTGTTTTTTTTTTAAATGTAAATGCATGCTGAGCCAATCAACTGCTACTGAAACACCATCGTTATGTTGAGCCAGCAGAGTGGAACTGTTATTTTTGCACAAGTGATAATTAATTATGTTTCTTTCAAGTCCACACAACTACATAGAGTTTTAAATTGAGTAACATTGCTGGTTGATGAGGTGCTTTCTAAATTTTCAAACATTGCTTTAGTAAGCATATGTGCCTCCATCTATGTTAAGATGATATGCAACCTTTTTATATTGGTTGCGTATCATCTTTTGTTTCCTCTGAAAAGGCAATTTTTTGTTTGGGGATAGACTGCTGGGTTTCTCCTCGACACTTGTGCCAGCTGGTGTTGGAGATGGTGTCACGGTGGCACAAGGAGCAGCTTGGCCTCCAGGGCTGGGTCAAGGTCCTCATCTTGCTGTCTATGGAGGAGCTGCCAGATGTCGGAAGGCCTCAGTCAAAGCCGACTTCTCCAGAGCTGTGAAGAGCTCAATTTTATGTTGTCTACATGACTTCAGCTTTAAAAGCACACTTCTTTCTTCCCTCACCACACACAGTGGGGGATGTTGTTGTGATTGCCCCTGAGACCTCTTGGGAGCTGTGGCAGCATCCTTCCAATGTAAGAGAAAATAAGACCTTTAAAGTAGTAATGATTCTTCTCTTATCCGTGTAGGTTATGTAGAGTTATTTTAAGATACAATCAACTTTTTGTTTTCTTGCTCTAGTAGGTTCCAAAAAGATACTAAATACCCAAGTTATTTTGGGATAAAACAATTATTTTTTTGTTCTTATTTCTGTGCTTAAGTGACCTTTCTTTCTTTTGTTTTCTTTCTTTTTTATGAGAGTTGTTTATTATGTTTATTTTGTTTATTTTTTGAAGTTACTATCTTGCATATGCAGCAAAAACACTATCTTGATAAATACACAAAGGGTGGCAAGTCTGCTCTTACTGCACACAGGACGTGTGTTTTCCATTTTGGTTTTGTCTCTCAGTTCCATAAGGGCAGTCTCCAAAATCAACAGTTTCAGCCAAATTTGGAGGAAGAAACTTTCCTCTCCTGTTTTCTTCTTATATCTTCTCTTGATGCAGTGTTATATTTTTGTATTTCTGAACAGTGTGACAGTGATTCGGGATGGTGATAAGGGAATATCTTGATCTGACTCTAGATTTCTGCTTTTTTTTTTTCCTTTTTTTTTTTTTTCAGCGTGTGTGTATATATATACTTTTTAGTATCTTCTCTTGGTACCAAGCCTACGCTTTCCAAAGCCTACACAGATACCAAAGAAATTACCCCTGGTTTCTCAGGGGATACATCTCATGTTTCAGGATCAGTGCTGTTCTGACGACCGCGCTGTGTTGTGCTGACAAATCTCAGTTGTTGAGACTTTGTCCTAGAGAAGGAAACCAAGCATCGGCTTTTGGAGTAATTAAAATCCTGGAGTGGTGACACCTTCAGGTCTTCCCAACACTGATTGTACAAATTCACTGTGTACAGTTACAGCTAGGTCAGATCATGTTGCTGCATTGTAATCGCAATTATTTATTTTGCTTGCCTTTAACTACCTCTGTTTCCCTGCCTGTGCTGAACTGGAGAATCATTTGGTCATCTGATAGCACGCAGAGCAGCACAGCATGCAGAAGTAATGCTCTGGTGCCTGGTGTCCATAACTGCAGGCCTTTTGCAAAGTGTGTTCTTTCTGTGGCCACTTTGCTGCTCCTTGAAGACTGCTGAATGCCATGGCTTCTTTTCTGGAGGGAGACAGATGGTCTGATTTCCCATCCCAAGCTCTATCCGCAGCCAGGGGAGCTGTCTGTCCTCTGATGATGGTCCGTGTGCTGGGGATTCCCCAAGCCTAGCTGGGCTGTGTTTGGCTCGGGCATCACTCGACAACTTAATACAGCCTTAAATTAAAGTTTTGATTTAACACTGAAGTGTATTTTTAATTCTAGCCTTAAATTAGTAAATTGAAGAACCCTGTCGTCATGTCGAGTCTGTTATTCCTGAGTGTGTATTAATGCAACATTACTTCCCTTCTTACCAAACCTGGGTTTTCTATTTTAAGACAAATCTACATGTGATGGATGGAGTCTAGCATCAGACACAAAATATAAAAGAAATGAAAAAGGACAGTAGCTATGTCTCGCTTTTTACATGGGTAATTACAGAACATAATTTAAGTTAAATTAAGATATTTGTGGATTTTACAAATTACCCATCCCATTCAATTTTTGCAGATTGTACCTCCTGTGTAGATTTAGAAAGACACTCTAAGCACAGACTTGGAACTGTATGTTCATGATTAAGCTGTTTCGTGATGAAAGTAAAATTGCTTTTCTCCTTAATATTTAAGCAGTTAATACAGTTAACTATATTCTCCTTCCAACTCGTTTGGACTTGAAAAAAGAAGAGAACACCGTCCTGAAAATACAGGTAGTTATTCTGCAACTATTACGAATCAATCAGTCTCACAAGTATGAAGAAAAAAAATCAGTCTTCTAAGGAAAATTTATTATACTTTTGGAGAAGTCTTCTTCTTTCTGAAGAAGACAAATTATGTACGTTAGAAATAATGACAGATCAGAGACTTTCGCTGCTTTTTTTTTTTTTTTTTTTGGTAGTTCTATTTTGCAGTAAATAAATAGTGGTTTTAGCGCTTGATGAAAGGATGAAGATGCAAGTTCTTCCTCCGTCCCCCCACCCTCCAGCTATATTATTTTTTGTTATTTCTTTCCATTTTTTAAAAAGAATTATTTTCCTCCACCCTTATATAAAACAAACCAGGGCCTTAAATATATATTCATTGTATTTATCAGTGTAATTTTGCACAAAGGGAGTAGTAGGGGCTGGGCAGAGTCAATCTATGCCTGTGGTTTTTTGGGCCCCGTTGAGGCAGAGAGAGTGAATCTGCTTGCACCTGCCAGGAAATGAAGCTCAGCCACAGCACTGGTTGATTATTTAATGCAATATTGAATAATGGGGCTTTGGTCAGCTGTTCTGGAGTAGTTTGAATTTGCATGACCCGCTCAGTGGGGAGGAAAGAGGGCACATCCATGTGCCTGTTGGCTCGGGGCACGGAGAACTGAAATCCTTGCACCTACTGCTGTGCCACGGATGTGGGAGAAGGACCAGCACAGAGTCGCTCCTGCACGTTGGGGCTGGCTGTAGGTACTCACTGCCCATGCCTTTTTACCAGGGCTCTGCTTTGTAGTTTGTGTTTGTTCTCCACTTGTTTTTCTTTATTTGCATGATAATGAATTTCAGAGTGCTGTGTTTCCACGAGTACTTTACAGCAGAAGACCTTTCAGACACTAGCGATACGTTGCTCAAATTGGTTGAAGATAAAGAGGTCAGTTTGTTTCTGTTATTGCCCTTGTTCTTTTCACAGGACCGGGTAGTCTTCACTTTTATTTTTTAAAAAAGCCCACAGCTTGTCATGACATTGCCTCAGCTCTATTTAAAATGAATGCTCATCCATATCATTGTTTATTGTTTCTCATTGTGTGTTCTCAAATTAGCCATAATTATTTTGGAATGAGATCTCTTTACATTCAAGCGGTTAAATTCCATACTTTCTCCAATTAAAAATGGGATCCAAGTCTTCGGGAAGGTATTTTACAAATATAAAACTGCCTGAAGTATAAAACCTGTTTATACAGATACCTTGGGTTTCTTGCCATGAAAAGCACCGTAAATTCCCCATTCTGATTCATTTTCATAAGGAGTTACTTGGAAAGAAATACTGTTTGCAGTGCATTGCCAATTACTTATATTACTAATTTGAGTTGAGAATAATTTCTGGTTTGTTTTTTTGTTGTTTGGTTTTTTAAGTTTGGTGTAGTATTGAACTGATAGAAGTCTTAAATTGCCTGTATATTGCAGTTTAGCTTAGATTTACCTGGAAAGAAATTAACAGTGCTGGGTATTTTGTGTATGTGCGGATGAACTTTTCTTTAAAAGTAACATATATATGAACAGCTCTAGTCAATCTTCTCAAATTTATATTGCCACCTACCTTTATGATTAGAGGATAAACAATTCTGTGCAATATATAAAATACAGAGAACTGTGTTCATGTGAATAGTCTCTGCCTGCAGAGCTCGGGTGCCAAATGTGAACACTGGGCAGCACGCAATGTCCGCATGGTTAGGCAGCCTGTGCGTGCCAATCCCTGATGCAGACAGACCATGCAAAGTGACCCAAATTCTTCAGATGGGGCAATATATTCTATTGCTCTTCTTTTGTAGACTATCTTTTGTACTTCCGCCTTCTGATTAATCTTGGAGGAATCATCTGGGTTCTTCTCAATCCTGACCACATAGGAACAGACATGTTGCTTGCATGGGGACTAAATTTCTCTTCCCAGCTTGGTCAGGAAAGGCTAGGCAGAGTTACTTGGAAAAACATGTGGAAGCTCAAATTGCAAACAAACCCCACATGCTCTGTTTAGCACCTGGCTGTATGTGTGCAACAGTATTCAAATATCTATAAATCTTTCATTAGCATTATTTATATTAAGACAAAACCCCAAATCAGCAACAGGGGGTTTCCTGTACTGAATTGCTTTCACCGAGCATTATTTGAGGTTCAAACCTTAAAACTGTCTAGACTTTTCTTAGTTTTCTGTGCTACTTTTACCTTTTACCAAGGATACCACAATTCTTTAGTGGAAAGAAAACCAGTAAGTGTAATTGTGATCAGCTGTACCAGATTGATGCAGCTGAGAGTAAAAATAATATTATTTTCTAGCAGCCAGATAAATATTTGTATAAAACTCAAGGATCTTGACGGTCTGAATGAAATGAAGACTTCATGAATCTGTAGTGCTTCTAATTTGTACCGTAACAAAAATGCCTCCATTCTTCCTAATTAAGTTAAGCAGCCATAGAAATATTCACGTGGGACTTGTTTGAGAAGTGGATGATCTCTCTCTTCTGGGCTACTTTGTGTGTTTCTGGTGAGTAGTATATGTACTAGTTGGTATTGGTTTAAGGAAGGATGAGGATATGTAGGTGCTTTGTGCACACACAGTGTGCAACTGGTCTCTGTGAGATTTTGTGCCGTGGTACAAGTGAGTGAGTGCCTGGCATTGAGGTGACTTACTGCTCTTAGAAGGTAGTATATTCTTTCATCTTACTGCTTTGGTAGGCTCTCTGGACGTTTGAACGCAAGCGTGTATTTAGGATTCTTTGCAAACTTCAGCTTATCTCTGAATAATTAATTGTGCTTGTTTCACATGGAGTTGCAGATAGAAGATTAAACTCTGGATAATATGTATTGAATAATATTGTAAAAAAAAATGCTTTGGCAGAGAACTTTGCTTCCAGAGTCAGCATGCCTATGAAATTATGTGGCTGTTCTGGTCCTTTCAGAATTGGTTGTTGGACCATTTACATCTGACAAGTACAGAGTCCTTGTTGGATTTTATGAGGATGATAGTCTGAAAAACTGTGCAAGTTATTGATTGTAAAATTTGCTGTACTCGAGGAAATTAAGGGTTTTCTGATGAAGTTGATTATTTGGAGAGATAAGCAATGCTATGAGTTGAAACAAAATTTGGGAGGTGGTTTGTGTTCCTCAAAATGCATGTGGGAGACAAGGGCCAAGGGATACATACTTCACTTTTACTACTGCTTGAGAGAGTGCAGCCATGCAGACATTTGATGCAGTCTCCCAAATCATGTGAAATTCTGCATAGCCTTGTGTATGAGACAAGACTCAGACTTCTGTGTGGTCGGTGTCTTGGGTAAGGCCAATGATGTGTGCAGGTTTCAGCAGTTGGTGGAGTTTAGGTGTTTGTGGTTTTAAGAACAAATGGAGAAAACTCTTGAAGAAAACTTTTTTTCCCTTCATAATGAAGTTTATTCTTTCTAGCCTCTTTTGCAAACTCTCTTCAAAGTTTTGAATTTTGATGGAAGAGAAAAAATGCATCCTTGAATTTACAGCTGCAGTAAAGTTATTGCTGTTCAGGGGCAAGGATTTAAAGGAACTGGAAGGAACCTCCACTGTCCCTGCTTCTCTTCTGGCTGATTTTTGCCTGCTCCTTGGTCCCTCGTGTCCCCTCTGCAAATCACTGCTTGTGACAGGGTTGCCACTCAGGTGGTGACTTGCCTGGCCTTTGGTGACCCAAATGGCTTGCAGCCTGCTGCCATAAGGCTCTCACAGCCTGCAGGACCTATGAGGACCCAGCTGGGCACGCGGTGAAGGTACAGAATCACAGAGTCATTAATGTTGGAAGAGACCTCAAAGATAATCTAGTCCAACTATCAACCCATCACTACCATATCCACTAAACCATGTCCCTAAGTGTGTTGCTGCATTAATCCCTTTCCTTAAGCTAGTTCTTGTCCTCTTTCCTGACATTTTTCAAACCTCTGTGCTGATCTTGTCTAACCAGGGATTCATGTCCTGCAGTAAAAGAGGGGGAAAAATGTGTTCTCATAGTCTGCTTTCGGTTCTTTTAAAGCTTAAACAACCTGGGTGTATTCTGATACGCACCTTTGCAATTACATAAAATTGATAACAAGCCATATGTCCTCTGGCTGCAGATCTAAATATTGGCATCAACTCATTTATTATGTCTGAGTATGCCTCTGTGTTTGAATCAGCCTGTAATTCATAATGTGCTGTCATTATTATAGCTTGCGTAAATAAATGTATTCTATTAGAACTGACTGCTAATAACGCACTTATTTTTTACGGTGAAAAATGTTTTCCTTTTTAAGTAATGTTTACTGCTTCATTGCATTAATTTATTTGTCGCTAAGGGGTTCAATGTCTATGTACATATTCCATGAATAGAGTTACGGTGGTTTTGTACTTCAGAAAGTTTTTTTTAACCTCGTCAGAAAACCTAATAATCAAAACAACAAGTGTATGTTGTGTAACTTTGAGACTATTATATAAGCCTTGAAGTTCAGTTCTACTCGTGAAATGAAGACGCAGAGCGTACAAAGAGTAGGGATCTTTTCATCTACAGCACAGACTTAGTCTGAAGAGAAAGCGCATGGCTTTTCTGGTGGCAGATTCATTTCCAGCTGAGTTAAAAGTAATGCTTTAGTATCTGAATCCCAGTCAAACAAAAATGTAGTAACAGGAGGTCTTTCACTTCATACAGTAAATATATATAGCATATCTTGCGTGCCTTGGTTTCATATTGAAGAAACTCTACTTCAAATAAGCAGCAGCAAATTGCTTTTTTGAGAAAGGGCGGAGGAGAAGAAGTATCTTTTTCCCTGGATTAAGTTGCAATATAAAAAGTTTTTTTCCTCTGGTCTTTCTTGCAGTGGCTAAATCAGGAAGACACTGTCTTGAAAAGTCTGAGGTAGTTTTTTTTTTTTATTACTTTTGATTGGGTTTTATTTACCTACTTAATCTGAAGCGTGCCGCCGCCTTACCGTGTGAAGTTGCTGGCTGTTTCTAAATATACCCCTGTATTTCAGAGAGGCAAAGCCGTGCGTGAGTACTACCCATTCAGAGCAGGCTGCTGGGGTGGGGAGGTACTCACTGGTAACCTGAGAACACGAGCAGATGCTAAATTAGCAGCTGGATCGTTAGTAACGTGTCTGCAAATGTCTGCTGGGAAATGATCTTCCTGGGACTTATGTGGCGTGGGTGTGCGGGCTGCTTGGAGCCTGGAGAGGAGCTGCGCAGTGCCCTGCGCTCAGATCGTGGGGCGGAGGAGGGTTCCTTGCCCTGCTTTCGTTGAAAGGACAGTCTTGTGGTTGGGCTGGCTTCTTTATTTAGACATGGAATCATGAGACTTTTCAATGACTGCAAGACTATTGCCAGCTGCATTTTAGTTGCAAATCAAGTAGAAAATATGAAAAAAACCATGGGGAAATGCAACATTAAAAGGGCACCTTTAGTAATCCAGCTTTATCCCAGCTTTATACTGAAAGCTGACTATTTTGTCTCTCCTCAAGCCAATGATTACATGAATGTATGCGTATATAAGTTACTATTTCCCCATGCATAAACAGATACAGAAATAACACAGAATAATAGTACATGCATTCTACTGCCCTAGTTTATGCTGAAAGGTGTTGTGATCTGCCTAATGTGGCTGTACCCACTGCGGACTTGCACTTAATGGGTTGAGCTCATCTTGTTCTGAGACACCGACTGGGATTTTTTGAAATAACAAAGCCAAGTGAACCCCTGTAAAGTTATGCACACACACATAAGTGCAGTTTAATGTACAAAGGTGTAGTGTTCTGGTCAGCTCTCTTCCTCTGCTATTTCCACTCCAGTGCTGACTTAAGGTTGGGAGAGGGTTCAGGCTTTGGGGCTGGAGGGAGGTTTTCAGTGCCAGCGTCAGAAAAAGCTCTGCAGGCTCTAAAGATTACTCTGATTAGAGCCTTCTTATGAGATCCAATCCACTCATGTGTTTCAGGGGTCTGGGGCTCCATTCAAGATATTTCTGTTCTGGAGAGGATGAGGAAGAAGCTCTCAAACAACCCCTTCTGTTTTACGCAGTAGAATATTGGTAGTGTGAAGAACATGGAGTATTACTTGATTCCAGGTACATGACTGGGAGTAGTTTTATTATGGGAAGAGGGAAAAAAAAAAAATGTTACACTCTGGTAGCTCTTTTACAGTGAAATTAAGGAGTATGATACTTTAATTCCCCTTTGGACAGAAATTGCTTTTCCATCTTTGTGCACATGACTGCAAGTTAGCCTTAATGGAAAAAGAGTGGCTTGGTGTAAATCCTCAAGACAATACTCTCATTCTGATAGGGATTTAAAACGTTCTGTTGGCAGAGCTGCTGAACTGCATGAATGCGCTGTTGTGCAGCAGGTGGGATGGAGAAGAGAGGTGGCTGGCAGTTCCTTGTGATAGCCAACAGCAGCTACAAGCCTTTTTTTTTTTTTCTTCAGAGTATTTTTTTTTAAAAGAAATGAGTATCTCCCTCATACAGAGATTTACCAGGATCCTTTTTCACTAGGGAAGGTGATTCTTCAGGGTGACACTAGTGTTTGGAGAGCAGTAAGGCTGTTTCTGTGTATAGCTGTAAAGGTTAACCATCTTGCTCTGTGTTTTCCAATTTTTCTAAATGACAGTTCCACCTGTCTTTGCTTTCTAATGTATATATTCTTTGGCTTTAAGATGAAACAAAAGTCTGCCTGTGCATTGCTCTCTGTAAAATCCTGTCATTACTCCAATACGGAATTAATGCAGCATTTAGTTTCTGCTGTCTTCTGTCCTGTTTTGAAGATTTTGGGTGGTGTCTTGTTATCGTTTCCAGTGCTTAGCATCAAGCTTAAGTATGAAATTTTGCTGCCTGATCTTTGCATGTGACAGATATTTATGTTACAGAAGTTTATTTCATGCTGCTCACTTTCCTGAAGATGGCACGTGTCCAATGTACCCTAAGGATTCTTGAACCAAAATCATTTTCCTCGCAAGCTAAACTAGATATTCAGGACCAGAGAGTTTGTGTTTGGTCTGATGAAGTTGATCTCTTGCACAAGTGTGTGAGCTTCCAAATTTCACACGTGATGCGGGATGACGATAGCAAAGCTTAGGCTCACCCTCATAGAATTTTGTGGCAGAGTGCTGTCCAGTGCATGTATGGGGAGGAAGCCAACCACGAGATTAAATCTGCACGTTGTATATGAGTTTACATCAGGAGTGTTTCAGTGGAAATTGATGATTTGTGAGATTGTGGCCACTGTCTTGCAAGTGATGTGAGTCTTCAACCTGTTTGGGCTATACAGGATTTTAATATAAATTAGAGGATTATTTTAAAAAAATGCTATTAACATAGAGAAATAATTTTATGATTTAAATTTATCATAATTAAGCAAATCTTTGGGGATTGTGGGAGCTAATCTGGAAGGTCTGTCCCTTAACCCTGAGGCTGTGGACTTCAGCCCTCGGCTCTGTCTGCACTCAAGAGCCATGAGGTTGGCTGAGGAGTTTGCAGAATAGAGCTCATGGGACTGTGCAGGCAGAGCCTTAGCAGCACCTGGGGTTACACTGTTTACTCAGGTGTATATCTCCTTACTCTGTTAAATTCAGTAACCTTTGAAGCTTTGGTTTAAAGCAGATGCTGTGAGGAGCCTTCTGTCAAGAAAGGGGGGCTGCATCACACTTGCTGCAGCACAGAAGCCCATTTCTGAGCAGCCCTGCGTCATGCTGCTTGGGGACACTGCTGGCTAATTACACAGCTCTGGAGCTGTGAGGCCACGCAATAACAAACAAACCAATCTCATCCCTGCAGAAAGGAGGAACAGTCTCTCACAGTGCGCGTGTTTTGGTTTATTTATTCCTTTTATTACAATATTGTATTCAGACCCTGCTGATGCAGTGGGCATCTGTAACAGAGTGAAGGTAGTATTAGTTTATTTTTGTTAATGCAAGTTGAAGTGGAATTTTCCTGCTGATCCAGCTGTTGGAAAATACAGTGTAAGGATCCAGAGTCCTCATGGTTTTTGAATCCCTGTTAATAGATGCATTGTAGACTGAGGTACAGTCCCAGAACACCTGGGAGGGCTTAAGCCAGCTCTGAATTTGCAATTCTGTTCTCGTTTTCTTGGTGTGGGAAAAGGAGCAAGGGGATAATGAGGAGGAGTATTGAGAAACACACTTTAAAAGGTGCTACAAGCTTCTGATTGGCATGGGAGCCTATGCAGGTGTTCCGTACCTAAATGTGGTATGCCTGTTGCACTACATGCTTCACCACAGGTCCAGTGTGATGCAGGATCTCCCTGACACCCTGAGATATTTTGAATGCTTTCATGTCTGCCTTGTCTGACATGTTTCTCCAGCTGGTTGCTCCCCACAAGCCTCCATCCGCACTTTTTGCTGAGCTCAATTGCTGGCACGTCCTATCCTTCCACAGCCACTGCTTCTGCTCCATTGCTTTAGAGAGAAAACTTCATACCGGCCCAATACCACTTGGCAAGGCTACTTGCCCTTCTGTATTCGGCAGTCAGGTGTATACAGTCTGCTGTTGTGTGTTGGGTTATTCTTGGCCAAGGTATTTCTAAGATAACACAGGTGTTGCTGCATGTGAACTGCCTTCAGAGAGGAGGGCATGAGCAGGCAGGAGGAAGGCATAAGGAAAACATCATGTGATTTTTGCCACACTGTGATGCCACAAAGCCCACTCAGAATGGAAGCCAACTTGCAGAGAGATTGCTTCACGCTGCATAAACTGAGGCTTGGCTCCAGTAGCAAATCTGTTTTTTTCCTGTATTTTTCTCCTTTTTTTTCCTGCATTTTTCTCTCTTTTTTTTTTCCTTTTTTTTTCTTTTTTTCTTTTTCTTTTTTTCTTTTTGAGTGGGAGGGGGAGCATCATTTCCCTTTCATGACTTCGTTGACTGCAAGCAGAAGAGCTGTTGTCATTTAGTGAAGATTTGTTGATGGTCAGCTACAAATATAAATCCAGCATCCAGAAAAAAAAAAAAAGTGGGGCTCCAGTCCCATGTAGGAAATGGTTTCTCTTTCATTGCTCTGGGAGGATGAATGAAGGAGATGTGATACTTCAGCAGCTGAAATTAAGCTGCTGTGTGGAGTGGTATCAGGCAGAGTTCTCCCCAGGTAGATTATGTAGTGTACTGCAGGTACATGAAAGGTACAATAACATTATAGGGAAAGTGGCATAAATGCTTAATCTCATTTTTTTTTGAGTTACTTTAGAAAAGACAAGTAGCTTAACAGCCTGGATGTTACATTTGAAGAAACATATACTGTGATATACCCAAGATAATAGAAAGAAGTCTGTCCTAATTTATTATCTCCGATTAAGTTGTGGTTTCCAACTTTTAGATTCAGACCAATTACTGTTCTGAGCATCCCTTGGCAGGCAGATTGATGCAGATGTTAACTCAAAGGTTGGTGCTCAAATAGAGTGGTGAGAGCAAAAAGATTATTCAAAAGGGCGCTGCTGCTTATAATAACTCATGTAATTTGTTAGCTCTTCAAAACACACAGGATTTGGATTTGACTAGAGGAAGTTGTGGAAAGCAAGGACTTGACAGAGGGTGTCGTTTCTAGTCTTGATCTGAGTAGAGGCAAAAGTAAAGGGATAGTTTGTACAGGGTGTCCTTTCTTAATGTCAACTTTTGGACATGAACTTCAGGAGCATGTATAAATTCGATTGTGTACTGTATTTAGTCTGGGACCAGAATGGTAATGGGAAGAAATGTGGAACATGCTCTGAGGAAGTAAATCAGACTCCTTTTTTGCCAAGGTTGTTTTAACTGTAACAGAACAACAGAACATCAGTTGCTTTTCTAGAATAAAGTTACGATATAAAATATATTAAAACATCTTCTGGTTGGTGGTTGTTGTTGTTGTTTTTTATCTTGATAATAGTTTACCCATTACCTCACTGTCATCTGGGAATCCTTGTTTTAGCATCTGTTGCTGTTCAGGACTTGGATATTGTTCACACGCTTTGTCCTTTCTCAGTGAACTTGTAATGCAACAGCAAAGGAGCTCTTGTTGCTATTAAAAACCACAATATTCAGGGCCAGTTTGGATGAGGCCCTGGGCAACCTGGTCTAGTATTAGATATGGAGGTTGATAGCCTGCCTGTGGCAAGGGGGTTGGAGCTTGATCATCCTTGAGGTTCCTTCCAACCCAAGCCATTGTATGATTCTATTATTACTGCATTTTGGAACTAATTTTTCAACAAGCTATCAGGGATCTTCAGTGTTCTAACTGTGGATCTTATGCTCAAATGCAAAATGAATTTATCTATCAGTCTATTAGAAGCTGATCCACACTGCTGCTGTAGCTGGTGAGACCATTATTAAAATCTTGAGTAGATGTCAGATCTCTTCTATTAGTCCATCTTTCAGCTCCTCTGCTAGTGCTGTTTTTAGGCTTTTGTTACGTGCAGCCCAAACAGTAATGAGTAGGAAAGAGCAGTTTGGCTCCAGGTATCTTTAAGTACAGAAAATACAAATGGGCATGGAATTTTCCCCTCCATTAAATCTCATGTTAAAAGTTGAATCTTCTGTTAGTTTTGTGAGGTCATGGAATTAGGACACTGACTTCATTTCAACCATTGGCGCTATCAGGATGTGCCACTATACAGAACAGAAGGTGAGTTTTAAGATACTCAGTCAAGAATTAAACTGGAAACGAGTATGTTGATGTGAAAAAACAATCACACAATAAATTACTTTAAAAAATGCCAATAAAACACTACCTCCAGATGTGAATGAGCATGCCTCATGCAATATTAAGCTTTTTTCTTTCTTTGTGAGCTTTCCACAAAAATACTGATAAATAGTCAGGAAGTAGGAATTAGAATATATCTGACAAGTCTTTTTAATTCATCAGTTTCTTATTCTGGATGCATAATCCCATTATATTGACTGTAAATAACCACTTCCGCTTTTCTTTCTTGCTTCACAATTGAATACTGTAAAGTAGTTACTGTATGTGCAGCAGTAGTAGAGACAGTGGTCTTTTTTTTTTTTTTTGCACACAATGGCTTGCTTGTGACACTGAAGATTAGCTTTCAGCAGATGACTGAAAAAAGCACAGATACGCTGGCTATCTGCAGTTCTGGGTTTCTCTGCAGGCTCTTTTTAGCTGAGAGGCATGGCACTTTAACTGTCCTCAGATAAGTCTGGCTGGGGCACCGCTTCCCATCTTAAAAAATAACTTAAAACATAAAAGTGAGCAGTTTAAAACTGTGTACCAAGTTGCAGCGTGACAGGTGTCCTAATTTAGCTAAGAAAATATTTGCAGGAGAACCCCAACTCTTATTCCTCCTGCTTGGATGGACAACATTTAGTGGTTTGTGCATCAAATTCTTCTCAGAGCCCTTCTGTATTTTTTTTGCTGGGAGCTGGGCACCTTGTTGCCCACTCTTTTTCTCATTTTCCAGCATAAGAAAATAACTTGTCTACAATTTGCAGCCACTTAAAACAGATACATGAAAATGTAAAATGTAATCTTTATTAGCTTGTGGGTGCTTATAGGAGTAAAGCATGATGAGGACGAGCGGTCCAGTAGTAATATATCATGTTAACTAGTGAACGTTTTTCAGAAGGTACATATTTTGTATGACTTGTTTCCCAGCTGGATCCTACTTTGCACCAATACACCTTTCATATTCTCCTCCCTTCTGCTAATGCTGTCTGCCCCAAAGATGTGATTCGTATGCTATTAGTATGCTCTCCTAGGCTCTTGGGTTTGAGAAAGATAACATTGCTGTCATTGTATATTGGGTTTGCTTTACAATTTGGATATGATGATAAAAAATAAACCACCGATTCCCATTCTCTTAAGTAATTATTAAATACTATAACTATGCTTCATAGATACTCTATAGTTACATTTTAAACTGTTTAAATTTTATTCATGTTACCGTAATGACAACTGGAATCAGTTTTAAATTTCCATGCCTCAGACATACTTTCCTTTATACAAAATCTATTAATTATTTTTCAAATATGAAAAAAAAAAAAATGAAAGCTTTGCATTCCACACTTAGTTTGGGACACAGAAATTTTTTTCAAAAATAAAGTTCAGTAATAGAATGTGTGTTAAAGAGATCCAACGATTCTTTCACTGCTTAAATTAACCTGATGGACTATGCTGATTTACATACCCAGGGAATTAATGGCTTATAAATAAATGTTATTTCTGTAAGGGCTGTTACAAAATGAGACTGTCTGGCTTTTTTGTTTTGTTTTGTTTTTTACCCGCTTGTCTCTATCCAGTCAAGGTAGCTGAGATGCTTCCTTGCCCTTTGAGGTTTGAGTGAGTTCTCTGGTGATGGCATAATTTGTATAGTTTTATGAAAGGGAAGGGGCTCTTTTGGCTCCCATACTTGTTTTTCATCATGAGCAGTCAGAATTCAGCAGGTGGAAGTATACGTGTGTCTGTCCCACTGAAGTGCCAGAATGCTGTGGGATGTGGGAATCGCAGCTCGTGCTGCCTGCTTTGCCTTGCTCCAACACCCAAGGTCCTGCTGCTTCCCAGCAGAGCTTCCCCACTGGCACGTCTGCCTCCCTGGGCATGCTTTGCTTCTAGACGTGCTTTTGTTTTACAGCTGTGCTAAAAAAACCTTTGAATTAAGAATACTTATCAACATCTAGAGATAAATACATAGTATCAATGTAAATAAACACTTTTTTATTTTCTCTCTCTCCTTTTCATACCTCCCAAGAGAAACATAACAAGTTTTAAGGCTCTGAAAATAGAAACAAAGCTATAAGTGTGAGCCATTTAAATAGAGGCATATTACTTTACAAGATTTTATGTGCCTTTATAAGCAGCTGACCATAGAAAACAACCCAGAATCTGTCTTCAGAAAGTGGTGTTCAAGCTGCTCTGACTCCCTGGAAAGGGTGCCAGGTGTGAGTATGGCTGCAGGAATACAGTTGCATTACGAACAGTGACAGTATCTTTATTTTATGAATTGCTTTTTTAAAGCTGATTTGTTTTGAAGATCCCAAGTTGAGTAGGAGTATCTGAATTTGGCTCGTTGCTTTGAAAACCATTACTACCAACTCTTCTGAGTGAGAAGTTAATATTTTAAATATTTATAATCCTTATTTTACTGACCTGTGTTCACTAGCAAGCTAATGGAAAACTTGAAACAAAAATATGGACATGGGATTTTGCAGTTTAGAATATAGAGTCCGTCTGCCATTATTCAGATCTTTCCTTATGCCTTAAGAGGAAGTTGGTTTCGTGTTTAGGTTTGACACTGAAGTAACTTTTTTTAGCTGGCTTTATGAAACAACTGTTAGAAGTTTACTTTTTTTGTGTGTAATTGATTTCACTGTGTGCTTCGGTTGTTAACTTCATTTCTGTGTTAATGAAATTTTTGGAAGTTTGTTTAAATGAAGGCTAGCTTTCAAAGATTAGTAGAAGCTTGTCTGAAGGTATTCACAAATGATCACTTAGAAATAAAACACCTCTCTTTCATAGATGTGCTAGATTTAAGTGTCAGAGGAAGGAAATCAGGAGAAAAATGATATGAAACTTTGTTTTCCTTGAAATAATCAGAGGTTTCATGCTGATAGTAAATCAAATCTCCAGGACAGATGTAAGACTGAAGCTGACAAAATTATGAGCTGTGTGTGCTTGAGCAGTGCTGGCCTTAGAAAGAGGAACTTGGCCATAGGTGAAGCTTCTTGTTGACATTCATAGAATCCTTAGTTGGATGAGACCTTTGAAGGTCTAGTCCATCTAGTCTAACTCCCCTGTAATGAACAGGGATATCCACAGCTAGATCAGGTTGCTCAGAGTCAGGTCTTGAAAGTCTCCAGGGATAGGGCATCCACCACATCTCTAGGGAACCTGTTCCAGTGCCTCACCAACCTCACTGTAAAAGACTTTTTTCTTATATCCAACCTAAATCTACCTTATTTATGTTTAAATTTTTTTTTTCCTTATCTCTGTCACCAAAGACCCTGCTAAAGAGTCTGTCCCGTTCTTTCCTGTAGCTTCCCTAGATACTAAAAGGCTGCTATCAGGTTTCCGTGGAGCCTTTTCTTCTCCAGGCTGAACAGGCTCAGCTCTCTCAGCCTGTCCTTGTAGGAGAGGTGTTCCATCCCTTGGATCATTTTTATGGCTCTCTTCTGAACGTGCTCCAGCAGGTCCATGTCTCTCCTGTCCCGAAGATACCACATCTGGATGGAGTACTCCAGGTGAGGCCTCACCAGTGCAGAGTCAGGGAGCAGGATCACCTCCCTCACCCTGCTGCCCATGCTTCTTTTGATGCAGCTTGGGATATGATTGGCTTTCTGGGCTGCGGGGGTGCATTACTGGCTCATGTTTAGATTCCCATCCATGGGTACCCCCAGGTAGGTGGAGTTTCAACAGGGCTGCTCTCAATCCTTTCATTCTCCAGCTTGTATTGGTAGTGGATGTTGCCTTGACCCAGGAACAAGACCTTGCACTTGAATTTTTTGGAATCTCATGAGGTTCTCCTGGGCCCTGTGCTCAAGCCTGTCTAAGTCTTTCTGGATGGCATCCCATCCCTCAATCATGTCAACTGCACCCCACAGCTTGGTGTCATCAGCAAACTTGTTGAGGTGTACTTGACCCCACTGATGCTGTCATTAATGAAGATATGAAAAAATAATTCTAATAAAGACTCATAACTGACTTGTCTGTGCTTTCATAAAGCACATACCACCATTGGCATGGCATGAAGGTGGACTGGGTGACTCCCTGGGAGATGAGCTGGCTGTAGGAGATGCACGTTATTTTTACTGCATAGCATTCTTGGTCTTGGCATGAATATGGGTTTTAGTGGTGACTGTTGATGCTGGCTTAGCTGATACAACTAGTTTGTGTTTTTCTATAGTAACAATGGATTATCTAGCACATGACTATTCAAACATAGCCTGCCACTTGGTCTGCTTGTGAGTTGTTTCAACCTGTTCATAGATCACTGAACACATCATCAAGAAATCTTGTTTTTGTTGTCTTCTCTGTTTACAGCTTGCTAAGCTTTCTGCTTCCACAGTGTCTGAACACTTTGGTTAATATTTGAATTGCTGGAGAAGTAGAAACTAGATGAGCTCAAAGAAGTGGAGGGATCTGCTTTGGGCTATGGAGGGATATTGTAGCGAGGACAGCGAGATACCATTCTATGTAAGAAATGGCGGATGTGCAGCAATGAGAGAGTAGTGGGCAGGCATAGCAGGAGATGCTTTTTGGCAGAGCTGGTAGAGCACTGAAGGGACTGGTGGTGTGCGGAGGAGGACCCACAGTGGAATGCGGGAGAAGGGTGAAGAGGAGATGAGTGAGGAGAAAGGAGTGGCAGGAAGAGACTGCTTATCCCAGCCCTGCACTGCTGTCACCTCACCTGGAGGATGGTACAAGGCTGTGAGCCTGAGCACGGCCTGGCTGCTGCCTGTCAGGCAGGTGGAAGACTCGCCTTTCCACTTAGACATTCAGGCCTCTGTACACATCCTTTAGAATACCCACCTCCAGCAGCCATAATTTGTATATGGAAAACGACTAGCAAAATACTTGGAAATACACTGCCGTGTTTGGTCTTGCTGAAGCAGAAACAAATGAAGGCTGAGTATAGTTTCTGCTAACGTTGTTGTTTTGTTTTGTTTTTTTTTTCTTTCAACTGTGAAGATGTTTATGGATTGTTAGAAATTCTCTTTTCATGCATAAATATGTAATTAAAATCTAAAAGCCTACTTCTTGTCTGCTTGTGCTAAGTTCATGTGGATAAGTTTGCTAATTGACAGGAGAGACCACTAACAGGTCAGAATATTTTATTTTTATGAAACATTTTTATGCTAGCGCTGATTCTTTACATTGGTATTACATACTGAGTTCTTCCTAGTACTTAATTTTTTCCAGCAGAAATTAAAATCGGTACTACATACTGTTCTACATACTGTTTTCTTGTGAATACCATGAGTATAGGAAGTGTTCCTTTGTTTGTTTCAGTTTTGTCTCTTCCCAGTGCCATATGCTACTACCAGTTATAAGGACATGGAAAGGGTGTGTAGAATTACTTTGTAAGCCCAACCCAGATATTTTCAATTGTTCAGACTCTTCCAAGTTTAAAAATAAGTGGTTAGACTTGTTATGTGACACCATTCATATATGTTTGACTGTCATTTGCCATGGTTGTCAACATGCCAACTATTCAGTGAAAGATTAAGCTTTTAATTCATTATTTGTTTTGAGAGAAGCAACAGAGATGAAGTGAAATTGTCACTTTTCTTACCCCATCTCTTTGGATCTTAATCCTGCAATCAAGGAAGCTTGTGGTAAACTTTGCTTTTAACAGTTGTGTGGCTGCAATTGGAGTAAGGTTGATGCATTAATAAGTCTTTGCACACTGACAGAGATAGGACTGCTTGCAAGTAGTATTTTGATTTGTGTGTGTTTGATGCACTTGAGGAGAACTTTTTGTTGCTGCTTATGTCTAGCTGATGCTGTTGGTGTATGTCAGGAGGCATCTGCTTCCAGGAATTTTATGCTGCCTCATATGAAAGCCAAGATATATGTTATCTGATAGCAGGGGATGCAGGTTTTGATGCTCATAGGCCAGGCAGAACTTCACTGTACTCTGTTCCCATATTCATGGGCCTAGCAGACTACCTGCTCTGTCAGACACAGTACATCTTGTGCTGTACATGCTGAGAGGATTTGATATGGGCTGTATTGTCTCCAAAGGACTTCATGGATTGCAGATGCCTCCAGCGTCTCTCTCCTTAGATCTGAGAGGACTCAGAATCAGACAGGCTTGTGAGTGAGCCGTGGGGTGAGGGCTGGTCATTCCTTGCCTTCCTGCCCCAGCACTGAGTTAATGATTCATGCTCAGTGCATGCAATTATCACATGTACTGTGGCACACCCAGGTTTGCTGGGGAGCCAGCGGAAGTGTTTTCTCTGGGTCCTGGTAAGACACTGAAAACAAAGGTAGGTTAGTGTAATGAATGGTAGCAGTGTTCTCATTTAGTTTTGCGGGTATCAGAACCATGTAGCAGTACTGTACCACCAGACTTTTAACTCATTTTTTTAAGATTTGATGTGGTCTGCTGTGATGACAGAGGCTATCCAAATATTGAAGCAGAGTTCTTGTAATGATGTGACGTAAATAATGCCACCTTGTGACAGCAAAAATCAAGCTCTTGAAGGTAGAATTTTGTGAGGGTACGAATAAAGTTATTTCTTGTACATGAATCAGTAATTATTTGCAACAGTTTGTACTATGAAGGAGATGGGAGGGAGGAAGGAGCTTTCATGCATGATTTTGCTTAGGCTTATACTTCAAAAATGACACTCAAACAATGCTGTAAAAAAAAAGGTTCTATAAAGGAGGGGAAACTAGGTATGCTCTGTGGTTTAACCCCCAAATAACAAGCAGCATTTTTTCTGGAGGGTCTGTCAGACATCCTGGAGCTCTGTGTTGCTTGTTGAGGGATTAGGTCTGACTTTCATCAACTTGAAATGCTGTTTTTAAATCTTTCAGCTCCCTTCTTACCTTCTGCTCTCCTGTATTGAGCGTGGAGAACCTTTGACTCCACTAGGAAGACGAATCCCTTTCACTTTTGTTTTTTTGGAATTCACCAGTGTTTCTCCTGCCCTGCAGTTTTGTTTGGGTGCCGTTTGCATTAGACTTAGCAGAAGGGACCTCTCTGGAGGAAGTTTGCTCCATAAGTTGCACATAGGATTCACTTTGGAGAGGATGCTGGGTCTGTTTGCAGTCAAGCGTTCTCGTCTCTTGTTGGGAAGAACGGTGCCAACATCTGTCAAGTGAGCAGCTGCCAGGCCCTGGCCTGGGCAGTGCTGGCTCCACACTGGTAATTTCACCAATTATCACTATGCCACTGACCTTCCTATTTTGGAGGGGTGACCAAAGAGGCTGTGATGTGAAAGTAGGCAGCTCCTACTTGATCTTGCGTCCTCAGATTTCTTTGACCTCTCTTTCCCATTTTAGAATCGGAAATGATACAAAGTCTGGGTGGTGATGTATGATGATAAATTTGCTTGCATGTTTCATTAACTTTTTTTTCTTAGATTTTCCCTTTTTTAAATTTAACTTTACTTTTAGATACACTTGTTATGCATGGTACTTCTGGTTTTTGATAAGATTTACTGAGAACGTACAGGATGTATACCTTTACAGATTTGACCAGGACACCCAGTGCAGTGCTGTGCAGCTACTCCTGGTGCCCCAGGCTTCTCCCAGGTGCTGTTCTGCTGCTAGGCCTGTCCTGGTGCTCCATAGCTGTACCTAGACTGGGAAGTATAATGCAGAGGGTCCACTGAGCTCTGCTGGCTGCTGCCATGCTGGAAGCCCGGGTCTGCAGGGTCAGTTGCAAAACTCCCATTGACCTCACTGAGGTCAAGATCTCTCCCTTTCAGCTGTGTGGAGGAGGAAACTGTAGGCTCTCCTTTCCCTCTTCTGTTTTCATCCAGTGTTCCCAGGTGGCAGCTAGCAGACAGGACAGGCACCCCTGTTTCTTGTAGAGTCATGTGCTGCCCAGATTTTAACATGATTTTCATACAGAATTATGGGTTTTTTTTCAGTTTAACTGGCAGAAGGAAAGAGAAGCCTAATATAGTAGCTTTTTAAAGAGTCTTTGGGAAGTTGTTGGCTAGTAAAGAGGAGAGGCTTTCTAATCACCTTGCTTGGAGGGTGCTCGGAAGCTGTCATCCAGTGCTTCAGAAATGGAAGTCCTCTTTCTCTTGGTTAAAAGACTAGTTCTAAACATTCATACTTGTTGTTATACTTTTGATATATGCGTAGCTTGTGCTGTTCTAGAGTGACTGTGGCAGTTTGTTTGTTGTAAAGTAAGCCAGCGTATCTTGAATCCTGTATTGGTTTTGTAGGTTGTGTTGTGTTTGCAGCTAGCTCAGGCAGGACTGTACAAACTTGTTGTCACTGCTGTGATGCCCCATCAGTACTTGCAGAGCAGCCTTTGGTATGTTTGCATTGGGTTATCTCTGAGTAGGATTTAAATCTCCTCAGTGGTAAGTACCTTTGCTCTCCTGCTAGTGTTTCTCATTTACAATGTGTAGCACGTTGCTATGGCTTCCAGTCTGCTCCTGGGGTGATTTGAGGTCTTGGTTTTGCTCTGCAGAGTCCATAATGGCCCAGACTGTCACCTGTCTCGTGCTGAGCCACTGCATCACATCACTAAAATATTCAGTATAATCGAATGTTTGATTTGAGCGTGTGTGGTGAAGAGTGGAGTATATTCGGCTCCTTACCCTCTAATTTGATTCTCTAGGGATATGTTGTCATGTCTTTTAGTTTATTGATATTTCACAGTTTGCACTTCATGAAACTGTTAAATGCTGAGGTTGATACTACATCCCTTTTTGGTTTTAGATTTTAAATCCTTTAAGTACTGCATGTGCCTAAAGGATACATTAAAAGGAATTTTAAATGGAGTCTGAATGAAGAAATTATTTTTGCTGACAGTTAAAAGCATTAAAACATTTCAATTCTCAATAAATCAAGATGAAACTTCAGAGCCCTACTTCTCAGCTTCGGTGTTCTTAGTGTACTTAACTATGTTAACTTAGCATTTGTAGGTTTCTTTGTTGTTGTTTTCTTGTTTTCAGTCAGGCTTTCTGTTTTTATGCTAGCGTAGGCCTTCTACACTAGAGTTAAGGTTGGAGTAGGATTGGTTACTTTACAATTAGGTTTTATTTAGGTTTACTTAGTTGATTTAATGATAAAATTTTAATAAAAATAATCTGGCTTCAATTCAAACTAAGAAATACTTTATTCCTATATCATTGGTAGTGACAGAATATCTTAAAACTGAAAGCAAAATTATTGTGTTTTTTTTTTCATAAGAAATTTTATGAAGTGAATTATTACCAGGAAAATCACTTGAAGCACTGGGATTTCCTAGTAAAAGCAACTGTGGCTTCCCATAAATATGGGGTCAGAACACAGTTAATACTGTTGTGTGGGTATTTCTTTATCTCATTGACACTACATACTTGCTTCATTAACATTTTTGATATACTGATACATGTGATTTTCCTACTGTGTGATAAGGTGTGAATTAAGAACAAATTATAAATGCTAATTAAGAAAGTGATTAAAGGAGGAAGGAATGTATTAGTATCTTTATTTTTTATTCCTCTGCATATGAGTGCAGGCTCTCAGAAATACACTGTTCAACCTTGTAGGGCATTTGATCTGGCTATAGATAGAAACTGGTCAGCCCTGTAGTTCTGGCTCTGACTTCTTCTGTGATTTTTATTTTTATTTTCCTACAGAATTGGAGTTTAAAGAATAATTTTAAACAAGAGGAGAGTTTCTTGTTTTTCATGTTCCAGACTGGGCAATTCAATGTAAGCAAATTGTCTCCCTGCTTCTCTCCAGTGTGTCAACAGATCTGGAATTTAATACGTAGAAACAGTAGGCATTGGATGTGGATTCAGCCTGCAACCTCCCCACCCCTAGAAATTTCATGTAAGGTCAGCATGACAAGATCACAAGCCCTTCTCCAGGGGCAGGGAAACCTGACAGGGAACATTGAGGCCACAAAGACAGACTGTTGGTTTAATTCTGTGGATAGCTAAACTCCCTCACTACTGCTGCTGGTGTGTTTTTGTTGGGTCCGTTTCAGAAAAGATGAACCATTTTCAGTAATGGGTGAATTTCAGCAGCATGGTTCTAGAGCATTCTCATTAAATGAGAAACAATGATGTCTTGGCTTCTGGTTATGTATACTAATGTTTTGCATAGATGTGTGTATTTAAGCAGTTAATCACCTTGAGCGTAATTCTTCCCCATCTGCACATCAGATGAATACTTTCTCAAGACTGTTCTTCGTTGAAAAAAGCATCAGTAAGAATGCTATCCCATAGCAATGTCAGGGATTTTTTCACCGAAATGCCCACTAGCTTGTAAGCATATATATAAAACTAGAAATTAGCACAGAAAATACAGTCAAGTTTCACAAAGTGCATATATATGTGTAGTGAAATACATGCTATTGTTTTGTCTTTTCCTTCTTCTGTATTCATTGTGAAAAGACAAAAGAGAGAATTTTGCTATAGCAGAGCCCTGATCTACAGTCTGCAAGGCTCGGGAAGGGAGATTTTCAGTAGGTGGTAGTGAGATAAAACTCTGAGCACAAAGAATACAGTCTAGCATACTCTTTTTAATCAATTCCCTGTAAATACACCTTGTAGTTGTATCTCAAAATCGGTGCTAATCGCTATAGGAAAATTTATAAGTGTTGCTAGGCAATAAATGTTTATATTTGTTTACTTAAATGACCTTATTGAAAGTGATTAGTGATAAGAAAAGATTAAGAAAGGACAGCCACACTGAAATCTGTACGGCACTGGTAACTTCGGAAGACGTACCTTAACTGGGGATTTCTGAGCATGCCTCTGGTTTGTATAACAGTGTTTGTAGTTTTTGACCAGTCTAGAATCAACTTACCTTCCACTGTTTTTCATTGGTTTGCTATTAATAAACATGATGAACACTGCTGTAATTATTCAGCACTAATGAAACCTATCAAACATCACATTTCCAGACTTGAGTTCTGCTGGAGGGCTCAGGATGGCATTGTAGCACCAGTCACAGGCAGCAAGATGAGAATTATTGCGTCCTTGCAAAAAGCCAGCTGGCAGTAGGAGAAAGAGCATGTTGACAGGATGCATGTTTGCCCAGAACATGCAGAGGACACAATGCCAGTGTTGATGTCAGCCCAATTAGAAGTGCTCTTAGCTTTGTTTTCTTGCCAGCATATTGCCACAGGTGAGTCTGGTGAGGAAAAATCCTGTTAGCCAGCATGAACCTGGCTACATCTTCATGAACAGTGCTGAGAAAGCTTGCTAGTTGTCTTACCAGCTGATGATATTTTAATGCTGTGGTTTTCCCAGTTCAGCCACAGCAGTTACCATCTGCTGGGAGCTCACAATGCAGTGGCTGTCTGCATAGTTGTAGCCTTCTTCCTGCAAAACCGTGCACCCTTACAAGAGCCCAATGAAGATATCAGATCACTAGGGAAAGGATAGAATATGTTTGCAGCAAGGCTTGGTAATACACTACAAGTGTATCTTGGATGCCTCTTATTTGGGATCTTAATATGGGCATTTTTCATTTTTCTGTCTTTTTGTTGCCACTGTGCTTAAGCATTATTAACATAGAAATATCTTTCTTTTTTGTTCTTCCATTTAATATCAGTCTGCTTTGTATCACATTAGTCATAGCTGAAGATAATTGGTAGTGTTTCAGATGAGCATAAGCAATGTGATGATTACCTCAGTATTTTCTTGATTTTTTATTTTCTGTTTGTTTGCTTGCTTGGAATGAAATTTGACTAATAGTTCAGTGGTTGGTAAGTGGGCAAAAAACAATGCAACTGTGTGAGTAATGAGGAAGAAGACACAGATAATTGTGAGAACGGGATTAGAGAGTTGGTCACTGAATGACAAAAACTGCACCAGTAGCCTATTTTTCTATTTTTGTTTTTCTATAACAATATTTTATGAAGGCAAAGATCGTTACTCAGTCTCCAGTATGAATGGTTAGTGTTCTTTATTTCTGTTCAGGTCACATATCCCAGCTGAAGAGTTAAACCTGTCACTATATCTCTGACGCAGATATGTGATAATGCTGTGGTTTAGATCATAGGAGTCTGGAATAAGTACTTTCAATGCTTTCTTGCCTTTAGCCACGAAGGGCTTCTGTTTTTCTTTAAGGTGTATTTCAGCAGATGAGGCAAATAATTAAATAGCATTAGCTCCTCTCCTGTTTCACTCCAGTTCACCAGTGTGAATGAAGCTGGTGAAATTGTTCTCAAAGGCACCAGCTTGTAGTATGATCTTCCCCAAACACCGAAGACGGATGGTATCTCTAAAGTCCTGTGATACAGCTATTAGGCCAGATCTTGCGGTGCTTATTAGAGCACTGTTTTCATTACTGCAGCAGACATCAACCCAGATGCTGGGATTTGGCTGCCTTTGAAAGGTTTTCTATAGGGCATGTCTGTGTATTTTATTTTGGTTTTGGAAATGATACAGGTAGCTCTTTCAGGCTTCCTAGTGTATCTGTGGTTCATAGGTGTTACAAACATGTGCAAGCTGCAGTATTGTTCCTTGCTCATTTAAAACTCCCCCCCCCCCCCCCCCCCGTATACCTGTGATAGGTGAGCTTTGTTCTGCTGGTCTGCAAAGAGTCTGCACAGGTCCTACCTGTGACTGAGAGAAAGATCAGGCTTTTACTGGAAGATAGGGTGTGCTTCATTAAAGGCGTGGGTGATTTATAAATCCCACAAACTTGAGGACAGCAACCATACACTGACAGTTTGGTCTCGCTTGGTCCTTGCCATTTGAGTGAAGCAGCACGAGTGCAGGAGGCTGAGCCCTGGCAGGAGGGTGCAGCCTTCCTGTGCTGAGCAGCAGGCAGTACTTGTGCTGTGGCCAAAGCTCTGCTGGTGAAGGTACACCTCAGTCTCTTGCTGAAGTGGGCCAGATCTGGGGATACGTCCCTGGGAGCAAATGCAGAATAATCACTTTTGCTTGCACATGTGAGACCAGAAAACTACAGCACGTTTTATACGTTTTAATGATTGATTTCTATTGCTTAAGCCTGCGAAAAGGTTGAAACTGGAGCTGCAATGCTAGGAACTACTTCTATTAAACTGTATGTCATCTCAGCTGGATTTTTATTTATATTTTCCTTTAATTTTACCCTCAGGGAAGCATAGCCATGTACTTAATCCCTGCTTCCTCCTCCGCAGTGCTCTCACTCATTTCTTGGACTTTTTTTTTTTTCTCCTGGCATTAAAACTTTATTTTTAAAATACGTAAAGCTGTAGGGTTTCTCATCAACAGAATCTAATGGAAGATCAAAAATATAATTAAATTACTTTAATTTCTTTGCCAGAAACAAATTATTTTTTCTTGTCTGTTTTGGGTGACTTTATCATGCCCTCAAGGAAACCATTTTCATCATATCTGTCAGTGTGAATCGTCCTTAAAAATGGAATAATCTTTTAAAAGTAATATGAAATTCAAGTAAACATTTGAAAAGAGGAAAGTGTAAAACAAATACAGAGAATTCGAAGTGAAGACTGTGTTTAGAACAAAAAAAAATCTTAAATATGGGGAAATAAAGCAACCTTAACTTTTCCAGAGCTTATCAGCACAGGAATAATTTAGTTAATTAGCTTCAACTGTTTAGCAAGTATAATATTTTTCTAATATTATATATTCTAATATTAGGAAACATTAGGATATGTGCAGTAATATTGGAAATAAGTTATTAAGAGTCACATATTTTAGACCTATAATTTATTTCTTTTGTGTGAAACACTTAAAGGCATAAACTATCTGTGTTGCACGTATTATGAGTTAGTATACCTTGCCTGTGACGGACTGAATCAAATTGAGAAAGTTTGGGATTTTTTTTCTCCAATAAAGAGCAAACAATAAGCGTAGTCTAGTTAGTTGAAACATTACAGATGGCAAAGTGTATTGGCGTTCTAGATTGTGATATAACAATGTCTGGATGAACTCCTGTAGTAGCTATGGGCATTATCACAATCCCCTTTCCTTGCTTGTTTCTATTCTGCATCTTTGTGGGATTTGTTTAATTTTTGTTTTTGATTTTCAGCTTTATTTTTGGCTTTTTGACTTTATTTTTTTTCTAATGTGTTTGTGTTTCCTTTGCATTTGTGTTGCATTAGAATTTTTCTGAACTGCTGTGTTTGGAAATTGAAAAAAATTCTACTTAGCAGAGAGAACTTGGTATACTGTTAAGTGTGATTGAGAGGGTCTCCTTGTCGGTCTGTGATCTAGATTTGCTTTGCCGCATGTGATGAGAAGTGAAAGCATATCTGCTCTGCAGGCTGGATCACTAGGCAGGAGATCTTTCTGCCCTACTGTCTGTATCTTGATGGTTAGAAGTATCATAGAAGCTAAGCATTATAGAATGGTTTAGTTGGGAATAGACTTCAAAGGTCATCTTGTTCCAGCCCCCCCTACTGTTGCAAGGGTTGCCAGCTGCTAGATCAGGCTGTCCAGAGCATCATCTAGCCTGGCCTCAGTGGGGCACCCACAGCTTCTCAGGGCAACCTGTTCCAGTGCCTCTAACCAAAATCTTCCCCTTTTAATTTAAAACCATTCCCCTTTTTCCCATTACTATCTTTGTAAAACAAAGCAAAACTATCTTTGTAAAAAGTCAATCTCCTTCCCTTTAAGTAAGGGAAGGCAACAAGGCAGTTTTCCCAAAACCTTCTCTTCTCCAGGTTGAACAAGTGTAGCTCCCTCAGCCGTTCCTCATAAGAGAGGTGCTCCAGCCCTCTGATCAGCTTTGTATCCCTCCTCAGGACCTGATCCAACACCTCCACATCTCTCTTGTGCTGAGCGCTTCAGACTAGGTGTCACAGAGTTAACTAGATCAATCTATGCCCATGACAGGGGGGCAGTAGCTCCCCCCCCCCGGCCCCACAAAATGGGAAGGAAAAGGGATAGGGAGATGGGAGCTGGGCTCAAGGAAGGAGAAAAAAAAGAACAACAAAATACCAGTGGCAACGATCTATGGAGGAAAGCTTATTTTACTAACTATGATATCAGAATGCAAGATAACACAATATAGTACAATCTAATTGAAATTGAGACTAATAAATAAAATAGGGGAGAGAAAGAGTTCCTGAGGCCAAGTCAAACCTGAAAAGCTTGATATGGCTAGGAAAGCACCCTCCAGCACTCACTGCAAAGCAGTAAGTGACTGCCCAACCAGGAAGGGCCAGATCCCATTACTTCTGTGATGTACAGGGACAGGTACCCGGAACTGAAGCATTAACACTTCAACTCCAAGTGCACCACATGATGTTATGATGTGGAATACTGGAAGCCAAAAATCACAAAATCATGACAGTAGGATGCTGTGTTCCAGATGGAACCTCACAAGAGTAGAATAGAGGGGGACAATCCCTTTCCTCTCCTTTTGGCCCACTCCTCTTTTGATGCTGCCGAGGATCCTGTTGGTTTTCTAGGCAGCAAGTGCACCCTACTGGCTCACATACGGCTTTTCGTCTGCCCCAAAACCTTCTCTGCAGTTCTGCTTTCTGTGAGTTCATCTCCAATTTTTTGTACATACTGAGGATTATCCTGACCCAAGTTCAACACCTTGCACTTGACCTTTTTGAACCTCATTTGGTTGACATGGGCCCACTTTTCAGACCTGTCAAGGTCCATCAGGATGGTGTCCCTTTCTATTGTGTGAACTGCATACTCAGTTTGATATCATCAGTAATTTGCTGAGGGTATGCTCAATCCCACTCTCTTTATTGATAAAGGTGTTGAAGAGCATTGAACCCAAGATAGACCTCTGGGGAACACCACTTGTGACCAGCCTCCCCCTGGGTGTAGACCTGTTGTTCGCAACCCTATAGCTGCAGCCACCCAACCAACTTCTTATCCACCCGATAGTCCAGCTTTCAGACCCACATTTCTTCCATTTAGAGATAAGGATGTGGTGCAGGACCATGTCAAAAGGTCTTGCACAAGTCCAGGCAGATTGCATCACTTAACTTTCCTTTTTCCACCAATGCCATCATTCCATCATAGAAAGACACCAGATTTGTCAGGCACAGTCAGCTCTACATGAAGCCATTCTGAATATCATGGATCACTTCTTTGTCTGCATGTGCCTTAAAATCTCTTCAAAAGAGGATCTGTTTCATGATCTTCCCATGCACAGAGGTAAGGATCGCCAGTCTGTAGTTTCTGGGTCTTTCCCTATTTCTTCATAATGGGAGTGATGTTTCCCTTTTCCCAAGTCACCAGGGATTTTTCCTGACAGCTTCAACTTTTCAAATATGATGGAGAGTGGCTTGTCAACCACATCAACCAGTTCCTTCAGTACGTTGGAATACATATCATCCGGCTCTGCAGACTTGTACGTATTTAGCCTTACGTGCTGAGATTGTGGTGATCTCAGAATTCCTCTGAATTTATGATGGGAGGGATGTCATTCCCACATCCCCACCAAGAGATTCATAGAAATGAGATGTGTGAAAAGCCCGACTGCCAGTGAAGGCTAAGGCAAAGAAGTCGTTGAATATCTCAGAATTCTCCATGCGAATTGAAGACAGTTCTCTCTTCTCATTTATCAGAGGGATCTATTCTCCTTCGTCTGTCTCTTACAACCAATGTATCTAAATAATCCCTTCTTACTATTTTTCACCTCCCTTGCAGAGTTCAGTTTCACCTGTGCCTTGGCTTTCCTGAAGTATGAGGTGCGTCTCATCATTCATATGTGTACAGGAGTGCAGTCACCTGAAAGTCGAGTCAGTAAAGTCACCTTTTTTTTTTTTCTTATCTCTGCATAGCATTGCCATCTTTGCCATGAAACTCCCTGAACCAATTTGGTTTGAAAGAGCGAACATGCTTTTTCAGCATGGGATTATAAAGTCAAGGTTGGATCTTGTTGCTTGATAGTTATATATTAATAAAGTATAGGTCCAAAGGGCTTGTGTTGCCTTGTCTTGAATTCCTTAATCTGGTGAAACTTTTCTTTGTTTCTGTTGCTTTTCTTCTGCAGGATGTACTACAGCTAAGCTGGGTGTTGCTCTGTTTGGTGGTTGTTTTTCCTTTTCCTGTTTCGGTGTTGTTGCTGAGAATGGTGCTGGTAGGTTGTTTACGTGTTCTGCCTGGTTATTTCATGGCAATATGCATTTTGTCAGCTCAGAAGAAAATGAAGTGAACTATGTCACTCCTTATTAGAAGTCACTGTATGTTGGTTTTAGGATCAGCTGCGTGTTACGGCTTTGTCTCTTTGTCTGGGTAGAAATGCAGACAGTGGTTGTGACTGTGAGTGAATCAGAGGTGTGAAATGTTCTTGCTTCTGACTGCAGCAGCTGGCTAATAGCAGCCAGTGGCTTAGCTGGTATCTCAATGTCGATCATAGGGAAGGTGTTTGCGAACAAAATTTGCTGCTAAGTCTAGTATAAATCTATCTCAGGCTAAGGTATGCAACTTCCTTCATTTTTTGTTAATACTTCTGGCATGTTATGTATGAAGCATGGAAAGTAAATGTGTTTAAAACAAGCTTTTAATTCATTCTTTTAAGTACATTTTAATGTTGTATTGTCCTTTGTGAGGATCGTGGCTATGACAGAAGTGAGTTGGGAAGCAGACACTTGCAGATCTGAGGAAGAGCTCAGGTTTTTGTTCGTAGACTGGCTCATTGAGCTGCTTTCTGCTCAAATGATGCAGAAATGTCTCAAAAAGAGTGTCTGGGAAGGGCAGATCTGTGCCACATATCACAATATAAGTGTGAACAGAACACTGGAACAGGCTGCTCAAAGAGGCTATGGGGTCTCCTTCTCTGAAGACATTCAAAACCCGCCTGGATGTGTTCCTGTGTGACATAATCTAGGTGTTCCTGCTTCAGCAGGAGGATTGGGCTAGGTGATCTTTTGAAGTCCCTTCCTATTCCTGACAGTCTGTGATTTGGTGAACTTGAAGGGAACCTGCTTCCACTGGGACAGTCGGATCTGTCACCTGTGAAAGTGTTGGAAAGCAGTTGCAGGGTTTCAGGAGAAAGTTCAAATGAGGTCACCTGAGCTGTTGCTAGGTTAACAGGGCTGTAGTAGGAATGCTTCCTGGATTCCTTTTTCCCATTTCTGTGAAGGAAACGGGTGTGTACTGTCCTTCCTGAACAAAAGACAAGAAAGGCTGTAGCATGTAAGACTCTGACTGCTCAGTGCCAAAAATAATATTCAGTGTTAGATGGAGGTAAAGTGAGCCTCACTGGTCAGCGTGTAACTGCATATTTTGGTGGTTCTGACTCCTGAATTACACCTGCAAGAGTAGCATTGTGCAAAGTCTGTAACTGCAGCACTGCAAGTAGAGAACGCTTAAGAAGTGACCAAGTAAAAATCACGTTCCCATTTCAGAGCTATGAATTGGTGTTAAGATGTCAGGTCCTGTTTGTTCAGTTTGAGAACTGAGAACCTTTATGTTACTGCTAAGGAATAACACTGACAGCACAATCCAAGCTTGTTCCCAGCTTTTTCATCAGCTTCAAAACTCAGTCATTTTTCATTTCTCCACTGACGCTTCAAGTCTCTTCAGTTTCAGCTGTTTCGAATTTCATGCTTACTGCTGTATTTCCTAGTTCGTTGTGAGGTGTGGAATTGACAAGTCCAGGTAAACCGTAATTAAACCAACCGGCTGTGCCAGGCTTGGGACACTTGCTGCTGCTGTTACTCCTGACCCTGTGGTAAACTGTCAGCAGTGCTGTGCTGGAGATTGTCCCCGACGTTTTAGGGAAGCATTAAAAACCAGAAACAAGCTTCACTTTGAATGATTTGTGCAAAGCTGTGTATAAGCTACTTACATTGATGCAGTTGGTGATATGAAGGGCAAGAGTTACGTAGTTTGTAAACTGATCTGAAGTCTGTCAGTGTTGCACTTGTTAAACTGAGTAATATTAATGACTTCATTGGCAAGAAACAGATTTATGCAAAACTGCCATGTCTCTCACCACCTGCTTACAAACAACTGTAGCTGGGCATAAAGAGATTTGAGCAAAGACAAACCAAGTTTCTTTTTTATTCTTCTCTGTAGACAAGTAAATAAATTAGGAGTTTGGTTCAGAATGGTATAGAAAGCCAAGGTAGTTTGCCAGACAGTAAAACCTTGAACTTCTTATCATCACCTCCATGACAGGAGAGTGGAAGCTGCAAGTTAGCAGTTGATGGCCTTAATGACTCATTGGGTGTGTGTAGGATAAAAAGGGAATGTTTAGAGAAAATGTCTCATAGAAAAAAAAAATGCTGTATGGTGGTAAGGATGGCAGTAGATCTCCCTGCTTATTTGTAGGGAAAGTTGTTTGTTATGCATGTAGGAGGTTAATTGAAGTATCAGCATCTTCATCGGTGTCCTAATGAAGAAGATGTAAGATTTTGAAATTTTTCTGAAATTTATTTTCTCTTGACCACAACTTTGCCCTTGTCTGATTGAACACTAAATCTTGCAGTCGTAGAGTACTTCTTTTGTGTTCTTCTTTTCTGGGTCTGTTTATGTTCTTTGCAGAATGAAAATGATGTATAGAATCATAATGTATGTTCTTCTTGCCACCCTAAAGACAGACAGATTAAAAAATTCAGTCATAAGTTTGAGTAATAATTTTTCAGTAAATATTTTATTGCCTTTTTCCATCTGTTGCACTGAAATCTGACTTAAATTAGGCAAAAAACAGTAGAAGTGACAGATATTAATATCAGAATAATTCATCTTAAACATATGCTTGGTATGAGGTCAGCTATTCAGAAGTTAACAGCGTAAAGCAGTTGCTTATCTACCACACTGCTTGCTAGTGAAGGAGACTTTGAGTCTGTGACAGATTTATCTTTCTGCAAATTATGTGGGTTGGTCGGTGCAAGCTGATGTTGCTTTTCTGTATGTAGCTCACAGCATGTGTGTCTTTGCTGGAGAATGAGCTCCCCTCGTGCTGCTTTCAAAGAGCTGTAGTCTCCCTGTGTTGGGTGGTAAGAAGTTGTATCGTTTGGGATTGAGCTTCTCATGGCCCTTTCTTATGAAGTACAATGAGCCAAATTTAATCCTACTCTCTAAGACAGAGAAAGAGACAATATTTCAACTAGAATAGTGCTGTGGAACCCAAACATTGCTGAATTAAAGATCATCCTAGCTCCACTCCTACTGCTCTAACTTGGAAGCATTCATTTACATAAATACAACTGTGTTTTGAATCAGGTCTGGACTGGACCCAGTTTTGATTCTCTATTCATAGAAATGTGCTTTGTACTTGACAGAAGAATGATTATTTTCATACCCTAATTGTGGAACTGATTCATACCTTGGGGCATGGAAAGCAAGCAGTACACGGATCATTAAAAAAATAATGCATTTTTAGAGAGGAAGAAGTAAAAAATAAAATGCAGCTCAATTGAAGAGTTTCGTGGTGAAGAAAAATGGCTTTTGCTGTAGGAACTTCTAGAAATTATCTGAGATTATGGCTGAAAGATATATTTTCTCATTAACACATACTTTAATTTGCTCGTGGAAAATTTTTAATTTTCTTCTTGCCTTTTTTTCTTAAGGAGAAGAATGAAAGCTCGTGCTCCTCCTCCACCAAACCAACCTTCTGCAGCCAGTAGAATTCACAGTGAGCCCAAGTCACCTGCAGAGACATCCGTAATTTCTGATCAGAGCCTTGTGAGCATGAAGGAGAATATGATAAATAGAATGGTGGATTTCACAGTCATTTTACCCAGTGGGGTGGAACAGAAGAGCACAGTACAAGGAAGGTAAGGCTTTGACTAGCTTCCTCCTTTTACAGCCCTCCATTCCCGGTAGAATAATTAATGACATCTGTGTCTCCTTTTTTAGGTTGACAAAGTTCCTCTGTCTTTCTTCTCCTTACATTTTAGGCATCTGCTGGACCAGAAAGTCCTGAAAGCCCATGTGTAAGGGACCCTTCTTATGAGAAAGGAAAGAACTAGCAGTTATTGTGTCACTGTGTTTCTTGTGAATGACCCTCAGCATACGTATGGGCCGCTGTCTTCTAACGCAGGGCTGCTGGGCTAGGCTTAGGCTGTGCTGGGTTATCTTCAAATACAGAGATACTGGTGCAGTACTGCTTGCAAACAGCATTTGCCAAGAAATGAGATCAGAAAATGAATGTTCCGTCAAATCGAGATCCTGTTTTCACAAATATATTACGTTTTCATAGCATCTGCTTGTTTTGGGGAAACATTTTCTGTATAAAAACATGTTGGATTTTCCATGGAAAGGGAAAGAGGTTCTCCTTGTCATTAGGTACTACCAAGGTCAGATACCAGAGTAGGAGGATGTATAGTTGCCTACTGATAAACCTGAGTCTGTGCTTATTTTACATCTATAAACTATGTGAGTTTATCTGCTTTCCTGTAAAACTTCATCTTGGTGTGATAATAGCTGTCTGTTCTATTTGTTGATTAGTGTATTCTGATGGCTGAGGAAGAAGTGTGCAGTGGCCAGTAGTTTCTGGTGCTTCGTTCTTTGTTCTGATTTCTTGCTGAAAATGGTGTTTGCTTAGCCACAGTTAGCTAGCAGTAACTTCTGTGACCCTAAAGCCAGAATGATATTGAAGGTCTGAAAAGAATGCAGTGCCCATCAGAGTTTTTTGAGTACACTTTTAGTGGTCAAAATTTTATGGCAGAGGATTGGATTTAATGAGAGAAAGAAATGAACAGGTCTAGAAACTAGGACAGGAAATGAAATTCACAGACCATGAGGTGACAAAATAAAAAACTAGTATTTCATTGGCAAATATAGCCATTTGGAGAGCTAATAAGAGGGAAATCATAGAATGTTTTGGGTTGGAAAGGACCTTTAATCTTTCTGCAGCATTTTGTATGGAGAGATATAAATGCTATATGAGTAGAAAAAGTTTTGTTTTTCCCTCAGGAAAAAAAAAAAAAGCAACAAAGACCAACCACTTCAAGATCATTACAAGAGCAGTGTTTCAGTGGGACCTTTTGAATAACATGCAAGTTAGAGGAGCAAAGAACAAAGGGAAGATCCCTGTACAATAAACAGTCTGTCTCAGGTGCTTCTTCTCACCTTCATTTCTCCTCCCTTGTGTTGAAGTCGAGTATTTTCATTATTGCCATTTTTAGTTTGTGTACTGAAACTTTGAGATGAGTGTTAAAATTAAACCTTAGACGTTTCATTAGGGCTGTTCCTCTGGTCTGTGTGAAGCTCTCAAGGCAATGAAAATGTCGTCTTCCTTGTTCTGTAGAATTGCTTGCTTTCCCCCCATGGACTGCATGTTGAGTCACCAGCACAGGTAGCAGTGAAACCACTGCTGACACTCCTCTGCTGACCTGAGTGTCATAGATGCCTTACATGGGCAGTGGGTCTTCTCCCACATCATGGCCATGAGCGCTGGGACTGGATGCTGCTGGCACGTGCCAGTCATGGGCAATTAGCTGTCAGAAGGGTAAGAGTTTGGAAGCCAAGGATTGGGTGCCTTACCCAAACAATTGATGAAATAGGAAGTAAGCACTGCCTAATGACCCCTGTAAGACAGTGTCCTCATGGGTGCTGCTATTCTTCCTCACCAGCAGATGATAAAATTTTCCACGTTAGCAGTGGTTACAGTTTACAGGATTTGGAATGCAAGCTTAAAATAAATTCCAAAAGCATTTGAAATTTTTAAAGGTTGGACTGACCTAAGTCTCCAGGTTTTGGTGAGAGTGCAGGTATTCTCATCTTTTTGTATGGCCTTGATATTGTTAACTGGGTGAAGTACAGAGATCATCAAAGGTAAACATTTAGTGAGAAGACAACAGACTAAAAAAAGCTTAGTTTAGTTTGGAACAAGTATGGGAGCTACTTCGGTTTGTACATTATTTTCCTCTTTTGCTCTTTTTAAGTATAGTGATACCATAGAAAGACATTTCAGAAAATTCTGCTATTGCTTATACTGTTGTAAATATTTAGTATTGTCATGGCCAACACTGGAACTGAATTCTTTAAAATTTGGTTTTGAATACTCTGGGAAAACAGCTTTTCTTTCATAGAAAAATTTGCAAATTCTTGCATCATAATAAAAAATGTTTGGATAATTTCAAGAATTTTCACAGAGCAATGAAGTACACTAGAGGATGTTAAAAAAAAATGTAACTGCTGTAGTCAATTAGTATCACTTAAAGTTATTATAAATGAACCAAATTAAGAGTTAAAATTATCTCTTTCAAATTGCTCATTGTATGTAAGCAAAGGGAGTATGTTGTCAATTTTACTTTGTTCTCTTTGTAGAAAGTTCTGCTAAATCTCAGCAGGAGGACAGAAAATTATCATTAAATTTCCTTGGAAGATAGTTCAAGAAAAAGAGAAAATGTGTGTTATTTAAAGATGCTTTATTAGAATCTGGAAATTTGAAGTAGCTTTATTTATAAAAATTAACAGCAGCTGACAGTCTCTCTCTTTTTTTTGCTGTCTTATAACAATTTATTTCAGCTTTTGGAAATGCATAGCACAGCGTAAGGGCGTTGAGTCCTTGAGGAGTGTGTGTAGCATTCAAATGGTATTTAAAAAAAAAAAAACTTTAAAAAAAAAAAAAAACTGATCCCTGTGAATTCTGTTGTAAAACGTGTAGAAGTTTTCATGCAGAACTGTTAGCCTTTCTATCTACCTGCGTATCCCCACACAATTACAAAATATCATCCATAACTAACCAGTATTTATGTTGTTCTATGAGGCCTGCATGAAGTCCTGAAAGGATAGATGGTGTTGCAGCAGATCCACACCAACTGTTAGCGGATCTGACAGAGGGAATGACTAAACATTTAGAGCATGATTGAAAAAGCTCACAAGAATTACCAGAAACCTTTCCTATTTGTAATTCTCACAAATTATGGGTAACCTGCAAATAGAGGGATCATGCATCTGTCTGCATTCATGCCAAGTGACACTGAAGAGGGCTTCCTGGTTAATGCAGATACAGACCTCTAGTGTCAGCAGCCTGATAAATCAGTAGTCCCATTCAGTAAATAATGGAGGACAGGTTGGTCTGCATGCGTTACTTGCAACAAAAAGCTGATATAGTCACAGAATATTTTCATATAATTTGCAGTGAGAGACTTAAGTGATAATAATTGTTGGCTTTAGCTCAATATGGAGAATGATGAAAGACTGAAGATGTGAAAGGCTTGACAAACCCAGTCTTCTGCCTCTTCTTGCTCTTCCTGATGAATATCCAGTATGGAAAATGAGAGCCAAACACTCCTCAGCAAAATAACAAAAGGAAAGCATTTATTAATATCTGTTTATCATGCTTTCCTGACTTACGATATAGTTTGCCTTCTTAGTTTACACATTTCTGGTTGTGTTGAAAAACAACTAGCCCTTACATGAGATGCCTGATCTGATTTGGAGCATGAGAAAATAGTAGTGACTGTTCTCTGATTTTTGGCTGCACATCATTAAAGCCTCAGACTTCAGCTCACGTTCTCTACACTACCATTTTTCTTTTACAGTCCATCATTGTAGATTCCTAATATGTGTTTGAAATTAACCTAAATAAAGAAAATTTTTTCCTCCAATTAGACTCTGTGAACGTCTGTAGCATGAAAGTAGAAGGGAGCAGGAGAGTCAATGTCATTCTGCAGAGTACAACTTTCTTATCATTTCCTAGATGTACAACATAGTATTTTTAAATAGAATATTCTGTGTGATCCCAGAGAGATTAGGCCAAGCCACATCCAAAAGAACTTGCTCTTTTTTCAGCCTCTGAAATTCTAGATGTCTTTGCTGCATCTTACTGGTAAACAGCTGTACACAAATGGTCCAATGTGGTCTTACTGAGTCAGGCTTCGGCCTGATAAGTATCTCTGACACAACAGTTAATCTTTACTTTCCAGACTTGATTTCAAATGTCAAACAGCTTAGTAGTACGACATCAGGATGAAGTTGAAATATTGTCCTTTGCTAAAAATAGTTGTTTGAACCATCTTGTCTGAATCATAAATTGGGTTCATTTTCCATTTTTACTTCTGTGCTCTTCTATTTGCTTATCAGTGATGAATGTTTAGCATCTGTCACATAGCATTTGGTCTCCACCCTAACTTCAGTTAAGTCTTGCTAAAAGGAGAAAGTGGTAAGTTTCTTAGCTGAACATTTGGGAATACAGAGGCATTTAATTTGTTTCAGCTTTAGAATTAGTCTTTTATGGTCCAACTTGCCTGGATTTCAAATTGTATTCTACCCTATCTCACAGTGAGGTTCAAGTACTGATACGTCTTGAAAAAGATTGAAGCAGGGAAAGGAGTGATGCTTTGCATCTTCCAAGAGCTGTATTCAGCTCAGGAGAAGTTATTTTAGAAAAAAGTCTAGGTTTTTAGTAGGTGATTCAGTACAATTTTTTTGGCTGTGCTTAATAGCTCTCTTCTGTATGTGCTACACGTACCGAGAAATAAACTTCCATTTTAAGTCAGTCTGAACAGTATTTTATTTGCTAAGAAAAATTTGTAGAGTTGGTGAAACTGAAGTCTGATAAAAGAGTAACCTTATTTCAAGGACTCCCAACTCTTAAATCTCTGGAAATATACGAATTTTAAATTTTGTTTGTTGAAAACCTCATGTAGTTTTTTATCCTTTTGAAGTTTTGTTCAAATGTTTTTCCCAAATTTACATTTTGGGAAAAGCATACTATGCACTTTGATACTCTTTCAAAAGCTTCAGAGATAGTGTTTAATTTCTACTCTTAAAAACAGTTGCATATTCTGAGCAGTATGAAACAGGATGGGATGCTTCAGACTTCATTAAATGTTCATTAACCTTCATTAACCTGCTCTGTAATCAACAATCAGGTGAAATCTCATGTTTAGATGGATTTTAAAATTGTTCATTATCTGGATGAATTTCTTCAACTCATGTGTTAGTCTGCAACTTATTTTCTGTAATGGCTGGTGAGGTTTCTAACCTTGAAATTGAGACACTATTACTATGTAACGTATTTCACAATTTTGCTGGAAAGTACTGAATTATAAACTGCTCTTTTGATGGAATATAGATTTGTATTTAAAAAAAAAAAAAGTGTTATTTGAGGGCAGGTTTCTTCGTGTGTTTTTTTTAGTGTTTAGAGTGATAAAAAAGACTTGAATGAATTATCACAATATGCACTACAGCAATACATTACCATTTCACTTTAAATAAAAATGCGTAGCAAATAGAACTGCTTGTGTTGTGGTTCTGCCAGGTTATTTTTTTTTTCTCTGAAACAATAGTAATAGGGCTGAGGGGAAAAAAAGCATGCAAATTTCACTTTAAAAGAAATGATTCTGTAAACAGACAAGCTGAGATCTTTATCAGACAGACTGACACTTTTAAAAAGGCTTACTACTGCACAGCATAATGAATGTTTATTTAAATATCAGAGTGTGTAGGATTTTCCTATAGCCTGGACTTAATATACATAAGTGTTTCTTTGGCTTGTTACATTTGAAGTAATAGTCATTGCAAAATAGAGGCATCTGCAGTTTGAGGATATCTCCAGAGTAAGGCATCTGAAAATGTCATGAAGTGACCTGGATACACATTTCTGTTTAGATACTCTTTATGTTAGCAGTTACCACAGTGATGTTTTTTTCTGATGCCTCCTGTATGTGTTAATGTTTTCCTCATTCAGTCTTCATCTGCTCACTCAGTTTCATTCTCTTCAGATGTGATCGTGTATTTCAAATGTTCAACGCATGTCACTTTCTCAGTTCACATTGCATAACTCAGTTAAACTTGAAATAGATAACTGTAAAGAAGGTCCTTGAACTATTTGTTATCTCTTACACAAGAGCCAGCGTTTATGTATGTTTTAGTCTGTTGCCTGTTAACAGGAGATTAGACTCGTTTTCCATTTTCATTGCATTTCTCTGTCATTAGCCATCCAGCATTCTTCAGTGACTTCTTGACCAGTTGCTGGCCAACAAGCATATACCTAGAAAGAAGGTGGGCATTCCCCAAGAGTAGTCTCCAGATACCAGCAGCTTGCAACTGAGGACAATTCTTGGGCTACAAATGCTAGTTAATAATCTGTGAAGGATCCTTTTCTTTTTCTTAGATTTTCTCTGCGTTTTGAATCTTTATACACTTTTCCAGTATGCACACTAGAAGTGTCAGTTCCTTTGGGAAATATGCTGTCTAAATGTTTAATTTTCAATAGAATAAAAATACTTTTTGTGTATTAGGGTCTTCAAGTAGTAAGGCCAGTAACTTTTTTGACTTTGGTTGTTTTGTTGATTGCAGATACAGTTTTATGAAATCAAAATTTTTCATAAACATTAGCAGTTTTAATAAACATGTTTTATCTGATCCTGGGTGGTATTTACTGGGAATGTTTAGTACATTGGTAGAGAAGAGCTTGCTGAGGTATGGAGAGACATAGCTTATTTCCATGGTATCAGACAGTATCAAGCTGCCTTACTCCTTGATTTATTACCTCTGCTTTGTGTCTTGGAGTAAGAGACAGGGATGACAGATTTCTTAAACCTGTGGTGTGGGAATCACATCTGTAATGAGAGGTCTTGATAAAGCAAATAATTGAAAACAGATATTTGTAGACTGGATTAATATTCTCACCAAAATAAATAAAGATGGGATGTTTTGTGCTTGAAAATATTACTGGTGTCAAACTGGGGAGGACAGTAGAAATTTCAGAATAATCTTTAAGCTGAAAAAATCCTGTCTATCTCTTGTTCCAGATTTGTGTTCCATTTTGATTTTCACTAAAATGATGGAGGTTACTGTACCTTGAATGAGTCATTTATTTGTATCTTGTCTTCACTTTTAAGAGCAAAGTTTGAGCTGGAGAATTTAATATATGCATTAGCAGAAAAGATGCACTTTGTCCACTTTAGGCTTATGTTTGTTAGTGTTATTATCAGCACTGTGGTCTGCCTCTAATATACTTAATTCCAGATGTTTTCATGTGATCTATGTAGCTTTTAAGAGCATCAGCACTGTTTCCTGCTTGTGACACATCCCCAGCTTGCACTGTATTTTTTTCTCTGATATTAAAACAGGAGTGAATTTTTTTGCAGATGTTTTTCTCTGTGCTAAGAGTGAATGTCTTCTTCCCTACAGTAAAGCTGTGATGGATCTTTTGGTTGATCTGTGCAGCCGGCATCACTTGAATCCATCCCAGTACAGTCTTGAATTGAAGTCTTTGGAAACTCAACAACCTTTGAGTTACAAACCAAACACTTTAATAGGAGCACTGGACGTACAGACAGTACTCCTGAAAGAGAAGGTTCCTGAAGAGAAGATAAAGAGACCTCTACCAAGGGGTCCTGAGGTCAGTACTGTGTAGCCCTAAAACAGTGACATAAAACATAATTTTGTTCTTATCACTTCAAGCAGTTTTTCCAGTCTTTGCATCTTTGGACCAGGTGGTGGAGGCTTGAGATTGACTATAACCTGCTGTACTAGTTTAGCTGATTTGCACATGGACTGGCTGCTGCCAGTCTGGACTGCAGCATTTACACAGAATTTTACGTTGCATGTGGTTGTTTAGATGGAAATTTGTTCTTTTGAAGGGTTTTGATCAAAGACCTAAATGAGAAAATCGACAGTGGTTGATAAAATGAGGTTTATGGGGTTGTGTATAAGTAAGTAGGGCTTTGGTAGTATTTTAATTGCAGTCTATATTAAAGATAAGGGAGAAGACTGATCATTAATAAACGCATTTCGAATATTGTGAGGATTCACAAGTAGCTATCTTCCAAATGTTAGTTCGCTGAAATTTTTATGGTGTTTTTTATAAATAGTGGCACAAAATTGATGGCTGCCTCTAATTCCTTTTCCTTATTTGCTCGCTTTCCTGACTGTCTCCTTAGAGACAAAAACATTCCAAGAATTTTTCTTTCATTAATAGTATTTTTCTGCAAGAAGTGCGCATCTGGGGTAAGGTTGCCAAAGAGAGATGAAGTCAATATGGAGGTCCCTAATGCCATTCTCATTGTAAGAGAGCATGGCCATTATAAAGTGAGGACTGAGCATTTGTACTTCTTTCTGCAGAAATCTGTGAGGCTGGTGGTAAATTACCTGAAGACACAGAAGGCAGTGGTTCGAGTCAGCCCGGATGTGCCTCTTCATAACATCATCCCAGCTATTTGTGAGAAGTGTGAAGTCAGTCAGGAGCACATTGTTCTTCTGCGAGACAGCATCACTGGGGAGGAGCTGGAGCTTACCAAATCCTTGGAGGAGCTGGGAATAAGCGAGCTGTATGCCTGGGACCGAAAAAGAGGTGAGCTACAACTGAAAGCAGTTCCTACCGGGTTAGATTAGGTGCCAACAGTTAGAAAGGCAACTGAAGAGCATTTTGGGGGGCTCAATCCAGAGAGTAGCAGCCAGGTCAGTGGTGTGCCCAGCCATCCCCAGCTGCTCTGGAGCCAATGCCAAGCTGTGCTGGCCCTAGCAGAGCACGCATTGGCCTAGGGCAGGGTAAAAGGAGGAGCTTTGTACCTCTCAGAGCTGCTGTTGGTACCAGTGCACGTCACCCAGAGGCCCGTCACTGACTTGTGCTGTGGGTCAAAGAGAAGGAAAGAGGAGACGTGCTGCCGTCATGGCAGCTGCGAAAGCTGAGAGGCAGAGACGACAGAGAAGGGTTTGTGGTGAACTAACTGTGAATGGATGCGGAGGTGGTTCCTCCAAGGAGCAAAGCTACTGATGATTTTGTGAAAAGCAGCTAAGAGGTATTAGTATTTAAAGTTTTATTTTCTTTCTTTTTTCTCCCTCCATTTCTGTTCTTGTAGACAGTATTGTAGTGGCAGCTGGAGCTTGAATTTCATCAGCCTTATTGTGTATTCAAAAAGCAGAAGTATGCTATGTGCTTTAAAGTATACGTTCTTTAAAAATACATATTGACAACTGCTGCTTCCTTTGAGATCAGAAAGTGATATTCATTAGCGCTGTCTCCTGCAGTTTGTCTCAATCAGTATCATTTCCAACACAGTGGCTGTCCTTACTTATTGTTTAGATAACGTCTTGTATGCATTGAGCAGCAGGCTTATTTTTTATTTATACAGTTATTTATTTATGTTGATGTTCTGTCTCTCCTTTCAAACTCCTTTAGTAAGTGACAGTTCTGCCTCGTTAAGAGCCAAATTTCAATGAATTTAGACTCTTAAGTAAACTAAATGTCTCCTTTTTCTTTGGATTGTCGGGATGCTCAAAAAGTGGCTGACAATGTGTCATAACTGAATTGTGTGTTTTTCTTTTTTCTTTAAAGACATGTTTACTGTAATTAAACTAAGCATTTTGGAGCAGCATATTGAAAATGCATAATATTCAACAAGAAATGCTCATCATACTACAGAAACAACATACAGAATAAGTTCCGTAGGCCTTAGTAAAACTCCTTTTTGTTTTTGTTTTTTTTTTTTAAATGAAGGTGGTCGTGTATTGGTGCTGTGTGGATCCTCAAGTCAAGGTTTAAAGAATGTGGTTACTCTGTATATTAAAAAACAATACTTCAGTCCTGAGATTACAGCAGAAAATCTGTAACATTTGATAGTGTACTGCTCTCAGCATCAGAAAAAAAAAAAAAATTATATATATATATATTCTTTTAACCTTTAAGCATGCCATTTCTCATCTTAGAATGATAGAACGGTGTAAAGGTTTGGGCTGGAAGGGACCTTAAAGCCCACCCAGTCACAGTCCCATGCCGTGGGCAGGGCTGCTACCCACCAGCTCAGCTGCCCAGGGCCCCTTCCAACCTAGCCTTGAGTGCTTCCAGGGATGGGGCACCACAGCTTCTATGGGCAGCCGTGCCAGTGCATTATGACAGTATTCTGTCGATCTTGCCTTCTTTGCCTTGCTCTTAGTCTGCACTGTGATGCTTTGTGAGAATAATGTTAAATACATATGCAAATTACTAAAGGTTCCCCTTTGTTCAAGCAGTTACCTCCCTTCTGTATTTTCACTCCCATGGAATAATCCCATTGCTCTACATAATAGTTGTTTTGTGGATTGTGCATGGAATAGGATGTCCAGGCTCATTAACTACGAGAAGGATTGGCAGATTTTTAAAGTACATTCTCGCTAGCTGTTTTTGTAAGAGCAGGTTCTAGAGAAACAAAATATTCATCTTCCTCTTCCTCCCTGAAATAAAATGCTGAAGGCAAAGTGTATTTAAAAGGCAAGCTCTGCTGCCACCTGCTAGCATACTTTGGTGTAGCAGCTGAAGCTGTCATGAGTGAATACAGAAGGAGCAAACTTTTTCTCAGCTAAGCAGCTTCTGGTAGGAACTCTGCATGCCTAGTACCAGGTAAGGTTTTGTTTCTACAGTCCTAGGAACACAAGTATTAGGAGTAGTGAATGAATACTGTGGCTTACTGAGCAATATTAAAACTTTAATATGTCTTCTCTTGTCCTTTCATTGCCTGCCTTTTCCAGTTCCTCCATCAAAAACTCAGTCTGAACCTTCTTTGAACTACAGAGGTACTGTACAGTGCTGCTGAGAGGAAATCTGCTTTTCCCTTGCTGTCGTTTAATGTGGTTCTGGGAGATGGGTTTTTTAACATTGTAGTGTAAAATGCTGGTGTGAAACAAGCTGTTGTCGTGATCTGTGTTGTCTTTTGGACCATGTTGTTTCCAGGGCCATGCTTTTTGTCAGAACAAACACACTTGTGTGCATAATTCTTCAGTAATTGCCACTAAATGCCAACAATTAACAAATCCTGTCAGTTAACTATTGTGTGGTGCAGTATGCTTCAAGTGTTTTAGATTCCAACTTTTTACAGAAGCAGAGGCAGAGTTCTGTGAGATCTTTCACTAGCTGTAATTTATTTGTAATGAAGCATTTTAATATCAAACTGAAATGTGTGCATACACATTGCATAACTGGGTAGATGCTGACTTCTGAATTGCAACAATAGACATGATTTCATTAGATTACATTTGTGCTTCTGCTTCTTGCTAACAGAAAAATGTATGTTCAGTATATCCTTTTCCCCTACTGAGTCTTTATATAACATTGTTAATTATCCTCTAGAAAGGTGTGCTTGACTTGTTACATCATTGTGTTACCAGTAAACACAATGCAATGAAAATAAAGCAGTGGATAACTTCTATAAACTTTCAGGATTGAAGTCCATCTCCAGCAGACATTGACAGCCGTGGAGAAGATATCACTAATGGCCTGCTGGCTCTTGGCTTCACTGAAGCCAGTGATTTTCCTGCTAACTCCTATGTCATGTGCGCTGTGGCTTAGTCTTACACAGAGCATCACACTAGAGTGTGTAGCTATTTCTAAATTTCTATTTATTTAAGAAATATTATCCAGATTCCTTGTTGTTTTGAGATGATATGCGGGGTTAGAATCCCAGTTTGCATTTCCATCAAACTGTTGATGATCAGCAGTTACTGACATGGCTTATGCTAGCCTTTAGTCATTACTGCTTGTTTTTGAATAGATGAGCAAGGGAATCATGATCCATATCCAATTGTAGCCCAGCCCTGAGCAAAAAAAAAAGAAAAAAGGAGTTTCTGGTGAATAAGCTTTGACATTATTTGAAGACGGTAATAATTTTTGTCTTTTTATTTCTTAGTTTGTTTGCTGGGGAGTTGCAGCCTTTCTTAAGGATAGTTTCTTCCTGCATTCCTAGTGGTTCACTACCTTCACTCTTCCGCCTTGCTTTGGACTACTGTATGTGCTTAACACCTTCTAACAGCTGAAATTACTGATGTGCAAAGTGATCCTTCATGAAAATCATGTGCTATGTGTGAAAAGCAAGTCAATTCACAGGAATTCTGGGATGAGGGTTTCTTGTGAAGTAGACCTTTAATTTTTGGCAAGAAACAAGCCATTTTGTACACTTACTAATTGTTGTTAAATAAGTATTTTCAAGAGAATGTAACTTTTTTTTTTTTTCAAACTCTTTGTGCTAGTGATGTTCTTGAAAGCAGAGGGAAATCTCTAGTGGTAGGCAGTAGCCATTAAAAATACAGTAGTGTTTTACAGTCTGTATATTGAATGTCAAACTAACGGTTGTTCTCTGTAATGTGTGACCTTATCACATTGCTTATCCAACTCAACTAGTGTTGGGAAAGTTGAAGGGAGACAGAGTGATCACAGAGTCCTGAGAGTCACTAAATTGTGATTGAAAACTTACCAAAATTTATGACATTATTCCAATTCCCTTCTCTAGATTTTGGAACAAACTCAGAGCAAAGGATTGTCTGATGAAAAATAAAGTGCAGGATCTGGCATTTACTCAGATAATGCAGTTCATAAAATCTCTAACTCATAAAAGTACAGCATTAACCCTGGATGTGTTAAAATACTGATAATTGTTTCAGAAATGTAAAAATATTCTATTATAATTATTTCAGAGCCAAGTCGAAGTGTTTCACTAAGCAATGATGCAATAGAGAAAGAAAAGAAAGGATTTCTGGGATTTTTCAAAGCTAACAGAAGCAACAGCAAGGTAAGTGTTCATCAATTTATTGCTTTGCTAAAGAAAATCCATTTCTTTACATGTATATTTTGCCTGTGAGTACTAGGGTTTGTTTGTCATTGTTGATTTTGATTAATGTTGATTCTTTTTATTTTTCCAAGGAGTCATTTTTCAGAAGATGTGTTAACTGTGGTTAATCAATACAGATGGAGATTTGAGCTTGTTACCTTTTAGTCCACTTAGTAGTGCATAGATTGAAGGGGAAAAAAATAAACATTTATGAAGGGAGTGATGTAATATAGAACACATTAGATGTTTCTAACTCTTCTGTGCATGTGTGACACTGTCTTAAAGCATGTATATCCACAATAAGGTATGTGCAGACTTACAGATGGTAATAATGCAACAGCAAGACTGATGACTCAAAAATAACTTGCTGTACTAAAAGGAATAATATACACTCAAGGATCAGTGTCTGCTACAGTGCATGTCAGGCATTTTTAAACTTTCAGAAGGGAAAGTGGATGTAAAAAACTTCCTTAAACTAAGCTCAAGATACTGTTACAGTTGCTAAATCTAGATAACTTTAAACAGTTATAGAAGACGCAACAGTATCCTTGTAAGGGGAAAACTGGAAAGTAGTGTTTATGCATTCTATGTATTTTAGAGATTTAGAATTTCTTGATGTTTTATGAAAAACATGCGCTCCTCATTACAGAAATTAAATACAGAAAATTGTCTCACTCGAGCATATGCAGAGAACATATTTTCTTTTGTCTGAGTTAAAGACCCAAGGCTTTTGCAGTGGAATTGGATGACCTGGTCTAAGTAACATTTGCTTTGTTGATTGACTGATATTACAGTTCCAATCTTGTTTCTAAAACTGTGTAAGCTTTCCAGAATCTTTCAGTTCTCACCATTTTTCATTATGATCAAATTTGGAGTTATTTTGCCAGGCAGTGGCTTCCAATATCAACACTGGGAATTACCATATTGAAATATCTGATCTGACATGGATCCTGAGCTATTCTTAATGTTGTTTAAAGTACGCAGCAGAGCTATATCTTATGGGAAACTAAGTTTTGGTGTTTTTATCCTGTATAAGCAAGTATTTCCCATTTAGTATGGGAACAAAAGCACAACTTAAGCAATAATGCTGCATCTGCTTGGAAGAATCTAATTCACAAGCAAGCTCAGCATGAACTCCAAGGGCATACCATGGCACTGCAGTTCCTCTGGAGGAACTGAACATAGCATGTTTACTGCATGGTAGTTGGTCACAGAATGACCCGGATTGGAAGGGACCTCAAGGATCATGAATCTCCATCTGTTTCCATGTTACTGAACTTCAGTATGAAATGTGTGCTCTCGGAGTTGTAATTCCAGAAGCAGATCAGATTTAGCTTGTAAAATAATTGCACTTGCAACATTGGAAAACGTTGCTGTGAAACGTGGCAGTGCTCTGGTTACTGCAGTGGGTTTCTCACAGCTAAGATTACAAGTTTATTATGCTTCTATACCGCACCTCTCTTCCAACTCTCTTTTTCATACCTGTTAAAAAATAAGAGGTCATAGCCTGAGGCTTTTAAAACATATATTTTAATAGATGTTAAAAATATTGAAAGTCTATTAATAATCTGCAAGTAATTTTTGTTCTGAGAGATGGTGGGAAGTGCAGAAACAAATATGAAGAAAAAGTTTCAGAATCTGAGATGAAGCTTTAAGTCTTGCTGCTAGTTCTGACAAGTTAATTGATTTTTCCTAATGGTTTCCCTATTGGACTCTTGTTTTCAATATAAGAGTAGAAGAAGAGAGATTTCTCTACCATTTTGTTTAGAGCTGCAAGGAGATCATTGTTACATTTTTAGTATGTTCTCTAGTAGTTTGAACCCAAACAGATGGGAGAATTACTGAAAACTGAAGAATAGCGTATCATACAAAGGAAAAAAGATGTTAAGTGGCCATGATAGATGTGACTCAGTGTTATGGCAGATTTACAGCTGAAACTGCTGAAGATACTTAGTTGGCGGAATTGGGGCAAATCATTAACTTCTTTTAAGACAAACTTAATAGGTTTTCGAAGGGATTGTATAATTAGATGTCCTGTGGTTACAGGACATGTGAAGGCCCAGAATGTCTTTTCCAAAGTTGCTTTCACTGTTTCTCAGTTAAAATTTCAGTCCTTTGCAAGACTTTGGTTGGTTCTGCTTATTTATTTTTTCTTTGTTTGCATTATCATTTGCATGCACACACACAAATATAGGATCACTGCATGCGGTCATATGTAGTTTCTATTTTAGAACTAGCTGATAGCAAGAATTGTCTGAAGTCTTGAACTGGACGTGCTGTGGGGTTTCAGTCATTTACGGGTAAGATGACTTTGTTTGCAAGGGAAGAAGAGGATATTAGCCTGTCTTGCAAAATGTCCTGGATCAGGTGTCACTCCACTCTGCAGGCCCACGCTCAGATTTCCGTGCCCACATACTCTTGCTTTCTCAGCTCATTGAAGGCAGTAATTATGGGATGACAATGCACTAGATACAGCTTTTTTTCTTCTGTGTTTATTTTTTTTCCAACTATATGTAAAATACCATCACAAAGAATGGAAACAGATCTTTTCTCATGGTTGATACAAATTGGTTGAAAATATCTTGTGGGTTAACTTTTGGCTTGCAGGCTTAGTGCCAGATCAGGTATCACCTTCTTCAGTCCATTCTAATTTTATTCTGGATCAGTTACCCTCTGTTCTCTTGCAGCTGACATAAAGACATAAAGGTGGCAGAATTCCATGCCTTTGATATGAAATATAGTCACGTGCCTGAGGCTACATCCACATCAAATAGGCACTGCTAAACAATCCAGTAGTCCAGAGGTTTTGTGCAGATGATCGTGGGATCTTGAAAGGATATCTGATAGGATGCAAAAGCAGTCTTGTTTTTGACGTGTGTAGAGGAAGAAGCTCTCTGCTTGCTCCTCTATTTGTCTGTGTAGGTATAGTGGAGACTGGCAACATGGCTGCTGTTACTGCAGGGCCTGCTTGCTACCTGTTTTCCTTTTCCTTGCCTTAGCGTTGTTCTGTTTTCATAATATTAAGAACAAAATTCTTTATATTCCTGCTAATGAATTTCTGAAGAGCTTCCCTACCTCAGAGAAATTTTGCAGACTCCTTCAGTATTTATCAGCAATCAGTCTAGCGCTACAGGGGCAGTTCGTCCTCATTCTGCGATCAGGCTTGGTGCTTTGCTCTGGCATGTTTTTGCTTTTTCTTTCTGTTGCTACTGCTCTGTAGGATACTTGTTTGTGTTACAGACAGAAGAACACTTGAGGATGAACAGAGATTATGGTGAGGAGGATGTTTTTAGTTCTACATCTACAAGTGAAGGAAGCTTGGATGTAAGTACTAACGTGGCTTGTAGATGCTACTGCTTTCCTGTTAGATCCAGCGGTTTGATAACCAGAACCTGCTGCTGTTCCCTGTGCTTAGCGACGTAGAAGTAGATGCAACCTACTTCCTCCTAGCTTAGTTATCTCAGGCCACAATTCACGTTTTCAAATACAGTGCATTTTCTTCAATTAGACTCTAGCTACCTAAACTATAAATCAGGTTTCTTTCAAAGTAATATTCTTAGCAGTTGTGAACAAAAAGTGGTTTAACCAAGAATGTGCCTGCAATATGGTGAGAATGCTGCCTTATGCAAGCCTTATCAGTGATGTTTAGGGTTGGCCTTCATTGTTGTTTTGTACATTGTTGTTTTTTTTTCTAGGAAACCACACCTTTTTTTTTTTCTATTTTTTTAAATTCCTTTACATGTCTACTTTCTGCATGGCAGCATTCCGGTTGTTTCTCAAGTAACTTCTGGATGGCGACTACTTTTTTTTTAAACCTCTGCTAATAACATAAGGGTTTTTGTTATGTACTTCAGTGGGTTTTGCAGTACAAAAATCCTATGAACCACATTTAAGAAGATTTTTAAGTTCCTGACAGGCTATTAATGGATTTAGGTTTCTAGTTAGGAAGTGTGAATCTTAAATATTTTTGAAAGCTGATCTGATGGATTTGTAACCATAATGAATTGGAGGTATCTTTTTGCTTTTTTAATTACTTGCCTCCTTGTATTTTCAAAACCTGGAGAGGACCATGTTGATAACATAATAGAAGCCTGAAATGTGTGGCTCAGCTCTGAATCCCCATTTCATAAACAAATATTTGGAAAATGGTTCGCAAAACATGCACATTCACCAGTCGAGGAGAAGAGTTACAGAAAATAATGGAAAAAATGGAACAGGAGTGAAAGAGGAGAACCCAAAATAAAAGGATCGTATAAAAGAAATCAGATGTGGGCAAAATGGAGAAATCATTGTGAGATTAAAAAATACAACTTCAAATCTGTGAAACCCTCATGATGAAAGAATACAGAATTAAGAATGCTGCATATGACACTAAGAATTTGGGTGGCACTGTGTGGAAGAACTATAAACTTTTATGAAGTTTTCTGTTAATATAAAGTTCTAGTAGTAAAGATCACATTGGTAACTGAAACATATGAGGAAGAGTATAGGAAAAAAAACTTCATGAGCTCCCCAAAAATAAAACTTGCTTGTGGTTTGTATTCGCTGCCTTTGTATATTTCTTTGTCTTAATACTCAGCTAAGACAAGAGGAGGAGGAAGAAGGATTCCAAGTGAGGATATAATGAAGGTAGTTCAAATACCCTGAACTGTCTTTTCCACCTGTGTGTGGTGCCTTCTCTGAAGGGAGACATCTCTTAATCTTTGTAGGGAATTGGATAGGGCAAGTCATGATTGAAGACCTTTTTTCTTTTGTGAAAAAGAAAAAAATGAAAAAAAACTGTCTTGTCAAAACCTTTTAAAAGCATAATCAGTATAGCTTAGAGAGCAAAGGTATCTTGGAGCAAATGGTAGAAAAGCTGTTCTTTATATTCAGTTACACAAATAACAGATTTTTTCCCTTTTAAGAGCCATTAATCTTCAAGAACAATGCAGACATTGTTCAGAGTATACGTCTTTCACTTCTGGCTTGACACTTCTGTTTGCATAGGCACTGATCCTACTAAGACACAAGTACATACTTAAATGAATATATTGAAATAGCTTAGTTTAAATTGATGCTTTTCTGTTAGAATTAGTTGAAAAATGTATAAAACTAGTCTAGCTGATCATCTCAGCAGCATAAAATGCCCATCCTTCAAACAGGTTAGATGAGCTTCAAGAAAAAATATTAACAACTGTATATCATAGGTGGAAAAGAAGTATAAAATACTATAAACTTGGCATAGCTTGCTGGCATAGGTCATTTGTATTACTTTAAGATAAAATTCAAATGAAAATTATGAAAATTCCAATGAAGGTACTTCCAGAACTTTAACAGTTTGTTTTAGTGATTGCTTATAGACGTGGCTTTGAGACCGCTCAGTCATTGTAATTCTTTATTCTCCGATTGCTCAAAAGATAATCTCACTTATATATGTTTCGTTGGAAATGAATATCCTTGCTCAAGCAAAATGGTATCTTGCATGGTGGTCTATATGTCAAATGCACGTTTAGATCTCATTATACAGAAGAAAATTCACTGAGGTAAGGTAGGTCTTCTAGCTACATGTCATGCAGTGGGAGGTTTCTTTTCTGTGGTATCTTCAAGTCTGCTTTCTTTTACTGCTTTTGGTCATCTTGACAGCATTTTTCATTGTAGTGCAGGAATCAAAACTCAAGTTTCAGAGTAGTCTTTGTAAAGAAAATAGTTTGGTATTGTCTTTCTAAGATTACCTTTGGCATAGTGAAAAGATCAGGAAAATCTTACCTATATGGAAATGGGCAACTGATGAAGTACAGCTGAACTAAGGGCAGAATGAGGTGTATTGGTATTCTTAGTTTAAATCCTTTTACTACTGTTACGTGGAGGTAACAATTCATTATGGCATACATCAGTAGGTTCTGAAATCTAACAGAGTATTGCAAATGAAGCAGAAATCTCTGCCTTTAATACATACTGTTTTGTGCTAAGTAGAGGAACCAGAATACCTTTTCACAAGTCAAATCCAATTGAAACACACTTGCTTATAAATGAAGCACACAGATAAAGCAATTGGGAGATGCAGAAGGTTTAACCATATTCCTTTTTTGAGTACCGTATATGGTCTCATAGCTGGAATTATAGAACAGCTGGGAAAGAAAGAGGGAGTGTGAGTAATCTCTGCCACTTGGTGTCACTGTCCTCAAGTAAACAGTTGATCAAGATGAAACCTGATACTTGGAACACAGTTCTAAAATTAGCTGTTTTTATTTTAGAGGCCTTTGTGTTTTCATAAATCAAGAGTGAAAAAACACATCCCAAGTGCCGAACGATGTGCATCTCTGATGTGGAATTTGTTTATGTAATAAATCAGCTTGGGAAAAAATATTTAAAAGTACGGCCAGGGACATTTATCAGAGCATTTGAAATTTCAGCACAAAGTCTTATCACACAAGGTTTCTCTAGTTGAAACCAGCAGACCAGTGTTAGAAGATTTTTGTCAGTACTTAGAGAAGAAATTTAAAAATAAAAAAATAAAATCTAGTCTTGGGTATGTTTGAATGTATTTCTCATAACAGAATCAATGAACCTCAGTAAAGAAGTTGATCTGGAAATTTGCTGCTTAATAGAGCTGTCATTGCTGTTATTATATATATTCATGATTAAAAATATCCAGGAAAAAAAAAAATTTAGATTTCAAGTAGATAGCAGAGAAATTGTGGATATATATTGGGGTTTTGTTGTTGTTTCAGTTTTGTTTTTAGGGATAGTTGATGGTTTGTTTTAGGAAAGGAGGGTGGGGGAGGTGTTTTTGTTTGTTTTTTACTTTCTGTTCTAGTCTCTGTACAGGAAACAAAGTTATCTTTCAGAAGAAAGATAGTGCCCTTAAGTTTGGGGGGGAAAAAAAAGTCACCAGGACTTTTAGTACATCCGTAACTTTGGCAGTCACTTTTTAAATGATAGAAACAGTTATGTTCCCTATGAATAACTTTGTATATATACATTATTCACCTTTTTAAGACCTTGTTTGCTTTTCATGTACTATAACTTTTATGTCTCAGAGCTGGCAGGAGCTAGAGCATTCACGATACACTTTCCCAATTCAGAAAGTGGTTGGAGAGGGATCAAGTACAGTTACACAAAGAAAATTTGAAAATGTGATTACTTTTAGGTGTCAAGCAATAACTGAGTGCTGTGTCCACTGTTCAGGATTTGACCTCACATAGCCAGGTACTGTTTAGGGCAGTAGGCAGTAACAGCTGCAGCAATGAGAATATTGTCCTAGTATCTAAATGGAAGTGAGTAGCTACCAACTTTTAATACTTCTTCATTTCTGACAGTTGCATTCACTTTATAGTCTTGTTTTCTTTTGCTTGTTCCTTGGTCTCCTGGCAGTTCTTAGGGTGTTTTATTGTACTTGTAGGGTCAAATCCTGCAATAGTTCTACAGCATTTAACAGTTAGAGCACACTATCAAGACGTAGCTTTGTGATCTGGCTTTGAAGCAACTGAAGCATAGCTTCATGTGGTTTTGTTTGTAAAATATAAATCCCAGCATTAGTACGGAGGGTCATCAAGTATTAGAGCAGACTGGTCTGTCCTCACCATTCTTTTGTTAAAGATGTCTGTAAGTTGATGGAGTTAGATGCCAGAGCATGACACTCAGGAAGATATAACAGAATTAAAAATGATTTTGTATCTGCACCTGTTCTTATGGTTAAAAGAAAAATAATTCATTAAATATCAAATAACTCAGGGGTCACGATGACGGTAGTAACCTTAGTTAGTTTCATTTTTACATCCTTTGGTATTCTGAAAAAAAAAGTTTGAACTTCTCTTGCTGATGAGGTGAGTTTTGCTAGATTTAGCTTGCTTGTAACTGGCATTCAACTTACGTATGGTGATCACCTTGCTTTCTCCTTTTCCACTGAGGACAGGAGAAGTAATTTTCTTTATCACAGTGAAAATTTAACTTGGAAAAAAATCTGACTGCGTGAAAATTTCAAAACAGAGTAGGTTTTTAAAGCAACTGTGACCTGATCTATACTACAAAACCTCTAGAAATGTCTTGAGGATAAGCTACACACACTTGATTCTGTCTTTGAGCAGAAGGATGGATTAGGTGGATTGTGCTGGTGCTTTTCAGCAAGAATTACATCTGCTGAAAAGATGCAGCATTTCCCACCTCCTTTTGTGGTGTGCACTTAGAGGATTCACTGTCTTCAGTTATATAAGTTGTGGATACATTCATATATTTAAGATAATACTTCTAAATTTTCCTTACAGTATGTGATAGCAGATGAGCTTGAAACAGTTGCTGTTTGACACCAGCCTTCAAATTATTCCAAAGCATGGTGTTACTGTACCTCTTCAAAGATGACGTCCTTGGAGTTAATGTGGAGTGTAAAAGAAAGTTCTAGTTCTCAGAACCAGCTGCACTACTTTGGCTCAAAGGAAAAAAAAAAAAAAAAAAAAATTAACCAGAAGCAGACACCTGAAATGGGAAGTCTCACCAGCTATGGTTAAAGGATCATAATGTTATAAGCTCTTCAAAACAGACTCTTGTGAAGAGAGGTGTTGGCTGACCCATATTCTGGCTGTGCTTCTTAGGTTGTACAGTCACAGGACTGCCAACTTTATGCATTCAGGAGTCTGTTTTTAGCTCCCTCCCTCACCAAGAAATACTGACTTAAGTCATTTGGTTTAAAAAATAAAAAAGAAAAAGAAAAAATAAATCATTTAGGCTGAATTTTTTTTTCCCTCCGTTCCTCTGCTGAGAATTGGTTTTGTACAAGCGACGTTGCTAAATAATTTTTTGCAGCAAGAAAAACTTTACTAAATTAAGGTCTGTCACATAGTTGTCATCAGAAGTTGTCTTTACATAAAATATCATGATTGACAGCAAAATCACCACAATGCACTCTGATATAATAACTACACTTCACCTGCTTGTTAAAAATAATAAGAAACAAAACAAAAAAGCTAGAGTTGTGTCATTCTTCCCCTGCAGTTCTACCTTTGAAAGGACAACTCAGAAAGTTCTGTTCCTCCAATGGCTTTTGAAGAGTATTTCAAAGGAAGTAATTTTAGTTATTTTGGACACTGAATCTAAGCATCAGAGTCAAATTTACAGAGTTTTCAAGCCACTTAAATCAATATACAATTTTTATGCATTAAAGTCTGGCCAACCCGTGCATCTGCTACCTGCCTCTACTCAGGATGAAATCTTGAGTTTAAGGCTTTTACTTTATAAAACTGCCACCTATCATTGTCAGTCAAAATGTGAAAGAACGAAGTCTGGGATCCCTTCTGTGCATTTGGAGACAGCAGCCAATCTATCTCTTTCAGGACCATTATTGAGAGAATTATTTCTTCTTTTGTAATGTAAACCAAAGTACTGGCTGGGCTAGAGATGACTGGAACAAAGCTGTGAGGTATTTTTGATGTGGGAAGCATCCTTTTGTAAAGATACCCAAATATTCAGTGACTCAGAAGGAGAGACCAAGAGCAAGCTTAACTATTCAGACTAACAACAAATTAACTTAAGTGTGGTGGCAGCTATGTGTTACAGTGCCAGCGCCAGAGATGTTTTTGTATGTCTTATGCTAAGCAGATGTTAGATCAAACAAATAAGTCACTGAAGCTAGAATGGGAGAAACCAAATGGCTGATGCTTGCAGGACAGTTGAGATGACCTTGTCTCAGTCTCTGTCTACCTCTGTCATATTCGTGTGTTTGAGCAGATGATAATCTCAGTCTGCTCTGGAGGGATGAAAGTTTAACTCTTCTCAACTGGAATAAAGTTTTGAACTTAGATTTCCCATATTCTTGCCGAGTCACCAAACTTTGTAGATGGGTGTAGAGGATGAGACAGGAGAGAAATATAACACCTGCTTCTTCCAGCAGCTAGATTTTCTGTGGAGCCAGGTTTCTTAGGTTTGCCTAATTGGATTAAGTCCTTGCTGATAAGGACAGAGATTTGCCAACTTCATGGATCCTGATGGAGGTTAGGAATTTAGGCAAGAGGTTAGGAGCATGGGTTCTCAGCAGTTTCATGCTCAGCATGCCCAGAAGCAGAATTCAGGCCCCAAGATGAGTGTGAGAACATCACAAGGATACGTGTCAGGTTTATTGAAGGGAAAGCACAGAGAGGTGTGACTTGGAGAGGCCCAAGCTAACAAGAACATGGTAGGTTAGGCTAGCCAGGTATATGAGGCAATTGAGCTTCCAGACCTGGGCTACATGTCTTCTTTTTGCATTCTGTGGATGTACCTAGTTGGGCTGGCGTAAGTTGGCTCAGATATCTCCCTCGGATGTTTAATTAAGACCTTGTGACACACCCTTAACCACCCAAAATCCTTTTATGTCTGATTCATCTTCTGTTACTGATTTCACTGAAAAGTTTTGAAGTTAACTCACTGAAAAAAAAAAAAAAAAAGAAAAGAAAAAAAAAAAGAATAAAGCAGCAGCTAATAAGGCCAATGGTTTTTAATTTGCATTAATAAAAGGACATAAAACAAAAACACAAAAAAACAAGCAAACTTAAATTCCATTTGAGATTTTTCTAGTGACATCTCAACCGCTCAGGCTTTGCTTTCTTGGCCTTTAATATTACCAGAGCCCCTTAATAGCATATAATAGCCTTGTATTTGGTCATAATTTATTCAGCATATTGTTCTTAGTGTAACTGGCAAGCATACAGTGGTGTCGAAAGTACCACCTTTAAAGAATATTGGATAAGCAGAGATATAGTTACTTAAGAGGGGATTTCACGTATTTCTGTGTACTTAAAATGATTTTTCTGTTTAATTTTGGAATGGTTTTGGAATGGGTTGAAATTATTAATTCCATTACAAAGTACGTTTCTGTTTGATTTAATAATGAATATCCAAAATACTTTTAAAGCTTTCCAAATGTAACTACTGTAATGAAAGGATTAGGGTGTATTTATGCCAATGCCCATTAGTAGATGAAATCAGAAATGGCTAATTGTATGCCATGGACTCCATGTTGCTAATACACAATGGAGATTTTTTATTTATTTATTCATTTATTTGCATTAACACCTGTTTTTGTAGTGGCATAATCTAAGTCCCATGTAACCATAGATTCATTATGCTAGTCTAAAATATCCTACTAGATTTTTAGATACAGTAGAGATTTTCAATATCGGTGGAGGTATAATGTCTTTGCACTTGCAAAGAATTTTTGAAGCATGAGTGCTAATAGGATTTGGTTCTTTTCCAAGCCTCTTCTGTGGACAGCAAAGACTCAATTTCATTAACAGTAGTGGCAAATAATAACATTTCTTTTAATTAGAAGATCTAATGATTTCCACACGTGTTTGTTCTGTGCATTATTGTTCGTTGGCAAAACTGAGCTGCTTGGTGGTGTGTGAAACCATATGCCTCAATAATGTCTTATGACGGATGAGGGAGGATTTGCAAAACAATAGTTGCTGACAGAACACAAAACATTTCACTTTGATGGGAGAGTTTTCCAAAGTGAACTTTGTGGCTTAGTTCTGTCATGCAAAGTCAAATTTACATAAGTTTTAGCGGTCCTTACAGGTCATCCTTAAACTTCAATAGAAGCTGTGTACGTGAAGCAAGGACTGTGTAAAACTCTTTACTGTGTGTGCTACTCAGCTGTTAGCTGCTAGGAGAGATGTAATGCCTATAGTCTATGTAGCTATTTCATGTTCTTCTTTTCTAGTGAGCAGTTGCTAAATTAGATTTTATTAGTCGTTTACTTGCAGCTCTAATGCTCGTATTCTCCCATGAGCTTAACAAAAATGGTAGCAAGTGTTTTAGGCACTGTTTTTTCTCTTATCTTCCTGTGTTTAATATTTCAGTTCAGTTCTTGGCAGTATTTTGGGAGGCAAGTGGGAAAGGGAAAGGAGAGTGTCAGATAGTGACCGGTCTTTCTAAAGTAAGTAGTAAAGTAATAATACCTTCATGTAAATATTCTTTCTTGTAGTTATTTTTTCTTTGGTTGTTGTTGTTTTCATTTACACAAGAAGGAGGGTAGGAAGAAGACAAGCCAGACAGCAAAAAACAGCCTTGGAGAGTTCTTAAAGCAATGACAGGCTGTCTGCATAGGAGGTGGACCCAGTGACATTCTCAGTGTCATCCAGAGCACCTGTTGGAGTTTTTGTTGCTTCAGTTCCTTGGTGACCTGGTGAGAGCCAGGTAGAACTGATTTCTGGGACATGAGCTGAGCAGGCACTCTGAAGCATGCCGATGCAGAGAAATGGAGAAATTACCATTATTATAATATGACTGTTCTTAAATTTTTTCCTTTCCTCTGATTATAACATTTTCTTCTTTCCGTTCCAGCAAATGTTCAGGTACACGACTAGATTTCAGCATGGAGATGGTGTAATTTCACAGGTTCAGTTTGTTCTGATTTACAGTTGTTTGCATAGGATGAGAGTTAGGCCAATAAAGTGCGCTGTGGAGTTTTGCCTTGTAAAAACCTAATGGCAGTGGATCTGACAGAAGAGGGTAGGGCAGAAGAAACATTTAAGACTATTTATTAATCAAGAATTCCAGCAGTAAGGCTTTTCTTGCCTTGATTCTGGCAAATGTACAGATGAGAGATACTGTGCAGAGAGCGTTTCTGCTCAGAGAAAGCCCTCCAAATGTAAACGTTGGAGCAGCTGGCATGGGAGATTAGTGCAGCAGGGACAGGAGGGGGGTAATACTGGTTTGTGGCGCCGTCTAAATTTAACAAATTTTAAACAAGGTCCTTGTTCTAGTCTAAAGGTTATAGATCAGTAGGACAATATCAACCACGCTGTAGAAGTCAAAGCCATTAACTAGTAATTAATTAAAATTAACTTGTCTTTTCAAAACTGCCCCCACCACCCAAAAATAACAAAAAAAAAAAAAAAAAAAAGAGAATTTTGGGAGAAAATTTTCTATGCAACCTGTTGAATTAAGGAAGAAAAACTTCCTACTATGTGCAAAAGACAAGACGTTGCAGTGTTTTTGCTTTGGATTGTGAGTTGTCTTAATTTATTATTCTACTTTTAATTTCCTGTGGCTGAATATGAAAGCAAAGGAGAGCATCATGCTGAAGGTGAAAGTGATGTAGGGTCTATTAGCTCTGTAGTCATTTGTTCCATACGCTGTTTTACATTATCTGGGTGGGGGGGCTAAGAGTGGTTACATTTTGTTTTTTTAAATCCTTTCCAAATAGTTACACAACAAGGCTTTCCACTGGTTTGTGTGCTGTTTTCGTGTGGTTTTTGTTCTTGTGTTTAGATAACCTTTCTAATACAACTCTTTGCCTATTTCTTGCGTGTATTTTTGGAAGGTACCTTAATTTCTTCACTTTTTTTTTTTTTTTTTTTTTTTTTTTTTTTTTTTTACAATAGTGACTAAAGTATTGATATGTGAAGCCAAAATATGTATTTAAAAAATCAGAGCTGTGCTAGCATTGTTATGATTGTTAATGAGTTCAGAAATATACTGAAGAAAAAGATTTCCTGGAGAAGTGACAACATAGTTTAGAGCACATTGTTGCTGTCTTTTGGCATCATAACGTTAGAGTGTCCATTGGAGACTTGATACAGAAGTTATTGGAGCCAATGGAAAAATTCTTGCTGGTTTCAGCTGGCTTTGGACCATGTCCTTTATAAACTGTTAGCCATTATCTATGCTAGGCCATTTTAAAATCCTTCTTCCTCGTGCTACTATAGATTCTCTTTTGTAAGAAGAAAGATCTGCTGGCACTTCCACTGTCATCTTTGAAAATATATGAACTTAGTTCCTTTTTAATGGACAGTTGACACAGATAAAGTCCTCAAAGTTGCTTCTAGAACATTTTCAGGCCAGGGAGGGAGAAAACCCCAAAGTAAACATGTTAAGTTTTGCAGAAAATGAATTGCAAACAGTGGCAAAGTAAGGAGCAGATTTCATCAACCAATAATTTGTTGCAAAAGCAAGTTTTTCTTTGCTATCTGACATGCATACCCAGAAAATAAGCACACTTCTCAGTACTGCTTCCCCTTTTTCAAAAGTTACTGCGCTGTTGAAAGTGTAAGTGCAGGTATTGTTGTGTCTGTTTTACAGATGTTAACCTAAGTTTCACCTAAATTTAGAGCTGAATTTGGAAGGATTCTGCCATGGCTCCTCGATGGGGAATGGATACTAATGGTTTGGAATACTCCTGTTAGTGTGTGTAAAGCAGGAATGTGGTCAACCATGGTGAGGGAGAACTGACTGACCACAGGAGGGAGAACATCTTCAGGCATTTCTGATTCAAGCTTTTTAAGTTCTAATCTCACAGAAGTTCACAAAGTCCATATGTGAAACAAAGCTGTGTGCAGTGAGAAATTTGGTCTCATACAAGTACCAGAAATCATACATTGGTGTCCTAAGGAAAATCATGCGGAATTTTTTGACTTGGAGAAACTCAGTTGACCGCAGTATACTGCAAAGGAAAGTAAAAATATGAAATGATGTACGTAGAGTGGTTAAGTGGAAAAGGATGAAGTAGTTTGAGTTCTGGAACAGCTGTACTTCCAATCACTTTGCCATTGCCTGTATTCCAACTTGACTTTTATTTAGAAAGTGGATTGGCATAGACAAAGAGTTAAAACTCTAGTAGTGACTTCTTAAATTAAGAAAAAAAAAAAAAAGGCCAAAGATATTTGAAGTCATGATGGAATAAAATTCTCAGAAAATTCTAAGGTGAATCTGCTTTGTTGTTCTTAAAGTTCTCTTCTTTGCTCCATTACTGAATTTGCATGATTTTTGCCAGTATGTTTAGCATATTGATTATTCTCCGAAGGGAATAGCCTCCGGAGAATACTTCAGATTAGAGAGAAGTTTGGGACCTGGATCTCTTATGATCCTGAAATGAATTTTCTTGTGACTTTTTCAGAGTTACATGTATTTTCTACTGAAATGTTTCACCTCTAATGGAACAAGCTTAACTTCTGTAGGTATTCATCTCTATCATTATGAAGCAAAAGGCAGATGTGTACATCCACTTGGTTGTGCTTTATCCATTGTCCAACAAGAAAATGTTTTCTCTATACCTTCTCCTCACCCTTGTACTGTTTCTTGAACACCATTATTGATCATGATGTTCAGCTATTATGAATCAAAATGATTCATTGCCATCAATACCTGAGCTAATGCTGGAGCACAATGTGTATATATTGTTGTTTGTCTTTGTCTTAGAGGGTTGGTCTGCTTTGGCACATTATTTGTTGCCAGAAATGCTTAGCGTAGAAACTGTAGATGCAGTTTGAGGACTGGCTTCGGTTTCCATTTAGGGTTTAAGAATCAGGCTGTTGTGCTCTTTATGCCCAAGTATGTATACATGCTCATGTAATCATGTATATAGACATCTGAAAGAGCTTATTCAAGCAATGTGTGTACGTACCTATGTGTATATATATATACGTGTATATGTACACATATAGTCATTTGAAAGAGCTAATTGTAGTAGTATAATTCCTGGCTGTTGACTTGAGTCCTCTTTGTGACTTTGTAATTAGCATTTGTTTTATGATCTGCACTAATTTCAGAGCTCTGAAGCTGTTTTGTTCTTCTAATTTAAGTTCGAATATCTTTGGAGGTTATATCATTTTTCAGTAATATTTTTTGGCAGTTTTATCATTAAAAACTCTGAAAGTTTCTTTCTTGAAAATTTGCTTTGACATTTGGGTGATTTTTTTTTGTCTCCCTGTAGCTAAACACATACAGTTACCATAGACTTCAAAGGGAAAAATAGTTGCACAACTTCATTCTATATTAACCAAGTATTTGTGTGGGAATTGGATTATGGGGACTGGAAGTGGAAGCCAGTTCCCTGAGCTTGAGTAAATCAGAGCAGCTTTTTTGACTTTAGGGAAGTTCTGCAGATCTCAGTGAAAATTAGCCTTTGCATATCAGTACATACATTTTTTTTCCATTCATCAACAGCTGTACTGTTTTTACTGAGATGAAATTTTCACAGGCCAAAAGTTGTGTGTGCCAGAAGCTCAGCAGCCACTGAACAATGATGAGAACCGATTGTTAATTTACTTTGTCTCTGGAAAATTTACTGGAGGACACCACTTCCACTAAAAGACAGGGGAAACACTTCAGTATATCTCAAATAAAAACACTTTTAATAAAACCAGAAGTTCTTTCTTTAAAACCAAAAGAATGAGTATACAAAAAACTTATGCCAGGATTTATTCTTATTTTTGATCTCCATGAGAATTAGCTATGCAGGCATTAGAGCAGACATTTTGAAAATTGTACATTTCAAGTGAAGTTTCCATCTCCAGTACATGTTGGAATATCTACAATGGAAATATATTGAAGGTGGTCAACTCTAGTGGCCTGACAGTTCCTGTATTTACAAGAATTTATTGCAGTGGAAGTTCTTCTCTGTAGTTTTTCACAGTATTTTGAATTTCATAAAGATATATATCACAAGTATAGCAACTCATGTCTTCGATAGACTGTGCATATTGGCTGACTGATTTAAAAGAATGATGAAGCCTATTAAAAATTACTTCTTACTGCAATGATGAATTAATTTTGCTCAAGATCTCTGATCCTTTCTGTGGTTATTTATGATTGATGAACGCTTAACACCAGTGGAAATTATGAAAATGTCTTTTTTACTGTTGTTGGTCTTTGACATTTTGAACTCCGTTTCCTGAAGTCTGTTGCCAAAGCCTTAATAAAGACAGATTTGGGTTTTTGGCTTGGTTGTGCTATGCTATTTGGTTGAGCTCATCTATTTTTAGAGAATGCAGAAGTGTAAGCGAAGAGAAGTAAGCAGCCTTTTCAGACTTAGAAAAATTTGGCTTTTTCCATCTTAATTCTTCCAAGATTGTTCTCCCTAGATTTATTAATGGCCTTCTTATGGCCAAGTGTAAACAGACTCTTTTCAAACGTTCTATCCTTGGCTTGTTTTTTTTTTCACTTTTGTTATGATATTCTTGTCTCTGTTCTATACTGAGATTTAACTGGATGTTAGAGTCCATGTGAATTTTCCTTTGTATTTTAAACACACTTTTCTTTTAGGTCTGTCATTGGTTTTTAAACATCTCTTGGTTGGTTTAAAGATGTTTCTTTGATTATTTTCTTCCATTTTCTATTGTGTGTCTTGTTTGCATTTATTTTTTACCACAGAAGTACCTAATACTTGCTCACAGATCTGTATTTTCATCCCCTTTTCCATTCCTCTCACTACTGAATCTTTACCAATTTGAGTTCTGTTCATGTGACCTTTTTCCCCCACCATCTTCACACCAACAACTGAGCATTCACTTTGCCAGTGAATATAAACAGTCACTGAATTTTCTTGCAGAATATGGTTTCTGTTGTGCGTAAGTGCCTGAGCTTGTCGTAGCATTTACTGAAGGCTTCTGCTTTGCTTCTGCCTTTTTCTGGATTATCATCTTTGAATTTCTGCAAAGGCTACCTCCCTGGTCAAATCTGGAGAACATATCCACTTTCATTTTGTTAAATGAATCATCATTTTGTTGCTGTTCTCACTTCTTATATATATATTTTTTACTTCTTTCTTTTCTTCTTTTGTACCACTTGTATGGATATCCAGAAGAGACATGTAGTGTTTTCCACATTTTTCCTATGTAATATTATAATTCATTGCACTGCCTGTACTTCTCTCATTGCAAGCCCATCTCTATCTGATGATACATTTCATCTTGAATAGATAAATCTTCCTTTTTCTTTACTGTCTTCTGTTTTGGTTTTTGTTTTGTTGTTGATGTGTTGTTTTTTTTTTTATTGGCATAGAACATAACAACATTTTTCTTTTTGTCACGTATCTGTCATTGCACTATCAGGTCATGATATTCTTATTTAGTGCATGTGCGTTTAACTATCCAAAAATATGATAAATATCACGGATAAGTAAATTTGCTGACACTTCTGTTAGATGCTCCCTTGTGAGAATATTTTGAATTTAATCTTTTTCCCTATATTGCCTTTACATATTCATATTTTTGACAGTTATGAAAAACCTATTTTCAAAATGCAATCTTTTTTTCATAGGCTGACACATTTTGACAGTGTGCTGTGACTAAGGGTTTGGACTTACGGAACATAAATTTCTAGCAGTCTAACCTGGAAGATATAAGTCAGCTCTGAAAGGGTACATTTTATATATAAACAGATTATGATATGTTCCCAAAGCAGTATTTAAAAAAAAAAATAAAAGCAGTATTGTAACAATTGAGACAGCTTTCTGTGCACTTCTGAAAGTCAAAATCAATCATTTCACGCTTATGAAATGCAAGGAAGCCTTATTCTCAGCACCTGCCAGCAGCATAGATCTTCATCCATGGTTCAGCTTGACTTGCAAATTCACTTCATAGTGTGTCTGTGGCCTGCAGTCTTACCTCCCACCAGGGTGATGAACTGTAAGGTTTGTATGAAGCTGCCATGTGCCATAGAAAATATCCATTGCAGAAGTGCTTTCTGTGCTATGTTTAATGAGGGTTTTGTCATCTTACAGGGATTTACGTCTCCAAAACCAAGAATATTTACATTTTAAAGCTACTTAAAATGCATCTATCATCCAGAAGAAAAAAAAAAAGTGTTTATCCTGATTGAATCAAGTACATAGCACAATGAGGGTGTGATGGGATTTGACGTGTTCTGGAAGCTTCTGCATAAACATGTCTGATTTCTCTGTTATCTGTGTGTCACCCTAATCTTGATGTGGCATTTTATGGGATTGGACATGCAAGTAACATATGCATGCTGAAGCTTGTGGCTTTCATGGATGTCATTAGATTTATACCAGTGTTGAAATGTCTTTCAAGAACTTCATGTTTCACAGATTTTTAGCTATATTTCTGGAAATTGAGAATCTGGTGGAAGATAGAAAGTACTTTGTACATGGAATATTAAGTGGAAAATATATCAGCTTGTGGGTTATGAGCTAAAGCTTGCTTTTTTGAACATACACCTACTTCCTATACTAATCACATTTGCTTAGAAAAGAATGTTCAGCAACCTAAGTTTCTTTTATTTGTGGCTAATTAGCTTCAGATTTCAACAGAACAATTTTTCTCCTTCACAGGACACACAGTGACAGTAACTAAATAAATTGAGCATGAGAAAGGTCTGTAGCAAGTTGATTTTCACTTTATTGGATTGAAGTTGACTTGTTAACTCTGAGAGCTCTGAACTGATGTTGTTTTGTTTTCTTCCTGTTACCGGCTTCTTCAGCTCTGATTCAGCAAAGCCCATAGTGTGCATGCTTGCAAGTAACTGCAGTGATTGAAATGATAGAGGATAAATAGAGACACATTTCTACCTATAGAGATACAGGGATATTTTACACTGAGTGACTTTACCATGGTGAGGACAGGAGAGAATCAAATCAATTTCTAGAAAGGAAAATTTTAATTAAATTATGAGGGAAAAAAATACATTATGGTAAGGATAGGTATAGCAGTAAAACAGAGTAATTGCAAATGGTGTATACCTCTGTCACAGGAAGATTTTAGTAACCTCTGCAGGGGCAGATAGGTAATGCTACTTCGCTGCTGGGAGATGATGAACTTATACAGGAGCACTCTTGCTTACACCTGGTATTGCTAGGATTTCTGGTAAACAGACTTACTACTAAAATGACAGGAGTCTGGTCAGCCATAGTGAGGGAGAACTGACAGGGCACAGGACAGAGAACATCTTCTGACATTTCGGATTCAAGCTGTTTGAGTTCTGATGTCCACCACTTGATGCCTGACCATAGGATCTGGAATTGCTAGCTCGCTACTAAAACAGACTTAGATGAGGATAAAATGGGGTTGGAGGTGTACAGATTTCAAAACATAACTCAAATTTTATAAGACGACCTTGAAAGCTTCATTAGATACATAAAATCAACATGATTCTTCCCATATGAGTTACTGCCATGGATGTTGAATAGTTGTCTTCCTATTTTAGTACTGTGAGTGACCAAATTATTTCCTGCCAATGCAAACATGGGATGAAACAATAAACCAACACGAGTAAATTGCATAAAAATGCATTTTAAAAAAATTTTGGAGCAAGGAAGCATGTATTTTTTCCTTTCTGGCTGCAGGCTGTATGCAAGTGCCATAGTGATCATCTCAAGTGCATCACGGAGTACAAAAAACAAACTGTTTTCAATGTGGCCAGTTAAAAAGGAAGATTTGAGAAGTCACAGTTTATTTAAAAAAAAAAAAAATACAACATGGTTCAAGCAATCTTATGACCACAGTATTTTGCTCTGGTTTTGAAGCAGGAGCTTGGATTCAGTTTTCGTGTTGTCAGATTTAATGCTAGCATGGAGAATTTGACTATCATCTCAAGGCAAGTGGCCTCGGACTTTTAATGTGTGCAGTAGATCTGACCCAACATTTTGGTATTCTAAATGGCCAGTTGTAGCCAGTTGCTGTGTCATTCAGCAAATCAATAAGCGTTTACATTAATGAAGTTTAAATTTCCAATAGGGAAAACTACTCTTGTTGTCACTGTGTAACTGGACTTGTGTGCCTGCTCTAGATCTTATTTTTCACGTTTACCCACATTACGCTTTCAAACAAAAAGACTTCCTTTACATTCTATTTTGTCTCTTTTGTTTTTGGAGAAAAACCCAAACAACTACATCTTGCTGATGCATCTGGTACGTTGAGTGCTAAAAAAACAACCCAATTGATTACCTTTGATTTAAAAACTCCTCAGAAGGAAGTTGCGTAACAAGACTGAGATCTCAAATATGTGAGTTTTGGCAAAGAGCTGTGGAAGAAAGGCCTCACAAGAAAGGAGCTTGACATTTTGAAAAATTTTTATTGTCCGGTGTGGACAGGGAACGGGAAGTCAGATCACTCTCACAGGCAAGCTGCAGCCTCTTCCTTGCTGACCTTTAAATGCCACTTAGTGTCATCAGAAAATCAAGGAAATGCTAGTAACAGAGCTTTGGGTCAGGGAGCTATGTATCAAGGATATCTTTTGAAAGCATACAGAAACTGACTTCCATTTTTATAGATATCTTTTTTTGTAAAATGGGATTCTCACAACATCACTATTTATATTTTAGTAGATCTTAATTGATTAATCTCATGTAATTTTATTAATATGATCACTAAAATTTTCCTAAATACCTGTAAGACATCAGAACTTAAGTTCATACTTAAAAAGGAAATCATTTGGAAAAGGCATCTTATAGTACCTGAGCTGAGTTCCATGGGCTGTGGTATTTCTCAATCTTGTTGACTTTTTCTGAAAATGGGACTGGTATGCCTGAACCACCAATTTATTCTGAGCCTTTATGTGCCTGTGTTTTTAAACAGTCCTCCTCTGGCTGTCCAAAAGGTCTTTGAAAGCTAAATTCAAGAAGTGGGATAACACTTTGAAAATAAACTGTTTATCCTCAAAGAGTCGGGTACGTTAAGGAAAAAGAAGGTCCCTTATATTTCAGGAGTTTAAGGAGCAGGAAAGAAACTAGATGGCAAATCTAACACTAAACAGTGTATATATGAAATCTGATGGTACTCTGTAGTTCTACAACCGTTTCTTCCTTCCTTCCAACATCTGTCTTATGGAACTGAAATGAACTTTAGTCTGTTGTTGTACAGGAGCTGTTCAAGACTCTTGCTCAGCTAGAGTCTAGATTTACTGGGGATCTGTGCAGGTGCAACTGTGTTTATAAAGGGTTTTCTTCGGCTTAATTCCGAAGGAAAAAAAAAAGGAGAGGAAACTTTTTTCTTATTGGTTTGCATTACTTAATCGTTGGAACTGCTAGCGAAGTGCTGTGATGCTAGTGCAATTACTAGGTTTTACAAGTTGAGACATTTTGAAAAACTCTTTATATAATCCAATCCAGAGACCTTTCCTTTTTTTTTTTTTTTTCCTGTTTTCTTTTTTAATTCTACAGTGTAGTTACAAAACACTCAGATTGTAGAAACTGAATTTGATTCTGAGCAGAACGTTTTCCACAACCTGTTGCTGTCGAGTGAAACAGATGATACGGGCGTACTTCTTCATACAACTATATTGACTGCAATACATGAGCTTGGTTTTCCCTCCACCTGTGGTACATTCTATGTTCTTGTCAGTAACCTACATATTTAATGCTGGGAGAGAAGCTGTGTCTTGTTTTTGTATCTGTAAATATTTGAACAAAATTTCTCATCTTTGTGATGCAGTGAATAGGACCAAAGAATTAAAACCATCACAAAATCATAGCCTGTAGACTTTAAAATGTCTTTGTAAGTATGTGGGAAATGGAGACTACTGTTTATTTCACCCTGTGAGCCCAGTCATTTCTTTAGGAGAAAATAAAAGTTTATTTTGTAGAATGAGATGCCATATGCACTGAAATGAATTTAAAACTTTGTAGGTTTAGATGACATTTTTCCCACTGTCTAAGATACAGGCAGTATCTCAGAAAAGAGCATATTTCCTTAAGAGATCTCATCCACTCCTTCAAACCCCACCTTCCACTTCGAGCTTTTTTGTTTTCTTTTGTTTAGGAACAGAAGATGATAGTAAGTACAGAGAATAGTGATGAAAAAGACATGGTAAATACTGTTTTAATTCTTTAATAAAACCATAGTTGATCAGAGCAGTCTGATACCATGCATTGTTTCTGGAAAATACACAATTCTGGCATGAAGTCTGTGCAGCATGCAAAATAAAAGATAACAAAAAAAGTCCGGATATCAGCTTTAAGTCACATCCATAGCAAATGCAGGATAGGAGGCAAATGGTTTGCTATCTGCATTACCACTTTCAATTGCTTTCATAGGAATCTGCAAGACACTGAATCTTGCTAGGCAGTCAGGAACCTGTGTTTTGTCTGTTTTTTCATTGCTTAATTTTTTTTCAGCTTTTAATGCTTCATAAGTACTTCCTCAGAAGTACTACAATTAAATGAATTATATTTTTGAGGTTGTTGCCCCGCATTTCTAACTTTTAGCTAAGATCAATGTTGATACATATGGGAAGAAATTATCATGCCATGTCATGAACAAATTCCTTGCCAGTTACAGTCCTCCAGAAATCACAGATATTCACCACAATAATAAAGCGATCTAGGCAGAACTCTTTCCAGCCCTTCCTGGACTAGAACCTAAGTTCAAAGAACTCCCTCTTTTATTTGGATAATGATGAGATTTCTGGTGAGTTGTAGTTTCATGCCAGTATTGTTCTGTTGTCTTGGTCAAAATTCCATCTGAAAGCTTTATATACTGCATGGTGAGTTTTGCACATGCAGTACTGTGTACTGTTGTGATGAGAACAGCATTATCAACCACGGTCATCAACCTTCCTTTCCAGAGTAGGCATCCTACTCCAGCTCAGAGTGGGTTGATACCAGTAATGGTTCTCAGAAACCATTTTTCAGAAGTAACTATCTCATAACTAAACTGAAAAGTAATCTTCTATTTAGTATGGAAGCTTCTCCTAGTAAGTACAGCAAAAAATGACTAGCGGGTTTTGAGAGAAACATTTGAAAGATCTTAAATAGCAAGTTCAGAAATATGATTTTAAAGTTGGGTTAAAGTGTAAAACTAAAAGAAAAATCAATGTTTTCTTTCAATCTCAATTTCTGGTCTTCTCCTATTAGTAGACATACTACTGTATGACTGCACGTATTTCTGAATGAATGTTGATATAAAAATGTATAAAGGTCTTGTTCAGAAATCAGTGACAATTATTCCCTTGATTTTAATAAGTTTTGAATGAGAGCTGAAGTAATTTTTAACATAAAGAAATTACTGAAATAGTTTCTGCTTTTCTTCTAAGCCTGTTTAAATGCAGTATGGTCCCGTCAGTGGAACTTCTTTTGAGCGTATTCATCAATTGGTCTTAGTAGATTGTAAATGTTTACACTTGATTATGCATATAAATTGAAAATAGTTCTATGGTAGCAGAGTTTCTTTTATGTAAATCTGTGGAGAACTAGTAATAAAAGCCTGGCATACAGGCAGCATACAATTAATACAGTGTTCTCAATTAAGAGTAAAGGTTGCTTTCAGATATGTGTGTTACTTGTAATTCAAATACAACTGAAAATGTGTTTAGATAAAATGCACTGTATAGATATGGTTAAATAGCAAACAGTGGCAGTATTCCCATCAACTAACTGCAACATAATATTGCAGTAGATGCTTGTAGTGCCTTCTGACATTCATACTGCTTGTAGGCTTTGTTCCAGTTGACCTTTAGAAGTGTCCAAAAGTTACAGTTTGCAGTTCAGCAAGTTTGGCAGATGAACATAATGACTATTATATCGTTGTTTTAAACGGTAACCAGATGTGTCTTGTTTTTCTTCTTTCTCTCCCACTGTTTTAAAAAAGTGATGTTAATCCAGAATGTTAATCCATTTACAGGGTTTTTCCACAGCACCAAACTCCCCTTCGGTGAATTCCCGTTCCAGTACCTTGGGTCCATCGCTGTCCCTTGGTAATATCTCAGGAATGACAGCAAACCCAGAAGTGAAAAAGCGCAGAGCACCTCCTCCACCAGTTTTGACACCTCCATTGCAGAATATGGAGATGAGTGGACAGGAGAAGACAACAGTACAGGTAACAGTGGCACCACAGAAATGGAATTCTTTGCTGAGTATGCTGGCTACCGTGAGTTCATTCATCACATCTAAAGTCATTCACAGACATTTTGATAAACCACTAAGTACTGCACACTGAAACTATTGATCTTACAAAATAAAATCATTAGAAGTCTTGGAGTTTTGTACATATTTACTGGGCTTTCTTGAGACTGCCCCAAGCTTTCTTCCATTAAGAATTTTTCTAAATGGGAAAAGTTTATGTTGAAAGAAGAAGAGAGAAGAAAAAATAAGGATGGAAAAGCTGGTAATTATATAGGGTGGCTAGATACCGTTATGGCCAGGATAGTCTGGGAAATTAGATGAGTGTTCTAACGAAAATCCTCAACACGCTTTTTCCTCAAATACTTGTCAAGATGATGCCTATGTCCTTGTTTCTTATGCTGGATACCAGAAGAGCTACCCTGTTTTCGTAGTTGTGCCGTGTTGTCTGTTAAAACAATGCTGTTTTAAAAAGGATCACTGTTCCATGACTTAGTCAGCCTGAATTAAATAGAAATTGAGGAAAAAACCTATCTGAGGACCTAACCCTTTGAAAAAATTAGAGTTTAGTGGAAAGGCCTTACTGAATATGCACAAGCACATCAAGATTTTTGCATCCAGCATTAGAAACAGCATTCTAAATGTGAACTGTAAAAGTCTAGATATGGACACTAAATAGGAATGCAAGGAGCCGATACCTTCAAGGTCATGTAATGGGTCTGGCTTTGTCTACTTCAGGCTTGTCTTATCTATAGCAGTTTCATCTTTGGAAGGTGAACTGTTAGTCTAAAATGGAGTCAGGAAGGAATCTTTAAATTCAGTGCAGTTGTGAGTCTAATGCTCAGTCTAACTTCTTGCCACTCTTCTATTTACTTGTGTTGGACACACCTTGAGTGCTTTCTCCAGTGAATCATTGTGTGAGTAAAGTTAACTTGGTAAAGGATCATGGGATCTTATTTTCCAACGCTTATGTTAGGCAAAAGCGTGATTGCTGGGACATGAAAATGTTTCATCTTTCAAAACATGTAACACTCCTTTTGCAGACATGGCTCAAGAGAAACAATTATATTATCTTGCAACTTTTGGTGCACTTTTTTTTTTTTAAGATTCCTTTTTCTTTGTTTTCCTTTTGAAATTCCTATTGTAGATACTGTGATGAGGTTTCTTGTGTCCCCTGGATTTAAGTGTTCACTGTGTTCAAGATAAATAGGTGTTTTTGTATGAAAATGGTACGGCACTTCAAACGTTCAAAATTTTTAAAGTAACCACATTATTCTGCCATTCTCTCAGGCTAATTTGCATGTAGTGTGGCACCGACATTTTACATTTGTTTGCACAAAACCTGTGAGAAGCTAATCTCTTTTTAGTACTAACATTTGTATTTTCAGCTTTGTTACAGAAACATAAAAGTGCTGGATTTCTGAAGCTATTTGGAAAAAAAAGTATTTGTCAAAAATAGCATGCAGCAGTGTCAATTTCAAATTTTTAGAGTCTAAAGGAAAAGCTATTTTGAAGGAACAAAGGTGAAGTTTGCATCAGAAGATATTCCACTGAGAATTTTGGGCAATGCAAGTGTCTTGTTGAGCCAATGAAGCCAATGAATAGTATGGTGAAAAGTACAACACAGTTGCTAGAGTTACTTTGCCCGCATTTTTGTGGTGTAAAGAATGTCTTTATGAAAACAGTTGCCCATGTCAAAATAGTGAACTGGATTTATTCTCCTGAAGCTCCTACACTGAAAGTACAGGCTTCACTGTAGTAGTTCAAACATGAACGTGTGGAGTACAGTTGAAATGGAGCACAAGTTCCATGAAGCAATCAAAAACTGAGGGAAGAGATTAATTATGTATTATGTGGCAAGGTAGCAACAGAAATATCTTTTGTATGAAAGCCCAAACAGTTCTTTTTTATCTACGTGCAGGCTATCCAGTTTGCTGTGAAAATAGAGTAAAAAATCTCAGGGTGTAAGTTTATTTCTTTAGTTTATGGGAAAGAATTAGTACTGATCCCTTTTTTTTTCAGGGAAGGACGTCAATTCCTTATTAATGGACTTCCTTCCATAAAAAGATAAGATGTTTGTTTAGAAAACTTTATTTATGTGCAACTGTTACTAACAGGAAGATCCTGCAAAGGGGGAACATGTTTATTTCCAGTGAAACTAGCACATTAATGGAAAATGAGAACAGTGGTGTTCTGAACTTTCAGAAGCATTTTTCTTTTCAAACTATCTCCTTTCATAAAGCTGTGTAGAAAAGCAAATACTGTAGCTGTTATGAAGACACACAGTTTGACTTTCCAGCCCAACAAGCACATTATTTTTAACCCACTGTTAAGTTCTAGGGCATTCCATTTTCTTTACAGTGTAGATATGTTGCTTTAGGAATATACATCTTGTCTCCTTGCATAGTAATTATAACCAGAAATTTCCATGTGTATGAATGGATCAGAGATGTTTAGACTTTTAAATTTACATTTTCTCTGCTTGTTTTTCTGGGTAGGTGAGCCACTGCATATAATGATACTATAGTGCAAGTTTTGTTTCTGTGGGGCTTACAGTAATTTACTTCCTTCTGGGTAAGACCCCAGCAGTAACTCTAATTATCTTATAGCGTAGCACAGTTAGTTTTGCTATTCCATGTTTAGTGTTCTTATTTCAGTGTCTGTTGTAAGGTAGTGTTTCCTCTGTAACTGTTTTAAATCTCTTCTAGCAAGTATTCATTTCTCTTTAGATGACAGTTGAACAGTGTTTCAGAGTGTGCTGAGCATGCACCAAGTATTTTGCATGGGAAGGCAGAATCAAAAAAGAAGTACATAGATCTTTTAGTTAGAAAGTATTTTTACCCTCTTTTTGTAAACATTCCCAGAGTGTTGCAATTTAGAATAATGGGAAGCCATGTGAAAAAGTGTTCTTCGAAAGATCAAGGTATGGTAACATTTCCAATAGGAAATTCAAAAACTAAGACGCCTTGCTTGTAGGAGCAAGGAGATGCTTTCCTTGGTAAGTTGCAACTTGGAGCGTACACTGTTCAGATATGTAGAGTAGTACAGTGTATTGTGTGAACAAAGGATAAAACTCCTTTACAAACATTCTCTGTTCACTGTCACAGCATTTCCAAGGATGTGCTAGCAAAACCTGGGGTCACCTTATGGTAGACAGGGTATAAAATGAGTCACCAACAGAAAAAGCAGACATCATTTAGACAAAACATATGAGAGAAAATCTGTATGAGTAGAGCATTGTAGAGCACATGGAGAGAAGCTGTACATGAAATCTGACAATTAAGCACATCTTATGCAGTGACCTCACTTAAAAAGAGAAAGAAGTGTAGTTCAGATCATTTTTTGGAAGAATTGTACAACTGAGTATTTAAATCTTTTCGAGCTGGAGAGTATTATACACTGGCAAAAAAAAAGTTTATGGGAATAATTACCTTTTTTAATGTCTATGGAAAAGCAAAGAAATTGGAGCAAAGGGAGATGATAAATAAGGCCCGAGGGGCTTTCCGTGAGAGCCTTTTCTATGAAATGGAGTGGTTTGTTCCAAGCAAAATCATGAAGCTTTTTGGAGACAACTTCAGAATTAGAAGAGAACTCTTCATTGCTTCCATGTTTTTAATAGCTTTAATGTCAGAAGCCAGAAAACACAATTTGTAGACTGTGATAAAGGAGCTGTGTGCTGAATCAGCTGCTGGGATTTTCAGAATCAGAAGCCTTTCATCTTGTATGTAGATATAAGGCATGTAAGTTTTGCTATTAGCCAGTCAAATTCCTGTACTGTCTGAAGAGTGGGATAGTATGACAGGCACAAATATTCTAACATTTGTTTTGTAGTTTTTAATTTCAGTTTCAGTGTGACAGGAAAGTTGGTTTAAATAAAAATTGTGTCATCGCTTTTATTGCAGGTGTAAAATTAGCCTCACATTTTCAGAAGGCACTAAAAATGAAATTTTCAGGTTTTTTCAATGTTTACGTGATTTCCTGGGTGTTGCTACAAATGAACAAACTTGACATTCTGTGGATTTTGCTGTGCTTCTGATGTTCCTCTTTATTAAAATCCCAAGCTTGGATTGCTGAGGACAGTTGTTGACTCATTATTTTTGGTCTTACCTTTAGAGCAGACCGCTTCCCCCCAGTGCTTTATCAAGTATCTATTACCAAAAATAGCTGATTTGTTGAAGAGGCTTACTCACATGAATAAAAGGCTTTCTCAAGGCATATAATGGCAGGTTTTCTTCTGCCTAAACATAAGATTGGTCAAAATGATCTGAAGGCAGAGAGAACAAAACCTGCCATCAATGCCCTGAGAAAGCCTTTTATTCATGTGAGTAAGCCTCCTCAACAAATCAGCTGTTCTTACCATCTTTGTTAAAAATTTCTACTGACCATTACATAAGGGTGTTTTGTTGTTGTTTTTTATTTATTTTTTCGAGTATTCCTGTTCTTTTGTGGGTGGCACCTGCCTCGCACAGCATGTATTCCCCTGTTCCAGCCTATCATGCACTTGGAATAGTTCTGATTCCAGCACCACTCAACAAGAGGAGTGCCACTAAACTAGCAGGCCCCTAGGTTAGGCTTTGAGAAGCATTTTCATGACTTTAGTAGTGATGCCTTTCTCACAGGAGAAGTTGTGTTACAGTACTGTTCATCCTTTTCAATATAAACCAGTATAAATAGAATACTTCAGTTATTGAAAGATGCATACTCTCTGATTTATTGAGGATATTAGGAACGTGTCAAAAGAATGAGATACTCTAATGAAATGACCTGTTGAAAGCCACTGAATTTATGTCTATCTGCAGACAGCCCTGAAATGCTTTAAATCACATGTTACAGTGTGTAGTGAAAACATACCTGAGATTTGTGCTGACAGACAGACACAGAATTTTTGAGTAGTGAAAGTAAAGGAAAGGTATTAAAAGAAGCCTATGAATGAAATTATGCTGAAATAATAATTAACATACAGCATAATTATTAAACCATAAACTCATTTCCACTCAGTCCTTGAATTTGTAGCTGTCAGATTTCCCATATATGTGTGTATACTACAGTCATGAACTTGGAAGCCACTTGCAATGATGACTCATTATCTTTCTTAGGAGTAAAATACATTTTAGAACAGTGGCCAAGATTTTAGAAACAGTTCTCTGCTGTTCATAATTAGGAAGCTGAGTTTGTAGCTTGATGTTTTCCACTTCTAAGATGTCAGAAGTTACGTCTGGTTGCTGAGCAACTCATTATCTGTCCACTGGGATTTTAATATCATATTATTTTTCATTATAGCACCTTCTGTTGCAAAATTTGAATCAAGATTGTAAATATAAACGTCTGAGCGTTCTTCCACTCATGTTCTTCCTCAGCATGTTCTCATTTTTTTGCATGTATATATTTCTTGCTCATTTCCACAGTGCGGTTACCAGTCTTCCATCTCACTTCTTTATAATCTAAGGGTACAGATTTTTTGGCTTGCTGACTGCAGGGATAATCTTGATTGGTATGAAATCATACTGTTAGTACTATTCACATCAGGTTTTCAAAACTATATCATTTGGCTACAAATTAGACCCTAAGGCAATGGATACAGACACTGTAGGACAGTGCGAAGTAAGGTACATTTATAGTATGCAAGACTGTGTTATTGAAGAGGCCATCAGTAGAGCTCTCCATCTCTCTGCTGCATGAATTAAAGTTTCTTGAATGTGATTTCTCCCTGTGTACTTTGAATCAGTTTGACATTTAAATAATATTTCTGCAGTGGGCCTTGCTTCTGAGAAGCAACTAAGTGCTTTGCAAGGAGCCTGTGTTTGTGCCTTTTTTTCTGACATGTTTCCTTCAACTATCAGAAGCATCATTTTATGGGTGAGGAGGCATGGTACCACCAGGCATTGCAATTGCGACTCTGTCCCTCAACTTCACAACAACTGAATGAGAATAAACACTGTAGACTCGTTTGTGCATCTGCTCCCATTCATTACTGTGAAAACTTCTCTCCAACTAGAGCCCTGTGTTCTGAGAGGAAGAGACTCAAATCTGTTCATATTTACCAGGGTGGTGGTCGGTTCTGTTTTTGCACAAGTGATTATAGTCATAACTACATGAGGGTAACAGAGGGAAGAAAAGGGTTGTTTTTTCTTGGGGGGGAGGTTGTTTTTTGTTTTTTTGTGTGTGTTGCAGCAGAATACCATTCTCTTGTAGGTATTTTTGTCCCTTTTGAATTACACTTTTTTCTTTATTTCAACATGAAGTGAAAGGTAATGAACAGTTCACAGTGGAGACTATGTGACAGTTGTATTCTTTATTAGTAAGGAGCCTATTATTCAACAAGAGGGTGGATGGACTCTGATCAGTTATCTCCCTTCCACAGGTTACACCTAAGTCAAAAATGTCTGCTCGAAGTCAACAAGATATGAGTGTATGGGTTTTTTTTAAACATCTTTCAGAGAGGAAGGGAGGTTTCTTTTGACTCAGAGGTCTTCTGGGTGAGGTCTTCGCAACCTTTCTCTTATGACACATTTCCTTTCCCCTTAAGTGTTCTGTGAATGTGGTTATTTTTTTTCTTTTTTTTTTTTTTTCTGTGAGGCATCCAGAAGTCTCCTGTAAGAATAACAGATACATTTTGCACGCTCTGAGAAAGGATGCAGTGAATCAGTTTCTGCACTAGGAAAAATCTGTTTATGAAAATGTGTCCTTTAGCTCTACAAAATATTGCGTCTTGTAGATCGCTTGTCAGTTTTCAGTAAGTTCTCTGCGGATATGAAAGCAAGGTTTGTTCCAGAGAGGAAGGAGAGCACTTAGTTTATTTATTTATTTATTTATTTTAATTGTTGATGAAAAGAAATTTAATGTCTGGATTTGTACCTCTTTTTTATTTTGTTTTTTTTTCTTCTACTTTGGTGTTCATCTTATGCATTAAGAAGACCTGGTACATGAATGGTGCATGTTATTTTTAAAGTTTCATAGTCTTGACTGAGGACATCAAGAGTGCTAGATTATAAAAGTCACTGATGTTGGTGGCCAACGTGTTAGAACCTTTAGGCAGTTTGTGGGATTTCTCAGCAGCATTCTGTGATGAAGACTAGGATATTGAATCTTCCTAAAATACGTTGTTGTTTTTTTTTTTTCAGAAACAATGTTTCAATGCCCAAGTTATGTAAGCATACATAAAGAACACTTTTTTTGTGTGTAAAGTAGTAAACAGGTAGTCAAGGATGTATAAAGGACTTTTTATAGTTCAAAAATAAGCCTAATACTACTTGCCAGAGTTCTTGAGTGGTGTATTACAACTGCTAAGAAAACTTGCTAAATCATCCTCTTTTCCCAATTGTTGTATTTTAGTACAGTGTCTGTACAATGCCAAGGACTTCTTACACAATTCACAACAGTCAGTGTTTTGATAGGGTCAGAGTGCAATTGAGACTACCTGCATGTGTTGATATAAATAGATAAATAATTAATGCAGAAATCTACTCGGAATGGAAGTTCTATCTACGAGGGGCTGCTCTGAAAGTAAGAGCTCCTATTTTATGATGTTGGCCCATGACATCAGAGGCCATGACATCAGAGGTTGTATATCAGTAGAGTCTGAACATTCCTGCCAGTATTTCATTACCTTTTGTTACTGTGCAACAGATGGCAGCAGAGGGGCAATCTGACATATGTCATCTGATGTATGTATGAAGCAAAGGCATGTCACTGAATTTGATGCATAGTGCATTTCAGAAGTGGCAACAGTGACTTGAAAGACAAACTTCATTGTTCCAGATGGCCACACAAAACTGTTGCACCATAAAATGTAGAGCATCTCAAACAGCTCATTCGTACGGATCAGCAGATTATGATTAGGAAACTGTGTACAGAGCTGAATACTGGCTTCAGTGCATTGGAAACAATAGTTGCTATGTTGGAATATCACAAATTTAGTGCCAGATGGGTCTCAAGAATGCTCAGGCAGGAACTGAAAGAGCACTGTATACAAGTTTGTCAGGACCTGTTGGAACAGTATGAGGCTGAAGGGACACATTATTACCAGTGACAAGACATGGTGTCACTACTGCAAGCCAGAGTCTAATTGCAATCCATGGTGTGGAGACATGAATTTTGTATTGAAGAAAAAGATAGAGATGCAGCCCACAGTGGGTATGGTGATGTGCGTGTCATTTGGAATAGGAAAGAGGTAATCCTTTTGGATTTCTTGATATACAGTCAAACAAACCATCAACTTTGACTGCTGCATCACAATGCTGACTAAGCTGAAGGCTTGAAATTACAGAATCAGGCCTGAGAAGACAAACCTTTTTCATGCAAAATGATAACACCTGGCCACATAAGAGTTCAAAGACTATGGAGCATACTGCCACATCCACATTAGTCTGGATTTGGTGCCTTCCAACTTCCATCTGTTTGGATGGACTGATGAAGGATGGATTGCTTGGGCAGTCCTAGCAGCTGTGAAACAGTGGGTCACCTCCACTGGTGCAGGTTTTTACAAGTGTGGTATCTTATTCATTGCTGGCAAAAATGCATAGCTAATAGGGGTGGCTATGTTGAAAGACTGTTTTGTAGATTACGATTTGCTCTATCAGTGCTATTGTGCTCTTTGTGTCTGTTGTAGTTCCCATGAAAATAAATAGGAAGCATTACATTCAGAGTTAACTATGTACTTCTCTGTATTTCACAATAAATTCATGTAGAAAACACTATTTTGAATGTTGTAGGCTGCAAATATTGTATGGTAATTATGAAATTTTTCGGCTTTTAGTATCTCTTGTTTTGGGACTTTTATGTCAGTCATCCTGTCTGAAATTTTATTTAGGAGCTTATTAACTTCATCTGTGTATTTCTGTTGATTTTGAGAGTTCATGGGTGTGATTTATTCTTTTTCCTTTGCTTAATTAGCAGATTAAGTTCTTTGTAAAATAGTATGATGTGAATGAGAGAAAAAACACTCTGATTTTCCCCAGTAGCTTGTAAAGTAGTGGTCTCTTGTATGGTAGCAAGCAATTAGGAAGATCTTAGGTTCACAACACATAGTTCTGTGCAAATGTCACCTCAAAATTCAATAGCAATGAAATAATGTCAAATGCAGAGTATTTTAGAAGAGAAAAAGAAGATAAAAGAAGTTGTCATTCTACTCTATTGTGATCTTTTTTTATGCCATCTTGAATACTAGTAGTGCTCCTTCCCAGACAGACTGGAAGGCTTCCTGGAAGGGCATCAATTGTGATCAAAGGTGTGGACTAGATTAATACAAGGAGAACTGTGCAATTTAAGTAAGCTGTTTCTTCGTCTTGAAAGAGTGGTATGAAGACTACGAATAGAAATTTGACTGTTCAGCTGTTCAGCCAGCAATTACAAGAGCAGGTGGGCATCATCTGAAGCTGATAGAAGGCAAAACGTGTAAAACCAAAGAATATGGTTGTTCATGCGAGTAGTAGAGCTCCTTGCCAAGGGTTGATGTGAGTGTGAAGAGTTTATGTGGGCTCAAAAGGAAGCTAATGAAATCCTGCAAGAAAGAAAAATCTGTTCAGAATTTTTAAATAGAAATCACACCAGGAGGTAACTAGCTGTAGAGGCTGGTGACTGCAAAACATCAGTAGGAAGGAACATATTTTCCCTTTTTTCCTGCCCTCTTGTAAGTATTTGCTACAGCCTGAACAGAATCTTGATCTAATCCATTGCAGCTCTTCTAGGAGAAAATTGAAGAGGTTCTAACCTATATATTTGACCCGTGTAATCTGGTAGCAGTCTGGAAAAGTCATTGATAATATTTGCACTGAAATCACTAGATTGTCTTATCACTGCTTTTTTTGATTACCAGGCAGCATGTCTTTTGTTAAATACAGAAACAGCTGTATATTATTCCAGTTCCTAATCTTTGCTCTCTTTGTTTTGTGGTCTTCAAGAATGAAATTCTGCATTTGCAGAATTAGGTCTTAAGTTTTGCCAGTAAATGATTCGAGCAATAATAATTTTCCAAGGTGATTCCTAAAGCAGCTTGCGTGGTATATGCGTTTTAGCTTGTACTGTAACTGACGAAAAACAGAAACATGAAAGATTTGATTCCATTCTATGTGAAATCAGCATCTTTAATGTCAAATATGTTTATTGGTTTAATGAGGAAGACGAGACAAAAGTGGATGACTGGATAGTTGGGATGTTTTGCACTTTCTCCTTCTCCAAGAGCTACACTTGTAGCTTTGTGCTACAGGTGTGCTGCCATTCCCAGCCTTATCCCTGCAGCTGTTGCTCTTAAGTCCAGTCATCATCATCACTTAATACCAGTATAAAACTTCTTTTTCTTGTTGGGGTAGTTTTTGTTTTAAAGCAAAAAGCTGTAAAACTCTTTCTGTTACTGATGCTTGCTGTGCTTTCTTTTGTGTTTCAGTGCTTTCTGTGCTTGATGTCTGGATTACAGTTCTTTGAGAAATGGGTTGTTAATACACTTCTGCCTTATGATGTGATGAAGTTATTGTTTCACTTAGCAAGTGATGATATTTTGCCTTTCCAAGGGTGGCAAGTCAAATAGGTCTCTTATGGCATGCTACTTTCCTGGATCTATCCAGTTTTCTCCAATGGATTAGGCAATATGTCTTTGTTTAAGATGAGCGTATAAGGGTGGAGTATTTTTTTAATGATTTTAAGCTAATTGCTTCATGTTGAAAAAGACATTTATAAACTGTTGCCCTTCATAGACATGTAAATCTGTGATTACATACTAAATTACATTTTATAGAAACAATGGTCTTTGTAACCGATCATAAATCTGGTAAATTTTATCTATTTAATATTTTCACTGGAGTTGAACCTGACTAGTGCTATCCTATTACATAGTCCATTATCAAGATGTACCGTAACCAATTACTGGAAGCAATTGTGAGCAGTAAAGGTCTGTGCTCCTTAGAATGCCCTATATTAAAGTAAATGACTATGAAATTAGAACACAGAACAATTAATTTCTAATTTGAAGGTGATTTGTTCATTTTTCCCCAAAGAGCTTTAAATGTGACATTGAGTTAGCTGAATGAGAGGTATCCAGATTTGTTCCTTTCATGTCTGACAAAACAGTGCTCAGACAAACATGAAACCAGTCGACAGAACATCAGATAATGTTTGCTGTGCAGTCCAGATGCTTAATTTAGCTAGACAAGTGCATTCCGGTTTGGCTAATGATGCAGGCCCAAATTAAAAGAGAGAAAAGTGCAGTCATGGCTGAAGGCTTATCTTGCTGTCATATATAGAATCAAATTTAGGATTTATATCAAAGGCTCAAAAAAAAAGCTCCTAGTAAAATGGAGTAGTTATATCCCTTTTAAAAAGAAAAACATCTGAAAAATTATTTCCAATATAGGCACATTTAAACAAGCTTTATTTTATAATGATTATCAAAGGCTACAGGTAGATTATTATATACAGTAGTGACTACTTTCTCAATATCTTTAAAGAGTATTGTTTGAGGATATGTTACATTTTAATGTTATATTGCATAATTTTTTCTCTGTGTCTATAAAGAAATTCTATGATTTGTGCAAATTGCCACCCATCCTCTTTAGACTTTCTAGTGCTCAACTTTGTGCTGCTGCACACTGATTTACTAGCAGCATGCATCCTGTTTTAAAAATAAAGTTTCAGAAAACATTTCAGTAACTCAAAATTAACCTACTTATTTCCCAGTTTCTTATGTGTCCCTGTTTTTTACCTGGTAATTAATTGTTTTTTGTCTCCCTTGTCATGTAATTTTAAATGGCATGTGATGTGCAATGAATCAGTGAAAAGGAATCTTAGCTTACTCAGTGACAAACTGTTGTGGTTTTTTTTTTTTTTTTCTGAAGTTTGGCCAGTGTGAATAAGGATGTTAGTATAGAATTTCAGAAAGTGGAAGGGGAGGTGATGCTGCCCCTACAATGGCCCTCTGAGAATCTGTCTTTGCTCAGATAAAATGCGTGATCAGTTATTAAGTATCACACCAAACTTAAAAATTCTAACCCTGCTTTAAAGGTGTGTGCTTTTTAGAAGGAGAATATTGTTTCTCTAGCTTGGGGGGAAAATGTTGCTTAGGAGAAAGTCAACCATGTAGCTTTGTTGCATTTTCAGGAATAGTTATTTTGCAGCTTCATCCAGGAAATGTGGAGTGATATACGTGCGTCCAGTAGTGATATTAAGTTCTTGCATGCTTTAACTGAAGGCTGAATTGTGCAAACTCTGGTGTGGATAGGCTGATACTGTAGGGGGATGAGAAAAGAAGACCTGTAGAATGTTGTAGGAATCCTCAGTGGTCAACTTTTCTGTTCTCTGCACAATGGTCCAGTACTGCCCTCTAACCTGTATAGTTAAAGGAACCCAAGAGACCTGAGCTTGCTTTGTCTTTTGATACCACTTACCATGCATCATATCATAACCATGTAAAGGCATGAGATTTGTTAGGCAGGAAGGATTCTGACTTAAGATAGCAGTTAATAAAATAGATTTTTTGTTGTTGCTGTTGTTAGAAGAAAACATACAGCTTGAGAGTTGAATCCTTAGATTATGTACAAGAAATATTCTTGGAAAAGTCTCTTCACCAACATCAGTAACATTCCTTATCTTTTGCAATAATCCAGTTACTTCTGACTGTGAGATCATGGATCACCTGCCAGCTGTTTCTGAACAGATTATGCTACCTGCCTTGGGAATAATACCACAACTTACCATCTGGTGAGATCATGATAGTATCACTTGACCTCCACATGTGGTTTCCGTCAAACACTTCATTGAAAACTGGCAAGACATCAGGGCCTGAACATACTGTTCTATGCAGCCCTGGATTTTGGCAGGATTGCAGAATCTAGTAAGTAAACTTCATCTGGCTTGCAAGTCACAGACAAATAGAACAGGCTGATGTCATCATAAGAGTTAACTCTCATTAAAGAAAAAGTTTGTGTTGAGTAATTATTAGCTTTGTCAGGCAGATTATTTAGGGGAAGCTAATGGAGAAGGTAAGGCTTCAGAAGAACTAGTTCAGTAACCAATGAAAAATGACCCTAACACCATGCTTAATTTAGAAAGTGAGTTTGTGTCACTTTTCAGATTTCACTTGTAACTCCACCTTTCTTACATATTAAATTAAATTTAAAAAAAAAGCAAGCATGTATATACTAGAAAAATTAACTACTTAAATGTGTACTGTGTAAATCAGGTATAATTCAGTGGCTTAATGACATTGTTTGCTGATTGTTTTCTAGCTAGAAATAAGAAAACAAGTTAAAACGTCCCAGGTAAATATAATTTACTAAAACTTTCACTGATAACTAAAGCCGTTTTTTACTTGAGTTAATTCATCATTCAGAGAGGTGGAAATGCAAATCCAATTCCTCTAACTGCATACCACTTCAGTTTTTCACCTCTTTAGAGAAAGAACAGTGGAAGTATGGAAGTGCAAGCATCGCCTTAACTAGAATGTCATAGCTTAGCAGACTGTCCCTGAGTCCTACTCAGCTGTGTGTTGGTGCTGCTTCCAGTCATGGATAGGAAGTGGAGTGTCACAGTGGATTTCTGAAACTGGTCTGCAGCAGAGCACATCCATTATTTTAGATTATAAAAATCTTATACTTGTAAGGGGTGGCTGATGTAGAGCCATATTACACTACAATGCATGATAATACATCTAATCTACCACTTTGCTATTCCACCTTCTCCTTGATTTCTGAAGGTTATGGAAGTATGGAAGCTACCCTTCATAAGTCCTGGAAGGATCCAGACTGAGTAGAAATTTTTCAGTGAGCAGTGGAAATATATGACATGAAACTGTCACTTGACTTTCCACCCCGAATAGGTTTCCCAGGCATTTTGTGTGTCTGCAGGCAGAGAGATCTAACTAAGTAGGGGGAATATTGGAAATAAGTTTGGGTTGCTCTTCTCTAAATTGAGAAAACTTGTGAGGATGTTGCTTAGGGCTTGGTGCTATTCTTAGTGCTTGAAATTCACATTGACTATTCCAATAGGAGAAAATTTTAAGTTCAAAGGAAGACAAGCTCCAGGGAAGTATGTAGCTTAGTGCTAGTAGAAATGGTGTGCTTTTCCTTGTTTCTGGTCAGATATTTGTGAGATTGCATTCTGCTTTCTAGACCTATCATGAATTAGACTACAGCTCATCCTTTTAGCAAAAAATTGGACAAAGATGCAAATCAAATTTTGCAGATCTTCAGTTGGCTCATGACATCTCAGATTTTTAAGGACAGACAAACAGACCAACCAATCAACCAGCATGTAATCCTAAATATGAGATAGAGGAAGATTATATATAGAATCCTTACGCTAGGGCCTTTTCCAAAGGCACTACTGGCTCGAGGAACTATGACTGATACCTATCAGATTCATTCATAAAGTTGCCAGAAGAAATATAAAGCAGCAGTCCTACTGTGTATCTTAAACTCTTATTGCTGCTCAATTGTTCTATTCAAATGTATTGCTCTAGCTGAAAGATAAGTACAGACATGAAAAAAGAAGGATATTTTTGCCCTTTTTCTTTTACTTAATTGTCTATATCTACAAGAGAAATCAATCCTAGTAGCAAGTCAGTCAGTTCACGGTGGTTTTAAAATATGATTTTTAACCATCTGAGGGTTTTTTTTTTCCCCTAAATGAAGACATAAATGAGGAGGATTATATTGTATTCAGAGAAACAGAGGAAATTCAGTTCTCTGCCAAAACAAACATCCGCAACTTGTGTAGTCTACATGTTTCAATGCATGTGAAAATATTTGGTGCTGCAGAGTGACTTCCTTGAGTGGAAATAATATTCCAGCTAGTAATGAGATTTTGCAAAAGAAGGAAATCACAGCTATCTTAGTAATTTAACATCTCAGATTTGTTTATAGATAGTTTCCTGTTTGACACATTTAGCTTAACAAGTTAAAGTGTTCAAAGAAGATTAGAATGACATTAATTTTTAACTGCCCTTGACCATGACGATTCACAAAGGGTGTGTTCAATAAAAACAGATGGAAAAATGAGCTTGCCCCTTCACCTCGCAGTGGCTTTCTTCTGTCAACTGATTTAGCTTTCTGTTACCAGTCAACTGAGTATTCAAGGACATCCTTGAATTTTGCCATTTTCATTTTATGAATAAAAATAAAGCACAAGACCATAGCAATTTCTGTAGAATTCAGTGATGCTGAACTTTATTATTAATGGTGAAATGTTTTTGTGGTTACATCTTCAGATTTTGTAGTGACTTACAAAATGCAAGAGTTATATAATGTGAGAAATTAAATTTGAAATTAAATAGCATGAAACTGGGCAGTATAATACAATATTTTGTGGCATCTAATTAAAATAATAATGGTATTTTCAGAATAGAACTACAGTTTGCACCCTAGTTATAAGCCTGACTTCCCAATTTGATACAGTGACTGAACACTTCTATCAGGAAAGCAGTTCAGAAACTGAGGCCATGAATATGACTGAGGCACAGCCATTTCGTGAGTCCGGCTATCAGATGAGTTAGCTGGTGTTGGGTTGGGGAGCAGCAGATTTCCCCATGTAGAAATGTGCCACGTGAAACTGGTGTATCCAAAGTAACACAAAACACTGTGAGTAGTCAATCCAAATGTCCGGTCATCAATCTTTTTAGCAGCATTCATTTCTTAACTTCCCATCGCTTATTTTAAATTCTTCCTTTACATTTATTATTATTCATTTTGTTGTTGGGTTTGTGAGATTAAGAACTAGGAAAACATGATGTATAGAACGTAAATGCCTGATGCAGCGAAATTGCTTGCTAGTTTCTGAGAGTGTAATCATTTCTATGCTTTTTTTAATCAAAATGATAAATTTTTCAAAGAATATGCTCTTTAATTTTGTTTCCATGTGCCAAGTCGTGAGTATATCTGTGTATATTGCTTTTACAATATGTTGTTGCATTGCATGGAATCCTAGCAGGCATTTTAAATATCCCACCACTCATATGCAATCTGCAACATAAAGACATGTTTTTGGGAAACATCAGACTGCCGCTTTTGAATGCCATTTGTGACATACTCAGAGATTAAAAATTCTGTCTTCAGTCAACTGAAATGGAGTACTGCCCAATAAGGAAATAAGTGATAAATAGACAATTTAGTATAACAATGTAACTGGCAGTGGTTGGTCTCAGGAGTTGTTCCTAAGTTCCATTTCTTTGGAAGTTCCCAGAATTTCTCTGTGTCAGTTTATGCTTAATGTCAGTGAAAAGCCTAATAATGTATGACCAGTCCAGGGAATGTTAGACATACGAGTGAATGTTGTTTAAGATAAATTAATGTTCATTTGGGACTTCTTGTGGTTTCTGGTGCTAAGTGTGTTAAGGAATCTGTTGCCCTATGAAAGCACAGAATCATCTGGATGGAGTAGCTTTTATATCATCAAGTGGAGAGGACAGATTTATGTCTCTTCTGCAGCTGAAAGATTTATCTCTCTGATTTTCTTAGTTTGGCTCCTCTTGGATAAAAATATTTTTTTCATGATTACTTTAAGTTATGTACAAAATCATACAAAAAAAACTATTTAAAAACTCTAGCCATAAATCTTACTAGCATACCAACCTATACTTGTCTTTAATTCAGTTCTGAAAAAGCATCAGTGCAATTACAATTATATTTAGAAAGCAATTAGTAAAAATTGTCTTTTTGTTTCCAGATTTTATTGTGAAATTACTCTTGTTTCAAGATATTATACAGTTCTTTGTGAGGAGAAAGGGGTTGGGATAGTCCCACACATAGTCAGATGTGATACTGTAATTTGTTTACTTAAAAGCTAACAGAATTTTCTGTGATTGGTACTTAAGTACTCTTGCAGTTGAGTAGGTATTTTGACCCACACAGTATCATCAGCAATAGTTGTGTCAAAATTTGGCTTGCTTAAATCAGAGTCTGTGTCATGTCTGTGTTGGATGACAGAAATCAATTTGTAGTTAAGACATGCCTGCAATTGAATCCAGGTGTGTTCTTCCAGTGCTCCTTATTTGCTTCTAAAAATAATTTCTACAGATAATCACTCGCCGTTTCCCCGAACAACATGTTTTATATACAAATGAGACAGAAGTCACAGCAATACTAACATTCTGTAAAACAGTGAAAGATCCTAAATTGTGATGTTGCATAAAAAAAGATAAATGAGCAAGAGAGTATATGAGCTTACTTTACCCATTTTATGTTATTTGCTATAAAATACTTAATATGCTAAGCTGTGATGGGACATCCTTTACATTCAGTCCTTAGTCCAAATATAATTCTTTCACTGCTAAAATGCATTTATTATCTGTTTCTAGGATGTTTAAGCAAAAATAAAATAGTTTAATGGTGATTTTGATAAAAATCAAACCATGGAAAACTGTTAGGTTTTCAAGTTTCCTTTTTTCCTGGTTTATGTCAGAGTGATAGCAGTGAGAGTGAAAGAAAAAATCTGTTGCTGTAAGACAAATGTTTCTTGTTTTCGTGGAAGTACTAGAAAGAATAGTTTGGATTTTGAAATGCAAACTATGCACTTTTTTTTAACACTACAGACATGTGTTGACTGGGTCTGCTAAGGAGATTTCTTCTAAGGCACATTTAGAACTTGTTGTATCTGTCTATGATTCCTTGAGTCTTTCTCCAGTTGGGTGTAAACACCAAGTATGGTAAAAGATACCCGTAGTTGTTCAGTGGAAACCTTGTTAATCTGAAAGTAACTCAAGAAGGTGCCATTTGCTTTTATTGTGCAAGTCTAAGGGAGTCTTTCCATTTCAGTTTTCGCTTTGATCCCTTCTTGTGTCCTTAGTTGTGCCTCCGAGCTGAAATCACTCAGCTTTTTCCAGGCCTGTCTCAGTCCTTCAAAAAGTGTATGTCTGCTCTCACCTCTTCACCCCAAACGTATCTCCTGGCAGAAGGAGGTTAATGTGTGTTTTCCTTCTGGTCTCTGTGTCCCAACGCAGTAATTGTTGAAGATCATCAGGTCTTCCACAGCTATTCAGTAAATGGACAGAACATGTTGTTTGAAAGGCATTAGTACACATAAAGCACCAAAGGTGGCTTTCAGCATCCAATTTAAAAGTTTTGTGATATTTTCACCTCAAACCCACAAAACGCTGCTGGGTTTCTAGCATTAGCCTAAGCATTTTTACCTGCTAGTATCACCATTTTAAAAGAAATTCCGACTTGCTTCATACTTTAATTGTCAAGATAAAATTGTAGTCATTAGAACATTGCTGTATTCTGTTATTTAACAAGGATGCACTACAAGCATCTTTCAAGGCTGAATTAAGCCAAGGCCCCTCTAACATCTGTAGCAAGTGCTTGTGGGCTGCCCTTAACAGGCCAGAGATGGATATGTGTGACTCTCCAAGTGTGCTGTTGCAATTAATTTGTCTTTGGAAACAGCACAGTGAGATTTCTTTTCTGGTCAATGTAGTGATTGAGAAGACAGATACATAGCCAGTGTCAGCAGGTGACTTGCAGAGCTGGGAGATGCTGGAGGATAGAGGAGTGCAGTACAGCAATGTGGCCTCTGGCTTGCAAAAGGAAGTTGTTTGGGGAGCATTAAGCCTGTAGTATATTTTGGCTCAGTTTGGTTTGTGAATAAAAGGACCGTGGTATTTGCCAGATGACTTAGCAAGTAATTACACAGATAGATATTACTATTAGAAGCTTAATAGTGGGAGGGGTGATTAAACACAAAAGCAGGGCTGACCTATAAGTCAAGACAGGCAAAGCGAAGGAGTAGAGCTCCTACTGGAAATTTATCTGAGAACCTCCTTGTCTTTGAATATTCATTGAATTTTTGATGATCATTGGCTTTTGTTTCCTTCAATCTCCATTGTTATATTTCATGACAGCTTATTTGGTGCAGTATAACCCATCCAAAATACTGAACTCTTATGCATAAAAAAAATATATATATATATACATTTACCGGTATAATTTCCAAGACCCTTTTGCAACTTAGGTGACTATCAAATGCTACTGATTAAAATTTACTATCATCATACTTGTAGGGTACCCTTCCTTTTTTCCTTGGGCACATAGCCTCCTCGTGACGTTGTTTTGCTTTAAGTGTTTTTTGAGCCCTCCAATTTTAACGAAGATTTTGAACCTTGACAGATAGAAGCTACATTCAGAATATTTCTCAAATATTTTGTCTGCAGCATTGGAAGCATTTTTCAAATGTGAGCCATGATACGAATTTAATGGATTTTTTTTTTTTTTTTCATCATATTTGCTGTCGTCAGTATGGAAACAAACTGCACTGTTTGTCAGATTTAGGTCCTTTTGACCCACTTCATTCATCTCTAGTTCAGCTGATCGTATTAGTTATAGTCACAGAACACATGACTTTTAAATATGTTAGTAAGTGTTGCATGAATTGAAGATCACCTAGTAATTTCATCTACTTCCTTAAAAAATAATAGTTGAAGGTGCTAAGAATCGGAAATACTCTGTTACACTCAGAGAGGGGCTCCTGTAACAAAATTTGGATGGGAAATTACTTCAGATAATGTTGTTAAGGCTTGATTTCTTTATAAAAGAAGCAGCCAGCCATAACAAATTATTTTCAAGTTCTATTGTTTCAGTATACACAATTGCAAGAAGGAAACAGAATGTTCTTTGTGTTTTTTTAGTATTGATGGTTAGCCTCATATGTTTACTGAGGTTAGCTTTAAAGAACTACTTTACCAATTTTTTACAACCTGTTCTTGAGCTAGACGCTTCTATATACATTGCAGTCTGTCTAGCTTTCAGCAGTGTTCATCTTCTTTATGGTGTTTGTGAAGTATGCTGTGCTTAGCTGACTATACGATAAAAGTTTCTGTGCGTGTATTTAACCAAACTTTTGTTATTGCTACTGTGTGCTATCTATTACTTAGGGTTTTTTTTTCATCAGTAGCAGTTTATTTACCCATACATCTGTCTAATGTTCCTTAGAAGGTTCCTCCAAATAAGAACACGTACAGCTGATATAAGTTGGCTTCACTCGAGAGTTCTTTCTTCTTTGTAACACCATAACGTATCTTTTAGGAATTTGGTTATACCAGACTAACATGCTTCACTTACCTGGTACTCAGTGATGGCTGGTTAGTGATCTCTATCATTTCAAGTGGAAAAATACTTTTCTTTTTGTCTTGATTCTTGAGATTTCCTAGGCTTATCATTTAAATCACCAGTCATCCATTTTTATCCTCAAGTAAAGTGACCTTTCTGCTTGGAAAGACATAAGTGAATCTGGAAGCTAAAAATTGCTGTTAAGTAGCTGCAAAAGTCATTGCCTGTACTTATCAAGTGTGGGGGAAATTCTAATTTTGCCTGTCTTTCAGATGATTTTTTGTAGCTACTGAGTTTTGGATACTAGTGTCAGATTTTAATGTTCAGTCTCATCCACACTTTGATGATTCTCTCTTTTTTGTAAAGTACCACCCTAAAGAATCAAGCATTAAAAGCTTAAACGTATTTGCTTATTCTAAAAGGCAAAACAGAGAACCATGATTTTTTTTTTCCTAGGTGCCTTTTTCCTAATTGCCTTAAGAAAGCATGAAAAAGAATTAGATAGCTGTCCTCCATGAATTCCTAGTCTGCAAAACCAGAGCCAGATGAGTCTGTTTCACTGAACAGAACTTCTCATCTTTATTCAGCTGCATATAGGGTATTTTGGTACTGAAAACATTTTTTTTTAAATTACTAAATCCAATTTAGTCATTTGTAGTCAGTTTCTAACAACTAGCAGACAGTTTCTTCAGTGAGAGGTGCCCCATTTATAACTATTAATTTGAATAAAAGTTTTTCTAAGAAATGCTCAGTTTTTGCTATTTTTCCTATTACTGAATGTTTGGCGTGGTGCTCTTTTCTGAAGAGAAGGGTATTTTTTTCAAATTCCATGAAGTTTTGGCCAACATTCTTGGCCACTGACTATGCTTAGTTTTATCTAGCTTGGCCTTGCTGGCTTTAGTCACATACTGTGTCCAATGGATATTTAATATAATTCAGAAGTAGTCTATGTTAGTGGATCCCAAAACCAGGACACCTTTCTTTCCCCACCTCTGTCTCTGTTTGCTGGAGCTTGCAGCCCATCCTAGTTAATGCACTCTAATGGCAGTGCAGTTACTACCAGATTTCTCCATGTGCAGGAGAACAGGTGGAGAGCATCTACATGTCCTGTGACACTGTGGTTAGAGCATCGTCCTGCTGGGTGGTAATTGAGTTTCCTTATTTTATAAACTAGATCCTTCTTGAGGACTTTTGAAAAGGAAGGTTAAGAGAGGGAGGCTCTGTTCTTTGTAAAATTTGTTTATGCTCGGAGTTTCCACTCAGCCTAGGAAAGGACACATACAAATGAATGCTTTTCCTCTAATCTCTGATAATGCCTTTGAGCAGTGTAAAGCTAGTATTCATTTAATGAAATCACCCACAGCAAATGTATTTTAAGAGTTCACTAGTCTTTTGGATTAAAGGAAGGATTATTATTACTTAGGCCTTCATTAATATTAGAAAACTACCAGGTAGTTCTTTATATTAAGTATCTTCAGGTAAGTAGATTATCAGGATGGACAGAGCAGTGAAGCAATATGAGGGAGCACTGAGGAATGCTGACAGCATGCTATGTGTGGGCAGCTTGCATTGCCCTCTGCCTTAGCTGTGCCTGGTTCTGTCTATTGTTGCTGGTACTTTTCAAATATGAAAATTCAGCAGGTTTTCATACATGTTTTTTGCTTTTTTTTTTTAATTATTTTTCCAGTGAAAGGAAACAGAGCTATGTTCCAACTATCAACAGAAAATATTATGCAATGCAGTGAAACCCAAGACACTTTTAATAAAATTTTTCATAATATAAAAAGCACTGTAAACAGTAATGAAGTTTTGACTGGCCAACCAACATGTTGCAGTTTTTGGAAGCAGAGGTGTTAGAGATCTTCAGAACTTTGTCTAAGAAGTCCAGTAAATATAAATCGATTGCAGTATCATCTCTGATTATTATACAAACAGACTTCAAATTTTGATTCTCATAAGTTCTGAAGCATCATTTTGAGAGGAAAATGAAAGAAATGAGAGAACATTTATTCCCTACATATACAGATTGCAGTATTTAACCATAATTTAAGATCTGAAGAAATCAATGGTACAAACAAGAGCATAGTATGGGTTAAGCCATTACACATAGTGTCATACTATGCTTTGCTCTCCAGTCTCCTACCACATATATCTAATGGAATAGACTGGTAGTTCTCTTGTGACATTTCTATGCAGTTCTTGCCTGTCCTTCTCTGAGCGCGTTACTGTGCCTTTTGTTTTCTGTCTTATCAATCTCTTGTTGTCACTGTAAATACTTACTTTAAATATTTTGATGATTCTGTGTGCTAAATAAATTAGGTCATATGACTATCACTTTTTATGCTATTGATAACTTAAAAAAAACACCAACACATCCTTTACTTTGCATATTTTTCAATTTTACTAGATTTCACAAGGAGCATCTCTTAATGATCTACAGAAAAAGAAGAGGCGTGCACCTCTTCCACCAACTCAGTCTGCTCCACCTACTCCTGCCATGCCAAATAGGAGGGAAGAGATGGAAGACAAGAGGAAGAGCACAATGGGTAAGAGGCATTGTTTTCTCCTGTGTAATTCCATGCATGTGCTTTCAGCACCTAGTATTCGGAGTTTTCTTAATTCTGTTATGCTGTGAGTTGGGAAATTCTATAACCTGAGGGGAAAAAAATACATTTATTCTACAGAATGAAAGTCTGGAAATTTGTATATTGCCTCTTGTTTTAATGGCACCATTCAGAGTACTATGGAGTAGTAAAAGGTAGATTATTGTGGACAACGTGAATGTTTGGTACAAGTTAGATATTCCAGAATATTTGTCCTGGGCCTTTTCTGTGCCTCTAAGGTCATGGTGGTTTTGCTGGTTAAAGGGAAATGAGGAAATAGGCCAGGCAACTCTGAATCCATCTGAAGCCATGGAATTCTACTAGAACTTAAGTACAGTCAAGCTTGTTCTCCTAAATGTTCCTAAAACTGAAAGACATGTTCTTTTCCTGTAGTCCTCCAAAAGTTTGATATCGACTCACCATGTTCAGTGAAGTTTTTATTTTGAATGTGTTTCTTGATGTTATTTTAAATTAATTTCTCCTTAGTCTATAGCTAGAAGAAAATAACTGGTGCTCTTAAAGGAATTCCATACGTAGCTGGAGACAGCAAAGGAACTGTGGTCTTCAGCTGTATGTGACACATTTACTGTCATACAGGAATACTGGAAAATGCTCTCCCAGACCTCTATTGTTATCTGACTGCAAGCTCATTCAGGTCGGTGGGAGCTTTGCCCAAGTGAGGACCCCAAGATTATGCTTTTAGCAAACAAAGTGATTTTACGATGGGTAAAGATATGAGATAATAACCCCACATATTGGAACTCGTTTTTCAGTACATTAAGAGAATCATTCTCTAAGTGCTGTAATGCACTCAGTGCACTTCAGTTCATGCCTTTGACCTCATGTTCCATAAAGTGCCTAAGACATACAGATATGACATCCTGTCATACATAATTGCTTACATTACGAATGCCTCACAGTTTAGAAAGAAACCTCTTGGCTTTGTTCCAACATTTATTTTCAGTAAATGCTTCACATTTAATGCCTCAGCATTTATGCAGCAGCAGGAGTCCATTATCTTATGACATGCTCAACTCCATTGACATCTCTTATTTAAGGCCCCCAAGGGGAATGTTATGTCTGTGCTATATAATACAAGAGTTTTCAGCAAATAGGCTTACTTTTAACTATTGCTGATGTCACAGCCTGACACTTCTCACATCTTGCCCTATTGCAAGTTGATGATTGATAATGCGTAGTGCTTTAACTTTTTTTTAAGTGTTAAGTTTATTTTGTATCAGTGCTCAGTGTTGCAGCTGAAATAAAGCAGAGCAGAACCACTTCTAGTTGTTCAGTGCTGTGTACGTAAGTGCCTGCTGGCCAGACTGTTGATGTAGGGCTTAGTATCGTTTACTTTAGTGCAGCCTTATTAATTTACACCGACAAAGAGCTTATCCCACAGTAGCTCAATCCTCAGTGCTTCTCATTTTCTGCTACTTTCTTGAATGAATACGTTCATTAACAAGAAGAAATGTTACAGCAAAGGAAGATTGGTAAAACAGCTTCTCTTTTAGGTCCTTGGAAGAAAATGATGAGAAAGCACAGATGGCTCTGAAAGCAGGAAAGAAAAGCTGTGAAAAAAGCAAGACAGTAGTGAGGGGGAAATGTACTGTGAGAAATAGGCAGCCTCATGATGAAAAAGAATTAAAGCTACGTATGCATCTCCCAGCTTAGCCTCATGAATCTGAGAAAAAGATCTTATTTAAAATATTCTCAAACAGGCAGATGGGGAGCACTTCAGTATTTAATGTTGACCCACTTGCTCTGATCCCAAAGCATTGTGCTGTTTTCTCATAGCACTTAAAAAGAGTGCATATTGGCAACATTTAATTGTGTTGTGAGTCTCTTCAAACTGGTGACTCCTAACTAGTAATCAATAATGGCTTAATCTTTTTTCCTCACTCTTGGTGCTGCTCCCTTTCTCAGCAGCACCAGAGCATGAGCATAAGAGTGTGGTAGCAGTGAGAATGAAGCAGGCAAGAGGTCCATCATCAGTATCCATTTTTGTCAGTGACCAATGTGCAGATGCCTAGGGCAGGGCATGAGGGCAGAGCAACCAGACAGTTGTGTTTCCTTAGCTTGCTTTCAGCATCTAAGCACATTTTGAATTGCAGTTGTTCTAGGCCTATGCACTACGAACTGGCCACAGCTTTTCAGCACTGCAGCATAGTGCAATTATGCAAATCTATCTAGTTATTGCATGTAGTATTGAAATAGGCTCCCAGTCAAAGTTATGAGTGTTTCCTATGATAGCTTAACAGTTTTGTTAAGAATGACTTAATCAGCTGCTTCCCCCCAGTGACAAAATGATACCAAAACTACCGAGGTAAAGAAGAACCTGTCAAGATACCTACTTAAAAATACTGATTTGAGGCATTTTCCTTTTTTCTCTTACAGAGTGAGGAAAATAGTCACATAAAGTATCCTAGAAGTGAACAAATTCATTCACTTTGATATTTAGGAATAATATAACTTTCTTATGTTTCATTTCCTTATATAGCTTTTTTTTTTTCCTCCTTCAGTTATTTTTCATCTTCCTTATATTTGGCAAAACACCGATAAAGATACCAACTGTTAGTTGTGATGTACATGTATATTTTGGGCCTGGTTCTACTCTCATTGACGTAGGAGTCCAGGCTTTTCCTTCTCCCTTAATTACCTGCAGTTAAATAAGAGCAGAATTATATCCAGAGGGACTTTGGATATGGGTAAAGGAAAATCAACGCATGTTATAAAAACAGTAAGCACAGCAATTGTTGTCTTGATGCTGAAGTAACTAGTCAATTGATCCCCTGTAGGTGATGGACGGCAGGTGCCACAAAAGCCTCCTAGGGGCCCCACTCGTGACCCACCCCAGTTAGTGATCCCCCCACCCCCACCTTACCCTCCTCCTGAAAGAGACAATATGGATCCAGCAGTCTCTTACAGAGAAGCAGATGTTACAGCACCAACAAAACTGGTACCTAAACGTATGTTTCAAAATATATATATTTGCATTTCATCTCTGATGATTACTCTCAGGGGTAGTTTTTCCAGACTTTCCTCTCTGTACGTATGTGTCTGCTTTTTCCCTTTTTTCCAGCCTGTTGTCTTTTGAAATGTCCAATGCAGTGTAACTAATTAATGCAAAGTAAATTAAGCACTTGTTTGCAGGCAGGTTTGCTAGAGATCCCTGGCCATTAACAGCATTTTAAAACAGCGATCAAAACACTTGAATTCACCCAACTGGAAGCAAAAATTCACTGCCTTGTATTAATTCTCCATCTTTGATTTTCTGTACTAACACTTTTTCTCCCTGCAGAGAAAATTCCTTTGGGAGTCAGTGGGTCTGTGAGTCTAGGTTGAAAACTGCAGGGTGTCTCCCTTCAGGAAAACTAAACCATTTACATGATCTGTATGTTGTTAAAGGCCTTCCTGTCCTAATGGATACATCTTCCTTGACATCTCTGGATACTCTTTTGTGTGCTCTTCCCCTTGGGGCATAACTCTTATCAGACAAAAATAAAAAAAAATAGTTTCCACATCCTTGGGTATTTGTGAAAAGCATGTTTTTGTTACTTTTTCATGCTTATCCATTGACTGTCTTTAATTCTTTGTACACGATCCAAGTCTTTGATCATGTAGTGTATTCCCTGTGGGCTTGACCTGCACACCCGCGGAGATCCTGTAAAGGCAGCAAAGCTCTGCATATTATGGCATCATATGGACACTTCTTTGAAGGTTAGGAGTCTGTCTCCAAGCCATGGGGTCGAGAAATCCCTCCATTAGCTGCTAATTTGACAAGGATTTTTTTTCCAGGGTGTTTTCTTACTGAAATTATTCTACAGGTAGCAGTTACTCTGACACTTTAGTGTTGGTGGTTTTGCTGTTCAGTACCAACTGATCTACGGCGTTGTGTTGCTTTTGTAACTGTGCCAAGGAAATACTGTTTGTTGAGTTTTATTATGGGGAGAGAAAAAGGCAATCCATACTAACAGAAAACCTGACCCTTATTGAGGATTAACCCGAATTCATTTATTTACCAACATATGCACACAAATCGTATCATTCCTAAAATCCTTCTTTGCTAGATACCATCAGCTTGCCTACAGTATTCTCTTTATTAAAAATCTGTTGTGACCTTCTTTGCATTAATATTTCTACTTCATTTGAGTTTCTACCACTCCAATATTTTGCAATGCTTTCCTGATCTACCTTGCTGATCAAATTCACTTTAATCAATGCAGTGCTGATATTATCAGCTTGATCATTTGCTCTTAAACAAATACAATATCCTAGCCAAAATGATTTGATTAAGCTTGTACATGGAAACATAATGTGAGCTTTTATTATCCTTGGTTTATTGAGAGCAAAGCAATAGTGTTTAGTGGATATTTATTTTAAACATGAAGCATCATTGTTGGAGAGGGACAAGTTTAGCTTTATAATTACGCTGTACTCTACCTAGATAGAGTTATGCATATAGATTTACAGGAGAGAAACGTGTATAGATATATACATGAGAGTAAGTAGCACACATGACGTATGGTAATTACATTGCCTAATTCAATTCCAAAAGGTACTTAGATACTGTAGTGACTGAGTGGTAAAGAACAGAGTTTTGCAATGATGGTTTTTATTGCCTGAGAATGCCTCAAGCACTGCAAATAGGACTTCGGCGGTAGATTCAAAGAACAAAGTTTTCAATCTTCCTGACTCTAACCTCAGTAAATGTGTTTTCTCATAGAACAAGGTGGGAAGGAGGATAAGCTGCTGATGCCAGATATTGATGAAAGGCATATTTGTTCTGAAAAGACTCTCAAAACAGCTTTCTTTGATGATGATTGTGGTCTCTTTTTGCTGAGTGGGTGACTGTCAGCAGCAATTTGACAAGATGTGATTCCCATTCAGAAATCATAATTATGTGATCGTGTGGAGTTTAAATTCTTGTTCCTTATGATCTGCCATAGTTTGTGAGGCACTGTGCCCCACCCATCGTTCCTTCCCAGCAGACACACAGTTGTCCCATTGTGCTCTGAGAAATTCACCTTGAGGAATTTTCATTTCATAGAGGATGTTGGTAATCACTCTTCATGGAGTTTTCCAAACTTAGGTAGAGCATAAGTCATTCGTGAATAGGGCTTTTGCTAAGATATTTGGGCTTTCTGGCTCTAGTGGTAAGAGTCTTTCCCACAAACAAGAGTGCAATTGTTCCAACTGGATTTTGTTTTTTAATCTTTTTATTCTCATTTCACGGGCTTTCCTGTTAATTTTGGTCTTGTTGACCCTTAGCTGCATGTTGTATGCATGTTCAAAATGATATGTTTATGGGATCCTGTCTTCTTCCTTATCTTACTAATCAGATTTTTCATGGCCTGTGACTGTACAATCAAATAACTGCTTTGATAATACAGAAATGGAGATTGTAACCTCTTTTGCATGGCATTGGTTATGTCATATTGTCTGAAAAGTCTCAACAAACTAGGTAATACCAGGTGCATTTCAAGAATCTGAGTAGAAAGGAGCCTTGTCCCCATATCTATTTATATTTTCATTATGTCAGTGATATGTTAATGGGTACTATAAGCCACTTGACAAAAGCTGTGACTATTTCACAATTTGGTCATGTTTCTTCAGTCACCTTGGATATATATGCAGTCTCTCACAGTCAGTAGGGATAGTCTCTTAAGAGTTGGACTTTGTTAAAGCAAAAACAGGTACAGAAAGTCAGAAAGAGAAAACCACATGTGGTTCCAAACTAATTGAGAACTGGAGATTGCTGAGTAGGTAATTTTGTTGGCTTATCGTAATGCAGTGACGCAGAAGGAGTCTTTCAAGTGGCCAAGTCTTTTCTTGCTTACAGATGATCTGTAAAACAGGAAAATTGGTAAGGATGACGTAAGGGCTTATACCACCATCATGCCTCATACTTGTCCAGCCTGATCTGAGGAAAAAGAATGAATTTGAATCTCCAATACCTTGTACTTTCTAGAGAATTTAAATTCAGGCCAAGTTAAGCAAAGTTTGCAGACACATTGCATATCAGTAGGTGTCACACTGTTGGGAGCCAGTCTCAGAGCATTTGTGGAATTCAGAATTTCAGTGTATGGGCTCACATAGTGACACTTCCTTTGGACATCTGGTTCTTGAAGGTTACTGAGCATGCTAGCCATTCTGTTGTGTTTCCTACCCAGTATTCATTATTTTATTGTTTTACTCTTTTTTTCCCCCAACAGTTTATTGTTGTGCATCATTCCCTTCATACAACAAGCGCGTCTGACAGACCCTCTTCCTATGACCTTCATACCTCTGAACATCCTGTTGCCTCTGCTACCCCGATTCTTCTGTTGCCTTTCTTCCTTCCCTGCTGGAAAAGAACCTTTGTTTTTCTGACTGAGATTTTGGCTTCCTTTCTTTTTGAACTTTCACATTCTCTTCTAATTACTATCGATTATTTTTGGCTGAGGTTCATTTCATACTCATTTGTGAGATGTATGCTCCAGAACTGGATGCTGTGTTATATAAATCTATATATCAGCCTCAGAAGCATTATCTGTACATTTGTCTGTTCTTTTTTGAAGGATTCTCTTTACTTTGAGTCATGGTTTAATTTGATATGGTGTTTGAAAGAGTGTGTGGTATGGGGAAAGGGTGTCTTTCAATACTATCTAAAGATTTCATGAAAACTTCCTAAAAACATTTTTTTCTTCTTTTCTGTTAGCCTAGGTATAGCATTTTACATTCTCAAATATATCTTGTTTTTCCTTCATTGCATATTTTTTGTTCCTTTGAAACAAAAGTAGAACTGGGCATGGCCTAGTCAAGTTGAAGTACAGGATTCTTTTTGTATCTTGGCTATCATTCAAAAAACAAAATAGAAAGATCTATCTGATTAAAAGAAGCCTAAATAATACTAAGAATCAGTACCAAGTATACTGATTCATAGGCTTTACTTGTGCTTTCATCCTGGTGCTTAGTATGATTAATTTTATCTTGATGTTGGAGTCATCCTATGGCAATCAAGGTGTGTGTTCTATTTCTGTAACAAACGACGCAAACACTCTTTGCTCAAGATAAATCTCGTTCCACGACTCTCCTTTTTACAGTTGTAATAGGAATATTCAGTGAGTTATAATTAAAATATCAGCTACAGGATTGTACTTACCAAAAATTTATTTGCACTGAAGAAATTTCTTCGTGTGAGTGGCCCATAAGGCATGTATTTTTAATCATTTTGAACTATAAACATACATTTTATGAGTTGCAATGGTGTACACACCCAGAACTGTTCTGACCTCACATGTGTCATGATTTAAGACACTTATGTTACTTAAATTAGTGAGTTGCAATACAGAAGTCTAATTTAAATAATGAAAAATTATTGTTTTACCCTCAAGCAAACAATTGTGTTCTTCTTGAATCCTTTCCAGGTAGGCAAAATGGAGAATAACAAAACAAAGCATTCCTATAGATAATGTGAAACGTGACTAGAAAGGGTTTTGATGTCTTTTAATACAAATATGACATGTAGTTAATAAGTTTTAAGTGATGCCTCAGAATATATATTTAATACCCTAAGGTATTCTAATAAAAGTGGAGTGGAATTGATCTGTCTATGCTGCCAGGTACTTTGTTATAGTTTCTTAAGACAAGACAATAGTTTAATTGTACATCTTCTCAAAAAAAAAAAAAAAAAAAAAAAAAAAGTAGATATACACAATGTGAAAATTAAGAAACTTATTTACCTATTCTTATTACTGTATTTACATCCCATTTGTAACTCCACAGAGTAACATGCCCCATGGAGTTAAGACTAGAATAAGAACAGGATAATGAAGTGGTAAAACAAAGGGGTTTGTATTGAGTACAGTGTGAAAGTACAGTATACTGTAAAAGCAATTTTTTGCATTTAACACCAGTTCACTTATTGGAAGGTCAACTTTTTAACTAAGTCACAGTTTTGATGAAAAGGTTTCCTTGCTGTGAAAGAATACAACTATGATCCTCTCTACCTATCTGGCAAGTTTGCTGTAAAAAGCTGTTTCCAGATGGTCTGCTTGAACTTGAAAGTGCTACGGGCGAAAACTCAGAAACTCATTGCTCATCCTTAATTTATTTCATTTTTGTATTAAAATGCCAAATTTGCCTCTTTTCTTTTGCCTTTTTTTTTCCCCCGTGTTAGTGGAAATTTGCATTTTCCATGAAATTTCTGTGTAAAATTGTGATGACCAGTTTTAACTGCTAGCTCTGTCATTCTGAATTTAAACAAACAAACAAACAAAAAAAACCATAAGTTCTTCCTTGTTCTAGCTCATACTCTTCGTTTCTTCAAGTTTTAGAAATGCCAGGTACATATATGTAGTATTAAATTGTAAAAAAGAAAAAGAAAAGCTGTGTCTTTACAAGAAATCATCGTAGTTATAAGCAGTTGTGCTCCAACATTAGCATGTTCAAAACGTCCCATTATTATATACAGTGTGGGAATGAACTTCCAATGGCACTCATTATATCCAAATCTATTCAATGGAAGCGCATAGATAAGCTATTTCATGACTCTTAATTCATTAATAATGTGTGTATGAGGGGGTAGAGCATTCAAGCAAAGTGAGACCATGGGAACATGAACTTGATGGAAGTGTGGTTTGCAAGCACCAGCTCAGCACTGAGGTGTGCTCAAGGAATCTCTCCTTGCTTTGTGCCTTCTCCAGGGTTTCTGAAGCTACCTCAGTTCTGCTTCTGGAAATGAATGAGTATGTTTGTTATTTTCAGTGACTAGAAGAAGTGGTGGTTTAGTTCAGTTTGATGGAGTCTTATGTTACAGAGATATAAATGTGCATTGGCATAGTTTTATGCCTTTCATTTTATCCACAGCGACAAGAGAAATGTAATGAGAATGACATAGAGAAGATGATAAGAAATTGACTGCTATGCTAGACCTCTCTATCAAAATGGTCTTATCAGAGTTAGTAAGAAATTTAAGTTATTCACCATTTTTCTGTACTACCAAACAGCATTGCTGAAAGACTGTACTTCAGGGTGAAATACTTTTCTATTTGGAGTGAAAGAAAGAAAGAAAAAACAAAACCCCCTAACAACTGGGAAGTGTTTTGAGTATGGTAAGTAAATGCAGTATTAGCATATGGATCAAAATAACTTGCAATTTTATGACTCTGGTGGCTGTGACATTCAGTCCCTTCAGGAAATAAGGACAGATGTATAATTTATGATTCATACTATTCTGATGCATGACAAAAGTCCTCATCCCCTACAAAATCCTGTGAATTATTAACAGATTAAGCTTCGTGGTGGACAGATTTTACTGACCAGACATTTAAAACTTTTTTTATTTTATGTTGACCACCAGAGGGCGCCAGCGTTGTCAAATATCTGCAATAAATTGCAACTAAGGATAATGCTAAAGGTGAATGTTAAACTATAAGTATCATCACATTTATGCAAATAATTTCAGCCTTCAAGAAACACATAAACATAAATGGAGTTTACAGAGCTTTTCCGTTCATCAGCTAAAAATAAAAGTAGTTTTTCTATTATTTTTAATCAATTTAATCACAAATTTGAAACCAAATCATATTTGCATATGATGCTATTGTGATGGCATTTTCCAGACATGACCTCAAAATTTAGCTCTAGGTGTGTTTGCAAAGGGTGTCGGCATGTCTTGTTACGTATTACAGTGCAGATATTGCCTGTGTATTTACTGTAGCCTGTGTCCAAGGTGTGGAAATCAGTGCATATAGCTGATGTATGTGCTGAAGAGCAAGTACATAGGAGTTGGCCACATTGAGTGTAGATCTAAAAGGATGTGTTCTACTAGGAATGCTTATCAGCATGAGTTGTAGCATTTCAAAGGTTTTATATACACGCATTTCAAGGGTGTGTAGATGGTTTTATTGTCCATCCTCTTCCACAGTCAAGTGACTTTGTTACAAGCAATTCAGTCATTCAATCATCTTCAAACCAAAGAGAGACTCTCCCAGCACCCTTAAATATTTTTCTACATGAAATTCTGTCTTTTTTTATGACTTATCTTTGAGGATTGAAATGTATGCTTTCTTTTGCGCTGAGCAACTGGAATTTTTTCTTTTCCAGCAACAGAGCTGCAGAATACTAAGCTTTGAATTAATTCCATTTTTATCTGTAGAAAATATGCTCTCTCTGTCCATAACTGAAACTTAGTCTGAGTGAGGTGGGAAGAGAATATTTTAAATATATCTGTGAAAGGAGAAATTATGTCTCTTTTTGTTCAGTTTTTATAGAGGGTTATTTGTAGCTGGCTGTGGGGTCTAAAGTATTTAAATAAGTGCTAGGGAGAGTGATAGGTAGATAGATCATCCAGTCAAAATGATGTGATAGATTGCAAAGGCTTGTGATGCATTTATTTATTAAACATGGCCATGCAATCTATCATATGCCCATCATCTGTCCCTGTATTCTGCATATTTAAAGTCCGCACTGTGGATATGATTCTTATATGCTCATTCTTTGCATTTAAGCCCTCCTTTCAGTTCCATCGCAGTATAAAGTGCCTCAGTGTGAGAGTTGTGCTCAGTGTGTGTATATAAAACAGCAGTTCTGTCTCCCTGGCTTGGCTTCTCATCACTACCGTGACTCTCAATATATATTTAGTTCATGCAGTAGGCACCATTTAACTTTCCATACTAAAATACATGTTATTTTAGAAGACAGAATGTAACTTATTCCATCCCTCCGAAATTACAGCCATGTTGTTTTCTAATGTCATTGCAAAACTATGAACTCCCCCCTCAGGGACAGTGAGACAAATTTGCTGTCACTGTTTACACACTTCTTCACGTGTCTCATGCACAGTATGCAGATAAGCTTCTCTGGCCATACAGGCACTATACAGAAGTCCACTGCTGAAATATGTAAGAAGTTGACAGAACAAAAAGTGGCACGGTTAATTTCTTGCTCATGCAGAACAACTTATACATAATGATCTTCGCTGGGTTTTGCTGAGATGGAGAAGGGTAAGGGTGGTCTTGTATTTTTCTGTGCACAAACAAGCTGCTTAGTGACGTTTATTGTGTGTTCTTCTATAAAGATTTAACTACAAGTGGTGAACGGCTATTAAAAGGATCTAGCCCAGTAGCAAGAGCAGTGTCAGAACCAGATGATATACTGGCTATGCATAACTGTTAAGTCCTTTATATCCTTTGAATGTGCCTTGAACATCAGGGATTTATTTTTCTGTTCAGTTCCAATAAGCAAATTTTAAATTGTGGTCACTAAATCTCTTTCATTTTTCTCATGACTGGAGAAGGCACTGAAGAGGGAGATGCAGTCCTTTGTAAAGGTAACGGCATAAAGCGTGTATGTTGCATTCCCTTACATATTCACTCAGCTTGCTGTCACAGTACTGAAAATAATACCAGAGACTTTGCAGACTTCGAGCAGAAGTTGGCCCTGGTATAATTCCTTTGACTATAACAAAATATTTTCTGGTTACAGTAAGCAAGGGACTGAACACCAGTGAATCAAATTGTCTTTCTAATCTCATTTCCTCATATTCAGCTCTTTGCTTATTTACCTACTTCGTAATGTGTGGAGTAAAACTTAGCTTCCCATTTTCCACTCTGACTAAATATAAAAATGTTTCTCTTCTTCTAACTCCCTTGAAGCCCAGTTCTGCCATACAAGTGGTCTGTGGATAAACTTTGTTTATACTAAGTGAAACCAAATTCCCTGTTTTCCTCTTCCTTAGTCAGAATAAGAGATTAATTTTGTGAGGCTCACCTTTAATAACTGGGTAGCAGCTTAAGTGTACTCTGTGGGACTTCTAGAAACTGTCACACCCATACCAGTGGAGAAACTTTCATTTACTCACTAGCAAGCTGGACTAAACATCTGTGTTCAGCCAAGTACATGCACATGGTGTGACTGTGTGTGTCTCCAAGTTTCAGTCCCTAGTATAGATTGGAAGTTAGGCTTCATTTACACATAATGGACTAAATCAAACAGAGTGGTTGTTGTTTGAAATGGCATAGAAATTTGTGGTACAAGATCCTACTGATTGAAGTGTAGTCATGACACAGAGATACAGAAAGCAAACAGTTGAAAATCTTGTGTTTTCTGTACTAGGTAGATGATAATACTCATACCAAACTACTTGTCCAACCTCAAAGATGCTCATACTCAGCTTTTCCTATTACCACTTCTAAGCCAGTAAACACTCACTAAGATGACTGCCTGCTTTCTTCTAAGAAATTGAGAATTCTGTCCATGCACATTCACTTCTGGGTTTTAGGGCCTGAGGGAGCAAAAGGCTGAGAGCAGAGACAGAGCCTCTTTTGTCAGCTCCTTTTGTGGATTCCATAATTGGTTCCTGGCATGGATAAAAGAATTATTTTCCAACCTACTGTACCATAAGCGAAGGTGGGGTGTAATGGAGGACAAAGACCTAAACCAAAAGAAGACAGAGGAAAGAATGAGAAAGGAGCACTGTAGCTGGCAAATATTTTTTATGAGACTATTGTGATTAAAAGATGAAAGTAAAACTGCTAAAAATATATGGAACCTGTTATAAGCAGTGGTAGGGGAATATTAATATTTTTCATTCAAGCGTATTATGAAAGTTATTACTGATACCTAATTTTAAAAAGGTTTCCTCATGTTTTGCACTTGATAAAGTGTTGAAAAATTTTTTTTATTTATTTTTTAAAAAATTGAAAATTAATGAAAACATTTTCTCAGCCAAGTGAGAGAAAAATGAAGCCATCGCTATTCATAAACCATTCCTATATATGAAAATCTTTGACATAAGAATTAAAAAATTCTTATAATTCTTAAACTGTAAGAATTATGAAGAATTACATGAGAAATGCATGCAAATTTTAAAAAGCTAGAGTACTGGGAAAGTTTTAGAATTCACAGTAAGAATTTTCTGCAGTTGGCTGTTGATTGTAACAAAAGGAACAGTTTGGAAACTAAATAGACTTTTCAGTTTGACTCTGTATGGAGACAGCTTATTAGTGGCCAGCTGATTGCTCTAGAAGGGCCACCTCATATGGCTTCTTGTTATTATTGAGAGCAGAAATGTATATTTGGGAATTATGGCAAAAATGCATTAGTATCTTAGTTTTATCTGACACTCTTTTTGGGTACTGACAGTCTTTCAGACGTGTTCAATCAATGATCAGGAATGACATGATTCTCCTTTACCTGGTAAAACTTAGTCTGCTTTCCTCCCAGAGAAAGGAATTTATTTTTTTTCCCCAAAAGAAATATTATTTCGGTTAAGCACAGCATATATGGATATTTTCATGATCAGTCATGATTTAAAAATATATGGTTTTTTTACTTCTAAAACCCCTTTCTACTTGTTTTCAGAAACAGCTGTGCTGATAAACTGACCGGTCTGTTAAAGAAACTTTGAGGTTTAAGTGTCCGGGTTTTCCAAATGAAAACATTTGGTCAAAAGGAAGAAAAAAAACCCATGCATATACTGTAATTTGCTTGTTTGCTCCACTCCCCTGTGGACATGCCCAGCTTCCTTTGTACCTGGCAGCTTTCCTGTTCTGTATTCATCAAGCTAATCGATGTGATTCAGATGTTCCTCAAATAAAATCATTTGTCTTCAGTGTACTCCTACAAAGGACACAGATTGTACTAAAAAGGCCTTTCTGCACTCTCAGGGTACACAAAATACATGTCACTGTTCACAGTACAAGGCTTTGGCAGTGCACTGGTTGAATTTTTTTACACAAAAAAAATCCTTGCACGAGGCAACTCCTTGCAGTTTTTCCATGGAGTTAAATTAGTGCCTGTGAGAAAATTAGCAGACTGAAAGCACAGAAGTCTTTAAACTTACATGCCGTGATGTGAAGAGTAATAACAAGCCGCCAACTCAATTCTGCACTGGTCTGATAGGGGCCACTCTAAGGTGAGAGGGTCATGATGAGCAATCAGGAGAGTGAAGATAAGGTTAGAGCATTACAGTATAAACTGTACTGTACAAACTGGTACAGTAACCTGTCACACCTGTGTAAAATTTTCCAAGCACAACCCTTGCATAGGTTTTTTGGGGATTAAAACCAAAATCTTTAAAAGAGATACTTTTAAAGGAAGAGATAGGTGGAAGAGGAAATCTCATCACCTTGCTTTTAAAAGACAACTTGAACATTAAGATTTGTGAATGTTTCCTTGTTCTTTGTTTTCTACTTTTCCTCTTCCAGACCCCATCAGGTAATTCCTTAAGCGGTTCCTGTGGACTTCTGTTTTAATTTCTCAGTTCTTGAGACATTTAAAACAGATTAACTCTGTTGTTTTGTTGTTGTGAGCCTCTGTCTCTCCGTCATGAGTTGAATAAGTAGATAGATATTCTTTCTCTAATAATTTATAAAGGTTCTTCTACTTCTTGATAAAGCTTTTGGAATTGAATTTTAGCACTGTTATCATTCCTAACTAATTCAGAAAAAAAATAGCCAATTTTTAGGATTTATAAGTTAGAGAGTTTTATAGACAAACTCATAAACCTACATCAGTGTGATGTTCTCAATTTCATTTTTGTGAGAGCTGAGGCTAAAAATTAAAAACAGAAAATTCAGAATTTCGTGTAGGAAAAACAAGCTTTTATGCTGATCATATTCAGAATTAAACCCATTAACTTAGGTGAAAAATTTCCCAAACTAGCGTGTCTGTTTTGAGGATATGCTCATAGTGAACCATCATATTCTAGAAATGGCCCTGCTCCAGGAAGGCACTTAAGCATGCTTAATCAGGTACCCCATTATACAGCATGCACGTTATTATTGAACGAACTGTGTAAATGAAAGTCTTAAAATGCTTCACATGAATAAAAATGCAGATAGATTTTCCCTGTGGGGATTCTTCCCATGGAGGAGATACCTGCAGCTTTGCATTTTGATCAGTAAGTGGTCTGATCCAGCTCCCACTGAAGTCAGTGGCAAAACCCACCTGATTAAATGGAAGCAGGACCCAATGCTAACAGTAAAATATGAAAGGGGAAAATTTGTTCCAAGTCAGTGCTGAGATGAAGACCCATTTCCAAAGAAGAGCTTTTCTTCCATAAGGGTACTGGTCACAGGAGTGCCAGAGAAGGTATTGCCATTAACATTTTGCTATACACAAGCCATTACAATGTATAACATCCGCTTACAATGCTTGCCTGTTTGCATTTCTTCCTGCTGGTATTCTAAGTTAGTAGGAAAGGAGAGCCTGAGAGCAAAGCACAACTGATGAGATAGCTTACTTCAGAAGAGAACTGTGAAGGAATAAGCCAAATTCAGCTTTGACTTAGGTATTCTCATCTCTGCTTAAGTCTGAAATGACCTGATCTAGTCCATGTGCTATCAAAGGGTGTATGACATGCAGACATGACTCTGCATGACAACAAAGCTGTTCTGTGAGCACCATGTTCTCTACCTCTCCCGTATTCCCTCCTAACTAACTTTATCTCCTGATGAGAAAGTTCTCACCGTTTTGCATGTCTGAAAAAGATAACCTGGTGGCTAGAGCCTGAATAGGAGTTTATGATATTCAGCAATTGATTCCTAACCCATGCTGTGATTTCTTGGCTATTTCTATGTTATTGGAAAAAACAGCGGTTCCTAGGTGTCCTTCCTACAAGTAGTGGCCTCTATAGGCCTTTGTGCAGCCTGTCAGTGGCTCTTTGCTGACAGCACATCCCAAGCAGCATGTTTTGTGACGAGTGTCCTGGTCTTTCTGCCTTCAGTTTGCACACTGCCCAGCAGGAAGTCTCATCTGCAGGACAGCCAAGAAGTGTCCATTAAGAATGGTACAATGCTGTTCTGAGGGGTCTTATGCAAGATCTTTGGGGAGAGACTTCATACACTCTGGTCTTCAATTCATACAAGAGAAGTTAGGTGTGAATGCATAGTAAAATGTGAAATACCTTAATTCAGAAAAGAAGCATGCTTTTATAGAATAAAATATTCCTTCAAATATAATTGACAAAGTAAATCACCAACCAAATTGTATTGAAGGGTCTGTTGGAGTTTGAACTTTGGAGAGGAAGCAGGTGTTCTATTGATGATGGTCCGAGAGGGAAAGAATCTGGTAATGTTCAACAAAGGCAGTAAGAGTGAGCTTTATGTTGTTATAGTACAGACATGTATGAAGAGATTTTCATATCTAAATTTGGAGCTAGCTACTGCAAAGGTATTTATATTATTGGTGGTTAGGCTGAAGTGTGTTTTGACCAGTTAAATGGAGTTATATTGTGCTGTCCTAATTGTAAGTTAGACAAGTGGTTTATGCGTGAAACATTTCATTTTCTCAGGGCTCTGTCTGACTTCAGACAATGCTGTTGGTAGTGTTCTGAACTAAGATAGAAGGTGATGTAAGGAAACATGATGGATGCACTGAGGAAGGGACCAAAGCGAAATATCATGGCTCTGAATGGACTGAGGTGCCATGAGGATGAATGAAAACTCAACAAAAACTCAACAAGGTGATGAAATCCCATTTAGTTAACCTCTACTTCAGTCCAAAGTTCACTCTTAGCTATTGCTATTAAATGAAACAAGTGGTTTTTTTTTGCCATTACTGCGTAATAAATCTGTATTGTTAGGAAGGCACCACACGTATTTTCTTATCACCTGCTCAGTGTTTCTCAATAGAAGCACTTATAAGCACAAGACAAGTATACTTTGTCCTGGAATCAGAACAGAGCTGTTCAAAATTTTTTACTTGCATGCATGTAGTTCCTGATGGCCTCAGTAACAGAGAGTCAATTACAGATAAACCTTATTCTTTTCCACAGTTCTCAACGTCTAAATCACTTTCAGTCAGAAATAAATGCACAGTTGTGAGTGGAATGGTATCTCTGTAATACGGAATGAGTTCCTAAATCCCATAAGTGTGTGGGTATGCATGTTTGGTTTAGGGGTTATTTTTTGTCTTTTCCTTGCTGAGCTTGCTAGCAGGTAGTCTCTGGGGAAGGAAGATACAGTTACAATGCAAAAGTGTTTTATGGTTCTTTTCTCTGGATTGTGCTGGAAATAGGAAACTGTAATACAGATTTTATGAAATTGTTAACAGTGAAGACAAACAGCAAAGAAAGGAATGAATTGACAAGAAGGGAATGGACAGGGAAAATGATGGAGAAGTTTAAAAAGAAATGTTGAGCTAATGGCCTTTTCTTCTGTGGTCCTAACCTAATTAAACACTGTTTTATTGCATAGGTGCACTAATCATTTCTGGTTTTAATCATTATACCGCATACGCTTTTCAGACAATTTTACAGTCTGTACTCAAAGGTGGCTCATGAAAATCACCTTCACAGTCCATTTGTTTAGATTCTGCAGCATACTTGAGTTGAAGCCAACCACCTCTGTAAAGGATGCAGATTGCCAAAATCTATCACTTATGACTAATAATTGCTAGCAAAATGTGGAGAGTGGTTTATTTCTCCATCAGACTTATTATATCAGACAGTTTCTGTTGTTAGATCTAGATTTTCCTTTCCCACAAAGGCCTCCAAAGAGCCCCGATATTGATCACAACATGTTACTGGTATTACACATGATGATGTATAAAGTACTAGTCTGAAGCTATCTATTGTATACTCTTAAATATATTTCCACATTATCCTGCTTCTTTAATTTATGCTGTCTGCTTGTTCATTCTTTTGAGCTGCACAGGTGAGGCACACTGCCTCATTCCTCGCACATAAGTGAAGAAACAAGGAGAGCCAGGAAAGCATCCCTTATGTGGTTCTGGCTTATTCTTATAAAAGTGCCACCATCATACTTCATGGTGCGTAATAGGAAGTGGAAAACTCTCACTATTAACTCATTTTTCTCCAACCATGGTGATAGTTTTCTTAATTTAATCAAAAGAAAAACCTATCTACTTGCACACTTGGTCTTGTTTGCATTAAAGAACATTTTGCTCTTCGTGTCGCGTTTGCAAAGGATTGGAATCTGTTATGTCTTGTCTTGTAGAAGAAGATTGAGCAGTTGGTGGCTACAGTGTGGAGTCATCAAAGCCTTCAGATAAGGCCTTTGTAAAACGAAGGAACTAGTGAAAAGTGAGTGTGAAAAGAGTGCCAGAAGGGGAAGCATAACAATCATTATAACAACAGTAGGAGCATTTTAGAACATAGCTTTACAGAGGTCAGAGAGATTTCTGCAGTCATTGAAGAAAGGATTGTGGGGAAAAAAAATAGGGATAATGAAGTCTTATGTGTTAATTTCCTATTTAAAAGTCTGTTACATTATTTTGAACTTTTTTTTCTCTGTTTTTTTGTGTGGCAGATAGTAAAACTGGAGGTCTGAAATGGGAAAAGGTAGCAGCCATTTACTTGAGTTGGTAGTTTCTGGTTGCAGATTTTTTCAGTGAGAAGAACACATTTAAAGAACCTGTTGGCAAAGAAAACATGTATGGGACATAAGGTTAGGAAGGAGACTGAAAATACCTCATTATATGAGAACTGCGAGTCACATGCGTGACTGTGTGAGTCAGCAATGTGCCCTCATGTTGATGAAGCACTAACCACATACTGAATTGCACTAGCAAGAACACAGCCAGCAGATCAAGGGAAATGATTACTCCCTTCTGCTTGGCTTCCTTGAAGCCACATGTGTGCTCATTGTCCAAATGTGGGCTCAGTTTTGCATTCTCTTGGACAAGACACTGACAAACCAGAGCAAAGGCAGCAGCCTGGTAGAAGGTCTCTGAGATGGCTGGAGCACATGTACATGGAGATGCAGAGGTGCACAGGGCTTTTTGATCCTGCTAAAGCGAAGGATAATGAGGATTTGAATGCTGCAGTGCAGGAAGAGGCAAACAGAGCCAGATTCTTCTCATAGGTTCACTGCAAAAAGCTAAGAGGCAACAATAGCAAGTTGGAGAGAGGAAAAGAAATTAACTTGGCATAAGAAAAAGTTCATCATGGGGAGAAGCCGTAATATTGCCCAGGAAATGATTTTTGACTTTCCAGAGTGTCTATGGTATCTCTGTGCTTGAAGATTTTAGGAACTAAGCTGCTCAAGGTCATGAACAGCCTCATCTAAGCTGCATGTTAGCCTTGCTCTGAGGAGGATGTTCAACTAGGTGACCTCCAGAGGTACTTCTCAAATGAAATTTTTCTGGAATTCTATTAGCTAAATGAACTGAGACAATACTAAACTGCCTTACATCCTCATTTTGGAGGAGTGAGGTTGCAAAGCATCCTCACCATCGCATTCCTTGGGCCGCTGCAGGGCAGTTACGGGAATTGAGAAGAATGCATCAGAGCTCAGTCTGTTCCCCAACTTCCCTAAATCTATTGTTAATTAATAACAGCGCTCATTATTTAAATAATTAGTATTTAAATTTAAAAAGTAAAAGTAGGCATGCAGGCTCAAGTGTACTAAGAAACGTGTTGAATCTAAATTCTCATAAATTCAGAGAAGATAGCTCTTTCTGTCTTGTTCTTTAACTGAACCTATACTTCACATACAAGTTTTTGATAAATGAGCAAAATGAGTAAAATAACCGGTACACATTGTACCTGTGTGAAAATTCTTACACTGCTCCTGCATTGCTTATTTTTATAATCTCTGTTAACCACTGCCATAATTCCCCATCTTTTTCCACCAGGCTTCTTCCAAGTACATGAAAAAATGCACACTTTTCTTGAACACTGATCTTTACTTTGTACTGCCAGTGTAAAGAATTAGAGCAACTTTTTGCCTTGCTAGAAGTTTTAAGTACTGTCAGTAAAATAATTATGTTGCAATTTGGGCATCATTATAAGAATTATTATTCTTTAACATGATGAAGTTTGTAATATTTTTAACAATTCTAGTGTAATAGGCCACTTGAACTACAGCAATTTCAATCCATGAAAAGAAAGTTTTTTCTCAGTGGAACAAGTGGTGAAAGAAATTGGAAAATAATTGCCAACCTCTTAGGGAACAAGAACTCAGGGGAATTATGGGAACTCTGCATCTCTAAAATCAGTACGAAGTTCCAGTTTTTCACATCAGCTGCTGTCTCTTGAAAAACGCCTTTGGTTGTAGTCTATCTTTGAACATGACAGTAAACAACCAGCAGTGTCATAAATGCAGGAGGGAGGTCGCAGCTCTTAGCGAACAGTTGCACTTTGGCAAGAGAAGACAAATGTGCTGTACACAGTGGACTCTGAGGGAGGGATGGTTTGGTCTTCAGTGTTGTGGACTTGGGTTCTGATTTCATACATCTGGGTGAGACGTGTATCTTTTGAACACTTCAGTCTGATCTCAGTCCTGTTTGAAGTTGATGGTGGTTATTTTCATATCAGTAATCAAAGTGAGGATTTCACCCATGATTGTCATTTTGTATTGAATTTGGTCTTCATTTCCAAAAGTGTGTGTTGGCATTTAAACCAGATGTTTATCTATCTCTCCGTCACTGTCATTCTGTATGAGTAATATGTACATATATGCACTATCAAGCTGCACAAGTGCAGATATGGCTCTTCTGAGCTCAGAGCTCAGTGTTCTCCTAATTACTTACAGCCTATTGAGATTAAAGCAACGAAATCTCTTTTGTGTTAAACAAGAAGCTTGCATTCTTTACTGATGAGCTACTCTTCCCTTTGCTTCCTGATGATCAGGGGCAACATTCCTGCTAACAGCTTCCCCAAGAAAGCCGTTGTCGGTTGTGGTTGACCTAATTGTGCAGCGACAGGCCTGGTGCTGGGGAGCAGGGCAGAGCTGTGGCGGGACTCTCCTCTGGGCCTTGCAGCATCTCCTCCTGTTGTACCGAGTAGGTACAGGAGAGTGCAAGGCATGGAGGAATGCTGACTGAAACTGTGGATGAGATATCACACAGAAATTTTAGTAGAGTTGGAGACCACAGTCTACTTGAAATCAGGAGTTGAACTCCATGACTGTGGGACCTTTTCAGCTCATATCCATACTTCTAAGTGGGTTATGTCTAACTGAAAGAAGAGCTTGGCACTGTTACTCCTTCAGAAATGCAGTCTTCTGAGATACAGCATTGTTTCAGTAGTACGCTGTCTGTGGCAATCATTATTTGTGTGCCAGGTCATGGAGTAAATGCTCAGTTTTCTGTATCTCAGCCCGGATGTTTTGTGTCTGCATAAGATCTTTAAAATCAGAGGCCAAACTGAAATGGTCTTAGCCTTATGACAGAGAAGAGAGCACCAAATAGTAATTTTTTTCTTCGTTTGGCCACAGTTAGTTGCCAATACTCTGGTCATACAGTGGCCAGTGTGTGGTGTTTTTTGTGCGCACACACTCTGTCTGAGGAGAAAATACACAAAAATTGTAGGACAGGATTGCATCTGCTACTGCTCATTACCTGGTCATCTATGTAAGACTAGAAAGCCGTAAAAGCTATTTTCTGATTCCCAGAGTCAAGACCACTACATATGTTGAGGTAGACTTTTTGCATTGTGTGTTTTCTGAGGAAACTGCTGTGTCCTCGTGTGGCCTGGACATCCTAGTTTGCACTGGTGAAGACTTGTTCAAGTGTGTGAAAGGAAGAACAGGTTCTTATTTCAACCATCTAAGGATAGCTCCAATTCACAACAGCTAAAACGTAACATAGAACTTCAGCTGTCAATATTCATGCGTGTGCCTACGTATTAAGATAAGCAGTAGTGATAATCAAAATGTTTTACCTCATCCAGCAACTCTCCTGACATATGTTAATGTTGGAACTAAAGGATCTTCTCTGTGAAGATAAAAGATGAGGGAACTGCTTCAACAAAACTGATAGACTTGAAGTGAGAGAGTCAATTTGGTTTTTCATGGGAATTTAATCACTGAATTGAAAGGCGTCTTTCTGTGTTCCCATTGTTGAGATAGATGTTGCTAAACAAGAAGGTTCTTACACTGAACAGGATGATTCAGCTGCCAAGACCCAAGCATAACTGATAGGGACCTGTTCACATGTGTGGACATTGATAATAAGAGAATCAGTTTTCATTCTAACAGTATGTGTGAAGAAAGGGCTGCAGTGTGGAGGTCCTGCAGCAGGGCACCTTGCTGGATAAAACCTCTGAAAGAAAAGGATTTCACTACTGCAGTGCGTGAGTGAGACTATGTGACCAAAGGTCTATAATCTGAAACAGAAAGATGCCAGAAATAGTTGCAGGCAGGCAAAAAGAGGAGCAGGAAATGAGAGAGACAGCTCAAGAGGAAAAGCCTGCCATCCTGGTATAAGGAACTGGAAGCAGGTACTTTGTCATAAACTGCAGGATGAAGATCATTTATGGCATCCTGGTGACAAATGTTGTAGCCAGTGTTATGTTGAGGTCTCTTTGCATCAAAATATACTGCATTGTGCATTGCTCCAAGACTTTACATGTGCTTCTGCTCTTTACTTTCCACTTGTGATTTCTTTGCTGTATTGTACTTTGGTCTGTTTTTAACCTATTGTAGCTTTTACTAATGCTTTGGTGGCAGACTGTTGCTGGGGATTTTTGTTTTTAATTAAAAGCCAAGCAGGCCATATACTTTTACCTATTCGTTCAATGTATATTTTTGTGGGTGTTTATTGCTGGGTGTTTAATGTCAAGTTATTCTTATTTCTCCTTGATACTGGTGTTGTAGTTCTGTTATGAGCATACTATAATCCATCAGTGTCACATAATTTATTCCTATAATTGATATTTTTACATGGAACAATCTCTTGGATTAAATCTGGAACCTGGAGTTAATGTTACAGAAAATAAGGTCAAAGAAATGGAGTAACATTACTTCCAAAGTCACAATAGAGCCTTTGGATCATCTCCCATCATTAATATTGATGCTTGACAGCACTTACAACTTTAATCATGATTTGTAACCCTATGAGTTTTATTGCTTCTGCTGTCAGAAATCAATTTCAGTACTTAATGGCGTCTTGTAACCTCAGTCAAGGAGAATGTTGGTTTGATTTTTATTTTAGTTTTACTCAAAGCTTCATTAAGTTACACCCTTCCAAGATTATTTTTGCAATACTTTTTTTTAACAAAGTTGCTTTCAGTTCCCTGACTTAAAGAGAATAGTTCTTTGTATACAACATAATACAAAATTATTTCTATGATTTTCATTGACATGTAGCTTCATGTATGCTTCAAAAACTTGTAGATTATGACTTTAGAAATAGTGAAGTGTATGTTTAATCTTAATCACACATGTAGATGTGGTACTCTTCATGTAATTAACATCTACCACAAGTGTCTGCAAGATTAGAACACAACCAGTTGTTTAACCTACCTTTTGCTTATGGTTGTTGAAGAAGAAAATGGGGCACACTTTTAATTACCAATTAAACATTCAGATTAGTCTTTATTGATTTGTTATGATCAAAAGTAGTGTGTTTGAATTTGCTTCTGTCACTCTCTGAAATTATTGACATTATTAGCCATTCCCCTTTAATAGTGTGATTGCAGAGCAGAGTGCAGAGTTGTACATTACCTAAGGAAAATAACAAAATTATATTTCTCACCAAAAAAAACAAAACAAAAAAACCAACCCACCAACAAAATGAAATGTTTAAATGATGTGATGCAAAAACACACACACAAAAAAAACAGCAACAGCCCACAGGTGTCTCATAGGAAACAAACTAGATCAGAACATGAAAAACCATACAGTATCTAATCATCTCTCATCACTTGCAACTCTTAATACAATTAAGCATGCAAAAAGCATATCCCTTGATTTCCTTTACAAATGACTAAAAGCTGGGAAAGGTTCAGCTTTGAGTTGTGTCTACTTTTTTCTAACACTACTTGATTTTTTATGCTTTGCTGAGAGGTGATTGTTACTCTCCCACTTAAGACATAGGAAATTGAAAAATGGTAAAATAAAGTGACTCATCCTGTAGGCCATGTGTAGATCTATTATACCAATTCAGTGTCTTACCTGGGAAATGCTGCTTATTTTTATCTATGTATTATTATGGGAGATAATTTGGAAAAATTAAAAAGGAGTAATTAGACTATGTCTTCACAAGCGATAACAGGAATCATGTCTTGCACCCTATCATTTAAATTTTGGTTTATTCGTCTCCAGAAACATTCAGCAAATGTGGATGAATGTCAGTTGGAATTCATCTACGCCTTCATCTGCACTTCCATGTTAGGTGCCATTGTGTCAGACTGCCCCTCTGCTACCATCTGTCATGCAGCAAAAAAATGTAATGGAATATTGGTGGGAAGGTTTAACCTCTGCTGCCATACCAACATCTACCTTTGACATCATGTGACAACGTAATAAAATAGGAGGCTTTATTTTCAGAGCAGCCTTTGTAGACAAATATTGAGCTCTGGTCTATTGTACTGTTTCTAAAGGATTTCATGTGTTCATTTTCTACTTAAAAAGCAGTAGATCTCTGTATTTATTTCCTAACTACTTTCAACTAACTTTACTTGCTGTATTTCATTTAGAGAGCCTGCTGCCTGCACATGATAATTTTTATGTAGTGGATGATGCAGTTATGGAGCTATCAGAAGTAGAAGAAACAGCATCAGAAAGCAGCTGCTTTGCATCTGAGGACACTACTGAAGACTCAGGTGTAGTGAGTTCCCCATCTGACATTGTGTCACTGGATTCACAAAATGAGAGTATGAAGTTGAGAGACATCAAGCTGGTGAATGGCTACATGGACTCAGACATGATCTATGGTACAGAGACTTGCTCTGTAAAGAGCACGTACTGCAATAACGTGGGATATGCCAGTACTCCACACAGGTAAGAATTCATTTGAAGCCAACTCTTGGAAAATATTTTACATGTCCTTCTTGCAGGGAGGCATTTAGGAAAGCCAGCTGCTGCTTCTACTTTCTTCTGCTCTTTCATAAACCGGTACCGAAGCCAGCTGACTCCTCCCATTGAAGAAAAGCTCTGCCAAATCCCCTCCAGTGACATACTTGTAGCAACAGGCAAAGGTCACTTTTCTGTTTGAACTTGTAGTTAAGTTTCTTGCTAAAGACTGCTGCCCTCCAGAGTTAATTTCTCCAAAAAGTTTGAAGTAACGTTGTTACAATTTGGCTTCTGTTGTGGGTTTGGTGGTGTATGAAGTACTTGAAGTGATATTTTGTATTGATCTAGAAAAATAACTTACAGGTTATAAATGGAAAAATTCATAAAATGGGAAAATTCAAGCCATTTAAAGTCAAGTAGAAAAGGATATATTTCGTGAAATTTGGGGGTTTATTTGTGGGTGTGTGCATGTACATGCATATGTATGTTCACTTACTGCTAGCTTCCACTGGTGTTGTACTTTGGTGTTTTTTTACACTTTTTTCTTTTTTTTTTTTTTTTTTTTTTTTTGTATAAACAAACATTGTGCTGCAGTTTTGCAGGGAAGTACAAGAACCTGGAATTTAACTAGAAACTGCCCTCAATCAGAAGTGACTCTGACACTGTTTGTTTGCCAAAACTCACATAGTTGGTGGCAGGGCCACAGTGGGAACCCAAAATTTATAGGACTTTGCAAATACAAACTGGCCAAATAGGAAGGAAGCTGTGCCTTCAGCAAGGAGGGTGGCCTGGTAATACTGACAGGGATCCACTCTGTGTGATGCTGCCGAGTCATGGGACAGAGGCCAGAAATTCCTCTGAATTCTCAGTTGACACAAAGTCTGTGCTTTCTGGTCTGTCTCCATTCAGCTACTAATCTGTAGCCCCTTCATAAGAACATGTATCATGACCTAGTTATTTCCTTCCACACATTTCTGAGGGAGAACTTCATCCTGGATCATGCAGTGGATGATGAATTAGGTATAAACTAGGCCAAGTCAGTATTTAACGTATTGGAATGATTTCAGGGCTTTTCTCATCAATATCAAGGGGAACAAGTCAAGTCTCATTTAGATACTTGTTCAGAAATACATTTTACTTCTGATTTTCCCTTCTGCAGTGTTTTGGGTTCTGAGTATTAAATAGGCTAGTGTAGTAGTTACAGTTACCATTCCAGACCTGATCCAAAAAAACAACATTAATTTCAGTATTAAGATAATTAAGCAGTCCCAATTTTCCTTACAATCAAGGATCTTAAGGGGTTAAAAAACACATGTACATTTAGGGGAAGAAAAAAAAAAAAACAAAAATCATTGCCATAATACTGAGTGCAAACATCGAGGCAAAGCACTGTAAGAAAATCTTAATCAATTGAAAATATTTTGGACTTTTTCTAGATTTTGGATTTGCCTTTGCCACATAAACAAACTAAATTTTTGATTTTTAATATGTGGAAAGGGTACTTAAAGAAGAGGCAGCAGGACAGTGTTACAAAACACATTATTAATAGAATTTGCAAAAGCCACTGACCTGGGGAACCATTTAATTGGCTGGTTAGCAGGGCTGCCACTTGCCAAGTGGGAGGATTGGAAGGTGGAAAGACATACAGGGCTGCAAGAGCACAGCCCATCATAGTCAGGGAGGTCGTTGTTCCCCCTGCTCTGCATCTGGGAGTCCAGTTCTGTAGTACTGCATCCAGTCCCGAGAGAGGATGGCAAACTGCAGAGGGGCTGTGGGTGAGCCACGGAGTTGACAGGATGCTGGAGATGAAAAGTATGGGGGGGAGAGGACGCTGGGATTGCTCATCTTGCAAAAGCAATGCAGATATGGAGGGATCTGACTGCCTGTTTGTCACCATACAAAAGGAGGACTGTGAGCAGAATATGGATGCAGAGGCTTCTTGGGGTACACAGTGGAAGAAATAATAGTTACTAGCTGCTGTAAAGGAAATAAAAATTGAATATTAGGTGGAAATTCCTCAGAATAGACAATGAGCAGGCTGCGCAGAGACTTCAAGAAATCTCTGTGTCTGGAGGTTTTCAGAACTCGGCTAGAGTTATTGAGCCTTGGAAAGACTCAGCTGACTTTGAAACTATCCCTGCTTGGAGAAGCAGGTTGAACTAGGCTCCCAGTCTAAACTTAAGTGATTTTAGTATTTTAAATATTCCGTATTTGTCTGATCCATAATTTGACTAATTAATAAAGGACATAATTGGGTTGGAGATTCATGATCCTTGAGGTCCCTTCCAACCCAGGTCATTCTGTGATTTTGTAATTAAAAAGGAGAGAAAATAGGAGATGGTTTTGTTGCTGAAGTAGAGGGTTTCATTAATTGTGGGTATTTTAGTCTCTGGGACAGCAAAATTATTTCAAATCAACTTTAAGGTAGAGCTGAAGTCTAACATTTGTGATGGATTTTATTCTCATGGCAGCAACCATGGAGGCTGCCACAGAGAAGATACTAATAAGTAAAATCTTTAAGCTTTTGTGCTCTGAATGTTCCAGCAATGTTTCAAGGTAAATCTAGTTCCACTGCTAACCTATTTTTGTAGAAAAAAACTGCTTTGAAAATCGTGCTCTTCTAAATCCTTTTGAGGCTAACTTGCTAAGTTTTTAAAAGTCATTTCCCAAATGTAGAGGGGAGGACAAAATGGCCATGGGTTAGTTGTTGTTTGTTTGTTTTTTAAGCTATTCATATTAAATTCTCGTTTTTTCTGGGATTTAAATCAGTTCAGCGTACAGCATTTAGTACAGTCAAATTTGGAGTGCATCAATTTCAGCTGCTGTTGTCAGAGCAGCCACCACCCCAGAGATAAAAATCTGCTGGGAGCCCTGAGATTATATGTAGTTCTTGTGATGAATGAGCTGCATTGAGGACCAAAGCAGCCTTCTAAATTCCCAGACAAGTCAAAGTGCAGTTTAAATGAATAATCGATACCAAGCTACACAGAGTTTCAAATGTGTTTCAAAAACTACAGAACTTGAAGGAAAATTTTACATGGAGTTTCACAGTTCCTTTTTGTCTTTTTCCAGTCCGTGTACCAAGATCTAACTCAGTTCTAAAAGGGAGATATGAAAAGATAGATTTAGAGAACATGTCAATACTATAAAGATACAGTAGTTAGCGGAAGTGAAATAGCGTCCTCCTTGAGTCTGAGCTCCACTGAAGCCAGAAATTGTAGTTAATTTGGCCCAGGCTTGGGGGAAAAAAAAAAAAGTTAATAAAAATCATGGGAATATTTAGCTTTAAATTGTAAAGCTAGTAAAAACTGGGTCTTTTTACCTTGTGAAATAACTATAATTCTGTATACTACAATCATTTTGTACTGCATGGGTAATAAAAACTATCCTTAAAGTGGAAACAGATTATATTTAGAGTGTGAAGAGGCTATAAAAAAGGACCAAGTGATCTTTTGCTTATGCACCCTGACAAACTTTAGTGAAGAGCGCAGTCAAGCCCACAGTTCTTCAGTAGATTTGTTCTGAGCTCTTAGCCTGCACTCCAGATCATGAAGAGTATTTTGCCATGTTGCTTACTTTGGTTAATTGTACATGTATTATTAAATTTATTTTTCTTGGAGCTTCTGGAATCATTCACTGCATGGAATGTGTGGTCTCAGTGCAGCAGAAATATCTGGTAGCTTTAGAATATCATAGCAGGATCTGTACCTCATCTGTTACTGAAGTCAGGGAAAGAATGGAGTGCTGAGGGACGCAGTCTTCAACATGCAATAGGTTTGTCTGCATGTGGCAGCATAATAGTATGGCCAGGGTAGTAAGTCGTGTACAAACTTTGTACATACAGAAATGACAAATGCAACATATTCTGAATCTTGTTCCTAGAGAAGATATAGACAAATTCCTAAAAGAAAGTCTCCATAGCCCAGGGGTTTCCAGTTCTCCTTGGTCTTGTTTTCCAGTATGTAAGAACCATTTGCATGTGCACTCTTTTTTGTTCTGTTTTGGGATTCTTGTTTAAGCAGCCTTAATGTGAATAAACAGAAGAGTTAGCGTGTAGAGTACCAAATCACTCAACCCTTGGTTCTGCCTCTAATCTATTAAACCATCTTTGTCTCTGCCTCTGATATGCCTGTCAGCCACTTACTGTGTAAAACTCTGCACACAGTTATGATATCTCACAATATGTTTATACAGTGCCTGGTGGAGCAGAATCCTGATCTCAGCTGGAGGTGACACAGGATAACCCCTATAAATAATTGACTACATGCAATATTGGCTGTGAATGTCTTAGTAACTGCTGACTCTGAACACAGTACAACGTAGTTCTCTTTCTTTGTATCCTTCCTTACAGTTGATTTGTGTTATGTATCTGTTCACCAAATTTTAATATATAGTGTTAAATGAGTAACAAGAAAACCACAAAGAAGCTGAAATGTTGCTTATGTAGCAGTAAGCACATCTCATGATCTCACAGTGTTGCAACTCTGTCCTCCCATACCCCCTCCTTTCCCATCCCTTGTATGGTGTCATCATGCAAGCTCCTTGGGGCAGGGATCAGTCAATTTTATATGCCTATAAAGCATCCTGCACACCTACTGTCTCGAGCTTTATAAATAATTACACATTAAAAATTATTTTAAAATAATGTTATTAGGGATGCTAAGTCACATGCTCACAGTTAGCTAACATTAATATTAAGACTGTGTAATCTTAGTTTCCCCCCTTTAACCTTAATTCCCCCCATTTTGTGCACTATGATAAAGTCACTAGTTAAATGATCATACTCTTTTTTTTTTTTCTAAGTTTCAGAGCTCAATTAATGGAGCAGGTATACCAGTTTGCTCTCAGTTCACATTGTCTTCTAGAGCCAGGACCATTTAATTTCCTCTTACTCTATCTTACTCATCACACTAGTATCCATGTGCCATGTAGACTTTAATTAATTTCTCATCATAGTACTCATGTGAGATGAAGAGGAGGCATTGTGACGTTACCTTACTGTAGAGAAAAAAAGTTGATGCTCAGGGTCAAGGCAGACCAGTGACCATTTAGACCACACAGGATCCATTTATGTCAGAGCGGTGAGCATTCAGACAGCATTTCATGTATCAGAATTCACCTCTCCATTTCTTCCAGACTGTTCTTCAAAGGCATCTAAGCCTTTTGGCAGAGAGAAAATAACAGAATGCTCACAGGCATGATGCATGTTGTTGTCTTTGGACTGCCACCTATCGAAGGTGTAAGGTGTAGACAGCTGAAATAAGAGTTAAGGGGCCTTTAGAGTGGGTTGTCCTACCACTCAGAGCAGTAAAAATACTTTAAAATACAATATATTTTATTAAAGTTTAGAAAGGTTTTTGTGTGTTTTTTTAAAGTGTATGAAAATCTGAAGAGAACTTGCTGGTTTTAAAGCTGAATAAATACATCATCATAAATGGTGACTTGTCAGGGACAATAAGACGAAATATTCTCCAAAGGCCTAAAAGGATTTTCCCCTCCCTTGAGTTCCTCCTGTGTCAGTAGCCATGAAGGAGGATTACTTTTTCACGTACAGCTAATTGAGGGCGTACGGTGGGGGTGGGGGAACCCTGCGGAGATCAGTTCATGCTGTGGATCTGGACAGGGAGAATCCCGTTTCGTCCCTTTCTCTCGGGAGAATTTGTTACCTTTGGCGCTGGTTGTGGTAGTTGAGCTGTGGGGAGGAGAGGAAAAACTGTTCTCTTTGTTACCAACCTGAGAAATACTCAGCTGTTTGCTACAAAATTCTTTGGGTTTTGTTGAGTTAGATTAAAACAAATGCTTGAAAGGATAGGGGTGGGTGAACTTGTTCTGCTTAATTTTCAGCCCATTCAAATTCAAATGTTACAAGGTTTTGTGTTCCACTTGGGAAGGACAGGGGGGGAAAAGAACTTGGTAGCTGGAGCAAATTTAATGATGAAGCGGGTCAGAGGAAGAGAAAGTATAATCGTGAGTGGCAGAAGGCAGTCAGAAGGGAGGGGAAAACTAATGAAAATAGCACTATGTATATACTATGTATATATTGTATACACACACATTTGTGCGTACAAATATACTCTATATAGTTACTTGTGACTTGTAGCAATCTTAGAGAAATACTGGAAAGCTTTATTCTGTCATTCCTCTGTAAGATAGGTTTTATTTTAGCTGGGTAGACGTGTGTTTTACTTTTTTGGAAACAGAAATGTATTGCTGATAGGGAGGAAGGAAGAGAAAGAGTTAATGTGACAGAGAGAACTTCGTGGGTGAAAAATTACTTAATTAAGCCCCAGATGTCTGACAGATTTGCAAGCCTCTGCTTCTTACATACTTTTGCTAATTTCCTTCCTTATCTCTGGCTTTCTCTTTCCTCTTGTTCCAGAAAACTCTTTCGATTCGGATATTCTCATACACTTTTTTTCTGGCAGATGTTCATGGAGGGAAGGTACTAATGATATTATGGTTAAGTAATAGATACTCACAATCACTGTAGAGCAAGAGTCCAGATTAGCCTTTCTGCTATACTAGTGGCTGGAAAAATTGGTGTATACTTGAGAGCTGTGTAACTCATTGGATGTTAGGAAGCAGCTTGGGTTGCTAAAGGTGCAGTGAAGGGCTCCAGTCTTTGCTCTCAAATTTTTTTGTATGTAAACCAAGAGAAGTTATTTAACCTCACTGTGCCATCATTTAACCTGCAGCACTACTGTGCCCAAATGACGTTGCTGTATTAAGATTTAAGTCAAGCTAGTTCACTTCCCTGACTATTTCTGGTGATCCTGTCTGCCTGTGGGCTTTCAGATTGAGAAGCTGTTGCCAGAGGCCGGTGCAAGGAGGGGGAGCGGGGGCAATGCTTCCAGTTGTATAGCAACTGCAAGCTGCTGCCTCTGCAGCCTGTGGGAGGACCCTGAAATGTATGAGACATATGTCTGGGGCTCTGGAAGCTTAAATCATCATGGTATGTAACAGGCTTAGAGATTTCTAGCATTAAGGGACTCAAAAACACAAAATGCTAAAAATAAGCGTAAATATTTTCATTTGCTTTCTATTTCTGACCAATAGACATGGATGAGGACTGCAAAAGGTTCATAAACATAGCTGCTGCAGAAAAACTGTTTTCCTCCTTCTCTGTACTTGTAAGTTCCTATCTTAATCGGGTGGTTTTAAATCTGAGATCGCTACTGGACTTCTGTATTCTAGGATTGGAAAACAGGTTAATCTAATTTCTGATTATTTTAATTCAGCACAGATATAAATGCTGCCTAAAGACCACTGCAGTCCCACAGAACTAAAAGTAGAACACAAACCAAGAATTTGGAACAGAAATGATATTTGCACCTTGCTCTCAAAAAGTATGTGCAGCCTTCTTTTAACTGGCTGTTGAAGAATGTAAAAAGCAAGGTTATATGGCATCCAGCAGAATATGAATGTGTGTTTTTTCTTTCCTTAGTTCCTGCCACTTTCAAAAATCTTGCATGAAAGGCAACTGAGGACTTTGTTATCTAGCCAGTTCTAAGTGAGATGTATTTTCCAGTACATTAACAGTCTACTGTCAGCATTTTAACAGTATGACCATTTTCTTTGGTCATACTTTGAAACTTTGAAACTTCATGCTCATGTTCACAGGAGGTAGCGTTAAGAAAGGATTTCATTGGTCTGATCATAGCTTCAATTATTAGAAAGTCCATTCCTTATACTGACTACTCTTCTTTCCTTGAAAGGAAATAGAGAAAAAAATCATCTAGCTTAAGAAATACAGAAAATGGAAAAATGGTCCCTAAGATTTTGTAAACTCTTGACTACTCTGGAAAATAGTTTCCTCCACTTCTGAAGAGTACTTTGCTGCATCAATCACAGAAGCAAGTGAATAAGCACTTTGGAATTATTTTATGTCATTTCTGGCCTGCTTGAATAGCAAGTCATATTAAAAAACGATGCACTTCAACCATGCTTTCTACAACTTAAAGTCATTCAATATCAGCCTTTTCTGTAACACTAGCTATGATAGATCCTAGGTGGAAGCATTTATGTCCCCAGCATTTATGTAAAAGGAGAATATTTTCAATCCATTTTGAAGAGGAAGAATTTGGATATATGCAGCAAGGTTAAATTAAATCCCTATTAGCAGACTGAGAAGACACTTAGAGCAGAGAAGGTAGCCCAGATGCATCAAAGCCCAGTGCAGAGTCACCATAATACTAGTCTTCCACATTAGTCAGTTTCTGTTGGCTGCTGAAGATGCATATGAGGAGCTGAATGCCCTCATGTCCATTGAATCTGGTCTCAGGGAAGCCACTCCTTCCTCCTGTGCACTACTGCACTGTGAGCCTTTCTGGATTTGACTGTTACTTACAGTGGTTCTGTCTGCCCTCTCCAGCTGGTGACTTAGAGGAACTGTGGTCTCAAGATTTTTTATTTAATCAAGGTCACACAAAATCGGTGAGGCTCTTAGAAAGCATTCAGTGAACTTGAGAAATGTCTGCTGCCATTTCTCTTGCCTGTTGCTTCTCCAACAGGTCACAAGTCTCCATCAGTTCATGTTGTGTCTGTCAGCCCCACACAGATGTCTTGAGTGCCCTGAGTGCCCTGCATTATTTCAGATGGTACTGAGTATCCCAAATGGACAACTGAATCTTTTCCTGATAGTTTAAATAGCTCTGCATTGTATTTTCTCAGTTGTGTTGGAAGCTGTGATCTACCTGTGATTCCATAGGGAAGGCCTTCCAGAATTCCTGAGAGGCACCCAGAGAAGCTGTCTGTTGTACCATTTGCAAAGCCCCAATAGAACAAAAATGTAGAACAAAACGGCAGCTTCTGTCTTTGCAAATCTGTTGTATTATAACTGTTTGGTTTTTCTTTTTAATGCATTTCAAGCAAGATTTATCAGATATTTTTTTTTCTTTCTTAGAATGTAAACTTTCTCATAAATGTCTGTCTCTCATGGCACTAATTTGACAAAATGCTGCAGTAAGTTTCATTTTGTCTCCAACTGTGCAAAAGACTGCCGAGGAGTAATTATGTATTGTAGCCTGAGCTCAGTGGAGCACTAAAGGCGGTAGTTTAGTAGTCTCTTTGCTCAGTTCTGCACTCCTGCACAAATCTCAGCTAATCTACATAAGTAATAAGTGAGGAGGCTTCCAGGAACCATATATGTTTGCCATTTCGAGCTTGTGCTAACTACTCCCCGTTTTTAATACCTCACGTTACCAGAAAGGCAGCAAAAAGGTTATCAAGTTGTTCCTTAAGTCAAAAAAAGCATGTGTGAGAAAATGCCACTGGTAATCTTTGTCCAGAATGTAAAACATAGTACTGGAATAAGTCCTGTGTTTTTCTTGGATTCTGACCAAAATAAAGCTGTCAACAAAAGAAAAGTGTACAGCGTTAGAAGGGAAGAAGGATTTGAAAAAATATTAGAGGCCCTCTTGTTTTCTTTTCCCAAATACTGTTGTGTGAAAGAGTCTTTTTAGGCATATTTATAGACTATGTGAGCTACTGGAAACTACCAGATTTTCACCTCTCAAAACACATATCAAATTTTAAATTCCCAATACTAACAATTTAAAGAAGAGCTCTGCGATTAGTATGCACCTTCTGGCTTGCTTTTTAGGTGAGTTTGGAGATGAACTGAACAGTAGCTCTTTTAGGAATTTGGAAATGCACAAGGAAAGATCTGCTTTTTCTGAAGCTCCATCTGTAAAGGACTGAGAATCCTTTCATTTTCAATACATTGTTCTCTTTCCTTCAGAAAAATTCTCTGAATTGGGTAGTATTATCGCAGTTGCCTAGATGAGGAGATTGAAGCCGAAATTGAGAGGCAAATTACCTATAGTCACTGCATACGTGCACAGAGGAGAGTAAAAGAAACCTCTGTTGACTGTTGCATCCGTGAAGGAGAAGGTAATTTTTCTGTAAAGAGTCTTTGAAAGATTCTCCCCAGTTGTCATGAGAAAAGAGCTGGTCAGTGCAGTGAACCCGTACTGCTGTTTGGAATCCAAGAATCTCTGTCCCAGGCCCCAAATATGTTTTCTTAGATGAGTCGCCCATAAAATTCTCAAGCCAATTATTTTCAATATTTGCTGGAGAAAGCCCAATACGAACAATGTTAGTAATGCAGATTTCGGCTGTATTGAAAAGGAGTCAGGCAACAGGAAAGATCAGGTAGCAGAAGGTGGTGAACTTGCGTGGCCTTTGTGGAACGAGGTTGCATTCTCTGATGGATGTGGATTTACACATTTATCTTCCAGGGTTTTTCTCAAATCACAGCTCAATGTGCCTTCTTCATAGTTGCTTAGAGAAAGTCTCAGTGAAGGTCAATAACTTGCTTCCAAATATGGGAAACTATCCCATAAGGCCAGATTTGTAAAGAAGAAAACAGTTTTTGCCTTCCACACTGCATAGTCATATTGTTTAGGTGGTGCACGGTTTTGATAATTTTTCTCAGTGAAAGTGCTTTCTATTAATTTGCAAATAAATGGTGCACTCAGGGTAGCAAATAATTTTTTTAATTATTTTTATAAGATTTCTCACTGCAAAAACAGTAGGACATTCAGGTGGTTCATAGGTTCTTGCCACCTTTAGGTTGAAAGGGTTTTTTGCCAGGCTTCTGCTTAGTTTGAATACTGCAGTAAGCTTAAATCTTGTCAGTTTGTCAGATGAGTGGTCTCATTGATTTGTGTGTGTGAACGCTGCAGGGTACAAGTAGGATTGCTGTCTTACAGAACTACTTGCTCCCATTAGAGACTTTGACCAAATTGTCCCACCTTTCTCTTTATCCATCCTGGAGAAAACTCAGTTCATCATGATCCTGAATTATGAGAATTAGCCTGAGCTTCATCAGTTCACGTTGGCTTCTGGAGATGCTCAGGGTCTGCAAAGCTCTGATCAATGGCAGATGCTGGGAGAAATGATATTCCATACAGAGAATGCTTCCTGTACTGCATCTCTTCCTCTGTATTGAAATAATAAATGCAGATTTCTGTCTTCAGAAATACATGTATTCCAATTCGGGAAACAACTTGGGTATTATGTGTAGCTTTGCCACCTTGGATTCATCCCTGTTTAGGAAAAGGAATCAGGTTCCAAGAATGCTGCAGAGGATACAAGGAAAGGAGAGGCTAATGCAAAAAACAAATAAACAACAACAACAACAAAAACATTGGTGCTTGAAAATGTGCTTTCAGCTAGTCCTGCTAGGAACAAGAGAAAAATAATACAATTACAAAAATAAAAGGCACGCGTTAGAGATCATTTAAATCAATGTCAAGAATCATCCCCAAATATTTATTCAAAAGATTATCTTAAAGGAGAGCAGAAAAGCACATTTTTTCAAGTGGTGCTCAGTAAATTAGGAAAAAAGAAGAAAAAAAAAAGAAAAAGTCACCTGTCACTGAATATCTTAATAAAATCTGTGATATTAAGGACTTGATCTTGAAAAGGGCAAAGTTGCTTCACCTGACCGAAGTGGCTTAGGTGTGGTTACATGGAAAATTATTTTGTCAACAGTCTAATCTCAAGTGTAGAACATAGAGGCAGTGTCACAGATGACGTTTTGACTTCAGGTGAGGATCAGGTAGCAGAAAAAATGAATTGCCCAGCGTGAAATCCTGGTTTCACTGATTTAGATAGGAAAGCTCCACTGGTCAAGATTCTTCCTAGGAAACAGAATGTCTGTTGTGTAACAGGTTTTTATGTGTTTGTTGTTGGAGTTTTTTTCAGGTTCTTTTTTGTTAAGATTTTTCTTCGTTTCATCTTCTTTTTTTTAATAAGCCAAGACAACTCTTGGCACTCATTCTGGTTTTATACTTGTTTTTAGATCATTGTACAAGTTTGTCAAAAAGCATAGAGTTATTTCTTGGCAAAATCAGGCCACTTTTCATTAGAAACAGCTCTCAAGGGATTAGTTTCTCTTTACTCCTCCCCTCCCTTCCCCCAGGATGCAGAGTGATTGTCTAACACTATTTCACTCTATTTATTTTTCATCATCGTGCAATTTTTATTTAATTAAGGTGCAGATTTGTTGGCAAAGTGTGTACATGGGATGGCTAGTGGTCTGCTTTAAAATTACATGGATATCCAAAAGCTTTGCCTCAGCATATGCTGCTTTTCTGCAGTCCGGCTGAACTGCATGCTTCACAGTGAAGCCAGACCATTTCTTTGTGATGGAGTTTATTAATCCTAATCTTTTGATCACCAGCACATGGAATATGCTCAGTCTTTGCTGAGATCCCTCCTAGATTTGAATGTGTCTGTGTGGTTTGTGTGTCCAAGGCTGCATTTTTTTTGTACTTTGGAGAATGGATTTCAGAACCTCAGTGGAACTAAAGGGGCTGAAATGAGGGTATATTTCTGAGCAGGAGCACAAGGCAAGAAAGCAGGAGACCCGACATTTTTTTCTCTTTATTTAGCAGTAAAAGTGAAGAAATAGCTGCGGCTAAGCGTGAGAATGAGGATATATTCATTGATGCACAACTCCAGCAGACTTTGGCTGACCTGGATGAAGATTTAGAAGGTAGGGAACTGTAAAGCCTCTGAGGCATGAAAGACATAGGCACAGCCTGGAGAAACACAAACAAACTACACTCTGAGACATCTCCATTTCTCACTAAGATCACTAGCAGCAACTCACAGGTCTGAGTCAGAATGTGATCCACCTAAAGTGGCTGCTTTTCCCTTGCTTCCTGGACAGCCACTCTTTATACATCAGCACAAAATATTTTTCAACCTGCTTATCAGATTGTCATTGTATTTTGATGTCTGCTACCAGAAAGAGACGAACAACAGATTATGAACACCTTTTGTGAGCTAAATTTGGTATTTACTTCACTGAAGCTAAATCAGTAGTGAGTTTAGTTGTCTTTCATAAACAATGCTTCTGTTGCTTATTTTATCATAGTGAAATGGAGAAGAGGGGACATTCTTGCACCCAATCTCTCCTCTCCATTAACAGGCATGTTTTAAAGTTAAACGTTAAAAAATGTGAAAAGAAACAATAAGAGATAAAATCTCACCACAAAGCAATATTGTGCTTCTGTTTTTCCTACAGTAAATAAAAACATTTCATTATTAATAGATCATTATGAAATGATGTTCAATACTTTGTAAAAAATTTCCATCCTTATTTCAGAACTTTGGCAGTGTACTGAATTCCAGTTTAATTTCTTTGAGTTTTCTAACACTGTCATTTCATACCTTCTGTGTTGTAACCCTTGATTTATACTAGCAAATCTGAGAGGAGAGTTAAGCTTCTTGCACAGTGAGGCTCCTGGAGTCATTGGTAATGAAGGAAAATGAAAGAATGGAGAAAAAAAAATACAAGTACTGTTTCTTTGTTTGCTTGCTCAAGAAAATCCTTCAGCTGGGTTGTTATTATTATATTCCCAGGTCTGGGAAACATAATTTGAAGTTGCTCACTGTTTCTCAGAAATGTTTCTCCTTTGGAGTCATGTGGTGAAATGTTTATCACTGAGAGAAGTTAGTCAAAGATAAGGTATGAACAATAGATTAAATTCTGCTTTCAGCTGCATTTGTATGTTTCCCACTGGCTGAAGAAGGACTGCAGGAATATTTTGGCTGATCCTAATCAGCAGCCAGACAATAAAAAGGACCCAGATCTCTCCTTTTTTGTAATATAAATATATTCCTGCTAGTTTTAGTGGAACTAAAATATCTGATCTGGGTATGTTCGTGTTAACTGTTTGTGTAATTTAAAGTCATATTGCCTAAATATTGCCCGAATATAATACCATGTGTGTTTTACAGCAATGGATGTTTTAAGTAACTCTGATTCTGAGCATGTGAGTGAAGTGTTGAACCCACATACAAGCAAAGTTGAGGTCCTCCACGATGTTGCTAGTTCTGTTCCAGTAACAGTCATAGATGATGCTCCAGAAGTTACCATCTATAACTCAGCTGGAAACCAAGAGACAAGGGGTTCACGGAATTTATCAGCTGACTCTGTTAATATGGGAAACTTTACAAATAGAAACAACAATGCAGGTTCCTTTGATAAGGGGCACACCAATGGTGAAGCTGTATGTATACCCAAGTACCTAATACATCAGCAGCCATCTGATAATGAGTTCAGTCACTTACCCGTGGAACAGAGGAGGGATATGTTTGAATCTCTCACATCCTCCTTTGAAAAAAGAAGTGAAAAGAATGTAAAAGTAGAAGCTCTGCCTAGACATGTTATGAAGTCTGAGGAATATAAATCAAAGTTGACTTCATCTCACCCCAAGACTGCAACTGAAATCAATACAGCAAAAGAGAAAGTAAATCCATTTAATGAATGTAGTAAGAGGGAGAGACCTCTGAAAAAAAGTAAGTCAGAACTAGAAATCAAACGGCCACCTGCAAAAAAAATTGAAGTAGAAGAAGTTCCATCAACACCTCCATGGTGTCATCGTGCCCAGAAATTGGAAGCAAATTATGAACCCAAAATGGGTTTGACGACCTTCAAAGTTGTCCCTCCCAAACCTGAAGTAAAAAATTTTGATAGAGGACTTTCGATCTCTACTGGTGCCATTAAGATCGATGAACTAGGCAACCTTATCAACCCAAAGCCTGTTGTCAGTAAGAACATACCAGGTTCCTCTGCTGGTGAAAGTGAGGAAATTCCTCTTGGGAAAGTGAAGGCATTCTGGAGGTCAAGTTCTATGGAAAAACAAAGTGATGACTCTGCTGAGCATCTTGCTAAAAGGCCAGCAGTTACCACAAACTCTAAGTCCTTTGTTACAAAGCAAGAATGCAAACCCGTCTGTCCTGAAGCTTCAAAACCTGTACCACCACAAACTGTTATTTCCCAGGTAGGTGAAAAACAGTCTGAGAATGAGAAGACCAAACCACCTCTTCCAGTTACACAGTCTCAGGTAAAACCATTAGTGGTCCCAGCCATTAATAAGGACAAGCCAGAGCTTCCATTTCTAAAGCCTCACAGGAGAACTTCCAGTCAGTATGTGGCCTCTGCCATTGCAAAACACATCAACCTACCTACCTTTAAGTCTGATTCTACAGATTTTCATGAGAAAGATGAAAATAAGCATGGGGCAGGAGAGATTAAAACTGAAGCTGATGTTTCCCCCAAAAGGTGTATCGTTGTGGCCAAATACAGCCCTGTGGAAACAGAATCAGCAGAAACAAGAGAAAAAATTTCAAGTATTTTTACTAGTCAAAAAGCATCCCACAGATTCACACCTGGTGATAATTCTGGCACGGAAAACAAAGTAGTGAACATCAGGGCACCGAGTCAAGCAACTCCTGCTAGTTTCTATAAAAAGAATGCCAGTGTCCCACTTAGTAAATCCTCTTCAAAGGATAACAGCAAAGCAGAAGATGATCACAGTTTAAACAGCAAACAAGGTACAGCAGAGAAAAAGATGCATCTTTTGTTTGACCAGAAATGCGAGACTTTGCCCCGTAGTAATTCAGCCTCCTCTCTCAAGTCACCTGATCTCCAAGGAGCCTCACCCTCTTTCAGTTCATCTTTGCGCATTACTAAATGGCCTCCTGCTGACAGCATGCAAGTTAGTTCCCTGAAAGCAGCCGAGTTCAATGGTGTGACAGCAAAGGCAGAATCAGAACAGAATGACAGATCTGATGATTCGGCTGCTAATGCTATCGGTGAATTGGATGTTAATGTGCAGACTAATATCTTTGGACCAAAGAAGAAGTTCAAACCCGTTGTCCAAAAACCAATTCCAAAAGATACATCGCTGCACAGTGCCCTAATGGAAGCTATTCAAACAGGAGGAGGAAAAGAGAAACTCAGAAAGGTAAAGTGGAGATTTTATTTAGCCTGTTCAGGTTGCAGAAACCTGTAGGCAGCCTGTCAGACACCAGAGGTTTTATAACTGGTACATCTGCAAGGAAGCTGCAGCACACATGGCACTTGAAAAATTTATAGTGGCAAAGTGCAGACCACGCCAGTGGTTATTCTGCACGTCTTGTATGTTACGCAACACCATTCCTGCTGCCCTAGCTAAAAGAGGCAAAGGGGTGAGAAACAACATGAAGGAGAGGTAATTGAGGTTAGTTGGGGAGCCTCGCCTGCATTTCAGTGTGTTATGTAAAAAAGGATCACATAGCATGCAGAAAACTTGTAAATACCTGCAAAAGAAGGAATACCCCAGTTTTTGTTAGTAGACAATACCAGTTAGCCAGTGATTTTATGCTCAGGGGATGTGAGGCTGCATCTCTGTGTGTGGCATTGCTAACTGGGACCTTCATGTATCCTTACATTTGGTGTGAGCTCAGGTTATAAAAGCAGGCATGTAAGCAGACAGACTGATAGCTTGCATTCCAGTGCAAGAGCTAAAAATATTTCTAATAACATTTCCAAAATATCTCTGCGTAAATGTCTAATAACAGTATTCTTTTCATAATCTAGGTTTCAGACAGTGCACTAAATGGCAATCACAAGAAACCCTCATACAGTGAGCAAGAGAATGAGCGGTCAGCCCTACTAGCAGCAATTAGAGGTCACAGTGGCACTTCCAAGCTGAAAAAAGTAAGAAATCAACATGATAAATGATCTTCTAAGTGTGTTCTGTTCCTATTGAGTGTTTCAAATAAACCTAGAGAAAATGCAAACTATGAGTTGTGTTGGAAAGAGAAGAGTATAGGGGGAAAGTGTTACGATGCAAGACCAGATCTGACTTACACAGATAGCAGAGAGGGTCAGATTCCAACCTCTGCCATAGAACTTAGCACTCCCTCAACTGGCGTGCTTTTAACTTAGAAAGAAGTGGAGAAGTAATCCAAATGGATTACTGGGAATGTACACAGGAAATATCAAATGTTTATTGCTTTCACATTTTAGGTGTTGCTTTTTGTATGTTAGGGGAATGCAGTTAGTATATTTGCATTACCTTCTGTATACGTCCAGTTCCAGTTACCTCATAACACTAGGACTTTTTCATGCATGCTGTTTATCTGTTAACTTAACTGATGCACGCAAGTTGTATGCAAGTAATTGATGGAAAATTTCAAACACTTTCACTACAGCAGAATGTTTCCTCCTATCTGAAAGATTTACCTAATCATTAAAGCATCTCTTATCCCCAGTAGCCAAAGCCTGCATTGTTCTAGCCTCAGATTTCACTCAGTTACTAATCCAGCCAAGGACATGTATTTGGCAAGGAGGTTCCCATTTCCCTCATGCAATGACTAAGACCATTAGCACATATCCAGAGAGCTGGCACTAGGTAGAAAGTCTCCCTTGTCTCTGTTTGGGAATTATTTCCTCCCTCAGAGCAGTTCTGAATATCTTACTGCCCTTGTTTCAGTTAGGCTGCAGCTTCTCTTGAACTTGGGTGCAGAACGTGCGGTGCTGCAGTCACCTTTGTGCACACAACTGCACTCTGCGTTCATTAGGAATAAATGCAGATCTGTGTGAAAGAAGCTTTGCAAGTGAAATGGCGTTGTGTTGCCGCAGAGACTTTTTAGGATACTTTCTTCCTGCAGAGAAGATTTTGCCATCATTTTAAAGGAAGTTGCCTAGAAACCATGGGCTTCTTTTGCACAGTGTCACCTGTGCTAGATGAAGTACCATGTTTGTATGTATACAGGGCGGGATATAGATGTACTGTGATTAAAGAGCTGTCCCTTCCATGACATCTCAAATGTTCTAATCTTATCTGACATGACATTATTACCATAAATTTGTGTATGTGTATGTACAGTGAAGTAGCAGAACATAGGGGCTCTCTGAGTTTGGATTATTTGATGAGAGAGAGTGCTTTTTTACTAGAGAAGAGCTATGCTTCAATTTCATTGAAAAAGAATGTTAATGCATCTACTTGAAAACCTCCTGTTTGGCATATGGTACTGAATTTCCTAATAATTGCCAAACCCTTATAATTACTAATAATGTGTTGTGATTAGTATTAGTAATGTTGTTAGTGGAAAAAATATTTGTTGAGGCAGTTGCTTAGTCTAAAAGATTACCTCCTTGCCTACATTATTTAAACTAGAGCAAGTTTCCAGGTAAGTAATTTGTGCTGAAATTTTAGGTTCAGAAATTCTACAGAAAGCCACTTGGAAGAGTAATCTATTGATTTTCTTTTTTTTCCTCAGTGCTTTCACATAATTCTGCTGTACTACTTTTTTTTTTTTTTTTTTTTTTTCAGTGTGAGTTGAAACTTTAATATTATTTTTTCACTAAAGCTGAAAGCTTCAAATCCAGAAAAGCATCTCTGTCATTTGAGATTATTTCTATGCAGGCCAGAATGTGAAAAGTAACAAGATTCCTGGGTGGCTGTAGCAGCTTTAATATGTCTTCGTGATTCCAAAACCCCTTGTTGTTCTTAGCAAATGAATTCCAAGTCCAACTCTCTGTCTGTTACCTTAAATGCCAAAAAGAGTTACACGATGCTGGAGCTTGTGGTAAATAAAGATTGAGTTTCTGAGTCAGAGTCAATGCCAAATCCTTGATGCTTGTAATCAGCCCAGCTGAGTGATGTGAGTGAGTAGTAACAGATGTTCAACTTCATGAGCAAACAAAAGCTCTACGTGTTTTATGTCATTCAAGCAAAGTGAAATTAGGGTACTGAAATTAAAGTGCATCAAATGTCAAGTAATTACAGTTTAGTCATGCTTGGTATTAACTGTCTCCTTTCAAATGCATCACAAACAGATCTCCTCATTGGCCTCCGAAGAGCTCCAGAGTTTTAGGAATGCAGAACTGTCTTTACAGAAAGCAGAAGACCCTCAGGAAGAACAGCTCTGTATTCCACCTGCCCCTGCCCAGCCACCACCTCCCCCTCAGCTGTCAACAGCTACGTTTAAATTCTCTGCCACAACTACAGGTGACCCTGGAGAGGCAAGGCGAGCCCTGATGGAGGCCATTCGCTCTGGTGCTGGAGCAGCAAAGTTAAAAAAGGTAAATGCACTTTTATATTTCCTTGTGGATGAAAAAACTTGGTCTTTCTTGGCCTTGGAAGCTGTTCATAAGCTGTTCTAGCCATGCATTTCATTCCGCCATCAGAAGAGCTATGCATTCAGTGTTTTCTCTGAGTCGAAGACTGAGAGTGTTTTTCAAACCTTTGAACAGGTATTAAAATGCACTGTTAATGCTAAAACATGCCTGTGTTTATACACAACCATATGAACCACATGAGCAGCCAGTTCTATTTAAAGAGCATGAATGTCACTTCAGAAAGTATTTCCATGCTCTTTTCTGTTATTGTGAATATGAGATAATACTGCATGTCCTTCAGACAAGGAGAATTTTTAAAAGATCAGATATGAGACCCTAAAGCAAACATAGAGGTAAATATTCTGTCCTAACTTCAGTTATGTGTTCTAGGTTTTGATTTCCATAGGATCCGTCAGTAAAACCTGTGGGTTCCTTTTAGTATCAATCTGAACTTTATTAATTGGATGCCTGTATGTATCAGTTCTGTGGTCCATTGTGGGTTAGTCTACTCCCAGATGGCTAAATGATCTGTTGCTCTAGTGTGGTGTTTTGCCATAAATTCACATACTTCTTTGACCAAAATTTGCTCTTCCTAATCTTGAGTTATAGTATATTTCTGGGTGAGGAGAAGTAGATCAGTTGTTCTCAGTGGAGTTATCTCAATATCATACCGCAGTATCAAAGAATGGACTTTGATCCACAAACTTTAGGGGATGCACTGAAACAGATGCCATTTTCCCAACACGTAATTTAGCAAATGACAACCAGAAGTGTGTAAATATACTTTAACCTTGCTCACTTGTCCTCTTCAAATAATTCAGAAAATGTGATCAAATTTTAACAATAAAAAGTCTATCTAAAGAAATCTTGTTTCTGATAAATCAGAAATTCCACAGAATCGTCCAAATAAGTATACATTCATTTTACTTTCAGGGAAGTTCACATCAGCATGCAAACAGAAGTCTGAATGTGCAGTTACTTTCTATGTGAAAAGATGTATTGATACTATGCATACGAGTAGAAGATGACAAATTATGAAGAACTGCTACTCCAGATCAGGCCTTTGATTCCATACTTCACTAGCTTACAGAAAAAAAAAAAAAAAACAAAGGAAATGTGGACATTCAAGAATACTTGATGCTGTTTTTTGATTTGTAGATCCTTCCAAATTCCTGGTTCGTCCAACTGCATAAGACTCTGAGGGAACCCATACCGCTATTCATTTAAATAGGCCTTTATTATATCCTTGGGGATTTATTTTGAAACAGTTGGGTGGCCTCTGCAGACCATGAAAGTGATCTAGATATACTGATGTATTCTGCTAAATACTGTGCCTGTCTTTTTCTATTTTCAAGACAGAGTATTTTTTTTGTAGTTTTGACATTGAGATGACAGAAGAGTGCATCTCTTATTGGATAGATCTTTTATGAAAATAAAAGAGAGGAGCATTTTGTACAAAACAAAGTAAAGTGGTATTATTATTGTGCTGTTCTTCAGGTATTGGATATGCAAGTTAAGTCCTGTATATGCTAAAGGCATTGTATCACTTTGACATCTGAAATTTCATGCCCTTGATCAGTGATAAAAGTAAAATTCAGATTTCTCAAAGAGCTTGTATCCACTGTGTATTAAAATCTCTCCTAGCTTGCTGTGTTAAGTGAGAGCTAAATTCTGATCTTTTCCTTGCAGTAAGGCAATTAGTGATAGCAAAAGTTGAATTGGTAGAAGCATGTGTCTGCATATCAGAGTTTTCTTTTCTTCCTTCATAGCTGAAGAATATATCTCCAAGGAGCACTGAGTTGTTGACAGAGGGTGGCTGGCAGGTAGTTTTGCACCAGGGCTGAGGCAAGCTTTCTTCTGTGTTTAGCCTTACGTGTCCATTATCTCTGATGCCATGATTTGGAGGTATGAGTACAGGGCCATTTTGGCTTTGCTTTCTAGAAGGTTTTGGTTTCAATAGCTAGACAGCAGACTTGGTCGTTCCATTCTGTAATTGTGTCTGTTTCTCCTTCATTGTCTTCTTGAAATTTTTTGGAACAGGAGCTTCTGATGGTGAAGTCATTCATTTAGCTAATATTGTGGGGGAACTGAGACTAAGAACTGTGTTGCTTAGTTATGTATGACTCAGTTTGGCCTTATTTATAAGGGGTTATTTGCAGTGGAAGTAGATCAAACAGAGCTGTCAGGGGAACTAAACATAAAAAGCAACCAATTGCATAGATAAGGAGCATCCCAACAAAAATTTGAGCTCTATTAATATCTGTGAAAAGGCAACTCCTCCACTCCACCCTTGATTACACAGCTGTTTGCTAAAGTCGTGAACTTTAAGGTTAAAAGATCCACTGTGTAGGAAGGGAGGAGAGAAATTGGTGTAGGCTGACCTTGCCTTGTTCAAAGTCAGAGTCTGCACCACATTGGCTGTAATTGGGTCACCCAAAACAAACCAGAACAAAAATAGGTACTTGAGGAAAATGCCAAGTGTGGATAAGACAGTATGTGCGTAGGTTCCCTGTCCATTCCTTAATTGATTTCTTGGAGTACTTTGCCTGCTTTGGCTAATAAATCATACTTTGTTTTGGAGAAATGACTTCTGTTTTATTGCACACTGTTGCTGTGCACGGAGTCCTAAAGGAACATTCTTGTGGATGCCAAGCCCAGTTGGGCCTCTTCAGAAAAATCCCAGTGCAGTGCAGTTCAGAGAGATGCCAGAAAGGGGGTTAGATTTCATATCCTACCCAAACATCTTCACCTCCATTCTATGCTATTGAAAGGTGATGAAATTACCAAGCTGCAAAAGACTTTACAAGATGCAGGAAGTAACCTTTTTCTTCAATTTCCAAAATAGCCAAAATGTTACTTCCTTAGCACACCCAAAGTGCAATAGCAAATCATGGAGATGGCGTGAAGCAAAGACAGCAACCAGGATGGCTGACATGGTGCTTTTGGCTGTTAGTTGACTTCAGAAGTAAAGGGGTCTCACCAGCAAGGAGCTTGCTTTCTAGCCATGCGGTCTGGCTCCGGTACAAAGGATGATCAGTTGATCTGAGAAATAAACAACTGATCTGAAACCAAATTTTGGCTAATTCTATTAGTCAGATTGTTGAGCTGTACCATCTGAGTTTCTGTTGTTAAATATGAACTAGTGTTTTCTTTAATTATACTAAGGAATTTTTCTCATAGTTTCATACAATTAAGATCCTTCTGATTAATTTTTACACTTTTTATTTCTGTCTTAGCAAATGGCTAGATTTCTGCAATTCCTTATAACATTACATGTGTATTTTTGTCTGTGTAACCTGCCTTGGGATTTACTATGATTACCTGTGGAAAAAAACACAACTGCACATGCAAATAACCTGTTAGATGTCTAGCTGTAGGTACAGTTGCAGCACAAGCCCATGCAGGATGAAAAATTTTACCCAACAAAGAGAAGTTACAGAAGTTACTCATGCTACATTATACCATCTACTCATATTAGAGTTGAGGGATTTGGTAGAAATACTGCAGGAGAATGTGCCTTCACAATGTGGAAAAGGCAAGTTGCCGATCTGAAAAACAGGCTTTGCTTGTGGAATAATTATTTCTGTAAACCACCTTTTAATAGAACATGCAAGGGGTATTCTACAGACTTCACATTTTCCAGTAACAATAAGAGCCATGCAATTTTAAGCAATCTTATATTAATAATACAAATTTGGCTCAATCGCAGTATCTACAAGCATTCATTCCATTGGCACTGGCATTTAGTCACGTGAACTCTTGATACGTGCGGTATATCACTCTGTTGGCAATCAAAGGAGCCAAGTAAGGTAATTACTGCACCCATTACAGTAGATCTGTGGTATATGCTGGGATAATTTGAAGTTGGTTGCCAATGAACTGAATACATCAATCTGAATTATGGCCCGTTTGGTGTCTTCTAGGAAGTGTGGCCTAGTTCTATACCTCTGTGTCTGGCACTGGATTATTTTCCTCATATAATAATAATCTGTGTCTGTGGGTGCAATGACAGAAATTACAGACTCAAAGCCATGGTTGATGCTGGCACTGCTATGCTGAAAATGGAGTGGGAGGCCCCACTAAAAGGTTGGCCAAGCTTGATATACAGGTAGTCAAATGAGCACAGAAAGTGATTCTCATTCCCATGCATAGTGAGAGACAGACATTTGCATGCTGCTACTTCATTTGAATTCAAAGATTAAATTTTATTTGAACTATTCACCTTAATGAGAATATGTACCATGACCTATTTTTTTTCCCTATGAATAAAGCTTCTGCCATGGATACTAAGGCCAAAAGTGGAAGATTGAAACTTAATCAAATACATTATTTCTGTTTAGCTTCTGCGATCCCCTGAATGTATATCTCTCCGATAGAATCAAAGCCAAGTAACTTTCATTTGGGAAGAGTACACTGGCATTAAAATTAAGCAAATGCGTCGATGACCTGGGGACTAGGAAGGAAGATAAGCATTTGTTTAAGCCTATAAAAGTTTCTGTCATTCAGTCAGGAAGCCAAGTACTAATCAGTTGATTTATATGACCAGTGACAGCTATCTGATACTGCACAGCTTTTGACTGTCAGATACTGCGTACTCACAGTCAGATCTCTGTTCATCCACATAATGAAGGAAGTTTATAGAAAAATATGTTGTCAACTTTCATGTAATAATGTTACTGCAACTACGATGTACATATATATGAGGTGTGGGCTTTTAAGGAAGGGTATACTTTCCTTAAGACTAGTTGATAAAGCTAGAAAGGAAAACAGATAAGCTTTATGTCTTAAGGAGCTGAAGAAGAGAGTAGGTTTGAAAACAGCCCCATAGGAGAATGTTTGGTTAACGATGAAGGTTTAAAAATATCTTGAATGATCGTGTGCTTTCCTTTGTTATAGGTCCCTCTGCTCGTTTGAATCACGTATAAAGAACAAGTAATTGGAAAATCTAACCCATAAGCACCTATAATCATCATTCATGTTCTGAAGGGCAAAAAACATCAAGACATTTAGTTTATTCTTTTGTCTACACGCCAAAATAAGTTGTAGTTAATTTTCTTTGTGTTCCTGCATAATGGTTCTAAGGGAAAAATATGTTGCTCTGCTGTAAAGCTTCTGTGCCAAGGAATTGTGTTTTGCCTCTGAATATTTAAGGTTGCCAATAAACTATTCTTGTTGGCAGGTTAATAAGAATATAAATACTGTGCGGTCCTGTGTTCATACTTAATTGTGTTTATGGGCAAAATGAAAAGACTTAGCTAGCTATCTGAAAAGTAATATTCATTTCAAGTTCTTAAGAATATGTAACTGTTTCAAACCATTTACTTCTTATTTGATTTAGAAAGGGCAGTAAATGATCAGGGGGAAAAGGAGAATAAAGATCTGTAGAAAACAATTACAAGGAAAAAGTTGTGGTATATTATGAGGAACGTCAACTGTCATACATGGAGTCATTGTTGTCTTTTTAAGGTTAAGTGAATGTTATATCTTTGGTGGAACTCTGAGAAAGCAGTCAATCAGGAGTGAATGTGAGACTCTGTCTGTTGAAGAGTTACTTATGGGATATGACGTATCAAATACTTGTATGTATAGATATACCGAGCCCTAGTAATGTTCACGGCACTTTAAGAACTGAGACACCTTAAAGAATCTCTGTTTGCAGCAGACTATGAGCGTTATAAATAAGACTTCAGAGTGCTCCATAGAGGTTCAGGATTTAGAATTCATTCCCGCACTGCAAAAAGAAGTGAAGCTGGTCTATATTAGAAACCAGGACTTTGTCTCTTGGTCAAGTTGTTGGTAATTTTGCCATTTGCTTCCAGATTGTATGGTTGTTGTATGTTGTCTCATGAATATTTATAAGCAGCATCTTTCTCAAATGTTAACTACTTTGGTAGTTGCTGTTGTACATATTTTGACAATCTTTCATTGAATTGAAATGATTAAGTTATAAAGGAGAGATCAAAAATGCTTTTTCGTATTTCCTGTATTGTAATGAAACTGAGGAAGAGGAAGTTTGTACATTTACACTTTTATAATCACAGATCAGAGTGTTGGTAGATTATTTTTTTTTTTTGAGGCTGAAATTCAAAATGTATAGCTGTGTAATGTTGAAAGCAAGAGAATATTTAGCCATCTGCATTTAATATGACTGTATATTATATATTGTAAAATATTGATGTCTGTTAGTGCCACAAATAAAAATAAAACGAACACCTTACATGGCTTGAAAGACTCTCTTTGCCAACTGCTCTCCATTTACAAAAAGAAATTGGATCTAGAGATGGACTGAAGCAACCGTTATGCTGTGTTTGATGTCTCAAAATGAGAATCAAGATAACTGTTTTTTACATTATTGTATTAATCTGCTGTAGATCCATTTCATCATTAGGGAAGCTAATATATTCAGAATTAGGGTGCTCTTTTGTGCCCTACATTAAATAAAATAACTTCTGTTGACTGGTTAGCTTTCTTTTACCTTGAAAGTCTTCTCAGTGTGCTTTAGATAAGAAATATTAACATTAAAATTGTATTGCAGGAAAGGATGCAGTTGCTAATAGCTTGAATACTGAACAGGTTGTCCCACCAGTAGCTAAGGCAGCTTCCTTGCTGAGGTGCAGGAAGATATAACACACTGCAGTTCTTTTGTTGTTCTTAGTGTTGTCTGAAGGCCCTGCATCTGTAGCTCTTCCTTCTTAATGCCGCTTTCATTTAACAAATTATATAGATATATACTTTTCAATGTAAGGGATCCAAAACTGGATTTTGAGATAACAAGATACTCCAGTCTTTGAGATTCAAATGTTCCATCTGGCTTTATAAAACTAGAGTTTATAAAAGATTTATGCTTGAATAAACTGCTGATTATCAAATTCCCATGGCTAAAATACTATAAGAACAGTTGCAAAATGAGATCTCACCTTTACTGTCCTGCAGGCTCACTCACAGCTTAAGCTAAAAATGGAAAGAGTTCAGCTGTCTACAATAGGAAGCTGGACTGGGTGTGCATTCCCTTCTCTTTCTGATGAGCTGTTAACACTGTCATCCTAGGTGCTGCAGAATTCCTGGTAGACACTTAATTTAAGCCCAGACAAATGGAAATTTTAATATAAACCCATTTTCAAGAGAGTCTAATTATAGGCATGACTCTTCCATACAATAACTATCTATTAAGGCTTGTAGCAGTCTTCACTTGGGAAATAAGCATATGTTGTTAGTGGTTGGTGCATTTCAGGCTAGTGCTTTTGAATCTGCTTATCCTGTCACCCACACTTTTACCATGATTCAGGACTTGAGAACTGGGTTGCTACTGGATGCAGTGAATCTGGGAGATGAGTTCCATCATAAATTAACATTCAATCCAAGGAACCATGCTGGAGTTTGTCGTAAGTTGAAAGAAAAACCCTGAAATGTGTATGGTAAAGATGTTATTCCTCAATCAAGTATTTTGATCCATGTAGGTCACTCCAAAAGTAATTCCTCCTATATATTTCCATGGAAACTACAAGAGCAAAATAGCATTATTGTTTGATAGAGCAAATTCTCAACTACAAAACACAACTCTTCAACGTAGTCACCATTGTTAGTTAAACATTTTTGCCAGCAATGAACAAGAACCTGCATGCTATGCTAGTAAAAATCCACGTGGTCATCTGGTACGTGGTTTGTCTTTCACACTGCTTTTGCCATTGCTGAAACACACAGCTCTCCTGTGCACACATCCACTGTTTGGTCTCCATAAATGTTCAGCAAGTGTTGATGAATGTCAGTGGTGCCATTTTTTTTCTGTATGGAGGAGTTCAGTGACACATCTGTACTTCCACGTCAGATGCCATTTTGTCAGACTGCCTCTTCACTGCCATTTGTTACAGAGCAACATATGATGGAATATTGATAGGAAGGTTCATCTTCTACTGACATACCACCACCATCTGCCTCTGATGTCATGGGCCAACATCATAAAATACGAGGCATTATTTTTGAAGCAGTCTTTGTATATTTCTGCTCCTGCTGGTCTACCTTACTAGTGTAGCACAGCCTATGTCTAGAGGTCTACCTGCTACCTAGGTTAGTCCTTTACGTATCCTTTCATGGCACTTGTAGGTGGAAAACCCGCAGGCAGGTTTTTTGAAGGACTGAAATCAGGGCAGCAAGCTCTCTTTTCCTGCTGTATGTCTCTTGGCCTACATTCCCTCAGCTTAGTTCAACCAAAAGAAAGAGTCTGATACACTTCTGCTTCTTCTGGTCCTTTATATTGTCCTTTAATGTGGGTAAGATATATTTAAATGAGATGAAAAATAGCATCACTAGGGAAATGGAATGGAGAATTTGGATTTGCTATCTTCATTCCTTGTATAGGAATAAATCAATGATCAGGGCTTAGAGACTCTATTCTTGTGTCTCAAACAAAATTTGTAGCCACCCTTCTCATCTTTTTTACTTTTGTTGTTGTTGTTTTTTGCTGAGCTCAGAATATCACTGAACCATAAAGAAAGAATTAAATAGGTCTGATTAAATATCTAGTCTTAAATAATATTGGCTGTCTGCATGAGGTATTTGACTTAGAGAACTTCATTATAGATTCCTCCTTCTTGAACAGACAGCCTGCTAATACTGGTCATGCAAAGTAGTGCACAAAAAGGCCTTTTGCTATGGACATCCACCTTCTGTTTTGAACATGGCACGTTTTAACTTCCCTGGGTCATACAAGTGATTGGTATAATTTATGTGATATTTACTGCAGTGAAAAAATTGGCACTTCATCAGTGTGTAGGAAGATGGAAGAGAACGAGATGCAATTATGAAACAATGGAAAATGCCACCCAGAGATAGTTTGTGATGTGTTTCTTCCTATCTCTCCAGAAGAGAATCAGTTCTGTTGTTTAGTGTTGCTTAGCAGTTAAGTGTGTGTTTTAATTTGAATGCAAAAATGTGCACACATCTCTGAGTCAAAGTTTGTCTGAATGAAATGTTCATAATTTGGTACTTCGTTATTGCAATATGAAAAATAATTATCTTTGACAACAGTAAATGTGCATTTTAAAATACTATTTCTTTGCTCATCTCTGTTCCTACACTGAGTTATGTATGTGCTGTGTGTACCAATGTCCTTTGCCTCTGAGATGTCTATTAAGAGAATATTCCTATTCTTACTCCATTTGTTACTGTTGGGCACACACAATAAAATATGGAAGGCTGCATCCTACAGCTGTAGCAGCCATCTTGGTTGCATTTCCTCACTTGCAGAAAATGACCTTTCCAATGGCAGTGTTTCTTTCTGAGATAAAATGAAAAAAGGAATTCCTGGATTTTCAGGAACACTCACCTGGATTTGGTAGAGCATTGTTCAGTCTGCATTTCTTTTTTGCTGAACAGGGCACGGGGTTTGATTTGTCACTGATGCCCTCGTTTGGCTGGAAAAAATTTCTGCGTCATTGCATTCATGGGGTTGATCAACAAAGCATGATAAACCTTTCTAAGAGCAAAAAGGTATATATATATGTATATATATCTTATAAATATATATATATATATAGTTATTGCTACTAGATATATTTAAGTATTTCTTAAAGCAGTATAATTTGGTTTAAATACTAACAGACTGTGTGATGCTGTGCCGGATGTAAAAGTCACACTTTCCTGGTTTTGTCCAGCAATTAAAGGGGTTTGTGCTTTATTTAAGCTCCTTTCATGACAGCAGCCTTTTTATCCTGTGAATCAGGAACTTTCAGAAAGGCAGCAACCAAGTTCTGATGCAGTCACAACAGCTACATGCAGTCGTTGCTGGAAGTGATGTCAAATCCAGCTCCAGAGAGTGTCTTCAGCCAATTTCTTTTGCCTTTTTTTTTTTTTTCCCCTTCTTTACTTTTATTGTCTGTATGCTTATAAAAACATGCACATGCCATGTCTCTTTTCTGAGGTCTTTATTGTGTTTGAGGACCTAGAAGGTTTTCCCCTGAACAAGCATAACATTGTTGCAGTTATATATCAGACTGAAAGAGGACATTATTTCTGCACAAACACACTGTCCACTTTGCAATTCAGGAATTGAGAAAAGGAAACCGTGCTGAAAGAACAAGCCTGTGGAACATCATTGTCTTCTATATTGTAACCTGTGTTTACTGCTGTACGAACAAAGCAAACACAGTGCAAAGACGCCTGGCTTGCCTTTGTCTGATTTCATGCATTCAACAGAGGAGTTTCTGTCAGATGTGCTTGGATCTGTTCCTTGCAGTGCTTGGCACAGAGAAAGGGGGACACAACTGCAGTACCCAGGTCCCAGGACACAGCAGTCTGCACAGTTTCCTCTTATTATTAAACCTGAGTTAATGCTATGGGGAGATTTAAATGGATGTGTCTGCCCCTAGACAAAATCTTTTGTAAGCCAACAAGCTGCAGCTTTCCACCAACACATTGCAGTGAAAACAACACAGAGGAGGGCACCTGGTCAGCAGTCACAGCACCGTAGAACCATAGACTTGTTTGAGTGGAATGGACCATAAGGAACCCATGCCATAGGCAGGGCTGCCACCCACCAGCTCAGCTGCTCAGGGCCCCATCCAACCTGGTACCTCCAGGTATGGGGCACCACAGCTTCTCTGGGCAGCTGTGCCAGTGCTGCACTGCCCTCTGAGTGAAGAATTTTCCCCTGACATCTAAACTAAATCTTCCCTCTTTTAGTTTAAAACCATTCCCCCCTTGTCCTGTCCTCTGAAACTACTATGCTTGGTGCTCTCACTGGATGTTGGCAGTCACTGCAGAGATCCTTGATTGCAGATACCTCTGTAAATACAACTGCTCAAGACGTGGCTCAGCTGTGCCCACCGTAGATCCTTTGCTGATGAAATTCAACCTTCCCCACAGCTCTAGTCCCTCCACCAGCCCCAGCTCTGGGCACAGCCTGTGTTTTCTCTGACCAGCAAATGCTGAGCGCAGGCCAGTATCTCTGATGCCCGCATAGTGCATATTTCCTTGCTCATTAGCCCTCACTGTTAACATTCAGAACGTTTTAGCTTATGGAAGGAACTGTCAAAGGCAATTTGCAGATAGCCACTGCTACAGAAGTGCAAAGAGTTATATTTTTATGTGTTAATGAATAATTTAGCAACAACTCTGTTATGTAAAATTACTGCCTTACTGCTGCTGGGGCTGGTGTTGGTACAAAATGTACTTCTAAGCCCAGTTACACAAGTTAAAGCTTGCTAGTTTTATCCTATGTATCTGCCTTGAGACAGAATTTTTCCAGATTCAAGCTGGGAACTAGGTCTTTCATTCCAGGAGAGGGCTGTTCCCTTCTCATTCTCATTTATAGTCCTGATCATCATAGATCTTTTCCAAACAGTCAGTTCTACACAGAAGAGTACATATCGATGAGTGCAGGTTTTCTTCACCAAGAAGGATGAGATGTAATTTTTTTCCATAGAAACACCATGGAAATCGTTTGTCTTCACAGACCTTTGCTTTATATGAAGGAGCAAACTAAGATACCATGCAGAGCAGCCACAGGTTTCATTCCCTCTCCTGTAAATGAGTCCTGTGCACATATTTTGGTAGAGAGCACAGAATGTGGACAGTTTTGAGTGTATCTTGTTATAGTTTCAGGTTGAAAATTGCTCCCCTGAGATTCTTCTATGCTCAGAGAGGGATTGAAAGATGGGGGAATGACAACAAATTATCCCCACCCACAAGTCCACTTGTACAGAGAAAGTGAGATTGAAATGCTATTGTATTTGAGTACCAGAACATGTCCAGAAGTGGAGAAAGACTCATAGGTTTTCTTAAGACTCTGCATCTCGGGCTGCTGCTTCTGCTGTGTGCTACAAGTGTTGCCAAGAGATGCTAAGCTGAAAATGCAAATAAGTTCATAGCTGAGGGATCAAAGAGCAATTAAATTAAAAACTGCTGACAGGTCAATCTTAATAGTCATTTCCATGCTGAAATAAGTCAATAAATCTTAGCTTGCAATAAATCTTACCACATAAAGGTGGGCTTGCATAACAGGAAAATGTAGTAAAATGTAGCAATATATTTTATGCAAATGTTTTTTAAAAGTAATGAGTAGCATGTTTTATTCATATTGTCCTGGCATCAAAGCGGTCAAGAAGACATTGGACTTCTGGAATGGGTTAATCTGCTGCTGCAGCAGCATGCTGAGCTGGCAGAATGGCTTCTATTTATATTACTCTTTGCTTATATTTGTAAATACAACCCTTAATTGAGCTCCTGAGCCCAGTTGTGTTTGGTGCTGTGCAAACACTAGTGACTGTCCCTGCCCCAAAGACCTTTACAAACCAGAATAGTCAGGAAGAGGGTTGGAGGGGAGAAGAGTGCTTGAGTGCCTTGCTTGAGATAGCAGAGGCACAGCTAGGACTTGGGATGGAACTCAGAATATGCGTGTCATAGTTTGACCATGTTTCCCAGTCATGCAGCTTCCTGGACCATACACTGTGTGCAGCAGCTATGGATCAAATAAGAAACAAACATATAGTTCTGGTGACAGGGATGCAGGGAAAGCAACCATTCAGCTGGCTTTCAGAGTGGCTTGGGTTGGAAAGGATCTCAAAGCTGACCCAGCCCCAACCCCCTGCCATGGGCAAGGCTGCCACTCACCAGCTAAGGCTGCCCAGGGCTCCATCCAACCTGGTCTTGAGTGCCTCCAGGGATGGGACATCCTTAATGTGCTCTTATGTTTTTATTTATTCTCCCTATTGGATGAGGTTGTAGATGAACCTGCTCTTGGGTACTTACATCCAAACTAGACAAGTCTCCAGCAAACACACAGAAGAAAAAGAAGCTGGAGTTCTACTGCTCAATCTGAAACAGGTTTTCTGCACAGCTGAAGTTCCCAAATCGTTGAATAGCATCTGTGCCTGTTACGGCTTCCAACCCACCTATGGCTATTCTCCAATTATCCTGGGAGAATTATGCTGCTTCTAACAAAGGTCAGAACTCGACAAAGTAATTGCACAAGCAAGAAAAGAGTCTGTACTCACTTTTTGCCCCGTTTTTTTTCTCTTTTTGCATTGACTCTGAAAAACCCTTCTTGAGCTTGTGTGGTCTCCAGTACGATACAGGCCTTCATCTTCTGAATGCTTCTCCTTGTGTTCTGAGATGACATGGAGCCCAGTCCAGGGTAATGACATGCTGCATGACCCCAAAGCTGGGCACAAAAGGTGAGGATTTTTGTGTTTCTGAGGATGCTGCTGTCACGCTGCTTCACTGAGGTACCTTTTCTTTTTAACCAAGAAAACGTTTTCCACCATTACCAAAATGGGATTACTGGTACTTGCCTGATATGAGCAGGACAGTTAATTGTCACCAATAATCAGAAGTGGGATTAGGAAAAAAGTTTTAAGAGGAGATTTCTCTGAGGAGCAGGTAGCACTGCTCCCCAGCACAAACCATTCCACTGAAGCAACAGGTGGAATGTTGAAGAAACCCATCATCCCAAATCTTCCAGACCTGAGCAGAGGAGCAGATTTCTGTGTGAGGCAGCAGCATCATCAATGAAGATGAGGTTCATAACCTGATGAGGTTCAACAAGGCCAAGTGCTAGGTGTGCCGGGGCAATTCCAGGTGTTTGTACAGACTGGGCGAAGAACCCCTTGAGAGCAGCCCTGTGGAGGACTTTTAGGTTCTCGTAGACAAGAAACTGGGCATGAACCAGCAGTGTGTACTTGCAGCCAGGAAGATCAACTGTGTTCTGGGCTGCATTAAAAACAGAGTGGCCAGCAGGGAGAGGGAGGTGATTGGACTCCTCTACTTGGCTTTTGTGAGGCCCCATCTGGAGTACTGCATCCAGGCCTGGGGCCCCTAGTATAAGAAGGACACAGAGCTCTTGGAACAAGACCAGCGAAGGGCCACTAAGATGATCAGAGGGCTGGAGCGCCTCTCCTATGAGGAAAGGTTGAGGGAATTGGGCTTGTTTAGCTTGGAAAAGAGAAGGCTCCAGGGAGACTTCACTGTGGCCCTCCAGTACTTGAAGAGCATATAAACAGGAGGGGCAACAGCTATTTATAAGGGTGGACAGTGATGGGACAAGGGGGAATGGTTTAAACTAAGGGAAGGTTTAGGTTACATATTAGGAGGAAGTTTTTCACTCAGAGTGTGGTGACACATTGGAACACGTTGCCCAAGGAGGTTGTGGATGCCCCTGGAGGCATTCAAGGCTGTGGCTCAGGGCAGCCTGGTCTAGTGGATGGTACACATAGCATGGGGGTTGAAACTAGATGAACGTTGTGGTCCTTTTCAACCCAGGCCATTCTGTGATTCTATGATTCTATGAAGATGATGGGTCAGGGCCATGAAGTCAGGAGCTGCTGTGCAGGGTGATGAGGGTTGCCTTTATGTTTGTAAGGTTATCGCCACTGCCCTGTAGCTTGGTCTCCACTTGATCTCAGAGATTTCACAGCCTCTCCACAGCCTCTCCCACCTCAACCCTCATTATGCAGGGAAACCCACATGAAGCAGCTGCAGATCTAGAAGGTGGTCTGTGGCATAGGGCTTCCATTACAGCAGAAAAGTGTGCCTGCTGATGTGCCCCATATTTGCCAGTGAGCACCAGAAGGTTCTGCAGCACAAGGCTCCAATATTTCCAGTCTGTGCACTTATGAAGGTGGGATTTTATAGTACTGAGTTTGTCTTCGAAATTTATCCTTATAAATTGTGTGTTGGTACAGGTATTTCCACTTAGGGGTGTGATATTTTTCACTGAAATAAATGCATCCAAATGATTGCTGGTTGGGGACACTTGCACTGGCAAAAAGGGACCTCTACCAGTACAACTTGTTTGCCTTCTAGTATGGAAATGGAAATTTATGCATCTTTATGCAAGTATAGCTCTTTCTACTTGGAGAAGCCATACCATTTTTACTCTACCAACCTAACTACAGCTCTGTGTGCTACCAGGCCTTCACAGTGGTACAACATCTGTGTAGCAAAACCCTCATGATGGCCATGACAAAAAGAGCTGCAGGGAGCACCTTTGCTCACTTTTGCTGCCCAGTACGATAGCTGCATACCTGGCACCAGTACGCTGGCAGTTCTGCCCTATCTGGAAGCAGATGGTAGGTAAAATGAGAGTGAGTTTTTGCAGCATGTTGCAGTGAGGAAGAGTTACTTTTGCGATGTCTGCCCCAGCTGGTGTTAGAGAGCAGAATACAGCCATGGTAGCAGAGCAGTGTCACTGAGTGTCTCTCTGCTCACACACAGATATCTCCAGTTCGCCACAGCACTGCAAAACAGCAGAAAGCCATTACCCTGTGAGCAACCTGTGCTAGTGACATTGTCATGTACAGGCAGCATCTGCCAGGCAAAAGGAAGGGGGAATATGACTTTTAATGACAGTCAGCAGTTAACGTAAAGCTTTTCACCTTAAAACACTTTGCAAACTCCAATTATATTTAAACTCATGTCACCAGCATATGTGTGTGCAAGTTTGTCGGTGTGGGCACTCTGTCCTTTCTCATAAGCTCCGCATAAACATGAGAAAGCAGACAGCACTCAGAAGGTAAGTGCATGGAGCAGGAGAACTATGCGGACCAGGGGTTGGAATGTTGCTTGTTGCCCGTAGTTGGATGGGAGGGAAGGGACAGGCATTGTGGGTTCCCAGCTCCAGCTGCATGGACCACGGGATCAACCTCTCTGTCTCTGGACTAAGGTAGGTAATTGAGGAACAGGGTCAAAATGGCTTTACAACACCTGCAGACTGTAGGATTACTTATGATATTATTGATAGAGTATGCAAGTTGATGACCCAAATCCTTTCCTGCTATGTACAAATGCAGTTCTAATCTCTTGAATAATTTAGAGGCTGCTTTGGCAGTGTAAAAAGAGATTAATTCACCTGCTGTCCTGATGGCCATGATGAGAAAATGACAAAGTCAGAGCAGCAGCTCAGTGTTTATGAGGCTGCAGATACAAGTCTTACTCAGCCAATGGGCTCTGTGTTCCTTGAAGCCAAGTTTCGGGGTGAAGGTCACTGCCCTGCCAGTAACCACAATGCTTGTCGCATGAAGTTTTAATCAGCACTCTGAGTAAATATACCTCCAGCACTCCACTGTTAAATATGATGAATAATAGCATTTGCACTACAGGTGACTGTAGGACTTCATTGCTAAATCAGCTCTGCCTGTTTACCTTTCAGGTAAAGCTTAAATATATGAAATGTGCCATATCCCAACTTTTCCCACATCAGAGACTTGAAGAAACCACTTTCCTGTAGCACTGCATGTGAAGAGGTAACGTTTCTTCATTTGCCTCACATATCAAAATTCAAGGCAATCAGTCATTCATTCTACATCATAAATAATACATGTACCCAACCGAACACAAAAGACTGTACTTCAGACTGCTTTCCTTTCACACTTTAATAAGACCATCCTTATTTCAAGATGAAATGTGCAGTCTCATATTTAAATCATTTGGTTCCAGTGTGGTATTTCATCTCATTTTTGCAAGGTCGGGGTAGCCAATGTACTCAAAGAAAGAAAGAAAAGTGAAGACTTTATCAGCAGAACAAACACAACTGATTCATGTTAAAGAGGAGATAGGTTAGCTATAGAGGGTAAAGGCTTGCTGGGGATTTGCAAGGGAGCTGTACATCAGCGCTGTCAGACCATGGTGAGTTGCTCTATCCCTACAGTTCAGGCTTCCTGCAGTAATGAGCTCCTCTCCTAGCCCTTTCTAATGTGTTTTGCTGAAAGGGAAGCAGTCCAGATTCCAAAATGGATCTGGCTCCTAGTGGGAATTTTTGAGAAATGGGAAAAATCACCCAAAGGAAGCAAAATTCCTTGATCTCAGTATATGACAGGGAGCTAAAATCTCCCAGTTTCCAAGCAGTTTCTGATTTCCGCTTTGGAACACAAGATGGTCTCCAGCCCTCAGAAGCCTGACTTACATTGCAGCCTCCTAACAGACATCCTCAAGGACCCAGGCCAGTTGCTTAACTCTCATACCCTGGTTTTCAATCCCTTGTTTGTATAGGGTATCCCCTCTCTTAGACTCCTGTGTTCCATCTGCTTCAAAATAAAACTCTCAGAGAACAAGAAATCGTCCACACTCCTATTTATTTGGTAAGCAAAGGGAGGTCCAAGTCTTGGGCAGCAGTTGTGATTATTTTAACATATCAGTATTATAATAATAAGGTGATTAATTTAATCTATCTATGTAGCTTCCTAGAAGGGAAACTGCAGATGTTTATGATGAGTTCCTGGCTCATAAAGGTGGTGTGGGTAGTGTTTGTGTGAGGCACTTGGTAGATCAAAGTTGCTCAATTGTTGTTACTGCCGTGAGATCTCAGCAAGTTCTTGTGGAAGTGAATTGGGAACGGGAATATTAAGTAAAAGGCACAACTCATTAGTTTTAGCACAAACAGGAGCAGGACCTCAATCGCAAGCAGTTTCCAAATGAGTGTAGGACAAAAATTTGACAGGCAAAATGCAATACATTCTAATGTTGGCTCTTTGTAACCATTTAACCAAAAAAGAAGGTTACCAACAGAACCACAGAAATGCACTGATGACTGAATTCTAAAACCAATATAGAGAAAAGGTTCCCAAACACCACATGCTCTTTAATGAAATAAAAACTGAATATATTTGTTCTCTTAGACCATGGTGCTCCTACTGTAACCTGGGCAATAGTGAGACGACTCTCAGCAGGGATAATGTTGGCATGGAACAGCTGCAGAATCATGTGATGAAAACACATAGAAGCCTTATGCCTTGTCCCCTGGTTACACCCGCAGTAGATTTGCTCAGTTGGATTAATCTGTGATTCCCACAGCTGCTCTTTCTCTTTTCTTTAGAGGTCAAGATGTACAAGGAGCAGTCGAGGTCCTTGGGTTGGTTCAGCCCAGGCATGGAACAGGCTGCCAAGGGCACTGAGCATGGCTCCAAGTGCTGGAGTTCAAGGAGTGTTTCAACAGCATTCAGACGTTGAGTTTAAATTTTGAGCGGTCTTGTGTGGAGCCAGGAGTTGGACTTGATGGGTCATATCCAGCTCAAGATACTCTATGATTCTACGATTCCATGATGCTCCTCATAGTACGTTTCAAGAAAGGAGACCAGAATCAAAAGCCTTTAAGGAGAGCAAACTAGGCCAGGGTAGAAGACTACTGACAGCAATTGGAAGACTTTACCTAAAGTAGGCTCATTCAATAATGACACAGTTTTGGTTAGCTATGGTCTTTTAGGCAGGCAGCTTGTCTTATTCCACCACATCACCTTCTGTAAGTCTGTTCTTGGAAGTCCACCAGTGTGGTTCTGGGATGTCTTGCACACAGCCCTATTTCCAGCTGTAAGGCTGAAGACACGAGCAGACCTTGGGACGTAAGATGGAGCTTATGGCATCACTGCTTGGGGAAAAGGTCAGAGATTTTCAGAATTTCAGATCTCCTCACAGCCAACACAGCCAGGCCACAGTGATCTACAGACCACAGACCACAGAGCATTCACTGGCTCCTGCTGAAGATTATTCATGAGAGGAATAATTTTATTTCCTCCTCCGATTATATTTTCTAATGCTGAAAGCAAAAAATAAACAAAAACTCTTTAATAATGTGTTTTTTTCAAGATAAAGCAACCCACTTAAAAAATAAAACATCCATAGTGGACCAAGTGAAGAATTATGAAGAATTATGCTACTTAAAACACCACATACCTTTTCCTATTTTTTTTTATCTCTTCTAAGCTGATAAAAGATGACAGGTTGAGACAAACGTTTCTGAAAAGCCCTTCTTATGAAAAAATCTAGAAATAGAAATAAATATGAAGAATGAGCTACACTGGCTGCCTTACATCTAAATTAAGCCAAGCTCAGGTAGAATGGGGAAGGTATTAGACAAATACATGTGCACAAACATACTTGCACACACATCAAAGGAAGAAAGCAAGCAAGAGTTATACCTCCTGAGGAGGCTAAAACAGAAACCTATAAGTGGTGGATTAGGAAATAAGAGTCCTCAATACATTCATTCAGATATGCATCCTCTGCAGTGCTTATCTGTTAGACACTCTGACAAGCTAGTCAGACTTACTGAAGTATCAGCTGAAAATCTCCAGAATGTGTACACAGCCTACAGCTCCTCACAGGGAGTGGAGGAGCAGTGATGAGCTCTGCTCTCTGGTGACAGCAACGGGACCCAAGAGATCAGCATGGAACTGCATCAGAGAGGGTCAGGTTGGATGTTAGGAGAAGGTTCTTCACAGAGGGTGGTGGAACAGGCTGCCCAGAGCAGTGGGCATGGCCCCAGGTGCTGGAGTTTAAGAAGCATTTGGACAACATTCTCAGACATAGGGTTTGAATGTTGAGCGGTGCTGTGTGGAGCCAGGAGCTGAACTCAGTGATCCTTATTAGGTCCCTTTTAATTCAGAAATATATTCTGTATTTCTGTGACTCTACGATTCTATAAAATCCTGCCATCCTCAGAGCCCCCCAGGCTCATTCAGCAACATCTAAAAATGCATGGTTTGTTATTTCTCCATGTCTCACTCCTTCTAGGCTCTCCCTCCATAATCAGTGACAGTTCATGCCTCCCCTCTCTCTACAAATACTTTTCAAGCATCAATAAATATTTTCTTGTTTCCAGATCTTGAATCCCAGCTTAACTTCATCTCTGGGTCTTGCACCACACATCTGAAGTCAAAGACTGAGGTTTTCCTTATAAACACCCAGCTTCCCTAGCTCTTTTAGCAAGCAGCTGGGGCAGCTGCCAGGATAACCTGGCTCCTACTGGAAAACAACCAAATGAGTCTGGCTTTCTTCCTCCAGAGGTGGCAGATCTTTTCAACTGTCTGGATGGCTCCAGCTTCCTAGAAGGATTTTTCTGATGCTCAAATAAACCTTAAGGAGGGAAAAAGGAGCAGCAAAGTGGATGCTGCTATGAAGAGGCCTGGTAAGTGAGGTGGTGGGCAAAACTAATATGACAAATTCATTTTTGCCTGATCACAGGCAAATATTTTATCTTATTGGAAATTTATAGCAAAGGAGGGAAGCTGCTTTTCAAAGGCAGCGTTATGCAATATGTCTCCTAGAATACAGCTGAGCCTCTTGGGGTGGCCACAGAGCCACTCATGCTGTCCCTCAGGAAGGAGAGTCATTGATGATGGCTTTATGCTCATTTTACATACACCGTCCCAGATCCAGCTGGGATCTGGGCCAGTTTCTGATGTGATTATGGTCCTTTATGATGATCTGACAGAAGATAGTTAAAGGGGCATAGCAAGGACCTCATCTAAGTCTCATCTAAGAACAATCCCAGTAGTAACAAGTGCTCTCAGTGACCTGGGGCCTCCTTTTTCCTACCCTACTGCAGGCTGATTAATTAAAACTTCATCATGTTTGATTTGCCTGGCAAAGAAGCTCCCTTGACAGTATAAATCTTTCTCTCAGATTCTAAGCAAACATTTTTCAATGACACATCTGGCATTTTGCTCCAGCTGTATATAAATTGCTTATGAGCTGTCATTCTTTTTGGTCATGTCTTGCCTATGTGCTTGTCACTAGCTTGTGAGCTTCCTAATTCAAGATTTCTAATGGAGATGTAGATCTAGAAAGAGTCTTTCATTCTGTTGCTGCAAGCCCTGCTCAACATTATTCCATTCATGGATTATCATTTCTATAGCATTACAGTCTGTGGCCCTAATAACAGCTAGAAGGCTGTTTCACTCCGTTCTTCCCTTGTTTAAGTCCAATCAGCAAGTGCTCATGTGGAGTTCTTACCTCCCCTAGCCTTTAGAAGTGTTGGAAAATTTCTGCAACATTTCTGAGTCAAAAACGGTATTAAACATTGACTTCTCTTACTTCAGTGACAGTGAGCTCCCAGGTGTGCCTGACTCTTCTTTGTGAGAGTTATCCTGCCACAGGCAGCAGGACTGTAAAGACGGTTTTTCCCTTATGCCCAGATCTGAGTTCACTTGCAGCCATGTAGCTGAGGAGTATATTTGTACTTCTGTGGTATTAATGGGCTCTGTAGTCTGCTCAGCCTTTACAGGTAACTGCTTAACAAACTGTTTTGGAGGAATTTGAGGGATCATCTTACGTTACAATAGTTCAGGCCTGAAAGCTTTGATGTCTCTGTGATAGGAACATCGGTTCAAGACTGGTTTTCCTCCATTACTATTATTAAAGTGCACGAAGAAGCCCTACAAGGTTAACTTATTTTTGTTGACCTGTGAGGTAGCTTTATGATGTCCTTACTCATGCTTGCTGAGAGGACCAATGAAGTAAGGGAGCTTTCTCATTGAAGAGGCAAGGTCAGGTGTTTTTAGAAAAGTTTCTCCCTCAACTGCTAGGAGTTCAAGTGTACAAAGAGATGGGCACAATTGCTTGATTGCTTGCACCGTGTGATTGCACCATGATTGCTTTTCAGTGGTATTCCACAGGCTCTCCTCTGGGGCAGAGGTAGGTTGGATTTCCCAAAGTTCTCAGTGCTCACATCAAGTTGGCAACAAGAAGCATGCCTGAAAGTCTGAGCTGGAAGAAAAAAAAGAGAATATGAGCTAAACTTTCAGTACAGTACATTAACACATTAACAGTCTTCTTATTTTTTGTGAGATGAGAGTAGTCAGGCAGAGAGGCTGGATTTTCTGTAACAGTTCACTTTAAGGCCTTAAAGAAGTTGAATAAAAGCCACAATCTCATATTTTTCTTTCTTTATAAAGCATACTGAATATAATAAATGATCTTATCTGATTAAAGCAGCAAAAGCTTGACAGAAGGGAAAAAGATGTATCATTTTATGAAGAAATATTCCCTGCTGGTTTTTGTAGTTTTAGTACCAGGCTGTAAGCCTTTGGACATAATAAACTCTGTGACCTCTCATGGAATTAAAGGTGGTTTGATTTTTTCTCTTTTTTTTTTCCTTTTTTTTTTTTTCCCCTTACTGCTCCAAGTGATATGAAGCTTGTCTAGAAGCATTAAAGGCCATTAAATTACTTGGTTTCCCAGACTCACTTCCATTATTAGAAGGACTGCTTTTTCTTTTTTTCAGTTTGATAATTTGTTGTTTCTGTCTTGAGAAAGGTCAGTCCTGCTCTCATCGTGCAGCATTTCTTTTATACTTCTGGGTGTTTTCTTAGATCAGAAAGCTGTGCTGTTACCTTCTTCCTATATATGTTCTGTCTTGCACTAAATATTGGAAAAACTTCTTGTAGTCACATTAAGTAATAGGACCAAAGTCCATTTGTAGAAGAAAATTGCTCTGCAGAGCAATTGCAGAGATGGTTGCTGTATCAAATGGAAATGACATCTTAATTGCTGGGTGTGGACAAATCCTCTTCTCTCCCTACAGAAAACACAGCCCCTGCTGAGTCAGCATTCATAGCCTTCCTGTCCTGGCCTGAACACACAGCAGCCTGAACTTTTTTCTTTAGTATTCTTCATCTGTTATAGCTATGGCACCGGCAGAGTCAAAGCACAAGCTCTTTCGAGATGGAGGGAGCAGTGTGAGCCCAGCACTGAATAAGAAATTGTGTGAGAAAAAGCAGAACAGCAGTATCTCCAAAGTTGTTCCATTTTTCTCAACACTGTAGTACCAGAACTTTCCTGTCTTTTTTCTAGCTATATTTATTTATGTTTCTGTAGAATTCATACCTGCAAGATAGGCTTTTTAACATACCTCTAGCATGCTCCATCCACAGACATGCTGGTTATAGCACGGGACTTCTTGGAGCACAGCGGTGCTTTTTCCCCAGCACTTGTGGCGCTCCAGCAAAGCCCATGCTATGTGTTCTGTCACTGAACTTGACACAATGCAGAAGCCTGTGACTGTGAGATCCCTGCCCACCTGAGGCCTTCCAAAGGTAAGCAGATTCTTTCTTTTGTTTCTGTACTCACAGCTGCTGCATTTGAGTATATCCTCACTTGATGCAGTCTAGGACTTTGCTACTCTGCTGTCATTGCTATGCTTTCCACTGCATTACAGCGTTACACTAGAGTATATGGATTTCATTTCCTTCATCCTGCAGACAATACATTTCATCCTTCTCCCTTTCCCACCTTGGCAACCTGTATCTATTCTTGCTTCAGATGAGTACTCGTTAATGCATCCCTGCCCCATGCATCTATAACATCTCCTTATGTAAAGAAGAATAATGAAATCTACTGGCTTTTTCTGGTGGTTTCTACCACTTATCTGCAATGGAAGGCAAGTTTGTCCCGTGCTACGGCTTTTTATCACTTTTCTTCCTGCAGTCCTCAAGGAAAAGTTCTTTGCCCTGTGGGACACTAGCTTTTTCTGCAGTGGTACTGCTGGAAGAACATACTGTTATGTGAAAAAAACACTTTATTTAAAATTGACAAAAGGAGAAGGATTTTTCTACCTCATCAATAAGAAGCTGCTTTCATAACTTGAGCCTTCTGGCAGAAGCATTCCCTGAAAGCCAGCTGCAATTTAACAGCATTCATAACCTATACATTTCGTTGAGAGATCAATAAGCTTTAACCTTAAGGGTCTGTGCTACAGAGGAAGCAAGTGAGGTGTGAGCACACTCGTGGGCAGAGAGCCAAGTCCAGCCACATCTGCCCAAGCCAGGAACCTGGCAGCTGCTTAGCCTTCTCCAGCATCCCTGCAGAGCACACAGGTTTTGGCTCCTGCTGGATTTCAGGATTTCTGGAACAGCCTTTTCACTGATTTTGAAGGAATGCTGGTATTTCTGGCCTGGTTCAATTGTATCAGGCAAATACGTGAGCTTTTGAAACGAACTTTAGAGGTACGCTTCATTCTGCTAGCCCGAAGGATGCATTAGGGATTATGCTCTCAAATTAATCAGCTTTATTTAAAGCTCAGCTAATTTAAAATTAGTGCTTTAGATTCTATGTTTATATTCCAGTTTTTAACTTTTTTAGTAGAAACAGCAAAACTCAGAAATATCTTGGGCTTCAAATGCCATTACTGTATCAGGAGATGGTCTGAGAGCGAAAAAAAAAAAAAAAGAGGAGAAAAACCCACCAGCAAAGAACTGTTAACTTCAAATACTTGACGCTGTTTAGAAGACTAGACAAGCCTAGCCCTGGTGGGTGCTTGATTTACTGAACACAACCACAAAAATATACTCATGGGTTGTTGGATCATTGCTACTGAAGCATGGCAGAGGCGGCAGTGACTGCGAGCAGGTACATGGCATGCCAGGGATGGGAACCATCTTCTAGGGCTTTGGTTGTGCAGAGGGACAAGAAACAGTGGTCCTGATGGAGTTTCCTGGTGTGGGGCACTTTTCCACCAGAAGGAAATTGGAGATAAAGGCAGCAGCTGAACAAGCAGTGTGGGAGACAGCTTGGTGTCAAACATGGGGGATGAATGAACTAGGAATGAGAAGCCATTCTGCCCCCCAAGACTAGTCAACTGAGAAATTAACCCTGTACAAACTCAGGGTGGGTGGTGAGGTGTTGGGTCAGGCCCTGGTCATGGTGGGAAGTCACCTGAGTGTTTTCCTTTCTCGACAGGGCTAGGACAGGGAAGGAGCAGGCAATGTAGGCACCAGGCCTAAAGGGAGCAGCTCCCTGTCCCTGCCAGCTGCAGCCTGACTGAGAGGGCAGCTGGAGAGCAGCAGGGAGACGCAGTGAGGGGCAGGCAGCTCCAGTGAGGGGCATGGAGCCGGAACAAGGCCCAGCAAGGCACTATTTTCAGTCCCTACTGTCAGGCAAAATCTGTCCAGGGACAATATATTTTCCCATTGTGACAGTTCTGGCAGACAGTGCAAACATGGCTGGTCTGAAGCCGTGCTCGGGGGCTCGCTTCCTAATTAGGAAGAGAATTGAGAAAGAATTCCTCATTTTTTGCTGTTGTTTGTCAGTGCCCCAGCATTCACTCCAGTGGTCACCTTGCAAGAGCAAAGCAACTCTGCAATTCTGCAAGACAAGGATCTTCAGAAAAACCCATCAGACATAGGCTGGTGGAGGTCTCGTGGTGCACATGAGCTTGTGTATAACAAGGTACATGAGCTCAGAGCTGACAAAGAGATAAATGAGCAGTGGTTTGTAGAAGTGTGTTTAAAGCAGGATAATGAACCTTCCAGACGAAGCAGCCGTACTCAGAGTGCAAGAACGAGAGACTCAAACAAATTAGGAAGCAGACGTAAGTAAAATACTATTCTTTTCAGGAAGGTGCTTTATACACAACCAGTAATTAACTTGTGGAGCTCACTGCCCCAGCTGCTATTATTGAGGTCAGGGAAGAAATAAGATTTAAAAAGGCCCATGAATAATACAAACACCAAGTGCTGCGCTGAGTAGAATAACAAATTACAAGGGATATAAATCACCATGCTTTAGATCATAAATAACAATAAATTTCCCAGTGATTAGAACGCAACTTTGGCTAGGGGCAGGTTCCTCAGTAATTGTTCATTTTCACATTTCTTGCCCTTTTTTCCCTCTGAGCATTCTGCTGCTGCCTGAACAAGAGAAATGGGTTTAGGTGGCAAGCAGGCATTTTCTATGCACAGCGGATTGTACAGAAGAAATCCAGTTTCTTCTATGAGAGAACTATTTAAGAGAGTTTCCCTTACAGAAACACAATGGTAGCAGTTGAAAACCTGCAGCAATGCTACTGCGATCTGTAATGTTTGGGACAGGCTTAAATAAATAAATGTTGAATTATTTTGGAATTTTTAGCCTTCCTAGATCAGTTCCCAGTTTTTGACATAATTTTGCTTGTTTGTTTATTTGGATCTTTCTTAAGTAAGCCATAAAACAATTTCAAAGTAAGCACTATGTCGAGAACATTGTATTCTTATGGCACTTGCTTTTGATTGCTCTGCCTGACAAACCGATTTCTAGATTGGATAAATGCATGTTGCTTTAGCTGACGTATAAGAAGGCCTAGGTTCAAGTTGTTTAGATTCCAGCTCCTTGCTAATAGAGATTAATACAGTTCTCTGAGTTAACATTTAAATTCTGGGCTGCCAAAAAGAAAGCAATTTGAAGCAGCTAAGAGACAGTCATGGAGCTGAGCTGGGTACAAATTGGATCAGGGCTTTTAGATCAACTCTTGCTGAAGCATTTTAGGCTGTGCTTCCCTGGCTTGCTTCCTAGTAGGATCCAGGGCAGTGTTACTGGCACAGGTGCTTCATTAAGACATTCTATGCCATATCCCTATCCTGAGGTTTTCCATATGCTTTCTCCATGCTCAGTAGTTAAAAGGGGCTCATGTTGCACCAGCTGGCCCTAGTGGTGCAGGACATACGCTCAGATAAGAGCTTTTGCAGCTCAGGTCCATCTTTGTAATGGATTGAACTGGGTGGTGGATATTTTGATGCTGCTCACTCTGCATAGCTTTCCTCCAGTACAGGATGTGACAAAGATGGTTGAACTAGATGATTTTACTGGTCTTTTCCAACCTTAATATTTCTGTGATTGTATGAAGATGCTGGACTGGTACTTATAAGATCACTGGTCAGAAGCTCTGTCCTCTGCTATGAATCACAGAATGATGTTTTGAGATAAAAATGTAGAATGTGTTTTGAGACAAAATTTTAGAGATTGAAAAGCTTGGTCATGTCCCTTTTGCTGGGCAGTTGAATTGCACCAGCCTGTTGCATGGCACCAGAACTGCCCCAAAACACCGCCTGTCAGGTCTCTCCCTGGGAAAGCATGATCAGTCCTGCCCCAGAGAGAGACTAATAATACTGCCTCCACTGCTTTGGACCAGCTGCTTTCCTAAAATTAAAAACATTGGAGTGCCTGGCGTTTCTTATGAGGAAGTGTTTATAAATATTAGGTGAGCACTTCACACTGCCAGTTAGCATTTTGCAGGATGTGCTAATAAGGCTTTGCTCTGCTGCACATAGATTGCTCAGACTGCACAAGCACAACTGGTAGCAATTTCCCTCTCGTTAGAGGATTAAGTGAGGAATATGATGGTTTTAGGTTCAATCAGCAAGAAACCTAGTATATGTACTTACAACATAGGCAGTCTGTATCTTAACTTTGCGCTGCGGATATGATTTTTTTGCTTTTCCACATCATTTTTCATATCTGCACTATCTCCCATGCCCACACATGCATATGTACTGTTTGGAAAGGCTGTCTAGTCACTGTCCTTCCTGGCTTTCTGCATTTCGGGCTGATGCAGTACAACGCTTTCTAGTGTTAGGATCAGCCTGCCAGCAGCTGGCACCCGAGGTCTTGGTGGGAAAGGGACACAAAGCAGCATGGTGTGCTCAGTAATGGTGACCTCCCAGTGCCACCTCATGATGGCCCAAATGTTTGGGTTTGCTTGAGATTGTTTTATGTAATGTTTGTGCCTCACCACATGGCATTTTTCAGCATCTACCTGATTATTCAATGTCAAACAATGGTATCAAATGGTCCAGTGAGCTTTGTTCAGCTGGGTTCTTCTCAGGGAACACAACTGTTCCCATCCACTTAGTCCTTGACAGCACAGTTAAGTCAGCATGATCCAGCCTTTTTTTCAGGGCCTCCAGATAGTGAGAAAGTAGATGAAAAATAATAGAGCCCTGAGAACAAAGGGACAATATGATTATTGTGGTTAATGGTGTCTTGGATCGAAGACACAATTTCAGAGGATCACAGGAGGAATTTATAGCACTTGACAATGAGACTGTGCGCCCACACAGACAACTGGGCATTCCTCTTACCACTTTATTATTCGGCCTCTTGTATGTAGTCCATAAATCCACTGCTATTTCTCTGTGGGAGGAATTCCCCCAGGATACAGGCAGCTGGTGGCAGTGGCTTTGCTGGCGGCTCTCCCTCTGAGGTTGTCACCTTTTCTCTCAGTGGCCTTTGGTGCAATGCATTCATGTGATGGGCACAGCTTCTGACATGTGCAAATGCATGTGAGCAGAGGGACATCAAAGAATGTGTGTTTAGAGCCTAGGGAGGATCTATCCCCAGCTCTCCCTTGAGACTCCCTTCTGTATTCTGCTTTTTAGCACAATCCAAGAAAATGTGCCTTTTCACTACTGCGGAAACTTAGTAGGAATATTACAGCTTCAATAACTTTGGCAGAAAGAAACCTTTCTCATATGGAGCTGTAAAATAACTTACAGAAGAACGTGAAGAGACCATCCACATTCAACTAAAGAGGATGGATTAAAATGATAACTTTTTCCCTAGCTCTTTTTAAATAAACTTTTCTCCACAACAGATTTTTGTTGTAAAAAGAGTTGCTAAGCTATTGGCTGCAAACATATTTTCTAAAAATGCATTGTTTGCTTGTTTGTAAACAGAACCTAATTCTACCCTAGAGAGTAGGCAAACTGGCAAACTCTTCCCAGTGGCTATTTGCTCATCCTTGTTTAAGGCCTGTAGCTGATGTGCTGAGTGACGTGAAATGTCTCTGTTTCCTCAGTGCTGCGATTGGATGACTGAAACTCTTTTAGGCGAAAGAATAATGAAATAATACCTCGTGAATAAAAGAAATCCTTGTTTGCATGCTAATACTCTGTTGAGTATCAGGTTTGGTATAAAAAGTGGCTATTCCCCAAACAATTTGCTCAAACAAAACCCTTGTTCTGAATTCAAACACTATTTCTGCCATATCCAGTCATCTGTAGCCGCAGGCTTCCCAGAGAAAGCATGTTTCAAGGAATGATTTAAATGAAAATGGGTGGTTACTTGGATCATAAAAGAAGGAAGGAGTTCCAAGAATGAGGAACAGCGGAGGGAAAAAGGGCCAAAATCATAAAATGTAAATTTGTGCTTTTAGGAATTGTTCATTGCTTTTCAGACTAAAGGAACAATTTATCCTCCACTCACTGGGAAGTATGTCCCTGACTCCAGGAGAACAGGAGGCTGTGGATTTGACAGGAAGGTAGTTGATTAATTCTAAAGGGAAAGCTACCAGTAGACTTCCTTGTACGCAAGCCATACACGGATGCATCTGAAGCCCTGGGCTGCTGGCAGGTGAAGGAAATTCTTCAGCTCAGATCCAAGAGCCTTTTCTTCTTGAGCTGAAGAGCTGAAGGATATGAATCCTCCCACATCACTACTGCCTGTGTAGATGGCACCAGCAATATTATGGTAGAGATTAAGGAAAAGTATGACTTTTAAAAGTGTTCCAGAATACACACAAGTGCATGAGCTTTGTGTATGTAGGTCACATATAGACTGTCTATATGAAATGTGGATGCATATGTGTGCATGTGTGTATAAAACATCAGATTGACAACTGAAGTTCGTTTCTAAGTAGCAGTTTTTTTCAGACACTCTTTGGTGATGTAGAAGCCTGAAGAGTTAAAACTTGCATGCTGTGTGGAAAGGATTTTTATATTACTGTATTTATCTTAAATTATTTTAATAACTTTATTAGATTTACGTAGGTATCTGCTTTGTTTTCTAGATTGCATTATCCATGATGAGAACTAGATTTCTCTTTATCATGGGGATATACACGTTGCTATAGCTACCCTGGTTCTGGCTATTTATTCTGTAAAGCAGGAGTTCTGAACAGCCTTCCTGTTCTAGCATCTGAAACGTTTTGTTCACAGTCTTTGTATTCATGTGGATCCTGCATTTAAGTAAATCAGACAGTAGGAGTTTGTCTGTCAATTGTCTCCAGAGAAATAATAAGCACATTCATCTGGGACATCTGAACTTCACTTAGGTGCAAGAGGGGACACAAGGTGTTCAAAGAATATCTCTAAAATGAAGAATTCACAGAATGGATAGTAGAACTCCTGGATAAGCTCTCCTCTGCAAGAAAAACAAACAAACAAACAAACAAAAACTAGAAAAAAAGTGAAGAGTCAAAAGCAGAAGATAAAATGAAACAGAGGTGTAAAGCTCAGCAGCTGAATAGTTATCTAAAGGGTCATTCACTTTGAAATCCTAGAGATGGGGGAAATTGTTTTTGCTCTCATACTTCTGGAGGACATTACTTGAAATTGCTCCTTGCCATAACCACAGGTAAAATCTGACCTGAAGTTCAATTTCTCCACCCAAAGACAGAAAGAATCCTCTGGAGATCTCTCTGAATACCAAGGGTGTATTTAATACTGCCTGTCTAGAGCGGCCTAGGCTTACACTTCAGTCCAAGTTTATCCACAGATCTCTGATGCTTGAACTCCGATGTGAATATAAGGAAAAATGGAAGGGCGTGCAGGTATCTGGGTGAGCGAAGACATGAGAGGGTCAAGGTATGTTTTGTGACTGTACTGCAGACAGAATGGATGCAATTTAAGTGCCTCGGTGACAACCATCTATCCCATCTGCCCGTGTGCCCATGTCTAAGCAGTCCTTCATACATGGCTCCTGATGTTCCTTGACCTAGAAGTAAATGCAATTTATAGCTCCAAGTTTCTGATGCAGTGTGGATACCAAAAGCCTGACTGAGAGGAACTTTAGAGTTGGTGGCACAAATGCAAAGAGTGGGGTCAGGAGATGCATCGGACTTTCCCTATTTTTGCTTGACAAGCTGTGTAGACATAGCCTAGAATTATCACTGTCCTCTGCTCCATTGACATCTCTGGTATTTCCTCCAGGCCCTGCAACTGGCAGCACTGGATTCTTATTTTACCTGGCATCTGTTGTTTCCTTCAGACCAAATGGTAGCCAGCATGTCTCATACACTTCAATATCATATTAGCAAAGCCTCAAAATATGTTAGAACACTGGGAATGTGGTTTCCTAAGGTTACATGCTGTCCAATATTTTAAAGTGCAATCCAAGGTTTTTTGTGTGAAATAAACAAAATAGAAGGAGAAGAAGTTTCTACCCAAGTAGGAGGTATTAGCTTTCAGTCTGCCTGAAAACCCATGAAGTTGGTTCTACCAACTGGGATGCAGTAGCTCACTCTGTGTGGCATACCCTACCCCCGCTCAGGGACAGACAGCCTCACCTAGCCCAGACCTAGCAGTCTGAACTGAAGAGCTGACATTTAACCTTGATTTCAAATGTCATGGAATGCTAAGTCCAAATACTTTTATTATTCAACAGTTTGTCTAAGCAGAAGGGTGTGACTCTTTGCAGAAACTGAGATTTAAACTTTCTAAGTATCAAGTTACACACAATCATGTGTTAAATTACTTTATGATTCCTAATAGCATGGGGTAGACTGCCCAGGATGTGCAGTAAAATCTACCCATTCATCAGCAAATACTATGAATGTGACCTTACGTTCCTCAAATGAGCTCTTGCTACAGCTCGTGTTTCCTTGATGCCATCTGTCACCCATCTTGCCTCTCCTCAGACCTCTCCCAGCAACCTGAGGGCAAACTTTCCAAGCAGTAGGCAGGTCCCTTCACATCTTTATTTGGTGTGAGCTAATGATCTCCTCACTTCCATCTACAGGCAGTAACTTCATGCCAGGCTGAGCATGGTGCTTCTACTTTACATGCTGTAGGACCTCAGCCTGGAATTCACCTCATACTTTGAGAAGGCATAATGTCAATGCCCTCCTTCTCTGGAGAACCTGGTTACACTGTAGACTCTCTGCTTGCTTTTATGAGTTAAAATTTTCTCTTTTCCCTTTTCAAGGAATCAAGTCCTTAACATAACGCTGCCTTTCCTCTAAACCTTGGCAAGCAACCTTGTCTCTGGACTGTGGAGCCACAACTGTCACCTTGGAGCTGTAAATCTGTTTGAGGGGATGGTACTTAATTAGGGCACTGTTTTTATCTTTCCTGCACCTTTTTTTAGCAACTACTTATGATCTAATGTTAATAATTCAGATAGGGGTACTCCGTCACACAGATACATTACGGTTATATGATATGCAGCTAAATAATACATGTTACAGTTCAAACTTTGCACTAGGAAGTTAATGATCAAGTTACCCATGTCAAGGATGCTTTGACCTAGTAACCTTAATAGAGACACTTTCCTTATTACCATGGGTGTGATGTAAAATGCTGTATTAATGAGATTGTTCCTACAGTCCTAAAGCTGTGCTTTCTCCAGAGTTCCCAGTTTCTACTTGACCTTCCTGGCACAATCTTGGTCATAAACAGCCACCCAACTTGCCAGATGGCTTCTGGATATCATGAATCAAGGTATACAGGGAGTACGTAATTGTGGTAGGAGAGTCTGACTTTCATAATCACTTATACAGAGACATTCTAATCAGCATGTTTGAAAACAGATGGTAAGAAAGAGGTGGTGTCTTTCCCATCAACTGATGACTTTTTGTCTAGACCGCTATTGCCTACCTTTCTTTATCCATGTTTGTTTCTCTCTAGCTCCAGTAGCATCATTTCCTTCAAAACTAGCTGATCTTGCTATTAACCTCCTTTTTTTTTTTTTTTTTTTTTTCATATAGGTTTGGCCTTATAGTACAGGCACATATCTTGTTCTTTGTGCTCAAAACCTCAGTCTGTCTAGCTCCATGCTCCATTGATTTAAATCTGTGGAGTGTCCTGTATACCATATCTGTTATGTTTTCAGAGCTCACATTAGCCATCACTTTGCAACCTGTATTTTGAGCCCAATGCTTTGCCATTTTTTTGTCAAAAAATAGAGGAATAGGATTTATTTTGAACCTCAACACTTGCAACATTCACCATTAAATTTGTTTACCTGAAGTTTTAGGAAGAAAGCTATTCTTCATTTTTTTTTTCTTAAAGTAGCTCATTGTGCTGTTTATTTAACTGTTCCAAAATAGAATAAAATTACACTGGGACACACTGAAGTCCCAGCACAACTTGTTTAATCAAAAGTAAATGTTGTATCTGCAGAAGTTTCTTAACAATGTGTTATTATTACAGCATGTCATATAATATACTATTAGACACAATTGAGAAAGTAATATAAAAACATCTGTTCTATAGAACAATGAAGTTTTTACTCAAGGATCTATCTATTTTGCCACCCGTCACAGAAAATGAAAAAGAATTAAAAATATGACTGAATTATCTGATGTTTTTAGATCCCTCTGCTTTTAAATTTGACTTCGGCACCTTTCAACTTTAAGCCATTGCCTGCTCAGCATGGTGTTTAAGTTACCCAAAGACATATTATATAATTTATTTATATAATTGGTTCCAGCAGCATGCTGAGTGTTGTTTGAAGCACAGTGATAAAAACAGCTCTCGCCACAAATTATTTACAGTTTAGATAGAGGCATGGTCCAATTCCCTCAGAACTTAAAAGCTTGGGATACAAACAGCTTTTAAAAATGTTAAGGATTGTGTTAGTTTCAAGAAATTTCACTCCATAGTAGCATTGCCCAAAGTCTCTTTTGTGGACAGTGCTGTTACATGGGGTCATCTTCTGCTCTAGCTGAGTTGTTAAGGAACACTATGTCACCTTCTTTCAGTCCCAGTACAGGACAAAGATGATTTTGGTTGTAACCACCCCTATGGAACAGAAATAAGGAATAAAAACTGGGGTTCAGACTGCTGTGAGACTTTGTGTTGAGCTCCTGCACCCTGCTTTGTAAGAATCCTGACAAAACCATTTGCCTGCTCAGTGGAGAGGCCAGGAGCCCACAGATAGTCAAGCCCTCTGCCCCCCATGGCCAAGGATCTTCCCAGTAAGTGTGGCTACTCACTGCCTGCCTCACTGTGCTGCTTAGGGGCTGAGGAAGAAGTGGGGCCTTGCATGAGTGAGAAATCACCCCTATAAACCACTGCAGGAAGAGAAGGTTCCTGTCTCAGAAAAGCAGCCCTCTGATAAGAATGGTGGATCATATAAACCCTGCAGCATGGCAGTTGTTAATTAAACCATTATGCAAAAAGGGGCTGCTTCAGCAATTTATTTGCATCAGGCATTTCTAAAATATATGCTGTCCCACCCAGATTTTTCATGAGCTGCGACCTCAGGACATGTCTCTCTTGCCAGCTGTGCAGTGGTGATAGCATTTGTCATGCAGTGAATCCAAAGCAGATGAGGCAGAGATGAGTCCTGCAAGGCAGCTTAAGCAGGTCGCAGTACCTCCTACCACACCACAAGCAAGCCTAATCAAAAGCAGAGCTTTGCGTGAAGCCTCGGGACCTCTGCTGTTTTATTCTTGCATGAACCAAGTGTCAGCTAGCACTCACCAGCTATCTGTCTTTGAGCAATGTTTAATTTATTGAATTGTTTCATTTATCACAACCACGAGGGTGCTTTAAAGCTTGAAATGTATTATGTCACTGAGAAATGCATGCTCAGAGAGGGCAAACTCTCCTGCTGTTGCTGTCATTAGTAAAGTTGCTAAAAAAGATAATCAGTTTTAATTGTTCCCTGAATCATTGCATCATATCTTTGTTCAGGTTAGGGCAGAATGCTCCATGGGCTAGTCACCATTGCAAAAAATGTAGAAATTAATCATCTGCTGTCTCACCATGGTCTGGGGATGCTGACCCTAAGGAAAACGAACAACAAATCATGCCTCCATCAACAGGCTCAGCTGCTGAGCTGTACAGCTCTTATTCCCTTGTCCCTGCAGGGGAGCCTGACAGCCCTGGCACTGCTGGGGGAGACCTCCATCTCAAAAAGAGAAGTAAATAGCTACCGTGTCCGCCCCTTGTCCTTTGCCCACTACGGACTGGCGCAAGACAGAAAGAGGCCCCAGAGCAATTGCTGGTTTTCTTGAGGGCAACTGCCTGGAAGATGAAGTTGTGACCATATCATTTTTAAATGGCAGGGAAGGAGTCAGCATGGGTTTTATCTGGCCAACTGCCTCAAAATGAGTTGCTCTAAATCAGTCCCTTGGAATCCAGACAATGTAAACCTTTCCTGTCCCAAGCACATGCCAGCATTCACAGCTGCTAAAATGTGGGCATACTCCTGCATCCCAAAAATAAATCGTGACCATAGCCAATATACCCAGCCCTGCACCCACAGCCGCAACTGTCTTAAAGGCCAGCTGTTGAGAATTTGAGGCACTCAGACTATTAGGAAATGCTGGCTATAGAAAGGAAGAGAACATGGCAAAATGTTTTTCATATCTTGTGAGTTGTGAAGCCGAGGAGACAATAGGCACAAGTTGAGACAGGGCAAGAGCTGAGGTGGACAGAATAAAATGGCTCAGGAGAGCAGAAACTGCTTGGGAGGCATTGAACTATCTCCAGGCCATTGCCCATGTCTTCTCTGGATGGCTTTGATGAGGCTGTGTTGAATTACATCACCTAGAGGCTCTGACCCATGGTTTTGGTTGGGCTGAGGAGGTTTGTGAAATGACCTTGTTGTCCTTATGAAAGCTGAGGGGAAATAGAAGAGTAAAGTCCTGCTACGCCAGGCAAAGTGCCAGCTAACATAAAATTCCCAATGAAGTGTTCCATCACCGCTAATATGGTGAATGGTCTAGTGATTTTGATTGCTCAGTCATTGGAAGTTGGAAAAAAGAAAAACTGGTGGATAGTGGTTTCAAACGAATGTAGCTTAAATTCCGAATGTGATAAGAACTGCCTTGTATCTTCAAGAATATCTCAGCTGCAGGAAAAAGAAATTTTGTCCTTTCTCTCCTTCTGATCCTGACAGGTGGGATGACTGCCAGAGTTGCATTTTATACTGGTAAGGGCTGAAGTTGTTCAGAACTGTGCAGAAGCAGAGCCCGTGGCTATTTATGAGGAACATTTGCATGTAGTGATGATCTTAACCACTAATTGAAAGAACACTACAGTCTGTGTAGTCCCAAATGCATCAGATAAAAATGATAGTAAAAGAAGATGATTTGCTGAGGCTTAATGTGTTTAAATATTTGGTTCTCCAACAAGAAGGAAATCTGCATAAGATACATCTTACAAAAAATAATATATCCTGCAAGAATAGCCTAGACACTTTTTGTAAAAGAAAAATGTTTTAATTGTAAACTGATGTTGCTCAGAATACATTCTCCTATCTTTACTATGTAATTCTAGGAGCTGAGGGTTTGTGGTTATTTTAATTTTCATTCTGAATGGAAGATAACTATTCAGAGAAGAAACAGAAAAGAAATGAGGTCAGTGAATTTAAAAGAAAATACTGTATGCCATCTTCCCTTCTTCTCACAATCATGAAATAAATTAATAGCTCCACTAAACTCAGTGCTCACTCCTCAGAGCTCCAGATGAAAGTTACGTGGACAAGACCACATCAGTCTCCCTGTAAAACAAAGAAAGTGATGGGGCAGGTTATGAACTGCTAATACAAGCAATAACTTCCTGCTCAGAAAAAAAGGTATAGTTGAAGTATTCTGGATAGGGATCAGCAAAACAATGAAATGTAAGTTTGTGATCTGCCTGAGAATCAAATGATCTTTTCGGGGCTGTTCTCCCTTTCACATGTGCCCCATTGTCTGCACACATGGAGATGCTGAGAGTTGTCTTCTTTCTTGATCATGATCCTTCATATTACTAAGACTATAACATGGAGAGTAAAGATACCAGCAGATCTGCTACTATTTACCTTCCCTCAATGTGTTCAGCCACACTGCCTTTCCTGGTGGCATTAGGCAAGTCCCCATTAGGTCTCACTGGTCTCTTTACAGGCCCTATTTTAGCTAAGACCAGGTAAGCTTTGTGGAGATTTTGGTACTTGTTTGATATGTCCCTGGAAGGTGAATAGTCTTGGACTTATCATGACCTGCATTCTAACAGGCAGGTAAGAAATAATTTGATGAAGGAAAGGCTGAATGCAATATAGGGCTGACCTGTTGAACATCTGTATTTGCTTCAAGGATACATTCAGGCTAACTTCACAAGCAGGACTTTCAAAGAGATTCATCCTTGAGGAACATGTTCACTAAAACATTTTAGCACCTGAGGCTAATATATCAGGTTGATGGGCTCTGACTGATATGGAGAGACAGAAACAAGAGGGTAACGTTACATTTATGTAACTGTGAACTACTATTACTTTCTTAGTTATAGTTCTGACAGGTGTAGAAATGAGTACATAGGACAACATCAGCTACTGAGTTTCAGCCTCTACGATTATGCATCATAGGTGTTCAGCTGAAAAATATCCTAACTATCTATTTCCCTTTAAACCACATGCAGCATCTTAGAATAAGCATAAAAGCTTTTCAGTAAAAACCTAAATTGAAAGCTCAGATTCTGTAAGAGGTAGAACAAAGAAAACTGTGATCAAGAGGTGGAATTTCTAGTACAGATGCTCATCTTGGCTTCATTTCAGGTGCCTCTGAGTCTGCTATGTCATTAGACAATCACTTACCCATCACATCCCAGCTCTGGGAGTTCTGCAGACTTGTGTCAGACTTAGATAATGCTCTTACTCTGCAGCCCAACAACATCTTTCAAACTGAAGAAAGCTGAAGCATCTCATTCTCCTTGATGTTGTTTAAGAAAAGATGAATTTTGAGATGGACAGGAGTCAGTTGTGCCATTTCGTTCTTGCGCCACATCAGGTAGACACTCTTAGCTTCTGAGTTAAGTAGCTAAAGTCTTGTGAGATGGTTTTTGTGACACAGAAGCCGGGAGCTGAATGCAACAAGCAGGACAGTTGGAAGATTTTATCCTTTCCTAAACCAGGACAACAAAGGACAAAACAACAGACACCCTATTAGCAATAGTCACATTCCCATGCAGGGAAAAAAACTATTCAGCCCTTTAGCATTCATAGTTTATTCAGTCAGGCAGTGTATTATGGCCTCATAAACTGGGACACCTGTCACATTGTCTATTAAATATTAACAGCACCAACGTAGAAATGAACTGTAATAGTTTTATTATAGTAGTGTTCTGGGTAAATCTCACTGTGGATGTCAACAAACAGAAAGAAAGTATGAAAACATTAATTTTATATGAAAATTACAGATTGATTTGATTTAGACACAACTGCATCCTTCTGGAATAGGTAACAGTATTGAGTCATCCTTCAGTATTACATTATAGAAATGATAATGCTTATCACCTTTGAAGTATCTTTTTATCAGAATATATCAAAGCATTTGTCTAGGACTCAAAAAGGCCTTCACAGCATGCTCCTTATGAAGTAGAAGAAACCCAGGGTACCTGAAGCAGGCTGCATGGACTGCAAGAAAAACAGAACAGAAATAGGACTAGCATCCCAGCACCTGGTCCCCAACACCCACATTATCCACTTAGCAGTGCTTGCTATAACGGGAGGGCACACTGCATTTACCCACGACTTATATCCCACTCAATCTCATTAGCCCTGCTGCCTGGTTCCTGACCTTTAATAGAAAAGCAATCAAAACTGGGGGTTTGAGAACTGTGTTTAAAAAGTGACATACCCTATCCTTCCTTGTTTCAGCATGGGCAGGAAGTGGTAGTACAGAAATACTGCGCCAGAGGCTATTCTTGACACTTTCCGAGCCAGGCTCCAAGTGTGACTCGGTGTTTCTGTTCCCAGTGGATAAGAGTCCAGAAGTCTCCGGATCGGGCTGGAGGTCTCCAGAGTCCAGGCTTTCCTGGTGGCCTTCCAGTCAGTCCTGGGTTTAGCTGAGCTGGGAAATCTGTAAGAATAGCTTTTGTCCTCCTGCTGCTCGATTCCTGTTTCCCAGCCTCACAGAAACAAAAGAGGGGCAGCAACATTTTTGGTATCCCAGATAAATAAGATTTTCCTGGAACTAAAAGAAAGGTCAAATTGTGTTCCTGTTGCAACTCCTGTGCATTTCTATTTGTGGGCCCTTGTGTATGTGTGGTCTCTTTGCATTCAAAAGGCAGCCACTGCTTTTTTGCTCATTTTTAGCCCTTTCTGCATTCATTTATTTTAAACAGCCAAGTAAGAGTTTATGTTAGTTTCATGGACCCCCCAACCTGGTAATTAATGTCATGGATCTGAAAGACAGAAAGTCACTGAAGATTTAGTTTTGGGGATTCCTCATGTTTCTCAAACAATTACAGAAAACAAAGCTTTGAAACTTGAGCAAGGGCAGATATCCTAGGCCAGGTTAAACCAATTTAAATGTGTCCTGGTCACTCCAGCGGTATCCAAATGGGGCAGTTCCAGAATATGTTAAAAGTAGAATATGGAAATGGTCACTTAAATTGAAATTTGAAAGCCTTCAAACCAGTCAATAAACGGCAAATTATCCCCAAATAATTGGCAACATTTTACTGTACAGTACTATTAAACACTCTCTATATGCTGACAATTTCCTTTAAAAAGGTGCCACTTTCAGATATAATACAGAGAAAGTTTTAATATTAGTGCTATTTTTCATGCAACTTAGTCTGTAATAAAGTCAGAGAGTTCTGTCATACTCTGCAGCTCCCATACCTTGAGGGAGAAAGTATAAAAAATGGTGAGTAAATGCTGGAAACTCAAAAACCGTCTTGCAACAGGTTTTATATATAATAAAAGCCCTTAAGGGGAAGGAATAGGAAAGAGAAGATGTAACTTTTGAGTTTCTGTTTCTTGCCTTGTTAGAATTTATATCTGAGTATAGCCCCAGACTGAACTATGTACTATGTAGGAACTGGGGAGGGAAATTCCACAGTAATTCTACATTTCACAGAAATTCCACATTTTGTAAAGATTTAGTGACTTACTGTTTGAAACTGATCAATGGTAGTTCCAGGACAGACGCTCACAGATTTTTACAGTTTTAAGTGCCTGATAAACACTGTTTGTGACTATTTCAAAAGCTGGCTGAATGACAAGGAGAGTATTTGCAAACATATGTGTGAAGATGGAACTTTACAGCTACTTGTAGGATAGCAGCTTTTGCTACTTGAGTTATTTGTAGGGTCACAGTATTTGTTACTTTGAAATATTATATGATCCAAAATTGTAAGAGGTGGTTTGATTGCTTGTTTACTTCAAGGTAAACTTTTTCAGTCATCAGGTCCAAGTGCTAAAATGATGTAGTATAACCCAACGTGGTAAAGCCCATAAACAACCATGGGCAGATACACCAAACTGTTCATCAAAACCAGCTATCAAAGTTTTGAAACAAATGACACTTATAGGCAAAAGTAGGAAAAACTTCATGGCTGGCATACAGTTCAGAGAAAAGGGAGGATACCACAGAAATTTATGCAGTGCTGAGTTCAATTCCTTCACAACTGTTCTTCCAATACATGTTACTTACACTCTATGTTTTGAATAAATAGAGCAAGAGCCTATCAAGTACATTCTGTACCTTATGGAATTTATATTCTGTCTTTAAATAAACAGCATTAACGGCTACTTTTCAAGTCATAAACTTCAGTTCTGGATTAGTGGAGAACAAGTATCAATGTTACATTATACTCTATTAGACAAATTTAAAATAATTTTCTCTCCACACATGATCAGTGTCACATTTAATGCCACAAAGGTCATACATACATATTGAAAAATAATTTATTTCATTCTTTGAACAAACAGTTGTATAATAAGTTATTTGTACACTGGTAGAAAGTAAAAAAGAGAGTATGGAGCTGTGTTATATGTAACTGTTCCGTGGCTCTATTTACTGAAAAAAAATGTAAAGAAATAAAAAATAGAAGCAATGACCCGTTCAGTTGTGTCTAATGGCTGATAATGTTGGTGATAAGTAGTGTAATATGTTCTGCCCTCTTATCTGGAAAGACCACAGATACTGACTAACTGCTTAGAAAAACAACACTTCCCTGAGCATACTCTTTTTTTCCCTTCCAACTATGTACAGTCTCTGTGAATAAGAGCCCTGTGATGATGATGGCTTCTGAGTAATTTATGTGATGTCCTGGAATAAATATTTAATTTATGACTGTGTTGATTACCCTAGCTGAAGGGGAAAAAGCTCGAAGCTCCCAAGCCCCCACCTCCTCTGCTTTTTCATCCTCCGATGTTTTATTTTCTCAGCGGCCCAGCTGTATTCTCCTTATACTGTATGCATTGTCAGGATTATCTTCAGCAATGTGAACTGTAAACATGGCTCACTGCAGCCCAGCTAACGGTATGGCAGAAGGCCAAGAAGGAAAACTGTCCCCTTTGTCTGAGGGGCACCTGAAAAACAGACCCAGGAAAGGTCTTTCCTTGCTGTTCTGGAGGATCCCTGATGTCACTCTTGAACTCACATCATCTCCTTTCTGCCATAGCTTTCACTGCAGTGAATATTTTCAGTAAAAGATGACTTCTGTTTAAATCTTATTTAAAAACTCCATGGTAATGTTTGAGAAATCATGCCCATTTATTTAGCTTCTGTAGCAGCGTATGTGGGGAGTAGCCAAAGGTTGTTCTGGCTTCATGAGTGTCAGTGACAAAGCAAAGCCCTGCAATAACAGAGCAGCAGTTTCTAGGAGATGAGATACTCCTGTGACTACACAGATCTCTTTATTTTTTGCAGCTATCAGGGAAAGACAGACTTATCCTTATATGCCATTGGAGGTGGAGATGTTCTTCAGCAATGCATTTTCAGGCACCAAAAAGGATTGCTCAAGGCTTTCAGTTTCCATTTGCCATGAATTTGAGTAACTAAGTTCCTCCATGGCTCAGGTTCCTCACGTGGAAAGCAAATCCTCCCACTAGTTTTTAACATATCCTTGTCACTGCAATGTTCAGAGACGAAGTCTTATACTCATGGCTACAGAGAAATATTTCATTTTACCAGAGTCTATCTACAGAGTAAGAATAAAGTCCACAAAAACATCAAAATCACTCAACACACCTGTAGAAATCTAATCCATTTTGAAATTACTGGATAGTAGAGGTCAAAGTGGGAATTAAGACTGTGACTTGATCTCTCTGTCTGCGTCCATGGTGCTGCTGATACAAGGAACACCAGTGCTAGTTTCTCGCTAAAGAAGAACAGCTATTAGATCAATGAACAGCACAGATGTCATCAACAGAGGTGGCTTCTTTAGTTTTGCTTGGCCATTCTTAAAAAAAATCTTATTTCAGGTGGTAGTGAAATTCTGTTTAGTAGGGCAAGGGTGTCATCAACAAGTGCAGATTCCTTCCATGATTTCCTTGGATGAATGGGAAGAAATGTTTAGAATAGAGCAGCTCATCAACTAGAATTGCCATTAAAGCTCACACCGTATTTTTGCTTCATTACGTCACATGCACTTACGTTGCAGCTTGGTGAAGGAGAAAGCAGCACTTCACCCCACATCCCAGTCACAGACAGGATGCATAGCCACAGACACTGGAGTCAGCAGTGTCTCCAATCACCCCTTGCACATATCTAAACTTTATACTAGATTAAAGGTCAGACTTTGTTTCTGCCTTTTTTGACGTGGAGAGCCAACGTCCTCGGGCAAGCCAGCTATTATGTTTTATTTCACCAGTTAGTGGAAAGCAGCTGTAGTGCTTAGCATAATTAACGAGGAGGTCAGACAGTAATGCTTTGTATACAATAGTATTATACGCAGCACTAAGGCAAGTAATGGCCCATAAAAGCAGTATCTTGTAAAAAGGGAGGGGGAAATCCAGCTCCATCAGAGACAAATTTAGGAGCACAGAACTTCCTTTTAGTCATCCCTAAAAATATTCCCCCTTTATGTCCTTCAAAGCTAGAAAATCATTTAGCAAAAATATTCAGAAAGTAATCCACAGCAATACTCACTACTCTTTACTAAAAATCTGTAAATGTCAACTCCTGCGAGTATGCATGGACACTATCAACTTTAAATGAAGTCAGTTGCATGTGGTGCTGTATTAACTACGTGTCCTGATGTGTCTAAAGATAATTTAAAAGATAATGCAAGTTGATGTCCTTAGTAGTTTCCTCTATATTCTGCTCTGGAAGACTTTTGTTCGGTTCTTCTTTGACAGCAAGATAATACACTCCTACAGATAGGTGGGAGAAAAGCCATTTCTACGTGCTCATTTGTGATAAAATGGCTGCTTCATTCCTTCTGAAACCAACCAAGGCAGGAACAGGAGGCACACTTTTAAAAATAATGAACAGCCTAACCCAACACTAGCTTCAGTTGAGTCTTTCAATAGAAAACCGAGAGTGCTGTAAAACATCAGGAAGAATGATATCCTTTTCAAGCTAACTTTCATTAGGTAATCTGTCTTTGATCTTTTTTGATAGAAGTAAAGAGTAGCTACTGGAGAACCTAAAGGTGGTAAAATTGAGGACTTTTTAATATCTGTCTGATTCACTCCGCTGCAGAGATGATCTTCAAGACCAAGAAAGGCCCCTCTGGCTCATTTCCTTGAGCATCTTGTCTTTTTACAGTAATTATTGACCATAACACAAAGCATTTCTTGGATATCCCTTTAGTTCAAGAAAGCAAGAACCGGAGGACCTCAGGATCAAAATATATTATGTAAGCTACAGTGTGTATACAAAACTGTGTCGAGTGTTGCTGTGCGTAAACGCTGTGGACCAAAAGTCAGTGACAACCTTACTCCACTTATAGTCTCACTGATTATGGTGGGGATGCTGCCAGTGTAACACACAGTTGCTTCATCTGCACTTCTATGCCAGATGCCATTTTGTATGTTATGTTTCATTATGTTGGCCCATGACATCAGAAGCACCACCAACATCCATCTCTAATGTCATGGGCCATCGTAATAAAATAGGAGGCATTGCTTTCAGAGCAGCACAAAAATATATACTGGTATGGCAGTAGAGGTTGAACTTTCCTGCCAGTATGTCGTCACATGTTGTTGCTGTGTGACAGATGGCAGCAGAGGGGCAGTCTGACAAAATGGCATCTGATGTGGAAGTGCATATGAAGCAAATGTATGTCATCAAATTCCTCCATGTGAAAAAGATGGCACCACTGATGTTCATCAACTCTTGGTGAACATTTACAGAGATCAAACAATGGACATGAGCACAAGTGAGGCAGTGGGCAGTGCGTTTCGGCAGTGCTACAGAATGTGAAAGACAAGTCACATTCTGGATGGTCATGCTCTACTGTCACACCACGAAATGAAGAGTGTCACAATCAGCTCACCCATGCAAATCAGCTAATGGTGGTGCCTGTGTTGAAAAATAGCATTTGTAGCTGAGAATTTGTTCCATCTTAGAGTCATAGAATCATTAAGGTTGGAAAAGATTTCTAAGATCATCTACTCAAAACTGTCCACCTTCCATTGATATTGCCCACTAAACCATGTCTCTAAGTACTTCATCTACCCTTCCCTTAAATACCTTCAGAGATAGTGATTCCACTCCTTCCCTGGGTGGCCTGTGCCAGTGCCTCACCACTCCTTCTGAGAAATTCTTTGTAATGTCCAACCTGAAACTCCCCTGGTGGAACTTGAGACCATTCCCTCTTGTCCTATCACTGTTACCTGGGAGAAGAGGGCAAACCTCACTCCACTCAACCTCCTTTCAGGTAGCTGTAAAAAGCAGTAAGGTCTTCCCCGAGCATCTTCTTCTCCAGATTAAATATCAATCCCCACGCTAAATATCAAGTAGTTTTATTGTGCTTTTTGTATTTGCTGTTATTTCCATGGAAACAAATAAGAGGCATTACTTTTGGAGCAAGCTACATATTTGTCAGATTGCACCTCTCTACCCTGCAGGGGAGGTCACCCAATCCAATCCTTAGTGACTATGGAGGCAATTTAGACAATCATTTTGGATTAGAAACCTAACACTTGAACCTGATTCTTAGAACAAAAGGAGCAACACATAAAATTAAATATAAAATTAAATAATACAATGTTATTATATATATAATAGTACAATACAATGAGTTAATTAGTCTTGACTGGCTTTGGAAAGGGCTTCAAAAAATGTAAACCATGAGCTACATGGCCAAGAAGCTTGTTACCATTATTCCACCTTTCATCCTCTCCCAGGGCACAGAGAAAAGGTGGTGCTCCTTGTGACAGCGTTTACTTCCACTTTCACATCAGTATTGCCCAGACTTCTGCTAACCATTACTGGGACGCCAGCTCAAAAGGAAGGAGCATCTGGCAGGAAAAACACTTGTCATGACACACTCTTTGAATACTTTACGTGACAATTACCTTTTTATTTCACAGTTGTTTCAGCATTTCAGCAACATGGGAACAGTACAATCAAACTGGAGCTTGGCTATTGTTTTTTTTTTGTTGTTGGAGCCTAGAATATTGTGTAGAATCTTCAGGCATATTTTTCAGTGCACTGAAGAGACATGCTAATATTTAAACCTAAGACACAATGTTAATAATATCCTTATGGCTGGCTCTTGGACTCCCTCCTGATGGAGACAAATGCTACCCACACGTTCTTTTGGCTGATACACAGTCATAATTTGGAGATTAGCATGGTTCCAAGGCCTACTAAGATAAATCAGAAAGAAGCACCACATTACTTTATATAGACTAATAACTTGAAACAAATGGGGTTTATGGAATGCAAAGAAAGCTGTAGGAAGGAATATTTCTATTGAACAACTTTCTGTCAAAGATAACAGCAGGGAGTATAAATTATGGATAGTACAAGTAGAAGACAGAACACGGGAAAAACAGGGAGGAATTTGAAGACCAAATAGCCAAAGATATAAAAGCAATTTGTAAATTCCCAGCTGATCCTGCCATCTCTGAAACATGACTAATGCAGAGACAATGCCAGCACGTAGATGTCTCAGGGAGAAATAAAATGGTGCAGGGAGAAGTGGAATGTTTAATTTCTGAAGTGAAAGACAGCAGTGCCTATTTCTTTTTTGAATTAAGCATTATTAACACAGATACAATGCTGATTTTCACAAGCAGATGCTCTGATGGAGTGATAAAAATCAGTATGGTGTACGAACAACATCCCTATGAAGAGACACATGATTACCACATAAGAAAAAAGGAAAATCAAAGCATTCATCTGGACCTTGCAGAGCATCTGAAGACATGCAAAGGATAGTTAACTGTCCTTAAGTATAAAAGAAAACACTTGAATTTCGGTCTGTCTGCAATAATGCCAGGCAAACAAAAAGAGGGACAGAAAAGCAGTGATTTTATACAGAAGTCCCATATTTTGTTTGTATCCATACTGATCTGAAGTGTTTGCTTTCTACTAGATTAATACAATTTCCCTTCTCAGAACAAGGACACTGCCTGCAGATTCATTCTGATGGCTGCTTCATTGATTCTGAAGTTGAAATAATGTACCCTCTGAAACCACTAATATTTCTATTGTGACCAGACTTGTCCAGAGTTTTACAATCCTAATTAGTTTCACAGTTGTCTTGTTGTTTTCCTATACTCCCCCTCTGTCTGCTCATCACCATCTGTTGCCGTCCACAGTAAGATCTTAAAGGAAGGACCATCTCTTTGTTCTGCCTTTATACGGCACTTCACAGAAATAGCTCATTATGGGATCCCAGGGCTGAAATTCCTAAACACCATGGCAATAAATGTAGTGGACAGAAAGAATAACGAGCCTCAGAAACAGTGGAGAAATGCCCACACTCTAGCTTTTGGATAGCATCTCTTGCTTTCTGGCTATCTTTTGTTCCCATGCCACTTCTGTTCTGCCCATTACAGGAATTACTAGAACAAGGATTTAGATGTGAACACAGAGCTTGATGACATGCATAATTTTGGAAGAAAAGTCAGTGAAAGATGTGGAACAGAGAAAACTGAACTTCAGAACAAGTTTTCAAAACTAATGCTGGGGCAATATGGAAATGTCACCTTTCTTTGTACCTGTACTTTAGAGAGCCTGTTTCAGGGTTTTGTTCATTTGTTTTCCAGTCAGAAACATTTAAATGAAGACAATTTATGTATCATTCGGTCTCAATATTGAACTTCCAATAGACCTATTCAGTGTCTGTACAATGAAGTGGAACGTTAGCCCTAAGGATCATCCATCCCTCCTTCTTCAGCAGCTCCTTCTTTCCTCCATCCATGAGCAGAACTCAGCTTGATAGTCCATGAATGCTTCCTGCTAATTGCTTCTCTATCTAAGGCCTTTATGTTCATCATTTCTTTTTGCTAACAACATCATAGGATAATAGTTCATTCAGCAAATAAAAGAATGGATTACAGAACAACAACAAAGGAAGAACTCTGTTTCAGCTGCTAAGTGAACTGGTCACCTGGCATCTCTAAAATTCAGCTGTATTGTAAAATTCTTGGTTTGGGGGGCTTAGGAACTGACTTAGATTTTTGATGAATTATGTGGAAAATCTGAACCAAATGACTGCTTTTCACTGCTAGTTAATAGGAAAGGCTAAATACTGACAAAGGCCTTGTTTGGATTGGATGCAAAATGTGAACTATGAATCACCTCCAAAAGCTGAAGTAGATATACAGCTGTTCAGGAGACAGTGAAGTCTTTAGCATCAGTGAATGGGTTTTTGCATTTGAACAAAAAAAGTAAAACTAAGTATTCTGGAGTACTAGTCTTTCAGAATTCCTTAAAATACCCATAAAATGCTCATAAAATTCTTCTAGTGAAAACTGCATTTTGAAATGTTTATTAAAATATTTTAATTAAAACTTAGCATTTACAAAGTTCAGCAAATCATTATGTTGCTTATACCAAAAATATATGCTGACTTCAGCATTCTCTCATAAAATAGTTATTCTATATTTATTATCACTGACAGCACCATCATGTCAAATATGCAATACCTATAAGCCCTATAAAAAATTTCATAATGCATCATTGCTATAAAATAGCACCTTGATAGGTATGTGTTTTTCATGTTTTGGGTGTCCATTTTTTTTTAAATAGGTGTCCAAACCTGTACTATTATTTTAAAATTACATGACTTGATAAAGTAAATTACAGACCTGTTTTAAAACACTAGATATCATCTCTGCAACATGTGCAGTCTGTCTTACTGTAGGAAATTGCCAGGTGATTGAGAAAATGCTGAAGCCATGCTATTTAGTTGTTTGAGATGACTTTGAAAGACCGAGCTGACTACTCAGAAGATGACAGAGTTCCCAGGGCAGTCCCTCACACTGGTAATACAGCAGCCCATTGTGAGGGACAGCAATTAGGAGTGCCAGTGCTGATTGGGATCCTGGGGAGCATTGTTCTTCCTGATTTTCAGGTCATTCCACTCAATGGGCAGATGCTGAGGAAGTCATAACAGGGATTATCAGTTCGGGAGTTCCACTTCAGCAAACGACCATGGCTAAGTGTGGGATTTTCACACGTCAGGACTCTTTGGTGGAGGAAATATCTGTTTGTGAGGGAAGTGAACTGTGTTGCACACAAGCACCTGGTGTTGTTTTTAGGGAGGTAATTGTCAGTGTGCCTCATGCACCTCAGAGGAGCCATGGGGGCTCACATTCCTTTCCACTCTTACACCCTGTAATCACAGGGGTAAAGGCCATCATTACCTGCTCCCTGCAGAGGTGTTCCCAGCACATATCAGCTACTGCACCTAAAGCCTTCAGATGCTTGAAAATCGTCAGGGCAGCAACAAATGCCCCAAAAGAGACAGGGGTCTCCTTTGCGAGCTGTCTGGCAGGCTGGTGCCAGTCAGACTCCTGGGCAGCCGAGCGCCTTGGATACTGCCCTGTGTACTGGCCGTTTCAGCATTCAGTGCCATGCCCTCAAAACAGGTCCCAGGCCCTGCCACAGGGAGCCAGAGAGGTGGATGGCCAGCATCCTACATTAAAGTGCACCTCAGGGAGCAAGGTTTTTGAGTGACATCGGCATGCCCAATCTATGCTCCTCCACTTGCAAGATCTCTCTGCGCATACCTGCCTCTTGGGCCCCATCAAATTAGGCCGTGTGTTGTTCTCCTCTCCTTTTGCCTTGTTTTTTTTTTTTTTTTCTTCAGATCTGAGCTAGTAACAGCCTAGTAATTGTGTGATGCAGATAACCTGAACGGATCTCCCAGTGTGACCTTGCTGTTCACAGGGCACCTGAGAGTCCATAGGTGGACAAGTGAGTCAGAGGACACTGGGCTGGAGCAGGGAAGAGAGATTACCGTGCCTGCCTGAGGCAGTACGGAAACTGTGGCTGAAATGCTGAGGATTTGCGCCAGAAAAACAACAAAAACTTGGACAAGGACAGGGAAAAGCAGCAAGAATAACATGAAAGACTTTGCCTTTCAGCAAATGGCATAAGGACTGCGGTCTAATGGTTATCTGTGAGCACAATTCATTGTTGGTGCTGTTTTCTGAAGAACAGTCAAATTTATATCATCTGAAGAATTTAAATCAAACTGGCTATTGAAAATATAAGATAACTGAAGAAGGAATAGAAACAGTGAAATATCAAAATGACGTCCTACATGCTTTGTGCTGAGTAACTCAGAGATACTGACTTCTCAGTGCCTGATGCGCTCTTCATTATGCATCTTCATTAAGTGCAACATATCGTTCTTATCTAAACCAATACCTGCGAGTTGAGCAAATTCCTTATGCTTATAAGAAAATATTTCTAATTTCAAGCCAAACCTTTTTTTTTTTGTGCCTGTGTTTTCCAAATGTTTCCACTCACTGTACAATAGGTCATGAGGAGGCAGGAAAATTTGTGATCGGGTTTCTGTATGGGTGTATAACTGCGCAGTGGCAATATATTTATTTGCAGCAGATGGAATGAATATGGGAGAACATCTAATGTGGTAATTGACACTAAAATCTAAGGCATTAATTAAATGTGTGTTCTACTTAAGGAGTCAACTGAATGATGAGTGACAATTAAAAATGATGTCTTTATAATTATTCCAATTTCTATTTATGCAAGTAGAGTGTGACTGCATATTAAAATATGATTGAAGGTTTTATGACTCCTTATTCTTTCACAGCTAAAACGTTTGCAATTATTTCTCACTCAGATTAGAGCAATGCATAGCAATGTAAAGTAAAACAGCGTAGGCTTGATTCTCCAGTCACTTAACACAGGTTTTATATTGGCATATGGTAACTCCCTTGAGCAGAGAACTCCTCGGCTAGGGTGATTTGAATGGACAATTAGGCTCAGCATGCTGAATACTGCAAATTCAGTATGAACATCTGGGGATGTATTTACGGATCAATGGCTCATTTTTTAAAATAATGTTTGGTCAGGTTTGGAATGTCTCTGCTCAAATACGTGCTGCAGCCTAATGGGAAGAGCTCTCTTTCCAGCCAAAGCAGTGGGAGAATTCCCTTTCCTTTGCGGGGAGTGGGGTTAGCCCATTCACAGAATTCAGTGTCTCTCCCTCAGTCTGCATATGCCTAATGTACTTCTTTGAAAGCACTTAACTAGAATTGCAGATCTGAACTTTGCAAAAGGGCTGCCTGCAGCTTGGGTTGGATTAAAGTAACTAGAAGTTCTAATTGGCTGCAATTCTAAGAAGTGTTCTCAACACAACACTCCTATACTTCCACAATAACTCCCAAAGACATCAGACAGTGGAAAATTCCCTTCTCTCTCCAAGTTTTTGTAAACTTCTCACAAGCAGCCAGAATCAATTTTTTCTTGTCCGTTATGTAACCGTGAGCAATCCTCATTTTCTTCTTAAAAAAAAAAAAAGAAAAGTTATAGTGCAATTACTTTTATTCAGGAACAGGAGACTGGTTTTATATTGTACCCAAGAATAACAGAATAGAGAAGATGAATGGTTCCTTTATTAGAGTTTAACTTTTATTTATTTCTGCTGTGCTTTTTTTTTTGCCTGCCTATTACATCCTTGCTGTGCTTGCTGAGGAGATACCATGGAAGCACCAGCTCTTATCTTTAAGAAGTCAGCAAGCTCAAGGGTAGCTGGCAATGCCATTGATTATTTTTACTGCAACTGTGAAAAGACAGAGAACAAAAGGTGTGTTTATGTGTATATATATCCACACATTTATACACACACATACTGAACAGAAATATTCCATGAAACTTTAAACTCTGTGCCAAGCTTGGGAAGCTGGCTTTCCTGCTGAAGTTGTTCTTAGCACCCAAGGCAAGGAACTCTGCCCCTGGACTCAGATTGGATATTAGAAGCAATTTCTTCTCAGAAAGAGTGTTGAGGCACTGGAACAGGCTGCCCAGGGAGGTGGTGGAGTCACCTCCAGGTGAGCGATAAAAGGGTAAATGTGGCAATGAGGGATGTGGTTTAGTGGGCATGGTGGGGATGAGTTGACAGTCAGACTACATGACCTTACAGGTCTTTTCTGACTTCAATGATTGTATGATTCTACGGATGCAGAGCAGCAGCAGGGTAGCCTTGCAGCCCTGAACTTGCAGATCTCCCAGGAGGCTGGCCAAAAGTCTGCTTTCATGTGCCTTCTCCTCTTCCTCAGAACAATCAGTGAACCTCTCTCTCTCCAGCCCCCACAGTTCTCACCTCTTTCTCTATTCAAATCTGTTTGGCGTTTTGCAATAAAAAGGCTTCTGATCCCCTGCCTGAGCTTCTCAGCTGGCTCCTCTGTTTTGTGCATGCTGCTGACCGCTTGTGTCTGCTCTGAGAGTGCTGCAGCTGCAAGCACCCTGCCACCTGCCCTCAGACCTGTGCCCAAAGTCCCGTTTGGCACAGTTTGCCTTCCTCTGTCCTGGGGCTGCAAGAACATTTCTACATGTTCAGGTTGTTCTTGTCTGGAAAATGCCTTCCCTGTTCCAGCCCATCAGCAGTTCTCAGTTATCATCTCTTCTGCACTGATTCCTCCAGTAGCCCAGTGCACTGCAATGGATCTGCTTTTCTATTTACCTCAATTGCATTAGTTTTTATTCTGCTCTGAATTGGAATTTAGCAGCCCATAGTTTGTATTTAGAATTAGATATATTTTTGTAAGCCATTTGAAAAACAAGGATATCAAGCTTCCAGATGGCATAAAATACTGGTTTCTGGATTTAGTACTTCTCAAGATAGAACCTGTTAAAATCATGCCTGACTGGAAGGGTAGAAAAAAGCAAGAGGGCAGCCCAAGTAACGTGCTTCTAGAGTTCTGAGTGGGTTTTTTTGGTCTTTTTATTCCAGGCAGGCCTGTTACAGGTGGTAGCTCCGTGGAAATAAGCAGCAGAGAGCAGAGCGATCAGTTCCCATACACAGGAGATGTAGGCAGAAGGCAATCAGGACTTGCAAGAGAAGCTAACCAGAGGCTCAGAGCCTTCTTGTTCCTCTGTATGTTAAAGAAGACGAAATTAGATGGTGGAAGTGCTGACACTGTATTTTGTGACATTAGTTTTATTCATGTCATAATGCAAATTCACTAGTATAATTGTATTAATGATAAACAGCTGTATAATTAATGATAAACCGCTGCTTTTTTTTTTTTTTTGGGTGGGGGGGTGGTTGGTTCAGTATATGTTAACGCTGTGAATTATAAAATTAAAAGCAGAAGTGCCAAAACAAGGTGATTTTTTTAAGGTTAGCTCTCCACAACACATCCAACCCTTAAAACAAATCGTTATTTTATTAATTAGTGTCACTCATTTAGATCTCCTGCTTCTGTCTTCCTTCTTACTTTTTAAAGCTACTGCTCATCAGCTTATCTCCCCTGCAAAGATCCCCACACCTTTAATCTGTTTAGCTGATGTGTCATGGCCTTTCTCCCTTTTTAATAGGCAAAATTAAAATATTCTCACTGACAGCCTATCTTTCTCTGTGAAGATTAGATTATCTCAGGATCTTATAGACAGAATTATGAATTGAGTATAAAGCACACATTGCAGCTCGCTCCTGCCTGGAGACTTTCCAAGTTCTCTGCTTGCTGAAGATCTCTTTGCCCCAGAGCAAAGGCCTGGGAGTTGTATCTGGCTGTTCTCCAGCAGCAGACAATTGATGAAACTATATGGGAAAGAAAAGTCTCATCAGGAAGTTCCTATTTGGGGAGGGGAAAGACACTTAGAAAGATGCACAACTGAATAAATGTGTCTGTTTTCCTGACAGCTATGTCTGCATATGCACTGTCCCTGTATCAGACTACACATCAGCTGCTTCCCAAAAGCCCCAGAATATTGGGCATGAGCCATACAACTCCAGAAGGAGTGGGCTGCAGCATGGTGGGCAAACCTGGGCGGATGGTAGTCTTTCATTCAGAGATGTTATTTCCTAATGTCATCAGAGAAATCTCTCCATGTTCTTTTGCGGATCTGCCATCAGCTATTCTGGCGTTTATATGTCTGTATTTAGATATTATTTATGTATCAGTATTATTTTCACTAATCAGCCTTTCTGTTTGGAAACTGTACATTCAGTTTTGGTGGATGTAAAGTCTGGGTGCTAAGTATGTGGTGGCTGTGCTTATATATTTATGCCTAACTACTAGGCTAAGGGAATCTTCACAAGTTTACAAACGTATAGTGCCTACTGTTTTTGCATGGTGACAAGGGAGGGGATCACAAACTTTAACTAGAGACTAATCCCTTCCAAAAGGTAGCAGTACTGACAAATTACAGCTCTAAACTAGTAGCGGTGTTGAAGACCTCTCTGCTAATGCTATCAGATAAATCTACAATTTCAGCTTCCCACATTTGACACTTCTTAAGGGCTTGCCTACACAACAAAGTTGTTTTTACATTGATTTTAAAAAATGTCGTATGGTTTATAAGTGATTTAGTTCTACCTAGTTTAAATAGACTCTTTTGAAAAATACATGTTTATATAAAACATTGCATGTGTGCAATTATAAAAGCACTGCAAAACCCAACACCATCCAGGTTCTGACTTGGATGGAAATTGAATTGTACAATTTCCATTCTTGGACTTAGATGAAGGTTTCTGTTTTGTTTTGTTTTTTAAAATAAGTGAAAATGTCTTTGGGCATTTTAAATTAATGCTAAATTAAAAAATATATGATTGATACACATCTATGTGTACATATAAAAAAAATGTATATTTATATGCATATATATACACACTTATCTGACTGCTGTTGGCAAAACTAATGCTTTTATTGAGATGTCCTGATCTGCTTAGAGGCACTTTCACTGAATAAAATGAACTATGTGCAACCTGAGACAGTCTCTCAATTATCCTTGTATTTCTAGACTGAAGCACTTTCCTCCATGAAATTTGGAATGTTTAACAAATCCTTATCATTGATATGCTTATAAATGATGCAAAATTTCCTTTCTGTATTGCCCATCCAATCTTAAAAGACCAAACTTAAATCAGCATTGGCACAAGAAGGATTTCTCTTGTTCTGCAATATAGAAGAATAGCCAGTCATTCTCCATATAAATGAGTCCATAGTCATATTCATATAGGATATGGTTTCCTAATGAGGCCAATTCCCTAGGCAACAGCCCAACCCTGTAAATGTCTAAGCATAGGAGTACAGCCAGCAGGATGTCTAATTCAGTTTGATTCAATTGAGATGATTTGCTGCTTGTAATCACCTCACCTCCACAAGCTGCATGACTGTTTTAAGTAATGTAATCAGAAAGAAAAAGTATTTAAATACTCCTTCTTGTAACGACTTATTTCAAAACCTATTTTTCCCAATGTATTCTATCATCCATGTTTTGAGATATGGTTTCTCTCTTGAGATCAGAACAACCTTCAAGAAAAACAACTAGGAAATTATATTGGAAAAGCCCTAAGCATATTTAATATGGCTTGAGTAATCAAGAGAGTCTACTTGTCACCATTATATGTTCCCAAAATAAAAATTGCATGTCACAAGCTGATCTCCTTTTCTTTGTCTTGCCTCTCCATCTCGGAACCTCTTCTCCCCCATATATGTAATCATCTGTGTGCAAAACAAAGTAAAAATAATTTTGTTGAAAATCAATGCGTTATTTTGTGCACTTTAGCATGTACGGCAATAGACACAGGTATTAAATCACAGAATGGCCTGGGTTGAAAAGGACCACAAAGATCATTTAATTTCAACCCCCTGTTATGTGCAGGGTCGCCAACCAGCAGACCAGGCTGCCCAGAGCCACATCCAGCCTGACCTTAAATGCCTCCAGGGATGGGGCATCCACAACCTCCTTGGGTAACCTGTTCCAGTGATTGCATCTCAATCAAAAGTAAGGTTTAATTGATTTCTTAAAAGAAGACTGGACAGCAATGAGATAATTATGCATGATGTTGATATAGCTCATTTTACATGCACTATATGTATAGGGCACCACAAGTTTGCAGACATCCTGACAAAATCTGCAAACTTGAAATCCGCCATCCATTAGAGCTACTAAGCATCAGCAAAGGTCACTGCAGTATTACTGTGAAGACCTGTATGAAATGGCCCCAGGATGGAAGGAAAAGAAACTCTGAAATGATTTTTGTACTAGTGCCTAGTGGCTGTGCTGCTCAGCCTTCCACTGTCCATTAGAGAAGTTCTGCAAGGCTCATAAAAGAGCCATCAATTTTTACTCCTCCTTAAGGACAATACAAAGCACATGTGTCTCAAAAACAAAGCGTTAAAATGAAGTAGCTGGTGTGATGGTTTTAGATGGTGTAAATGTGTGATTCTTTATAACCTGGTTTATGTGATAGGACAGAGCTCACCTAGATGCTGGTTGCATTTTCATTCCCAATGAACCTTCTGCACCATGTAATATTAAACTGGTAGACAGACAAATGAAAAGAAGCTTGAGGAAAGTAAGGGTACATTGCTCCCTATCTGTCAGAAAACTGCCTAGGGAAATGAGGTCAGCTAGCTGCTCAGAAATTGTGCTCGAGCATGAAAAAGCCTAGATTTGTTTCTGTAAATTACAGAGGTCTGGCCTCACTTCTACTGAAAGTGAATAAAAATTCCTTACGTACTCTCATTAAAGTAGGGTCAGCTTTATAAAGCATAAGGATACAGTACAGCATTGAGACTTGCTGTTGGAGCTGAATACTAAATTGTCTTTTAAGTGTATGTAGCATTCAGGTTGTAGCTGAAAGGAAAGCCTGACAAACTCACCTGTTTTTGCCTGAATTATCCACCACACTTTTGCATTTACCTTTGGTTATCCTACTGCTAGGCCATATGATTAAACAAAGAAGGATTACTTGATATAAAAGTGAATTATCAGGAATAAAGAAAAAGAGCTTTCCTTTTGCTGTCTAGCACGACTGGCAAAGTTTTAAGTTTAATGTGATCTTGAATGTTTTCATCTGGAGACCTTGTCTTCTGTTCAGGTAGATTTTAACTACCTTTTAGTAACATAAGGCACAATATCCTCCTAGCTATATCTGTTTCATCTGCTGGATCATCTTTTCTGTACATGGATTCCTTTTAACAACTGTGAGCTGGGGATAAATAACTGTTGAATAAAGCCTCTATGTTTATGTCTGTCAGAATACTTTGGAGCTGCTCCCTCCTATGCAGTGTGTGAAAAGACCTGCAATTTGCTTGCTCTTCTAACTGTTATAAAGATAAGAAGGAACAAAGTCTGTTATTTCACATAAAATTTCATGCAGGAGGCTAAGAAGTTTTTTCCAACAAATACAAATGGAAGAGACTTTTGAGGGAATGACCTCCCATCTAAAGGTCTTAACTAGGAAGTTCCAAGAAATTGCTACAGAATCTAGATGAATAATTACAGGGGTTATATGGGGACTTAACCACAACGCAATACACATACGTACAGTCTGCAATACAGGCTCTAAGGGATAAAGACTAATTGTTATACAGGGAAGAAACTGCTTTCCAATTATCCTGCTTAGCTTTTTTGAGTAGTTTGCCACTGAACTGTGTGAACTAGTCTGGGAAAGCTGGGACTCTTCCATCTCTCATGTTTTAAGTCATGTTGTCCAGCTTTAAATTTGGGTGGAGAACGAAGCCTCTCATTCTGAGGCAATCCATTGACGGCTGGAAGACATTAGAGTTGTTGACATCTGTAAAGAATTTGAGAAATTGTGTGCGGATATACAGCAATGAGCAACACAGAGGCCACAGCAGATCAGAGCTTCATGGTCACCCAGGAGTTGCGTAACTGAGGATGATGCATGGATTCTTTCCAGAAGATGTCAAACCCAGTCCATGTGAATGAAACAGAACTGAAAAATTTGTACTGTGTTCAAGCAGCCATTCAAGCAAAATCTAAGTCAGAATTTCCCTCTCACAGCTCTGTCTGATGTATAGTTCACTCTGATGGGTTCCTTGACACATCAATAGCACTGCATTCCTTATGTTTGTCTTTAACATGGACATACACGTACGAAACCCTATCTTTTTTATGCTGATTTCTCTATTATCACATTTTCATTCCTCCAAAGCATCCTCCCTCATTTGTCTTTGTTCTCTTTCCTAGGCAGGTGGGAGGGTTAATTAATTAATATTCTTATCGCTGGGAGGTAGAAACATGTAGATTATCTGAAAATCTACATGGCAGGGTCATACAAGTATTCAGTTGAGGCACTGCAGGTACTAGGGAAATGCTTCATCAGAAGTCTGAGATGCCATGGGTCTCAGGCAATATAATCTTACCTTTGGGGTTTGTTCCAAATGCTTTAGGAGTTCCTGGTTGGATGTCTGATCTCTCCTTGTGGTGATGATGGAGAGATTCTCTGTTTTCAGTTTGGATGAACCTCCTCTGCTTTGCAACATAAGAAGAGGTTTTGTATATGCTGAGCTGCTGCACTTCATGTCATGTTTAATTGCATCTCCATTCTTTGCATTCTTCTCCATGCACTGATGCACTGACTGCAGAACTACCACTGTAGCTTGCCTGCTGGCTTACATGTATAAAACTGAGGTGTAAAACTCCAGCAAACCGGTGTGCCATAAATTCATCTATATCTGATGAATGCATTGGTAAGCATGGATGACCAAGATGGAGGAAAGCAGAGTGTGAGATTAGAAAGCTTACTGGGGCCAGTGTTGCCTAAGCGTTATCTGTGGTGTCATGCTTTTATTGTGCAGTAAATTATGATCTTTCTTTCTATAACTACAGTAAGTCATAGTCATTATAGAAAACAGTTCCCTCCTCTCATCCCCATCATTTTTGCATTTTTGTAAGATGTTTTTCTTCGCCACAGATCTTCTGTCATACTTAAAAGACACTGACTGCAAATTTAATTGACTTTTTCCCTTTAGATTACAAACTGGGAATGTGATTGCCTGCAAAACCATGCAGGTTTTTGAGGTCATAATCATATCTGCCTTTGTCTTCTTTTACACACTGTTATGAGTAGGACTTGCATAAACATGGAGAACCGACAAATTAAAGAGGAAAGACATTGAAACTTAAAAAATAAAGAGAGCTGTGTAACATCTTGAGTAAGAGGGGAGGAACAGAAATTTCTTTCTAATCTCTTTCAGCTATTGTAAATACAGATCTCACTTGAAGCAGCACATCAACAGATGCTGGCTGTTCTTGTCTAATTGCTGCTGTCACTTCAGCTCCTTGCTGCTCCCGCTGCTGCAGCACAGTCATGCAGAGGACACTTGTCCACTGACTTCATGCTCTGCCACGTGCCCTGCTCTAGGTGGGTGCTTTTGTGCAGCTCCACATCCCTGTTGCTGTGGCTGCACAGCAGTGTGGGTGTGCAGCAGAGACTGGTGTCATCTCCTGTGCTCAGACCACTCCACTGGCTGCAAGGGCAAAGGATGTTGACCGCCAGGCACCCCTGACCTGAAAGGCTGCAGGAGAGCTGTGAGGCAGGTGCAACTTCAGAAAGCTCTGCATGCTCGGGCAGGATCCCCACTTCATCCTGCATAAACAGTGGCAAAGTATTTTTCTCCACATCATCCACTCAATTCCTGCCTCTTTGCTGCTCTTCTACTTCTACCCCCACCACTGCCTTTTCTTTCTCCCCCGGGACTGGCAGAATCTCAGAGGAAATAAGTAAAGCTTTCCTAATATAGAAGCTCATCTTCTCTAAAACCACTTCTCATTCTGTTAATGGAGTTCTGGAAATGTTTCAGTTCTCTCCCTACACTAATACTTTATTCTTTTCCTCTGATAGCTGTCCAAGCACCAGTGTCATCAGTTTTCTTCGCTTTATTAGCTCGTTTTGCAAAGAAATGCACAGGCAGTCTAACAAAATAACAATAAAAAATTGGCTGGAGAGTTTTATAGCTATGTACTCCCTTAAAAAAAATAAATATGCATCTAGAGACATCTTTCTGATGCTGTTCCTTTACCAGGGTTTTAACATTTCACAAATATATGTGCCCTACATATAAATATCAACAGAAGATAATGCAGGATGCTTAATATAATTACATACATCTCTGCCCCCTTCCCCTCTTACCCTGAAATATGTTTGGCCCAGGGCTCCTCTTTCAGAGCCTTTCCACCTTTGTAGATGTGACAGCAGTGTTGAATATTTGCAAATCCACTCTTAAAATTTTATATAACAAAAGCACCAAGTGCCTGCAGATCCTCCCTGCACAAGGGAGTGCTTTTTCTGTGCCTCCCTCCCCCACAGCTCCGCTCATTCTGGGGAGAAGTAAAGGCAGCACAGAGCAGCAGGAGGGGAGAAGCTCTTGTTCTGCAACAAGAAAAGGGTTTTTCACCAGGGACAAGGTGTGAGGGAACACTGGGGGCAGAGGGATCTGCCTCGCCCAGGGCTAATCCTGTGGGCAGAAGCAGAGACAGAGGGAAGAACAGGAGTCCTCTGGTCCCCTCTAGTCCCCCCCAACCTCAAGTTGGGATAATGGTGTCTGAGCAGGGAGCCTTCCACAAAATAGAAATGGCGGGGAGCAAGAATATGCAAAGTGGGAATACTGGAGAAAGTGGGAAGGCAGTGGGAAGAGTTCTTCAGAAAGGAGGCATTTGAGGAGGCTCTGTCTGAACACAGAAATATGGGCAACCGAGAACAGGAGCAAAGCTGCAGTTGTTCTGGGAAAGTACCAGCTATACTAAGCGTATTCAGCAGCTCCAGAGCAGCCCCATGCTCAAAATACTGCACGCCAGTTTTGGAGGCATTACCACCAGCTACCTTCTTTGTGCTTAATCCTAGCTGCCCAGGGCATACTTTCCTGCACATTCTTCTTTAGACACAACACAGATAAAAATAGGAGCTGGCTGAGATAAGTACCATGCATGAAATAAACATTCAGGCAATTCCCTATCAAGATGGCTTCTCCCAAGTGCACAGGATGGGGAACAGGAGAAGAGCTGGTCTGGAAGGGCTTCCATTTTATACAGCATCTTCCAGCAAAGGCCAACACAGGCACAGAATCACCGGCCAAGCCAGGCTGTTGCACAGGGCCTCTTGCTGTCCTGTCCTTCGTGACTTACAAGGATGCTAACAAGACAGTCACCTGTCTGTGGTAGGATCCAGCCAAAACCAAAAGTGAGGACAAGAAGAAACTGAGTTCCCACAAGCACAACTAGCTGCATGAAGCGCAGCTCAGGAGGCAGATAATCCTGGTAAACGCTAGCTCTGCTAGCCACAGAAAGTAGGGCTGCGGATCTAGTGATAGCTGGTGTATATATATAAATATCTGTGTATATATATATTATTTGGTGTACAGATAGAGCAGGAACAGAATGAACAAAAACCTGAGCTGAAAAGTGTTCTCTGACATGAACACAGAATTGAGGTACTACTTTTATGCTGCATTTTTATTAGTGGCATCTCAAAAATATCCCTTGCAGCAAGCCTCTTTCACTTCTCCCACAGAAGCATGAAAATTAACATCAGTTAGCAACATTCTCTATTGCTTTAGAGGAAATGTTGTTCAGAGGTGTATATATATTATTTGCCTCATTTGTGTTTTTGTTTTTTTTTTTTTAAAGAAAAACTCTAACAAAGTCCAGCTTTCATAAAGAAATTCTTTTATTTCTTTTTCAACCCAAGGCATGAATTTTTTCTTTTTCCCTTCCCATTGCTTAAGACATGCACACATCAGTAAGCAAATCACAAGACCCTTCATGCTAAGTCATTTTCCATCAAATTTCACACTGGGCATGATATGCCAGCTCAGATAAAATGCAGAAGTGAGCCACGTGGTCTGACACATGGCTCCCAGGAACAGACAACAATCTTGTTCTCTAGGTGACTTAGGAAGGCCTTCTGTATCCACTGGATTCTGCCCTGTGGAATATGGCTGTGCTGTTCTTGGAGATGAGGTGGGACTGCACTTGGAGGTCACAGCTGGTTACCTACCTGCCCCACAGGAGAAGTGCTTGAGAATTGCCTGGTCCCCAGGCCAGCAGGGGCGTGCACACACCTCTTCTCACTTCACCACCCCAAACACTGCTCCTTTCAACCCCACAATCACACCAGATGCACACACCTTGTAGCCAGCACCCAAGGGAAGGCACAGCCAGGTCCCAGGCTTCTGCAGCCCCTTTGCTGCTCACCAGGAGCCCAGGCCACCACCCAGTCCTGTCTGCCCACTCACATCTACATGCGGGAGACAACCAGGTGCTCTCCCCTACTACCATATAGGCATAGCTTATGCAATCCCATATGGGAGTTAGCTTTGACCCAAACAAGAACCTAACCCGGTGAAGGCCAATTCCTGTGAAAATATCCTATGCTGCTGCTTAGTCTATGGTCAAATTACTCAAGGTCAGTTTTTATTTAACCATGCCTTTTCTTAGGATTTTTTTCCCTCCAATACTAAGGAACGCAATTAGATAACAAAGCATGTGTAGCTTGTTTTCTTGGGTTGTTTCTCAGCTTGCTCCTCAATTTTCACTGCCCCTTTGGACTTCAGTGGAGGGTGGCTGCCAGGTTTCCACAGAGATGTGAAACAAATTCTCTGCAATAAAATATCATCTCTACATAATTTAAAGCCCAAATGTACACGGTGACAGTTTTATGTTTGAATAATATGAAAATCCAAGATATTGGATGTGAGTATAATTTAGGATCGAGACCAACAAGTATTTCTGTGCCCTGGAATCCAGTTAAAATGCACCACTGCACATACTGTTTCAGTGGTGAAGTATTGCTCGCCTCAGGTTGCTGCAGGGTAAGAGCTTTATTTTCCTAACCCATGATTTAGTGCTTTCCACCCCCTGTAAAGGGTAACGAACAATGCCCTCTGTGTGAGCCTCCTTGGCCTAGGGAACAAGGGGAAAATGGCTGCAGGGGGGAGAGGGGAAAGGAGAGAACAGAGATGTCTGCAGTGGGTGGGCACAGCCACAGCTCGCCTTCTTGGAAGGGCTGAAGGCGAGGTGTTGGGACAGAACCCCAGTCAGACGTGGTGGTGAAGCTCCACTGGTTTCGAAGGAATTGAAGCAGCCTGGACCAGCTGAGGGGTTGGCTGCAGTTTTGCATTTGGTGCCCAGTGTTGTACGAGCCGGGGAGGTTTGAAACTGTACTCCTCACGTACCACGGAGGGGCTGTGGGAGCGATGTTTGCTTTGGCAGGGAAGCCTGTTAGTGCAGACCTAGCAGGTTTCTCCGTGAAAGGCTCTATTCTGCTCTGCGTGATGGTAACTTCTGTAAAGAGAGCAAATGCATTCAGAGATACAACTTAACCCACATCCTTGTTTAATGTACAGGTCCTTGCACAGCGTGGACCTTGAAGCAAATTCGTGTGGATATTCTTGTCACTGTTTTCATCCCTAAATGTCCCATGTTTCCCTGCAGGGCAAAGGCTTCACAGTTTCTCTTGGAAACCTATTCCCAACTCACTCCTTATGTACCCATCAGCAGAGAGGATCCATGTACAAAGCTGGTTAACTGATATATTTGCAATACCTGCCTCCACAGGCTTTGGGATTAGGAAAAAGGAGCTGCTGCACTTTCTCCATTCTCCCTGTGCCATACGGGTGCCACAGAAGAGTTTCCCCAGCTGGTCAGGAAGGCACTTTCTAGTGTGGACAAGTCCCTAAGGGGGAGCTTGCACTAAGCTTTTCATATTTCTGGCATGCTTTCTGAAATTAATTTTCTTTTTCCTTCCTATTCTCTTCTCTTTTGCCATGATACCTGCTCTGGTTCTGCCTAGTTAGAAAGATTATCTTCTCCCAGCATGTGAAATTAAGAAGTAGCTAGAAAGAAAAAGTTGAACTAGATAACAGAATTGTCTCTTCTCAGGCAGTCCAGGGCAAAACCTTTCAGGCAGAGCAAGAAGGTTCGAATATGAGAGATGCAGCAGAAGGTCTCCCTTACAAAAGCCATGTTCTTTCAATGAGTAGTGTGGCAAAGGACAGATATACAGATACGACACCTGATTTCTAATACAAAAACTAGAGGATATGAAAAAAAAAAAGAATAGCAAACAAAGGTATAAAATAGGCAGAGATGCTGCATTATACCGATTGTAAGGTCTTCCTCAATTTGATTGCACAGTGTTATAAAGACCAAAAAATGATTGGCAAAAACAGTAAAGGGAAAGGGCTCCAACATAGGCAATCTCTGAACCATAGGATCTTGGAGAACAGGGAACTACTGAAGGAAAATAATCACATTATGTTTGTCCTGCTGTTATACTCTCCCATAAGCCTCTATTTGCTGGTCATTTTCACTGGTAGGATGTAGGGCTGCTAGGCTTTTGTCTGATGCAGTACATGCAGTTTTATCTATGAAAATGCATGTAGTTGATGTCAATCTAATATGATAGAGTCCTTGCACACACTCAGCTCAGTGTTAAGAGGCCTGCTCCATCGGTGCTACAGCTAAAATCATTCCTTGTTAGCTTCTTCTCAACTCATGGCATGCTGAAGTTCTTCTGATTGTAGCTGTGGAAAAGTGGCACAGGTGAGAAAAAGAAGGCATTTCAAAAAACAGTCCCAAATGTGCTTCTTTTTGTAGCAAAATTCCAAAGATAGTCTTTTCCCATTAGCAATGTAAAAAGGGTCATGTCAACACGGACAAAGAATGCACAGTCCTCATATTTGGGAATGGATTCTAATCACCAAATGACTGCACTGTTTACTTCTGAGGGTGCATTATCTCTCTTCCAACATGGTTACAACAAATCCTGGAAATCTCAATCACGAACATGTGTCTATTGTCTTGTGCAGGCATTTCAGACTGTTGCAGTACCTTAGGTTTGCTTCAGGTTGGTAAATAGTAATCCCATTTCAACTGATATTTGACAGTGTTTTAAGTGTGGTAACTTGAGCAAGACCCTGGGCTCTCAGTTAGAAATACTTTATCCCCAAAGGAGTGGCTTTATTCAGATTAGCAGTTATGTCACAGCACACCATACCATGATACCGAAAGTGGTGTGTTTTGAGTTTCTCAGGATCTTGGGGATGTGACGACTATATGCCACTAAAGGCTATGCTAGCAGTGTATCCAGTTCTTTGATAGCAAAATCTTCGCAGTTCTGTCTTACAAGTCTTACATTTTAACGAATGCAGAGCGGACGCCACAGCTTACTATTCAGTTTCTTCTAAATTATAGAATATATGTCATAATGTCAAGTCTGCTTGTTAGGAATAATCGGAAATACCTCACCGTTATCTGTCTGGAATAAACATCTCATGTTCTAAATGCCCTGGTGTCAGCTAAGGAATATATTAATATTGAACATATGAACTTATTCATTCCCCACCAAACAAGGATTTATGATCTGTGAGTATTAAACTGTAGAACGGATCATTCATCACAACAAGCTGATTATAAGCATTTATAGGAAAATGGGGCAGCATAGATCCTGTCACCCTTCCTCACTTCAAACACTCCAGCGGTGAGTAGCTGTAACACCTCCTGCCTTCCAGGGCGACTCTAGGGATTGCTCAGCGGAGCAGCAATAGCGTATTTACCATCAGAGTACAAGTTATGTGTGGCTTCCACTTCCCACTTCTCTTCCTTCAGCTCCCTGGTTCTGGATACATAGCACAAAACAGAAGCCATTGTAATCCCAATTCGCTGTGTTTAATTGGCAAAGGCTGCATGATACCTGAACTATGAAGATGTTGCTCTAGTTTTTGAGGGAACCTATCTGATCGTTCCTGAAGAAATGGGAACAAGGAAGGAAAACTATTCATTTCAGTGAGTTTTATATGATTGGTTTCAATGGGATCTTCAGAGATTATCAAGGTACAGCTTTGCATATTCATACTACTGTGTAAAGAAGTGTTAGATTCGAAGGAAAAGTGTATGATTGAATTCATGCATTTATTTAATGGATCTCAGCTGTATGTCAAGGTCTGTTTTATTTAACATTTGCTCCCTTTACCCTTTTGTTCTCTTTATTAATACTGCTAATCATAAAGCTCTTTTATGTGGTTTTGATGTCAGGTTTGAGGACTTTGTAGACCTCAGTGCAGACACGTAGTCAGATGGCTAAGCTAGTGGTATTTTAAATGGCTAAATGGTATGGTGACCATTGCTCCATTGGCTCTGGTATTACACTTTCAAAACTTATCATATTGATTTGGCTATATAAATTACATACCTAGCTGCCATTATAATTTCTGGGCAGTTCATGAATGCTATGTGCTTAGCTATCTTCCAGCTTTGATACTGCAAGTAAAAAAGTCAGGGCCTATCTCTGGAAGAGAAGTCTTTGAGAAGAGAGACAAAGATCTTGTAGGAAAAAACTCTCAAAGATCAGGAAGACATTTTGATGTATTTATTATGCAAATTAACTGACCCCACTCTGGGATTTCAGTAATTCTTTGGATCTTGCAGAGTCTGGTGTTTGATACTGCCACTTGCTTAAACAGTTCTGTAGCAAATTCAGGCTTCAAGCCATCTTTTGCTTGTTTGTGGTTTTGTTCAGGTTCTCATGGTTTAACAAGTATTAAAAAAAGTGCACAAGCATGGTTTGAGCATGAGAATTATTAGACTGGATGGCTAAGTGTTGAAAGATTTTAGATATTTACTTTCCTGAGTAAAATCCAGCCAATATAATTCAATTTGGTCAGTTTGGATCTGATCTCATTTCTACTTACATTAACAGAAGCTAATTCACCACTTCAGTTGACAGAACCTTGTACTATGGCTGAGATTAGTATATTCAGGTGTATACCAAAGTTCACATTTCAGCATGACTTTCTAATCATTTCATTTTATAAGTAACTCTAAATCACGATGCGATTTACCAAAGACCTTCCCTGAAAATAATGAAATATTTCAAGGAGTCTTATTTGGAGGCAGAGGAAGAAAAGATGCATGTCTTCCATGGTAGCTGTCAGAAAAAAAAATGGAAATTTTACACTGGGATGAACACAGATTTAATTGGGAGACATGAGAGGAGGTAGAGTAGTGAGAAAAGGGAGAGACATCTATGCGTATTGGGAAATAAAAGAACATGTTGCATTGACCAGTACCGCTATAAGAGATGTAGGATAATGAAAAAGTTAACATTACCTTAATGCTCCTGGCCTTTTTTAAAAATAAATCGCCATCTCATGTGATGTCTCAGTTTCTTCACACCTTTTCCCATTACAGAATTAAATAACAAATTAGCTGTCTTCTCGGGAAGAAATGTGCCAAAACACATACTAAATCACAGAATAAAACTATGAGACACTAGTCTTCCTCTTACTTTAATCTAGATAGCTGTTATTTTTTATAATTTGAACTTGCTATCTTTGCCTACATGACATTGTTTTCTGGAACAGCTTGGATTCGTGCACATTACAAGATGTCTTAAGCTAATTCTTTTTATTTCTAGTTTTATTTTATCTCACAACTGCTCTAAATTGCAGCCATCTCAAGGTAGTACATCCAGAATGCTTAAAATGGAAGTAAAAAACAGGTACTAATTTAAGATCCTGCAGCTACCATATCCTTTCAGATTTCCATTTTAGTTTTCATCTTTTTTCTTTTTCATTTCATAAGAATGTGCTAAAATCCAAAGACAAGGAAAAGAAAACTTGCTGTAGTAGAAAGGAGAACCAATTCCGTGCCTTCCATTCTCTTTGATTTCCTTCTGGTTGCTCACAACACTACTGCTTATGTTGCACTACATATCTGTCCTGCCCATTCTTATCCTGTTATGCTGCTCGTCCCAGTGGCAAACAGCCTTTCCCTTCATCGGTCACCCTCCATAGATCAACATAGATCACACAGCTCATCATTTGGGCTAATTTGGGCTAATTCTTCCTTTCCTTCTGATGTAGTTTTTGTCGTTTTACTATGCATGTGCTTATTTCCTTAGAAACAGAAATTGATGGGTATGGTTTACCACATGTTTACATTGACTTTTGAGATTTTTGGATTCAGTCCTCTCTCTCCAAAGTACAGACGCAAAAGCAATATGCTGCCTCTCCCTTGTTGGTTCTAGAGTGTTCCATGTAGTGTTGCAAATTGAGTCCACGCCTTGCACGCAGCATTCAGAAAGTTGCTGAATGTTGCTTCTGTGCTGTACATTTATTGACTGAAACATTTCAGTTGTTGCTTTTCACGCTGGTAATTTTAGAGCGCAGATGCCTAGCATGTTTACTCACATACCAGGGCTCACATTTAATGAGCAAAATGTCAAGTATATTGTTATCCACCATAAAAACTGTGAAAAATATACTTGCCATCTGCAGTATGCCTTCTGCTTCAGCCTAAAAGACTTTTACAAGCAACTACATGAAATTAACATTAAAGTCAATATTTATAAATGGAACCACCTCTAAGGGGCCGGATCTTCTCCCCTCCCACACCCCTGTTCCTACTGGAGTTAATAAGCTGGAGAGGAGGCTGGGTACAGGAAGCAGAGCTGTCTCTCTTGGCTCCTGCAGGCAGCCAGAAGAATCTCACAGTGCTAAGGAAGCAGCAGAAAAAGAAGGGTGGCACTAAATAGCATTGACAGCAGCTAGGGGCCAGATCCTGAGCTGATGTCAGTTGGCATAACTTCTTCAGCTTCACTGAGGTGACGCAGCAAACATAATGGCGGGCTCTGCTGACTTACATAGCCCAACACTTGATTTATGCCAGCTGAGGGTCAAGGCCTAAATAACAGTCGTGAAATAAGTGGTGGATAGAACATCTGAAACTAGGACTTGATAGACTGCCCTGAAATAATACTACAGCATTTTCCAAGAAAATATTTCCTATCGCTCCAACAAATGTAATCTTTTTCTGGGGCAAGAGCTGGCCATTTTCTCCAACTTTTTATGTTGGAGAAAACAGAGATCTCATTTTCTGCTAGAGCCCCCAGGTTCTCCTAGAAGGATAATACAAATAAATAATTAATAGTAAAACAGCGTTCCCCAAATAGTCTATGAGCCTTTATTTTTGCTCTTGCAAAGCCTTTCATCCCATTACTTTTAGTGCACTGCAGAAATGAGATCTTAGCACATTTTGGGAAAAAAACAAACAAACAAAACAAAACAAAACAAAAAACAAAAATCCCTGTTGTCCACTCCTGTTATCCAGACATTTAGGAGTAGCTGAAATTCCAGCCAGCCCATTATGGAGCAGAGCTGATGAACCGAAAGCAGAACATAACTCCTTTGACCAGTGGAGCAAAGATAACTTGGCCATTTGTTCCAGCTGTTTTGGAAGCTGCCCATGTATCCTCAGCTCCTCCAAGCTCACCTGAACCACCATCCAATGCAGACATAGAGGGAGCTGGTCACTCCCCCAGCTGGAGGCTAATGAAACAAAGAAAGATGGAGTTATCATATATATTCAGTTGCCTTGCCTTGTTCCTCACGCACATAGAACAAGAGGATCAGAAGGAAAATTCCTGCAGTAATTAATTAGTAAACACAGTATAAATATTTATTGAGGAAACTCCAGGTCAAATGGATTTTAAATTTTTTATTTAGAGTTGTTTAGATGTAAACATATATTCTTAATTGGGCTTTGAAAAGGGCACTCACATGTTTCCTTTTGAGCATTTCTAATATAATCATTGCTTGGGCAATTAGGCCACTTGCTAAGCCACAAATCTTATCTTTCATATTGGTGAGTCATATATAAGGACTGAATCACAAATAGACCAGACAGACAAATGGTGGCATAAAGGAAATAAGATTGTCTGTGAATGTATTTAGTCTGGAAATTAAAAGGTGGCTGTAGACTACCTGAGGAGTGCAATTCTAACCCAGCTCTCTAAATTGGAAGAATTCTGAGGAGAGATATAACTTAAACTGCTTTATCATTCAGCTTGATTAGCTCATGGAATGGGTTGTACGCTAAGCAGGAGTCTTTCTTAAGACTGAACTGGATGATTGAAGTTCTTGAGTGCTCAGGGCTTCTGCCTGACACAACTGCCTGCAATTACAGGGTTAGAGGCCTGATTACCCAAATGGTCCCAACCTGTTCTGTTGTTATCTCTGGCCCTTAGGTCTCTCAAAGACCAGGGGAAGTTTGTGCAAATACAGCTATGCCATGGTCACATAAGACTCTATTTACACAAAATCTAGTGTTTGCATTGTGTGCTTGAAGTGGTATGGCTGCATTGCAAAACTCTCCTGTTAGAGAAAGTGAGAGCAGCTTCACTTGTTACGATTGCATTTGAGGTCAAGTGTATTCAATTATGGGGTGCTCCTAATAAGATGGAGATGGTCTAATAGCTCTACCAGCTAATGAAATGCTTCCACTGTCTGATGAGTGCAATGACTTTCTGGTGTGTGACCAGAGATCCTGGAAGGTGTTGTTGTACAAGTAATGGGGGCTTAGGATGTCGGGCTAGGGTTTATTGTGTTCTGTTCTTTTCTAGGAGAAAGGGAGACTTGGATTTTGGTAGTTTTTGAAGACAATTTGCTTCCTTTCTGTGAGTAATTCTGCAAAGTCTGAAGCAGCAAAAAACATAGGCTAGACGGCTGTCTGGGTAAGTGTATGCTCTCTATTAAGTGAACAAAATCCTCTGTCTAAGAAGCATAGGTTTAACTGTATCCTCCAGTTTTATATATTGGTTCCATTATACAGCAGCAGCCACATCTTTAAGTGTGTTCTTTGTTTTGCTGTGGCATGTTGTGACCCAAAAATACTGTTTTTTAATCCATCCCTGGAGCATGGATACACAGTCTGTGCCATATTGGCCATATTAGGTGTTTTTACCAGAACGTCCAGACGTAGCCTGCTCCATGTTTTTCCCTTTTCTTCATGCCCCTTTGGACTCTTTCCTATCATACAATATAGGTACTGGTATTGCTATCCATGTCTGGTTATACAGCAGGAATGGATATGATGCGATGTTGAAGCTACGTAGCCGTGCACGGGACTAGTCATCATTTGTATCATCTTATGATGAGGACCGTGTTCCCCAGGCAGTGCTTTATGAATCTGAATGAAAGGATCTTTTAGTTTCAGGCATCAGAGCTATCTGCCTGCTATGACCACAGCATGCAGTATTAGGATTTTAGGATAAGTTACTGCTTGCTTTCTGCAAGCACATAATTAGGTAGTGTTTTACTGTCCTGGAGGAATATTCTGTTTCTTTCCATTTCTAAATGTTTGGTCAGTCCATATGTGGCAATAGAAAGGTGCTCTACTTTGTTACCTCACTGTATGGAAAGGTTTTATGTATACAAAAAATATAAAGACCTCAATGTATTTCCCTTCATTTTCCTAGAAATTAGAAATAATTAACTTACTAGTGTGTAATCAGTTAAAATAAAAAATGACTTTTAAGTATACAGTATGTGTTGCAGATTTTAGAGATGAAGAAATCAACTTGAGTGCAAGTTGAACTTGCACTTTAGCCTCACTGTGCCCAGCATTGCATCCTAGTGTATAATACAGCCTGCTTTCTGGTGAAGTAGCATGTCTGGACACGAATGTCAGCCATTGAAATACATTCACATTAAGCCAAATTCTATGCGGTAAAGCACTTTTTTTTTTAACATAATGTATATTTATTCTTTGCTTACTTACCTTTCTGAAATGGTGGTAGGAAAAAAAGGGATTCTCTAGAAATGTGCATTTTTTTTCTTCCTAGGTGATTTGACATTCATTTCTTTTTTGCTCACCTATCTGGTGAAGATCTTTATGTAAGGATTTCTATTTTGGCAGAGTCAACTTTCAAACATCTCTGAGAAATCACGCTACTAGAAGTGCAAAATAAAATATTTGTGAGCCGAATGCCCACTTCTAACTTAAGTGGCATTGCAAGCTTTGCAAGTCATGCAGTGTATCTTATATACATCAGGTGTATTGTACACCTGATGGTCCTGAAGACAACACTTGGTTGATGAATGTTTTTATAGCTCTCCTGCTGGTATATACCAGCTCAAGATCTGCTGCTGCAGATATGCACTCTAATTTACAATGGAGTTGTCTGCCGTGTGCCCAGTGTTTTTCCTGATTGAGGGTTTTGCTTTTGACTTCACTACGTATAGAATAAGGTCTCAGAAACATGCAAGATTTTTCACAGTCTCAAATTAACTTGCTTACCATCCTCCAACATTGGGGCTGAAATTCTTTGCATTTCAATATCATGACTCTACTGGTTACTATACTGATGTAAAAAGGAGTAGGAAAGTCTGCCTGCTTTTACTACAGGAAAAAAACATAAAAATTGTTACTGAAGAGCTGGGCCTTTACTAGGATAGCATACTGCACACATGCTTGTGCAGTTTCACCACCTCGGCACGTTCCCTGTATCCAGCTGTACTGCAGGATGTAATACATAGCTGGTATTCACCTTTGAGATATCAGTTCCTACTTTAAACAACTGCTTAACTTGTCTAAGAGGAGTGCTGTGTGGGCAAGCAGTCTCAGGAGCGTATGGGCACACCTCATGGGGTGCCAACAGCACAGAGCAACGATGAGCAGTTTGGGGTCCTGCCTCTGCCATGTACTGCCTTCTGTGCGTTGAGAAAGCTGCTTTTGGCAATGACTTTCTCTCTAATTATCATCCATTAATTTCGTATGCTTGATCTTTGCATGACAAACTTGTGGTAGAATGCTGGGATTTTGGAGATGCTGAGAGATTCTCTTCAAATAGAGAATGTGATCTCTTTGTAAAGTGGGAGTGTGGGAATAATGTAAACTTGACTTCCATGTTCATCAGTCACTCCACAAGGTAAGGCAGAGAAATCCTCCTCAGTGTGCTATCAGGGTACAAGAAAGTCATTTGTAACTGTTTGCAAAAGCAGCAGGTTTCTTAGATCAATGCCACTACTGAAGTACAAAGTAATAGTACTTCTAGAGGAGGAAGAGGATTGCCTTTTGAGTTACCATCTGCTCCTGGCCTGATTCCAATTGCTTCATGGTGAGTAATCTGAAGGCAATTTTTTAGAATCAATTTTGTATCACATTTTCACAATATGACATATGTAGCTCTAGGTCTTAAAGAGCGAGGAACACTCCACCAGTAGCCTGTAAAAGTAAATCCTCTAAATTAGAGGATAGTAATTAGTAAGATTCATTGATTTACTCTAAATATCCTTGCTGTGTCCTCACTCCATTGTGGTTCACAGAATGAAGTCTTTTTTTTTTTTCTTTTTTTCTTCTTTTTTTTTTTTTTTTAATATGGCATTTTCTAAATGATCTCATCCCTAAGGCATGGGTGAAATAAAGGTCAGTACAAATGCTTCCCAAACAATAACCAGTGTAAGAGGATCACCAAATCTTGAGGGGGGAGGAGGGAGAACCTACAAAGCGATCAATGTAAGACCAGAAATGTCATTTGTCATCGTAGAGCAGAGGCTGTTTGGAACAGAACTCGTGCCTTTGTAGTGGGCAAGTGCTCACACAGAAGTCAAATTCCTGCTTCAAAGCAGCCTTTCTGAGTGGAGTCCTGATCCTGTTCAGGCCCGAATGCTAGCCATCCAGTGGTATGTATGTGCATTTATGTCCATGAGAAAGTGTATCTTGAACGATGCTTGGTCAAAGAGAAGGCCTGGTAGGTGAAACAGTCATGAAATACTTTTCCACAAAGATTCAGTTCACTTTCCGTAATCTTTTCAAGGTCTGAATGGTTTATGGTATCAGGCAGAAGCACATCTTTACACGACTAAATTTAGAAAAATAGATTACATAGTTATATTATGGGCTGTGGCTGACAAGCTTGCCTGTCCCCAAACTTCCAGTTATAGATATGAGAACTTCCTGAGAAGCACTGGGATCTCCTCTCAGCCACAGCAGTGAGTCCTGCAGAAGCTCTGGCGAGGCTCCCTCAGACATATCACTGCCTGTCATCCTTCTTGGACCTAAATGCACTGCTAAAGGGGAACATCTGGGCTACTGTGTTGTGCCATGTCTTTGTTTTTCTACTTCACAACTGATAAAGAATCAGAAGAAAACAATGAGGAACAACTTGACCTCCGTAAGTTTAATTGAACTTAATAAGATTAATTATATCCTTTGGTAGGCAGATTCTCAAAAATTTCCTTCCCAAGGATGTTACAGATCAAGCTAAGAATATATGCCGATTCTTGCATATTTCTGACAATCGGGGAAAGGACGCCTTTTGACAAAGGACAACCTTTGTAATTTGAGAGGAGATCTGCATTATGTCAGGATAGCAGCTACAAGGCAGTCCTTTCTGTTTCAAGCGATCTATTAACAAAGGATGTATATGACAAGGAACAATTTGTCCTCCCAGGTTTTCCTCTATAATAAAGATACAGTAAATGCCTGCTTCTGGACAGACAATCTGAAGTGCAAGTCTCTCCTGTCCTGGAAGGCTGTGCTAAGCCTCAGGGTCATTCATATTCATGCTCTCCCTTTGGCTGATTAATTTTTTTTTTTTTAAAGACAAGAGGGGATCATTTGAGAATGACTTCCTACTGCTCTCATATAGTCCAATAAATAGGCAAGATTTGTAGAAGATAAGATGTTAAATTGCTGCAGGCCCAGCTTGCATTTTAATGTAAGTTCTCAGTACTTTGCGTAAGCAATCTGCCCATTGCTTGCCATGGGTGGAGCAAGGGAATCTCCTGCTGCCAGGTGACTTGTGAGAAAGCTTTGGCTTAATTGGCTAAGGAGGGTTTGTGTGGGATTACAACTTTATGACAAGGGATTAATTTAGATGATAATAATACAGTGTCAGTTTGTTTTGGTTCAGGATTTTTTTTTTTTTTTTTGTAATCTCTTGTGCCAGGAAAGCAAAATGTGACTTCCTTTGAAACTGCAGTCTAAATACAAGAAGTCACGAATTTGAAAGTTCAGTTAGGAAATTCCTCTTGCCTTAAATATCTGTTGCAACCCTGAAATTATAGGTGTCCTTGAAAATTCAAGAGAGAAGAATACAAAGATTTCTATTCTGTAACTCTCAGTTTTCTATCAGATATGAGTAAGAGACATTAATTGTGTACGTTTCTAACATGTACACTGAAATACCTTCCAGTTCTTTACAGAAGGGGCATACAGTGCTGTGTGCCAGGCAGCCTGGTAGATTGATCGGGGCTGTGAGCAGACACTGACGTTCCCTAGGGGAGCTCCTTGCCTAGCTGACCCTGCTCTTTCCTTGTGGGTCAGCTTAAGAGAAGTAGCTCACAGACCCACCTGTCACAGCAAGATGAATCCATTTACTGCTCATTCACAAAGCACACAACAGTGGGCACTGTGCAAGATTTGATGCTCCCACAGAGGGCAGTGACTTGAATTGACAGTTGGGTGTCTGAGTTTTGCTCATTAAGATCCACATGATGGAAATGCTTTCAAATCTGTGCATGGGCTTGCACTGGAGCATGGGGTGAGATAGGGGCTGGCTGCTGCACAGCCTGGCAATGCCTACAGGACCTAGGGAGAACCAGGCTGGGCCTCGGCTTTGGAGGCCGTACACATCAGCAAAAGGCACCCAGCACTGTGGGGTGTGCAGTACAGACACTTTTCAATTTGGAGGGTGTTGCAATGTGCACACAGCTTGGTGCACAAACCGAGGGAGGATCTGGTCTGGGTCCAGTACAGCTGGATTGCTGTGTCCCTTCTCTTAACTTGGTAAAATCTACCTATTTGTAATCCCTTCCTGTTTACATTTCTGTAACGTTTCCGGTTCTCAGATGGCACTAGCTAGAAGACCCTGCTATGGGAATGGTGAAAATATGCTCCTGATAGCTTCAGCATGCAGGACAAGTTATGGTGGTGAAGTTTTTATTTTTATTTTTTGTCTTCATTCTTATTTCCCCTCCAGCAACCAAGAAAACACTTGAGATGAAATCACGGTCGTGCTAAGCTCACCGAGAGCTGTGCCACTGACTTCAGTGTGGCTGGATTTCATTCTGAGTCACAGCACTCGTTGTGTTCTCTCCTCCTCAGTGGCAAAACTGTGAATGAGCATGGCATGTTTTGAATTAATCCCAATTTCTCTTGTCAAAAATGGGAATATATAGTATAGCTTGAACTGAATCTCCTCCTTTCATAGTATAATTTTGAATTTTTCTTCTCATCTAGTGTTATCTGGCATCCTGGTTGAAAAATTATGCATCTGGAAAGCAGCTGACTTTGATTTGGAAAAAGAGGAATACTTTTAACATGTCATTTCACTTAACATCTTTGATGTCCAAACGTACTCAGCTTTCTAGATCAGAACTGAGAGAATACAGTAGTATATAGTCATTAACATTGAATTAGGCAGTGTGTTAATTGTCAGCTAGCACTGGGAACAGATGTGTTTTTGTAGAACAGTGGGCTAAATGCATTGGTTTTTTTAATACAGCTTCTGTCTGGATCATCAATCTCTCTTAGAACTCCCTTCTCCTTTCTACCACCTTGTGTAACTGCTCTATTTTGTACAGCCAAGAAAGAGCACACATCTTTCACTGGAGCTCACAACTCCATCTCAAATTACAAAATGTCCCTGACTATTCAGCCTTTTGAAAAAGCAGTAAATAGAGATATAACTTACCTAGCAACAAAAAGTAGATCTCCATAATGCAGCCTATGAACACAGTGAGTTTATTCAGTTATGTTTCTGTCATAGCTCTTATTTTCCCGTTGTTAATCTTAAAAAAAAAAAAAAAAAAAAAAAAAAAAAAAAAAAAAAACAACCTACAGAAAAAGCCTTTTCTATTCTCATCTAGTGTTAAGAAATCCTGCTGATAACTGGGAAGGAAACAAATTATCTAAGCTTCTGAAACTAACATACTAGGTAGAGTTTTGGCTGGGCCAGGTGAAAACAGAATGGAATAAATATGAAGTTTGAAAATGTCACTTTTTCTGTTGAGCACTGAAGTACAATCTATATCCTTTAGCTCATACAGCTATACTTAGTGAATGTTTTTATAAACACGTTTAGGGGTTTTCTTCCTGAGCATTTTCCTTTCCCCTTTCAGCTTTAAATGTCCAGCACACAGTAATAAAAGAAGTACAATGAGAATGAAAGATGTAGACAGAAAGGAAGGAGGATGTGTTTTTTCCATATCTTAACATTAAAGAGGCTTTTATTTTTTTCTGGAGAGCTTTTAAAAATATTTGAAGCATTTGCTTCATCCGTAGTAAAAGCAACAGACGTATTAATTTTAAGTTGGTTTTGTTCCAGATTTAACCTTGTTGAAAATTCTGATGTGTTAGAAGATCTCGTCTATTTAAGGTGAAAATCCTCCTCTTTGACAAAAGAAACATATTACCATTTGAAAGGTTGGTCAGCATTTTTGCTTACATACCTACTAGGTAATAATGACCATGTTGACCCTTCTTTTGATTGCTGAAGGCTTTTATGAATGCATTGATACTAGTTAAAGATGATGCTCAGTGCTGACTTTCATATAATGCTTTCATGAAAGTGCCTTTGAGAATGAAAGCGATGGCCAGATTCTGATCTCTCTTCTTCAGATCTTACACAATTGGATTTTCATTTCCTAAATAAATGTGATAGAAAAGAAAATTATGCTTATTCTCAGATTATGCATGAAATCTGAGGCTATTTCTAAATAAAACATTGTATCTGTTAGAGAATTTTTGTCATTCAATTTAATAAGTTAAAATGACCTCTTTCTCTAGTGGAGCTAGCTGAATTGCAAAGCTTAGTGTCCTTTGGATAAGTTCCAGGAAGAAAAGTCACCCTGCAGAGTTTGTCTCAGCACAAAGCAAACTAAGTCCACTGTACTTGAACTTTAACTGCATTTATCATTAGGTCTTGGGTCCTAAATATGTGTAGATAGAGAAAGCCAGTATTTGGCTTGTGTTTTGGATGTGTTTCCAAAGCCTTTACACATGAGAAACTTAACGTAAGTTTTCCAACAAGTAAAAATGGCAAAGAGGGCCTTTCCCATTCTTTCCTGATGTTTCAAGAGTAACAAGTAGTAGAACACATTGAGCTCAGCCTGGCCATAGCGCAGGCTCTGCACCAAGCAGCCACACGGCAACCAGGCCTTCTTCAGCCTCCAGGTACCTTCAGCTCCATCCCCTTCTGCCCTTGCTTCCTGCGTGGGACCAGGGGTCTCCAGAATGTTGCATCCTCCATATGGCCTGCACAGCCAGATGTCTCTGCCCACTGCCTTAATTACTGCGCAGGAAAAGACAGGAAGATGGGACAAACTCACCTGGCACTGATTTCCTTGCTTTGGTGACCAGTGGTAGAACTTGAGGGAATGTCAGAATGCTGATACAGGCGAGGGTCAGGTTGGATGTTAGGAGATGGTTCTTTACCAGAAGCAGATTGGCCACTGGATGAGGCTCCCCAAGGCAGTGGCCATTGCAGCAAGCTGCCGGAGTTTAAGAAGCATCTGGAAATGCTTTCAGTCATATGGTCTGATTTTTGGGTGGTGCTGTGTGGAGGCAGGAGTTGGACTCAATGATCCTTACGAGTCTCTTCCAACTCAGGGTATTCTATGATTCTACAAAAGTTCCCATGCACAGAAGCCCGGAAGGCACCACGGTATCTGCACTAACATCTCTGCTTACTTTTTTGACTGCACTGGAGTAGAAATAATGTTTGCACAGTCGCAGAACATTATTGACATTGTTATTTCTTGCAGAAAATCACAATTCTTAGAGAAAATGTTGGTTTTTCAGGTCCTTACTTTCACAGTATGGCATGCTGTAGGATTTTTCAAAAAAGTGTTAGTTAAGTGAAAAGAAGACAACTGCCATAGGTATGTCCTTTGTGGCCATGGAAAGGATGTATTGCGACTTCAACATTTAACAGGTTTAATGGTGCTATTTTTGATAAACAATTTTATGGCAGCACAGTTTTGTCTTGAGTGACACAGCTGTAGTCTAGGAAACTAAACATATCTTTCCTAGTGTTGTTGTTTGTCAGCGGAACATTTTCAATGCTCACGTATCTCTGTATTTTTAACCCACCACAAAATGAAAAATTTTGTATGATGATGGCTTCGCAGTCTCTTGGTTTGTGTGTATCAGAAAGAAATTAAAATACAGACACGTGCTTAATAATAACTCAATTGAACATAACGCTTTATCATTGTCAAAAGCATTGGTGGAGGAATCCATCAGCTCTTCAGATTTCCATACAAGTCAATTTGCTGTCTTCAGAATGTAACGCTAATGGCTCTCAGTGTACACACTGTAATCCTTTAAAATAATGTGCATGGCAAACGGATATGCTCTCATGCATTAATAATTTAAAAGTTAATTTTAGGTACTTACTCAATACGATTAACTGATGGATCAGCAGTCTTCTCCAGAGGCACGCTTAAAGGAAGAGCATGCTGGAAGGCTGCCAGGAGATGCCTGTAGGATGGTTCCAAAACACCTGAGCTCTACCCTTCTGGTCTTGCTCCAGCACTGGATGTAGTGTGTGCATGCCTAACAGCAGGCTGTGGTGTTAAGTTTCATATATGAAGTGCTTGTCAGGCCAAGGTATCAGAATGTGGGGAAAGAACAGGAATGTTTTGGAGGACAGGAACTCTTGAATGCAGCATTGAGGCGCCTGAATGGTTGACTGGCTGGTTGACTGATGTCCTTCTATGCACCTCTTTTGGAGGACTCCCCATATTGCCAAGCTGAAGGGTGATTCTCTGGGGTGGAAATACAGATGACAACAAAGCATATCAGTATCGTTATGCAGCTAAAGGATGTGCCAGGGCAAAGAGCATTAAACAGTGTGCAACACAGGTGAGCACCGAAATCTTTGGCCTTGCCCATGGTAGGAGAGAAGCACAAACTGGTGATGGGGAAGCCCATGGCAAAATCTCTGGCCAAGTCCAACAGGTACTGCTTATACTTTGTATGTAATTGAATATAGCGTGAGCATGTGTGACCACGATGCCAGGTATGCAGGTCCTGGTACCAGACAAGTTGGAGGTGACTCCATCTCCAGAGCATGAGCAATAGCTGGTGGAAAGTTAGGGCAGAATGAGGTGGCAGTGGGATGACAGAGGTGACCTGGGGCCAGGACATGGCAGTAATACAGAATGAGATGGATGCCAACACCGTGTGGACATCTGGGAGGTGGCCAGAGGCAGAGAGCGGTGCCAGGAATGGCCAGAGATTGACTGTTGTGATGTGTGTGAGGAAATGGAAAGGTATGGAGCTGTCAGCAAGGGAGCAAGCAAGAGGAAGAGCTGAAAACGTGGAGATGGGGGGAGAGGGATGGTAGCAAAACCATTCTCTTAAGTACAGTAAGGTACAGCTAAGGAGGAAGGCAGAATGAGAGCAAGGGCGGCGGTGTATCACGTTACATTTTCAAACACACTGCCACCGGGATGCGACCGTGTGGCTTCGGGTAAGCGCACGGAGGTTTCTCCTGCTTCCCTCGGTTCTTTCCATAGCGCTGGCCACTCTGTAGGAGGCAATACTCTGCTCAGGAAGCACCTCGGGTTGCGCTGAGGTTCGCGATGCTCTGAGGGAAGCGCTCAGCTTTGCTCTCGTAGGAGCTTTCTCTCGGTCCGGGATCGCCTCGGAGCTCCGGCGGGGCTCGGAGGTGACACCCAGGGAGCGCGCACCGAGCGCATCCGGCAGCGGCGGCTGGCAGCGGGACGGTCGCGGCGCTACGCGGCACGGAGAAGCGCTCCGGCAGCCCATCTCCGAGCCGCCGGGACAGGCTGGAGGGGGAAAGCGAGCACAGGGCGCGCAGAGCGAGGTTCGAGAAGGAGTCCCCGAACAGCTCCACACTCGCAGATACCCCGGGGCGTCCCTTCGTCTCCCTTAAAGCACGCTCCCGCGCTACCTGTGCGCGTGTTTGCGTTCGAGGCCCTCCGGCCCCGACAGCCCGCGCCGAAGGGAGCTGCGGCGGGGCGGGCGCCCGACCCCTGCCCTCGGCGACGGCACGGCGGCGGCGGGACGCGGGCCGGGGCTGCGGCTGCGTGCGGCGGGGGCGGGGGCGGGCGCGGGGCGGGGCGGGGCGGGGCGCCGGCGGGAGTCAGCTGGGCGCGGGGCGAGCGCGCGGCGGCGACGGGGCGCCGTTAGCAGCGGGAGCGGCGGCGGCATCGGCGGCGCGGGCAGAAGTTTTCTCCGCAGAGCCCTCCCGCAGCCCGGGGCCGCCTTAGGTAGGCGCGGAGGTCCCCGTGCGCGCTGGGTGTGTTTTTGTTTTTATGTTTTTAATTGTAATATATATTTTTTGTCGCTTCCTAAGATTTTTTTTTTTTCTTTTCCTTTTTAATTTTTGTTACAAGTTTTGCTTTCCGAAACTCGCGCTCTGTGGGAGCCCCGCCGCCCCGAAGACCACCCTCCATCCCCACCGCAGCCGCGCACGACCCCTTCCTCCGAGCCCCGGAACTCGGCGGGCCGCGGGCGGGCGGGTGCTGGCCGGCAGCCCTGCAGGTAAGGGCCGGGGGCAGCCGGGGGGCGGCGCCGGGGCCGCGGGGCGGCTTTGCCGGCTCCTCGGCGGCAGAGGCCGGGGAAGGACGAGGAGGAGGAGGAGGAGGGGAGCAGACTTCCTTTTCCTGGGGCCGCCGGCGCACCTCGCCGAACCCCGTGCCCGCGGGCAGCGGCCCGAGCCGGCCTCGGCGTGGGAGCGGGCTGCGGACCTGTCCCGGTAACTCGTGGCCGCGCTGCCTGCTGCTGGCGCCCGGCGGCTGGGGGGGGCCGTTGGAGCCTTCCGAGCACGCGGCTCTCCCCTCGTGTAACTGCGGGAACGCCGCTGTGGCATCTCTGTAAGCGCAGTTTGCAGTTAATGGGTTTGGCAGGCGAACTCGTGCAGAATCCTCCTGCCCACTTGTGCTGCTGGAGTGCCAGCGCCCCCGCCCCCCTTTTTCCCTGCTCTCCTTTGAAGCCTCGCATAACTCCGTGCTGCCAGCAGGACGGAAAGTGCTGATTCAGCAGCCCGGAGCCCCGCTCCATCTGAAGTGGTGGTCTGCCGAACGCGTTCCTATTTGTCAAAGCCGGAGTATGTGCTGCTGGTGTGTCAGAGCGGCACTGATTGGGTTTTCTCAAACAGCCCCAAGAACGTGGCTTACTTTTCTCTAGGAAAGAATGAATAAAGGGAGGGAAGGGGGAGAACAACCAGCACTGAGGTGGCAGGATGTGGGGACCCACTACATTGGGATGGAGCACGATGTCCCATAAAGGTGCTGAGCAGTTTCTTGCTTTAACAAAGACTTGGTGGGGCATACAGCGGTGATGCCCTAATGCTCCAGCTCGATCTATTCGTGCATCCGGAGGCTCATTGTACTTAGAGCACCAGAAAAGGTATGGAGAAGGGCAGCGAGGCTAATCCTGGGATTAAAAGGAGTGAGTTATGAGGGCAGGTTTTAAAAAAAAAAAAAAAAAAAAAAAAGCATATGGAGATTAGAAAACCTGCGTGGAAAAGGAAAATGTGCTGGAAACTTGATGTGATGGCTCTGGCTGTGCTTCCTGGCCATCCAGGTGCTGGGAGGGAGCTGGGCTGGCAGTGTGCTGCTCTCTCTGAAGAGCTCATCTAACGGCACGGCATGAGAGCAGAGCTGAGCAGGAGCTGTGCTCCTCTGGCTGGCTTTGCATGGTTACGTGCTGATACTGAGGGCTCGCTTTCTGTGAACCAGAACGCTTTAAAATTCTATGCAGTACAAAGCAAACAATAAAGCCTGGAGAGTGGTGTTTGGTAGCCTTGTTCCAAGTAAATGGGCGGAGCGGTGGACCCTGGTTGCTTCATACAGTGGTCGTTTTACCATGTTATACTCCGATGTATTTTCTTTGCTTGGACTTTATTTGTTCTTAAAGTAGGTCTTGTTTGCCCTGGCTACCTGTTAAAGATCTTGTGGTACTTCATGTCTTTTCTTGGTTTTGTTAATCAAAATATCCCCTCCCTTACTGCTGTGTGAGTTGGCTTTTATCCTTAGATATGGCCACACCTGGATTTCAGTAGTGTACTTCTATATGTTTTTATTGTATAGTCCAAAAGTGCTGCCTAAATGCAAATCTTTTCCGTAGTTCTGCTTAAGACTATGCCATGTGCTTTGTGAATAAAACAAACTCTTGCAACTCTCTATCTTGCAAGTACCTAAGTGGCTCTGACTCTAGCAGGAACTGTCACAAAGGTTTTAGAGATCTTTGGTTGTGTTCTCAGCAGCGCTCTGGGTATAAATGGGCTAAAAGTATTTGGATCTCTTTGGCAAAGGGATTCTTTTGACGTGGGGAGTTCCCAGCTGGCAGAGGAAAGGCATAGCTGGGTCATGTGCCATTTCTACCAGCAGCAGGAGAGTACTGTACTGGGAGCTTGTTTTCTGACAGTATTGAACTAGCAGATGTCCCTCTGGACAGCAAGGAATGGGCAGCTTACCCCTGCACACACAGCTATGGAATTGAGTGGATTCCTGCACAGCGTGGCATGGGATGGGACAGTGCTGTCACATTTTTTTCTCCCTGTTGTTGTATCCCCATCTGTGCCATGGGCATAAAGGTTTACATTGATGTGTGAAATGAGGACAGGTTTGTAGGCAGAACTCTTTCTTAAACCAAAGAGTTCTCTTGTGGGAGGTGGAGTGTGGGGGAAATACACTCAAGGACTTTTTTTTTTCAGAGGCAGAGTAATGCTGGAAGCTTGGGAGGTGGGAGGTGGATGGGTGCCTCTTTGATAACCAGTGGTGTGCATTTTTAGGATGCACTGAAGTATTTAGTCAGGTTCAAATTTCAGTGGTTACAGCAAACAATGTGGGGAAAAAACCTTGTCAGTTTCTACATGGTATACTGTGGAAGCCTGATATTTGTTTGGGTTGATTTCGAGCAAAGACTATTGGGGATGGTAGTTCTGCTGTGTTCTTGGATCTTCTTCTAAATCTGTGTGAACTTTGTTAGTGAGCAACAGAAGTGCTTTTCTTCATTTTAAGCCTAAAGTTTTGTGAGAGCTAGGACTGAAGAAGCCCACTTGTCTTTGGGTTTGTCTCATGATTCTTTTCCTTTGTCAAATACATCTCGAGCTCTGACAAAACTGTTCCTATCAGCAGTGTTTGTAAAGGGTTCTTATATATTGAAGGTACTTGTGCAGGGTCCAAGGACCATGTCCCTTGTCTGGGTCCACCAAGCCTGCTGTTTTCTCAAATGGGAAAGGTAACTCCTGAGACCTCTGCTTCTGTCAAGCTTGCATGAAATTTGCCAAATGGCTTGTTTACAGGGTGATTGCATAAGCCTCCTTCTGTAGGAAAGCAGGCTAAGTAAGGATTGTTTTTCTTGGAACTGAGACCTGCTCCTGGACATGTCCAAAATACTACAGTTGCCACTCTTTACCTAAGGAAATCTAGGAATGGAGATCTTTTTCCTGAAAGGTGAAACTGAGATCTCTTTAGGAACTATGAGGTCAACAAGCAGTCCTTCTACAATCACTGAACTTTACTTATCCTCATACTACCTGCTGGTCAGGAGAGCTCTTTACAGCTTAAACTAGGCTGCGGCAAAGTAGTTGTTTGCCATCATTGTTCTCCCACACTAGTGGCTATTGTAACAAGTAATAATTGTCAGGTAAACAGATGTCACATTACTACCTTTCTTTCTGTATACTTGCTGAACTGTACATTTCTGAACTTGTCCATTGCCAAGTCTTTCCAATTCTCATGCCATCTGTTGAATTGGATGATCTTCTTGGACAACAGTTTTCCTACTAGCCCAGTATGACTTCTCTCTTTTGTTGTGGATATGGGGAGAACTATCCAAAGGAGCCAGAATCCACTGTGAGTACAGTATAAAAGGAAATTGTTGATCGGGGCAATGCATCCTGTCTACAAGCAGACTTAAACTCTTCAGTGATGGAATTAACCAGAACAGCCTGACTTTGAGATCTGGTTGCATATACCTACAAAGACTTTTTCTGTCACACTTTTTTTTTTCCCTTGGGCACTTGCCAATAGATATTTGATGTTAGAGTCAGGTGCTACATTTTTCACAGAAATACATTCATTTGGAAGTGGTGGTGATGGTAGTTTGTAGTAGCTTTTGGACTTATGATGTGTGCACTGCCTATAAACTCATTCCCCTTTTTGCTTTCCTGGGATGGGTCACTTCACAGAGCCCAAATATACACAGCTGTTAGGATGGGAATTACGAATTCAAACTCGAATTTAGAGTAGTGTTGGTGTGAACTGTTCTCTTTCCCGATCTCTGTAAAAGGCTTGTTGCAGTGCCTGACCACCTCTGGTGAAGAACTTGGTTTCTGACACCCAGCCTTCCCCTGGCACGGTTCCATGCTGTTCCCTTGGGCTCTGATGCTGTCACTGGAGAGCTGCCCCTCTGCTCCCTGTGTGGAGCTGAGGTCGCCATGAGGCCTCCCCTCAGTTCCTCTGCTCTGGGCTGAACAAATCCAGGGCTGTCAGCTGCTCCTCATATGTCTTAGCCTCTAGATCCCCCACCAACTTTGTAACCCTTCATTGGATACTCTCTAATAATTCTATTTCCTTCTGATATTGTGGCACCCCAAACCCTTATGCAGTGCTGGAGATGAGGCCACACAGCGCAGAGCAGAGGGGACAGCCCCTCCCCTTGCCCACGGGCTGTGCTGGGCTTGGTGCACCCCAGGGTATGGTTGGCCCTTTAGGCTGCCAGGGCACACTGCTGACACAACTTGTCATCAGAGTTTCAGAGATCTTACTGTAGCCTTTAAGGAAGCTTATGAGACACTCCCTCCCTATCTGTGAGGGTGGTGGGACAGTGCCTGAAAATGTCATAGATGCCTCATCTCTGGGAGTACCTAAGATCAGATTGGGTGGGGCTTTGAGCATCCTGATCTATTGGAGTGTCTTTGCTCGTGGTAAGGGACTTGGACTAGCTGATCTTTAAAGATCCCTTCCAACCCAATCCTTTCTACTACTCTGTGGCTTCAACTGGTGAAGAGCCAGTGACATCAGTGAACCTGAGAACTTGTTGGAAGACATTCTTACTATAGTGTGAGTCGCTCTCTATTAGGAGAAAAGGGGGGCTGTAGGGATTCTTGAGGTTTTTACAAGTAAAGGACTCACAGTGGAAAGATGAACTGTAGAGAAGAGGTGGGATGAATCGCATGAGTTTTTTTCAAACTCAGTGTTAATACTCTGCTATAAGCCAAGAGAACTTTTAAAGTAACTTGCTATTTGCACAGCAGTGTTACCCATGGTGAGATGCAAGTTTCTTATTTTCTCTGCTGGAGGGGGGAACTTTCTCAAACATTAAAATAATATGAAGGATTTTTCTAGCCTAGCCTTCCCTTTCCCCCTCCTCCCCTCCAATTCTGCTATCATAACTAATATAACTAATTTTCCAGAATTGTTGAGGCTAAAAAGGACCTTTTGATATGATTTAGTCTGACCCTCCTGCTCAAGCAGGATCTGGTAGAAGCAGGTTGCCCGGAACTGTGTTCAGTTAGATTTTTAATAGCTTTGTGCATGGAGACTTTTTTTTTTTTTTTTTGTGGGCAGCCTGTTCCAGTGTTTGATTATCCTCACTTTAAAGTGGTGTTTTCTTGTGTTGAGGTGGAAACAGCTTACATGAAATTCTTTTCCCTCTTGTCCTGTCAGTAGCCACAGCTGAGAAGAGTGTAGCTTTCTCTTTAGTCCCTCTGTCAGGTATTTATGTGCATTGGGAAGATTCACCCTGAGCCTTCTCTTCTCCAGGCTGAAAAGACCCAGGTCTTTTCTGCTTTTCTTCTGAAGAATGTTTGATATATCCTTTGTCTCTCTTGTGCTGGATATAGATCTGGTTTCCCCAGTACTGTAGATGTGGCATTACCAGAGCTGAGTAGAGAAGCATCACTTCCTTCAACACTTGGAAAGCAGCAAGTGAAATACAAAATAAAAACCTCAACTCAGAGTAATAATGTAAATTAGTGTGAGACTTCTTCCTTCCCAAAGCCTTTCGGAATCTTTAAATCATTTTTGGCAAGTCATTACATCCTTAATGCGTTGGGACTGCATTGATTGTTGAGGTCTTTGAATGCAGAAGTGATGAATGCCTTAGACAAGTTTACAGGGAACATTTTGACTGTCTGTTCTGTTCTTGTGGACCGATATTCTAGAGTATCTAAGAAAGAAAAGCAGTGTCCTGCTCTTTTGCTGGGCTCCCATAGAAGACTGTGAGAGCTTTTCCTGTTATCTAACCCTCCTGCTGCTAAGCTGTTGTCTGTAGGCCAACAGCAGTAAGCAGAGCAGATATGTTGATCTTAATGCCCAACAGTTATGTTAATGATTAGATTATTAACTATTGTACAGTTGCTGAAATAATGCTGATATTTCAAACAATCTATTCCTTAGTGAATTGGCTTCAGCTTTTCTAGAGGCCAAAGCTGATGAATGTGGGCGGATTCCAAAAAGGCAGTTGTACACATGCAGGTCATGATGATTGGAGTAATTGTAAGCACATGTTTGGTTAAACCACTAGCAAAATGGCCTCTGATTCTTCCTAGCCTTGACCAATGCCAGCTTCTATTAGGTCTCAACAGGACAAAAATAGGAAGTGACTTTTCTGGCAGGCAAACCATGGAGGAAATGCCATACCATCCAGTTTGAATAAACTTACAGTGGAGTGGGAGGGAGTTCTTCTGCTGAGTGGCAGTAGGGATTTCTGCATTAGTTCAGAGTGTAGTTCTTATGCTTCCTTCAGACTTACTGCTGTAGAGTTTATGTCAACAGATAAACTGGAGAAAACAAGTGGTTGCTATGAAGCAGAGCCTGTGGATGCTGAAGGCTGCAGATAAATAAGGCTGGATAGTACTTCATGACACTACTATTGTTCTTCTGTTATGTATCCCTGGTGAGAAAATCAATAGACAGGAAGAATCTCTTAAGTTTGTAGAATTGTCATGGTGGAAATGAAGACTTGATGAGCGCTTGGAGACTTCTTTCAATGCCTGGGATCTAAATTGTGTTTCTGATGACTTGATAAAGAAGCTGCAGCTTTGTTACAGTTCTTGTTGGTCTGTATCACAGAATAAGTTTTCAGAAGCTCTTTTTTTCCTTTGATTAGCTTCATTCTACGTCATCTTTGATGCTACTGTAAGTTCTGAAACAATGGGGAAGGGACTCCTTGTCATGTTACCTGAGTCTGATTCACTGCGGATATTTCTGTTATGCTTAATGTATTCAACACTTAAACATATTCTTGATCAGGGAATTGCCACTGTGCTATATAACTGTGTGTGCTTCATATATTTGTAGAGTGCTTCAGGTTTCAGAACTAACTGGCAACAGGGATTTGGATCCTTTTCTAGAATGAACTTTCCCAGATCTTGATTCTAATTGAAGATAATAGGACAATACTATATATTAGAAGGAACTAAATGAAAAGCTTTCAAGAGCCAAAATAAACATGATTTTTCTTGGGGGGTGGGGGGAGGTAGGTGATAACAGGTCCTTTCTTTCTAACTTCTTTTCTGTGTTCATCTATGCCAAACTATGAGGCAGAGAAGGTTTCCACTTGAATGGGATTTGAGAAGGGGAGAGTGAGAAAGACTGGGGGAAGTGTGAAGTCTATAGGTTGGCCTTCCTTAGTATGCTGTTAAAAGCTCTGAACGTCCTTGAAAAGGAGTAAATAAATCTTATTCTATTAAAGTACAAACTTCAGGGAGCCTGGAAAGGTGAAAATTCAGAAGCTTGTGATATTTTAGTCTTGTGCCAAAGTCTTTCTTATAGTCTTGCTTCCCCTTCTGGCTCAAATATATTAAAGTCCATTTAGGAGAATGTTAAGGGAGGAATATGTATTACAAGGCCATTGATTCTTCCTGAATTAATGTCTTGTAGGTGATCGTTCTTCATTCTAATAGCTGCTTGTGCTGACATCACCCAAGATGTCAAGGGATTATGTCAGAATTTAAGCCTTGATATTTCACAGAACAATGGCTCACGTGCCAGCAAACGCTTTCTTGGTGGGTCAGATTGCTTTATTTTTTCTTGCCTCATTTCAACTGTTACGTTCAAGTTACTGTGCTTGGTCACAGCGAGGAGTGTAGTAAACAGTTTTCAAGAGAAAAGCATCTGTGCAGTGTAATTCTGAGGACAGACTACTGCTTGCCATTAAATTTTACCCTAGAGACAGACTCACTACCAGGATCTATGCTTCAGGCACGTATTTATGTATTTTTAACAATCTATGAAAGAGTTCATCAACTTCAAGTCTGTTTTTTTTTTTTTTCCATTGTGATAAAGTGTTTTATCTCTTGAATTCTGAACTCCAAAAAGTTGAGGTGGAAAGGTTGGTTTTTGTCTTTTTTTTTTTTTTACTTGCTGCTAGAATTGTAGCTTCATTTCTTATTTTTAAGTGATAACTCTTAGTGAAGGCTATGTAAGGAGAAAGCGATCAAAATAGCTCATTACTATGCTCTAAGACTGATCAAAATATAATGTCACAGATTATATTTGATTTCCATAAGCTGATGGCTTTTGAAATTCTTAACTGGTAGAATATTGTAGCATTACCCATAGCCATGACATTTAACATCTAAAAGGCTTTGGAGGAGGCATTGGTTTTCTTTTAAAAAAGACTTCGGGGAATCAAACAAGGAGGCTATGAGATGAGCTGTAGGAGTGCAAATGCTATCTTCAGTGTGTGCTAGGGCTTGTTTTTTTTATTTCATATGCATTTTCTGTTCCAGTGCTGATGCTGAAAAGGTCAGGAAAAATCTCACAGGAGTTCCTTGCTAGCGAGGGGGATTACGCTGTTAACGCATGGAGAGTCAGAGGAGCATTATTGCAAAAGGCTGTTTCAGCTAATGCTGCAAATGGCAGGTGTATGATAACACTTAGTTGAATTACAGTCAGGTAATCTCCTCACCTCTTCTTTGGAAAAAAGCCCTACTGATAGTGTCGTAGGTAGAGAATGACAAGATGTTTTGCTAGTCTTAGCCAGTTTTAGTAAGCATGTGATTTGTGTGGTCCAACTCTTCTCAGCAGTAGAAAAAGGTTTTGTGGTGACATTGAGAAAACAGATTGAAGGAAGGGTTCTCTGCTACATTGGTCTTACTTCAAGTTTGCTGGTACTCTTCTCTGAGAACTTCTTGTCTTCTTAATGTATAGTAGTCCAACTCTTCCTTACAAGACTTCCTCCCCACGTCATTTGAAATTCAGGCAAGCCAAGGTGATACTTCTGTAGATCATGGGAGTAACTCCTCAGGTCAATTTGGCAGCTCTCAGTACAGTGTCAAGGAGTCAGGTAGCACATAGCTGGGAGTGACACAAGTCACTTTTTTTTTTAGTGCTGAAATACTGATTTCTGTTATGAAAAGTCTGCAGATGTGAAAAGATTGAAGAAGCCTTTTTTGTGAAAAAGAGGCAAAAGGTGTGAGCAATGCAAAGAGCTCACTGCTGCTGAAAGATGATGTCGTTTTCCCAGAATGTCTCTTATCTTATGCCATCTTGCTCATTTGCTATATGTGCTCACTGCTGGCTGTAACTAGGCATAGAGCTGCTCTGCATGCTTGTTTTCTCATGAATTGGTTTCTTTCTGGATTAGAGAATGGTATCAGCTCTGGGAAGCATGCAGTGGGGCAGCCAAAATGACATGCCCTTGCAGGAAAAGGATAGGGAAGATATGGCAAAAAGAAGAATGGATCTCATTTTCTTTCAGTGATGGCAAACTGCTTGGCCAGCTCAGCCAGGGAAGCCTGCTGTTTTTTGTTTTTTGTTTTTTTTTGTGAAGCCCCAGTATAAGTTTTTATTTGTACAAATTTCCAAACAGATGTTACAGAGCTGTGCAAGCAAACAAGCTGCTGATTAGATCTGGTTTTGCATAGCATTTCCAGTGGCTGGCTGAATTTGCAAGGGTTACCTGTGGAAGGGAATTTTTATGTATTTAGTTTTTGCACTGTGTGTATGGATTTGGAGAGAAGAACTTGAGTTCATCTTATGTATCTAATCTGCATACTACCCTGAAATGTGAACTTGAGTGATGGTGTCTCAATTTGTCTTTTTTAGATGCACGTCATTTGGTTGTTTTCTTGAAATGAATGCAGAATGTGTCAGTGTGAAGTGGGGATTTTTTGATTGAGCGACTCAGCCGTAACACAAATGTTTCTATAGCACTTGAAGAACACAATTAGTACATCTGCAGTTTCAGGTGATTATACAAGTAGTTTGTAGCTGTATCTGACGATACAATTGCCATAAGCCAGAAACACCAAGGAAGTAACTGGTAATAAATCCATCATTATTCATGTAACAAGAAATACTGAGTGTAATAGATGTTCATACTTACCTCAGTTCTATGGGAGAAAACAGAGATTGGATTCACTTGCCCATTATGGTAAAACATGCTTGTTTCAGGCCAGTCATGGGTCAAAATGTTTATTCCTGGAATATCTTCACTTTTTTTTTTTTTTTTTTGAGTCTCACAGTCCCAAGATTTCTGCTGTAGAGATCACTTTTCAGAGCTGAGCAGAAATTAAAAAAAAAAAAAAAAAAAAAAAAAAAGGCATTAGGGATGACTGCTGTTTTGTCTACCAGGAACCGATACTGGCTTCTGTTGAGCAGGTCTCACTCAAACTGTGAATCTTGAGGGGCTGCATTTGATAGAACTGCAAATTTCTCAGCCTTGTTAAACCTGATATTCTTTAACCTGAGGTGGGAGGTGGGGAAGCAAAGGAACAGCAAAATAAGATGCTGCTTTAGTAATTTCAGTTACTATCCTTGCCTGTGGTAAAAATGAAGAATTGTCTTTGGTTATCTTGGAAATGAATCAATTTTGGTGTTGGGGTGACAGATCATGGCTTTACTTGTTTTACTGGCCAGGATTTGTGAAGAGCTGAAATTTGGTTTCTTGAGTTCTTCAGTTCTTGATTACACAGTAGTGAATGCTGTTTTTCTTCAGAAACATAACCATTAGCATTTTTTCTGTAATTCTAATGCTAAAAATGAGCTACATGACTAGCTCAGACTTTCTGACTAGGTACCAACTCTGTAGCATGTGAATTTTCAAATGCTCGAGGAAGAGATCTATCCTGGGCCTTCTTTGCAGGGGTCTGCCTTGGTCTAAAATAATGATCTGTCTTTTTTGAAAAATCATTTGGAAAAAATATATATTAAATAGTCTCACTGTTCCGTCTTTTGAGCGCTCTGTACTATAGCTTAGAAGCTACTGAATAAAGGTCAAATTTATAAGCAACATTTGCTATAAATGCTTCAGTCCACATGTACAGTAGTATTTGGATTTAGGGCTATTGGAATGAAGGAAGTAATGAATGACAGAAGTAATGTTATGGGCATGCTAACATGGTTGTGTAGTTCAGCTAGGCTTCTTCCTCTTCTCAGCAGAGATCTAGCCGACTTGTCTGCTCGACTTCAGCCATGTCACATCTGTAATGGCTTTGGCAGTGATTCAGGGAGGACTTAACCAGACAGAAGCATCCATGGGGACTTTCTTCTTTTGGCTGTGGCTTGTCTAAAGTCAGTGTTTCAATACAAATCTACGTTAAAGCTGTGTGGTCAGAGTGAATTTTTGCCTAAACCTATGTTTGAGCCATAAATCACTGTGTTATGTGGGCAGCAGTGCTTTCATCCAGTAGTTGTTCTTCACCTCTTCTTACAAGTATGCAGGCATCCTCTAGTTCTGAGTCTTAACACAAACAAAGAAATGTGTACTTTGACTAAGGAGCTTTCAAACTCCTAGTTTGCTGAAGGTACGGAATAGAGGTTCCCAAATGGTTCCTTCTGGTCCCCCTTCTGTTTTTCAGCCAGGGCCATCTCCATGCAGCTCTTCAGCAGTACCTCCAGTCCTGCACTGAGCAGCTGTATGGCTGTGCTGTCCTCCTCCCTGCTATCCAAATACCCCCTTTCTCTCTTGAGGTCCAGAGCTGGGAGGAGTGTACGTATATCTGCATCAGGAGAGCTGGTGGAAGTCCCCAGTGATGACTAACTGCTGCAAGCTGGGGTTGGTGGTAAGCAACAGTGTTGTGGAGGAAGTATCTAAGAGGACTTCTAAGAAGAGATGTCTGAAAGACTAGTAATCTTTCCTCAGCAATCTCTCCTAAAGGTGAAATGGACCTAATCACTGGTAGTTTTCTCTGAATCAAGGCAAGTTCAAGCTGTCTAGAAAAGGCTAGAGGTATACTTTAAAATAAATGGTCTTTGGGTAAGACACGTTTAACCCTTGTGCTTTGCACTATGATAATGTGCTATGCTGACACTAAGTCAAACCAAGGTTATATTACAGAGAGTACTGATTCTGATATGCAGAAAACATCTGCACGGAGCTTCTGGAATAGCTTATGGGTGTGGAGACTTGCTCATGGGGGATCTTTAATGAATACTGAAGTAGTTCTGTGGTGTGGTGAAGTTTGTTACAGGCCTTGCAACTAGGTGTCTAGATAAAGCTGGCAGTTCTCAAGGTGTGGGAAGTGGGAACACAGGAAAAAGTGAAAGAATATATTGCTTCTCATAGGGTGTTAAGCATCCTTCTGCAAGTAAAGATTAGTGCATCATTGGCATGTCTTCAATTGAAATGTATTGGATTAGTAAGTGAAGTATGTATTCCACCGGTATTATGCTCTTTAGCAGGAAGTGGGCCTATCTCCTTCATAGTTCCTTTAAACAATCTGCATCCTCCTCTCATGGAATGCATCATTGATACTGTTGGTATCTCATATGGGAGCCTTTCAGTAATGTCACATGCACAGGACTTGTCTGTGTCCAGCGGTATAAAGGATGTGGTTTTAATAAGGCCATGGTTTGTTTAGGTTCTGTGATACCTTGGAATCTTGTTACTGCTGCAGCTACACATGAAGTTTGGAGGGGTTTGGAGGAGAGAGCTTCAGTTTATTCTTCCCACCGTCTTCTGGGATACTTATAAAAGTACTGATGTAACCAGGTAACTTATTCTACCTAGTGCCACTGCAGCATAAAGTGACACTTCTGGAAAACCAATTTTTGAGTTCAAATAAGCATCAACTAAAAATATTTCTTTTCCTTTACAGTTCTTCTTGCTGTAAAAGAAGAAATAAGTGCTACTCTAGTCTGCTTTTGAGGATTTGATTTCCATTTTTCTAAGTGACCTCTCTGGTCATGTATGTCAGTGCAGATGAAGGAAGATGTGAAGAAGGCAATATTGATGTAGCTTTGAACTTGTTAATTGGCTTGACTTATCCAGTGCCCTCATTTCTCTCACATTGCTGAGAAGAAGGAATCGGATTGCTTCCTGGGTCTATGTAGATTAGTTCTGGTGTGATGATAAAGCAGGCTTCTGTCCTATCCTTCAGGTGAAGAGGATGTGGAAGATGTGAGCTGGGATGGGGAACAGTCTTAGCTTATGGGATGGCCAAGTTGTGGTTCTGACAGCGCTGAGAACTGATCTCTTCAGAGTGAAAGCACTGCTTTTTGGAGCCCCTCTTGAGCCTCTGTTTCTAGGGGCAGTGTTTTGCTGTGTGATCACTACATTGCTCTGTGTTGGCTTCTAAATCCCAGTTTATGGAAATTAAATTTTGTGAGATGATTGCCTTTTCAAATGTGGAGGAAGTGTTAGGAAGAAGGGGAAAAAAAAGCAGGAGAGAACTGAGTATTTATACTGCGATGTGTGATAAACATCCCACGTGGGATACAGGTAGCTACTGCACATCTGAAATTTGGCCTGACTTCAGTGTTACTCTAAACCACAATTGTCGTTTTTGAGTAGATGTTTATTTGCCATGTCCTGTAGTCTGATGGCAACTTGGACAGCCAAGAATCTCAGGGTTTACCACACAGTGAGGTGGCTAAGCAAAAATACTTCTGGCTTGAATGCAAATGATGGTACCTCAAAATGCTATGAAATGGTAATGATTGCTTAGCTATCTTGACTTAAAACATCTACACCTATTTTTATTTGGTTTTCTTTCCCTCCAGCTTTGTCGTTCTTTAGGAAGGACTGGTAATTTGCCTTTGTGGACTGTCAGCCTAGTACTCCAACATCCCAGTATCTGCAGTTGTGAAGATGCAAAGCAGGGAGTGGAAAGTCATTCCTGATAGTGAGGGAAGGGCACCACTGCTAATCTGGTAAATCCACAGCGAGCCCCTCCCAAGCATAGAAACCTGATCTTAACTCACAGATTCTCCTTGATGTTGCTGTGATATTTACATAAATTCCTATTTCTTAAATCAGGAAATGGTTAGGTCTAGTTGATAGGTTTAAGAAAAACTGCATGAAACAGCCTTATAAATATTTTTCCCTGAATCAGCATGTTGCTCTGGTATACTCACAAAAAGATGGCAGATAACTATTTTTTGACACTGTATGTTATAAAGTAGATGCAATGCGAAAGCCACCCTTAAGCCTCTGTGGCTCCCTTTAAATATCTTTCAGTTGCACGGCTAAAGTCTAAGCTCAGTGTTGTACCCAGGAGCAGAGGATTTGTGAGATTTGTAAAATTGCAGGCTACTTCAGTTGATGTAAATGGTGGAAGCCAAACTGCGGTGTATGTGAAGGCGAGTTGGGGAGAGAAAATGAGTTGAGTAAGATGAAAATGTTTGCATCTATGTCTAATGAGAGTTTTTTGGTGGTGGTGTTTTTTTTTCCCCCCTGTAAATATTCCCCAGGGTTTTACACAGAACAAATGTAGATGTGGTTTGGTGTCTGCTGGTGGATACATCTCAGTGCTCACAGTTTATGAGCTAAAAATACTGAAAGGACTGAGATGTATTTCTTCTTTTAATAACTTTCAGACTCTCTTGGTACCTAGTAAGTGTTGATCCCAAGCTGCAGTGTGATGGGGTTGTATCTTACAGAATTAACTTCACTTGTGCTGGAGCAACCATATGTAGATGAGTCTCTTCCACACTCCTTTGGAAGAACTTTCACCATTCTTTGTACCTGTCAAAAACCTGACAGGCAGTGAAACCTTTATGATTTTGATCAGCAGCTCATAGGCTATGGCTAAGCACATAGAAATATTCAGGACAGTGGGCTCAAAGTGGCCTTTCTTCTTTGTCCTCCAGGAAAGTTCTCTGTGCACTGCTCTCTGCAGGGCATTGGCCACATGTTTCTTTGTTGTTAATTTCAAGTTTGTTTGTACTGTTGGGACATAGTTGGATCCTTGTATAAAGAGGCATTTTTTTTTTAAAAGATATTTTAACAAAGTTTGTAACAGGTTATCTTTCTCTGAAAGTACTTCAGCTCAGAAAGTTACAGCCAGCGTGGGTCTCATTGACATTCTCATTGCAACACATTGGTTTTAAGCTTTATTTCTATTGTGGCCCAGTCTTAGATCTGCAGAGCTTAGAGAGGTCAGTTAGTCAATGAAAAGCTGAGGTATAAAAAGTAGTTACTTTTTTTTTGTCAGAAGTTTAGTAACATTGATGGGGAGACTCCATGTACTCTCCAGTCAGTCTGTTTGTTGACTCATTGTTTTCTTCCTTTCAGCAATTTTGATTTGGTGTTTTTCTTTCCTCTTTCTTCAGTGCCCTCACACCACACCCTCCCTGCCACTCCACCCAGTGATGTTTTTCCTAAATCTTCTTTGTTGACTTTGAAACTTATGTTTCTTGTCTGAAGGTTGTGGGCATGGAGAACTCTTTCCTCTTTCTTTGCAGCAGGCTTATATATATGAAGGATATCGTCATGACCCTTACTTTCTCTTTGTTTGGCTAAACTCCAGTTCATTCTGTTTTTTTATCCAGTTCTTTTTTTTTCTTTCCCTCCCAGATGTCATGTTTTTCTAATTCCATGATGTTCCTATTGCTTTTGCTTGGATTCTTTCCAATTGATCTTTTTTGAAATTTGCTGAAAACTGGATACAGCATCATGCTGGAAGCTTTATCAGCTATGAGTAGAACAGAACTGCTACTTCTTGATTCTCACATATGTTCCCTATACACTCTTATACGGTATTTTGCCTTTTCCTTAACAGAGATTTTTCTAGTTTGTAAAATTTACTTTCAATTCAGTCCTCCAGCAAGCTGACAGGTTTGTCTAAGTTAGCAGCTTTCCTAAGTTTTACAATTCATTTTTTCCTTCATTACCGAAGCATCTCTATTAGAATAGAATTGGAGATCTTTAGATAGATCTCTGCAGCAGTTACTTGGTGTATCATGGTTGTTTTTTTTAAGACTTTTCAGTTTTTTTCTGACTGCGAGCAAATAAGTTCAGTTGCTAGTCACTTTCCAATCTACCATAAGATGGTTGTTTTCATTGTCTGCTGTAGGACAAAGCTTTCCTAATTTTTCACAAGGATGTGGGTTAAATCTTTTGACGTGGTTTTGCTAATTTCAGGATTCTGTATTCACTGCTGCTGAGTTTTTCTAGAGTTGGAAGTTGAGTTTGTTTGACCTGGCTTATCCATAAACAATCAGTTTTTTTATTTTAATCTCTTATTTTCTTCTCAGTGCTAACAACAATCCAAGTGCAAATAAGAGACAATTATCAGTCTTTAGGTTCTTTCCACTCCTTTCCACTCTCATTTCTTTAAGATATTGTTGTTTGCTCTTTTCCGGGCTCTGTTACTTCATCAGCCCTCTATGGATTCTGAAAAAAACAGATAATTTGGGAGAATATTTTCACCTTAGTGGTGTCTGATCTGTGATATTTTTATATTATTCTTCCTTTTTACTGGTATTAGATTTTTTTTTTTTTGGCCATCTTGTTTCCTGCAGCTTTTTCTGACCAGGTGAGTGAACTGTCCTTTTTCTTAATCGCTATTTTATTGCTGTGGAATTATAGAATGAGGTTTTTTATTTAATTACTTGTTACTGTATCTTGCTTTCACCTCCACTTTTTGCAAGAATTTCAGTAATCCTTTCAGTGCTGTGTTATAATGCAGGTGAAGGGATTATGCATGATGTATGTAGCTGATGGGGAGAAAGAAACAACTGTTACTTGTTTTTGGTTATATGTAGGTAGTATTATTAAAACTTAAACATACCGGACTTGAGGATTAACTGGAAGCCAATTAAACTGGAGATAAGAGAGATAATAGTAGAAAATGGTCCTAAAATACAAAGGCAAATTCCTTCATCCAGAATCAGCCCTTTTAAATGGTTAGGGGGCAAATGCCGAAAGGTTGAATCTTCACGTTAGCTAGTTCTGTCAATTGGGGGTTGAGTATTGTCACGGAATTAACTGGATCAGTTTATGCCCGTGACAGGGGGCAGTATGCCCCTGCCCTCCCCACCCCCCACCTGGGCCCACAAAATGGGAAGGAAGGGGGAAAAGGAAAGAAACAGCGGCAACAATCTATGGAGGTAAACTTATTTTACTAACTATGATATCGGAATACAAAATAATACAATATAATACAATCTAATTGAAATTGAGACTAATGAATGAAATAAGATATGAGAGAGAGTTCCCGAGACCGAGTCAAACCTGAAAAAGCTTGGAACGGCTAGGAAAGCACCCTCCAGCACCCACTGCCAGGCAGTAAGAGACCGCCCCCCCCGGAAGGGTCAGATCCCGTGACTTCCGCAATGTATAGGGATAGGAACGTAGAGTTAGAATATTAACACTTCCAGTACATGATGTTTTGATGTTGAATACTGAAAGTCAAATAAGCAAAAACCAAAACCATGACATTCCACCCCTTATTCTACATCACTACATCACGCTTAATATATATATATATATATATATACACATATGCAAACAAACAAAATGATTACAAATGCATCACACGCACACGTCTATATACATGGAATTACTGTCTGCACTCCCCCAGCATCAAATTTCCTTGTGGTACACATTGAACATCCCCATTTTCCTGCATTACCCACCAAGTGGATCCAGGTCCCTGGGCAAAAACAGTACCACGGAGAGGTTTGCCCTTTCCAGAAGCTGGAAGAACCCAAACTGCTTTTCCCAATATGCTCTTTACGTGTACAACAGGGACCTTATCTCCCTCTACGGTATGTAGAGAGCTGGATTGGGTAGGACCATCACGATTGATAGATCCTCTGGTATTGACTAACCAGGTGGCTTCTGCCAAATGCTTCTCCCAGTGCTTAAATGTTCCGCCACCCATTGCTTTCAGCATTGTTTTTAACAACCCATTGTATCGTTCGATTTTACCAGAAGCTGGTGCATGATAGGGAATATGGTAAATCCACTCAATGCCATGATCTTTGGCCCAAGTATTTACAAGAGAATTTTTGAAATGAGTCCCATTATCTGACTCAATTCTTTCTGGGGTGCCATGTCGCCACAGGACTTGTTTCTCAAGACCTAATATGGTGTTTCGGGCGGTAGCATGGGGTACTGCATATGTTTCAAGCCACCCAGTGGTCGCCTCTACCATGGTAAGCACATAACACTTACCACTGCGGGATCGTGGCAAGGTGATATAATCAACCTGCCATGCCTCCCCATATTTATACTTTTGCCATCGCCCTTCCTCCCAGAGTGGTTTCATCTTCTTGGCTTGTTTGATTATAGCACATGTTTCACAGTCATGAATAACCTGTGCAATAGCATCCACAGTTAAGTCCACCCCTCGGTCTCTAGCCCACTTATATGTTGCATCTCTCCCCTGATGGCCCGAGGTCTCATGAGCCCACCGAGCTAGAAATAATTCACCCTTGTTCTGCCAGTCCAGGTCTATCTGAGCCACCTCAATTTTGGCAGCTCGGTCCACCTGGTGGTTATTTTGCTGTTCTTCAGTAGCCCGTCTTTTGGGCACATGAGCATCTACATGGCGCACCTTCACGACCATATTCTTTGTTCGGGCAGCAATATCTTTCCACAGTTCAGCAGCCCAAATAGGTTTACCCCTTCTTTGCCAGTTATTTTGCTCCCACTGCTGTAACCACCCCCACAAAGCATTTGCCACCATCCACGAGTCAGTGTAAAGATAAAGCATTGGCCACCTCTCCCGTTCAGCCACATCCAAGGCCAGTTGGACAGCCTTTACCTCTGCAAATTGACTTGATTCTCCTTTCCCTTCAATGGCCTCTGCAACTTGTCGTGTGGGGCTCCACACAGCAGATTTCCATCTGCGATGCTTTCCCACAATACGACACGATCCATCAGTGAACAGGGCATACTTTCTTTCATTTTCTGGTAATTCGTTGTATGGTGGGGCCTCTTTAGCTCCAGCACCCACTGCCAGGCAGTAAGAGACCGCCCCCCCCGGAAGGGTCAGATCCCGTGACTTCCGCAATGTATAGGGATAGGAACGTAGAGTTAGAATATTAACACTTCCAGTACATGATGTTTTGATGTTGAATACTGAAAGTCAAATAAGCAAAAACCAAAACCATGACAAGTATATTATTTAGTTGAATTTCCAGTCAGCTCAGTTATAATTCATAAGCTCTATGAGGTTTTGTGTGGTGCTTCTGCTGCTGTCTGAGACTATGATTGTTTAAAAAGCACTTAACTATATCAATATACTCTCAAATGACTAGATAAACTACAGTTTTGGCCATGTGTCATAACCAGATCTAGAAACATGTTGGGTAAGGGGATGCTTATGGAGTGGAAACAAAGAACAATGATAAAACTGTTCACAAAACTGTTCCTTCTGAAAAGGAACATACAGTTTCAAGAACAGATGGTCTAGTAGTAATAGACACTAACAAATTTTTGTTGGCTGGCAGTCTCCTTTCAGGTTAGAATCTTCTCTTGAAAGCTGTTCCAGGGAGTTGACTTCCTTTATCCAAAACGTATGATAAAAGGACAGAATAAATTCCTTTTAGGAAGCTGTTCTTCCTCGTCTAACAGAAATGTGTTCACAATGACAGTGCATGGTAAGAGGAAGTAATCTCACGAGGTAGACAGACCTCATTAGAACAGCTTGATGATGCTTCTGATCCTGTTCTACTTTTCATACTTCAGAATTGGTGTGTTGCAGGACAGTGGTCACTCCTCTGATGGAAGGTGGGAAGGCTGACTTGGAAATGCTAAAATCTTGCTTTGATCTTCTCTTGTTTCTTTTGCAGTAGCATGTTGTTTGTCAGACATGGCTTACATAATCCTGTGTGTGTGTATGTGTATAAACATGTTTAACACAGGCCTTCTAGTTTAAATTTATTAATGTGTATGTGCAGCATGAAAGGGATCAGGGGAGTGATGAGTTATAGGCTCCAGTTAGAGTTTCTCTTTTCTAGTGGCTCAGAACTTGTGAGACTTGTAGTAAGCAAAACTGAGTGAAATACTCCCATTCTCTTCTACCTATGCCTTCTAAGTTGAGTGGTGCGTCTCAGCATGGATTACAAAAGGTACCATTTTCATTCTGGGCATGCAAAGGAAGAGTCTTCCTAGATATCAGGACAGAACCAGAGCAAATGTAAATGTAGGATTTAAAAGAACATGAAACTTCATGCATCAGAATGATCTCCTCCTGAAATCACAAGTCCAACACTGTACTGAAAGCTGTTAAGAGTCAGCAATTGAACAAAACCTCAAGCTCCTCTTGAGATCAAGAGATCCTCTGTCTTTTCTTTAACTAATCAGTGCTATAGAACTCTCCACCACTGCCACTCTGCCCTGTGCTCTCTTCTTGCTGTTGTTGATTCCCCTGTCACACAGTAGCTAGTAGAGAGGCTTTAAATGCAGCATTAGCGAATATGCCTGTGCCATTTTTGGCCTGCTGTTAGCATTTAAAGTCTTTAAAGTCTCCCACTAAAGACAACAAAGAAGAACAAAAATCAGCCTAGATATGTGGCATGTGTGTTCTTGTTTAATATCGGAATTTCTGGTATGGCCAGGGACACATGCCAGCTTTTGCAGTACAGGCCATGGTTAGATACTTAAGTACTGTACTAAAAATAACAGGACTATTTTAGACTGGGACCCAATTAGGGGGAGAATAACTTGTTGCTCTGCAATCAGTAATCTAAAGTAGTAGGCAGAGTACAATGTGAAAGTAAACCCTACTGTCTTGCTTGCGAAGCTGCCAGTTCTGACCTTGCTTCCTGATGGTGTTTCTCAGATGCCTTTCCAGACATTTAAAAATAAAAAGAAAAATTGTCCCCTTAAGAGAGACTGCATACTTTGATTCAGATTTTGATATTGTAGTGTTCGATAGCGTTATGGCTCCTAATCTTGCAGCAGCCACTTGGGAAATTCCTAGAAGGCTGAGTGTGGGAGGTGATGGTGGCTGTGTTGTGCCCTCTCCACAGATAGCAGGCCGTGTCTTTCCCCATGAGTAGAGTGCTGAGGTGAGCTGAGGAGCAGAGACTTGTCCAAAGAAGACATGCTTTCCTGATTTGCCTACTAGAGATAAAGGAAACAGGGCACGGTTACCCAAACATACTGCTACTGCTCACTTTCCCTTGTCAAAACTTTCCCTGGTCAAAAAGTACAGTGAAAATAATTCGCATCTTTAAGCATCTGAAACAAAGCATGATTTTCCACTTCAGCACTTTCTCCCTGATGGCTTTACCTCTGATGATGCTGTTTACTGCCACCATCTCTTAGATCACTCAGATGTCAGTGAGGCAAGCTAGTGGAATCTGAATTCCTCTGTGCATGGGGTGATGGTATGTGAATGCTCTGGTGCTTTGAAACCATTGGTCCCAGTTCTCTCTCCTTGTCAGAATGTGGCTGCTGATGAGGTAGTGCTTCGTGTAGCTTTATGCAAATACCACGTTGGATAGAATCGTGACGATGCTTGAGATGAAAGCTGAATGCACTGAGAAGGTATTTCTGTAGATATCTTTCTAGCGTGTTATTTTGGGAACATGAAAAAGCCAGAATCTTTTGGTGCTGTGACTCTCATGCTATTTTGGATTTATTTTTCATCTCATTCAAAATAAAAGCTGATAAAAGAGGAGCTTGAGGCTTTGTTCAATTGCTGACTCTTAACAGCTTTCAGTACAGTGTTGGACTTGTGATTTCAGGAGGAGATCATTCTGATGCATGAAGTTTCATGTTCTTTTAAATCCTACATCTAGATTTGCTCTGGTTCTGTCCTGATATCTAGGAAGACTCTTCCTTTGCATGCCCAGAATGAAAATGGTACCTTTTGTAATCCATGCTGAGACGCACCACATCCTGGGTGCAGGAAATTCTTATAGAAATTGTGGGACAGACACTCTGGTGAGGAGTTTGTGTTTTGTGTTGTATAGAGCTAGTGTTTAGGCGTGTGCTTGTCAACTCACAAGCTATATGTATTCTACCTTCTGCATACTGCAGCACTCAGCAGGACTTGCTGTTAAAAGTGAATGCTATTTGGAAGATGCCTAGCAACTGCAGTTTTTAGGTCTGTGCCAAATATTTGAAGGTACAAATCTGTTAACTTGGTGCATTACCTTCTGGAGGATGCAGTGGGATGGTGCTGAGGCTGTACTACTTGATCTCTCTGGTGTGGCTGTCCCTCCAGCTTTTCTTTACCAACACAATGAGGTTGGTGTCTAGCATCCACCATTCACAGCAGGAATATTGACTTCAAAAAGATCTAATGCTGTTAACTTGCATTGTCACTCACAACCTCTGGAAGTGCTATGTTAATAAGCCCAGTAGCCCTCTATCCTACAACCTCTAGGGGAGAACATGACCTTGAGCAGAGGGATGCTGGGGCTGGTAGATGGAGATAGCAAAGTCTTGAATTGCAGAGCCTGTGGCTCAGGAACCTGCCTTCTGCTGCTCTCTGTGCTCAGGGCCAGTTTGGTGGCCTCAAAGTCCTTTCTGGGTGTTTTGGTTTCTCTCTTTGAAAATTGAACTGTTACAGGGCTCCTTTTCCAAAGAAGGTAAAAGAAGCTTTTGACTAGCTGATTCTAGTACTCAGCCTAAATTATTTTAACATATTGATATGTCCAGATTGTCCCGTGGGAGTGGTTTTTTTTTTCTTCTCTGATCCCTTATCCACTTTACGTATTTTATCTACCTTTCCCTTTTGAGAGGGAATAGTTAATTTTCTGGGCATTGTGCTAGTGTCATTCATAACTGGCTAGATGTCTGTCTTCTCCCTCTGTTTTCCTCAAAGCTGAAAGATTTGGGTCTGTTAATTTCTGCTGTCGGAATTCCTCTCCTCTGTACTTCTTCTAATTCTATTTTACTCTTCTGGTGTCATAACAGCCCACAGGTTTTGAGAAGTGGGTGTGCCTTGAGTTTAATGACTTGTCATGATTCTGCTTTGCTTGCAGCAGTTTCTCAATTCTGAATGCTGTATTTCCATGTGAGGTATTGTCTGTCTTCTGAGCACCAAGTTGATGCTTTCAAATAAGCCTTAAGATAGTTACTGCAGATATTCAAGGATGGGGTTATTAATTTTTTTTATACACTGGCTTCAGTTTATGGGAAGTCAGAGTTAGCCTTTCAGTTGCTCATTTGCTCAGGATCATGAGTTTGTTCCACCATGCTTTGGGTGATGTTCTAGATAAGGTGACTTAATAGTTCACATTGTCAACAACTTTATCTCCTCACTGTCATCCTTTAGATTCTATATAAGTCCATTGAAAAGAATGAAAACATCAATGATACCTGAGACTCCTTCCATGGAAAAGCCTCACTGTGTTTTCCTACCTTACTTTCATATCCTTCAAATGAGAGTTAAGGGATGAGAACTACAGCTACAAACTGCAGCAGTTCAGGTTCTTTTGAGAGCCCTTAGATTGGGATATGACCCAAATGTTTTTACTTTTACCCTGTTGCAAAACTTGAGTAGGTTTGAGTCAAATCTTCCAAAAATGCTGTAGTGACTCTTCCTCATCTCTCATGTTTATCCATGCTTATTTTATTTAGTTTTAACTACTACTTTTGTTATGAGTAAATTCCTGTGTTTTTCCAGTTATCTGGATTTATCTTGAACTTGCTTCTGAAAACTGATCTGAAGTTACCATCTGCTGTGCTATGTCCAACTCAAATGAGGTATGCCCAAGTTTAAATTATAATTAATAGCTTGGCAGCTTGATGTTTTCAATCAAAAATATTGTCTGTATTCCTTCCATTCTAGTAACTTCTGTCTTTTAAAATATCCTGAACTGTCCTTTATCAACCATTGCCTAATGTATGGTGCCTGGTGAGCTTTTGGAGCTTGACTTAGCAATTTTTGTTTTAGACTATTTTTCTTTCAGCAAGCAAACAGAACAAAAGTGCCTAGGAGATGTTAGTTCATTGTTTTCTTCTCGTTGAAGAACCTTAAAAACATTTGCAGATAAGGTGAATTGTAGGGTAAGAGCAAGGAAAGATTTAGTTTATTGTGTTTTGCATTGAAACAGACAGCACATGCCACTGCAGTCTGGTCTGTGGCTTTGGCCTTGTATCCAAGTTCACTCTGGGCATTTGTTTGAAGCTAAACATAAACATGAAATTGATCTTCCCCATCCTGACTTCTGGAGCTTATGTCTTAGGCTAGGAGGAGTGCCTTTTGCAGCATCAGTACATCCTGTGTTTCACTTATGAACTTCAGTGTCCCACTTCAGTGTTGGCGGTTCTCAGGTTACTGGGACACTGAGTTAACATCTTCAAGAACACTTGGCAGAACAAATTTGGAGGAATGTACTTCTTAGAAAACGGTCTCCACGGTCTGTGGCAAAAAGATGAGCTTCCATTGATGAGCAAGAAGTCTCTGTCAAGCCTCCTATTAGCACAGGGGAAGACCAAGGAAACTTTTGTGCAACAATCCTAAGTGTAGGCTGGAACATTGCTTTCTTGCCTAGTGTGAGAACTTGTTTATGAAACTTAATATTGCACTGTGAAACTCAACACTTTGCTTCTTAATACTACAGCTCAGCGATGCTCAATGAGGTGGACAGAGTGCTCTGTGGATCAGCTGTTTCAGGCGTCTTGAAGTCTAAATGCAGCACTTCCTTCACTGGCACTTGGAAGCTTTTCCATGCTCAGGGCAGGGAGAGGAAAAGCAGCCTTGGTGTCGCAGCACTGTTCTGCAGCAGATGTGTCCTCTAGAAAAGAAATAAAATTGCTGAGTCACTCATCTGTCCCTTCTCTTCCATGCTGCTGGCCAATCTTAATACTCTCATATTTCATACAGGAGGGAGAAAGCAGACAATGCTGTCTTTTATTACTCATACGCCGTAGGACACTATCTTCTTCAGAAAACACGGGTGGCGTCTCTCTGTCTCCACTGCATGGGAAAGATTAACAACAATTAAGGTCAACAATTAAGGTTGTGAAAACCTTCAAATAACTGCAACATCTGCTCTTATGGTAGGAAAAAAATAAAATAAAGCTAGAGTTGTAATTGCCAGCGCAATACTTGCTCATATCTGTTTTGTAACAGCGGGCTTGTGAAATCCACGCTTTTAACCGCTCCCTTGCCATCCCTGTGCGAGTGACCACCGGCTGTGTAGGCCATGGTTTGACCAAGAGCTGTGTTCTGAGGCCGAGCAGCGGGAATTGTGTGCAGGCATGGTGAATGGAACCTGCGGCAGTGGTGCGGCCTTGCTCTGTAGTTGGCCCCTCACTTCAGACCCCGCTGCTGGCTGTGCAGACAGCCTGGTCCTTTTTGATATCAAATAAAAGAGTTTTCCTAATCTGCCATTAACTCTAACTGGCTTTTCTCTTGATGTGAAGCAGGGTTGGTTTGTTAGGGAGTAATTTGCTGCATCTGACTGACTTATTTCCATTTGTTCTTGAAATCTGATGGCGAGGGAGCACCTGCAGTTGTTCTACTGGCTGTTTCTACAGGTGGTTGCTGAAGTTGCACTGTGAATAACTGATTTCTAATGCTTGTGCAACCTCTGCTAATGTATTAGGGAAAAAATTATGAAGAAAAGCAACTCTCCAAACAAAGAGGATGTCCTGAACTTCACTCAGAAGCATTCATACAAATGAAGCCATATAAGTGTAAAGAAATATCCTCCTATGATTCCTCAAAAAATACCTAATAAGTAAGAATCCCTATATTGACTGCCTGACCATACAGGGTCACTTGTTAGTTTTGCTGTTCATTTCTTCTATAGACATCTTGTTCCATATTACCAGAGAATGGAAACCTCAATGATGCTCACACGCAGGTGGTAGTCCCTCTTGGCACACGTAATCTCTGCTGAGGAACTGGTTTGTGTTCTCAAGTGGCACAAAAGAGAAACAATTCTACTTTCCAAGGTGTCTTTAATATATAAAATAAGATCTGAGAAGTTTAAAAGGCTTCACTTGCTGAGCACTTGCCTGTGTGAAAAGATTGAGGACTCCGTCATCAAAGCCTGATAGAAAGCAATCACACTTTCACATTTCTCAGACCCTGGTTAAAATTCAGGTGTTTTTTTTTTTTTTAATGTTTGCTTAGTGTTTCTACTTCTCCATCTGTTGTCAGTGGTTTTCTACCACCCTAAACTTCTTGAGCTGTAAGATTTTTTTCTGGCTGGTACTTCTGCTTGCAATTATGGGAAAAATGATAACCTTGTTATTCTTACCACTAACCTCACCATTCTGAGTAGTCACACTGCAATTTACCAAAATACTTTATTGGGCAACATGCTGTTACACAGAGGGTTGCACTTCAGCAGGAATGGAGTATGACGGCATGACTATAGTTCAGGAGACAGCACTGGGATAGCTTACAACTGAAGCTTTTCTGGGAACCACAGCATCTCCTACACCGTAGAAAAACAAAACAATTTCTTCCCTATGAGGTAGCTTTCTCAAGCCTTGCTTTTGAGTGACATCCAGCTTCAGTGCTGCATCTCTCTTGTGTTCTGAACTAGGGACGCATTTTTTGTTTTTGCTTAATGAAGAGATTAACGTTTAGTTAAATGAGACAGTTTTCATGAAAATGCTGTTGACTCACATGAGTTCCTGAACTAGAAGAGATATAGGCAAGATGTTGCAGAAAACAAATGTGTGATGGCATCTAAACTATAGCAGAATTTGCCTAAGGCCAACAAAGCTATATAGAGGACAGAATATCAGGCACTGGTAATACAGCTCAAGTGAAGGGGAAAAGATATTGCAAGGAAGGGATCTCTGTGAGATCTGTAAGTAGCAGAGCTTTAGGTAAAGGAAACGTTTGTCTTCTAATGAGAAAGCAGCATGAAAACCTCTGGCAGGTATTTGTCTAAAGTAGGAAATTATATGAGGCCATCTCTTCAAGCAGCACTGGGTTTTAATAAAGGTTTTTTTTCTTATCCTGTAGTAGAGATATAATCAGTTCTGGACATAGGTTTACTTACTAGTGAGCGATATGGCTTGCTACTTCCAGTACCAAATGGACAACTGGGAATGGAAGGATGTGGGTGGGACCTGGGCATGGGTTCCAAGCTTGGGGTAGAAGTGTTCTGAGGGTTAAAATACATTGGTATGTAGAGTGAGAAATTACAGAAGGTAGTTTCACCACATTTGGAGCTTACGCCCTCTGAGAACAAATGTTCCCCTTCAGCAGCTTTATAGTTTGAAGGTTAACTACGCATGTTTCTAGTTTAACGCGTATCCAGTTAGCCTTTGATGCTGGTGACTTTCACTGTTTCATGCCTCTGTTAAATAGTCTTATAAGATCTGAAACAGCACATTTCCTATAGGGCACCCTGAAAGAACAAGGAAGTAGCTCTTTATATAGGTGGCTTGGCAAAATATTCTAGTCAAGTCAAGTATTTGGCCTGCTACCCAGCCTTCGATATGTAATCTTTGGGTGCTGCCAAAATACCATTCTAATTAAGTTGACATAGTCTGCAAAGCCTGGGTGGTATTATTTCAGGTTTCTTTCCTGTGCTTTCCAAAGCTGCGTTTTGAAAAGGTTGATGGAAACTGTGACACTTAGAACAGAACCTCTCCAGAGTCTTTGTTAAGTTGGGATTTCAGTCACCTCATGACCTTGAGCATTAAAGGAAGGAATATTCTTTCTTTCTCTTTCTGCAGGTGCAGGTTAATAACAATAAGTGTACACGAATGGACATGGAACATGTGATCCGCTGGCCACACTTCAGCTTTCCTTTGCACATTAACACATTAACCCTTCTATAATATATTAACTTATTCTGTAAATTTATTTTCTGTTTTGTGTTTTCTTAGTTGGAAAAGCTATGACCTGTTTGTCCGAGGAAGATATTTTTTGCTAGTAGACCAACATACTTGCCTTTAAAATATCAGATTGAAACTTTTTCAAGGGCTGAAAAGATCAAGGGAATAATAGAGAGTTTTGCATTTCTTATCTTTGTGGTATTTATTTATTTATTTTTAAGGAGAAATTCCAAGTCTGTGCCCAAGAATAGAGCACCAACAACCATTACGTTTGTTGTGGTGTTACACTTCCCAGCAGGTAGTCAGGATTGTATATCACCTATGCATTTGCAGCATTTGTGTTGTATACTACCAGTAAATGCACCTGAGATTGCAGAATGTTCTCTTTGATATAAGAGATTGTTCTGATTTGTTGGTAAGACAGTGTTAAGATACATGTGAGGTAACTATGACATCAGTATCTTAGCGCTGTGAGAGTACTTTTTGCAGCTGAGTATGTTCTGGCACAGCTGGTGTTTCACTGTACTCATTCATTTCAATGAAGCCTCCTGGTTATGTCTACCAAGCTGGACTAGTGCAATTTGTGTGTTCCAGTCACTTGAAAATGTACCTGTTGCTTTTGTTTGAGTGGGTTATCTTTTGCATTTCTTGCACTTCTATATATCTCTTGAATAAGTCTGAATCTTCTGTTCATCTTGAGAGCAATGTAGCATTTGCTGGAGTTGCCTCCTTGTGCTCTTTACAAATAGTACAAATAGGAGTTGAGCTTGCAGTCATCTGCTTGCTTGGGGTTGATGTAGTCTTGGACTCAGTTATGTTGTTGAGCTACTCACAGCTTTAATGTGTTATCACTTACCAGCTCTACCATGGTAATTCCTATCCTGCCGTTACTGTGAGGTAGAATTGTTTCCTTGTTCAGTGCTAATAGTTACTGTTATTAGTTATTCCTTCCCTGCATTTCAGCTGGCTTGTGGCTGTTTGAACAGCTGACTTCTTTAGAATAAACCATATTTGGGAATATGTCACCCTGAAATTCTTCAGATAACAAATTAATGTGCTGTTGAGATTGGGGAATGCATCTCTGCTTACAGTGTGTAATTTTTGCAGAGATTATGCAGGAAGACTTTGTTCTGAGCATTCTAAGAAAGTGAATGAGGAGTTTAGTGAGAAGAACCTCTGTGCTTAAGTATACCTCTTGTGATACTCAGAGATACCATCGTAGTGAGAAGCACTCTGTTTGAATTGAAATGTCTAAACTTGCCCTACAGCTTCAGCCATTTATATGGTATTAGACAATGTAAATAAACTAGTGCTTATTCACTAACATAAATTATAGATAACTGTAAAAGCCTCAGTCAATTGATTTGCTCCAAAAACACGAGCCTCGCTGTCTAAATATAAGCTTCTGATAATCCTAGTTAATAACTCTCCAAAAAAAAAAAAAAGAGAACTTGTACAAAGAGAACAGTGAGTGACACATGTACACTTAAGCTTACTGTTGTGTTAACAGTTAGTAGTAAGTGCTGTAAGTCATCAAAATGAAAAACCTCTCTAACGTCCTTGCTCTGCATTGACACTTTTCTGGCTTAGTCAAATCCAGGAGAAATATTTTGACCCACGTGAAAATTTCAGAAGGCAGGAAAGACAAGAGGAGAAATTGTAGGTGGCGTTGACAGATACTTGCCTACGCCTCTGTATGCAGGTTGGTTAAGGTGTTGTAGCCAGTCCTGTGTTACAAAAACTGCCGGGTTCTGTGAGAAGCTTTGCTAAGCCCTCTGTGTAAACCTCACTGAGAGGGAAGCTTCCATGTAAAAAGCATCCAGGCAAAGAAATGCAAGCTGTGAATAACTGTGATTATTGTAGAATGGATCTTGGGTGAAAGCTGGTCGTGTTGTCATGTGGAAAGAGATTGTTTTGTTCTTAGTTTTTTCTTTCCTCTTTATTTTGTATTGGTTAGAAGGGGAGGTAAAGCTCTGGAAGATTTTCCTTCAAAATCAAGGAACGTTGCAGAGAAATGAGGAAACAGAGGGAAGACAGGGTGCAGATGCTTTAGAGTACTGCTTTGTGAATTTGAGTGTCCCTTTTGCCCTAGATGCTACTACGCGCTCTGCTAATATTTGTTGTCAGGGGGTTCCAAAGATTACTGGAGTGGGGAGCATCCTATCCTTTTGTCACCTTAGTAAGGTGACAGAAATACTTGGGTACATCTTGACATAACGCTTAGTGATACGCTGTTGTTTTAAGCTGTGTTTTCAGCCAGAATATGTAATGATATGATTTCCTTCAGCAACGGCAAAATGCATAGCGTGCAAGCTGATGCACTTATTCTATTTCTACAGCAGCTATGTAGAAAAATTTTTTTGTTTTTGTAGTTTGATCTGGGTTGGAGGCCAAGAGCCACTGGCTTTCAAATCCCACCCCGATGTCAGAGAGAAGGACCATTCTCACCAGTGGAAGGTTGAAAGAACAGAGGTTTAGTGTGCTGGATCCAAAGTCCAGTGCTTTGGTGGGTACTCAGGAAAAGCAGAAATTAAGTGCACTCTAGAAGATGCTACTTTATATTTTGTTTGGAGACTTACCTGAATGTTTATCTTCCATGAGATGGTTGGAAAGCCATAATTCTCACAGACATGCAACGGGAAAGGTTTGCCAGCTCCTAATGGCAGTAAACAAAGAAAATGAAAGTTATATTTTGCTGCCACTGAAAAGGAGTGTTCCTGTTCCCTTCCCTTCCTGCACATCCTCTGCTGCCATTCACTTTGTGCCAGCCAAGCTGCTTGTCAAACCTAAGTTTAATAAACTTAACAGAAAAATAACCCAGCAAAAACAATGAGCTAATTAAGAGAACATAGAACTTTTTTTTTAATTTTATTTTGCAAACTGAACTCATTAAGGACCGTACATGTTGCAAAAAGAGGGGATGAAAGGAATGCCAGAAAGTTGCTTGGAGGAAGTGGAGGAAGAAAGCAGAGCAAGGGATGATGAAGAGTGGGATGCCTGTCCTGTTCTTGGCAGTAATAAGCTATTAAATCATCCCAACTGTTGTGTAACTTCACTCTAAGTCTTCAGGTTAGATAATAAAAGCCTAAAATAACAGAAGGAAATAATTATTTAGGCTGTTTCCCAAATTTACAAAACTTTGGTTTGCGTAGTATGAGAAATGTGAACGGGCTGTGCGAAAAAAAAAAAAAAAAGGAAAACGACAGCATAGATGTCAGAGTCAGTGGTGTGTAAGGGTGAGTTTCTTGGTTTTGTGGAAGAAAAGGTAGTGAGAAAGCGTATGTGCAAAATTACAGACCTGAATTATTCCCTGAATTTTCAGCTGACATCCCTGGGCAGCCTCGTTATGCATCTCTTGCCCTAGCCATGCATCTATGGACCTGCCCTACTTCTGCATATGGCTAATGGGTCTGTGTACTGTATGCTGCAGCAGAGTTCTTTACTTCAGTTTGTGTCTAATTAACATTTCATTTAGACTGGGAGGCAGTCTGTTTAGTTGTCAAAGTTCCTGCTTCAAAGCTATAGGTTTAACTATTAAAGGGTAGAACAGGATTTCATGTGATCAAGGGAGATGGTAGAACTGCACTTTCATAAATATTTCATGGCTTGTAGCAAAGTTTGATTTTAAGCTGGAATACTTTCTTCAGGGACAGGGAGAAAAATCCTTGCTTAAATGGGTAAGGTGCAAAGTAGCTGTTTTTCTCTTAGCACTTTTTATCTTTAATGTCAGCAAAGAAGTCTTGATGGGACGAACATGAACGCTGAGTCTTGAGGAGCCTTTTCAGAATTTTCAGGAAACCCAAAAATGCTGAACTGCCTATATTTTATTTAATTTTATTTAATTTTATTTGGCAAGACTTAAAGTGGGATGGCATCGATTCCTCTGTGCTTCTTCTGAAGTATGTATCTGTTTTGGCTTTCAAAAGCCTGAATTGCTGTTGCCAAGATTCTTCACTTTCTGGCAAAATTACAATGGCAAATGGCTTCCTTTACAAGGTGTAATATTTAGACTAACAGCTTTGCAATTAAGAATGGCAAAGAGAATTATATTCCCCTTTTTTATAAGACCAGATTTTTTAGTATGGAATCGTGGGTGTATTTGGACTTGACTGAAGTGCTTTTGATTGATGATTTATATTTTGAACAGTGCTTTTCATTTTAGTGTGCAACACTCACTTGAAATTTTAACTAGAACAATGCGTTGTTTTCGAAGACATATTCAAAGTATTACTCTAACTAGGCAGCTGCTCTGTATCACAGAGTTGCAAATGTGTTTTGGGTGCTTACGTTTAACAAAATGTGTGCGCACATGCCACGTTGTGCACGGGAAATGGGAAGCAATTAGGAAACTTGCAAGTATTCTTAAATGTTAGTTAATACTAATCTCAGTAGGCCATCAGATGTCAATGATAATGTCATTGAATCCTTTGCCGTCGCACAGCGATGGCATTCTGGAGTATTTGATGAGGTAATTTTGGAGTATCAGGCAAAAGAGATTTTTTGAAATGGAAGTTGCCGAAGTACCAGTTTTCAGCATGGGAAAATGAGAGACTGAGTGCAGGGAGGGATCGTGAGAGCAGGGGAAGAAGCAGGCAGGTGTTTGCAGTGATGGGAAAATAAATTTTGAGAAATCTGTTTAGATGCTGTTGGGTTGCCCGTGGAAACATAGAAGGTGTGGGGAGACATCTTTAATCTACATTTGCTGTGCACTATTAAATACATACCTAGCAGAGCTGCACTGTGCTGTTACTTGAGCAGAAGATCACCAACAGTAAGTGAAAGTTGGGCTTTTGGGTGTATTTGTTTGCCAGCTAGCACTAAGGAAACTTTGGGTTCTTCTTGATCAAACTGATACTGGGGGATTCCTCAGTCTTGTAAATTGTTAGTCTCTATGGAAATCACCACCAAAAGAGGGAAGGTCACTTAGAAATCCTTACATGTACTGATTGCTAAAGTGACATTGAAGTCTGGTGGCAAATATGCACTTCTTCCCTCCTGAGCAGCTATGTGGGTCATCTTGATCTTTTCATGTGGAGAAGGGCAGCTGGGCCTCTGTTAGCTTGCAAGTCTCAATAGCAGAAAATGTGCTGGTGTGCCTTGTGCTGCCATTAGCCAAATCTTGTTTCCATTGTAGCTGTGGCAGTAGGAGTAGCCTAATAAGAAGGCAAATGAGTCTGAGTCCTTATGCTTGTATTGGTATTGGGGCTTATTAGATGCCTTCATGTGTTTCTGAAGCATGGCTTCAAGACTTGAGTCTTCAGAGAAAGCAAAAACCTCTCCTTAATGGCATGAAGCAGAGAGGACCTGGAAGCAGAGAGGAAGGAGCTGGGATCTTTAGAGTGCGTTCTTTGTGTGGATTAATAAAACATAGCCTCTTTTCCCTGCCTCTCAGGAGGTTGAATTTAAAGTTGACCTAGGTGGTTCTGAAGGTGACTTAGAGATGGGTAGTGCATGAATTTGGTTTTAAGATTTTGTTCTAATTTCCCATCAAAACATAGCATTTTCAGTGCAGACTAAAGCTATAGTGTGGGAGAAATGGTGACACAGTATCTGAGAAAGTGAAAGATGCATAACAGAGGGAAAGAGGGAAAGATTCTTAACCTTTATATTGTACCTGAGGACTTGGAGAAAGGCCTAGGTAGGTAAAAATGTAAGGCAGTACTGAAGCTTTTTTTCCTCTCTTTTTTCCACAGTAGTTCAGTTGAAGAAAGTAGAATACGACAGGGAAAAAAAATCAAACACTGAATTACTCAGGACTTGAAAGAGAGTAGCATCCAGTAGATTTGTTAAGCTACCTTTCATAAAAGAACCTAACTTCTGATTTTCAAGAGCTCTGGAGCTTGTCTTGCAACTCTGCCAGGTTGAAATTTTTTTTTTTTCCTTACCCTCCTCCTGTTCCTAACAACCACTTGCAGATTAGTTGTTTGTGTTGTTGTTGTTGTTGTTTTTAATTATTTTTCTCTTGAATTTAAAGACTTTGACAGATGGCACAAGTGGAATCTGGAAACCTTCCTGGGTTGGCAGTGACCATACTGTTGCCATCTCCCTGTTGTGCGGCAGTAGGTGTGTGGGCTTTGTGCTTCCAGAGGTGCCATTCCCTTTGCTGAGGGTATGTAAGGAGCAAGTGATAGACCAGAAAGCATAGCATAGCCTGGTGACAAGCGTAATTTCTAGTTAATAGGTAACTTAATCTACTGGTTTGCCAAGTAATTTCAATGCAAGTAGAAGCAGCTCATTGAGACCAGCATTAATCTCCAGGATACATACCTATGTGAATATCAGTGTTTGTTTAGATTATGCAAGTTGGTTCAATACTTTTGAGAGACTGAGATGTCATGCCTCACAATAGACTATTCTTTAGACTTGTGGATATCATACTGAAAGCGAATCTTCTTTCAACCTTTGAAATTGGGTTTATCCTGACTGTACATTGTTCAGGGCTACTGTCCATGGAAGACCTCCTTGGCCATTGAAAACATGTGAAGTCACTTGGTTTTCAATGTGCCCAAATTGTCTGGGTTTATGCTGCATAACTGTTGTTCTATGTCCATGAATGTACTGAGTTTTGTGGCAGTAATTGACTGCAAAGCTGGTTTTCTACTTAAAAGCCAGTGGAATTTCCCTCCCTCATCTACTGCATCTAAAGGGCAGAAAACTGGCACTTGAATATCTTTCTTCCTTTCTGTGATGTTTAATGTGCATGGGAGAGCATGTGAATTTGTGTACAGGCTAAAAATCATGTTTAAAGACAATAGGAAAGAAAAAGTTGGTTATTTTTTAATCCTCTTATCCACTGAACATGTGAATTGATTCAGAGTTCTGCTCCTATAAAATATCACATATTAGTGTTGTGCTACAGTAAGGCCTTAGATCTCAAAGGTGAGCAAAGGCTTTTTGTATTATTAGGGCAAGAGTACTTTGATAAACTGCTTTTAGACAGACAAAAGAGATGTGATCTTAAATCAGTGTTAATGTATGACTGACAAGGAATGATATCATCTAAAGATTATTGCTTTCCTCTGTTTCTGCGGTGTTAACAAGTGAATACTGAAGAATGTAGCAGTGAAGCAAATAGGTCTTGATAAATTATGCAGTCTTGACTAGAGCTATTGTTTGAGGTAATTGATGATCTTCCACTGCTGTAATGGAGCTGTAGCATAAACTGCAGCACACCCTAGAGCAGACAAATTGGTTTGGTATTGTTTAGGAACGTATTTAATCTCTCTTGCTGTAAGTGAAGCAGTGGCTTTTGCTGAAACATCAAGATAAAGGCCATCATTTTGATACTCAGTTCAAAGAAACCCACAGTTGGATTTACAGCAGTCCTGATTTCCTGTTCTCTAAATACTGAAGTAATCAATAAATGTAAAATTATTGCAATGCAAGGCTGAATTCTTTTGCTATATCCCTTTAGGTATAGTTTCTTCAATCTTTGTGGGTTCAGAGGCTAGTAATACAATTCTCTGTTCTTATTGTACTGTACCAACTACAGAACAGTTGATCCTGTGCTTGCCTAATTTCACTTTAGAGGTACTTAGAAAACTGTACTCCCAAAGTTAAAAGGTTTTTTTAATTGTTTTTTTTTTCTTTGTTTCTTTGTATGTTTTTGTTTTTATGATCAGCCAAGATTTAAAGGATTTTTGTGAATTTCTGTTTAAGTTTTCCAGAACCTACTAGAAGAATGAGAAATCTCACTCTGAAAATGAAATTCTTCAGTTCTCTTTTAAGAGGTGTGGAGTGGGAGCTAGGGAGCTGTAGACCACTGTGTTTAGAGGCTTCTATGATGAAAGGCAACAAGTTGGCCTCATCTCTACAGAATTACATGGTTGAGGTAGTCTTTCCCTTTCCTCCCTCCATCCTCCCCCCCCCCCCCCCCCCCAAAAAAAAAAAACACAACCAAACAAAAAAACAAAAAAAACCAAACACTGAACAAATGAATTCAGTAAGATTTTAGTCTTAAACTTAAGTAAATGGTATGGACAAAGTATCTTGAATAAACAACTTGATTTATCCATACTGAATTTCTTGCTATTGCCAGAAACTGTTTTCTGCCAAGGCAGTAGGCTATAGGAATTGACCCCAGAAAGTTAATGCCTCAGGAAAACCTCAGAAGCACAGTAGCTTCTTCCTGGAAAGAAGCTCCCCTTTCTGAAGGGCAGGGAGGCTGCCTTATCTTAGCCAAATCTATCCTCGAGCTAGATAGAATAGAGCTGCCTCAGAGAGGGAATGGTTTCCTTGGGCCATAGGCTGCACCTCCTCTTGGGGCAGTTTTCCCAAGGTCTTTTACCTTTGTTCATGACTTCACTGTCACATAAATCTCCCCAAGAGCTTTGGTTTGGTAATAGTTCATGTCTACTGGAGAGCTGTAAACTTAGTCTGTTGTTCTGAGAACATAGTTGATAATTGTAATAGTGAACTAGACAAGAGAGTGCTTGTGGTAGAAGCAAAAGTTCTGTATCTGCTTTGCAGTCTCCTCTCTTGCTTCCACCCATCCATTCTTTTATTTGCTCAGAAGTGAAGTAGCTTGGCTGACATTGCAGAATATTTTACACTGGATGCAACTGGTTGGGAGAAACATTGGGAGTAGCAAATACTGTTTAACATACATGCTTTTGTTTAGCTTTTTTCCTTTCTTCACATGCAGTGGTCTTATTTATTTTAGTACTGTTGTTTTTTTTAATTAGTTTTTATTTCTTTAGCCAGATGCGCCTTTAAATATGTTTAAATTGTTTCTGAGTGTAGAGGTGTTGCTTAAAAGAAATACTGCTTAGCTTACCAAGTTGCTGTTAATAATCAGTTGGAGATGGAAATGCAAGACTTGAATGCAAATTTACATGGGAAATCTGACTGATGTACAACATGAGAATGAAGCTGTGGGGGAAAAGACATGCTGGAGAAGATAAAGGGGAGAGGTTGTATAGCTAGATATTGAAGGCTACTGATGGTGGTTGTTGCATTAACTACCAGATTTCAACCTTTTTTTTTTTTTTTTTTTCCCCCCCACAATTGAGAATGTAGCGTTGGCTGATAAGTGCCAGACCCTGGGGGGCTTGGGTCTGTGTGAGATGAATGGCTTTCTCTGTTGCCTGGATCATGAAAATAGAGGATCCACCCAGCCTGGGAACGGTGTTGTAGGCTCTTTTCCCTATAAAGAAATATCAATTTGAATATGTATTCTAGGCTACAGACAGCAAACTTGCAGATTTGCTACTTCAAGTTGATGCAAATCCTTGTCACCTCATCTTGCTCTTCTCGGTCTTCCCCCCTCCAACTGTTTTCAATAATAAGTTGATGTGATGTCTTCAGTATGGTTTCTGACAGTTTGTTTGTACTCTGCAGGTCCTGTGAAGCACTAGATGTAATTTGAAGAAAATTTGAACGAACAAATGGCTTTAGCTGGCTGCCCAGACTCCTTTTTACATCTTCCTTATCGGATAGTAAGTTATGAAATTGCATGTGCATGTCAGCTTGTAGCATCATATTGCTATGTGCCAGTGATTGATTGTGCATTCAAACTTTTCATCGAACTGCTAATAGCTGTCTGGCAGTTCTCTGGGTTTTGCTAAAATTTAGTAGCAGAGCCTCTGTTACCATCCTGTATTTTAGTCCTGTTGAAAAAATTGGGTCACTAACACATAATAATTTGGGTCACTGGTTAAGACTTGATACTTGTCCTCAAAATAGTCGGTTCATATTTGAAAGAAGGCACTTGGTCTTCACTGTCCTATCTCCTCTGCTCCTCCCTTCTCTCCCCTTCCCTACCCCCCTCAAAAAAAAAAAAAAAAAAAAAAAAAAGACAAGTTGCAGTACTGGTTAAATGTCTTGCACCAAAAAGGATTCAACTTGCTTAATGCTGCATTTGTAGAAACAATGGTAGAGATTTTTATACTTGGTCATGTCTTAAGTTTGTGCTGTATCTAAACAGCCAATATGGCATATTACAAAGAATATTAGATTTAAAATGAACAAACAAACAAAAAACACCCTAATTTAAAGGTCCTAGGCAAAAATGCATTCAACTTCTCATGTTTTTTTTTTTTTGTGTGTGTGTGTTTTCTCTAGGCAGTTGTTGTTGGTATAATGCATTCTTTGTAATTTTCATGGAACTGCAAATCTGTTATTTCAGACATGATCTGTTTTTTACCCTTTTTTCTCTTGTTGTCATACAGTGCTTACTGCCCCAAGGATTCAGTTATGAATTTGGGCCCTGCAGATACATAAATGATTAAAAAGAATATACTACAGTATAGAAAACTTTTCTCTCTTTGTCCCAAGAGAAACATTACTAATAGTAATTACTAGTCATGCTGCATATCTGAGGAAAAAAAAATCCTCAATAGGGTACTCATCTGTTTCATAATATGCCAGCTAACAATTTTTTCCCAACAGGAAACTTCAAATTTATTAACTAATTACTATTAGTCGCTAATTATACTAATGCTGGTATATGCTGAATTGCCAGCTGAATGTACCTGAAGACTTTTCCTGGTAGCATGAGAAATATAACAATTCCTTTATAACTGCTAGAATGCAGTTCAAGAAATCAGGTTTTCTGCAAATCTGTTGTTATATATTTAGGTGTAGTTTTAAAAGGCTACATGAATAGATGGACTTCATAAGCGTGCTGCTCTTTGAAATTATGCTGCCAATTCATCTGGAGCATCACCTGAGTAGTGATTCTAGGCTGAGGGAAAGAACATTGAGAGAGAAATGTGACACTTGTAGGCAGTGTAGGCAGTTGTTTTTGAGCTGCAAATTTCTTATTGGATGTTAAACTTTCTCATGAAAACAGTGTGTTTAGTACTCCTGTTCAACAGCCTTGAAGTACATCAAAGGGCTGTTGGTTCATGACAACTAAGAATGTGAATTTCCCTTGCTTTTCCAAACCCTATAGATAATCGGCTTTAGTCTAGGGCAGTCTAGAGGCTGGAATTCTCAAAGTGACATGGGCTACTTAAGACAGTGGAAAAGCGACTCCCTGTTAGTTAGTATTTTTGGTCATAGCTTATTTTGTGTTAGCTATCCTGAGTGCTTGTAACAGGTTTAAAGATGAGCTTTGGAGGCCTATTGACAACTATCACGCCTTCTGTCAGAAGTTAAGTTCACATGGAAAAAAAGTGGACATCTGTTTTTTCACCCCTCCTAGACCTGACTTAAAAGCTTTCATCAACTTATCTTTCAGTTTTGGCTACAGTGCCGGTTTTGTGTTGGTAAAGGGATGAAAGAAGGTTAAAGGAAATATGCTTTAGACTAGAGTGTGAGGAGTATTCTATTTTTTTGTAGTACATTATCTGACTTCAGAATGGAGGCCTGTACAAAACACTTCTCCAGAGTCCCTGAGGCTGGAATCTTATAGCAGCAACTTCAGTATTTAGAATAAATTGACACATTCGAGTTTGGGATTACATTTAAAACATATGGCAAAAGAACTGAGAGCCTTGCTAGGTGAATATGCACCACAGAATGCCCTTTAGAATGGCCTGTTGCCGAGCTACCTTTACCCTCTTATTTTTGGGGGGAGAGGAAGGATATGCATCTCTTGACTTCTGTATTGGGCTCTTCATTTGCAATGTTTCTTGCTTTTAGAAGCTTTGAGGTCTTTGTTAAGAGCTTATTTTATTTATTTATTTATTTGTTTGTTTGTTTATTTATCTATCTATCTATCTATCTATCTTCGTTTTCTCAGGAGTTAGCACGTAAACCAGTTTTACTGTGTGTATTCTCCTAGAAACAATCTCTAGCATTGTGGAAAAAATCAATACTACCTTTTAGTGGCTTTCAGGAGCCCTTTCCAAATTCTCTAACTCTTCAATAAAAATCCGGCAGTGAGAATTGGCAGTGTTTGTCTTCTGTTCCTGGAAATTCAGAACATAGTCCCAGAATTTCTCAGAAAAAAATGGGATGATTTACTGTGTTTCCGTTCTTTTGCAATCTGTAGTCACAACAGTATTTATGTGCAGTGACTTGAACTCTTGGGGAAGATTTAGTTCTTTAACCCTTTGATGCATTAATTGTACAAGTCTTAGTGACATAAATAGCAAAATGATGTTTTTCTTAGCTTCTAAAGATAAAATTCTAGGCATGTGGGAATTAGGTGTTCTGTTCATCTTCTATTTTCTCCCTTCTGTTTATTTTCTCATAACCGTGATGCTGGAATGACTTTCTGAATAATTAAGCTTCACAGAGTTTGGTTTTTGAGAGCTGGATTCTTACTAGAGCAAAAACTTGTTCACATCGTACTCTATGGCTAGCTATGCATAAAATGCACTACAAGTACTTGATCACAAAATGGAAAAGAATGGAAATTGTTTTTTCCCACATTTATAGCCTGATGCATTTCAGGGTTGGTCCTGTTGACCAGGTGAGATGGGATAGTATTGCATGTTATTCTTGAGAAGCTTTGTGCCCTTGAAGATCAGGGAAGTAAACACTTAATAGAAGTAATCAGAGTCTAGCTAGTGAAATAAGAGCTTCTTCCTAAATGCTGTTAGAATTGTAATTGTGAAGAAAATTGATTGCTGTTAATACCACAGAAGTAGTTACACTTTGCCTTGAGCTGGATACAACGAAGTACAAGTTTTCTGGTTTTAGTATGGCACTTTTGATTCTTGTTTTCTGTAAAATCATACACTGAATTGAAAGGTATCTTTGGAGATTATACGATCAAAGTCTGCAGCATCTTGAGGTTATATCTGTTTTGCAAGACTGCTTCATCTCTGTGAATTATGGGGTTTGGGGGTTATTTGCTTTGATTGGGTGTTTGAAGAGGGTATCTGTTTTAGCAGAAAGAAAGATAATCATATAGTCATAGAATGGCTTGGGTTCGAAGGGACCACAATGATTATCAAGTTCCAAATCCCCTGCTACAGGCAGGTTTGCCAGCCACTAGGTCATGCACTAGATCAGATTGCCCAGGGCCCCATCCAATCTGGCCTCAAACATCTCCAGTGATAGGGCATCCACGGCCTCTCTCGGCAACCTGTTCCAGCACCTCACCACTCTCTCAGTAAAAATCTTCCCCCTGACACCTAATCTGGATCTTTCTTCCTTTAGTTTAAAACCTTCCCCTTTTGTCTTGTCACTATCTACCCATGTGAAAAGTTGATTTCTCTCATGTTCATATACTGCCTTTAAAGATTGGAAGACCACAATGAGTTCTCCCCACAGCCTTCTCTTTTCCAGGTTTAACAAGCCCAATTCCTTCAGCCTGCCTTCATAGGAGAGCTGCTCTGGCCGGATGGCCCTCCTCTGGACCCTCTCCAAAAGCTTTGCATCTCTCCTGCTTTGGGGGCCTCAGACCTAAACATGGTACTCCAGCTGAGGCCTCACGAGGGCAAAGAAGAGAGGAATAATCACCTCCCTGTCCCTACTGGCCACCCCTTTTCTGAGGGAGTCCAGGATACCATTCACCTTCTGCACTGCAAGCATGCACTGCTGGCTCATGTTAAACTTACCATGAACCAGGACCCCTAAGTCTTTCTCAGCATGGCTACTCTCAGGGAGTTCTTCTTCCAGTTTGTATACATGTCTGGGGTTACCAGTTGTTACAGGCCTCCACTTGGACATAGAGCTCTTGACCACAACCCTTGGCTGTGACCTTCCAACCAATTCCCTATCCACCTTTAGTAGATAGTCCATCCTTTAAATTTATATATGTCCAATTTAGAGATAAGGATGTGGTGAGGGGTGATGCCAAAGGCCTTGAAGAACTCCAGGTAGATGATATCAGTTGCCTTTCCTTTGTCCATTGATGCTGAATTGGTTAGGCATGACCTATCTTTAGTGAAGCCATGCTGTCTTGGGTCACCACTCATCCCTCATGTGCTTTAGTATGTCTTCCAGGATGATCTGTTACATGACCTCCCAGGCATTCCTTCTTGTTTTTAACATCCCTCACCAAGTTTAATTCCATCTGTGCCTTGATTTTCCTAATCCTATCTCTGCAAGTCCAGACAGCATCCCTGTATTCTTCCCACGTGATGTACATGTGTATCTCAGAATTGCCTTGATAGATGTCAGAAACCTAGTTCGTATGTGACTTAGTCTCATCTCTGCTGCTTTAGGATAGAATAGTCTGATATTCAGTATCAGTGTAGGTGTATGTGATTCTATATGCACTATTTTTATGTGAATGAAATGTCTTCATTGCTTTGTTAGAAAGCATGAAAAATCACTTGCAGAATTTTTTTCCACATGGCCTGAAAACCTATGTGGGCAGAGTTGCAGAGTTGTCAAGAGGAATGTTTTGCCTCCATGTCTGCCTGACACTGTTGGAAACGCCTTCATTTATTTTGTGTCAAGGAGAGAGTATGCAGATATTCTTTCTTATGAATTTTAAGATTCAAAATAGTGTTTTAACTTACACTCTTTGGGCTTAAATGTACAAGAGTTTGATCCAGAATTTTTTTTGTGTCTCAACAGGGCAATATAGATCAACCAGAGTATACAAACAGGCTTTCAAAGTGCTTGGTCATAGCTGAGTGAAAAAACACCAGTGGCTTTATTGAATTGCATCGTTCTACATATAGTATGAAGAAATAAAGCTGAAATGTTGCTTCTGCCAATACAAAAAGTCATCAAATTTCTGAAATATGGTGTCAGTCAACAGTTATTTTGTTGATGATGCTCTTGTTTTAACAGTTTACATGGTGTATGTGGTGTATAGGGTTGACGGACTGCAGCAGACGTAAAGTACAAAGCAGTGAGAACATTAGTGAATGTTTTAACAGGATGTGTTGCCTCCAATATGAAGTTATGAAATCTGTCTCGCCAAGTGCAGATTGCAAATGTCTTTTACAGATAGAGTTGAAGCTACTTAGTAGATTTTGTTGAAGAGCAACTGGAGCTGGATTTCTAGCCTTGGTCTACATTTTTGTTGAAAAGATCTGTTAAAAGAATTGTCCCAGAAGCACTTTTTTTCCACTGATGTGGAAATTCAAGTGTGGTACACATGTGATCAGAATATTTTATACGAGGCAAAAGAAAGTTAAAGAAATTTGTATTATCCTTTGAAGCTTTTATAAAACTAGGTAGTTTTTATTCTTAAATACCTGTCAGTTACTTTTTTTTTTAGTCTCTTTCAGCAATTTCAATTGGAAAAAAAAACTGTATGCAACTGTTTGCACTTCTACTTTTTTGTTCTAATTTACACAGAAGTTGCTCAGCAAAACCAGACTTTTTTAAAAAGTTAAATGTTAACAAGTAAGTTCAGCATGCTAGATCCAGATTTCGTTATATATTATTTTCAACTCACAAAAAAAGACCCAAAGCATTCTAATGGCCAAGCATCCCTCCTATTTACTGCTTACATTACTAGTTACATAGTTAGCAGTAAGGAAGCAATCTAGATATTGGAAATCATGTGAGGAAATTACAAGTAAAGAAGTTTAATTTTGCATCTTTATATTAATGGTTTTATGCTTATTCTTGGACAGTAGTAGATATAATCTATCTTTTAAATCTTGTTTCATCACTTTTATATGAGCAGCCTCATAGATTTATCTCTAGATTAAGTTCTAGTATGTAAATCTCTGGCGTCCAATGCTTCTCTCGAGAGTCCCTTTGGCTCCTGGTATAGTAAGTCAGATTTAAAGTGCATTCACAACTGACTATAGAGTTGAAACGTGTCTCCTTTATGCCATTCTTTTCCATTCAAATGCACATAATGCTTGTTTTCTTCATTTTTAGTAAGTCTCATAGCTGCAGTCAAAAATTGATGACATAACTTACAGAGAAAACTTAATGGAATTTATTCAGATTCTTTGCAAGACTACTTAGCAAGAAAATTTCCAGGTACATGAGTGACAAGAGAATCATCAAAACTCGTCAGCACGGATTTACAAAGGGAAAGTCATACTTAACTAACTTAATCCAAGTATATGATAAAAGGACCGGACTGGTGTTTGTGGGGATAGCAGTTAATATAATTTACCTAGACTCAGTTATGCTTTCAGCGCTCTCTCCTGGAAGTTATTCATTTACAATTTGTTCATGTATGAGCCAGGTGAGTATGCAATGAGGCAGACTGAAAAATGTCTGAATGGCTGGTCGCAGAAGGTAGTGGTCAGTGGCATGAAGTCCTGCTGGAGAACAGTAATGAGTGAAGTACCCCAGGGGTCACCACTGAGCCCAATCCAGTTCACTGTCTTTGCTAGTGATCTGGATTGTGGGGCAAAGCATATCTTAAGCAGATTTGATGACACAAAGTTACGAGGTGTGGCTGATTCACCAGAGGGCCATGCTACCACTCAGAGGGACCTGGGCAGGCTGGGGATATGGGCTGACAGAACCTCAGGAGATTTAGCAAGGGGAAGAGCAAAGTCCTGCACCTGGAGAAGAACAATACTCTTTTTGAAAGAGGAAATATTGAATCTAGCTATATAAGATAGCTACTGTATAAGCGTATGCAAGTTATTATCAACTCAAAATACGAGAGAGAAGTTAATGTAAGGTAGCTTCATACTTCAAAAAGCTGTGTAAATATAGAATAATTGAAAATTTAAAATTGGCTGTACTGTGGTCAACTGAAATTACTTAGTGATATTTGGGGAGAGTTGTTTTTAATGAACTTTTCTTCTGCAGATGTTCTGTACTTATGAGGAAACAATAACTGCTGGAGACGACTTTATTTTTCTAAGAGAAATATCAGATTCCTGTGCATTTGGAGCTGTCACTTTTCAAGAAAATGCTGTGGCTCAGATAATTCTTAGTGTTACTGTCCATGCCAGTTGGCTCTGACTAGCCATTTCTTGTCCTTGGTAAAGAACAGATATAATATTGTGTTATACACAAGTATTTCTAAGAAATATATCTAAATGCAGACCTTGCTAAAAGTTATACCCAACAGATTTTTCTTGCCTTACACAGTCTAAAGGGAAACTGATCAAAGGGAGGATATTATTTCGTAAGCACTTATGCAATGATGTTTTCCAACCTAAAACAAAACTAAACAACAACAAAAACCAAGCAAACAGAAACCCTTAATTCTGCGTGAAGTGTAACAACTTTGAGAGCAGAATTTTTCTATTTCTAAAATGAAACAATGGATTACATTTTCTAATGTTATTGTTAATGCAGTGTCTTATGGCAGAGCTCATTTTGAATCTGTGCTTGCAGACCACCTCATAGTTAAGTCTTAATTCCCACAAAACTGCCATTTTAACAGATTCCTTTCATTTCTGGTATTACAGGTATGTTCCTTACATTGAGAACACAAAATTGAACTAGGACTTCGTTCTTGTTCTGGAGGAATTGGCTTTGCATTTCCAAGATGGAAATTTAACTAAATTAATTGGCTTTCAGGAAACTTTCATGTAGAAAGTTGCAAATTATTGGTATTAGTGTTGATAGATAATATTGATGTTTTAATCTGACACCTTATGATACAATGCTCTCTTTCTTCTCTTGAAAGAACAGCAAGCAATCAAATGTAGATCACAAATGTTAGCAAAGCTCTCAGCTTTACTGCTATTTTAAGATAGCTTTGGCTTGTGTACTATTGGTAAGATCAGTGTGCATGTTTGAAATTCTAGCCTCTACAATGGAAAGACAAGCCCTCAGAAACAGCCAGTTGTTTTGGAGTGTACTTGTCCTTTGCAAACTGAGTGTTAAACAATGGCTTAAGACTCTCTACACACTGGCTGTAGCTCTTGGTGTCTTACACACTGGTTGCATTTTTTGACATAATTTTGGCAAGTAGGGAGAGCCTGGCAATCCTTCATGCTAGAAGCCTAAGCTCTAATAAAGTGCTTTAGTTATTAGCACAAGTAAATAGTTGTCCATTTGTGCTTCATTAATGCATATTAGTCATACAGTAAATACTGTCAGTCTGGCAAGTTCCCCAGAATACCAAATACTTTTGCCCAGTTCAGGAGGGGGTTTCTAGCAAAGTGGCATTGGCACCTTTCTTGGAGAAGTTCTTGAAGCTATTAGTATAAAAGAGTGACAGACCGTTATTTCGGCTCATGGGGGTTTCTGTAAAACTGATACTTTAGTGGAGGCAAAGAAGTGTTTGTGTTTAATCTTAAATCATAGCGGTGGAGCTTTCTCAAGTTCACAGTTAACTTTTCTACGGTCTTCAGCTATAGCTTAGGCATATTGCTTTGAAAAGTATGAATGAGATACTTACGTCTCTAATCAAAGTAATGAGATATTCTGCAAGACTGACCAATCTTATGACATTTTTGCTATGTATTTGAAGAAGCTAGCAAGTGTAATGACATGAGGAACTCAAAACGTAGTGTGGTTTGCCTCTGCAGTCATCAGATTTCTCACAGTGGTTTAAATTGTATTTGTTTATTTATTTAAGATGAGAGACCATCCTTGCAGTGATATTGGGCCACTTGCTTAGCACCTTCCAGTGCATCCCGTCTGGTCATGTGGACTTGGTCCAGTTAGCTTGTGCCACCTTTGGTGTGAATGTTCACTCTCTCAGATGCTGACACTATGCTTGAAGATCTGGGAGATATGAGGACAAATCTCAGTAAGAAAATGTGAGACAAAGAAACCGTTGATCTCTTGTATCTTCAACTGCTGTGTCCCATCCATAACTGAGCACTAACCAGGCTAACTCTAAACATCCTTTTGTTCTTGCTTACCTATAGAAACATTCCTTGTTGTTACTGGCATCCTTTGTTAGTTCCAGCTCTTCTGCTTGGATGATCTCTTAATATTCTTTATGCTTCGATCTTTGCATTTCAGCGTTTGAGCTGAGGCAGGAGTTCCCTGTCCATTAACTCTGGCTTTCTGCCATTCCCCTGTAACTTTCTGCATGCCGTTCTTGTGCTTTGAGAAGGCTGTTCTTGGAGATCAGCTTGTTCTCTTGGGACCTGTGGACGTTCAGGGCAGTCTCCCATGGGAACCTGGCAAGCAGGTCCTTGAGCAAGCCAAAAACTGCTTTCTTGCAGTCCAGCACTGAAATTCTGCTAGTGTTCTTATTCCCTTCATCTGAGGATGGTATTGGGCTGCCATCAACTTCCTCCAAGTGGTTGTTCTCTACCCATGAGTCAGCTTTGTTAGCTTGTTGGTATAGCAGAGTGCTTCTCTGGTTGCCTTAATGATCACTTGTTGTATACATCACTTAATGATGTAGTGAAGATATTTTCAGCCCACTCCAGAAATCTTTCCAGTGTGCAGTGCTGGCTGCATGTGGAACTGCACTGTTTGCTTGTAAGTGGGTCAAAAATGCGATTTCGCTGACCTGTCTCCAGTTTCTCATCATCCCCTGTATCTGTCTGCAAAAATAAACTTGTTTTGGCCTGGGCAAGGCAGGTACTCCCAACTTTCAACTTCTCCATGATGGTGGAGGCCTCTTGGAAGCAACCACTGAGATGGGAAACAAGGATGTGACCGAAGCAAAAGAGAACTTAAGGGCCCATGGCCTAGGTGCCTCCTTGCCCTCTGATACCCTTTGTGGCTTCCCAGCCAAGCATTTCATAGAGTGGCTTGAATTGAAAGGGATCACCTAGTTTCACCCAGCCCTCCCATGGCAGGGCTGCCACCCACCACATCCGGCTACCTGGAGCCCCATCCAACCTGGTCTTGAGTGCCTCCAGAGTTGGGACACTCACAGCTTTTCTGTGCCAGTGCCACTCTGCCTTCTGAGTAAAGAACTTCCTCATAGCATCTAATCTGAATGTCCCTTCTTTTAGCTTAAAGCCATTCTTCCTTGTCATTGTTTTGGTACTCAGTCTCCTATCACAGCACGCTGCTGCCTTCCTTGGTGGGTAGCTTCTTTCCCAAAGCTTAGATTGAAGCAGGCTCTCTGCCACACTGCCTTTTCTGAGGTTGTACTGCCAGCCATATCTCCCCTGACAGCCTTGGGGCAGCATGGGGAAGCTGTGCCTTGCTAAGTGGTTTGTGAGCTTTCGCACTCAAGGTTCCGAGATTTAAAGTAAAGAAATAATAATAAGTTAGAACTCTTTATGAACTTGGGATTTTTCAAACTGAGTACTGTCTTCAACATATGAGATCATCATTTTATACATTTTGTAGCTGGAGGCACTTGCAGAGCTTGTTCTCTAAGATGAATGTGAATTATGACTTTGTAGTGCCCATTTCTCTACTTCTGACCATATGGAAGTAAGTATAGGCTAGTGTATTGTAAGTTCAGTGAGAGGAATACCTTCCTGCATGCATGCTGATGAAAATTCTCTATGAAGTATTGTTTTTTTTCTGGCATGAGCAAATGGTTACCAAAGAGTGCTAAGCATTTTCTGAAAAAGACATCTTCTGTATTTTTGTTTTCCTGGAGTTCTTTATGTCCTCAAAATTGTGATAAACTGTTGGTAGTTGAATGTGAATTGGCTGGATAGTTTAGTCACAAACCATAACTGCTATGCCAGATGAGAGCACATTGGAAAAATAGTTTTCTGACACCATGTCTTTTAGAGTATGGCTTGCCCTGTAGATTAAAATAAACTCAAACCCACAAGACCAGAAACTTTTCATCAAATTGTCCCACTAGCAAATTCTGAAACAGGAATATTGACACAATAATACGCATTTCTAGGATGCAAGATTACATGCATGCTGTCTGTATTGTGGTGGTGTGTTAATGAGCTCCCAAGAAATTTGTCACTATTAACTTTAATTTTTTTAGCTAGTTGTCCTCAGGACAACTGTATCCAGAGGTGGCTTCTTTCACTCACAGTTTGCTTCTGAAGCCAAGTTCAAAGTATTTCTTTTCTTCCTAATCCTACAATTTTTGTAGTTTTTTGGGGGGGGGGGTTTAATCTCTAATTTGTCTTTAATCTCAGCAAGGATATTTTCCTATCTTTATTCTGTAAATCTGCATTTTTTGGTTGGGAAAAAAAGTGCTGAAAACCAGAGAGAGTAGTATCATAAATATTAATGGTGCTGCTTTAAGTTTCCAGTCTGAAACCCACAGCTGATCACTAGCTCAGCTGGAGCCAGGTAACTACTTGGAAGCACCTACCCCATGACCTGCAAAGTCATTTCCTCCAGTATCTTCAGCAACGCTTTCAGGGAAAAGAGGAGGTTATACCCTACCTTCCATGGAAGGAAGGTTATAAAGCCATTTAACAGAAATATTCTTATGGTTAATAGCTGTAGCACTGCTGAAACTGGTACAGTCAAATAGTCTTATTACTAGGGGGTTTCTTAAGCTTTTCTGTTGACCAGCTTTGCAATGTCTGTTGAAATGCATCCCCGGTTGGAGACTGTGTACCTGTGCTTGTCTTGTTTGGGTTGGTTACCTTGTTTTGTAGTTTTTGGCAAGCTGGTCCTTCATTCAGTATCACACTGGCAATTATGAAAACTTAGATCTGTCAAGGCTTTAACATACATTAATACTCAGAAGATTTATGCAGAATTAAAGCAGCTCTTGTTAACAGTGTTGAAGTGTTGCAGTGAAGGTTAGAAGTGCTTTGAGATACTTGTTTGGAGGTGCCCCACGGTTCTCTTGACACATTTATGATACAAACAGCAAGTGTTAAAATGAAAACAAAACCTTCCTATTTTGAGAAGGTGATGGACACTCTTGCTGTTAGCAAGCAGGTGGAGTTTTTTTTTTTTCCCCCAAGAACCAATTTGTGCAAAACTAATGATTTACACATTGTATTGGATTTTCTTGGGACAGCTTGCACCTTCATGTGTAATTAGTTACTACTTAAATGCAAATGGCTAAACTTTTGAGAATTTTCTTTCTTTGGAGGATGTTAAGTCATTGAAGGTTTTGTGATGAAGTCATCTTGATGCAAAATAACTGGTGCAGCACACTTTCCTTAAGAAAGGGGAAACATGACAGTCACTCCATTGTGATATACGTGTGTGTGAACTGAGAATTTGTATGTGGCAGCATAATTTGTATTGGAAATATTGTTAACTGTTGGTATTGTTTGGGAGTGGTGACTTTGAATCTAATCAACATCAATTATCGAGATTTTTTATGAAAACTGTTTTGATCACTGGCATGAAAGATACAGTAATGTCACTTTCTTAAAACTCTGGATGTGAAATGAGATTCAGACATAACGAAATGCAGAAATACATGCATGTTCTGGATTAATTTTAAAACTTTTTTTTCCAAAGGCTTACAGTATAAGCACAACAAAAGGCTCGTGCCTTTATTTATTTATTTATTTATTTATTTATTTATTTATTTATTTATTGTTAAATTACTTACCTAGTGCCAAGAATCACTCTTCGGGGAAGGAAGGGTGGGATATTAAGCACACCCAAAATTAGAAAATTTGATCAAATAGGATAGGAAATAGATGAAGACCATATAACTAATCGTTGAAGCAAGTAAGGATATCAGAGCAATCTTATATATAGATTTGTTTAACGTGGCATTTGAAATTCATCATGTTTCAAATTTGAAATTCCTAAGAGTAATTTCATTAGCACTTTGAGGGTTACTTTGTTAGCTAGTGTCTGGTGAGCTTTTGAGGTCTCTGTGAGTATGGTGGCACTAACCTTTGGGAGATTAATTGTTTCACCAGCTCTGCCAACGGCTGTAAGTAATTGCCTTCACCTGCCCAAAAGGGCTCAAAACCTCTACACACCTGAGCCAACAAGACAAAAAGGGACAGTACTGTTGCCTGTAAGCAAACAGACCCATATTTGAGTGGCGTAAATTTCTTTGTGGTGTGTTTTATGCTACTGCCATTCCATTGTTAGTATTTCATCACTTTTGAGTTTTCAGAGAAAATGACCTATGAGAGACTACACTTCAATATAATTTAGGTTATCTGGCTGTAGCTGCTGCTTCCCAGAGTGTACAGGCTTGAATGTCTTATCCTTAAAGAGCGTGTGCTTACGTAGAAATGTTAATACCTACAACCTAGATAGAATCTTCCTTTCTCTCCTCCCTCCCCCGCTCCCCTGGCCTGAGACACCCGAGTGCCTTGCTTTGTTGCCAAATCTCAGAGGCCACCGGGTCGGGTCATCTCTCCAAGCACTGAGCCTCCCAAGGTTAATGCAGGGCGGCGTCAGCCTCAGCCTGGGACAGACTGTCCGAGGCGGTTCGTAGAACATCTCCTGTCCACTTCGTGCAAGGCTGCTTTCCAGACCTGGCTCCCAAAGCCAGCGTTCTTAGAAGCAGCATTGCTATAATCAGAGCTCTAGCGGAGGCGATGCCAAATAGAACAGACAAGCTACCTTATATCTCACAGATCTGATGAGTGTGGGGAGAGCAGCAGGTTGGAAATGACTGTCCTATACAATCTTTCGATATGTTAGAAAGTAGCAACACTGTCATGGATGACATAATTTACCAGTTTTTCAATAATAGAATGATGCTGGACTTACTAAAAAGCCTCTTTAAAAAAACAGAGGAATATGATTTCTTACTGAAGTTGATTTTATGCTTTGAGTAACAAAACTCAATTAGTCTGCATAATTTCTGCTGGTAGATACAGTTCTTTCACAGAAAATAGATCTTCCAGATACTGTTGCTGGAGTCAATATTGACCAAAACCAAAGAGTAAAAAAGGATTTTGGTAGCCTTGTCAGTGGCAGGACCTTGCCTTGGAGGTCAGGAAAATTTATGGATAAGTACAGGCTCAAAGATTCATTCTCAGGTTCTATGGGCACCAGTTGAAGAAACACAATTTCCATAAAGCATGTAATTATCCACTGTAAAGATCTCAGACCACTGCTGTTTTGTAATATTAAACTTACTTAGTGGTAGAAGCGGAAAGGAACTTAGTGTATGTATCAAAAAAAGAACAGACATAAGAAAGTAAATGCTTCATTTTTGTAAGTGCTTTCTAGCATAAGACAGCTCTGATTAGTTACTGTGTTCATTGAGAATCTTGTGCTTGTTTCTTCTCTGTATTTCAAGATTTTATTTTAGCTGTAAACTATGTAAACTGTCTCTTAACAGCTGGAGTGGTTTTAGACTCATTAAAAATAGAACAAAGCTTTTAGCATTTCTAAGCCTGTCAGCTGGATTTGCTTCTTGCTAGCTGATTAAAAGGCAACAATCATGATGCACTGGATTTCTTCTACCATAATAAATGACACTATGGTCCAAAGAGTGCACACTGTGGAATATACTACCCATTTTCTCTGTGAGGAGAATCTGGGAGACAGCTGAATTCTTGCAGAAGTGGTTAATTTATACTAAAAGAGAACTGTTATAATGAAACAATTTTAGTTTGACATAACTCTTGCCAAATTATTTGTACAATAGAGTTGCAAGCCCTGCTAATACCAGTTTTACCAAGACTACCTTATAGAAGTGGCATCTGCAAAGCTAGCATGTGTGCATGCTGAAGGGTTGAATTGAAGTTGTCAGCTAACTCCAGTATACAGAGAAAAGTCTTTTACAAATAAACTGCTGTTGCCAAATCTGTTGGGAGGATGCTAATCATGCTCCAGCTCTTGCAACAGTAGTAGTTTTTTTTTTTTTCCTGGGATTTGGGACTGAAGAGCCACTTTTTTTTTTTTTTTTTTTTTAATGGTGAAACTGACCAGTAACTAGTGATATCTCCTGCTAAGAAGCAATACTGCCAGGGTAGCAGCTGTAGTGCAGGTAATGACAAGTCCCGTAACTAGAAATACTCCTTAAAATAAATCTGAAACACCCTCAGAAAATAACTTTCTGGCTCAGCTATACCAGCATGTTGTATAACTGTATCAGTCCATGTATTTAAGAAAGCTGTTTTCCTTGATGTAGGAGAAGAAATGCTTTGCTGACTGGGGGCGTGCGCACTATGGGGTTTAGGTGTTGACAGTCTCCAGAGCCCCAGTTTTTGCTGACTTGAGCGACTTTCTGGTCAGTGGGGTATTAAAACCCAGAAGGGGGTCAGGAGAGAAGTTCTTCCAAGGGCAAATTGGCAAGCATTTCTGCCTTCTGTGTATCATGAGATGTAATATAATTCCTGTGATCACAACTTTAACAAATTCCCTGTCACTGCAGAGACGTAAACCATGGACACAGGTCTGTCTGTCAGTCTCTCATTTTCTTTCTATCTTCAGTAATTCCTGATATGTTGTGTTTCTTGTAACTTTTGCATATGTATACAGCGAGCTGTTAAATCTGTTGAGAGTTGTGTGAATATGAGGATAGTGATCGTTCTGTGCACCCTGCCAGGTTACTGCATGCTTTCTGTGATTCTCAGCCTCTGTGCTCAGAGGTGCTGTGGTGTGTCAGGTGGAGTACAGGACGGAGCACGCTGCAAGCTTTGCTGCTCAGATAATCCCAAACTGGGTTTATCTGTTGCTGGCCCCTAGGGTTATCACTGTCAGTCTTAGCAGAAGTCTTGTAAAATCAGAATAATTCCAGCAGTTAGTGGTTTTGCTAGTTCAGGACAGAGCCTGACTTTTGACAGAGTTAAGTGGCTGTGTTTTAAGCCCTTGTTTGTACAAGCTCTCTTAGCAATGGGAATGTTAAAATTTTAGGTTCGCAGTTACACTGTTGACTTACTGAGCCTTTCACTTGGCTCTTACTTAGTCAAATGACTGCAGTTTAGAGGCAGGAAACCTAGTTACAGCTCCTTAATTATGTAATATGTGGGTTGTCTTTGCTGTAAAGTTTTTTGCCTGGTATGAAAAGCCTTTTTATTTTTCTGCTTGTTTCTGCTGTATATTAAGCACTGGCCCAGGGAAAGATGCTCTAAGAAAAGGCAGCAAGAAATATTTTTGAGTAAATTTGAAATCATATGCAAAGCTGTGACATTGGTCAAACCTGAGAGTCTGGCTTTTCCCTCACAACTGTACTTGAGAAAAATGTCCTCAAGGTCTGGGGTATCAGTGATAAGATAGCTGTTTGGTACTACGTGCTTTCAGCCTATCTGCTGGGGAGCTGTGCTGCTGTATTTAGCTGCAGAAAAGCTTGATGACATGCATTGTTTAAGAAAGCATTGTGTGTGTTACCAGTTGATTTCAACTGTCAAGTTTAGATTAGAACTTGAACACTGAGTTGGTTCTATTGGGTGGATTTCTTTTCTGTAATAGTCCTGTGAAGGCGTATGTGTATACTATGGGTCTATGGTAGAACGAAAACTGTGTTGATGGCTGCATGTACCAGGAAGTTATAGGAAAGTGAACTTAGTGAATAGCTGACTACTTGGTTCTTACCATAATAGACTCTGTACATCTAGTGCTTTACGTAGACCAAAGCTGCAAAACTGTGGCGTGAAAAAGGAAGCCTAGCTTACAAAAAAAGAGTAAAGAATTGCATGATATGGTCCTTAGGAGAAATGCTTCTTAATCTGTTTATTGCCTAATGAAATTACAGAAGCATACAAAGAACAGCAATACTGGGTCAGATGCAGAGGCAGATGAACATTTCTTTGTCCTTTGATTCAGAGTAGCAAGTTTGCAGGTATTTGTCCTTTCTCTGCTTCTGGGCTGCCCGGGCCAGGAGTTGTCTACTCTTCAGCTGCCTTTGGTAGATTCTTCCTGAGTGAATTTTAATAATGGCTTGTGCTTTGCAATATTTTCTTCAACATGTACTAAAAGAATACTTAATTCTGCTTCGCGCAAGTAGCCTAAACAGGGTAAAGCTAAGGTGATTCAGGTAATGACCTGGCTTATCTTCTGTTTTTGCTTGACTAGTTTTGAAACATCTACTTGGTATGATTAAGTCACATCTGCAGGTAGGGAGCTACTGTTGCTGAGGAGTGCTTGTGTGTAAACTGAGGCGTATCTGTGTTGATAGTCTCAAACTGCAGTGGAACCCGTCAGCATGTCTGACTTGACTGTGTTGTGCTGGACAGTGTACAAACATCAGAAGTATGTCATGATCTTAATTTGTCACTGTGGGATTGCTGGCATGAGTATGCGTGACTCTTGCTCAATTGAACCTTTTGTTCAGGGGCACGGCTGTATGGGCTTGCAAACAGCTACAGTAAATCTAAAATCAGGGACTGTCATCTTGGTGGTCTGGACATCCATGGTTGGGCACAGTCCCAGGAGCTTCCGAGAAGCTCTGCTGTCGCTGGTAGCCTTCCTTAATCTCTTAAACTTCTAGTGACAGCTTAAGTTAGAAAAAGCTGAAGTGTTCAAGAAAAGGGGATTTCCAGACTTCAAGAGAAAGCTACTCTGTCTTAGCTGAATTCAGGTCCCTTTTGTGCAAAGAAATGGGGGAGAAGGGAAGTGTGGGTGGTGCTTTATTGTACGTACTTTTGGATGTAATTCCTCTTATCTAAGCTCTATTTGAGATTAGCCTGACTGACTAGTTAACCTTCTCTGGAGGAACCAGGATGAGAGTAGCAGCAATACAGTGGTCAGCTGAATAACGTCTCATGCTGATAGATATTGTTCCAAGCAAACACTGAGCTAAACTGCAGGCAGGAACAGTAGCATGGGGAGCCAAGGCAGTGATTAGAGAACACTTGTGCAGACAGCAGAGCTACTATAGTATGCGGCTGACTGATTCTCTGATTTAAATACCGGATTCAGTGTTTTCTTTGATAACTGAAATACTTACGCTAGCACAAATAGCAGCAGACACAGTGTATTGAATTTGGAGGAGTGTACCTTGAAAGGCTTGGTTATAGATTGAAAAATGGATCCAGCTTGTCTGGGTTACTGATACATAGAGATAACACTCTCTATGAATGGACTTTGGCTCTTGGTATGATGCCAACATGGAACATTCTGCATTGCAGTTTACAAAAGGACATTGAAATCTAACCTATAATGCCAGTGTTTGGCTATATAAAATGCTAACTGCTTTAAGAGACTCTATAAAAATAAACCATGCTTCAGATCCTTCTCACACTCTTGCTAGTCACTTGATTAAATCATCCTTGGTCACAGATGCTGACTGACAGAGAAAATAGTATGTGCAAACAAGTTAGTGAGGGCTAATGCCTCAACTAGCTTCTAAAAATACAGTAATAGCTGGATGGTACAGTAAGTTAAGTAACATGCATTAATTTCATATTGAGAGCGTTTATTGGAAGAGAAGAGGGATCTGAGGATTAAAACATGGTGGAACACATGACTTATGGGGAGCCTGGTTTCAGCAGTGGGGCAGTGATGGGCCAAAGCAGGTGCCTGTGTGCTTAGGGGTCTGGGCTATGACTGTGCTCCTGACGAGGCCATGCTGGGGCTGTGCCACAGCACCTTGGCACAGAGCAACTATAACTTTTTTTTTTCCCTCATTTCTTTCCTTTAACCTCGTTCCTGTGTCTGTCTGATCTCTACTGCAGCTGGCGAGTTGCCATTATTTATCTTTAAAAAACTGACATAAATAGATTCTGGAGGGTCATGTGAAACTATCATGAGCTTTTAAAAATTGCCCGGTGCTTACCTTTCCTTGGCTGCCTGCATTGCATTAGCAGGTGTGGTTTTGTTTATGCAGGCCTGCTGCTTTACGTTAGCAACAGGGTTGTGCTGGCCCTGAGTGCCCTGAGGAAACCTTTTGCTCTGTGCTTGGCTCAACCTTTGGGCAAACTCTGCAGACCTGAGCGACGGTTGCACCTTCTGAAACAGGCAGGGGCATCCCGTCGCTGGCCTAGGAACTGAAACTTCTGCTTCTGAAAACACTGATTTATTTATTGTACTGTGATCTTGGATTAAACTTTGTGAATAAGGCCTATGGTTTTCAGCATCTTCTGGTGCAACTGTGAGGTTATACCAGAGGAGGGATATACTGTTCCTCTAAATTACTGGCATCTGTTAGTTAAAAATCTGTTTTAGTTGAGGAGTTATGTGCTTGCAGACAGCTGTGAGCCTTCATCTCTGAAATAATGTCTTCTCCATTAACCATTGTGTGTCACTACACACAATGTGAGTGCCCCAAAGTAAACAGATGCATTCCGACCACATCTTACCTCCATTACTCTGTAGAAGCAAGGACTTTGCCTTTCAGTAAGGGCTTCTATGTGTTGGGACAGCTGAAAGCACCTTATGCTTGCAACAGATTGCTTACAACTGTTTTTCTTGTTCCTCTTTTAATTTCTGTGGTGTGACCTGTTGCTCTCCTCTAGCTGTGGGGCAGTATACAGCTGCATACATGAGAAAGTTGTTCACACTTGTTTCCAGGAAGGGAACTAAGGCTGCTCAACTGCATCTGTGGATTTTATCTACATGACAAACATACATGATACTGAGTTTCACAAATGGAAATGTACAAAGATGAGCTCTGTGCTGAGAGGAAAGATGCTTCTTCTCTATTCTCAGTGTCTGCAAAGTTCAGCTCAGACTATGTACTGGGTTTGAAATAACTGAGGAGCAAATGGGCTTCAGCTGTGAGTTTTGACTGAAACTTTTCCTATATAAACTTGCCCACTTTTGCCCTTAGAGCTTTTGAAGGATTTAAACTGAACTTCTTGGTGAACAGGCTCTTTGTTTTCTGTGTGATTTCCGCTTCCTGCAGTTATCTTCTCATACTAGTTAGTCCTAACTCTCCTGCCTGAAATTTGAAATTGATTTGTTGTGGTCCAGATCAGTGCTGACTGTGTGTTACCCACAGGAAAAGAGAACTATGAAAAGTGAGATCTGAAGGGAGGAAGTAGCCAACCTCTTGAGTGGTCTCTATTTTATCTGACGTAGATAGATACTATGTGTGTCTTATCATAAATTATTTATTTATAAAAGCCTCACTCAGTCATGCTGGTGATGACAGTTTTTGTCTTATGAGTGCCTATGGATTCCTGAATTGGTCCCCAGTCATGCTGGCTCTAAAGGCACTCCTTTTAGGTATAAATCAATTCTTTAAGAAAAGCTCAAATATGCTGTTTGAGGCAGTCTCTCTGAAGAATAGATAATACAATTTATTTAATATCCTATCTAACTATTTATGTTCTTATCCTCAAACACTGTGTACGTTCTGATTTTGAGCATTAGCTTATATTCTGTAAGCTAGAACTGTTGAGTTTAGCTCACAGTTACATGTAGTTGAAGTGCTGCTCAGAGTCCATGTCCTTAGTTCTGCTATAATTACATAATTTTCCATGAAAGTGCTTCCTGTGCTTTGACATAAGTACCATTGTGTATATCATAGGCAGTTATGTATTTGTGCAGTCAACTCCAGGTACTTGCTTTTGTTTTTCTTTGTAACATTGAACTGGTATATGCAAAGATATAAGAGCTTTGTAAAACTGTGTACCAGCTCTAAATTTCCTACTTATATTTCTGAAACCCATTGTGAGTTATCTTGCTTTTCTTTTTTTTCTTGTTTTTTTTTCTTGTTTTTTTTTGTTGTTGTTGTTGTTGTTGTTTATAGTTCAATTTTCCTGCTTTTTCTTAGTCTTCATTTTTGGCAAGCCCTGTGAGAAACCATGGTATTTTAGACTTAGCCAAATTCAGTCTGTGTTAAAACTTCGTGAAACCTGATCTTGTGAGAGTTCTAGTATGAAAAAAATTCAGGTTGGCATCCAGAACCATGGATGTTTTTCTAAACTGAACTTCTGATTCCTCTCGAGGTTTGGTAGTTCACTACTGAATCTGTTTCAGTCCAGTTAATTAGTTACTAACCCCTAAGCCACAGAGCTGGAATTAAAGAAAACAAAACCCCAAACCTCCACATAATTTGATGCAAGAAGAAACTTCTGTTGAACTGGGAAATACATTTACACTGTTATTTCCCATTTTGAAATATGAAATTGACATCCAAATGAGCCATCAGCATGGTCATTTATTCTGGATTTGTGCTGCCTGTATTACTGTAGCTGACCAGTATCCCCCTCTCTGTGCACTAACCTATTCTTTTCCCCATTCTCCAATACTGGTTTCTCCTTTGAGAGATACAGCAGAGATTTTTCTTGTGTCAGTGTTATTTGCTCTATGCAGTGTAGCTTACAGAAAGCACTGTGCCTGTTTTCATTGAGATTTTTCTATTCTTTTCTTTTTAGGACAATGTAGATCAGACTTCAGCTCATGGTCGGCGGGATCTGGTGGAACCAGGTTTCCAGGAACCATCTAATCGCATGTCCCTAAATCACCAAGGTAAGAAATGATGAGTGGGAATCTTTCCTTCAAGGAAAAGTGCTGAGTATGAAGAGAAAGTTTTGTGTCCAGTTTGCGTTTTTTCCTTCTCATTTATCAAATTAAGCTTTGAGTGGTTGGAATAGAAGAGCTGGAGATGTGGGGTTTTTCATCACAACTGTGTTGTTAGATGTGGATGAAGTTCACTAAGCACCTACTTAGAAGAATCTGAAGTCTTGGAGCTCAAGCTGAGTTTACTAGCTTGAGCAGAAGGAATGTTCTCCTGTTTTTAGGGAGTACTGAAATTTAATTCAGCATTTGCAGTGTTTAAAAAAAAATACTTTAAAAACTCCAGACACCTTAAAAACAAAACAAAACAAAAAAAGTATTTACTGTCATAAGTGGGGACTATATGACTACTGTCGTATAGTGGGGACTATTTAGCACACCTTCAGTTTTTGGCTTAGAAATAATGAATAATGGAAAGTGCTGTCTTAATCAGCGAGCGCTCGTATCTTTAGGGTTCCTGATGGCTTAACTTGGAATCAAGTTCTTGAACTTAGTCTTCTAAAAGTTATATGCTTAACTTTTCCTTTAAAAATCCAGTTTATTTGATTTGCCAAGGGCAGCAAGATTGGAATTTCATGACTTGTAGGTCCTCAATACTATCTGGGTTTCAAACATATAGAGAATCTCTCACCTTAGATTTTTTGGTTTAAAACTTTACTTTCCGTTGAAAATAGGAAATAACAGGTTGCCCCGAAGAAAAACCCAAAACTTAGTAGCAGAAGCAGTGCATTGTAGCATGCTTTCATGCAGCACAATTCCTTTCTTGGAAACAGCATTAATTTCACCTACCTTGAGATGTGCAAATTCTGGAGCAGATTTACATAGGTGATTTCTTCTGAAGCTATTTGTGAATATCCCCCTTAAATTAATGGGGTCATCCATATGGGGTCACCTGGAGTGTGGCTCTGCTCTTGCTCCTTGGAGTCAAATGTCTGTGCAAAATGGTCCAAACTAATTTCCAAAGCAGGTATCTTTACACAGAACGCTTTTAATGGAGGGTAGTGGTTGTTAAAGGCCTGTTTCTAAGTCAGGACACAGTTGTTATTCCCACTAGTTTCTGAAGTTAATTTTTCTGTTTGTTTCTAGTGTATACACTTGTAATTCATACCTGGCCACATTGCTCAGTCAGCACATCAGATTTGCCAGTATCTTTTGAACATTAACTTACGGCCCTTTGCTTTTTACTCAGGCAGCTTTGGTACAAGCACTTACAATTCTGAACCAGACCCTGCTTTCCACAGCCTATAAAAATGGTGATTAGCTTCCTCTGAGGCATCTGAATCTTTTCTACACAAACTGGAAAAAGAGCATGCTAGCGGAGACTGAGATATCCCTGCCAACTGTCCCTGCATGAATAAGCTCTTTCTTGTGAAGGGTATTTCAAGTACGTGTTTCCTGCTGAATCATTCTTTTACTCAAGCAGATGCTGATTTGTTAGCAGAGAATGCTTTATATAAAGCAAGGAGTCTTAAAATATTCAGGTAAAACAAATGCTGGAAGTTGAGTGCAGATGGAGTGGTATTTTTCCTATGAACAGGTTAATAACTGCTTTTGTATAGAAATGCTAATAACATACATTTTTATCTATAACCATTATGTAGTATTCACTTTCCAACAATTCTGCAAGTAAGTATAATAAAGGTACTAAACCCAGGGAACAAAAAGTAGGATTTCTTACCTATATTCCCAAAAGCTACTTCATAAATAAAAACAAAACTTCATCTAGTGGAATAGTATTAACATTCAGTTGAAGTAAAGAAGCAGATACACTTCAGCTACTGACTGAAAGCCATAGGAAGTCCAACAGGCCTTTTTGTCCACCAGAGAAAGTCCAACAGTCAATATTTAACAGTGAATAGACAGCAAGTCAAATATTTCTCAAGCAGTCACTCAGAAGTTGTAGTGAAGACTAGAGCATGGAGAAGGAAAATGTCTAAGCTATGTGGTATTTCCTGAGGAATTACGGAAAGCGGCATGGAAGTGGTCAGAATGATTATTTACCGTCTTCAAATCCTCATAGAGAAAGGGGAAGTAAAAGCATGCTTGGTGGGGGAGGGAAGCAGTGATTTCATTTTTTTCCAAGGAGTTTGGACTTAGCCATGTCTCAGTTCTGTAAAACTTGTAGTACTTGCATATCCTTCATATTTCACAGTGACTGGGATGCTTGCAGCATTCGTGCCCTGTCCAGTAGCACAGGACAGAGCTGGAAACTGTCATGGTTATTTTAGTCTGAACTCTTGCATTCAAGAGTTCAGAACACTGAGACAGTTCTGAAGTCCTTATTAGAGCCCATCAGTTCCAGCACTCCTTCCCCCTTCCCCATCTCAAGGGTTCTACTTTATCTCCAAGCATCTGGTAGCTCAGCCTTATTCCCCATGGTTGAGTACACCCTCGATTGGATGCCAGAATTGTTGTTCTTCAGTGTGCTTTATTAGCAAGATAAAGTTACTTAATTGATTTCCCTGTGCTAGCTAGCAGTAGCCTTGCCACATGAAATATGATAGCAAAATACAACATACTACAGAAAACTGTAAAAACAACTACATTTATTTACCCTTAGACTTCAGGGGGTAAGCTTAACGTGCTTGCTATGCCGCTGCTTTTTTCTCTTCTCACTTCATACTTCTGAGCTTTTCTTCATTGAGGCGTTTCAGAGCTCATATTTCTGTTTGGTTTTCTAACAAGCAGTAATTTATGCCAACTCCAGTCCCAGCAGTGAATTTAATGGGCAGTGCCTTTTATTAATACTTGACGTACTTTTGAGATACTGTACCTAATTATAATTCAGGATTTTGAAGTTAGGCATAAATAAGATGCATTCTGTCACCTTAGATTTTAATTGAAGTTTTAATCATGCAGTTCTGCTGCTTTCTTTGTATTTTCTTGTAGAGATGATTGCCAGTACAAATGCATTTTGCCATGGGTCTGCAAAGAAAGATTCATCTTCCTTTTAGTTCTGCATTTGCTCTCTTAGTAGTTGTTTCGTCTGTTATTGGATTTAATGCTTTTTGTCCCAGGAGTTCCCAGGGAGAGCTGAGCCGAATGCTGCCATGCTTCTGGCTTTGACAGCAGTGAGATGAGTTGTTAGAGTCAACAGTCGGCTCACTCTTTGGTCTTTTTTGGCTGGCTGTGGTAGAAATCTTGCCTACAGCAAGATGGTGAGCATGTTGCAATTGGTCAGTGTTACATTTGGCTTCTAATTGATAGGGAGCTTCTGTAAAAGGGATACCAGTCAGTGACGGTGGAATCTACCTTTCTAACATGCTTCTTAAAGAAAAAAAAAAAAAATGAGTCTATGTAAATAAATAGGGATTTTTGAATGACTGTGGGCATAGACGAAGCAGTATGATTCCTCATTTAGCCTAGAGAAATGATCTTGCATAGGCCTCTTTCTCAAGCACTGCTATTATTACTTGCTTTAAATGTGTTATCTCTTGCATCTGCCTGGCAATAGGCATGTGAAATTGAGGTGGTTTTGTTATTAGTTCTGTAGCGAAAGAATGTGTTCAGTAAGTACCAGTGCTACCTCTGATATGCTTCAGTTATGGGATCCCACTAGGATGAATCAGTTATTTGGTGCATCAGAACGAACCCATTTTTTTTTCAGAATCCAATTGGTACTGAATGGAAAATGTAGAATGAAATACAGATTGTTTGTTTGTATTACGGACAGTACCAAAAGCTGCCAGACTTTTCTCATGTATTGTATAAATGTTGTTGTCATTGTCCGGCCTTAGAAAAAAACACCATTAGTGCCAAAAGGATTTACACTAACTACCATTACACTCAGAACTGAGCTCCCGCTTCCTGCCTTGCTCATTACAGTACCTTTGTCTTATTTTAGAGAAGGCTTCTATTGTACTTTGTGATGAATTTTGTTAGCACAGTTACTAGGAGGTCATCCATAATAGCTCTATGGAAGTTTAACTTCCCTAATTATATTAGTTTCCAAACCTATGAACACACAGAATCGAAACAAATTAAAAAATGAAAAGAAAACAAAGTAGGTTGGTTTTTAATACAGATAACTTCAGAGATCTGCATCAAACTACAGGATGACAGAATAGGATAGCTGATGGAGTGTCAGGAAAACTGCATATAGAAAAGCTGTTAATGATGATTGAATGGAATCAGTGAAATGAGAGTAAAGACTAAGAGCAGTTTAAAATGTTTGTGTGTTCACATAAATGTATTTGCAGGGGACAGATTTCCTTTTATTTTTCATTAACTCGGGGATAGACAGTAAAATAAGGGAGAAAAAGACTATACATTAACTTGTAGGAGTTTAAATAAGTATCAAGATTTTAAAAATTGAATGTATTCTGCTGGAGCTACCCAGTATAAGTTTGGATTAAAAAAATACTCAAATATTCCAGTTGTCTCATATTCTCTTATGGAGTGGTGTGGTAATGGAAGGACCCCTCTGTTTGGATTTCATAGTACAAAGTGTGATATTCTTTAGGTGCCCTTGTTCATTGGATGTTCTACAAGTGAGATTTTTAAAGTAAGTGTAAAGTTAGTATTACAGTATTATTAATGCATGCTTGCTATTCATGTTGATCGTCAAAGTAAATTTTAAGCCTATTTTCTATTGTGATTTATGGAAAAAAAAAAAGTAAAGTTATTGCATAAGCAATGATCTTGATGTGTTAGAGGAAAGAGTTTCTAGGAAAGAGTAGTTAGTTGCACTGCAGGAGCTGGGCTGAGGAGTTAGGCTCCCTGCTCAAAGTAGTCCATAACACCGTCCTTAGGGACTGAAGCTATATAGCTTTTATGGTGATTAAGTCTTTTTGTCATGTTGAAAATGGAAGGATGGTGTTCCTACACTATCTCTTTCAAGATTTCTGATTCCAGTTATTACTGGAGGAGATTCATCAGGTATGAATTTAGGGTGATTAGAAGTTCATTTCTTGTCGTTCTTGCTAAATTCTTGCCTGAGGCTTTAGGAGGGGAACATCTGAATTGGGCATCTGGGTAGCATCTGGTGCTGCTTTCTAAATGTCTCTCTGTGCAAGAGGGCATTTTCTTCCCTCACCCCTTATACAGATTTACTTGAAAACAAGTTGGCATAATACTAATATTAGCCTGAAGTATGCGTTTGATGACTCTAAGAAAATGCCCACAAGGGTTATTATTTATTTAATAGTGTCTCCCTCTTATAACTTTTTTTTTGTCCTAATCTAAGTTATGTGTATTTCCTGCTGCCACTCAAGTGGAGCTAAGACTAAATGTTGAAGTGGTTGTACTTCTGCATTCTTGGGCCAGCTTTCAGCTGAGGTAATGCAGAGGATCAGTGCACAGTTGTCTTCTTCTCATGGAGGAGGAAGGAATGTACTTCTGGGCATCTTGTGGAAAATTTTGGTAGTGCGTGCTCCAGCTATTGCCAGCACAGTGAAACATGAGGTGAGGTGGTCTGGAAGGGGATGAGGTGCTGCTAGGTGCATAGATGCGTTACTCTGTACAGTAACCTGTTCTGTTGGCAGAGGTAAACGCTCAAACAGTGTATTTGTTGACTGTTGGCACGCTTTCCCAGAGGTCTATGAGCTTGAAGAGGTGATGTCATTGCCATCACAAATAGTTCCTGTGTTCCTCCAGTTGTGCTTGCAGGGCTGGCTGGCTGGCTGCCGAGCACTTGTCTGCTGGTAGGCTGATGCAAGGCCGGGCTGGCTGCTGAGGGAGTGGGTAACAGTACCTTGCACTAGCTGGCAGGCATCCGGAGAAAAGCTATTGGGAAGTTTCCCTTTTGTATCTGTCTGGTCTGTCTGTTCCAGACTCCCAAGCAATAATAGTTCATCAGAAGTCTTCATTGTGCTAAGAAGTCGCTTTTGTGGCTGATGGTTGAACTTGAACAAGGTTAAGTTCTATTGTCATTGTGGAATATTGACTGAGGATGTGGTCTTGCAGGTTGTAAAGCTTGAGCCTAAGAAACCAGCAGTCTGCTTCAGTGATGGGCAGGAAACCACGACAGCCGGTATCCATGTGGAACAGTGCTGCTGTTCAGCTGGAAGCATGGAGCTCGAGCTCATTTGTCCAGTTGGAAATTATATGCTTGAGGAAACTTAGACACTAGGTGGAAAGCAAGGTCTCAAGATCTGGTTCTGATGAGGCACTTCTCCCATGTATTTGGGCTGAGATCATTTCCTGAGCTCTCACCTCATGGGTGGTTTTTTTGATTGTTGTTTTTTTGTTGTTGTCATCTTTTTTTTTTTTTTTTTTTTTTTTGAGTAAGTGAGCCCCAAATCCTACTTTTACTGTGCTCTCTCCTGTGTAAATCTATGTTCTTAACTACTTACGTCATCCCTTCTGTAAGCAGATTACTAAAGCAGCCAAGTGCAATAGATTTCAATATTTTTTATTATTTTATATGCTGATGTATTTACTGTCCAACAAGTATGGGGAGACTTGCAGTCCCAAGTTGTCCTCTGCTTCCTAGGTGGCTTATTTCTTCCATTTGATTTAATGGTCCATAATTGAGCTGAGTGATTTGAAATGCCCTCTTCTAATTTAATCATTGTAAGTTGACTGTAAAACCTTGAGATGAGCTCATATGTTTTCTGGAATAATTTTATTGCCTTTATTTATGCTTATGTTTTCTTTTGTAATCTGACTAAATTTGTACTGCCAAGATGTTGAGAGAAGGTTGGGAAGTAATACTAGCAGGAAAGGCTCTTTTGGTAGCTTAGGAACGATGTTTTTAACGTGGCTGAGCTGAATTCTTGCCAGTGCTACTCTACCATCTTCCTGTATGTCCATGGGTTCTGCTTATTTTTTCCCTCTTAGGAGGTGTCTTCAAGTGTATTTTGCTTTATATAAGAACTTTTTGAACCTTTTAGTGAAGTTGTCATAGCCAAATGTCAAAACATGTCTGTGGGCACTTACATTGTCTCAACATAATGAACTTTCCAGCTAGAAAAGTTGATTTATTAGGTAGCCTAGTTTTTCATCACGCCATAACAAAAGCAGTTGTTCAGTAAAAACAGTGTCTCTCTGGTATCATAATAATTTCAAATTCTAACACTGTACCCAAAATCAAATCTGAAGCTTCAAAGCTGATTTGACATGTAAAGGGGAGGGTATATTTGAAAATGGAAACAATCTTTTTCACTGCCGTTCAATATTTCATTGCATGGAAAACTCGAAGGTGTTAATCTGGTTTCATCACTGCTGAGTTTGAGTCTAAAATAAAGATATTCTGTTCACTGGAATATGAATAAATGCAGATAAATTGCAATCAGATTCACAATACATGCAATATTTGAAATTACTATGACCAAACTGTTTTCTTTTTTAAATCTCTGCCTACTTTAGTGAAATCAATATGCAGAGCACAGTGCCTCTGTGCTGTCATACAGCTCCCCTCCCACTTTCCTGCAAAACTTATTTCTAAGAACGTTGTAACAGTGGTGTGGCAAAGTGGAGGAAGTTCTTATGCCAGAAACTACTTTCTCCCTGAATTCTTGAAACCAGCTAGACTTAAGCTTGGCAAGAGTCCTTTTAACAGCCTTAGAACACCAGTACAATTTAGCAATTCTGGGACTAGATATCATTTTTTCCCAGAATAAAATCCATTGAACTTCTTCAGATAAAGACCGGAGTTACTCCCACCCCCATTTAAAGAACACTGAACTGATTTGTGTTCTGCCTCTGATCAGCCATGTACCTTTGATCTCTCTAGTGATGGCAGATAATTTCTAATAGCTGACACAATGCAGCCCTCTTGTCCTCTTGTCTGCAAACAGTGCTGTGAGATGTGTATTCAGTTTTTAGGTTTTTATTTTTCCTGACCTTTAAGGTTGTATTTTTGGTCTCTATCAAAGTGCTGAGAGGATGGGGAACAGGCAGTGCAGCTCTTTATTTCCTTCCATTGTTTGTCCTGACGATAAAGTGTCTTAACTTTTGGTTTCTGTCTCTTATTTCCAGTGCCTCAGGTGAAGCAAATATATATTATTTTTTCTTTTTATGAGCTTCATCTTCTAAGCAAGGCTTTTATCTTATGAATGAATACAGAAATTCACTTTGCTCCCCTTAAAATAAGCAAGTCAATACATAAAATCAAGCAATGTTTAAATCACAAACATTTTCAGAGTTAAGAAACAGAATGAGGGGGAAGGTAAGATTTGTGTGCAAGAGGGAAATGGGGCATGTTTGAGACATGGCAGTTCTCTCAGCAAAGGCTTCAGAATTCCTTAGGAGTCAGCAGCTTACTGGGCTTCCTTTTTACTTGTTTGCAGGTCTAAGTTAGAGGAGGAATTATGAGTACTAAACAAAAGTTGGCATGGTACTAGAAAATTAAAAGGGTTTTAAGACTTGGTGGGCACAATCACATCAAATTTAGGTTAAGCAGTCTGAACAAGCATAGAACTAGTTTAAGATTTTAGTATAATTTTCTGTATGGTAGGATAAATTGCAGGAATTTATGTACTAGAAAATGGGAATCGCCAAATAAAGATACACATCTTGTAGCTGAGAGGAAAATGCCCAATGCAAGTTAAAGCTTTAAACAACATCTTTCTTAAAAATGCATTTTCTAATCTGTTTGTAAAAGACATTGGTTCTGCCAGATGACTGTGAAGCTGAGAACTGCAGATTTCCAGGTTTTTCCAGCATGGAAATGTATTTCTTCTAGCTATTCAAACAAGTTGCATTGGAATGTGTTCATGGTCTATATCAGCAATTATAACTCTACTCAGTTATGTCAAGGTGAGTATATACCACTGTCTATTCAAGAAAATGGATATCACTAAAATGCCTGGCTAATTTTTTTGTTGTTGGGTGAACATGAAAGCAGTCTTTCATGCTGGCAAAGTTGCGTTTATATAAGTACCAAATGATTTTCTGTGTATAAAAAAATGTTTCTAAGTTTATGACTGAAGTCAGACTTAAGATAGCAAGAACTGTGTAAAATGACACAAGTTCTGATGAGAGGATCATCTGGTAAGACCTATGTCTTTACATCGTCACTGGATGAGAGCAGTACTTGCTGGTGTTGACAGCTGGGCAAGGAGATAGAAGTGCTTTTTCAACAAATTACCTCTTACATGGGATGAGACAAATCACTCTTGGTTGTCTACCTAAGTTTTTCCCATTAGCAAAATGAGGATATTGTTGTTGCAAAATTTCTGTCAAGTATGCGGTTGAGATGTGCTTCATAGGGTGCATGCTGTTTTCACAGATGAATTTTTGTTTTGTTTATGGCAGTAAGTTGGGAACCAGTCCTGGAGAGACATAATCAAAACTGAAGTGTTTCCACTGTAACTCTTCTGAGTCATGTATGCCTTTCCATGGAAAACCTCCTGGCCTCAACTACTATTTTGAAGATCAGCGATATTGTCTTGAGGCTTGGATATTATGTAGATCACTCAGAAAGTAGCGTCTCCTATTTATTTCCATGGAAACTACAGCACATACAGAAAGTACAGTAACAGTATTTGATAGAGCAAACTCTCAGCTACTAAACACTATTTTTCAGCATTGTCATCACCATTAGCTATGCATTTGCACCAGCAGTGAACAAGAGTCTGCATGCCATGTTCATGTAAAATAAAATAAAATAAAAAGAAAGAAAAAAAAAAAAAAGAAAACCCAAGCCTGCATGGCTGTCCAGAACATGGTTTGTCTTTCTTTCGTATGACTGTGGCCACTGCTGAATTGTACCATCCACCGCCTTGCTGTGCTCACATCCACTGTTTGGTCTCCAGAAACATTCAGGAAGTGTCAATGAATGTCAATGGGTGCCACTTCTTTTGCATGCAGGAATTCAGAGACGTACTTCTGCTTCATACAGACTCTGTTGTCAGACTGCCCCTCTGATGCCATCTGTCACACAGCAGCAAAATGTGATGGAATGTTGGTGCGAAGGTTCTACTGCCATACCACCAACATCCTGATGTCATGGATCAACATAATAAAACAGGAGGCATTACTTCTGTGGCAGCCTTCATACACAAAGTGTCTTTAGAAGTCTATGCAGAAATATAAAACAGTTTTGTCCTGTCCTAAACAGTATATTTTCAGTCGTGGATGGGGCTTCCCTCATTGATAGGGAGGGAAGCAAGCTATCTCGTTCCCATTGCGATATATTGTTTCTGTAATTAATAAAGGCTTGGAAAGAACACATAACACATGAACATACTTGAGATTATATCTTATTATATAAGGGAAAGCGTAGACTGTTGATTTGATGTGATGTGTGAGCCATTCCATAGAGTGACTTGTTTGAATGCAGCATATGACTTGGAAGTGGTGAAAGATAATGCAGATTTAAGTGCTATAAATGTCCTTTTTTAAGAGCGATTGAAGGTATATATTTCTGAACTCGCAGTAGGGCTGTGAATTAAGCTGAAGGATAGTTGAAGCTTTCCCTGTGTATGTGTGTGGGGGTATGAAGTCGAAGTTGGGAGTCATGAGCAGCCTTGCAAACTGACCTTGGAGTGTTTATTAAAAGAAAAAAAAATGGAATAAATGTGGGATGAGATAAGGGAAAACCACTTGAGGCATAAAGCATGGTGAAAAGCCATGGAGTTTCTTTAAGATGATTTTAGCATTTAGCTGGAGTGTAACTATTGAATGAGATATAATTCATTTTCATTACCGTAGGAGCCAAGATGTCTACTAATACAGTATTTATGTTTGCAGTAATATCTTTCCACCATTGTGTATCTTTGTAAACCTTCTGTTTAAAAAAACAGCCAAACAAAGCAAAACAAAAAGCCTCCCAACCCTCTCTGTATGGCAATAGTGCATAGCAGTTGGGGCCAGGCTACATGTCTCCTGCTGCGCTAGGCTGGTGAAACATAGAACAGAGAGATCCCTCACTGAAGAACAAGTTCAGAGATGAATTTGGCAGATTGTTGGCTCCGAGGCAAATTGAGACTGTTGTGGCGAAATTTGTTAAAGACACTGCTTGGGTGAAAGCCTCCTTTCTTACAGCAACTGTTTGAGCAGGAGCACTTTGTGATCACAGCGCTGATGACTTTTCCCTGAAAAAAGCTGTCCTTTCAAGTAAGCTATTCTCAGACGGTTTGCATTCCCCAGGGTCTTGTGTCTCCCAGAGGTTTGGTGGTACAGCTGGTAATGGCAAAAAAGCCAACACTTTTTCTGAAGGAAAGTTTATGGTGATTTAACAAGTGAAATGAAATGCTGCAGTGGAAGCATTTGTAGACATTCATATTGGGCTAGAAATACAGATAATTTAGCAAGAAAAGTAGTTTGTGTGAGTTTGTTTTCAATGAATGTGGATATGAGCATTTGTTTGTGTATTTCAGGCATACGTACAGCCTTATTCTGAGTGAATTCAAGAGGTTAATTTTGACTATTGCATGTGTCCAGGTCCAGCCTGAAATCAGTCCTTCTGATGTTGTTGTCATACAAATGCAGAAGGTGGCTTATCTCTCAGTGTTAGATCTATATTCATTGTGAGCACAAATCTGTCACAGAAGGGGCAGAGGAAAAATGTTTTTGTGCTGTTATCTAAATACTTCTTTGGTGGCTTGAAGTATATGAGGTGAAAGAGATTTTTAGTGGCGTGAGTTAAATAGATTTTAAATAGGCTTGGAAGGAACCTAATCTCAAACTTCTATGTGTATAATATTATCATTATAGGTTTGCAATCCATTTACAGTATTTTATACTTGTGGTAGGTCCTTATATATAGATTAAGTTGACCTGGAAAGATACTACTATGTAGCAGACTGTGTCTTATTCACTGACCTGATACAACTGCCATTGAGTACTTCTTGTCTATGTTGAATGTCTGCCCAAAAAACATCAGTCAAAACACGTGATGTGCCTTGTCTAGGTTACTTCAGTATGCTCTTTATTGAGGGCTTGTGGGAAGGCAGAGTGGTCTAGCACAGCCTCAGTTTGGGGCGGGAGTATCAGGAGAAGAGTTAGCAAGGGGGGACAAAATTAGGATTGTTGGTACAGGGGACACTATAGAAGTTAATGTGATAGCAAAGAGCAAGCAAGTAATTGGCTGTAATTGACAAAGTGCCTCCATGATGGAATAATAAGATGATAAGAATCTGAATTTTACTTAAGTCAGGTAGAAAAGGAAGTGCTGCCCTTCAGTTCATGGCAAGGTAAATTGCAAAATGAGTTCCCAAAGATTGTGGAGGAAGCTTGGATGGAGAATCCGCACTGGAGGGTTGTTGCAGATGGAGAAAACTATGAAGCTAGTTCTAGCACTTTCTGTAGTGCTCATACATGTCTTTTTTCAAACTCTGATGGAGTTTCATCCATTTTATGATCTTAGTTAAGAATTCATGGTTGTATAAGCACATGAGAAGTTCATTTACTTTTTTCTCCTAAAACTTTATAGTACTTGTAGATAACTATATGTTTTGATGTAACACTGCCAGTGCTGTGGTTTATGCTTTACACTGTGTATTTGCTAAATAAGAAAACAGCCTCCTTGTTTTTTTGTTTTGCTTTGTTTTGAATGTAGATAATCTACAAGTTCATTAAGGATCTAACAAAAAAATTGTATATCATTATCAGTTCGTTGTATATCATCAGTGGAAACACGTTGCTCCAAAGAAAATCATTTTGATGATATTGCAGTGTTTTGCATTATTTATGGTGCCTTTAGCTTTGAAAAATCTTCTTGTGGTATTAAATCTGTTCCAAAATGAATTAGGACAGCATCCTTCTGTGATTTCTTTATCATTTATAAAGCAAACATAAGACAGCATTTTTTTAAGCTCACATGATAAAGGAGGAAAATTGACAAATTTCCTAGTTTGATAAACTAGAGGAAATCTGTAGTAGAAGTGCTGTAATTTGATATCAGTTGTGCAGTAATATTTATCCCCAGAGTGTAGCATTGTAGCAGTAAACCTCAGTCATCACCGTCTTTGAACTTACCTGACTGTGATAAAGCACTAGAGTATTTATTTCTGCCTTTACGTAAACACAGCGCTGCAAGTGGGATGGTGAGCTGTGTCATGTGAGGATACTTGAGAAATGCATAATTCCCAAGCAGCTGACATTCTTGCATTCGGGATGCAGAAGATTGCAGCACTTTTCCTAAAGCCAAGAGATTTCAAGAGAAGATCAATCTGAGTTTGTTAATTGACTTAAATCTCTTTTTGCCTGTTAAAATGGATAAACTTCTGTTAAACTAATGATGCTTTTAGCTAAAAAAAAAAATAAATAAAAACACAGCACATTTAAAGTGGAGCAAAAAAAACCCATAAGAAACCAAAATATAGGATGGAAGATACAGCTGCATTTGTTGTTTTTGACAACAAGCAGCTTCTTAAGTAATTAAAGTATTTAAGGTGCTATTGACCTGAGCAATTAGTATGTAATTTTATTAATGAAGCTAGGATTGCAGTAACAACATTTGAGTCTTTCTGTCCAAATAAAGATTGTGGGCAGTTTGTGACATGCACAGAGTGAGGCTGGAAGCCACGCACGGTTAAGGTATGCTATAGCACCACTGTCTGAGTGGATTTGTTACTGCGCAAGGATATATTTTACACTGACTGTGCATCTTGTTAGTGCCTCTTGATAGGTATCTATTGCTTGCAAGCTTACATACACAAATACATTTTTATAAGCTTGCATGTTTGTAAGTTTGTATATTAAAAAGGCATCATGGGACTGCTAATTTTTTGAGTTTGTCTTTGCAATTCAGCCATGAGCTTGCTCTTATTTATATAAAGCAACAACAAGAACACAAAACACCCAAGTTATTCTTTTTGCATGGGTTTTCGTGGTTTGTGCTTACATGGTTGAAAAATCCTGGAGAGCTCAGGCCTACTTAAATAGTTCTTCCAAAATCTCAAGTGCTACGAGTGAAGAGTTTTTAACCCGGGAGGTTTGCAGCTGAATGGCAAGCGGATGAAGTGCCTAGTGAACACAGCAAGATGTGCGGGTGGATAGCTTGTACCCTCATGAATAACCATTAAAATATTCTTCAGCAGATAATGATGAGTATTAGAGACTGGGTAGAAGAAAAACACACATCAGAGAGCGAATCTAGGATCTATAACGAGGGCCAAATGCAGCTCTCCCTCCAAGGTGCAGTAGCCTGTTTGGCTGCAGGTTTCTCCATTCAGGTGACTGAAGCAATATCATCTTGCTGCTTGGATGTTGATGGGTATTGCTAGTGTAGCAGTTAACCTGAAAAAGCCATCAGAGGAAGTTCATCAGAACACCAGTGCTTAACAGTTCTATGGTTACACATTTTGCCTACCTTAAGCTCTGTCCTGTTCATGCGTGGCCTCTTTTTAGGCCTTGGTCTTTGGTTTGAGGGCATGTATTTGGTGGAAGAACCAGTTTTTACTGACTTTCTGGGCTTTGTTTCACATGTGAAACACAGTGAGTTGAGCAGTCTGTCTCTCCTATGGCCAGTGCTGATGCCCCTGGGGCCTTGGGTGTCCTTTGTTATGGATGCAGCTGCCTCTGGCTTACAGAGCTTGGTCGATGTTAGAGTGGAGAAAATGGAGCATGCCTTGCAAAAAGGGATAATTTATTAACAGAATACAGGCAAGAGAAAATATGTGTTCTCTGTCCAGTTAGCAGTATTGTTTTGTGGCTATGCATGGAGGTAGCCCCAGGTCTCAGCCCACAACTCTGTGAAAAAGGACGGGGTGGAGAAGAGCATCAAACTGGTCCTTAGGAATCACATTATATTCTGAGTACCAAACTGGGAATGTGTGCGCCTTGTAAAATTGAATACATGGGTCTCCTAAGGACAAGGAGCATTACTGGCCAATGGGGAGTCATATAGAGTTATGGTGGGTTTTCTCTGTAGCATGTCTGTGACTTTTGCTTTTGGGTTAACCTGATCCTAACTTACTTTAAGTGGTGCAGTTTGCCTGCAGGATGTGAAACAATGAAGGACCAAGTTTTTGAGTAGCTGATTTAAAAAGAAAACTTGATTTGGTGTGTCTAGAATTCTGTGATTCTAGAAGAAGCAAATAGCATGTTTTTCTCAGGCCTAGCTATATTGGTAAATTGATTTTTTTTTCTTTTGCATCGTGACTGGTCTCAGATGACTGACTGCAAACAGTTAATATCAATTAGAATGGTAATATGTGGTTATGTAGTGTGACACAGGAGTTGGGAGATTTTTGGACGGTGGAGAAAACTACTGTTCTGTGTCATCTCAGCATCTCTGATTTTTCCTTATCAGTGCTGTTTTTGAGTGTTCTTCATTTTCACTGACCTGTTTTTAGCCTCCATTTATACTTAAAATAAAAATAAAACTAGTAAGTTCTCCAATAGGAGCTCTTGAGACCAGGGGGAAAGGTGCCATTTGGCAATGGCCATTCTTCTTTCCAAGCCCAGCTCCCACGTCCTGGCTTGGGGTGCACGCGGCAGTGTCTCCAGGCAGCCATTTGGGATGCGAACACAGCAATATGCTGTGCCATCTGCGAATCTGTGCGACAGGGCTGTGGTGTTCCCTTCTAAAGCAGCAGAGAGGTTCATACTTTATTACAGTTATAATTCTGAAATTATTCACCCCTGTTGCTGGGCTTCCTCTACTGGCAGAGCCAGCTTTGCACCTGAAAGGACTGCTTGGTTTGCTGACTCCTGAGCTATACTGATGGGAAGAAAGTAGGCTGAAATAGGCTTCTAACCCAAGGGCAAGGTATCCATGTGCATGTGGAATTAGATGAATACCCCAAAATACTCTTTGTCCATAGAGGACAAAGAAATGTAAGGAAAACTGATAGCAGGTTATGCTGAGGAAACAAGAGAATATCTGACAGCAGCCGCTTTCATCTATAATAAAATGACAACTCACTCACTGTTACTTCATTTGCGAATTTAGAGAGTCACCAATTAGAGGCTCTTGGGAGACTTTTTTGATGCTGAAATTACAAACGGCACTCCTGCAGTTCAGTTTCTTGTAGATGATTTACTGAAGTTACAGCTGGAGTTAATAGTAAACTATTAAAGCAGCTGGTAGAATAACCCCAAATTACCCCAGTATTAAAGAACTGTATTTTTTCATGATTTCAATTCTGTTAGCTAAACACTGACTAGAAGTACCTTAAAATATGATGTGTTCCTGTTGTCTGTATTGCTGATATGTGGATCATAGCTAGGTAACTATTATGCTCTGAAATGGCAATCTTTAATTAACCTAGCTGATTCATTAATAGCCATGTGCAACTTCTGGAACTTGCGTTACATCCTCTTCAAAGCGCTGCCTAAGCCAACAATAAAATTGTTCCAAGGAAATCCTAAAAACTTGTGGTTTAATGAGCCAAAGACCAAAAGTTTTATTATCTGGCATGGGGAGGTAGCTGCCTTATTTAATGATGATGATATTCCAGTGCTGGCTCTCAGAGTTTGTCCCTGTGTGAAGGGATGCACTAGAGGAACCCCCAGCTTATATCACATGGAAGCTTTGCTCAGCTTGCAGCATGGCACTGTTGAAGCAAAATGATGCTGCTGCTCTAGGCACACAGCCCCCATCTGCAGCCTGCCCTGCAGCCCTGAGTGGGGTATCTGGGGCTCTCACTGTGTGTGAGTAGTAGCTCTGTACAAGGCTGTGTGCTGTTGCACCTTGGAGTTGGGGTGAAGCTTGGGCTTTCTTGGCAGGGTGGGAGTGACTAATCCTGGCAGGAGTATTTATATCAGGTCGTAAGTAGTGTTCAGCTGGGATTATGTGGCTAGGCATTACGACATTAATCAGGAAGAGAGCACAGATTCCCTGAAGGAAAGCAATGGATGCTTTGACTGCATTTTTTACTTTCCTTTAAGGGTTTAGGACTTGCAAGACATGTAGTTGCTCTTCTCATCTGTCTCATTTTTTAACTATTTTTTGAACTCTGACTTGTCTTTCAGAGTGTTATTTATTTGTGTATATTTGATTTGTGCTCTTTTTTTTTTTCTGGACGAGTAATGAGAAGAAGATATCTTAAACTAGTGTCACGAATATAAATACGTATATGAGGAAATGATAGAGGAAACTTGAAAAAACAGTCATGTTCATTCATGCAAGCATAAGGAGAACACACTATTTTTAAAACATTTCTTTGGTTTCCTCAGTGTAAAAATATGCAGTATTAATAAACATTCAAGTAAACCTGGCTTTTGCTGTGTCAAATTGCAGCTCTTGCTGATACAGGATATCCTCTTAAACTTGCTCACCCATAAATATGACTTTCTAATGTAAGATGCAGTCTGCCAAGCATTTACTGTGTGGCCAGCAGACAGTATTTCAATTCATCAATCTGTTGCTATCCGGTCTTGTGCTTCCTGAGTTTGGACTGGAAGTACCTTGTAACAGGTCAGTAGGTTAATGCTGTTTTCCCCTTTCTCTAAAAAGCCAAACTGGATTTTCTGTTAATTTTTGTGTGGCCTACGCAGCCTAGCAGCAGTTCTGCTGCTCTGTTGGGCATGCCAGGCATTACCCAGCTGTGTTCTTTGGAAGGATAAATGACAGCCTTCTTAAAGTTGTGACTTTGAAATGCAACAGCACAGCTCTCTTTCCTCATTTTGCTGTAGAGATGATGCACCAAGTCTGAGGTATCCAATTCACCGTACCACTAAGATGGGATATGAGTTGAGGATCCCTGAGCTAGTTGTTTGGTAGGTCTGATTGCCTCATGCGCTCATTCACTTGCTCTCTTTAATTTTTTTCCACCTTTGTACGTAAAGGGCTACGACATGATCATGAATTGAGCTTCACAGTTGCCTCTGTGCCTCCTCTGGGGTCTGCACACCCCATGGTGTTCTCTGATGTTCTCTTGATGACCCCAAGGTTTTCTCTGATGGAACCACTATATTATTCTGTAGGGCTTCCTGAGGGCTGGTCTCTTCCAGCTCCAGGTTTGGCCTTGGAAATAGTACCCCAGTGTCCTGCGTGGTTCTCACAGGGGTCACTTCTCTCATCAATGTTATTTTCTATCCCCTGCGTAACTGAAACATTTTGGGTTTTAGGTTATTTTTTCCCCATCTTTACAAGCTCAACCAAACACGTACTTTCTGTTGAAGGGCTTTCTCAGACTTTTTCTTTAACTAGTATGTTAAAATCAGGTGACACGATAAAATGGGTCAGGGAAACCACTGAAACTAACATTCATAGAAGAAAATTGCAGATGTTACCAGTCTCTTGAAAATTAATCATGACTGGATTTTGTAACTGTCCCAGGAATGATAATCTCCCAGAGGTCTACTTAACTGCAGACTGCTTTAAGTGATCTGTTTACTCACTATTTACTATACAGCGTTGCCTCTGCAAACAAGGGCTGTGCAAAAAGCCTTTTGAAAGGCTGGCGGTTGCTGCTGACAGGGGCTCTGCCATCAGTGGCTGCTGGAACCAGGGTGTGGTACATTTGCTGACCAGCAGTCGGTCATTCCTACTGCCTGCACAGTAACACTGAATCAACTGGTGTATATATTTGGGATTTCGTTCAAATTTTGACCTGATGCTTTTTTTAAGAATGATTTTTTTTCCCATTTTTTTTCTTTTTAAGCTGTAAGTTCCTAGAAGATGCATACTGGAAAGACTGAATCCCAACTTTGCGTTCCCTAACTGGAGTGTTTGGGAACATAAAAGGAACTGGCCATATTAGAGCTCTTTTATCTTCTCTCTTGTAATTGTAATAAAGCTCATAGGTATGTGTATGATCATTGCTCTAGGTGTTCTATATGTTAGTTTTTTGTAGGTTACTCTGTCTTATAGCAAAGTCATTAGTGCTTCAGCAGCTGTGTCTTAGAGCCAAGTGAGGTCTCAGAGGTGATGTTGGAACCCACTGCAAACAGCTTTCAGTTGAGATGACAAACATAAGTGCTTTGCAGTAAAGGGCTAGCATGACTTGACAGTTTCTAGGTTACAATTGGGAAGGTGCACGCTGCGAAATGCTTCTCCAAGTTGTCTGTGAATAACTGCAGCCTCATCAAAGGGCAAAACCATTAAAAACCTTTATTAGAGAGATACTTTACCTTGATTTGTCTCTGAAATTAAACACAGAGCCTCCTTATCTGTGCCCTCTATCCCTTAGGTTGTCATCTTTTCTCATCTTTACTCTTTATGATGACTACTTCTTAGGTGTGAGAATTAGGCAAGAGCTGAATTTTTCATTATTAAACCCTGCATTTTTTCTCCATCAGAATTCCCAGAACTTGTTTTATGTGAACAAGACTAGTCTGAGAGGATGCAACTGAATTACAACTGGAGCACAAATTTTATATGGAGCAGATGAAGGAACTAAGATTGTTTAATCTGAAGAAGAGGCTCAAGGGAGACGTTATTGGTCTCTACAACTACATGAAAGGAGGGTGTGGTGAGGTGGGAATCAGCCCCTTCTCTCGTGTAAGTTGCAATAGGATTAGAGAGAATGGCCCTCAAGTTGTACCAGGGGAAATTCAGGTTGAATGTTATGAAAAATTTCTTCAGAAGTGTGGTGAGGCATTGGAACAGGCTGCATGGGGTGATGATGGAGTCGCTGTCCCTGGAGGTGTTCAAGAAATGTTTAGATGTTGTACTGAAGGACATGGTTTAGTGGGGAAATATTGGTGGTAGGTGGATGGTTGAGCTGGATGATCTTGGAGAGTTGGATGATCTTGGAGATCTTTTTCAACTTTGGTGATTCTATGATTATTTTCTTCTGTAGGACACCTGTAACTAGTTGTTCCTGTTATCATTACTGCTTTGATTTTGATAAATACCCTTCATACGTACATAATTCCTGTAGTTGTTACCTAGCAACATTAATTTTGTTCAATTTAGTTTGTCTTCTGTGTCAAGAAGTTTTTAAAGCATGTTGTAAGAACATTACTGGAGTCTAACCGTAAACCTTTAGTAAGATGTTTATAAAGTGAATTCTCCTCACCACTGCTAATTAACATGCCTGCATTTTGCATTAACATTTCCGGCCTTTTTGACAGGAATTGAGTTAGATGCACATGGAATTTAAAAAATTACCTGGAGAATGCTGGAGTGGCTACGAATTCCCTGATGATTTCTCTGTGTGGCATTGCAGTGAGCTCAAGGATTGCAGATGCCCGTCTCACTGTCATGCTCATTTACAGACCATCATTTCTGCTTCTTTCTCTCCATGGCATGATCTGTTTAGCATTTGGGAAGCTGCACATACACTGATGTGACATTCTGTAAGCCAGCAACCATAGTTACTGTGTGAAGTAGAGGATTTGACTTAAGGTGATGGATGTTACTTAGAAAGTAGAGAGTTCTTCAGTGTGGTGTCCCATGACAGCACTCAAAGGGTACACAGAGATGGGGAGTTCAGGGGTACAGGACTGGCATTTTTAAATCAGATTATATCACTTTGAACTTGACGATGACTGTGGGAAACAAACCTGAACTCGTGTCTTCACACAAACATACCAACCTCCAGGGTTCTAATGTTGAACAAATTTATCTTTGGATACCATTAGAGTTGGGTTCAGCAGAGGACCTGGAAAACAGAATGAATGCATAGGATTCACAATTTGCAGATGTTTTTAATTACTGGTCTTTATGTTTCTTGTGTAAATCTGCCTCTCTGTGGTTCTTAATGTTGGAGGGAGTGGTTGTGTGGAAGTGGAGCTAATACTGGAAGCTGGGATGTGTCACTAAGCTGTGGCATCTGTGTTGAGGTCACGGAGGAAGAGTCAAAGAAAAATGTAGGAAATTGCTTTCCGTCACCTACCCTTTCTGTTGAGATAGATACTGCAGATATTTTAGATGTCTTTTTCCCTGTTAACTTCTGTTTGAGACCTTCTGTTCATTTTAAAATAAGAATATTTTTTCTGTATTACCTACAATTTATATAGCGTTTCACTGCATAATCATAGCAACTGTGTGTGTTCCTCTTCTTTCAGTGTTTCCATCTGACTTCTTGAGGATCAATTAATATGTGTTCAAAGTGCCTTGGAAACATCATCCTTCAGCTTAACTTAGGTTAAATCTTGCTTTAGTTTCACCTGAGCTTTGCCAAGTAGGTTCTTGAATATCATAGAATCATTAACGTTGGAAAAGACTGCTAAGATAATCTAGTCCAGCTATTGATACATCATCAGCATACCCATTAAATCATGTCCTTAAGTGCCACCTGCATATGTTTCTTGCAGACCTCCAGGTACAGTGATGCCACCACTGCCCTGGGCAGCCTGTTCTGATGCACTGCCACCCTTTCTGAGAAAAATTGTTTTTAGTATCTAACCTGAGCACTGAATATTCAGCACTGAAACTGGTTTGGGCAAACTGATTTGCCACAGGCTGTCAGATGGGGACAGAGGATCAAAATCACCAGCTGTCCTACTGTAATACCAAGTGCTTGTTTATATACCCACAGTTATGTTACCTATAGTATCAAATACACTTCCATGGAGATGGAGAGGTAGTACAGCCTTCCTGTAAATCTTCTGCTGAATTCCTAGTAGCACATTGGTCTTTTCTGTGAAATGATATGAGAAGTAAGGCTGAAGAATTAAATTCTGAAATGAGCAAAGAAGAAAGAAATTATGTATATAAGTATACAGTATTTTATCACAGCTCACTTAATTCCTGCCGTGCTTTTCAGAGTATTCCCTATGAGCTGCCCAGATTGTATGTGAAAAGGAAGGGCGTTTGCTGGGCTGCCATGTAGAGAAATAAAATGTAACCTGGTCTCCAGTCCAGAGCCAGGATTCTTTCCATGTTCAGCTCTTTTTCAGTAAACAAAAGCTCTGCAGTGTAACAAGCCCCTTGACAGCCGTGGAAATACCTGCTTAATTCAGGAGGCTGCCACAGATGAAGCTGAGCAGAACTCACTTCAGCATTATCCTGCTTCAGAGCAAGTGGGATCCTGCTTGTTCCCATTACTGAGCTGACACATCAGGGCCAACAAGGACAAAAATAAGTAAATAAATTAGGATCTAGGAGACAAGGGAGGGCTAGAAGCAGAAAGATAAATGGGACTTGGAAGTCCTTTGGTTAGGCACGGACTGAAGTTTACTCAGACCTAATTGAGTGGCTGTCATCCCACTGTGGTGTGCTCAAAAACAATCAAATAGTATTCAAAGCGCTTTAATTTTTATGGAGCATGAGAGCTTAGCTTACTAACTCAATAGTGGTTTTATTTTTATAACAGAGTTCTCTTGCCTTGGACTGTTTTTTTTTAATTCTTTCTTGTTATTGAAATCATGATCTTATTTATCAAAAATATTACTTGCAACATCCAGTGGAGCTGGTTTGTGAACAAAGCCAAAGTTTAACAAACTGTAGGCAAAAAAGCAAAATTACATTCAAACTGCTGCCAAAGAGTGCACTTCAGTTCTACTTGAGGAGAGGAAAAGCATGCCAGTATAGCTCACTGCCATGCAAAGTATATTTTCTTAGGGTATAGGAAGTCTCCAGAACTACCAGTATCTTCTCCCCCACCGAAAAACTTACTACTCAAAAAATAAAATAAAGATTGAAAGTTCTTTTATTAAAAAAAAAATGATAATAAAATTATGAGAGTTTGTCAGAGCTAGTTTTTGCCGATGTTTTCTTTGAAAAACAACTCAAGCTCAAGGCTGCTTCCATGTTTGTGCATGGAAGTGATAAGCTAGCCTCTATGCAGTTCAATTCAGAGAAAAAAAGGAGACGGTGAATATCCCCTTTCAGTGCAGAATGTAATGTGGATTAAGGAAAATAGTCATTAGCATCCCTGGAAGCGTACCTCTGAAAGATAGCTGGAGAAAGAAAGAGCTTCCTTGGCTACCTGCAGCTCTGCCTGCTATAACCAACAAAGATAATCCTTCCAGATCAGTTGCAGTATTTGTGTGTGCGTGTACTTGGAGGCCCAGCATGATAACACACTGACTCAGAGGCTTATGATTTTTAAATTTTGTTATTAGATAGTAAGTCTCCTCAAAATCCAGCTCAGTCAGCATCTTATTCCACATGTGATCTTGATAGAGATTGAATCTTGCTGGTTGGTAGGGAAGGGTACTCTGGAGGATTGCACTGTATCCGAAATTTCCTTTTGGATGCTATACCTGCAAATGATTAAAGCTTATTTCAGAAATCCTGTGGATCACCAATTTTATTTAATTGGGCTCTGGAGAGACGTATCACAAATATTGCTTGGCAGGCTGAGACATCTGCTGGCACTTCTGAGACAGGCTGCAGCAGTGAAGTTTCCCATTGCAGTGTGCTGAAATCTCCACAGAACATAATGGTACTTAATACTAAATGCCATTGTATGAAGATGAAACAGCGTGAAATTCAGGATTGAAGGCTTTATCTCCACAAAGCTTTAGGATCTGCACTCCTGCAAAAGTTCTGTAGTATTGTTGAAGGCTTTAATTAGCAGGGCTTCATCCCTGGAGAAAAGGATCTGACTAGAGGAGTGAAACCAGATTCTGGACTTCAGTGCAACATATTATTAAGAAAGGTCTATATTCGCCTGTCTTGTTGGAAATTGAATTTAGGTGTGTAATTGATATGCTTAAAAGCCTGCTAATGGCTATTCAGTGCTTTAAGAGGTGTGCTTGGTTCCCTTACTGTTTTGCATGAAGTGCCTCATTTTGTGCTTTATTAAGACTTTGTATTACACCTTTGTGTCTGTTTGGTTAGTCAGGTAGCTTGAGCTCTTAATTGTTCCTCATGAGTTACAGTCATCTGAATGAAAACTCAATGATCTTGCACACTCATAGCCTAGGTTGTTAATAAATCAGCACCCTCAGGGACAGAGTTGTACAGGCTTTCTCAGAATGTATGCCTAGACTTTCTTCCCTTCCTGCTAAACAGTCAGCGGCTGTAATTCACTCATTGACTCTGTGGTCAGGGTCTTTATTCTGTACCTCCTTCACCAATTCCTAAGCTTTTATTTGACAGACATCTGAAACCCTACAGCTTAGTCCTCTGGTACTGAAGATGAATGATAAAATTCAAAAGCCACATAATCCAGCCTCTCCCTTTCTATACTCCTACTCTTGTGGTTCCCTTCTGATTGCTCAAGAAGTGATTTAGATATGTGATCTCTAAACAGGATAAGAATGTGGAGGATGGAATGACATTTAAATTGCAACTTTGCCTCAAGATCCCTCAAAATAGCCTGAAAATTATTGTTGACTTTATCCAAGCAAAGCAAGGACTAGACTGTTAAAAAATGTGTGAACTGGCAGACAGAGAAGATGGTGTAGCCTAGCTAAGGTATCTTAATAGTTGGATAGTACCTATTAAGTACAGAGTCTGATGGAAATAGCCATGAAGAAATAAAAAAGAAGAAACCTGTTTGTGGGTGGTGGTGGGTTTTGGGGCTGTTCTTTTGTTTGTTTGTTTTGTGGTGCTTTTTTTGTTGTTGTTTGTTTTTTAATAGATGTTCAAACTTAGAAATGCTATGAGTACATTTTCAGTGAAGGCCAAGTGGTTCTTACTTTAGTACTGGTCCTCCTAACTTTCAACTGAGGAATGTAATATTTCTAGTGATAAAATGGAGCTCAGATGTATGTACGTGACTAGCACCTTTTCTCAACAGATTTTCAGTTCATCCAGTATTATGGTCATCAGCGTTCAAAACAAACACAATGTCAGTGCAGTGATACTGTTTCTGATGATGCCTACAGAAAGTTGACACCAGTACAAGATAACTTACGTCATCTCAATAAATAAATAAATAAATAAAATGGTAGTGGATCATAAGGTGAAAAATTGCTCCTGTTGGCTCACGTTGGACACGGTGATCCTTACGGGTCCCTTCCAGCTCAGGATAGTCTACAATTTCTAGAAAATGTGGCCAGAGTATCAATGTAAGTACTTATTTCAGGCAAGAATCGTATTTTAGCTCCTAGTGCTTTGTAAATGTTAGGTAGCTCTGTTGGTTGTCTCTGCTTTTATCGATCTCTTTCATGAACAGTTTTGAGAAACTAGAGGCAGCTCTGGTATGTTTTACTAGGCCAGTTGATATAGTTGGAAGAAAGCGCAAATTGTTGGAAACCAAGTTGATTTTGGTCTGAAGTGATTGATTGCTTCACAGTGAGCGTCTGAACAAAAGCAGGTATCTAGGTGTGTGTTCCTCGGTGTGTTGAACTTCTGATATAGAGTAACTTGTGGCTAGGGAGTAATTAGACTGAGATTGAAGTTCAGAGAGTGGTTAGTTCAAAAGGCTCCCAGTTTTGTTGTCTTGCAGAGTAATTATTGTTAAAGAGGAACAAATGAACATGAGTTACTTCCTTGAAGGTAAATTGGCATGTACAGAAGGATTGGTGCCCTTCTTAGGGACTAATGATGTTCCTCCAACCGTGCATACCACATCCCTGGTTGATTTACTTTAAGCTCCTTAAGGCAATAGTCTCTTTAGTGCATTGCAGGAATAAGCTTACAAAACTTCTTATAAAGTCAGTGGAATGACAGTTAAAAACTGAGTATCACCCTTCAAAGTACTGTGTCTCAAAAGTAAGCAGATGTGCAGATTAGAGGTTTTTAGGAAACTATAAAAATAGATTTTTCCACTTAATACAATGGAGGTGTTCATCGTTCACCTTTTGACTTGTGTAACACTGTCCTTTTTTTGTCTTTAGGGTACTGGATCTTCCAAATGTTATTTATCATGCTGTTTGACAGTCTGAGCTTGATACACTGACAAGCTGAACTGAGATATTTGTGATATGCTCTTGGAAATGGATGTCTGTCAGTTTAAGTGGTGCTTCACATCAGCACTGGTATTAAAAATCATACCAATTGTCAGTAAACACTATACGTATACTAAAAAGATCAGTAAATATTATAGTAGAAATACTGCATTCAGCTTTTTGCTGAAGAAGCCAGACGTGATCCCCAGTGGTTTTTTTTTTAAGTTACTAGCTGCATTTTTTTTTTCTGTAAAAAAAAAATTGCACTGTAAAGGTATAGCTATAGAATATGTAACAACATGGCTGATATTTAATCATCAATCTTCCCAAATTTATTTTAACTGAGACTTTCACATATGTTATGCTGCTTTTACTTTGCCTTTCAGATGACGACGTGGACCTAGAAGCTTTGGTAAATGACATGAATTCATCATTTGAAAGTTTGTACTCGACGTGCAGTATGCAGTCAGAAACCACTCCACTCCTTCAGAATGGCCAGCTTAACCGCAGCCCGCTGCCCACCTCAGGATCCAGCGCCCTGCAGCCCACGTCTCCCAGGCAGAAAGTGCAGAGGTCTCAGCCTGTGCGCATTATGGCAGTCAGGTAGGACCAGAGGACTGCACCCTGTTTGCTTCAAGTCATCTTGAAGTAGCTTTGAAGGAACTAAGTTTTGAATTAGGAGATAAACTCCAGCAGGGGTCTTGTAGTGTCACAGTGGTCTTCTGTGTAGGAGAAAAGGTTCACTGGGTAGGTGGAGGATATAGATTTTTCCATGTAGATTTTGTATTTTGTACAATGCAAAAGTGCCACACTTCTACTTGTTTCATCAGTGTCTGCTGTGCCTTTGATAGCAGACATGCATAGAAGCATAGTATTGATATCAATTTTCAGAAGCAATGTCCATGTTTGGAAACAAATCCAAATGCTGTTCTGCCAGCAGTACTGACAATTAATGGCTTTTTGACTTTATATATCATGGTGAGTAGTTAGATGAGGTTGCATTCAACTGGTTTTGATATATAAAAATGCCCATCTTAGTGGAGCTTCCTGTTAGGTCCAAGACAATAAATATGAACCTATTATACTTCTTTAACCATTCTTCTTAAGCACTCTATTTCACTTGAGTGTGTTATGGTAGACATTGCAGAAAAAGAAGTGTTTAGGTTGTCTTTCTGTTGTCAGGATGGGGACTTGGATTCAAGCTTAAAGTGGAATACTCTACAGCACAGACTGGTGATAACTGGAGAGTTTGTAGATAACATTGAGATTCTTAAAATCTTTTTAAGAAAGGTCAGTTTGTGCAGGTACATTTCTTGAATCAGGTATATTTGGAGTTTTCTTTTCCTTCTAGATGACAAAGGCTTCTCTGAGACAAGTGGGGAGCAATAATAATAGATGAAAAATCCAAGATCTAATAAGGACTGCTCCTAATTCTTTACACTGATGTATTTCCTATGGGAATTATATTCTTAAGACAGGCAGATTTGCTATATGAAAGTGTAGTATGCAGTTACTGCTTACTACAGCCAAGTCAGTTAATGATGCAGTTGTTTTTACAAGTTTCAGAATTTAACCTTGAATAGTGCTATATTAACAAATTCACTCTCTAGAGCAGTACAATTCATGTTTTGTTCTAAGTATCTTAGTCAAAGCACTCCATTTAATTGTTTTTGGCATTTCTAAACTTTGACGCTTTCTTTGAAAGACACTCCAGGTTTCTGAACTCTGCGCTTCCGTAAATCCTATGGAGTATCATGTGTTTAACACTGAAGAAAATAATGGCAAAACTTTTATTCAGATTTAACTAGACATCTTTCTAGTACCAGGCAGTGGCTGTGTCTTTTCCTCAGCCACAACACAATGGTTATTACTCTTGAAAGTACTGCCTTATGTTTAGCTCAGTAATAAAATAAATGATGCATGGCAGTATTCTAGACAGAGCAGAGTGCAGCATTGTCTAATTTCTGTAATCTGTAATTCCAGTTCTTATAATGAGGATCATTGCAAACATGTAGTCCAAAATTTGCGATACAAAGAACTATTACACAGTTGCTGAAACGTTAAGTCCACTGTGCTGAAGAGATCTTACACAATTATTTACTTCATGCTTTACAGAAGTGTGCACACGGGTAGCACAAAAAAAGGAAGCAGTCATTTCCGTAACCCATAGTTACAGTTGGAACCTGCTACTGGCAGCAAGAAACAAAACTATTGGGTCATTCATGGAATACCAAGGCAACTTAATTAGGGGATAGAATTACCTGTGGAGCAGATTCCGTGTTAGTGATTTTATCAGCGCTGCAGTTCTGGTGTAGGCATAGAAAACGTGTACTCAAAATGGGACATGTTACTAGAGGCAAAACCAACAGCTGTGTCAAAGAGGGCTCTGATAAGAGCTTGCTGAAGGTAGTAGGCTGAAGAACATATGGAAAAAAAAAGTAGCCAAATTAATTTTTGAGTAATTTGCATTTCAAATACAGGAGTGAGTTGATTGCCTTTGAAAACTTTTACAGTTGCCACTAGGTGGTGCATTCTGCAAAGGAGTTAGAGGCAAACTTGACGTAGAGTCACCTAGTATCAGGACCAGTAGGAAACTTAAAGCAGTCTGTATGGTTATGAATAGGTGTTACATCTTTTCTAACATTACTGTGCTAACTAGTAGACCTTCAGTTAGTGTGAGCAGTACAGGTGTACTGCAAACTGGAACTTGAAATTGTCTTGGTCCTAGTTAGACTTAATGAGATGCATCTCAGAAGATCCATATAAAACTTGTCTGAACAGTAATCTTAGAAGTAGCATAAGATAGGATAGTGTAATTGCAGTTTATTGTTCAAGCTGAATTGCTTAGAAATAGAATGTCATATTATAACGAAGTGTCAGTATCGACTTCAACCTCAGCCTACCTGCTTTACTGGGAGACATGTTTGTTTGCAGATCCATGTGGAATTTGTCTCCAAATTACTGCAGTTATGTCCTCCTCCTTTTTAGGTCAGTTTGAAGATCTTAACTGACTTTCTGACACACGGCGCTTAAGCCTGTAAGTTAGTGCTTACAACAGAGGCTATAGACTGATATTTCTGTTTACTTTTTGTGCATGCTTACCTTATTTATTCACCCAAGTGATCGAGTTATAAACAAGAAAACAAACCAGATGCGTGACTGGTTGTTTTTTCACATACAGTTACCTAAATTGGGCTTGCCATTGCTGTAGCTATAGAGGTGTCATTTTCTTTCTCTTTTTTTAATGTTAGTACACTGAATGGTGGAGCAGGAGATACAGGCCTGGTCATGCCAGTTTGCTCCTCTTAATGCTTCTATGTCTGTAGGCGTCTACAAGAAGAAGAACAGCAATTCAGAACATCGTCATTGCCAGCCATACCCAATCCATTTCCAGAACTCTGTAGTCCCGCAAGTTCTCCCGTGCTGGCCCCTGGATCTTTACCTCAGAGTCAACCTGCTAATAAGCATGTGAGTATGGAACAAAGCTTTCTGTCATATGTTAGTGTTCAAACTCGCAATGAACAATTCCATTTTGAAGGCAGAGACTAGGTTTCCAGATGCCTAGATGCGTCCGCAGGCTTTGTCTGTGAGTAGGGCAGCACTGGCAAGAGAACATCTACAGAGAGGCTTCAAAGTTTTTGTTTCTTGTTAAAGGTTCGTAAGAGTAAAGCAAGTCTTTATCAAGCATATGCATGTTGTCAGTGAAGTAGTAATGCCTAATATCTTTGGAATTTCATTATCCAAGGTAATGACTTACTAATTCAGATGTCAGGTTAGGATTGAAGCAGCATCTGTGAATGTTACACAACACAGTCTTGTTGCCTCAAAGCCATTTAACAACCTGTTTCCATTTAAAATTCATTGCCTCTATAAGTAGCTGTCTGTTTTCTTTAAGGACATTGTGCCTTGTTGTTTCGATGTTCTTCAGGAAGCAAAATACACTTCTTAGAGCATGTAGCTAGGCACAGTTCCTTCTAATGGGACCAATGAGCAGAACTGTCCCATGGTTGAGTAGCTTCCCAAGTCCATTACAATGAAGTTCTTTACAATTTTGTAAACTATGCTGTCTTGCACAGGGATTTAAAAAACAAACAAAAACCAACACAAAAACAACAAAGTGTTGCTTATACTGAATACTGTCTTAGAATGGGTTTGCACTTGAGTAATCACAAACATGATGTTGTTCTGTATTGCTGCTGGTTTAGTTTGTAAATAGTTCCTATGCTTGGTATGGCTGATAAAAGGGTTTGGGGAGGTGGTTCAGCTACAAGCAGTAGACCATAACATATAGTCCTGTATATTCTGCATTATTTTATATCTCTGTAAACAGCTGCCAGGTTTCTTGAAAGATACAGTGCATCTTCTTTGGTTTTGCAGTATTTCTTACACATATAAAAGTTGAGATAGATAACCAAACAATGCCTGTAGAGAAAACTGAGTCATGCAGTTATAAATTTAATGTGGTCTTGTGAGAGTCCTCACTAAACGCTAAGCAGAGAGGCTGTTCTGCCAAGGTAGTGGTAATATGACTCTGGGGAGAGAAAATAATGGGCAATTCTCTTGTGTGTGCTGGCTGCTGCCAACAGCATGGCAGCTTTTGGAAGCAAGCTAAAGTTACAGATGAACCTGCATTTATCTTTGTAAATATTTCTCAGTTTCAGGGATTCTTTGCTTTTTATTTTTGTTTCACTAGATCTTACCATGCCACCAAAAGAATTGCTCTACAAAGCCCTTAGAATCTTAAATATCTGTGTGTCATTTTTCGGTGATATTTAGAAACTAGGGGTTTAACAGTGTCTAAGAATAAAAGTAAACATACCCTTAGCATGTGTAAGGAAGTGGCTATGAAGACTGATAAAAGCATTTTTTTCTAAATTCTACTTCATAATTTTCTGTTAAAAATATACTTAATCTTAGAATGATAAATTGTGACAAACCATTCCAAGGACTAAAATAAAATACATACTTACATTGTGTAGCTGTGCATGCTGCTAAATTTTTAATCAAAGACAAACCATTCAAATTGTGAAAGTTGTAGGGTATAAGAGGAGGAGCTGAAACATTTAGGCAGTAATACTTCTATAGATGCAAATATACTGCTCATTTCAGTTTATCAACTGATTAGAGGCAAATAAGAAACACTCGCTTAGACCAAAGGAAAGGCAGGAAGTCATCATTTTCTTCTATGAAATAGTAGAAACAGAACTGAAAAAATCCTCTAGCTTTAGAATATTGATATAATTAAAAGAAGTGAATTGGTGAATTGTTTCTTCATGAAGAGAAACATTTTTAATATATCAGATATCTCAGATAAATGTGAAGTATTGCAGGATAACAAAAAAACCTGCCTATTCAGCCTCCCCACAGCACCTTAATTATATTTAATCCAGTTGTAATGCCATTCAACAGAATCTGGAAACATAATTGGTTAAAAAAAAAAATCTTGAGAAATGTTACAAATTTTTGTACTTTCATCCAATTAAAAAAAAAAAAAAAGAAGGTAAACTTTGGGAATTTTGATATATTATTTTAGGATACACTTTTGTTTAGATAAGTGGGTTATAAGCTACTGGTTAACAGAGTAAATGACAAGTTTAGTTAAAGGAGGATTGCAAAAACACATTTCATTGGCCAGCATTTAGTGAAAATGAGCCATATCAAAAACAAACAAACAAACAAAAAAACCCACCACCAACTAAAAACTTGAATACAAGCTATAGATTTAGAATGCTGAATGCAAACCACGATCAAACATAATGATGCTTAATGTAAGGTTCTCTGCATGCAGGTTATAAACAAGGATTAAAATTGGAGATTGGAATGAGCTGTTCTGCTTATATGGGTTATGCGATGTGTTAATGAAAAGGGATTCCCTGCAGCCTGCTGAGCCTTTGGGGACAAACAGGCAAAGAGCAGTTGCAGCCTGTACTGCTGAGCCCCAAAAGCTCTAATCACAAGTTATGTCAAAGCATGTGGGTGGCATGGGCAAAATGTTGCCTTTGGTCAGCTTCTATCTAGCAGAATAGAGAGAGGTCAATCTAGAGGTCCCCAAGTCATCTTGGGATGCAGAATGAAGTGGAAATATTGTTTGCTGGCTGCACTGACAAACATCTGTGGTGTGGGGCAGGTCTGAGCTAATACAGCTGTGTGACCAAACACTTCCTAGCATGAGAGGTTAAAAAATGTGTTGTAGTTAAACAGACAAGTGCTCCTAGGAGGATTAGTGTTATTATCCTTTCTTACAATTCTGAACGTAGAAAAAGCCCATTTTACGCTAAATTTTATTCTGAGAAGTTTTAGATGTCAACCCAGGCAGTTCTGTATAAATTAGCATCTCTGAAGTCAACAAGGTTGTGAGCACAAGGAGTGGGAAAAACTGACTACCTGGGCTGCTGAATCAATAGCTACTTAAGAAAAAACATAACTGCAAATGGTTGTAATTTCATCAGCTACTGATGTGGTGAGCAAGATACTTCAGACATCTCACGTTTGGAAAAATGATGACCCTTCAAGCAGTAACCAAAAAGCTTTTAAGTTCTTTTTCTAAACATAAAGTACGAACTAAACGTCTGAACTGAGTAAGTTTTGTCCATGAGCTTTGGCAGGCGAGCTGTGGCTGGAGAGACTGCGGGACTAAGTGTTCCTATCTTTATCATGTCCTTCAAGCACCACCCATCCGCCTTCCCCACAACGCCTGGCCACCAGCCAAGCGAAACTCCAGCAGATCTCACAGCTGCCTCGGTTCCCCTGCTTTCTGCCCTGGGAGGAACAGGTGAAGGCAGGAACAGGAAGGAAGTCCTGCTCAATGGGGCACTGCGAGACCCTTTTTCCCCTGTCTGTCTTTGTGAGAAATGTGCACACCTACAAACATGAAATCACTGCATGTCTGAGGGGGCACCAATTGCGGGTATGGAGGAAGGACAGCTGCAAGTTTTAAAACATCATTTACTTAACCGGATAAATATGTTTATGTAGGAAAAACAGTGACCAGAAAATTACAGCAAATCGAGACCAAACGTTCATCTAAAAAATTGCTAAAAGCATCAGACAGCAAGGTTACCACTAATTGAAGTCCATCTTTGTGTTGCTGGTATAAACTAAGAACTGGTTGGTAACTTAGGTTATAATTTTTGGTTGTGTACAAATATTTTGGAAAAAGTATGCAATAATTACATGTAGGTCACTGTGATGCCACAGGATATTAGTCTAAAGTATCTTGTGTGAGTCAATGAAGCTTTCAACTGTAAAAATAGGGCAAATTTCTCACATCCCCCCTCTATACAGCCCAGGCAAACTTCCAAATAGCAGTTTGATGCACCAAAATTGCTTACTCTTTTCTAGCAAATTAAATTCACAAATGGCTATAAATTTATGTTATTCTTTTTTCCAGATTTAGTAACCCTTCAAGGGAATTCATGTGAACAGACTTTTTAGTTTTGTTTCAATTCCATGTTACAATAATTTTGTTGTTATTGTTGTTTGTTTTTTCTTCCTGCAAAGCTTTCATATTGTCTCTTTTGAAAACAAGGATGTTGATTTTGAAAAGAGAAGCTGTATAAAAGTAAGAACTTTTTTATAATGAAAACTCCATGTACCAAGTTAAATTTTACATGTGTGACCGATAGCAAATTTTGTACTTAATCTTTAAATGGAACAACATTAACTAACAAGACTTGCTGAGAACAACTGTTGACAAGAGGATGAGTGAACAAGTCTTTACTTCCTCTAAACAGGCCAAATCCTGCACCTAGATTAACTGAGGCAATTCCTTAGGTCCAGTTCAAGGGCTCTCCCTTTGGCCCAACTATAAAATGTGTTTTCATGGCCGTGATGCATCATCTTGTCTTCCTCAAATTTTCCTTTGAATAAAGACTCTTAAGCTATATAATTAAATGATACATAGATCACTCTGTAGCGTATCTAACTTCTTTATTTTTATTTTTATTTTTTAAAGAAAGTTTTGATTGAGAAAGATCAGGCCTCTGTGGTGGGGCTGTAATCTATCTGTGTAGAACTGGACCTTGTATTTGCCATGGGTGCCTCTTACTTGGAGAAGCAACACTTTCCCAAACCAGATGAACTAAATGCAGTGGACAAATACTAAGATGACATGCAGGAAAGGCATCTCATTTTTTGTCATCTTGTGACCTGCATCACGCGGATGTGTTGTCCAATTACTCTTGAAGAAATTAGGGAGTGAGCTCATGTGGTTTTGAAAATCTCAGTAGCTCATTACCGAAGATGAGACTAATGAAGGAAGTAGTAATGAGTTCACTGGATTGTGCATCCAGCCTTAAGTGCTGATGGTGCATGCACGGTCCATGGGTGTTTGGAGGCTTTTGGGTAGAGCGTTGGAGGCTGTTGGGGCCCAGGACCCAGATGGATTCAAAGCCACTATTCCTTCTTCCTTGTGCTTGTTACATCATGAGGCTTGGTAGGAAGAATTGAGTCTCTTCACATGCTTGATTTTGGGAAGTGCCAGAACAGTAGCTGTAGTCCCAGCATTGATTACTGGAAATATGAAGAGCGTCTCGCATTCAAATCAAAAAGTATGTTATTTGCTGGAGGTTTTTTTGGTTTTGTTTTTAATGACGCAAACCTGGCCTTGCTCCCAGGCGCGTTCTGGCTCTCGACCCAGAGGCGAGCATGCTGCAGGCGGGCTGTGTGCTGAGGAGTGTGGCCGCGCTGCGGGGGGACGCTCCGCTAGGTCTGGCCTACCGCCTGCACTGGCAGCCCCACGGGACTGCTGCCGTGCAGCATGGCCTGCAGCTGCCTCAACAACCCCTGTGCAGTAGCAGCACCGTTGCAATTAGCCTTTAGGACTGCCTTGCGTAAATAGTGAGCGGGCTGTAGCATAAGCTGTAGTAGCTGTGCACTGGCATATTCACACTGTGCTTTAGTCTGCACGGCCTAGGAGTGGCCTTGCACACTTTTTGTTGTGTAACAATGTTCTTGGTTTCTTTTGATAACAGTATAGTGAAAATAAAATTGAGCTATCCTCTACTTTGATCAGGAGTTGATAGAATTGAGAAGCTACCAGGCTGAAGGTGTGGGGAAAAATGAAAAGATGTGAGAAACTGTAATTCTTAGTGAGGCAGACGGAAGTGGGTTTTAATATAAACATCAATGCTGTAGGGAATAAAAAAAACAAAAAGCCCAGAACTATATTGAGTGATTCTAATTACACTGTAAGTGAATGTCTGAGATGAATTAGAGATATCATAACTTTATACTGATAGCCTTTAAGGAGCCACCCAACATCATGAGCATTGCTACACTAAGTCCAAACTCCCTTGCCTTCTGTGCTGTCTGGACTCAGATTCTGATCTTACTTAAGCATTCTGAATAAAAACCTTTTGGACCTCTGCTACCCAAGTAGAACAGATGCAGGAAAGCACCAGCTTGAAACAGGCAACTTTGCCCCTATGTATCCTAGATGATCTTGCAGCACCATGCTGTTTCCAGCGACCAGAAGGTGAGCTGGTCAAAAGGTTGCTTCTGAAACCTGAGGTGATTCAAGATTTAGGCCCTTAGAGAACAGGGCTGGTACCTGCTGCTGAGCTGCATGCAGTCTCTTGGTGGGTGCTGTGGAAGTACACAGTGTGCGTCTGGGAATGTGCCCAACTTTTAGCTTGATTGTTGGCATCCATATCTAGGGACAATGGGCATAGCCGGTGTTCAGTGTTCACTGCCAAACTCTCAGAAGAGTGGTTGCACAAGTGTTGGGATTAATGCTGTTCATTCTCAGCAGGAAGAAAGTTTTTTTAGACTTGCAGTAATTACCTGTAGCAGTGAAGTGTGCCCACACTTAAAAAAGGAAATCTGTTTGAAATTTCTATCTTTGCTTAGGCGGTGATTGTGTGTGGTTGCAGAGAGGAAGAATGAACTTCTAAGTTCATTGGTGTGGTAGTTGGATGTTAATGAATTCCTCTAAAACTTACATGTATGTTTTTGTTCCTCCTAAATGGAAGGAATGTTAGATGGAATTTAATAACATTTTTGCATTAGAAGAGTACAGCTGAGTTGATTAAATCATCATGGGACAAGTTTTAGCTCTTTGTTCTCTTGATTTATAGTCTCCTTATTATTATCAAATTCTTATTGTATTATTCTTTGTCCTTACAGTGCAGAATTACTGTTCTAAAAAGTGACTTTGTTTAATTTATGTAAGTACCTTCAGTTTTTGCTTTAACATGACTGTAGTCTGAACATCATTCACAAAGTGTACATAAAAGTAAGTTCAATCTGAACTTGTTAAAAGGCAAGCCATCACCAGTTCATAAAAGCTACGTGTCATGTTCTTCCATTGGCACTAGGATTGCTTATTCCATCCAGTGATAGATCCTGCTGCTGCAAGGGTTACTGGAGCCCATCTGTCCTACTGTATTTCAGGAAGCAAGAGTTGAAAATGTCTTCATGATGACATGAAGAATAAGTGTTTGTTTTTTCTCTTGTTGCTGAGGGGGAAATGATTAGCATTTGGAAGCAAAGTGAATTAACCATCAGCTGGGAGTTGGGAAGTGAGCCTGTGCTGAGCAGGGAGTATTTCTGGGTAGAGTGGAAAAAGTAATTTTATCCCAGCAGGCTTATAATAAGTGAAATTTCATTAACAGCAAAACAAAAAATCTTCCATGAGTTTTTGTGATGAAGGCTGGCAAGAGCTTTTAAAGCTCTGTTAGTTTCTTACCAAACAGATGCAAAAGCATCCCCATCTTTCCAGCCACCCTCTTTATCCACCTAGATACACCAGCAGGCCATACTGAGAAACTGCTGTGCTTTTTGGTGATATGTAGGTATGGCACTTGCCCATTCTCAAGGAATAGATTCAACACTACTTTCCACTGCACATGCAATTTCCTCAGTGTGTGCTATGTTTCCAGAAACCTAACTTTATTATCATCAATTCCTGCACCTTTTGCTTGCTTCATGCCTCAGGAACAAGCTTAGAATGTTTCAGGAGGTATTGTCAGTCATACTGAAGAATGCTCAGCTGTCACGCAGGGGCTGGGCATGAAGAAATGGCTTCAGGTGCCTTCAGTGTCTGTGTTCTACAGGTGCAAGGGAAGCTTAAGTTGTTGTGTGTACTTTTGCATGTGTTCCTCTACTCACCTTGTCATTTACCTTTCCAAAACATGGTTTCCCACCATCCTTGTCAGAGTAGATAATAGGAATAGAAGCCATTCATCCCTAAGGAAAAAATATTACTCAAGAAAGTAAAAACACGAAGTGTGAAAAAATTACAGAAGATAATATTCTAAGCTAAAAAACAACGTTCTAGTAGTAGAACAGCAAGTTTTAATTTTTCAGTCATTTTTGAGCTTGTCCTTGCCTGCAAGCTGTTACAAGCAGCTGATTACTCCTAAGTAATTTGCCGTACTGCTGGAGGTCACACTTTTCCCTATTGCTTACTAAAATCCACTGAAAACAAGCAAGCCACAGTATTTCCAGACCTTTTAAATATCTCTACACATATTTGCAACCACTCTCATTCCCCAGTTGAGTGTTACAAACTGGACACGTAGTCTATGGAAGTGACAAGTATCAGGTACACAGTTTTAGCACAGAAGGACGCCTGTGATGCTTCAAGTTAAGAATGTTCTTCACTAAATAGTCCCAAACTCTTGATTACTTATTTTTAAGTGTTTTTAGATGTTAAGTGTATATATCCTCATATACACATACATACACTTAACATTTAAAAACATACACCTATATATATATATATAGGAGGATAGATGGCTTTCAGTACTGTCTCATACCTTCTGAATGATCTATGGAGCAATTTGAAAAGAAACAGGCATACAGATTATCCTCCTCTTCATTAGACAAAGACTTGAAAGCTGACATTACAGGAATAGCAACAATTAATCACACAATAAAACCTTGTGTTTGCTGTACTCAAAATATTTCTCTGTGTTAGATACAGTTTTATTCTATGAATGATTTTCACAGATGACCTTTGCACCTTTTCCTTTAACATGCTAAGTAGTTTGGCAAAGCACTGTAAAGCTTGTTCAAGTGAGACTGAGCCTAGGCTCTTGTGTTACAGCCTTGTCAAATCCTCTGATAGGGAGACTCAGTTTCAGACTTCGAGCTATGCTCGAAGCTAATGTCATTTTGCTTGTGGTATTAGAAAGATACTAAATGTACTTAAGAACCTAATACTAATTTCATTTTCTGTGCACTTCACAGGAGGTGCTGAATTTCAGCTTTATTCCTGAATGTTGGGTTTTAGTCTGACTAATGGGCTAATTGTGCTTTAGTGAAGGTTGTTCTTACTTCTTGTTTATTCTGAGTATCTGTACGTTTCAAAATTTGCATCCTTGTCTCTCCTCCCCCCCACCCTTTTTTTTTTTTTTTTTAACTAAACAGATGAAAAACGTAATCTTTCATCTTCTGAGAGGAGTAGAGTGCTTGAGAGCTGGAGCTGGCAGGAAAGCAGTGCTTTCAGTTCCAAGACTGGGGAATGTATATTTCAAACTATTTGTACAGTGTGACACATTTCTTAATATTTTCTAGGATATTAATAAGACAGCAAAGTCTGTCAGGAGGCAACCAGCTATATTTTTGCAAATGTACCTTCAGTGTGATTTCCCTTTGCTCTCAGTGAACATTTAGTTCTGCGTTACACTGCAAGTTACAAAAGAGCATTTGCTTACAAGCTAATTAAGCATAGCTTAGAGCAGTACTTAATTGCAACACTTACAGCAATACAGAGGAACTTAAAGTCAATGTAGCTAACAAGAAATTAACTCAGAGAACTGCACAAGGTTGCTCTAGTTGCTTTGTGTGTAGGCTTCATTCTGATCGCCCTCTCTTATTTGCTTGGAATAACACTTGAGCAATCACACACTTGGTCTAGGAGAAATTTTAAGATTTTTAACTGAAGCAGGAAATTCTGCAAGAGGTGATAGGGGCACGATGGGCTCTATGAGTGGGTCAGGAAATTTCTTGCATGGCAGCTTCTGGCTTTGAATATCTCTAGCAGTTCATCTATCGAACACATGCCCAAATGGGTCTAAGCTGAAAGACTTGCTATGTTGGGGAATAACCATTAAAATGAAAGAGCTGAATGAACCTTATGAAGTTTCTGTAGAAAGCTTTCTATATATTACTTTCATCCCTTAAATAAATAAACAATCTAGTAGTTCTGCAGATGATTAAATAAATTTTACAGCACTGTAAACATGCTCACATCAATTTTTCTTCTTTACCTCTTTCTTGAGCCTTCTCTAACATACAGCTGTAAAAACTATGATTGTTAACTGATTCCTGTCTAGCAAAATGATTGAGGATGGTGTAGATGCAAAGGACCTGTTTTTCCTCTAAGCCAGAACCTTACAAGTGCTAATCTCCTACATTCAGCAGCCATTAAGGAAAGGGAGACTAATAAAATTCTAGCAAAAATAATGTAAAAATGTTTACAGTACCAGACATCATTCACAGTGACTACATTCCTTTATGAGCTTGCAGTAACCTCTGCTTTCTATGTCATTTATTTAATCTCTTCTACCAATCATGTGTCTTCTGCATGTACATTTATATCAGGAGAAACTGCTTGAAAACAATATCTGGGTAAGGGCATTGAAGGAGAGTGTGCTTGCTTCTCTCCGTGAGGTGCTTTGTTACTCCCTTTTAAAGTCTATGATTGTAGGGAAGTAGAAACTAATTTCTTTTCCCTCAGAATGTGACAGTATTTAAAAGGAATTTCAAACCAGTAAAGTCTCGCTGAGTTCAATAAATATATCAGTAGAAAAATTTGAGCAGTAAGTATTTAAATTCTGAGTTGAGTGCAACTTACATTACATAGCACAGCTGTATGTTTCAGTGGCAAACTTGGGTCCTGATATGAAAGGGCTTTGTCTATTATTTTTGAGTAAAAAAAAAATCTGTTGGTGCAAACTTTCACAAGGCCGGTTTTACTGACTTAATAGGTCCTTTGTGAGGCTAAGAGATTCTCCTTTTTCACTACAACCATATTTTGGGTTATTCTGAGCACTAGCAGTACTTGGAAAGGACATATTTGACTTTTCACGATGTGAAATTATATATATAAACCCACAAATTAGGTTTATATGCTGCAGCTGAAGTACTAATATCTGGAATTAGTACTTTGCTTAGATACTGAATTGTAAAAGGTGTGCATTAATGCAAGACTTACTCAGAGTCGTTATCTACATTGAACAAGCAGTAGGAATGCCTTGTTTTTCATATTGTGTGCTGGCGTTTTTTTGTTGTTGCTGGAAAGTGGTATGTAGGTGAATGAACATACTCGGTTATTCCAACTCTGGACAGTCCTTTCTTGAATGTCAGCTTGCAAGTCTTGCTCTACATCTGGAGAAAGACACTGGAGTTCCTTGCTGTGGGTGATTTCACCTTTCTGTATCTGACCTCATACTGTGAAAGCTTGTGTCAGTGTTTGACTGGGACTCAGTGTACAAAGTGGCATATAAACTCGAACAAGAATTGGGTTTATTCATCCTTCAGTTATCAGACTCCTGCTGCCAGATTCCTTCAGGGTAGGTATGATAGCCCCAGTCTTTTACTGTCCTTCTACCAAACACCCCTTCATTTCAAAAACAACACTTAAATGCTACTTCAAGAAGGTATTGCTTTCCATGTTTTTGCTCATAGCCTCATGTTTGGCCAAAGGACCCTTTTGTATGCTCCGCTCAAAATGCTGTTGTTCTGTGCGAGAACAAAAAGTTATTTACAAAATTTTATCTTTCCCTTTGAATTTATTCTGTACGAAAAGTAAAATAGAACTTTCTAACAAATACTTCTACAGAGCTAATCTTAAGTAATACTTCTTTACTCAGAAGAATAGAAAGATAAAGAAATGTAATATTATTAAACCATTTATTGTAGTTTTTCACAGTGTCAAGAAATAGAATAGTCTTTTGGTGGGATTTATTTCTGTGATTAAATAAATAGGTAATTTGAGTTGCTTGTCTGGGTGTCTCCTACTACTTGATATACTAGTTGAGTATCTTTCAAGAATATTTGTGACATTTTATGGTAGCAAAACTGTAGAAGATAAACTGTATTCAAAGGTCTCTTTCTCTCTCCATTGACCTTAGAACATTAATGATAAGTGAAAACTGTGCGCTTAGACTGAAGTAGATAGTGACAACTGAAATGGATACCACCTTTGCGGTTTGGATGGAGTGCAAAAAAAAATCAACTAGACAATGATCTGTGATGTAAGACCTTCTTTCCTTCCCTTAAGTTACTGAACTTTTTTGTGAGGAGCAAGTCTTGCTTTGTTCCTAAGTGGGAAATTTATGTTGTCCATTCACCTCATTGACTGGCCTCCTCATCAGTTACTCCACATGGCAGAAACAGCTCAATTTGTCTATCAGGAGAGATGCTGGCAACTGTAGGGCTAATTTTGTTTGTCATCTGTTGTAGACCTCAGAAAAATGACCAGTTTATAACTAGATTCTTGTTGTATAGATATAAAGCCAGCGCCCTTCCACACATCATCTTAGTATTTTAACTCATGTATGTAATGTTCAGACATCTGAGGTAGCATTTTTCAACAGATAGATTTATGTATAAATCATTTGGGAAACAAATGTGAACTTTTATAAGTCAAATACTCATAGCCCTCAGTAGTTAATACCTTACAGTGACCCCAATTCTGTGAAAGAATAGTTTTGAGGAACAAGCAGGAATCTGTGAAACAGGGATAAAAGGTGTTTGAGAGCCAGTAAGCCCACAGGAGAGTTGACAGCAGAAGTTTCTACAGTGGATTTTTAAGGCATTTGGCCATTATTTCAAAAAGTAAATGACCTCTTATTTTCCAGCAGTTTTTGAAATAGGGAAAGCTATCCTTTGCATTTGTTTTGAGTACAAAACCAAATGCAACAAACATAATTTGGTTTTTGAAGGAAGCAATTCCCTAAATAAATTATTTTGACATTGGGGTGTCAAAGTCATTGGAATGATACTGTAATGCTTGAGGTAAGGCGAATTTGTCCTCTCAAGATGGCTTCCATGCTGAACTCTAGAGTAAAACTAGTTCCCTGGTTGTTTATCTACTCTGTTCTGTACACATGGAAAACAATGGTCTTTACAGAGAAGACCAAGCTCTTAGGCTTAATGTAGCATTGTATATGGGAGAAGAAATATGTCACAGTTGTCTAGAAGAGAATGAACCTTTCCAATTACTCTCTAAACACAGTTTTCATAGGGTAGCTTGCATAAATTCATGCACTAGCTATTTTGTTACATATCAAAATTGAAATTCTTACTATATATGTTGACAGAGTCTCAGCTGATGGAAGTAAAGCAATGAAACTTGGGTTGTTGTCTCTGGGGATGAGTGCACTGAAAGAAATAGTGCAGAAATCTAGCAAGAAACCTATAAAACCACTTACAAGTTACATTTTGTATCTGACCAATGTCTGTTTTGTTAATGGGAATACAAGAAACAGTTGAACAGAAATTAGCTTCAGTACAGAGTATTTTTCGTTAATACTCTGCAGCTAGCCTTTTTTTTTTTTTTTTTTTTTCCAGTGTGTAATCTTGTGCGGTAGGATGGGAAAATTGTGGAAGAAGCAAATGCTATCTCATTTTTCTAGACTATACAAGTAATAAGATATATTGTTATGCTAAACCACCATTCAAAGACACAATTTTCTAAAGCTGGAAGAGGCAATGATGTTTTTCCCACAAATGACATTGTCTCCAAATGAGTGAACAAAGAGTGATAATTCAGAATTTGATATATTGGCTAAAGTCAGAGTAGATTTGTGTTTGACAGTTAGAAATTAGCACAGTAGCTGTTTCAATGGACACTCTGAAATAAAATAGTTTCGAAATGTGTACAGCTATGTAATTAAGCAAAAAAATTAGACATGATGATTGAGCTGAAGTGGTAGATGTTTTAAGTTGAAATCTGTAGAATAAAATTACTAGTTTACATAAATGGAGATCAACAGTAACAATATATTCTAAAGAAAATAGAATTTGGTTAAGAATTCAAGTTCATGCCAAAAACAAACTATTGTTAAAAAAATAAGGAAGAAGCAAAATGCTGTTTTCATTCATATATGTTTATTTATTTAGATAATAAAGTTTTGAGTGAAAAAAAATTTTAAAGGTAGTACGTTGTCAAGAATTCTAAACTGGGATGTTTGCTTATCTTCTATGTTGATGTAAGTTGTACTTTGGCAATATAAGTCAAGCTGCCTTAAAATTGTTCTTATATATGCAACATGCTCAGAATGGTTTTTGTTGGATGGAAATGAAATTAACTCACTCATAGAAACTTCAGAATCAGAAAGATGTCCAAAGGTTGATCTACCTTCTGCCAGTCAATCTGGAAAAAAAAGAAAATGAGCTTGTGAAAGGCAAAACAAATTTGACATCAATGCTCTTAATTTCTACACAGTTCATTTCAAGAAGGTTTAGATGACCTAGATTTTTCTCAGCATAATTTGTAAAGAAGATCTATGATGTAAATGTGAGGCCAGTTGTTTGTGTCAGGATGGAAGTAAAGTTACTGATGGCTTTGCATTGTGGATTTCTTTCACTTCTTAATAATAGTGGAAGGGGAGGGGGAAGAACAAAGCATGCTTGAACATACTGACTTATATTATCTGTAAAATATGAAAATACAGAGTAAAATCTCTTGTCATTGTCTCAGTCTTGCAAATGGTTGGTTTCTCTGCCATCAGTTACAGTAATAAAGCCATTGTTCAAAGATTTCCACTTAATACCATACATAATTGGTTTCTAGGGAATGTCTATTGTCTTAAAGAAAAGATTCACCCAATATTTGTTCTTTTTCTCTGGGGATCTTTTTCATATTCATTTGCCTATGCTAAACAAAGAAACTAGTGTGAGCTATTTGAATATAAATGTCTTTCTAATGCAGCTAATTATTTTAAATGTTTAATGGAAGTCTCATGAAAATTGTTGGATAAGCTTTTCAATTAGAGAGAAGACTCGTTGATTGCATTTGAGCAAGATGTTTAATTGAGTGGACAACACAGAATAGAGGCATTTGGAATTTGTCTCAAATTATCTTATTTTAAGGAGATGTCTATAGGGAGTAGAAAGCTTTACTTCCCATCAGCTGCAAAGATAAGATGGCTTAATTGCAAGCTGAGTGTCTTAACAGCTTCAGAGCAGCAGCAACTTCCGTGTAAAATAATCTGAGGCAGATGTTGAATGAAGAAGTGGCATTTTCTTTTATGCAAGGTCTGGCACCAAATCTCTTAGCATTATGTTATCTAGTTTTATATCAGGAAGCATTTTTTTAAACTGTGATGTTGGTTTCAGCATGCTGCCTTGTATTTTAACTTAGAGATATTCATTGGCCTTTGATGAATTGACTTTTAAGTGTTTCTATATACCACTCTGAGCCCCTGTAGCATGACTCAGCACAAAGAGAAACACAAGATTCCTTCTGAACATCAGGCTGCACTTTTGTGCTGTTCAGGTGACTGAGCACCAGCACAGGCTCAGCCAGAGAGGTTGTGCAGTCTCTTCTGGGAAATCTCCAAAAACCACCTGGGCACGGGCCTGGGCACTTTGTTCTGGGTTTCTCTGATGGAGCCATTCTGTGATTGTTCTTAGGCTTTTATAACAGAAAGCAGAGGAAGATATGATAGTTTTGAAATGTATCACTTAGCTGTTATGCCCAACATTAAGGTTTGAAATGGTGATGATAAAGGCCACTGTTAAGTTATTTATGAATACCAAGTTATGAATACTGATTACTCTGAAAAGAATAATTTTTTTACTTAGCACACATCAACAGCCTTATGTATGGATGCATTATCAATGCAATTCACTTAATCATCTTGAGAGAATTCTGTTAAAATTTACTTTATTGGTGAGGGATTTCTGTGCTGTATATTTGAATCTCACTTGACTATCAATAGGAATGAAATTAAGAAATGGTATTGAAAGTATAACCAGCAAAACCAGAGAGAAACCAGTGATCTGATAACCAGTATAACTGCTGGGAATCTGGTCCAAAGCACTTAGCAGATCTGTTCTCAGAGGAGGGGGAAGGCTGCTGCTCAGGATCTGTTCCATGGCCAAAGGTGCTTTCATGCAGCTCACATGCAGGTCTGCCGAATGGCTTAGCTGTTGTAGCTTTAGCAAAGTAATCTTTTCAAAAGTTAGAATTAAAGCTGCAGACTCGCAGCCTATTGTTACGGTATGTGATGAGCTAGCTGCTTTGCCATTGCTCCAGGAAGGAATGCTTGGAAACCTCAGTACACCTGGGTGATAAGGGAGAGTTGCTGGGGGATGCTGCCATGAGTGTGATTGCACAGAGGGCCATTTAGTTGCGTTTGCTTTGCAGCTTTTGGTAAAAACTAGCTGAATCTTTTCAGTTCCTAATAGGCTGTGTTCAGATACTGAGCTCTTCATTTCTATAATGTCATGTATTGCTTGTTCGGCATCTTTTTAATTAGTGACATTTTATTTAGCCCAAATTAAATATGCCAGATGTAGCTGATTTAGTGGCTAACAATGATGAGCGAGGGGAGGGAGGAAGAGCTAACATTATATAGCCTTCTGTTCTCAAGGAAGTTTTTTATTTCTAGTTCCACCAGACAAGTTGGAGTGGTAACCATGGCAGCAGGGAATTTGTCCCTGGGAGCTCAGCAAAGGGTTGGCTTGTGTGGGTTTTTTTTTTTTGTTGTTGTTGTTTTGTTTGCAATGCTCCCGCTAGGAGGAAGGGGGTTACAGATGGGCCTGGAGTGAGCCCTTCAGAGGGACCTTGGGACAGATGCACAGAGATGAGTGGTGTGAAGCCTCCCAGAACTGTCCATGAGTCAGTCCCGCCAGTAAAGCAGTGGGACAGCCTAAGGGGAGATGTCAGAGTGTCTTGCTGACGTCTCTTTCTGCACTGGGTGCTTTGATGAAAGGCAGCTAGGCATTTATTAATCAATCTCTCAAATGGTTGTTTTTGTTTTTTCTTCAGTTGGGTTGGAAAGGAGTGAGATTTGTATGGGGCTTGCTTATTCAAGAGAAAATTTCGAGTTTAGTCATGATGACATATCCCCAGATTTTGCATCAGTCCTGGAAATTTTCAATATATCATTCTTGAATTTGTGGAAAACTATTGTTTTGCTCCAGTGTCTAAATTTACTACAAATTAAACAGTGGAGCGAACAGTTTTATGGAGCAGCGTCTGATGAAAGCAATTGTTGAAAATGAGAATTGTACGTGTACTGGGGAGAGGATGATACAAGTCCTCTTCTCCCATTGACACAAGCTTTCTCAGGCTCTTATCTGTAAAGGGTTCATTCTACTCACACAGTTGATGCATATGTAGTTGCACAAAAACATAATCCAAATGTGAGCAGCTTTGGAGGAGGCATTATTGTGTGCAACGAACCAACCTATAAAACATCCTGAATGTTGAAGGTAGCAACAATCAGCCAATGCTCATGGCTCAAAGTTACCAGTAGTGTGGAAGACTGTGAGGAAGGAGTTGATGGCCAGGCATCAGTGATGTTTTGCCTGCTGCCCCAGCTAAGCTGACTACAAAGCACCCTGATTTTGTTTGAGCAGGACAAACTCAGCCCTGTTGGGAAAATCTATTGTGAATTTCAGCTGAGGCTATCAGTGTGCAGGAAAATTCTGTTTCCAAGGTACACTGGAGTCTTAGCTTTTTCAGCACGCAGAGGCCATTAGCATGTGACTTTCAGTACTTCCAGTACTCTTCAGGTCAACACTGTTAAATGGTCATTGCTACTTGTGTGCTCAGAGGTCTTGTCCAGCCTTCACTAGGGGTCTTTGTACAGTTTTCGCCTTTTCTTCCTTTAGCTGGTGTTACCTTTTTCACTGCCCTAAGTTGCTCTCATCTTCATGTTTTCAAGCTCATGGACTTCTTAAAAAGTTTCAATTTCTGTTTTAGTTTCCAGCTTCTCCCTCTCTCCTTGCAGCTGAGTTGTAGCTTCCTGAACTGAGACATCAGCATCATTTCATTTGGATGTGGAGAGTAGTAAAATGACTCCTGGAAAGACAGATAATTTCTTCTTGTAATTCAGTACACCTCTGTACTTGTCGTGAACACTCTTCTTTATTCTGGTACTGTTAACTCTGGCAAGAGATGTTGGATTCAGGATCTGGGGCTTCAGCTGAGGACTTGGCTTAATTATTTTTTTTAGTTTCTTTTACTCCCCAGAGCTGCAGAAAAAACCTTAGGAACTCTACAGCTGCCTGTTTCAGGAAACAGGCTCAGATGCCCTATGTTTCTCCGCTTTTTCTTTTTTTTCTTGGAAGGATGGAGCAGAGAGGGTGGGAGTGGAGGGGAGGAATCATAGAATCATAGAATGGCCTGGGTTGAAAAAGACTACAGTGATCATCTAGTTTCAATCCCCTTGCTACGTGCAGGGTTGCCAACCACTAGACCAAGCTGCCCAGAGATATCCAGGACAGGGAAGAGGGTCTGCCTTTGCATTTGTAGTTTCTGATCATCTCTACATCTTCTGGGTCTCAAAAATATGGGACTTGCTTACATTTCTTTGTTACCAGTCTGTGTAAATTGAATTGCAGTAGTTCAAGGCCAGTTTCATAACTACCAGTTCTTAAAATAATGTATTTGTTTTGTCATGTTTGGATGTTCCCATTATAGCTTATTTGGCATCATCCATCGATGTTGGATTGGGTTTTATTTCTGCTACTGTGTCTACCACAGTCAGAAACCAGGGTTCTTACTATACTACGTAACAGGGAGCTACCCTGAAGATTTTCCCATGCACTAAAAATGAATGTGTTTTCTAATACTCATCTTCAGTTTCCAAAGGCATCTTAAAAAGTGGCTTCTGGTTTCTTTACCAACCTTATGAGACTGGAGATTGAGGGCTGGAGCTAAGTCTGATGGTATGTACAGCTCTTCATGGTGTTCCTGTGCTCTGCTCTGTAAGCTCCCTGCTCCTTTTTCCTCAGACAAGCCTGAAAGGGAAAGGGGATTTTGCAGGCTGCCCATGTGGAAGTTGTTCTTGGACTGCAGTAGGTCATAGTGAGAAGCTAAATGTTTGTTGCCAGACTCTATGCTGAGGTGGCTCTTTGGCTCAGAGCGTGGCCAGGGCTCTCAGTTGGCACGTGCCACAGCTGCTGTTGCTGCAGTGTCCAACTGGGAAGGAAGCAGCGGTCCAAGCCGACAGGGCCTGCACCATTTTTCTGAATCCTATGGAAGGCTGCTCCCTGGAGCCTTGTTACGCTGTCTGCCAAGCTTCAAATTAATGTGGTTCTTGTGGTCGAAAGCCTGTATAGCAAGGAAGATGTGGTAATAATTGTTTTTCTAAAGAGTAATTTATAATGACAAAACAATTTTAAATACTCGGTAACTAGCTTGGTTACTTAAGAATTTTAATCAAGAAATTATTAGGTTTTTTTATATTACCCTTTCTAGAATTGTTAGGGACTTAAATTGCATTTGCAAGAACTTTTTTACTAAACCTTTCTCTTGGAGCAAACTCAAGCAATAAATAATGCATTCTGTAAGCACAGCTGAGGAAGATTGCAAACTATCTAGGGATAAATTGCACAGTAAAGTATATGGCAGATAAAGGTTAATGCCATCAACACCACTTAATGTCTTCATTACATAATCAAAGGAGTGTAACTGTAACTATTTTTTTTTACTTACATAAAGGATCTAGAAACTAGAAAGCATTTTTGCATGAAAAGCAATTGCAGTTGGGAGGAGCTGTGTGGAGCGAAGAGAAATCATTTGCAGGCTGATGATCAAAAGTAATGGTAAGTGCTGAGTGGGGGAGGGCGCAGGCAAAGAGGAAAACGCAATGTGTCGGTGCTGTGACCACCAGTCTGGGCCTCAAATCAGGACTGGGTGAGTTGGCGGATGCGCTGCCTTCCCCCCTCTACAGCTGATAACTTTTTCAAGGCCTGTCTGAATTCCTTCCTCAGTTTTCTCACCACCAGTATACTGCAGATACCCAGAAGCTTCAGCAAAATTCATAAAGGCCTATTGTCATTCGGTTGCGAGGATTGAAAATCAGTCTCTCTCTTTTCTTTTACCTGTAAATTACCAGAGGCAAAGGAGGAATCGAGTGGGAAGACAGAAAAATGTCAAATAGGTCAAATGACTTAACTGAGCATGTGAGCATTAAACCAAAGTGGGAGAGAGAGAAATAGCTCTAGAAGATACTGACAGAAAATCAGTGTGTTGTCTGAATGTAGGCATGTAGCACTTAAATCTGCATTCTGCTATTTATTTGTAAAATATGGAAATTACAGGGTAGCAACTTGCAGTTTTCAAACCTTCAGCCTTCAAATATGTTGAGTACATGCTGGAATAAATCTTTTGTTGCACAGGCAGTACCTGCGTCATGAAAATGAGCATGATGCATTTTTTTCTTTAAAGCACATGGTGAAGTTCACACTTTTCCATGTAAACAGCTGAGATTTTCGAAGCCTTGGCACAATTATGGTGCAAGCCTAAGCTTATACAGAGGGCATTAGAACCTGAAGTTTTGAGAAGATGGAAACTGTAAGAACAGGTTTTGTCAGGTGTATCTATAACAAATGGCCATTTTCACACATGATTTTGAATGAGAAGAGAGAAAGCTTTGGTTTGTTTTCACAGTGTTCTAGTTTTAAACTTTAATCGGACACCAAATGTTCTCATCCTGTGAGTTCTTCTAAATGTGCTTTCTGTGTATGCAACAACACACACCGGATAATTTTTTTTAAGCTCAAATGTCAACAATTGCAGTCTGTAGTGATGCCAGTCGTGTAGGGAGACGTGTTTGCTTGATTAGTCACCAAGGCCTGAATCCAGGCAGTATAGCTTAAGGCATCCAACTGAGGTCCCAAGATAGGAGCCTGGTTTCTCTCTGCGGTGAGCAGAGACAAATGCCTTTATCATGTGCTTTAGCTCTTAAGTTACCCTGTCTGTCCCTGAGCTTGAAGAGGAATTTAACTCTCTAAAATTACCTGGGGTGAATCTGGGCCGGACTGTTTGTACATGAGCAGCTCTGAAATGCTGGCATACAAATATAGATTCTTAGTCGAAGAGAGTGTTAATCCCGCCATGTCCTTCTCTGCCCATCTTGCTGTGGTTCCCAAAACCTGTATTGCTGCTACAACCCTCAGAAATTTGATGGCTTTAATATTGGTGTTCGATGACTGCTGATCATGTGACAGTTCACCTTCATGTCACGTTGTTCTTTTGGCTCTTGGAAATGGATATAAAATTTGATACCCCAGCAAAGAGGGACAGAACAGGGATTTTATAACATTGACAAGTCTTTTTTTTTTTTTTCTCTTTGCTTTTGATTGCTACTTTGAATATGAAAGTCAAAGAGTAAGATCTTGATCTTACAACAATTGTTCTCCTTTGTTGTTCATAGGCTGCTAAATGTGTACCTAAATATAGTATATGCCAGATGAGAGAGTTAATGTTGCTATGAGAACCTTAACCTCAGCATTTCCTAGGGTTTTATGTTTGTATGTGGAGAGCAAAAAAGCAATGATCAAATAACTTACTTTTTTTTTTTTAATAAGTGCTGTCTAATGACTTGTATACAAGTGGTGCTATCTGCAAATTATTGCTATTACTGCTGCAGTTTGTTTGAAGGGCTTTCTTTCCTGCATAAGCTGTGCAACAAAGGAGGCAAAAAGAGCCACAAGGTTGACCTATATATTTATTTCATTGCAGCACTTGAAATTCCCTCACTTCACAAAGCTGTCTCACTGCTGCTGGGCACGGAGGGGGGGAACTGGGTGGTACTCCAGGGCTGGGGTTGGTTGAGCTGCTGCTTGCTTTGCAGGTCTGCACAGAATGTGCTTAAGGGGCTTTTCTTCACCAAAGGTTACAGCTCCAGGAATCATGCCTGGACTACCTTTCTGTTACAATTCAGCTAGGTAATTAGCAGTTCAAGAGAAACGTGCATGCAAAGCTGCAGTCTTTAGGGTTGACCAAAAGCTTCCCTGCACTTCCAGCAACTTTGATTCTACTCCTGTAAGCCCATGAACACAGAGAGCTTTCAGAAAAATGATCACATCAAAACGGTGCAATCTTGGTGTACCTGCCTGTGACATAAGTGCCATCAGGAATAAGTCACTCTTTCTGCTTGTACAAGGTACATGCATTTCAGTTCACTTTTCTTTTTTATTAACATCGTTGGTGGTATGCTTCTCAAGTCTGAACAAACAAGTGACATTTGAGGATGAATATCGAAACTTACTGGATTGATGTTGAGTTTGTGTGGCTTTTGGTACAACAGAAAGCTGAAATGACTCTTCCGGTGTATTTTAATGGCTTCCTGTGATATTTGGCTGTTACAAAGGAAAACGTGTGAAAAACTAACATACAGAAGCCTTTTATCCGCTAGGTTGCCATCAGATGGTCTCTCCTTGTCAGTGCTCTTTCCTTAGACTCAGCTGGGAGTCAGAGCCCAGGACAGCAGAGGTTGGTTGGCACTGGCATCAATTACACTGTAATCTGTTTCAGATTGTACAGTGCAAAAGCTGATCCATTTGCTCCGAAGACTGTCAGCATAACTTCTCTTCAAAGCCTAAGGGTTGGGTTTTTTTTTTGTGATAATTATATACGCTTTTAAGTTTTATTTTGCACAGAAAGGAAAGAAAATAGCACAAATATAAAAGTGGAGGAGGGGGAAAGTAATGTGATCGTGACACAACTGGGCTTACTTTTTTGTCCTCTCTTCTTGTGCATGCTGTTTGCATTACTTGATGCACGCAAAATACTCCGCTTGGTACTATGAGGTTGAGGAGCTGAGGCTGGGAGATGAAATAGCCATGAGGGTACTCCTGATACACAATCCATTATATGCAACTAGTGAAGTGGTGAATATTAATCTTCTTTTAAATTTTTAATTTTTAAGCCTTTGTCTTTAAAACAAACAAACAAACAAACAAACAAACAAAAAAACCAAAAACAAAAAAAAAACAAAACCGGAGGGAAGAATTCCTCGCAGAACAATGGCACAGTCTGTTATCTGCTCCTCTGCGCCGTAAAGCACTGAATGTTCAGCCAATATAGTGCTCTGGTTGGCTTAGCATTCTTAACCTTAATTTTGAATAGAAGGTGCCTTGTGCTGCTGACGTAATTGGGGCCTTTTGTAAATCACTGTTGCAAGCAGTGCTGTTGTATCTCACTGCATTTCTTTGAGGGATGCAGGGCAAAAGTGTCAGTCTAACTTTCTGAACCGCACTGCAAGCTAGGCGATTTCATTATTGCAGTTCTGCTTCATTTTCTTTTGCTGATATTAAGTTCCAAATAAATTTTGCAAGTGAAATAATATTTCTGATGGAAGAAGTTTGACTGGGGATCCCTTCATGTCTTTAAGTGGTTAAAAAAAAAGGGGGGGGGGAGGGGAGATATGATAGGGAGCGTGTGAGGGTTGGATTGAACCAACTCCCTTCAGGACCCCTCTGCTAGTGAAATATTGTTATCTGCCTCTTTTGTTGCTGGAAGTGTCCAAAAGTTTTGAGCCGAATCCTTACTGTGAGTCGGTGGCTCTGCTGTGGCTGTAGGTCGTGCTCCGCAGCACTCTGCAGGGCAAGGCATCTTCTTACACTTTGCATCAGCCTCTCTGGGACCTTGGCGGTCTCGCCTCTGCAGAGGGATGGGGTTTCACCTCGCTCCTCTCTCTTGTCCTCTGTTGTAAGTTCAGCTCAGGCCGTTCCATCTGCTGATGGAGTCTTTTATATCCCTGATGTCAGTGGCGATACGCGGCCTTGCGCTGTCCTTGATGGCAAACACAGCACTATTAATAGTCAGTGATGTTAACTTCTTAATTCCTGCGTGCAGCCTGCCCCTTGGCTTTAAAGGCACCATGACGGAGCACTGCTGCGACCAGCCGTGGCCATAAGCGTGGTGGGCTCGTGTCTGTGCAGTGCGATGCCAGCGTGCTTCCCCAGAGCTGGTGTCAGGTGCATGCAGGGCGAGGAGGGATGGCTAGGAGCATGAGGAAGTACGACCTGCGTGGGTCTGAAAGACAGTGGCAGGTTTCTTCCATTGGCCGTACCCCACCAAGTCTTGCCATTCGTAGCAGCAGGGTGGTTGTACAGCTTACTTTGGTATGAGAGAGGCACCCTTGATAGAAGAGCTTTCCTCCTGCCTGGAACCGGTCAGCAGCAGGCAGTGGGTGCAGCCTCAGCCCCCCGGGCCCAGCATGGCCTAGTGAGGAGCTGCTTGGGCTGCTTGTGAGGGACAGCACCCACTGGTGTCCCTGCACAAAGTAGCAGGGAATTCCTTTCACTCGTATCATTCCTTTTCAATTGATTGTGATGGGAAAGTAGTCAATAAAGAAATTGAATTAAATGGGTATTATCGCCTCCTCTTTCCCCGCAAACTCGAGCAACAACTTTCCGTCTCGCTCGCTGTTGGCTTTGCGGTTTGCCGGCCCGATCGGAGCGCTCTTTTTTAAAGACAACTTTTTGCTGTCCGGGCTGACTCCTCCCTCTGGGCTGCAGCGGCTGCGGGGCTTCCCCTCCCTGGAACTTTTCGGGCTGCCAGAGGGGTGCCCGCAGGCCGGCGGGCGCGAAAGCGGGTTTCCTTTGTAAGTTTTTTGTTGTTGTTGTATGGGAGGGGTGGGGGGGGAGGGGGGGCGGGAATAATTTGGAAGTCTGATAGTGTGTGGGAAACGATTACATCAGTCAGAGGGAGGGCTAGGATTGGTCTGCGCGGTGTGGTTTGATTCACTACCGCAAAGGTTGCGTGTAACCCTTTGAGCGGAGCTCGGCGGGGCCGCTTTGCTCCGCAGCCCGGGCAGGGAGGCGACAGGTGCGGAGCGGGCAGGGCCGGCCCGGCCCTGAGGCCGGCAGCAGAGCAAACTCTCTGCCAAGAGGCGATCGGTGTTTAAAATGCCATCTTGTTCTTCCGACTGCTGCCTCTTACGTGCTGCTGAGGTAAGATTTTCCGTCTCGGATTACCCTCCGGGTTTTTGTTAGGTTTGTCTTCTCTGGCCAGAATGCGGCGTTGGAAGCGGGGAGTTCCTCTCCAGCGTCAAGCTGCGGGCTGGTGGGGGATGTAATTCCACAGCAAGTGTGTCTGTGTCGTCTGTGTCTGAGCAGAACAATGCCAAGAGGAGAGCATCTGTGTAATCCAGGAGGTGGGGAGAAGGTTCCTGACTTGCTCTTTCTCTCTTTTATTATCTGGGATGTGTGGGTCAGGCAGGTTTGGTTCCGAAGCACTCGGAATCCGGGATGGAGAAGTCGGGAAGGGAAAGCACAACGTGTGCTGAGCCACGCGTGGCAGTTCCCCGGCACGGCAGCCCAAAGTTAGCGGGGCTCCACAAGCCATTTTCTCCCCAGGGTCCCGGCCTGCCGCTCCGCCAGCGTCCAGAGGCCTCCAACCACACCGACAGGAGAACAGCGGGTGCCCGCCACGTCTGCCTTCCTGCACCCCAGTACCCTGCAGGAGCGCTCACTCCCTTCATTCTGTTTCACATTTGCTTTCCTCGCACAGCCTGATAAAGAACCTGCTGCCGGCTTGTTCCTGTCTATGTGGTCCTATTAACGCTGCTTCATCTTTGTCTGGTGCAGGGAGGCACTGGGGGAGGGGCAGGAGGCCAAGGCCTCGCCACCAGTGCTGCCCAGTGCCACCCAGTGCCACACGCCCACCTGACGTGCCCCTGCTGCTGCTCCCCGAGCCCAGGCACAACGAGGACACGCTCCGTCCGGCGGCGGCCGTGCGGTTTGCCTCTTTCCAGAGCTGCTGATCTGTAAGTGTACCCTTTATGTTGCAGGATGTAAAAGTCTTTAGTGAAGATGGAACGAGCAAAGTGGTCGAGATTCTAGCAGACATGACAGCCAGGGACCTCTGCCAGCTGCTGGTTTACAAAAGTCATTGTGTGGATGATAACAGCTGGACTCTAGTGGAGCATCACCCTCACCTAGGATTAGGTAGGGAATGGTTAAAGGGGTGGCGTGGTTACCTGGGGACGTGACGGGTGGTTCATGTGAATGCGCTTTCAGCTGGATCGTTTCCTTTCTGCTGCTTTTATTTGTGACGTTAGCTGAAGCCACATACGTGCCTTTGTGTATTGCAGTTTGTTGTGTTAAGCCTTTCTCTTGTTTCCCATCTTCTATTTTTATTTTAAAAAATAACAGTAACTGTCTAATCCTCACGCTAGAGCTCTGTTGCTACCTTGCTGCGTCTGAAGCTATTGCACATAAACAGCTTAGGCAAATTAAGCCTGATCCATGGAGCTGGTCTTGTGAACAGCTCAGCTCATCACCAGTCGTAGCCCTGGACTAGCACACTCGGTTTCACATGCCCTCAGCAGTGCTTATGAAAGCTGGAGTGGGGGCTGGAGGAGAGCAGGGGGCAGCCAAACTTGACCTGGGGAAGGAAAAGCAATGGCACCACCAGGTACATGGGCAGACCCCAGACCAGTGGTGGCATCTGCTCCCCAGGCAGCATTCTTCACCTGACTGGAATTAAGGTGTCATGGTTACAGTTCCAAGAAGGCAGCAAGAAGAAAAACTGTGGGGAATTAAATAACACCGCAAGTCGGTTTAATTACAGAACCCGAAAGAATCTTGTGTTATTCAGTCTTGCTTTTCCTGTTATTTTGTGGCTCTGATGAGTTGCGTGGCTGTGATGCACAGCATGCGACTATATATTGCTCAGATGTGCTGTCTAAAATTCTTCCATAGGATAACGCTTTAGAAAAGTGTAGCATTTGGAGTATTAGTCGAAATGCTTAATGGTGAGTCTTTTTCTAGAAAATAAAGGAAGACAAACTGTAAGCTGCAGTCAACAGCACTAGGACTGTGACTGCTGTCTGTAGCTAATAGAGTTCTTTAGTTCTAAAAACGCAATTCAGAATCCTTATGAATAAAAAAGAATTTGCTGGAAATGTAGTGCCCCACGTTGACATTGCTTAACACAGATTCACTGCTCCACAGAATAGCACTCGAAAAAAGAAAGAAAAAAAAAAAAAGAAAAAAGAAAAAAGAGGAATCGTTGGATATTCTGATTATTCAGGGATTTTAATTGAGTATCTCTCCTAATATATAAATCTTTGAAAAAATTAACAGGAAGCGTTTGTATATGGCTATGGTATACTTTCAGTTTTGAGGATGTAGGATGAGGTGAAGAATTAAGGTATAAATTACAGAATCTTTATGTCCTTTGCTTCATGTGCCATATGCACACTTGAAACAGCCTTTACAAATGTTGAGTTTTATCAATGCTCATTAAACTACCAGGCTCCCTTTTGCTATATTCCCTTTCCCATCATTGCTGATTACCAAGGTATTGTGTAAACAGAAGCCTTCTCCTTTGTAACCAACATCCTTCTCCTGCCAGATTCATTCAATGATGCCACAATTCAGTGTTTGTGACATCACAATAGCTTCCATGGTGACTAATTGTGCTGTCAAACTCTGGTGTGTGACATCTCTGAATGAAACGGGCAGGAGGCTGATTAGGAAATCAAAAGCTTCTGTTTACACACAAATAACTTGGTAATTAACAATGATGGGAAAAGAGCAAGATACTTATCAGCCGCATTTATATACATTAGAGCCTGCCTGTCTCGGGGCTCTCGCTCTCAGAGGAGCACAAAGGCTGTCCCACAGAAGTAGGGGTGTAGGCGATGACGCCAGCAGCCACCAGACTTTGTCCCCAGGCTCCATAGCTGAAGGCCGCGCAAAGCAGCGCATTGTTTGAGGGCGTAAAGTGAAGGTTTCAAGTATCGAAAAGACACTATACAGAATTTACATGTTTAGTGTTTGAAGAGATGTGGGCAGAGAAGGGGATAAAAATTCATCTTTTGGGGACCAAAGCATTCACTACATATGTTGATACGCAGTGAATTTCATATACCAGCTTCTAGGCGTTCACCCTCTTGTGGTTGCAGTTTGAGTTCTGCTATGTGGCTGCATACTTTCAGGTTCTTGGTGACCTAAGTACCTCCCTATGTATGTCAAATACTGTCAGATCAAGGTACTAATCTCCTCACCTCAGGTGAAGATACCAGTAGCTGACCGAAGTTCCATATTTGTCCCTCTAAAATTAAGATAGCACATCTGATGTAGCAGAAGTATGAAGCAGTGATGGATTGAGACTTAGCAGTGTGGAAGGAAAAATGTTTTCAGAGCAGCGAGAATCCTGTGATCCTGTGTTTCTATAGAAGACACATTGAGATATCTTTGCTGACTTGATGCTGGAGGTGGCAATCCAGAAGCCCAGCAAAAGAAGCAAATTCCTTTCATTTAACATCTTTTTCTTGGGCTTCCTGACGTTGGTTTCAAAAGAGTTCTGTTTGCAGAACCAGTTCATCTTTTAGTACTGGGCAGACGGAGGACAAGACTAAATCTTCAGTGCCACTGTGTAGTTATCACTATGGTGATCTTCTAGGTCCCAGTTTTTAAGGAGCCTTCTTCTAACTGGTTCCTTTCTACACATACTCAATTGTCTTCCAAACAACATGCATGCTTGCAAATAGCAGCTATTGGATTGCACAGATTATTTTTGCTTTCACTGGAGGCAATGGTGGCAATCTGTTATGAGACTTGCTTAGATTTGACATGTGTAAATGATTGCTGCTGCTCTTTGCAACTAGTATCTATCTAAAATGCTTTGTGGTCAAGATGTAAGCAGTGTGAAACTTGATCATGTTCTTTCATTTGTATCTGGAAATATACCCAAGCTCTTCTTAAAATGTGCTGATCTCCTCGTGTTACTCCAATCTTAACTATCATTAATTTAGGAAGGGGATGAGATATCTGTATTAGAAATTAATAGAAATAATAATGCAGAGTTTCATGTATATATTTTTTGTTTACACGTGTACTGAATGTGATTTGCTTTAACGTGAACAAATTAAAAGTGTAACCCACACTGCTTGCTAAAATACAAAAACAGGGTGGGCTTCTTCACAATAATTATGGGACATGCCTGTGTGTTGTTCAGTATGGAATCTGACTAATTTTCCCACCTTGTGTCAGTTCCACACTTCTGTATATGTCTAGTTGGTAATGGAGGGCAGTTTGGAGGAAAAAAGAAGTATGTTCTGTCTCTCCAGTACCTGCTTAGAGGAGACTGAATTGATCCTATCTGATAAGGAAAGAGATATTTCTGGTCACTTGTGCTGCAATGACACTTGAAGACAAACTGACCAATTGAACTTAACAGGCTGACATCTGCGCTTCTGGTTTTGTAGAAGAAAGCTCAAAGCAGGGCTGAAGTTTAGTTGCTGGCATGTCCAGTGGCATTCCATACCACTTTTACTAACCAAGTACAAATTGCCCAGGACTTCCAAATGTTCAGCCATAATGGAATAGTAGCAAGCCATCCAAGACTAACTGCCTTTTACACACCTGATCTATGAATGCCAAACTGACTACTGTTCTTCTGTACTGCAGAAGAAAGGAGACATGGTTTGTCCTTGCCTTTAGGCAATTCTACAGTGTGTTAGGAAAGCAAAGATCACAACTTTGTGAGGTAACAGAAGCATCCACCAGTAGAACATTTCTTTCAGGGTTCATATTGTGATGAAGATTACTATCAATATAACTTAGTGAATTTTTGGAGCAAAAAAAAAAAAAGAAAACCAAACAAAAAAAACCCCTACATCAGAAAGACCATCCACCCTTTAAGTCCCACCATTTTCCTCATGGTGTGAAGAGAGGAGATTTGACCTAAGCGGTTTTCTCAAACCATGACAAGAGCAATAAATCAGTGGCAGTATTTGAAACTTCACCTGTGAAGCCTCTAGATAATGTAGAGGGATTCAGGTGATGAGGACTCTGGTAGTATGAAATGCCGTTACGTTATATCAGTGGTAGTGTTCCAGTGTACATTAGTCAAAGAACTATCCCTAAAAGTGGTGTTATGGCTAATGCATTAGGAAGCAGCTCTTAATGTAAAAGCCACCAAATGTGGAAAATTTTCAGTGTTAACTTGTTGAAATGCAATCTGTAGCAAAGCTGGACATTGGAAAAGCATGGCAAATTCTGAGTTCATCAATGAGGTGGTGATGACTGACAGTCTAAGTGCAGACGAAAGACAATGGGATCATTCAGAGAGGAGTTAAATTTTCAAAGAACTTAACGTCATTATGCCAACTCAGATAATTCCTGTGACATAAAAGAACATGCTGCTTTTTGAGATACCAGTTGCTCTATATCCAGAATATTCCCCAAAAGAACCTGGGTGGCTGCTTGGTATTTCTAATCGTGAGAATGCAGGGATACAGGAATATGAAGTGGGGAAGGGGCTATCCAAACTTTTTTGGTCAGCCAGTCATGTGATTCGGATAGAGCTATGTGAAAGTCATTTTTTGTTTGACCTCACTTTTTATTCCCTATTATATATGAGAGGAAAGTACTGGCTACGAGACTTTTGAAGAACGTTACATATTTTCTTAGAAACTTTTGAAGATTTGCCAACATAATGATTTCATTTAGTAGTGTACACTTAGGCCAGTTGCCCTCTTTTGAGTTACTGCTTTCAGTGAATTGGATTTGTTAAGCTATCTGATCATGCTTTGATGTGTCATTCTTTTGACCAAAGAAGTAGTGGTTATGGGGAGTTACCTTGTAACCAAATGTAGAGCAGAAAATTGCCCTGTCATGTGTACAAAACATTTGTCTCTGTCAGTATTCTTGTAAAGTAGATCCTGTGACCTTTTTCATAATAAACCCCATTGTCTAGCATCTACAATAAAGGCCTGAAGTTCACCTTGAAATGAACTATTTTAATAGAGCGTAGTCAAATAAGACACTGTATTTCCACTATAGTTCAAGACCTAACAGTGGCCTTTTCACAGTTTTTCCCCCTTAAATCTTTCCACGTTTCCAGTTCCACAGCAAATAGAAGAAAAAACAAGGCAGAGATTAGTGTGTATTTTTTAAGCTACTGACAGACAATGAAGCACACAAAAAAATCTTGCTTCTTCTTTTCTCAGAAGTCCATTCTTGTGTAGCCCCAGCGTAGGGTATTTTTAACAAACTCTGCCATGTTGCATTAAACTTCGTAATACTTAAGCCCTCGTTCTTTTAAAACCTCATGACAGTATGATTTGAGAGCTATAAAATGCTTTGTTAACTTCAATAAAGATAATGGAATTATACTAAGTTGCTTTCACTAATATTCTCTGGAAGTTTATTTTGCTTCTTTTTCTAGTTGGTTGTGTGTTAACATTATGTTCTTTTTCCACAGAGAGATGCTTGGAAGATCATGAGCTCATAGTTCAAGTTGAGTCCACAATGGGAAGTGAAAGTAAATTTTTGTTCAGGAAGAATTACGCAAAATATGAATTTTTCAAAAATCCCATGGTAAGTCTTTCTACTTTGTTGTTTGTACCACAGAGGAGAATGGGTTGCAGTAACAGAGATGGGCACTGCTAGGTCTTAGAATATCTATTTAAAAAAACAAAACAAACAAACAAAAAAACACAACAAAACCAAACAGAAATCTTTCCAAAGAAATTGTAAGTGATGTATTCTATTCCCAGCCTAAAAGCCTCAACTGTTTTTCTATGTTGAGGCTTTATATACTTGCTTATATACTTGTTCAAAAATCACCATTGCTGTGTTGGAGTGTGACCAACACAGAACAATCTTTACTGATTCAAGAAAAACATGCAAAAGTGAAATTTTCTTATTCTTTCCCAAAGTTCCTTGATTTGATGCAAGTTGATCAAACAGTATACAGTTTTTATATATATATATATATAAAATTTTTAATTTCTGAGAGTAATACTAAAAAAATCTCTTTGTAACCCCTTGTTATGTACAAGGAATTTACAATTCTTCATTATATATATATGTTGAACGTTGTCTCCCATATGGCTGTGCTTTACTAGCGTGCTCTGCCTTTGCTACTTGTTGAAACTCACCCTCTCCATGCCCTCGTGTTTATCCATGTTAGAAAAGTAAGTGGTATATCATAACTGTGTGTAACACTACTCTTATCATGCCCTTAGAATGATGTAATTTCAACTGTCTGCAGTGTAGTTGCTTATTTCGGAATTACTTCTCAGATTTTATCTGAACAGTTAAGTGGGAGCAGGCAAGTGATGTGAACCTATGTCAGTTGGTGCAACCCATCTAAACAGTTGAAGGGAGGACAATCTAAAGAAGGTTTAGATTAGAACAGATTTTGTGTCAGTCTGGCATTTCTGGTGCCAGAAGCAAGAAGATACCTGAGGTCACATGAAAACTCATTGCAGAAGTTATTGCAGGTGAGAAATTAATTTCCTTTCTCATGGACACTCAGGCACAACTGCTGCATCCTCACATATGTTCTTCCACATACGTTTGTCATTTCTTAGTGCTTGCTTTAGAACCCATGCCTTGATTTACTGCTTGAAACCTTGCTGCACACAAAATGTTTGTAATTTTGCACTTCTGTTGAACTTCCCATCTGATAACCAATGAGCACCTGAGTGTTTTACAGAACGTTTGGTATCATAAGAGCTAGCACGTAGTTTAATGTGGTATGCTTTAATTAATAACAGAGTAGGGGAGTAAGACGCAGAATGCTTGGCATTCAGTCCCAGACTCTTGCAGTCTGAGAATAAATCATTCTTTTGGTTTAAGAATGCAAACGCTTCCTATCCATTGCATTAGCTATTGCCATATGGCACTGTTTCTTCTCAAAGAAGCTGGTAAATGTTAGCTTTCGTAATTCATTGTGCAACCTACCTGGCAGAAGAGTGATTTCTCTTCAGTGCTTCTCTTTATGCCTGAAAGACTGAAATCTATATTGCCTGAAGAGTGGTAATGTTTTCAGCTAGAACATTTTTTGTTGTTATTCATCGTGTTGTAGTCATTTTATTTCAGGCATTTCTGCATGTCTTCATGCTTGAAATAATGTTGAAATATTTCAAGACTGATTTAATGGAATTGTACTGAATTACATGAGCATTTTTAAACATGGTAAAAGAAAAGGAGAAGGAAAAGGAAAAAAATGTAAATCAAGTAATCTGTTTAGTAAGGAGCTGTTTGACTTTTGTGATGTAAAGATTCAGCACGAATGAGATATTGTGAAGAAAGCCTGAAAATTAAAATGTCTGCAGAAGCACCCTGTTTTTGTGTTAGGCAATATTTGCTTTGTGATGACAGGATGGGGGAGAAGAGAATAGATGCTTACTTTGACATTATTCAAATGTAGCATACAAAGCAGGGAATGTGACATCAATCAGAATCGTTGCATTTGTCCTTTTTAAGTTTTTAGTATTTCATTTCCTAGAACACACAGCTGACTGGTCGTTACAAGAAAAAATATTGGGCTGTTTTATATCATCCTGAACTGCAAATAGATATAAGAGTAGGTTTTACAAAAGATGGATTGAAAAGTTTGAAGTCCTGAGTGTAAGCTCACTGTTGAACAACCATCTGAAAGCATCAACAGTCACACATAAGCCTTTTTTCATACTTAAAATCTGTGAATGGCAATTCTTGTGAAGTGTTCTGATGGAACTGAGCAAGTTTTAGGTTCGGGCAGATGCAACGCCGAAGAACTCTATTTTGAATAAAAGGAGAGTACTACTGAACGTAAAAGTACTTACTGGAGATTCTGCAGCATTTCCACATGAGATCTCTTTTAATGCATTTTCATCCTGTTTGGCTCTGCAAGTTAGAGATATCCTTTCATTTCTCCTGTTCTGCAGGCAAGTGGAGTTACAGAGAGTTTGTGATAGCTTTCCTGGATAGAGAGGTAAACACTGAAATTCAGTGACAAAATGTGCAATAAACAAGAGATGTTGAGTACCCAACCTGCAGGACCACTTTTCCTGTCCCTCCCTAGAAAGTAGAGGCCTTTAAAGACCCAGAAAGCCCTCAGGAGAAGAGGAAGCATTGGGAAAATGAACTTAGGAAGTACTGTGTACAAGATGTTTAAAAATCCAGATTCTGGCTGCATGGCCTCATGGCTTACAGTTTTGGTGACCAGAAGGAAGGAAAGAATGGCACTTAAAAGCCCTGGTATTACTTTGTGTGAAAAGAGATCTCCAAGTTTATTTAAGAATGATAGTTTGATAAAATTATGACTGGAACAAAATTTCACTGATTCTATATAAAAATGTTCAAATATAGTATGACTTACATTTGTTTTCTTGTGTTTAGAATTTCTTTCCAGAGCAAATGGTTGCCTGGTGCCAACAAACAAATGGCAGTATTCCACAGTCACAACTTTTGCAGGTACTGTAAGTTATCTGTGTGCACAAGGTTTTGGAACTGTAAGGTAGAGGTTAGGGGAAAGGGGAGGGGGAATTCAAAGGTCTAGAAATGGCTGGTTGGGGAAAGACTGGTTAGTTAGCATGTATTATTAATGTTGAACCTGACAAAGAGCTAACTCATTGGCCTTGAAATGTAAGGTACAAAAAGTATTCATAGCTGCATTCATATGTATTTGTTCCATGGTTATTGAGCTTTCTCAGGTGAATGCTCTGTGGGTACCCACAGGCAGCCACCTCTGTATTACTGTCACAAAAGGACTTTCTCTCCTTTTCTAGTGTTTCTGTGCTAGTAGCTGCTACCCCCCTTGCTGACTTCTGTCAGTAGTTCAGATAGAAGTCCTAGATTATGCTTTGGATTCCTAATCCTTACACACCAAAGTAAGTGCATGCAGATAGTCACAGAAAACTAGGTGTAATATTTGTGAAGTTACCCCACATAAAGCTTCCCGGTCCAAATTACAGGTGTGTGTACCCTGTGTATGTGTGTTGTTAGAGTTCTGTAATCTGGGTGGCAGTGACTTGTATGTGCCCTGAGTTTTTACTGAAGTTTTGATGTCACTGTACAGTTTCTTGCTTGCTCATGAAGGAGCTGTGGTGCAGTCAGTTAATCTTTGAGGACAATGCAGAAGGGTTACCACCCTGACCTGTAGCTTGTTCACTTAAACCTTACATTAAAGCACGCCATCCTAAACCATCTAGTCAAATCTTCTTCACCTTAAGTCTTTTTCTCAAACAGGAGACATTTAACTCACAGGTGTGTTGAGGCCAAATTAAAACACACTGTTAAATAATACCATATTCAGTGTGTAAGACAGTGGTGTCTGGAAGATGTGAATAACATGTACCATGAATAGCACGGGAAAATTATAAAGCAGAAGGCTCAAGTATATGAAGAAAGTACAAATAACTGTACTGATTTCTGTCATTTTGCACATGTGCAAATTCACACTGACCACTTGGTAAAATTGAATTTTCCACTCACTTTTGAACTAGTTTGCTCATTTTGACCTCTAATCACTTTAAAATCTATTAAATACTGGTTCCATTTTCACCAAAAAGAGCTTAATGCACTAGCATGCATTTTTGGGGGAAACAAAAAGATAGTTTCTGTAATTAAAAATGAAAGTCACGTGCAACAAAGTCAAATGTCCTTGGGTCAACTTTGCACTCGTACTTCTCTAATTAGGACCCAGCTTTTCATGGTGCGCTAAATACTTCTAGAGCAGGAACTTCTCCTTCATATTGCCACGCAAGTACTTCATGGCCTACTTACTCAGTCTGGGTAATCTGCAGGGACGTGGGCCAGAGAGAAAGCACTCTTAATGGGCAAGCACTTTCCAGTGCTTCATCTTGTGGTTATCAGGAACCCAAACTGGTAGGAATAGAAGTGAATACACCTTGGACTCTTCAGCAGTGTTAAGTGTGGAATCAAATTTGCTTGTTAGGATGAGGAGAAGGACTGACTAAAAGACCACGAAATTTTGGAAAGTTTGGAGCCTAACGCAATTTCATAGGAAAACTGTACAACATTGTGAAATAGGAGAGTTGATTCCAGGAAGGTTCAGTTAGGTGCAGTCCCGGAAAAGCGTTGACTCATGGGGATTAACAGTGCAAGAGATTTGGGCAGAGAGCATGGATACATTCTCTTTAGTTTGTTGTATAACTGTAAAAATCAATCTTACTTAAGACATTTATATTAAATATCCCTTTGTTTTTAAAAAAAACATACAACTGTTTTTCATAATTTCAGTGACCATTGTAATTTGTTGAAGGTAAACTTCCTGCAATCTAGTAGTCATTAAGCATGTTGCATCCAAGGCTACCTCAAACATCGAGTGTATGAGCTGGTTTTTTAGTTACACAGAATATAGCAAAGAAATAAAGCATCATGTCAGAATATCATGTGCAGCTTTAAGAGCTATTATTTCTAGTCTTAACAATAGCATTAATAATGGTGGGATCTGTTTTCTCTGATGTTAGGCTTGCTGAGATATACAAAAATCTTGCATCTTAGTTTACTTTTGGTTTTACCTACCTGGACTATAACTTAGCTGCCTTTGGAGAGAATATTACCTTCCTTTGGTCTCTAATTTCCAGAGCTGAGAAGATGATTTATAGTATAAATAGCAAGAAATTTGACTATGCTTTTCTAGTCTATCTAGTTAGATAAGATGTTGGGAAGGGAAATGAAAAACGAGTACATTTTAATGCAACTAAGAATTCTAACATAGGGCAATGGTTTTTGGTTTGTTTTCTGTGAGCGTTGCCTACCAAATAACACCAAAATACAACATTTCAGAGGCATCTAGACCAACAGGTTTTATGAATTTTTCTTCCTATTACATGAATTCATTAAGAGTTTGGCATTTAAATTATTTACCAAGCTCTCTGTCATTTAAAAATCTAGCCCGCTGTAGTAAAGGAACAATCCATCAACTGGCTAACCATAGTTAATACTTCCTTCCTTTGACATACGGCAAATGAAATGATTCCATATGTGGTCCTTCTAATTATGCCAAGAACTTAACTTAAATACTTCTGGATCTGGAGGTGTAGTATCATTGCTGACATTTATTTTACTGCTCTGAGTTTCTATTTGAGTTATGTACTCTGTTGTCACAGAATTGCAGGGGTTTGGAGGGGCCTCGGGAGGTAATCGAGTCCAACCCCTGAGGCCTGTCATTCCTCTTGCCCTGGGAGAGGTGCATATATGCTGAACAGGACTTTGGTTTGGGAAATCCTGCAATAGGCTGTTCCCACTCTAAAACTTTGGATGAAGTTGGGCAGATTTTGGCCAATATTTCTAAGTTAGATTAGTTGGCTGAATTGTATGGACGAGATATTACTTTCTTTAAATAATGAATATGCATGCTTTGGGTCCTTTCAGGTCAAGCACAAGTAGAATGAGGATACAGAGAAGGATTTATTCTTTTGGAGATTTAAGTATTCACACAGAAAACAGAAAAATGTCATGAACTTGAACTGATTGTTTTTACCATACTATAGAGAAACCTGCTGTATAAAAAACACTGAGATTCTGCTTCAGAAACACCCTAATTAAGGCTCCTGCTTCACATCTGCATTCAAACCAGTCCAACTGTAGCTGCCAATGGTTGTTGCTGTTCTGTGCCCCTGGCTGTGCAGCCAAATTACCTCGAGTTGAAACTCTGTGGAGACTGGATGTCTCAGCACGTTTCATTTATCTGTCAGGACATCAACTATTCTGGGTTGGGGAGGGTTTGAACAGTAGTTCATTGGGCTTTGCATCACTAAAGCTGCTAGTCATGGCATAAAGGAAATGGCAGAAAGTTAGCCAGGTAGATGTGATAGCAGGAGAAGGAATGTCCATTTTGGCTGTAAATCAGTTTAAACATGTAGGTTAATTTAAGCATATAGTGAAACTAAGCCCAAAGTCAATGAAGTGACTTGCAATTTGCCTGTCTTTTCTGCAAAGAAAAATGTCAATTTTATGATAAATGTGTAGGACAGTTATCACGTCTGTTTTCTTCTTCAACAGAACTTTCTAAACTCCAGTAGCTGTCCTGAAATACAAGGTTTCTTGCATGTGAAAGAGTTGGGTAGGAAATCATGGAAGAAATTGTATGTGTGTTTGAGGAGATCAGGACTTTATTGTTCTACAAAAGGAACTTCAAAGGTAAGATTAAAAAAGAAATTGCACACTACTAGCATGTGAAAGGATTTTCTTCTTTTACAGTGAATTTTTTTTTTGCTGCTTTTTTTTTTTAATATTTGCACAAAGTGTTTCCCTTTTTATTGCATAGAAAAGGATAAGCAAACCGTGATCAAATGAAAACAAGTCTTTGGCTCTCAGTTTATGACAGTGGCTTTGTAACTTTGTTATATAACAAAACCAACCTAGCCAGACAACAGAATTGTGGTTGCTGAAGTCATCCTAATAAGGTTAGCAAGAAAAATCCTACCCTTCAAACATGTTGATTAATTTATTTTAAATGATACTTCAAAAAATATTTTGCATTATCTAATTTTCAGAGTTTCCAGAAGCAATGAAATAGGCTATGCCATTTTCAATTCAGTGCATTTGAATAAGTATTTTGTCAGCTTCTTCTATAAAGCACCTTAGGCTAGTAGGCTGGTAATTGCAGCATGCAATGTCTGTCCACTTCAGGCTGAGAGGAACAGAGTGTTCACATACTGCCCTCTGTTGGATGCTGGTCTTTTGAGATTGCAGAGTTTGCAGCAAGGTATTCCAGAAGCTTATTCTTACATGTTCTAAAACACATTACTTCTGCAGGAGCCAAGACATTTGCAATTGTTGGCTGACCTAGAAGACAGCAATATCTTCTCATTGATAGCAGGCAAGAAGTTGTACAATGCACCTGCAGAGTATGGATTTTGTATAAAGGTAAATCTCACAAAGTTCTTTCTGAATACAAGATGGTGACAGTAGCTCAGAGCCCTGCCAGCTAAATGGGATTTATATCTAAAAGTCTGCAAGTATTTCTGTCAGGAAGACCTGATCTTGAAAGTCTTTTGTTTGGCAGACGTCCTATGAATCTTGCCATCGTTTTACGTGACATTTTTAACACTTTGTCTGTTGCTTCTTTGGATTGGGAAATTTCTGTGCAGGATCAGCTCAGTGCTGAAGCATGGTGTGCCTGTGAGGTGGCCTTGGTTCACCTTACACATGAAATCATTTTCTTCTAGTACTCTGATGGAACAGGAAAGATTCTTTGGATAGTGAGCACCAAAACTGTGTAGCAGCAAAGATCAAACTGTGATCTTGTGTAACTGTACCATAATTATGGGCCAGAGGTTTGCATTTATTTAAAGTGAAAGATTGTCATGGGAGATAGAAATACAAATAAGCAGTTGCCCTTAAGGATTTTAAAACTGTTGTGCTGATGGATATAGGATTGCATTTTTTGCAAGAATAACCAGAACAGTTCAGAAGAGTTATTAGCATTTAGAATTATTATTAATATTGCTTCCTTTACAGATACTCATTCTCTAGCACATGCATATACTTGTACGACTTATTCTTGTAGAGGAAGAAGAGTAAAGCATAGCAGCATAAGCTATCTTTTTCCTGATCGGATTGCATCCAGAGTTGTCCTTTTTATGTACTGCCACCGAAATGTCAGAAAAAAGTACTTTAAAGCTTCATTTTCTGTCAAGAAAATATGGATGGGAGCTGGTTTTATTGACAGAAATGAAGTCATCTCCTTCCTAGCAACTGTTCTTGAGCTAGACTGTATCGGTTTGACTTAGTAGAGGCTGGCTAAGGATATGTATTGAACTGATGGAAGCAGACATTTGGAAGGTACTCAGTGGGAAGAGCCCGAGCATTCTCTGCAGGACAGCATCATGGCAATGTAGGCATTTCTGGTCCATTCAGGACAAAGCCTGTCATTCCTTACAAGTACTGGGCACTTAATTTGTGGTCAGCTTCAGAAGCTGCCACTATCAGCAACTGAGTGCATTAGGTTGGAAAGTTGTGAGGGGCTGATCTGTGATGCTTGCAACATGGAGGCCCATATGTGGAGATGATGAGAGTACTGCTCAGGGAGATACATAAAAATCTGAACATAAACAGCAGGAAAAGCTTTAAACTGTAGGAGAGCTTCCAGAGTGAGTGATGACTGTATTGGAATGATGGTAGTACAGCAAAGAGGATATGGTAGGGAAGGATCTGGTCTCCATATCTGATTCTTGAAGGCTTCTGAGTGGCTTAGGATCAGTTACTGAAACTTTGTGTCTCCAAACAAACAAAGAAGAGGTACGCTCTTTGTTTCTCATTCTGAAATGACTTGAGTATGTTGTTCCTATAAACTGCGAGAGTTGCAGAGTATTACAGAGCTCTGAAGTTTATCTTGAAAGGAATTTCATTCAAAATTTGTTCAGCTTCTTATGAGCTTGAATTCAGGACGATGTAAGCCTTCTCTGACCAGTTTGTAGACATATACTATACTTTACAATAAATTTACAGTGTTGTTGGTTTTTACTGAATGGAGCTGAATTCTTTCTAATCCTCTGTAGCCCAACAGAGTAAGAAATGAAACGAAGGAACTGAGGTTGTTGTGTGCTGAAGATGAGCAAAGTAGGACATGCTGGATGACTGCCTTTCGACTCCTCAAGGTATCAGATTTCTTCTGTAAATAGAGCTACACCTGTTGTCAAGTTGCAGTTGCCATTTTTTTGCTCATTAAAAAATACTTACGTGTTCTTGAATATCATCTACCTCCAAAATAACGGCTAAGAGCAGCATGCCATATAGAACTGTCCCTCCTGAACTTTTAAGCACTGCACTAAGATGAATCCTCTGTGCATATGAATCCAGTATAATTTCAGAGTTTAAGGCAAATGTATGTGAATGAACCAACAAAATTGTGTAACAGTTATTTGCAAGTACATAAAGAAAACATTTTGATTATGGTAAGTGAATATCTCACCTAGAACAGAGTGCTTTCTACACACTTCTTAGTTTTTTCAATTTTTGAAGGTTCAAAAACAAGTTAAATAACAAAAATAAGCCGCTCTGTCTCTATATTAAAGCTATTCATACCTGAGATTAAATAATTACATTTCTTGATAATGTGGAAAGAGGCTTCCCAGTACTTTTTAAACAGAATCACTGTAGGAAGTACTCAGGAGAAAGTTGGTTGTTTTGTGCTGTTTGTAGCAGAAGTTATTTTCTTTTCTTTTTAAATCTCTTCCTGAGGATGCTGCCTCAAAAACAACTATTACTTTTTTCTTTCTACCAAAATCCTACATCATGTTAAAGGGAATATACACCTATAAAAAAATAAAATATATAAAATATGTACCAGTTCTCTCTAATGCGTTGCCCATGAAAATTCCACTTACCTTCCATGCATTTATCCTATCTCTAGTATTCAGTTTCAAAATCTAACAAAGAAATGTAATTTTAAAAGTATGGGCATGTAGAAACTGGTACTATGGTACCCCATACTAGATACACATCCACCAAAACAGGAATGGAAACACTGAACTCAGTCAACTTTGGCTCTCTCTGTAGTAAGCATATAATTCCGGATACTTGGAAAGGGCTAACCACAAAATCCCTCTATTTTATGTCATGGAGCAGGACTGGCCCCAGACACTGCAGTGGGAATGAGGCCAGGATGTGGTCCTTCTTGGACACCGTGTGCTGTCTGTGACTGCTGTCTGCCAAGCTGTGCCCAAGATGTTTTGTCATCGTTAGTGCTGCAAGGAAGCTGCTAGGATGGGAACACAGCTTCAAGGCTATGCCAGGAGGCCCTTGAGGCTGCTGTGGGCTCCATCTGCTTGGTCTCTCACCCAAATGACTACAGTTCCTTTTCCTGCCTAAGCAGCAGGCCACATCAGCAAAACCTGTGTCTTCTGCTTCACTCCAGACCTCTTCAGCAAAATGCCCTTCTCCCCATCAGTGTTGCAGGACCACCTGCTGAAGGCACATTTCCACACTGGGACTAAGGTGCTGATGGGGAGCAGGTGTGTCAATGAGTATGTGGTTCTGTGGCTTCCTGGTGCAGAGGAAGAGCTCCAGAGATCATGGAATCATTAAATCATAGAATTGTGTAGGTTGGAAATGATATTAAATATCATCTAGTTCCAATCGTCCTGCCATGGTCAGGTTTACCAACTATCAGGTTGCCCAGGGCCCCCCATTCAGTCTGGCCTTGAATGCCTCCTGGGATGGGAGTGTGTTTATTAATGTCTTTTATTTCCCCCCACACACCTTTCAAAATTTTGTCTTATTAGACAGTTCTTAAGATATGACAAATGTTTACTACAGCTACGACTGCCTTTCTTTGGGTAGACTGTGTATCATGCAAAACCCTGTAGAGGCAGGGAAAGCAAATTAGACATCTAGGCCTGCAGGTATGAAATCACAAAGTTCTGGTCTGCTGCCTATTCTCCATTTACATTGAGTCATCTTCCAAACCAGCACGTCTCTGAATGATCTCCAAATATTGCCTGGTTTGTTAATTGTAAGAAATTCTTTAGAAATTGCAGTACAGAAATCCCATCCCTATTTTAACTTTTTACAAAAGAAGAAGGTGTACTGGTTATAGGTGTTTTGGTTATGGGCCAGGAACGAAGAAACAATCCTAGGTACAATTTCCATATTTGTTTTCTGAAAAGTTGATAACGTTGTTGGCCCTCATAATCTAACGTTCACTGTGTTGACTTGACTCAAATTTAATACAGTATTTTATTTCCATGTCACATCCAGATGCTTCTTGAAGGTTGTTGTTACTGTTGATTGTTGTTATTTCTGATTTTATACATAATTTTTCATTGTGAGCAAACTGCAGAAAGAGTGGATCAGTTAATTGTAGTGAATTGTGCCTTGAGGTTATCATTTATGGTATCTTCAAAAGAGTGAAGAGTTTAGGTACACTGCTCAACACACTATGATCCTGGAATAGCAAGGAAGAACCTCCCCAGTGTAGAGTTAGCTATTCATACTGAATGTGTAGACATGGATTTTACATGTTCAGAGGCGTCTTTCTTTGCAGTGCAACCTGTGGCAAAAACAGTATGGCATTCACTTTCTGTGCACCATTATCTAACATTGACCTTAGGCACTTAATGCTAGGAAAAAAGATTTTGTTCTTAAGAAACAGTGAAAGGTGATTAAAGGTGTGTAGTCAGGGAAAATTAAGGTTGTGCCTCGTGGCTACGGCTGTGGCTCTTTTTATTTACCTACAGATTCAGCTTTTGGTAATCATACAGTTTTACCTCATTAACAAAATTACATATACAACTTCAATTAGAATATTCTGTAAGCAATGTTGATATACTTCAGCTATGTCCCTCTTGGGAAGGCACTGAATAGGTGTTTTCCTACTGTCCTAGCTACTAGTGTTTCTAAAATTGATCTCAGTGAAGGAGAGACATGAGGAGTTCACTCACTTTTTAAGGATGAGAAAAATAATGGAAGTGTTACTTTCTGTCAAAATATATTAAAACATCGAGTGAATTAGAAAGCATTATAACATTATGAAAGCTGAGTTCATCTTTGTGTTATCTTTTACTAAACTTCTTATGTGTATATATATATTTTAATCTCAAATTATTGGAAGGTAAGAAGAGGAGGAGGTGATATCTGGACTTTGAGTGAAAGCTCGTATTCCATAAGGAATATAATGTTAATAGCTGAGAGTGGCAGAGATGAGCTGTGTATTTTGCTCAATCTTGTAGAAGTGCTATCTTTTAAATAAAGTTATTGTGCATACTTATTGCTCTGTTCCACCTGCCAATCACTATTCCTCAATGCAAATTGCTCTGGGACAGTTTCTGATCATGGAAATAAACTGACAGCACCTTGTTCCAGTGTAAGTGGAATCACTACAATTTTTTTTTTCTAGGGCATACCTTTGAATAACAATTTATTTGCTTTTTTGTTAACAGTATGGAATGCTGTTGTATCAGAATTACAGAATTCCCCAGCAGAGAAAAGCCATGCTTCCACACTTTTCCACTCCAGTAGTAAGTAATGAACTTTGTTTCCCTAACGTATCGTGCTTAAAAAGATATATTTACTTTTGCATTTTAAAAGTGGAAAATTTTACACTAAGAAATGTAAATTCTGCATTATGTAGCAAATCAATGTAAAGTTCACATTTTCTATGAGTACAATTTATGTAGCTGGCTCTCCACTTATCTTAGGTTTACACTATCCACGTGATTGAAAAATCTTGGATATGCCAGGCACTTAAGACATGTACAGCACAGAGACATCTGGCTGTCCCTGCAGAAGCCAGCTTAGGTCTGGCAAAACACACTCTTAAATCTCATAAAAAGTGTTGGGCCAAAAGCTGACTGTTAGCTATCTAAAATTGAAGATGCTATATTTGGATCCCAACTGGCCCTGGAAATGAGTGGGGTATGGTAATAGGGCAAGTGGGCAATCTGAGCAACAGAGACTTTGGATCTTCTCCCTTCCATATGGCCTATAAAGAAAAACCATGTATTTTTATGTCTGTTAATGCTTTTCAAGGAAAAGAAAAATAGCTGTTTCCCATGTTGTTGAAGGATAGCTTTGGAAAGTCTTCTGAAAGCAAAACATTTTGAAATGAAACTCTCTCAAGTTGGTTTTTTCTTTCCCTGTTTTTTGAAACAAGTGAAAATTCCTTTTCAGAGAAGTGTATCTGAAAACTCACTAGTAGCAATGGATTTTTCGGGGCAAATAGGAAGAGTTATTGAAAATCCTGTTGAAGCACAGAGTGCTGCCATGGAAGAAGGACATGCTTGGAGGGTAGCTATTTTCTCTTCTTTTCTATTTTTTTTTTCATCAGTGTCTGTTGAGAGCCAAGACACAGAGTGTGCTATGATACTAGTGCAGTGCTGGTCACAGTATAGCTTAGATCCGACCTGAAACAATCACACTGCAAGCATGCAGATCTGAAAGTCGATATCCATCTTTAGCAAAACTGTCACATTCACAACAACCTTCTACCACTGCTTCTCTGTCCCCCTAGTGTCCAGAGGAAAGTTGAGGGGGAAAGCAGACTCACCAGAACTTTACTGCCAGTTTGCAAAACCAGTCTCTGAGGAGGAATATGTCAAATTAAATGCTTCCCCACATGGAAGAGTCTGGGGCTCTGACTAATGGCTTGCTCCCAGTAAGTTTAATTGCAGAATATACAAGAGGCAGAACCTCTTGCAATGAAAACTGATGTAATTTGTTTATAGTGTCTTGTGGACAGACAGCTGCAGTACAAGTTTTCCCCCATGCTCGTCTCTTAGGGAACAGGAGTCATCACTGAAGCACTAGCTAGTGCTTTATGTATGGGAGGGAAATACTGCTTGATTTACTGAGTGCCCAGTATTTTGCCTGAGCAGAAACATATCAGATTTTTCTTTTTTTTTGTCATATTTTTTCTTTTCCTTTTTTTATTTTAAAGATACTGAGCTTTCACCATTAACATCTGGCTTGCATTTTAAGCCAACTGAACTGAGCTGCTGCTTGTAGATTAGTCCCCTTCAAAGTTGCATTTCTTTTTCTCATCCTTGCATTAAACTTGCCGAGCCCCAAGTTTCCTGTAAATTAAATCTGTATTGCATGTGCACTAATTCTCTTCTGTTGAGGTTTTAGTGTGGATTTAATGGTAATTCATTTTCTCTATAGAAACGTAGCACAAGAATGAACATCTTGGGTAGCCAAAGTCCACTCCACCCTTCCACACTGAGTACAGGTAAATTCTGCTGTTTGTAAGCATAGTGTAAGAGGCTTTGATGAGTAAATAAAAGATCATTTCCTACAAAGATAGAGAGCAACCATGTACTGTTAATGCCTTTATATGAAATACTATGTTTTATGTTTGATAACTTCTGTCATTAGTATGCCTACCTCTAAAGACATAATAGAAGAAATGTAGCTTTCTTTTAAGGCACACTTAAGATTTGCTTGAATTTTAATCTTTTGAAATCCAGATTTTACAAAAATTGAGTTTCCAGTAAAAAAAAAATAATCCAAAAGTCAGTTCTTCATTTTAAACAAGGACAACAAGTGATTTGATAATCTTTAAAGTAAGAGTCTTCAAAATAGAGTTTATTCTGTAATGATTGCATAATGTAAAGTACAGATACCTGTAATGTGAGCCCTGAATGTCTCTTTGACATTGTAAGTTTATTAAAGTAATAGGAAATTGCACATTAGTGTCCTGGATTCCTTAAGAGGGAACACAGGTATTCTGAGTTTTTATTCTGCTGAATAGAACTTAAACATATCATCTGAAAAACAATGAAGCAATAATAAAAATATCTGAGGATAACTGCATCCTTGAAAGCACAACCTGAAGTGCTTTTCATTCTTCTACAGTTAAAGGGACTTGGTTCTACCTTGTTAGCTCACATATTGTATTCCAAGAATTGTTCAGATGCAGCATTTTCAAGAAATGGTGAAAGGGCAATGTCTTGCTAACCTGATCGTATATCTGCAAATCCTACAGATGCTGCCTGTGCACTTGGTTTATCATGGTTATGCAACAGCTGGTGCATCTTCTTCATACTGATTCATTTTTTATACTAATCAGTTAAAGACATTTCATGTTCTGCAACAAAACTATACCCACTTTTAAAATGTTTAAATAAATATCATGTGGAAGTAATTGATACTCCTTACTGTTTTTTAACCATTGTCTCTTTTCCCTCTCACCTCCAGTTATTCATAGGACACAGCATTGGTTTCATGGCAGAATCTCCAGAGAAGAATCTCACAGGATTATTAAGCAACAAGGGCTAGTAGATGGGTAGGTATTCCTGTTGTTTGGTATTTATGATTTCATGGTAAGTACTATGGACAAGAACATAACTTCTGCTGTAAGGGCTTACAGGTTTGTGAGCACTGATGAGTAACCTGATTCTTAGCAGTCCCACTGTAACTTGCCTGGAATTCTAAAAGCCCGACTACATGTTTGTAGGAGTGAGTTCTAACACTTAATCTGGAAAAAAGAATACACAACTTGTTATTCTTTTGGATGTTTTTTGTTTTTTTTTTTCAGTAGAGGTAATAAAATTTTAGAGAATGTTAGAATTTGAAAATAATTAATTACTTTAACCTGCACTGAGGAAGTATTTTTTCAGGCAAAGCTGTAATTATCCACTTGCACACAAATTTGTAATCGGCTATTTGTGCTTTTTTGCATGTATCAGAGCGGTTAATGATTATTTCTTCCTATTTATTTCTGTTATAGATGAAAGAAAGTACCTGTTCCATTTCTGTAAATTATATATCCTGACATTTAAGTATTTTCTGACCATCTTTGTTGCAACTTAGTTGCATGTAGCTATGGTAATTCTAGGGAAATCCCTTAAATTGGAGTTCAACAATGAATTATTTGTTGGATGAGAAGAACATAGTTGTCTTCATTTCATTGATCCCACTGCTGACAGGGTTTTGATAGAAGTTTCCGTATTGTCTTTTCAGGAGTCAAACCTTGCAACAGCATTTTCTGACTTGGGAGCATAACTAATTTTCTTCATTCATAGCTTGTGGAGGATGAAACACATTAGAGAAATAGTGCATGTGTACATTCATCACATTCATTAAACAGTGTTTTTTATTGTTTTTTGGTTTGTTTTTTTTTTTGTCAGTGTCGGTGGCCGAAAGCTACTGAGATTTGTATGAAAAATGATTTTAGCTAGCAGACCAATGAAAGCAAAAGAGCACTGCTGAAGGCGGGCACAGCTGATCTGTTGAATTTCTGGGTCTCTCTCATAACAGAACTGCTTGGCTATCTTGGGTCCATTTTGACATGATGCATTAAGAATCTAGTAGCCCATGCTTTTTTGACTATTCATACAATCATTGACACCTTTGAGACTGTTCAATTTGTATTCCAGACAACTTAGTCACTATGGAAGGCTGAGATTGGTTAGCATTCAGTTGTAGTGAGGTCATTCAATTACAGCAAAGGAATTGTATTACCTGTGTGTTCTAGGATCTGTAGGTGACAGTTTTCGGAACAAAAAAAGTCTTGTTTGTGTTTTCCTGCTATGTGTGTTCTTGAACAAAGGAAGCTAAAAAGTTAACATTGGGGAAGAATAGGGAAGGCTTCTAGTGGCTCTTGTTAACATGTCCAGCAATGTAAATATGCAGGCGATGCTTCTATTCTTTCTTTGTTTCTTGAAGCTATTGTTGAGGGTATATCTGTATATGCAGTCATTGTTATTGCAGACAGGCTGTTTTTTTGCCAAAGAAGTTGCATAAACATAGAAGTTGCAGGGTCAGTTGTGCTGACCTTTGCATTGTACCCCCAGTTTATGATACTTTGCATTATCTGAAATAGCTAGTTGAAAAGTAATTTAGAAATATCTGCAGGACCAGCTGGAGTGACCAGTAGGGCAGGGGCAGGTAAGATCTTTCTTGCTGAGATGAATCCCAATTTGTAAAGTCTTAGGTTCCTTTTCCACACATCTTGTCTTACTAGGAAGAAAAAGGAAAGTGAAGCATGTTTTCCAGTAGTGGCAAGACATGCCATCTCTTGGTATTGGAGTGATCCTGGTTACGATGATGCATTTTTGTGGTATTGACATTTCTCAATTGGCTCTGAGGAGCTAGGGTAAGTTCTTTCAGGTCCGTAAAGTACAAGCAGTTCTTGCAACTCAGCCTTGAAAGAGCATGTTCCTGCCTTAGTGGTTAGCCAGTAAGAGGGCTTGAGGCCTGCCCAACTACAACACTTGGCCATCTCACAAGTCCACTTGTGATTAGCATTCTGGGCCTTATGCCAAAGGGATGTACTTGTTTCCTGTGGCATGGAGAGGTTCTCCTACCTCAGCTCATAAATGTTAAGGAAAGGAGTCCTTTTTGAGGATTTAAAATGTCTATATACTTTTCCTTGCTAAAGTATAGTTAACTATTTGAAATAGGACTTTGTGGGTCAACTCAGAAGTGACAGTTCCATGGTGTGTGTTGTTGCTAGTTTATACTTCCCAAAGTAAATTATTTTCTGAGGATGCTGAGAGAAAAATAGTCTCAAGAAGGAAAATCAGTGTGTGTTTTCCCCATCCTGGACCTTACTTAAGTGAGAAATCATTTTAAGAAAGTAATGATCTTTCTCTGTGAAATTGCAGCCACTTAGCTTAAATGTAATTTACTAACACTGAAGTTCTGTAAACTAATGCAAGATATTGGAGAATTGGAACAAATTCTTGTATATTAAAATACAAAAGCTTCATGCATACGTAGGTCACTCCGAAAGTAATGCCTCCTACATCAGTTGCTCCAATGGTTTCTATTTCTGTGGAACAGATACAAAGAGCACAATAAACACTATTTGATAGAGCAAATTCTCAGCTACAAAACACCACTATTAGTTAAGCATTTTCACCAGTGATGAACAAGAGCATGCATGCTGCACTCGTAAGAATCTGTGCCAGTGCAAGTGACCCACAGTTTCACAGCTGCTATGGTCGTGTTGTTGCCCACACAGCTCATCTTTCTTATGCCTAAACAAATGGAAATCAGAGTGTGCCAAACTGGGACTTTGTGGTGGGTGTGGTAGGACAGTCCAGCCAAGATGGGCAATGTGCTCCACCATCTTCGAACCGGTATAGGGCCTGGTGTGATCATGTTGCAAAGGAAATGTTATCTTCTTCTCTTGCCTGAGTCTGAAAATTTGAGCGTTCCGCTTAGTCAGCATTATGATGCAGCAGTCAGGAGCTGATGGTTTGTTTGGGTTCCAGGAAATCCAGAAGGATCGCCCCTTTCCTATTCCAAAAGACAGTACACATCACTTGTCTTGAACTTTTTCTCTGATGGGGAATTCACATGTTGCCACTCCATGAACTGCCATTTTGACTCTGGCTTGTAGTGGTGACACTACGTCTTGTCACCAGTAACAATGCGATCCAGGAAGCTGACACCTTCAGCCTTTTATTGGTTCAGTGTCCTGACAACCTTGCACACGGTGTTCTCTCTGCGTCTGTATTTGAGGTTTTTTGGGCCCACTTGGTGTAAACTTTACAGTGTTCTGGTTTCCCACTATAGTTTCCAAAGTAGTGAAGCTTATATTCAGCTCCAATACAGTTCTGTGGTTACGTTCTGGAGATTCATGCAGATTAGCTTTCAGAATCACAGAATCACAGAATCGTAGGGGTTGGAAGGGACCTCCAGAGATCATCGAGTCCAACCCCCCTTTCACATGACTGCTGCCACTGCTGAAATGCACCAATCACCATCTCACTGTGCTCACGTCCACTGTTCTGTCTCCATAAATGTTCAGCAATTGTCAGTGAATGTCAGTGGGTACAGTTTCTTTTGCATGGAGGAATTCAGTGACTTCATCGCTTGGCTTCATCCACACTTCCACGTCAGGTGCCATTCTGTCAGACTGCCCCTCTGCTGCCATCTGTCGCACAGCAACAAAATGTAATGAAATATTGCCAGGAACATTCAACCTCTACTGTCATACCACCAACGTCTGCCTCTGACATCGTGGGCCAACATCGTAAAATAGGAGGCATTACTTTCGAAGCAGCCCTCATACATAAGGAAAGAAATAATGACATGCATTTTTCACTTTTTCTTCTTCAGTTAGTCTTGCATAAGCCTGGTATAAAAATGAAAAGCAAATTGCCTGCTAGAGCAACTGAAAAAGAGTTAGGCAGTAGTACAAAACTACTTAGTACTTCTGATTATTAATGTAGAAATTGTATTTACTGTGTGCTTAAAAATATTCTTTCCTAGGCTATTTCTTCTCCGGGACAGCCAAAGCAATCCAAAGGCATTTGTACTTACACTTTGCCATCATCAAAAAATAAAGCATTTTCAAATCTTGCCGGTAAGTAACTTTTTTTTTCAAAACTAATAATAAAAAATAGAACAAATTTTAAACAGACAGTATTGTCATTGTCCAGAGAGGCCTCTTTTTACCTACTAATGGCATGAACAGGCATGTTTCCATTAGGAAATACAATTCTTCAGAATTGTCAAATGTCTGAATAAAATTCCATCTTAACATTACTTGGAAAACTGATTTAAGTCACTGAGGTATAGAAGTAATGCAATATAACTTGTACTCTGTGACTGGCAGCAACAGCCGTACTTGTCTCCATATCACTGAGGCAAACTGAGAATAAGTTACAGGAAGTTTTAAAAATTGTATTTGGAATTTTATCCCGTAATGTTGAGCTTTAAAAAATGTAATATTTGAGATAGTGAGAGCTAGCTGATTTTGTCTCAGCCAGAAAGAGCAGCAAAAGTTTAAGATAATGTAGACCTGCTTATTGGTCCAAACCCTCTCATCTTGTTTGCTTGCTAATTTTGGAAGCAGCCATCAATTATTTTTGTGGTATTTTTGTTTTATGTAAAAGAAACCAGTGCTGTCTCTATAACTTAGAATTACTCTGCCCACCAGCTTTCAATTTTGTGCAGAAAAGATTTCCAGTTGGCTTAGCATAAATTCTTTTCTAGCATTGTGCCTGGTTTCATGCAGAACTCTAGATACTAGGTTTTCTGTGCAGTGCCTATCATTTATGTCATGTCACACAGTTTTACTTGTCCTGTTTTTGCAACGCTTGCATCTTCTCATGTGCTAACTTGAAAAGGACGTTTTATTTCCCCAGTGTGAGGATGATGGACAGATATTTTTCAGCCTGGATGATGGTAACACCAAATTCAGTGATCTAATCCAGCTTGTTGAATTCTATCAACTAAATAAAGGAGTCTTGCCCTGCAAACTCAAACACCACTGCATCCGAGTGGCCTTATGACCTCAAATTTGACTCTCACTGAAGACTGGATTTGCTAGAAGAGTAATTGTAAGAGAACGTTGATACTGGGGAATTGGCAGATTTGTAAGTTGGTAAAAATAAATAAAAATATTATGCACCTTGGGACTCTGAAAGGGATGGATTCGACAGGTGCCAACAGACCAACATTACTGGTTTGTCTAACACCTAAGAGTGATTGCTGCTGAGTGTCCCAGCATCCCAAAAATGGGGGGGAGGGTATGTAAAACCATTAGTAAATTTGAAACAAAACTGGAAACTATCTTGGCTGGGCCACTTAACAGGAACAAGTGTGAAGAGAAATCTTTGAAAAGAACTCTTGCCCTGGAATAATCTTGACAATTAAGACTAGTGTGTTTACTTTTTGTATTGATCACTTTTTTTGCACTCCTTCTTTATTTTGGATATTGTATGCAGCCTATATTAGGAGCTGATGTGGCTTTTAAAATTCATGCAGGAGTTGGGTATTAATCTGCACCCTAAAATGTATGGAATGCTTCAGCCTAAACGGATCTAGAAGAAAATCAAGAAGTGTGCGTGTTGTGTGTCTGTGTGTGTGTGCGCGTGTGTGCGTCTCAAAACTTCTCTGGAGACCTGAGGTTCCATGCTCTGCAGATGTCTTTGAAGAAGCAATGAGGATACAATTCTAAAAGAACATACCACCATGCGTGTACTCTCAAAACTGTTGACTTGTAGCATTATGGCTGTAGTATGTTGGTGGCATATTAGTGGCACCCAGTCATGCGAAGACTGTATTAGATTCTATGCACAAACTTTTATTATTGAAGTGGTGATTTGTTTTTTACAGCCTTTTGACTGTTCTCCTGAGGAAACCTACTGTTACTAAATAGAATAGGACTGAATGACAATTGTGTCTGAAACTACCATTTTTTTGTGAGAAGATTCTTCTGCAGGTAGTCTTAGTTTGGGAAAACGAAAACAAAAAAACAACAGTGTTTTTAGCTTTATAGCTCCTTGAATTTTTGGACTGTTTCAAAGAGCTGTTTCCATACTGTAAAGATACAGTGACACAAAGCTCTCTTGGGGAATAGGGCATAGAAGAAGTATCTCCCTTCTGCTTTTTGATATGGCCATGAAAGTTTGCATGGTGAGAAAGAACGTACTGAGAATGGAAACTCATTTCATTGGGATTTGCAATTGTGAACCAGCTGCTGGCAATACCATCCACGGAGCTAACTGGTGATTCCTGTGTTGTACACACTAATGCACACCGGTACCTACTGCAGACAAGCATATATCCTGCTCTGGTGCTGGTCTGTCATCAGAATTACTTTATTGTTAATGCTTAAATCAATTATTTAATGTTTACACAATGATTCTTTCTGATGATAAATCAGTACTAAAATTAAACGAGTCCCCCTTTACTCCCTTAATTGCAAATAGCATTCTTTGAACAACACAGTCCGTGCAGGAACTGTTACTGAATTAGCTTTCCAACACTTCATGCAGTTATCCGTAGTGTGAAATATTTCACCCTGGGAACTTTCAGAACGTAGTGCAGAATGAAGCATTCTTGAGACGGTGAACAATTTATGCAGACTCGTTCATCTTTATTAATGTTTGCCACTGGGTTTGAAATCCTAGCCATCAGAAAGGGTAGACAGAAGGAAGAAAATTCCACACCTTTAGGTCTTCATGTAGTGTTGAGAATAGCTTAAGACAAACCATAACCTGCCTGAGTCATCCATATCAGCTTATAACTATGTCAATGGTATAGAAACACTGTATTTTAGTTTACAGAACACATTTAGTATTTTTTTTTCCATTTAATGTCTAGATATAAAAATGAAGAAACTTGATTTTGTTTTTAGTAGAAACCTTTTTTTTTTTTTAATTGTACATAGTGAAATGAGTGTTCCTGCTTTCTAGACAATGTATTTTAAAACCTTGAAATTAAGCTAACTTAAGTCTGACTTCACTTTGCATGCTTCTATTTGGCCCCTATTAGGAGAAAAACAATACTTGTATTGACTACATTACCAGTTTAATAAGACCATTTATGCTGTAGTTTTAAGTTTTTCTGTTTACATAGCTTAGTGACAGCCATGCATTTTCCCCAGTAGGCAAATAGTACTTGCAGTGTTTCATATTTATAAAAAAAGAAAAAAAGAAAAACTTGCATCTTATTTAAATTCAGAATAAAAGTTTGACTATGAATCATGATTTTTGTATGTAGATGGTTGACTTAGTATTTTGTACTTTTCCCAGCTAAAGTGAGCTGTTTTGAGAAAGTGACCACCTTCAAAGTGGCAACAATCTTACTTAAGCAGATCACTGCTTTGTCTTCTTTCTGCTGGAAAACAGTCGATACCACCTTAGTTTTCCAACAGATTCAGCTGGCTGCCAGCTCAGAATACCAAGGACTGAAGGACATTTGACTCTTATTTTTGTATTTAAATGACATGAATGTAAAGGGGATGCTCAGGGTTGTTTTGGAGCCTGTTGAATTTTTATCTTTTTGCCTGTGATTTTATTTTCTAAATAAATACTTCATGTAGCAATCTTGAATATGTTGAGAAGGAAAATGCCAAACCATTTTGGTAATGAGGTTACTAGTTAAGTTATGTTACGATAGGTGTTAAAAGTACAAAAAACTTTTTATTTGTTAATTAATCTTGAAGAAACACGTGCCTCAGTTTAGATGTTTTGTCTTATCTTTTCTGCACTAAATACCTGACAGTTTGACCAATCAATGCACCTTTCCAGTGGCAAGACTTGCTTATCGTAAATTATATTGTCACAATGCAAGATTTAGTGACTGTAAAATGGAATAAAGTTTAAAGTTTCAGGGAATGCAAAAGGTATTAACTTAAGAGACAAAACCTTTATTCAATATGCTTTGCTTCATACTGTAAATAGCTTTTTGGCTTGTGAACCTAATTGTAATCTTTCAGGTATTTTTGTACAAATAAGGGACTGATATTCTGTTTCTTGTAATTAGAAATAAACGTTAATACAATGCTATTCATTTTATATTGGAATGAATGTCTTCTCTTGGGTGTGTCTGAGTTCACAGCTTATCTCGTCTTAATTCTGGGTTATTTGGGGTGGGTTATCATTAAACATCTCTTAAGAAGAGTTGAAAGGAAAACAAAGTAAGATGCCTCTGTTTCCACTCTTCTGTGGAAATATCTGTGTTCAGTATGTCCTGTATCTAAAGAAGTTGTTCACAACCTTTTGTTTGAAGAAAGTTATTTCAGTATGCATTACATTTGGAACAGACAAGAGGATGGCATAAAAAAAAAAGGAATCACAGCAAACAGGTGTTCCTGAGTCTGTCCCATGGCAGGGCAGTCCTATTATCTGCATGTTTGTGCTACCCACCTGCAACTGTGGCACGTGCAAAATGATGCCTGCAAATCTGGCCTGAGGCGTCTTCCTTAGCAGATACCTGTGCTATCAGAACACTCCCAAGTACAACATTAATCTAGGTCAGAAATGGGAATAGGTAAGAGTTGAAATAATTGTTGTGCCTGATAGGAGGTTTGTGCTGGTGTTACATTAGTTACAGGAAACGGACAGCATCTGACATGATCAGGCAATGTCTGAACCCACATGAAACCTTTTAGCATGAAGTTCACCTTGCAAAATACTGTAAATGCATTTGAACCTCTGAGTAAATTGAAATCAGACAAGTATTTTGCAGCCTTTAATTGCAGTACTTTCATCCTGATGCACACACAGAAGCATAAAATTGTGTTTAAAACCAAATGGCTGCTTCAGCCTTGTACCTGCACAGAAGAACACCACCAGAGGAGCCATGTCCCACTGAGTAAGATGAACTATAGACAACTTCAGACTTAAGTCACTGCTAATTTAGTTACTCTTTAATCTGGTTTGTCAGTGACCAGCTTGCACATTGCTTTGTGACTCAATCATTGATTGTCTGACATCTTGGAAACTTCACAGCAGTTGGAGAAAAGAGATAGTCCTTTGAATATCCCAATAATTTGGGATTAATCTCAATAATCTCAAATATTATATTACGCCTTTCTTCCTTTAATTAGGTTTTGAAAACCTAATACAACCACAACTGTTTCCGAGAGCCATATGATTTTCATTAGATATTGTGGGTAGTCACATCTGAGACCTCAAAATAAATCAGTTTGTACAATACTAATCTTGCAAACTCACAGCCTGAAGACATTCTGCTCTAATTGCTTGTCATTTCAAACAGATGAGAGCAGATGTTTTTACAAGAAATACTGGCTTATCACAAGATGCTAAGCTGTGCCTAGCAGAGTCCTACAACCCTTCTTGGTTGGTCAGGTTGATTGTTTTGCTTTAATTGGGTATTTGCCACATGCTGGCTGCAGGGTTCAGGTGCCTCAAGTACCTATCAGGAAGGTGAAAGTATAAACAAAGCAGGCAGCTCTGAGTCAAGATGCACCCTGGGTTTATCGACTCCAGTGCTGAGCCAAGATGCAGACAGAAGTATAACTCTTGAGAAAAGGGGAGCACAGAAGAGCTAAAGAGAGGAGTGGAAGGTGTAACTGACGCAGCAGAAGGCTGTGCTGCCATTTAGCGAGATCTGAACAGCCTGGAGAGTGGGGCAGAGAGGAACCTGATGAAGTTCAATAAGGGCAAGGGTAGAGTCCTACACCTGGAGAGGAATAACTGCATGCATCAGTACAGGTGAGGGGCTGACCTGCTGGAGAGAAGCTCTGCAGAGATCGGCCATGGTGTCCTGGTGATTAATAGGTTGGCCGTGAGCCAGCAGTGTGCCCTTGTGGCCAAGAAGGCCAGTGGGATCCTGAGTGGATGAAGGTATGGCTGTCAATGTGGTCTGCCTGGACTTCAGTACAGCCTTTGGCACTGTCCCCCACAACATTCTTGTGGAGAAGCTGGCTGCCAATGGTTTGTATGCTCCGCTGGGTGAAACACTTGGGAGGGGTGGCTGGAAAGCTGCCTGACGGAAAAGGACTTGGTGTACTGATGGACAGTCGGCTGAATATGAGCCAGCAGTGTGCTCAGGTGGCCGAGAAGGCCAGTGGGATCCTTCCAAAGAGCGTGGCCAGCAGGTCGAGGGAGGTGATCCTCCTCCTCTCCCCTGCCCTGGTGAGGCCACATCTGGAGTACTGTGTCCTGTGGAGCATCTATCTCCCTTATGGGGAAAGGCAGAGAGAGCTGGGACTGTTCAGCCTGGAGAAGGCTGAGAGAGGATCTTATCAATGCTTATAAATATCTAATGGGCAGTAGCCGAGTGAGTGGGGCCAGGCTCTTTTTGCTGGGGGCCAGTGACAGAATTAAGGGGCAACGGGCACAAACAGGAACACGGGAAATTCCATGCGAACATGAGGAAATATTTCTTGACTGTGAGAGTATCAGAGCAGTGGACCAGGCTGGATTCTTTCCTGGGTAGCCCACCACAGGGAACCTGCTTTAGCAGAGGTGTGGACTAGCTGGTCTTCAGATAACTTTCAAGCCACACCATTCTGCCATTCCTTTTGCCCAGGTACTCCGCACGGAGCGGACGCATTCCGCGCTGCAGCAGGGAATCGCCTCGGCTTGAGGGGTGGCCCTATCACAGAGCACTGCCGGGCGCCATTGTCCTCCGCGTGGCAGCGGTGATCTGCGGCGGAGCCAGGAGCAGCGGCGGACCACCCCCTGCATGTATAAACCTGCCGCTACGGAGCGCAGCGAGCAGGGCGAGCGTAAAGGGGGCGGGACGGCAGTAGTCTGGGCAGGGAAGCCAGGAGGCCGGGAGACACGGCAGGGTGCGTGGTGCGTGGTGCCTGGGATCTCTGCCCACTAGTAGACCTGTCACCTGCCTCCCGGACAACGTTTCTCACCATGGTGTCCACTAGCCAGAAAGGCCTGGTGAGAAATACAGTGGTGACTCAGAGCCCGTGCCTGAAGAAGTGGCAGTTCAAGCCTGTGGCTGCAGCAAGTGCCTGAGTCTGTTGGTGCCGGAGAAGGAAGGCAGGAACGCCAGCTGCGTGAGGTGCGAGCAGGCGGATGATGTGCTCAGCGTGGTGGCTGCACTCCAGGAGGAGGTTGAGAGCTTAAGGAGTATCGGAGAGTGTGAGCAGGAGACAGGCTTGTGGTGTAACTCTCTGAGAGACAGACGTGGGGGTGATACTCACCAGGCAGAGGTGGACCCCCTGCCCTGCCATTGCCAAGCAGAGCGAGGCAGTTTGAGAGGAAAGGAGGAGTGGAAATGGGTCCCGGCTAGGCGTCGCCATCCGGAGGCAACCGCCGTCCCAACCAACCTCGGTTCCCCAGGTGCCTCTGCAGAATAGGTGTGAGGCCCTGGAACTCGAGGGAGAGGTGGATCAGGGTGTGGTGGAAGGTCCACTTGTGAGGCTGTCCCAGGCAAAGCAGTCGACCTCACGCCTCAAGACTGCCTCCACCCAGAAGGAAAGAAGGGTGGCTGTCCTTGGCAGCTCCCTGCTGAGAGGAGCGGAGGGCCCTGCATGTCAGCTTGACCCTACCAGTAGGGAGGACTGCTGCCTCCTTGGGGCGCGGGTCAGGGACATTTCTGGGAAACTTCCTGGTCTGATTTGCCCTTCTGGTTATTACTCCGTATTGACAGTCCAGGCCGGCAGTGGTGAAGTCACTGAGAAAAGCATGAGGACTATGAAAAAAGACTTCACGGGACTTGCGCGGGTAGCTGATGGAGCGGGTATACAAGTGTTTTTTTCTTCCGTCCCTTCAGTGGTGGGGAAGGATGCAAAGAGGATCAGGAAAACCCACCGCATAAATAAAATTCCTTAGAGGTTGGTGCAAACAGAAGAATTGTGGGTTTTTTTGTGACCATGGGGTAATTTACTTGGCATCTTATAAAAGGCAACAACTTATATGCATGTATGTGCAAGAAAATTCTCACGAGCAGGAAGAACTACGCGCAAGTTTTTCCTGTTAGTGTTTTCTACCAGCATCTGTGGTCCTTCACGTCTGCTTGTGCCATGGCTGTAATGAAATGCTGGCTGACAGTGGGAAGACAGATACAGGAAAGCCCTGGAAAAGTCTGGGTACCCAGAGTGAGACATCTGATGTACAGAGCATCAAAAGCAGGGACCAAAAAAGGCGGCTTGTAGTTCCCAGCCCGTCCCCCTTGAGCAGAATCCGACCAAGCAGGCTGCTTGGCAGGAGGTGTTTCTTCTGACTTTGTAGGATCTTTCCCTCTGCAGGAGGGAGGTGCAAAACCTGTTCCCTGTCAGGCTGGGCTGTCCCTCAAAACATGGCGCTGCCCACTCTGGGGTGACATCACTGGCCATTGTGAAGTCACAAAGGGCCCTCAGCACTGAGGCAGCTTGTCCCCGCGCCTTAGCCACTCTCGGTCCTGACAGCACAGCTGTTGGAGAGGGTTTGGCTCACTCCTTGCGAGCTGCGTGTTTTGTTACTTGTGCTTCAGAGAAATGGAGCAACGAGGGGAAGGCGAGCGTGGGGACTGGTAAGGATATGGTTCCTTCACGAGTTTTAAACGTCATTGCTCCATAGTCTTCTTCTGAACTGTACAGATACGGCCTGCTTCACCGTTCCTCACCACGCTTCTCCTTCTTCATAGGCAACCTAAGATTTGGAAGACAGTTTTCCTGGTGCTGTTCACTGTGGCCGTGGTGTCCTTCGGTGAGTCTCTGTAGAGCTCTGATTTGAGGATGCTTCTTTCGGAAGCCTCCAATGATTTGATCTGCCCAGGGATAGGGGAGTGGGCAGCCCAAGGCAGAACCCCCAGTGTTTATAGAGATGATTTACTTACGGAATTCCTGGCAGGTGTTTACTGCGTTGGAAGTCTTGCTGAAGGCTCAAGGGCAGTGGCAGGAATGACTTCAAGGTAAGAAAAGAATCTCCCTTTGGCTAGACTCTTCTTTAGAGGAGCTCTGCCCCTTGTCCATGACCACTTGTTACCCGAGTCCAGCTTCTATGACCAATGCCCCAAGCTTCTCCCATTTCCCAATCGAACCGCTATACTCCATGTCCATTAGTTCCCTCAAAGTTAGCCAGGATGCCAGGAAGCACCTTCTTGGTGCTTGGGAGCCCTTGGAGCTTGCCAACCAGTATTGTCAACTCTCTATTAAACCTTGGTTACCCTGTCGCCACGTGGAATGAGGCTCGTTCTCTGCCTCACAGTCCCACGGCTTGTGAGAAGACAGCTGTGTACACTCTCTCCATTACCTGCTGTCTCTAGGCTGGCGGGTGATGATCTGGAAATGCCGAGCGTGGAACAAGAGCTCGAGAAGATCCAGCAGCAGCTTCATTTCCTGCAATGGAGAGCAAGGGACATCACCCAGTGTGCTCTCCATGAGGCCCTGAAAAGAACTGAGTTCCCAGGCTTTACCAGCGAGGTAAGAGGGCATTGCAAAAAGCTCTGCTGCCGAGAGAGTTCTTTCCCCACTGTGGCATCATATCTCGCTACCTTTCCCTGTCACAGACAGCTAAAAGGCTTGTCCCGCAGGAAGAAATGCTCATGCATCACCATCAGTCCTTTTTTCTGTTGCTCTGCAGTTCTTGTAGGGGAAAGGAATGAGCTCTGATGGGAATTTTAGATGCCTTACTCGTTTCTTGCTCTCTGTCAGGATCTCAAGTGATCCTGAGGGAAGGACTGGAAAGAAAGGGCGGTCTCAGCAGTCCATAGCTGCACCTGCTGCTGCGCATGAGGTGGCAGGTTCCCCTGGAAGACCTGTAAGCCAGCACCCTGAGTTGAGCCTGGGAGCCCTGGGTTCCTGGGGCCTGTGCAGATGCACAGGAAACGTGTTTCAGCCTCCCCGTGGGGCATCCAGTCTGAAAGCTGTTCTGGTTTCAGAGGCCTTGCTCCGTGGATACCGTCTCTTTTGGCGGCTTGAACTCGCACGGTCCCAGGTCTGCCCAAAGCCTGAGCTGATGGTGACCCGTGATGGGAATCTCGCAGGCCACGTTAGCCCGAGGCCTGGCATTAGTTCCTTCTGCATTTTGCCTTTCTTCCCCGTTGCAGTAGGCAAGCTCTGTCTTCTGCTTTAAGTTAACTCTCTGTGTTTGGCTGGACTGCAGCAGTTGTGGTGATCCCTGGGCAATCCCTGCCTTGTGCCTGACTCGAGCCCCATCTCCTGGCCAGCAGGACTGTCTCTCAGTGCAGCCTGCCTGTCATGGGGCATCTCGACAGGAAAAGCCCATTCCTGCCGCACCCGTGTCCAGTGCGCTGGAGTGAGCAGCCTCTCCATTCCCGTGCCAGATGGTCATAGTAGAGCTCTGGAGGTTCCCAGGCAACTCCGGTGTTAATTACGTCCAAGTGGAGCAGCCGAGTTTGCTTTGGCAGGCTTTGTAGGGGAGCTGGGAGGCAACTCTTTTTCCTTTTCTTTTCCTTCTGACGAGCGCTCTCCTCTGTCTTCCTTCCCAGGCTGTTCAAGAGATGATCAATCAAGTACTGGAGAAGGTGGAAGAAAGCCCATTCCAGATGCCTAATTATGCCAGCAAAACTTCAGGTGCTGTTAAGCTGTAGAAACAAACAGAAAACAAACAGACCACAGATGGTGGTTCCAAAGCGCGTCTTGTCCAGTTTGACAGGATGGGCATTTGGGCAGGGTAGGGGAGAAGGGGTGAGGAGTGAATGGCCACTTTGTGCCCTGAGAATGTGCTTGCTGAGAGAGCCTTCAGTGGGCTAGAGCACATCTGAAAAACGCTGCTCCTACTTGGTGTTGTTTCTCACATGATTGCTCAGCTGGCTGTCAGTTTATGTGGCCCCTTAAGATAGTTGAGCGAGTCCCTACATGGTGTTGCAGAGGGATATGGCAAATGAGAACGAGGGGAATATCACTGTTGGGGATATGTATGGCTGCTTAGAAACTCTTTTGAAGAGGACAGTGCAAAGGCAGCCAGCATTTCTGTGCAGCTGTTCCTGTGGAAAACAGTCAGCAGCCCTTGATTCCTCCTGGCCTTGCTTGACCATTGTGCCTGTGTTTTAATTTGCAGGCGCCGCTATTGTTCGTTCCAAGACTTCTCCCTCCTGGGTTGGAAGTGGGAAAGTCTTTTGGCGGTCGTTGCTGGTGACACCCTATATGAGGCCTCCTGAGATTATTCTTGAGGTAAGGACACTGTGAAACAGAGCAAGAATGCGGGGCAATGGTGCGGGGCAGAGGGGGCCAAACGCCCTGCTGAGGGTTGCCTTTACCCTTGTCTTCACCCCTTCTTGCAAGGACCTACTCCCCTCTTGCGTATCCAGGCAGGGAATTTCTTCTGCCAGACTGCCCCAAGTCCTCTGTGCAAGCTTCTGCCAGGCTAGCTTGCTTGTCTTCCCACCCATTGTGGAACTGTCTGGCTGGCATTGAAGGGGAACCCATAAGGTGCCACGAGAGATCTGGGCTGCGAGAACGCTGGGGCTCTTAATGAAGCCAAGAGGGCACGGAGGGCGTGCACTGCAGGAGGGCCCCATGTTGTGTTTGCCAGCCCATCCTGACACTGCTCGTGGGCTACTTGCACAAGTAGCTGGTGCCGGGGAAGGGGGTGGGACCGGATGAGAGGGAGCGATTTCTTCCCCTCGCAGGAAAGGCTCATGCAGGTGAGCCCTTCTTTGCCCCGGGCAGGTGCCTTTCAGCCACAGCAGTCCCTCTTTTTTATTTTTTGCAAGTTGCTCCACAAAAGGAGGAGCCCGAGAGCTTCTGCAAGTTGTGCACCCAGCTCACCGCCATGCGCGTGTGCCTGTGCTTTGGAGCAGAGCTGATGGGCCAGTACACCTCTAGAGCCCCTGATGCTGGGGCAGGAATTTCAGCCAGGATGCTCTTTTGCACGCAAACACTGTTTCTTCTTCTCTTTCCAGCCTGACAATCATCCAGGAAACTGCTGGCCCTTCCCAGGAAGCCAAGGGCACGTCCTCATCAAGTTGCCCAAGGCCATCTTTCCCACAGCAGTTACGCTAAACCATGGAATTCCAGCTTCAGCGTACCATGCAGACAGCATCTCCAGTGCTCCTAAGGACTTTGCTGTCTATGTAAGTGATTCCTCTGGGTTGTGGTGGTAGTTTTGCGTAGCATTTGATGTGGAGGCTGGTTGCAGATCCAAGAGGGCTGCTGCATGCAGTTCTTCCCTGCCTCGGGGGAGAAACAAGCTCCTCAGAGTTGCCCCATTTCCACAGCATTCCTTTTTTGTCCAAGGTAGCACAGCAAAGAAGGTTTCCCGCTCTTGGGGCGAGTTGGTAGTTTGAGAGGCAGAGGGAAAGGGAAGTGGCACAGTGGATGGTCCTAGACCACCTTTGCTTCACAAAGCCCTGTGGGGCTTTGTGATCCTCCTCCAGCAGTGCAACCCACTGTTCTATTTTCTCCACCCCTGTCTTCCTGTAGGGCCTGCAGGAAGAAGATGACGAGAGAGGAACTTTGCTAGGAGAGTTCACCTTTGTGCCAGGCCAGGCTCCCAGTCTTACCTTCCAGCTGAAGGTAAGGTTACAAAGAGGGACGTGAAGCATGGGAGAGGAGAACCGCGGTTGGCTGGGGAAAAGCTTCCAAGCCAGAGGCGTATGGGGGCCCTCTGGCATTTCTGCTGCTGCCATTTACTATCTGCATATGCCCGGAGTGCTGGGCTGTCTCTGTTTCCTTCCGGTTTTTAAGTTTCAGAGCTGCTTCAGCTTATAGCACCGCTAAGCTCCAGCTACACTTGCAGCAGAAATCACCATGACCAAGTGGCTTCCAATTGCACACAAGTGGCTGCCTCACGTAGTATGCAATACTGTTGGCGGGCTACCTTCACACACTTTCACACTGGGGATGTGTGGCTTTCCAAGGATTTTGTTGTTGCCGGTAACGGGCAGCATAAGGGAGCTCGTACTGCTTGGGTGACATTCTAGAGAAGGCAATGAGAGTAACGTCCCTGCGTTTTCTGTGCGAGAACACACACTCAAAGCAAGTGCAAAGAACTTGCCTGTGTATTTGGTGCAGCTTTTGGTAGCTATTTATTTCTTTAAAACTCATGTGGCCAAAGAGGTGGAGCAGGGTGAGAAATGTCTTGATTGTGCTATGGCAGCTTATCAGCATGTCAAAAGACCTAGCAAGGCAGCCTGAAGTAAGATGTTGTGCGGGTATGTCACTCCAGCGGTGTCAGTGGCCAAAGAGAAGAGAGGAAAACGCAGTTCATTTCTTTTTGTCATTGCAGAATGAGCACTCTGGGTTCATCAATTACGTAAAGCTGCAAGTGCTGAGCAACTGGGGCCACGCGGACTACACCTGTGTGTATCAGTTCAGGCTCCACGGCAGTCCAGCCCATGATGGTGAAGCTAAGGGAAAGCTAGCTGGTTCATCTGTCATGGAGGAATCTCTCGGTCTGAGCCCGTGACAGGGGCACAAACCCAGGGGACGAGAGAGAGAGAGTGCTAAAAGAAATTACCCTACCTACTGACAGCGCGGCACATCCGGCCCCGGCTCTGTGACTAACAAGGCAAGGCACGAAGCGGGCCGTGCGCTCCAGGAGAGGGGGAAGGGAGATAACACATGCGTCCAACAAAAAAAACCACAACAACAAAAGCAAAAAAACAACGGCAACTATCTGAGGAGCAAAATCAAACAAAATGGGAGAGACGAGAGTATCCAAAATACAAGATCTCATGTTAGAAGACTGCAGGGGAAGCACGTGCTCTTCTTCGTGACAAACCAAGAGTGGGAAAAAGGCTGGTGTCCTGCCAGTAGCTCCACCTTTCTTCCTCTGCGCGCTAGGTCCTCGGGAATGCCGCTCTTCCCCACCCATCCGAGGACCCCAAATGCCCATAAATGGCAGTTCAAGGAACCAAAACATTAACTCTTTAACTCCCACTATTTTACATGATGTTCTGAGGTGAAATATCAACAACAAAAATTGCAAAACCACAACATTATCTCAGAATAAATTAATTCAACTTTTCCCATGTTGAGTCTCTTTTGTCCATCAGAGTAACCGTTAAGAGATCTCCCTGTCTATCTCGCCCCATGACCTTTTTCATCCCCTTTTCTCCTGTTCTCCTGCTGGGGTGGAGGAGGGAGGGAGCGGCTGGGTGGGAGTTGGCAAAGTGATCACAAGATCCTTGTTGAACCACGGGTGGGAGTCTGCAGAACTGCTTCCAGAGGGCAGACCTTGGCCTCTTTCGGACCGTGGTTGAGCGGGTCCCTTGGGAGGCAGTTCTGGAGAGCACAGGAGCCCAGGAAGGCTGGGAATACTTTTAAGGAAGTTGTTGTAAAAGTGCAGGAGCTGACCATCACCAAGTCACGGAAGACAAGTTGATGGGCAGGGAGGCCGGTCAGGCTGAACAGAGACCTTTGGCTGGAACTTGGGAACAAAACTAAAGCTTATGGTATTTGGAAGAATGGGCAAACAACTTACGACAATTACGAGTACATAGTGAAGCCATGCAGGGAGAAAATTAGAAAAGCCAAAGCCCAGCTAGAACTGAACTTGGCCGCTAAGGTGAAGGACAACAGTCAATATCTCTGTAAGTACATCAGCAGCAAGGGGAAGGCTAGGGAGAATCTCCATCCCTTGCTGGATGATGCTGAGGGCAACATGGTGACCAAGGATCAGGATAAATCAGGATAAGGCTGAGGTACTTAATGCCTTCTGTATCATTTACAAATGTACAGATAGCAGAGTGGCGTGGTAAGGATGGCATTATACAGGTTTTATCATGAGAAAGATTATTGTGGTGGAAAGAGAGAATCAAAAGTTAGATGCTCAGCTGTGGCCTAGGCTCGCAGTAGAAAACTCCAAAGGGAGGGATCTCCAGAAAGACATCCTTCCCCAGCGGCAATCAGCCCTTAAATGGGGTCTGGGAGAGGTGGAGCCAGGCTGCGCCCTTCCTGCTCACGCAGTTGAATTGCCTCCACCTGTGCTCCCATGGCAGAGTCAGTCCTTGCCTCAGGTGATCAATCAGTGGTTCGGGCCGTGATTCAGCAGCTCCCATACACCTTCTTTGCCTCAGTCCTTAATAGTAAGACTAGTTACTCCCTGGGTACGCAGCCCCTTGTGCTGGTAGGTAGGGATGGGGAACAGAACAGGCCCTGCACAATCCACAATGAGATGGTTTTGGACCTGCTCTGAAAGCTGGACGCTCCGTGGCAAGTCCGTGGAGCCAGATGGACTGCACCTGGAGTGCTGAGGGAGTTGGCGGATGTGGTTGCCAAGCCACTCTCCATCATCTTTCGGCAGTCTTGGCTAACCAGAAATGTCCCGTTGGACTGGCAAGCGTTGACACCCATCTTCAAAAATCCCGGTAGCTACAGACCTGTAGTCTCACCTCGGTGCCAGGGAACGTCATGAAATGGATCATCTCAGGAGGCCTCACGGACCAGTTAATGGTAAACTGGGGGGATGAGGCCCAATCAGCATGGGTCTATGAATGGTCGATCCTGTCTGACAAACCTGATTTCATTCTGTGACAAGGTAACGTGCTTAGTGGATGAAGGTATGGCTGTCATTGTGGTCTGCCTGGACTTCAGTACAGCCTTTGGCACTGTCCCCCACAACATTCTTGTGGAGAAGCTGGCTGCCAATGGTTTGTATGCTCCGCTGGGTGAAACACTTGGGAGGGGTGGCTGGAAAGCTGCCTGACGGAAAAGGACTTGGTGTACTGATGGACAGTCGGCTGAATATGAGCCAGCAGTGTGCTCAGGTGGCCGAGAAGGCCAGTGGGATCCTTCCAAAGAGCGTGGCCAGCAGGTCGAGGGAGGTGATCCTCCTCCTCTCCCCTGCCCTGGTGAGGCCACATCTGGAGTACTGTGTCCTGTGGAGCATCTATCTCCCTTATGGGGAAAGGCAGAGAGAGCTGGGACTGTTCAGCCTGGAGAAGGCTGAGAGAGGATCTTATCAATGCTTATAAATATCTAATGGGCAGTAGCCGAGTGAGTGGGGCCAGGCTCTTTTTGCTGGGGGCCAGTGACAGAATTAAGGGGCAACGGGCACAAACAGGAACACGGGAAATTCCATGCGAACATGAGGAAATATTTCTTGACTGTGAGAGTATCAGAGCAGTGGACCAGGCTGGATTCTTTCCTGGGTAGCCCACCACAGGGAACCTGCTTTAGCAGAGGTGTGGACTAGCTGGTCTTCAGATAACTTTCAAGCCACACCATTCTGCCATTCCTTTTGCCCAGGTACTCCGCACGGAGCGGACGCATTCCGCGCTGCAGCAGGGAATCGCCTCGGCTTGAGGGGTGGCCCTATCACAGAGCACTGCCGGGCGCCATTGTCCTCCGCGTGGCAGCGGTGATCTGCGGCGGAGCCAGGAGCAGCGGCGGACCACCCCCTGCATGTATAAACCTGCCGCTACGGAGCGCAGCGAGCAGGGCGAGCGTAAAGGGGGCGGGACGGCAGTAGTCTGGGCAGGGAAGCCAGGAGGCCGGGAGACACGGCAGGGTGCGTGGTGCGTGGTGCCTGGGATCTCTGCCCACTAGTAGACCTGTCACCTGCCTCCCGGACAACGTTTCTCACCATGGTGTCCACTAGCCAGAAAGGCCTGGTGAGAAATACAGTGGTGACTCAGAGCCCGTGCCTGAAGAAGTGGCAGTTCAAGCCTGTGGCTGCAGCAAGTGCCTGAGTCTGTTGGTGCCGGAGAAGGAAGGCAGGAACGCCAGCTGCGTGAGGTGCGAGCAGGCGGATGATGTGCTCAGCGTGGTGGCTGCACTCCAGGAGGAGGTTGAGAGCTTAAGGAGTATCGGAGAGTGTGAGCAGGAGACAGGCTTGTGGTGTAACTCTCTGAGAGACAGACGTGGGGGTGATACTCACCAGGCAGAGGTGGACCCCCTGCCCTGCCATTGCCAAGCAGAGCGAGGCAGTTTGAGAGGAAAGGAGGAGTGGAAATGGGTCCCGGCTAGGCGTCGCCATCCGGAGGCAACCGCCGTCCCAACCAACCTCGGTTCCCCAGGTGCCTCTGCAGAATAGGTGTGAGGCCCTGGAACTCGAGGGAGAGGTGGATCAGGGTGTGGTGGAAGGTCCACTTGTGAGGCTGTCCCAGGCAAAGCAGTCGACCTCACGCCTCAAGACTGCCTCCACCCAGAAGGAAAGAAGGGTGGCTGTCCTTGGCAGCTCCCTGCTGAGAGGAGCGGAGGGCCCTGCATGTCAGCTTGACCCTACCAGTAGGGAGGACTGCTGCCTCCTTGGGGCGCGGGTCAGGGACATTTCTGGGAAACTTCCTGGTCTGATTTGCCCTTCTGGTTATTACTCCGTATTGACAGTCCAGGCCGGCAGTGGTGAAGTCACTGAGAAAAGCATGAGGACTATGAAAAAAGACTTCACGGGACTTGCGCGGGTAGCTGATGGAGCGGGTATACAAGTGTTTTTTTCTTCCGTCCCTTCAGTGGTGGGGAAGGATGCAAAGAGGATCAGGAAAACCCACCGCATAAATAAAATTCCTTAGAGGTTGGTGCAAACAGAAGAATTGTGGGTTTTTTTGTGACCATGGGGTAATTTACTTGGCATCTTATAAAAGGCAACAACTTATATGCATGTATGTGCAAGAAAATTCTCACGAGCAGGAAGAACTACGCGCAAGTTTTTCCTGTTAGTGTTTTCTACCAGCATCTGTGGTCCTTCACGTCTGCTTGTGCCATGGCTGTAATGAAATGCTGGCTGACAGTGGGAAGACAGATACAGGAAAGCCCTGGAAAAGTCTGGGTACCCAGAGTGAGACATCTGATGTACAGAGCATCAAAAGCAGGGACCAAAAAAGGCGGCTTGTAGTTCCCAGCCCGTCCCCCTTGAGCAGAATCCGACCAAGCAGGCTGCTTGGCAGGAGGTGTTTCTTCTGACTTTGTAGGATCTTTCCCTCTGCAGGAGGGAGGTGCAAAACCTGTTCCCTGTCAGGCTGGGCTGTCCCTCAAAACATGGCGCTGCCCACTCTGGGGTGACATCACTGGCCATTGTGAAGTCACAAAGGGCCCTCAGCACTGAGGCAGCTTGTCCCCGCGCCTTAGCCACTCTCGGTCCTGACAGCACAGCTGTTGGAGAGGGTTTGGCTCACTCCTTGCGAGCTGCGTGTTTTGTTACTTGTGCTTCAGAGAAATGGAGCAACGAGGGGAAGGCGAGCGTGGGGACTGGTAAGGATATGGTTCCTTCACGAGTTTTAAACGTCATTGCTCCATAGTCTTCTTCTGAACTGTACAGATACGGCCTGCTTCACCGTTCCTCACCACGCTTCTCCTTCTTCATAGGCAACCTAAGATTTGGAAGACAGTTTTCCTGGTGCTGTTCACTGTGGCCGTGGTGTCCTTCGGTGAGTCTCTGTAGAGCTCTGATTTGAGGATGCTTCTTTCGGAAGCCTCCAATGATTTGATCTGCCCAGGGATAGGGGAGTGGGCAGCCCAAGGCAGAACCCCCAGTGTTTATAGAGATGATTTACTTACGGAATTCCTGGCAGGTGTTTACTGCGTTGGAAGTCTTGCTGAAGGCTCAAGGGCAGTGGCAGGAATGACTTCAAGGTAAGAAAAGAATCTCCCTTTGGCTAGACTCTTCTTTAGAGGAGCTCTGCCCCTTGTCCATGACCACTTGTTACCCGAGTCCAGCTTCTATGACCAATGCCCCAAGCTTCTCCCATTTCCCAATCGAACCGCTATACTCCATGTCCATTAGTTCCCTCAAAGTTAGCCAGGATGCCAGGAAGCACCTTCTTGGTGCTTGGGAGCCCTTGGAGCTTGCCAACCAGTATTGTCAACTCTCTATTAAACCTTGGTTACCCTGTCGCCACGTGGAATGAGGCTCGTTCTCTGCCTCACAGTCCCACGGCTTGTGAGAAGACAGCTGTGTACACTCTCTCCATTACCTGCTGTCTCTAGGCTGGCGGGTGATGATCTGGAAATGCCGAGCGTGGAACAAGAGCTCGAGAAGATCCAGCAGCAGCTTCATTTCCTGCAATGGAGAGCAAGGGACATCACCCAGTGTGCTCTCCATGAGGCCCTGAAAAGAACTGAGTTCCCAGGCTTTACCAGCGAGGTAAGAGGGCATTGCAAAAAGCTCTGCTGCCGAGAGAGTTCTTTCCCCACTGTGGCATCATATCTCGCTACCTTTCCCTGTCACAGACAGCTAAAAGGCTTGTCCCGCAGGAAGAAATGCTCATGCATCACCATCAGTCCTTTTTTCTGTTGCTCTGCAGTTCTTGTAGGGGAAAGGAATGAGCTCTGATGGGAATTTTAGATGCCTTACTCGTTTCTTGCTCTCTGTCAGGATCTCAAGTGATCCTGAGGGAAGGACTGGAAAGAAAGGGCGGTCTCAGCAGTCCATAGCTGCACCTGCTGCTGCGCATGAGGTGGCAGGTTCCCCTGGAAGACCTGTAAGCCAGCACCCTGAGTTGAGCCTGGGAGCCCTGGGTTCCTGGGGCCTGTGCAGATGCACAGGAAACGTGTTTCAGCCTCCCCGTGGGGCATCCAGTCTGAAAGCTGTTCTGGTTTCAGAGGCCTTGCTCCGTGGATACCGTCTCTTTTGGCGGCTTGAACTCGCACGGTCCCAGGTCTGCCCAAAGCCTGAGCTGATGGTGACCCGTGATGGGAATCTCGCAGGCCACGTTAGCCCGAGGCCTGGCATTAGTTCCTTCTGCATTTTGCCTTTCTTCCCCGTTGCAGTAGGCAAGCTCTGTCTTCTGCTTTAAGTTAACTCTCTGTGTTTGGCTGGACTGCAGCAGTTGTGGTGATCCCTGGGCAATCCCTGCCTTGTGCCTGACTCGAGCCCCATCTCCTGGCCAGCAGGACTGTCTCTCAGTGCAGCCTGCCTGTCATGGGGCATCTCGACAGGAAAAGCCCATTCCTGCCGCACCCGTGTCCAGTGCGCTGGAGTGAGCAGCCTCTCCATTCCCGTGCCAGATGGTCATAGTAGAGCTCTGGAGGTTCCCAGGCAACTCCGGTGTTAATTACGTCCAAGTGGAGCAGCCGAGTTTGCTTTGGCAGGCTTTGTAGGGGAGCTGGGAGGCAACTCTTTTTCCTTTTCTTTTCCTTCTGACGAGCGCTCTCCTCTGTCTTCCTTCCCAGGCTGTTCAAGAGATGATCAATCAAGTACTGGAGAAGGTGGAAGAAAGCCCATTCCAGATGCCTAATTATGCCAGCAAAACTTCAGGTGCTGTTAAGCTGTAGAAACAAACAGAAAACAAACAGACCACAGATGGTGGTTCCAAAGCGCGTCTTGTCCAGTTTGACAGGATGGGCATTTGGGCAGGGTAGGGGAGAAGGGGTGAGGAGTGAATGGCCACTTTGTGCCCTGAGAATGTGCTTGCTGAGAGAGCCTTCAGTGGGCTAGAGCACATCTGAAAAACGCTGCTCCTACTTGGTGTTGTTTCTCACATGATTGCTCAGCTGGCTGTCAGTTTATGTGGCCCCTTAAGATAGTTGAGCGAGTCCCTACATGGTGTTGCAGAGGGATATGGCAAATGAGAACGAGGGGAATATCACTGTTGGGGATATGTATGGCTGCTTAGAAACTCTTTTGAAGAGGACAGTGCAAAGGCAGCCAGCATTTCTGTGCAGCTGTTCCTGTGGAAAACAGTCAGCAGCCCTTGATTCCTCCTGGCCTTGCTTGACCATTGTGCCTGTGTTTTAATTTGCAGGCGCCGCTATTGTTCGTTCCAAGACTTCTCCCTCCTGGGTTGGAAGTGGGAAAGTCTTTTGGCGGTCGTTGCTGGTGACACCCTATATGAGGCCTCCTGAGATTATTCTTGAGGTAAGGACACTGTGAAACAGAGCAAGAATGCGGGGCAATGGTGCGGGGCAGAGGGGGCCAAACGCCCTGCTGAGGGTTGCCTTTACCCTTGTCTTCACCCCTTCTTGCAAGGACCTACTCCCCTCTTGCGTATCCAGGCAGGGAATTTCTTCTGCCAGACTGCCCCAAGTCCTCTGTGCAAGCTTCTGCCAGGCTAGCTTGCTTGTCTTCCCACCCATTGTGGAACTGTCTGGCTGGCATTGAAGGGGAACCCATAAGGTGCCACGAGAGATCTGGGCTGCGAGAACGCTGGGGCTCTTAATGAAGCCAAGAGGGCACGGAGGGCGTGCACTGCAGGAGGGCCCCATGTTGTGTTTGCCAGCCCATCCTGACACTGCTCGTGGGCTACTTGCACAAGTAGCTGGTGCCGGGGAAGGGGGTGGGACCGGATGAGAGGGAGCGATTTCTTCCCCTCGCAGGAAAGGCTCATGCAGGTGAGCCCTTCTTTGCCCCGGGCAGGTGCCTTTCAGCCACAGCAGTCCCTCTTTTTTATTTTTTGCAAGTTGCTCCACAAAAGGAGGAGCCCGAGAGCTTCTGCAAGTTGTGCACCCAGCTCACCGCCATGCGCGTGTGCCTGTGCTTTGGAGCAGAGCTGATGGGCCAGTACACCTCTAGAGCCCCTGATGCTGGGGCAGGAATTTCAGCCAGGATGCTCTTTTGCACGCAAACACTGTTTCTTCTTCTCTTTCCAGCCTGACAATCATCCAGGAAACTGCTGGCCCTTCCCAGGAAGCCAAGGGCACGTCCTCATCAAGTTGCCCAAGGCCATCTTTCCCACAGCAGTTACGCTAAACCATGGAATTCCAGCTTCAGCGTACCATGCAGACAGCATCTCCAGTGCTCCTAAGGACTTTGCTGTCTATGTAAGTGATTCCTCTGGGTTGTGGTGGTAGTTTTGCGTAGCATTTGATGTGGAGGCTGGTTGCAGATCCAAGAGGGCTGCTGCATGCAGTTCTTCCCTGCCTCGGGGGAGAAACAAGCTCCTCAGAGTTGCCCCATTTCCACAGCATTCCTTTTTTGTCCAAGGTAGCACAGCAAAGAAGGTTTCCCGCTCTTGGGGCGAGTTGGTAGTTTGAGAGGCAGAGGGAAAGGGAAGTGGCACAGTGGATGGTCCTAGACCACCTTTGCTTCACAAAGCCCTGTGGGGCTTTGTGATCCTCCTCCAGCAGTGCAACCCACTGTTCTATTTTCTCCACCCCTGTCTTCCTGTAGGGCCTGCAGGAAGAAGATGACGAGAGAGGAACTTTGCTAGGAGAGTTCACCTTTGTGCCAGGCCAGGCTCCCAGTCTTACCTTCCAGCTGAAGGTAAGGTTACAAAGAGGGACGTGAAGCATGGGAGAGGAGAACCGCGGTTGGCTGGGGAAAAGCTTCCAAGCCAGAGGCGTATGGGGGCCCTCTGGCATTTCTGCTGCTGCCATTTACTATCTGCATATGCCCGGAGTGCTGGGCTGTCTCTGTTTCCTTCCGGTTTTTAAGTTTCAGAGCTGCTTCAGCTTATAGCACCGCTAAGCTCCAGCTACACTTGCAGCAGAAATCACCATGACCAAGTGGCTTCCAATTGCACACAAGTGGCTGCCTCACGTAGTATGCAATACTGTTGGCGGGCTACCTTCACACACTTTCACACTGGGGATGTGTGGCTTTCCAAGGATTTTGTTGTTGCCGGTAACGGGCAGCATAAGGGAGCTCGTACTGCTTGGGTGACATTCTAGAGAAGGCAATGAGAGTAACGTCCCTGCGTTTTCTGTGCGAGAACACACACTCAAAGCAAGTGCAAAGAACTTGCCTGTGTATTTGGTGCAGCTTTTGGTAGCTATTTATTTCTTTAAAACTCATGTGGCCAAAGAGGTGGAGCAGGGTGAGAAATGTCTTGATTGTGCTATGGCAGCTTATCAGCGTGTCAAAAGACCTAGCAAGGCAGCCTGAAGTAAGATGTTGTGCGGGTATGTCACTCCAGCGGTGTCAGTGGCCAAAGAGAAGAGAGGAAAACGCAGTTCATTTCTTTTTGTCATTGCAGAATGAGCACTCTGGGTTCATCAATTACGTAAAGCTGCAAGTGCTGAGCAACTGGGGCCACGCGGACTACACCTGTGTGTATCAGTTCAGGCTCCACGGCAGTCCAGCCCATGATGGTGAAGCTAAGGGAAAGCTAGCTGGTTCATCTGTCATGGAGGAATCTCTCGGTCTGAGCCCGTGACAGGGGCACAAACCCAGGGGACGAGAGAGAGAGAGTGCTAAAAGAAATTACCCTACCTACTGACAGCGCGGCACATCCGGCCCCGGCTCTGTGACTAACAAGGCAAGGCACGAAGCGGGCCGTGCGCTCCAGGAGAGGGGGAAGGGAGATAACACATGCGTCCAACAAAAAAAACCACAACAACAAAAGCAAAAAAACAACGGCAACTATCTGAGGAGCAAAATCAAACAAAATGGGAGAGACGAGAGTATCCAAAATACAAGATCTCATGTTAGAAGACTGCAGGGGAAGCACGTGCTCTTCTTCGTGACAAACCAAGAGTGGGAAAAAGGCTGGTGTCCTGCCAGTAGCTCCACCTTTCTTCCTCTGCGCGCTAGGTCCTCGGGAATGCCGCTCTTCCCCACCCATCCGAGGACCCCAAATGCCCATAAATGGCAGTTCAAGGAACCAAAACATTAACTCTTTAACTCCCACTATTTTACATGATGTTCTGAGGTGAAATATCAACAACAAAAATTGCAAAACCACAACATTATCTCAGAATAAATTAATTCAACTTTTCCCATGTTGAGTCTCTTTTGTCCATCAGAGTAACCGTTAAGAGATCTCCCTGTCTATCTCGCCCCATGACCTTTTTCATCCCCTTTTCTCCTGTTCTCCTGCTGGGGTGGAGGAGGGAGGGAGCGGCTGGGTGGGAGTTGGCAAAGTGATCACAAGATCCTTGTTGAACCACGGGTGGGAGTCTGCAGAACTGCTTCCAGAGGGCAGACCTTGGCCTCTTTCGGACCGTGGTTGAGCGGGTCCCTTGGGAGGCAGTTCTGGAGAGCACAGGAGCCCAGGAAGGCTGGGAATACTTTTAAGGAAGTTGTTGTAAAAGTGCAGGAGCTGACCATCACCAAGTCACGGAAGACAAGTTGATGGGCAGGGAGGCCGGTCAGGCTGAACAGAGACCTTTGGCTGGAACTTGGGAACAAAACTAAAGCTTATGGTATTTGGAAGAATGGGCAAACAACTTACGACAATTACGAGTACATAGTGAAGCCATGCAGGGAGAAAATTAGAAAAGCCAAAGCCCAGCTAGAACTGAACTTGGCCGCTAAGGTGAAGGACAACAGTCAATATCTCTGTAAGTACATCAGCAGCAAGGGGAAGGCTAGGGAGAATCTCCATCCCTTGCTGGATGATGCTGAGGGCAACATGGTGACCAAGGATCAGGATAAATCAGGATAAGGCTGAGGTACTTAATGCCTTCTGTATCATTTACAAATGTACAGATAGCAGAGTGGCGTGGTAAGGATGGCATTATACAGGTTTTATCATGAGAAAGATTATTGTGGTGGAAAGAGAGAATCAAAAGTTAGATGCTCAGCTGTGGCCTAGGCTCGCAGTAGAAAACTCCAAAGGGAGGGATCTCCAGAAAGACATCCTTCCCCAGCGGCAATCAGCCCTTAAATGGGGTCTGGGAGAGGTGGAGCCAGGCTGCGCCCTTCCTGCTCACGCAGTTGAATTGCCTCCACCTGTGCTCCCATGGCAGAGTCAGTCCTTGCCTCAGGTGATCAATCAGTGGTTCGGGCCGTGATTCAGCAGCTCCCATACACCTTCTTTGCCTCAGTCCTTAATAGTAAGACTAGTTACTCCCTGGGTACGCAGCCCCTTGTGCTGGTAGGTAGGGATGGGGAACAGAACAGGCCCTGCACAATCCACAATGAGATGGTTTTGGACCTGCTCTGAAAGCTGGACGCTCCGTGGCAAGTCCGTGGAGCCAGATGGACTGCACCTGGAGTGCTGAGGGAGTTGGCGGATGTGGTTGCCAAGCCACTCTCCATCATCTTTCGGCAGTCTTGGCTAACCAGAAATGTCCCGTTGGACTGGCAAGCGTTGACACCCATCTTCAAAAATCCCGGTAGCTACAGACCTGTAGTCTCACCTCGGTGCCAGGGAACGTCATGAAATGGATCATCTCAGGAGGCCTCACGGACCAGTTAATGGTAAACTGGGGGGATGAGGCCCAATCAGCATGGGTCTATGAATGGTCGATCCTGTCTGACAAACCTGATTTCATTCTGTGACAAGGTAACGTGCTTAGTGGATGAAGGTATGGCTGTCATTGTGGTCTGCCTGGACTTCAGTACAGCCTTTGGCACTGTCCCCCACAACATTCTTGTGGAGAAGCTGGCTGCCAATGGTTTGTATGCTCCGCTGGGTGAAACACTTGGGAGGGGTGGCTGGAAAGCTGCCTGACGGAAAAGGACTTGGTGTACTGATGGACAGTCGGCTGAATATGAGCCAGCAGTGTGCTCAGGTGGCCGAGAAGGCCAGTGGGATCCTTCCAAAGAGCGTGGCCAGCAGGTCGAGGGAGGTGATCCTCCTCCTCTCCCCTGCCCTGGTGAGGCCACATCTGGAGTACTGTGTCCTGTGGAGCATCTATCTCCCTTATGGGGAAAGGCAGAGAGAGCTGGGACTGTTCAGCCTGGAGAAGGCTGAGAGAGGATCTTATCAATGCTTATAAATATCTAATGGGCAGTAGCCGAGTGAGTGGGGCCAGGCTCTTTTTGCTGGGGGCCAGTGACAGAATTAAGGGGCAACGGGCACAAACAGGAACACGGGAAATTCCATGCGAACATGAGGAAATATTTCTTGACTGTGAGAGTATCAGAGCAGTGGACCAGGCTGGATTCTTTCCTGGGTAGCCCACCACAGGGAACCTGCTTTAGCAGAGGTGTGGACTAGCTGGTCTTCAGATAACTTTCAAGCCACACCATTCTGCCATTCCTTTTGCCCAGGTACTCCGCACGGAGCGGACGCATTCCGCGCTGCAGCAGGGAATCGCCTCGGCTTGAGGGGTGGCCCTATCACAGAGCACTGCCGGGCGCCATTGTCCTCCGCGTGGCAGCGGTGATCTGCGGCGGAGCCAGGAGCAGCGGCGGACCACCCCCTGCATGTATAAACCTGCCGCTACGGAGCGCAGCGAGCAGGGCGAGCGTAAAGGGGGCGGGACGGCAGTAGTCTGGGCAGGGAAGCCAGGAGGCCGGGAGACACGGCAGGGTGCGTGGTGCGTGGTGCCTGGGATCTCTGCCCACTAGTAGACCTGTCACCTGCCTCCCGGACAACGTTTCTCACCATGGTGTCCACTAGCCAGAAAGGCCTGGTGAGAAATACAGTGGTGACTCAGAGCCCGTGCCTGAAGAAGTGGCAGTTCAAGCCTGTGGCTGCAGCAAGTGCCTGAGTCTGTTGGTGCCGGAGAAGGAAGGCAGGAACGCCAGCTGCGTGAGGTGCGAGCAGGCGGATGATGTGCTCAGCGTGGTGGCTGCACTCCAGGAGGAGGTTGAGAGCTTAAGGAGTATCGGAGAGTGTGAGCAGGAGACAGGCTTGTGGTGTAACTCTCTGAGAGACAGACGTGGGGGTGATACTCACCAGGCAGAGGTGGACCCCCTGCCCTGCCATTGCCAAGCAGAGCGAGGCAGTTTGAGAGGAAAGGAGGAGTGGAAATGGGTCCCGGCTAGGTGTCGCCATCCGGAGGCAACCGCCGTCCCAACCAACCTCGGTTCCCCAGGTGCCTCTGCAGAATAGGTGTGAGGCCCTGGAACTCGAGGGAGAGGTGGATCAGGGTGTGGTGGAAGGTCCACTTGTGAGGCTGTCCCAGGCAAAGCAGTCGACCTCACGCCTCAAGACTGCCTCCACCCAGAAGGAAAGAAGGGTGGCTGTCCTTGGCAGCTCCCTGCTGAGAGGAGCGGAGGGCCCTGCATGTCAGCTTGACCCTACCAGTAGGGAGGACTGCTGCCTCCTTGGGGCGCGGGTCAGGGACATTTCTGGGAAACTTCCTGGTCTGATTTGCCCTTCTGGTTATTACTCCGTATTGACAGTCCAGGCCGGCAGTGGTGAAGTCACTGAGAAAAGCATGAGGACTATGAAAAAAGACTTCACGGGACTTGCGCGGGTAGCTGATGGAGCGGGTATACAAGTGTTTTTTTCTTCCGTCCCTTCAGTGGTGGGGAAGGATGCAAAGAGGATCAGGAAAACCCACCGCATAAATAAAATTCCTTAGAGGTTGGTGCAAACAGAAGAATTGTGGGTTTTTTTGTGACCATGGGGTAATTTACTTGGCATCTTATAAAAGGCAACAACTTATATGCATGTATGTGCAAGAAAATTCTCACGAGCAGGAAGAACTACGCGCAAGTTTTTCCTGTTAGTGTTTTCTACCAGCATCTGTGGTCCTTCACGTCTGCTTGTGCCATGGCTGTAATGAAATGCTGGCTGACAGTGGGAAGACAGATACAGGAAAGCCCTGGAAAAGTCTGGGTACCCAGAGTGAGACATCTGATGTACAGAGCATCAAAAGCAGGGACCAAAAAAGGCGGCTTGTAGTTCCCAGCCCGTCCCCCTTGAGCAGAATCCGACCAAGCAGGCTGCTTGGCAGGAGGTGTTTCTTCTGACTTTGTAGGATCTTTCCCTCTGCAGGAGGGAGGTGCAAAACCTGTTCCCTGTCAGGCTGGGCTGTCCCTCAAAACATGGCGCTGCCCACTCTGGGGTGACATCACTGGCCATTGTGAAGTCACAAAGGGCCCTCAGCACTGAGGCAGCTTGTCCCCGCGCCTTAGCCACTCTCGGTCCTGACAGCACAGCTGTTGGAGAGGGTTTGGCTCACTCCTTGCGAGCTGCGTGTTTTGTTACTTGTGCTTCAGAGAAATGGAGCAACGAGGGGAAGGCGAGCGTGGGGACTGGTAAGGATATGGTTCCTTCACGAGTTTTAAACGTCATTGCTCCATAGTCTTCTTCTGAACTGTACAGATACGGCCTGCTTCACCGTTCCTCACCACGCTTCTCCTTCTTCATAGGCAACCTAAGATTTGGAAGACAGTTTTCCTGGTGCTGTTCACTGTGGCCGTGGTGTCCTTCGGTGAGTCTCTGTAGAGCTCTGATTTGAGGATGCTTCTTTCGGAAGCCTCCAATGATTTGATCTGCCCAGGGATAGGGGAGTGGGCAGCCCAAGGCAGAACCCCCAGTGTTTATAGAGATGATTTACTTACGGAATTCCTGGCAGGTGTTTACTGCGTTGGAAGTCTTGCTGAAGGCTCAAGGGCAGTGGCAGGAATGACTTCAAGGTAAGAAAAGAATCTCCCTTTGGCTAGACTCTTCTTTAGAGGAGCTCTGCCCCTTGTCCATGACCACTTGTTACCCGAGTCCAGCTTCTATGACCAATGCCCCAAGCTTCTCCCATTTCCCAATCGAACCGCTATACTCCATGTCCATTAGTTCCCTCAAAGTTAGCCAGGATGCCAGGAAGCACCTTCTTGGTGCTTGGGAGCCCTTGGAGCTTGCCAACCAGTATTGTCAACTCTCTATTAAACCTTGGTTACCCTGTCGCCACGTGGAATGAGGCTCGTTCTCTGCCTCACAGTCCCACGGCTTGTGAGAAGACAGCTGTGTACACTCTCTCCATTACCTGCTGTCTCTAGGCTGGCGGGTGATGATCTGGAAATGCCGAGCGTGGAACAAGAGCTCGAGAAGATCCAGCAGCAGCTTCATTTCCTGCAATGGAGAGCAAGGGACATCACCCAGTGTGCTCTCCATGAGGCCCTGAAAAGAACTGAGTTCCCAGGCTTTACCAGCGAGGTAAGAGGGCATTGCAAAAAGCTCTGCTGCCGAGAGAGTTCTTTCCCCACTGTGGCATCATATCTCGCTACCTTTCCCTGTCACAGACAGCTAAAAGGCTTGTCCCGCAGGAAGAAATGCTCATGCATCACCATCAGTCCTTTTTTCTGTTGCTCTGCAGTTCTTGTAGGGGAAAGGAATGAGCTCTGATGGGAATTTTAGATGCCTTACTCGTTTCTTGCTCTCTGTCAGGATCTCAAGTGATCCTGAGGGAAGGACTGGAAAGAAAGGGCGGTCTCAGCAGTCCATAGCTGCACCTGCTGCTGCGCATGAGGTGGCAGGTTCCCCTGGAAGACCTGTAAGCCAGCACCCTGAGTTGAGCCTGGGAGCCCTGGGTTCCTGGGGCCTGTGCAGATGCACAGGAAACGTGTTTCAGCCTCCCCGTGGGGCATCCAGTCTGAAAGCTGTTCTGGTTTCAGAGGCCTTGCTCCGTGGATACCGTCTCTTTTGGCGGCTTGAACTCGCACGGTCCCAGGTCTGCCCAAAGCCTGAGCTGATGGTGACCCGTGATGGGAATCTCGCAGGCCACGTTAGCCCGAGGCCTGGCATTAGTTCCTTCTGCATTTTGCCTTTCTTCCCCGTTGCAGTAGGCAAGCTCTGTCTTCTGCTTTAAGTTAACTCTCTGTGTTTGGCTGGACTGCAGCAGTTGTGGTGATCCCTGGGCAATCCCTGCCTTGTGCCTGACTCGAGCCCCATCTCCTGGCCAGCAGGACTGTCTCTCAGTGCAGCCTGCCTGTCATGGGGCATCTCGACAGGAAAAGCCCATTCCTGCCGCACCCGTGTCCAGTGCGCTGGAGTGAGCAGCCTCTCCATTCCCGTGCCAGATGGTCATAGTAGAGCTCTGGAGGTTCCCAGGCAACTCCGGTGTTAATTACGTCCAAGTGGAGCAGCCGAGTTTGCTTTGGCAGGCTTTGTAGGGGAGCTGGGAGGCAACTCTTTTTCCTTTTCTTTTCCTTCTGACGAGCGCTCTCCTCTGTCTTCCTTCCCAGGCTGTTCAAGAGATGATCAATCAAGTACTGGAGAAGGTGGAAGAAAGCCCATTCCAGATGCCTAATTATGCCAGCAAAACTTCAGGTGCTGTTAAGCTGTAGAAACAAACAGAAAACAAACAGACCACAGATGGTGGTTCCAAAGCGCGTCTTGTCCAGTTTGACAGGATGGGCATTTGGGCAGGGTAGGGGAGAAGGGGTGAGGAGTGAATGGCCACTTTGTGCCCTGAGAATGTGCTTGCTGAGAGAGCCTTCAGTGGGCTAGAGCACATCTGAAAAACGCTGCTCCTACTTGGTGTTGTTTCTCACATGATTGCTCAGCTGGCTGTCAGTTTATGTGGCCCCTTAAGATAGTTGAGCGAGTCCCTACATGGTGTTGCAGAGGGATATGGCAAATGAGAACGAGGGGAATATCACTGTTGGGGATATGTATGGCTGCTTAGAAACTCTTTTGAAGAGGACAGTGCAAAGGCAGCCAGCATTTCTGTGCAGCTGTTCCTGTGGAAAACAGTCAGCAGCCCTTGATTCCTCCTGGCCTTGCTTGACCATTGTGCCTGTGTTTTAATTTGCAGGCGCCGCTATTGTTCGTTCCAAGACTTCTCCCTCCTGGGTTGGAAGTGGGAAAGTCTTTTGGCGGTCGTTGCTGGTGACACCCTATATGAGGCCTCCTGAGATTATTCTTGAGGTAAGGACACTGTGAAACAGAGCAAGAATGCGGGGCAATGGTGCGGGGCAGAGGGGGCCAAACGCCCTGCTGAGGGTTGCCTTTACCCTTGTCTTCACCCCTTCTTGCAAGGACCTACTCCCCTCTTGCGTATCCAGGCAGGGAATTTCTTCTGCCAGACTGCCCCAAGTCCTCTGTGCAAGCTTCTGCCAGGCTAGCTTGCTTGTCTTCCCACCCATTGTGGAACTGTCTGGCTGGCATTGAAGGGGAACCCATAAGGTGCCACGAGAGATCTGGGCTGCGAGAACGCTGGGGCTCTTAATGAAGCCAAGAGGGCACGGAGGGCGTGCACTGCAGGAGGGCCCCATGTTGTGTTTGCCAGCCCATCCTGACACTGCTCGTGGGCTACTTGCACAAGTAGCTGGTGCCGGGGAAGGGGGTGGGACCGGATGAGAGGGAGCGATTTCTTCCCCTCGCAGGAAAGGCTCATGCAGGTGAGCCCTTCTTTGCCCCGGGCAGGTGCCTTTCAGCCACAGCAGTCCCTCTTTTTTATTTTTTGCAAGTTGCTCCACAAAAGGAGGAGCCCGAGAGCTTCTGCAAGTTGTGCACCCAGCTCACCGCCATGCGCGTGTGCCTGTGCTTTGGAGCAGAGCTGATGGGCCAGTACACCTCTAGAGCCCCTGATGCTGGGGCAGGAATTTCAGCCAGGATGCTCTTTTGCACGCAAACACTGTTTCTTCTTCTCTTTCCAGCCTGACAATCATCCAGGAAACTGCTGGCCCTTCCCAGGAAGCCAAGGGCACGTCCTCATCAAGTTGCCCAAGGCCATCTTTCCCACAGCAGTTACGCTAAACCATGGAATTCCAGCTTCAGCGTACCATGCAGACAGCATCTCCAGTGCTCCTAAGGACTTTGCTGTCTATGTAAGTGATTCCTCTGGGTTGTGGTGGTAGTTTTGCGTAGCATTTGATGTGGAGGCTGGTTGCAGATCCAAGAGGGCTGCTGCATGCAGTTCTTCCCTGCCTCGGGGGAGAAACAAGCTCCTCAGAGTTGCCCCATTTCCACAGCATTCCTTTTTTGTCCAAGGTAGCACAGCAAAGAAGGTTTCCCGCTCTTGGGGCGAGTTGGTAGTTTGAGAGGCAGAGGGAAAGGGAAGTGGCACAGTGGATGGTCCTAGACCACCTTTGCTTCACAAAGCCCTGTGGGGCTTTGTGATCCTCCTCCAGCAGTGCAACCCACTGTTCTATTTTCTCCACCCCTGTCTTCCTGTAGGGCCTGCAGGAAGAAGATGACGAGAGAGGAACTTTGCTAGGAGAGTTCACCTTTGTGCCAGGCCAGGCTCCCAGTCTTACCTTCCAGCTGAAGGTAAGGTTACAAAGAGGGACGTGAAGCATGGGAGAGGAGAACCGCGGTTGGCTGGGGAAAAGCTTCCAAGCCAGAGGCGTATGGGGGCCCTCTGGCATTTCTGCTGCTGCCATTTACTATCTGCATATGCCCGGAGTGCTGGGCTGTCTCTGTTTCCTTCCGGTTTTTAAGTTTCAGAGCTGCTTCAGCTTATAGCACCGCTAAGCTCCAGCTACACTTGCAGCAGAAATCACCATGACCAAGTGGCTTCCAATTGCACACAAGTGGCTGCCTCACGTAGTATGCAATACTGTTGGCGGGCTACCTTCACACACTTTCACACTGGGGATGTGTGGCTTTCCAAGGATTTTGTTGTTGCCGGTAACGGGCAGCATAAGGGAGCTCGTACTGCTTGGGTGACATTCTAGAGAAGGCAATGAGAGTAACGTCCCTGCGTTTTCTGTGCGAGAACACACACTCAAAGCAAGTGCAAAGAACTTGCCTGTGTATTTGGTGCAGCTTTTGGTAGCTATTTATTTCTTTAAAACTCATGTGGCCAAAGAGGTGGAGCAGGGTGAGAAATGTCTTGATTGTGCTATGGCAGCTTATCAGCGTGTCAAAAGACCTAGCAAGGCAGCCTGAAGTAAGATGTTGCGCGAGTATGTCACTCCAGCGTTGTCAGTGGCCAAAGAGAAGAGAGGAAAACGCAGTTCATTTCTTTTTGTCATTGCAGAATGAGCACTCTGGGTTCATCAATTACGTAAAGCTGCAAGTGCTGAGCAACTGGGGCCACGCGGACTACACCTGTGTGTATCAGTTCAGGCTCCACGGCAGTCCAGCCCATGATGGTGAAGCTAAGGGAAAGCTAGTTGGTTCATCTGTCATGGAGGAATCTCTCGGTCTGAGCCCGTGACAGGGGCACAAACCCAGGGGACGAGAGAGAGAGAGTGCTAAAAGAAATTACCCTACCTACTGACAGCGCGGCACATCCGGCCCCGGCTCTGTGACTAACAAGGCAAGGCACGAAGCGGGCCGTGCGCTCCAGGAGAGGGGGAAGGGAGATAACACATGCGTCCAACAAAAAAAACCACAACAACAAAAGCAAAAAAACAACGGCAACTATCTGAGGAGCAAAATCAAACAAAATGGGAGAGACGAGAGTATCCAAAATACAAGATCTCATGTTAGAAGACTGCAGGGGAAGCACGTGCTCTTCTTCGTGACAAACCAAGAGTGGGAAAAAGGCTGGTGTCCTGCCAGTAGCTCCACCTTTCTTCCTCTGCGCGCTAGGTCCTCGGGAATGCCGCTCTTCCCCACCCATCCGAGGACCCCAAATGCCCATAAATGGCAGTTCAAGGAACCAAAACATTAACTCTTTAACTCCCACTATTTTACATGATGTTCTGAGGTGAAATATCAACAACAAAAATTGCAAAACCACAACATTATCTCAGAATAAATTAATTCAACTTTTCCCATGTTGAGTCTCTTTTGTCCATCAGAGTAACCGTTAAGAGATCTCCCTGTCTATCTCGCCCCATGACCTTTTTCATCCCCTTTTCTCCTGTTCTCCTGCTGGGGTGGAGGAGGGAGGGAGCGGCTGGGTGGGAGTTGGCAAAGTGATCACAAGATCCTTGTTGAACCACGGGTGGGAGTCTGCAGAACTGCTTCCAGAGGGCAGACCTTGGCCTCTTTCGGACCGTGGTTGAGCGGGTCCCTTGGGAGGCAGTTCTGGAGAGCACAGGAGCCCAGGAAGGCTGGGAATACTTTTAAGGAAGTTGTTGTAAAAGTGCAGGAGCTGACCATCACCAAGTCACGGAAGACAAGTTGATGGGCAGGGAGGCCGGTCAGGCTGAACAGAGACCTTTGGCTGGAACTTGGGAACAAAACTAAAGCTTATGGTATTTGGAAGAATGGGCAAACAACTTACGACAATTACGAGTACATAGTGAAGCCATGCAGGGAGAAAATTAGAAAAGCCAAAGCCCAGCTAGAACTGAACTTGGCCGCTAAGGTGAAGGACAACAGTCAATATCTCTGTAAGTACATCAGCAGCAAGGGGAAGGCTAGGGAGAATCTCCATCCCTTGCTGGATGATGCTGAGGGCAACATGGTGACCAAGGATCAGGATAAATCAGGATAAGGCTGAGGTACTTAATGCCTTCTGTATCATTTACAAATGTACAGATAGCAGAGTGGCGTGGTAAGGATGGCATTATACAGGTTTTATCATGAGAAAGATTATTGTGGTGGAAAGAGAGAATCAAAAGTTAGATGCTCAGCTGTGGCCTAGGCTCGCAGTAGAAAACTCCAAAGGGAGGGATCTCCAGAAAGACATCCTTCCCCAGCGGCAGTCAGCCCTTAAATGGGGTCTGGGAGAGGTGGAGCCAGGCTGCGCCCTTCCTGCTCACGCAGTTGAATTGCCTCCACCTGTGCTCCCATGGCAGAGTCAGTCCTTGCCTCAGGTGATCAATCAGTGGTTCGGGCCGTGATTCAGCAGCTCCCATACACCTTCTTTGCCTCAGTCCTTAATAGTAAGACTAGTTACTCCCTGGGTACGCAGCCCCTTGTGCTGGTAGGTAGGGATGGGGAACAGAACAGGCCCTGCACAATCCACAATGAGATGGTTTTGGACCTGCTCTGAAAGCTGGACGCTCCGTGGCAAGTCCGTGGAGCCAGATGGACTGCACCTGGAGTGCTGAGGGAGTTGGCGGATGTGGTTGCCAAGCCACTCTCCATCATCTTTCGGCAGTCTTGGCTAACCAGAAATGTCCCGTTGGACTGGCAAGCGTTGACACCCATCTTCAAAAATCCCGGTAGCTACAGACCTGTAGTCTCACCTCGGTGCCAGGGAACGTCATGAAATGGATCATCTCAGGAGGCCTCACGGACCAGTTAATGGTAAACTGGGGGGATGAGGCCCAATCAGCATGGGTCTATGAATGGTCGATCCTGTCTGACAAACCTGATTTCATTCTGTGACAAGGTAACGTGCTTAGTGGATGAAGGTATGGCTGTCAATGTGGTCTGCCTGGACTTCAGTACAGCCTTTGGCACTGTCCCCCACAACATTCTTGTGGAGAAGCTGGCTGCCAATGGTTTGTATGCTCCGCTGGGTGAAACACTTGGGAGGGGTGGCTGGAAAGCTGCCTGACGGAAAAGGACTTGGTGTACTGATGGACAGTCGGCTGAATATGAGCCAGCAGTGTGCTCAGGTGGCCGAGAAGGCCAGTGGGATCCTTCCAAAGAGCGTGGCCAGCAGGTCGAGGGAGGTGATCCTCCTCCTCTCCCCTGCCCTGGTGAGGCCACATCTGGAGTACTGTGTCCTGTGGAGCATCTATCTCCCTTATGGGGAAAGGCAGAGAGAGCTGGGACTGTTCAGCCTGGAGAAGGCTGAGAGAGGATCTTATCAATGCTTATAAATATCTAATGGGCAGTAGCCGAGTGAGTGGGGCCAGGCTCTTTTTGCTGGGGGCCAGTGACAGAATTAAGGGGCAACGGGCACAAACAGGAACACGGGAAATTCCATGCGAACATGAGGAAATATTTCTTGACTGTGAGAGTATCAGAGCAGTGGACCAGGCTGCCCAGAGAGGGTGGAGGGTCTCCTTCTTTGGGGATTTTTAAAGCCTGCCTGGATGCTTTCCTGGGCAGCTCACTACAGGGAGCCTGCTTTAGGATGGGTGTGGACTAGAAAAGTCCCTTCCAACCCTAAGCATTCTGTTTTTCTGTGAAATGAAGTGGGATAAAAATTACTCTTGGGTAATATTTTCTAGCTTATGTTTTAGGTGTTACTAGGAACATAGCTATTGCAATACTTGAGTACTGGTCCCCAGTCCCTTATGAAGTTAATCTCCCTTCCTCTCAAACTGGTGAAGACACTCTGTTCTGAAGACTTCCATTTCACTTGCCTTTTGATGCATCTTCTGCGGAGATGGAAAAATCACTGTTTTTAGTTATCAGAGAAATAGCCCTGGAATTGATGTTCTCTCTCCCTTCTTCATTCTTCACATAGGCTGTCCAACTGCCATCAAGACTAAAGGAAAGTAAATGTAAGGTTCTATCAACAATAATTTTATGCTGAGAATGGTTAAAGCCAATGGCCAAGTCATATCGTGAAAATGTGCAGTTTACAGTGCCTTAAGTGACTGCTAGATACAACCTATTTTGAAGTTTTTTAAATTTAGTTAGACCTTTTTAGCATTTAATTTCTTCCATTACACTTCTCTTTTCCTCTGAATTTCTGCAATATATTGATGCATTCTGTGTAACTTTTATATGCTCAGTTTTTGTGTCAGTGAAGTACTCTCATAATCATGTCCAAAAACCAAAACAGAAGTGAGGCAAACAGTAAGAATTAGATTTTTTTTTGAAAGTCCCTGACTACACAATTAGTCATTGAAGGAAACAAGTTAATAATGACAGAATGGGTGGGTAGAAGACTATGTGGTTTGTGAAAACAGCTGGCTAAACAAGGCAGAAAATCAATCAAGTTTGCCTCAAAATATTTAAAATGAATTGCTTGGACATGTCCTTGATTTCTCTTAGAAAACCACATTGCAGAGAAGGTAAATGTTCCTGAGAAGGCATTATATTCTTTTATGCACATGTTCGCAAACAAAATCCTAGAACTGCAGTCCTTGAAGGGTTAAGGAGCAGGAACTGAAGCAGCAATGAAAATGGAATCTTAGGGCATGGTAGAAATGGAGGAGATGCTCAGTGAGCAAACAGGATGGAAGATAGTTACAGGAACAATCACATACACTAAGATGGTTCAGTAGATTATCCAAGGTATGTATACTAACTGGGATAAGAATTCCTTGAGAGTAGCCATGCTGAAAAGGACTGGTGGATGAAAAACTTAAACATGAGCCAGCAGTGTGTGTTTGCAGTCTGGAATGTCAGTGGTATCCTGGGTGCCATTAGAAGAAGGGTGGCCAGCAGGGACTGGGAAGTGATTGTCCCTCTCTTCTTTGCCCTCATGAGGCCCCATCTGGAGTACTGCATCCAAGTATGGGGCCCCCAACTCAGGAAAGATGTGGAGCTTTTGGAGAGGGTCCAGAGGAGGGCTATGATGGCAATCCAAGGGCTGGAGCACCTCTTCTATGAAGACAGGCTGAAGGAACTGGTCTTGTTCAGCCTGAAAAGAGAAGGATGTGGAGAGACCTCATTGCGGCCTTCCAATATTTAAAGGCAGTTTATGAACATGAAGAAAATAAACTTTTAATGCAGATAGATAGTGATAGGACAAGGGGGTATGTTTTTATACTAATGTAGAGGACATTTAGATTAGGTGTCAGGGGGATGTTTTTTACTGAGAGAGTGGTGAGGCGCTGGAACAGGTTGCCCAGAGGGGTTGTGGATGCCCCGTCCCTGGAGGTGTAAAAAGCCAGGTTGGATGGAGCCCTGGACAATCTGATCTAGTACTTGATCTAGCAGCTGGCAAACCTGCCTGTGGCAGGAGGATTGGAACTTTATAATCCTTGAGGTCCCTTCCAACGCAAGCCATTCTATGGTGGGATGATGTGGGGTCTGGCTTCGTCCCAGGACTGGAGGGAGTCATATTCCAAGTTGGCCTACCTGCCTCCCAGTGTGAACCTCTGGACATAGTTGTGTGGATAACTTTGTAAACATAACTGCTGAACTTAAAGTTGGTGGAGGCATGGTCTGCTTGGCCATTGGCTCTTTTTATTCTATGTTGTGTTGGCCTCTAGTTTGTTTTCACTTGAGGCTCAGTGAGCAGTTGAGAAGTCACTTATCCTCCCACTCTAACTAAATGCCTGTGGAGGGCCACAGAATGCTTTCAGCTTTCTTTTTCCTCTTTCCTGAGAAAGAATGACTGATAAAGCTAATGAACATTGTGCTACACATGTTTAATTATTAACTAAAAAGTTCAGGATAAGCTCAATAGCAGTGAAGACCAGGTAGTTACTGGAAAGCAATTTCTTGAGATTAAAATTCTTTAGCTGCATACTGTGAGGTGTTCTTAAAAGGACAAGAGTATAAGGAAACTACAGAAAATATCCATTTCCAAAGTATCTGGAAAAGGAGCAAAGTCTTCAAACAGGTAAGAATAAACTTACTAATGTTTGAAAGTGAAGATACCTCTGTACTTTCACCAAGTAATCCAATCTGATAAACCTGCATAATCTGTTAAGTATTAAGCTTGTGAACATTTACAAATGCAACACATTATACTAAAGTTATTTCTGTTTTGATATCTTTTTAAGACAATCTTGTTGAAATCATTGAGAGCTCATAAAGTATTTTAGAATAAAAATTTTGAGTTTAAAATTTTTAAGAGAATCATTTTTATCTGCTTCTAAACATGGATGTGAAGGCACTGCTTGTGAGGTGAAGCATTCTGGTGGGATATCAGTATCTTTGTATGCTGGCATACTGGACAAAAAAAAGACAATCTCAGTTGATAAGAGAATTCTATTAACCTGTTCAAATTTGTTTGGAAAAGATCTCATTTGTTTGAAAACTCAGTTCTTCATTTCCTATAGCTTGGTTTCATTGTAAATGTGTGAGATTGGGCTTCTCTTCCTATTGGGTTCCTTTTATGGTATAGGCAGTGGAGTTATCCTCATAGAATTGCTCAGGTTGGAAAAGACCTTAAAAAACATGAAGTCCAACCACAACCTAACCATACTATCCTAACTTTAACAGCTCTCTGTTAAATCATGTCCCTGAGCATCACATCTGCACGAATTTTAAACACATCCAGGGATAGTGACTCAATCACTTCTCTATGGAGCCTATTCCAGTGCTTAACAACCCCTTCTGTAAAGACGTTTTTCCTGATATCCAACCTAAACCTCCCCTATCCCCTAAAGCTCCCCTTGTGAGAAGAGACCAGCTCCGCTCTCGCTGCAATCACCTTCCAGGTACCTGAAGAGCAATAAGGTCTCCCCTCAGCCTCCCGTTCCCCAGACTGAACAGCCCCAGTTCCTTCAGTCTCTCCTCGTATGGCACATTCTCTGAGCCCCTCACAAACCTTACTGCCCTTCTTCGGACCTGCTCCAGCACTTCAGTGTCCCTTCTGTACTGAGGTGCCCAAAAATGAACACAGTACTCTAGGTGAGGCCTCACCAGTGCCTAGTACAGGAGCAGCATTACTTCCTTTGTCCTGCTCGTCACACCATTTCTGATAGAAGCCAGGATGCCATTGGTCTCATACAATGATGTTACATGTTATGTGTGGTAAAATGTAGAATAGCTTCAACACAAAAGTTACTTGAACGCTGTGGGTTTCAGGGAGGAAGAAGATAATGGAATAAGAACTACAGTTCAGAGACATGGCTGGAAAAGGAAAGGGGAATGAAATATTTCTGTCAGTGTCAAAAAAAGGGAAAAACAACAGATACCACAATGAAAACTTGATCAAAAGTTTTTTTAAAAAATACTGTGATATGTGATGAAAGGTTTTTTCAGAAGAGCATGCTGAATGTCTGCCATACAAAGTGTGTATCTCCCACCATTAATGTGAATGAAAAGCAAAGCAAGGAAACTGGAATATCTGCAGTGAAAACAGGAGTTTTACTGAGCTCAGGGTGGTGAACTTTGATAGTCAGCTTCCCTCTTTACCAGTCACCTGGATTCTGTCACTGAGAAGGGTGTAAGAGCAGAGGATGTGGGGCTAGCTTGATCTTACGAGAGAACTGAAGGCATAGTAGTAGCAAGAAGCTGGAACACTTACGACCTTAGGAGAGGACTATTGTTAGCTTGTCAGTATTTCAAGTCAACCTTACAGATACAGGTTTTTGATGTTCTTATATTTCAGAAAATTATTTTTATTTTATTCTAAGTACCTGTCTGCTTGCTAGGGTAGTGTCAAGCACTGATGTGAGTAATACTGTTGTGCAGGCTGAAGTACATCAACCTCTTAAAATGCACAGAAGGATGCTGCATAAGGAAAGGAATAATCTCATCTGGTGGATAGGGGATGTAAAGTAACCAACTAATTAGATGGAGAAACTATCCTAGAAAAAAACTGGTGTATCAGTAACAATAGTAATGCACTGGAACATATTGATTAGGGAAGCTATAAATTCAGTGTCAGAGTACTGCTACCATGAGGCTGCTAATAATGCCTCCCTGCGTTTTACCCTCAAAGTTGTCCTGTGAACAGACTCTTTAATTTAAATGAAAAAAATCACAGTGTTGAAACTTTCTTTTCTCTGACACATGGCAGAGTGCACATACAGATATATGAAATAACACAAATATTCCCATAGGACATGGCAAACATCATTATTATGACTACTCAGTCATGTGTAAAAGAGATTGGAAATTTCAGAAATACCGTATGTGGCACTTTCTGCTTTTAGAAGCAATCCAGGTGCAGAGAATTAGAAACAGTCTAGCTACTCCTAGAACCTTCTGTCTGCACTTCCAGGTGATTAATGCACATTAGGACAGGCTGAAAGCAGCCCAGGAAGGTGGCCGGCATACACCTTTTCCCTTCATCCAATATCATAAAGGAATTGGTCTTTGCAATATGGCTCATACCGACCTTTTCTGTACTATTCTATACTATTTTAAAGGGAGAGAGAATAAATGCAAAGGATTTAGGACGAGATGGCATTTCTATAATGGCATCCAGTGGGTGCATTATCTTACACGGTCAGAGGCTTTCTTCTTTGTATCTCACTCTGATTTGTTCATTTCTTTGTGCAATTTTTACAAAGTTGGACAGTTTTCCCTGAAGAAGTACATCTGCCTTCCAGTAGTTTCAAATTACTCATGCTACATTTGATATCCTTATATATCTGCAACCCCATCAGAATCTTGCTGAGTTTTTGACTGCTGTGCTTCCTGTGGTAATTATTTATTTTTTCTGCAGTTTTAACCACACATCATTGGAAAAACTGTTTCCTTCTATTTTTAATCTGCTATCTTTTAATTGCACTGAGCAGTCCCTCTTGGGCTTTTGAAATTCAAAAAACATAAGTTCTTTATATTTTCCCTTTAGTCTTTCCTTCCTTCTACTTTCCTTGTCTTACTCCTGTTGTTCCAGGCCCGCACATACGAATTTTCCCCTGAGCAGAAGACTGCCTTTGAGGAGAAATCCTTCCTTAAACTTCAGGAGAGCCATGATGAAAGTGAAAATCATAGACTCATAGAAGTTGGAAAAGACCTCTAAGACCATCTAGTCCAGTCATCAACTTATCACCACCATGCCCACTAACCATGTCCCTCAAGTTCACACCTACCCTTCTATTGAGTATCTCTGGAGATGGTGACTCCACCACCTCCCTGGGCAGCCTGTTCCAATTCCTAACAACTCTTTCTGAGAATTTTTCTTAATGTCCAACCTGAACCTCCCTGGAACAACTTAAGGGCATAACCTCTCACTAGTAACCTGGGAGAAGAGGATGACCCCTGCCTCAGAATAACCTCCTTTCAGGGAGATATAGAGAGCAATTAGTGTCTCCCCTGAGCCTCCTTTTCTTCAAACTAAACAATCCCAGTTCTCTCAGCTGCTCCTGATAAGACTTGAGCTCCAGACCGCTCATCAGCATCGTTGCCCTTCTCTGGACACACTCCAGGGCCTCAATGTCTTTCCTGTAGTGAGGGGCCCAAAACTGCACACAGTACTTGAGGTGCAGCCTCAACAGGGCTGAGAACAGAGGGATGATCACTTCCCTGGCCATGCTGAATACACTCTCTCTGATACTAACCAGGATGCCATTGGACTTCTTGGCCACCTGGGCATGCTGCTGGCTCATTTTCAGCTGGCTGTCAATTCATACCTCTAATCTGAGAACATACTGAATACGAACATACTAGAATTGTTCCAGCAATAGATCAAAATTCACTAAAATGTTTTTTGTATAATTCACCAACTTGTTATTATTGCATCCTGAGCTCTTACTATTCTTAATCATACTGTCAATCAAATGGAAGTTTTCATTAAATGGTGCCTTCAAGATTGCTTAGGCTGAGTCCATTATTTTGATCCTTAAGATTTTTCTTCCATGCATCTTCTGTATGCTTTGTTACTTCAGAATTAATTTTACTGAGACTGTATTGGCCATTCAGTGTGTGACATTCCTAGCTGTCCTCCATGGTTCCTGTGCTGTAAGCCTGAAGAGAGAACTTGTGGGTGTTTTTCCCCATAGTTATTAACATCTACGTAAGGTGCTCCATAAAATGGTAATATTTTCTGCCCAAATGTCATGGACCAATTTGTTTTACAGAATTTGCAAAGGAAGTGGAAGCACTCAGTGAACAGTGGATCTCTGGACAAAAAAAAGGAAGACTAGAGGACATTTTTTGAAAAGTAGAAACTAGAAAGCTGTTAGCAGTGTCTTTCTGTTAAATATGAAAAGCGTGCTAATTATGGCCTGAATTTGGTTTTAAAAACCTCTTAGCAGTAGGTTTCCTAAATAATGTATAATGAAAGTTTAATGTTACAGTGTAGACTGAGAGGAAGCCTTGATTTTAGAGATACAGCTTGGAAATCTGCACCACTCTAATTGATGCTGTTCAGTATTAAGAACCAAACATAAATTAGGGTATGAGTCAAACTTGATTATACATGTACATATAGAATTATCATTCCCAGAAATTTAAATCCTCAAATCAAGCAATTTTTTTAATTTTCGCTCATTCCTCTTCATAAACCTATTCAATCAATCGATTCAGACTAACCAATTAACCCATGAAAGCATTTGGAAAGCTTTGTAAACACCAACAAGAGAAGTGTAGCTTTATGGAAAGCGTATGCTCAAACAGAAGGCATTTCACATCAGCACCAACCAGACATCAGTGTGTTGTTAACCCTCTCTGGGCTGAAACACAGACACAAGGCACAGTGCAGTGCAAACTCAAGTTACAGCAAATAAGTTTATGGATTTTGATACTGGATAAATGCAGTCCTGTGAAAGGCAGAAAATATGCAGCTGTGCTTTCTGTCTTCATAAAAGTTTCAGAATAGGCTTCAAAACTGTAAAAAAAAGTCATCAATTTTTTGGCATATTTGCCATTCCATTTTCAGTTGACTTAAATACATTGCCTGCAAATTTTTAAATGCAATATATAGAGCTGCAATCCAAAATCTGATTATCTCTCTTTACCAGACTTGTCTAAGCCTTCTCTTACCAGAGAGAAATATCCCTCACTGCACAGCCACGCCTTATCCATGTCACTGCTGTTGGCAGTACATAGAATTATGAACAATTGTTTTAAAGGGTGAAGCACAGGAAGAGTATTTTCATCAAAAAATTCTGAGGAACACCTTGAGAGCTCACTGATAATGGCAACCACTGCCATCAAACCTACCTGGTGCATTAGTTTCATAAAAACAAGGTTACATCTCCTACTAGTTTTATGGTTTTATTGCTTTCTTTTCCATATGTTTTAATTAAAATAAATAAATAATTTTTGTTATTTATACACATTAACTATATCATATATTTTATGAGTGCTGCTCCAAAAGCAATACTTTTTGTTTTATGATGTTGGCCCATAACATCAGAGATGGATATTGGTAGTGTGGCAATAGAGGCTGAACCTTATCACTGGAATTCTATTATGTGTTGTTGCTGTGTGAGAGGTGAGAGCAGAGGGACAGTCTGACAGAATGGTGTTTGACATGAAAGTACAGGTGAAGCAAAAATGTGCCACCGAATTCCTCCATGTGAAAAAATTGCACCCATTGACATTCATCAGTGCTTGCTAAACAATTGCGGAGATGAAACAGCAGATGTGAGAACACTGAGGCCACGGTGGTGCGTTTCAGCAGTGCAAACAGCAACAGTGGGTCACTTCCACTGGTGCAGACTATTGCAAGTATGGAATGCAGGCTCTTGTTCATCACTGGTAAAAATGCATAGCCACTGGTTGTGACTGTGTTGAAAAAGAATGTTTCATAGCTGAGAATTGCCTCTATAAATAGTATTATTGTAATCTTTGTATTGGCTGTAGTTCCCATGGAAATATTTAGAGGCATTTCTTTCAAAGCAACAGTCACAGATGTGGCCCTAGACAATTAATCTTTGCTCAGCATGGCCCATGCAAGCCAAAAGGCTGGACACCCATGAGATAGCAGAAGGGCCCTACAGTGATCCTGAGTTTCACCGCTGCCCTGTGGCCAGAGCCAGAGGGAAAGCAGCCAGCTCTAACTGGATGAACACATACATCTTAACTGGATGAATATATCTATCCTCTTGTGGTTTTTCTTTCTTTCAGTTTTTTAGAGTTTTAATCATTTTTCTTATAGCATAATCTTCTCTTCCTTCAGTATTTTTTCTCCTCCAAGGAAATTTATATTTAATGTTGGCATCTGTTCCCAGAATCTTTCTTTTTATCACAACATACTAGAATTTATTTAATTATTTAGTAACACCTTCCTTGTCACGTTTGCTGAGGATAATGATATGCAATTATACAGCCTTTACTCAAGTGGGTATGTCAACACATGTTTATAGACGTTCAGTTCCTTTTACAAGATCTTTCCAGTCTCTCATAAGTCCTTTATGTGCTAGTTGCTAACATGGCAGGTGCCTCATGCTCTTGTCTCCTGTTTTCTGTTGCCTTGCACATGCCAAAAATATTTTCTGGCTAGAAGGCTCATCTTCCCCCCACATGCCTGCTTTGCCAGGTTTTAAATTGGCCCATATTCAAACATTATCTTTAGATACCTGGCAAAGAGGTACATATATGTCAATTGCTGATGTCCACAGCTTTGGGACCGCCTGCTGGGTAGGTGCCTTACTGTGCTAGGTTACTGAACATAATGAGTAAATTAAGAAAATAAAACCCACAATCTTACAAAAGTGATTTGTGCTAATGGCAGTTAAGATACAAAATAAAATACATTATTATGATGGTATGCAAGAATAAAAATTCTCTGTACCTGCAGAAGCAGCTGAACTAATTACAAGACTCACCTCAAGATTACCTGCCCAGGGCACACAATGTCTATGCGAATCCATGCTCTGGTTTGCTCTTACATCTGCTTCCACAAACTTCTTTATTATTAGTTTATTGATGAGTATTTCTATTTTTCACCCTAATGAGCATGCTTCTGGTTTTGGTTGAGTTCTTTTCTAGCGCTGTCCAGCCAGCCTGCTGTGACTTTAAGAGTTACAAAGAAAATTACATTTTAACTTTCTGAAGGCAAGCAAGCTTCACAAAGTCTGTCTGGGTCATAAAACACAACCAAAGTCTGGACATCACAGCTCTAAGGCAGTGTTGCCCAACTGTACCTTGCCCATTTTGTTCTTTATCTGAGAGAATCTGTTCAGGTCAGAAAGGATAAAAACATACTCTCTTTCAACACAGCTATGCAAATGGAATTTAATTAATAAATATAAAGCCTGATTATATGATTGTACAGGATAATAATTGTCCATTTTTTTGTAACTGATTTTTTTAAGGACATGATGATGGGAAACAAATACATTTTTACCCATTTAATTATCCTTTAAAAACAAAACAAAACAACTCTTTTTTTTATATTACAATAATACACTACATTAAAAGTTAGTCTGCTCAGCCCACTAATTACTTAAATATATGTTAGTCCTGAAGTGACTTGAAGATTGAGTAGTGAAGCACTCATTTGCTATTATTGTGGCTTCCTTGCATTTCCCTGAAGGTGAGCGTTAGAAACATAGAACCATAGAATGGTTTGGTTTGGAAAGGACCTTAAAGCCCACCCATCCCCAACCCCATGCCATGGGCAGGGCTGCCCCAGGCCCAATCCAACCTGGCCTTGAGTGCCAACAGGGAGGGGCACCACAGCTCCTCTGTGCAGCTGTGCCAGGGCCTCACTGCCCTCTGAGTGAAGAACTGCCTCCAAACATCTAACCTAAATCTCCTCTTTTAGTCTAAAACCATTCCTCCTAGTCACTGTCTGCCTACGTAAAAAATCATTCTCCTTCCTGCTTATATGCTCACTTTAAGTACTGGTAGGCTGCAATGAGGTCTCTTCTGAGCATTCTCCAGGCTGAACAAGCCCAAAGCCCTGCTCCTTCAGCCTTTCTTCGTAGGAGAGGAGTTTCAGCCCTCTGATCATCATCATAATAAGTAACAATAGATGAAAAAGACTCATTCTTTTTGCTGCATTTTTTTTTTCCTTATTGCAGTATCCTTTGGATAACATTTTTTGAATTTTTTCAAGAGCAGATTTCTTACCCATTTTCATAATTTTTTTTTTAAATGCATTGTACCATGCTGGAACAAGAGTTTTGAATGGAATACGCCTTATGAATTGTTATTTTAAGGACTCATAAATTTGGGAGAAATATCGCAGCCAATAATAGGAGTTGGATATTAAGGGTGTGGCAGAAAGGGAAGCCAGTTTTATTAAACTTATAAGGTAAGAAACTGTATTACAGATTGGTAAGTGCTATTTGCAGGCACCTTCTTTCCCACCTGTTCTTTTCTACGCTGTTGCTGAGCATTAAAAAACTGGTTTCAATTATCTCAATTAAGCTAGAAAATTAGCTCTCTGATATTTCATTGTTCTTAAAACTCAAACTAATTTTAACATTCAGAAAGTTTGTGCTGGGCCTATTGGTTTGTTTGTACTGTATTACTGGGAAAAATGGATTCACACACTTTGATTTATCTTTCTTGTTCTTGGCATAAAGTTTAGCCTCACATCCTCATTAAATATATATATATGTATATATATATATGATGGAGGCTATTTGCTACAGATTGTTCTTACATATTTATTTTTAGTGCACATATTTGGTGGATAAAATGCAAAAAAAAAAAAAAAAAAGTTAATCAGTATTCAGAGGTGTTGAGCATCATTAAGAATATCATGTCTAACATAGCTGAGATTGCCACCAAGTACTGATTTCTCACCAGATTGTCTTTTAAATGCAGTATATAGAGCCACCATATATATGGAGAAAGTCAGACAAATGTAAGCTCAGGTTGTTTCTCAGCTAGTATCGTTGATGGCAACACACAAAGGATCCAAATCTGTGCCTCTGATCAGAGACAAACTTTGCCAGAATGTGGGTGGACAGGCGCTGCCACTTTAACCTGACCCAGATTGAAACCACCTGGATTCTAGCTGGAGTTGGAGCCAAATGTGGAAAGAAAAAAAATCTAAAAGAGAGCCATTTCTAGCAAAACACTTTATGGAAGCTGCTCCTGAGGGCTTACCAGAATTGCATAAGTTAGGGCAAAGACTTGCTTCTGTACTTGAAAACAAGAACTTGATCCATCTCTGGGCAAAAAGGTAATGAATGAATAGTACAATCCTTCTTGTTTAACTGCTTGTCTCCTCCAGTCACACGTAAATCCTGCTTAAATAATCACAGGTGTTCAGTATAGCAGTATTGTAAAGAGAGCAGATGGCAGGCAGTTCTGACTGGGGATGTGGCTAGCTGTGCTGTGGTGAAGCTACCTGCAACCCCTTAAGCTGTTATCTTCTCTGGCTGTCTGTTTTGCCTCCTAGCTAGAGATGATTGCCCTTCTTACAGAGCTGGCAAGATAATGTGTGAATATTTGTAGACTCTGATGGAAAGCCTCATGTTTTACTCTAAATGCAACCCTCTAAGCAAAAATCACACGTTATAGTCAAGAGTTGAGACATGTACATGTTTTACTGCCACCTCTGAAAAAGAGACCATAACCCATCACAGAAGGTACTGAATGTTACTTTTGGCTTCGGCTCTGAACCTGCCCAAGACCAGAGATCTGTGGCTGTGAAAGATTGAGATGTCCAGAGCCATGAGTCTGTTATGTGTGAAGTAATTTGTCTTTCTTGGAGAAAGTTTAAGTCCATGCACTTAGTAACTTTAATTTCTGTGTATGCGTTAAGCATAAATCCTTAATAATAAGTTGGCAATCCTAAATAAGCAAGTTGGCATTGGTCTTGTTCTTGTTGGCACAGGGCTGAGGTGGAGTCAAAGACACCTTTGCAACAAAGCTGTCAGGGAAGAAGGGCAAGGAACACCAATATGGTCCCTTGCCAATGGTACTTGCTGTAATTTCAGGTGGGTGAGACTCCAATGTTGTTCTTGTCCCGTAAGGAATGACTGGAGGGTTATACTTATGACAAATGCTCTTCCAGTATTATTGAAAGCAATGCATAGTGGTGCGTAGTTCTTATGGCAATGCATTAATCACAGGCAGTGACAAAATGCCTTTTGGACAAAGCATCATTCAAGGTCAGGTTAGAGGGGCCCTGAACAGCCTGGCAACCCTGCCCATGCGTGGGAGTTGGAACTGGGTAGTCTTTAAGGTTCCTTCCAACCCAAGCTGTTCTGTGTTTCGCTGTGATCTTTGATATCTTTATATTATCAGAACAAACCGCCTACATAAGAGCAAGCACTGCATTATATTCCTTGTGTGTCTCAAGCCATTTTGATCCTCATGCCTCATCTAGTTCCATCTTCAGTGGACTATTTAGTTTATAAACTTGTTGCTATAACATGCTTTTCTGACCTGAGGTCTTACAAAGCTCACAGTGCTTTAGGAAGTTCTTTCTGTTATCACTGTATAGCTGGATAAGTGCCCCACCAGTGCCTGCATCCCTAGGTTAAACACATTCCAGCTTATGGCACAAACTATTCCTATCTTTGTACTGGAAGAACATGTATGCTGTGATTGCAGCCTGTGACTCTTCACAGCCTGTCAGCTTTCCTATTGACACTTCTTCAGTTTGTGACATCCTCTCTCTTTTCTTTAGGCTTGCTTCCATAAGACTAAAATGCTTAGATTTCCTTGAGCCAGAAAGTGTATATTAAATCCTCTGATGCTATGCATTTGAATCTGTGTCCACATTCAGTGTTCACTTCGTTAGCATTTCCTTTTTATCCATCTTTGGTTTACCTTCACACGTTCACACAATAATACAGAACCGAATAGGGAAAACAAGTCACATAAAATATTCATGAAAGATAAGACACTTTCCCAGTTTGTCAGTTCTGTCTGAGATTCATCTCCTGGCTAATCTGTTGCAAAGTCTACTTATGTTCTGCTGGAGATTTAGTTTTTATCCTCGTACAATGCAAGTAATCCATCTATTTGTGTCTGAAAGCTTTATTTAATTTATTCTCTTTCAAAGGAAGTTGATCCACTGTTTTTGTTTTGTTTTTTTTTTTCCCCCAAAAATTTAGTTGCACATTTCTGCTAAAATATTCACTTGTTTCATCTTTGTGACTCATGCAAGTTTGGACCTTGTTTATGGAATACACAAGGACATATGGTAGATATGAGTGTTTCTTAACTTTTCTTTCTTTCCTTTTCCTTCTTGTAGATAATTTTCCACTATCAGTATTATGGAAGAGGGGCCACTATCTGGCCAAAAAAGCCAGATAATCACAGGGTTCTGCTACTATTTCCTTCTGGAGAAGCAATAGGGAAGCAGGAAAAAAGGCCTGCAGCGCCCAGACATCATCTTCAAACTACGGATCTGCTGTAAATCAAGCACTGCATTTGACACCAAATGAAGAAAACAAGAAAAAGCTTAATAATAATATATGATTCCTTCAAGTTATTTATTTTCTCGGTATCTGAGACACTGGTGATACCTGTGTCAATTTGAAGTCATTCATATCATAGCTCGGAACAGATTTCTTCAAATAATATTAGACTTGGTCATCTACAGCACAAACACATTGTGCCCAAATGTAGTCACACCAGGGGGATAACATGAAATGTATTGTGCTATTAATCACAAATGAGGGCAAAACAGCTTTTAGTAACCTAATTATAGCTGGACTGAAGGTTAGGAAAACCGCCTTTCAATCTTTAAGCTGCATTATGTAGCAATGGAAGAGATGAAAAATATCGGGAAGTGGGTACAAGCTGTTTAGCTGCCACAGCTTTGATGCATGCCTGGTTCTCACAGACTGGCACATGGGACTGCAAAGTGACTGATAACACATTGTCTGTATCCTCTTCAGTACAGAGCTGAGCCTCCTGTTCAAACATGTTATCTTTCCCTGTCGTTTGCAAACCAAAGAGTTCAGCAAAGATGTTAAAATGCTGTTGAGTTGGTACTGTCATTACATGGGCAAGTGTCAGTATATCACAGAATTGCCGGGGTTGGAAGGGACCTCAAGGATCATGAATCTCCAACCCCCCTGCCACACGCAGGGCCACCAACCATTCCACCTAATGCTAGACCAGACTGCCCAGGGCCCCATCCAATCTGGCCTTGAACACCTCCAGGGACGGGGCATCCACAACCTCCCTAAGCAGCCTGTTCCAGTACCTCACCACTCTCTCTGTAAAGAATTTCCCCTTGACGTCCAACCTAAATCTCCCTTCCCTCAGCTTAAAACCATTTCCCCTTGTCCTGCTGTCACTCACCCTTTCAAAGAGTTGATTTCCCTCCTGTTTGTAGGCTCCCTTTAGGTACTGAAAGGCTGCAATGAGGTCACCCCGCAGCCTTCTTTTCTCCAGGCTGAACAAGCCCAGCTCTTTCAGCCTGTCCTCATAGGGGAGGTGCTCCAGTCCCCTGATCATCTTCGTGGCCCTCCTCTGGACCCTCTCCAACAGCTCCCTGTCTTTCTTGTACTGGGGGCTCCAGACCTGGACGCAGTATTCCAGATGGGGCCTCACAAGAGCAGACTAGAGGGGAACAATCACCTCTCTGTCCCTGCTGGCCACCCCTCTTCTGATGGAGCCCAGGATCCCATTTGCCTTTGGAGCCGCAAGGGCACACTGCTGGCTCATGTTAAGTTTTTCATCTATCAAGACCCCCAGGTCCTTCTCCACAGGGCTGCTCTCAAGGACCTCTCCTTCCAGTCTGTAGGGATGCCTGGGATTCCTCCGGCCCAAGTGCAAAACTCTGCACTTTGCCGTGTTGAACCTCATCAGGTTCACCCGGGCCCACCTTTCTAGCCTCTCGAGGTCCCTCTGAATGGCATCCCGTCCTTCAACCGTGTCAACCACACCACTCAGCTTGGTGTCGTCAGCAAACTTGCTGAGGGTGCACTCGATTCCATCATCGATGTCACTGATAAAGATGTTAAAGAGCACCGGTCCCAAGACAGATCCCTGGGGGACGCCGGTTGTTACCAGCCTCCACCTGGACATAGAGCCATTGATGACCACCCTCTGTCTGCGGCCTTTCAACCAGTTTCTTATCCATCGAGTGGTCCACCCATCAAATCCACATCCCTCCATTTTGGAGAGAAGGATGTGGTGGGGGACCATGTCAAAGGCCTTGCTCAAGTCCAGGTAAATGACATCGGTCGCCTTTCCCTTGTCCACCGATGCCGTCACTCCATCATAAAAGGCCACCAGATTGGTCAAGCATGACTTTCCTCTGGTGAAGTCGTGCTGGCTGTCACGGATCACACGCCCTTTCCTCATGTGATCAAGCATGTCATCCAGGATGATCTGTTCCATGATCTTCCCAGGCACAGAGGTGAGACTCACAGGCCTGTAGTTCCCGGGGTCCTCCTTGCTCCCTTTCTTGTAAATGGGAGTGATGTGACCCTTCCTCCAGTCATCCGGGACCACACCAGACAGCCACGACTTCTCAAATATGATGGAGAGCGGCTCGGCAACCACCTCAGCCAGCTCCTTCAGAACCCTGGGATGCACGCCATCCGGCCCCATAGACTTGTACACATTCAGTCTCATGAGGCGGTCTCGGACCTGCTCTGTCCTCACAGCGGGGGGGGATTTACCACCCCAGTCCCCACCCAGAGGTATAGGGATGCAGGGCTCAGGGACGGAAGGAGTACTGGAGTCCTGGCCGCCAGTGAAGACTGAGGCAAAGAACTCATTCAGTACCTCGGCCTTCTCTTCGTCCGTTGAAACCAGTTCTCCTTTTACATTTACCAAAGGAGGTACACTCGCTTTGGCCTGTCTCTTCTGGCTAATGTACCTATAGAAAGTCTTCCTGTTGTTTTTCACGTCCCTCGCCAAGTTCAGTTCCACCTGCGCCTTGGCTTTCCTGATCCCACATCTGCAAGTCTGGACAACATCCCTGTATTCTTCCCAGGTGGCACACCCTTGTTTCCAGAGTTTGTATGCACCTTTGTTCACCCTCAGCTCCCTCAGCAGGTCCTTACTGAGCCACGCTGGCATCCTCCCTCCTCTGCCTGCTTTCTTGTTCAGTGGGACATAGAGTTCTTGTGCTCTTAAGAAGGCATCCTTGAAGAGTAACCAGCTCTCTTCAGCATTTTTGTTTTTAAAGAGAGCATCCCAGGGGATCTCGGCCAACAGTCCATTGAACAGCTTAAAGTTTGCTCTCCCAAAGTTCAGGGTCCTGATGCCACTCTTCACCAGGCCCACAGTTCTCGAGATCACAAACTCAACCAGAGCGTGGTCACTGCAACCCAGGCTGCCTCCAACCTTAACACCATTAATTATTTCCTCCACATTGGTGAGCAGCAGGTCCAGCAGCGCTTCACCTCTGGTCGGTCTGTCCAACACCTGGACCAGAAAGTTATCATCAACACATTCCAGGAGCCTCCTGGACCTCTTGCAACTCGCCGTGTGATCTATCCAGGAGATATCTGGATGGTTGAAGTCCCCCATCAGGACAAGAGCCCGTGAGCACGAAGCCTCCCGCATCTGAAGCAAGAAAGCCTCGTCAACAGTCTCCCCTTGATCAGGTGGCCTATAGTATACTCCTATCACCAGCTGGCCTTTGTTAGACCCATTCCTAATTCTAACCCACAGGCTCTCAACCTGATCATGACTGTTTCTCAGAGGAAGCTCCTCACAGTCTATCCACTCTTGGACATAGAGGGCTACTCCCCCACCCTACCTACCTAGCCTATCTCTTCTAAAGAGCCGATAGCCCTCAATGGTGGTATTCCAGTTATGGGAATCATCCCACCACGTTTCCGTGATAGCAACAAGGTCGTAATTTTCTAAGCACATCACGGTTTCCAACTCATCCTGCTTGTTTCCCAGGCTGCGTGCATTAGTATAAAGGCACTTCAGCTCGGCTTTCCGTCGCACCGCCTTTATAGATGGTCTAGGTTCCCCTAGAACAGCAGCATCCCCAACACCCCCCTGCCCCAGTCCATCCCTTCGTACTTGACTGTCGTCGCCCAGCAGGTTCGGTACAAGCCCTGGAATGACCCGCTCAAGCTCGACATCCCTGATTTTGCTCCCTTCCCCCTTCATACCTAGTTTAAAGACCTGTCAATGAGTCCTGCTAGTTCCTCAGCTAAGATCCTCCTCCCCCTCAGAGACAGACTACTTTCATTTGCTGCCATCATGCCAGGTGCTGAGTAAGTTTCCCCATGGTCGAAAAACCCCAAATCCCTGGATTTGCACCAATTTTTGAGCCGTTTATTTATGAGGTGTGTTTTTTGGTATCTCTTGGTATCCCGCCCTGCCACTGAAGGTATGGAAGAAAACACCACCTGCACACCCGCTCCCTCGACTACCCGCCCCAGTCCCCTGAAGTCTTTCTTGATAGCTCTGAGACTTCTCTCAGCAACTTCGTCACTGCCAGCCTGGATTATCAATAACGGGTAATAATCGGAAGGGCGAATCAGACCAGGAAGTCTCCTAGAAATGTCTCTGACCCGTGCCCCAGGGAGGCAGCACACCTCCCTGCGGGTAGGGTCAGGCCGACATATAGGACCTTCTGTTCCTCTCAGCAGGGAGTCTCCTACAACAACCACCCTTCTGTCCTTCCGGGAGGAAGGACAGTCTTGAGGCGTGGGGCCAAGTGCTTTTCCTGAGGCAACCTCACAGGTTGACCTCCCCCTACATCCCCACTCACCTCTCCCTCGAGTTCCAGGGCCTCAAATCTATTACTCAGAGGCACCTGGGGAGCCGAGGATGGTCGGGATGGGGGACGCCTACTTTGTCGAGCCAGTATACGTTTCCACTCCTCCCCCTTTCTTGAATTGTTCATAGGAGGAGGAGAGGACAGGAGGCTCACTGCAGCACCGTCAGCCCGCCGGCTCCCCTCACCCACGTGCAGCTTCCCCTCTCCCACCTGTTTACGAGGCAGGGGGGGGTGACGTGCTCCACATGATGCCTCAGTTATGCACCCAGATCTCGGGGCTGATAGGGACTGGCACCACCAGTCAATCTCCTTCTCACACTCTTTTATGGTCCTCAGTCTCTCTACCTCCTCTTTCAGGTCAACCACAAGGCTGAGTAAGTCATGCAGTTGGTCATATCTTATACATCTACCACTGTCATCACCCAGCACTGCAAAGGCCAGGCTCTGGCACTCATGACAGCCAGCGACCTGTGTACTAGCATCTCGCGTTGGGGCCTCAGTCTGAGTCTCCACACTCTTTTTGGCCACAGTCTTTTTTCTGCGTGAGCATGGGACTTCCGCCTGGGACTCCACAATTCTTTTGGTATTAGCCTTCCTCCGGGGTGCAGGCATTGCCAACCAGCAGGCACACTAACACTATTAGATAGCCTTAACGGGGTGTGCCTGATCAGGCCCGCCCTGCTGCCGGTAGTGCTGGCGCTGCCCCCGCACCATTGCCGGGTCGTTAACAGGAGCCCCCGCACTTATCACTCACCCTGGCAATGACAACCGTCCTTGCTGGGGAGTTCCGTGCAGGAGTGGCTTACTGATTCTCCTCGACAGATAAGCCCAGGTGTTTCCCACACACCTTCTCATCAGGGTGACAAATTTCTATGTGAAAAAACATGTTGGAGCCCATATTCTGTTAGCTCTTCTGAGTAATATGATCTGTTGGTTGCTCACCAATAGAACTTGGCCTTTACACATTTCAGGATCATCTCACACACAGATACCTTGAATTTTTAAACAGTTTTGCAATACAGGGAAGTTCTCTTTTCTCCATGTTTCAGCAGTAAGAGAAGCTCTCTTTGAACAAGGCAGACCACACAAGGGTCTGGAACAAACGTGCAGGGCCACAGCATACACCTGCTGTACTGAACCTACACGGCGAGGGTTTGATAGCAGGATGCTGCAGGGGCAGCCTCTGCTCGCAGAGCCCGGCGCTGCCCCGTGTCAGACTAGAGCAGTTCTGGCTGCTCCTCGCGGGACCCATCACTGCCACAGCTGTGCCGTGAGCGGTGCTTTGTGTGTGCCTCGGGGAGAGAAGAGCTAAGGAAGGGAAAAGCGGTGGATGTGGCTTGAACGAGGCACAGCCCGCGGATACCTCCGCAGGAGCGGCCCGGGGCCGGAGCTGCAGGCCGTGGGAAGCACGGGCAGAGCAGTTCGGGATAGGGCTTTGTAGGAGGGAGCCCCGTGGAGATGGGGCAGAGAGTGACCAGGAGGAGCGGCAGAGACCGAACATCATGGACTGATCGCAGCCTGGAGTCCCTGTTCCCCTGCACCGCGCTGTTCAGGGAGAGAAAGAAGATGAAAGTGGGTAGGGAGGAAGGAGTTCTTCGTTTGCTTTTAGTTCTCGCTGCTCCAGTCTGTTAACAGCAGGCAGTAAATTACATTAGTCTCCCTATGCTGTTTTGCCCGTGACAGCAAATAACTGTCACGGGGTGTTATCCTCGTCCTTATCTCAACCATTGTGTTTTCTCCCTCTTTTTTTGAGGAAGTGAGAAAGCAGTGTGGTGGAGCTCAGCTATCAGCATGAAATGGTCTTGGTTTTGCCCATTAAAGAAAAATTCTGTATTTGTGTCTTACTGAGAGTTGATAAGGAGAATTAGGAAAAGTAGTATTAACCACAAAAATTATTAAAGTTACAGAGAGAGACTTGGGAAATACCTTTTAAAAGGTCATTTATTTACCTTTTTTCACCTTCTCCACTGTACCTCTCACGTTGTATTTCCAATTTCTTCCTGAGGAATTAAATAAATATATTTTTCTTAGAAAATGTAAGTATTCTGTGGTCACAGGAACTTTTAAGGCAAATAACAGTTATAGCAGAAAGGTAAAAACACATCAGATTACTTTGAGGTCGGTTCAGCAAAGTGATTGGAAGCAGTGTTAATGGTAGATTCACTTTTTTCATGTCCTTCGGAATTTATTTACTTTTGCAAGCCATTTAGATGAAGCATCAAAACTAATGTGAGTTATCTGTGTGTTTAGGCAACACAGCTTGTTTCTGTTTCCCTTAGATTTGCACAATGTATTTTGAATTTTCAGCCTTTTCACCTGAATGCAGGGAGAAAGGAAAACAATAATAGGGAATATCTCCAAAGCACTTTTATTCTGATGAGTTTCACATTTGTCCAGGCCACTCACTCAGGAGTGGATTTGCAGTGGAAAACACAGAGCCAGCTGCAAGTGACAGTGGGATTTCTTGATGCTTGCAAGGTGCTGATCATACAGCAGGCACAACCCGAGAACTGAAAACACAGGACTGATCACAGAGAATGTCAGGCACAAGCACAGTGAATCTTTCAAGCCCATCCACAGATTTTAGGTTATGTTTTTTATTCTGATCAGGCTCTTCCAGAATGGTCAGTGGTTATAATTGGGCTTGTATCACTATGACAGCAAACACAACCACGAGTGTTTTGAAATACTAGGCAGTGAGAAGACAACATTTTCTTCCTTTGCAAAAAGCCTGGCTGTAATATTGGTGTGGGAGCAGTGGCAGTCCTGGAGCTCCTGCAGCCGCTACCTGGCTATAAGCTGTTTAAGGCTGTGAGTTGCTGGTAGTGCCTTTTTAAAAAAAAACTTAATAAAAAGCGACAGGCAGCTATCTGGATTCATCTAAAAAAGGAGAGCTCCTCATAAAACTTTCCTTTGAGAACAGAGAAGAACTTGAAAAATCCCTATAGCTTTTAAGTAGACAGAAAAGAGAAACTGGAAGAAGTTAGATGGGGCATATCAGAGGATTATTGTGACACTGTTAATTGGATACGTTTGCCAGTTCAGTGTTGCAGAGAGTTGAGTGGTATTTCAAGCCCACATGTGCTTTCCTCTTTTTCATAGGGGGGCTCAGTGCACTGCTCCTACAGCAGCAGGCACAGGAGAAGTACCATGCAGTGCATGAGGCAGATGAGGAGCGTGTGTGGTCAGACACTTGCAGAGGGAAACACAGAGGGAGTTCACTCGGCAGTTAACGTAGGTAATAGCTGCTTCTCCCTGAGATCCCTCTGCTCTTTGGGCAGCTTTTTTCTCTGTATTTTGGAGGAGGTGTGAGAGGAGGGGAGGGATGCTGCTGCTGAATGTTGAATGCAAAACACTTGGCTGTGATAGGCTGAAGGGATGAGGGATACTTCGCCTATATATACCGGCAGCTGCATGCTCGGTGCTCTACAGCTGTCACAGAGGAGCAAAGAAAGGCAGAGAGAGACAGAGGGGAAGGAAAGACCTCACCAGCTCCCTGTAAGTATTATTCTTTGTCCTTCAAGCTTTATGGTTATTCAATTCAAGTATGTTTGGATTAGTGTGAGAATTGGTTACTTGGGGCTGAAGCTCAGCTAATAAACAGCCATGTTGTGTTAGGAATAAGCTGGGATGCCCAGAAAAGTGCTCCTTTTTAATTTGAGTTTACAGAACATAGTGTGCACCTCTTTATTTATGTGTTCTTATATGCTTTATGTCATCTACAAAATTTTGTGTATATTTATGCAGAATCCTGTACAACCAAAAGTTTATAGCTTATTTTTCTGAGTGCACCAGTTCTAAATAACCATGCAGACCATGAGAAATTCTCTGTTAAATAGTTTGCATAGTAACATGTTCAAGATACATCCAACACATGATTTATTAGGCTGAGGTTTTCCTCAGAAGTAATCCTTCCCAGCAATAAAAACTCAAAAGGGAAAACTAACAAGTGGCAGACTCAGCCAGTGAGAGTGCTGAGTAAAAACAGCAACTTCTGATTGGGAAATGAAATTACTAAGTGAATGTAGGGCCTGTAGCATATATACCTAACTCTGGCCTTATGCAAAGGTTGGCCTATGAAGCATACTCAGTTCCCTTCTACTCTGAGTTAAAAAATCATCCTGAAGTCCTTATTCAAGCAATACTCTTACTACCAGTAGAAATTTAGCTTAACAAAAGCAAGAGCCAGAAAAACTTTCCACTTGTTGGGTTCAACAGCACAAAGTCCTCAAGGCTTCAGCAGAGTCAGTGTAGCATCCCAAGCCTTTCAGTTACACTGCATTCTGCAACAAACAGTTGTCAGAATGGAAAGGGCATGTCTCTTTTATTGGAAAGATACATAGTTATTACTTTTTTGAGCTAATGCAGCTAATTGGTTTAAGGCGCTGTTGGTGTCTGTGCATTCCTCCTTTCTCTATTTAAGATTAGGAGCTGCTAAAACATTTCATTGGTGCTAGGTTTTTTTATTTGCTTTGATCAACTGGAGAACAGGTGTCCATAACGTTACATAGGATGTAAATCCACCTGTGTTTACTTTTTTCCTTTTCTTTTTCCTTCCTTTCCTCCCTCCCCCCCTTTATTTTTCTTTTCTTTTTTTCCTCCCATTTCTTTTCTTCCATTTCTCTCCCATTTAATAATTTCTTAGGAGTACTTAGAGATCATTTACGTTTAGTTAATACAAAAACAAATTCTGAAATTACAAATAGTGCTTTGTTAACAGAAATCATTAACAATCAAAATAATTATGTAATATTGTATCTACAAGTGTATGTAGTGCTCTTGTGTGTATAGTGTTCATTTGTATGGTTCAGTTTCAGATAAAGTAGAAAACATTTTGTGAATGAACATCATATTGAATATATTTGAAGATGAAAACCTGTTTGTGGTAACTTCAGTGACATAAAATATTACCATGTCTAATTTCAGAGTACCAAGGTAGGAATAGTTTAAACAAAGCAGCAAAGGTTATGCCAACTTAAGATCATGTAGTATATACTTGTCCTGTGACATATCCCAGCAAAACTAAAGAACAAAGGGCTTAACATAAAAAAAAAAAATAAAGATAAATTTGTATAATTTAAGTTAATGTGGTTGTTCTTGATTCTGAAGTAATAGGAAAACTCAGTCTATCTTCTGCAGTGGAGTAGGACTTGATCCAAAGAGGTACAGTGGTGACAACATCCGTGGACTCTTGCTGATTAGAAAAGTACTCAGACATAATATATGTTTGATAAAATTGTATTTTATCAGCCAGAACAAGGCTTTTAATGAATTTGAACACAGTGCCCTTCCAAACTAGTAAGGGTTGATGGTTAGGCTAGGTGCCTCCTGGAGAGCTGTGCTCACCTCACTTGAAGTTGATCTGGGCAATGTTGAATGTGCTGAAATTAATCATGGGAGGTGTAGGATGGATGGAGCTTTTATTGGTCTACATGCCCTTGGGAAAAATAGACCCTATTAAACACTTCAGAAAGAGATTCAGTTTCTGTGAAGCTTCTGTTTCATTTTGGAAACTCAGCCTGCATTATTTTGCAGTTGAAGTCCCTTCAATTTATATAAATCTTTCCAAATATGCATAGATCTTAACGCTCAGCCCATTGGAAAACATGGGTGTTCTCAAATGGTTCATACCCTAAGGGCTGAGTTGTCTGAAGTATTTTGCTTCTTAGATGATCATATTCTTTATTTCTAAAACATCCTGCACACAGGGAGGTTCTCTGGGCATTGTATTGTTGCATTATATGCGTTGCATGTGCATGTGAGAGGCAGAAGAAAGAAATGTTCCACACTAGTAGAGAGGTGAAGTAATTTCTGTCTTTATAGAGCTAACCAGTCAGCATTACAGTTGCCAGATATTTAGTCTACTGGATGTGGCCTCTGCAACAAGTAGTGCTATTAGGCAGATAGAACGAGATCTATTTGAGGAGAATAAAAATAGGGATGAGAGTGTAAGTGGTCTTGTCATAGAAGTAAGATGTAAAATAGGGAGTGAAAAGGAAAATTTTAGATTACCTCTGTGTTCCTTCAAGTACTGTGCATTCACAGTTCCCCTATCATGTGAGATAGATAACAGATGTGTTGCAGTGGGTAAGGAATCTTCAGACCAGGTCTTTTAGGGAGGGGGGAAAAAAAAATAGCAAGGATAGATAAGTGTAGTAGACGTTCACTTTTAATGTCTCAGTATTGGGGGAAGAAGAGTTAATACTTTGCTTAAAGTTCAAACAGATTGATGTATTTCAATGGATTGATCTGAATTGAAAGTTGATGAGAAGTTAACTAGGTACTCGTATGTACAAGTATATATCAACTTATAGCGCTGCAATTAACTCATGGCTGATTTGGGATGGATGCTTCATTTTCCCTTTTTTTTGTGTGTGTGTGCCTAATCTTCTGAGGTCAATTACTTATCCCATGCAAAACAGGGAGTTTCCCTTGTAATTTAATTCTTTTTCGGAAGTTTGAGAATGCTGTTGTAACAGTGTGTTTATAAGAGAAGCAGTGCAGCCACAACAATGTTAGGATAAGCTCCTGGACCTTCCATTCTCAGGAAGAACCATAGTTAGCAAAGAACAAATAAAAGCTCAGTGATTATCTAAAGCTTGTATTTGGTGCAAACAACTGAGAAATTTCATTCCAGTGGTGATAGGCCCAAGACACAAAATATGTACGTGATGTTCAGATCCAAGCTTTATTTGCTTAAGCTGATATCCAGAAAGAGCTTTGTCCAATCTGCTATTAATAAAAAGTGGCAATAAATTATATCAGTGAACTACATAGGTATAAGATGATGCAAATAGTACTTATAATAGAAAGATCTCGGATTAAGAAAAAAATCTGGGTGGTAGAAAAACAGTCACAAACTGTATAATGTAGTGTCCATAGTGTAATAATGTGTTAAATTACATTTATTTTTATCTGTTTGTGAGCTGTTCTGAGCTTACACATGATGCTATTTAATTTATGCCATTTGACTTGTATTTTGGGAAAAGACAAAGTGATGCACAGACTGTTCTGTCTTAAATGGTCTATCTTTGAGTAATATCAGGTAAAGCTAGAGAGCTAAAGAAAGGATAGTCATGCTTTTATCCACTCTGACATTGCACTGAGAATTCACTGGACACTTACATGATGGTTAAAGAGAATAATGTAATGCTGATAAAACAGCATTGAAAAGAGCTATTCCTGTATCTGCGATGCAGATCCCCACTTTCCTAAGTAGTTGGTGACCCTTTTTTCCTAAATCGGAGTAGCAGCTGCTTCACAGCAGTTCCTCTACTTGTAGCAGCAGAGATGTTTAGAGGACTGTGTTCATCAATGATGTCTTTCTTTTGTGATGGGACAGTGCTAATTCAAATGTAGTAAAGCCCTGAAGGGCCTCTCTCCTCAAAATGATGCCCTCAGTTATAAGTCCTTGGTAGAAATAACCAATACCTAAGAAATTGCCTCTTAATTACATAATATTTGCATTTTGCTTAATGTAATTATTTCCTAACAGAGTGAAGTTCTTGAAGGTATGTGAACTAAGCATAGTAATTATTTATAGCAGCAGTGAGTATCCTTGTTTCTCTTGCCAGTTTTCTTTCTGGATCCCGAAGAACGACATTACTCACTCCATGTGAGTTCATAAAGATGCTTAGGAGCTTTTTAGTCAGTGTTGTATTCACTGAGCTCCCAAAATGTACACCCATATAAAGCACAAAAGCTGGGTGGGCTGGAATGGCAGGAGCAGGCACCCTAGCAATACAAGCTTGTCTGCACAGCTCCAGCCTAGTCATCTCAGCTATACAGCACCTTGGGTGTGCTCACCCAGTTTCTTCCTGGCTCAGAGCATATGTTTCCTGATGTCTTGGAAACAGGGATTGCCCCAGACAGAGCTTCTTTGCATCCTGCAAAATGCAACACAGATAACTCTAAGTGAATTTGTACTGAAACCTCAGTAAGAAATAAGGTTTTATTTTAAGCACGTGTGTGTATTTACAGTAAGGCTGCTGAATGTTGAAGCAAGACAGGAGGCAAGAAGTAGATAAAATGACAGGGCAGCCAATATAACTGTGATTACTATAGGTTGGTGTTATGGATTATAATAGAGACGTGTTGCATGCTATTTCCTTAGGCCTCTTACTTAAAAGGCAAGAGAAAGCTGATTACAATGTGAGCAGTGCCACATTCTTGTGTTGACCAGCTGCAGCAGGGGTTACATCTGTGATTTCTGAATCTTCATCAGTGTGCCTCTGCCTGTGTTAATCTAATGTAGTTCATAATGTAGATGTCAAAGCTTTAGCACCCTTGTTTACTCCCATGCAGTGTCCAGCAAAACTGGAGTGGAGCAGAATGCAGTGCTGTATGGATACTGACATAATATGCAGAAATAAAAGAACATATAGTCTTGTTTTTTCCAAAGGACTGTGAGAGTGATCTTATAAATCACCTGAATAAGAGGTCTGTATTGTGGACAGAAACAGCTACACTATATATTTCACTAGTAAGAGAGAAGCAGGAATACATTTTCTGATATATTTTAAATATAACCTAGTGATTTAATAGCAACTTACCAAGATTTGAGGTAGCTTGATATGCTTAATTATTTACTGTGTATAGGTTAAGGTTAAGCACACACAAGAGACCCTCTTATTGAGTCATAAGGTTCAGAGTGGACACCCTTGCTTTCTGAACTCCTTGACCCATGAAGTTAATGAGCCCAAGTGTGCCAGAATCCACTCTTATTCTCAGACTTGGTGAGCAGTTTACATCTAAGGGATTATATGTGCACAATCAAATAAATAGTAAAGCCAGTGAAGCTTGAACTAAACTATTAATTACATAGTGAGGATCTGTGTCAACAAGACATTTTCTCATCAGAGTGTGGGGGATCTCTGCAGCAAGTGTAACCTCCAGAGTGGTCCCAGCGGAAGGGAGATCCTGTCATGTAGCCTGCCATGCAGGAGAGTAGGGTCAGGCCAAAGCAGGAAGTTGAAAGAAGTGTGCGGGGAAGCACAGCATCACAGTCTGAAACCAGTGATATATATATTTTTTTCAAATGGGACTCTTTTTTTTTCTTTTTAGGTTTGTTTGTTTGTTTTTTCCTGCTAAGTCCTAAACTGATACCCATGGATGCTGCAGAGTTCCGCAAGAGAGGAAAGGAGATGGTGGACTACGTTGCAGATTACCTGGAGAAAATAGAAAAAAGACAGGTCTTCCCAGATGTGGAACCAGGATATCTGAGGACTCTCATTCCAGACTGTGCACCACAGGATCCTGAGAGCTTTGAGGATGTCTTTAAGGACATTGAGAAGATCATTATGCCAGGGGTAAGGAAAACAGATTTGTAGTGTAATATTCAATGCTGCATCTGGGAATTCAGAAGCAAAAAGAAAAGTGTGGATGAAAGTTGTGCAGATAAACTTTACAAACAGAAGTACCCATGTTGCTTAAATTTTAAAAGGGAGGAATCTGCTATATATCTGTAGTTAAACATGATCCAACACTTTCTGCTCTTTCTAGAAATAATAAAATGATTATTTTGCTTCATGTAGGGCTTGCTTTCGGAGATAATCCCCTTTTCTATCTTGAATGGGTTAAGGCAGAGCTTCCTACCATTCCATTTTATGTACTACATTTGCTGCTTGCACAGCACAGTGAATATTTTCTAAAATGGAATTTTTATTAGTCTACTGTACATAAAATGTTCCTTCAAACTGATCTTTAAATATTGAAGTTCTCCTTTGAGATTTCTTTTTATTACAGATCTGACTAGAAAGGATTCTCTTCAATACTTGTCATGTTGACATATTCTCCTAAATGCTGACTTCTTCTAGTACATTTTAAGGCAGATGGTCACTGCCTAAATATTAGTCTTTGGATAGATTAGTGTTGAACAGACAATGTAAATCGAAGCATCTGGCATTTGTTCAGCTCTGAATCTTTCTTTTTTCTCCAGTCATGCTATACTTTCTTATTTTAAATATATGTCGTCTAATGACTTGAAACAGCTTAAAAAGGACTGGATGATTAATAGATGTTAATTAAAAAGTATCTTTTGGATCCCTGCAATAGTATTTTTAGATAGGTGATACGATTATTATGTGACTAAACACGGAATCACTGCTCTGTAGATGTTTTGCGTCAGTGTACTTTAATATCAATTCCTTTTCATTGACCAGTGTAAATATTTGATGCATTTTCTTATCGTTTCCCTCGGTGCCAACCCTGCTGTCCTTTTGCTGACTAAAACTCCACTGAATTTAATGGAAATTGCTCCACTCTTCACAAGGATCTGTGGATAAGGTCTTAAATCCAACATAATTAAATTAGTGTAAATTCAATAAGGGAGTTATGACCAATGCATGCAAATACTTTGATTATTGCTTATAGTATTGTTGTTTAAATATGAAGTGTATAATAATACACTGCAGTTCATTTTAAAGGCAGTTTAAACCAAATGTTCATACTATCTGATGATAATAAAAATGTTAAATATGAAAATACATCTAGCCTTTTCTTTTTCACTGGAGGAAAATGTTAACCATTCTTTTTTTTTCTTGAAGTAGAACAGACAACACTTTGCTAATCAGAATACTTCAGAATGCTCAGTGAAATAATAACAAATTAAAAAAATAAGAGATGAATCATTTGAGACTAGAACATGAGACATTGAATTCCAATTATTTCATTTTGTCATGTTCCCTAACTTGGTTTGCAAATAAATAGCAAATAACTATTGACTTAGTGAAAGTTGCATTTTGAACAAAAAAATGTTTAATTCAAAACTTTTATCTGGTATGAAATGTTAGTGTTTGTGACGCAATGAGCATGAGTACATAAATCCTAGTTCTAATGGTAACTCTGACTGTGCCTGTGTTGTTTAAATTAAGTACTGAAATCTCCTGAGGACTGTGTCACAGGATAGCTTAGGATGGATAGCATCTCTGAAGATCACATAGTCCACCTCCATGCCAAAAGCAGAGTCAGTCAGACTGGATTGTGGCAAATTGAGTGTTGAACATCTCCAAGGATTATGTCTTTGCTATCTCTCTTTCCTGTTCCAAAGTTTGATCATCCTTGCAGTAAAAGAAATTCTTATATTTAGGTGGAATTTCCTTTGTTTCAATTTGTTGACATCTTGTCTTGAAACTGGATACCTCTGAAAAGAATATGGCTACATCTTCATGTGCTTCAATGAGGCATTTGTACACTTTCACAAGATCCCTCGCCTGAGCTTTTACATGCTGAACAATCTTAGCTTCTCAGCTTCTTTTTATACATATGAGTGATACTCTAATCCACTAATTGACTTAATGGCCCTTCATTGGACTCACTTCAGAATGTCCACGTATTTCTTGTTTTGAAGAAGTCCAGAGTTGGATACAGACTGCTGATGTGGCCTCACCAGCACTGAGTAAAGGGAAAGGATCGTCTCTCTTGACCTGCTGGTAACAGTTTTCCTGATGTAGCCAGGATGCTGTTAGCCTTTTCTTTGCCAGAAGGGCTCATTAATAAGCCATGTTCCAATGTATTTTTCCCATTACCCCTAAATCCAGTTCTGCAGTTGCGTTCCAGATAGTTGACCCCTGGCCTATAGTAGTTCAGGGTGGAGTTCCTACCCAACTACAGGTTTTAGCATGTATCTCTGAATTTCATGGGATTCCTCTTGGCTCATCTCTCCAACCTGTTGAAGACCTGCTGAATTTTAAGGTGACCTAACGGTGCGGAGAACTAGAAGAAATTCGTATCATCTGCAAACCTTCTGAGGGAGCACTCTGTCCTGTCATCCAGGAATTAGTGGAGATACTGAAGAGTACTAGACATTGTTTTGAGTATACTAGTCATGACTAGTCTCCTGCTGGGCTTGATGTTGCTGGCAGTTTAGCCACTTTTCAGTCTACTTCATTGTTAACTTCTCTAGGACATAGTTCATCAGTGAGGATGTTGCAGGAGACACTATCAAAAGTCTTGCTAAATTCAAGATAATGGTATCTTCTGGTCTCTTTTTGTCTGCCAAGCCAGACAATGTGTAGAAGGCTGTCAGGCTGCTTAGACATAGCTTTCCCTTCATAAATCTTTGCTGCTTAGTCTCATTCACCTTGTTCAGTCTTGCCATTAATATATTTGGAAATAGCGTCAAGGGTTCCATCATCTTCTGTGGGGTTGAGGTGAGGCCTGTTACTTACTGAATACTGGTTCTTCCCTTCCCTTCCCTTTGAAGACATGGCCAAGTTTACTGTTCTTTGTTTATTTGTTTTTTTTCCCCAATCCTCAGCCACACTGCAGAGCACGTGTGGGTATGGCATGCCTCCAGAACACAAAGGATCAATCAGTTGTGTAAAGCAATAATACAGTATCCATTGCTGCCTTTCTCCAATAGGAGAACAAGCATTCTTGAGTGGAAAAACTCATTATGAAGACTTTTTGTGATATTGGGTGTAGAGCAGTTCACTAAATGATAATAAACAAAATAGTGCTAAGTTCCTAATATTATTAACCCAGGAACTGAGGGGACAGCTAGACTTTGATTTCTACAGCAGGAAGCCAAGGTGGAAGGAATCTGGGTACAAAAATATCAGACTTGCTTTGTTCTTTGGAAATATTTGTCCTCTTTTTTTGGAGCTAAAAACACTCAAGTTTATCTGTTAGTGCACATTGTGCCAAGACAATAATTTGCTGAAAAACTGGATTCCTTAATCTACGAACTTTCAGCTGAAGCACCTATTGCTACTGTGTGGTGAAGGAAGACTCTTGTTCAGACTAAGTAAGCCACGGGGGAAAAAAAAAGACATCCTTAGATGAGATCTGAGGGAAAAAAAAATGTCTCTGAGAAACACTAGTATGATAATTATTGAACCCAAGACACTTGTGTATCACAGTTTATCAGTAGAGGGCTAAATAAACAAGCATCAGTGGTGTCACGGCCTTTGCAATATTTGACTAAGTGTGTCTGTTGGCAAAAGAGATGAATTTTAGAGCTGATTCACATGAAAGGGAGGCAGAGAGGAAGAGTCACAGCTGCACTTGCCCTGGGGCTTTTGGCTTTTTCACTTTGTGAAAGTGGTGCAAATTGTATCTGCTGTGCTTCATCAAATGAATGGCTCCCAGCAAGTAGGCAGTTTAACCTAATTAACCCTAGATGAATGTCAAAAGTCTTGCAGATCACAAAGGATTATAGCTGGGTAGATGAACAGTAGCAGCCCTGGTTCATTATGAACGTGGTTCATTATGAACGTCATTGAAACTCTGTGCATGCGGGTCCTATCAGGGACTGCTCTTTATTGGGTAATTTCAATCTGTTTTGTGTTTTGCTGTTAATAACCATGTCCCAACCCATTTTTTTTTCTGATTTCTAAAAGAAAATGTCTACCACAAGTGCTCTAAATCTTCATTACAGCAAAGAAATATCCCTACTGTATAGAGCAGAGACGGACAAAAACATATACTGTAGCTTGCTTTTGAATTTGTGATTTGGGCAGGTTTGGACTTAGTGACCCGTAAGAGTAAAATTTTGAGCATACCATATGCATGGCTCTTTTAGGCAATAGAAAATGTAATGAGATGGTTTCATGTGAAAAGGCAGGGGCATCTGAAAGGTGTATATGGTATACTGCAGCATAGAAAGTGACATCTGATTCATTATATACATCTAAGACAGTTTCCCTTAACAAGGGGTGTGTTCCCAAGGAAGAGCTGCTTGTTGGCATAAAGAAGGTTAGGCAAGGAAAAAAAAAAAAGGATGTTTGCAGCTTGTGGAATAGTGGGAATGCATGCAGAACAAATCAGTAAGAAAGACACTGAGTTCAGGCAAGAGATAATGTATGTTCTTGCTATTCTTCACTTATAACAGAGGAACTCCAATATTAAATAACAAAACAAACAAAAAACCTAACAGTTTAAGACAAGGCTTGCTTCAGTAACTCAGCAGCCTCTGGATTCCTAGCTGAGGGAAAGCTCTTGTAAGTGTTCTGTTGAATTTTTGCTTATACTTCACCTAATTATCTAAAAGCATTTTTTTCTTAAATTTACCTTTTATCTTGAATGAGATAAGCATTTCGTACCTTATTACTTCCACTGAGCATTACAGTGTGGCAGTCCATTTCGTGTTTTCAAATTTTATTAGATTGGAGTTGTGGAGCCCTATTGAGTGTCTTATAGTCTTTAAAATTGCTTAGGTACTGCAAAAGATAGTTCTAAATATGGCTGCTGCAAAATAGTCAATAATAGTTTTGTGCAGTTATTGTGTTCTTATTAATAAGCACAAATTAAAATTGTATATACATCATAATCTGTTACTGGAAGATGATAGTGTAATTTTCTGGAGAAAGCACTGGGTACTGGAATGGATTCTTTCATTTTGGGGGAGGGGCTATTTGGTCAGATTTGGTGCATGAATTTGAGCAAATAGAGGCATGGACGAGAGAGGTTTGTGCAATTAAAGACACATTTGCTAAGTTAATTCCATGACAGATTAAATAGAGAACTCTGGAGGAGTCCCTGAAAACAGAGGATCAAGAACAATACCCTGCACAGAAACTCATGCTGCCACTGCGCAAACACTTCTCTTCTAGGCTGACAAAAATAGAGCTCTGATTATGGGACTGTCAAGAGGTAGGGGCAAGAACTAAATTCAGCTAACATTTTCTTTCTATTTTGAGTAAAAAGGAGATTTTTATTTTTATTTTTTTAAAGAGAAAAACAAGCTAAGGTTCTCTAAAAAATTGGATCCTATGTTATAGCCGTGTAATGAAGAACTGTTGACTAGTCCTTACCTCCAGTCCTCTTCTGATTTTGTCACCACTTGTTTCTGCTTCCTGCATTGGTTATAAATGACTGTTTTTCTCTTACTACAGGTGACTCACTGGCACAGTCCGTACTTTTTTGCCTACTTCCCTTCAGCCAGTTCCTTCCCAGCTCTTCTTGCAGACATGTTATGTGGTGGAATAGGATGTGTGGGCTTCTCTTGGGTAAGTTTATTGGGGTATATATAGCTATGAGATAACGACACTTCCCCTTGCCAAGATTTTAAGTGTTTCAATGACAGTCTTCAGTGAAATTATTAATAGCAATGAAGTCACAGGACTATTTTTTATAACTACATTTCCTTGACTTATTAAGTGCTTTCACAGAGCACTATTTCCTCATGGAAGTTCTGTCCTAGAAAAATTACCACCATTTACAATTAATAGTAATAGTGCAAGCTGACTGGTTACTCACTGCATAGTATGACCGTTGCTTACTCTCTGGTTATGTTATTTCTTGTATTGTGGAAAATTATGTTTTTTTTAAAAAAAAAAGTTCATGCCAGATGGGCTCTTCTCAGAAAAGGCTGGTATTGGATGTGGAAGAAAAGAAGAGTTCTGAAGATACAAGTCCTAGCTTTGACATTTGACAGTCACAGTTCTTCTATATGAAGTCCAATTTGACATTTTTAAATAATTAGGCACACCATTCATGAACTGGTTGCTAGGTCCCTAATTTAGCTAGTAAAGAAAGTGAGTCTCTTCCTCTGTATTCCAAAGATAGCGGGAAAATGATCCACCACGGCAAGGCTTTTGTTTCTCTTCATACCCTAGTGAGGTTATTCTCTCTGTTCTTTTTTTCATTGCAGGCTGCAAGTCCAGCTTGCACAGAGCTGGAAACTGTCATGCTGGATTGGCTAGGGAAGATGATTAACTTGCCTGAAGAGTTTTTAGCTGGAAAGGATGGACAAGGTGGAGGAGTCATTCAGGTAAGAGAAGGGATACAAGTGAAAAAAAAAAAAAAAGATGAATTTCTGATCTTTATGATTTTATAAAAACCACCATACCAAAATATTAATAAAGAGTATTTCTGTTGTCACTTGGGTGGGATTTTTTTTTTAGGTTTTCAGAAAGACTGATGCACAGGGAGAATGTCCATGGGTGGGTAGGAACATTCATGGCAGTAATGGAAACAAACAAACAACAAAAAAAGCTCTGAAATACTTGAATACTCGAAATGAAAAATTGTTATCAACAATTTAAGAAAGCTATCAACAATGTGCAGTAATGTTTAATGCCTGAAAATGACAATAAAAAATCTTCCTAAGTAGAAATATATGTGAGGATTATAAATAAAGCAAAAGGGTTTACAAAAGCTTATGTGAAGTTCACTTTAGACATCTTTGAGTATTTGTTTCAGTTTCCAAAACAGCCTTCCTTTTTTTTTCATTTTTGTCAGAGATCAAACAATGGATAAGAATATAGCAGAGAAACTACTTAAAGTAGAAGTAACTCAGTGAAGTAGAAACTCTGTTAATCTTCTTCAAAGAAATTGACATGATTTTAAGAAGTTTTCCTTACATTAAAAAAATGGAAAGCTTAGAACTAGATAGTTAGAATAAAATGAAGCTGCTTAAAATTTGAACCAAAAATGTTTTGTCATTAGCACAGTTTTCAGTCTACAGTTCCATATCCAACATAAAAACACCCCTCCAAACTTTTGTTGTGTCCTTAATGAAAGCCTACATTATCTGAACAGAGTATCTGTATGATAATGAATATATTATCAATGTGTGATTTTGCATGCATAATAAAGCTATATAGATTGTCTACTATGGCTTGCTCCTCTAGTGCATGATCTCTATTCAAATGCACAGAATTTGGTTGTGGTTATTCACCTAATTAAAATAGATGTTGGACATGGGAAAGACGGAACTTTAAATATTTATTCTTTGCTCATTTGATAATTTCTGAAGTCCAGTGATTGGAGATATAGGTACAGTCTGTTTTATGTTTTAGAAGCCAATCTTAGCATATTTGAACTACATGCTAAAACCAGGAGCTTCTTTCATTGATCTCAGCTGTAACCACTTGAGGCATATTTCAGAAAATTCTGCCAACATCTTCCGGTAATTCTGAATTTAACCCAACTGCTATAATTCTCATAGGTGGACCTGCACCTACACCTGTGTATTTTTCTTTACTCATCCTGCTTGCTCTGTTGGGACCTTTTCTATTACAATTACGAGGCAGAGGATTGTGTTTGAGAAATGAAGCTTTTGTGCATCTCTGGCATTTGTTTGGTACCAGTAAAAGCAAGCAATTATGCCTGATGGTTATTGGCAGGAAAAATTGCCCTTCCAGGCTGACAGTGCTGGATTGCCTATAATTTTCATCAGACACAAGTCGGTTTCAAGAATCAAAAGTATGTTCTGTGTTCTTGCTTACAATGAAGTCATTTATGGTGCAGATCTTGTCTTGCTCTTGAAACAATAATGGTACAAATAAGAGAGCGTGAAGCAAAAGCAACGTGAGAGTGTGAAACTGCCAGTCATTCCCTTGGCAAATACCAAGTCATTATTGTAGTATTGGGTAAAACTGAGCCTGTGAAAATTAGCTCTTAATTACATCTGAAAGCCTATGTCAATATGAAGCACTGTGTTATTGTGAGCAGGATGACACTTGAAAATGGCAAAAGATGAAAGAAAATTTCAGTTCAGAGCTCTGGTGGACATGAACATCAGCTCTTACTGATATTTCTTCTGCCTCTTCAGCCTGCTTGCCATGGCAACCTTTGTTTGCTTGCGGTAAAAGGAAAGGTATCATCATCCTTCACTTAATGCAGAATGCAGCATTCAAGAGAAGAAAAAAACAACTTTTAAAAATGATAAAGCTACTTTCTTCGTGAAGCTTGTCTAAATAGAGCACATGCATCCTGTTGTTCATTCTAGATGAACTGCTGAAAAGTTTGAATTTTAAAGAGTTTTCTTTAAACTCTGCAAAGAAAAAGTATTTTAAGAGTGAAATAAAATTAGACTCAGCCTATCTTTGGTTTGGTGTGAAACATCCTGATTTTCCCATCAGTAAACAGTGGTCCGAGAACCAGGGGACTTTTTACTCAAAATCATCTAGGGCACGACTGTGGTGCCAAGTGAATAGAGGAAACCTACAAACCACGTTTGCAAACATTTTTAGTTAAAAAAGGGGACTAATGGAATCGGGGGAGAGGTGGAATGTTATGAGCCATCAAAATGCATTTTCAGGTTGCTTTTAGGCCATATTCCAGTTTTTCCAGCCAGTGGGCAAGATCCAGCCACATAGATGGCCTCTTTCTGTCTAACCATGCTTCCATGAAATAAGATTTAGACAAGAGCTGATTTATTTCGTGTCTAGGCACCAGATGGGTGAAAGATAGTCAGGATACCAGAACAGATCATGGCACTCCTCTGAAGACGGAGGCTTTTCCTGAGCCCAAGTGATTTGCCCTGATTAAGCCCTTAGAATAGTGGGGGCTTAGGTTTCCAAATATCAAATTAATGCTTTAACTTTTGGAATTCCCTACAGCCACTTTCCTGCATATACTTTTGTGCATTTATTAAAAATACAAATTCCTTGTATGTCCTAGAAAGATACTAAGTGTTTTACAAGGCCTTATCATTGCCAAAAACAAAGAAAAAATTGTAAATGGATTTTTCCATATATACTTGAAAGATGTGTCCTCATAATCAAGTATTTTAATAATAAGTTATACTTCCTCCCAGATACTAAATGCAGGGATGCTAGAGGAAACTTAACGGTGAAGAACTCTGGTTTGGAAAGGTTGCTCTCAGTGATTTGTGGAATTAAGATAAAACCTGCAGATAGGTTTTATGCTGCCCAGCTTATTTCTGTAGACATATAACACCTGAAAGGCTGTGTGAGCATCACAATAAGTTGCAACAGTTTACACAAATATGAAGTATTTTCATCTACTGGAAATATGTTTTGGACAGTATAGTCTGGCATGGGGATTCTACCGTAATACTTTTTGTAGTTAATGGACAAAATTTCTTTCATCCTTTGCCTCACATAAAAGTGCTGCTTTACTTGAGCCAGGATTGATATATATCTTCTTACAACATTCTGTGTAGGATGTATGCTTTCCTGTAATGTTCTGCGTATATTATTCTGTAAGATTTCTTTGAGCTGCTGTGAGGCTATGAGCAGCATCAGCAGCTAGGAGTGTTTCCTATTCATCTTTCTATTTTGCTGCAGCCTCTGGGGTTTACATCCTCAAATCCCACACCCCTGGGAAGACAGATAAAACCTCTTAATCAGGGCAATGCATTTATTAAATATTTAGGGACTGTACTTTTTCCTGCTCACTCTGTTCAGCTGCTGTAAGGGCTTACTCACTGTTGATGTGTAAAAGGCAGCTCTGTCTCTTGATAACAGCTCAACTAACTTCAGTATTAGTTAGGAGGAAATTAAGTTCACTGGGATCGTTCTCATATATAAAATCTGTAGTATGAGGTCTATTACCAACGAAGAATTAAGACTTCCTAAATACTTAATTACTTTATAATTAGTAAGTATGCACAGATCTTTAGTAGAGGGAGGATAGAATTTTGGTACAGAGTAAGAAACATCACTCCAAAATTAACTTGTTGACACTGGATTTTTCTGAGGTATACTCAATATAAGGAGGCGTATTCATTGCAGTATTACATGCTTGGCAGAGGAAGACTTGCATGACAGTCTACCTAAAACCTTTCACTTGAGTATGCAAACCTAAAATATGGGCATTTATGAATATATGTTTACAGAAGGTTTCTTATAGTTTAAAAGAGCAGTTTACAGCACATTTCATCTGCCTGTTCTAGAGAAAAGCTTACAACGTAATTTGTGGAAACTTGTATTCTGCTGTGAAATTTACAGATCAGTTGATACAAAAAAAATTCCCTATCTTTATAGCCGCAGATTGCCTAATGAACAACTGAAATTCTTTTTTTCCTTCTTTTTTTTTTTTTTAAGTCAAAATGCAATTTAGGAGTATCCTTATGTTTTTGATGAAAGGAAATTATATAAAGAATCCTTTGAAAAGCAGTCATCTATACTGAGTCAGAACTTTTTTGCTTTTTTAGTATTTTTTCTCTTGACTACAAGGTAACTCTCTTGACTCAGGGTAACTTTAAGTATTAAATAAGCACTATAGTTAGGCATGTTGCCTGACAGGAATGGGAGTTGTTAGATTCTGATTGAAGTTAAACATGAAATCTAGAGTAACAGAAATCAACAGTTGCACTACTATGGCTACTGGTCAACAGATGATCAACGTCTGATTGTTGAGAGCGTTTTCATGTACCCTTAAGTCTGTGAGTCTGGCTTTCTAGCACTGACTGCAAGATTGGTGCCTAAAATGAATAAACATTGAACAGACAAGCAGAGGCATTGCAGAAGAGAAGACAAAGGTCGAAAAGAGATTCCTCGCTTGCTGTCACACCTACTCTTAGAAAGCATTGGATCATGCAATTTCTCAAACGCAGTTTCTGTTACCAACTTTGCAAATTCATATAAAAGAAGATGGTGCTTTTCCTCTGAAACGTCTTCCTTTTGAAAACGTCTTCCTTTTGAAATTTTCTTTGATTTATCACAGGGAAGTGCAAGTGAGGCCACCCTTGTTGCACTGCTTGCTGCAAGAACAAAAACCATCAGACGGGTACAGTCAGAAAAGCCTGAGCTAACAGAGGCAGATATCATGGGCAGGCTAGTGGCCTACACTTCTGATCAGGTGAGTGTCCTTCAAAAGCATAAACCTCGAATCATGGTGTTCATGCTTAAAATAATTAGGCTGTCTCAATTGGCAGATGAATTAACGTACGAGCTCTTTGGATTAGGGACTATTTGGTTTTGCTTGCTTAAATCTTATCATACAGCATAAGTGGGCTGGAATCTGCATGTGCTACCATAATACGAATAGTAACTAACTGGAGGTCAATGTCATGGAAGTATTGCTTCTCTTGAAGTAAATCAAGATATTTGAGCAAGAGGTTAATTTTCAGTTGTGGTGAGTAAGTCTTGATCATATTTTGTCACTTATAGGCCTGTGTGTCCATGTCTGCACAAACAAATAGACACACGTATATCCTCCCCCTGCGTGCATGGGTGCAGATGCTTGCACACAGACAAGCCCACTGCATGAATATAAGACAAATTTGTTGTACTACTTCAGGAAATCCAAAACATTCTCGAGTTCCTAAAATCTAGCTGAGAAATCTCAGAAAACAAAAAAGCATAATCCTTGGTTTCTGCGAGTGGTATTTAGCAGACTGAATGAAGCTAAACTCTCAGCAGGTCAGAACTGTGAGAGGCTTTTACTGTTAATTAAAGCAAATTGTAGTTTTGTGAGTTCTGCTGCTCCTGCCTTCCTAACACTCTAATCCTATTGAAGGGCCAAGAAGTGTTGCTCCTCTCAACAGCTGTGACATTTTCTTAGTTAAATGTCAGTGAGATAGAGGGAAATTTCTTAGCACTTGATGTTTAATTCAAAGTAATATCTGATTATGCAGAATAAAATAGCCAGGTTTCAAGTTTGCCTTCATTTATTACTGTTAGTTGAAAAGCATTGGAAAGCAATTTAAGAGTGCATTAGGAGGGAAAAAAGGACTTGTTGCATGAGGTCAGTCAGGACAAGTAAATATAAGGACAGATAACTGTTTTCAAAAGGTACAAGATATTTGTTCTTTTTTTGTCTGGACCCTAAGGTCTTTGTTCTGCTCAAACTTTGACCCAGTGATGCACAAAGCCTGCTACTTGTTTCGATTTTTTTTGCCCCATGTAAATGAATGACTTGAAATGAGGACTGACAGGCCTCCGTGTATGCTGAAGGTCAGGGGATCTTGTGTTTACAGAAGGATTTGCCTTAAGATATTGCTGACCTTTAAAAGCAGATTGTTGCAGAGCTCACTGGTCCTTCTGCATTAAGAACAGACCTGTGTGACTCATAGCAATAATCCACAAAAGAAAGTAAGCCTAAGCCATTCTGAGGGAGAGAAAACTGTGCGCCAGCAGAGCAAAACAGTGCAAGACTGCAGTAGCAGGGTGGCAGAAAGCTGGTCATTAGGGAGACTCAGATCTCATTCATCTCGGGAGATCATTTTAGCTTTTATGTATTTCAGGAAGTCTCACTGAGTTCTGCTCTGTATAAATGAGCACAGAGCAGGGCCAGTGACTTTTCCTAGTAACTACTTGAGGCATGGGGACAACGTAAGTGCCTGGGCTGCCCTGGCTGAGGCACCTACTGCAAGGCCATTGAAAGTGAGACTAAGAGCTTGAAGAAGCACCCAATTACCCCTGACAGCAGACATCTGACTGGGACCAGGACAGAAGTCTGGGAAGTTATTTGATATCTTCCAATTTTCTCAGACCATTACCTTCATTGACTTTTTAAAAATACTTATTTATTTATTTATTTATTGCTTTGCTTCCTCTAGCTACCTTAAGCAGCTGCCCACTCATTTCCTTTTTAGTTCATTTTTCTCATAGAGGATAGTGGGAGATTTCTGGGTACATTGCTGAGCACTAGGTCAGCAGCACGTCACTAAAGATTTGCTGTAAGCCAAAGTCATCATTCAAAGCCAGCTTGTGAATGGCTATAGTTATATAGAGAGACTAGTTCCAATGTGAGGGACTTGAGGAAGCAATTCTTAAGTTCTCACCAGCTAAGAACCTCTGTGTATTACTGTAGTTTACTTATTTAAAATTCTTTCTTGTATAAATTGTTTATAAAACACCTCTTTACATTGTATACTTAAATGAAGTAAGGTATTGCTATGGTAAGCACGCCGTGTTCTACTTCAAAGGCAGACTCTGTGTCTAGACTTCCACATCTTGTCAGGCTGGAGCCTAATCAATTTACCAAAGTACTTTAACAAGAAGTGCTGTTGAGGTACAAGTTAACAGTAAATCTACCTTTAAAATGTATAATTCCATGGATAGGTGAAGTTGAAAGGCAGAAACTATTTCATCTGGTATTTTTCAGCCTATGTTTTGGCTTAATCTTCTCCATGTTTGTATGCTAAATTAGAACAGAATTGTTAAGTGCTCTTGTAGGTGCTAGCAATGCTCAACAAGGATAGCATGGAGGTTATGAGTGAGAATAGTCAGGATATGAAAAGGTGAGAAACACTTCACTTTCAATTGATTGATGATTAATGAAATATTAGAAAGGCGAAAGGTAAAATTGGTTGTTTTTTTGTTGTTGTTGTTCTTGTTTACCCATGCCTTAAATGAGCATTTTGTGGCTAACCATGCCTTTTACTATTAATAGAATTATTATTATATTATACTTTTAACTTTTGAACATTTCTATGTGGTTTCTTTATTTTACTTTTCTGAGATTTGCTTTGTGTTCTTAAAAAAATATTATTTTCAGGGAATTAAAATAAGATGTGTTATAAATAAAATGAATTATTGGAAATATTCCTTAATTACCTAGCAAAATAAATGAATGACTGAATCAGAATTTATTCAGTAGTTAATTAAAATAAAATGATCACATAAGAAAGTATCTTAATCTATATCACACTTTGTTGTATATATTCTTTTTATGGTTCAGCAAAGGTGTATACCATAAAAATGTGCTCTTGATCAACTAAATTATTTTGAGGCATGATGATTATCTGCGTAGTTTTTGGTTGATTTGGAGCCAAATCCTGAAGCTTTTAATCAATTCTACCTAATTGAAAATATGTTAATTAAAGATCTCACTAACATTTATTGAATACTTGTCTGAATGAGACCACAGCAATAGTTTCAAGAATACTTCAAGGTTTCTAGTGGTGTATTTGTGTGTGTGCACGTGTGAGTAAATGTGTATATGTGTGTGTTCTCGTTTGTCTACCTATCTGAAAAGAAAGAAAGACTTTTTATAGTAACTGTTAGATACCAGCAACAGTCCCAGAATCTCAAATGTTGCTTTACTTGAAAGAAATTTTTCTATTTTTCACATTCAAATAAACTTCTTAAATTCCAATAACAAATGGCTGTCTTAAAACTTGCCTATTTCCTTGCAGGCTCATTCATCTGTGGAAAGGGCTGCACTGATCGGTGGTGTGAAGATCAAAAGTGTTCCTTCAGATGATACATTTGCTGTTTGTGGTTCAGCCCTAAAGAAAGTTTTGGATGAAGACAAAGCTTCTGGTCTTATCCCATTCTTTGTGAGTACTGGATTTTAAGTCATCAGTGGATTTATTCTCATCAGTTATTTTTGGGAGGAGTAGATGATCTTATTCCTAAGAGAGGGTTTAACAGGCAGTCTGGTTAGAATATTACGGTAGTTTCCATGAATGTTCTTCGCACACGTGAGCTTTGCTAGAGACATTTCAAATATTTATATGTGCAGAAAAAATAATTGTAACTAGAGGCATTCTTGAAGCTAAAGAAGCATTAATTTGCAGGAGGAGCAACACATTTGAGCAGCTAGCTGCAGTTCTGAGCAGAAAAACTTTTAAAAGGAGATGCATTTGTACTAGACATTTAAATAAGTGCAGGTGAATTTTCTAGTTGTATTTATCTAATCCTGCAACGTTATGGTCTCCTAACACTTGAGTTCCAAATTGCCTCTTATTCAAAGAATATTTGTTTATTTGTCAGATCAACTCCTTTCAGTTCAGAACACCATCTCATCATTTCAAGTTAAAAGGATATTTTACCTCTTTTTAATTTTTTTTTTTTTCATGGAAGAAGTAACCTCTGCTTTGTTTCCATATATCATCAACAAAATGATTTGCTCATTTCCAAGCATTATACCTGTACAAAACTTGATAAAGACCATGATCTGCATAGATTTAAAAAGGGATGCAATGTGTCAGCAATAAGATATTTTCTATTGACTTTCCATTATATAAAAATTAGAGCTGAAAGAGTATCTCTTAGAAACTGAGAACTCTAGAAATGGATTTTTTTAAGGAGAATAAAAAATGTCACTTTTTTCCCCCCAGAAAAGTCATGTCTGACAACAGTTGTTCTTTTCTTTCATGTGGTAACATTTTGAAAAGTGCTAATGTGACTTAGATTTCTTTGAACTGTTTTTGGAAAAAATAGCTTTTTTGCCAAATGGGGATGAGGTAGCTTATATTTCACCAAACCTTTTGAAAATGTAATCTTTCTACTGTTGTTATTAACCTTTAGTGTCTGATCTTATGTATTATGAGGATGAGCAGAGTGAAAAATGTTTTTCATATAAGCCAGGGTGTCAAGAATTAGCAAATTGTTGGGATAACCAAGCACACCCCATCAGCTGCTTTCCTACATGATGAGATTATGACAGAGAAACAAAGCATCTGTAGAGTTGGCTGAATGGACTTTCTTCTTTTGAAGTGGAGATGTGCCATAAGGTTTCATGTCTGTTATATTGTAACAGCTCGTAATATGATGCAAAGTCCTACTTTTTCTATCTTACTATAAATTTTATATGATTCCAAATATAGCACTACATCACATTTCTATGCACTAACAACAAAGTTAATGCTTTCTCCTTATCTTTTCTCCATTTGCCAAAGAAAAAGCATCTTGCCCCTCATGAATATTCATTTCTTATTAATATTCCTGTGTGTAGCAAGAGGAAATCAAAAGTTCTGTTTTATGCATTCAGCAGCACCTTTACAAAGGGTAATTTAACTGTTGTTTATTTCTTCCTCTGTTTGCTTAGCTGTGCAAGAGCTTTCAAAGGTGGCACAGGCTCAGTCTGTGTTAATGTGGCCTGTGCCAGGTCTTCCATTTATTTGTATACATAAAACATGTCAGCTTAGATTAAACTAGATCTCATTATCTTATGGCTGGCCTCTTAACTCCAAAGGTGTGTTAATTCTTTGTCATGCTGAACAGTAATCCATGCACTCTATTAATGCTCCCTTTTCGGCCTTGCAGATTTCAAAAACCTTTCCATTTCTTTTGTTCTTTTGGTGCTATTTTATTTAGTTCTGGTTACAAAGTTATGCACATTGCCAAGGAAACTCCTTATGCCACTTTATTCCTTGTCTCCCTATATTCACTGATCTTTCACTAAGGAGAATGATTCAACATCAAAGCAAAAACTTTAACAGTTGCAAGCAAATTTCAGTGCTTTTTATACAGAATCTTGCTCTTGTATTCACTGAACAAATGAGAAGTTGTTATATTGAAGTTTCTTGTAGAAGTGAATGGAGAATCAGGAGTGCATATCCATGATATGAAGGAGGTTCTGTCATTACAGCAACCTGTTAATTACAAGTTTGTTTTCCACATACATAAGATTTGGTAATCAAGCTTTTTTTTTTGGGGGGGGGGGGAGGGAAGGGCGGGGTGAGACATTTAGAAAGAGCCTTTGAATTTCTATCTTCTATCCACCATCTTTTAGCATTAGTAATGTGTATGCTACTTTGTTCAGAGTAAGCTGCTGCCAAACAGTGGACTCAGAATGCTGCTTTTGTTTCCTTTACAAAAAAAAATTCAAACTTGTGTTGATTTCTCTCTTTCAACATACTTGTGAAGAAATTGAAATACAGACATATTTTGATACAGTTAGAAGCAACCAGACTGAGATGTTTCTGTGTCAGGTATGGGGGAACTGAAGTTGTCATGATTTATCATGGTGCAGTTTCCAAGTGTGATACTCAGCCCTGCATCTGGCCATCAGTGAAGGGGGAGCTGTGTCCTGAAATCCTGTGCTGAAGTCGTGTTCCTTTCATTACTTATGAACACTAACTAAAGGTTAAGTGCATGCTTACATACTATTCTCCTTTAGGCCCTATGCTCCCAGTTTGAGATAGGCCTTAAATTGGATGAGTGTTAATGAGAGATGCCCAAATGTGGTGAGTCATGCACTGCTAAATTCAGAGGTAAGGTGCACTGCTTTAGAGCCTCCTTTACTTGAAGTGTGTGATAGTCTGTGGGCTTTATCCTGTCTGTCATAAATCAGCACAGCTATATTGCAACTGGTGTATATATTGTACAATATATTTCAACAAGCTCATCCAATGTCATTCTGCTGCAGTGAGATGTTTTTCCTGCTTAACAAAGGCCCAGCACAAAATCTCTCAGATTCTTCTGAAATGACTCTTCTGAAGGATGATCTGCAGGAAAGGCTGTTTATATCTGGACACATTCAGGAAGCATCAAATCAGTTGGACAGAAAGAGGGGACATCTTTTCAGTAGGTGTTAGCTCTAAGACCCTAACTGCAGATTTCCATTTGGAAGAAGTATTCTTGAGGCACATACAGGTACCCAGGGCAATGTTTCTTAACCCACAGTACATGGTGCAAGCTGGGAAAGAGCTGAGTTGGAGAAAATAAAAGTAAGAACATTGGAATTTCTGCCTCATTTTAGTGGACTGCAAATGGAAATCTCTGTGGTGAAAGTATGCAAAATGTATCTGTATCTTTCTAAGAAGCTGTCAGAGGTCTTCCAGTTGAGAAGATTGAGTCATTGCTCTCAGGCGTCATAAAGGTTCGTGTATTATCCCCAGCATAACTCTCGATTTCAGGAAAGTAATATGTGAGAAGACTGATTCAAGCATTTTAGCTGCTTTGCATTTGCAGCTGACTCTGAGTCAAGTCTGAAGTGCACAACCTCCTGTGATGGAGAAGGCCTTCAGGCTATACTAAGCCATCAGCCCCATTTCTGTGATTCAGCCTGTCCCCTGCACAAATGTGATTTTCCTGATGTTGTACAGGTTACAAATTGAGTTAGATTTGTTGGTTAGCACTGAGGCAGGGTAATGAGAGCCATGACAAGAGCAGGTGCTGTCATTTTAAGGGGCTTCTGAGAATTAAAATAAGTAGCTTTGAGGCTTAGACACCTACAGAGAGGACAACAAAATTATTTCAGTAACTGAGGTATCCTTTACAGAATAAGGCATTATTCAAATGACTTAAGCATATGTTTGGACTCGTATAACCTCTCACTGAAACAGCATACTCCTTACACTGATCAGAGGGCACTGATTTAGCTGCAGTACAACACAAATAACAACTGTTTCTAAGTTTCTCTTGTGAAATTGCTGTGAGTACTTTAATTGCCGAACTGACTAGCAATTCACTCTAATCTTATCAGAAAGTCCACTGCCTATTATTATAAAATTTATGCATAAGAGCAGATCTAAGTCTGTAGTTCACTCTTTCTCTTGGTATTTTCATCGGAAAAGTCCCCTGCTCCTCCTGAACCCAAAGGCCCCGTCTGTCTAGCCATTACGGAGCTGTGTGACAAATGCACTGTATGAACTTGTAACATACAACTGTTTGTATATTTTGCTAAGACAGAGTGTTTGTTTTCTGAACAGTGTAGAAGATGGACAAGCATCACGTAGCTGTTCCTTATTCTTTTATCAGGATTTCTCATGAGTTCATGGGGGGACTTGCATATACACACAATAGAAAACCTCTGCAAAACATGGCTAACTGTAGGTGTACAGGGAAAAACAGAGGAAACAGAAGGTGGTGCCTTGACAGTGCTGGCAGAAACAAATGAATAACAGCCAAAAAAACCCCAAGTACAAAAATAAAAAGTTACAAAATTCTGATGGTGATATATTCATAGTCATCTGGCTGGGCTATGGTCTGCATGTAACCTTGGATGAATGATCTAATTACTTTGTACTATTCTAACTATAAAACAGCATAATTTATTTGCTTATATAAACTGTAAAGTGTATTTTATCATCATTATCATAGGCAAAACTGACTCCCAGCCTTTATCAGAAGCTACAAAAATAAGACTAGATGTTTAAATGTAAGAGAAGCAATAAAAATAGAATAATGTCAGCTTAAATGTGCTTGGAAGTTGTTTTCTGGGTTATAGTTCTATCTGGATATTCTCAGTAAATTACTATAGCTCATTTTCACCTAATTACATTCTTACTGTGATACTTTCTTCAGTATTTGTGTTGCCCCTGCTTTTGGACTTGCAGCAGGAGATGCTAAGTGAGAAATTAATAGAATTCTAGGATGAATCAAGGAGAAAAAATTTATCTGGGATTAAATTTTGCAAACTTGACAATGAACATAAGCTACTAGAGGACAGGTCCCAGGCTGCAGATCCCTGGAGTGTAAATCAGTTACAAATATCTGCGACTCTTCAGTTCAGGCAATAACTTCTATTTTGCTCAAGTTCCAAGATTTCCGGTGTAGCATTAACTGAAAATCATTTTGATGATAATTTTGAATGTGAGACTGGAATCGGGCCACATGATAAACAAGGAAAATACAGAAAATATATAAAATTTATGTTAATATAATACTGTGACTGATTAATCAGACAGCTTTACAAGGACACTTGATTTTATGCATTTGACTCCATAAGAAATGGGAGAGCTTTGAGGGGAAAAAAAACACCACCTAGATTCACAAAAGCTATACTGTAGGACACGTATTGGTTAAAAACAAATGATTTTATCCTATAACATCTATTCTTTCTCTTTACAGTTGCCTTTCCAGACAGTTCTTCTGACTTAATAATTTTCTTTGCTGCGACACTTAACAATTTTTTGCTTCTCTTTTTTTTTTTTCTTTTTTCGGCTCTTCAGTTCTGTGCAACACTTGGAACCACACCTTGCTGCTCCTTTGACAAACTGCTAGAACTGGGTCCTATTTGTAAGTCTTTATCAGCTGCTACTTTCTAAAATTGCAGATACCAGTTTAAGCTATGCTGAGTCATCTTGAGGTTATTGTGTAGTGTCAGCCTGAATTCAGTAAAGCTACTTACAGATGAGACTTTAAGTTACAATTTTCTTTCTAATATTAGATCAAACAGTCTCTGACCACTAAAGAGGACTGAGGACACTGACTCAAGGTTTTTGAAGGAGCATATTTGAATGCTTTCAATGAAAACACACTGCATTTTAGTTTGTAACATTTCTTCTTTAGGCCTTTCTACCTGCCAAGATTGTCTAGAGCAATGGAGAAGATCATGGAAAAGCTGACCTCTGAGTCTCCTTTGCACCCAAAGTTTTGTTTCTGTAGCTGACTACAAAAGGCAGGAAAATTATGCACCAAAAATCCGAATGTATTTGTAGTCCTTCCTCTCTTCTATGCTATTTCCTTCTTGCAAGAAGACAGGACAAATACCAGTGTGCTGAATACAGTGGACAAGCCATGGGCTCTTCCTGTGTTTTCTGCGTTAGTGATCTGCTGAGGGAAGCTTTGATCTGCAAAGAGGGTTGGTCAAAAGAATACACTTGCTGGCTGATGAAAATTTGACAGAATTGCATCTCATATATTTCAGTGTATCTTTAGAACAGGCTATTTATAGGCATGGAACTTTGATCTTTTGTTCATTTATTCAAGCAGAGCCTAAAACAGAGTTTAGGTGGTGATGATGTGCTTTAAGTTCCCTGCTTCTCAGCTCAACCCCCAAAGACTCAGTGTTCTCCTTTCTGGAAAGGTTTTCTAGTAGCCTGCTTAGCAGCTTGAAATTATTTTGCTCTTCAGGTGATTCCAACAGACCTGATCTAATAAAACAGTAATACCAATACTCCTTGGATAGCAACTAATTGTGACTGTTTCGCCAAGCGCTCCCAGTGTCTTCCTGCTTATGCAATGGAGTCCAGCAGGATTACATACTAATCACATCATAAGTCTTAAATTAGCATTTTATTTATTTATTTATTTTTGTGTAGAGGAATCTTCTTGTTAATATAAATGACCGGAAGTTCTATAAAATAAAGGCAATGTCTCAAACCAAATACAGCCAAAAATAAATAATCAAATGAGCTTTGAGCATTTCTTCAAATATGTCTACCTTACCGTAGAATGGTCTGGGTTGGAAGGGACCTTAAAGACCATTCAGTTCCAACTCCCATACTGTGGGCAGAGACGCTTTCCCCTAGCTCAGGTTGCCCAGGGCAGCCCCATCCCACCTGGCCTTGAACGCCTCCAGGGATGGGGTACCCACAGCTTCTCTGTGCAGCTGTGCCAGGGCCTCACCGCCCTCTCAGTGAAGAATTTCCTCCTAACATCTGACCTAGATCTCTCTTATTTTAGTTTAAAACTATTCCCATGTGTCCTGTCACTATCCATACATTTGAAAAGTCATTCTCCCCTTTCCTCATAAGTTCCCTTTAAGTACTGAAAGGCTGCAATGAGATTTCTCTTGGGCCTTCTCTTCTTCAGGCTGAACAGGTCCAGCTCCCTCAACCTCTCTTTGCAGTAGAAGTGTTCCAGCCATCTGTCCTTATTCATGTTCATGGCCGTGCTGGAACTGCTCCAGCAGCTCCACGTATTTCTGGCACTTGGGTCCAAGACCTGGATGTAGTACTCCCTCACGAGTGCAGAGTAGAGGGGAACGATGACGATCACCTCCCTCACCCTGCTGGCCACCTCTTTTTTGATGACGAAAAGAATAATATTATGCAAAATGTAGTTTGCAAGAATGCAAATTCCTGCATGACCTTGGTACCCCACTGTAGATCTGAATGGCCATACCATTGTATGTACAAATATGCATTAGAATTAGTTTGTGACCAGTGTTAAGATTTTATGTCTTTCAGTCATCAGTTCATGGACTAGTGCATTTACAGTGTGAATTAATACAGACGATTAATAGCAGAGGGTGATTACATAATTGCAGAAGGTATGTGAGCTGCTCAAATGCTGAAGTATTTCTGCAGTGAGTAATCAAAACTGGTCCTTTCTTACCCTTTTAGTACTTGCTCTTGGATATCAGTCCTCAGAAGAAGTAGTTTGTTTCACATGGTTCAAAAGCCTGTATATACACATACCAATATGTGACAAAAACCTGTTTAAAAATGTGTGTTTATTTGTGACTTATGAGTTAAAAGCAGGGAGCAGAGCTAGAACTCTAGTTCTCTCTTGCTAATGTGGTGTTATTACCACAGGAATGAATGACTACATCTCTAGATACATATTTTTAAGTATGTTTTAGTGGTTCTTCCATTAAAATTTTTAGTATTTTATACTGTTTAATAGTAATAAGAAAAAACTAAATATATAGGGACTCTGCTGCTCTAGAAAAACTGGAGAGAAAGAATAACATTTTATGTATACATCTTAATGTAGTAATGGAAACCCAAACAGCAGCAATGTTTCATGTTTTAAGTTTAAATTGGGAAAATACTAGCATCAAAGAAAATCTCTCAAGAACTTTGTTTTATACTTTTTAATCTTCTGCTTAATTTATTTTTCATTCAATTATTCTTTTTTTTTTTTTTTTAGGTATTAAGGAAAACATCTGGATGCATATTGATGCAGCCTATGCTGGGAGTGCATTCATCTGTCCTGAATTCAGGCATCTTTTAAATGGAGTGGAGGTGAAGTGAGCCACCTGTTAAAACCTTGCTCTTTTGTAGGCTCTTTCTGTTTATAGAAACATCCAATATTAATGGCTTTTCTAGAATCTCAAAGTATTCTGCACTTCAGCTTACACTACAAATCCCTGCATATTCTATTACCTTACTTATGTTTATGTATTACTGGTTTATTCTGGAAGTATGCGAATTATTACCATATGTGAAAGTCACTCAAGAATGGCAAATGGTAGTAAACCAAATACCCTCAAAAAAGCACATCTGTAACACCCTAATTCTATATTACAAAAAAAAAAAAAAAAAAGAAGAAGAAGAAAAAAAAGTAATGTGCTCATTATGCCTGATTTTTACTTGCATCATGAGAGTCATGTAGAATATAGCAAGTAGCTGTATCTCAAAAAGAGAGAGTTTAATAACCAAGAGAGCTAAATGAAATATTCCCCCATCAGCTCTTGTGTCCCTTTTCTCCTCCTCACTTGCTGAGCTACTTGGCATTCAGTTGCTTAGATAAGGATACTTCAATTTCCTGCTGCTCCCCTCAGGCAGTCAGATAAGTCCTTGTCTTCCATGTCAGTGGAGAAAATATTGCTGTTTGGTGAAGGCAGAAGTTTAAACACAGCACAGATAGATAGTGACTAATAAAGAAGAGGAGGGAACCCCTCCCCCCACCCCCAGCAAATAAAGCATTTCTTTCTGTCTCTTTTTTATCAGCAAATGAAGCTTGTTGTAATTTCCTGTGGGGGGATATATTTTAACTTATTGTTATTGGTTCCTGAAGGAAATGAAACAGCATCCCTTGTCTGGTCTAGCATTTGCCATAAAAGTAAATATTTAACAACCACAGATAGGTTTCTTGCCTTGTGCAGTGTGGGGAGATAGGTCAGTAGCCAGAAAGATAGATAATCTCTTACGGGATAAATTGTTAATTGTTTACAAGTAACAATGAAGGTTCTGAGAAGCAAATGAGAATGAACAGTGCTGCATAGAGTAGTCAGACCCTGGTGCTTCCAGGCCCCCATCTCTCCTTACATTTGATGGCAGATTGCCTGTGCCTTTCCTAACACACAGCCTACAGAAGAAGCCATTTCCACATGATGTCAGTCTCACCTGTCTGAGTTTCCTCTGATGATGCCTCAAGTAAAACTGGCCTTTCCCATGATTTATATAATGTATTGTGAATGCCTGTTTGTTCTGTCTATACTTTTTCTTTCAGCTTTAGAAGAAAAGATGATTTCCATTAAAAGAGAATACCTTGGCCCTAAAAAAATAATTTCCCGCTCATTTGTAATTTGATGGTTAAACATGATTCACGGATTCTGAACAAAATATATCATTTGTTTCTCTACTTGAATTTTGTGTTTATATGTCAAATAATCTTGGAAATAGAAAGCTCAGTGAATCACTTTGGAAATTTGATGTGAACTGCAGCAGCTATTGCTGACTATGTTTATGTTTATTATGTGAGAAATTGCTTAGTTTATACTGAAATATCTACTTCTGCATACCATACGTATCTGAAAGGTGTAATTTTTAGCAGATGCTCCAAATTTTGATGATAACAGTAGTTTAACTGCACAATAAACCTAAATTCAATTTCCAAAATGAAATGAAGATATAACTTCAGTAGTTAATAAGTAAGGTGCTATCAGTATGAACGTTGCCTATAAAGCTCCTGTTCAGGGATGCATTCATAGTTAAGGCCTACTCAGATAATTTGATTAAGTTAAATCATTGGCACATTGTCATAATTCTTTTTTATTTATTTATCTGTTCTCAGTTCGCAGATTCATTTAACTTTAATCCCCACAAGTGGCTCCTAGTGAATTTTGACTGCTCTGCTATGTGGTAAGTATTACAGAAAAAGGAAATATTATGAGATACAAAAACCACATGTTAAATGAATTCACCTTTCTTGTAATAGACGTTTATTTATGCTTCTGTATTGAAAAGAGCTGTGGATAGCTTTAACTCTTGTAATTTACAACATTCTCTATTTCATATAATCCTATTTTATAACAAGTACAATTTAAAAGAGGAAAAGAGGGCAACAAAGCATAAAACTAGAGGGATATGTGGCCTTGCTCTTGTGAAACTAATGCATCAGACTGGTTCAGTGGTAGTGGCTGCAATTCTTACTGAGCTCTCAAGGTGCTCGACAGAGATTTTTGATCTAATTTTACTCCTTCTGTGCTTCATTTTTGAAAACAGTTGCTCACAATTCTATCTACTGCCAAAAAGCCTTGTCATGAGTGAAGTGTGGTTGTGAAGCGAGGGGTATTCTTCTCTGATAAGAGAGGGATTATACAAGCCTAGTAAAGAGATATGATCATTTTTTTCTTTGAGATGAATGTCTGATTGCAAGTCTATAAATTCCATTTCTTCTGCAGTGAATGTGCTAACTTATTAAACCAATTTATGAAATAACACAAGTCCAAGTTTAATAATTAAATAAGAAAACTTACATGTCTGCTTAAAAACAAAAGATATATTTTCAGAAACAGACACAAATGTGAGTAGGCTGAATTAACATTTCTGACCATCACTGTGTTTTACAGAACAAGCATGCGTGACGTGACAGTGTACTGATTTGACTGTGTGTGTGGTGGGAGTGAGAGGTGGAGTTAGCACTGCACTACTCCCTCCCCTCTACAGGGTTCCATTGTCAACTACATAGTCTGTGCTCAAGCTGTGTGCAAGTGGCTCATAACAAATACAATTAAAGTTCACAAAATAATGTTAGAAGTTTACAATCTTGTGGGTCCATCTTACCAGCTGTACATGGCCACACATGGCCCATAGACATGCCTTATTTAAAATACAAATAAAAAAACTCCCTTTAAGGATGTTAATACAGTGAATAGTATGCTAAAATATCTTTTCCTTCTTTTCCATTTAGCTTCATGTTGGAGCCTTGATTCTTTCAAAAGCTTCTCTAAGAATGGTTGTGATTTAGCTAATGAACAGCATTTAATTTCAAAAAGGAGTATTTTTGCAATTTGGTACTGATTTTTCAATTTCCCCAGATGACAATGTAGAGATTACATTTTGATATGAAAGGATGCTAGTGTAGAATCTTGTAGATATACTTTGAAACAAAGCAAATTAACCACAGCAGTAGTAATAACATTCCATAAAGATGATCCTATTGTGTCCCAGAGTGGAATTTCCAGGACCTAATGTCTACCAGCATCACGACTAATGGTACTTATTATCAGAACAGCAGATCAGTAAATGCAGACTATTTATCAAGATAAATTAAAACATGACTTTCAATTATAACATCAGTTATAATTGAAGATTTTTGTAGAATTGAAACAGGAGGGAAAACTGAAAACTTCCTTTAAAAAGAGAACTTTAAGAAATCATCCAGAAAAAAGTCACCTTTTCCTGGAAGAAAAGAAGAGTAAGTTTGTGACAGTGGTTATTCAGTTGCTTTTGGTTAATCTTTGGCTCTTTTGAAATCCTTAATGAAGTTGACTTTTGCACAAATATGCATATTATTCAGCTTATATGGTACATTTTTGAATGTAAGATTGTTCCTGACAAAAACACTTCAAATATTCCAAGCCTAATTTTTTTTTTTTCTTTTCCTTAGATGAATAGCTTAGATTCAACTCATTCATTAGCAATGGCAGTGATTAACCAAGGCTCCAATTTATAAGTTCCTCATAGCTAGCTGTCTCTTCATTTGAAAACAGGGAGAAGATGGAACTCCTTTGCCAATTTCTCCCATCTTTTTCCTGTTATTTGAAGACATTGGTAGCAAAGTAGCCACTCTCAGAAATGATAAAATTCGTCATCATTCTCTTTAATGTTTGCAGGACAATTAGGAGCCAGTCTTGTCCCTACAAGTTAAATTTCTCATTAATTCTGCTCTCACTTATACCCCTATGGAACCATGTTAGCACTTTTTACCTAGTTTTCTAGGAAAACAAGATATATACAAACATACTTATGTTCCCATTTCAGGAGATTGTAGCTTTTTCCTATCAAATCTTAGACGTCAGATGTAAGGGAGTATACTTTCGAAGTGCTTTTCTCAGTTTGTTTCCTGCCTTTTTTTTTTTTTTATGGTGAATCATCACGTAGAATGCATATTTTTGTAGGTATGAAGATTTCATTTCAAGCAATCTTAAGAGACCTTGCAAAATGTTTCCTTACTGAAAGCTGCACAACTGTAGCCTAATACTAAGGTTTCATTTCATCAAGGCATTTATATATTGGTGTTATTTGCTTGATATGGAATGAGGTATATAATTAAAGTCAAGCTCTTCGTCTTGAAGTCATATACGTAACCAAAAGACCAACTATTTCTGAGGCCTATGACTGGTATTCAGCTCAGTTATTGGACTGAAATGCTGACTGAAAAGATGAAAACTCATTTGGAATGTGATAATAAGGGATGGAGAAGCCTGGTAAGAAGAAATAAATGTGATAGCTACATAGTCCTTTTAGGATCCATGGGAAGTATTAACCATGATTTTGTAATAATACAGAAAGAGTTCAATAAACGATGTGTCAAAGTCAAACTGAATTCCACTGAAGGTTTCTATTTCACCCACACTTATTTAGTGGTTTCAGCACTTTCTCCAATGAACACATTTATTTTCCTTGCAAGTTGATTAAGAAAATCCAGCCACTGGATCTGTAATGTAATTATTGAACTACTTGGTGCACTATGAAGCACTGGTGTCACCTGGAATTTGGAGGTAATTTCGTTATCAGTCTTTTGCAAAATATTATAAAACTTCTTGATATACAGAAAAAACAGATCCTAAGAGGAAAAAAAAAAAGAATTCAATATAATGTCTCTTAGAAGAGTATGTTCTCCATATTTATATATTGAGGTCTTTTAAAATACTCTGCTTTGAAACTACCAGGCAGTTTTGTCTGGCCTGTTTAGTCAATGGTCTGGTATATTATAAAAGAAGAAATTTCTTCTTTCAGAGAGGGTAAAAGTAATCCTCTTACAAAAGTTTTGTTAATTTTGCTTTTCTATTGCTCTTTTCAGGGTTTAAGTGTTAGCTTTTGTTCAGAAAGTTTGTTTTGTGTTTAAAGGCAGGTGCTAATAGGAAATGTCCTTCTGTAAGTGGAAGCAAAGTGTCCTTGTTGGCTTGTAATATCAAGCCATCTCTGTTTTTTTTAATCTATTAAAATTGTAAACATCATTAAAATATACAGAATAGAATTAGGCTGCTAAAAACTTCCAATGTGCAATCCAAATAGTTTCCTTTTCACATATTTTCACTGCTTTATCCACTATAACTTTCACTATGTATTTCATATTATGCGTACTTAATATGTGAATTTTATGCCATTGAAAATAGATCTTAATAGCCTATTATTACACATCAAACCTTAAAATCAAGTTTATGAAGAAAATTTTTGAAATATATGTTCAGGGCTCTTCAGTCAATCTTGGGTATTTGCAGAGAAAGTAAAGAATACCACTTCTCTCTGTTACCAGACCACACAAGCACTTACTGCAAAGAAGGTTAAACACAAAGGGTGAAATCTAGACAGGGTGTATAGAGGCGCAGTTCAACTGATTCATATACATTTATGTCCAAGCTTTGGATTTATTTTAGTAATCCTATTAGATAGTTTTTTATGGTTGCCAGATTATGACCTACAAAGTCTGAGCTGGAACAGCCACCATCTTTTAAAAATGCAGGAACATCACAAAGATCACTAATGCCACTTTAATAGCAGCCCATACATCAATCCACAGTTGATAGGGATGCTAATATCTTCTAACTGAACAGATATGCCTGCATAGTTGTTATCTGTTCTATTGTTTAGCACAGCATATTACAGGAGAAGGAATGAATCTCTCAGAATACAACTAATAATACTGTTTATAACTTGGGTTTGTTGCCTATGGAATGAGCTACACAAATATATCAAAGTAATCAAACATATGAAGACAATAGAGCAATTTAGAGATTTTTTACAATAAAACCTAATTAAACCTAATTACCTAATTAAAATTGCTTTTAGACAGTAGTTTACTTCTTCATATATATATATGTGTATATATATAATCAAAAATATTCTGAATGTCTTTTACTATTTTTTAAATGTGCATGAACTTATGTATCTTCAGTTATATACTTCCCATACCTGAAGTCAAGGTAACTTCAGTGCCTTCTTTACTCTTAAAGTGAGATGAAGGTTTGTGTGAGTAAAATGTTTCATGTGAGTAGTTTTATGCGCAATTTTACATTAAAACAATCAAACAAACATAAAAAACGATACAGAAAAAATGACAAAAGGTTAGGACTTTTGCTGTTTAGAGTACCCCCACATTGAAATAATTTTTGCTTGCTTTGTGAAATATTTATAGGCCTAATGGAATTACGTAGTGGTTTCTCCTTTTTTGATTTCTAGTTCTTTCTGTCTGCCTTTGTAAAGGTGAGTCAGTCTTATACATAGTGTGCTTCCCACCGGTGAAATTGAGCTTATTTTCTGTCTGAGGTGGCTACACCATGGCTGCAGCATGGGGAGACAGCGGCCAGCATCCTCAGGGCCCCAGCACTGCTCCGCATGATGTCTGGGAAGCGACAGCTCTTCCCACACTGCTTTGTACTGCAGTAATTTGCAGGCAACTTCTGTTGACTGCAAACATGAACACTGCTTTAACTAGTCTCACATTCTGGTGTGATTGTCTATCACCATAAAAAGATCCTCTGCGTCTGTTTCTTATCTGTTTTTAAACATGCAGTTATGCAGTCATGCTGCCCGTTCCTGCTGAGCCTTACACTTACTGCTTGTAAGTACAGTACTGATATTGCTGTGAAAAAGTACTGAAAATGGCACAGGCTGTGCTCAGGAAATATGCCAGTTTAAACACATTTAGTTTTCTTTGCTTCTGGAAATCTAATGCTTTAAATTTTAATTCTTATATTTCTCTTTTTTTTTTCTTCCTTTCATACAGGGTGAAAAAAAGATCAGATTTAATCGGTGCTTTTAAATTAGAACCTCTTTACCTGCAGCATCAGCACCAGGAGTCTGGTAATTTTATTGTTAAATACAATTACCATTATTTTATTTACACAATGATATTTAACATAAAAAAAAAAATGGTTTAAGATGACAACTGAAATTCTTAAAACTAAAAAAAACTAAAAAGCTAAGTTGTTTAGCAGCCTATTTCCATATTCAAAATGCCTTAGGAAGTGAAGTTTATTGAAGTGCAAACACATCTAGTGAGATTTTAGTTTGTAGAAAAAACAACTGAGGGAAAGCCATTTCATGAGACATTGTATAAATCATTTTGTATTAGGATTTCTTCCACTCCATATTTACCACTGAATCTTCTTCCAAGCTATGGATTCAAGTTCTAACTCATATTTCCAAATACTCGTGCCAGGAACAAACATTCTCTGAAACTGCGAAGAAAGGATGGGCTGTGTTTGGTATCTGTGCTCTGTTTTCTGTGATAGCTATCTGAGACACTGTCCTGTTGCACTCATGTTCTTGAATTGATTGTAGCAAAGGAGGTGCAGGTTATTGGTCTTGTACAAAGTTCTCACAAAAGCTCCTCCTGGTGTGCTTTGCTTGAGGTATAGATCTTAGACCTGTACAAAGCTCCTTTACAGATTAGTGTTGCTCCTTGCACATGCCTAGCAGCTGCAAAGTGGCATTTGCTATTCTGAAGGTTGTCTGTGCACATTCAGTTGGTAAGTGATTAATTGTGAATGTCACAGCAATGTAGTTTAAGTGATTGACCAGTTCATTCATAATGACAGAATTACAGAATGACAGGTGTTGGAGAGGACCTCTGGAAATCATTATAACCCCCTTGCTAAAGCAGGTTCCCTACAGTGGGTTGCACAGGAAAACATCCAGGTAGGTTTTGAGTATCTCCAGAGAAGGAGATACAGCCTCTCTGGGCAGCTTCTTCCAGTGTTCTGTCAGCCTTCAAGGTAAACTTTCTCAAGTAGGTGCATCACCTCAAGGGGCCTGTGCATATTCTTTTCATTTATTGTATCTCATCTATTTCCTGGAGTTGGTGGTGCTGATCTATGCTCAGAAGTGTATTCTGAGTCCACTTCTTTCTGTTATAACCATAAACTCACTGGCATTTAAATAAGAAGCACAGAATCATTGCATATCCTGAGACCCATAAGGTTCATTGAGTTCAGCTCCTGTCTCCACACAGGACCACCCAAAAATCAAACTATATGACTGAGACCATTTTCCAGGCACTTCTTGAACTCTGTCAGGTTGGGGCGATGACCACTGCCCTGGGGAGTCTGTTCAGGTGCCTTCCACCCTTCTGATGAAGAATATTTTCCTGATACCAGGTCTGACCCTCCCCTGATGTGGTTCCATGCCGTTCCTTCAGGTCCTGTTGCTGCCAACAGAGAGATGAGATCAGCTCTGCCCTTCTAATCCTCCTTGTGAAGGGCTGTAGGTCACTATGAGGCCTTAATTGATGCCATCTAGAATTCCACTGTTCACAAATATCTATTCCTGTGCCTTAATTCTGACCTGTCAGAGCTTTTGTATTTTATACCTTTTTCTACATTTTATTTTTCTACATTTCCAGGCAATGCAATTATGGAACTTGGCAATAAACAGGAAAATGTAGTAACTCTGAAGCTGAGGTTCACCTAACGAAGGCTAGAATTATTAAGAAAAAAAATATACATTTTTTTTTTTTTACCTTTCAAAATGAAAAGTGCTAATTATTGCAAATATACTTGTCACTAGCTTTTAATTAATGTATTAGAAAAATGAGAAAAATGTTTCTTTTGAGAAAAAAAATCTGAAGTTAAAATGAAGGTGAAAATACATTCTTGTGAAAATCGACAGCACTGATACAAGCATATTAGGGCTTCCCCAGGTTAAATAACACCAAAGGGAAATGAAACCTTTCTTAGTTGGTCTGAAAACTTTATCTCCCAGGTGGATAAAAAATCATCCAGCCTTTGCATTGCCTTCCCTAGCTGTGTTAGTATTTCATTAGATCTGGACATAAAGATTCCAAGTAGATCAGCTGATAATTAGCAGTCAAGCAACGTTAATATTTTCTCTGCTCTATTCCTATTTGCTGACAGTTTTCCAAAGATCTGGACAACTTTCCAAATGCCAACACCTCTAGTTGTCAAATCCAATCCACACATATGCCTTCAATCAAAATGTCCAGAGTTTCAAGGGTGCGAGGCTGTTACAGTCACTGTTGATCCCTGCGTGATTTATGGCATCAGCACTCCTGGAAATAAGATTTGTCTAATGGAGGATATTATTTTCTGAGTATGTCTCAGGACTGAGAATTCCCATCGTGGTTTACAAGGCAAATGAAGTAGCATTTTTGAATTCACTCATCTCTCACTCAAGAATTTAAATGAGTGGAAAAATATATCTATCTGTGAGCAATTAGTCTTAATAACCATATGGCAATTATGTGTGCCCTCAAGAGGAAAGTCTTTATTTTGTCATTAATTATAATTTTATGTGATTTGCATCATCCCACCAGGAAGATTATACTAGCTTGCCTGGGAGCCCAGGATATAGGTCAAATCCTACTGGCAGTGTAAGAATAGTGAGCTCCATACTCTATTGTAAATGCTGCATGTACTCCCACAATGCAATTCCTCCTGCTTAAATACAGATGTAAGGCTAAGGCTTGTAATCAAAGACTAATCATTGACTGCATTCTGCTTCACAGCTTGTGAAAGGCGTTGTTGTGGATCATTAGACATAGCCCCTTGCAGCAGCGTAGGATTATTTATCTATCACCAGTTGCTTTACTTTCTTCGCTACCAGCCTTGCAGCTATCAAATAAAAATGGCTGTGACAATGCAGAGCACGAATGTTATCAAATTACCCTGTTGCTGAGCTGAGACAGCCATGTTAATTCTCTGAAGTCCAGAAACAGAATAACGATTGTTATTTTTTTTTTTTCCCCTTTTGGAAGTTAACTTAGGAACATGCTAAAGAACCAAATGGCTGGGTGTTTCAGGGAGGAAGGATCATGTGTTTTGGCTGCATGCATATGAGAATGTTGGCAAGGGAGCTTGTAACTCAGTAAATTGAGTCTCTTTGTGTTTTTTTTTTTTTTTTTAAGAGTCCCAGGAAATTGGAAGGGTATTACACAAATGACATAAACTGGTCAATTCATAAGCCACAGTTCTATTTAGTACCTGGGAGCACTTGGACTGCACTTTTCCATGGAATTTAAGTATATACTTTCCTGTGAAGCTTATGCTCCACTGTAGAAAAATAAAGCAGAATAAAAAAGCTAAGCAGATGCTTCCACATGTTGCTAAAGAACTGCTTAAGATTTTAGGTCAATTTAATTTTTGTCACTGGCTTACTGCAAGTAATCCAGCTTTACTATGAAATTAGCCTAATTACCTGATTCGAAGCAAAGGTAGAAGCATCTTGACTCTGTGTGGTCATACAAAAGACAACAAATAATACCTTCTGCTTGCCTCCTTGGACTGCTTTGGGGCTTGGTCAGGCTGTGTTTGTAAAAGGTTGTTTTCAGTACATGAAATAAAAAGTCATAAACATGCAGAATATTATTCTCCAAACAGGAAGAGAGGCAAATTCCTCAGTCACATTTTCCAGTCACTTATTAGATGTCCTGAAGAACAAGCAACAAATGCATGAAGGGGTATAAAAGGTAGTCAGGAATGCATTATTTTGAAAAGCATGAGTTTGGGGATTCTACAGAACAAAATTAATAAAAGCGGCTTTCTCTACTCTTTCTTTACAAGAGGAAAATAAACACAGTATTGAGTCTGTGATCACTACAGGATCATAAGTGTAACAAAAAGGAAAAATGTTTAATTTGTAAGTGGTATATTCTGGCTAGCCAAGGAATTATGTGTATTACCCATTGATGCTAGGGATGCTTGTTTGTAGAAAACATCTAGCTAAAGAGCAGCATGTGCAATAGTACTAGAATGACTGTAGGTTTTGGCTGTTATGATGAAGCAATGCAATTTTTTTTTCTTTAACTTCCAGGCCTTGTAACAGATTACCGGGTAAGTACATCAATATAATCACTAATATTGCTGCTTGTATACACTGATTTGTCCAGGGATTTTATTTTCCATTGATTTCATAAACTTAAAACGTTGCCTTTCTTTTCAGGATGCATTCAGCTTGCTAAATTTTTAACGTTACTCAAGCTGAAACTGTAAACTCTCTTTTTGGGAAACAAAACAAAAGCCACACCATTTGGCTTTTGTTTTTTAACAAAAAAAAACAATTTAAAGGCAGAATGTGTCTTGCATATGTAATATTTCAAGGTTTAATCAGTAGAAAGAAGTTGCCTAAAGATTTTATTTTTTAGAGTAGTGGATAATACCTTTTTTTTAAATGCACTTTTTAACCTTGACAATAGAAGATCTTTTATTCTGAAGTAGAAAACAGGTCAGTCGTACTAGAAGCTAGCCCCACAGCTGCAAGCCAAGCCTTACTTTTTCCAAAGCCTTTGAAGAGAATTCAGGATGCAAATAGACAATTGGATTTGGCTTGTGACCCTTTCATTCTGCCAACAACCTTCTTTGCTACTTCTCAATTGAGAAATTTGAGTATTAAATAGTCATAGTAGGGCACGAGCCAAGAATCGCCATTTCTGTTATTACTGGGCCCAACCCTAGCTATGGCCCCTAATATCTGAAATGAACTCAGAAGTCACTGCAATATGTACAATTTCTGCAGTATCACTGCAAGGCTGACTTCTAATGTGGATACCTCCCTCTTGCCACAGCACTGGCAGATCCCCCTGGGGAGGAGGTTCCGTTCCCTGAAGCTCTGGTTTGTGCTGAGGATGTACGGTGTCACAGGACTGCAGGAGCACATCCGCAAGGTAACTGCAGTGTGTTTTCTTGGGTGGTCTGCTTGGAATAGCAAGGGAAAATGAACTTTGTCCCTGTCTGTTTTCTAAAACTTTTGTATGCGTCAGAAACCAATGGCTTTAATAGAGCTCAGGTCAGTAAGAGTATTGCTTGTTTGCCCTGATTCTAAATGATAGCAGGATCAAAATTGTCACTTGTTTTGTATTACTCTTTAGAGAATACAAGTGTCAGAATTTGAAATTTATACAATGCAGCACCACAGGTCCATCTCAAATTAAGCCAGAATATATTGATGGGTTTTTTTGGGGGGAGAAAAGACATGAAAACACATTATCACTCTGTGTTATGAATAGGCATGCATTGATTGCATGTTTAGATTATAATTAAGGTCATTGGGCTGCATTCATGCTGCACTAACTTACAGGGCATGTCTGCCTATCCTTGAAGTGATAATTTCTGCTGGTTCTGCTTCCTGTTTAAAATGGATTTAAAAAAAAAATCAAAAGCCATGATGTGTACAGTTTACAGTTTGTTAGCATTGCTGTGAAAAAGTACTAAGTTTAGTCTTGATTTAGACCTGGCACCAGTCTAAATCATATATATACTTCCTCTGTGGCAGTAAAATCAAATTCAAGCATGCTTTTCCTTTTTTTATGAAGTTTAGGGAAACTTCTAGTGAGAGGAGCTCTATGACTTGGCTGTAAATATTTACAAAAATATCCATTAGCTGAGAATCTGGTCTCATATACCAAACTCTCTGCAGACACACATTCCTTTCTGTTGTGGTACTAAACAGATTAAGCCCTAAGAAAGGCTTCTCCTGTCATTGTAAAACAGCTGCATGAAAATATCTCTTCCAATTTGGGAAGGTTCTGGAATGGACAATGTCCTCATTTTTATTACAGTATATTTTTCAACTGACTCTTAACTCTCAACTGACTCAGTGACTTAAATTATATTTTTATTCCTCATAAGGTTGTCAGAAGCAAATTCTGACAACAGTGGCAAGCCTGATGTTCTATTGTCCTTGTGGCAACCTGATACATACCTTCTGATGAAAAATTGATGTATAATTTGTTACTGTTTTACTAGATTGCCACTACAGTTCATAGTGCTTTGCTCTCTCAGGTTAGATTTTTGGAGACTGCAATTATTTCAGCATGATACCAAGTTTTTAAGTAGGCGTAATCTCTCCATGCAAAAACAGGATTGGAAGCCCCATGTTAACTATATGGCCTTGATCAGGCAGATTTCTGCAATTTAATACTCACATTCAGCAAGAAGATTTGCAGTTTTCTCGTTCCCCGCCTTCCTGGCTGCCCAGAGAAAAAGTGCTCGTGTTCTCATAATCTTAGCTGTTTTTATATTTTGTATGACAGCGCAGTCCAGGAAGGAAAAGCAAATCAATTCTTTCTTAAAGATGCTGACTGCTAAGTCGGAACCATCGTATGATCCCTTATTTGTGAAGATAATCAGAAAGCTAGATTTCCAAGGCCTTGTTGAACTGAGTGTGTGTTTAATATTTCTTTATGGATGAAAGTGTTCCTCTGTATACAGAGGGAAAAAAAGTTATCAACTTTTTTTTTGCAACTTTGGAAAACTAGTAAGGGTAACTAAGGGCTGAATTTGAGCCACTGTATACATCTGTCAAACTGGAGCCTTTAAGTCCACTTTTCCTCACCACCCCCCTTGATGAGAGCTAATTAAATTTGGTGCATTTCAAAGCAGCTTTAAAAAAAAACCAACAAAAAACAGTCATTTCTATCTCCAGCAACTCTTAGCTGAACTTACATTTCAAGAAGAAATTGCATTTCATTTGCTTCTTACTTTTGTAGAATTTCCGTAAAATATGACTTGCAAGTTTGCAGATGTGTTGGTAAAGTTTTATCAGTAGTTGCAAAATAACAATTATGAATATGTTTTGTATCTTACCCATTTTTCCCTCTTCTCAGGAATTATCCTGGGTTCCAAATGTATTTTGATAAATTTTGATCGTGTGCTAATGAAACCAACCCAATGCTGGTTCACATTTTCTAATCTACAGACAAGTTTTAAAAGAAAAAGTAAATTGGAATTTAACTAAACTTGTTCTCTTCACTTTAACATTGCTTGTCCTAGCACTCAGCCTTGAAAAGATGCTTTCATTTAAACACACCATAATATTGTGCAAGGGACAGAATTTATGTATTTATGTTTCCACTGCTGGCAAAGGCAATCTTTGAAGAGAATAGCCACTATTGTATCTTGTGGTACTTCTGTCTTAAGGGAAATCCTGTAGTGCCAGAATTATTTCTAAGGCTATATTTATAACAGTAGGTCATAGAGAGGCCATTCCTAGCATGAGATCTAGGTTGCAATGGCAGGTACAAGTATTGCAAACTTCAGGTAGAGAATGGAGTCGAGCCGGGGAGTGGGAAGTTATCTCTTTCTAATGTGCCCCAAGGAACAGGCCTTGCTAATAGAATCAGGAAGAAAATCAGTTTTCAAACAGTTTCTTGAGCTGATATGTGGGGAAGAGGATGCATGTGCACTTGTGCAGCAGGTAGTTCTCATACGTCAACGTTCCTGTGTGTAGGCCATGTTGTGCCTGTTCACCCCATACAATTGCAGCCAGGGCGTGACTGTTCAGGTGCATGACTGGGCCTCGTTAAGAGATTGGGGACCAGGAGTTTCAATTCCTTTCTGGGTTTATATGAATCTCAGTGTGAATGCTGTAATTGCCTAGCAAAAATGACAACTGAGCTCCTCAGTCACAGAGCACTAGGAAGATTTATCTAGTGTTCATAGACTTCTAGTCAGGCTTCCTTTGCACAGCCAGGTTATACTTACAAAATGATTTGATGTTTTCAATGGTGATGAGCCACGACATGATAAGGAGGGAAGAAACACTGCTTGTCCATAAGAAGCCACCATATTGGCAGTTTGATTAGTGAGATTCTATACGGGTCAAAGACATATGCAACTAAGTTCAAGTTTTAAAATTTTTTTTTAATATAAACTGTCATGCAAAATCTTTCTTTTTTCTTCATCAGTAGTTAAATGTGGGAAAAATATGTTTGTTATGTTGCAGCCTTCAATGTCTGCATCAAAATGACTGGATAAGCACTGCCACCTGGCATTTGTTTTTACTGAAGCATTTAGAAACAAAATATTTGTAAGAGATGAGAATGAGTGATTTTGATTTAGATACAGTAACTTGTTTTGTTTTCCGAATCTTCCAGCTATGCACTTTCTTCCCAGAAAACATGTAATATTTTACAACCTGTTGTAAAGAATAGACTTTAAAGCCATGGCAAAGGGAGTCATTTCTGATGGATATGGGGAGAGAAAAACATGAATTTTGGTGGAAAGCTCACAGCTATGGAAGAGATGTAAACAGGGCAAAAACAACAATAAAAGTCTGATTCCAAACACTCAAAATCGATATAGATGTGAAACCCAAACAGCCCATTTGTAAACAGCACACTATAAACTTCTTGACCATATATTACTCCTTTGTCCTTTTAAGTCATCTCAAATTTCTCAGAAGTCATCTGAAAAATTAGAAATTAACATTCTTTTAGGTAATTCTCTTGAACATTCTGAGTCAGATAAATCCTCTGGAGGCCAGAAGAAATCACTTTACCATCTTCTCCTCTTCTCATCAATGACAATGAACTCTTAAAATTGTGCAACCAAGAAACTGACACAGCACAGAAAGCGATGCCAGAGAGAGAACTACAGCTGGGGAGTGGCATAGTCCAAGTGGCTGTTCAGAAGACACTTTCTGCAGCATTCGGACAGCTGTAGTGAGATGTGAGCTCAAGCAGGCACAGGGGTAAAATCTAGGAAGAAAACTGTCAAGGTTACGCAGATATGTGTACTTATTGTGGTGCTTCTAAGAAACTCCTTTGAAACAGAAACTACTTTAGTTCTGGAAGGATTTGTCCTACAGTGAATTCTCAATACAGTGAAGTATCTAAATGCTGGAACCCACGCATGTTTATATGTGCCCCAGACCTGGAGGCATTCAAAGCCAGGCTGGCTGTGGTTCTGGGCAGCCTGGTCTAGCAGGGAAGTTGAAACTAGATGATCATTGTGGTCCTTTTCAACCCAGGCCGTTCTATGATAAGTACAGATCTTCTGTATGGACTGCACCATAATGTCACATAGCTTACTCTTCCCATCAGTGATTATGTAAGGCATTTTCTCTAATCCTGATGAATCACGAGTTAGTTGCCATTTTTTTCCTATCTCACTGCAAAAAGGCAATAGTTATTTACCAGAGGTAGTGAGACACAGAAATCCCTTGCGAGCTTCAATGTTTCCATCTGCTAAATGTCACTGTGAAGAGAAGTGCCGGTGTTCAGCTCCTACATACTGACATTTTTCACTAACACAATACATATAATTTTACTTTAGGAACCCACTGATAAAGGGCTTTTCCAAATGACATTACTAGAAACAGTATGTGAGTTGGTTTGTGTACATACTTTTTTAAGTCAAAATATACAAGGTAAAATACTTTTTAAAGGTTAAATGCAGCTTGAACGTCAACTTTAAATTAATGGTGCTAAGGGTGCAGCTTGGTGATTGTGTCAAAACCAAATGCATTTGGAGGGTTACAATAACCACGGATCAGGTTTGTACACATTCAGCAGAAATCTGAGAACAGCTTGATTTTCAGTTTTCGAAACAAGACTTGATTTTCATAGTTTACTTGCACATCTTGAAAAGCAGGAGTACTGAAACCATGTGTGTACCCCTGTGAGCTATTAACATACCCATGTCCAGAATGGGGTACAGCTCTTTGAGTTGCAGAGGCAGATGTGAAACCTACAAGCCATTTGAATTCTCCAGGCTTGGTAACGTTTAACTTTATGGAATTTATTTATGCTTAGTGTCAGTAATCTTTGTAAGAGCAATTCAGGCTAAGAGCTTACAAAGGTGCAGGAGTTCAAAGCTGCAGGGTCTTGGATCACTCTGTTAAGCAGAGCTGCACAGGTGAATCTTGTCGGTCCCAGCTTTCTCTGCTTCCCCGTGCTCTAAAAATCTAATACACGTGGTGCCCCCCAGTGGCTTTCACAGTTATTGCTATTTCTTACAGCCTGCTGTGGATAAAATTGCTTCCATACATGAATACTAAATTCATAGAATTTTGATTTGTGTTTTACTGAATAGTCCGTTTTTCCCTGATTTTATCTCTTTCAAATTCCTGAAAAATCTCTTAATATAAAATAAAATAAAACAAAAAGGACAGAAATATCTGCTAAAAAGTGTACAGCATCTGTAGTATCCTTTTAAAAACTACCTGCAGTAAGCCAAACCTTAAATTATTCTTTTATTCAGTTATCGACAGGCAGATTTTGATTAAATTCACTTGGTGGCTGCACTCAGATAAACAGCTGTGAAACTATCATCATATTGAACAGAAATTTCTTATGATCTTGATTTCCAAGACTTGGTATATGCAGTGTGGAATTTTGCAAAGGCATAATTTGTCCAATGCTATAGAAATGAGGGAAGGAGGAGACAGTAAAAGATTGTTGCAGCTTTTGTGCATATTGCATATATGCTTCCTGTGCACTTATGCATACAAATGTATGGATGTATATTCTGGTCAAATTTCATAGTTGTAAAACCATGCTATTTATGTTAGCAAAACATTCAAATACCTTGGAAGGGATTGGGCATGCTATTGTTCTTGCTTCTGACTCAAAGAGTGCTCAGTCTAATTTTAGAGAGAGATGAAAGATGGATGCAACAAACAGCAGAGAGTAAGTGGTAACAGCAGTAGGACTGGCTGGTTGCAGAGGGTATTGGCATCCCAGGCAGAGCACCTTGAATCACTGTTCTTATTCCATAGAAACAGTGTTTTTCTATTGTAAGAAATAAACATTAGGGAAAAATGTTAGAACTGTTGTTTAATTTTTGTTTTGTTTTGTTTTTTGTTTATAGGAAAACTGTGATAATTTTCTATGTAGATCAGCTACTACAGACATACAAATAAATTCTAGTAGCCAGATACTTTTGTTATCTTCTTTTTTCTGGATAATGAGCATGAAATTGATGACAGCCTGTTGGGGGGGCTGAAAATATATATATATATATAATACTGCAGGTACCTGATGTGAATGTGGGATCTTTTGTTCAAAGTGCTTTTATATTCATTTTCTGTTTGGGAGGAAGCAAAATCTGCTGTATACGTTTACAAGCTTCACTGACTGACATTAGAACTTCCTTGCTGGTTGTTAATATGCCTGTTAGTATTTTTTGTATTTGTTTGATTTTTGGAAGAGCATCAGTCTTCGTACGTTTTGGAATAATAGATCTAGGTTGGTATCTGATGTAACTGTATATCAGGCTGAGGTGTGCTGTCTGTTTTCTTTATTTTACTGTCACCACTGTTCTTTTCAATGAGACCTGAGCACCCAGGCCAGAAAGGGTGAGCAGGTTACCTCCCTCACAGTTATTCTCATGTCAAGTGAACTACTCTAAAAAGCCCATCTGTCTCTGTCCATCTTGTTGTCCACTGGAATTGTGGTCATTTTTTCTATATAAATCATGCATCCTCCCTTTTCCTCTTTTCAGACTGTGCAGCCATTTTCAACCAAAACTGAGAATGGCAGAAAATGTAAAACAGAATTCTTTCAAAGGTTTACTATTAATATGGCATCCTGAAAGGTATAAAACATTTCATTAAGAAACAGACCTATAATCCCTAAGATAAACTGAGCAACCAATATTGTTATAGCTCAGTATGGTCTCAGACAGTCATAAACATGATATAAGTTAACATAAGCAGATGGCAGTGTGTGAGTATCATCACCTATTAGAAGAGGGAAATGAGGAAAGAGATTAAGGATGGAAGCAATTTAGCAAATCATTTCTTTTAATGAATCAAATTTATGCAATAGAGACACTTTTTTTCTTCTCAGCATGTCAGGCTGTCGCACCAGTTTGAACATTTAGTCCTTCAGGATGAAAGATTTGAGATCTGCGCTGAAGTTGTCTTGGGACTAGTCTGCTTTCGACTGAAGGTAAGGCAGCTGAGACTTCATACTTCTATTATGTTTTATAGCAATACAATCACCTGCAGTAGAATACAGTCTTTGTAGTTTATACAGTTAATTATTTTTTAAGAAAAGCAAGGAAAATTTATGTAGATCAAAGTGGATTAAAGAAAGAAGCCTTAGACATTTTTCTTAAAATCAAATGCTTGCAAGAAATTTAAGCATAATAGAGCATGGAAATCTGTAGTCAAGGCAAACAAGTAGTCTTAGTCTACCCAGTCATATCAAATAGCTGTTGTAGTCTGTGCTGGATGGACTTTGATTTAGGTGGTAGTTTTAATATATTTCCCAAGGCATTTATTTATGATGTGTCTGTGTGTGCATTAAATGCTTCTTGTCTTATTGATTTTATATGTGTGTAAATTTAATAAACAATTTTATATATGTTTAACATTTTTCATGGATGAAGATAAAGTAATAAAGTTTTGTTATTGTTGTTGTTCTTTAAAGAAAATATCAGACATTAAAAGGAGATCAGTGTCTTGTTTCAGATAAGGAACTCATTTAATAAAGGAGCTTGCAGCTAAAGCTGCTGTAAAGGGCTGTGTTGTGACCCTGAATCTGAACACCAAACAATAAGAAAAATGGCACTTTCTGTGGTGTTTTCTGTTTCACGTGGTTTTTAGTTTAGGTCTCCAAATGAGCTTTTGGCTTTTCTGAAAGCCCAGAAGCACATCTTGGCACCTTCTAGGTAGTGTGATATTACCCCTTTTCTCAAATTCTTTTCTCAGTCATTCAGTTGCCCTAGTTACTACCGTTTGATAGTTTAACATATCAGTAACAATAAGGCAATGGTAAATGGGGAAATGCAATAGGAAAATGGTTTCATTTGAAGTTATGGTGTTTAAAAGAAAAAAAAAAAAAAGATCTGCTACTAGGGGATCAGACATACTAGATAATGTGGGGTTGTTCTAATGAGTGGAAATGTGAATCTATTTTTTTTCGTAGTGAGAACTTTTCAAAATTGTTGAGGAATAGGTTCTGTGGCACTTACTGCTCAGTTACAAGAGGTGGTTGGAGTCTGCTCGCTGACTTGGTCAAGCAAACACCAGTTTTGCAGATTCAGAGTCAGCTGTCAGTGCTCTGTGTTTAGTTTAAAGAAACAGTTGGTCCTGGTGAAACAGAGCTTAGCTACACAGGAATTGTCACTTGTGATCAGATCAGTGGTTCATTCACATCTGGTCTCCTATCCTTGGTGCTCCATAGGAAGAAAACAAGTCCACAGGGAAAGACAGTTAAACAAGTGAAGGTACAATACTGGATACCTAGCTAGTAAACTTTCAGGCAAGTTGTAGAACAAAGGCATGATTCTTCTGAAATCTAATGCTGAGAGAGCAGTGTTTGCATCACTTGTCTTCCCTGTACAAAAACAAAACAAAACAAAACAACCCAAACCTAATCTATGTGTAATTTTTATATAGTTAGAGTAATGCTGAGGGACAGGAAACTTGAACTGTAACGCTGCACAGCTGTAAAATAACAGCAGTATTTTTCCTTCCTTTGTTCTTGATATATCCTTTTTTTTTTTTTTTTTTTTTTTTAGCTTTTGTTTTCTTTCTCCATGCTGAAGAGAGATGCAGTAATAATCTATGACTTTCATATTATAACTGTTTCATCAAATGTCAGAGAAGGAATCCAAGTATCATGCCAAAGGGTTAATGTTTGGCCTTCTTGTCATGTCTGTAGATGAATACAAGCCAAGCTAGTCATTCCTCCAAGGGAGTGAGAACACTGGCTTATTAAAACTGACAGACTCGATCAGAGCTGGCTTCTTTCTTCTCAAAGCTCTGGGAGATGATTTGTCACTACTAACTTCAATTTGATGTGACATTTGAGTGTCACAGCAGCCCCTGGGTGCAGCTGCGAGAGTAGAACAGAAGAAAGATACAGAAACCTTTCTCCTTCTTCCTCTTACCCCTGCCAAGGGCATTAACATCATATTACTGCTTGTACTGCTTAAAAGTTAGCAACAGGCATTTCATATTATAAGCAAAGATCATCATTTTAATGATAGATTACATTCAATAAAAAAGTAGGGAATCATTGTCACCAGTGATTGTCCCATGGCAGGCGGGGGGGGGGAATGCAGGGACATGGAAAACGTTGATGTTGGTCCATCTCTTAGGTAGGAATGTTCATGATACTCTAAGAAAAGTTGTGTGAATAGCTCCTAAAAACCTCAGTCATGAATTTCAGGCTCCCACCCAAATTCCCTTACAGCTCATGCTAAGTCAAAACAAGGCTTTGACTTGGGTTCAGTTCCAATTGTAATATGATCCAAAAGCACACAAAGAATTTATTTGTCCTTACTGCCAAAGGGAAGCCATGTCTCCCTTATGCTTTGTTTTCTTTTGGAGAAGGCTAAGAAGGGCAAGTCACAACTGTAGATTTGAGATAACATTTTCTAATGGAGATACTTTCAAGAAGAACCATGGCTGCTACAGTGAAAAAAACTGTACTCTTTTGCATGTTGCAGATGAATTTGTTCTTTTGTAGCTCTAATACTGCAATGGTCAGTAAGGGAACACCGGAACTCCCAGCATCTCTTACAATTCTGTGTTACCGGCAGTGTAATGGAAAGAGCAGTGGTGGCATAATAGATATTTCTCCAAAGAGTAAAATTATAGCACTAGAGATCAACGCAGTATATCTTACATTGTTATGGCAAGCTGCCAGCAAATCTGAAGGCATCAGGCTGTTGATATACAAAATTAGACATATGGGTTCCTTTAACTTAGGTAATAAAGACTGTCAAGGATACGCAGTCAGCATTTCAACCTGCGTTGCTAAATCAGAACCAAAATCCCAAGACACTGCTGTCACTGTTTTCATTTAAAACAATTTACTGCTGTTTTGGAAAAACTGATCACATCTTTTGCTTTATTCTTAACTGCTGATGAAGATAACTAAGAAAACCATTAATTCAACATCAGCTGAACCTGGAAAAGAATCACTGCTCTTCTGTGCAGTCCTGTTTCTTTTAGGACTTGGTATTAGAAGCATACAGCTGCTCTAAAGGAAATCCTCATATTCAGTAGTTGAGTACAAGAAGAATTAAATACAACAGAAGGAGATAAAATTCAATATTGCATGCATGTAGAGTCCCTCTGACTTTCTACAAGTTATTTAGCACCTGTACCTTTGTGTCCCTGGATTCATAAGGAGAATGGTTCCTGCCAGTGGGAAGAGGGTTAGTTTACTGCATTTCTAAATTCAAGTAGAAAACACTGAAATTCTGAGAAGGACACTTCCTATAGAAACTTAAATGAATACTTTTTTTACGGTGCTTTCTAATAGGGCAACCCAAATTTTGGTTCCTTAATTTTACTCATGCCAGGGATACATTACCTTAATTATTACTTAACTAAGAACAAGATTTTCATCTTCATATTCCAAAGATTCTCTAAAGGCAACCATGCTAAAGTGAAGACTGGAAGATTTGTTTTATAAATGTTGATAGAGTTCATTGTAAAACTGCCTTGCATTTTTATTTAAGTTCTTTACAGAGAGAGTGATGAGGTGCTGGAACAGGCTGCCCAGAGAGGCTGTGGATGCCCTGTCCCTGGAGGTATTCATGGACAGGTTGGATGAGGCCCTGGGCAGGCTGGTCTAGTATTACATATGGAGGTTGGTGGCCCCTGGGTTGGAGATTCATGATCCTTGAGGTCCTTTCCAGCCCAAGCCATTCTATGACTCTGTGATTCTATGAATTAGATCTAAGAAAATTGTAATGAAATGGATACAATAATCAATGATTTTAAATGAAGCTACTTAGCTTATGACTTTAGGTCACGAGAAAGTACCCAGCTATTGCAAATGCCATAGAGTGAACACAGCTTCTAAACCACAGTTAATTTATAAATCTCTTTGGGCTGAAAAAATGATCTCTAGAGCCATCAACTTTTTGTATAATCCTTTGATGGCAAAGCATTTACAGATGAGAAAGTGGCTAAATGATACTGGTGACAGGCTTGGCTGCTTGGTGGGATTTACATATTCCAGATTTCTGAAATTCATTACCTTATCTGTTGCATTACAATGATTTCAGGGCTCAAATGAACTAAATAAAGCACTTCTTGAAAGCATAAATGAGGCCAAGAAGATTCATCTGGTTCCGTGCCACCTGCGAGAAAAGTTTGTGCTACGCTTTGCTATTTGCTCCCGCACAGTGGAATCCACCCACGTCAAGTTTGCCTGGCAGCACATCTCACAGCTGGCGACCGAGCTCCTGAAAACATGGGAACAAAACCACCACCAGCAGTAACAGTGGTGAGGTAGCAGCAGGGAGGAGGTAATTAGCTGGCTTTCTCTGTGTTGCCAAGTTTAATTTTAGGGGCAGGTGGGAAAGTTGAGTTATGAGGGGAAAAAAATGAGAAGCTGTTGCTACATAGCCCAGCTGCAGTAGCAAAATCCTTGCCAGCAAGTTGTGTTCTAACCTTAGTGATTCATTCTCTGCACTGCATTTTCATCTTGCCTGTTTCCAGAAGGGACATATCCATGGCATCTCGAGCTGTCATTTCTTTCCTGTTAGTTATCAAGAGCATTCACTGATCCCAGCAATGGAAACAGAGGGTTAGTATTCCCTCTGTTGCTGACATTAAGCCCCCAGCACAAAAACTCTACTCCAGAGATAAAAATGTAAGGTGTCATCACCAAATAATTTGACATTATAGTGACTTCAGGAAAAAACAAGTTGTAGGAAGCTTAGTCACCCGGTTATAATACTGTTTGGGTCATATTCTAACCAGGCAAGCACAAATGTAACGAGCTGGGTCACTAACATGCTATGACACACGTGGTCTGTATTTTTGCAAATGAAGTTAGAACTTCAAGAGTCCTTTAATTATACAGTCAAACTGAGGGAGTGAGTGCTCACTGCCCTTATGGCAGGTTCTCTCTCCTTAGAATTTTCCTTCTAAGACAGTGATTTTGTCAAATCTCAGCAAATTGTTTATGCTGCTTATTGCTTTTCACTTCAGTCATCCATATTGATGCTCTGTCTTCAGAATTCTGCCAAAATCCATGTGCTACCTGATGTTCTGTATTTTCAACTCAGTTATTATAAGCAGTAATTACTTGAAAATAATCTGTAATCTATGCTATCATTGTTTGATAAAAAAATATTTGTCAAAATAAAACGTGTACCAGGAACAGCTGGCATGGGATGCAGACTGCTGCTGGCCACATTTTGTCTCTGCGACATCCCAAGGGAGAGTCAGACTGGACACGAGGAAAAATTTCTTTACTGTGAGGGTGGTCAAATACTGGAACAGGCTTCCTAGAGAGGTGGCTGACGCCCTGTGCCTGTCAGTGTTCAGTGGCATTTGCACAGTGCCCCCCAGTAACATGCTTTAATTTTTGGTGTCCCCTTAAGTGATCAGACTGTTGGCCTATTACATGATCTCTGAAAGTCCCTTCCTAATTCTAATACCCACAGAAGTGCATTTCCTCACGGTCAGCACAATACAGAAATCTGAATTTCACAGTTCTATATATATATACTTTTTCCTGAAATCTGGGGATGATTTGAAGCTGCAGTCAATGAAGGCTTTTTTAGCAATCAGTCTCCCACTGCCTCTTCCCCCCATGTGCTTTGCAGAACATTAATGTTAAGTCGTGTTAAGAACATTGACGTTAAGTCATCTCAGAAAAAAAAAAAAATAAAAATCTGGGCTATGTAATCAACTCAAGAACAAAATTGTTTAAAAGAATGTTTTTGAAAGAAGGACCTTTCTGCTGTTTCTGTTCTGTAGCTTTGCAACATATTTGTAAGTGAAATGACTTTTGGTGGGGGAAACACTGTATTTATGAATAGTTAATATGTGAACCTTTATCTCTGTACCTTGTGTTCAAAAGCTAATGCTGTCTGTTCTGATTGATGCTGTTAAAAATAATTACAAAATCTCAGCAAAGCACTTCAGTAGAATACCCACCTCTCAAAGGATGCAGTGCAGCTACTGGAGAAGAAAGGAAAAACATAACTTTTCAGTAACCACGTAGATTCTGTAATTAAAAAAAAAAAAGAGTAAAAGAGTGGAAGGCTACAACACCTACACTCTTCATCATGGCAGATTGTTTTATTACTGATGGTGAGATATGAAAATATGTAGTTATGAAAGGTGTTGTTAATATGCTTAGCATGAGGGGTAGTGGCAGTAAGTTGCCCAGGGAAGTGGTGGTGTTCAGTAAGTGAGTGGATGTGGCACTGAGGGACATGGTCAGTGGGCATGGTGGGATGAGCTGATGGTCGGACTGGATGATCTTAGGGGTCTTTTCCAACCTCAATGATTCCATGATTCTACCCCAGACTGCACTGCACTGAAATTGTTATGTCTAGTTTCCTCTTGCTTCTGTGTGTCAGATTATGCCCATGGTTGGTTGTCAGTGTTGTCACTGTGTCTGTCACATAAGCATGGGATGGTGGTACATAAGTGACATCTGTGGAGACCCTGTAACCCAACTGGAAAAGTCATCTCATGTTTGGTGCTTTTTTGTGAGCCGTGTGGTTCCTTTAAATCTCTGTCCAAAGTCTGTCAAACCTACATGTTGGTTTTATAAGTATGGAAAGTGAAAGTGTTGTTTCTGCATTGAACATTGAAAAAGGGCAGTTGATCTAAAGAATTAAGCTGTAACATATCCTTAGAAATAGCTGATGTGGAAAGTAAGAATACCATATACATATTCGTAACATATTTTAGAAACATAGTTACCGAATTACCTAACAAATTCTTTCTCACAAAGCTGCAATAGATTTTAATTGTTCTAAACACTGTGGGTATAAGTATTCTGAACTAGGAAACATACTGTAAGGTTGTTCATTAGACCGGCAGAAGTGAAATACATTTAACAAACTTTCAAGGAGTCAGGGCCTTTACACAAAGCAGAACTGTCCCACTCTGTGGGAATGTAAGGATGCCACAGGCAGGCTCCAAGATACTCCCTTCTGTCCTCCTTCCGAGCTTATCTCTATGCAAGGACAGATGAATGACCAGAACAATGACCCAGTGTAAAAGTGGCACAAAATGTTAGGGGGGTAATTAAACAAGAGGCTGTGTTTATGTTTATGTTGTAAAACAGACATCCGAAAGTTACAACCAAATGTTTGTTAAGAAAGCAATTGTTAGAAGGCAATTAACCAATTAAGATATCTGTGTTTGGGTGGTGAGGATTTATGTTTACTTGGTATTTGTATGATTAGTGAAGCGTCGCGAAGAGTGTGAACCTGCAGTACTCAGCCAGTGAGGAACCAGGGGAGAAAGAGAAGCGTGGGGCAGTAGGGGATAAAAGATGTAACACTGTTTTCTCTGCACGCTCCTGCTTGCAGGAGGCCCACCATTGCAACTGTGAATAAAATCTGCTTGCAAAGAAAACCACAGCAGTTGTCTGTCTCTGCTGTTAAGCCCAACCTTTCCCATTTTGCCCATGCCAGACCCATCGTAAGGGGTACCATCTCCTCAGAGCACTCTGGCATCCCAACTTTCACCACCAGTGACTTTTAACTCGTTCTCTGAGCCAACTGCGGGGCACCCAGGAGCTGCTGCGGGACGTTTCCTTTTTAGCAGAACCCTTCTGAACAGCTCGCCGTCACGCCACAGCACAGCGCGGCCCATCCGGCACCAGCCGCCACAGCGCCGCGGAAGGCGTTACCGCGAGGCGCGCAGTCCGCGCCCATTGGTGGGCGCCCGCCGCAGCCACGGCCAATAGGGAGCGGGAAGGCCCACGCGCCCGCCTCCTGGCCGCGCTAAGCCCGAGTTGATGACGTTGGCAGCAGCGAACCTTCCCCCTTCCTCCCTGCCCTTCCTTCCGATTGGTTGCGTCTGCCAGAACGCTGCTATCCGATTGGTAGGGCGGGACGTGGGGGGCGGGGCCTGAGGCAGAGCGCGCGCGGGATCTACAGGGGCGGCTGTCGGCCGCCGTGGCCGGTGGGTGCTCGTGGTGCGGGCTGGGTGCGCGGATGTATCGCGGCGCGCTGTGCTCCGCCCGCTGCAGCGCTTGGTGACCGTTACGCCTCCTCACCTCAGGAGTGAGGAGCAGGGTTCGGGGCTTCCCTGCGGCCAGGGATGGAGAAGCGAGTCCTGGCTGGGCGGGCTTGGCCTGCTGGGAGCGGTGCCGGTGAGGGACTGCCCCTGCCCTGGGGTGCGGGCGGGACGGGTCCTGGAGCCTGCCCGGAGCGGGGCGGCACGGCGCGGCACGGCGGCTGGCTGCAGCCTGCTGGAGTGGTGCCTGCTGCCGGCCCGGCGCGTGTGTTGGCTCCTGTCTTGTGTTGGTTTCCCTAAACAACCCTACAGAGTTGGGCTGAAAACCATATTGTTATGCTCCCTGTGGTGCTTCGGTGATGAAATCGCTGGGCAAAGTGGTTTTTTTTTTTTGTTTTTTGTTTTTGTTTTGTTTGTTTGTTTGTTTTGTTTTGTTTTGTTTTTTAAGTAAAAACTGTGGAACGTCTCCCCTCTCCAGCGTTTCTTGGCAACCTTGTATTCTGCACACTTTGTTATTAATCTGCATTCGTGTGCTGCTTCTACCGGTGTGAATCTCTGCTTGAATATGCTGCTGGGCGCAGAGACTTGTGTCCTGTTTGCTGAGAGAGATAACATACCGACCTCCACCTTAACAGTTGTTTTTTTCTTTTTTTTTTTTTTTCTCATTGGAAAAACCCCGTGCAGGTTGAGATGAACAGATAGAAGATAGGATTTGATGTATTTCAGCTGTGTTGAGGAAGTGCTTTATGAGCAGATATGAGAATTGCTGATCAGAACAGTGTAAACCCTGCAGAAGCAGCAGTAGACTTCTCTAATTTTGCTTTTGCTTCTTCATAAACTACTGAGTCCTGACCTTATCAGAGATATTTCTGCACGTGACCACAGAGAGAGACTGCTGTGAAATCACGTCAAAAACATGGTCTGATCCTTTCAAAGCTAGTAAAATGCCCCTTCTGAGCTAAGGGCCGTCTTTCTTATTTTTTGAACTTAACAGCAGCAGAAGGAATTTAAATTCTAAAATATAAAATTGAAAAGTGAACATTACTGTAAGCAGACAAGACCTTTCTTTCTCAAAAATATAAAGCTGAGGGGTGGTTTTAGTACGTTCTAAATGGAATAAGTGGTTACAAACATTTGCTACAAATCTATTTAATCAAGCCTATTCATTGCACTTTTTCCTCCCCTCACAGTTTGCGTATAGTTCTACTCAATAACTTTGTTGTTTCTGTTTTATTGCCATCACTGTCATCTTTTTAACAATGACCTGTACTCAAACCTCCTCTGCACTGTGCAGTATCTTGTCAAATAGGAGAAAAAGCATTGCTGATTTCATTTAACAAGGTCAGTTTTTGCTTGGCCATCTGTTAGCATTCTTTGCAGTCTACTTACTTCCCCAGGAGACCACAGGTTAGAAGCAAACTTTTCCTCTCTTTTTTTCTTCTTTATTTTTTTTTTTATTCTTCTTTTCTTTCTTTGAACAAGGAAGAAAAGGAGCTCCTCAGTCTAAGTGGCTTTTCCTACAGTGCTGCTTCCTTTTTGTAAAGTGTCCATTCTGGCTAAGCAACTTACAAGTTCTGCTGCGCTCAATTAAAAATGATGTGTGTTTTCATTTATTTGCAGTTTGAAAAGGGGCAAGCAGCCAAATAAGCAGCTGTGAAACATTTTTTGTAACAACAGGTATTTTTATGTATGTTTCAGTGTCAGTGATGGAGGCCCCAATGCATGGCACCGTGCACCTGAGCGACTGGCAGAAAAGTTACTTTGCTATTGCCTCTGGCACCTGCACACCCGGACAGAAGGCTGATGAGTACCGTGCCAAAATTCTGCGTATTCAGTATGCATGGGCAAGCTCTGAGATCTCTCAGGTCTGTGCTGCCAACCTCTTTAAAAAATACGCAGAGAAATACTCTGCAATTATTGACTCTGACAACATAGAGACTGGCTTGAATAACTATGCCGAAAACATTTTGACTTTGGCAAAGTGTCAGCAAAATGACAGTGACAAGTGGCAATCTGCCTTGACAACAGAGAATGTATTTGGTTTGAAGTGTGTGCAAGAGAGGATACAGGCTGGCAAAAATGTCCAGAGCTCTCCGATGGCACCAGCAGATGCCCTTGTACTAGCTGATAAAGGGGTCAGTGCCTCTGCTGCTCCAGGCCTTCCCAGGCCCAGTGCTTTCAGCAGCACCGGTGAGAGTGAACGCTGTGCTAGCTCATCAAAATGTACAGGTCGGGGCCCACATTTCTTTGAGCATCCCTTGTCTTCAAAGTCTCTCCAAAGCAGTGTGCCTCCTGTGACCAAAACTTCAGATATACTTCCTGTGTCTTCTGCCTCCTTAAGCGAACAGATTCATACAGGGTTCCAGGCAGCACCGCTGTTTGGAAATAAAGAAATGACAAATGGTGCTTCTCTGAAAATTACAGGTAACTGTAGTGATGGACAAAATTTGTCTCTTCCCAATCAGTCAGCTGTACAAGCATGGTCTGGGAAAAGAAAAGCATTTTATGGCTTGACTGATAAAGGCAGCACTTCCACTTCTAGCCTTGCTCCATGCCAGGCTTCCAGTACTATGGAAGCCAACAGTTCTTCCGGGAATAGAAACGGAAGTGAAGAGAGTAGTGCTCCTGGTTTTAGAACTGCAAAAGAACAGCTGTGGGTGGATCAGCAAAAGAAACCTCAAAGCCTACAACAGCGTGCGCCAGTCTCAACATATGGAGGTGTAAAAAAGTCATTGGGTGCTGGTAGATCTCGGGGTCCATTTAGCAAGTTTGTTCCTCCAGTCCCAAAACAGGATGGAAATGAAAACGGAGGAGTGCAGTGTAAGCCTCATGCCAGAGGGCCAACAGATCCTTTACTTCCTGTAGATGAACGACTGAAAAGTATAGAACCAAAAATGGTGGAACTCATTATGCATGAAATCATGGACCACGGGCCTCCTGTGAACTGGGATGACATTGCTGGAGTTGAATTTGCTAAAGCTACAATAAAAGAAATTGTAGTCTGGCCTATGCTGAGGCCAGACATCTTTACTGGGTTACGTGGTCCTCCTAAAGGAATTCTTCTCTTTGGTCCCCCTGGAACTGGGAAGACTCTCATAGGCAAGTGCATTGCTTGCCAGTCTGGAGCTACTTTTTTTAGCATCAGTGCCTCTTCTCTGACTTCCAAATGGGTAGGCGAGGGGGAAAAGATGGTCCGTGCACTGTTTGCTGTGGCACGATGTCAACAGCCAGCAGTGATTTTCATTGATGAAATTGATTCTCTGTTGTCTCAGCGTGGGGATGGGGAGCACGAGTCTTCAAGAAGAATAAAAACTGAGTTTCTGGTTCAGTTAGATGGAGCAACAACCTCCTCTGAAGATCGTATTCTGGTGGTTGGTGCAACGAATCGGCCCCAGGAAATCGATGAGGCTGCCAGAAGGAGACTTGTGAAGAGACTCTACATTCCTCTTCCAGAAGCTTCAGCTAGGAAGCAGATTGTTACTCGTCTGATGTCAAAGGAGCACAACTGTCTCAGTGAAGAGGAAATTGAACTTATAGTTAAGCAATCAGATGGGTTTTCTGGGGCAGACATGACACAGCTATGTCGTGAAGCTTCTCTGGGCCCTATTCGCAGTCTTCAGTCCATGGATATCACAACCATCCTGCCAGAGCAAGTACGACCCATTGCTTTTGTTGACTTTGAGAGTGCCTTTGGAACCGTGCGGCCTAGCGTGTCCTCGAAGGACCTGGAGCTGTATGAAACCTGGAACCAGACATTTGGCTGTGGCAGATAGTTGCACTGTAGCTTTTGCAGAAACAGTTCTTTAGCACTGTCATGTATTAAACCTGTGATCGTTTAGTGTATCTACGCTGCTTTTTGTTTTTATCTGTCTTTGTAATAAGCCCTCTAAATTTACGCAGCCAGATGTGCAGGTACTGGCCTGAAGTGTAGCTAACTGAAAAAACTGAGGAATTACAGAGATCTGCTGTGAAGGATGGATGGATGAGTTTCACTGATGTTAAGGGGAATATGACAGAACTTTCTCTATAACTGAAGGGAATATTGGGCTACCTGGGGGTGCAGTCTTGCACAGCCAGCTGTGCTGTATCAGTAATATAAGCCTGACAGTACCCAGGTAATGATAACAGAACTAAATAATTTGGTTAGGGGTGTAGCAAAGCTGGAGCTGATGGGGAAAGTGACTAGGGGGCACACTGAATTGAAAGGAGACAGGAATGCAGGAAGGAAAGAACAGTGGTGGATTAGGGAAGAAACTCATATGGAAAAATAGGACGGGGGAGGAAAGAGAATAGTGTCATGTAAATAGTGGTGTTGTTTGACTGAACCCTGCCCACATCACTGTAGCCTATTCCCAGGTTATTAAACTCTCTTTCTGATTGCTTTTCCATTTGACTTTGTTTTCTGTTCTGTGTCTGCGTGCATGCCGTGCCTCACCAGGAGGGTACCAACAACTCTAGAAGAGGCCAAGGGTCACAGGCTGTAGGCTCTCAGGGCTGGCCATGGACTTGCTATATTGTGTGGGGTGGGGTGATGTGATCCTCATGTCTGCGCAAACTTAACTAGAAAAAATTAGTAGCAAACTTCAGGTTGGACTATCTGGCAAGTGGGAGGAAAGTAGCATCTGGAATGAGCCAAAGTACGGCCTGTTAGCAGGGAAGTTGCCTCCATCCCTGGAGGCATTCAAGGCCAGGCTGGATGTGGCTCTGGGCAGCCTGGGTGGTTGGTGACCCTGCACATAGCAGGGGGTTGAAACTAGATGATCATTATGATCCTTTTCAACCTAGGCTATTCTATGAAGAGGGGGCTCATTTGCTACGACTATTGCATGAACTTAGATCCCATGGCAATGCTTGAAGGACCTGTGAACATGGTGTTCTTGTGAAGTGGGAGAGTGAGGAGGCCTGGGTGTACTGCTGGTGAGCTTCACTCCTGTTCACATGGAGACAAGGAATGAAATAGGGCTGTCTATAGTGTTGAGTTTATGCTATTAGATAGGAAGAAGAAATGCTGTGTCCCAAAGTAAACTACTTAAAATGTTTTCTAATAACTGTGATAAAATTATTAACTAGCTTCTATTTTGTATTCTTACCTAAGGGCTTGAAGAAAGACTCTGCCATTTTGTTCAAATAATCCATCCTTACTGGCTGGATAGAGTTGAACTGAAAATACGTGAAATGCTTTCATTTTTGTAGAGCTATGGTGGTATCTGGGGTTTATTTTCACTTTCTCTAAAGCACTTTTCCTTCTATTAGGAAAAAGCTGAACTTAAAAGCTAGTCATAAGATTTTTCTAAAGTGGGATAAGTTATTGATGCTGTTTGGTTAACATTATTTAAAGCCATTCGGGAACTGCAGAAAGCTATGAGATGAGTGAAGCTTAATTTTGGAATAATTTGGAAAGTTTAGCATTTCTTTTTGTTTAATCACAATAAGCCCTAAGAATCAGTTCTAGCTTGTGTCTTCAGAAGCATGGGCTGTGTTAGGGATTGTTTTGCAGAGATATAAAAATTCAGCTTTGTGAATTTATCTTAATTTTTGAAATAGTGGAAGTAGAAGGGTTTGGTTATAAAAATAAACAGTTTGTGTCACTTTAGGCTCTTATAGCTCACGCTGGGGAGTCATAAACGTGCTTTAGGGAATACGTCTGCTGTCTCCAAAACCCCAGTGAAAATATGTTCTTTAAAATCTGAGTGAAAACCCTGGAGAATTTTAACTGTTTTAGTAAAACTCAAGAGTTGTTCAAGAGTAATAAAAACTTCATCATCTTAACTAATTGCTATCTTTATGCTGAAAACTTCATTTTTAATAGAGAGCTCTACTGGAAAGACTAGTGAGAATGCATGCGACGATAGACAGTAAAGTGGCTCCTAAGATGGCAAGGACTGGGAAAGAAATACTGCGCTGCTGCATTTATTTTCTGCAAAAGAGAACTTGTGAAAGAGAGAAAAGATGGAACCGTAACACCAGATAGCAGCATTCATCCTCCAGCTGCTTACGCTGTTTATTACTTTGTCATCTTGAACGACATGAACATGCTTTGTTCATGTCATGACCATGAAGTTCATGTAGAAGAAAGGAAACTTTCTTCTTTTCTTTGTACTGATGCAACTGTACGGCAATCTCTTCAGCCATCTAGCAATATTCAGTCTTTGCTGCGGGATTCAAGTGAGCAGGACTTCCAATTTTAGCCCAATACGTATTTCATAACCCACTATAATAGTGCCACCCAAAATTTGATTCTCTTGTACCATAATTTCACAAAAATAGAGAAAATTGCACAAAAGTAGGGCATCATTGCAATTTAAGGGAAATGGTGCAGATAAATCCACTTTAATGGACCTGTTTATTGTATGCAGAAACTTACGTACTTCATTATTTATTCTTTTTGGCTGGCTGAACTTAGAAATGCAGAACTCTCCTTTGGTTTTGTGGTTCAGCAACAATTGTTGCACAATCTCTTAGTTTCTCTTAAATAAAGGTGAATAATTTCAGTCCTGGAAAGGTGAGCTCTTTTTAATAATCATTGCAATCCACACTCTTTACACTCTGTCGGTGCATCTTGTATTTGAGTTAGCTAAATTGTCTTGGAGCATTTTGAAATCTGTAGCTGAATGCTCATTTATAGAAAACTGTGCCAACACAAGTAGGGAAAAAGCTGATGAAGCAGCAATGATTGTCATTTACTAATGGCACGTGGATGAAAAACAGACTGGCCTCTAAGAGTGTTGGTAAGATTGTCCAATTGAAACAATGCAATTTTTGGTTTTCTATTAGAAATTACTACTCCCAAACCACCATGTAATTGGAAAAAAGAAAAAAAAAAGACAAAAAACAAACATCAGCAACAAAAGCACCAAATGAACAAGCAAAAAAAAAAAAAAAAAAAAAAGAAAAAAAGAAAAAAAAGAAGAGAAAGAAGCTTCCTATAAAAGTTATAATTTTGTTGGAAATAGCAGACTGGTCATAGTGAGCACTTGTGTTTACTAAGAAGATGCTGAGAACTACAGTTACACAAAGAATGCTTGCACTTGTCTTCAAACTCATTAGCACACTTTCCTTTTACATTTAAATGACAGCTCAGGTTTGGGACGCTTTTGAAAGAAGCCTTAGGAGCAGTTCCTTTAACTAAAGAGATACTGGTGGGTTAGCTTTGCTAAGAGCCACGTGACACACACCTGCTTGTTTGTTCCCCTGCCTATGGGATAGAGCAGAAAAGGGAGGTAGTGGGTTCAGATAATGACAGATGGCTTATCAGTTAGTGTTGTGAGCAAAACTGATTAAATCTAGGGAAAATCAGTTTATTGTCAGAAGAGATTTGGGTAGTGAAAAACAAAGGCAAGCATTCTAACAACCGCTTCTTCCCTGCTGCTTTAAACTCAACTTCACTTCCACTCTTCTCTCCAGGTGGTGCAGCAGAGATGTTGTGGTCAGCACACAGAGGTTCCTCTCTGTAGTGCCTTCCCTCTTACGCTTTCTCTCTGCTCTAGCATAGGCTCCAGCGTGCCAGTTTTTTTCAGGGATATCTGATATCTAGTCCAGCATGGGCTCTGTATGGTCAACAGTATTGCTTTGCAGTTGAGCAAATATCTGCATCTCTTCCTTTCTCTTTGAACTTTGCATTCATTTTGCTGTTTCTCACTCTTTTCATTTCCTCCTCCTAGAGCTCTCTTTGGCTTGTTTCCCCCTGTCCTGTTCCTTAAATATGTTTTCCCAGAAACACCATACATGTAGCTGATGAGCTCAGCTGTGTTCTGTAGAGGGTTCACTGTGATGACAACTGGAACCAGCAGTATCTGGCACTGGGCAAACCCTGACCTCTTCACATGGGAGGCCACCCATACTGCCCCACCCACTACCAAAACCTTGACGCCTGCACCCAATATAGATGCCTTCAGGGGAACAACTCACATAATTATAGAGCTTAGTGAAGATGCTGATATGAAATTTTCAAGGCATAGATTTCTTTACTTGTTAATATTTCATTGCCATTCTTTATCTTAACTGCAGCAAAACAATCGTACAGTGCCGTAGCTATAAGCTAAAGTTGTACTAATTAATCAGTATTACCTGTTTTAGTCCCATTTAGTCAGAAAGTTCATATGAAGGGCCAAAATTGTGTTATTATAAAATTACAAGTCTGGAAAGTGCTCTAAGAGATCACAAAATTCTGATTTCACATAGAATTCATGTGAATTAGTTTTTGTGATTCCTGCTACTTGTTTTGCCCTTATCCAGCAATTATAAAACTATTTGTCTCTTCTTGGACATAAGCCGACTTTACTTTGAATGCATGTGATCATGTAATGACATCTAGGATCTGCTCTACGTACAGCATTTGCTGCTATGCAAACACAATTTGGTAAATACTTAATGTTTATTATTGGTAAAACAGATTTCTTGTCCTGATTCTTCTCTAGCATGATTGAAAGAAGGCAAGATTCTTCCCTAATATCTCTGTTAGTATAACATACGCTTTTTCTGCTTTATCCTATTCTTATTACTAATTGACATGGAGAAAGCGCTACTCATCACCTTCTTAGCCACTACTGTTGATATCTGCTGTCACTTGACATTGTTATACCATCTGGGCCACACACATCTTCTGCATCTTTCTAAAGATGTTCTATCCGTTAGAATTCTGATCGCTTCTGCGGGTTCATCTCTCTTCCACAGTGATTTAGCTCAGCTAGGACAGTGCCCATCAATGACCAGGGTTGGAACTAGTGTAGAGCAGAAGGTCTGAACATGGGTGACAGGTGAAGTATTCATTAGAGTATGATGCTTGTTTTTTCTCTTCACATTATAGGTCATCTTCAGAAAATTGTTCACAGAAATTGTTGTATTTCCTCATCTTTCCCAGCTTGCTGCCAACAACAAAGTTACACAGTGGAACCTCTCTTTTCTATCACTGAAGTTGTTAAGGAAAACAGTGACACTGATGCAGAAAGGACCTGTGTGAAATTTGTGATTGGTCTTTCAGTTCTGCTATAACTGCACTTTGAAAACATTTTTACAATTAACCATGCACTGGTATTGAAATAATTCACTAATTTATATTGTAAGAGTCACAAAAGATTCTTGTAAGACTCACGGAAGGTAATTAGTTCCCGTGTTGCCAAGGCATATTATCTGCTCAAAAGGGCTATTAAATTGTTTTCTTCTGGAGGAAATTGCAGCAGCAGCAAGCAAAAGGCAATGTTTTCCAGAAGGCAAGGCTTAAGGAAAGTGAATATCAACTGCAGACATGTTGAAGAAGAGACTGAATAAGCTTTTTGGGTGGAAGAGGGATGATGCAGTACTTCCTCATGGTAATTTACTGTGGGAAAGGGGAATGATTGCCATTTCTCCACCTGGGCATGACTGGCGTAATTAACTGGGTGGGAGTCAGAATATAGTCCATCCTGACTAGGAGTAAGAGGGGCGTGTGGTCTTAAATTCTCTACAACGACATAAGCCTATGTTCAGACAAGAGCACAACTTTATTTCAGGTAAATTAGTTTATAGACTTCATGGTTAATGTGGCATCTTTTGTTTGGTACCTGTTTCAACTAATGACTGCTTATGCTTGCAAATCTGACGTAGTCAAAATTTCTTATAAGGTTTTCATGCAGCAGCTTCTGCTAATGTACTTAACACCCTGAAAAAGGAGAACATTGGCCTTCATTATTATGTCAGCTGTAGGTTGTTTGTTTTTTTTCTAATATAAGAATAAGATGTGAGATTCACATAGGGAGTTTGAATGCTCTCAGTATATTGCATTTCTTGCATACCAATTATTTACAAGATATGGTGATTCAAGTTAGAGGAAACTATTGCCTTTCCATTTCTCAGCTGCCTCAGTTTGCAGCCCACAGTCGTGCTGCATGTAGTAACAAGTAGTTGCAGTCTGTAGAGCATTGGGTTTTGAACTGTGGTAGCTGACAGATTCCATTTGTGTTTAGCAATTTGTGTTTAGTTAGATGGAAACATCCAATTTGTGTTTAGCCATCGTGCCAGAAAAAGTTGCTGCTCTCAGCCCTCCTGCTAAACCCAGCAGGGATGGATGACAAATTGGAGGTACTGGTGTGGCTTGCCCCACACCCAGAATGGTTATAAATCTCTTGCAGTGAAGAATATAGCCTCTTTTCTTAAATTTTGGAGAGAGATATTTTTTTCCAACAAGAGTGTACATTCCAGAAAATGGATTCTGCAAGCTGTTCTGGATGCCCTAACTTGACATCTAACTAGAAGAAAGGGAGAAAACTTAAAAGGAGTTAAGAAAGAAAATTGAAAAGTATTGCAGGAAAACTGATTATATATAAAAATACAAATAAAGGTGTATTTTTAAGTTGCTTGGGCAATGATAATATCTTTTTCGTATCTGCTGATGGCTAAGCATTGTATAAAAGTTTCTATTTGTAAGACTAGAAAAAATAAAAACTTCATTTTCCAGAAAGTCACCAAAACTTTGCACTGCTATACCTATAACTGAAGGGAAGGAGAAGGTAGAAAATATGCTTGTAGTGACAAGAGAAGAAGTAATAGGAAATTTGTTCCTACATTCTGTGCTTAGTCTGTTATTTTCTGAGCATGCTGTAGTGATTTTTTTTTCAACAAGCTTATTGATAAATTGCTTAATGTGGTGCCCTACTATCATATGACAGTAAGTCTTACAGTTGATTGAAAAAAAAGAAGTAATAATTAAAATGTGATAGCAGAAGTTGCTCTAAAATCAGAAGTTTTGCACCAAAGCAATGCAAGAACTCAAGATCAATTTTTCAGAAACTTTTGATGTTATCCACTAGCAGTGTGTGCTAATTCTGCATCTGTAAATGTCACAGAGCTTGCAAATGTTAGGTTACTTAGGTTTCATTCCATAAAACTTTTTCTCTTGTGCTTTTAAAAGTAATTGTGACAGTACAACTCCCTGAATAGTTAGGAGTGATCTGTACCATCCTCTAGTCACCCTGAAGTAGTGGTAGGTTACACATACCAGCAAAGGTAACCTTTTATCTGTGGAATATTATTCCTTCACAGTGTGAGGAAAACATATCTGTAAGAATTTTTTTCCCTGATAATAGTGGGAGAGGGCTGCTACTGCCTTGTTATATTGAGGGATGTCACCATTGCCAGTAGGTAAATCCTAATATGGTTTATGCATCTGTTGCTGGTAACAACAGTACTGATGCCCTCTGCACAAACTGAAGATGTCTTTCCCACATCACTGCCAGCAGGAAGAGTTGTGCTATGGGAAAAGGAAACCAGATTAACTCAAATGCACACAGATCACACACAGAATGGCCCGGGTTGGAAGGGACCTCAAGGATCATGAATCTCCAATGCCCCCGCCACAGGCAGGGCCACCAACCTCCCCATTTTCTACTAGACTAAATGCTTTTGCTTTTTGTTTGAAATGAAGCAGCTAAATGCCTGGAATTGGCTACAGATCTATAAACTTAAATCCTAACTCTTGGAGGGTGGTGGATGTGATAACAGCCTTACTGGTGTCCCCACGTGGGACAGCCACTCTTGAGGTGCACTTATGTCCCTGGACTAAAGCTTACAAAGCCTAGGGGAGGCAAGTTGTATTAGATCCATTTCACCTCTCCAGAAATTATACAGGTTTACCTAGAAATAGTATTCACAGGTTGAACTACAGAATTATTGCCTGTATTCTTCATTCTCTTACCCACCTGCTGTAGTTGGTTGGTTGTGTTGAGGGGAGAAAGAGAGGAAGAAATATCTAGCAGAGCTTAGAAAGCACGCTGCACAGGAGAAGATGAGTATTTAATAGTGAGACATGCGTTTAGGACAGCCTCGACAAAACTAAAAGAAGCCTTGCTCAGTGTATTGTATATAAGGTTTAGAACTTTATGGAGAAAAAACTTACAATGAATCCACTCCATTTCTGGTAACTTCAGTCTTTGTAAGGGAAAGTAATGCCTGTAGTGTTGACTTGATCTTTTTATAGCCTGCCACCAGATGGAGATCTTTTCCCAAAGAAGTCCACACCATTTCTTAAGGAAAGACCAAGAGTAGTCACAGTTATTCCCTTCTTTTGTCACTTAAAATCATGCAGTGTGAGTGACTTGCTACTGTTATTTAATTTAGGATAACTGATGATTCGCTTGGTGGACTTAGATTTTTAAAATGTTTATTTTTTATATTATTATTTTATTTATTTATTTATTTTATTTTTGTGCAGGGAGCTATGTAAACCAGCATAGCATCCCTAGAACAATCTGCTAATAAACAGGATACATAAAAATTAATTTTAGTGTGTGTCTCAGGCTGTGGTGTTATACTCTGTTACACTGCAATTGTGCAAATAGGTGAAAATCCTGATAGAGTTCATCTGTGTGAAAGCTCGTCCGTGTTATTAGGACTTTAATAGCAGAAAAAAGAAAAAAAAAGAGCAGGTATGTGTAGTATTCATTTCATGATCTCCAGACACTGAAGTTTAGATAGGTAGCAGGGGGCTGAATCCAATTAATTCAACAGTCAAATCATTTGATGTTTCATTGACAGCAAGTGGCATTTGTTGCTCTCTTCATGTTGTCTCACCAATAAAAATCATTAGTGCAGTCGTAATAGGCTTAAACTTCTGGCACTACTGCTGCACCAGCAGTACAGAGGCCTTCTCTTGACCCATTTGACAGAAATCCCAGAGGGGTCAACTCCTATGTGTTGGGTAATTAGTTAGCTTGCTGGATGGTCCCTCCAATAAGGTTTGATTGAGTTGTCTTGGCAGGCTTAGGCTTGTCTGTTTGTGGTTGGTATTGTAGATAGTTTTTATGACTAAAGAAACCACTGCAGTGATTTGTGAATTTTGGAATTGGGCAGAATTCTCAGGAGATGCTGAAAACATCAATCCCTTGGTTTCAAGGGAAACATGCCAATGCAATCTAAAAATCATTAACCAGAAAAAAGATATATATTATGTATATATATATACACATATATGTATATAAGATGTTTAAATATGGGTGGCTAATCTTGCTTTATCTTCCCAAGTCCTGCAGTTTCTCACTTCCCTGCTTTGTGGGTCAGATGCTTTGCAGCCAATTTACATCGATTCCTGGCACTGTTTTTAAAGGAAGCAAGGGGGAACAGTGAGAAGTCTCACTTTCTGCCAACAACAGGAAGTATACACTCTTTGAGTCAGACAGCTTGTTTCAGCGATGCCTTTTGTTGAACCAACAAATTGCTGGACTGCACATCTGATCTTAACAGTGTATACTGCTGCTTGGCAAATCCCTGGAAATGCACGAGCATAGAGCAGTGTCACGGATGGGCAAGTGGAAGGCACTATACCATTGCAATCCTCCTTTTTCAGAAACAGTATGCACTTTACAGGCCAGCTGTCTGAGGGAAGAGAGGAAATGGTGATAATACCTTTCTCAAGAGATTTCTTATGGCTCTGAATGTGCAGCTACTGAAATCTTGCTAGGGATGGACACTGGAGTAGAATGAGGTATTCTGTTAGCATTTCTGATGATGCTGCTATGCCACATAATATAGCTTTCCTGTATCTTGGGTGGAGAGTTACATTTTTGGATCATTTATTTAATTTTTCTGCTTGACATGGGCTAAGGAACTCTGTGAGGTTTAGAAATTTGTCCTACATTTTTTCAAAACTTCCATAAGTCAGTTTGAAATCCTAATTTTCCTGATTCATAGCTAAGATTAAAACTAAAGCAAGGCTAGCTTTTAGTGTTTTACTGTCCCACAAATATCTTTGTATTAATTTACCGTTCCCTCTGCTCTGCTCCTTGGACCCTATGTGTTTGTTTCTCCTAAATATATGCTTTGTAGCTCCATGCCAACAAACGTGCCAAGGTGGGAGTAGAGGTGAACACATCCCTGTGAGGAAACGTAGCTGAGGCTGGCAGCTGTCTAATGGCTGAGGGTCAGGGTTGTGGCACAATGTGCTTTGCTCCCACGTCATCCTGTGCACTTGCTGCAGCTCTGACACTGGAGGAACAGATCAGCCTCAGCAGGGCACGTCCCAGGCTGAATGCAAAGGGCGTGTGTGTAAGCAGTGGTAGGACTCCAACTGCAATGCTGTCAGGAAGCACTCGTTGTGGGAGAGGTTACAGAGTGAGATTGTGTTAGAGGCCCTGTGAAAAAAGCCTTTATTCTGCTTGCCTGGAGTGAAAGCTCCAAAGATGCCCTCAGCACTGAAAAATATGAGCTGTGCAACATCCCGTGGTGTGTGTTAAGCAGCAGAGATCTGGCTCTCTGTTCCTGTACATCTTTTGGAGAGCTGCTTCTCAGAGCTGCTAGCTGACATGATCCTGCCTGTTCTCATCTCACCGGCACCTTTAGCTTCCTGAAGATAAGTGCAACATGTGTATTGAGTTCAGAGAAAGTTAGGTACTGATGTGATATTCCCAATTATGTAAATAGCCAGAGGCTCAGTGGAAGTGTAAGTGGCCAGAGACTCAGTGGAAAAAGCACATGGCACAGTAGCATGTGGAAAGGCTGACCTTTTGACTTGGATATTTATCTAATTGTAAAGGAAATTGGGCAAGCAGTTCACTTAGGAGAAGCAGAACCAAAAGGAAAGCTCTTAGCTTTCCCCTTTGCACATACTGTTTCTCCAGAGAAGATGTGGTGATCCTGCAAAATTTGACAAGGAGGGTGTAACAAGTCCTTCCCTATTTTCTGGAAATCCCACCCTCTTTCCACAGCTTATCTGAAGTTTCTATTTTGCACGTTGGTATTTGTGCAGTTTCCAGTGAGCCTTCTGTTTTCTGCTGTAAATGTGCCTGCAAACTAAATCCATCATATGCTTCCTTTTCTTTGGAGCACAGTGTTTCCATTGTTGGTTTTTTTGTTTGTTTGTTGCTTTACTTTCCCTGAGATAATTGAGATCCTGAATAGAGCAGTTTGGTGATTTTTTTTTTTTTTTTTTCCCCAGCTTAGAAAAGCATCCCAATTGGCTGATTGCTACAAAACAGGTTTTGTATGTTTTTATATATGATACATCATTAGTAAAGCTCATTATTTTTCTACAGGAAAGCAGAAAAATCAGACCAAATACCTCTTTTCCAGTATCATTTTCTCTTTTATCTATGGTTTGTTTCGAGACATTTGCAAAGCAAATGTTGTCTAACTGCAACAATTGATCATGGAAAAGATTATGTATCTTTGCATGTTAGGCCAAAATGTTCCGTAAATTTAAGTAATGTAAGGTCTCTCAGTAAAGGAAGGTAAAATAGCATCTGTTGGTGAAATATATATAAATTGTTAACTGTTTTGAATTAGATACATATAGTGCGCACACACAAACACACTTGGATATAATTTAAAGCCTGATTTGAGTTCTTAGATTTTTTACAGCTTTTGTTTACAGCTCTGAGTTTAGTGCCAGGGCCTGCAAATATGGACTCCTGAGTTTATGACCCACTGAAGAGGAAGCCTAGTTTGTGGTTAGCGGATAAGCAAGTGGTAGAAGACCTGGCTGCCAATCCTGATTTTGTCACTAACTCATTGCATGATCTTGCGTAAGGAATTCAGGCTTTGCCACAGTTTCCCTTTCAGGAAAGGGGGAAGGATTTAATAGTTTCACAGTAATGGTTCCTTTTACCAACTCTTCTGGACACTATGGAGTAAGTTTAAAGATAGTAAGATAAAATGGTATTCCTATTTTGTTCTGAGTCATTAAAGAGAAATCCATTTATTGTAATCATTCCCCTCTTCTCACACCCAGTCAAGAGGGCTAAATATCTCCTATATTTGAAATAAATTTGTATTGTCCAGAACTATGTCTCCAGAGGCTGTGATATTAAGAAATATCAAAAGCAAATATTTTAGCATTGATGACAAACTGAAAAGGATTGTTAAGAAGGATTTACACTATGTGACTCTGCTTTGTCAGGTATTGCAGAAAAAAAGGAAGTATGAATGTATAGCAAGAACACCTGCATTGGCCATGTGGATTTTTTATTAATTTTTTGCAAGGGGAGGGTGGGAAGTTGCTGATATCCAAACAAAAAAGTAGTTTAAGTTCACAATTTGATTTTACATTTAAAAATAATGAAGGCAAGAGGCCAACTCTTTCATAGTGTAAAAGATGGCCAAATATTAAGAATATTGTCTTTTTTTTTTTTTCCTGAAATGCACTGGTTTTGGCCTTTCTTAATTCTGTGGTAATAACCCTTATGGTAGAAAGTAATTTCTTTCTTCATCGCTGCTGAACTTGATGTGTTAATTTTTCCACCCAATCTTCTATCACCCTTCATTTCCCTTCTGGTCTTCTCATCACTTATGGTACATTTACCCCTACCTTCAATGGCCAAATTATGATTCAGCCATCAAGAACTGTTTTACAAACTCAAACAGATGCCTGTAGTCTCTCTTCTCTGATTCAGGCTCTGGAATTTCATCGAAAGTTTTTAATTTTAGATTTCTTAATCACTAATAAGTGAATTTCATCGTCGTCCTAATACTGCTCTAACATTTTGTTACATCAGCTTTCTGCTGATTTCTACTCTCTCTGCAGATCAGGATCCAATCTTTGTTAAAAGGACGATTACATGCAGTGTTTTTATGACTTAGGGAGAAGCAGTGTACTGTAGATGTGTGAACTGCAGGGTGTTTTACTAGTGAATTCGTCATCAGCTTGATTATTTTCCCTCATTCACGTTTATTCGGGTTACTTCAGTAGAATTCTCCTGACAGGTATATTTTAATATCAGACCTTTTTAAAACTGTTTTTTACCTTAGGCACTTATATTTAAAATGGTAAGGTAGATGTTTCCAAAGCAGAAGTAATCATTCTAATTTGTACTAATATTTAATGAGACTAAAAAAAAAAACACCCTACCAACGTGGAAGTGTGTTAAATGCATTTGCTATAGACTATGCAAATGAAATACTATATATATTGTTAGGCTCTATTTGTGTCAGCTTAGTGACTGGATGCAATGCAAAAATAGTTTTTTAACATTTCAGAGTAGGACTTCTGAGATGCGAGGGGTAATTCTTAAATGTGCTGTGCTAAAGAAAGACAAAAAGTAAAATTCGTATGTCTGTGCTTCTGTTATATGTGCTGGCAAATATGTTTTTCAGCAAGTATTTAATTTCTCTTTTGATCCTACACAAGGGCATATGGTCCCACAGTCTTTCCCTTGGTTAAGCACAGGCATCTCTGTACCATGATAAATGTACTTTTTGTATTCTTCAACCACCAGTTAAACAAATCTGCAGTGTTTGAATCCGTATTTGAACATCCCTGAATTTTAAGGATCTCTCTTAATTTCGATGGCGTACAAAGGCTGCAGTATTTAGTCCTTATCAATGCAACAGAAATGCTACAAAGCTGCAGCCAAACAGACCTAACTACAATCTTCAAAAAGAAAAATAGAGAGGAAGATAAAGAAAACCCTCCTTTATTTGTAGCATATCATACATATGTGTTAAACTGCTCCCTAAGTATTTATGTTGTTTTCTGAGTTGTTCTGGTAAAGTTTCATTCCGACTCACTTTCTTGAAGCATCAGCACACTGTCTGCAGGCTCTGAGCAGCCCCTGAGGCCTTAGAGAGTGCCCTAGGGACTGCTGGGGAGGTGAGCAGAGGGGCTTGTGTGTTTGGGGCCCTTGGCCCCGTACCTTGCAGGAAGGAACTTCCACGGGTTTCACCCCAGGCCTGCATCTCACTCGGTTCCCGTCGCTCTGGTGCACGCAAATAGAGGGTATTCACTCAGAATCTGTTTTACTGTTTGCTTGTGGGATGACGTGGAGTTTGTAGGCTTTAAACTGATAATCAGAGCCTGCTGAAATAAGTCACTAACATTTTCACGGGCTTAACAAATGAGGGTTTTGGCCCTGACAGCTTCAGCGCAGTTCCCCCTGCCTGCCATACAGCTTTCCCTGGGAAGTGCTGAGAGTAACCTCGGGCAGACGGGTGGCTCAAAATTAAATTTTAATCTGGTTGAACGCCGAGTGGGAAACAAGAAGTGAAAACTGTCAACTGTGCCCAGATCCATTCAGATCACTTCTAGGGACAGTTTTGATACCAAATTATCCTTGTTATGCAAATTTCCTCACCAACCGGCTGGTTCCCAGTTATGCATGGGGAGAAGCGGTGGCCACATCTGCTTCCCGTTTTGCCGTTTCAGAGACGAGCCATCTGTTTGGCCTCATCCCGAACAGCCTGCTTGGTGCTGATTAACTTCCTCACCCCGCCAGCCCTGGGCTCGCTGTCTGCTGCAAGGTGTAGATTTTTATTTTTTTTTGCTAACTGCTTATAAACCAGAACCTTCACTTCTCTCCCAAGGGACAGGAAGGCGTTGGTTTGTGTGATTTGCAGCCGCCACCCGAGGCAGAAACAGCAGCAGCTGCCCTCTGTCACTCACATGCCTCATACGTGTGGTCGGGACAGATAAAACTGGGAATTGTTCTGCAACCTGGGACCTCTCTAAAGCAGTGAGGCCTTACTCTAAATAAATTAGCAGTTAGCTCAACTCTCACTGCAGTTGGTAGTCTGTTTTAGCAGCAGTGTAGTTTCAGCTGTGCTTGCTGCAGTCCATTTTTTTTGTTGCAAAGTGGTGCTCTCTGAAGCTCATCTTTGTATTGCTCATCCCACCTATCCCATTTTCAGTAAAACTCTGCTAATCCATTGGTCCTCCTTTTTTTGGGGGTACCCATCTTCTGGCAACAGTGGCACGATTTCAGAAATGCTGCGCTTGAACAACTTCCAGTGATATAGGTGAGAATTGTGTGTTCAGGAGCCCTGAAAATTCAGAGTTGGAAAAAAAGCCAAAAGTTAAAACTAGGAAACTGGGATAATGGATCTCTGTTTAAAATTAAGACCTCAGACCTCTGTTGCTCAATTCTGGTGCCTTTTACAGACTGGTTCTGACGGTCTGTAAAACCATCATTTTATGCTGCATTAAGACCACAATTTGGTCTCATGCACCGTTTTCCTTCCAAACAAGCAGTAGGTTGTGTCTTTTGATTGCAGATACAACCCAGTTGGCAAAAATGGTGCAATATTTTCAGTCTGTTGGGAAAGTTAGAAGCGCTCCTAAGCACTTTTCCCCAAGTGATTTTTTTCTCACACCCAGAAAAAAATAGGAAATAATGACATTATCAGATCTCTGTACTCGAGATCTGGCTCTGAGTTCTCATTTTGATATCTCCATGAAGAATCATGGGTGTTTCAGTTTGTTTCTTGATTTTAAAGACTGATCAGAAAACATTGGTTGACGAGCACATGCGTAGATGCTTAAATATGGATTGGGAATCCTGGCTGGGGACCCACAGCTGCAAATGCTCGTTGGTGTCTGTGTAACATTGCATATCTTCCCACCTATAGCTATTTCTGGTACCATTTAATCAAGTTAAGAGAGTAGGAAAAACATAAGAAAGATGATTTGATAGAAAGTCTTTGAAACAAGAAATACCTGGCATGGGTTTTTAGCAACGCAAACTTTAAATCTGTGTACGTTCGAGTATTTAATAATTTCTATTAGGAATATTACATTTGGTCTATTTTTTTTTGTGATTATTATCATCTCAGTTTGCTGGAGAGCCACCTGCTGAAACTGAAGGGTGTAGTTCAGTTCAATTACTGAGAACTGCTTATAGTGTCATTGGAATCTTCCTTCTTACAGAAAAATAGTAATAGTTTATGATGAAAATAAATCACAGTAACTTGAGGAAAATCTAGTTTTAGAAATCTGTAAAATAATTGATTACGATACCAAAGGGTTTTTTAAATCTCATTTTGTTCATAATAATACGGTTTTACAAACGTAAATAGTTCTAAAACTTATAAACTGTGCCTTTTCTAAGCAAAACAATGATTCTTGTTTGCATTAAATATGTGATGTGAAATTTACTGTGCTGGAATCCGAAGGAAACAGAGACACCCACAGAGAGAAATCACCTTTGTTATGGTAAATAGTAGAAATAATTTCTCAGTGTTTTCTTTTGAATTACCATGACTCTACATGCAGAAGTAATTGTGTTCTGTAATGGCTTAGTCTTGCTGATGGGAGGAAAGGGCAAGGGTGACTGGAAGGGAAGAAACCTTCTTAAAGTCAGCTGCACAAAGTAGCTATCTGAGATTTTGCGGCCAAGGGCAGCACTGGTAGGATGTAGCAAATCTGTGAATGTGATGTGCAGCTGGAAGTGTCTTGGCAAGGCAGCTATATGCAGCCTCTCAGAAGCATTGTGATCTTTTTTTGACCATCGAAGATGGACTGGGAGGACAGCAGGGACAAACTCGCCATAGGTGTGGTAGCAGAGGCTGAGGGTGATGCTTTCCACCAAGCTGCCTACTGAGCGTCCCTCAGGGCCGTACACTGCTCACTTACACACAACCACCCACCCACCCATACAGGGCCTGAGCTGTACACAGTTCCTTCTTCACTGCTAGGAAAGCAACAGGAATGTCCTGGGCTTTCATGTCTCTTTTGGTTGTGGTGGTTTTTTTTCTTCCCTCTTTTTCTCTCTTTCTCTTTTTCTTTCTTCCCCAACCACATTATCTTACAACATACATCTCACTTTGCAGGCAAAACTTAATAACATTTCACATTTTTTATGATTTTTTCAAATACAATTTTCTCAAAAAAGAAAGAAAGTTACAATATAAAATCACAGCAAAAAAAAAAAAAGTGTAAATACGATGTTTCTGTTGGAAAAGGCAGTGCCTGAGGAAGGGCTGGGAAGTGGTTCTTTTTTACTTTTTTTTTTTTTTTTCCCCACACAGGTATAAACTTAAAGCCATTCACCATATTTACTCTTTTTCTCAGCTCTGTTAAACCACATTAGGTTATTGCACCACAGCAAAGCAGAGAAAAAAGGGAGATTACACTAAGCTAGTTTTCTGAGGGCACAGTTTGTTTAGATGTATGTACACAGCATCCTACTTTCATGCCTTCCTTTCATGTACAATAAAATTATTGAAACATTTGGTTCTAAACAAATTGAAGATGATTTGTGCAAAAACAATCCAAAAAATAACCCCCCAAATCCCCTTCATGAACGGGAAATGCTGTTTGCCCCTGCCTTTTGACTATGCCCTCTGATACACCATATCTTAATATTACTTATACCACTGTACTGTTTAATATACAACATCAACATGTTCTGTTATAGTACAAATAAAGAAACTCCGTACGCAGGAAAGAAACCCACTGTGATTGACAGTGCATCATTATGTGATAGGAACCATTTTAGATATATATACACATACACATATATATGTATATAAAATTCATGATACACAAAAGTATGAATAGAGAGTGTGCCTGTTGAGAAGAAAAGCAGCATAGAAATTCATACACACACATGTGTACACAGAAATGTTGCAAAAGCAGTGAGCTTGGTCAGAAATCATATTTAATAAAGCTAAGTCCAATGAAGTTTTGAATTCAGCTGGAAAGCTGGAACTGTGCTTGCTTATATGGTTAATGAACATTGCTTTATTTGTATTGGATCTTAGTAAAATAGAAAAAAAAAAAAAAGAAAAAAAAGAAAAAAGAAACCACCTGACTAAGCTTTTGTCACCTCCTCTTTTATAGCTTGGGGTGCCTTAAAATGAAGAGTTAAGAAAATGATGACATGGGGTGTATAATGGCCAAAAATAGCGTAAGAGTCATAACTCTACACAAATGACATCAAAAAGCTAAGAAATTACTTTGTCCCTTCTTAGTCTGGATCAGTTGAAGGTTGAAAGGAGCAAGAGTGGGTGAATAAATATGCCAAATAACTACAGAAAAAATGAGCCCTCTTGAACTTTATTGAAATCCCAATTACAACAAAAACAAATGAAACCATCATCAATGTAAGCTTCTCCCTTGAAGGTCTTCTTCAGGTCATCCCTACACAAAGTACGTAAGTGATGGTACCTTTTACCTTTTTGCCACATGTAGGTTTTCTTGAAACTGAACATGTAACAGATGTGCTGACAAAACCCACACTTGTGGCCTGAAATTGGCCCATGATCTTTTAGTGCCTGCAGCCAGCTTGGGCTGTAAGATGTCAAGCAGCCAGGTCTCATGACTAAGCTAAAATAGGGTGCTGGGAGTGCTCAGCTTTGCACCTGTACATTACGTTACTAATGTTTGGGAGGGGGATGCTGGACATTCTGTATGTGCTTTTACTACCTGAAATGTACTATATGTTTTGTTTTCACTTTTGTAGGTGTGTGCATCAGCATATGGACATCCCTACACAGCATTCACTTCTGGTAATACAGCTACTCATCATGAATACTTACATGGACACACAGTGTAAAAATACTACTGTGCATGTGTCCGACCATGGGTGTGCAGACCCAGCATATGAAGAGTGTAAAAGAATGTATTTGTAATTCATTATTTCATCAGTGTTTTTCCTCTAACTTCTGTGGTATTGCTCCTGACTTACACCTGCAAAAGTGAAAGCAGAAGGAGGAACTGGGTGTCCATGATAGAACTGTGTATTAAATATAACTATGCATACCAGGCCAAATTGCCCTAGGTACAAGTGTTCATGGTTCCATCAAATCTCTTTTATAATGCACATATGTGCTTGCATGCACTTGTGAGAGAACGTGCAACTGTATAACAAGACAGCTAGACTTGTTAGCTACATTATTTTTTTTTTTTTAAGTGGAGAATATACATTTATTATAAGGAATGAAAGTATTTAAACATTCAGTTAATTGGGTAGGTTGTTTTTATGAATGATGCCTAGAAAATATTGCAGCACCAATTAGAGTTTTTTGTGCAGCTGTAAAATTTTCATTTCAGATCAATTTCATATTACGAGGGTGTTTATGGAGAGGAATTAACTATTTGGAAAAGGAACTTCAGTTTTTTAAAGTACTTTTTCATATCAGCTGTGATTGGGGTTACAAAGGTTTCTTGGAGGAGTTTTTATTGTAAATGAAGTTACAATATCTGCAGGAGAATCCACCATGGAGAAAGCTGTGGTGAATTTCCTGGACTTTGCAAAGTACTGCATTCTCTGCTCTCTTTTCAGCAAAACACCAGGTTTTTTTTTAACCCTAACATTAGCTCCAAGTGCGTTCTGAATGCCTTGCTGATCAAGAAGCCAAGGTACTTAGCACCTTTGCAAAGAGGCTACCACTGAGGGATTGGTCCCTCCTTAAATAGCACATACCAGGAAAGAGGAAGTAGGCTACAAATGTTGACTAGCTGGTTTAATTCAGCTCGGTGTTTTACAAATAATTAAGTACAACACAAATAGAGCCACAAAATCTGCAAGACGTCATCTGTGGAAGCAAAATGGGAATTTCTCAAAGGTAAAATATAGGGATATTTGGGTATTTTCCAGACAGTATAAAAAAAATGAGAAATGTGCATAAGGAGAATTTTCCCCACATGTATTTCTAGCTAGTGCTTTTCTCGACTGTACATTATACTTTTCTAAATAACTAAAACTCAAAAAAGAAAAATTAAATACATTGTAACTTGTTTCTGCAGAGAGAGGAGGAGTTTCTTAACAGTAAGTGGGGTTCTATTGAATAGGGAGAGAAAACACTTGTTGAAGGAAGAGCCATCAATATTCTTTTCTATACATTAAATGCAATTTATACTTCACAGAGTATATTACAAGGGTGTTTCTTATATCTTCACATACCTGCTCGCATGCCTAGTGACACAAACAAGGCATGCCACGATGTCAATTCCAACAGCACCCTTGCAGGTGGAAATGTTCTACTTTTTACTGCCAAAGTAACCCTGGACCCTCTGGTTGGGTTCCAGTCCCAACCCAGCTGTCTACAAAGTCAACTGGGATGGCTGGGCCCCTCAATCTTTAGTTGAGTTTAATCTTTCTGTATGAGTCAAATAAAACCAGGAAGTTAAAAAAACGCATCTGGTGTATGAACCCTGTGCTCAGGGTGTTAAGAGAGAAAGCTAGGCCATTCCTGTCTCATGTTCGCATCCATGTTGTGCATTCTGTGCATGGGTAGCGGTTTTGGCAAGGGAGGGTTGCAAGAAGCATCAGTTAAGGAAAGGACTTTCAGCTATCTGACTACAAAAGCTCCTACATACATTACTAAAGGTTTCCGTGATCAAATGCTTTCAGTAAAAACTTTAATATTCACTTTAGAAAACTGAGTTGCAACACATGCTACCAAAAGAAAAATCTTTCCTTGTGGGAGAATATATCTGAATTTTTGATTTTCTTGTACTTTTACTGTCCACTAGTCTTGTGCTTTGTTGCTGTTGTTGCTTGTGTAGCTGCAGTAATGTAGTTGTTGAGACTGGACCCGTGCCCGAGGAGTTTTAACTCATGTGGAAACGGTGCTCTCCTCGAGTTATGTGGGAAGAAAATTCATACCTGTCCTGGCTGTGGTAGCCGCACATGTTGCATTCAAAAGGGTCGCGGAACCCATGGCAGCCCATATGGATTGTATACATCACATGATCCAAGAAAAGGACTCGACAGTGTTCGCACTTGTAAACTCTCACTTGCTCCCCATTGCTGCTGATCACTTTGAAAGCATCCTGGGAATTGTCAGTACCTGCCCTTAAGACATCATACTGCCTGCTTTCTTCTTTTATAGATATGCCGTTTCTTGCATGGGGACCTATGTGGTTTGTTAAGTAAATTAAACCACTGCGTTCCTCGTTATTGCTCTCCGTATCTGTTGAGTCTTGGCAGCTGTTGCTGGGAGAGGCATCCCGTTCAGAGGAGACTGATTTAGCTTTGGAGAGCAGCAACAAGTTTTCTACTGCGCTGTCCTGAGCCGTATGGTTGGAGCGAGTCTGATTGTCCCCAAGAGGTTTGTGGAGCTGATACATGGGGCTGATGACGGGCACCACTTCAGAACCAACCGGTGGAGTCTGGACAAGGGGACGCAATGACTCTGCCCCCAGGTAACTGATGGCATTGTTAATGGCCTGGTCTATGACATGGGTCTGCATTATCTCGTTCTCCTTCTCATAGTTGGTGGTGGCATCATATGGAAGATCGGATAGACACTTCTCACCTGCAGTGAAAAACAGTCAGGAGTTAGACAACTGATTTCTATGCAATTAAGGAAATGAATGCCATGTTTGAAAAAACAAAACAAAACAACATGAAATACAAGAGTTGATCGAATCCACCCTTGAAATTCACCTATGTTACTCATAGTTTTTAATACAGCTGGTCAGAAAACTGGTTCGTTTTTTAACCTGCAAAAATAATCTGAGGTTTCTGGAAAAACGAGTAGAAGAAGACAGATGCACGGGGATTTGTGGGAGCTGTAGATTGAGTGTTTCATCCTCTCCTTTCTAATTGGACTCCCTCATCTGACTCCAGCAGTGGACTGGGGCATGCCTTTGTGGCTAAGTGTACCAGCACAGTTACAGGGAGCCTGGACTTTATGTTTCACAGCATGAAGGACATTATCTTTTTTTTTTTTTTCCAAAATGTTAAGATTTTAGAGTAGAAAATGTGTGTTTTAAATATTTAGTTTCTTACAAACAACCCATATCACTAATGTTGTCATATGTAATTTCCAAAAGAAACAAATAAAAAATTAATTTTCAGTATTGCAACCTTCCCCCCACACCTGTTTTTTTAAACAAGCCATACATCAGACACATGTAGACACAGAGAAGCTCCAGATTACCCTAGAAAAAAATTATAATGTACAAGAAGAAAGAACTGTGGAAAATTTGTAAGTGCACTCATAGTTGGAAGACATTTTTCCCATGACGTAGAAAGGCGGGCGAAGAGCATGATTACTTGTTACTCATAACCCTGATTCTGATTTGGGAGGACAAAGCTAAGGGTTACTCTTTTTTTTTTTTTTTTTTTTTCAATCGTATTACACTGATGTATCTCTTTCTGGATAGCCCCACTTAGAATACTGAATACCACAATTTCTCAAAACTCCTGGACAAACAGGACTAAGAAAAGCATAGCATAGAAAGTTAAGAGTGAGAAAAACTATTAAGTCATGGGCACTGATTTTATGAACATGCACAGTCTTCTCAAACACTGAACTATCAGCGTTATCAGGCCCATAATAAATGTGGACAACGACAAAGGGATGAAAAAATCCCAGAGATTCCTAGGAACTACCAGTACCACATTAGCTGCAGTCTGGATGTCTTTCCTAGCTCTGTAGGAAGTCTTGGGAAATTCAATGAAAGCCACAAACATCTCTGTGAGACCTGTAGTGCTGTCACCATTTCCTGATCAACACAGCATTTGCTCGTAGACCTTAGATTTTCCCCTCCTTTTCCCTGAAGCTCCCAAAATATAAATGGCATCATAAAACATATCCTAATTTGACTAAAATAAACATTACTAGGAACATGGAAAAATTTCCAGAAGATCCACCAGATTAATTTCTCAGTGATTCCCCACCCAGTTTCTATTCATCTTGAACAGGGAAAGTCAGTGAAGAACAAGAGTACAGCCTAGAAAACTTCTGGCAATATTGGGCCTCAAGTATAGAAAGTCATACTGTCAGCATTTCCCACGATATACAGTTTCATACTGGTTTGTGCATGCTATGTAAGCAGAGAAAGAAACACTCCTGGCATTGCATAAGTTCCTATGAGGGATGTATAGACACTTTCTAATTGTACTGCACAAGCTCCTTCTTCTTTTTGTTTCCTTACCCTATCATTCTGCCAACTTGAGCACCCCACTAATGTGGTGCATATATATATATGTATGTATATCAGATTTACCCATTCTAATGCTACATTCTCAGGCAGTGTTTGACTCTTAAGATTCAGAATAGGAGATGTGAAAGACCCCTCAATGATACACAGAAAAACTCTCCTAATGTGAACATATAACCCTTGATTCATAGGGGAAGAAAGAAAGTCAAAATTGTTTGCATTTCATTTACACTGTGTATCACTGAAAAGCTGAACTGGTTTTTATTATACACAAAATGTTGGGGATCTGAAAGGTATAATTTTAATAGCTGTTTCTTGGGTAGTTTTTGCTTTATGTAGCATAACTAGTTGGTAGTTGGACTGACAGGATCAAGTGCTCATAAGAAATATATTTTTTTTCTGATCAGAACTGTCTGAAAATACCCAAACTTGAGACAGGCAGGTATCATTTCTACATCTGGGCAATGCAGATAATACTTGCACTCATTAAAAATAATAACTCATTTCTGTGCTTATTAGAGCATAAGTAAATTAAACTGCCAATGGTTTGATGCACTTCAAGCTTTGCACTTTTCAGGTTTCTGTAGCAAGTATTTAAATAGTAACACATATGCATCCAGTGAATGCAGGCTTTTCACTATTTATTTATTTATTTTCCCTTCCTCAGTTTCCTTTGCTGCTTATTGTTACAAACATGATAAACATGTGTACATCTCACCTGTAGTTCTGATTCCCTAGTATGGAAGGCCCAGTTCTGTTTTCAGGTCTGGAGCTATTCCAGTTTAGAAAACACAGAGGGGCTTCATGCAGACTTTTGCTGTCAAATAATTTTACAGATAACTAGTTTAATGTGGTGAACAATCTCACTTTTGAAAGGTAATGGATTTAGTTTTGAGAACGATGAGTGAAACAGCAGACAATCTTTCTCTTAGGCAAAGGATTCCATTTGCTCCTTCTCCCTGAGATTCAGCATGGGGATTGGGATGACATGGTAATAATGTACAGGAGCAATAAACATGTTTTATTACCCTAACCAGATGGCCCAACCTTGTGTTAATCAGGAATTTACCTATTACATGAGGCAGTAGGTGAGGATTGGAAAGGAAAGGATTCGGGGGCATTTTCTTGCAAAAAAACTTCATCCTTGTCAAGATTAGCAATTTTCCATAAGTATCTTCTGTCAGCATGTTGTCTTCCTGCATTGCGCCCTGAATAACTAACTGACAGGAAACTCTGCTCTCTTAAGACTCATAGTTAAACTGGCTGTTTCTCAGGGTGAAGAGGGAAAAAGAGAATGAAAGAAACAGTCCACACCCACAGATATATTGCACATAGGATTCTTGCTAATACCTTTGAAATTTTAACACTTCTGGTCTTCCTGGAGCTTTCACAGAATTAGTATTTTTGCCTAATACAATCAGCAACTAGGGTGTCTGAACGAATCTCGTTTGCCTCACACAGTGGATATATTTTTGGTAACTACCTCTGCTACAACATTTGTCCTTCACTTTGTAAGCATAATCATTTCTTATCCTTGACCACCTCCTAGAAAGTTGACTTTGGATGTGCTGGCCTTCCACTGCCATTTTTTGTTCCAGCCATAGCTGAAATTCTCCTTCTCTTGTCTCAGAAAAACTTAAGTTTCCATTTATCTTTGTGTCCTCTTTGAAGGATGTAGATTTTGAATTTCTGTCCCATAAGCTGGTCTAGCTTTGCCTTGACTTTGACCGAAGACCTTCTTAACGTATTCTTTTTCAAAGACTTCAGTTTTCTCTGTCTACTACAGAATAATATAATATATAAATAATAAATATATAAAAAGTAGATCTGCAAGTAAATCGAAAGAGTATATGCTGTTGTCTGATCCCCCATCTTGTTATTCATTTAATACTAACCCAGCATACCTGATATTGTCTGTGGGTTTGACTGTTAAAGACCTGATCTAACCATTAATTGCTACAAGGCTTATAAGAACAAAACAGGTGTAGCCTCCACATTTTCATTGTTAACACAACTACTAGGTGCAAATGGCCATGACATTTTTGCACTATTCTTAGAATGTACACAAACATCTTTTCATTTAGGTATTCTCAGAACTATATACATTTATTTTCATTATCATTATTTTGGGCCACAAAAGTATACAGACTTTTTAAAGGTTGAACAATTCACAAATTAATCCACATATACTGATATGCCCTGATCTGGATATCATTTAAGAAGTTAATAAAATAATCGTGAAAGTATGGTCAAATACTTTCCCAGTAGGAAGGTCTATTTCTTAGACCATTTTCAGGTTCTCAAGGTAGCTTCAGGAATCTGTGTTGATCTTGGGAAGATCTGGTTCATAAGCATTAAGAAACAGATCAGGAGACTTAAAATAGATCTCCAGATGTGGAAAATCAAACATGTAGGAATGTATAATTGAGAAGTTTGGTAGCGTTTTGTTTCTTTTTTCTTCCCCCAACATTTTGCCATATCTGCTGATATACAGATAAATATTGCTAATTTAGTAAAACAAGTAAAATCATGAAGCAAAAGTGAAAATCTTGTGAGGGTTTTGTTGTTGTTGTTGTTTAATTTTGTTTTGTTTTATTTTTTAGGAGACAGCAAACTTTTAACTCTTACCAACAAATTTCTGAGGCATAGAGCTCTTACGTTTGGCGACGTTACTTGCTAGTCTATCCAGCACGAGGGATCTTTCTGACCCTATCTTGCACAGGTCTTCAGCCATTTCACTCTGGTTAGTTTCCTCTTTTATGACTGAAATCAAATGACATCAGAAGGATTAGGCACACTTGTTCCATTTTAATGGAACCACTGTCTTCAGGTTATGTTTCTTAGCTAATGTCTTTTAGCTCCCAACCAGCTGGAACAAGGAGCTCACCACTGCAAACAGAGGTCGATTCTCACTCTTCGTAACAAAGTCCCTTACACTGATTAATCTATATGCTTGTTCATGTTTCCTTCAACCTCATTTAGGATACAGAAAAGGGACTGTAATTGCAAGGCATCTGCTTGTATGTAGCATAATCATTCCACCCTTGTTCTATAGCCAGTCTGCACTGGCATGGTAAATGAGGTCCTAATATTATCATAGAATCGTAGAATTGCTCAGGTTGGAAAAGACCTTAAAGATCATCAAGTCCAATTGCAACCTAACTATACTACCCTAACAGCCCTCTGCATAGAATCATAGAATTCAATAGTAACAATAGAATTATAATGGATATGAAACAGTTCATCTTTTCATCCTTTTGCTGTCACCCCACCTGTCACAGCCTATGTTATTATTGCTTCTTTAGCAGGAAAAATGGACAAATTTCTTAATTCCAGTAGTGGAAAACGCAGTTGCAAGCTACACCAACATCCCCCAAACATACACCTTTCTTTCTCCCTATATCTATCGTTATACTTCTCTGATGCAATTTTTGAATGCTAAATCAGTAAGGCTACATCTATAGTGGGGTATTGATATCTGATACTCAGGCCTGTTTTCCAGCCTTGTGCAGTGGCTAAAGGCACTGCAGGATTAGGAAGGAGCTTAGCTGTTCTAGAACAGGGAGACTATTTCACTTTAACTACCTTTCACTTCAGTGTTTTTATGAGTAAACTTTCAAAATAAAGGCTATAAAAAATACATACAAAGGTATTGTTTCTGACTTCCAGCATCTAAGGAAAAGATAATACAGAATGAGATCTCAGCTTTTTTTTTTTTTTCTTCAGAAAAGTAGGAAAAGGGTTAATTTTATTTTTATCTGCTACTGGGATATTTATTTTTTTCCTGAACTTGTGAGTCAGAATTAAAGGGAAAAGCAAAATATTTTTGACTTTGATTCTGCATGCTTTTTCAAATAGATGCAGCACTCTGCTACATTTCACTTTCTCTGCTTGCTGAGATTTCATCACTGGGATTTACTCTACTTAGCTCTGAGAAAGGTTCACAGGACCCATTACTCTGGTACCTGGGTGCTTTTTAATACCCAGGAAAAGGCAGTGTTATTTTGGCAACACAGCACTGCCATAAAAGCAAGAGTGTGGAATTTTCATTGCCTCTGAAATATGTAATGTCAGGCTCTACTGAATAATTGGAAAAAGCAACTAAAGTGTCCAAGATGACATGTTACCAAGTAGAAGAGCACATAAGTGATTCTTGATTTGCTGGTGCAGCAGTACATATTGCAGTGACATAATGATGCCATGAAGATGCAAAAGATTGTGACTGACAGAGAGATCAGAATTTTGTTGTGAGGATGCAGGATACCAGAGGTCATTGATGGTATCTAGTCACCAGCATGTGCTAGCATCTTGGGCTGGCCAATGCTTGTAGGTACAACTCTGAAGGATCTTACAGAGAATGGTTAAAGCAGGCAGTTTAGCAGGGGAAACAAAAAAAAAGATCTCAAAGTAATGCCTCCTGTTTTATTACACTGTTCCACAACATCAGAGGCAGATGATGGTGGTATGGCAGTAGAGATTGGACCTTCCCACCAATATTCCAGTCCATTTTGTTTCCACGTGACAGATGGCAGAGAAGGGCAGTCTGACAAATGGTGTCTGACATGGAGGCGCATATGAATTACAAGCAGTGAGTTCCTTGAGGTGGAAAAAATGGCACCCACTGACATTCATCGATGCTTGCTAAATGTTTAGGGAGAACAAACAGTGGTTGTGAGCACAGTGAGGTGGTGGATGGTGCGTTTCAACTGTGGCCATGGCAGTAGTGGGTCACCTCTGCTGGTGCACAATTTTATGAGGCAGCATGAAGGCTCTTGTCCATGGCTGGTAAAAATAAATAGCTAATGGTGTTGACTAAATTGATAAGTAGTGTTATGTAGCTGACAATTTGTTCTATCAAATGGTGTTGCACTCTTTGTTGTATTTTCCATGGAAATAAATAAAAGGTATGACTTTAAGAGTGACTTATGTAGTTATAAAGATGAAAGAATTGAGAAATATATGTTTAGGATATCACAAGAGTCCACTTCTGATAGTTTGAGAGTGCGTAAATTATGTCTTCAATTTCACTCAATCTTTCCATATTATAATTTTAAAAACTTAGACATAAAATTAATAATAAATAAATAAATAAATAAATAAATAAATAAATAAATAAATAAATAAAAGTTGAATTAAATACTAATTTCCAGCCTTTGTAACTGAACCCCCAGGAAATTTCTCTCCAATCTGATAAATATTTTGCTATTATTTGCTGCCTGTGAACTTAAAAGCAAAAATTATCTTCCCAAGTGAAAATCCACAAGTGACTGAAGAACTGTAATTGACCCTTTTTAAGCTTCATAAACTATTTATTTCTTCTCTGTTATTTTTTCTCTTTTATATACAGCTTGCCAACTGTACCCTGGGCTGCATCAGAAGAGGAGTGATCAGCAAGGTGAGGATGGTGATTGTGCTCCTCTGCTCTGTCCTCGTGAGGATCCATCTGGAGTACTGTGTCCAGGGCTGGAATCCCCAACACAAGAAACATGAAGATCTGTTGGATTGAGTCCAGAGGAGAAACACAAAGATGATCAGAGGGCTGGTGCACCTCTCCTGTGAAGAGAGGTTGAGGGACTTGCGCTTGTTCAGCCTGGTCAAGAGAAGGCCTAAAGGGAGCCCACAATAGAGCTGGAAAGGGACCCTTTATCAGAGAGTGTAGTGATAGGGCAATGGGGAATTGCATTAAACTAAAAGAGGTCAGGTTTAGAATAGATAATAGGTGGAAATTCTTTACTGTGAAAGTGGTGAAGCGCTGGCACCGCTGCCCAGAGGAGGTCAAGGCCAGGTTAGATGTGGCCCTCAGCAGCTGAACTGGTGGGTGACAGCCCTGCCCATGGCACAGGGATTGGAATGTGATGTTTTCTGAAGTGTCTTCCAAACTAAGCCATTCTATGATTCAGTGTTTTTACATAGGCCTGATAAGACTTCAGCATGCTTCCACTCAACTCAACTGCAAAAATCCCGTTAATATCTTGAAGAGAAGAGCTTCACATGACCAGTGAAATTCTAGTCCTCTAAAGAATTTTGCCATTAGATTCAGAATATTCCTAATTTCATGCTGACACTCTTTCTTTTAAAGACAGTAAAAAATCATTAAAATATAAATACAATCTCTTGCCACCCTGCTTACTCCTCTTTGCTGGATATTTCTGTTGCACAAATGATTTGTCGATAACATTTATAAGATTTACAAGTTGATGGAAAGCTTTTATTAGTTTAGATCCTTTCAACTGGCTTATTTTTTCTGCATGAGGTATTTAAAAAATGCTGTTAAAAGTCATCTGCTGTAGCAGAATATCAAATCAGATGCCTTAGAAGATATTTGTAGCAACTTTTTTGAGTATGCAAAAAAGAAAAGGCTTTAGGAGCTCCATATCACGCCCTGGCATACCAGAAGAACGTTGATAATATAACTGCTGCATTTTCTATTTATAAAGAATGTATGAAAAATTCCAGGAGGACACACGCTCATTCTGAACTGTTTCAATACATGTTTTCAACCTTGAGTTTATAAGGGAAATAATGTAAAGACTGCAAAGTATACCCAGGACTACCCTGTTTGCAGTGAGATAAAAGAACTTGTTTATAATGAAAAATACTGGGAAAAGTACTGAAAAGTTTTAATTTTGGAAAAATAAAGAACTGATTTATTATCTGAGTGAGTGCTAATAATTTTCATTTAATTGTTAAGAGTGAAATCTTTGGGAGAACACAATGGCTAAAGCCAGAAGTTAATCCTGTAATTTTCTTCTAAATTGCAAGAGTATTCCTATTATATCTGAGATGGATTTTTGTGATACTTTCAGAATGTGGTAGGAAAGCATCTTTCCAAAGGGTCTATCAGTACCCCAAGTATTCATCCCAATGAGATACTTGATATTCAGTCCTAAATTATTGAAAAATCTTTTCTGTCATGATTTGCTATATAAAAAACATCAACTTATCTCTAAAATGATATTATTTTTCATTATAGTTTCTGATTCCTCACATCAGTTTCATATGTACATTTTTACTTAAGTAAGTATTTAATATTAGTGCAGCTTTTCATTCATGTTGATTTTCCTGTGTTGCGTGCCAGCATTTGAAATCCAATGCCAGATACAAAAAATGTGAATCTTGAGGAAGAAAATTTCCTTCTAAATTCTATCACTTCTTTGTGGGTAAGTATTGCTGCCCACTGTGTATTATTACTTTGAGCTTTTCTATTTATACATTCTCCAGCCCCTCAACAAAATTAGAAGGAGCACTGCTCTAATATGCTGTCTCCCAGAAGTATCTCAGCTGCATTTGCTGTTATCATTATGTGCATATACTTTACATTATTTGATAGCATGTAAAAACATATTCAGGTTCTGTCCAGATATAAGGTATTAAATGAGGCATCATTGCAAAGTCAGAGGGAACCTTCCATTTTGTCATTTGACAAACTGAATAATATATACTGATGAGATGAAAAAGGTGTGCAAGAAATGTAACTTATTCGATGAGCTATAACCTGAAGCTCAACCACAGATGCTGGGTTTTATATTCTCTGTTTAAAATTGCATGTGACTTCTTTCTGCCATCAATCTTGTACAGATCTTTAGTATCTTTGTTAAAAAAAATCCAATCCCCAACATCTTTTTATTCTATTTCTGAGTATAGCTTTATACTCTGTGTTTACAAAGAGATGTGCTTCACCTTCACGGTAAGACTGAGAGAGAAGTACAAGAGCTTCTTTTAAAATTGGATGGAAATGCAAAACTTTTAAAGAAGGCTGCTAATAAATTGTTATCCTTTCTGGACTCAGACTGGCTAAGTTAAATCCCTCTGGCTTCCTGCACTCTTGTTTGGAAGAGTCAAATCAAAGACAGATAGCTCATTCTTGATCTATGTTTTGGTGACAGAGGTCAACTAAGCCCATTAAGCTGTACCTGGGAAGGGCAGGAGAGAAGCAATGTGGAAGATTCTGGAGCCGTACCTAAAACACTAATACTAACTCATTAAGAATGCATCCACAAGAGTACTGACAATACAGGACTCCAAGCAAAACCAAGAAGTACTGAAATGATGTTTGGTATTGAGATGGTGAACTGAAATATGGCAAATATTTATTATGTGCCCTGACTTTCACTTTGGCTTTTTATTTGTGCTGAACAAAATGAGAAAAGCCAAGTATTTATCAAATATAGAACAAATCCAGATGCAGTATCACACAGATGGTGATATAGGTGTATATGCATAACACTCTGCCTCTCACAAAAGATGCCACAAATGATACAGCTGTTCCTTCTGAAATCCTTTTTCTGAGTACATGACCGGACAGTGCTAATCCCCAAATGGGTACTTTCATTACCTGAATAAAGGTTGCTTGAGATAGTCATGGTTTGCAGGTAGTTATGACAGCGTTCTTTATGTTCTTCCAAAGAGCTGCGCTGCTTATAGCTGCGACCACAGTATCCACACTTATGGGGTTTGCCAACTGGAGAAAACAAAATGGATTGAAAGATTCACATGAGGGATGCAACACCATATTAATAATGGTAAGAATAACAGGAAAAGGAAAAAAGCACTGCAAAAGAATCTCATTAACTGAAATGAATAATTATTTTTTCTATATTTAAAAATAATAATGGAAAACTAACTGCACATCTTTAAATCAGCAGGCCAATGCTGTGGATGCTGCAAGCTTATTTCAGGTTATTCACATCAGATAAGGACCGTAACACTAAATCTTCACAAATGACATCTACACAAGTTAGAAACTGAGACACTTTCAAAGATCTGAGCAAAGTTACTTTAAAGCCTGGTTCCAACAGGCTGCATGAGGAAGACTTGCAATGAGTACTGTTTTTGTGGGCACGCACCTGCCCATGACTGGATGCCAGTTCTGCTGGAACAAGAATCAACTCTTTTAGAACAATGTTAGATTTCACATGTTTTCTTGCTCTCTGCTCCAGGAAATTCAAGACAAAGGGCATGAAAAAAAATGTTCTGTTTTTCACCCAACCATATTCAAGCAATTCCAGGAATCTCATAGTCATGGCAGGGCTTTGTGGACCTGTATTTTCTGTCTTAGCTTGAAAAATCTGTCACAACTTTAGATGGTTATGCAGCTAAACTTTTGAAATTTGTATACAAATTCTCAGGTGGAAATCAGACTCAGGCATCGAATTTCCTTTTTAATGTATTTGTGTCAATTTGCTAATTATGGGAACCAAACAGTATCTTCATTTTATGCTTTGTCTTTTTGCTGTCGAATCCTAAGCATTTGCTGAAAGTGTTAAGGTGTAGTGTATATATGAAAAAATAGGGTTAAAGTTGCACAATCACTAAAATCAGTAAGGGTGGAGGAGGCAAAATAGAAAATTTAAACATGTACTTTTCCTGACTCAGGATGAGACTGCACAGAACAAGTAGAAACTATTTTGGATATCTGGAAGCAACCCTTGGGTTCCTATCATTTGACTTCTGCTAGAAGAATTTCCTTAGTTTTGTATAACACAGAAATGCTGCTTTGAGAGCTTCTCTTCCTCAGCTCAAAACTACAGCTCCAAAGCCAACTTTCAGATGTAAATTTGCTAGTGTCAGTTACAGCCATGCATCTTGGATGTCTCCTATCCAATCTGCATTTCCATCCTAGCTTGGGAAACTAGGTGAGACTACACTCTTCTTTTTAATGTGCTTTATTGTTGCTAGGTTGGTTTTGCTTCACAGAAGTATGTGACCATGGCTATTGTTAAACACCAAGGTTAATAATATTGGAAAAATGCAACTGTTCAAAGAATATCTATTCAGATCTCTGTGTTACTGTTAAGAGAAAACACTAAAAATTTCTAGCGGAGTCCTGTTTTCTGGAAGATTCTTATCTCCCTCCTTCCTCCCCCTTCTATCGATGTTTTTGTAATAACCAAAGATATATAATATGTATAATAACCAAGTGCAACAAATAACTGCTGCTAAATGTTGTAGGTGTAGTAGGTTGTTCACCCCTTACACCAATAATGACTACCAGACCAAATGTTTTTGAGACTTCATGACTTAAAGCCGACTGTGTTCAGACCCTTTGTTATCTGTGTATGCAGATAAATGTCATCCAAACCGTAAAACTTTCAGCAGCTTTGAATTAGTAGTTCCATGAAATGGATTACTCACATGCAGTGTGTGAGATGAAACCCTAATACAGAAATTTCTAATTGGCCAAGAATTATGGGAAAAAAAAACAGTTCTGGTGAAGGACCATGACCGCAAGCAGAGGTCATTTAGTCATTTCTGTGCAGCTACAGCACTGCGGCCGGCTCACCGCTTGGCTGATGCTGACACGCAACCACTGGCCTTCCCAGGGCGAGAAGACCTCTCACGATTCATCAGGAAAAACTTTTTTACAGAAAGGGTGGCTAAGCACTGGAATAGACTCTCCAGGAAGGTGGTTGAGTCACCATCTCTGGATGTGTTTAAAAATCGTTTGAATGGGTGCTCAGGAACATGATTTAGCAGAGGGTTGTTAGAGTGAGGGTACTATGGTTAGGTAGCGGTTGGACTTGATGATCTTTAAGGTCTTTTCCAACCTGAGTGACTCTATGATTCTATGACCCGGGCCATCAACACCCCCATATACACTCCGTGGTTCAGAAACACCCCAAGGCGGGCCCATACCCTCACTTACCCGAGTGAGTCCGCAAGTGGCCTGTGAGAGCATCCCTGCGCCGACAGGCGTAGTTACAGAGGTGGCATTTGAAGGGCTTTTCACCCGAGTGCAACTTGATGTGGCGCAGGAGGTTGCCCTTCTGCGTAAAGGAGGCTCCGCACTGATTGCACTGGAAAGGGCGTTCTCCTAAGGGGAGAAGGAGGAAATGTGTGAGAACAAAAAATCTTGCACAGGAACAAGAGAAAGATTTCAGTGAAAAAAAGTTGTTTTCTCCCTGCAGCTCTGTGACTTCCACCGGCTGCAGGTTTGATATAACATGAGGCTTTCAGACTAAACCTGCCAGTTTCTTAATGCTTCACTGGCTGGGTCAATTTGATCTGAAAATCTAATTTTTTTTTTTCTAAATCAGAATGGCACATCACAATGCAAATTCAAACTCATTTAAATAAAGTGACTGCAACATTTTGTGTTGAAGAGCCACTCTTCCTGATCAGCAGTTTTGGAATAAACCAATATCCAATTTTGCATGTTGTGGCATTTGGTGGGGTTTTTAATGTGGCTTTTTTCAAAGGGTCTTTAAAATATGCCACTGAAGCAGCAAAATAAAAAGGAAACTCATTAAAAATGCATTTCAGGATCACAAGTTCATTTCAGCGTTACATTCTTATATTTAAATGAAAGGCACTTCATTATAACAGTTATAATAACTTCTTTTCATTTACATTTTCCCTGTATTTTCCCTTTCAATTTCTTCTCCATTACCTGTCTGTCCCTAAGCAGCCAAATCAGGAAAGAGACAGAGAGAGAGAAAGAGAGAGAGTAAAATCACATAAGTTGAAACAGTGCAGAGAAAGCCCTGTACTTCCACATGACACTCCCAGCTCCTCTTTTGGCAGAGAAGTCATAGAAATGGGCTCTCTTGGGCCATGCCTGGGAAAGGCACAGGGAAAAATGCAAAGTAGCAGACTTGATTTGTCTAAATGGGTGCCTGCCATCAAGTAAGCGAAATAGGTCGCCTCTGCAAAAAAATTTACATGGCTGCTGTTTGCTTTTTAACGCTGTTCTAGAGCTGTTTTATTCCCTTGGCTTGTGACATTTGATTTCAGCTAGACAAGGCCTTAAGTCAGCGAGAAATACAGTCTCTTATGTTTACAGTAGGACCGGACAGCAATACAGGAAAATTTAAACATGAGAGCACTCCATTATCAAGATCTGCTCCTGCATGCCCACTTCTCTGAAGATGTAGCCTTTGCCTGAGTAAAACCAGGCATTTTAAAAAAAATATAGCAATAATACTGAATATAAAATTTCAGTGCTGAAGTTAAAATACACATAAAATAAATACAAGTTAAACAGTTCCTTCCTTCTGTCTCACTTAATCATCTTGTGTTACTCTGGACATCCAGGATCTACCTGTACGTCCATACATGTGCAGCATGATAGCTTTTTACTTTTGGGTAATGGAAAAGAAAAGCTGGAAAGCAATTAGATAGCAGCACAGTCAGCTGCAACTTGTGATTAGGGCTGGCAATTTCAGCAGCAGCCAACAGAGAGATGAGCCTTTTTTATGGCAAAATACTTTCACTGGTCAAACAGCCCCAAACGGGCCGGCCCATTCCTTGTCCAGGCCAATGAGCTCACTGGCTTTGTCCAGCAGGTAAGTGGATTAATCTAAATGACATCCACGGTTGGTTCATCTGGAGTGGCCTGCAGGTGTGTTCTCTATACTTAATAAGCCATGCACAGAAGTTAGGGAAAAATGAAAATGGGTAAGAGTGTGCTCCACCTCTCAGCAGATGTTGTGGCAGGTATTTTTCAGAACATCACCAAACAACAATGAAGAAGTCAGTTTGAAATGAGGGGCTTGTTCAGAAGAAATGGTTAACTCTTACTAGGCAACTTTTTCTATAATTCATTTCTATTATTTTTACTCAGAGAAGTGTTAAGAGGAGAAAACAGGGGGGATAGAAGTACTCCAGGAGATATGCCTGAAGTAAGAATGAAATATATCTCTGGCCTACAGCTCTCTTAATTACAGGATAAATCTCACACTGTGGGTGGAGAAGACAGGCAGATGGAGCATGTTAGGTGAGACTACTGCATACCACGCTTTTCTTTAAAACTTAAAATGGGATGAAATGTAGGGGATCCTAGACTTGTGCTGCTGTACAAGTGAAACAACAAGAGGGAGGGAGAGGATGAAGTTAACAATGCATAATGCATCTCCTGCCAGCTTTATGTGCTAGTTTCTTGCCTGCTGAACAGCACTTTATCTGCATTTGGTGGATTTCACATTTGGACATGCAGCTATGGTGGGAGAGGGGCCCAAATTTTGCCCCTTGATTTGATTTTTGCCCCTTGAGCAAAAATGAAAATGGAGCCCAGAGCTGAATCAACCACCACTGCGTTGGTTGCAAGCTTTGGTGGGACCCTGGACTACTTATTCAGTGAAGAATACTTCTCATCTTGATTGAAATCTTTCTCATTTCTTAAGCATCATAATGACAAAATCGCTCAGAGTTGCATATAGCCCTCCTTCCTCAAATGCTCAGAAATACTGATTCTTCAGGGGGCATTCACTTTCTAAATACATTTGAGACGTTCAGATCCAGCTAACAAGACATAACTGAACTAACTGGTGACTCATGCCACAGGGGTGTGTGTATGAAGAGGGAATATACATACATATGCATACACAAATATGTCCAAGTAGGCACACAAATGACACATATGGTACAGGCTGAGGTGATGGGGGGGAGCGGGGGCTGGAAGGGTCTTCTCTCTCCTCTTCCCTAAACACTGATCACAGAAGCAGCAGCAGGCTGGGGAACATGCACACTGAAGAGCTGGGCCAGATGAGCAATGGAGTTGGACATGCGTGAGCAGGGTGTGCCCCACAGCTGGGAGCAACAGGTCAGGCCTTGGGACGCAGCCAGCACCTTCCAGCTGCTGGCAGGGAGAAGGGGCAGACATATCAGGTGCTGCTCTGCATATCTGCACTTGGCAGGTGTATTCATTAAAAGTAATTATGGCTTTTATCAGGTCAGACAGTCATTTTATTTTGGCACTTCAGTGTGCTAGAGTTCTGTTCACTTATCAAATATTTATTTAAGGAAGCCTCACTGCATATGCAGGTTTTACATGAATTAGCAGCAGAGTAATTCATTTGTGAGGCTTATTCCTTCATCAGGCATGTATTGAAATGGGCTTCAGAGTAGACAGTTAAGTGTCTGTAATAGTGTATCCCATTTCTACATTAATTTTCTCAGCACAACTGAAAGGAAAAGCAGTCACCTCATGATGTCCCTTTAATTTAAACTGCCAGCTCTGAGCCTCCGCTTCCTGCAAAAGCATAGCTTCTCTCAGAGCTGCTTGCAGTAGGGCCTGAGAGCAAGGCGGGAGTGAAGGCAAAGGCTTTATTTCCATGGAAAGATTCAGGGATTCAACTTCATAACCCTTAGCTTAACTGCTGATAAAACAAGGAGGTGCTGTTGAACAAAGAGGTGTTTGCTCTCTAGGTTTCCCTGACTAAGAGGATTCTATTGGCAAGGGATGGGTGCTGCATGGGGTCGAGAAGATCCAATGGTCTCACACTTACAGGCTGACAGGGCACTGTCTGGGCCATATGGCACATGCATGGATTGCTGAGCTGGGCACGGTGCTTTGGAAGCTGGAGTCCCGTTTCAGGAGCAAGGACATGGCCTCTGGAGAGGCTGGCAGGGGGAAGGCAACCCAGCTCATCCCTTTGAGACATGGCTGCCATAATGTGTGGCCATAGACCAGCAAAAAATAGGCCGAGGCTGCTCAGCTTTGGTGTAACACCATGTCTGGTTGAGGCTGCTCAGCCTTGGTGAAACGTGGTATCTGGTGTTTGGGAGCCCCAGACAGCTGCAGAAGGCAGAGCGCTAGCCATGGCTGTGCTGCTCAGCTACCAGCACTGCACATCACTCAGAGGTACATGCCGTCGCCCAAAGGATAATCTGTTCAGAATGTGTGGACAAACACCTCTTGCTGACCATCACTACAACATGAATTCAGGACACATTCACAGAACATGCTTTCCTCCAGTTTTTCGCTACCGGGACAAGTGCAGTTTGGCCTTTTTGTTCCCATTCCCATTTCCACATATGTACACGTGTCTACACATAAACATATGCATGCTGTTCATCTGTTTGTTTTCTCATTTTGTCATCTTTTTATCAAATTATGAACTGACTTTCTGCTCTAGCTGCACTGAATAGACCTCCTGCTCCTCTATTCCTCCAGAGCTTACTTTGCCTTGAGCAGACACAAAGCCTTCTGCCTCCCAACTGCTTTGCAACATTTTATTTAAACTACTACAAAACTATATCAAAAATAGAGTGGGCCTGTTTGAAAGGCCTCAGGTTCAAGTCATTTTCCATACACATTTTATCAACTTTTAAAGGATCCCACTGAAATTCAATGTGAAGAGAGCATTTTTGTTATATCTAGGATGTATGTTGCAGCCCTGTTCTAGGAACTAGATATGGCTTTCCCAACAGAGATACGTATCTGTTCCTTCCTGCCGAATATTCATACAAAACTGCTGAATATTTGTTTTCAAAGTAACTTTTACAGCACAACAGTACATTCAGCTCTTCTCCTTTAGCTGTAGATGTCCTCAGAATTTAGATCAGAACCAAATTTTTAAATACCTAAACTCAGGTAAGACAAGACTCACCCTAGTCTTCACTTCATTTGTTTGTGATCTTTGAAACTATTTAGAATTGGAAAATTGAGGCAAGATTCACAGTACTTTGACAATGAAAAGCCATCACCACGGAGCACAACCTCTTTAGATGTCTCGTTTAGTGTCCCAGTGGAAACCTTTTAGTCCAAATCTAACCAGTGACAATACTTGCTTTTACTTTATGAAACGCTGGACATCAAACTAACCCCTTATTTCCTACTGCTACAATTCCCTTAAAACTTTAAGTTACTTATTCATTTTGCCAATCACTTTTATAATCACTGGTCCGTAATGAACTTTGTTGCACTGTTGGAAACATTAGAACTGGGTCAATTTCAGAATTGGACACTTTATTTATTTATTTATTTTTCCCAGCAATTCTTACAGTTTTCTTAGCAATTAAACAAGAGTTAGGGTTTTTTGAAACTTGAAATTTTCATGTAGCTTCAGGTCAAATTACACATTCGTTAAGGCATGAATTTTGGTATCAGCATAATGTACAACGTTGACGGGAATAAATGAAATTGTGCCTATTTTCTATTACTCTGGCAAACTGTGGTTTGTTTGTTTGTTTTTTCCAATTTCTAACCCAATAGCTGGAATTTCATCAAGGAGAAATTTTAATTTCTGTGCTGTCCAAAATGCAATAACAAAATAACCAAGTTCCAAATGCCCACTGATGCTGCATTATCTTACAAGAGGGAACATGTGCATGATAATCAGAAAAGAAGGCTTAGTTCCTAATATGCGGCTGACTCTTGTCAACTAAAGGAAAAACTATGCCAGGCCTTACCAGTGTGGCTTCGTTTGTGAACCATGAGCACATTGGGACCGATGCAAATTATCCCACAGATATCACATTTTAGCTTTCCGTTAGGAAGTCGAATGCCTCCAACTCCTGACATAGCCTTGCTGCCTGGGCCATTGTGTGAGCCATTCATTTTGTCTCCAGAGGTATCAAGCATTCGTAAATCCTCCGCACATTCTTCCCCATTCATTTCACAGGCACGCCCATTCTCTTCATCACTCTGAGTCTCTATTTTAATATTACCGGCTGAAAAAAACAATAGAGGATGCCACTCAGTTTCATTGCAGAATAAAAAAAGTGGCCAAGAAACAGTCACATCAAAGGAGTTAACTTCTACAAAGAATGTACAATATATCCAAATAACAGAAGCTACAAACACGACTACAGTTTTATGTGCCATGCGATGAGTTTACAACACGTGGAGAAATGAACAGTTAACATTAGTAAGACAAATACAAGGCATCCAGGGAACTGGGAACCCAAATAACATTACAAGTGTGTTCCTAGGTCTCTTTGAGATTTCTCCATTTGTGATATTGATTTTGACAGTTTAGGCTAATTGAAATTAAATTAATAACTGATCAGCTACTCATGGATTTGTTCCAAAGAACTATGAAAATAAGCAACACATCAAAGACAATTGGAAACACAACATTTTCCACTTGGCAGAATGGTCCTGAGCATCGTACTGAATTCAGATATTTGTTTTGTGGTTTAATAGGATAAGTAAGGACAATGTCCCCATTGATCAAGGAGAACAAACATTGATTAAATTAAAAAAAAAGTGAAGAAAGATGGAAGGAAAAATTCAAGAGCAAGGATGGCATCACAGGAAATCATAAGATAAATAATTGTGTTTTAGGGTCACAAAGCAAGAGGAAAGGATATCTACAACCACAAGCTTCTATTAAGAACAGTGAAATCAACAAAGATGGGTGGGAGAACTGTCCTGAATTTTTTGGGCAACTTCTCTGTATTATAATCCTGTAGGTGACAATTGCTTGTAACTAGAAGAAAAATGCAAGTGTGAATTTGGCATAGTCTGACTACATGTGACAGCTTGTAGGTTGGTAGACTATATCTGCCTCAAACCTAAATGTTACAGAAACAGGCCATGGTTCAGATCAGTTCACAGTAATATTCATTCCTCTTCTCTCTACAGGACTGTGTTATCTTTTTTTTTTTTTTTTTTTGTAGAGTAAACTATCTTTACAGTTAATTCCTTGTTTTCTGATCTGATGACTTCAGTGGAAAAACAGTTCTTCATTCGTCTCCAAAAGACCAGATCTTTATTTCCTTTTAGTGAAAAACCCAGTTCTTCTCCGGAACCCAAGAGTAGATTATTTTCTGTAGTGGCTCACTGAGTATGTAAGGGGTCTGCTTCACCCCATAGAGAGCCAGGTCTTTTTTGTGCAACAGTGATTACATGGGAGCTTTATTACTGCATCCTATGTGCTGCAGTAGCAATGACATTATTAAGCTGTGGGCACTAACTACATCAAAGGTTGAAAGATTATAACGTTCACTTGAAAATGAAATGTTTGCTCAACTTTTCCCCGTGACCTGCAACCTCCCAGGTGTTCCAGCTGGACTGCAGGGATGTGCCTGACGACAGGGTCTGAAGGAAAGCCCTGCTGGGAAACATGCTTGGAGTAAAGGTGTTCACCTTTTTTGGCTGAACACTTTTTATAAAGTCTGCCACTGTAGGCAATTGAATGTTTTTTCAATTAAAAAATAATAATAATATAAATCGTAATCAAAATTATATGTAAGATAGATAAAATGCACGTCCAAAACAGCAGGTATCCTTTAACAGTTATGTCCTAAAGAGGAGAGTAATTTAGAGGTATGGAGGAAAAAAAACAGAGATAAAACAATGACTGACAAAGATGGTAGAAGTGGCTAATCAGAGGTGTTCTACCGTATTTTACAGAATTAGCAGAATACTGCTCTGTAGTGCTGTTTTCAGTATGGTGAACAGCAGCAACAGAACTATTCACATAGAGTGTATGGCAGATTTTCCATAAATCACACAACAAGTTCTTTCTCTTAATTCTAAGAATGATAATTTGTATGTAAATATGTACATCATAATAATTGGTTATGTAAATAAATTGCAGATGCCTCACCTGCTAGGAGTTTGGAGAAAGTGGTTTTTGAAGTAGGCTTTATGTTAAGTTGAAACAAAACATATATGAACAAAGCAAAAAAAAAAAAAATCACACTATTTAAACCCTTTGGAAACGTAAGTGGACAAATGAAAATTACTGAGAGGTGAAATGGAACACAAATAAATCACAGAAGTAGGAACTAGATGGAAATGCTCTGAATTCAGTGAGCTGAACTTGCAGTATACTTACGGGAAAAAGATTTGGGAATTATTGCATGAAAGTCCCTAAAGCCTTCTGCCCCATATGCAGCTGCAATAAAGAAGGCAAACAGGATGCTGACTTGTAGTTCTGCTAGCAGTAAATGTAAAAGAAGATGGCATTATTGCTATACAAGAAATGCATAGGAGAAATACAAAACTACTGTTACAGAAACAACACAGGCAGTTCAGGACAAAACAGTAGGACAGCAAGCAGAAGAATTCAGACCTCCATCTGATGACTCTGATTTGTGAAAATGCCACATTTTCCAAAGCATCCAACAAGTTTTATCATGTTTTCTAAAAGCATAACCTTTCTTGGGCATTCCCCTTGCTTGTAGGTTAACTCCTACTGAAGTCAAGAGGAACTTTGGCTGAAACATCTAGAAAAAGGGCAAACAGGAGCAGAGCACCTAGCCCAGCCTTCTCCCAGTTCCAAGGAAACCACAGCCCCTGCAAAGAGACCTTTTGCCATCATTCTCTCTTTGCATGGTAGAGATCTCTTCTTTACCTGTGCTCATTTCTAGTGACTGCAGTTGTATAAGTTAAATTGCATTGTTTTCTTTGCAAGTCTGATGAACTTATATAATGGAAGAACAGAGAGTTGGATTATACATACAGTTGTGTACTGGCACATTTTTTTGCATTTCCGATGCCAGTCTTCAGAACGTATCTACACAAAAGCATCTGCACAAGCACACTATAATGCGCATGTTATGAGTTGCCAAGAGCAAATTAACATGGCTTGGAGTACGTTGATAGTGGCAATGATACAGTTCATTACTTTCTGTAAGCAGTGGCAGAGATACCGATCTCCACAAACTTCACTAAAGCCCTGCAGCAGTGTGTCTTGGAGTAGCACAGCTCCCCTGAGCAATGCAGCTCTGCATAAAGCAGAGCTGGCACCCAGGATGTCCCTGCAGCACTGCTCACTGAGGGCTTGCTTTGGGTGGGATGCTCACTTCGGGGACAAGAGCCAACACATGGTGAGGCCACATTCCTACTCCTGGCTTCTCACAAAGATTTTATAGGTCTAGTTAGCGAACAAAACCTCTTCATGCTCAGATTTAGCACATTTTTCAGGCCTGTTTTTCAAAAGAAAGTTATTGTAAAAAGCTCCGCTGATGCAGGAGAAGGCACAGGGAAGAGAACCACTCCAGCAGAAATACCCAGGATTTTTGTTGAGTCTGACTGAAAAATAGGGGGAAAAAAAAAAAAAGGCTGGAGACTTAGACTAAAAAAAGTAAAACAATAAAATGTTCTATTTCTTTTGTAAGGAATGTTCTGTCCCTCTTTTGCTATAGTGGGCAAAATCACTCCTGGGGCACAACTAGCTGGGAATCAGACTTTTCAGATGCACTGATTAAGAACATTACATTTGCACAGGTTTCTCAAACAGTTACTCAATACAGTCTTTGTAGAAATAGTGTCTGGTAAATTCATGTCCTTATACACGTGCATACAGGTCATTAGTTACCTGTACAATAATTCATTCTAACAGTTTTTCATTGGCTCTTCTAACATCATCAAAGCTTTACTTATTAATTGCCTTCAGTTCTGTTGGAGACCACCTTATAAAGCTCTGTGTTTTACTCTGTACCCTCTCTGTACACCAGTACTGTCTTCGTACTGGTGCAATTTGGGGATGTCTAAACCAAGCCCTTTTTTTGTGTGCAAGGAATATAGAGTGTATCAGTGTCACTGTACTGGCAGCTCTGCCCTCACTTCCCTGTTGGCCTACCCATACTGTGGAAAATTCAACCAAAAGCAAGGCACCCTGTGGGTTTCTTGTGCTATCTGATGTCTAATGAGAGCTTCACTCTGGATTTTTGAAATTGATGTCATGAAGAGTGTTTGCCATGACAAAAGGTGGCTTAAGCAAAAGTATTTGGACAAAAAAAGAACTGACATATCAAAGTGAAGAGGGGTGATAGTACGATTTTTTCTGTCGTTTCAGATCCAAGCACCAGTTTCCTTGGGAAGGGCACTGTAGTTGGCTCAGCAAGGCACTCAGGCTGGGACACCCAGAAAGGCGTGAAGAGGGATGAGGGCCTGAGTCACACTTCCCTGGAAAGAACTGAACAATGCCAAGAGGGAAGGCAGTTGCTTCGCAATGAGTGAAAGAGTTTGTTAGTGGGGAGAAAGGAGATACCAAATGGACTTCCTTGGAAACAGGAAGTTTTGAAGGAACAGCTTTTAAAGGACTCTTTTAAAGAAGAGTAGGCAGGAGGGGAAAAAGCATGTGTAGGATGAGTGATTTGTCTTCAGCTCCACATGGGCTCCCTCCCACATGTAAATGCCTTTCAAAGTTTTGTGAAACTTTGGTACTAGCATAGTTTTGAGTGCCTGGGCTAAAATCTCATTTGAAAGGGAACTTCATACCTCAACTCATAATCTTCTTTGCTGGAAGATATATAATAAGACCTGGCTGTCAAAGTATTTAGGGAGTAAGAGAGAAAAACAGATCATAATGAATCACAGAATCACAGAATGGCCAGGGCTGGAAGGGACCTCAAGGATCATGAATCTCCAACCCCCCTGCCACACGCAGGGCCACCAATCTCCTGATTTAATACTAGACCAGGCTGCCCAGGGCCCCATCCAATCTGACCTTGAACACTTCCAGGGACGGGGCATCCACAACCTCTCTGGGCAGCCTGTTCCAGCACCTCACCACTCTCTCTGTAAAGAATTTCCCCCTGACGTCCAACCTAAATCTCCCCTCGCTCAACTTAAAACCATCTTCCCTCGTCCTGCTGTTATCTACCCTTTCAAAGAGTTGATTCCCCTCCCCTCTGAAGGCTCCCTTTAGGTATTGAAATGCTGCAATGAGGTCACCCCGCAGCCTTCTTTTCTCCAAGCTGAACAAGCCCAGCTCCCTCAGCTTGTCCTCATAGGGGAGGTGCTCCAGTCCCCCAGATCATCTTTGTGGCCCTATTTTTTTTTTTTTTTTTTTTTTTTTTAGCTCTTCTTTGCAGTTATTTCTCAAAGCACCTTTTTGTGTAAGAGATTAGTGGAGGTGTGCAATTTAGCAAGAGCGGGAGATCTTCAGGCAGAAGCTGAGGAATTTGCTGGGGAATTTGAAGGCCAGAAGTACCTAAATCCCATTGATTTTTAATGGGATTTGAGTACACCTTTTATTGCAGCGAAGGTACTTAACTGCATCACGTGGCATATACATGTCTTAAAGAGATGTCCCTTAGCTCATATTTGAAAGTAAACACAATAATCTAATTTTTGGTCGTGACATTACTCCATGCAAATTCTTGCTCATACTTAGCAACCAATAGCAAAAAAAATTCCTCTTGAAGTTGTTTCAAATAATTTGAGTGCATGCAGGTTTTTGTTTGCATGGCTTATTTGTTATTCCAAGACAAGTCAGAAGCATTTTGTTGATGTTGATGATTAACAGTAGCTTTAAAGTCCAGCAAGAGTTTTGAGTGCAGACAACACAGCTATTCAAGCAGTAGACAGATGAGGCTGCAACAATATTTGATTCATTTAAGCAGTGGATTGAGAGTATTATGGTGAGAAGGAGAGAGCCTTTAACATCATCTGTGTTAGCGAATTATATATATAACATTACTACAAAGGTAGAACAAGATGAAAAAGACTGAAATAAACCACCCCAACACATGAGGCTGTCAACAAAAGCAGCCAGGATCTCTTCCTGTTTACATAAGTGCAAGATCCAGATAAAACAGAGTGTTGCAAGCAACTCTACCTGCTACTTCTTTGATAAGGCAGAACCGGTACTCTGTTCTGTGCATCAAACCCTCACTCATGGCTGTGACCTGGAAACCATACTTTCCCCTTTTCTTTTCATGTCCTTCTCATTAACTGTGATATCAGTTCTATTCTGACGACAGACAAGTACTGCAGGTGGAGGATGTCATTCTCAGGAATACAAGGCACGCAAGAGATTGTTTGTTCACAGAATATTTAAGGATTCATTTTTGACTGGAAAGACTTACCAGCAGCAGAGATAGATTCCTTAACTTGTGTTTCCATTAATAGTATCTTAGAATCACATAACTGTAAAAAAGATAAAAGCCAACAAAAGGCCTGGACAGAGCAATCAATGAGATATGCGATGATCTAAGCCCTTAGCAAATAAAATTCAGAAGATACAACATGACAAAGCATGTTAGACATGACTGTTTTGCCCAATCTTTTCTACATATAGCACTGCACTGCCCAGTTTGTCAGGCATTTGTGGTATCAGCATGTGCAAAATGCTGGAAGTTAGAGGTCAGCTCAGAACTGCCTGAAAGACTAGAACTTATGATGAGACTTAGTTGCTATGGGCAAAAATAATTAGTAAATAAAATAGGCCGTATGCAGCCCATGTTGCACAAACTGTTACACGGGGTTTTGTTTAGGAAAGGAGCCAACACTCACTGTGTTACAAGACACTGAGCACAAACACTGGGGAGGTGAGTCTGAGGCTGGTGAGGAAGGCCCGATATAGAGCAGGCACCTTATCACTTCACTTGAGAGTCCTAAGTTCTATACTGCAGGCTGCATTGTGGCAAAGAAGGAGTGGCAGATAAAAGTGACAGCTTTTTAATTAGAAGCTCTCAGCTGGATTGCTAAAAGGACACAAAAATTACAGAAAGATGTGTAACAGCCTGACCCACATAGGCACTGTAGGTACAGCAGACTGGGTACACTGGATAAGAAGATTGTCCCTGTAGGGTTGGAACTGCCCCACCTTTGACAACAAGTGCCAATCAGCCCTTGGCAGCCAATTTTGCCCCACTCTAATTTTGGCTTCCAATCAAATGGATATTATTTCAGAAAGACAGGCGTCCTCGGATAAGCTATCTCTGGTGGTACAACCAGCACAAGGTTCTCCACCCTTCTCATCATCCTCCACCACTGTTTCGTCCCACTGCCACCCAACTGTGGGCACCTGAGGTGCAAGCCCCAGTGCCTGCCTGCATGCCTTGTCTTCAGCAGCATGCTGCAGGGAGCAAAGTGCATCAACACAGCTTTCTGGAGCTGCACCGAGATCAGGCTGCAGGGAAGGCAACCAAACAAACAAGTAACTAGCAAAATGTTTCCTCTCTTCGTATGAAAATAAGGACTCTAGCTCCACTGTGCAGACTCACAGTAAGCTCCCATGAAGCCATAGGAATCCTTTAATGTACCAGTGAAGATGGATAGGTTACAGACAGAGTCAGGCAATGATCCTGAAATCTATTCACATGACTGAGGCTTTTGGCAGTGGGTTGGTGTTTCAGCAGGAAACCATCCAAGAGCCTGATCTAGTTTGTGTTTATAGTTAGTCTTTATCATGCTACTTGTTGGTACATCTTGTACTGGGCTCATGGGTTTTTTTCAAAGAAATAGTAACTACCCGGCTGCTTGATGTTCATCTGAATTGCCAATGAAACAAAGTTTTGAAGGAGAGAGAAAGAGCATTATCAAGAATCACAGAATCATAGAATCATAACATTGGAAAGGACCTACAAGATCATCTAGTCCAACCAACCTCCAGTCACCGTTACTGTCCACTAAGCTACTAAACCATATCTTGTAGCACCTAGGAGACATACTGAACCTATTTCCCAAGTTCTGCATGTAACCCATGCTTCCTCTATAAAGAGTGTTGTGTCCTTCACTGGCCACATGGCAGAGAAGCTAAGGAAACTGCTACAGGCTTGGTGGTAACAGCCCTTCTTGATACTTTTCTGTTATGAAATGTATGTAAGCTGGGAATGAACTGAAGGGAAAACACTGAAGGGAAAGGTTTGCTGACCACCTGTAGTAAGAACAGAGCTTGTCACCCTCAACTTTTTCTCATCTGATTTTTTTATGTGGGCATTAGGATGAGGAAGTACCAAAAGGGCATTTAACAAGAAGTTTTTAAAAAGCAAAATAACCTCAAATAACAGTGAGGTTAAAATACTCCAAACATATGAAAATATTTCTGGCTCACAGAGGTATATCTGGAATGTTTACATGCTAAGTTTGTTATTGGTGAAGCTGCATCCTACAGAAATTCCATAAACATTGCACTTTACACTCTTCCCATCAAAGCAACAGTTGTCCAAGAGAAATAGTCTCATACATTCCATAACCCAACATCGGTAAGGTATCCCTCTTCTCTAATATTTCCACAAGGCATATTTGGGTGAAATTCATAGGTGATTACCTTTCTTCAACTAATGCAATGAAATTCTAGCTAAAGGAAATCATACATGGCAGTCTGGGACAAGGTGAAAACAAGAGCTTTGTGATCACAAAGGCTCCTTGAAGTTCATGCAGAATGTGTATCTGCAAAACAGTCTGTTTTGGAGAAGAGGAATGACTAAGACAAGATTCGACAGGGACACCAAAGACACTCCTTACAGATGAGAAAGACAAGTATTGTCTTGCAAGAATCCATATGGACATCACTGGAAGCTGTCCTTACTGTGCTACAAACCAGGGGACAGTATGGGCATTGCTAGCCAAAGCAAAGGGCTTAGCAAATGCAGAAATACAGATGGTGAAGCATGTAACTACAGGCTTAATGGGATCAGGTACATACAAATGATGTGAACACCAGCTAGAGAGGGAATTTTAAGCCTAACTGAACAAGAGAAAATTGTGAAATCTGAACATGTACACAGGACATCGGTCAGATCTGTACCAGATGAAGATGGTGGTCACTGCTCTGCAGAAGAGCTAGTGCTTAGGAGTTGTCCTTGGTCTGTGGGAGGAAGGGGAGGACACAGCTCCCAGACTTGTCATTGTGGTACAGGGAGGACACAGGGGTGGGAAAGGAGAACAGTTTGCATATTGCTTCAGAGCTCCTAAAATTGCCTTGCCCTTCATGCAAAACTAGCCCTCGCAAACCTTCCCCTTTTCATGCTCCAACTCAGTGGACTACATAGACATCTTTCATTTTGTCCCTGAGTAGTACACATACTCACTGATTCAGGATTTGGCCTTGTGAGTCCTCCCTTTTGCACGTTTACACTACGCCTTCTCAGTCAGTGAGACACACACAGGGACTTTTACTGGGGACTGTTTAGCTACCGTGATGATGCTTTCAGTGCTATCTGACACAAATGTCAATAGTTCCCCAGCTGCAAAAGGGTTAGTAGATCTAAAATTAGATTAAGCAGCTGTGTTTAGGTTTGGGGAGGTGCCTCTGGGTGCTGGCCCAATGCTGTGCTTTGTCAGCCTGCTCTTTCAATAAGAGGTCAGAGGTTGAAATGGAGAGAAATCTTGCTATTTCAACACTTAAGAGGGAATATTTCATACCAATTTTATTGAATGGCCTACTGTCAAAACAAATTCCAGAGCCAATTCTCTCCACTGGACAGTGAAGAAAACAACCAAGGATGTTGGAAGTTGGTTCTGGATTAAAGAAGATCAAATGCAGTCTTCACACTGCAGTAATAAGTTAGATGATTTCTCTCAGGACTGTACTAAGAAGGTAATCCTGAGGTAGTTTGCTTTAGCCATACTACTTCTGAGTGCTCAGTTATTTTTCTAGAAGTATTTATTTGACACTACTGAAGTTTTTTCTTTTTGTGTTGCAGAAATATTGCCAGAAGGTTTTGCAATGTAAACAGCTGCATACCTGATCACAGTGTGCTCAACAGTCCACTGAAAGGAAATCCTAGTCTACATCTGGAGAAAAAGCTTAAATAGTTCTACAAAAATTCTAAGGAAATTTTCTGAATATGGGTATACCAGATTGGTCTTGAGAAGAAAAATATAAGACAAAATTAATTCCTACTCATCATATATTACAGTCAGTGCTTTGCCAAAGGATCTAGAGCTCCTCCTAGGCAATCAGTCTTCATGCTGGCTGGCAGGGAACTCCCAATGATGCTGGGAGACTCTCAAGAACTGAAAGATCTGGATTAGTCTGGAAGTCTGCGGAACAAGTCTGTTCAGTCCAAAGTTCTGAAGGACTTGTCTTTCCTTACTTCCTTGGCCAGTTTTCCTATCTGCATTTTCATTGTTTTTACCTTAGGAAAAACAAACTCTCTTTGCCTTCCCTGAACAGAATCCATTCTTAACTATATTAGTACTCTGATAAGTTACCCTTGACATAATTTTCCTCTTTGTGAGGCATCCAACAATTGCAACGTATACTGTTTCCTTGGGTCTTTGAATACAGTGTTAAGAGAAAAAACTTAATTTCATTCACATTCTTTTCCTCAAAAGGAAGAACAGATTATTCCAAAAATCCCAGTTTCTCAGAGCGAAGTGAAAAAAGCTGATGACAGAAGTTCAGGCTAAAGAATTTTATGTATGTGAAAGATATTACATCTGGAACTGCCTTTCCTCCTTTTAAATTCTGTTACACAAATGCAAAAGAGATCAGAATGAAGTCTCGCAAGTAGAGCACTTGGATGCAGGTGGCCATAACTTTTCGTGCAAAGCATATATAATTCCACTGAAGACATTAGTGGTGAAGATATGGTGATTGATGTTCATAGAAGGTAAAAACAAGAGAATCTTTTCTAATTTCAGAGATCCCATACAAACCATGAGGAGGCTTATTTTAGTAAGGCCATTCTTCTCTAAAAATAGTTCAGGAAGGAGATGACACTCAAAGTGGTCAACCTTGTGGCAACTTCCTAGCTCTCATCTCTAAGCGCACCACAGTGGTGATTTGGAACTTCTGAGCTTAGGAGTCCCAGTTAATGTTCTGAAAGATGTCTCCAAGATCAGAAGGTAGCCATGCTGCAGAAGAATGCTCCCAACTGAAGCTAATTGGACTTCCGGTGCAGCTGTTATGCCTCCAAATGAGAAAGGCCAATATGGTTAGCCACTGAGGTCCAGCTTCCTAAAACCTTTAGCAGTTCTTAAGGCTGGTGAATGTAAAACAGTGTTTTAAGATTATTTACCACTTTCTTGAATGAGCAATTTGAAATTTGAAACTCACTGGAAACACAGTCAAGATCACAATCTTCAAACAGTTGCAAACACCATACTGAGTATCAGTATCTTACATCAAAATGCAACCGTTTTCTTCACATGGATAGATCAGCAAAGCATCTAAGCCAACATGTTTCTGGCAGAGCTCTGAGGGTTACAAGGGTTCAAAGCTTGCAAAATAATAGTTGTTGAATTAAAGGGTCTTCAATAGCACTACTCTTGAGCCCACTGTCATAAATTGCCCCAGGCTGACTATTATGATCAAGTGAAACCTACATAACTCAGATCACAGAAATTCTTTCATCAAGGCCGTAATTTCTGGCTGTAGTACCAAGTAATCCAAGATGTTTTAAACATCATTCAAACATTGACTGAATTTTTCTAAATTCTTCCACTCATTTCAATACAACTTTTTTTTTTTTTTTTAACCTTTTTCTTTTCTTCTTCTTCTTTTTTTTTTTTTTAAACAACTGTCTATCAATGAGAGATTTTTACAGAAAGCATCTAATGTTTTGTGGCTCTCCAACTGGAGGCACTAACAAAACTAGACGATCAGAAAACACAGATCAGCCTGAAAAACACTGATAATTGAGAAATCAGACCACTGTTTCCAAGTTTTGTATCTAAATTTTGGGCATCTGAAAACCAGGTCAATTCTCTGTTCAGCAAGCATGTTCAGGCAGGTATGTTTTAGCCTCTCACAAAATCTTTGCCATGACTTGTAAACTGATGAGTGGAGAGGTAGTTAGCAAAAAGAATATTGACTTATTCTGGTTTCAAAGCTCCAGAGCTGGTGCAGGCATTGCTTTACTGCAGCAGAGGGAGACTTCCAAATGCATGTTCCACCACAGCACCCTCAGAACACAAGCAACTGTGCAGCCGAGGAAAGTAATTTTGAATTATTTGAATTATTTGGGAGTTCAAGTCTCCTTGATTTACAGTGGTGTTTAGACTTTTAACACAACCTGAGCTTCCCAGGATGAGTAGAGAAAAAAGAAACCCACACTAAGAATGCTGTTGAACTTGAGTCCAATCGCAGCCATAGCTGAGAAACATCACAGCTTCCTCCTTGTCCGGCTTAACAGGAAACCTCTATCTGCTGTTCCTCTAACTCCTTCCACAAACACTCAGAGCAGTCTGGACATATTACCCATTTCCTCCCGACCCACAGTTGTTTATCTCCTTAGCATCTGTCACAGCCTAGAAGTTTGGACCAAGTTCTATACCAGTTGCTATGGTGTAAATTTAGATCAACCAAGCAGAAAGGTTTCTAGAAAACTCCAGAAAAAGAAAAGAAATGTGTACCTCTAAGTAATGGGTGCCCTACAAGTAGTTGTAGTGAAGTCTGAGGGAGCGCTTTTTCAGCTGTTGAAATCTCAAGAAAGCTGCATCACCTCCTTGTTCTCACCCATAGCATCTTTCAAATCATTATTTAACACACAGGCACAGAGCTACCAAAAATTTTTTTTCAGGGGTGTTCTGTTGCTTTGTTGTTGTTGTGAAAGAGCAATGCGCCATAAGGCCTACAGGTCTGTTCAGCTTCATTGCCTTCCTCCACATTCAAGTTCAGGAACATGTCAGGGCTTTCTCTCTGTTGCAGTAGTATCACGGGGCACCTTTAAACAGGCTGCCATCTTTCACTGCATTCAAGGAAATGGTGGTTGTTCAGTTTGGGATAATCTTAAACTTTGTGGAAAGACATTCTCTCAAGTTCCTGGGCCAGAAGCCTCATGACTTTGTCATTTCTCTTCCCTATTTATAAATCTTTCCCCTTTTTCTCTCAGCCAGCCCCTCCACCCCGCTCCCTCTCCACTTGGACCTGCTTCTGCACACTCCTGGAGGTGAAACTCAATAGCTGCAGTTGTGACACTGCAGTTTGTGTGTCATATTGTAACCGGGTTTCCACATCCTCCTCGCTCTGTTGTAAAAGGCCTTGAAGAGGAAGAAGTGCAAATAATGAAATATAGGAAAGCAGGAAAAGAGGAAGCAGCCGAGAGAGAGCAGCCCAACTGAAATGCTAAGAATTATGGAGAAGTGACAGAAAGGGAAGCACAGACCAGGAATTATACTTGGTGGCTTAGAAGAAAAAAATACAACAAACAAAACATACACAGATTCAGCCTTTTCTGCCCCTAAAACAATCTCCCAGATTACTCCTTTCCAACTTTCATTTACTTAGCCTGTACTCCCCTTCCCACCTACTTTAAGGTATTTACTGAACTGTACTACTGTGCAGGCAGCCTCTCTTCATCAAAGCTGAACCTACCACTCTGCTTCTCATCTTCATATTAAGAAGATGGACAAAAATAGGTATCGTTCTGAGGAAGAAAAGAGGGAAATCAAACACAAAGGAAAGACCTCAAGATTCCTCACCTTACGGTGAGAGTGCTCAATTAGGCAATGGTTTTCTTTGCCAAGAGCAGAGTGGTGGAAGAGTACTGAAGGAAATTAGCTAAAGAAGAATAGAGATTGCCTAACAAGGCAATCCTGCCTGATTGTCAGGGGATGGAGCAGACAGCTTAGGAAGTCCTTCCCTGAGATCATGTACTGTTCCGTCCTGCTAATTCAGAATGAAACTTGGCTGGAGCAGAAAGCATTTAAAATTCACATGAAGAATTTTCTCTTCTCTATTTGTAGGCAAAAGAGATACAAAGCAGAATGTGAATCTATTAAAGAACAGCATATGACTGAGCCTTTTGCACTCCCCCTATCTCAGGGACTTTTTGTAAGAATTAATCTGATACAGGGATGAGTAAAAAGTAAAACTTGTAAAATGACCCTCTATAAATATCACAGCCCCTAGAATTATGCAGACTTTTTGAGTTGAGCTCCAGTCTTATCTTATCTGGTGGCTAACTGAATGTTGTAGTTTTTCAGGAAGATAGTGGTGAAATCCTGTATGTAAATGAAGACAGGAGTGTTACACAAAGGTGTACTGCGGTATAATTATTTGTTCATCACTGTGTGAAAACTACCCTGTTGGAAGAGCTGGTTTGAAACCATTTGTGGCTATTCCCCCACAAAGGAGGCTGTCAGGAGGTGATAAGAAATGGGTATTAGTGAGGCTTCACTTTCTTTGAAACACTCTTGCACAGCAAGCACCAGCAGGCTCTGATATTTTCCCTACTGTTTATCTGTAAAATAGAAAATATGTTCTGGACCACTCAATCACTATTGAGTTCTTCAGCTAAAGTTAATATATTTTGGAACATGTGGGAAAGAGAAGAGAGAAATTTACCTGTGTATGAAGAAATTAGCTTCTGATGAACTGCAGCATTCTCTTAGACCTTGTGACTGTTGGAGAGCTGCACTGCATTTCCCATCCTGCAACTCTAAGTGCTCTTGTGCTTCCTTACCGATATAGCAATAATTCTAGCTCACAGTCAAGTATCATATGTACTGCAGAAAAGGGAGATTATAAACAGGAGGGAAATCAACTTTTTACATGAGTAGATAGTGACAGGACAAGGGGAAATGGTTTTAAACTAAAGGAGGGGATATTTAGATTAGATGTCAGAGGGAAGTTTTTCACAAAGGGTGGTGAGGCCCTGGCACAGCTGCCCATAGAAGCTGTGGTGCCCCATCCCTGGAGGTGCTCAAGGGGACCCTGGGTAGCTGAGCTGGTGGGTGGCAGTCCTGCCCACAGTAGGGAGTTGGAGCTAGATAATCTTTGAGATCTCCTCCATTCCAAGCCATTTTATGATTCTATAAATGCTTCTCTAGAAATGGCAGGGTGATCAAGCTGTACTATTCACAAACAAATAAACGCTGATTCTGTGCATACATGTCCATGTACATATACGTAGGTCATAACAGCAGTAACGCACCCTATTTATTTTCATGGAAATTACAACAAAGAGCTCAGTAAAACTATTCGATAGAGTGAATTTGCAGCTACAAAACACTATTTTTCAATATAGTCACCAATATTAGCTATGCATTTTCACCAGCAATGAACAAGAGTGTGCATGTCACTCTTGTAAAAATCTGCATCATCACAGCAGAGGTGACCTACTGTTTCACAGATGCTATGACAACTGAGGGCTGTCTTTTCAACTTTTTTTTGATGGAGAATTCACATGTTATTCCGTGGACTGTCATTTTGACTCCTGCTTATAGTGGTGACACCATGACTAATCATCATTAATGATGTGGTCCAGGAAACTTTCACCTTCTGCCTTATATTTGTTCAAAAGGTCCTAATAAACTTGCATATGGTGTTCTTTCTATTCTTGTGTGCACATTCATGGGACCTGCCTGGCACAAACTGCTACATTCCAACATTGCCACTGTCATTTCCAATACTGAAGCTGATATTCAGCTCCACACGCAAGTCGCTGGTCATAACCTGCCAATTGGTGTGGATGAGCTGATCGAGATACTGTTCATTTTGTGCTGTGACAGCTGTCCAGAATGTGACTTGTCTTTCACATCGCTGTCATCGCTCTGCTGAAACACACCACCCACCACCACACTGTGCTCACATCCACTATTTCGTCTCCATAAATGTTCAGCAAGCATCAATGAACGTCAATGGATGCCATTTCTTTTCACATGGAGGAATTCAATGACACAATTTTGTTCCATACACACTTCTAAGTCAGACGCCATTCTTCATACTGCCCCTCTGCTGCCACTTGTCACTCAGCAACAAAATATAAAGGAAGGTTCAACCTCTACTGATATCCCACCAACATCTGTCTCTGGCATTGTGCCAACATCATAAAATAGGAGGCATTACTTTCAGAGCAGCCCTTGTATCTGAGAGATGTATGACCACTGTGTGGGTTTTACCCACCTTATCTGTTACAGAAAAGATCTGGTGTATAATTTGGGTGCGAGGGCCATGACCTGAATGCTCCTGGGTTTTCTGGTTCTAGTCTGGTTTTAACTTCAGTGGAGCCCCTCTTAGAATTGTAGAATCATTAAGGTTAAAAAAGACCTGTAAGGTCATCTGTCCAACAGTGGTGGACAGTCCAACTGTCCACCTACCACCAATATTGCCCACTAATCCATGTCCCTAAGTACTTTTTCTGCCCTTTCTTTAAACACCTCCAGGGACAGTGACTCCACCACTTCTCTGGGTAGCCTGTGCCAATGCCTCACCACTCTTGCTGAGAAGAAATTTCTCCTAACATCCAACCTGAATCTTCCCTGATGCAACTTAAGGCCATTACGTCTTATTCTATCACTGTTAACTGGGAGAAGAGGCTGACCCCCACCACACTGCAACCCCCTATCAGACACCTGCAGAGAACATTTCCAAAGACAAAAATCAGTCATGCAGCTATTCAAGAAACAATGCTCTGTCAAAAAGTCAAAAGAGTATTGTAAGAGAGAACTTAGCTCTGGATGTTCTCCACAGTAAAGGGATCAAATTTGATTTTGGACGAGAAATGGCAAGTGCAAGAAGCAGAAACATTATTTTCCTGTCAAGACAGTCATAATGCTACTAACTGTTAAATCAGGACAGCAGGAAACAACTAAGCATTGGTCTCTACTGCAGTCCTAGCCATAAGGAAAGACATGAGTAGTTTGCTTGATTAAGGAGCAATACCATGAGGGGATTTTTATGCTGATGTAAACTTGGAAAAAAGAGAACACTAAATAGCATTAGAAATAGGCAATACTTGGTCCAGAACTATTCTCAGTTTCTCACCAAGTATAAACAGTACTTTTATTTTAATAATTTTCTTCTTCACAAACAGCTGCCTTCCCCTTCAACATACAGAGTGTTTGATAATGAGCCAAACTTTATGGCATCAAACAGGGAGAGGGCACTGGATTCAGACTTGGGAAATCTAGGTTTAATTCCCAGCTCAGCCACAGACTTCCTGTGTGGCCATGGGAAAGGCATACGTGCCTTTACTTCCCTACTGTATATCTTTCAATACTTTTTTTAATAGGAATAAGACTTTTTTTTTTTTTTTTTTTAATGGGGAAACTCAAAAGTTTTGCTACTATCAGAATGATTACTGTATCAGAGTGCATGCCTTACACGTGTCCCAATATATGAAGATGGAATCTGGCCATACTGTGGTCACCTTCCTGGCATGTGTCCCATAGGAGGCAACTGGGAAGCATGGGGCAGACAGCAGTGGTAGCTGCAATCACTTAGGTGTTGATGAAAATGCCACACATAATCTGAGAAATGTCCCACAGAATTGTACACAAGTAGAAGGGTTTTTATCTTCCCTCCAAGTAAACTCCACACCCATAAAACACTGGAGATCAAGTGCTTGGAACCCTCAACCAGCTCTCCCTTATCTGGGATTGCTCCAGGTCAAAAAGGAGACGTTTTCTTCCACAGGCTATTAACACAAGAGAAAGAAAGGAACTTTAAGTTTCCTCAGCCAGCCTGTTCCCATGTTAGAGAGAGAGAAGTAAAAGTCACAGAGGTAACTATGTCAAGAAAAAAAAGTGTAAGCTGTTTAAAATATCCAAAACATTTTAAAAATTCCTGCTACACTACTATCAGCATGGCAGAAGCTATGAGTGGCCTGAAAAAGGAAACGAGAGCGGCTAAGCTTGTACCTTTATTGTAGAACATGACTAAATACTGAGAACTGTGTCATCTCTTGTTCAGAACTGTAGAGCTTCTCATATACGTTCAATCATGAGCTGTGAAATCTCTACAAAACCAAATTACTCGAGTATTTTGTAATTCAAAAGACTTTCAGAAGTATCTCAGCAAAAAGAAAAGCCAGGACAAGGACATAGATTTGAACTCTTGCAAGGAAAGACAGCTTGAGCAAACACTAAAGATTTACCTCCCTCTACCCATCCTCACTCACTGTCCTGTCACATCAGTGTTTGACTGTAATTCCACTCTTGCTTATACAAATCAGGCATAGGGATCAAAATTTGGCTTCCCATAAGTGTTTGTGATCTTTTTAGACTATAAGTTTTGACATTTTCCTGCTCTCTCAGCATTTATGGAATATTTGAAAGTGTCTAGCAGACAAAATTTTGTCAAACTTCCTCTCCAATCTTGGTCTCATGTCCTAAGCAGTATAAGTGCCCTTGGAGGCCTCTTTTTGTCTCTTTTTAAAATATGCTCAGTTTCTGCTTCAAACACTTTCCAAATATTGCAAAAAAGCACCCATCTTTACCAAACAGAAAGGATTCTAAGAATGTGTTACAAGTTTTCTGCTTTCATGTCATTAAATATGACATTAAACAGTCATATTTATTGGTCAATGATAGAGCCTATTAGGATGTTAAATGGGGATGATTTTTAGACAGGCAAAACTCTGAAGTTCTAATTCTGTGTCTAAATATATGTATATATATGAGTCTGTTTATGTGTTTGAGGGAATACTGAACTCAAGATCTGAGAACCGTTAAGTATCAAAATCATACTCTTACTTTACACAGAAATTGATCATTTTGAAAGGACTACTCACACAGCGACTGGTTTCTCCCTAAACTGTATCTCTAAGTTCATTCCCATGTTCAGTGTCAATAAAATCCTAGGCTGCTTATGCATGTGAAAAGTCACCTGGTGTGGTACTACAATTAGGAAACCTCCACCTATCCCATGAAATACCATATTGAAACTACTTGTTGCTACCAAGCTAGAGAGTGCATCAGTACTATTCAGTCCAGGATTAATACTGCACCTAAATATCAGGCTAACACCCAAACTGTGTGGCTGAATTAAGAGTAAGACAAATGGAAAAGGTGCAAACATTTCCTCCTAAAATGCAAAGCAACTTTATAGAAAGCTGTTATTTCTTATTAGCTAAAGTAAACTTTAATATCTGGGCCATTGCTCTGCTCTGTAGAATACAGTGTGAGGTCTGGAAATCAAATTAAATCTTGCAAATTCCGCCATCTGTGAACACATCTAATCTGAAAATACAACTTGCTGTAGTGGATCATACAGGCTAAGCCAGGCCACTGCCAGGCAAGTGTCAGACTTTGCCTTTAAAATGCTGACCATTAACTGGTAAGATGGTCAGAAGAGAGACAAAAATATCAGACAGACCAATGATGCTTTGTTCATCTGGAAGAGAGCATCTCGAGGAAAGAAGCTGCTGCCTTATCCAACACAAAAAGCCAAAGTTGTAATGGCTGAGTACTTCTGAGTACTTTCTAAGGTGCTCAAATCCATGTTATTGCAGTATCCCAGTGGCTGGCTGTGGATTCCCAGAAATTGTCAGACCTCAGAGTTCTCACTTCTCTCATCAGTGCTGAGAGCTCTCCTGGACACCAGGACAAAGTCTGGCTCATCCAACACCTCAAATTCCTTTTACTGAAAGGCACTGTTGCAGCAAAAGGTTGTGGGCTCACACCTTCAGGTTAACGTGCTTCTCAAGTGTCTGTAGAAGAGAACGTTGAAAGTTTCATTTTCTGTTGTCGTTTTTTTATCGGATGAATGTGCAGTGGCTGTTAGCAGTGCAGGACAGTGGCATGCTGAGACTAACCTTCCCAGCAAGTCTTGTGAAATTTGTTTCTGCTGATGCAAATGTGCTATTTGCTAGAGCTCCACATTGCTATCTGATCAACTCATCCTAGGCCTGAATGTGAAAAACACAACCCACAGCCCAGAATGTGGGGATCACTGTGTTCTCAGGAAGTATGCAAGTAATATAACTATCTTTGCTCTCTCTCATCGAAGGTAAAAAAGAAGGGTGAAAAAAAAAACTTTGAACAGCAAACACAGGAAGGCTGGAGACTGCATTTTGCTCAACAAGCCTTGCCTTTGTAAGGGTCATACATTGCACTTAGCTGTCACTCCTCAAGACATGAATAAGAAGATTTCCCATGTATCAACCTCTGTTGCTTTCTGTAATGGGTGTACAGAAGGGTCCATCACCATATCTGTTGCAGTTCTTTTAATTGTGCCTTTGTACTCATTTGCTCAGTCAGCTACTGAAAGATCTACAAGTTAGGCACGCAACAGCTTTTAGTGGAAAACCGTATCTCAAATAAGAGATAAAAGATATTATATCTGCTTTTTCCATGTGATTATTTCAACATATTAGTAACCTATCCCTCTGTTCTGAGGACCAGACTTCTCCCAAAGCATCATTACAATGCTACATTTGTACAATGCCACATTTAGAATAGAACTATAGAAGAATCATCTGAAGAAAGCATTTAATACACCTAGTCCTTACTCTCCATTACAGAATTTGTGTGACTGATGCTATAGGAAATAAATTGAATAAAATATCTGAATGAGTGAATGAGCAGCGCTTAAACTGAAGCCCAACAAAGATAACTGGACAATCTCTGTTTGCACCAGGAGAGCTCACAGAGCTTGAGGGAGTTTATGATCACAGCACTGTTGGGGACAGGAACCTCTGTTTTGCCTTTTCCTAAGAGAGGCTACTTGGCCTCTACTCAGAGAAGAGGTGACCTCTCTCTATGTAGGGGGGCAAGCATTACCTACAGGAAAGTCTCTCCCAGGCCTCTGCAGCCTTTGGTCACTTTCCACTGTGTGTCTCCTTGGGAGCTTCAATGTTGGAGGTGGCTGCCATCCTCTCACCACCATACATTGCGTGCTGCAAGGAGACAGCCCCAGGAGCCCATGAATCTTTACTCTGCACAGGAAAAGTAAACACCACCTCCTCCATGCCATCCGCACTGGGCTAGGCTACATTGTGCACCAGCTCTGCTGGGCACCACCTCTATGATGAGGAATAGAGCCTGGGTCTCCCTCTCCTTTACGTAACACTTCTTTTCTTCTTTAAGTTCTTGGTAGCCCTTGTAGAATTATAACTTTCACCTCTATTACACAGAGGTTCCAAGGGTCCACAGAGACTGCAGAAGCCACAATGGGTACAAATGTATCTTCCTCAGCCACTGCCCACTTCCCACTTCCCAAATGGAATTTACACTTAGATTACTTATAGGGATACAGACAAGTTAGCAGGAACTAACATTTTCCCCTTTTAGGTTTGAAAAAAACATTTTTGTTACATGCATTTATTTTGCAGATTGCATGTCTGAAGGGTCTTTTCTTTCTGCCTTAAAAGAATGAAAAGCTCAGCTTTCAAGAGCAGTGCTCTTCTGTGTACATGTACCTTCCTTCAGCCTTTTACCCACTCACGTACACACAGAGAAATTCAGTTTTGCAAGCATATAATTTTATGTGTGCAGACCTACGTTATAGCTTTGTATGTACATGTGTGTTTGCGTATGTGCTTACACACGTCAAAAGGAGAAAGTGGAATAAATGACTCCCTTTGGCTGGAAAATGCACAGTTGTTTCAAACTTCAATGGGAGTATTAGAGAGAAGCAATGAATTACAAAAAGTTGTAGGAATGAAAAATATTTTTGCATTGGCTCTTTAACTCAAAGGGCTAAATTGTGTATTGTATAAATCAGTCTCTTTCACAGCCCAGAGGAGAAGAGCTTATTAGCAGTGGTTACAGTATGCAGCAAATGTACAGACTCATTAATGTGTAATTACAGAACAAACAATATGAGACTTCTCGAGACTGTTTTGTAGGGAGAAAAAAATCCACTTAACACCACAATAAGCCCATGATAGGATACCAATTTTACTAGGATCTGCTAGTAATGTAATGGTAAGATTAAACAAATGTGTTGCTACCAGAGGTAATGTCTCATTACCATTATTCATTCCTTGTCTTTTACACGTGTTAGGCTCCAAGGCCACTGAAGTCTTCTGCTAGCACATTATCATTTCTCATTTTTATTTCTACTTGCCATTATGTGGACAAATGGGCAGGAAAAGACTAGTTCCTATTCGACTTCTAGATAAATTGCTGTAGGTCCACACCTGCAGTACACAGAGTCCCACAGCCGGCTGGCCCACGGGGCTCCCCTGCCTCCCCTCCAGCTTTCAGCAGTGTGAAGTGTTACAAAAGCGTTTGGATTCTGGAAGGAAAACTGAGTAACCGTGTTTCAAAAAGGAAGGTGCCTCTGTGGTAAAATTATGTTTATGTTGAAGGGATATTCTCAGCTCCTTGCTCACGGCTCCAGCCATGCACAGAGCTCTGCATTTCCATACCAGCAGGATAAGGAGTGGGGAAGCAGAGGGACTAGCCAGGTGGTTTGCTCAGAAGAAATAGTGAAATTAACAGCCCGTATTGTGAATACAGACAGCTGGGGGTTGGGATTGGAAGGGATTGTGAATAATTCAACGCTTTCTACATAGGTGTTTCTTTCTGTATGTGACTCTTGGCACAAAAAGCAAGCAGCAACTCTCAGTCCAACTCACTGACCTCACAAGGAGGCGAATTAGTTTATTGTGGTGAATTCTTGACGCGTGTGTGTTCTCCTCAAAAATAAGCTCTCATATGGAAAGAACTGGAAAGACAGCTCCAAAGCATAGATGCAGCATGAGGGGCAGAAATGGCAGAGTTCCCTAGCTAGCAGAAACCATTTCAGTGCTAGTAAAACCATCCCACTTCAACACCAACCACGGCCACCACTTCCGAGCGTTGCGACACATATTCACAGCAGGAAAAAATAGGCTCAGTATCTCAGTCCATGTAATGGACTGTTCACAGTAGTGATCTCCCTTCAAAAAAAGACCCTTGAAGCCATCATTAAAAATCACAACACAAAGCTCTCGGTTTAGAGAAAAACACAGCACTAAAACCACCAAAGATTTGGGAAGTTCAAATCCATGGTGAGGATGTTGGCCGATCACAGCTTCTTACCAATACAGGATGCTTTTAAATGATGAAATATGGAGAATGAATATTTCCCCTTCTATTAATTGCAACACAGCTGAAAGTGTCACCAACTTTAGCTAAAACCCGCCTTTCCATTGCACTACACATTTCTGTTGCATTACTTAATCAGCAGGGAGGGTAAAATCATGTGCAGATACTCTGTTATACAAAGGAATTAGCAATTCCCCATTTTTTTTTTCTTTTTCAAAAGGAGGGGTCAGTAACCAGGCAAGTTCTTATATTGTTCCATAAAACAATCCACAAGTTACTGACAACTCTGGTAAGAGCTACTTCCTCAGAAGTAACATTTCCAGGGTAAAAACAAATGGTTTATGTGGAAGTTCTCCTTGCTCTGCAGCACAGTGACTACTGGATCTCTCTCTTTTTTTTTTTTTTTTTTTAAATAAGACTCTGATATGTGCGATATGTGGCTTGGGAGGGTGCAAGTCAATTCATTCTGCTCTATTTCTCCACCTTTGCTCTATTTACCTCACTTCCCATACTAGATGCTTTTGGACTGTCTCTGGGGGAGGAGAAACAGGGGAAATGGATGAAACGGATGGTGAAAACCAAAGAGCAAAATCATGGACCTTAAATTTTATTTTTGGAACAACCCTGTTTTGGTTTTCAATTTCAAGTAATTTTGTGTTATCTTTGCTACTTACTAATTCTCTACAAATCTTCAATGGGATTCTTAATTCCATTTTTATTTACAGATTCTGAAACACTACAGTCAAAATGAAAGGAGCAGGAATTACTCCTGCTTTGGTGTCTATGGTGTTGCTATTACTGACAGTAAAAGGACAGATTAGATACCTTCTTGGGATCTCCTATGCCTATAACTTAAGGCACCTAAATGCTTCTGAAAAATGTATCCCAAAATTGCAACGAACAGAAAAATTAGGTACAACTCTTACCTTAAAACTTGTAAAAAACAAGGAAAAAGAAACAGACTACAGATGGATTACTTTATTAGGATATGTACTCCTTGCACGTGCATCTTTACAATGCAAAAATCACCTGTTTGGGAGGGTGGGAGCAGCAGAAAGTGTCCCAGACTGTATGCTGCAGGCTACTTTTGGGCTGCTGTTGGGCTGGCTCACTTACTAATAGAAGCAGTTTGATGAGGCAAAATAATTCCGAATTATCTGCCTCTGGAAGCCAAAGGCCTGGGGTCCCAGTTGCTTCACTTTCACTTGTTAATAACTTGTTGTGGTCATCACCCTTCTTCACCATAAATGACATGCTGAGCGTGAGCTATGGAATTCCTACAGACTGCACATGTGGCAATATTTTCTCCTGGAGATACCAACTTACAAGGCTTCACACATGAAGACTTGCCCAGTGAGCTTAATGAGAATGGTTCAAGGACAAACCTCTGCCCTGCTTTGATAAGGGATGTTTGTTCCTGGCTTTAGGATTACAGCTCTAAAAATGAGCTTACTCCACAAAAGAGCTTGTTCTACACTGGGGAAACCCATGGTAACATCTCTATTGCGGTGCTGAAGCCACTGTATTTGCACATTATGCCGTGGAACAGAGCCTGGGGAGCTGAAGATGAAGTTATAGGAACGTGAGGAGAGTCTGAACAAAATCAAAATGCTGTCTCTGTGGGGTAGGTGGCCCTCATGCTGTACTCAGCCCAGCCATTAACCTTCTCACTCAGAGTATGCTCCTGAAGAGCACTCAGGTTGTATGTGAAGTTGCTCAAGACAAAAAACAAGCCTGCACCAAACAGCAAACAGAAGATAGTGGTGTTGGGAGATCTGTCCAAACTCTTGATGCAGTCATTCCCCTAAAATAGCCTGAGGATTGGCAAGGTGCATTTAAAGAAGTCCTCAGCTTAAAATATTGTCCCACTTCCAGCCAAAGCCGTGCATTTTTGAATTGTGCTGCAGCCACGGCTGAGATCCTGCTAGATAATTTTAACTCCTGAGCTAGAAAGGGGCTTATCTCTGAGGCACATCTCTTCTGTTCAGATAAAGACAACTTCCTCTAACTGCAGATTAGATCAGCAGGCCCAGTATCCGTACTTAAAAGCCACACAGCTAAACATTCTGCATGTCTTCAGTTCAAACACTTGCTGCTTTCTCAACCGCAAAGAAATAAAACTTGCAGAGCTTTCCCTGCCTTTGGCACTGATGTACCCCCCCGAAACCACAGCAGCACCCAGCAGGCACTGATGGAATTGGCTGCAACTCCACAAACTACACAGCTCCGGAGAAATAAGGAAAAATACATTAATAGCTTAATAATCCCCTGCAACATTATTTTGCTACACAGCAGCAACAGAAGTCATGCTTCTACCAAATGGATGAGGAGTGGAAGAACTCCTTGCAAAAAAAAAAATCCAGAAATTTTTAGAAGCAATTCTATTCCTGGTAGGAAGTGTTGATCTGCCTGGAGGTAGGAAGGTCCTGCAGAGGGATCTGGATAAGCTGGATACTGGGCTCAGGCCAATGGGATGAAGTTCAACAAGACTCTTTTCCAACCTGATTGATTCTATGGTTCTATGATAAGTCCAAGTGCTGGGTTCTGCACTTTGGACACAACAACCACAAGCAACAGTACAGGCAGTGTTGGTCAGTGCACCTCTAGAAATGTTTATATGTAAATTATTACCTCTAGCAGAGCTTGGGTCTGGCAGTGTGGCTTTTCAGTGGTCCTATATATCCCACATTCTGCATCCCACTTTTGTAGTTCAGGCTACGCACAACAAAACATATCTTTGTAGATTGGCATGTACCGTATATCACACAGAAAATATAGAAGGGCATTTATGAAATCTGTTTTTGCCTTCTCCCACTACACTATCCTATCCTCCTCTACACAAACTCCCAGAAGAGTTCTGCATAAAAAATAATCCTGACAAAAATATCCCCCACTCAAAACCAGGTAACCCATAATGACAGGGTCTTAGAGCACACAATATCCAGTCCATAATGGGGACTAGCACTTTGGAGCTAGAAATGGGAGCTTCAGACCAAACAAGAAGGGAGATTCCTAACTTCTCTATTTCTAAAAGTTCCTAAAATACTTCAGTTGCAAGTTTTTCAATTCCTTCAGAAGTCTCCTCAGTCAGACTGAGGAGCCTTGTTTCATTGTGGAGAGTGGAGTACTCTAAATACTGTTCTTAAAGCTCCCCAAAATATACTGAAGCCAGTTTTCACTCCATCTCAGGGCTGGCAGAACTACATTAGGTGAGGATTTATCAGCAGTTATTTACAAAGTCTAATCAGCTCCTAAAGACTTTGATACTTTTGAGCAACAAAGATGTACATCTGAAAATCTGAGCAAGCAAAGCACATTACACAGCTCTCCAGGTTCTGTTAGTTCTCTGAATAACTGTATGTCCATGCACATACATGTCACACAGGTATTTTATTGCTTATGCACAACATATTACCCTCATAGCCGGCAAGCTCTCACAGGAGGGTGCCCAAAGCCTCTTTGCTCTGGCAGTCTTTTCCTCAGCCCGTTTCCCTATCCTACCAAAGCTCAAGAAGATCTGCAAGGTGGACCTGTCTAAAACAGTGGGACCAATTTTGCAAGGTGGGGTGGGGCACTTCCCCTTTTGGCTTTTCTCCTTTCTCCCCTCTGTCTTCAGCCTTTCCTTCTACTCTGCCTCCACCCAGCTCAGTATAGGTTGCAATATATTGATGTAATGGCAAACTGTTGTGGTTGGTCTGGTGGCCCTTTGAAGTGCTTATGTCCTTGCTCTCAAATGCTTGAGCTCCTTTTAAGGAAGTAAAGCAGCTCAGAGCAAGGACACTTGCCTGCACCAGTAACTAGCTACTGGTACAGGCTCTCACGTCTAAATGCCCATGGCAAGAGGGAAAACCACAAGATGTAACAACAATGCCATGTTCCCAATGATGCTAGCTCTAGGGGAGTTAAGTGTCAGAAGGCTCTTCCCTTTTAACTTATCTCCCCGTGCTAGTGTTTCTAATTTCATATTAATCTACTCTGTCATGCACTGATGTCCAGGACTACCTTGGCTTGCAGCATTGGGTATCTCTGTCCATTATTCAACAGTTTAAACTCCATTTTGTGAGATGAACCGTCCCCACTACCTCCTCTCAAAAAGAGGACTATCTATACATACTGTGCATTCCAGGTCCATGCTGTAATTTGTAACTAAGATATGATCACTTTTTGTAGAAGAAACCCATGAGTTATGCACTGGAATTCTAAATGGTCACCTTCAGCATCAGGCAGCTGCCAGAGCAGAAATGTTGATCTTCTGAGCCCACAGCTACTTTCTAAGTCCAGTGAAACTGTGAAATGGCTTTTTCTTTTTTATCCATCAATGGCTAGATATGGTATGGGCAGTTATAGATAAACAGGTTACCCTCTCAGACAAGCATAACCACTGCAACAAGTAGCTTTTTATGCATTAAACAGGGTCTGAGTAACAGCTCACTGACTTATTAGCTTCCCACAGATGGCTTGAATTAGGATACAGTCCCCAAGCTGAAATAGTCCTAAATTGAAACCATCTACTACACACAGGATGTTCAGTCCTGATTATCCACAAAAGATGCACGCAACATTTAACCTGAAACTTGAACAGAGGCAGTAGAAATCATCAGAAGATATTTCACATCAGCTTCTGCATTAAGGTTAACACAGAAATACAGCTGCTCATCTAAAATAAGCTACAAAGAAATAATTTGTAATGGAGTAGAATTTCAGTTGGATGTGTATTTCTAAATAGCTCAGAAGTACAAGAGGTATTAAGGAGCATCATAGACCAACACAGATGGTAAAAGGGAGTCTTTTTTTGTGTGTGTGCCTTAAAAATCTAACTGTTGCATTTCTGAAAATGTTACTGTATTTTCTAGAACAAGTGAATCTACACTTAAGCATAGAGCACGTGGCTCTATAGCATCCAGATAAACACAGAATCACAGAATGATAAGTCTGAGAAGGAAATCTAGGGTGGAGAAGATGGCAAGAAAGAATGAAGGTTTAGTGGATAGAGCAGCAGAAATAAAATTTGCAAGAGGAAGCTGCTCAACACATAACAGTATTCTGGGATTTACAACATTAAAAGGATAGCAAACTAATGAAGGAGATGAAGAGAGGTAGCAGTGGCCTGAATACTTTTTTTAATATGCTTCTGCTTTGTTGTGCTTCTGAGGGGTATTACTAAAAGCTGCTGACTTAGTTCCACAAATGATCTTTTCAACACACATCTTGAGCTCACACAACTGCAAGCATACATTTCATGATCATCTCAACACCTCCCTTTGAAACTGGTGTCCTCTCTGATCATTTTAATTGAGACTGCCAAAAACTGAAGGCTCCCCATGAAAATCTGTCAGGTGAATTCAGTATCTTAATTTATGAAGTCTACTACACCTTCACGCAGAGGGGAAAGATGTTTCCGATAGTTCTCTTTATCAGGTCTACAACACCCAGTTCAATTGTTAGTCTAGAGCTGGAAGAAGAAAGAGAGGAGCTAAAGCCTATCTTTCTTTAAAAACAAACAAACAAACAAACAAAACAACACTTTATTTCCTCTGATCTTTGACCTTTAAAATGCTAAACTGATGAAAAAAATAATAAGCTTTTGAAAATAACGTTAAAGGTTTTATGAAGATTTACTATAAATCTGGTAAGCAAACAGTCATTTGAACATATTAACAACAGATTTCTCACTGAACTTTAATAAGATGAGGTAGTTACTCTTTACATTTAAGAATATTGCAATTTCCAGTGTTACGTCTATAGCACTACATGTACAAAATGTGCTCCAGATTCTAGTGGTCCTCTTTGATAAAGACTGGACTCAAATTAACATTCCTCAGTGCATGTAGTTAGGGGAGACTGTCTTTCAAGGTGCAGCAGAACAAATGGAATGTGTTCAATCATATGTTGAAATACAGCATGCACAGGGGACTCCCTTTTCAAGACAGAAGCAAATGGGAAATTAGAAAATTCATACAAAAGAAAATTGTTGTCTGTCCATATCTGCTCATGTGCATTGCCTGTTCGTTATATCAGAGGCCACCACCTATCTTCCAGCTATAAGATGTATGTAGTATCAGTGTGTGTCCTCTTCCTAGACACCACTTTTCAAACTACATTTTCAGAACTTTCTCTTCTATCTAAGTTTTGCGATAAACAGAGATGAGAAACTGAACTGAGGACTTAGAGATGGCAACAATGGATGGAACACTAAGCCTGCCTGCATTGCTATACCACTGCCAGCATAAAAAGATATTTCCCTGATATATGCGATTGCACAGGCCAAACAACCCTCTCAAAGCATTCCTTTTTCCCTAATAAACTGATTTGACAATGATCCAGAATGTGCATAGAAATCATACAGATCATAATACATTTGATCTATTTTTTTTAAGTAAGAGAACATATTTTTTTCAGTATATCCTTTTAAAAAAGTCAGGTTAGAGCTAGAAAATGGAGCAGAAGAGATGAAAGTATACATAGCTTTATAGAAAAGATGAACATGACAAGTGTTGCAGTTGAAACCTACAGTTAAGATTATTCGTAAAACAGAATACTATGAATTGTCATAGTATTTCTGTTTTGTCATATAGCTGTTGACTATATCAATATCTCACTACATCACTACAAGATGTACGCTTCTATATCAAAGAGCTAGAGAAAATGGCTGTAGAAAAAAATATTGAAGGACAAGGAAAATCTTTTTTATTGCTGAGTGTGCAAAGTGAAACAAATAAGAACAATGGATTGAACTTATTTTAGGACACCAAAGGTAAAATGATCTCCTTCAATTCTAGAATCGTTTATTACAGTAACTTTTCGTATGTGTTTATAATGATATATATGTGAACTACTGGAAGAAGAAAATGTAAATTTCAGCTCTGCTGATTATCTATACCTGTGATGTGAAGTTTGCTCAATGTAACCAAAATCTTGTGTGTTTATTCAGTTGTGGACAAGGCAGTTTTAAAAATATTGCGATTTTTATCAAGGTTGGAGTGTTTTGTAGGGTTAGTTACTTTGTAGTCGCTGTACCGTGTACTCATTAACTCATTGTACTGAGCTGATAAACAAGCAATACAGGCAAGATTTTGTCAAAAGAGCTACAGATTGAGGAAAAAAAAAAAAGCACTAGTTAAGTGATCAGTTTATTAAAAGGAATGTTTTAAAATTGTCTGTTCAGTGGCATGTCCCTATTGATGTAGCAGATGATCTTTACACTCACATTTTTAGTAAAAGAGGATCGAGAGATAAAATGAAATTACAAAAATTACTGTATTATCTACCAGTTAGTGCTGGAGTTTGAAAGTAGGCTCTATTCTAAGATGCTGTACTACCTTGACTTGGTTACTTTGTCTTTACAGCCTCCCTTTCCACCTACCATCCTTTATTGTATTTCCTTCGACTACAAATATTGAAAGGCATTTGCAATCTTTGTGTAAGCAGTCTTCCACCCTGAAATTCTTTCTTACAATGCAAATGTAAAAATGATTACCAATACTTTTATTTGCAGATAAACAAAGGCATTTTAATAGACACTCCTGTCTTGGAATACTTTTAATCACACAGGGCATTAATCAAAGCATTCCAGCATTCTGGGAGTCATTGAGCTTTCATTATTGTTATTTTTCCTACTGGTAAACAAGCATCATGCTCAAGTAATACCATCTATTTCTTAGTGGACTGTATACGAGGTGATGCATGCAGTAGTCATCAGCATCACTAGTCCATCAGGTGGAGCCTGGAATTCCTAAAAAGAATCAGGGTTTTGCTAAGTCGCTTCTGGAAAATAATTTTAATTCAACAGATCTCAGTGACTGTGGACTTTTACCTAGAAGAACAAAAATTGACTTTTTTTCTGATGTCCTTGCAGTTAAAAAAAGCAAGGGAAAATGAAGACAAGATATTAAAGTCTGAAACATGAACATTATATGTTTTCTACTGAAACATTCCTGGAAAAATCTTAATAGTTAACATTCAAGATAGCATTTAAAAATTATAACAAAAATACCTGAGAATTTACTGAATTTTTATCAAATCTGAATTCATATAATTTTAACCTGGAATCACATATTTCATTCAATTCCTTTCATAGAATGAAAACAATCTTTCCTAAGGGGAACATCATGCAGTCAGTTATGCTTTAGAAAAAAGATAAGTAGGAGATTTCTTTAACTTCTCTGCAGATGAAAAGGCTTGCTGTCCTTCAAAATGCTTTTCCCAAAGAGAAGGTTGCACAAAATACACTAAGCATCTGAGTAATCCTTTGCAAGATTAGATGAAAAGGCATAGGACCTGCTTGTATACCCATGTACTTTATAGTTGTTTAACATTATATTTGAGTAATACTTCTCGGAGTGGACTATTCATCTTACCCAAGACTCTCTCATTCTTAACACTCTGCTGTCCTCCAGTAGTAGTAGAAAGGTCCTCTGGTACAGGCATAGGTTCATCTGCGTCATCTGGGACATCACTAATCGGAGGACTTTCCTTTCCTAGTAGTGAAGAAAGCATCAGTGAATCATCAAGTAGCCTCATTCTCAAATAAGACTGTAAGAGGAACCACAACCAAATAAAACTGAACAACAAAAAAGTAGTAAATTAGTAACACTACTAGAAGCATGACATCTTCAGGACCAAAACCTGCTGTACTACAATGAAAGCTTCTTTAGAACATAGGGGAATTGTAGCTGTGAGAAGAATGTGTGGCCGGGATCTCTTCAAGCTTAGTGACCTGTGGATACATGGTTACAAGTCTTAATTTTTTGGGACGCTTTTTGGCTGCTCTGGTCGTCAGGTTCAGTTAACCCAACACAGACTGACAGAGTATAAAAGGTATCAAATGGTTATTGTTTCTGCAAAAGCTTCTAGAGTGCACATCCATTTTTGCTTCAACAACATAGTCTAACAAGTCTAACCCACCAGTACTCTTAGACACTTAAGAGAACTAGCCAAAGAATGAAATTTTATCTTCAGCTAAAAATTCAACTAAATCTTCATCAGGCTTCACTGATACCCACAGATCAGGCTTTGGCTGTCTTTCTGCCTACAAATAATCACGTGCTTACAGTTCCTGGGACCTCCCCAAACACATGCAGTTAGCAGAGGTCAGCCGAAGCATAACTTCAAGGGTTTTATGATCTCATATTTGTAAAGAGGAAACAAACGTCTGTGTCTTTCACATATGAAGTACTGTAGAAGATATCAGTTTGGGGTTTTAGTATATTTTAAGTATAATGGAACTGTGTTCACGCCGAATTCAGTACACTAAGAAAAATAACTCTCCAGCTCAGCAGTGCGCTTCCAGAAACTGAGAGGTTTCTTGGTTTCCAGGATCAGGTGCAGCATACATGTACTGCTCACAGGACTATCTCTATCTTGCAGAGCTTCTTTTGGAGTGATTTCACATATCTGCTTGCAAAACATTCCTTGGAAACAACTACTGAAAGAATTATTAAGTGATTAGTTTTCTTGACTACTCCTGAAAGACCAATCTTTGAATTAACAGAAAAGAAGGAAAAAAGCTCAGATCAGTATTTGAGCTCAGTAACATTAACATAAGACCTTTGTCTCCAAAATTGAGATGTTACCAATTTACAGTGATGCAATCTATTAGACATCCTATGGCAGTCAGCACAGCATCATGAGCAGCGATTTCGTGGCACAAAGGCCTAGAAAATAAGTGTTTATTCCAATGAACATTCCCATATGAACACACAAACATTAATTAATTCTGAAATCAGTTCTCAGAAAAAGAAAAATTCAAACATTGCTTATATAATTGCTAGCAGTCAGTTGATACAGATTTGTAATACAGGGTACTTGGAAAAAAGAAACTGGCTTTTATCTCTCGGATGGAGCAGAGCACCAGTGCCTTCTGGTCTTTACTGATCGTGGCAGAAAATAATAGGTAAGTTTAAGTATCTTCCACATCATTTTGCCCTCTTCCAGGGGCCTGGCAAACTCAGGACAATCTATGACAGTCCCGGTCACAGTTTCATGCTCAGCCTGAGGGAAACACTACCCTGCTGTGCAATATGCTATATCCTCTCCATGTTCCAAGGGGCATGCAACTAAACCCCCCCCCTAGGGTAATCTGTGCTCTCCCCTATGCAGGAGAAAAGTGTAGATTACTAGAATTCCCACAAGAATTACTGTTAAAAATATCTATCCATATGTCCTTGAGAACAAAAGAACATCAAACTACTTGATACTCAACTTCCTCTAATGACTGTAATCCTTCTGTGAAGATCATCTCAAACTATTTGAAAATAGGGTAACAGTGGGGGAAATTCACTGCTATGGTGCACAAATATAGGTTTAAATGAATGTAATATGTGAATGACTGCATTTCTTAATGATGCGCCTATCGGAACGTGGAACAATCACTGAGAGGAGGTGGTGAGAGCGGTACTAGGTGGAACCAACTGAAACTGCCCAGCCAGAGGACTTGAGGACCACCACAGATTGGTCACGCATAGGCAGAGGGATGGGCTGGATAACTTAGTAAGGCTCCCTCCATCTCCTAATTCTGTGCTGTATCCTTCAATGGACAGAATTACGCCCGCTGAAAATGAGTGCAACAGTGATCGTGGACTGTGTAAATGAAAGACTAGGAATTTCACAGCAAAGGAAAATAAAGTACATCTTTATAAAATTAAAGAATTCAAAGGAACTTCCAGCAGTTTTACTGATGCAAGTCCCACGCCTGTCAAAATGAGGTACATCTTATGGATTGAAGGTGTGAATGAGAAGAGACAGCAGAAATATTCCAGGCTTTTCAACTCTCTCCCCAGTAAAAAAAAAATAAACAAACAAAAATCCAGACTGCTAAGCTGAGAGTAAGAGGCAGTCTGGTCAGAATCAGCTCTCATGGCACTACATCCAGTTCAAGGAAAAATGTTAAATAATAATATTCAAAAGACACCTGTAACTTCCAAGGTGCAAAGTGTGCTTCCAGTTACACAAATGAAAATTGATAGTTTGCCTTAGCCTAGATTCAGAAGTACACATTATTTAAAAAGCTGAAGACTCTAAGGGCTACCAATCCACATAAAAACTATCAGAGCTATGAGATTATGAACAGGAAACAAAACCAAACAATATTAATATGTAGTTGAGCATCCTAGAATAAGAAAACAAAGGAGAATGTTTTGAAGGTAAGTCTCTTGGAAAATGAACCTTTTTATAAATTGGAACTTTGATAGTTTATGGTGACAAACTGCATTTACTAAATAAATATGAACCTTCCATTTGTTAACTAAATAGCAGTTTGCCTAGATAACATGAATCAGACAAGCCTCACAGACCTGGTGGGACAGAAGGAGGATATCTGATAAACTTCCTTCTACAGAGGAAACAGCAGCTAAGAAAACTTAGCAAACTTGGCTTTAGTGACTCATCTCCCATCATTTGACTTCTTCATGTTACATATGATATAGAAATCCCTGCATGCAAAAAGGCAGGGTAAAAGCAGTTGTTTTAAAATAGACATTTTTGTTGAATTCTGCATTTTAGATTCCAGAGCATGATATTCGTATTTCATGCCTTAACTACATCTTAATTGTTAAACCGTGATAGGTTCACTACTGCATGTTAATCTGACAGATATGCAATCTCACTAACACCCTTTTGCCAATGAATTTAGAAATGGAAAGGGAGCAAGGAAAAGAAGGAACAGTTTCCCATTTACTTTCTAACAAGCATGTCCAAAATAATGACTGGCCAAAGGGACAGAGCTAAAAAAAAGCCACAAAAAACTAGTGGCAAATACTGGGATAAATCATTAAAACGTCACATAATATATCAAAAATCTATTCCAGATATATTTTTGCTCAAAGGTAATAAGGGAATCATAAACTAATCTCTCGTGTTGTTTTGTTTGTTTGTTTGTTTGTTTGTTTATTATGATTATTAATATTACTTTTATAAAGAGCCACGTGAGGAAAATATAAACGACAGAGGAGCTGTAGAACTGAAGTTCTGTTTCTGGCTCTGCCACTGACTGACAGTGCCCTTAGCTAAGTCACAAATGCAAGTAGCTTCAAAAGCAGGTTGTGTGTGACACGTTGCCCCAGTTCATGCTGCTCTGAAAAACAGTCTCAGGTATCAAAACGCTGCTATCCCTGTATGAAAATTTTCACAGCATGGCCTAACCTATCAGTGGCAGTAAGATATCTACTCAGCTCCTCTGTACTTCAGTTTCCTCATCTGTGCCCTACCCATCTAGTAGAGACACAAGGAAAGGGAACAAAGTGCCCAACCCAGCTAAGTCTTTATGCTTCCCTTATTCCTATCTAAGTTTGCATGCCTCCTGGTGATTTCACAGCCTCACTCCTATATGGAAGCTCTTCAGTTCACATGGTGCAGTGGTGTTGCTAAAACTGCAGCTCTTGAAAAGAAAGCCAGGACAGGATTTCTTACTGAAATTTAGTTCACTACTCTTCCACAAAGGAATACTGGATTTATTTAACACCTGAGAGTTAGTTGTTTTGTATGGGAGTGCTGGAACCACTTAAGAAGCAGTGAAGCAATAACAGCAATATATAGATTTTCTAGCTAAGAGTCAGAACCCAGTTCATCTCCCATTTTCTCTAGTGGAATCTCCAACCTGAGGTGAATGAGGAAACAGTCCTGGAACAGTAGCCAACACTCAGGTGGTAGAAATCAGCCCAGGATATACTCATTTACTCATTCCCAGAATCTAGCAAGAACTTCAAATGCAAAACTCTTCTTCCTGCTTTTGCAAAGTGTGGCACAGCCTTGCAGGTGTTGGGGAAATTTTTTTTTGTTAAACATGGAAATATTTGTACTGTTTTTTCATCTTCCTTAGCTGTTATGCCCTAGAACAGAGAAAAAAAGAAAAAAGAAAAAAAGAAAAAAAGAAAAAAAAAAAGCAGGAAAAATACTGCTTGTTAAGTGAGATATTATCTGTGTTTTCTGACTTTTCTATGGGTGCCGGATACTGCTTGGTTAAATGTATGTCAGCTCTCTCCTCATTTCAGAACTGCAACTGCTTGACTCATGAAATATCGCTTTCAGAAGAAGAATACAAATTGTGAACTCTGAGGTGGTCTTGCAGTATTCGGTTCCTCTAGGAGCACGTGATGCCAGGATTCCAATAAGTGGGAATTGCCTGTGCATGTGTGGGGTTTGGCTCACTCACGTGAGCTCTGTGTTCTATTGGCCTGGCTCACTGCTGCCACAACTGAGTCAGCCACAGCTGCATAAATGCAGCAAATGGAGGCAAAATCACTGCTCCTCTGCTGAGAAGACTGTTTCTAGAGACCTATTTTATTTCGGGAAGGGAAGGGAAGGGAAGGGAAGGGAAGGGAAGGGAAGGGAAGGGAAGGGAAGGGAAGGGAAGGGAAGGGAAGGGAAGGGAAGGGAAGGGAAGGGAAGGGAAGGGAAGGGAAGGGAAGGGAAGGGAAGGGAAGGTCCTCATAATTTTATTTATTTATTTATTTATTTTTAATAAAAGACATAACCAAGTGTGCTGGTGAACCAAGTCACCTAATTCCATTGGCTTGGAGAATATTCTACATCTGATGAGCATTACTCACAGAGCAGGAGAAACAACTAGGAGTATTCTTCATCTGGCATGACAATCCCACTACAGAGTAGACCTCCCTTGTCATGCAAGGAAGCATCCTAGAAGCATGTAGAACCCCGGGAAGAGGATGAGAGGGAAAAACTCCTTTCTGAAACTGCCAGCCAGTGAGAAAGAAGTAACATCCTTGAATCATCACAGTCTCTACTTTTAAGGTCTGTATGAGCTGATAAGGTCTAGTAAGAGTCAATATCTGTGGAACTTAATTTGACAAACTAACATAAGGCATAAGGCTGAGTTCATAATAAATGGAAGTATATTTGCAAGTTCTTTATTTGTCCACTTGTTCACATATCTAGCTAAGAGCCTAGCTTCAATACAGCCTCTGCTCACAGAATGTACCAGATGAAATTATCAGCAGCTCAGTGACAGGAAGGGCAGGAAGAGTTCATATAGCTTTATGTTTTTTGTCAGAGGTAAAATTCCTCTTGCACCGATATATTTATTTTTTTAAGGAGAACTATCCCTAATTACAGAAGAGTCCTGTTCTCATCAACATTATTTGATAGAAATTCTAAAATGTTCAGCAAAGTATTGCAGTGATTCAAACTCTGGAAAACTTTGAAAGCTACAAATTAAATGCACATATACATATTTAAATGTACACAAACATTCACATTGCAAAGTTTCCTGCAAATCTTTCCTCTCAAAGAGAGAGGCAGACAGCAAAGAAGGCCAGATGACCTAATTAATATCTTCCACACATCTTCTCCTCATATCCAAGGAAAAATATAATGTGCTTGTAAGAGACAGCAAGCGTGGAACTCACATTATTGCCATTGTGAAAATGCCACCTAGGTGGCATCCCAGGCAGTATGTGCTACCACAGAGGAAGAGAAGATCAGAGCTCCTGGCCCCAGGTGCTCACATGAGCAGGAAAGGCCTTCTGCAGCACGCAGAATAGGTGGGCTCAAACCACCATATGCCTCAATGCTCTGAGCAGATCCAGTGCTTTGTCCACACAAAAGAGTTGTGGCATTAAAATCTCACTGCTTTTTCTGCCAGAATCACTCATGCTCCAAAGACAGAAGGCACAGGACATGCTTTATTTCATTTACAAATTGTTCCAGCTTGCAACAAAACATTGATGTTAAGTATGTCCAGCTCTAATTTTAAAATTGTTAACTGACAAAGGGAGTGAAGCACGCTTCCATAGGGCCTACTAGGAACAACTTTCCTAAACCAAACCTAGCTGAAAATTGTCTGTTAGCATGAAGGATTACTATATTGTGGTTCTTTCACTTGGAAAATGCATCTGATTTTCAATTTCCAGGTGACTTTAAAAGTTCTGTGTTCCTTTTTTTTTGGTGGAAACTCATCAATGTTTTTATAAAGAAGGGGAAAAAGAGAGAAAATTGTGTTCATATATTTCAGGAAAATATTCACTACATGGCCACCCACACTGGATCAGGACCTTCACAATTTCTTACAGTTGGCCTCTGGGTCTTGAAACTGAGAGCCCAAGAGCTCTCTCTCAAAAAAGAGCCATGTGCCCAGTGTGGCTGCCGGAAGGAGGCCTCGGTGAACAGGGCTCCAGACTGAACACTAAAAGTGAAAACTGAAAGCCATTAACTGTTGCAGCTGCTAACACATTAAGGAAACCGGGAGGGAGACTAACTTATCCCTTTTTAGCTGCTGAAGCACTGAGGTATTAGTACATGTTGCTTTGCTAAGTTCCAGCACCAATCTGCTAAGGAATCAGTTTCCAAGTATATCAAGAATGAAGCTCCCCATAGAAATATCAATATGGGACTGCAGAATCCTATCCAGACCACTACAGTTCAAATTTCAGAAACCTAACTTCTCTATTTTTCATACATTTCTCAAAATCACAGAATCGTAGAATTGTAGGGGTTGGAAGAGACCTTTGGAATCATCTACTACAACCTCCTGGTAAAGTAGGCTCAAAAATATTATCATTCTGGACAAAAGCAGTTACAAGCTTAAAGTCTCATGTCAATCAGTCTTCTATTTAGTTTCAGAATCTTTGGAAAAAGTCAAATAACTCAATGTAGTAAATAAAGTTTGTTTGCTTTTAATTAGTATTTGCCCTCCCCCTCATCTGGTGAACTTTGTTTGTTCTGTATTTACTTTGTAACAATCAAAATTTTGCTCCCAAAAGAAAGAGTGTAAATGTGAACCTGACCACGCTTCAGGGATATACTACCAAAGGTTTAATGCAAAATTACTTCTATGCTGCTATATTCCCTTGACTTCTTTATTTACTCTGTTCCTTTTAGAAAATCCATGCACTGTTGAGCTTGATATTAAGTGATATCATTAATTATATCTCAATTCCCACTCTGGTTTTTAAAAAAGACCCAAAGCAATTTTTATTGACAAGAAGAAAAACATTGTACTGTGCTAGAAAGATGAGCAGGAATTTAGGATTTTCTTTATAATGTATTCATTAAGGACCTCACCTGAAACCTGGGACATATCTTGAGCCTCATCTGTTTCCATTTTCCTCAAGTTATCTGAGAAGAGAGGAAAAGCCTTAAGTTAATGCAAAATAAGACACACATACACACACAGAAGAACCCCCCCTCCCCTCCCCCCAAACACACATAGAAGGAGAAAGAAGGGGGAAAAAAAAAAAAAAAAGCCCTTTGCTATTTAACTATAAGATTATCTGGGAAGAATAATGTATTTTTCTTTTTATTTCCTCCCTGCATACTTGCTGGAGTATCAGACTGGCACAGACCTTGATCCTTTTAAAAACAGCATTACAAAGATTTATAAAAATATCATTACAAGCACAGGAGGACCAAATTTGTTATTTATTGTTAATTTCCCACTGCATAATAACCCAAAATGCAAACTGACTGCAACAAAATTAAGCAGAAAATTAAATGGCCCTGGGTCATTGTAGGCACAGAATTCATTCTCTTGGTTGATCCATAGTTATGTTCTTTCTAATTTACTGAGCATGCATCGATGAACCTTGAGTCAGCTTGGTGACACGCGTACAATCAGCAATCAAAAAACGAAGCAATTTGCTGAAGAATGTCTCATTTACCCAGGCAGGGCTGCATATCTGAGCAGCAACCGCCACTACCTCCATTAATAATGAATACACCTCAGGCAGCAGCAGATGGGCAGAACAGCAGCCTCAGGCGTGGGCCCCTCGCTCGTCCAGGAGCCCTTCCTACAGACCACACCGGCCTGGCGCTACACGGGGAGAAGTACAACTCCCTAAAATAGCGAAACAGGCCCAGGAGAGAAAGGGAACCCGGGCCTTCCTGTTTTGCTGACAGATGGCTGGCTCCACCGCTTGGTAAGTCATACTGGGAAGCTCCTGCCCTCCTCTTGCGACACACCATGTTCTGAAGAGCGAGCGACCAGTGACCACAAACACCAGGGAGAAGCAAGCAGAGGGTTAGTGGGGTAGAAATAAAACTCAGGTTTGCAGTGGGCCCTGGGCCCCACACACCAGCCACGGACAGCTGGTAGCCCTGCAGATAACGCACGCGTTGCTAGAGCAGGTAGTCCCAGCACAACCTGCTCCTGACCTCAAATCATGGTGTGGGCAGCTGAGGTGGCCTCAGGTGGGGAGTAGAAGAACCCTGTAAGCACTTTGTGAGCTGTGGTGTGCTAGGTCACAGCTTGAGCCAGACGTGACTGACTTCACATCCCACCAAAAGAGGAGTTGGCTCTGTGCTGTTCCTTAAAACCAAGATACATCCCCCATCAGCTATGTTTCCTGAAATTAAATTGCATTTGCTTCACAGTTGGAAGCAGAGGAGGATGTGGCCTGGGTTCTGACAGAAAGGGCATCAAGGATATCCTAACGTTTTTAGCCCAATTGCATGATTTCTTTAGTTTTTTTCCAAGTCTTCTGCATGCTATCTGACAGACTGCAGTGGAGAAGTGCAATAGCAGAAGTCATTTATATTGGTCACCTACGTTTTATGGTCTCCTCATTACTTCTAAATGGCAGCAGGACATCTGAGAACCAATATACTGCCATACCACCTTGTGAAAGTTGGCTTCCCTCATCTGATTCATGCTAGATTTTCATAACAAGGGAGTGGAAACTTCAGGACTGCAGACGGAGTGGATGGGGAGCACATTTTTGCCTATAGAGCAGGCAAAAGAGATCTGAATTCTCACAGAATGTGTACCGTGGCACTACTTAATGTTCAATAATGCTTTGTTCACTTTATTTTGGTCTTAAACTTTAATTCCAGAAAAAAAATAATTTGTTTAACATGTACATGTAATTCTCAGAAATGATTCCAGCCATGCAAAATGCAAAAAGCCACCTACTACTCAAAAATTTGCATCAGTTCTTATCGGAATCAAGAGCTTTCAATTGGTCCATTTTAAAGTAGAAGTTGTCAGTAGGAAACGCAGCTTCTCTTGCAAGAGGAAGAACACAGCACCTTCCTACAAAATAGCCCACTTGGTTATTGGAAATAAAGTGCATTTATATATGGCAGGTGGTATAGCACAAGTGCTCAGTACAGTCCATTATTTCTACTGCAAGTGTGACTGAACACAACAGGAAAAAAACAAAAAAACAACAAAAAAAAACCCATGCATTTATTACTGCTTGTGAGGGTCACCTGGCTGCTATTAATCAATTGATCACTACAAATTTTTCTACAGAGTACAGTGAACCTCAGCCAACCGAAGAAAACATCCCAAGAAAATATCCACAAAAAGGGAATCACATCCCTGAAGAACACCTCATTCCTACTGCACCCATTTTTCTCTCTTTCTAGGGCTTTGGCAAGGCTGGGAGTGGAAATGGGAGGAAGAGGTGACAAAAGAGAAAGACTTTTTTTTTTTGTTTTGTAGACAAGGGCTTTTAAAAGCCATCAATCTATTTCAGTGTTCCCAAATTTACCTACTCTTGTTTTACATTCAGCATTTCTGCAACTTAGGCAGCACACTTCTGTCTGAAAACACTCTCCAGTTCCTAAATGGTGAGGTAAGGTGAGTTAAGGTGAAGTACATATAGATTTTGCTTTTTAATGGAATACTTCCTGGATTGCTTTCTGTGAAAATGGACAATTGCCTTTTCAAAAAGTGATGCCTCAGTTATCTAAGAGATGTCTTCAGAGTTGATATAAATGATTTTAGGGCATTTAGCAAAACTGTTCCGTTTGATGGGGATGAGATGGAGAGAAAAATAGAGATGGTGGAAAACAAGGCAGGGAAAGATTTTTTTTTTTTCCAAAGGTTATTTATAATAATTAAGTATGGTTCCCACATTAGATGAAAATCCACAAGTGCTAAGCAAATTGATTAAGCAAACAAACTAACTTAAAAAATCCTAAAGGTTGCTGAATCCTTTACAGGGGAAAGTCATGCTCTTACACTACAGTACTTTATGGCATCTGGTAAATACCAATGAAATCCCAGCTAACTTTTGTGCGCTCTGTATCAGCAAAGAAAACACAGCAGGGCATTCCCCCACCTCTAATTCTACAGTGACAACAATGTGTTTAGTTTTGGCTCTGTGACTATTAAAAGGTTTTTCAAATTGGACATAACGTGACTTGGCATAACATGACATAAATTTTAAGAGCAGAATGTACTTCTTTTAATTTTGCATGATATATCTATTAATAGGAAATTATTGTGGCAACTCTGTCCATGGCATGGGGGGGTTGGAACTAGATGATCTTTAAGGTCCCTTCCAGTCTAAGGGATTCTGTGATTCTATGATAAGATTCTATGACCCCACAAGAGAGCCCTATGTATGGATATCAGAATTTGTACCAAACTGTTTATTTGATATGTTTTTTTGTATTTTTTTTTTTTTTTAGGAAATGTTTATGACATGGGAACCCTATTTGTTTTGGCAAGAAAAGGAATTGTTTTATATTTTTTCATCTTAAATTGTATCTACAGAATCAAATTTCCCACAAACAAAAGAAGTGTTTATGACTTCATTGTCTTCAGTGCAGTCACGTCCAATTACATTAGTAGGTAATTTAGGAGCTGAAATTAGAAATCGAAAGATGGGTGGACAGCTGACCAAAGCAATCTTACTCTCAAATGCTGAGTGTGTGTAGCTCTCATTTATGTCCGGAAAAAGATCAGCACCTAGGTGATAATAGATCTTTTTTCTCTTTAGGAATCCAAAAAGCTTCAAAGCTGGCTCCCTTATGTGACGAGCTTTAAAGTTCCTTCCAAAAATGTGTAAGACTACTGCTTCAAGTCTTTTCAGATGTAGAACTCAAACCTATATGTTTTCTTCTCCACAATTCAAATAGCAGATCACAGATGAAGCTAATGCTTTGGAAAAAGTATCAAATGTTGCAGTCTGAGCTCTTTAGCTAATTAGTAATAAACACACACTAAAACCGAGAAAATAAGCTGATTTTGTTTAAAAGAAGGAAGCACCTAACTGACCTAACTGACAATCACACAAAAATTTTGGATTTAAATCAGTCAGCATTTGTTCAGGTCTGGCACAACCCTGACCCCAAAAAGAACCATACATGACTGATTCATCTCCTTGCAGCTCTGCAATGCAACTTGTGCTACTTCTTGAGAATATATCAGAGTAAGCCCCATGAATCACTGAGGCACTACTCTATGTACACCAATTGTAAATTGCAACAAGTGAATTTGGGAACTTTTAGGATCCTGACTGTAAATAGGATAAAGTCATTGCATGGTCAAAATATTCCAATCTAAGAATACACCAAATTAATTATTTGCAAGCCTTAATTTATTATTTTATCTGCTGTTTTACAATGCAAATTCAAAAGTGAACCCTCCATTTCAGGAAAATGAATGCTCAGCACTAATACAGTTTATTATCAATGTAAAGAAATGTATAGGCATGTTGTCCTACAAATCCTACTCTCCTAAGATCAGTGATATACTTCAGTGGAATGATTTAATTCAATGCCAAACTAACTCCCTTCTTTGTTCACCACCTATGTGAACAAACTATGTGAACAAAACATGTGGTTATTGACTTCCCTGTGACAAGATGGGCTTTGCAGTCAAGACAATGGCATCTGTGGACTTGAAATCACAAATTTTGACATTTGTGAGTTACTTCAGACTGGTTTATAGCACACCTTAACTCAGAGCTGGCCTTCCATCTACATATACCTGTAATTCTGGTGCTGCAAAGAGGACACACATGCACACCATGCCTTGCTGCAGGTTTCCTACTTGTAGGTGTAGCCTTTCCAGATAATCAGAAAGGTCCCCAAAAGAACCCTTTGGTTCTGAATACATCCCTCAAGGGATCATACACTTTTACACAAAGGCTTAGAGCAGAAAACACAAGAAGTTTGGTGGGAAGCAAGAAGAACTTTCTACTTGTGTCTTGCAGGTGCTTTTGAAAGCATAGAATGAGAGTAGGTCACACGTTCTTCAGCAGTTGTCGCTCTGGGTTAACAACGATAAAACAAAGAAGCAAGCTGGCAAAAGCCTCACTTCCACAGCCACTGCGGGGACGGAGCTGATTTCACAATTCTAACTTGTTGCAAGCTGCCTGGCAGGAGGAAAAGGGTCCGCTCACACAGGTCACTGGAGCAGCTGGCCCTACGTGGGAGCTCGTGCAAGAGCGCAGCTCCTCTTTGTGGTCTTTGACATATCTCATTGGCTCCAATTCATATAGCTTTTAAAAACAAATATCCAAACCAGTAAGCAAAAGCATAAAACCTCAACCCACTTTACAACATTTGCTTTTATGCAAAGCACCGAAGATGGGTCCTAGATTCCACCACCTACAGGACACAAAGAAGTTGAATAAACAAAGCAAAACCAGGCTGCAGCCTGGAAAACACAGCAGGAACGCAACACCTATGGCACTTAACGTATCTGATGGGAGAGAGTGGGCAGTAACAACAAGTAACGAGTGGTACATATGCTGCAGCATCAGCCCTTGTGTTTTTATGCTAGGAGTTGCATCTTCCTGCAGATCAGAACAGCTGCATTTCTAATTGCATCAGTCCATCTTGACCTAGTAGAACCAAGCCTCTCACATCCACTCAAGCTGATGGCTTTGAAGCAACAACCAAGAGAGGGGAAGCATAAAGACAGCCCTGCAGAAGAATTTAATCTTGACTTTCCTTTTCTTAAAAAAAAAAGACATCACCTAACTTTTTTTAACGGGCTTTTTCCTTCACATACGACCTTTGCCTCCCACAAACAAGTGAGCACAAAACAGGAAGGCTGTTACATGTGAGTAGAAGGTAGTATGTATTGCATAACCAGTGCAAATAGTTGAAGAAAACTGCTAGCATCCTACAAACTAGTTTTAATTAAGTGTTCAGTATCCCAGCAAGCAGCTGATAATTAGCTTTATTATTATAATTTAATATGCTAGACTTCACAATCTCGTGAATTACTCTACTTTAGAATCATTTTAATTCTATTTTTAATTTCCGCCTCATCACATTGTCCAATGTAAATAATAACTACAAGGATGAAGGGTGGTCCTTTCTGAAAACTAAGAGCTGAGAGTCATAATAAGCATGCCAGTGTCTTTCCACTCCTGTTTCAAAAACACTCTTGAGATCTTTTAAAAAAAATGCATTAAACTAAAACTGTTTAAACGAAGTGCATCATTTTTTTCTCCCTTTATTCCTTTCCTTCTCCATTGATTCCACAGTCAGCATTTTCTGTGAAGCCTAGGGAGATGTTTAGTTAATTCAGTCTCTTCTCTAGTGTAAATTCTGGTTAACTACATGAACTGACAATACAATTATAAGCATACAGTCAAATTTCAATGGAGAGCTCCTGTCTGCAAAATGAAGGAAGCACTGTAATTCAACACACAAGATTAAGAAAAGAACTCTGCTAACAGTACAGATTTGAAACATTTATATGTCTGGCACATGTAAAATTAATTTCCATGTTAGTGAACAATTGTGAGGGTGTAAGAAAAGTTGTCTCAGAGATCCTACATAATTCTGAGTTCTTTGGGAATTCTTTGTACAAGCACCAGCAAATGATAAAGAGTGTATTTTGCATGCATTTATGTGTTTCCCATATGTAATCTCATTAGCATTTGACTGTACTGACTTATATTCAGGTAACAATTCCCAGTTAAAGGAGATTTTGAAAAAGTCTTTCAGTGACTGTGTGCAAATTACTGAACTTGATATCACTGCCACTATGAAAAAGGTTCTTCCTTCAAGTTTTCACATAGTAACCAGTCATTAAAATTGGTTGCATGATATGAGAAAAATATGGAGGTAATTTTCCTAATTAAGGCCACATTTTATTAACTCATTAAACTCTGTCACCTTTTTGCTTGATTTTTAGTGAAGACAAGAGGAATAAATTCACCATGACAGAGAAAATGCACACATTTCCATCATATAAATAAAATGACTAAAAACAGTGAGATGTGGAAATTGAGGCTCTCAATCTAAGAGCGTGGCACGTTTGCCAGTGACCCAAATGAGCTTTTGGATAGTCTTCCATAACTCTCACTCAAGAGAAAGCAAGGAGCGGATGCAAAACTGCACTTTTTGTATCCCTTTAAATAAGTACGTGTGATTTAAAGGCACAGGATATCTTCAGAACAGCCTAAATATGCAATAGAGAAAAAAAAAAGAATCTCTTTACGTCTAGAATTGTTATTGCCAGATATCCCCAACAATATATCAGTAGCTGATTTGTCCAAATTATAGGAGGTTTCAATAACTCTGCTTCACGATCTCAGAATTGCTTCCTAATTTCTCTTCAAACTGTTCAAGCTGTTACGGATTATTAAAGGACATTATCAGCCTGAATGAGCATATTAAAGATCCATGTGATTTTTTTTTTTTCTAAATAAACCTAAGAATATCTCCTAAAATTACTATAATTGAAATGAATTAGCAAGTTTTTCCACGCTACATGTTTCAGTTAACTCACTCTGCTTTTGCAAATATTTTGGAGCCAATCCACTGCTGATGATTCCAGCTTTATAATGCAATTGCTCCACTGTTCTCAGTGACTTGACACAATTGGAAAAAACGAAGCAATGCAACGAGGAATCAAACCTTTCATATAAAAGAAGTTCCTCTTTTACTGCGAAAGCTTGAGCAACTGGGATCAGAAGAAATTCAGATCATTCACATAATTTTTAAAATAAGCTAAACTAGTAGACATTCTCTATATACTGAAAAAAATAAAAGGCAATTCTAGTGTAAATGCTCTTCTAAACATGCAATCTGAGTGGTCTTCTGAGACATTTATACCAGAAGCAGGAGTGTGCCATGCATGTCCCAAACCTGCATTGTCCCATCCGCATGAATTTTCAACGGTACAAATACGGTTCAGAACACGCACATATCTTTCCAGGACTAGGATCTACCTCTGCAGCCATCACAGTGTTGGCAGTGACCTGTCCCATACAAAAAAACCTATAGTCTTTTCTTATCCATGAGCTGAAAGCATTGAGGAAGGTGGGTCTTAAAGAAAAACGGTGAGGCAGACGTTGGGTTTTTAATAAAGATACATCACAGCGTAACCTCTGGGACAACATAATTCTGTTTAAATTTAGGGAGCAAACTGAAGTTTTGTTGACTCCAAGTTGTAGTTATGTTTATGTACAGATTACAGTCTTAGGAACAACACATCACAGCTGACCTGGAAGCGGGGAGTTTCCCAGCTGGAGTCAGTTTTGCTGGATAGCCACTGGGGAGGTGAGACATGCATAGCCTCTTTGAATGAGTGGAAGGTGCTGTTTAAGAATTACCATAAAACTGAGAAGATCAAGGCTGCCTATCTGACCTCAGATGGAATTCACACTTTTCTCTGAATGCCGTAGCTCTCCATCAGGAAAAAAATTGAATATTTGCATTAAGGAAAAAATGCCCATGTGGAATAGCTCTTTCATCTTCTGACTCTTGCACTAAGTTTCAGGCACCTAACAAAAATATTTCTTGAAAAATCATATTCCCAGAAAAACTTTAGGAGTCCTTACCTTCCACTGACATAATCGATTCCTGGCTTTCTTTAGAATGTATCTAGCAAATACATTTAACCCAATGATGTTTTTCCAGCAGTGTAACCTCTTCCATTTATTTCCCTTTGTTGTTTTTTTTTTTTTTGGGGGGGGGAAGAAGGATTCTGGGAAGAAACATCATTCCCAAACCTTTCTCCTGTGAGAATTTTAACTTCCTAGAAAAGCACAGTTTGTCACTTTGAAAGGGGGAATTCCATGGGAGTCCTCTACAATGTCAGCCACGTTCCTTCTTTACACACACAAAGATGACAACTTTTTCTAAAGACCCCATTCTTGCTACACTACATTTTACTACTTTATTATGTTTTCTTTCATCTAATTCTATTACTTTTAATAATAGTAGAACATAATGACTGGTCAAAATGTAATCAAGTACATATGTGAGTCTTGACTGTAAAACAAAAAAATTCGCTGTGGACCCAGATCTTTTTACACATAAAACATATTAAAAAATCCCACAAGTCCTCAGTGGAAGTTTTTCCTGACAAAGAGCCACACAATTAGGCTATGATCCATGACTTTTGATATCCTTTGGACTTTAAAAAAATTGCCAAAAATGATCTGCCAGAATAGTATTCAATTCATTATGCCCTTCCTTGTTTTCCATCGCCTGAATGCAAACTGGACCCATTTCCTTGTTTTCTGTAAGACTGCACTGATAGTGTAAGAAGTACCTAAGCTCAAATAAAACAAGACTGGAACTTTTTTGGCTTGATTTTGGAGTTATCCAATTTTAATGATGAGAAACAAGCTTTGTATTATAAAACTCTGTGGATTGATTCTCCGCTTACATTTCTGCATAGCTATGCAGTCATTGGAAGTGGCAAGCAAACCAGGTTTTTGGTATTAACCTCCACAAGGGAAAGGAAAACTGCTACAGTAACACCAAGATGGGGACTATTGCATTTTTATTGTACTCTGTACAATATGTACAAACATGTCATTGATGCTTGTATAATGAAAAATACAGCTATTTCTAGAGCCAAGGTGGGAAGTTGCAGGTGTACGGCAGCACTGTGTCCCCAGTGGTACTCTGTGTGTGTGATCTGCAAAACTACATTGATGCACTTTGCTCACTGGGAATTGGGTAGCCAGTCTGGGAACACTCAGCTGGCACACGGAGTGCACACAGGACCCATGTCAAAGCATCTCCGAGTCACCATGAGCATGAAGGGCAAAGAGGGATGCGAGCCCCATACGTTCGGGCAAAGAGATCAAAGCCTCTTTACCGAGGCCCCCCACTCCTTCCCACCTGAATTAGAGCAGTAAGTGGAATTCCATGTTATGCCACTGCCTTCCTGTTGCTTTTCTGGAAGTCATACCCCAGAGCTGGGTGACTCCTGCAGACAGTGCAGCAGGGTTGAAACCCTGGCTCCGGAGGATGACAAGCACTGTGCTTCTGCTGACTTCCATATGGTTCCCATTCCCACTCAGTGGATAAACTTGCTTTCTCCTTGGCTTTTTATCCTCAATTTACCTCATGTTAAGGGACATCATTCATAATTCTTCATATATTTTCAGATTGCCATATATTGAGTTCCAGGTTTAGATTAATTTATCCCTTTCTCGCCTGTCCCCCACTCCCAAAAATAAAGAACATTCAAATCAGTCAACAAGTGTAATATTTGTGAGAAAATTTTTAAAGCTGGAAATGAGTCTGGGATAACAGAAATGTGAACTAAGGAAAGTGCAGAGCTTTGCAGTATTTCAGACACTTCCCCACACAGTTCTGCTAAGGACAGCTATCAGTTTAAGAGTGGTAGCACACGGTCTGTGCTTGGTTTCTCATGTCCACATGCAGCAGTTTTAAAGGCTTCCATACAGGAGTAAGGCACACAGCCATGTAACTCCTGCCTGGGAGTGCTCTGTTTGGGATGGAGGGATCCTTTTTTGGGAGTGGGAGGGCTGGGAAGGAATGAGCAGGTGGAGATATGCTGCACTCTAAACAGCATATCCTGTATTTTTCATTCAGTCATAAAACTAATGTAAGTTAAAAATCAAAGGAAAGCATGTTGATATTAGAAAGAAGTTTCTGCATGGGAGAAATGACACTTTATGGAAAAACCACATGCTATGAACTACTGTATGCTACTGCTACATTAACCTCGAAAGAGGAATATTGGGCTTTTTCATGGTAATATAATCAAGTCTATTTTCACTTTTTTTTTTTTTTTTTGTCTTAAATTTTCCCTCACTAGAGGGAAAAAATAAATTTCCCTCACTAGAGAAAAAGAACAAACAAAGTTAGTTAAGGGTAAAAATTTGCTTTGTAAAATCCAAGAGCAATGACATTTTCATGTAAGAAAGCCATTTCATCCCTAATTTCTCCATTTCACTAAGACTCCGAACCCTTAAACTATGCAATTCACCAGCCAGGCAAGAGCAGTGCAGTAAGGCAGCCACAACATCCCTCAGCAGAGTTAATGCAGACGAAGTCTTTCGAACTATTTGGAGGGATTTTAACATTTTGGGGTTTTTTTTTGGTTTTTGTTTTGTTTTTTATCTTTTTTTTTTTTTTTTTACATGTTTTCTTTATATTTCATTTATAATGTTTAATAGACAGCCACACTATTTGGTACTCCAGTGTGCATGTGAGCAGTCAACTGAAGCTAGCAGAGCGCATCTTTTAAAGGATTTGGCCCTTACAATGCACTAAAGCCTTTAATTTTAAAATTAGATTATTAAAGTCTAGCAAATGGGTTGTAAAGGTGAATGCGTGAATTATAATCAGAATTAGATATCTTTTTTTTTTCTTTTGGACTGCTGGACAGTAAATGCATATGGATGTAACATTTGTGGCATCCAGTTATTGAAAAGAAAAACGTGTTCGGGAAGGTCTCATTCTAACTTCTCAGCTCAAAGCCTTTGAAAATGCCACTTGCAGTGCTATGTGTTAGCAGACTCAATGCAGGACAGAAAAGAGAAAAAAAGAAAAGAAAAAAAAAAGAAAAGGAGAAAAAAAGAAAAGAAGAAAAGAAAAGAAAAGAAAAGAAAAGAAAAGAAAAGAAAAGAAAAGAAAAGAAGAAAAGAAAAGAAAAGAAAAGAAAAGAAAAGAAAAGAAAAGAAAAGAAAAGAAAAGAAAAGAAAAGAAAAGAAAAGAAAAGAAAAGAAAAGAAAAGAAAAGAAAAGAAAACCAGTATTATTTTCCTTTACAGTCATTCACCCAGTATAAGCCAGTGAACATACTAGTCTAAGAATTCTTGCATTCCACAAAACGTCAATTTTTTAGGGTAATTTCAAGCCTAAGCTCCAAATGCTCACTGACACAGTATTACCGCCATCCCATCTTCTAGAAGTTTTGTTAGCAGAACACTCCGCAGCACACCTGGCAGCATTACCATACCTTCCAGACCAAGGTAGGAAAGTAATCCAAGAAGCAATCAGGTTTCTTGAAGCACAAAATTAAAAGTTTCCTTAGCACCAAGCGCTGCAGTGGGAAGTCGCTCCTTCACACGCGCGGTTCCTCACTACACACATCTTCCTTAATACTGCCTACGGAGTGAAACAGCCCCTTCGCAGAAGGGCTAACTTCGCGGAGCAGCGGGAAAGGAAACCTCCGGCTGCGACAGGCTGTGCGCCAAGACAAGGAAGGGAACTTCTGGCGGCCCCGCTCTCTGGGCGGCAGCCAGCTCTCAGTGACACCGCTTCCTCAGCCCCGACCCGGCCGGTCCAGCGGCTCCCAGCCCCGTGCCGCCTCCTCCCGCAGTTACTGCTGCCAGCAGCGAGCGCTGGGGCTGGGGCAGGGCCGGGGCTGCGAGGAGCCGCCGAGCGGGAGCGCAGCGAGGACGCCGTCCCCTGCCTGCCCTGCGAGCCTATGCCCAGCTCGGCCAGCTCCTCGCTTCTCCGACGTTCAAAGCAGCCTCCATCTCGCCCAGCCCAGCGCGCGGCGTTTTTAAACAAAAAGCGGGGGAGGACGGGAGCGCACGGGGAGGAAGCACGGCGGGCTCCCGGCAACTTCTCCCCGGCCCCGCACGGGCACCCACCCGCTCCCCGCTACCTGCAGCTCCGGGCGGGCGGCGCTCCCGCTGCCGGCGCTGCCCCCGGTCCGTTGCCGCCCGCCCGCAGGTGCCGGTGCCGGTACGCGCCCGCCGCGCTGCTCATGGACGGAGGCGGCGGGGGGGTCCCCGAGAGGAGGTCAGGGGGCAGAGACGCCCCGGCGCACCCGCGTCTAGCGGCTCGGGGTCGGAACTTGAGCAACTTACTTAAAAACGGCGGCGGCTGAAATCCAGAGCTCCCGCTTCGGTCCAGAGAGCACGGCGGACCCGGAGGGGATTACTCACACGCGCAGCGATGAAGCGCGTCTACGCACTGTGGTGGTGGAGCGGGATCTCATTTTTGCTGTGCTTCATTCAGTTCCTCATCTGCAAGATGAGGATAATGGCACTTCCTTTCTCGCATCCTATCTTCATCTGCGCCTTCACAGTGCAAAAAAAAAAAAAAAAAAAAAAAAAAAAAATTAGGCATGGCGATAACTTTACATGTGAGTCACCTCGCTGACTTCAAGGGGATCATCCAGAGACACACAGTTAAGTGAGCATGTAAACATGTGAAAGCCCAGGGCCTGCCCTCTGAGCTCTGCAGAACAGAAGTCATCTGTTACTAAAATTCTGCACTGAATGGTAAAATGTGGTCCCCAAGGCAAGGCTGGCTTTTTTTCAGAGCAGGAATGACAAGGCTGCACCTGGGGAATTCTTTCAAGGCCCCTTCCCTCTGGGAAGCCCTGCAGATGTGTCCTTCACTTTCCAGGTAATGTCTGGGCACACTCCAGATGAACCAGGTACACTCTATTGCTTTGCAAGTTTGTAAGCCATCGTTTTTTCTCACTTTGCAGAAGTGCACAACCCTCCGCATATCACAACTTATGCACAGACCTTATGGATCTGATAGGATTGAAACCCAGACCCAATTATCAGTTATTCCAGAACACCCTACATGTTCCAGTGCTGGGAAATAGCAGTATTTTACTTGCAGAATCACAAACATGAGAGAGAAAGAGAGAAAGAGAGAGAGAGAGAGAGACAAAGAAAGAAAGAAAGAAAGAAAGAAGGAAAGAAAGAAGGAAAAAGAAAGAAAGAATCCACAGAAAGGTGCCACCATAGGCTAAGCAGGCAGTGCCTTTCTCCAGGAAATGCAGAACTCTGCCCCAGTGAGACCAGGAGATAAAGGCAGGGGGAACTTCGCAACCACCCTTCAGAAAGGGGAACCTGGTTACCTCGAGGACGCAGCAGATTTCCACAGATATGTGCACCCCATCCAGATGCTCTGAAGCAAAAGGAGGGACATTTCTCAGGATGATTGTGCTTTCAGAAGGTCTTGTGTCCCTTCTGCCTTCCAGCTTTCATAGGGACTGCAAGCCAGCAGGTCTGAGCCTGCTCCAGCTATGATTCCACACTACACAAGCCACAATTTCTCATCAAACATTTGATAAGAGTTTTTAAGGTTAGAATCAAGTTGCCAGTCATATGTGAGCTGAGTCGGCTGACACTGTGCCTTGTGAGATGCTTAGCATCTTCTGCATGTTGCTGTGCTGCTATTTATCATCAGCCCATAGGAGCTTTCAAGATGCAGATCCATTGAGGATCTTGTTATGGCTGGAGCCTGTGATAATTGCTAGCAGTACAGCACAGCAGCACTGAGCTCGCTCTTACACATAGCAAGTTCCTTGCTGGCAGCAGCAGGCAGTCAGTCCAAAGAGAGCTGTGATGCTCCTTCAAGCAGGTCTGTCAAGCAGATGCACACTTAGGCCCTGGCTTTAGGAGCTGCATTCTACAGCTGTGTTTCAGGCAGTATTTTGGCCACAAAGATTATCAGAGAGATGGAGCATCTCTCCTATGAAGCCAGGTTGAGGGAACTGGGCTTGTTCAATTTGGAGAAGAGAAGAAAAGGCCTCATTGAGGCCTTCCAGGACCTGATGGGAGTTTACAAGCAGGAGGTAGACTGACTTTTTACATGGTCTTATAGTGATAAGAGAAATTTCCTTCAGATTCATTCGTAACTGTAAATAAAAATTGTTATTGGAGGAGGTACAATGTTTCTATTGAGAATATCGCCATTCTCCATTCACTGCTTTCCTATAACAGATTTACCAAACTCTGAAAGGACAGCATGCCACATTTGTGCTGCTGCAGTCCATTATCGGACAGATGATGATGATGAAACAGAAAAATAAATAAAATGTTTTATAAATTGAGAATCAGCAGAGATGTTTTGTGTTTAGAACGTTCACATTCTTTATAACAACTGGAATTCAGAAGACAGGTGCTCCTGTAGCTGCTCTGCCACAAGATTTATGTTCCAGACCTATATTTTTGGAGGAAAAATGAAAACAGTGTCCACAGAATTTGCTTGTGGGATTGTAAACTTGTTGGGTGAGTGGTTCTCATTCGATTTGGGAAACAGAAGGTCTGATCAAAATTAGGATTGTGAATCACTCAAAGCATGTGAAATTTCCAAAGGCACAAATGGGCAATTGGTGTTGTTTTCTATGGTCAGAAATCTCCCCCAAACACTGAATTCTACCACAACACTAAGTATGACAAGCTTTGTTCCACAGTCTTTCTTGCATGTAGTGCCTAGAGGCAGCAGTTATTAGGTGTCACTGTTTCCATCCCACATAATGTCTAGCACTGAATGGATTTTCCTTTTTTTATAGAGTTTTGATCCACTAAGCCATAGTCTCAGATTTTTAAATTCAGAACGCATCTCCTCCACCTTTTAGCAGAGTTGGAATGCTTTTACCTCACTGGCACCATGATTTCTTCTCCTTCCAGATCATGGGGAAACCACCTGTGCTACTGACATAAGTACCAAGCACCAGCACTGAGACACTGAAATATTCTTTCTTTCATAGCAGTCTGCGTCATTTTCCTCCTTGTATTGTTGTGCTGACTCCTCAGCTACTGTTGCCTCATATTTATTGCTCACCTCTCTCTTGTCTTATTTTGACTTCCCCTCATCCATTACTTCATGTTCAAGTTTTTTTACATATGAGCATTTAAGGCAATTGCCTCTAAGCTTTTTTCCACTCAACTTTTTCTTCACTGACTGACTTCCTTAAACACAGTGACAAGTCCCTTGCTCTCTTCTGTCTCTGCATTTTTAACTGACTTGTACCACATTGCCTATTTTGAATCACCTGTGTATAATTAAAAGCCCTCCTTGTTGTACATGGGCCTCTCTTTCCAACCCTTCTCTGCAAGCTTCTTATCTAGAGGCCAGATAAACTCTTAGTGCCTTACAGACACTACTACAAACACAGAATAATTAATTGTTTTAACAGTACAAGGAAATGTGGATGGCAAGTGGGAACACAAACGCCTAAGAACAGGACCACAGACTTTTCTGCACTAATGCATATCAGCTCAGCTAACAGAACACTTAGATCTGACATGGAGAAAAACATGCCCAGTCCAGCATGAAGAGACCAAGATAATTAAAGGACTGGAGAATCTTTCACAGGAGGTGAGGCTGAGAAGTGGGACAGCTCAGCCCTGAGCAGGATGGCTCAGGGGAAGCTCATAAGTGTGCACCAACACCAGAAGGGAGTGAGCACGAAGGACAGAGCAGACTCACCTGAACACAACACAGTAATTTTTTTTTACTGTGAAGATCATTTAATGTTGGAACAGTTTTATCAGAGAGGTTGTGGAGTCTCCATCTGCAGAGATATTCAGAACCCAATGGGACATGTCCCGGGGCAACTTGCTTTAGTTGAACAGGGGGTTTGGACTACATAATCTCAAGAGTCTCAACAGTTTGTGATTACAAAAGAGCAGTCATCTACTTTCTGGATAGTGTTAAACCTATGTACAGATTTTAAAAAGGAAATGTGCTGTCATGTTGGTTCTGCTGTTACTGATCCCTTCCAAACCTGTGAATTCTTTAAGTACATGATAGCTGTACTTCAGTTAAAATCTCTTAAGGCACTGTCCTTAAAAAAAAAAGAAGTGTGTTAAACATTACTATCTACACAAAAGAGGCTGGGCTAAGAGGGATTATTACACTTTCTCAGTATTATTCCTCACATTTAATATTCAAGAAATTTTATTTTTTCTCCTACACGTATTATCTTTTGGAAGATGATGGGGGTGCTATGGCTGTGTGCCCACCAGGTGAAGATCACAGTGGTTAGAAGCTAAGGTACCCAGGCAGACATAAAGACAACATTGAGCTTTATCTGACGTTGGATCTGTTCCAAGATCCACATCATTAATCAGGCATTTTTTCAGTAATAGATTTAGTTAAGAGTTTACACTTGTTTCTCTTGAGATACTACTAAAAATATTAATCCCACCTTCCCACAGAAGTTAACTGGAAATAGAAAAAAGATAGACCCATTTTTGTTGTATAGCTTTAATCTTTAATAAAGAAGAAATTGGAAATTCAGAATGATAGGTGACAGGCAAATGGACACTACATCCTCTTCCACAACTACTTTTATGATTACTACATAAAAATTCATATGGAAAGATTTAAAAACCCAAACGTAGATATCTACTGGATTTTCTAGCATATGTGAAATGAAACAAGCCTGCTGTCATTTTATTACTGTTTACCTAGGAAGCAGACAGACAGCAATGGAAAGCTGCGTTAACAAACAAACGTACTGGCTGTAGAAGTTTGCTTTTTCATTACTGTATTTAAAATCATTCTCTTAGAGTCTCCTGGCTGTATCTTCAAACTACAAAACTCCAATGAAAACAGATTAGAAAGATTCAGGAGGATGTTATTTTTGATTTCCAGAAAGAGTAAACTAATAGAATTGCTAATACTTTGAAGGACTGATCAAACTTTACTGCTCAAGAAAGCCTCAACAACAAATCCTGATTGTTAAAAGTTAATTTACTACTGATAATTATTTAGTAAATATCTCTGATTGCATAATGATTCAATATTCACTTGTCTTATTTGATTATGTGAATCATGTAACACTATTCCTGAACTGCCTAAAAGTGGCATGAGTGTCCATGTGTGAATCTGGCATTCATTCTGTGAGGGACATGCTTTCACTGAACATTTTTATTAGTAAAATACAATTCAGATTTTCAGTAAGCATGCTTACTTGGCCCTGGGAAACACCACTAGTGCCTTTGAGGTCTGCTATCTTCTGCAGGCCCATGTTGCTCAGTGGACTGTCCATTCAGCTCTCTGTACATACGTAGTTAGTGAAGAATTACAGCTTCAGATACTTGCTGCACAGATGTGCCGAATAACCCGACTGTGGGGAAATAGACCCATTGAAAAGTAAAGTGTGTTCCTTATCTTTGTGCCTTCCTATTCCGATGCATTTCAATATAGCTGAGAGTACGTCTCCTCTCTGGATTGTCTTATGAATAGTGAATGATGACAGGTATGTGGTCAGATTGCTGTTGTGGTCAGACTGCCGTTGTGATCTCTATCACTTGGAAACCTTTTTTTGTTTAATAGCAGTTTAAAATGTCTGTTGAGGGATCCAAGGGGGAGCTTTCTTCTATAACAAACAGAGCGATAAAGAATGAGAATGCTCTGAAGATTAGGATTCCAGTTTACAAGTTTGTAGTGGGTTTGTTGTTCAGTTTTAAGTGAACCATAGTTCTCTGGAAAAAAAAAATATGGAAATAGTAGCAGTTTTTATTTCACAAGGGTACTCACAGGACCCTATAAATGTTTTGAAAGTTCATGAAGTGTGATGAAGGAGTCCGCTATTACAAACATGTCTGCAGGGCAGGCTCCATTTTCTGTGCCATCACCGTGAGCCAGCCAGCAGGCTGGAAAACTATCACCTTGATGATGCTAGCCTGAAGGCACCAGCATGTCTGTTTGTCTCCCAGTGTGCAGCTGCTTGCTGCAGTGAATCCACATTATACCTCTTCCTCTCATCTTGGTGCATTTGACCTGTAAGCAACACTCAAAACCTGGGTTTCTGAAGAGTTGTGCTTACACAGGGGCTGATTGGAGCCGTCAGGGATACAAGAGCTTCCCAGAAATGTGGGTAAGTAAAGAAAATCTTAAATTAACCTGAGGAGAGAGATCCAGGAACAGACACAAAAACCCAAACCATGTGCTAGGGCAATGTTTCCAGTGCTTCAGATGGATAAGGACAGGACAAGCTTGGGTCTGTCAAGAGAGAGGCAAGGCAAAAGTGACTAAGACACAAGATGATGAGAATTCAAACATGAATTTCCACTATGTGAAGGCTTAAGAAAGGCCCCGCATGGGTAAAGTGGCGCAGAAAGGGTCCACAGATTTTAGGCGTATTTTTTGTAAGGGGAGACAGTAAAAGCATTTAAAGAGACCCATGTAATATATGCTGGTCTGAAGCAACATGTTTTATACATTTTTATTATAGAGCTGATCATGTCAAGAATAAATATTAACTGCATAGCTGTCACAGCTTCTCTTTGTCCCAAGCCTGCCTCTTCCCTGGGTGTGTCCTTCATTGCCTCAGGAGACTCAAGATGGAGACAAGTGATATTAGGGTGAAATTAACCATAAAGAAAACATTTAAATAGAAATGATTAACCCAGTGTTAGAGCTATTATGGGACAGAAAAGAAATGTCAGAGAAAAAAAATGTGTACCGCAACTGCCCCATTACTCTATAATTAGTTTATCTTTGTATAATTTATGGTTAGTTCTATGTCAATGAATTCCAGCAATAAGAAACTCCTGGCTTACAATGAGGCCAAAAGAAATGAAGTGGTGATGCCTGGATTGCTCAGAGTTAAAGGATATTCAGGGAACCTACACCTGCTCTAACTTTGAAAATTAAAAGGAAACAGCTCCTTTCTGTACAAATTGACATTGACATTGAAATAATTACAAGTTACGCACTGAAATGTCTTCACACATGTATGCTTAAATTTCCAAATTCACCTCAGTACATGTAAACACTCTTAGGATTTGGCAGAATTATAACTATTTATATTATATAATCAATCCGGTGGCTCTTGATAGGCATTAGCTGAGTTTAATGAAAAATATTATTTATCTCAAGGGAGGTGAACAATTATACTTTTTCTGGTCCTTTACTCCTTCTTCCCTTTAGAGACTAATATTTGACCAGAAAAATAATCATTAGGAGAGTTTATACCGTTAGATGGAAATCTAGCCCGGTTACCTGACTTAATGACACAAACATGTAGTAATATGTATATATTGATGCCTTGAAGTGAATATCAGGATGTTTTGTCCTACAAGTTAAGTATCGATCAGCATGTACAGTGCATTTTCCCTTTGGATCGATATGTCTGCTTGTTCTTAAATCAATAAGTACTTATTGTTACATAGAGAAAAAGTTTGGCTCATAATTGGATAAAAGTGAGTATGCAGCAAATGAGAATATTTTTCTTCCTTACCTCCAGTAGTTGTGAGGCTCAGGGTTTTAAAAAAAAAGTCAAACTAAACATTTAGGATGTTGTACAAGAATTTCAGAAAATACTGCTACTCACAAGAGCTGAGCTAATATAGAAAACATCCATGTATATGACTCAATTTTCTAATTAGAGAACAGTTGTTCTCTCTAAACTCAGCTGAAGTAGTTTATATTCCACATACATCACTCTGCTTTTTGCTTATTTTCTAGCTTCTTGGAGAATACCTTTCTGTGCATGTTTAAATAATAGGTAAATAATAGGTAACATTCAAGCAGTTATGGGACCTACTTTGCAATTATACATCTTTGGTCTACGTGTCATAACTAACTACTGCTCAGTTGTAACCAATAGCCTGCTTTTGAAATAAGAGAGATTTTAATATGACCATTATTTCAGAACCTCAGTTTCTTCTGAATTTAGGAAACATTTTTTTTTCTCATTTACTTCAAATGCATACAGAAATCCTACATTCCAAATTTTATTTACTACAAAAGCTTTTTTTATACCACTTTAATTTTTCTTTTGATTGCTGATAAAGATTATTATTAGTAATAAACTCCACCAAACTCTCCAATCCCAAACTCCAACACACAAAATAAAAATCACACAAGTAAGATGAACTAGCCAGCTGTAAAAGCACTAGTCTGATCAGCCCTAAGTGAGAATTTGACCTAGTAGATCTCAGTCTGAGTAATGTAATATTTCATGATAAACTATGTAGGGAAACAGAGTTAAGAACATTATTTAAGTATCCAAAACCTAACTAGCAAAAAACACTTTAAAATTGTTCTGTCAGGTTTTGTTTGTTTGTTTGTTTGTTTGTTTTGTGTGTGTGTGTCACATGAAGAGTCGAGAAGACAAACTGGTATCCACTGGTATTACCACATTTTTACCATTTCTATAAATTACAGAAATGCATTACAGATATAATGTAACTTAACATTATTAACTACATTAAGGAAAAGGAATTTAAAAGTTCTTAAAGATACCTTGCAATGTATCTTATAAATAAATGCACAACTAAGTAAAATAATCAAACCCTATTTTTACCCTCCTAAGAACTGAAATTAAAAATCTTATTTCTTTTCTATTACATGAATACGTAACTGCAGTCAGAAACTGTTTGTTGAGTTTGGCTCTTGGGGGAATCCTGGATTTTCAATTTCCCGTACTGACACATGAAAACACCTCCCAATTCATCTGATACATACATACTATTACACTGCAACTTGCATTCTGCATCCAGAACTGGGGCCCCCGACACAAGGAAGATGTGGAGCTGCTGGAATGGGTCCAGAAGAGGGCCATGAAGATGATCAGAGGGCTGGAGCACCTCTCTTATGAAGAAAGGTTGAGGGAGCTGCGCTTGTTAAATCTGGAGAAGAGAAGGCTGCAGGGAGATTTCATTGCTGCCTTCCAAACCTAGAGAGGGTCTGCATGAGAGCAGGAGAAGGGACTCTTTATCAGTGAGTGTAGTGATAAGACAAGGGGGAATGGCTTTAAATTAAAAGGGGAGATTTAGGTTAAACATTAGGCAGAAATTCTTTAGGCAGAGGGCAGTGAGGCCGTGGCACAGCTGCCCAGAGGAGCTGTGGGTGCCCCATCCCTGGAGGCACTCAAGGCCAGGTTGGATGGGGCCATGGGCAGCCTGAGCTGCTGGGTGGCAGTCCTGCCCATGGCAGGGGCTGGATGATCTTTAAGGCTCTTTCTAACTGAAGCCATTCTATGATTCTGCGATTCCCTGAGTTAGGATGTGAATGGATTTTGCATGGTTTTGATTGAGTGCTTTGTGATAGAATAAGGAGCTCTTATTCTGACCAGTGTGCTATTAATTTGCAGTTTTTGTCAGGAAGGAATTTTCAGACTATGTAAATTAATGCCAGAGTACAGTGGCACAGGGTTCCTAAAACTTTTAGGTCAATTTGGGGAAAATATTTTCCCTAAGTATTTTTTTACCAACAATTTTAAGCTGCTCCATGGAAGTACTAAACATAGCACATCTTCCAGCCTTTGCCAGATGCCTTTACCACACTGCTCCGTATTATCACTCTGTGATCATGTTAGATGTTCTTGATTTGACATGTCTTTCCTTTTATACCATGGATTTTTATGTCTTAGGCTGTTCAGGACTAAGCAAACTGTTCACGCAGTCTCCTGCTGGCCAGGCAGGTGGAAAATGAGAACAGAGAAAGTTGTTGCAGTTGCTGGAGGGTTTAGGAAAAGAGAACCCCTTCAACAGCCCTCAGGGGGCTGCAGTTGAAATGTGAAAACACTGAGGGAACTGCACTTCCTTTACCTATTCAGAGGCCACTGCAGCAATTGATCACCTGTGGTTGATTGCAGTGTAATTGTATTAACATTCTTCATAATGCATTTGTAATTTCACCGTTGTTATACAAACAAAAAGGGTGAAAAATAACAGCTGACATTTCTTGCAGCTTGCTCTGCTACTCCACTTCAAAGATGAAAACAACTGCAAATCGACCCAACATCACCTCTACACATCTAACAATACCACTTTGTTTCATACATCTCCTGCAAGTCTCCCTCACCACTCCCACAGATACAGGAATTTTTCAATTATTCTTCCAGTTTCCCAAGGATCTCCATCTACCCCTAGCAACTCTCCCTTGCACCATTCTGACTCCCTTCATTAAGTTTCTGTATACACCATCTCCTCCATCCCCATGCCAGTTTGATAGCAGTCTCCCCTGCCCCTGTCTTCCGTTTCCTGCCTTGATACCTTCTACATTTCTTTTTCCTATCTAAACACAGAGTGCTCTGTCTGCAAGTGCCAATAACATTTCCTGTGATCCTTTTCCACCCTAAAACATTTAATCTAGTTTCTACACCTTTTTACTCTACTGAAATTAGGAACAGATAAACTTGGTCAGACCAAAGGTTCATCTAACCCAGTGTTCTGTCTTCCACAGTGGCCAAAACCAGATGCTTGTGAAGTATTATCAACCAGATGCTTGTGAAGTATTATCAGTATAAGGAAGTATATCGTGAATTCTCCCCAACCCCCCCAGCTGTTCTGGTCAAAATCTCTAATGATCATTTCCCAGCCAAGTTTCAGAGCCAGCACTTACTTATTCTTACTCTTCTTGTCTGCACCCTTCTACGTAATCTATTTTTTCTTAGAATCACAGAATCACCAAGGTTGGAAAAGACCCACAAGATCACCCAGTCCAACCATCCACCCATCACCAATAGCTCTCATTAAACCATGTCCCTCAACACAAATATTCCTTGAACACCTCCAGAGGTGGTCACTCTGCCATACCCTGGGCAGCCCATTTCATTGCCTTGATGACTTCAAAACCAGTGGTGATTCTTGGTTCTCCTCCTTGTTTCATCACATTTTTTAGAAACTCTTTTTCTGGGGATGCTGCTGGGCTCTGTCATTGGGCTTTTCCTCCCAGGAAAGAAACTGTAAAATGCTCTTGCAATGACAAGTTCAGCTACCAATTCCGTGTCTGGTTACTGACAGACTTATCAACCACACTTGTCATTTTCTTACAAAATTGAAATTTATCTAATAAATCTTTGTGGATATTTCTATAAGCTCAAGTTCAACTATGCCAAAACAGGTGTTATTTCTTCCTCTGAAACACAGCAGGCAAAATAAATATCCTGCCTCATTACTCGGCCCATAATCCAAAGCCTCCTTCTTAACTCAGAACTTTGTTGTGTTTTTCACATTTAAACTATTGCCAGTTCTTGAAAGCTTCTTTCTTAGAACATTTCCAAAAACAATCTTTGCTATACATCCAACTGATAAAATAGCTAATTTTGATCTCTTCTCCCCTTGCATTTTGATTACTGGAATATTTTTCCTTCTCACCATGACAAAAAAAACAGGTTCAGTTGTGTTTACTCAGAATATGGCTACAGAGAACATCATCCTTGCCTGCCCCTAGATACATCCCTCCATTTGCCATTTCTCTTACCAGTTAAAAAAAAAACAAACAACTGTTATTTGTTTGAGTCTCTTCTGGCCTATAAACTCTCATTCTACCACAATATAAACCCTAACATTCAATGGGCCTTTAAATATGCTTCCAGAATCCCACGGTTTCATTTTCAAACAAGAACCCTTCTTCTCTCCACACTGAGAATGGCTCCTGAAATCCTTCATGTACCTTGTAACTCCACCTTGGCAGGTGTTTTGACACATATTATGTGCTGTTAGCAGGCTGAGAGCGATAGTACTCTGAAGGGTTTTATCATTTCTCAGTACTTCTTCTCCTTAGGACTTTAATAAACAAATAAAGGTCCCATATACTTAAATGTTGATCACAAAACCTCTGAGAAAAAGTTCTTCTCTTCTAAGGAATGTAAGCCTAAGACATGTATGCCTGAGGTAGCCCTTAGAGTCTAAAATGGATAGATTTTGAATGAGAAAAAATAGTGTGTTGCAGACATCTCTGATGAACTTCTTTTAAATATTGAAAATTTTTAACATTCATTAAAAACAGCAAAGTATTACGCTGTATTCCATATCAGTCTAAAAATGATGAGCACAACTCATTTCAAGTTAGGGCACAGTATTTAATAAAGCTGTTTATCACAGAGTTAGGAATGACAGGCTGTATTTTAAAAACAGACCTCATGGTTCAAGGTAGAGTGAGTATGAGCAGGTTACCATCATATAGTTACTACTGAAAAGTTTGAAAACAATGAAATACTTTAAGCAGGCAAATCCAAATCAAGCTGTGAAATCCTTGCCCCAAAGAAACCAGTGGGAATTGTACCCTTTCTGTCACTGTTTCCAGGTTCTCAGCTGTGGCTGAGATGATCTGTGTGAAACCTGAATTACCTTTTCTTAAAATTAACAATCTGTAACAATCATAAAAGCACTAGAATTTACAGTTATAATATAATAGGAAAGACTGTATGTGGACTACAAGATTGCTATTTGAAGAATAAACTATATGGGAATACTTTAAGAAATTGGTATATGGATACTTTTGATGTAGTTATGCTTAATTCTCTTAGTACAACATCTATTATGTCCCATATTGATAGACATATAGGCAGTATTTTAAAGGCCTTCAACAGAGAATAGTGATGATAAATGAAATGAAAAACTCTTGACTTTATTTTTTTTTCTTGCAGTATGTGAATGATTTGCTTCCAGAAGTCAAATAGCAAAGATTTTGTACTAGCCCGAAGACAGATTATATGAATTCCACTTCCTTTTTTTTTAATTAATGGGAGCACTACTAAGTAATGAGACGAAAGATGAAACCCAAAGCAAGCAAGAAAAATGTGAATGAGGGTGACCTTTCTCCATGGGCCAAGATGTAGCCTCCAACTGCTTGTCCCAGCACTGCAAGAATCACTTCAGGATGAGGAGAGGAGCCAGTAGTGCCTTGATTAAATGGGTGTGTAGAAGTTTGGGTACTTTTCTTGAAGCATGCACACAAAACACAATACAGAGGAAATCATATCATTACCCACATGAGCCTGTGGTTTGGAAAGAGGAGCGGTTGGCTTCCGGCAGCTGCAGGGAATGATGGAGAGCCAGATAGAGTCTTGGCTGTCACACACTCCATACACTTTTTTGTAACACTTTTTCCCCCTGTTTCGTTTTTTTTGTTGTTGTTGTTGGTTTTTTTTTTTTTTTTTTTTTTTTTTAAATGCAGTAAGCATGCTGTATAAGGCTGCCAGAAAAATGAATTACATAGGTGTCCCCTCACTCAGCTATCAAATCCCTCTCTTCTAACCTACTAAATAAAGAGAGGGGCTGTTGCATTCATGGAAAAAAAAAAAAAGAAAGAAAGAAAGGTAAAATCATTTTTATGCAAGCCCATACGAGAGAATCAGGAAGGTATTCATTTTATTTTGTGTATCTAGACAGTGATTTTAATGTTATGTAAATGCAGCAGGCAATTCCTAATCTATCCTGAAATGTATGTGTCAGAGCTCTAGTGTAGTACAGGTTACTGATGATAAAAACAAGATGTGTTTTTATACAAGGGAGGCACATGATTACCAGCTTTAGAATTTTTTTTCTTTCATTGCAAATTTAAAATAGAACAAGCCAGAGCAATGGAAACTGAGCAGTACCACCGCAGAAAAAGCTAGTGTCTTTTCAGAGAGTCAAGTTTGACAAGCATTGTTTGCCTGTGTTCTTGAAACCAGAACAGCTAGATATGGTATCACAGCCCTCTAAAATTTAAAACTCTTTAGGTTGAAAATCTTCTATTAATCCTTAGAGCAACAGTGTTCCTCATTTTTAATTTCTTTTTTTTTTTTCCTTGCAAACAAAAGGAAACTTATCTCGTCTAAAGAATATTTCCAAACACTAAGTTGAGTTGAGACTGTCATGATAAGGCAATCTTCATATCAGGAGGCTTTTTCAGAGAGGAAGAAGAAGCACAGATACAAGTAGGGTCCAAGCCTCAGATCCAACTGTCAAGGAAGCTGATGCACACAAGATCTTAAACTGACAATTATGAAGAAGTTACATGCTTAGATATTTCGGCAGAACAAGATATTCAGACTGAGCCTCACCTGACACCTCAATCTGACAGCATCAGAGTTTGTGCAGTCTGCTGGTTGAATGCTTGCAGCACCAAGGCACTCTTATGGAGGCATGAAAACCGCTTTTATAGAAGCTAGGTTCAAGCCTCTTGAAGCATTGCTACAATTGGTCATTATCTCAGCTGTTCAGTCAACTGGCAATGCTCTTTCATAGAAAGTGTATGCTCTGTCCTACAGGCAGATGGGAAATTTGAACTCAGATCTCCTATATGTGGCTCTAACAGGGATTGACAGATAAAAGGTTGTGCAAGGAGAGCGGGCAGCAAGGTGAGAGGAAGAACTGCTGTGTTTTGTCAGAAAAAAGACAACATAATGCAAAACTAAACTATCAAAGGAGATTTCAAGACTGCGACTATCAAGTACCAGCTTGTGTTTCCCAGCAGATTGGAGTGACATGTGTGACTGACTAAGAGAGGGACCTTAAGTTAGTCTACATGAACAAAGCTGAGATGCTGCCCTCATCACACCTTATGTAAGAAGTTTAGCAACACTGCCTGTGTCTTCTGTGACTTTTGCTTTTAAATGACTCTACAACCCTCCTCAAAAACTAAGGTTGATTAACCTCTGAGGCGTCCCAGAAAGCTTCCAAAGAGCCCTGATACTAGAACATGATGGTGTTTTCCCTACTTCTGGGAATGAGACAGCATGGTCCAGAGACAATATTTGCTCCACCAGGCAGTAGTATAGGGAAATTTAGATTTTTCAGCTATGTTAAATTCAGTACTGCAACATGGTTGGAGAGAATTTCCAATAAGGCCAAAGAAGGCCCACAAACCAGCCATAAATTTCAAATCCAGTTTCTAACTACAAGAAAACCATACTCTCACATCCATTACCCTTTAGCATGAGATAAACCGGGAGAATGTACATAGCAGTACAAATACAATCCAGAATCCAAAAATCACGGAAGTGGAGGGGTTGGAAGCAACCTCAAGAGAGGATTATCCTCTTGCGAGAATCAAAGGTAATTTTATTGTGTGGGTTGGAAAGAAAGTCTGCAATTCGGTACAAGTTCCTTAACTTTCATTATGGAGAGCAAAGGCAAGACCTTGAATTTCTCCTTTCTCGTGCCATTGTTTCAAACTAATAATTACTGCTCATGTTAAACTCATGTTAACTAGTATTAGCTAGTTTTTAATCAACCTATACCATTTTTTCATATACATGTAAATGGCAATTAACACTGAATATTTTTTTTACAAGTGTGCAGATTAACAGTTAGTGGGAATTCTTTCACATTTTGAACCACAAGTAGACTCAGGTCATTTCCTTCCATATTCTCACATTGTTCCATATACTGACAGTTTTGCACCGAGAATTAACTTCTAAGCAATGGTCTCCAGAAGTTCTTTATTTTCTCCAAAAATGTTGGCTGCCAGTCAAAACCTGTGCCAGAAGGTCATAGAATAACTGAACAGCTTAAGCTGGAAGTACTTGGGAAGCCATCAAGTCCATTCTGCTCTCAGAGCAGGGCCAGATTTAAAGCTAGAGCAAAAGTGATCATCAAAAAAGGGGAAGAAGCAGCACAAATAATCAAAGTTTAAAACGACAAACAGGCATTCAAATGTTTGTGTGATTTGTCTGATTACAGGGAAAGTAGCTAGTTCAGCCATGGAATAACTCATTACAAGGTCAAATTAATTTTGTAAAGGCAATGAAATTTTCATTGAGTTCCACGGGGCAAATCAAATTTTAAGTCACAAAACTTAGATGCTAACAAAGTAAATCAATAGAATAAATGTGACCCCAGGCATTATCAATGCATGTGGATGTTGAAGCATGAAGTGTCATAGAATCAATATGCAGACTAGAGCTTTGATTCCAGGTAGTAAGTTCTGCCACAGAGTTTTTATACTAATGTTTTTTGCTTATTGGAATTTAGACCTGAGTGTTCCTGAGGACCAGGTCCCTACGTGTTATAAACAGCTTCTTTCCACTCTTCTACACTTGCACCACCTGACCTGATCTGTTGCTATGACTGACAAACAAGGAAAATAGTTTTCCTTCCTTTAGCAAAGCAAGTTACATGCTTTCATGTACTTACCACAAATACGTTTTCAAGGCCCCGACTTAATGAGAAGGAATAGGTCTAGTAACTTGGGCAAGTGCTAAAATCAGACACAGAAATTTGAAACGGGATCCATAACTGGGAAAAGAAGAAGTTGATTAAGAAACCGAAGAAGTTCCAAAGCAAAAGATAAGGTAAGGCTGTATCTGTGGTTGGACAAAAAATCATAGTTCCAAAGAACCAGGTACGTTATACGACTGAACCAGAGAGGGTTTAAGCAAAGTCATGTGAATTGGTGAGACTGACCACCCAAGACTAGCTACAGTCTGATCCAATTAAAAAAGATAAAAGAAACAAACCTCAAGAAAGAAGATCTGCAGCACAAAGTCAGTGAGAACACCACTATTTTTGCAAATTGCCTCATCTACCTGATGCATTCACAAGTAACTCAGTTGCTGGCCACAAGACAGATCAGTTCCCAGTCACATTCATCTGGTTCCTACCTCTTTGGGATGCTTCATTCTCCACATTCTGTTACCTGAAGTGACCATGGAGTTTTTATTTTTTTGTCTGTTCTCATAGAATTAGAGGTATATATGTAAGATAAGATCACTTGCTTTTTAGCCCTGTAATACGCATAAGTAGAAAAAAAAATGGAGTTTTTCACAACTTTGAGTTATTATTCCTGAAAATGTCATATTATGAAAAATACTTCAGAGTTTTTTCTGGAGGAAGAACAGTTGGCTCTTCCCCTCCCCTCCCCTCCCCTCCCCTCCCCTCCCCTCCCCTCCCCTCCCCTCCCCTCCCCTCCCCTCCCCTCCCCTCCCCTCCCCTCCCCTCCTCTCCCCTCCTCTCCCCTCTCCCCTCCTCTCCCCTCCTCATCCACTGCTTACTGAGAAACAATAACAGTTACATACTAGAATAATTCCAAAGAAAGTGTTTAAAACATCTGTATATAAAGAATGCCTCTAAGTGGCTGAATTGTCCTTATGAAATTGCATTGACTCTTCAATGGCTAGTATTGAAGACAGATCTAGAACATACAACTGAAATTCCAAAAAGTGACAGAGGACTAAAATAAAAGCTCATACTTAAAACAGAGATTTGTGAGACAGTTTGTACTGTACTTGTTATGACATCCGGTCTGTACAAAAGTGCTAGGGAAGCAGTAGAAAAGCACATGGAAGGCATATTCATTTACAGAGCAAAATTACTTGTGAGCATATATAAACAGAGGCTTACTAAAGCAGCTTAAATTGTGCAAAGGTTCTGTAGACCCTGTGCCATTAGGATAATTCATACTTCTCTATGCTAATGCCTATGCCAAAATTAGGCTCAATATCTGCCATAGCAGAAGATTTGATCTATTCATGTTCCATGTCTGTGAAAAGAAAAACCATCTCTGTTCTTGATCTGAATGAGAGTTTCAGTTTTAGGACAAGAGAAGAAGCTGGTGTGTGAACAAGCAGGCACAATTCAAAATTAAGAGGCAGAAAAAAAAGCTTTTGTGAAAGACACTAAAGACATTTTCATTTTATCAGAACGATGGTTACCATTTCATTTTTAGATCAACACTTGAAGTATTTACTCAGTACTAACATCGACTTCTATAATGGGTTTTATGCACAGCCAAATAGAATGTAGATATCTGCAAAACAACCTGCCAACATGGCCTCTGAGGTTTGTTTTAATAAAAACTTGAAAATTCATTTTTAAAAATCTAAATGCAAGCTTTCCAGTACAGTCAGTAACAAATTTACCCGAGCAAAACCAGTACACTTGAATTCAAACGAGCTGTAAATACACAGCGTCTGGGGGGACACAGTAAAAGCAATTTAGTAAAATAAGCTATATTCTATTGCATATGTTAAAAATTAGATGTTTTGGGGAAGGTAGGGCATATGGAACTTGTTATCTTATATGAGTTCTGTAGCAGGGAAGACTTAGTTTGGCTGATGGTGTCAATGGCATTATCAGAAATACAACCATTCATCTACGTAATTGCACAGGAGGAAACATTAAGAACTTGGCACACATTAAAAATGATTCCTAATTAAAATGTTATTTAATAAACAGGCCCATTTTATTACTCAAGGACCTAAAAAAAAAATTAATAAGTGACTGCAAAACAAGTAATTATAAGGGTAATAAAGCTCTCCATTCTGATTAGGGAAAATATTCATTTCATGACCATGCAGTGATCCATTTTCTACCACAGCTGTCAAAAGAGGCAATTTGCAACCATTGAGAGATGTACTATTGTTATTATGCTTATGTAATACCGCTATTACATTTTGTAACAGTAATAATGATCGGAAACTAGTTCTTAGGGTAATTATAGACCAGTTTGCTAATACATTAACTACTCCCGAGTCTTCATTCAGTCCCAGTAAATTGATGGCATTTCACTTCCAGGGTTGTGAGGCATAGGGGTGGATTTATGTCTTTCTGTCTCCTACCAGCATCGCTCAAAGCACTGTGCACTCTTAGCCAGGCTGTAGTGTAAATGGTTTCCACCTGCTCACTGTCTCCAACCATTAATTGTCTCCATAGAAGGGACTAAAACTGTGAGATACTGATCACCCACACTCCTCACTGTTAGCTGAAATGACTCACCACCCCCTGCCTGCAGCCTGCAATATGCTCTAAAACTATGAGATAATTAAAATAGTAATAATAATTTTAAAAATATATAAAGAAAACAGATTATAAACAGAACAGGGTTAACAGCTGGTAAACTAAGATATTTTCAGGCTAATGAGAGATCAGGGACCCTCTAGGTTGCCTTTCTGTCTCTAGTTTAAGATCAGGATTCCTTTCAGTTTTCCCTGTTCAGGACAAACCTCCAGCAACGTGCATATTTTTCCTTACTTTTCTTTCTATGTACTGTATGCATCAGGCTATGGCAAAGGAGAGCTATGTGATACTATGGTAGAAAATATCTTAAGCCTTCAAACCTTTTTCTGCCTTGCTTGTCTTATCTACTCTTGAACTTGACTTGTCACCAAGAAGACTAATTTTACTCACAGAAGGATTCTTTGAAACAGGCTGTAAGCTATCCATCCTATTTGTCCACATTGTTTGAAACCAGTTCAATTTCAGGTATCAACATAGATTTCACAACTGAGACTGCCCATAAAATGTTATTCTCTCCTTTTTTTCCAGCATCTTACTTATGGTTTGATATATAACATAGGTGAGCAATGCTTCTTAAGATCTACTGACACTCAGTATTGATGCTGTACTCCTAAACAGGAATAGTCACTGTTCTTTTCAAGGCCGTGTCTCAGAAACAGGATGTGTTGCAGTAGGAGGGTATTTTTCTGATGCCGTTATTAAAGAATGTATTTACCTTACATAGACTACTTGGATATTTCTTTTTTTATTTATTTTGCTGTTAGATTTGGTTCATTTGAAAAATGTTGCTGTATACTTGCACTTACAGTAACCTTGGTGATGTTTGAATCCAGACAGCAAATATTATGCTTCCTCCACAGTAAGTCCTCAGTGTACAGGAACCTATGTAGGCTGAAGGCTTCTCTCAGCATGAGTGTTCAGCTGGTGCCACATGAAAGGCTCACCATGTAAAGGAAGCCAATACAGAGGTTCTTACTGCTCCAGCAGGTATGAGCTCAGTCAGTGCTCTCCTTCATTACTCCCAGCTTTGCATGGCCTTCAAACTGCTGGTTAAGAGATAAAGGCTGAACATGTATTATTTTACCAAGTAAAAACAGTGTTTTTCATTCACAAGGTGAATTTCATTTCAGCTGAGAACCATGAGGTCATCCATACTTCTGGACAAAACACTCAGTTTAAGATGGGATTCTACGAAGTCACTCTTCAAACAAAATTAAAATTCTGGAAATTAGTCTTTTGTTGCTCATGGTTCAATCCTACTGTTCTCAATTCTTACTTATTTGAGCAAGTAGGAACAGTGGAAAAATATTAAAGAAAGGTAGAATGTGAAGCCCTACTATATCAACCCATCCATGTTTATTTGATATAGAAATGATGGCATTTATAAGGTTAGGTCAGAACTTGTTTTTTAACTGAACTACCTTGGATTATTACTCCTACTACCACACTTAGAAGGGAAATTTAAAGTGTTACTATCTTTGTTGTGAAGCACAGGAAAAGGGAAGAAATTCTTAACTATGAAGTACAGGAGATGAGTTCTCAGAATTAGTAACCTCTTGCCCAATGTCCTGATTCCCAGTATTAGATAGTATTTAGGAAGTGGCTCTAAGATGATATTTATATGATTTTTTTGTGTATTTACCTGTGTTCCTCTACTGTGTTGGCTGTCAGTTTTGGTGTTCTGAAAAAGTATCCCGAAGATCAGCAGCATTAGAAAGGACCAAGGGATTTAATAGCAAGATGCAAGAAATTTGCTAGTTGCTTACATTTTTGAATGATACTTGTAATTTTGGTTGCATTTTAAAAGCACTACCATGTAGAAGCAATTTAAGAAGGTAAAACTTATAGAATTACACAAATGTACAAGTTAATCAGGAAATTTAAGCAATAAAGCAATTTACATCATATCCTGTGGGTGATCTAGAATCATAAAGGTATCCAGATTACTTATCTTTCTCTTCTTTTTTTTTTTTTTTTTTTTTTTTTAGTATTTTAATGAAAAATACTCCATGTGAGTAATATGCCCCCAAACAGTATTCCATGGAAAATGAATGCAGGTGCTCAATTTCTCACTCTGATGAGAGAACAGGAGACAATTAGTATTGTCCTCTCTACAAGAGGATTGTTTATTCCTACTTTTCTTCTCCAGCACAGACCTGGAAGACTAACTCACCTCCTTTAAGAATTTTCAATTTAACAATTTTTAATTATTATTTAGAACATACTGTATTTTGCCAGGTAACACTATAATGAGAAATTTATATCTCATTTCCAGGAGCATCTTGGAAACTAAAGCAATTATTTCTCTAAATAGACTTCAGTTCTCAATTGTATAACAGCAGCAGCTGCTCACAGTTTGATACAATAGATGCTCTAGCCAAAGATCCATGCTTACGCAGTTCAAAAGGGACAAGAGAGGTTCTTTTATTTGGACTCCCGCATACCTATCATTGCATTCATCTGGTGTACTTCTATGGAAAAAAAGTGTATGTAGCTAGAGCCCGCCTCCTTTGTCCACTTATTGCCATAGTATTTCCTCCTCTTCGAAGTACTCGATGTTCAAATGCACAGGAGGCAAAGAGACCAAATGGAATGGGAATTTCTTGTTCTTCAGTCTCTATTCTTAGACTTGATCATTCTGAACTCATGCTTGCTCACCCCTTGTAGCACCAACAGAGCTCGAAGGCAGAAGGATTCACTCACAAAAGCTGTCCCAGCTGGAAGGGCTGGGCATGCACTGGGAAGGCCACCTCTATTACCCTGACCATCAAGGTATAAATCTCACTAAGCTAAGGTCCACGTGCTGAAATGCCACATATTTCATGTGCGGTACAAAAGGAATCTTAAAAATCGTACAATGGTAATGTGGCAGAATTGTTTCTTTACAAAATTTTTATCCAGAATGTTGTGTTCTTAAAGCAGAGTTCGCTAGTTTAGCTGGTATGTAATGTGATATCATATACAGAATATAACCACATTTTTCCCTAGGATTTTGCCTGGAAAACAGTCAAGATCATAAGTCATGTTCTGCATTCCCACACAGGCACTTCCCGCATATATTCACTTCCCTTAATAAGAAACATGAGGGAGAAGATATGTTTCAGCATCTTTGCAATCAAAATAAAAGGGTGGACTTAGCCATGTGAGAGTATACTGCAGCTCGTCTTCCTCAGAAACAGCTTAAAAGAAGGAAAATTTGAGACCATATAGAACCATAGAATCACAGAATCATTTCAGTAGGAAAGGACCCTTAAAACTCCTCTGATCCAACTCCCCTGCAATGAACAGGGACACGTACAGCTAGATGACACTGCTCAGAGTCCCACTCAGCCTGACCTTGAATGTCTCCAGGGACAGGGCTTCCACCACATCTCTGGGCAGTCTGTGCCAGTGCCTTCACCACTCCTATTGTTATAAACTTCCTCCTCATATTCAATCTAAATCTCCCCTATTCTAGTCTGAAACCAGAACCCACTATATATTAAGTTATACTTAAGTTCCACCTCCTAGTAATTTGGTAATCAGTGATGATTTATGGATCCTTTATACATTACAAATAAAATGTCATTGTTTTCTCTAGACATGGGTGCATCAGCTTCTTGCTCTCTGTAGTGATATGACAGTCATCTATTCAATCTTAAAAATATTTTTACAGGAAGTGTGATCTTCAGTAGTGTAGGATCTACTGGCAGTTGCTTAAATACCCACCTCAACAGTTCTTTAGCAAACAGTGCCATGACTAGTGCCTGAAGAGCAAGAAGTCCTAGTAGCTTTTTTGATCACTGCAGTGATTACTGGCAGAACTGGGCATCCAAATCATCTTTGAGACACTAAAGAGGTTTTTTTAATTTTAAGAATCATACAAGAAAATGAGCCTTACTTGAGAGGAATTCCAAATAACAAGTTAAGCTGTACTGATCAAGAAAATGCAAACACTAATAGGGACTAACTCAGTCCAGAGGGGAAAAAAAAAAAAAAGCCCTTGTAGCAGGGCAAATGCAGACTGGCAGAGAATGTGAGTGCATATGAAGTGGAAAAATCATGAAAAATGGAAAGAAAAACGTTGGAACCAAAATGCTCTAATATGCAGGTGAGGCTCTGCCTTGCTAAGCTAGGAGTGATGACAGACACTCTGGGCAGGGCATACCGAGGGCTAAGAAGCAGAGGGCTGTGGAAAAGGAGAGGGATGTATTATCTTCTGACGACACACCTCCATGTCTCACTTAGGAGTCAGGACAGAGTGCAGCCATGTGCTAGAGCAGCTTGAAGCTGGTAAAGTATCTGCATTACGAAGATAGCTGCCCGTAGGGATGCAGCAAGGCCTCAGAGGAGCAGAATCTGCAGGGGGAAAGCGAAGCCATCTTTCCAAGTTTAAGAGTGGATGTCAAAAATCTGTCAGTTAAAACACTTTCTTGGAAGAGATTGGCACAAAATGATTTCCCCGTGATGCCAGGGATGGCACAGGCTGTCCCACACAGCTGGCAACTCACAAAAAGCTAACAGCTAAGAGTGGCAACTCAGTCCAAAGGCACGCAAATGGATCTATAGCCTTGAAATTCATTGCAAGCAACATCTACTGCCCTTCGGTGTATAATGTGATGATGGAAAGGAGAAGATGCATAGTGCTTATGGGGGGCTATTTTGAAAATGACCCGATATCAAGTCACGCAAAAAGAAGCAAAGAATGTCAAATTGTCCATGATTGCCAACAGACATGCAAGATGTGTTCTGTAAAATGCTTGGGTAACAGGAAAGGAGAGGACATTACACTATAGTTAGGAAATAGGAGGTAATGAAATAGATGCCAAATAAAGAATGCAAGTTGCAACCTAATAAAACAGTTCCTCTTTTCCACCCTCCTTTTTCCATTTTTCTCTTCTAATTCCAAAACACAATGTTTTATCAATATACCAAATCTTATTTTCACTCACTGTGTGTGAAAGAAAAATTCATGCAATTAATGTATAGATATTCTTCTGAAATACAAATAATGTGAAAATTATAACTGTTCTCCACCCTAAAAGTGCTTCAGGCTCCTTGAGTTGGAAGTGGGCAGTATTTCAACCAGTGGATGCTGGGTCAAATACAAACCCACAAGCAATCCTTGAATGCTAAGGGAACCTAGAAAAGAAGTATTTTTCAGCTAAGGAAGTCTGCATCCTATTCCTCACTTTGCCTTCCTTCTGCGATTGCAAGCATGTTCCCACTGTAAAATTAAGATGATACACATTCCTTTCCCACAGAAAGAATCTCATCTACCTGAGAAAAAGAATATTTCTGAATGCCACATGACAGGCTGTGTACAAGTAGTTTTAATCCTTGTTCAGTGGTCATGGTTAGCCATTAAGTTCAACTTATCATCTATGGTGAGAATAAATGGCAGTTCCCGTTCAAAGCTACGCGAACTTTCCCCTGCAGCCTCACTGCTTATTATATCTTAATTCAGACCCCTTGTTCTAAAAGTATTAACACTGCTTCTTTTGCCCTGAAGTAGAAGCACAGTTTGTAGCTGATTCTCAAAGACAGAGATGCTCAGAGCATGGATTCATCCTTTGTACCTATTTATGAAACAACTGTCCCTTTCAGCTAGAAGGAAGAGCAAATAATAATCATTAGTGCAGGTAGAAAACTGGCAATTTAAAACTTACTTAGTTTAAAACATACACGCACACACACGCCCTGTTCAGAAAGAGAAGTATTCCCTTAAAATTTGTGTCTTTTCCATCAGATTTCAACTTGAAGGGAAAGGTCTTCTCAGAGCTGACGAATACTGTCCTATCAAATATTAAGGTGTTAATAATAACACCCATTACAAATGAAACATTAGCCCAGCTTTCAGGCATGGGAACCTCTCTGCCGCTTGTGGCTAGAGGAACGTATGACTCTTTTCTACACTGTTCCTACACAGCCCTTATGGATACAGTCCCAGCACACTGCCAGCTCACAAAGAGAGCTGCAACGCATTCACAGTTTCCCCCAGCCCGCCTCTTTCAGTCCCATGTTTCCCACACAGCTCAAGCTTCCCACTAAAGCAAACTCCCCACTCCACCTCCACACCAGTACCAGCTCCTTTTCTCCTTGCCTCATTCTCTGCCTTCACTCCCACTGACGGGCTGTCTGGATGACACTGCCCAACACGACCCACCTCTTCCCAGAGCCCCCCGGCTCCAGGATGTGTCTGCTCACTCCCACTCATTTCCCCCATCTTGGTTTCAGCACCTCCCACTGACCTGGGCAGGGGAGAACTGAGCCTTGACTAAATATAGCAAAGCTCGGGCAGCTCTCACACTACTGGGGTGGGCAGCAAGTGGGGGCAGAGAACGTTTCCACCATGCAGGGCAGGGAGCAAGTTCAGAGTGCTTCACATAAGCAGGTCAGCAATCTTACCATAAGCATTTCTGAGTTTACACCCAGCTACCGAGCAACTGTTCAACTATCATGCATCTTCAAATGGCCTTTTAATAGTGAACACAGCATTTTAATGTCTCCAAAGGGAAAAGGTAGTTATAGCAAAAGCTATGCATTGCCCTAATTATGAAGATGCCATTTAGACTATATCTTAATATTGCTTGTTGTATTTATCATATCATAATAATACTGATTGCCTCGGTTCCACTCAACAAAAGACCTTAGAGAGAAAACTTTCTCTCGAGGAACTAGCGAAAACACACAGGCATACACAACCCTAAAGCTTTTTACTAACACGTTTCAAAATCTGGAATTTTTCATATTATATTTTTCCTACTCCATACTCCTAATACACACCAGAAACATTTTGCACAGAGATATTTGATCTCAACGACAGAAATACACATTTTTCTTCTTTTATTGTCACTTTCTTCACAGTTCCTCTGATCATTTTGTAGATGCTTCAGCGCTACAGGCAGTGTCTGCTGGTGGCGTCCCGGTGCTGGCAATTTCAAGCTGTCTTCCCCAAACCCCACACGTGTCACCAGAGAAGGGATGGTGGTGGTTGTTTGCAGCACCCTGGCACATACATGTGGCACTGCCGTGGCTAGTTTCTTGCCCTTTACTAGGGTAACAATACCAGCAACATACAGTGGTGACTGCTCTCACAGCCCAAATGTGGTCCCGCTGGAAGAGTTTTGCCACTGACTTCATTGAACCTTTTCCTAGGCTGAGATTCCTTTTCTCAGCATTACACACAGAACTTCAGCCCCCTACTTCATACAGAGGGACTTGGGGGAGGTGACAGTGAGGAAGAAGGAGCCCTAGCCTATGTTTCAGGAGGACCTGAGGTGGCTGGGGATTACAGCCTTGTCTCTGAACATAACTCACTTTCTAGAGGTGGAAACCAAAGCTGGCCAGAGACCTGCAGACCAGAAGGAGGGGGCAGGCATTAACAGAAGTGCAAATGCACCACTAATATAAGCATGTTAACCGTATCCCCTCAGCAACCTGTGCGACAAACACTAAGCAATGCAAAGATGCTGAAGATTCATTCTTAAAAGTTGTCAACTGCTGACTGTAACAGTGGTCTGGATTCTCTAAGAAAAATGCAAGACATAAAATTGCACTCTTTTCTCTCTCTCTCTTTTTTTTTTTTTTTCAGAAATCATGATCAGCTATCCTGTTATAAGCTGATCTTATCAGGGTTGAGTCATACTGACTATAAACTAATCTCCAGGAAACAAACCCCCCCATTACTCTTACCCTGGAAACTATTTGTGAGCTACACTTCATTTTTGCCTGCGTAAGTGTCACTTAAAGACCATGTGAAACAGTAGGGAAAGAAAACTCAACAGCAAGGCAACAGCCAAATGAGCTCAATGGAGCAAGGTGAGTTCTGAATTGCCAGCATGTTATTCTTCATTCAGATCTTCCTCAAACAAGACAAAATCTGGTTGGATGTTCCATCCAGCAATACCTCCTGACAGAGCACGCACAGCACAAGGGAGCCACAGACATCTGCAGATTCTCCCCAAATAATGAATTTCTCTTTCCATGGGGACCTTCTGCAGCAGGGTGCAGGTAGAATTTTCTCCAGATCCTACTGCAGCTTCACTGCTTTCTGCACTGGGTCCAATACTACAAGACATGGGGAAAATATGTGCTAGGTAGGAAGCATTGCAAGAAGCATAGTCTGAAGCTTTTCAAAGGAAGAGAGAATCAAAAAGCCAGGTAGCAGATCACTAGAGAAGAAATTGCACAGTGCTTTTAGCTTTTTATAAGGTAAAAACAATGTGCAGAAGCCACAGGGCTGTAACTAACTGCTTTCAAAGCATAAATGAGAGTTTTAGGCATTGGCTGCTGTTTAGAGCAGTTCCTGACAATCAGTAGAAATAAAAGCACTGCTATAACCGCAGCAGAACTCACATATTTAAAGAGATGATACTGAAACATTATATGGTGGGCAAAGAAAAAGAAAGGGTAAATTTGCCATAGGAAGGTAAGGTCAAGGGCATGATGGCATAAACTCTGTTACACTCAAACAATTCTATACAAATCAGATCCAAAAACCAGTGCTCGCTATGTTTCCTCAAATTAAGTTATGGAAAGAAGACACTGATGCATGCCCACATAGATCTTTGTTTTCTCCACCTCCGCTGAATAAAATAAACTGGTATGCTATGGATTTAGTACTGAGCTGATGTTTCTGCAGCTCTTCTGAGCACTTGGAGGCAGACAACGGTTCCCCATTGTGTTGCCTCTTAACAAACTCTGTGAAAACCAAATGCAGAGATCACACAAACTGCCTGAGACTTCCAAATAGCTGTCCCCTGCTTATGTATGTCCTACAATGGATTAGTTGGTTATATATTATATTCTGTGGCTGTGTAATTCCTTCCATAGTTATACAACTACAATTATGTAGCACTGACATACTCAGGGGGAAGTATGTGCCTTTATTCGTTTACTATTTTATTTTGTTTTGGATAAAATCCCTGCAGCAATGCATTTGCTGTTCAAGTTCCATCCAGTTTCAATAGAAAGTGTTTTTTCTCCTGAGATATTTGGTGATACTCCTCATTTTTAGATACTACATGTCCTCAGGAATGTGCGATAGAGGCAATTTTAATTTAATTGTTGGGTTCCAAAGCCAGACTTTGGGGGTATGTGGAAAGAAAAGTCAACAGACAAAGCAGAGCTGCCTATAGTGTTAAGCTTCACAAGATGTGTGAATTTGGGCAAATATCTGCCTGTTGCCTTAGTTCCCCTCTTTGTCAGGCTTAATCAGCAAAAAGTACAGAACATAGACCAAGCAATTATTATTGCTATATGCTAATTAACCCTTCAGGGAACAGTAAGCAAAAAACATAAAAAGTGACCCAGCTTCCCATCTCTCATTGAGTAGACTTGAGGCACTTTGGCAGGACATTCTGGAAAAGCTGTGAACTCACCAGAGGTTCAAGTGAATCCTGCATTTATGTGCCAGTGGTATCCAATCCACCCAGCAGCTGCCTAACACTACGGGTCCTTCTGTTTATTCCAGAAAAATCCAGTGTCTCCAGCCATGGCATTACTATTCAGACAGCTAAGGAAACCTGCATCCTGTTCCTTGCTTAGCTTTCCTTCTTTCCAGCAGCAACAGTGAAGCCTAGAGAAGAGAATGGATGGCAGTAGTAAGATCCTTTTGCACAGATTAAATAAAATGCTCAGCTGGGAAACTCAGGTTTATGCCCTTCTCAGTAAGATGAAAAGTGCTTTGAATCCACTGCCAAGTCTGCTGAGGAGACACTTTTCTACCTATGAGGCACAGACATTGGCCTAGAGGAAGAACGAGAGCAGTACTTGCAAATTGTCATTGCTCATGCTTTCCATACCTGCCCCGCCTTGGTTTAATTTCCAAGAAATAAAAGTGGTTTTGATGTAAATATTTTTTAACATATAGCATAGGGCAGCAGCACCACCTGTTCCCATCGTGAGAGTTCTGAGAAGGTTGTATCAATACTAGTTTAACACGTGTCTTTGCTTTCAGGTCCTTGCGGTGCTTTTGCCCAAAGGAGTTCTGTGAAAGCTATCTCATCCTTTCCAAAATATTTTTAGGGACAGATGGGGTGACATTCTTGCACATAAACTGAATAACAGGTGGCTCAGGTGGACACGGTGTTGGTTTTTAAAAAGTGCCCCTACCAGCAGGGCAAACCCAGAAATGTTTAGCCACCATCTCTGTCCAGGGCTTCTTTGGCATCCATTCTACTGACTTCTCTAGGTAAGCTGTGATCCCACAGGGTCAGCCTGTGTTTCTGTATGACACCTAATATTATTGAAGTTGGAGTCAACCTGGGGCTGTGTGGAAGTAACTGGAGGAATGGGTGGCCATATGTTGGAAATGAAGCATCACTTGTCCGGAATAGAAGAAACAAAGCACAGTGCTGAATAATACATCAGCTGGGACTGACTGTCTGAGTGCTAATGACTGCTTAATTTGCATTTTCCTGCTTTTTAGTGCATGCACTGTTAGGAAATCTAAAGAAAATAACTCAAGGTTGGCAAGTTATTTTTGATGGAAAAGCATTAATCTCACATAAAAACCTTAACAAATGCATCAGAATAGACATTTACTGAGTTCAGTAGATCTCTGCAGGGACATACATTATCTTTTTGCTGCCATGAAGAAGAAGAAAAGCTGGTTCTAAATAGTTGGCTTGCCTTAAAAAAGCATGAAACAGCAGGAAGAATAACTCAAATCTGTCTCTGGCTGCTTCCTTTCCTCATCTCTAATGGCTTATCAAGATGGCATGCAAAGTTTGATCAGATCAATCTCCTTCAAATTAAGACTTTTCTCACTGCCCAGCAAAACAGCACGCATCCAGAATCAAACGAGTTTTTTCCTGCACCTCTCTTGTTACCAATGATCAGTTTTATTGCTGAAAGCTCTCTGTAGTTCCCAATGGGCCAACAAGTTTTGGAGAGCATAGAATCATTTGTATTCCTAAAAAATATTTCTGGCCCTTCTTTGCTCATGGTCACTACCAATAGTAATGTCTAAATCTTTCAGGAGGAAGAGAGTAAACGCTTTTTGGCTGCTTTGCCATTGACATGCAATTAGTAAATGAGTCAGCACCTTCTTGTAAAACAGTAGTAGCCTCAGTGTGCTGAGTCACAGTTTCATAGGTACTCTAAGGTTCTCTTATTTGCACAGCCAACACATTTTCTGTTTGCTTCAGCAGTGAGGCTGTTACTCTGAGACTTAAAAAAATTGGTTTTGTGGTCTCATGCCTTATTCTGAGATTAGCATGTAACAGTTTCAGTTCATTGCATCTACACATGAGAGTTCTAATTTATTTTTCCAGTGGTTAGAAGGGTTAAAATCTTCCTGAAGGAACCGTACAGCCCACCCAAGCTGTTAACTCCATGTTGTCATAGACATGGTTAAGTGGGCAGGGAAAGGTCGTGTAAAAAAAGAAACAGGAGGTTTAGTTTGGATTTTTTAAAAACATTTTAATAGTTTCTTTGAGCATGAAGCATCGTTTCTGGAATTAAATATCCTGTTCTTCAAACACTCCACTCCTAAAAGCCCCAGCACCCCTGTATGCCACCTAGATTTTCCTGCACACATCTGTGTCACTTCTGCTGCCACTAGGCAACATAATGGCCCACTTCCCTCTATTTTCACTTCAGGCATTAATCTGGAGCTCTTTTCTCTGCACAAGCACAAATTCTTCAGAAAGGCTTGTAGGAACACAACTGAACTGTGGTCCCTGCCTCATGTCAAGTTTAGCTGAAAACCACAATGGTTTGCACGCTTACTAAGGTGGTGTAAGAGCACAGTCTCAGAATCCTTGTGTCCTTAAGGAGGCTGAAAAGTGCAAAAGGCCAACTACTAAATCTCTACAGATAGGGTAGGTACTGGAAAAAGGATAAAATTGCAGCACTGTTTTAATCTTACATTGGCTAAACCTGCATTTTACAATCGTTTTGCATAGCTCTACGGAGGAATCCAGAGAAATAATTGCACAGACTGTTTCATCTTCTTTTCCTACAAACTATCCTGTTCCAGATGAAAACAGATCCACTTTTTTTTCCACTCCATAGTGGGACTTCATTATATCACAACTCGTCCTTTCCAAGCCAAACCCCCTTTGTGCTGAAACCACTGGCAGAAGAGTCTTTGCTGGGAGTAAGAGGTTCTTAAGTCTACACTGCCAAATATATCCAGAGTTCGGGCTGTGAAGTCATTCTCAACACCAGGGCTCATTTCCAGACTCATGAAATCAATTCCATGTAATTTTCCCACCATCTTCATGTGTGTGGAAAGAACAAACATTTATTTCCCTATAGAGGTGAAAACATGCAACGCCCCATCCTCTGTTCAGGTATAATAAAGCTCGTTCATTCTGTAATCCAGAGCCTTTGTATTAATCATTTCGTTGCCTGTTTTTACTTAGGGATTACTTTGGTAAAACCTTTCCTTCATATCCTCGAAGGAAACCAGAATAAATGATTGCCAAATGCGACATCTCCCAGTGCTGGGAAACAGCATTCTCAACCATCTAAACAGTCTGTGTACCATTGAACAGCAAAGCTACAATTCAGATAGTATTTGTAGTACGTTTTATGAGACCAAAATTTTCAATTTAACCACTAGAAACTAATAAATGGGCCTGGTATTATTTTAGCTATCAACAGGATATAAGTTGATATAAAGAGAACACCTACATTTTGTAGATATCTTTTTTAGGAATAAATATCTAATTGATAGCCACATTTGGTTTTCAGGGACTATTTTGAGTAAACAACATATTAATTTCCTCCACCGCATCGATAAGGATCATCACTTCCCTAAAAGCCATTTGTTATACAGATATTCTTGAATTTGATGATGCTCAGCACAATAACCTCTATTTTAGAGGTTCCCACATGTGGCAATTTGGTTGAGAGAGAGACCAAAAAACAGGAATTTTTTTGCTGTGTGACAGCAGAGGGGCAGTCTGACAGAATGGCATCTGACTTAGAAGTGCATAGGGAGCAAAATTGTGTCATTGAGCTCCTCAGTGCAGAAAAAATGGCACCCACTGACATTCATTGACACTTGCTGAACATCGATGGAGACCAAACAGTGGATGTGAGCACAGTAAGGCGTGGGGTTATGTGTTTCAGCAGAGGCAATGGCAGCAATGGGTTACCTCTGCTGGTACAGATTATTGCATGCAGAATACTGCTCATTGCTGGCAAAAATGCATAGCTAATGGTGGTGACTGCGCTGAAAAATAGTGTTTCATTGCTGAGAAGTCACTGTATCAAATAGTGTTAATGTGCTCTTTGTTTCAGTTATTTTTCCATGGAAATAAGAGACACTACTTTCGGAGCGACCTACAGCTGCTCTGTCAGTATCAGAAACAGAGCTCCCATCTCCAATAGCATCCTGCTATCATATAAGCAGGGCAATGAGAAAATGAATGAAATGTGAGACTAACCAAGGAAAAAAACTTGATCACAAAATTTGAATCTACTAGATTCAGATCAAGTACTCTCAATGCCAAGATGTGAATCTGTATCTTTGTTCATTTCTACTTATGCTTATCATAAACATTTCTCTACAAGATGAAAAAAGTCAATTTTGACTGCGTATTCCCCAGAGTAAAATGCAGTTTTATTGGTTTCTGGGGATGGAAAAACCTCAAATTTTCACTTCCAGAACTGCCTGCCACTCATATTTTAGTTTTGAAAGTTTAACACAAACATTTCAGTGTACCATATCTCTTCCCGGAATTTCTAAAGTGCAAATGACACCCTAAAAATCTAAATGACTATCTGTATTTGCTTTTGAACGAAGGCAAGGATTTCCCTGAAAAAAAAAAAAAAAAAAAAAAAAAAAGTGCTTTCCTCTACTCACACTTCTTGAGAAGTAATCTGTGCTACACTCTTCTTGGTTTAGGAAATACATCTGAAAAATACTGTGGGAAAGATTTTTCTAGAAATATATCAGGCTGTCAGAAAGAAGGAAGTAGTGAGAATTTCAGTAAGTAGCAGGATTTTGTAAGATTTCTACTGTTAAAATTTAGATAGTGTTCAGAATGTCCCAGGAGCCCTTTAACTGTTCCTTCATCATTAATTACCTACTATTCAATATACAGAGAGACAAAACACTACATTATTCGTTATCAACTCCAAGCTTACATCTTGTTATCTTTAAAAGAGAGGCAGTTTGAGGAAATCGTTGTTTAGGAATTATTCCTAAGTCTGGGAAAAGTTCAATCAATCAAGGGAGGACTGGGGCTGCAATCACACACAGCACATGCAGATTGCAATGCACAGCACCCATTCAGCTTGCACTGGGCTCAACTGATTTTCCTAGCTGGAAGGAATCTTCTTTATACAGCACTTCTCCATCCGTGGCCCTGCTTTCCCAGGGCAGTCAGCACAGCAGAGCTACTTTACTGGATCCACTCCAGCTTAGGGCTTCTCTGATATAAAGATTTCAGTCTTTCCTTGGTGCTCTTGTGAAGAAGAGTGCAAACCAGCTTGATGAAGAATGCAAGAGTAGATATATGGGAAGGCAAGGTGTTTTTCAAAGCAGATTCATGGGAAGCCCTGCCACTTTAGATCAGCAGTGAAGCTGAGTGGCCATGGATATTTGTGCTTTGCATAAATGTGTAACTTTGTCATAGTCAAATTAAGAGAAATGAGTATTGCTAAATATATATCTTCTCTCATATTGCTTTGATTCTCTTTGCTGTGGAATGAACACAGATGCACTTATGTCAGTAATCTTGAAACTAGAGATATTAATTACTGGATATAAATGACTGATCTTTAAAGCTGCATGCTACTCCTCATTATGTACCCAACTGGAATGAGTCACCATCTAGGACATTTATCCAACATCTGTAGTCTAGTTTCAGTTCATAAAACCTCAGGAAGTAATCAGTTTCTCTGAAAAAAATATTCAATACCAGGAAGTACTTCTGTCACCAGATGGCGAATCAAGAGACACAGATGAAAGGACAAAGTTACAGAAGAAAGGCTCGCATTGCACTGTAGCAGAGTTTACTGCTCTAGCTTGTCCACCCCAAATCTCTACACAATACATGCAGAGAAATCAGGTGCTCTTGCACAGGACTCCATACAAAGCAGCATCTGCCAAGGGCTTGGAAAAATTATCAAGGAGAGTGCAGATATAACCTCAGGCTAGGAGACCATAATGCAATTTTGCTACAGGGAGAAAACATCTCTTGCCAGCTTCCATCTGGAATTCCAGAATACTTTGACTAGTTCTGAATCAGGGACTTAAGCAGAGCTTCTCTACAGAAGGTAAGCAACCTTCTTGCTAACTAAATGCTTAAAGGACTCTGCCAGAGCATCAAAGTTTTCTTCACCTTTGAGAACCTGAACCCAATTCTCCAGCTAAAGTCCCTTAATGATAATAATCAGTTCCTTCTCTGTTCATTTGCATATAAACCTGTCTTAATCACACATCCCATTTTTAGTGGACTCTGGGTTAAAGAAAAATGACTCAATGGCTGCTCAATATACATTTATTGAATAGCTTCTTTCTTATCAGGCTCTAAGACATCTACTTGAGTTCATACAAGAAACCTTTCTGTGTTCTTTAAGATATCTGCAAACTGAAGACTATGACAATTCACTTTAACATCTTCATTTGCAGTACATTTCTTTGAAACTAGAAGTCATCAAGATCATGGGTACATTAAATTTCCTACAGAAGAAGAAGAAAGTGAATATAAATGTGAGTGAATACTCATACTGAAGAAAAGTTGCAAGATAATAGAGAGCAAGGAGAATTATAATGTATTTTAATCTTTTCCCTTATTTAGTTATTTAGATGTATTAACTTTAAAAAATAACTGACTTTGCCTTGGAAGAACTGTCCCAAGCAGTTCTCTGTCTGTTACTTACTATCTAGATATCAACCATCTATCTGATTCCTTTTTCACTTCTCATTGTCAAACAACTGCGCTTATTTGCATGGCTTGTATCAGAACAACTATTCCAGAGATTTCACTACCTGAATTCTTTGCCTTTAGTGAGAAACTAGTTGAACTGTCTTCTTTATCAATTGATATCATAGCATGACAATACACCTTTGGCCCTGATTTCAGTGAAGTTCATGGTTATGGTACTTATCTGCCTGCCAGTGAATGGGTTTGTTCCAAGCTCAATGAAAACATCACAAGCAATTAAATCAAGTCCTGACTCAAATAAATGAGCATATTTAATTGGACAGATGAATGCTAAATAAGGACAGACCTCTCTTGAGGAATTGTGTTTTTCATCATGATTATAAAGTCATCTCTTTGTATGAGGAAGAGATAAGATTTTAGGCCACAACAATGAACTCTATATTACATCAAAGTATTAGTCATATAGCTTATTTGAGCAAATCTTTTTCCAGCTCCTACGTACGGTGCATGCCTGGCTATTCAGTCATAAATAGTCTTTGCTTTGACTGCTGGAGTTCAAAACACAAGGCATACAGTTTACTGCTACAGGTGTTACAGAATGATGGCTACTGTGACAGAAGCATGGTGTTTTCCCCTTGTAGTTCCCAGATATATGATGTTCATCTAGTTCCTGAGGCTAATACACCATGTGGAAAACAAAACAAACTCCCACACCTCATTCTGCATTTAGCTCCATGAAATTTTAGGCAGCTTAGTGAGTTGTTTTTGTTTTTATTTTAATTTTCAAATTCTCAGTAGTTTTCTCTAGATAATTTGTGTGTGATTTTCAGTCAGTTGGCATTTTCCCAGTTCTGCACTCCTTGGTTACCAGTGGATTCAACAGTAGCAAAGTTTCTATGTATCTTCTCTATTTTTTTTTCTTTTTCCTGCAAATCTAAGACCATCTACTGGTAAAACTGTGCAAGTTTTGTTTGTGACCTTAGTAGAATCAAAATTTCCCCTAGTACCCCCTACACCCATCTTTTCCTTCCTGTTCATACACTCAGACACGAGCTCCACTCCTTTGAGGAAGAGACGTTTGTGGTCTGATCCTTAATTCACATGTACGTCTACATCCCTTTCCTTTGTTGTTCCACTGCTGTCACCAGCACTTTTATCCTCTTATCCACTTCTTCCCCCAGTCATATTTTCCAACCGCATCTCCCTCTCTCTCAAAGTTGTCAAGGTCCCCAGTTTTGGTTACAGTCTCTCCCACAATGTTAGCGTGCTCATTTCCTGTCCTACCCCAAACCTTGATCTTTCCTTACTGCTTCTTCCTGCAGTAAGGAATTTGCAGACAATTAATTACAAATCAGGGAGGAAGGCCATGTCAAATGTTTGCCATAGCCAAATTCCCTCCCTTTTGTTTTCTGTTTGGTATATTTTTTTATTTTTTTATTTTTTCTGGAGCAACTGTGTGGTATGCAAGGGATTGTCAGCCTGGCTGTACTGATAATGTCATGGGAGAAAGCAGCAATGGTTCCCAGTGAGTAATATTATTACAATTATCAGAAACAGCTAATGTGGTGTAACCAAGCACGTGCAAGACTGTTTGTAGAATTAGATCCTGTGACTGTGATCTCTTTGAAAAAGGATCACATTTTCCTGTACTTTCCCTCACCACCACTGCTGAAATACCAACAGCAGAAGATGTCATAACTGAACTTCTGAGAGGAATTAAAAAAAAAAAAAAAGCCCACCCCATCCTCTGTTATATTGGACAGCTTCAGTTATAATGAAACGTAATTATTAAATCAAAAGCTACAAATTGATTTACTTAATGACAAGAAAACAGAATCAAAATATCTATTTAACTTTGAGAAAGCCTTAAGGATAGATCTGTTACAGGGTCTTTTTTCTTTTTTCAAAACTAATTTAATGTTAACTTTTTAAGAAATGTTTTTGCAGGCCCAATATAGAACACATACCTTCCAACAGCACGAAGATCTGTACTGTATGCAGCGTTTAACAGGCAGATGCAGCCCTTCACTCTCTGTTTGCACCAGAGCTGGACCCGCAGTGCCTCATGTGCCGCCCCCAGAGTGCATCCTGCTCTGTGCAGCTGGGGATGAAGCTGCACAGAGCTCCCTGGGCCCTTAAGCTGCACCAACCCATCTGGGTGCTGACCTGACCAGGGCCGCCTCTCCCTGGGCTGTGCCCTCGACCTGACTCAGTGACAAGTTGACACGAGGGAATGAAGAGTCCCCTTGAGGTGACTCTCAAATTCTATCTTCTTTCCAAAGTCTCAAAGGCAACATACGACATATGTAAATAAAAATTACATCTGCTTTCTATGATTCATAGGTCAAAAAAGGGAGAAAGCCACAGAAAAGTAAACTTTCTTTCCGTCTTTCCATTGTCCAAAACTGAGGCAAGTAGGAGTCTCCAGATGAGGCTGCTCAGGGCCCAGACACCATCTTACAGAGACTCTCCATAGAGAGTCCCTAAACTCATTCTGTACCCAAAATGGAGCTTTCTCTGGGTATCTCCTGGCTGCTGGTGGCGTGTAGAGATAAGATCTCCCCCACGCAGCTCAATCAAGAGAGCATCCTGGAGTACGATCACTCAGTTAAAGTATGTCCAACCCTCGCTGTGGAAAGATGACCATGGCATCACTTTCTTCAGAGGTGTGACAACAGCTTTTGCTCACAACTTGCTAAACCCAACAGAAGCCTTGGACTAATCTCTTATTTTTCATTTAATGTTTCCCCCATTTTGGACGTGCTCTGCCTGCACTGTAGTAAAACAGTTGCTGTTTACTTGCTTCATGCTGATACCCTGACATCTTCTGAATTCCAGTTGCACAAATGCCTTGGGTGGTAAGACAAGTAATATTTTTTCCTGTCCTAGTTCTGTCTAGGACCCATGGCCCATTCAGCAGATAAGGTTTTTCTGCTCTTAGTGAAATAAGGGACATAGAACTGCTCACCCTTTCAGCAAAAAGAAAATAAAAGGAGAGGAGAGGAGAGGAGAGGAGAGGAGAGGAGAGGAGAGGAGAGGAGAGGAGAGGAGAGGAGAGGAGAGGAGAGGAGAGGAGAGGAGAGGAGAGGAGAGGAGAGGAGAGGAGAGGAGAGGAGAGGAGAGGAGAGGAGGTCCATGATCTTTCAGTTGAAGTTAGGGTTTTTGTTTGCAGTTAAAAGGGTATGGCACACTGAGCTAAATATTCACATTAATAAACCCAGTCTATTACATCAGTGGCACCCCCCTACGTGTCTCTGCCAATGTTGCATAATAATTTCCATCTTAACCCACTCTTCTCTGTCAGTCACCCACCTAAACCACTCTTAAACTCTCACCGTTCAGGTTAAAAATTTCCATACCTGGCCTATATCTGAAGCTACAACTTTTTGGAAATGTGCGGTAAAACTGTCTTCTGAGTATTAGGGGAAAAGAAAACAAACTTCTATGTGTCAAAAAAAAAAAAAAAAGAAAAGAAAAAAAAAGAAAAAAAGAGAATAAAAAAACCTCACAATTTTTTTTTTCACAGCTTTTGGGATGGCATAGATGAAAAAATCAGCATAAAAAGAGGTCTCTCAACAGAATCTTTCCTACGTTCTGAGGCTACTGATTTAGATTCAACAGTAACATACTTCAGAGCAGGCCTTAGAAAACAACTGAAATGGGTGTGTATTTATATCATTTATCTATATAATGTATAAAATATACTTTTTATACTACGTATATACATCTGTATAAATATATAGTTAAAATATGTGTGATTATGTATGAATATGCACCTACAGCCACTTTATACATAAGTTTACAAAGTGGCTACAGTGAATCATATGAATCATAGGATCAAGAGGAGGTGGTGCTTGGCAAAGACAGAGCTGGGATGTCATAGACTAAGCAAATTCCTGTCCAGACTGTCTAAGGTGAAACATGATTCAGGACTTACAATTATGACTACTGATTGAGAGTTCATTTAATTTCATAGTTTTTCTCCTACTTATTTTGAAAGTTTTAAACCTGGGATTTTTTTTTCAAGTCTGCAAACACTTGTAAGATGGAAGCCTAGGTGTGCTTGCACAGATGATAAATGTATCATCCCTGTTCACTAAACTCCTCAGCTGAGAAGGCTCCCTCCCTTCTGAACTATGGACAACCCATACTCAGTGTTTGGGCAGATAACTATTCGGCAGGATCTCTTCTCAGAGCAGGAGATTTTTATGCAAGACGTTGGGCATTTGGTAAGCCTCAGAAAGAGAAATGCTTTTAAACTATTGCATTTCTGTTTTTTTCTTTTTTTCCTTTTCCTTTTTTTTTTTTTTTTCCCTAAGAAATTCTGTGGAAGAATTTTGCTGATAAAATCACAAAAACATAGAAAGGTTTGTGCTGGGAGGGATCATAGGGCTCCAACCACCTTGCAATGGGCAAGGACATGTTCCACTAGACCAGTTTGCTCAAAGCCCCATCCAACATGGCCTTGAGCCCTTCCAGGGGATGAGGCATCCACAGCTTCTCTGAGCAACCTGTTCCAGTCCCTCATCACCATGAAGAATTTCTTCTTTGTACCTGTCACTAATGGTTCTTGTAAAAAAGTCTTTGTCATTCTTTAGGTACTGACAGGCAGCAGCAATAAGATCTCCGTTGAGCCTTCTCTTCTCCAAACTGAAAAACCTCAACTCGTTCAGTCTTTCTTCACCATTCCTTGGATCATTTTTGTAGCCCTTACATGGACTCTCTCTAGCGGATTAATGTCTTCTACTGAGGGACTCAAAACTGAGGAGAAAATACTTTCCAGTGTAAATGGACCTACTTACTTTGACAAGAAATAACCTGTATAGAGTATCACAGCTGCCAGTGCCTGTTACATCCACTGACCCTTCTACTTCTCCGTTAGCCATCCTCCTAAGGTAAGCCATGACCTGTGCGAGATGGTGACTCAAGTGATGTGCAGACGGCATAAAAACACAGCTTCACATCCTCAGTGCTTCCGCTGTTATTTACAGATTCTTTTCTGTATTTTGAGGCATTCTTATAAGTGCAGTTCTTCTAAAAAACAACTTCTTCGTAGTGAGTGCTGATGTCATTGCTGACATTATACTCTTTCCATTTAACATTTGTGTATCTATCAGTGTAACTAAAAATGGCATGACCGTTTATTTTAGAAATAATACTGAGTCATATAATTCTCTTATCCTATTTACAGTTTCTTACCTTCTTTTTTGCAGATATGAAAAGTGCATGTTCAGCAAAGATCTTTCAAGAAAATACAGAAGCTATTTCAGAGTTGATTATCTGAGGCATCAACGACCTTACTGAAAGAATTCTTTATTTCTTGAATGTCATTTATTTAAATAATAATGAATAAGAGAAGACTCTGCCCGATGAGGAGCCCTCTGTGGAGCACCTAGAAACACTTGTCAAACTGCTGGTGATGAGGTATTCATTGCCTTTGTTGAGTTTGGGAGTAGGGCAAAGACCCTAGTAAAGACTGCATTTCTGGGGTGTCAGTCAAGGCCCTGGCCAGCATCATTTCTAAAGTTTGGTTTTCAAAAGACTCAGCATTTTGGGCCTTCTTTGTTGCATTCTGTGCAAGAAGGAAAATTTTCATATGGAAAATAGATCGGTTTATAGAGGTTAATTGAATTAATATAACACCAAATCCTATGGATTCCTCTGGAAGTTATCAAGCGCTCCAAATTAAGCATAAGTTAATCATCTTGCTTAACTGGGATCTCAGCAACTCCTTCACAATTCTAACATTTTTGAAATGTTCTAAGTAATTTGTGTTTGTGAATAGAACTAAAGAATCTTTCCTGACCAATGGAGTGCAAGTGGAATAGGCCGATAACAAAGGATCTATTAAAACATCATTGGAAAAAGCTCTATAGTTCAAGTATTGGCTCAGTTAATCTCTATAGATTTTTTAATGCTGCTGCTGGAAGGATGGTGTTTGAGAGGGGGAGAGAAAGAACGCAACTCTCTTTTTTTTATACTTCATGGGTCCTTAACCCTTATTTAAAGACGACTTTGGATTTTAGACCAAATAACTTTTCTTGTAATTATATCAAACAGTTAAAAAAAAAAAGCTAGTTAATGATGTTCAACATAAGTAATCATGTTAAATAGTGAAATTTAATTTCTTAAAAACTTAAATCCTCATATCTTTTGGAATGCATTGTACTGTAGGATGTCTGAGTAAATTAAATTCTCCCCTGCACACTAAAGCATCAATTTCCTTATGGTAATTATCTGCTAGATTGGATCTGTCAGTAGCAGGGAAGCATGCCTGACATTATACCCTCTTTACAAAAAATGATTACAAAAAATTAAGACGAATGAGTAAAATTAAGGTTGCGGCTGGTAAGCCTATATAAAGCTCTCATAGATCACTTTACATAAGCTACCATTGTACTGGATACTAAGCTTTTAATGACTAGTTGCATAATGAGGTGAAGGCCATTAAAGAACAGCAGAGGTAACTGATCACAGAGATAAGAACTAAGAATGATTTTCAGCCAACTAGAAGCAATTTATTATACACAAAAACACAGCTCTAACTGAAATGTCTGTACAGATAAAGAACTTTTGAAAGTTGACAGGATTTCCTTCCTGGGAAAGTTTTACAAATATGACAGGAGACCGTCTCTGTCATATTAGTCTTTTTCTCCTGGTTATTCAGTACTCAAGGCTCGGGGTGGTTTTCTTTTCTTTTTTTTTTCTTTTTTTTTTTAAATAAGTCTGGACTGTAGCACTGCATTTCATTAGCTCACTTGAAAGATGGATTAGAGTGAGGCAGAGCTGATAGAAAGGGAATTCATGGCACACTGCCAGTGAGCGGTGCATGGAAGCAGGTTAGTTGTTGCAAGTCAATGGATACCCTGTGCTGGGCTGAAAAATAGCATCCATGCAACAGAACTGCCTCTTGGGAGAGAGGTTTAGGATTGCAAAGTAACATATTGCTCCCAGGGCAGTTAAAAAATGAGTATATAAGTAACTTCTCTTATAATGAGTGTTCTGAGCCAAATGAAAAAAAATAAATAAAAAAAAGAGTATAACTGCTCTAAAATCAAATTTTGAGGTATTCCCATCTCATAGGGGAAACCGTATCCCTAATTTAGAAAAAGGGAATGTAGATCAAAGAATATAAAGAAAGACAGGAACTGCAGGGGCAGGCAAAAGCAGGTGTGCAGGCACTCTAACCAACCAGTAGGACTTACACCCCTATGTATACATACATAGATTCACACACAGGCACATATATGTGTGTGTGTGTGTGTATAGGTACTGACACATGCATGTCTGTATAAAAGAAACTTATTATTTACTGATGAGTATAGCCTTCGAGACAAAATAATTCAGCAATTTCAAATTAAAAACAACTTGGGGAAGCAACTTTCCCTTCTTCTATCCATCTTCCCCACCTCTAACTTTTGTGATAGGAATGTTCTTTAATGTCCTTGACTAAAAGGATTCAGCAGGACATGGAGATAAAGGAGGTCACTACGGACAAATTGGAGAGGAGGGGAGAAATCCTAACTCCCAGGGAACAGGCTGATTTTGGGCAACTGTTTCTTTAACTGTCATTACTGGTTTCTAGAATTTGTTCTGGCTTACGCATGCACTGTGCCAGCTAATTCTCTGCAAGCTTGGAAGCAAATTTCTCTGTGTTTACGTAACCAAATTAAACACTCTCAGGGAATATTCTTAGCTGTGCAACTGCTCCAGCAATATTATTATTAATAGTTAGCATGGTCCCTGGCATAGGTTTGGTTCATGCTCTACAGCATCTCTCTCCACCCATCCAAAAACATCTCAGATCAGACATAAATTTGGAAACTGGAAGAAGTAGCTGATTCTTCTTACGTGTGGCCTCCTTGTTTTGGAGTCTCTTAGAGTGAACAGTATGGATTTTGGGTGTTCCTTCACCCTTGTCCCTGACACATTTTAGTTCACTGGTGTGGAGGCAGTCTCAGTGCCTAAGGAGGTAGCAGGCTAAACAGTCAGCTTCAGGATGCATGGGCAGCTGTGCAGATTGATCTGTGCTGTGGGGGAGAACTAGTTTCAGTTTTTGATTTGAATAATTACATCCCATCTGACTTCTGCTTTAGGTATATATCCCCTTCTGTGCACCTAGTCCCTGGCCACTAGGAAGCTGTAACCTAAGCCATATAGCACTGAAGTCAGTGGATAATTTTGCATTTCTTTGGCTCATTTTATTTTTACTTGGCTCCTGTCCAGTTTACTGACAAAGTAAATAGCCTACTTCAAATTTAGGCATCTTTATCAAGGCTTTAATTAAGAGTTTTTCATCATTTATATTTGTGATGTGGTTTGCATTCTAAAAAATCTTCAGTCATTTCAGTCATTTCTCCTTTATTCTCTAATTATTTTAAGTATAAATTCATCAGATTTACAGCCTGCTGTGTCATTACATGAGAAGTGTATATACTAGCATATTTACTGTATCAAACTGATGGTGGGTAATACAATTATATGGTTTTTTCACTGACATCTGATCTGCTCATTAACTGGAAAATATTTTGATTGGGGTGACTGCTTACCCAAATTATTTAATTGTCTTGCACAAAGCTGTCAGAAAAAAAATAATATGGAAAGAAGCCTAGGAAGCTCTGTGAAATTTCACACTAACAGCTCTTCAGGTTAGGGCTGGAACTAGATCATTGGAAGAATTATGAGAGACATGTAGAGCCTGCAAGATAAGAAATTAGTGCCATTTTAATTTCAAGAGGGAATAATAGTAACATCACTTAGGTTTTGTTTATCCCTTTTCCTCATTGATTTTCTTATTTTTTCTGTAAAGCAAGGTGCTCATCACTATACTAAAACTACGTGTGTGTAATGAGGAGGTAAACGTAAAGAGAACTGAGAGCATGATACAGGTAAATTGGAAAGCCCTAATTCTCAGGTCTATGTCTGGTTTCCAAGACCAAACTTCTTTCCTGTCTTGGGTAACTTTTTATCCTGAATTGACTGGTGTTCACTGCTGAACTGAGCACGATAGAAAGCTGCAAACAATTTTATCAGTCAAGAGTTTGACTTACATCTTGTGCAGAGTATGGACGTAAGCCATACTCAGAGGTTCTTGTTGAAGAACCCAACTGTGCATAACTGCAGCATTTGCATATTGTTATTTTTCAGAGGTCATTGATATAAAAGGTTCATATCAGAAGATTCAGCAAAGTATACACTGTTTTAAAACTGAGTGACAGCAAAGTGCTGATTCTTGGCTTTGTCTATAAGTAATCCATTACAGAAGGATAATTTCTTGAATCAAAGGCCCTCATCAAAGATGAGAGAAGCACAAATGTAATTTTATTCATATGAATAGTTCCAGTGAATTCCTTCTTACTGTGTGTGTGTGTGTGTTGTTTCCTTATTAGAAAGTACTGGAAATTTCATTTTGTAGACCAACTGTGAAAATGCTGAAGGAATTCATGGCAAAATCCAAACTTAATGACTTTACATATTGTTTACACATACAGAATTGTTTCATGCACAATGGCAACAGGGAGGCATACAAAGCCTTTTCTTTAAAGACGGAACCTGATTAATATCTTTTTAATGGTGGCAGAGAGAGGACACTTTCTGAAGTTTGCAGTCTAAGATATGGTAAAAGGAATGCCACTGACAGCATTCTGATGTTATCCAGTTGTTGAGTTAGTGATGCTCCCAAGGCAAATGACTTCAAGGCCTTTGACTTCAAGGATCTGTATGTATATATATGTAATAAATATACTACAAATAATTATTACTGGGATTAGTATGCTCATTGCTTCATATCCTCATTTCTAGGCTTAGTAATGAGCACACAATAATAACAATGTTTTTGTCAGGTCCCATAGGCAACTACACTTAGGCCTGTTTGATGTTCCTCTGAGAAACCTCCAGTGAAAATAATGAAAACCAAACATAATGAATGAGGGATGATTTGGGTGGTTATTTTCCTTCTCAGCCTTTGCTGAGACACATTTCCTCAGGCTGATCTCAGAGAAGACATGACGTGTAGTCTTGACTTCTTACTGTCAGTATACGGACAGAAGTTGTCACAGAATTCACAAGACAAGGAGTGTCCTCAGTCCGTACTACAAAACCAGCAGCTATGTTTGCTAAGTGCACATGGACTTTGGATGAGTCCTGCTTTGCAGAATAGGATGTGTCAGTATTTTGGAAGCAAATATATCTGGGACATGCACTCTAAATATAATTCACACCATTGTTTGATCTTTCACTTTAGGGAAAACTCAGTCCTAATGCATTAGACAAGGTCCCTTAGTCTGGCATTGGCTGAGGGACAGAAAAGATGGCAGAGGCTGAGAGATGCTCAGACTTCAGACAAGGGGCTTTTTGCCACAAGTGGAAGGGAAAACTCCACTTAAATGTTTTATCCTCTGCTCCAAGTACATCATACTCTATCTTAAACAATTCCTTAAAACAGCACAAATTTTTATTTATAAATATTTACATATTCATGATGTTACTCTGTTTTTAATTGCATTTTATTAAATGAAAAATGCTTCCATCTACAGTGAAACAAAACAAAGCTTGCATTTACTAAAGGCTTTTTCTTTCTGTCTCCTCTATAAGTACCTATTTTCTCCAGTCATTTTCAAGATTTCAGGCTAGGATCACCACAGCCTTTTACATCACAGTATTTTCCTACCATGAAGTGGTTTGTGTGTATTGTTTACCCAACAGACATTTCTCTTTCACTTGGTATATTCATTACTAAATAATTCTGTGAGAAGATACAGGCCACTGATTTTTTGCAATTTGCATCACCATACTCTAAGCTATGTTGAAAGCTAAGCTTTTTGGTCCTCTTGCTTTGGAAGTACATTAATATTTCTATGACCTTTACTAGACGGCAGATGAGAAGCATTAGGAATAAAATAGTAAACAAACCAAAGGAAGCCAGTCTTTTAAAATGCGTATTTCTGCTTCTCAACTGGAAAGGAGCAAAAGGGGAAATAATCTAATCTAACGAGAATATAAACTTTTGTTAGAGTTAGGATAATTGTTTTATGTTTTTTCATTAAAATGCTTTTTTTTTTTATTATTCTATTCACTATAATGAAAAATATATTTGACTCCTTTTAATAGCTATGCATATACAAAACATACAGACATAATTTAGAAATAAAAAAAGCTATAGAATGGTTTGACAAGTTTATTTACAGTGCACATGGAAGATATACTATAAAAAGCACAGTCACTATGCTAACTACTACTTTACACAAGATTATCTCAAATCAATTCCCTTCCAAAACTTCCAAACCTTGATATGAAGAGAAATTTTGTGAAACAAGCTGCAAATGTAGTGTATTTTTGTGGTGTAAGTGATCTGCTTTAGAAGACTACAGCATTGCGAGTCTTTAGAAGACTATAGAAGAAAAGCCAAATAAATTCTACCCAGGAAACCATTTCTCTCACAGCAGCATTGTTTTTCAGTGGTTTTACTATAGAGCGGAAGTCATCTCTGTTCCTGTTCATCTAGATGTCAACGCAATAACTCAAAGGAACAGATCCAAAAATGATTTCCAGTGACTTGAAATTTGTCTGCTTTATTGAGACCATGTATACACTGACAACATCTGTGATTCAGCAAAGTGTTTGACCGATACAAGACAGAAGTTATCCCATGAACTAAAGTGTTTCTTCCTTCCAGTTGAAGGGAAAAGTGAGATTCTTTATTAGCAGTTTTCTTTCATTTACTTTATACCATATGCCAAAACACCAGGTGAGAAAGAAGACAGAAAGATTAAAAATAATAATTTTAATAACCCTACTATACATCACATGACCTTAGAAGGGTCCAGATTAAATCAAGTGGTGCTCTTTATAGGATTGACATGATGTCAAGAGTCTGCATCTGTCTTCACTGACAGGAATGATGCCATTGTAGCCAACAAAAGCAGGAATAGGCCTTATACTGAATGTGTCACATAGCTCTTTTCTAAATACTGTTCTTGTAAGATTTTGTTTCAATACTTAAAATATTTCCCTCCTTTGGATTTCAAGGAATATTGTCTCATAATTTTAGGATCAAAAATACAGATTTGTTAAAATCATAAGAACATCTTAATGGGAAAAACTGTTTGAAAACATGCATATTATGGATTTAATTGATTTAATTTAAGTGGAATGAGGAGCTTTATATCTTGGATGCAAGCATTTCCCTTCCATTTGCTGTTTAAGCCCAAGAGCTTAGTGCTCTTTGTTCAAGCCTCACAGAAACTGAAAGTAATGAGGAACTGGCTTCTTGACTTTTGAAAATGTCTTTTCTCCCCTCTGTTTATTTTTTAAAGAAATTTCCTCTAGCAGTATGGAGAAATTTAATTTTTTTTTTTTTTTTTTTTTTTTTCCCACTCATTAGATGTAGAGATTCTGACTCTTACCCAATCTGTAAGGTCAGAGAAAACTACACTGAGTTATCTTGATGATAACCTGTCCCTTTTAAATGCAGTTCCTATCTCTTTAGATTATTGTGCCTTAATTATGCCATGTGTAAAATGTTTTTATACAAAGCATCCAATCTGAACTTACTCAAGCGATGGCATCTCTTTGCAGTCAACGTTCTCAGCCCACTGCTGGCTTAAAATGTAATCAGTTTTCATCTGCTCGTTTGAATGAAATTTAAGTTTCTGTTCAAGATACAGCCTGTGATGCTGCATTGCACTGCACAAAGACAGTTCCTAGATTCTTAGCCAAAGCCAGATCACTCCCCCTGCACTGCTGAGTTGGGAGTCTGAAATATTTGAGTCCTTCTCAAACACATAAGAGTATAATCTTTGTATCCAGTAAAAAAAATTGCAAATATTTTGTTATGTGATACCCAGGTAATTTCAATATGCCAAATTTGCAAAAGAGACTATGTTTTTATCTAAAATGCTCACCAGCTTACATAAATGTGCAACTCCAAACTGGGCAGGCTTAAAAGGCAAAGGCAGATTGCATCCTTCCTGTACACATGCCTTAATTTTGCATGCATATATAAAATTCTGATATAATGCATATAGAGAAATTAGTTGGATGAAAGCCTCTCTTTAAAATAATCTGGTATCTGTGACTTTCATACAATGAAAAACAACCAGAAGTGACAGTTTCTGTGTTGGGTTAGACACTTTAAGAACTGGAGTCTTTTTGCTCTACTTTGGGATAAGCAATCTGCTGCTGTCTTACTAGGAAAAATTGTTTACCTTAAGGTCAGTGCTTTCCTTACTTAGCTGTCAGCTTCTTTTCCTTAGGAGTCTGTATATCCTTTATGACTGAGATTTGCACAGCAACATTAAGTATTTGTATGCTCAGTTTCTGTTGCTGCCAAGAATCTAATCTTTTTGTTGACGGATGTTCTTTTCTGAAAATTTGCTTTTTTTCTGGCTCTGTGGTTTATATTCCCTACCTACCTTTCAGTATTCCCAGTGAAGTCTTCATTCTTCTCTTGAAAAGGCCTTTGGCCATAGCTACATGTTATAGTCATTCACTGAAAGTCCTTAACTGGGCTATTTCTTACAAATGTGTTACACACATATGTCCATCATAAGCCCACAGGCAGATAAATGAGTAGCAGTATAGATGATTTGGGTAATACAGCTCAACAGAGACCTGAAGAGAGAGGCTGTCCAGATTACAATAAACTGTTCAGAATATTCTGACCCTTGGAACATAGTAGAACTTCCTGATCAATAACGTGGCATTTGGTCTTCTCTTTCTCAGGAATGCAACTCCCTCATGCTGTCTGCACCAACACCAGAAAATAAAACAGTACCACAACAGAGGCTTGAATACTGGTACTCCATCCTCTCTATTTAATTACTTTCAATTTTAGCATGAGAGTTTAAGCATGGATGTGAGACACACAGAATTAATTAGCCTCCAGACCAGAGAACATAACCTGGCTCCTTTTATTTACTATGATACACAGAGTTAGCACATATAAAGGTTAAAATCTCACTCTGTAATATTTAACCATCTTTGCCAGATACAGTCTGGTGAGAGGGACTGCTGCTCTGTTATGATTTACTAGTTAATAATACATTTACATAGATGTGATTACATGTGTTTCTATGCGTAAATATATCCATATATATATACCAATTGATAGAACTTTTACACCATCATATTCGACCTTAGTTTGTAAGGCAATCCAATATAGAGAGAAGTTTCAAGCCTTTGACTTGTAACTCCTCTTGTTTTTAATACAGTTTTAACTGTCGGTTGTAGGAGGTCACATATCTGACAACGATGTAATAAGACTACCACAAACACCCATTTGTATGTTATTTTTGTTCTTTATTTAAAATATCCACACATTCCCTTCTTCCTTGCTACCAGACACTAAGGCTTAGTTAGGCAAGTAAAAATGACTGGCCCTTTTTAAACTGTAAAAGTTTCTCGCTGAATCTTGTTGAAAGGATTCTGAGGATTAACTGGAGTTACCATCTGAGAAAAAGGTCCATGGTGATTATACTGAGATGATCTTCCATGTTTTGCTATATATCTGCAATTACAAAAAGAGAAATAAAAGACTTTAAAACAAGTTCTCATGTTGCTAAACTTTCTCTCTTCTTTCTTCTCACTGCTAAAGACTTATGTCCATTTGCCTCAGAAAATATTAACAATTTACAATATCCTATATTCTTGGAATCAGTCTCTTTAAGAACAGTGGTGAGAAATCTTCCTAAGAGTTTTAAAACTTTTTGTAATGCATTGAAAGATAGATCCCTACAGGAACTGTAAGAAGGATATTACAAAAATCCTTTTGCCTCTTTTCAGCCTTTCTTGAGTGCAGAGTCCTTCACAACTAATATATGCACCACGTGGCAAAATGCTATGAGTACACCAAATGCATTCAGGCACATAAGGCCCTAGAGCTTCTGGAGGACTAGCCCTGGTGATGTTGGAGGTTTGATTTTCAAGCCTTGAAAAAACACTTTGCTAGCAGCATGCCAATCCTGCTCTAAACACACAGTCACTGTGATACAGCATATTGGGTTGGGGTTTAGAAAATATGCTGGGGACTGTATAGAAGCAAACAGTTGACTTTGATCTTCTGATACATTTCAAAATCTTTACAGGAAGATGCACTAACAATAATCTTATACCTGCAGTCTTACATAGTGTAACATCTCAGCTGAAAAGCCTCAAATCAAAAGTAGGTCTGACACAGAACTAACCACAGAATCTTGTGTTCACCAACTCTTCATATAAAACAGATTGTCTTTTGACCTAAGGATTCCTCTTGAAAACTCCAAAACATCCTGCTAAAAGTATGTAACTCTTTTCTCTAAAATCCAATGAAATCCAGCACCATCTTGCATTAACTATTGTAATTCCAAGGTATTGTCATACAACTAGAGAAGTACATCAAATGTTCCCTTCTGTGCAAGAGCTAACATTAATGTCAAAACTAAACTGTACTAGAGAAATTTGCTACTTAATTTTCCAACTTCAACTTGGGATTACCTAGAAATAAAAATACAACATAGCAACAAAACTTGACATACAAAAAAGCTATTCATATTCAACAATGAAGAAACAATATTTCTGCTGTTCTATAACATATACAACTCTAGTGAGTTTAGAATGCTTAAAAATACTATAAACAGTTTTGTTCCACATGCTGTGGAAGGCCCATGCAAAAGAAATACAGCGTAGAAGTGGCTGCATGCTGTTTGGTCTGCCTGGTATTGATGTTAGTTCTCAACAAAATATGTATAAGACCATGTCAGCAGTAGTGTGATTAGGCTTGCTGTCTGTTTACTGTATACCCATCTTCCAAAGACCAGAGGTTTCTGTCCTGATTCTTGAAAGACTCTACCAGAACAGAAAAGAAACTCTACTCTTCCTCTCCACTAGAAACTAACAAAATTTATTCTCTATGAAATACACTCACAGTAACACCTGTAGAAAGTAAAATGAAGTAACAGATGTGTTTTCCTTTTTTAGATCACACTGGCATCTGTCTTTTTGCTTTTGAAATTTGGTATCTGTCTGAAGCCTGTAAATGATCTTTGCTAAGATGCCTTTGCCTTTTTATTTGCCTGACATTCAAAAGCAAGTTAGTCTTGCATCAATCTGACTTCACTTTTATTAGGTTATACAGCCTTGAGACTGTTGCATATTTTCATTCCCTGTCAACAGTAAACTGACTACAGGTGACTGCCTATTTTCTAGGGCTAACCACAGGAGAAAATGAGCAGAAGTGAATAGCTGGTAGACAGCAGAAATGGAAGTCAGTGCATTTTGTACAGTGATGAACCTGTTGACATGTTGATTTCTTCAAAAGTCAGGCAGCTCCCTAAAGCTTCTCATGTCTTTTCTGGGCACTTGCCACTGTTAGCACTGAAAAACAATTTAAATGTGTTGTGGACAGAATCCCAAGGGACTATTAAAATGTATAATTGAAGATAAATTTATAAGGGCTATGTGGAAACTTGGATAGTGTCACCATGTCCTAGATCATTCTGGAAAATAATAGATCAGAAACTAAAGAGAAAGTAGAAAATCATAAAGGAAGATGGGGAAACAAGTAGTTACTAATTGTTCTGATGCTGGAAGAAAGGCTATATTGGTCCTATGCTTAGGTCAGACTCTTTGTATTAACTGAAGGAGTAGAGTTTTTCAGGTGTTCTGAACAGTCCAGTTCTGTTTAAAGCAACACATACATACTTCAGAAATGTGACCCATAGTTTTAAGAGGCGTATGGAAGAGCAAGAAAGAATAAAGATTATTAATTCCTTCACTATTTCATAGTTACAGAATCTTGAGCTGCATAAATGTTAGGGTGTGCCATGATTTATCGTCTCACTGCCTTCTGAGTAAATCTTTTTTAATAACCATTTCTGTACAGCAAATGCCCATTTCATGAGAATCTGCCAACACCATATTGGAAGTGCAATACCACATTTTTTAAAAAATTTGCCTCTTTAATTTTGGTCTTCTTTCAAAATGTAAATAGATCAATCAAAAACAGAGTTTACTGAAGCCATGACTTAGTCATCTTAGCTAGGGAAAATATACATCAGTGCAGGAACATTCAGAAATCATTATCTACCTCAATGCTAAGTTACCTTCCCAATATGCACCCTATGACATTCCAGAAAATTTTAAAAAATCTCAAGATAATTTCAGATTACCACCACAACAATGTTGTGGGATCCAGCACAAACTGTTCTGAATTTCTTTTAAGCCAAGGGAAAGTAACACTCAACATTTAATTGTTCTTTAATTAAATACATGCAATTAGGATTTTCCCTGAAACCTTTCTGAATGTGCTAAGAAATATACCTCATACCTACCCATGCATTTGTGAAATTATTGATGGTGATGTTGATAGAAGATTAGAATTTGCCGGATGAGTTGCCAACCAATGAACCTTGCCAGTATATCCAGGGATATTTGAAGTGCTAAATAAAAAAAAAAAAGAAAAGAAAAAAAAGGAAAGGGCGAGGGGAAAGAAAGAGTAAATTAAATTACAACAGACTTGAAATATGATTTACAGATCACCTTAAAATAGTTAGTGTTTCTCTATCAAAAATGAGTAGGGTAAAAAATCATCATAATACAGTAAGTAGTCCTTTAGTCCTTAAAATATATAAACTGGCCGAGTTTCTTTAAGATCAATGAAACAACTTCATGCTCATCTTGTTGATGATCTGACCCAAAATCTTTGTTAGACATGACAATATCTTTTATCCCAAATGTTTAAGTTCTTGGAATATCTGTATGATATTCATGATTATAAGCAACAGTTCATTATTTCATCTCAGTGAAAATATGGAGTCAGTGGTTCACAAAAAACAGGAAATATTTTTAAAACTGTGATACAGATTTAGCTGATATTTACACTCCAGATTTAAACATGGGATTGAGGTAATAGGATTTCAGCCAACAGGTGTGATTTCTACTGACCTAAAACACAAATGATTTCCCAGACATTTTTAAAGTTCTCTAAATTCACACGGATGTACAATATCATTAACACTGCTCAGATGCACACTTAAAATCTAGCATGAGTGCATGACCAGATTGCAAGTGTGCATCATATCGTAGAAAACTAAACACTTGTTTAATTCTGAAGTAAAGTTTTAATGTGGAATTCTAAAATAAAGTTTCTTAAAGAAGCTTTAAGAGGATTCTTCCTTTAAAGAGGAATAATTCTACTTAGTCAAGGTAGCACACAGAAAATTTTACCAGTATTTGATAGGAGATAAAACAGAGATGAACCAAATTAAAGAAAAAAGAAAAAAGAAAAGAAAAAAAAAGAAAAGAAAAGAAAAGAAAAAAAGAAAGAAGGTGCTAATATGAATTCAGAACAATAATCCATGAAGATTAATAATGAAACAATCTAATACCCCAATTTGACAGCTTTTTTTTCCACAGAAAATTATTCAGAGTACCAACTATTCTATGCTGGCAGTTCAAAATAGGATAGCACTGAATTATAAACATATTCAGACTCCCCGTACATATAAACACAAGAGGTCGTGGCAAGCTGTTTCATCCACTGAAACAACATAGTAAGGATTGTTAACCTTGACTGCATTATTCCTTTGTGAGCCATCTGATGGCAAGAATAGCAAGAATGCCCTCTTTAAAATAATCTCTGAGATATTTCTTTGTTCCCTTGTACTCTGGGTGAATATAAACAGTTCCTGTATTAATAAAGCAGATAGAGCTATTAGTTTTGGTACAGTTGATTAGCTACTTCTCCACGCTGATGTACAGCACAGGATGCAAAACTGGGCATACACTGTTTTATCGGCTACTTTTTTGACTGGTTTACAAGGAAACTCAGCTCTGAAATTCCCTACCAGAATAGCTGAGGTAATGACAAAATGCTGTATTGACCTACCCCAGTTACAGCAAGGAAATGTGGATGAACTATCCATAGCCGGCAGAAGGACCAACTAGTTCTTGGTCCGATTTTAAAGCAACCTTGCACTAACCCAAATATTCACACAGTGTTACATTCCCTGGGCCACACTGCAGAGCTTGACCCTCCAGATGTTTTTGTAGAATCAGTACAGCAGTTTTGTAACTTTTGAGAAGCTGTTCTCTGTAGGTAATCCCCAAGTTGTTGTCTGAGCAAGTAACAGACTTACTCTCTGTCTTCACAGCAGCCACGCAGTGGTAACAAGCAGGACCGAAAATACAGTACAGCAGTGAGACACATTTTCAGAACTGGCCAAAATGGCTATCGGACAAAGTTGCCTCTTCATATCAAAGCAAACAGTTTTTCAGGTTATATGCAGATGACGTAGCTTTGTGTAGAAAAGTTCATTTTCATATGCAGGGATCTCACTGAGGTACAAAATGGACGCACATTGAGTGTGTGCGAGTACAAGACCACGCATTTAGCCAAACAAAACCTGAAAATAACTCCAAAGGACTTAAGACTATGAACAGATATTTACTGCCTTGGCAATGTCCTATAATCAAGATACAACTCTTATGTGTAATAAAGAAATTCTGTTCAATTCCTTGAAATTTTATGAGCAACACCAAGGAGGAGATCACAACAAGAAGTCACACACTAACTTGTTATGTTTTTTAAGTTCATTAGGAGTTAATTCACAGAATAACTACACAAGTGAGATATTAAAATAAATTATGCACAGTAGAGTATCTGATTGATAAAATCTTCTGACCTAAACGCTAGCAAAACTGGAAGAGAGAAAAGCATCCAAAATGACCAAGCGTGATCCAAAAATCAAGTCTGAGAGATGACCTAAGTTGAAGATTTATTTTAGACTGTCAGAAAGGTTTCACAGAAGTTGGCAGCTTCATAACATGTGGAAAGGATGTCACTCTGAAAGAGAAATGTGCAGAGAACAGCTAAAAGCACCAGGATCATAAGAAAGCACAGACTACAGTAAAGCAGCTGCTCTCTTGGGAACCTGCAAAGAAGATGCAAAAAAGTGCTGCGGTTATGTATGTGATAAAGCAGAAGAAAATTAGGTTAGAAAAGTACCCCCTTGGTTTTTTGTTTTTGGATCATGCAGTTTGGCTCTTGTGCATTTTCTCTGATGAGCTGCTAAAGCAGACTACTGCTGTTAAAGAAAACAACTAAGTGCCAAGCTACTACTGGGCAACATACAAAACCCTGTTACATGCTGTGGTAATCAGGCTTCCTTTCTGTAACTGTGACATCTCTCCTGTTCATATAATTCCTTATTATCATACTAGAAGCTCTTGGTCCAGTAACGAATATACTGTGATAATATATGCATAAGCTGTAAGATTTTGAGAGACACCTGAGATGCCTTAAGGTATATAAGACATCCCTGTACAGTGTGGGACCCTTATAACATCCCATACTGTTCTGAAGGAGCAGTTGGAAGTGATGTTGTAGGATCTGCAGGAGTTTGGATGCTCAGCTTTGCCACATAAATTCCATCCCAAGTGTCTTTAGAGGAGCAAAATCAAATCATTTGGAATTATTGAAAACCTTGGATCTAGCACCTCAACTTGAGTGAATCCATAATCTGAGCCAACCATATCCTTACCAAGAGAAGCATGGCCAGCAGGTTGAGGGAGGCGATTCTGCCCTTTTACTCTGCTCTTGTGAGACCCCACCTGAAGTACTACATCCAGTTCTGGGGACCCCAATTCAAGAGCTGTTAGATTGGGTCCAGAGAACCACAAAAATGATCAGAGGGGTAGAGCACCTTCCCTACAAAGATAGGATGAGAGAGCTGGGGCTCTTCAGCCTGGAGAAGAGAAGGTTCCAGGGGGACCTTATAGTGGCCTTCCAGCACCTGAAGGGGGTCTACAGGAAACCTGGGGAGGGACTTTTTGTAAGGGCATGTAGCAAAAGGATGAGGGCAAACGGTTTTAAACTGGAAGAGGGTAGATTTAGACTAGATATTAGGAAGAAATTCTTCACTGTGAGGGTGATGAGACACTGAAACAGGATGCCCAGCGAGGTTGTGGATGCCCCCTCCCTGGAAGCATTCAAGGCCAGGCTAGATGGGGCTTTGAGCAACTAAGTCTAGAGTGAAGTGTCCCTGCCTATAGCAGTGGAGTTGAAACTGGGTGACCTTAAAGGTCCTTTCCAACCCAAACCATTCTATGATTCTATGAATTAGGTTTGCAAATCCTTTGTGCAAAAGTTCTGTCTCATGAAAGCAGTCCTGGAGATTCATATCTTGCACTTAAGAATGAAGGGTTCCTAACATCTTACTCATTCTTAGAAAATCCCAAATAACTAAGTCACCAGATAAAGTCATAAATTAGTTTTTTTGGTTAGCGCAATTACAAAACAAGTCTCTCAGATCTCACTCGCAATACGTAAGTCTTGCAAATGGTTTCCATTTAAAATTCCCTGCCAGGAAGACCTACATGTCACCCATTTGTGGGCATTCTTTTACTTCATGACCCTATTTGCTCAGTAGAATAACCTGTGGTAAAAATGTCTGACGTGATTTTCAGTCAAGAAACTCAGTGCATATAGTTCCTACTGTTGGGAAAGAATGTACTTGAGAGAGCTTATGAAGTCAGAACAAGGTGCTCCACATAGAGTGAAGAATGGGACCAACAGGATTTTTTAATAAAGCATTCTGGGCTGCATTTTATATCCTTGTCCCTCAGCCATCAAAGCAGTATAAGGAATGGATTTGGCATTTCTAACAGAATAAAAACACTAAAATGGTATTTTCCCAGAAATATTTTGTTCCTACAATTTCAAATAATTTCAATTCTGCTTTCAACTTTTCAAGCCCCCTTTTTAGTTTGAGCAATGCATTTATTTATTTATTTTCAGGCACAACTATAAAATCTCATTTGGTAAGTGCCAAATGAGGATATTTAGGCACCCCCTCCCTTCGCTCACTGTCACACTCAGCATGACTCAAAGTGGAAAACTGCTGAAAACGCACACATAGTGGATAAGCTGTCAGTTTCTGAAGTAAAGATACACTGTGAAGGACCTCGTAGACAGCCAATGTAAATGACTATGCAAGGTGGAAAGCAGCAGAGGGTCCTGTCCTCAGCTAATTGTGGCCTGTGAGGTTTCTGTGGTAACTTGAAATGATAAGGGATGCATGCACACAGTCAGTTGGAAGCTGATTGTATACTGAAGAAATATGACTGAAGTCACTACAGATATGCTGGTATGATAGGAGCATTTTGCCCAATGTGCTTGGGGGACCGAGAAAAAAGGATAGTTTCAGAGAACAGCTTTGTGCAAGAACAGTAGGACTTGAAACACATAGGTCTTGATCTTCCTGGAAACTGTGTGTATTACACAAAGTAACTCACATTTCAAAGTTCACCTTTTAAACAACTGCTCCCAAAAATGGATTTGGGTGAGATCATAGTCTCTCTCCAATAAAGACAACCTCCAAGGCCTTGAACAAGTCAGTTCATAATTCTCAGTCTTCATCTTTCCAAAATTAATGTCATAATCTACCTTATCTGTGTTATGAGCATGAACTAGCTGACACTTCAAAGTGTTGCTGAGAAAATAGTGCTCTGATTGTGTAAGCAGTGCCCTCTACTGAGTCTTATGAAAGCTGATGAATTATGAGTACTAAGTTATAAAATGTGAACAAATGCCAGATTTTTGTTTAATTCTGGCGTCAGAGGCTTTTAATGTGGAAAAAGAAAATGTAATCTCTGTCCTAACTGCTTACGTCAGATTTCAAGAGGTTGCAGTAAGTACCACAACCAGGGAGCTACTGTGATACAATAAGCAGATATAATGACTGATAGGAGTAGCTGCTGTGTACACTGGAATGCACTAAGTGTGCTGCACTACCACTATAATAAGCAATGCTAACTTGCAGAGTGTGTAAGGGAGTTCTAACAGTGCCAAGAAGGAGAGTTATTTGAGCCTGTAAGACTGAGCATTTTGCAGAGCCCTGCCCATGAATGTTACAGAGGAAATCCCCATCACCAGTGTGGGAGGCTTTTTTCCATTGACCCTTAAAACACCTGCAGAACTAAAATACCACATCAAGCATAACCTTGTTTCAGTAGTTATCGGGGAAGAGGTCAACTGAAGGAAAAATCTGTTGACTAGAGGTTGAAGAAGGATTATACAAAACTGCATGCTGATAAAGATGTTCAAGAAAAAGAGAAAAGCAGTTGATTATGTTGGGAGTCCATATGAAGCAGTAAGTCCAGGTTCTGCATCATTTTCAAAATTACTGAGTTCAGAATACACTTCTGAATAAGAAAGAGATTTTTTTTTCAAAGGAATCGTTAATAATAATGTGAAAGAATGATTTGGATCATTGTGTATTTGCACTTAGTAATAAGATAAAGCCTCTCAGAAGTGCTCGGAGGATTTAGCAGTCTGAACCTTCCTGAAAGTCATGGTAGCTGTGTACCTTTGCCCAAGTAGTCTGAAAATACCGTGTATCCTCTGAATTCTGACCATCCTCTTCTTCCTTGATACTTAAATGGGTTGAAGCAACAGTTACACATGGGGCCAGATTTTTAAAACTACTCTATATCTAAAAGTTTCATTGTGGTGTTTGTGGCCAGATTTTCACAGGAGCTTACCAATCAACATACAGCCAGAATGTGAGCTCTTTCTGAACCCTGGTTTTCAAATGTGGTCGCTGAGCTATTTTTGAAAGCCTGGCTGGCTGCAGAAAACAGTCTAGCTCTCAGCTGCTTCCCTGCCTGGTATATGGTTAGCCATGTGACATATATAATCAAGTGCAGTATTCATCTCTCACAAATAAATAAATACTATGAGCAAATAATAATCAAATCCGTAAGAAACAACACTACCAACAAAAATACAAATTAAAGAAAACATGCATAATCATTGTAAACTCTAGAGACTTCTACAACAAACAGCAGAGCTCTCAGTTCAGAAAAGTGTATGACTGCATAATCAATTCCATTCCTGTTCAGGAAATCTTGCTAAGCAAATATCTTCAACTCATTAATTCCATTGGAATTTATGTTTCAGTAGTTTGAAGAAAAAGAAATCAAATGCAAGAAAAGAGCTTAAAGTAGGCAGACAAGGAGAGAAAGTAGAAAAAAAATAGCAAGGAAGAAATACAAATGTCAGTAAATTTAAAAATACAGCAGCAGCAAAAAAACAAACACTTGAGCCACTGGATCTACATTAGTCAGTGCACCTAACAAAATTGCATAAGCAGCATTTAATGAAAATATAAAAGCATTTTATTTGAAAGCTCACTTGTTAATGGCATGAAAAGAAAAAACTCAAACCTACGACTTCTCTACTTTGCCAATGTAGTTCAATCAATGTAGCCTTGAACAGTAAAATGAGAGCATGATATGTTTTATAAGATAATTTTTGAAATGTATCTTTAGAATGGAACTATAATAAAAGATGTTTTTAGAATGCTCCTTCATAACAATTTCCTATTTCTTTTTTTTTATATATATTTATATTTTTAAATTTTTATATCTTTTTTTTTTAATATAAAATGGTTTTTCTTTTACATCCTTGGCAAATAAGTGATAGAGGATTTCAGATTTCAGTTGTACTTCACAAGATTATGAAGGATGGAAAAAAGGAACAAGTTCATTCTAAAGCAAATTGAGGAGTGAATACACAAACCAAGGATGTTGAGAATGATGTTACATTTTGAAGCTGAAACAGAAGAGATGATACATTCAATCTCTTTCCCCCAGGATAGGCTTTAATGAAAACATGGAAAAGAATGAGAAAAATTAAATTACCATCTAGGATCTTTGGTTAAGTATGAAGGTGATGAGTGTGACCTTAGAAAAGTATTTCCAAAGCTCCCTGATGGAAATGCCCACTGATCACCACCACCAGAACACAAATACAATTTTGATTAATAAATCCCGATTTATCAATTTAAAACTTCTAACTGAGTCACAACACTTATGACTTTTTACATATGATGGATGCTCCCATTCTGTGACTGAATCACAGAGAGGAAAAACTGGATAAAAGATGACTTAAATTCCTGTCTTCAATTGTGTTTGATTATAACTTTTAAGAACTACAGACAACCTTTTCTGCTAATTATTACTATTTTTTTAATCAAGTTTAAGCAAAGCACTGTTTCAATATATCAAAGCTCAAAATTTGGCAATGTTTCAGGGTATGTGAAGTTTCATTCCTAATTGTGCTATAGATTCTAACAGTGGGATTTGGCAAACCACTTAATCCCACCTGAATTCTCATCTGTAAAAACTCCAAAATGCATGGTAAGGACTTCAGTGTATTATCAGGAGTTCTATGTATATTCATAGTGCCTCTCCACAAGGCTGATCTTATACTAGGGGTTTTTGGTCTCAATTCAGCCATAAGCCATGACTTTTTTTTCTAATTCCTTAAAAAAAAAAAAAAAAAAAAAAAAAAGAAGAAGAAGAAGAAGAAGAAGAAGAAAGAAAAACAGAAGATGGTTTCCTGTTCCGCCAAAAGGAAGAGAGGGCGGGCACAAGGGTAACATACAAAACATGCCCAGGTTCACCACTTTTCCTGTTTGTCTGTGCAAAATAACATGACAGATGACTCTTAGCTAGTTTCAGCTATGTTAATTATTTGACTGGCAACCACTTTCTTGCATGGTCTGGGGATGAAGAGTCTCCCTCCAGAGTATTGCCTGAGTGCTGCTGCCAGTGTTCTAGAAGCAGGAAGTGCAACTGCTAGTCCATGAAAGAGTGAAAGTGACTGACTATCTGCAAAGAGATTTTTACATTTTACAGATTTGCAAAGCATACACAGGTTTCTAAATTGAAATCATGAATCCAATTTCTCAAGGATTCCAGCAGGATTCTAGAAGCCTTAAGACTTTTATGCATCTGTCCAGAACTACTATCAAACACACAAAGGAGTAAATAAATTAAAATTGAAAACAAACAAGCAAACAAACAGTAATTACATTTATTTTGTCATTTCAACGTGTGGCTATTTTTTTTTTTTTTCAGCTTAAAATCATAGCAATCTTGATATCTGGCAGTCATAGTCACAGTAAACAAATATACCTTATGCAAAGATATACTTCTTTTCAAGAGCAGAATTTTTCAAGTGGAACTGAGTTTTTCCCAGCTTTGAGATATCAGAATCTTCAAGGTGTTAGAGCTCTTGGTCTCCTGCTTGCCAGAAATCAATGGAAATCATTGTCTCACTCACTAACACTGAAGAAAATAGTGAATATTGGAGAAGGTAATATGAAAACATATGCTGCAAATAGCTTTAGACAAGATGTCTGTTTGCAGCACAGTGTGCACATTAGCTTCTATTTTCTGAAGCTCAAGAGGAACAGCTGCATAATAGCAGAGTTAAAAGTTAATAGGTCTGCTAACTTCAGAGATCTCTGTTCAGCACTGAATTGTATTTCATGTATGCTGTATTTTAAAGCACATTTATCAGTAATCATTTTCTACTGTTTTATGTTCTAATTCAAGCAGAAGTTGCAGGTTAAATTAAGGCTGTGAGAAAACAGATGACTCGATTAGGAGGTGAAACACTCAGAGAGGTGCATTAAGTACATTAACAGCTTGGTAATAAGAAGTTTGGTTGCAGTAATATGGGTCAAATTTGGCCATGTTACAATGCTTAACACTTCACGCTGTCTGTGGATCTACTGCCATAATGGATAGGGCTGTGTGGAGGATGGAGTTTTTCTTCTCACAACTGTGGTAGTGTGTAATGCACTATAAAATAACAGGTATTCTGCCTGAAACTGATATAAGAAACAGAAATGAAAAGTGGAGCTCAGAAATTCTAGTTATCTCTAAGCCATCTCCCAGCAACTAGTAATACCCTATATGACTAAGGCCAGCATTCCAGAGAAAGAAGTGTCTTTACAGATTTTCTCCTGCTGCTTTCTCCAGTGCTGTAACTGTTCTGTAGTTTTCTCACAGAACTATGCAAGATTGTCGACAGGAAAAAAAAAGGAAAGGCAAAAAGAAAAATGTGATAAGGTAAGCAGAACTGTCTTTTGTTTTGAAATTTTTATCTCGTCATTATATTGCTACTCTCATCACTTTACTGCGTAAAAAGTTTGCAAATAAAGGCTTCATATCATCTCAAACTACTAAAGACAACATTAGGAAAGACTTAAAGTGAAAACTTTTAAACATCAAAGTTTATGATTTAACTAAAAGCAGGACTTGTTCCTAATGGCATTCAGGAAACTTTTGCAAACTGGAAGGCCATCTAGTGGCTGAAGTTAAAAATCGCATTTTTAGCATTACAGCATTCAAGTCATCTCATGCATCAAAGCATGCTGTAGTCGCTTTTACACCAGAAGACTTGTTCATGAATACTAGAACATAAGAAGTGTTTAAAATATGAAAATATACCATATTTTCAGAATTACTGTAACACTTTGGGAGTAAAGAATCTATTCAGAATGGCGTCACAGAAGTTCCTGGGGCCCTCTGAGCTCAGAAGTTTCTCTTCCATGTGCTCTGGACTTGAGCCTTGAACGTAACACAGATCTGTTTCCTGCTGCTGGACATTTAGAGGAATGCCTGTTCTGGGTGGTCTGAACATTAGTTGGAGCTACAGGTTGGGTGTTCGTAGCAAATATCCTCAGAGTAGCTTTACATTCAACTTTTCTTGTATGTGAACTTATAAGTTGAATTAACTGCACTGCCAACACGTTCCTGTGATTAGTGCTTTTCATTGAAAGCCATAAAATAAATAGATGTATATAATCTCTTATACCATGACTTCCGTAGACATTTCTCTGCTCATCTTGGTTAAGCTTCCTCAACTGATTTTGAGTATCTAGACTGACCTGAGATTTATAAAGACCAACTCTAATCACAGGAGGAATTTACTACTGTAGGCCATTTACTACTGACACAGTTATTATGAAGGACTTTTTCAAGTTCAGTCTTGCACCTGAAAACCCACTGTGCTTCCTGTGTTAATAGAACCTCACTGAAATTATCCAAAAGTATAAGGAATGGTGTTTCCACCAATTTTTAAAATTCTTCTGGACCCAGACTGGATCTTAAACACTTTTTCCCTTTCCCAAGTATCTAGAACTCAAGATGCAGCATCAAAATCTTGTTAATAAGAGAAACATACTGTGCAGTCTTTGTGTAGCGAGGCTTTGAAGTTTGCACATGGTTAAACACGATTAAGTCCACACTGGGATTGTCGATGTCTTCAACATTTACTGCACCAACGCAGCCACTGTTAGGATAGAAGGGAAATCAAATACATGTAAATTATTTATAAGACAGATGGTGGAGGCAGCTGAGCCATACACTGCATAGTCCAAAATTCTAGTTATTTATTAAAATGGTCCACAAGAAAAAAACAGGGGAGATGCACCCCCCTGCATGCTAGGCATATCCCAAGATGAAAACAATCGTTTGCTGAACTTGCAGCATACAACAAATGACAGCACATAGTACATATGTGCATAGAGAAGGTTTGTGAAGAGTGGCAATAACATAGAAATGTATAATCCCTTGTCCTTCTGGTTATGCTGGTGACCAGACTGGTATATTCTTCCAAAAAGGACATAGTGAGTCCTGCTTTCTGCTTCACAGGTAAAAGACTTCCTCCACAAGCAGAGGCAACTCAGCGCACCCTCTTTCCCAGTACCAGAAAATACCATAAAAATAGATCCCATATTCTACAACTTGCTTCTTGCTTCATCTAAAGTTTTACCTTCAGAAAATGAAAGAGATGGATTGCTTGGGATAAAAAAACAACAACAACAACAAAACACAACAACAACAAAAAAACAACAAAACTAGAAAGGATTCAGGGACATTGTACTTACGTATACAAAGGGATTTGACAGATTCGAGAGCTTCGGCTTACACTGTTAAAGACAAAATATCTCAATCACTTTTTTTTTTTTTTTTCACCCAGAAGAATATTCTGATAGAATATTTATGAAGCCCCAAAAGAGAGGTAGTGACAAGTCAACGTTTTGCTCTTGGAATGATGCAATGCTCATTTGAGTTGTGGTAAAAGACTGTGGTAACTGATTAGGTTGACATATATGTTAAATGACCCAGTTCGGCTTGCAAAATCTTTCATTTTAACCCTCATCCTCAGATGCTAGGGTTTCAGGTATTTTCCTGCAATTGTATATGCAAGTTTTCTTTAAACAGCTATCTTTCTACTTGTAATACTTTAGTCAGTTCTCAAGAACAGGGGAAAATTTAACATCAGGTCTGAATTCCTCTCTTGCTCTGTCCTTGCAACCTGCTCTCACTGGCCACATCTATATTCCTTTGCAAGAGAAACATCCAAGAAGACAGCAATAGTATGCTCTTATCTTCCCTCCACTCTGGAGATGAGTGTGTCTCTCCCGTTTTATGCCTAACTGTCCAGCAGTATACCTGTCTCTTGTGTCTGAACAAGCAAATCAAGCTCCACTCTGAATGTGTTCAAGATTTTACGGAAAGCAGACAAAATTTTGAGTTTGTGTGTGACTACTGTGGGATTTTCATAAATGTCACGCTTCAATGAAAAACATCAGATGTATGCAATCATGACAGTCATTCTCTTATTCTTCCGTTCTGCTTTTTATATTTAAGTCTCAAAAGAAAAGAACATTGGAGCATACACTTCAGATAGGCATTGACTGAATATCTTAACTTTTCCAGTTATAGAATAACCTGATAAGGAATTGTTCAGAGGACCTTAATATTAAACAAACAATAAAAGAAACTTACAAATTAACAGGTCTCTGTGAAGAGGTAAAATATCTTCTTTGAAATCTATCCCAAAGGTTTCCAATAACCTAAAATCGTAATTAGACGCTTAATTAATTTGCCTTAATAGATTTTTATGCTGCAATTCATCACTGAAATAAACTGTTATGGAAAGGATGATCTGTGCAGAGTCAATCTCAAGACTGAATTTTTATTTAGTAAGAATAGTAATTATTACAGATAATAAAGACAAACAAACCTAACATCAAGTTTCCTGTGCTACAGTTTTTTATCAGTATCTTTGTCCTCTCTTTTGTTAATGTGCATGCATGTCTTCTGTAACAATTTACAAGGGAAAAAAGAGAAAACATATGAAACAATGTGAGGCAGTTTCTCAAGTGTGATGATGACCTTAAATGCTCACTTGGGAATGTTTTTGTTTGAAATTATTACTGTGTGATTATCTGTGTGCTCTACACAAAACTTAGGCTACATTCCCTTAGCAAAGTCTAAGAACAGTTGGAAAGAAGTTGCTCACTGACTTGGCTTATTTCAGGTTCAGGATTGTATCTCCTTTTTGTGAAACACTGGGAAACAGAATCAGCCATCACTTCCACTGTTGATTCAGGAGGCTGAATTTTGGATGGCAATATATTATCCCATGGAACTTCTTCATATGCCCTAAGTAACAAAAAAAAAAAAAAAAGAGAATAAAGAAGCTGCAATATAATCTGTACTAAATTGCATCTGTAGATAGATAGGAATTCTGTGGTAAGGATGTGGAAAAAAACAAGCATATTTCTCATTCAAAGGGCAATGAAAAGACTGGAATTACACGTTTTCTGTGTTTGAAAAAGTAGTTATGACAGATTTTCACAGGCTTCTCTTATTTAAACTTTCTCACTTACTAATTGAAAGTAGTAATTTATCTTCCAAAAGTAATTTATCTTCTAATTAACTTATGGTGATGATAGTATTTATTTTATCTATGTTTGAAAAATCAGTTAAGTGATATAAAAAGAGATTAGACGCCCCACATATCATGCCTATGGCAGCTGTTAAAAACAGATGTACAGAATGTCCTTTAGGAAACTCCAGATTCTCTTCACTGCATATAGAGGAAATAGAGATGAATGGCACAGACTGGATACAAATTTTTAGATAACTGCAGGTAATGAGATGAATCCTATGCTAAATAATTGCTGCTGCAATATGAGAAGTTCTGAAGTGACAGAAAAACTAATCGTGGTCTTACGTGTTCTGCTACCTAGAGGTTCATCACAGCAAAATAAGATGAAAAAAAATGAAGCAAAGCACAAACAAATCCTATTCTTAAATGAGTTGATGTCTCACTTTTGAGTACTTGACTTGTAGAAATAGTCCTTCGCTTTTTCTTCTCTCCAATTTGCAGAAGGATCATTTGATTCCTAAGAGAAATCAAAGAGATGGCAAAAAGCAATGTTATCAATGTATATGATACTATGAGTGCTTACGAGTGAACTGAACACATCTACATTATTCTAGTTTAATATTTTCTTTTGCATCAGAAAGTGAAATATGCAATTTCACATTCTTCACCAGACAGCACTGAAGATTTATTTGGAATGTAAGAACTTTACTGAGAGAGGAAAATTTAATAAGTGAATACAAGTTTAAAAACTAGCAGAATGTCCTTGTCTCTCCAATCCTCAGGAATGCAGCTTTCCATTTGTTATGTTATTTACAAAATGACATAACAAAGACACTCTCATACATGCCTGATATATTTGTATGATGTTCATGGGTGTTAAAGGAATTCATTTAAGCATGTGCAACACATTAAGGACTGTGAATTACCACATCAGTATAAAAGGATGAAAGATATCATTTTACTTTCAGTATGGGAAAGACTTAATCAGTGTTGTGCTATGGACTCATTGGTGTCTTTTATTTACTTATTTCTTTAAGACTTGCACCATATATGATAGAATCACAGGATCATATAATGGTTTGGGTTTTAAAAGTTGTTAAAGACCACGCTGCAAGGGATGGAATGCCCTTCCTATGGAGACATGCTGAGAGCTGACGCTGTTCAGCCTGGAGAAGGCTCTGGGGAGTTCTGATAGTAGCCTTTCAGTATCCAAAGGGGAGATACAAAAAAAGAAAGGGACAGACTCTTTAGCAGTATTTGTGGTGATGGAACAAGGGGAAACTGTCTCAAAATTAAAGAAGGTAGATTTAGACTGGATGTAAGGAAAAAGTCTTTTACAGAGACATTGGCACTGGAACAGGTAGCCCAGAGATGCAGTGGAAGACCTGTCCATTCAAGATGGAAGACATTCAAGGCAAGGCTGGATCATGCTCTGAGCAGCCTGACTTTATGACCTTTAAAGGTCCCTTCCAACTCTAAGGATTCTATGATTC